>NC_086165.1:5460450-8451700 GCF_035149785.1 Candoia aspera | reverse complement strand
AGCAATGTCATGATGGGGAAAAAAAGTACAATCCAGAACATATCAAGGATCTTTACTTTACATTACAGCCCATGACATTACTGTTCCTTTTCAAACTTGGATTTATAGCTTGGACTCAACCTATCTTGTTCCTATAATTTCAGGAAATGCCATTGTGCTCAAAATCAAAAAGTACTTTGACGCTTGGCAAGCGCTTCTCCTGAAACCTGACATTTTCTTTAAGATCTCTTGGTTCTACAAGAAGTATGAGAAGTCTGCGTAAGTAGCATTTATACATTTGTGGATCATGCTGTCTGAGAGAGAACTTGCTCAGCACGGCAACTTAAAAGGACAGAAGGAAGACGCTGCTTGTACTGATTTCATTCAGTTTCTTATATTCGCAACTGCAGTTTCATTTAGCTTGCTTCCACATTAATGTGTGAATTCAGGAGGGGTAAAATATGCATAAAATATGCATTTCCATGCATAATTCTCCAAGTCCATAAATTTCTGTAAGTACATTTCCAAAGTTGCACACATAACATGGGGATCATCAAGAGTAAGTGACAAAATAAGCATTACAAATTGTGATACAAACGTTGCCTTTCACTCTTGCATCACAATGCCCATTTCATCTTTTGGGCAAAATCTCAGTTTACTGCAGACACCCATGTCACTTTCAACAAGTCATCTTTTCATGAGTTTTGCCCACATTGTTTCTTCCAGATGCCCACCCATTATATACTCCGTAGTTCATTGGTTAGTATAATGGTGACCTCTCTTAATTGTGATTTATTTAATAAGTCATTTGGAATGTACAGTAGGTGATTGGGAATGGATGAATTCAGTCTTAATCTGACAATGACAAACTCTTTGGGGTATGTTTAAGCTTCTTGACTGTCAAAAGCGGTTGCCCCTTGATAACTTGGCTGATCTTGAAAAAGCTATGCAGACTCAGCTCTGATTACTATTTGAATGGAAAGCCACCAGAAAATTCCAGAACTATGGACTAGATTGCAACATAAAGAAAAATCCTGGAAGAAGCCAATGAAAAACCATTTCCATCTTGTTGCTAATTACATAGGTGTATCCATGAAGTCTTCAGGAGTTGGGCTCTATTCTAAGATTTGTCCTCTTGAATTTACTTACCATTCAAAGTCTGAGGGTTCTCCACAGGGTTAATCTGTGAAGGGCTGGGACGTGTGCTGTCTAATTCCTACCCACTACCCCCTTGCAAGAGGTGGGATTGGGAATTTTTGCCTGTTCAATTGTTTTATTAGAAGAGCCACCTAGGTCTTTTCCAGTGGTACTTACACATAGGCACAGAACGTTTGCAGATATTTAGGGATGAACTGGATTTCCCCTCCTTCAGGAAGGATTTGAAAGAAACCATTGAACTCTTAATTGAGCAGAAACGACAGAAGCTCTCCGCCATCGAGAAGCTGGAGGAACATATGGATTTTTCTTCACAGCTGATTTTTGCCCAGGTAATCTTGATGGAGCAATCATTTACATCTTCTTGCTTTCCAGCAATGTGGACAAATAACAGAAATCGACGGGGTGGTGGTGGGGGTCCATTGGAAGTTGCTGTTTTATTAGGCTGACCATATTTCCTTGAGACGAAAACGGGACATCGGGATGGCAGAACAGGACGGGGTTAAACTTATGTAATATTCCATAGCCATGAAAAAGATGATAAAAAAAGTTATCGACAGTAAGCGGGGGGGGGGGTGCGGCAATGGTTGGGTCCGGAGAGGCTGGTGCAGCCGTTGGGCGGAGAGGTTGCAGGAGGGCTGAGGGCGGCGGCGAGCTGGGACGGGAGGACAGGAACAAGGCGGCAGGTTCCTGCTCTAGGTTTCCCGCCGGACTGAGAACTACTGCCAACTCAGCCTCCTTTTCAATTTCAATTTTTTCCTGCTTTTCCCAACATCGGCTCCAACGTTTTTAAAAAATGGGACAAAACTGACATTTATATTAAAACAATGGGACAGTCGGGAAATGTTAAAAAAACAGGACTGTCCCGTTCAAAACAGGACATATGGTCAGCCTATGTTTTATATTAGCTAAGACTCTTTATCTATTCTGTATTGCCTGCACAGTTTCAGTGGAAGTCTTTCGTGTGACCTGCTACCTGATCCTTTTAACTGGAGGTACCAAACAGTAGTTGAATCTGAGACCGCCTATTGCTTCCACTGCAAGGCAAACCCAAATTGCTATAGTGGGTTCAGCTTTCCTGTGCTGTGATGCCACATTGAGCTGAGGGGAGTCCAGTGTCACGATAACTTGAGGCTGATGGACATGACCTGCCTGCTTCAATTTTGCAGAGCCGTGGCGAGCTAACTGGCGAGAATGTGAATCAGTGTGTTTTGGAGATGCTAATTGCTGCCCCCGATACACTGTCGGTGACGCTCTTCTTCATGCTGGTGCTGATTGCAGAACATCCTCAGGTGGAGGCGGCAATGGTGAAGGAAATACAAACTGTGATGGGCAAGTATCTAGTGACACTGGTGGTGGTGGATGGTGGTTCTTCTAATAATCTAGTGTTTGTTTTCTGTTAAAAGGAGTCCAAACAATTAATGATCCTTTTTATACTGGGATTGCCAGTTGATTAGTAGAGGCGCAGGGAATGGAAAAGGCCTGCCCACCTCTTATTATTTTGGAAGGAGCATGATTTGCAGACATCAGACTGGGCTACTGCTTTGTTCTTTGTTCTCAGTGAAGCCATTTTAGTAGCCTGCTAGAACCACTAAAATGGAGCAGAGCTTATAATGCAGCTGAGAAGCTGACACAGAAAAAGGATATTATCTTAGACAGCTTTAATGACCATGCCAGAGAAATACAGGTTATGGATCTTATACACTCAGCCCTCCCAAGCATAAAGAATCACACGCTTAGACAGATTAGGTTAAGATAAGTAAAAGAATTCTTACTGACTTTATTGTTGCTTCTGTTACATCCATCTTGGTGGAAAAGATGAAGTTCCTTTGTTCTTCTTTTCTTTCTAAATACTTAGTTTGCTCTAAACCCTCAGCCCTCTTTGCTGCCAAGGGCTGTGTGGAAGAAAGGGGCAGAATCCTTCATCACAGCTCGAGCACATGGCCTTGATGAATGGAGAGCAGAGCAACATGCTTGCTTCTGCCTGGGTGGAAGGAGGAAGAGAAAGAGAGGAAGTGGGAGTGGCAACAAACAGCTTCCTCAGAGTTGCATTGTGGGACAACTCAATTTACATGCTAATTCACATGCTAATGAGGCATGCTGGATTTGCCAGGACTTCCAACACTCAATGCACAAAATTGTATTGTGACCTGAACGTTTTATGCTCAGAATATATCCCTGACTGGGTTTCAGCTGTAGTTACCAGCTGTAGTTACCAGTCTCCCCCTAGATTCAATTTTGTAGTGTGAAGCCAAATCTGTCCTCTAGGTTTCAGGAAAAAAAAGTCTGCTACAAATGGCTCCCATCTTTCTGCCTCATTCTGAGACTGTTTAGAATTCCCACTAATTTTGGGGGGTGATCTTTGGAAAATTCTTTGTTCCGACGTCATCAAGAATGACACAAAGATTTACCATTTTATTGCACCTTTTTCCATTCACCTGCTTATACTTCCTCAACTAAAAAAAAAGGTGATGGGAGGAATCACAGTGGGAAGAAATATCTTCTCAGTGGGTTTACACCAGCACTAGAAGGAAGGATGTTTTATAATAAACCACCACCGTTAACATCTTGAAAAATGAATTCAGAAACATTGCCTACATCCCAAGCCATATGGACATGCTCCAACCATTCCTTTAAAAAGTTAAACAAACAGATCTCACCCGGTTTGTCCTGCTTGCTTCCCAAAGGTGACAGGGACATCCAAACTGATGACATGCCAAAGCTAAAAGTAGTCGAGAACTTCATCTTGGAGAGCATGAGATACCAACCAGTTGTGGACTTGGTCATGCGCAAAGCCTTGCAGGATGACGTGATTGATGGCTATCCCGTGAAGAAAGGAACAAACATTATCCTGAACATCGGGCGTATGCATAAGCTTGAGTTCTTCCCAAAGCCAAACGAATTCTCACTTGACAATTTTGAAAAGAGCGTAGGTACTTCGTTTTGTTCTCACTGTTGCTTCGTGTTTGGTTTAAGAAAAAAGACTTCGTACAAACACATTGTGAGTAATCACTCTCTGATACAAACTTCTTGGGCTAAGCTGAACACCTGGGATCTTCAAGGACCTGCTTACACTCCAAGGTTCAACCTCTAACTTATCGTACCCTCCCCAGTTTCCGGTACTCTAAGAAGGACAAGAGCTGTCCTTTAAAGCAGGGTTCCTCAACCTTGGCCACTCTAAGCTGTGTGGACTTCAACTCCCAGAATTCCCCAGCCAGCAAAGCGCTTTCTGAATAGGCTCCCTCTAGAGACCAGGCTGAGACTAACTCTGGTGGCTTTTTGAAAAGCAGGCTTACCAAGACAGAATGATCTACCATTGTTTATTATAATTTCTAAGGCTGAAATGGTATTGTGGCTTTCAAACTTTGTCGTATTACATTTTGATGACTGTAAACTGCCAAGCTAGTCATGCAAACTGGGTAGTACATAAAGGCAATAAATACATTGATAATAAAACAAAATATTGTTGTTTCGTGCAGGTCCCCCATCGCTATTTTCAGCCGTTTGGATTCGGGCCCCGTGGCTGCGTTGGGAAGTTTATTGCCATGGTCATGATGAAAGCAATCCTGGTGACCCTTTTGAGAAGGTGCAGCATCCAGACTCTAAAAGGCAAAGGTCTTAACAACATTCCAAAAAACAATGACTTGTCTTTGCACCCAAATGAAAGGCAGCCGTTGTTGGAAATGATTTTCACGCCGAGAAATAACGTGGGCAAGGATGATCAGGATAAGTAAAACGTGATCAGAACCCGGATTGCTAAGACTATCCTAGTCAAAACTGATTGGTTGGACTACCCTAATCAAATTCAAAACTCTCATCCATCCCAGGTGCATCTATCCACTCACTTGATGAAACCTTTTGTTGTCTCAGATTGCTAATTCAAGTGGCCAATTGGTAGAACTCAGGTTCAAGACAGAGGATAATATTTGTACTAGTACGAAAAAAGAACCCCTCTTGTTAATAATAATCGTGCTCAGGAGGAACCATAAACACCTTTAGAAATTATTCTGCACATATGGAATTGTGTCATAGATATTTTATTTTGGAAAAAGCCATGAAGAACCCCACGTTTCTGCATATCTAGAGAGATGAATTGGGCCACACAGCAGCAGTGGCTTATTGCTACTGTTGTTATTCTTTGGGGCTGGTGTCCATCGGGAAGAAGAAATGAAGTTTTTGAACTGGAATGATACAACTTATTCAGAGCAACAGAACTAGTATATAACTCTACTGTGGCATCAAGAAGATGCAGTAAGTGTCTTCGGTCTCTGCCAAGTCCTTGTGGGTCAATGTATGGTACAGCAAAAAAGAAAAAGCAAAACTGGTTGGCTTTATGTCTTCTGATCATAAATGGAGCATACATAGGTTTCCTGATTTCAAAGATAAATTCTCTTCTTTTTGCTTTTTAAGCTCAACTACACAACCCTTTTACAAAGGTGGGAACATGAACCAAGTGAATAAGAGCTGGTGTCTCCATGTAGCCAGTAGCTAGTTTTTTCCAACCTTCAGATTCTCTCTCATTTTTAGCAGCTGTCCAGCCTCCATCCTACTGCCCAATATGAAAATGCAGCAGCTTATGGGCATGCAAGAGAGCCAATGTGATGTAGTCGCTAAGGCACCAGGCTAGAAACCGGGAGACTGTGAGTTCTAGTCCCACCTTAGGCAAAAGCCAGCTGGGTGACCGTGGGCCAGTCACTTTCTCTCAGCCCCAGGAAGGAGGCAGTGGCAAACTGCTTTTGAAAAATGTTGCCAAGAAAACTGCAGGGACTTGTCCAGGCAGTCTCCAAGAATCGGACATGACTGAACGGATTAAAAAAAAAAAGGGTGTGCACCGAAACAAAAGTTTGGGATATCCTCTGTTGTCTTAGTTACTGAGTTGCTGATTCGCATCACCACATCTAAGCTGAGCATGTTGTGTGGACACCGGTCAGTGCAACAGATGAACCCAGAGACAATAATTGACCAAATCTTGGTTATGATAACCCTGAGGAAGCATCAAATGAAAACATAGGAAACAAGTTATTCTGTATCAGCTGCCCTTGATCTAGAGAGCTTATAAAACTGCATTAAGCATTTGTATACAAGTTGCATTCAGCAATGGTTCATCTTAATCAATGTTGAAAAAAATAGTCACATAGTTCACACATAATGCTAAGCCATACATCATGATCTGCAAACCACGGGGGTTGGGTTCTCATATTACACTGAGCCAAAACTAACCCAAGAATGATATGGCTTAGCATAATGTGAGAACCTATCTGATTTTTGACTCTTAGATTCCCCATGATGCACCAGTTGCTTGTGGCTGAACTCTGACATATTACAGAAATATTCAACTCTACTGAATTTTGGCTACTGTTTTGTTAAAACTGTGGGAACCTGAGTTCACCACTGATTATAAGAAACTTATAATAAATACCTCATCACTGAGCAGAGCTGGATTTACATTGGCTCAGTGCTATTTCGTGCCATTTTGGAATGTTTATGTGAACTAATTGTGTGTCTTAAGTTGGTTGGATCCACATATCATGCTAAGCAGTAGCGTGGTTCTTCTGGGTCATCCTTATAATGAGCCTACTGTGATTGTAAACCTTGATAGTGATGAACCATACATTATAGATGAAAATGGCCACCGGGGGATGACTTATTGTCCCCTCTTTGAATTTTGGCTCTGGGTTTTAACTATGTAGCAATGACTAGAAATTTTGATAGAGAGAGACAACGAGTAAAGATCTTGAGGGCTGGAAAAACAATAGGATTTTGGAACATATTGGACCTAAACTCTTCAAATATCTGACTTGGTGCTATGGATGTTTCAAGAAGAATTTAAGCAATAGTCTTCACTGAGCAGGGAGTTAGGTTTTATCAACTTGGAGCCCTTGGGTATAGACTTCCATTCCCAAAATTCCCCAGACACCATAGCCACAGCTGTGAATTCCGGGAGTTGGTCCACACATCTGGAAAGAACCAAGAAAGGTTGCATTAGATGATCTCCATGATTCCTTCCAGCTAAAATGATTTGAGGAATCATTGAAAGCCACACATCTAATTAACAGCACCATCACCAGAAATAAACAATGGTCATAAGAATATAAAAAATGATGTGCCTGTATTAGACCAAGTTCTCTCTAGTCAAGCATTCTCATCCATGCTGTTTGACTCCAGCATTTGATGCTCAAATGTTGGGGTCCCAAACTCAATGCCCTGCAATTGTTGAAGTAACAATTCTCAGAATGTCCATCCAAGGACAGTCAGTGGTTCTTTGAACTATTATGCTACAGCAAGGTGAGGGAATTGTAGGTCCTCAGGTGCTCCTCAGCCACTTGTTCTAGCAACTCTGGCCAGCATGACTGTTGATGAGGAACTACAAAGCTGAGTTACAGTCCAGCAAAATCTAGAATGCTGCAGGTTCCCCATCTGCAACCTACAGCCAATTAGGGAGCAGTCATTGCATACTCCACTTGGACATGAACAGGGAACATTCCCTCTGAAATGCAGACATGGGCCTGACAGCCTGAGTATTTATTTCAAACAACTGCTGCTAAGGTCATCTGGGACTCAGTCTGATGAGTTATTTCTGATGCTTGTCAATATCCTCCAACTCTCCCTGAGCCTGTATCTATCTAAACTTCTTATCTGTTATTATTTTGCATGGCTGCTTGGGTATGATCACTTCACGTGAATAGCCTACAAACTTTCTAAATGACCAACTTTGTGCAGAAACTGTGTCCTGCAGATGAAACGCCAGTAGATGGCATCTGATGAAGTTATTTTTAAAATGTACTAAAGTGACTGTTCTCAATCTGTTCCAACTCACTGGTACTCTCAGATGAACTATCTCCAGCTCAAGTGAGCATGTGCTTCCTTGACAATTGGTCCATTTTTGGGCACAACTGAAATGCCCTACAGGGCTCAGGACTAGGTTATCCAGAATGCTGTACTGTCCCAAGTGAGCATGATGAATTTAAGACCTTCAGAAGAAGCCCTTTTTTCTTCCTTCCCAGCATCTGAACTTCAAACAACTTGAAACAGGGCCTCTCAGTTTTTGGAACTCGTTACACTTCTTCTTTGATGACCCAGATCTGAAGCTTTCATCCAGACTTTTGGCCACATGAAATGACTGATTAAGGCTACTGTAAATACACTGCAGTATGTTTGGTTGTTGTTTTTAACTGTCTTATCAAGTTAACTAACTCTGGATGCTCTTGATTGTGGTTTTGTACTTTGCTTTGTAATTTACTGCTGTCCATCTCCTAGGGCGCTGCTTGGTGGGAACCCGGGGCACACATTGACATTTGAAAAAGCAAAGTGGACAAATAAATAAATAAATAAATAAATGGGTCAAGGGAAACCCACTTGTTTCTATAGCCTTTTAAGTCCTGCAAACAAGTAAAACCAAGACATTTGGGTTACTTAGCTGTCGCTCAGCTGTGGGGAGGAAATATCTGCTTAAACAGGATGTTGAACATCTACCAGCAGAGGGCACTCAAGGCATCCATTTGGGTGGGTGCCTACAGTTGAGAAGCAACATCAAAGATAAGTGTTAGGATAAGGGTGTACACAGAAGAGATTTCCTGGTACGCAGAAGGCAGATTGACCACCTTGAAGCTGGAGATCACTCTCTCCAGGCACAGAAGGTCTGGTGAACACAGTCTGACCACCAAAGAAGACCAAATCCCATATGCCACTAGACTGGCAAGTATCACATGGTGGACCATTGCATGGTGCTCTATCTATGGCCTACTACCAGCATCCCCCTCCCCCAAACACAAGGCACAAATGCACCTCAGCAGAAGACCACAAGCTGGCTGTGCCCCCAGATTGGCTGTGCTGACAACAGGGATGTGACAGAAGTGGCACACACAAATCTCCCTGAGGTCATGCAGGTCTCTGCCCTCTGTTCCAACTGCTCAACATAACAAGTGTTATGATAGGCACCTCCTACTGGTAAGATGGCCCCGGGCAACACACAACTTGCATCAGATGTCACTGTGACACACGCCTACACGCAGTCCTGGCCAACAACCCAGACTCTCAGACCTGGGGAACTCCGTGCCCCACTGGGCCAGCCAAAGGGCTTGGCTTGCAGCATATACTATTTTCTTTATATTTGACCACACCACCATCTAGGGACTCTTTAATTCTGGTTAAACTGTTTGTACTGTATTCCATTTCTCACATGTATAAATCCATTGCTTCCAGTTGAAGAACTTCTAAAGGTTACCCCTCTCTTCATTTTACTTGCTTAAAAAGTTTGACAAGGATTACAGTGGGTTCTGGATCTCTGGTAAAAGCTCATGAAATGTGCCAGAGGATGCAGAAAAGGTCTCCCTTGGAAATACCTACCAACAAATCTGGAAAGGCACAGGGTTCAGTCACCACCACACAAAGTGGTCTATTTCTGTTTTTCCTGTTTCAACCAAAAATGCAAGAAGATTTTAACATAATCAGTGCATTGAAGTTGTTTTGCAACCGGAATCAACAGACCATAGGTTTCAAAGAGCACATAGAACATATAACCCTTGGAAAGGTTAGGCCCTGCACTTGGAGTTGCCAATAGCAACCCTCATTTAATTTTTACACATACAATAATGCAGTTTACATTGCGTGCCAGGTGGCTGATGCCAACCATCACAGTGTGTTGTTGCGGTGAGTTAATTATATTACCAAATACCAATTCTGTCACCCTAAACTTTCTTGGCCATACTGTATAACCTTAAGCTTGATCAATGTACAGCACAAATGGGATATACTGTTAGGTAGGCAAATCACGGGTTGTCATCACACTAAGCGGACCTGCCATAAATAAGCAGGGGCTAGTATTAGGGTTCAACAAAGTGCATTCACATGTTGCCCTGGGCCCTGATGTGTTCTAACCATGGTTTACTGAACAAGCCATAGCAGTCTGGTTGATATCTAATGTTGAGGCACAAACCATGGTTTTGCAAACCACAGTCGTTGAATTCTCCCCCTGTGCTAAGGTATTATGAGGTTGGTTGGAGTTTTCCCTTGGACATCGATCAGACTCAACCACTGGGAAAGCTACTTGTTTTAGCCTTCATGAAATGAGAGGGATAGTTTTGCAGACATCTCTACATGGGTGCCTCTATTAGCCACCATGAGCTGTTTAGGCACAGTCAACTGTGAAGTGGAAGAATTCATTTTCAAATAAAGGTTGCATGGTGAGGATCTCAGCAAGCTCCCTGAAGTCTTTCTTTTTCCCTTTCCTCAATGCTTACTTTTTGCTTGATTCAATCACCCTTGCTTATCCCAAGAAACATGTCATACCGTCACTGGCTTTTAATACGGCAAAAGGGCGGCATTTCTTCTTTGTTGTCACTCAGGTGTTTAGATTAAATCTTGGCAGCAATCTAGATGCTAGACCAAGGCACGAGAGCTTTGAATGGCAATGGGTTCTGGATTCTACCTTTATATTGAAGATGGAGAGTCATGCTTCTTGGAAGAAAAAGATGGAGGAGTTGTTGTTTTGTAGGCCTTCTAACCACTATTGGAGACCTCCCTGTGAAGGTCTGCATGCTGCCATTCCTTATTTCCCCAGAATCACCTAATAAATTGCATCTCTAGGACATTATGGGACATTAGATTCTCAGGGTCTTTCTGGTACTGCCCAAATATTAACAGTGGCCTCTCATGGCCCTTGTAGCCACCTGCTGTTGCCACAAGCTAGTGCAAGATCTGCCCAACCTTACCTTTATCTAAGAGTGTAGGAGGGGAACAAGTTTAGGGTCTCCCTTCTGGCTGTCCCTCACTCTCTTTTTACACAGTGCTGAACCAGGAATCCAGCCAATATCTGTTTCATGTTATCCCAAATTATCATCACATGGAAAGCTGTGGGTTTCTACAACAGGGATAAAATGGAACATTTTGGCTCACTCCAATCTTAGACAGCTGGAAACCATCATTAATGCCTGCTCTGATGTTTTGGAAATCCAGTGCCCTGCTTTTTTCTCTTTTGCTGTTATGCTAAGCCATGTTCTTCTTAGAAATGTCTCCCAGGCTTGGGTCTATATATCTCTGGGTGGGTTTGGAATGATTTGTGGCATGTCCATTCTCTTTCCCGTCCCTGTTTCCACCCATTTCCCCCGCAAACTCAGGTTGTATCCAATGCTCCTCAGCCTTCAACAAGCAAACTAGACATGATTCTCAAGAGGATTCCAAGGGTGTTGTATGGTGAAAAATTTCATTTGCTTCTTTAAAATATACATCCCACCTCTTCAATATGGAGTGGCTAACTATGTGAACACCCAAAGATATTTAATCCCACAAGAATCCTTCTCTGTTATTCCTTGGCTGGCAGGCAAGAATCTTCTTTATGTAAGCAGGCTTTCATGTGAGAGTCCAGCCTGGTAACTCCTTGCTGATCTGTGCAGACCTCAAAAAGCTAAGCAGGCTCAGATCTGGTGAGGATTTAGAAGGGAACCATCCCGAAACTTCAGGGTTGTAAGTTAGGCTTGGAAGTGGAAAATATATTCTAGACGAATGTCAAAATCCTTTCATATTGTTGCCAAGAAAACGATCCAGATGTGTGCAAGATGCTAGCTCAACTCAAAGGAAACTATTTTTACTTTGATGTGTGAGCGAAGGTGCTAGTTGTAGAAGCTAAAAGTACTTGTCACACCCATTGTGTGATTTGGCAGCTGATGGATATGAGATGCAGCCACTGTCTACAGAAAAGCTGCCACTCCTGTTGTTAGTGAGACATCACCATCACTAGTTATTATGCTGTCGCATCCATCATTTATATGGTAGCTGCAGTGCCCATAAAATCAAATCCCAGGTGTGAAACTTCCAGCCAGCAAGAGACAGGGAAGATCTACAATGTGTGTGTTTTTGCTTTATGACTCTTGCCAAAACTATATAGTGCTGTATGTCTGCTCCTGAAACACTATTTCATTCTGATTTCCCACTCACCCACCCAGCAAAACCACATCAGATGTACGATGGAGTCCATAAGTTTTCTCTGTCCTTGTTGTAAACACACAAGCTACACATAATAAAACTTTTTCCAACAGAAAGTTTTCCATGGTGTTTGGTTCAAAGGCACCAGGCACATGTCCCTCTTGCGGTGAAAATCCAGACCCGAAATTCAACAAGAAGGAAATCAGAAAAAACCAAGAAGAGTTTTAAAAGGGAAAATTGAACATGGAAGCAGCAAGGGAAAAGATTTAAGTCAGGGTACACAAGACCCCATCTAGCCTCCTAAGTTTTTTACTGGGCCTCCAGAACTCTTTGAAAATTATTACAAAATGTAACCTTAAACGTGCTTTGGAAGGCAGGCAGCCTCCTTCATTGGAGAGGCATAAAGAGAAGTTGGATGGACATCTATCAGGGATGTAGTAGCGGATTCCTGCATTAGGCAGGCATTTGAGCTAGCTCAGTGTTTTTCAAACTTGGCAACTTTAAGATGTGTGGATTTCAACTCCCAGAATTCCCCAGACAGCATGGCTGGGGAATTCTGGGAGTTGAAGTTCACACATCTTAAAGTTGCCAAGTTTGAAAAACGCTGAGCTAGATGATTTCCCAAATGCCTTCCAAGCCTTACATTTTATTCTTCTATGAGAACACAAAGAACCAGTTTGGTGTAGTGGTTAAGGCACCAAGCTAGAAACCGGGAGACTGTGACTTCTAGTCCTGCCTTGGGCGCGAAGCCAGCTGGGTGACTTTGGGCCAGTCACCCTCTCTCAGCCCTAGGAAGTAGGCAACGGCAAACCACTTCTGAAAAATCTTGCCAAGAGAACTCCAGGGACTAGCCCATGAGTCAATGCTGACTCAGAGGCACACACACACATGAGAAGACAAATATTAACAAAATAAAGAATAATATTTAATTAAATGTTAACCCAATATTGATTTAAACTGAATGAAATCAAATGAAAATGTTCACCTATTCAGAAGAATAGGAACAACTGCCTTCACTCCAACTTGGCGTTGTGATGTTGTCACATAGCTCAATTGATTGGCTAAATAATATCATGATGTCATCACACTGGCTACCTCATTAGTCACGCTGTTGCACCAAAGGACTAGCAAAAAGAATGCTCTGTTTACGATATTTGTGCCAAAGTAGCTGATTTAAGGATCTATCAAAGATGCCACCTTTCACCCTTGTGTTTAAGAATAATCCTATTTGGTATGCCACCTCAGATCTACCCTTATGCCCACCTCAAAAAAATCTCCCAGTCTTTATAAATAAACATTCTGGTTTTCAACAAAACAAAAACATTCCTCAAAGAAGAATAAAACACTCCAAATTTCTACATATCATATACAGTTCTTTGGTAACAACTTCTAAAACAGTCCATCTCCCAAATAAAACTTGATGGAAGCTGTTCTGACCTTTCTTTTTTTTTGGTCACTGTGAAACATATCTAACTTTCCAGCAAATCCAAACCTGGAAAAAAAGAATCAGCTTCAAAATGAAATGTTGAGTGGCACACCTAAATGCTGAATTCCCCAAATGATTAAATCTAGCAGTAAGGCGTCTAATGAATGCTGCATGCTATTGTTATAAAAATAGTTTGTACTCTTGGGGTAATTTTATTTTATGAGCTATGCTGGGGAAGGTTCATGGGTGTTAATGGAAGGCGCTGTTCTGTTCTGTATATTCTGTGCAAAGAATTAAACATTGCTCATAAACATTTGGCATTTGCAAACTAAATCACTGTTTCAATCTACAGAGTTTTGTTGCTGCCAATTTCCATCCTTATCAGGTAGAGTTTGAAACATGGGCCTGGAAAGCAACCTGGATATGCAACCGGCCCAGAGATTTTGTACACTTCAATACATGTTACCAACTACCGCATGGGGCAGTATGGCCAAGCTGATCTAGCTTTTTTCCAAAGGTGCACATAAAAAACAGGCAAGCTTTGATTGCATTGCTGCAGTCACCATCTTGACTTTTTTAACCATCCCCTGTAGACATCCCTGCTGTTTGGAATGATGCTAAAGCAAAAGCATAAAAACACATTCAGAGCTTAGGGGACTGAAAAGGGAAGATTGGGAAGGGAATGACAATTGCACTCAAGGGATACAGGGACTGCCAACAGGGGAGAAGGCAAATTCCAAGGTGACAGTCACTTGCTGAGAAAGAGAGGCAGAAGAAAGTGAGATAAAAGAATGATATGAGAAGGAGGGTGTCAGAAAGAGAGAGGGAAAGAATCAGAGATGGGGAGACAATTCAGGAAGGAAGGAAGGAAGGAAGGAAGGAAGGAAGGAAGGAAGGAAGGAAGGAAGGAAGGAAGGAAGGAAGGAAGGAAGGAAGGAAGGAAGGAAGGAAGGAAGGAAGTAAGTTAGTTCTTGGCTTCACTTCCAGCCACAGCCATCAACAGAAAAATGGTTTCCCATTCCTTCTCTACCATTAGGCCAATGGCAAGTTGAGCCCTCTTCTCCCTTGACCATCAAAACAAGGAACAGGACTGAGCAATGGACTAGTCAAAACCAATGATGGATATTGTCTGATGCACCCTTTCTAGCTCACAGACATGGGTTCCTTGCTCCATCTTCTCCAGATGACATCAGTTAGCCTGGTGGCACATACTGGATGACCACCTATAATCTGACCGCAATGTTGCAGCCTGGGCTTTGGCAAAACAGTTCACTGTTGTATTTCTAGGTGCGAGCTATGCTCCATTCATAAACACGTAAGCATCAACCGTCAATCATTCTTCTCATCGACCTTAAATCTGACAAGTGGAGGGAGGATGGTGTTACATTGGCTTCTGTTTTTATTGTCCTACTTTCCCCTCCCTTTGTTAACACTGGGTACATTCGTATGCACATGCTCCTGCCAAGCGTTCCCATTCTGCTGCATGTCTTCATTTGATTTTGAACTTTGCCTTCGGACATCTGTTCATGTACTGATGAATCGGAGTTGCTGTTATATTATTAATATCATTATCAGCAGCATCATGGATGATGTCATCGTCATCTATGCTTTCAGCTGAATAGCATAAACTAACTCCAGGAGAAACACAAACATGTCCAGACATTATCTAAACAGCACACTTCCAAAGAGGTAAGGCCGTAAAACTCAAGCTAAATATATATATATAAGGTTGGAGCTGATATCCTCGACTTGGATGTTCAGATACAAAATCTGCTGCGCAGTCTGCACTGCTGTTTGTGTATCCTGGGGTTGGTTGGGTTCTTTTTTCTGGGATGAACTGAACAATCCGCACCTTGACCTTAGCCTTTAATACTGTCCAGGAAGAAGAGGTTTACCTTTGCTAGAGAGGTATGTTTGACCCACAATTACAACCTATCAGCATCACACCTCTAGAAAAAGCAAAGCTTCCTAAATTTGTGCTAGCAATGCTTTGGCACAGGCAGGTTCTCATGTTGCCGTTTGAGAATAGCTGCATGAGAGGGCCCCTCATCCCTTTAGTGGTCCCCTAAAGTCCTCCATCTACTCTACAGTGGAAATCAGGTTGCCTCGGTCCATGGAAGAAGAATCAGCCAATCTGGTGACAGCACCAGTGGCCATAGTGGGCAGCCACCTCCATTGACACGTATCTGCCACTCCTCTTTTCTCTAGGGAAATGAAGCCCAAAGTAAGAGTTTCATGGGACCCAACCAAGACCTTTCACCGCTTGAGTCAAAAGACCAAGTGCTGCCACATCAGAGGGCAGGAGACTAGAGCAGGCATTGCAGCTCAGGTTAGGGAGCACTAACCTTGTTTTCCTCCAGCAATTGTACTGCCACGTAGTCATCCCTCCTGAAATCTACCACCTGAGGAAGTGGTTCCATTCTGCTAGATGGCAGGGCAGTTCTTGATTAGATCCAGAGTTCAGAAGGGTAGAAGCATGACTCACCCTGCATTTCCCAAAGGGTAATCTCTTGAAGGCACAAAATGATGGTAAGCAAAGACATTTGTCAGTGGAATGAGCTAGCAATTTTAATATGAAATGATAGAGCTGAGGTCAATTGCTCCCCGCCTTTTTAGGATAGGAGATGGTTCCCCCAGACCATGGGTATAATTGTACATTCAGGGGGTGTAGTATCTAGCTAGTACCTTTAAGAAATATATCCCTTCTCCCATAATAGGAGTAAATCCTTTTAGAGATGGGGATGTGCCATAGTCAGAATTCATTGAGTAAAGTTCTAGCCAGCAAATTTCAGTTTAATTTTATTTTCTATAGTTGGAAGACTATAGAAGTACACATAATTTGATTTCTTTATGTCACATGTTTTTCAGACTGCCCATCAAGCAGCTTTATGTCAAGGATGATGGCACTTTATTTATGAGAAAGTAAGTGCCTGGTTGCTTTTTTTAGAGAATGCATCATCCTAAATGTCTGCCATTCTGGCAAATAATATTTTTAATGAGGCTGGGAAATGTTCTGATTAAAAGCAAGGCTATATTCATTTCTTATCTGTGTCCTCATCTTGCCTATCCAGTTTTTAGCTCAGCTAGGCTGTTGAAATGACAGCAGCCAGCCAGCCATGGCTAATCTCACAAGAAGCTAAGAAGGCTAAGACATGGTTAATAATTGCATTTGGACCACCAGAATCCCAAGGATGTAAGATAGGCTGGGAAGTTCAAAACCACCCCAGAAGAAAGTACTGGCAAGCTTTTTCTACTTGGTTGCCAAGAAAACCTCTTGGAGATGTCCATGAAGTCATAGGAGCTGAACATGACTCAAGGGTGTTGTTTCCTTCTCTTTTTTCAGTCTCTTAAAAATTCATATACATAACTCTTTCCCCATCTGTTAATCCAGGCTATGATTACTCCCCAAAGGATATGGTGAAGTCCACCACCTTAGGCGATTTTATAAGATCAGCCAAATTCATGGAAGAAAACACTATTGATGGCTAGCAACCACAATATTACCTTCCAAGCCACCATGTCTTAAGCATTAATTGCTAGAACAAGGAGATCACTTTCCTATCCTGCTAATGAGCTTCACAGAAGCTAATTATGGAATTTTGTACCCAAGGAGGTTTTTGTCTAATGCAATAAGGCTCCTCTTAGATTCTTAAGTAAAAACATTTACCAAGCAAAGCCCAGAATCTGGAAATCAATTTAAGTGCTATGAGATTTTCCATCCCACATGATTATTCCAAATTTAAACAGGGGATGGAGCTCCATTCTGCTAATGATGGGGGTAGCCCCAGCCACATAACCTTGGAACAATGCTATCTTGGAGGTACTGCAGGATACTAACATTTAGACTCTGCTTAAAAGACGGGCGCTTAGTTCTTGACATCTACTCCAGATATGGGCTACTTTAGTAATTAACCAAAGCTGGTAGAAGTCATGAAGGATGAAACTGAAGCCAAGAAGCTGCCTTAATTTTAAAAAGATAGTATGGTAGAATGCCCTGTTTCCTAGCAACTAATATTGCTTAATTTTCTGAGGATCACATGAAATTTGGTGTCTATCCCATCCCTAGGCATCCTAGTCAGAAGGTTCAGAAAAAGGATCTGACCCATTCTTGGGTTGTACATGAGAAATGGCTTCAGGAGCATAAAACACAAGAAAATTCAAAGAGCATCTGTTGGGCAACTCTCTGCTACTTATTCTAAAGAAAACATGCACAAAGGAGAGCATATAGCTTTATAAATTAAACAGAGTGACAAGTTGTAGGAAATAGCTCACCCTGTTTTCACTGGAAAGGCAAAACGCCTCTGCTAAAGTGAGTGGTTCTCTCTGTATACGTTACCGACCAGCCTTCCCCAACTTGATGTCTTCCAGATATTTTTAATAACAGTATTTTATGTATGCCTGTACATATGTATTTATTTCGTATGCTGCTTTCCTACATTGGCAGGTTTTCAAGGCAGCCAACAAAGTCTAATAAACAAAAAATATATACAAAAAGTTTAAAGCCAGTTAAAATTCTTACTAGCATTAATACTAAAAGCATTCAACAATAAAGCATTAAAAGCTTGGAGAAAGATATGCATCTTTACAGAGTTTCTACATGCTAAAAAGGTGAGGCCAGGAAGAGAGAGATCTTCAAATGGTGAGCTCCTGCAGGTGTTAACAGCTGGAGAGATCCACAGTAGGAGAAGGATTCTGTTGAGATCTGGACAGCTTCAGGCTTTCAAAGTTAGCAGCTATACTTTAAACCAGCCTTTCTCAAGTTTTTGACCCTGGAGGAACCCTTGAAATACTTTCCAGGCCTCAGGGAACCCCTGCACATTCAGGCTCAAATATAGGCCAGAAGTTACAGAACTATTATATTCGTTTCATGTGTATTATATTTGTTTGAGAGCCAGTTTGGTCTAGTGGTTAAGGTGCTGGGCTAGAAACCGGGAGCCTGTGAGTTCTAGTCCTGCCTTAGGCATGAAAGCTGGCTGGGCAACCTTGGGCCAGTCCCTCTCTCTCAGCCCAACTTGGTGCAATGCAGAAGAGCCTCCTCGTGGTACACCCTGGGCAATGTGACTTGTCATGGCTAAATAGTATACGCATCTGGCTACTGGACCTCACAAGGATTTCCCAGCAAGAAAAAGCAGCATGAACACTGAACTGAACCCTAAAGAATGAAAGTTACCTCTTTAATGTGAAGTTGCCTGAATCTGAAATAATTTTTTAAATAAATCGTGATCTCCCAAGGAAACCCTAGTGACCTCTTGCGGAACCCTAAGGCACCACGGAACCCTGATTGAGAAACCCTGCTTTAAACAGAGTCCCTGTCCTGACTAAGCAAGAACCACACCGAGATGAGGAAGAAGTCTCTAGTGCTTTATTATTGCTATAGTAGACAGAAAATCCTACCCAACTGAAGAAGCGTGGGAAAACCCAGACAGATAAACCCCCAACAGTCAAGGCGGGTCTGTTCTGGGTTTCTCTGAATGACAGCTCAAACTCTCTAAACTACGCATGCGTTTTCCCCCCTGGAAAGTGGCCCCCTCCTGCTCACCATCAGTACTCATGACAGTCCCCACGCAATAGGCAATCAGTGAATTTCAATACAGACATCATATGAACTTTGTACTGCCCAACTACAAGAAGACATTGATCACCTCCCATAATCATGGTAATAATTATAGATAATTAATAGGTAACATCCTGGTCAATTTAATCAGCCAAGAGAAGTAAGATTTGAATAAATAGGAGGCAACCTTCACCACTCAAAGATCTACAAGCTGAAAAGTTACAAGGTTACATCCCTAGGATCTGTCCTAACATTGATATCCACATTCATCATATTGATCATAGCCTGCATTTCCTTGAAGACCTCAAGGACCTCCTCTCACTTTATCCCTTATGAATTAGGTGCGGCTGAGAGAGAATGAGTGGTCCAAAGGAGCCGTATGGTCAAGTGGGGACCTGGATGTGGGTCTCATCACCATTGCCAACCAGCCTGCTTGGCAAGTCTGGGACTGTAGCCCAAAATCATTTGGAAAGCACCAGGTTACAGAGAGCTATTCTAAGCATAACCCCCCAAAAAACCTATTTCACAAAGGGCATAACTACACTGTTGTTTCAGGGTGTTGTGGAAATCATGTATACAAACTGTAAACACCTACTGAAAATTAGCTGATGATAATTTAGGCCCAAACCTGTCCAGACTCTGTCTGCAATGCTCTACTCTGTTGCCTGAGAATAAATCCCATGGAACTGAATAAAAGCAACTTCAAAGGAGCTATGCACTGAGTGTGCTGGAAATAACCTTGAAAGCTAATTGAAAGAGGAGATACCAAGCCATCTTCACAGCTGATGCACGTGGTCAAGAGATGAAACTGTTTCCAGTATAGATGTTATTCTTATCCCTAAGCACTTAGGGATTCTTAGTATTCTTAGCACTACCAATTTTCAGATGAGGCAAAAGTAACCCAATTGCACAAAACTGAGAAAAGCTTTATTTTTTTCCTTCTCTCCTCCACTACCTGGCATTCATGTTCCAGATCATGGTTTCCATACTCTTTTTCAATGAGTTGGGGGGATTTCCCACTGAAGCAAAAGAAAATCTTTCTTCCTCTGGTGCAAAAATCTTCCACCAGAAACAATGGGCAGAAGAAAAATCTTTGCCCTGTCCATGCCAGCATCTTGAACGGGCTGTAGTTGGCTTCTCAAAACTCACTCACGCAATTGTTCATGGCCTACATGGCATTTTGCCCAGATTGGCTGTCAATCATGGAGCAATTCTGCGGCTCCCTGTCGTTTCAGTATGAGCAGCAGATGTTCAGCGTGTTCACCATCCAAGCTGTAAACCACAGGGATCAAATTCTACCTTCAGCCCCAGTTTTTGATCTCAGATATTTTAAGAGAGAACTCAAAAGTTCTAGAGTTTGGGTGACTTCTCTTGCAACCCAGCCAGCCGACCATCTTAATGATCGACATTATCACCCACAAATCACATCCCACTGACACCAAACTTTTTGATTTTTAAGAACACCAAACTTTTTGATAATCAGGAGGAGGAAGAGGCAGCAGAAGTAGTGTTCGAGACCGCAATTTCAGTTTAGGAAACATAAGTAGTTTCTAAAATACAGGCACCATCCGCTGCAGCTAAATATATCTTTTTTTTTTTTAATATGCTGCAGCCTGAAACAAGAGAGGGCAGAATATTGCTTGTGTACAAAGGCAAGGAACTGTAAAAATAACCTGTGAGGAATATCCCACAGGGAAAACAAAAGTTTAAAAAGATGGAAAGGAAATGCAAATTGGCAAGAAGATCAGCAGACAGATTGTAGAAGGAAAAACTGGAATAAAGGGGTGGAAAGGGAACAGGAAAATTGGGTCCACTTTGGGTTCCCCCAAAGGTTATTGCTTTTCTTCGGGGAATGGAATCAATGTGGGGTAGCACAAACATGGGATCATGGATCAAGTGGTCTCTGGTGGTTCCCCCCTTCCAATGGTAAATCCAGGATCCTTTTCTGGAAGGGTACTGCTGCCCCAGGGATGCGATGGTGCTGCGGGTTAAACCGCTGAGCTGCTGAGCTTGCCGATCAGAAGGTCGGCGGTTCGAAACCGCGTGACGGGGTGAGCTCCCATTGCTAGTCCCAGCTCCTGCCAACCTAGCAGTTCGAAAACATGCAAATGTGAGTCGATTAATAGGTACCACTTCGGCGGGCAGGTAACAGCGTTCCGTTTAGTCATGCCGGCCACATGACCACAGAGGAAGTGTCTACGGACAAACGCTGGCTCTTCGGCTTTGAAACGGAGATGAGCACCGCCCCCTAGAGTCGGACACGACTCGACTTAATGTCAAGGGAAACCTTTACCTTTACTGCTGCCCCAGACCACCACCACCCCCTTTTTTTTCTGAGTCAGTGATGACTCCTGGCAACTGCTTGGATGAGTCCCTGCAGTTTTCTTGGCAAAGATTTTCAGAAGCAGTTTGCCATCGCCTGCTTCTTAGGGCTGAGAGAGAGTGACTGGCCCAAGGTCACCCAGCTGGCTTTGTGCCTAAGGCAGGACTAGAACTCACGGTCTCCCCGTTTCTAGCCCAGCTAAATGTAGCCCCATCATAGATGAGGCAAGTTGTAGTCCTCCAAAATGTGAATGCCTAAAGATGGGAAATGCTGTTAAGATTTGTTTGGCCTGCCTCTCAATTTCCAAAGCCAGAATTAAGACTTTTTACTTTTTGCGGGGGGGGCAGGCTGGTTATTCCTCCTTGTGAACTTCCAAAATGACTATTAGCAAAGGTTTGTTTGTTGCAGCTTTTTCATGAATACTTGCAATTGTTTTCTGAACCTGCTCCCTAATTTCCAACTGCAGTCAGGTTTTACCCATTGTAACCCTGGAATATTTTGTTCCGTCTTTGTTTCCTGGATATTATGATTTCCTGCACTGACTATGCAGCTGTGCTACTAGTATGTTGCGGCACACTGAAAAAAGGAATGGGGCTTTGAATGCATGGTGGTGGCTACCATCTTGACTTTTTTTGACATTCCTGACAGGGCACACTTTTGACCACCAGCTTTGGAATACACGGGGGGGGGGGTCATCTTGCCCCATTGATGCATCTGCAGCCACATCTGGAAGAGCCTTTGATTCCTCTGCAGGTGGAAGTCCAAAGCATCTCTCAGCTCTCAGCATTATGTGCAAAGTGGGGTTTATTTCGAAGGTAACACAATCAAACTTGCACTGCTTGGCTGAGTTCAGACAACACACTAAACCAAGATGCGATTTGCTTGTTTGTGGCTCAGCATGGGTGTGGGAATCCAACCACTATAGCCTGCAAGTCAAGATGCGTGGGTTAGCACAATGTGTGAACATAAACCCCTGTGGTTCTGTCCTCCGTCCTCACGCAAACCAAGTTCTGTAAGCGGAGTCTTGCGCTACCTGCGTGTTAGGAAAACCACCAGCGGATGATCTGTCTGCGGAGGGGGACGCGGGCGGGGGCCAACGAAGGAAGCCTGAAACTACGGGAGACAGTGGCAAAGATATAGGTGCAGACACCCCACCCTTAAAAAGAGGGGGGGCTGCTGAAACTAAGTCCAGGGGAATGTAAGCTCCCCAAGGGAGGGCGAAGAGGCGCAGCAAGAGAAGAGCAGCTCCAGAAACACGCCGTTCCTTCTCAGGCGCCCCTCCCAGTTTGTCCCCCCCGCCAACCCGGGAGCCAGCACCGCCCACCTGCTTCTTGGCTCCGCCCGAGCCGGCAACCGGCGCTTTTCTGCTGGACGGGAGAGGGCTGGACCGGCTGCTGCTGCTGCTGCATGTGCTGGAAGCGACCCGGTGCGGGGCTGGAAGGCGGCGAGGCGAGGCGCGGATCGTCCCCAACTCGCTCTCTCGGTACTCCGCGGTCCGGCAAGCGGCGGGGCGGCGCGGAGGGCTGGGCGCTCCTGCCAAAGAGGCTGCGCCGCCCGCCCGACTTCGTGCCCTCTGAGCGGCCGGGGCGGCGGCGGCTCTCCTCCACGCCATGGACTCGGATTCCGGGGAGCTGAGCGAGGGGGAACTGGTCTCCGCCGCAGGTAAGGCAGCCACGGCTTTCCGCTGGGGCGGGAGGGGGCGAATCCGCGGAAGGAGGCGCTCGCCCGTCCGCGAGGCAGCCTCGAGGAGCGCCGGCCGCTTGGAGGCGGCTGGAGATGGGGCTCTTCTCCCCCAGACCGGCTTCCGCGGGAGAAAAGCCTCCCTTTTGTCTTCACTCCGCCTTGGCCCAGATCCCGATGCGTGAGACCGCCGCGGTTGGGCTGTAGTCCGGAGGGGAAATACTTTGCACATGCCCAGAGGCCCATTGGTGGCCGGGCCTGAGCGTTCCTGGGGGGATTTATCCTGCAGATACAGGCGGGGTGAAAGTCGGTCTCTTACTCCGCCCTCGTAGCGCTGCTTCCTCGGAAGGAAAGTCGCTGGAAGAGTGGCCTGGTCGCTGAGTTCTCACGCTTTACTAAACCACGGTTTAGTGAATCAGCCATAGTTGGCTGAGTTCCCGGCTCCGCCAAGCAAGCACACTACATTATAGGTATGCACACTGCATGACCTCAATCTAGGTATTATATGTGGAAGAATGTAGTTTGGGAGTACTGGAACCAGTTGCTCTCTGGGAGGGGAAATGCACTCTACCTGTGCTCGGAGGATCACTGCTTGAGCGGCTTTAAAAAGTGCTTGGGATGGAAGGCCTTGGGTGGAATTGGTGATCAAGATGTTTCCAGAGTGTTTACCTCTGATAAGAGTTTATCATGATGTTGAGTGTGCATAAAACTAACTCTAACTTTTAAAATGAATTAGACTGTCACCTTTTGTGTTCCAGGGGTGATAAATGGGCTGCTTTGCAGAGCATAACATCAGTTGGAATCCAGGGAGCTGAATTCAGATTTTCATTCTGCTATGGAACTGATGGGTAGATGCTGCAGTTGCTGCAACTCACAATTGTTGTGATCCTAAGCAAGAAGTGCATGTTCTGCCATGAACTCTCTGGAAGAGGGTTGGTAGCTTAAAAAAAAAAGTTTGGGTTTTTTTGTGGCTGTTTCTAGTTGAACCCTACTAACACAGGTGACTTTTAGCCTTCCATACACTACCTGTGCTACTTTTGTTTGGTTTTTTAAAACCTGGGAGGTGTCTGGAAGCTTCTCTTTAAGTGGGTTCCCATCCTGCCCTAAGCCATGGTTTGTTTAATCATGGTTTATCAAAGCACAGTTAGGTTTATAGCCATGGTGCAGAAACCATCCAGGCTAAATTTAAACATGATATGGTTGGCTTGTTTGGTTCTTGGCATGTTGTATGAATTCAGCCCTTCCTGTGTCAAAGAGCTGATCTGTATGATCAGATGTCAGCTGAATCTGCAGTTTGGGGAAGGACTTGTTTATCTGCCTCCTTGGACATGGGCATCTTCTGATCAGACTTGAGCTCAGATTGAGAGAAAAGGGGTGAGGCCAAGGCCCAGTGGGAGGGGAAGTCATGATCGTATGGAAGGTGGTTGAAGGATATTTGCATGCTCATCACAAAATCTGTACACATCATACTGTATGCTCAACCAGATCAGTCAGAAACTTCTCCCCATGCATTTCACGTGTGAAGCTAGTCTTGGCTCATGGTAAACTTAGGCATTCTTCTTTATGGTGGAGTGAACCAGGTATGAGGAATTCGGTGACTGGGTGTGGCTTACGAATGTAGTCCATAAGGGTCTGCTAACTACCAAGTCAGCCTTGAGGGACAGGGTCAGTCAGAATCCAGCATTTTGTTTGCAAAAGTTGCCAGATGGTTTCAAGAAGCCACAAACCATATTTCAGAAAGGCAGTCCCACTAGACCTCGACCAGAACATTCAGTAGGCCAGTCCTTTTCCACAGATGCATCTCAACCCTCTTGACTCTGTTCACATGAGACTAACCCACTGTTAATCAAGCCACAGTTTGCTAAGTTAACTCAGTTGCCTGGGTTTACCGCACATACCACCATAAATATGTTGAGTCGCAAAGTGGCCAACCTCATTTTAACCCAGCATATCAAGTGAATCCAGCCTTTCAGAGGCCCCTGAACCAGTGAATCTTTTACAACATTGATTCTGAACATACTTTGAACTAAATCATGCTGTTTCTTGAACATCTATAGTGCCATGCTTATATTTCCAGAACTGAAACTAGGATCCTGGATTATATTAAGCCATGTTTGCCTCTAGGATGGCTGGAGCTTCGAGGTTGAAGACGACTTTCAGTTGGTCCCAGCCTAGAACCAAACTTTT
This sequence comes from Candoia aspera, assembly GCF_035149785.1. Taxonomy (NCBI): domain Eukaryota; kingdom Metazoa; phylum Chordata; class Lepidosauria; order Squamata; family Candoiidae; genus Candoia; species Candoia aspera. The sequence continues at coordinate 8,426,476 of NC_086165.1, read as the reverse complement.
ACGCTGTGGCTTGGTTTAGCCATAGTTTGTCAACATATAATACTAAGCCATTATGGGATGTGTGAGCCCCACCTTTTAAGGGAGATGCCTCATAGCAACCTAACTTAGCTTCTCATCAGTGGTACACCGATAGTCCCAGTCTCTTTACTTTGTAAATATATTTTCATCTGCCTTGTAAAGTGCTTAGTCCACAAGATTTACATGCTCTTCACTCCACCCACAACCCTGTGCTGTTAGGAAAAAATACAACTCTTTGCTTTTTTATTCTCCTGGTAGAAGAAAACTTTCCCTGATGCAAATTCTCCCAGCATGGGTGGTTTTTGGGGTTGAACTGCACTTGGGCCTGGTTTTTGAAGCATCTGAAAGCGGGCATGGATTCCCAGCTTCTGGCACTTGGGCGTTGGTTCAGAGCTACATAAACCAGCTGTTTTCCCTGGATGGAAACCAGATAAGGTTTCCAAACGGCACCAGATGGAGAAATCTGCTCTTGGTAGAGGCAATTCCTGTAGAGGATCAAATGAGTCACGGTTATCCCATCCAGCAACAAAACATGGGTGTGTGCGGGCAAGTGTGTAGGATTTCCAAGAATGTCTCCTTGTAGAGCTACAACTGCATCTGTACTTGAAGGTATCTTAACTTTCAGCAGATCATGACTGGAGTGGAAATTGAGAAACGGTGGTCATCTGCAAGTTCTCAAATCATGGTATTAATCGAAGAGTTTTTGTGAAGGTGGCTTTACTGCTTTCCTCTGGGAGATGAACATACATAGAAAATAGATAATTTGCTGTCTCCCTTCGCTGCTGCGATCATTTCACATTGTAGAGCAGTGTTTCTCGAACCTGGCAACTTTAAGACATGTGGACTTCAACTCCCAGTATTGAACAACTGAATCTTGAGAGATCTTTCAAGTTAGAAAGGTAGGATTTGCCCTGTGCCATAAAGCCATCACTTTCCTGCATATCTCTTGTTAATATCAGTAGGGCTCAACTTTAAGGGAGCAAGTCAAATATTAATATTTACTATGAAGGATGGATCATGAGTAACTTATTTAAAAGTTACTGCTTCTATTTTCATTATGGAATTTACATTTCCAGTACATGTGAATTTTGAGAGTTGAAGTCCACATGTCTTAAAGTTGCCAAGTTTGAGAAACACTACTGTAGAGGGTCTGGCCTCAGTGCAGCACATTTTTACTCTTGCGTTACTCAACTTTTACTAGCTTAATCACTAGGATTTGGTACATGTATATGACCCTTGCCCTGTTCTTCTGTGGATGGCTTGCGGATGAGCAGTTATTTTTTAAAAATTGTTTGAAGATATCTGCAAAAAAATGTGATAATGAAAAATGGCAGCAGGTAATAAAATGTGGCCTTCAAAAGTGTTCAACGAAAAGGGTTTTTTAAAAACTTACAGGTAGTCCTTGCTTAACAACCATTTGTTTAGTGACGTTTCAGACTTATGACAGTACTGAGAAAACATACGACTGGTCCTCACACTTACGACTGTTGCGGCGTCCCTGTGATCATGATTTGGGTACTTGGCAACTGGTTCACATTTATGATGGTCACAGCGTCCATGGTCACATGAGGCTTCTGGCAAGCAAAATCAGTGGAGAACTGTGCAATTTGCTTAATGATCACCATAAAAAGTTGTAAAATTGGGTCAGATTTGCTTAATGACTGCTTTGGTTAGCAACCAAAATACTGGTCCCAATTGTGGTCGTTAAGCAAGGACTACGTGTATAAGCAAGGACTTGAGGAACATTAAAATCTCTCATCTCTTCTTCTCCACAACCAGTGTAGTGTTAGACTGTTATAGCCAGGCAGGGTAGAGTGAATTTATATGAAAATGGTCTGATCCAATAGATCAGTCCAGTGTCTTCCACATGTTCTTATGAGGCATTTTTAGTAATAATGGTTCTCCCATTACTAAAATTGTTGGAGTGTTTCTCCTTTGCTTGGAGACGTTAAGAGAAATTGTCCACCCTATATCTCTGCCTAGAGATTTGATGGAGAATGTTGAGTCGCCATTTGTGTCTAGCTTTAATTTAAATGTTTTGCTCAGTGTTCCTCTGGGAAAGAATTCTCAGCTGATTTAGGACCCTGGGCATGGTGTGTTATCATCTCCCTTCTATGTGGCCGACTTACGTTTATGCTGAAATTAATATGCTTCTAGAAAGGTTTGAGGTTCTGGCTGGTGATGAAAAAAATGACCTCTATTCTATTTAAAGGGTAACAGCTTATGGAAATCTATATTCCATATGTACCGTTGCAGAGCAAAGCCAGGATAAGTTGTGATACTGCACAATTTTGGGGATCCTCTCTAGCTCCTACACTGGTGCCTTCCATCTGTTTCTGTTCTTTTCAACAGATTATTCAGCAGCTCCACTTGGAAGAAATCCTGCATTAAAGTGGTTTTTGAAATCCTGGCAGTCGGTTTCCCCCATCCCTTTGCGGCAGTTGGCGTTATCTGCCCCTCGCCATATCTACAGTCGCTGGTGGAACTTTATGATGGGTCTCAGACCCAGGCTGAATATAAAAAAAAATTGAATACAATAGAGCATACATACTTGAAAAGGCTGCAGTCGTGAATAGTCTGCCTTTCTGTCTACAGTGCATGGGTTTTACAGGCTACAAATACAGACTTGGCAACTTCCTGATGTGTGGCTTTCAGTACCCAGAATTCCCCAGCCAGCATGGCTGTTGCTGAACATTCTGGGAGCTGACCACCATCCATCTGAAAGGTGTCAACATTGGGAAACAGTGAGCAAGTTATTTTGGGATCTTCATTCACCCAAAGAATTATTTTGGCCAACCTAGAAATGGACTAAGAAGAGGTGTTAGTAGCTCATTACAAATACCTTGGTAAAAATCATATAAAGCAGAACATGATCCCATGTTCGGTGCACCCGTCTTTACAAAGCTTTTCACCGTAGGCAATTTTGTGGTATTTACCCTTCAACTATATAAATATGGTGGAACAATTAAAGATATGGGGAAACCCTTGTCTGTTTCATCAGGATCATTTTGTTGAGGCTGATAAGATTCAGGAAAAGAAAAAGCTCTGGCTTAACCAGCATGCTCATTTTCCCTGCTCCCCAATACAAAGACTGGTCCTATAGGACACTTAGGTAAAACTGATGGTCTTTCCTGATTTTGCCAGTTTCCCCCAAAATGAAATAGTGAAGATTTATTGATTTCGTGGCATCAAATTGTGGTTGACGCTTAGCGACCACACAGATAAATTTTCTCCATGATGGATCTGTCCCTAACCTGGTCCTTCAGCTTTTCCAATGGTGCAACTCATTGCTACTGTAACTGAGTCTACCCACCTTGCTGCTGGTTGTCGTCCTCTTTCCTTCCACCTTTCCTAGCAGCAGAGCCTTCTCCAGAGAGCTGGGTCTTTGCATAATGTGTCCAAAGTAGCATAATTTGAGCCTGGTCATTTGTGCCTCAAATGAGAACTCTGGATTGATCTGTATGATGATCCTTTGGTTTGTTTTCTTGTTTGTCTATAGTATTCTCAGGAGTCTTCTCCGACACCAAAGTTCAAAGGCATCAAAATGGGGTAGTAGTTGAAGGAAATAGCCAAGCAGCAGCTGTTCACAGTCTTAGGAACTGGGGGATGAAATTGCTCTGTGACTGTTAATTAGTATCCAAAGAGACACTTCCTTTCAAGAGGAAAGGTTTAAAATGTGAAGGAAAAAGAATTGAGGATGGGAGTGAACAGCGGGTGGAAGACTTACAGTGTACTTTGGATAGAACACATCTGTTCACAGATGATGGGAGAGGATGCAGGGGTCTTGAAATACGATTGCTATTCTCTCTCCTTCTGCAAAGACATACTAGGTAACGTAATTGTGGACATCTATGAGAGAAAAAAATCCAACTTCCCAAAGAGGATGGTGCTCTAGCAAATGAGGTGGCACACAAATCAAGAGATAAATTAATAAAGAAAATGTCGTTATAAGGACCAAGCAAAATGGCAGAAGAGGGTATCTGGTTTTCAAGTTCTCTGCAACTTTCCCTGAGTCAGGTGTTGCAAAATTCAAGGAATGGGGTAGATGTAGGAAGTCCAGAAATGACACCAGGTATTGCAGTCATGAATATTGGGTCTTACCAGTGTAAAGTTGTATCTGTCAATCTTCAGAAGCAAAGAATAATGGGAATACCCTTCCATTCTGACAACACAAACAGTTAAACCCTTCGGACTGTGTTCACACAACACACTGAACTAGGCCTGTTAAAGACCAAGTGGCTGCATTCTTAAAACATGCTAAGCTTGGTTTGTTTCAACCTGGCTTGGTTTTCTGTGGCATAATGTGTGGTTTGAGTTTCTTCAGTTGCTCTGTGGAAGGGCTGATGGTGGACAGGTGGGAATCAGTGATTCTTAGGCTAGGCTGAACCATTGTGTAAACCCAGCCTGTTGCCTTGTTGACTCAAAAGGATGGGAGGAAAAGGCTTAGAACTGACATCCTGACACTGGCAGGTGTGCGTGTGTGTATTGTGTTTTGCAGCTGACAGATCTTCTGAATATGGACTTTTTTTTATGCAATAAAGCAACTTTCCTAGCTGTGTCAAGTCTGTAGAGCAGTGTTTCTCAACCGTGGCAACTTTAAGATGTGTGGACTTCAACTCCCAGAATTCCCCAGCCAGGCTGGCTGGGGAATTCTAGGAGTTGAAGTCCACACATCTTAAAGTTGCCAAGATTGGCTGGCTGGGGAATTCTGGGAGTTGAAGTCCACACATCTTAAAGTTGCCAAGATTGGCTGGCTAGGGAATTCTGGGAGTTGAAGTCCACACATCTTAAAGTTGCCAAGGTTGAGAAACACTGGTGTAGAGGTTTTGTTGCTACTGAGTGCAGGGTTGAGTTTCTGGAGAGTCACTGATTCTGCCCATGCCTAGTGAAGTCTGACAGGGTTTCTTATTGCCTTGTGCAAATCCGGAGAAAGGATCAACACAGCAATCGGTGTGTTGCATGAAAATAGCCAAAATGTCTCCTAAGAAGGACGAAGATCCCATGTTCCTAATCTGGCAGAGAGCAAACCCATGCATTGGCTGCAGCCTACAAAATACAGGACCGAAATCTCAAATGAGCTCTTCCTCTGGCTGTGCGCATGAGTGCCTGCAAGGAAGAAATGGGGGGGGGGGCAGCTTGAGATGCGGTGCTTCGCAGGGCTTCCATGAAATCCGTTACTCTGAATATAATAGTGCTGTGCAAGTTGGTGACAGAGCGAAATTGCATTTAATTAGCTCTCGCTTCCATTGCAACTGGGGGCTGGCAACGACTTTATCTTTGATGGAATGCTGCCCCCCCCGGCCCCCTCCTTTTTAGTAAAACTTCAACCAGTGGAGGTTAAGCATGTGACCACTTGGCAGCTGGCCCTTCAAACCGAGTCTGCACCCAGCAGTTGAGTTGTCTAAATCGGTTGGCTGCCTCCTCCAGGAATTCCTTCCGCTGCCAGCTGGAGCCTCCAAAACCATTTCTGGGTCTTCTTTACTCCTGGCATGAAGAAGTTGATGATCATTAAATTATACGATGGACATCTTCTCCTGATTAGCAGAGGAAAGATAAATACTGCCAGGAAGTGCAGTACCGCATTGCAACATTATTTATTGTCGTAACTACGGCTTGGAAGTCAGGGTGTAATTTATTTGTCTTGTGCTTTTATTATCTAATTTGCAACGTCTAACAAATCATTTTTCTCTAAACTCTCCGTCATTCTTCATGATTTGCCTTCCATGAAAGCTTTAAATGCCCAAAACGGCATTTCCTTCTAGTAATTGGAAGATGCTTTGATGGGTTTGAACTGAAATTGCCTTTCCCTCCATTGTGTGATTCTGTTTGCATCTTGCAAAACTGAGTAGCAAATATGCTTCAGAAACTTTTTTTTTTTTTTTTGCAAGGCCGAAGTTGCATTTGCTCTTTGCTGGGGGCTACAACCCAAAGCGAGGCAGGATACCAAACACAGGTGGGGTAGAAACATTTTCAGGTTATTCTCTTTGATTTAAACTCAAATAAAATTAAATGAAATTAATTATATTTGATATGACTCCCCTGTGTTCAGATGAATTGACCTGCATTCCATATTTAAGAGGGACTATTCTGTAGTTAAACTGTGGAAGAGCTATAACAATCAGAGAATACAGGTAGTCCTCAACTTATGACCATTTGTTTAATGACCGTTTGAAGTTCCAACAGTGCTGGAAAAACTGACTTACAACCAGTCTCGCACTTATGACCATCGCAGTGTCTCTGCGGTCACTTTCTTGAAATTCATGCACTTGGCAACCAGCATATATTTACAATGGTTGCAGTGACCTGGGGTCATGTGATTGCCATTTGCAACCTTCCCAGGGGGGTTTTGACAAGCAGAGTCAATGGGGGAAACCAGATTCACTTAATGACCATGTGGTTTGCTTAATGACTGTGGCAAAAAGGTCGTAAGATCGGGCATGACTCACTTAACAACTGCCTCACTTAGCAATGGAAATTCTGGTCCCAATTGTGATCATAAGTCGAGGACTACCTGTACCACGTCTGTTGTCTCATATAAAGAATCATCTAGTATCTTACACGCTAACAAATTAGTACAACATAAGCTTTTGTGGATCACTTTAACAGATGCATGGATTATATGACACACACACTTGTGTAAGATGTGTAAAGGGAGCTAGAGTTACACATAGAGTGGATGATAGCTAGAATAGTAGTTAGCTATGGAACTCATGACTACAAGATGAAGCAACAGCTGCAGCTAGTGCAGAGGTGAAACGGAATTCTCATGCCCTTTTCCATTTGGGGCAAATCATGATAAATAAATATTATTTCCAGCATTGCAGGCAGACTGTCTGCATTTTCCCCCTCTGCTGCCGGAGTTCTGAAGATCATCTTCTGACGCTGGTATCTGTTTCCACCAGCCAAGCTTGCCATCGCAGTGGCTGGTGCGGTGGCGTTTTCTTGTGGAAAGAGAGCTTGCAGACCGAAGGAGGTGTAATTTAGAGCTCCGTTTCATAATAGGGATCAGAAGAAAGCTGTGTTGCTGTGGAAAGCAGTGTGTTCTGTTTCCCTTTCCTATTTCTTCTGCCTCTTTTGTGCCGAGGACTTATGAGTCAGCCAAGTGGTAAGGAGAGAGGAGAGAATGGAGGCCCTGAAAAAAGGGGGTGGGTGGGATTTTGCATTTTGCAGTGGATCAAAAGATTTGGTAAACTCTGTGGGCAGCATATGGAGAGGGGAGAGCTGTATAACCCACTGCAGAGACGGGCCTTTTTGGAACTGGACAGATTAGAGCTTGCAGAGGATTGTCATCTCCATGTTCCACTTGAAAGATTCAAAAGCATCTGAAGGGGTTGCCTGCTCTCTAGGCTAGGTTAGTATTGAATGAAAAATTCTGCAACAGGATCCGACTGCACCATGGTGCATTTAATGAATGTTGGCAGTGAACATACCTTGACTCCCAAGATGTTGGGTAACTACAATTTTCAGGCTCCTTGCATTATGGGCCAGGGGGGTGGGGGCTTCTGGGACTTGTCATTGCTCAACATGGAGAGGACCACAGGGGCCCTATCTCCAGATGATGGAATGTAACCGATGGGTGAAATCCTCCTGTAGATCCTTCCTCTGCATCGTGAGATGGATGATGCTGGTTCCAGCAGGAAGGACTTGCATGAAAGCTCTTTTAACCACTTTCTCCCCTCTACTTACAGTTGCCATAGACTTTAGGATGACACCCTTTAAGAAGTCCTTGAAGGGTGAGGGTTCACATATTAATTCCTTTGAAGAATATCTGCTGCATCCTGCAGCCTCAGAGGAGTTCATTGGATAAAAAAAGCAAGATGGGCCCTGCCCTCAAAGCTTCCATTCACAAGGCTGCATTCATACAGCAATGCTTATAGCTACATTTTCTTGGAAAAAAACATAACGGACACATCTGAAAGAGGTTCATAAGGGTTAAAAAAGTGTTTATGTTCATCACTTTGCTTTACACAGGAAAATTCAAGAGCAAAACCCCAAGAAAATGAATAAATTAATAAATCTAAAGGACTGCTTTCTGAGATAAAGGACGTACGGTTGCTTACTTACTCAGTCATTTCAGGTTTTAGAAGTGATGTCAGCCCAACAAGGTAGGCCAGACTAAGAAGCCAATGCCATGTAGGTCAAGACTACGGTTACTGTGACAGCTACAGTAACAGAATCTTTCAAATCTAAATGTGCTTCCCCCTCCTTCACTTTGTGTAAACTGGGGAGGGGCTTGTCTGAGATGGTTTCTCAAGTTACTCTCTTGGCCTGGGCTCAAGTCCCACTTACCTGACCGTTACCTTGGTGATGGCTCTTCCTCCCGTTCTTCAAGGCCATTCCCTCTGTTCTCGACAACTGTCTTTACCCAACCTGCAAGCTTAGTTGGGGTTATTTATTTATTTATTTATTTGTTCAAATTTTGCTACCGCCCATCTCCCCCAAAAGAGGGACTCTGGGCAGTTAATCTTGGCTGGGTTGTTTTGTTATCCATGTCCAGCCCATTTAGTTAACTTATAGTCCACAAATCCAGAAGAAGAGTTAGCTCAGGAGCCAAGTTAAGTGTGTTACACGAATGCCGCTTAAAAGAAATAATACATAAGAAAAACAGGAAGGGAAAAAGAAAAGATCAGTTGGACAGAAGTTTTTACTGGCATTCCTCTTCCAGTGATGGAAATAAGCTGTCATGGGAATGCTGCTGCACCTCCGAACCAGATGAACTCCACGAAGTTTGGTGATAGAGCATCTGCTTGGTCTGTTAAAAAGTTCAGAGAGCAGGTGATGGAACAGACTTCCTTAGCCCTTGAGGGCCTGGAAAGAAGTTGGGCAAATTCAGAGCTAAATGGACAGTCTTGCCTAGCCTAAGAAAACTGCCTATGATGTAGGCTGTCTCGCAAGTTGATTAAATTTGAATCAAATGTTCTTGGGTGTGAGAAAAATAACGGCCAGATTTGGCCCATTACAGCCAGCGGTTGATCACCAACTGTATGTATTTTGGACAAGTTCTGTCCTGACTAAGCAAAGACCATGCCAAGATGAGGAGAAAGTCTCTAGTGTTTTATTTACTGCTCTTGTAGACAGAAAATCCTACCCAACTGAAGAAGTGTGGGAAAACCCAGACAGATAAACCCCAAAACTCAAGGCAGGTCTGTTCTGGGTTTCTTTGAATGACAGCTCAAAGTCTCTAAAACTACGCATGCGTTTTCCCCCCTGGATAGGGGTCTCCTGCTCACCATCCATACTCATGACAAGTTCTTTATATATATTAAGAATGAGTGCTGAGAGAGAATACTGAGTTGTTTTAATCTCAGTTGTTGTCTACTGCCGACTGTCACAAAGACGATTACATAGTAGTTGTTTTTTTAAGAGTTGCAACGCTCTCACACAGCAAGGGGAATGCAAAAAGTCATAGTAAGGAATTCCTGTTTCCCTTTTGAACAATGCAGCTGAAGAGGAATGAGTAATGGATTTCCATCCTTTCCTTTGCCTCTGATTCAGACTGTTTAACTTTTTGGCAGTAGATGCGCCTTTGGATTAAAGAAGAAGCCATCTTTCAAAAGTTCAAATTTTTGGAAAGCCGGGTAAGGAAAAGCAACTGTTTGTTTGTAATGGGAATGTAAATTCCTTAATGAAAATAGAAGCAGATTTTAAACAATTTACTCAAGGTTTGTCCTTTATAGTAAATATTAATATTTGATTTGCTCCCTTACAGTTGAGTCCTAGATATTAACAAGAGATATGTGATGGCTTTATGGCACAGCGTAAACCCTACCTTTCCAACTTGAAAGTTCTCTCAAGATTCAGTTATGCAATGTGTAGAAGCTCTTTGAAGTTACAGTTGGGGGGAAGAATGAGATAGGCATTGATTTACTCTTCCCTGACCAGATTCATAAGCCTTTACAGTACATTGTTAAATGGAGGAAGGAAAACAGAGCACAGGGCAACCAGAATCATTGTATGAAATTTACTGTTATCTCACCAATAAAACCCACGTCTCCTCTCTTCTCAAATTCTGCTTATGATCCTATCAAATTAAGGGGGAGCCATACTTCTGCTGGATCAGGATGATTTCCTAGGATTTTCACAATGCCAAAGGAATCTTCCCCAGGGTTATGTTGCTTGAGGAGTGCAATTTCCAGAAGACCTCACCATCATGTCTGTGAGGTGCTCGGATGAGCAAGCCTTGAGGGTTGCTCAAGGAAGTTGAAGAGGTATTAGCCACTTGATGGCCATATTTATGTATCTCATTAATCACAGGTCTTTGGCTTAGCACGTTGTGTGAATCAAACCCAAGTATGGCATTCCCTAGCATAGGATCTGATAACCCATTAGCACTGACTGTTAATACAGCATTTCTGACATGTAGCTTGCAATGTTACAGAGGCTATCCTTTCAGGCCTTGAATTGTAGTTTTTCGATTATTGAATTTTTTTCTTCATAGCATCCCAATTTTCATTACACCTGGTTGGCAGCCTTCTTAGTGGCTGGATTCACCCAACCCCTAGAACTTGGTTGCCAAATGAACTGGCCCACTTTTTTGAGTTGGCACAATTTGCTATGGGCCTCCCCCTCCCCAGCTGCAAAGAGGTTAAAATTAACCAAACTTCCATGTTGGGCAAATCCAGCTAAGCAAAGGCCTGGGTTCAAGGATAAGAGAATCAAATGCAAAAGGATCCTGAAGTAATCCACAGCCCTAAAATGCGTATCTGCTAAAATTTTGACACAAGCTTATAAAAGAGGCAGAGTCAAATCTTCATTTGCCTCTGATTAACCTCCTCCTCTGCTTGAGTTCTCCATTTGGCTCAACGAAGCAGGTTGCCAGCATTACTTGGAGCATCCATCATGTGTCTTGATTCAACCAGTCACTGTGCTGAGAAGCTGGGCCTGTTGGGTTTTTGCCTGTTGAGCAGCTCTTACAGGCAGTGCCAGCTACGAAGGTAGCTACAGGGCAAGTTGACAAGCGGTTGCCAAGAGCAACTGAGCCTTATTGTAACAAGGAAATAATCATTTAAAAAAACCTGATCCTTATTAGCAGGCCAGGAAACAGTTTAGAACTTGTTTGTATTCTTTGCAGTATAATCTTCCGATGTGAAGGGCAGCATATGTCAAATTTGGATTGCCTTTGATGTTATTGGGGAGTGGGGGAGACGAGAGTTAAAAACACGCAGGGGTATGATGGGTCCAATTCAAGAAAAATACTGGGTCTTAGCTATCATTACACAGCAAGCATAGAGTAGACACTGCCCTAATTGCAGCTGACGTTGTCTCCTTGCCAGATTTTATGAATGGAAGGACAGGGGCATGAATGAATCCTGGAATAGCCAGGTCTGTCTTCAGTTGCCAGTTCCCTGTGCAGCACTTTCACAGCAAATCCCCCCCCCACTTTTTCCCCCCCCCCCTTTCTCTTCTTGGATTCGTTGGCCTCCCCTACTAACTGCCAATCTGGAGGCCTTGGCTGGGAGGCCGGCTTCGTCCACATTTGTTTCTTCCCTCTGTACGGAGGAAAACCTACTCAGAAACCTTTTGTGGAATTAGGACCGTTGGCAAATAAATACATACAATGTCAGGCAGATGGAGAAAGGTGAAGAACTAAATCTCAGTAGCTTGCTTTCATCAAGGCAGAATAGTTCCCCCTGGAAAACGGGTAAAACTCATACCCCAGAGCAGCAGTTTCCGAATAACTCCCGGAATTGAACCACCACTGATTTTTGGTGTTGTTTCTTCCTCTTCTCCCCTCCCGTCTGTATATGATTGTGGTAGGATATAAATAGCAGTGATAAATAGTTTAGATTGATACCCCACTTGTATTTTGTGCAGCTCCAGGCAGCATGCATAATGTTCCCACAACAACCCTGTGAGGTGGGTTGAATTGAGAGGGGGGCGGGCCCCAAATGATCCAGCCAAGCTGTCATGACTAAGGCAGGATTAGAACTCACGGTCTCCTGGTTTCCAGCCTGGTGCCTTAACCCCTACGCCAAACTGGCTCTCTCAGTTTTTCATCTTTTCTTTGCAGCTGTGGCATTACGTATTTTGTGTGTGGGGGTGGATATCTTTCAGATGCAGATTGTTTTGACTGAGTTCTCTACGAATCCATTAAATTTATCTCTCTGTGTATCAGCTTTTCCTCCACTGAAACTAGGGTGATGTTAATGATGGAACCAAATCACAGACTGAAGGGCAAATAAATGATTGAGCACCTTTTCAGAGAGCTTAAAGCAGAAACATCTAATAAGGATTAACTTGGGGAAACTAAAACATAGCTATTTAGTTAAACAGGCACCTCTCTTAAGTTTTAAAAATATGGAATAAATAGGGCAGAGGCCAGATGTGCAGGCAAGGCAGCTATGTCAGGGAAAAATTTGCGAGTAGGAATTAGAAGCAAAAAGTTAAGCTCAACAAGAGTAATGCTTAGAACCCATAGGATACGCTGCCGAGCAATTTGTGTAGATCATCTCTATAATCGAGAGAATATTTTTGCAAAGCAAAAGAAAATAAAACTGGCATCATTACACTGCCAGATACAAAAATGGGACTGGACCTTGCATAGCCCTGAGGCTTTTTAAGTGAAAAAAAGCCTTTGCTTTCCCAGCTAGCAAAGAAATGCGGCGGGGGGGGGGGGGGAGATTCTGCCTGATAGACACAAGGGAGTCTTTACAAGGCTCAGCCAGTCTTACTTCATGCCCAATTAAGTGTCCATGCCCGCTCCTCATTCTCCAAGATGTTGCGTAGCATTGGAATAAAATCAGAACTTGGGTGGGATTTCATCCGGGGAAAAGGATTAAGTGAATCATCATTCTGGCTTGCCCCCCACATCCAGAGGCTCCACGGTGGCTTCCTTAAAATCGCTTCTCGGCCTTTTGGCTATGATCAAGTGTAAAAGAGAACATGTATACCTTGTTCCAGATATAATTGTAGATTTCATGCTAATTATCTTCCACTCTCTCCAGCAGCTTCTTCAGTGGATCTTAACACAGAATGCCTTCCGTAAAAGTTCCGGTTGATTTACACTAATGTGACTTTGAACTGCAATCTACATGGCTGCAAAGATGTCTCTCTGTTGAGCTTTTGTTTTTTACCCCATTCTGTGATTTTATAACTTGGTAGCCGGGGAAGAATTACGGAGAACTCAAAAGCTCGCATCCCAGATGGTCCTCGTAAAAGTATTCTCCTGCTGTAGACCTTGAATTTTTTTATGGAACAACATGGCTAAGCTCTCTCTCTCTTTCACTCTCTCCCTCTCTCTCTCTCTCTCTCTCTCTCTCTCTCTGTTTTTCTCTCTCTCTTTCTCTCTCTGTTTCTCTCTCTCTGGAGAGGGAGAGAGGTTGAGTACCTCTAGTTGTGTGGTGGAAAACTTGTGTGCCAACACATTATTATTGTTGTTGTTGTTGTTGTTGTTGATCTATAGTTAGATTCACAGTCTAAGGCTGGTAAAAACTTAATAGTTCAAGTCCTAACCAAAGACCTAAGAATTATTAAGGTAGAGTCTAAGATTATCATCATCACCAGCATCGCTTTGTCCTGGAAGCAGTCTGTAGCCTTCCCTTTCCTATTAGCTGCCCATTGTCATTTGGTTCAAGCTCTGGCCCTCAAAGAAAATGTACTTTTTTGGTCATTTCTAGAGTCCTCCCACCTTCTAAGTGGCATTGAGCAACTTGTTAAATGGAAGGGATGCGGCAGCACATTATGGCAAGAACATTTGCAGGCTGCCAGCATGTACTCCTGCACCTTTTTCATATGGAAAAGGTACTGGTTGAATAAAGCTTCTGGAGCAATCTTACCTTGAGCATGCCTTTTGACTCAGTGGCTTGGTGTGGGCGTTATCACAGAAGGTAGAAATGTATAAAATGATACATCATTAAGAGAGAGTTGGTTTCCTTCATTTGTTACTTAGAACTTGCATCTCACCCAACACAACTGAAAGGTGGTAGATTCAAGGGCAGAAAAATAATGCATGTCATTCTGTAATGGGCAAGGCTTACAGCCGCAGCTTTATGTTTGTGGCTTTAAAAAATGTTGACAAATTCATGGGACTTTCCATATTGTTCAGACGTTAAGGCTGTACAAGCACTAATTCTGTTCCCAGTTCTAGTGTGGGAATGTTGGAAGGTGGCTAATTTTCATTTATTCATTCAGTTCCAATCCCACCTGTCCTCTAGGAACTCAAAATGGTGCACGTAGTATTTCTTCCTCTTATTTTTCCCCAGAAGTTCGTGAAGTAGGTTGGACAGAATTAGGGATTGGCTCAAAACTACTGAGTAAGCTTCCACAACTGAGGTGGACTTGAAGATGGGTCTCATTAGCATTAATATAATGCTGTAATTAGAACATTACCAGAGTACCTATTAAGTTTGTGTTCTGAGTAGGAACAGCTCAGCACGTGTGATGGAAACATGACCTATGGATTTCTACTTGTTAGGTCTCTGCTAAAAGTCTGTGCCCATAAAAATGGCAATTTTACCATTTGGAAGTCTTTGAAAATACAGCAGTCGGATTTATTAATTGCCTGAACTTGGTTTAAATGAGATTATGAAGTGGTGTATATTCCTTATATAGTGAGGGGGGACTATAAGCATTTTTCGAGATCCACATTATTTTTCCAAATATTTTTTGAAATATTTCACCTGCCAACATACTAGACGTGCCCAAAGATTCACCCTAGGGTTTGGCGCTGATGTGATGAATGGCCCCTCGTTCCCATTTAAAAAGAAAGGATCACAAAAATAGTTTCCATGCCTTAAAAGGTAAAGGATTTGAGGGCAGGAAGTGCCATGAATTCCCACTGATATCACTTGAGATGGTTGAGATTCTGAAACAACAGAAATGGAGCAACAGGTGTGTCGGATGCTGAGCTTGTGAGTAGTGGTCTTTGTAGAAGATAATACTGCAATCAACAAACACAACATTTGGAGTCAGACTATATTTTCATGAGGACCAGTGAGCAGATGTTTGGGTTCTTCAAAACACCTCACCCATTTGGATGTTGCGGGGTGGGGAGACTGCAGGAGAACGTCAGCCATCACATGGAGCTTTTGTGTCTTCGATTTGGCAAAATGTGTGAATCCATCCATTGTGGCTTAATATCTGTAAACCAGGACAATATAGTGTGTTCAACAAGCCATGTTAAAGTGTTTTGGCTTTGCGTGATGGGTGAACCTCACAAGCCAGTCTGCATGTAGACCCAGTCTTAAGAAGGAGATTGCAGACTGATGTTATGGTCCTATGTATTCAGTTCATAGTGACTTCACTGTGACTTCATGGATACATCCATGTAGTTTTCTTGGCAACCATGTGGAAGTGATCTGCCAGTGGTTTCTTCCTAAAGAAAGAAGAGAAGGGGCTTTCTTGTGTGTAAATATGCATAGCTTCCATTCTTAATTGGCCTAGCTTGGTAGATGTTTGACAAGTTTTAGGTTGCAGCTAGGATTGCTGAGACAAAGATTTACACTGCAGATCAGACTTTAGATTTTAGCATTATGAGTGAACAATGCTAATGGCTGATCCCAATTTCTACTCAGATCTATTTCCATCCACAAGTAACAAACACAGGGCTATTTTTACCCAATAGTCAAAGAGGAATACAAAGCATGAAACTCAGGCTGACTGACAGTCCATATCATGCCTTGAATGTTGATGGGAGAGTTAGGCGGCGTTGCTGAGGACTGCTTTCTTATTCAAAATTAGTCCCAACAAAATTAATCAGCTTTAGTTCCAATTAAACATGAATTGCACTAGTGATTACAGTTATTGCTCTGATGAGCTTCCAGCAACGTGCTAAGCCACAGTGGTTTGATTTGGGCTTAAAGTGTTCAGAGTGAATGGAAGCATTCAGGTTTGTTAGACTGTGGTTTTAAAAACGGTCTTAGCGTGATTCTGAACCCAGGTTCGGTTTTCTAAGCCAGCCAGCCCCTGAACCCAGATTTGCAAACTCTATTTCATATTGGCTACGCCATGGGAGTGTTCCTTTCATGCGCACTCTCAAGAGTGGTGTGTTTAGTCTAAGACAAAGCATGCTTCTCTTCCCCATGTGCTACACCAAGAGGACTTATCAACATATTTATTCTAACTAGAATTATTATGCTTTGCTGATTTTTTATGACCATATTTCTTCCCGACATTTGTTTACACCCCAAATCAACACTGGGTCACTGCAGTGTTAAAACTGTTTAAATGTTCTTGCAAAGTACAGGGTTCAGCTTGTTAAAACAGATTACATTAAGCCAAGAGCAGAGCATTTTCAGTTTTAACCAAGTCACTGACAATAATTTCCAGCCAAAAGCGGCTTTATTCCATCCAAGTTTATCTTAAGTATTCTCTATAAATTCTTAATTACATGCATTATCTCCATGTATCATTTGCAGCTATAACAATACCTCGTTTTTTTCCAAACATAAAAGGGACAATACAGTTTGGTTTAAAGAGCAAACATCAGGAATTCAGGAAAACAGTTGTTTGTTGCTATTAAATAGGACAGGTACAATTCAGTCTGATATAATGTACAACATCCATACGGGCACAGATCTGTGAAAGGGCCATGCATCTAGAGGTAGTCCTCGCTTAACAACTATTTGTTTAGTGATGGTTTGGACTTAACAACGGTGCTGAAAACAACTTACAACCAGTCCTCACACTTACAACTTTTGCAGCGTCCCCACAGTCATGTGATCACGATTTGGGCACCTGGCAACCGGTTTTCATTTATGACCATCGCAGCATCCCATGGTAATTGATTGCCATTTTCGACCTTCCCAGCCGGCTTCTGGCAAGCAAAATCAATGGGGGACTGTGTGATTCACTTAACGACCACATGGTTTGCTTAACACCGGTGATTCGCCGAATGGCCACAGCCAAAAAAAGGTCATAAAATTGAGTCAGATTCACTTAATGACTGCTTCACTTAGCAACCAAAAGTCCAGTCCCAATTGTGGTCCTTAAGTGAGGACTACCTCTATTTACTCATTGCAAGTTTTGATCAGTCCTTGAATGAACTAGGAGATATCTCAGAATTTATTTTCGGTCCTGCTATCTCCACCAAGCAATTAGCACCTGATGCTCTTACTCTTCCAAAATCGAAGACGTCCAAAAATCTAGTTTAATATAGTTATTAATTCAGCCGCAGTGTTTCGCAGCCAAGGTTCAAGTTTTATTTTCCTTGGATCTTGGAACAGATACCACAGATCTGTTTTGTGCATTGTATATCTGCACGCCTGTAGTGCCTGTGTTGAATAAGAACCATATTTACATGTAAATAACATAGCTGAGCAACCCCCGTCTGAAAAAAAAAAAATCTATAACAATTTGTACATTTTATTCAGCCATCTGGAGATAAAATATTTTGGGAATCTCACAGATGCTCACATAGTCTGCATGTATGATATGGGAAGGGAAAGGAAAATATTTTAGGAAGGTTCCATTTAAAGAACCTTTCATATCATTTCTGTCCGATCTATAATTATAGTCTCAGTGCCTGTATCATTAATAGCCCTGAATATGCTATGCTCTTTATGATCCATTGAACTCAAGTTCTCAGAGATGCAGAGTTGAAATATATTGACCCTACAGGTGGTCATGCTAGAAAAGGCCATAACTTGGTTACTCAACTAAACAATTTTCTGGGCCTGCACAATGCATTAAAATATTAACTCACCAAATAAGCAGGGTGCACGCATCAGGATAACAAAACATCCACAACAAAAGCTATAATGAACGTTAAAACTACGCAAGCTTAGTACCTTGTATAAATCGTGGGTTTGGCTATAGGTGGAGTCTGATCTGGCTATAGGTGAGCAAATCCCATCTGTAAGTATTTGGGACAGCTTTCATTTATAAGGCGACTCCTATTTGGTGGCACCAAATAAAGGTAGTCCTCGACTTACAACCATTTGTTTAGTGACCATTCGAAGTTACAACTGGGAAAAGTGACTTATGATCGTCGCCATGTCTCCGCAATCACATGATCAAAATTCAGGCGCTTATCAACCGGCATGTATTTCTGACGGTTGTAGTGTCCCAGGGTCATGTGATTACCATTTGTCACCTTCCCAGCTGGCTTACAACAAGCAAAGTCAATGGGAAGGGCCGGATTTGCTTTAATGACCATATGATTCACTTAACCGTGGTGATTCGCTTAATGACCGTGGCAAAAACAGTCGTAAAATTTGGTGTGATGCTGGCTGGGGAATGACTGTGGCAAAAACGGTCGTAAAATTCCCAATGCTGGCTGGGGAATTCTGGGAGTTGAAGTCCACACGTCTTCAAGTTGCCACGGTTGAGAAATACTGACCGAAACTCTGATTGTTCCACAGAGTAGTTATTAACTGAGTTGTTAATCTTCCAGTCTATTTTTCTTTTAACAAACTGGCCCCTGGCCTCAACTCAGACGTGACTGTCATGGACAAGCTAGTTCTTAGAACAGGGAGAAAAATGGTAAAGCAAGGACATGGGAGGGGGGAGAATCTTGACCCTTGTCAAAATGAATGCCGATGCCCATTTGCAGTTGAAACGCCTTGTTTATTAATAGTTCCTATTCTTAATTTTATGTCTGAAATAATTTCCCCAATTGTTTAGAATATTAAAAATGTGCTGAAGAGGAAGTAGATCAGCTGTGCCGGTCTCCCCCCTCCCCAACCTGCTTACCCACCCCCCGATTATTCAAACAGATATTGGGCTATTTTAGAACTCTCAGGCAGTAAATAGCAAAGCTCAAAATTTGCCCATCTGAATTCCCTAAGCAGTATTTCTCAGCTGGACAAGGACGAAAAGAACCTTGTCAACTTTTGCTTGTTTTTTTCCCTCCCCCCTTAAGAAGCTTCAAGAAATGGCCAGCGTAAATCCACTTATAAAAGGGAGATTAAAAAGAAACGTTTTAAGAGATTTCAAGGTAGGGGATAAAATCTCAGGCTGGGGGGTGCAAATGCAAATCGTCACAAGTGCCGCTTGAGAACCGGATCGGCAGCTCGAGGGCCACCACACCGAAGTCTTTTCAGGAATGGCTGCAAACGATTCTAAAGGACCTCAAATGAAGTGTCAGGGGATGCCATTGAGTATATATTTATTAATTTTTTAAAGAAACCCACCCCCTTTCCCTTTGGCCACTGAGCTAGCAGTGTTTTTCATCAACCCAAACCAAAATAATGCACGGTTTTATTGTTGGGTTGTTAAATACTATTTGTTCAAGATCATATCTAGGATGAGAGAATTGAGGAAACCCAACGCTGTACGAGCTGCCCGAATCCCACTTCCTTTTTCTTCTCTCTTCGCACTGAGAAAGAGATCTTTCCTACCTTTAGTCCTTTTCCCAGAAGCCTTTCTTTGCCTAGGACAAAGATTTTTCTTGCTTGTTCATTCACTTTCCCATCCTTTCCCTGGCAAAGAGACTCTTGCAACAGATGGTCAAGCTTAGCCTCCTTCTTGACCACCTCCTCCTTCCATCTCCTGGGCAATCCCATCCTCTTGGCCCATCTTCCTTGGCCAAGCCTCATCCTCATCCGCTGCTCCTGCCTCGAAAGTCTGGTGCTGCCTCTGAGCAGTGTCCATCCAGAGTGTGACAATAGGTGGAGTAGAAGATCTACTAGGGTGGGTGAGATAACTTGCTAGGCCACCACCAGAAGATGACTTCTCTTCTGGAACATTTTTCCTAGTCCAGCCTGTGTGTTTTATGTGGCACTTGGCACCCTTACCTTGCTGAGCAACCTACCCAGCACTTAGCATATATTTTTGTAGGCCACAAAACAGGACTTAAAAAGAGGTCCATGTACTCCTGGTCTGAGTTCCCTGCTTTGGGGTCCTCTTTAATGTTTTATCTTGGAACAGGATGCACCATAATGATTTTCTGCACTTGTTTTCCACGTGTGTCCTGAGTTCAAACCCTGGCATTTCCAGGTAGAGCTAGAAAAATGACTTCCAGAAACCCTACTCAGTGATTATAGAGGAACTATCCAGATGATAAGCATGATCATTACTATTAGTAAACAATGGGAAGTATTTTTTTTAATGCAAAGTACTGCACAGGGACTTTGAAGGGACGCGGTGGCGCTGCGGGTTAAACCGCTGAGCTGTCGATCGGAAGGTCGGCGGTTCGAAACCGCGCGGCGGGGTGAGCTCCCGTTGCTCGTCCCAGCTTCTGCACACCAAGCAGTTCGAAAACATGCAAATGTGAGTAGATTAATTGGTACCGCTTCGGCGGGAAGGTAACGGCGTTCCGTGAGTCATACTGGCCACATGACCCGGAAGTGTCTATGACAACGCCGGCTCCAAGGCTTTGAAACGGAGATGAGCACCGCCCCCTAGAGTCGGACACGACTGGACTTTATGTCAAGGGAAACCTTTACCCTTTACCTTTTACTGCACAGGGAGATCTGAATTCAGATTAGCACCCAGAGCTGTGGTGCAAAAGAGTTTAAGAAAAACCAGATATTCCCTACAAGGACACTGGTCTAAATATGCTCCCATGCCTGCTATTTTCCTTTGGTACATTCATATCTGGTTTTTAACAGATGGCCATGTGCTCTGGGGTGGGTGAAAGTTACACTTCAGCAACATCTGCCAGGTTGCAGGTTCTCCTCCTCTTCCGCGAAACTCAAAGAGCGTGGTCCCAACTTTGGGACATTTGCTTCGCCCTGCAGTTCCCTGTTTTGTGGCTGTTGGTATTTTTCCCAACAGATGAGACGTGGCTCCCTGCCACTGAAGCATGAAGCAACAGTGTCTCCCAGTGACCAAAGTGGGCATCTCTTCAACACAGACTTGGACATAGCAAAGGATCTGACAGCTCTCACTGGCTTTGCTTAGCCAATTCTCACCGCCTACTATTTGTCCTGCTTTTCTTGAAAAGGAGCGGTGGGGTGGGGGGGAACCATATGGCTTGAAAAGCCTCTCTATGCCTCCCCCTCAACCACGCAAGGTTAGCCAAGTACAACCAGTTTGGTTTTCAGTTCTGCCCATATATGGACTATTAGTGGCTTCTCATTGCCATGGAAAAGAGAGCACGCGTAAGCTGAGATTTTTTTATATATATATAAAATAGCTCTGTTGCCTGTTGCAATCATTCACTGATCGTTTTTTTTTCAGCATCCTCTGGCTACTCCAAATTCTGGAATGATAAGGTACAAAATGCTCTCTAATGTGCAAATTAGAAATGGTCAAAGGTTGACCGTTGATAGTAAAAGTAGCTACGTTGTATGGGGTGCTGGTTGGTGAAAGAAGTCCTGGGATTTCATACGAAGAAATAAGGAGCTGCCTCAACCAAAGGCTCCATGTGTAGACTAGGCTAAAGCATGGTTTGCTGAACTGGCTGGGTGTAGACAAGAAGCTAAGCCATAAACCACAGTAGTTAGGCTCCCACAAAATGAAGCATGTATCAGATGAGATAGGAATCGGAATCAAGGTAAGAGACATGAATTGGTCGTCATCTTGGGACGCCGATCACAGATGTTTCCTTGTGTTTTCTGCCTATCGGGTCACCTGTGTGCTTTGCCTAAGAAGAGAGGTTGGCCGAAGTCAACAGCTGAGTTTTCTGTTTTCACAAATTAGATTGGCTAGGATTAGGGATTTTTTTCCCAGCAGCCCTTGAGAGGGTCCTTGGTGCAACACAGAGCTATCTTAGCACCTGATGGTGTGATTGAAATTCATATATTTCTCATGGCAAGTCTTTAATGGAAAGCAGACTCATAACTTGAACATTGGACATTTTTCCTCCTCCTCCTCCTGTTTGCCTTATTTATCATTCTGTCTACTGAAATATTTTCAAGAATTCAAAAGCTTGCCCACTGTTGTGAGATCCCCAGATGATGTTGACTTCCAATACTCCTTTGTTCATTTAACCAGGTTTCAGAGAAGGGTGGTGCCCTGCTAGATATTTTGCTGTATTGACATTCTTTAACATATGTATAGAATGTTTTGATCCCAGATTGAGGCCTGAATAAAGGAACCCCGTAGCCATTCAAAACTATATAATCATATTACTCGTATAGTAAAATACCAAGCATATTGATCGATTATATGCTATCAAGTCATTTTTGACTCCTAGCAACCACCTAGATAGATTACCAAGAGCATAATAGCATTAAAACATAGGAAGCAGAGATAGTTGGACAAGCCAGCCCAGAAGATCATCTAACAAAACTGAAAGGCTAGCTAACTCTTTTATAAAACGTAATTCCGTGAGTTAGATACTGATATGAAAAAGACACTCTCCTGGGTCTCTACCAGTAGCATGTTCAAAGGAGCCAATCTTTCAAACATCTATAAAACGCCATGTTTTATAGATAAGAATCAGCAGCATGGCAAATTTGACTGAGTTGTTTTGTACCTGATTAAAAAAAATTCCTCCAGTTCAGCACTTCCTTTCTGTCCATCCACATTATGAGATTATAATTTTTATCTGATTGAATGTGAAAATATGTTGAAATGAATATTTGGTAATATTTGGTAGCTGAATAGCTTTCTTTTCCTAGTTTAATCACAAAAACTGAACTAAAGGTGACACTCGTGTTGAATTAAGAGATTGACTAGAAATGACTTGCCGTTAATCTGTTTACTTTCCTGTTTACCTTCCTGTTGCCCGTGTTGTTTCTTTCAGGTCCTGATCATTTTAGTTCCAAAAATCTTGCTTTACAAGCCCAGAAAAAGATTTTGAGCAAGATGGCTAGCAAGACAATGGCCAGTATGCTGATCGATGACACCAGCAGCGAGATCTTTGATGAGTTATACAAAGTGACCATAGAGCACCTGAAAAGCAAGAAAGAAGCGCACAAAATTATGAAAGACTTGATCAAAGTCGCCATCAAGGTTGGGATTCTCCACCGGAACAACCAGTTCAATGCAGACGAGCTGGAGGTTGTTGAGAAGTTCCGCAAGAAACTGAATCAGGCGGCCATGACTGTGGTCAGTTTTTACGAGGTGGAGTACACGTTTGATAAGAACGTTCTTTCAGGACTCTTGAACGAGTGCAAAGACCTTGTGCATGAACTCGTGGAGCGGCACCTGACAGCCAGGTCCCATGCGCGGATCAATCACGTCTTTGATCACTTTGCAGCTGTTGAATTCCTGACTGCCCTCTATAGCCTTGATGGGGAATGTCGTCCACACCTCAAAAAAATCTGTGATGGAATCAACAAGCTACTTGACGAGAAAGTCCTCTGAAACTTGCCTTTACAAAATTTTTAACGAACAGATCGAATTGAGGGATGCAAACAAAGTTGGGAAAGGAATACAAGAGCCTGCTTCTTTCATATCACTCACCCGCCCACTCCAAGAAAATACCTTGGTAACAAAATACCGTTTTTCTGGAACACTTGCCATCCAGTTTGTAACGAAGAGCCATCAGAAGTGAGATGTACTTCAGCCAGCAAATAAAACTGATCCTTTTAGTACAGAGAACTGTTTACAATGCAAAAGAAATCGTGCATATTATTGGCGTTGGAACTCAGCACTGCAAAAATAAATCTGAAGATCTGTTTCAAAGAGCAAATAAAACTGCCTACATTTTCATTGTAGACGGGAACTGTAAAGTGAAAGAGCGAGCTCCGAACTTTGTTTTAAAAGAACAGTCTTCTGGCTTACATGTAATCCAGACTGAAGACCAAAATGAGAAGAAACTCTAGATGCTGGAAACAAAACTCAAAGCACAAACTGAGATTTGCTTTTAAGGGGTATAGTGTTCCACTGAGAATAATGGGAAAGTTGGCATGATTCTCTTACTGAAGTATGAGCTAAAGACTCTTAAAGAGGAACTATTAAAAAAGGCTCATTCGATATTGGTAAAGTCCTTACCCACTGCTGCAGTTAGTACCAAAGGGAACAAAGTTTGGTTCTAGAGCAGAGGAAGGTAGAAACTGACCCTGGGCCAAGGAGGCCCTTTCAAAGGAGGCCCTTTCGTACTCAGCTGCAATAAGGAATGTTCTGAAATGCAGCAGTGGCTCCAGGGTATGGTAGGCCTCCTTGTGGCCTTCCATCATCCCACCATTGTTCTACTGGAACCATTCCTTTGCTTGGTTGGAGAGTCAACAGGAAGAACGGACAGTCTATGGGTGGTAGACAACTTGAGTGGTATACAGGGGAGGAATGAAAGTGACAGCAGAGAGAAGAGCAGCAGGTGGCCAGGACTAAGCATTTGTTGACAGAAATGGGCAAAGCCAAACCACTTCCATGCTGTGCCAAAAATGTACTTGGTGGTGCCCGTGTGGTCATGAGGAGTCAACACAAGGAATTCTTTTACCAAGCCCTTGGAGATATATTAGAGTTTTCCCACCTTTTATGACCCCCCCCCCCGCCGCCGCAAACAAAAGTATATCATTCTGGTCTGATGGCTTATGAGTTCACAATTTCCTTTTAGGAAATTGACACAACTGTACAGCAAAAAGTTTACCTCAAGAGCTGATAGTGTAGTATTGAAAGAACATCAAGAACTTTGGTCCCCCGTTAGAAATGTTACTACGGGACGACATAACTAGAGGTTCTTCAATCTTGTAAACTGAAGAATTGTAAAAGCTCAGTCTATTTCAGTGGGTCTTGCCTACAAAAAAATGGATACAGGTAGTCCTCAACTTATGATCATTTGTTTAGTGACCATTTGAAGTTACAACAGCACTGGAAAAAGCGACTTGTGACTGGTCCTCACATTTATTACCATTGCAGCGTCCCCCACGGTCACACGATCAAAATTTACGCACTTGGCAGCCAACGTAGTTACAACGGTTACAGCGTCCTGGGGTCATGATTGCCATTTGCAACCCTCCCAGCTGGTATCCGACAAGCAAAATCAATGGGGGAACGACGTGATTCACTTAATGACCATGTGATTTGCTTAATTCCTGCTGCAAAAAGTGTCATAAAATTGGGTGTGATCATGTGATGCACTCACTTAACAACCGCACCGCTTAACGATGAATTTTCCGCTCCCTATTGTGGTCGTAAGTCGAGGACTACCTGTATATGTTTGTAGCAAAAGAAAATGCAACACAGCACTTGCAGAATAGTTGAGAGCTAAGCCTACAAGGCAATGCCATACAGAGAGCAATGATCGTTGCCCGTTTTCCCATTTCAGCTGGTGAATACTGTAGTTGCATGAAAGCAGGGAGATCTATTTAACTGCTTCACCTTGCAGAAAGTGACTTCATGGGAGTTAAATCAGGTTGTGCACCTGTTCATGGTAAACCATGTTCCTTCACAATGCTTGCTTATTCACCTGTGCCACTGTAGCCATTATACCCACATAGGACTACAGATGGCTTAAAGCACGATTTAACAAGCCTGGATCAAAAACTGGGTCTTTACTGCCTTGTTTCAAACTATCTGAGTTTGTCCTTACCCGATGGAACAGAGAAAATTAGCACTGAATCTTTCGAATGTACAAGCGCCTTCTCTGGAAATTTCCCAGAGTTGCCCGTAACTGCTAAATGTTGAGCAGACCTCTTAAGTTACTCACTGTGGCCAGACCCATCCAATTATCTTCAGCCAGCCAGGCGTGTTACCTCTTGCACACATCGGTATTCAAACGTGGACTATTTTTTTAAGGAGTCAAATGTCTTGCCATTTATATTTATAAAGACTTGAGTAGCCTTAAACATAGGAGTATTTATGTATTTCCCACACTGGTTCTACACTGTATGTTCAATGTGTTTACTTTTATATTGGTGGGGTTACTATGTAAAACCATCAGTTCCAAAATATCAATAGTGTTTGAGTCAGACATAGTGTTTCCTTATCATAAATTATACATTAAATGATTTGTGATGAAATGGTCTCTGTCCTTTGGGATTCTATTTATTGCTACCGTAACTTTTACCTCTCTAGTAGAGCATGGCCCACATCTGTCTTCTGCTGCTTGGTGCCCTCCAGATGCATCAGGACTGTGACTCCAAGAGCTCCTGGCTACGTGGTCTCTGGGATGTGGAGAAAAGATGGCCGTATTTGCTTCATGACTAGAATGATTCAGGACTGCACTTCCAGTGTGGCCTTCAGGACAGGGCTGGGATGAAGAGCTGGGTACCTGTCAGCCTTCCCAGCTAGACCAGACGGGAAACACGACCAGTTGAGCTAATTCTACTTTGTTGTAAGGCTACATTAACAGAATCTTGCAAGCCTGAAACTACAAATCTCCCACTGTCTCCTTTACAGCCTGAGAAGTTAGGGAAGGTCCCTTCTGAGCTTCTTCCTCTTCCCATTATGCAGCTGCAGGCTATGCCCTCTCTTATCTGACCATTCCTTAGGCAGTATCTCTTTGCCCCATCTCTCAAGGTCTTTCTCACATACCATTACAGTACTCTGTCCAAAGACTGGATCAGACTGGATCCTCACTCCATCACACCTAGTCAGTGTGAACAATGTACTAATAGGACTATGACCCTTTCTTTTCCAACCTGGGCTACTTTATTCCTTATGCTGCTCCCAGTAGATACAGGCGCTGCAAGTTTAAGCCAGTTAGGTCGTGTGCCCACATTTGAACACCTGGGGTTAAAATGATCATTTCAGCCTGATTAGATTTTACATTACACAACAGCACTCTGATGTTATAAATGGCCCAGTGACAGATGCACAACAGTTGTTTACTGCAGCAGGATAATTTATTACACTGCAGTTAGTTTCAGTTACATGGCAATAAGAACAATACCAAACCACTCCTGCAGACAGTTTGAAAATAAAAAGGAAGTACCAGGGGTACCAGTAAGGAAAACCCATTAAGTCCCACCAAGCTTTGTTCAGTTAAATTCTACATACTTGAACAGTAGTGGTAAAATTCAGCATTTGGAACAAAAACGAGCAGTGTGCAGACAGACTAGCTCTTTAGTGTCAGAAGATGGGTAGGAGGCTTCTCAGCCTCCAAATATGGCTCAGCTACAACTGCAACCAATAGTGAAGGATGCTGGGAGTTGTAGTTGAGCAAGATCTGGAGGGCCAGAAGCTCCCCACCTCTTATAAGGTGGTAAGCCTCCTTTGATGGAAGTGGTTAAAAAAAACTGCACAGACCAGAAATTATAGCTTCCTAAGCTGTTACAATATATTGAATTCACAGATAGTCACAGCCTTTAAATCTGATGATACATCATTAACAGTCATATGGGAACAGTATTTCCAGTGTATTAATTACTTCAACCTCTAGGCTGCTGTTTTTTAATCCATAAGGCATCTAGTAAACATGAACATACAATAGTCTTGGTAGATGATTTTAATACGTTTCTTTAGTGCATTTTGAACACATTCCTTTGGGACAACACTGAAAACCAGGAAGAAAAAAAACTACAAAAACTCAATCCTTTTGTTAGTTAGTTGCATTATATTTTCTTGGGTGAGAAGACTTGTGAACTTTGAAAGGGTGAATATACTACCATCAGAACTGTATGCAATTCACAGAGGACATACTATTTACCCTTGAGCACTTCACATGGACCTTGGCCATCTACTTAGCAACACAGTCTTCCATCCATCCATATATATCCATAATTGTTTGCCTTGCAGAACAAGCAATGTTATGGGGACTGTGAAATGGTAAGCAAAAGAAATTAAAGGCATAAGATCAGAAAAAATAATTATAGCCACATCTCTCCATCCTTGTATCCTTGCAAGCCATCTTTCCTCCCATCAAGTTCAGGCAACAATTCACACCCATTAACGTTTTACATTATTTTATGTAAAATCTACACAAAATTCTGTAAACGTGACTTGACATTTACATTTCTTGCTTCCAAACTGAGCAAGTTGGCAGGCCCCGTTCTGCAGAACTTGGCCTCTTTGGGGATTCCGGCTATCTTCAAACCTGAAGAGGCTTCCTCTTAGTAAATTAGAACAACAGGAAGTAACACAAAGGAAAGAGATTTCCCTTCAGCAAGCAAAGCGCAACAGCAGTACGGTCTGTGCAGAAATTTTCGGAAGCTACTAGTGGCACAATGCATTTCCTATATGGAAGCTGTTTATCTTCCTTTCCCTATTCCAGATACTAAGGCTATGCTGCCTCTAGATGTGCCAACTGCAAGTAAAAAAAAAGTGCCTTGCAGAGATTAGTCCCATCACCATCCGTTCACAGCCCCCCCAAAGCAGCTTTCTGCTATACCCATTAAAAGCAGCCAGTAACGGTGTTAATTTGGCTTTGTGTGTTCCAGTAGGATGTAGACTGGGAGTCAAAATTACAGCTAACTGGGGGCTTCCTTTATAAATGCTAGGCTCTTTGGAGAGTCATTAAATGAAGTTCTCACCGGACAAAGGACCAAAAAGAAAGCTTTACTATTCAACAAGCAAGAAAATACCCAGTCCTAATCCTTCCATGATTCCAAGGGTGTTGGCCAACCATAAACCATCAGGAGCTCTACAGTCCAACAGCAACTGCCCAAGCCAAAAAAAAAACAAGCAGCAACATCCCCTAATTGTTCAGCTCCAACTGCAATGCTGGGGGAAAATGCCATACTGCCAATTAAACAATTGTTGTTGTTTATTTGTCCAGTCGCTTCCGACTCTTCGTGACTTCATGGACCAGCCCACGCCAGAGCCTCCTGTCGGTCGTCACCACCCCCAGCTCCCCCAGGGACGAGTCCGTCACCTCTAGAATATCATCCATCCACCTTGCCCTTGGTCGGCCCCTCTTCCTTTTGCCCTCCACTCTCCCTAGCATCAGCATCTTCTCCAGGGTGTCCTGTCTTCTCATGATGTGGCCAAAGTATTTCAGTTTTGCCTTTAATATCATTCCCTCAAGTGAGCAGTCTGGCTTCATTTCCTGGAGGATGGACTGGTTGGATCTTCTTGCAGTCCAAGGCACTCTCAGAATTTTCCTCCATGACCACAGTTCAAAAGCATCGATCTTCCTTGATTAAACAATTGCTTAAGTTAAAAAAGAGGAGTTGGGTGAAAGTAAGGATTAGAAGTGTGATTAAGCTGGCCAAACGTTCAAGTCTCTTGGTGCAATGGTTGCTCAGTGCAACTCCACCTCTTTCAGTTTGAGGAAGGTAAGCAAGGAGAGTAGAGAATGACCTTGGAGGACATGTTTTCTTGCCTTGTCTGCTTCCTAAAATTACTGAACAGCATTTGACAGAACAACATTGCACACTTTTTCGCCTCCAGTGGTCATCCCTGTGTTAAAAAAAGATGATCACAGGATAGAGATCCTTCTGGCACAGAAGGGCCATGTTTTTTAGACCTACTCAGAATATAACCCCAACCTCATTGGTACCTTTTCTATCAAGAACTAGGAACCACTGAAGTCTCCTTAGGCAGGGAACCCAAAACTGGCAGAATAAAGATTGAAGAGTCACAATTTTATATTGCCTCAGAACCACAGATCCACAGGCCTCCATTTCCTGTCAGTAAGTCTGAATATGGCCTAAGCCATATTTGTTTTAACCAAGATTAATGACCACAATCATATTCAACACTAAACTAAAACTAAACAAATCACTATAGTGGAGTATGAGTGAATCCAGCCTACATACCAGTGTCTTGGAGAAGTTAAGATGGCTTTGTGGTGGTCTGTGTGATCATTAGACCCACAGTCCTGGAGTAAAGAGGCAAATGAAAGTAAATATTGTTATTCCTTTTCTAAGTTGGGAGCTGCTCTGAATCATTTTTGGAATGGAGATTTAACAGATTTAAATACATCTATTAATATAACGGGAGCCAGTTTGGTCTAGCAGTGAAGGCCCCAACCTAGAAACTAGGAGACTGTGAATTCTAGTCCTGCCTTGGGCATGAAGCCTGCTGGGTGACCTTGGGCCAGTCCCTCTGTCTCAGCCCTAGGAAGGAGGCAATGGCAAACCACTTCCAAAAAACCTTGCCAAGAAAACTGCAGGGACTTGTCCAGGCAGCCTCTGAGAATTGGACACGATTGAACGGATTTTTAAAAAAAACACTACTGTCAACCTGATTCTAAGACTGTTAAATATCAACAAATAAATGGCTATCACTTAAAGGCACTGCAAAAATCCTTTTGTCACCTGCTCTGCAGACAAGACTATGTATGGTATGGACCTTCAGTGCATACGTGTAATTAGACAACATTGTTTTAAATTCTGTTTTCCTATGTATAGTTCTCCATAAAAACGGTCATTTTACAATGCCTGTTTGTATCTAATCAGAGCTTTATTTAATAAATAAATAAATAACCAACCTTCTGCTCCCATCTTAACACCAAGATCAGCTAGCATTATGATTAAAAAATTAAACAAGTCTTATGAGTCTTCTGGCATGCTGCCTGCACTTTGAGATTAAGTTTTCCAGTGGGCAAAAAGATCTAAATCGTCCACTGGCAAACGTACTGAAACACCGGCTGTGTTTGTACTTATCCTCACCGTTGACCAAAAGAGTTGGGAACTTTGGCTGCACCTCAGAAAGAGTCACTGCCACTTCGGGTTTTTGCTTATTTGTGTGTACAGGACAATCCGGTGATGTGCTGTAAACCCAATTTGCAGGACATACTTTACCTTTTCACCAAGAATTGCCGAGGGGCACCACAACCAACATGGAAAAGTTGGAAGTTCCCTTCTGTGGCAACAGCAAAGAGTATTAAAGTAAATAAAAATAAATGTGGGGGGATGTTCAGCCTCATTTTCTAGCCTTTTAGCAAATAAGCCTCGTTTCTGCTACAGGTAGTCCTCGACTTATGACCACAGTTGTGACTGGAACTTCTGTTGCTAAGCAAATTCAGTGGGAATAACTATGTTTAAGTCACAAACTGAAACAGAAATGATTTAAACAAGCAAAAGCATCTTGCAGTACAAAAAAAGATGCTATTACAGCAACACTGGGCTATGTGTAACAAATCATGGGGTCCTTCCAAGGTCACCTTTTCTTATAAAAGGAAGTATATTTAGATGTTACATTTTCACCATGGCCAAAGGTAGCTGTGGCAGAAAGATGAGGAGGGACAGCTTACCAAGTCAGAAGATCTGGAAGTTCATGCAAAAACTACAGAAACTCTTTGGACTGCATACCTGGGATCTTTAAACACCAAAACCGAAGTCCTTTTAATTCAGATAGAGACGCTGCACTTCAGATATCAACCCCAAAGCACAGCAAAAGTATAGCAGTTTGGCCAACTAGAGCCACATTGCCCATCGCAAGCTGCAAGAAGCAGTTCCTTGATCAAAAAAACAAAACCAGTCATCCTACTATATTCCAATACCATAAAAACATTGAAGACAGAACCCAGCTCTGATGTCCAAACCTTTTGTTGAGGTACAGTCAACGGTGACCAGTGCCAAGTCAAGAACTTTTGCACAGTGCCATGGCCCAGCCATGACATGCAATTATGAGGCAATCATGGATAGTTATTATCCCTGCATTTTGGTGATCTGCAGGTTGTTTCTATAACACTGGTGCTTAAGATGTCACTTCAGGAGCTTAACCAAAGTAGACAGAGCTGAAGACAGTTCTTTGCACTATGGAGTATAATGACTGAGTAATTGAAGTAGCTGATCCTACTAATAATCTGCTGTTATACAAATACATAATAGAAAATGTGGGCTTGCATAACATGTCTTATTCAGCTACCCATACCTTGCTGTCTTGTCAATGTTGGACTGATCCTGATGGTTTCTTTCCCCCCATTGGAAGGAGAGGCACCCTGATGCCACAATACACCTCCACTCCATGCAGTATAGGAGTTGGCTTTGGCAAACCACTATGCAAAACCACACCCTTCCTTCATACCAGTCAGAAAAGGAGACAATGTGGTTTTCAAGATTCTTCCATCACCTTCTGACACTGATAAAGCAAACTGTCTGGTAGAGCAGAGCAAGGCGACCTGAACCACAAGGCCAACATCCCAGCATGGAGGCGGCAGTGAAGAAGACACGGGATTGACGGAAGCAGTTGGCAAGCTGCTATTCCCTCGTTTCCTAAAGAAGGAATTTTGAAAGTTCTTAATATTTTGCTCCTTTTCTGGCACAATCGCTGCAAACAATCCTCTTCTGTGAAATAACTGTATTAAAACTCAAGTTCACGTTCTAACTTTGGAAAGCAGTGGGTGCCTGTTACGTCCTGATGCCTTTCTCCCACAATAGCAAGGAGATGTTTTAGGACAGGTGAAGAGAGCTACAACATTCACAAAAGTGTTGCGCAGCAAAGCTCTTGAAGTGCATACTTCTACAGAAATGTGGTGATGCACGTGGGTTTGTCATTCAAAGAGGAAACGTCCCAGATTCTCTATGGAAATTTCCAACACCTGTGTGCCTCATAGGTGGTTTTTTTTGTTTCTGGATCCTAGCCATTTTGCTTTATGAGGACTGCTAGCTGCAGCTGAATTCAAAGACTTACATTTCCAGAAATAGCCTCTTTTTTTTTCCCCCTAGAACTAGAACTGGG
This sequence comes from Candoia aspera, assembly GCF_035149785.1. Classification (NCBI taxonomy): domain Eukaryota; kingdom Metazoa; phylum Chordata; class Lepidosauria; order Squamata; family Candoiidae; genus Candoia; species Candoia aspera. The sequence continues at coordinate 8,394,181 of NC_086165.1, read as the reverse complement.
GAAACAGCTGGTTCTGATTCCTGTTCAACTGACACCCCCTGAAGTTTCAGCCTGGATGTAAAAAGGGGAGGGCAACACACAATTGTTGAACATGTTCCCTACATTGAGAACTTGGGGGAAGTGGAAAATAACTACAGACAGCCTGTCTGTATCTCCATGTTCTTGAAACTCCTAGAGGTGGGTCCAAATTTCTGGGAAAACCCCAGATGGTTTCCAGATGCTTTAGAGAAGTAGCTTCACCTCAGTCAACAGCCAGATCATTCCAATTCTGGAAAAACATGTTTTAACCTACTGGTACTAACCTAGAATTTCAGGAACATACATGTCATGAATCTGAAGCAACCTTAAGCTACGTACCTATGATATCAACACTATGTAGCTTCAGTTTGTGCTGAAAGATGTCTAGAATCACTGACAAAGCTCCTTGAGATGGTGCCACCTTTAGGTTTTGCCTGACTTCGTTTGAAAGGGAGAGCCACAGTTTTCCGTATTCATCCGTGGTCATCGTCATTGGTCTGAAAGCAGGGTTGCCGATAGAAATGAGGAAAGAAAAAGTATCAGTCTAAATGGAGTGGGCAGCAATAACCATTTTAATTGATTTAATTCATTAATTTTCTGTGCATTTTTAAAACTTTTCTTGAAAGTCAACCTTTCCATGCATTGTGCTACATTTTCAAAGGACCTGCAGCCGAAACAGCCAAGCTAAGAAAGATTTCAAGACAAATCATTAGGATGCACTGATTGAAATCCCCCACTACATTGCAGGTATGCTTTCCTGTTGGAGTAGCCAAAATACATAGACAGGCCGGTTACAAGTTGCCTGTTCCATCTCGATATGGCCCTATTTATCTAACAACCTTGGAAGCATTCAAAGTTTTCCAACAGTAAAAAATTTAGGGAAAAAAAGTGCAGGGAGGAAGAGGAGGAAAAACAAGAAAAGAAAAACCAGCCATGGGGGACAGGCTTACCAAGCAAATAAATCTAATTAGCGTTAGTTTGCACTTTGTAAGTATTCATTAAGAAAATTATTTCATACAGCTACCTGATAAAGTCCAACAGCTCTAAAGATATAGAAAATCTGAGATGTACATCCAATTCTAGCAGGTAACTGATGCAACCAAAGATCTTCCCTGATGAGCAGGGTTCCTCCATCTCTACATATATCTGGAAGCTTTCTATATTTTTACTTTCTATTACAGCAAGTTGGCAGCCAAGACTTTCTACCATCTTCAATAAAAAAAGAAGAAAGAAAAAACACGGGTCAGAGATGTTTTATTGGATCCCCACCAAGCCAGGACTACAGCAGAAAGAGCAAAACGGGTGATAAAATGGTTACCTTAAAATGTTCTGAGTGTTGAAATTCCAGTCTTACATCTTTAAGAATGGAAGGGCTTCTATTGGCAAGAAATAAAAAAAGCAGAAGACGGTCGTCTTTCCAGACTTTAGAAAAGTATAAAAGCAGGGATTCATTGCCACAGAGTTCTGAAATTTCTGAATGAGGATGTTTGGCTGCCTCTTCTGGTAAATAAGGGGTCACAGAGAGTTGCGTTTGAACTACAGCTGGGGTGCTTGGAGAAGGATAGAAAATGTCCATAGGACCATGGGTAAACAAAGAAGGTGGCGAAAGTTGGTGATCCAGAGACTGCTCATTCAACCCACCTTCGGGCAATGAATGGGAGCGATCAAGCACCATTTTCGATTCAGTCGTTTCAGCAGAACTTAGTGAAGCTTTCCTGAGCCTTAGATGTCTATGGTTTACAAAAAGGTCCTTGCTCCCAGTTAATCCTTCTGGAAATAGGGAAGCACCCGCTGTGTTTTCCATACTCAGTGAACTCTCGTTATCGGGGGCTTCGTTTATTCTCAATTTCCTGGTAAACTTCTGGGCTGTGGGGTCTCCTTTGCCCATCTTAAAAAAGACAGGGAAAAAGTGAGGTCAAAATATGATTTAAATGTAAGTTTAAGTCTGAATGCATCATCTCATTCAAAGCAATAGGGGTTGAGAAGGGTGGGGGGAATCCTAAAAACATGCCATGTATATTAAGCTTCAATTCAGCCATCATACCAGACTGACGCTGCTTTGGGATCCTAGGCCGACAAAGAGTGCTGAAGCTAGCTGCTGCTTCTCTTTTGTCCCTTCGGCGATGTCTGTCATGTCTTGCTTAGGTGGCAATGGCAAACTACCAACACCAGGCTCTACACATGGGCCGCCCTGCAGAACGGCCTGGACATTTTCTTCTCTTTCTGCTTGATTCTTCTTTTGGGGGAGGTAGCCTTCTTTGCCCCACAATTTCTTTACACCCTCAAGCTTCAGACTGTTGTTCCTAAAGACATGATAGTGGCAAAAAAGTTAGCACAGTGCCCAGTAGGTACTTCGAAGAACATCTGGAGATGTTAGATGGGATAAGGTGCATCACCTCTGGATTTAATAACTCACTCAATGGTGAGGAAGCAATGGGTGCAGCAAGGAAAGGGCCGTCCATCCCTCTTGCATCAGTCCATATGGTTATGGGACTGTCCATGGAAAGAAAAGCCAGTCCCTCAGCTACATCTTTGCCCTCCCAACCCATTTGGCTGAAGTTACTTTTCTGTACTAACCCACACAGATTACAATCTTGCACTTCCATGCTGGCTGTGCCCAAGGATGCATCTCCTTTTCAAAGAGCAACATACAGATGCAAGGTATTTAGCTCTCAAGCAACTGTTAGGGGAAGAAACTGTGAGCAAACAGTTGGGTTCACCTACCTTGCTAAACCATATCATTTGGCTTAGAGCAGTGTTTCTCAACCTTGACAACTTTAAGATGTCTGGACTTCCAGAATTCCCCAGCCAGCCATGCTGGCTGGGGAATTCTGGGAGTTGAAGTCCAGACATCTTGCCAAGGTTGAAAAACACTGGCTGGAGTGTTGTGTAAACCCAACAATTACAGTCGGTTAGGTCATCATTTACTAGGTTTAGCAAGCACGGCAGAACCCAAACAGCAGTGGATTTTTCAACAAACCACAGCATAGGATTATACATGAACCCGGAAAGTAATTTTGGGGGGCTTCTTAACAAGCCTGCCAGATTGGGACCTATCAAGTGTCTTCTTTTCCCTCAGTAAGGCAAACTGCTCAGAATTGGGAGTTTTTAAATCTACGTAAATCAATAAAATAATCGAACAGGTTGATATCAGTTTGCGGATGGGGGAGAGTGCTAATTCACCTAAAAAACATTTAGAGACCAAGTCACAGGCAAATTGCAGCTCAAATCGTCAATCGCTGTATTTCATTATAACAGGAAATAAAGCAGAGAGGGGATGTGAGTTAGTACAATTCGCTTAACCCAGTATGAAAAAAAGTCAATTTCGCAGTCAAGTATTACTGATGACATTATATTTGGTTAGCCCAAGCTCTGACAGCAATTACTTTTTTTGCCAGCCAAATAGTTGTGTAGCAAGATATGAATGGAGGGCAGGCTGTATTTTAAAAGTTCTTGCTGAAGTGACCAACATACTTCTCTTTCTGGTCCGTGTCAGCACTATTATCTGAGCCCAGAGAAAGCCCCGTTGGAGACTGTCGGCCCATAATTCTGGATACGGGGAAACTCTGAGAAAGCAATTCGCCATAGGGTTCGAAGTTCAGAGCTGCAAAGAGAAAAAACAATCCTTAGCTTCAAGACAAGACAAGATAGTACAGTTCACCAGAACGACAGGCGGTTCCTTGGATGGCAGGAAGCTTCCAACATGAATATTCCACATTCAGCAGCCCATCTAGATATTACGAATCATTCCTGGAATGGGTGGTGTTTTGATTTGTTTTTTTAAAGTGCTTTTTAAGTCATACAGCACAGTTTGAAATCAGGGCAGCAGCATCCCTACTGAAAGAAATCAGCAAAAGCAAGGTTCACCTTCTACTACAGTAGAAGAGATACAGTCATTCTTTGTTCCATAAACATCTATCACATAAATCTAAGAGGTGACATAACACAAGGAAACAATTTCCCACTGTTAAAAGATTTAAACCCTCAATATGCAATTCCAATTCAGGTTCACCATGGCACGCTTCACCTACACATTGCTTCAAACACAGTTCAACGCCCTTTAGGGAAGAGGCGAGTCCTATTATGTCCACTGCTACTCCACTGAAGGGTGGTGATCCAGCTTCTACAGCAGCCTTTCTCAACCTTTTGACCGTGGAGGAACCCTTGAAATACTTTTCAGGCCTCAGGGAACCCCTGCACATTCAGGCTCAAATATAGGCCGGAAGTTACGAAAGTATTATATTCGCTTCATGGGTAGGCCTGTATATAGGCACTAACAGTGTTCTTAAACTAAAGAACGAAACTTCTTTAATGTGAAGTTGCCTGAATTTGAAATAATTTTTTAAATAAATTGTGCTCTCCCAGGGAACCCCTTGTGACCTCCATGGAACCCTGGTTGAGAAACCCTGTTCTACAGAGTGTATGGCAGGTTATAGTTTGTGTGATTGCCCACCTCTGATAGGGAACCACCTTGCCGAAGTACACAGTAGTGTGGTCACAGGGGTGCAGAAAAAGAGAAAAAGGGAGGGGGGCACAGAATTCAATGGCAAAACAGGGAAGATTTAAAACTTACCCATCTCTAAATCTGATATGGATGTCAAGCCAGAACATGGCATCTGCTGCAAAAGCTTGGAAAATTATTTGGTTAAGTGATTCATTCACTCATTCATTACAGGGAAAAAGCAATCACCTTTTTCTTGGGACAATTTCTCTTCCTGTCTTTGGTGATGAGGTTTATATGGTAATGCACCCCTTTCCAGGCCTTCAGCAACAAACCCATCTAAGAAAGATAAGGAAGCATCGACCTAGATTGAATCAGAGATGGGTTGAAGATTATTATTCAGTCATACATTTTTAAAGGAACCACAATCAATTCAATCGGTTTTTTATCTTGCAACTTTGGCTCCTAGCATCTTATACCCCAAACTCAAGTAACTACCAAATATTTATGGCCAATTGTTCATATAATGAATTAAAGTTTATTATTGGTTCTACCCATTTCTTCTTTCCCAGACCAAATCTGTTGATGGTTTAAAGAGGTGAACGCATTTCATGTTAAATATGATTTGTTGAGTGTGACATACAAACCCAGCTATTATGGGTCATAAATCATGGTTTAGCACTATATGTGAATCAGGTCATCATCGTTTATTAAATCATAGCTGTAAGAAAGCATGGTTTAGCATAATCTGTGAAGCTAGCCAGTATTTGGTTAAAATGTAGTTTGTACCACAGAAGACTTACATACTGTTTTACTCACACCGATGGATTATAATCAGGGATTGCTGATTGAAAATGAAACACTTCTAGTATAGCTGTAAACATATTCCATTTTTTAAACAGTTTCCAAACTTACAATTTTTACAGCCATTTTATTTCTTAAATGTAAATCTGCAAGACAAGGACTTCTCAGTGGGGCTTATTATGGCAAGCAACATTAGAAACTGGAAGCTTAAGAACTCTCCTTTAAAAACTCACTGCAGAAGGGAAACTGTATATTTTTAAGAACGGCTGCTTCCCTATAATTCTATACATACTACTTAATAACTTATAATAACCAAATGTTTTTGACAATCATAGAACTGTATTTTCTCTCTGGGCTGAGATGAATAATTCTGGATTTTTTTTTTTCAGTAGGCTTGCAGACATGCTAGAACACATTGCTCATTCACAGCATGTAGTTCTGACAGTATAAAGTAAGTTCAGGTCCTTGCAAGAAGCTAATTGGAACCAGATGTCCTCAACAAGAAGCTAAAAGCATAAACCTGGACATAAGATTTTATTATTATGGAAAACAATCTCTGCACCGTTCCACGTAAAAGGTCTGTCCTAGGTCTTTTGTTTACAGCCGTGCAAATTTTTAAAAACACAACCCTCTTCTTTCAAGTGCTTTCAGAAGAAGTCCTTAATTCCCAAGAAATAAGCAGCAGTGATGCACAAGCATATTGTCAGCACTTCAAGGTAGTCCAAACAAGCAGAATTAGCTCTATCTTCACTGTAAGGTTACATTAACAGAACCTTGCAAGTTTGAAAGAACATCTCATCCCGCTCACTTTTACAGTCCAAGAAACTAGGGAGGGTCCCTTCTGAGATGTTTGCCACACCCCATCCCTTCTAGGGGCTCAGCTGCCTCTTATCTGACCATTGCCTGGTCTGTGGCTCTTCCTCCTGTCTCCCAAGGTCATTCCCACTTACCATTACACATATGGTATCACAAACTCACCACAATGGTCTTACAACTTGCATCAAGTGGAAACAATCTCTTCATCGATTCTTTATCTTCATAGAGATATTTTAACTCAAATGCATGCTGTCTCATGCTGGTATCCAGCGATGTACTGAATTCCAAGAGAAATTTCTCAACTGTCTTTGAACAAGTGGTACGAGAAGCTATTTTAGAAATTGCAGCTGTAATCCAAGCTTTGGTTTCAGAAGTGGCATTGTTTTTAAGGATCCGATACAAACTCGTTAAAACAACTTCAGGGTCCACATTTTGCAGGAGGTAACTGTACTCCCCCAATACCTGTCAGGGGAAAATTAAAACATCAGGATTACTCAACAATAGAAAACAATTTTACAGCACAATGTTCCAATGAGATTGCAAATTCCGACTGTGAATCTTCCCAAGTATAAGAAACTCTGTTCTGAATGTAAGAGCAACATGGACAAGATTCACTTTCTATTACATGAAATAGATGTACTTTTTAAAAGGGTTTTAATGATCGTAGTCAATGAGACATAGGCATTTTACAAAGGAATCACTGGACTTGGCACATTTAAAGCCAAAAGTTCAGTAATAACAGGATTTTCATCTTGTTTCTAATTCTAACTTGGTCTTCTCGTTCCTTATACCGAATATTAAAAATATTGTGATCGTGCTTAAAAACAGAAGGATCAAAGAATGAAGGAAGAGGAGCAAAATCAGAAGCCCCCCCCCCCAAAAAACTGTTTTTGCCTTTTCAAACTTCTAAGGTAAGTTTGCAGTAAAAAATATTAACTTATTACTGTCAGAGAATTCAATGTTACCTTAGTTTGTATCTTTATTTTTATGACTTTCAATTAAGATACAAACTAAGGTAACATTGAATTCTTTGAACATTGAATGTTTTAAATTTGGTGTGCTTGGCTTGTTTTTTTTTTATACTTGTGAATATAGACACAAGAAATCAAGTCATACCGTACATAAGAGAACTGGGAATGTTTGGAGTCCAAATTGGATTTTTTTAGGTAGTGATTTTATCTGCAGTTACATCAAGCAGTGATAATGAATGATGCCATAACTAAAGTTCCATCTGAATCACACCGCGAAGAGAGTCATTCTTATGTATTCTTGCATCTCTAACTAATAATACATAATAATTTCTCCAAACAGTCTAAATCCATCTGGATTTGTGTACAGTTAAAATTCAATCCTCCAAGATTTAATTGTCAATCGAATACTTAGATTTTACCAATCTTGAAACAGTCTCATCTTTCTTTTTTTAAATGGTTTTTCTTACCCAACTCATCACTTGAAGAAATTTCTGTGGATAAACTGCATTTTTGTCCTCTAATAATGACAGGTAAGATTGGACAGCGTGAAACCGCAGCTGAATGTCTTCCTTTTCATCTCCAAAGCCTAAGAAAAACATCCCAGCTTTTTTTTTAATTGTTGGAAATGGCTGTTCTTTTATTATTATTATTATTATTATTATTATTATTATTATTATTATTATTATTATTATAGGATGGCATCATTTTCACGCAGTTTGCTCACCTTCAGCAAGAAGTCGCAAGAAACTGTTTAGAATGTCAGGATGCATTTTATCTCCTCCTACAGAAAACACGGCATTCATAGTCCGGATGAACCATTCATTGTCTGGAGCATATGTGCCAGGAACATTAAGGAAAGGATACAATAATACCATCAATATGGCATCAACTGTTCTATTGCAGGGTTCAGATCAACAATTTCTTTATTAAAGTTACTTGCACACAAAGAGGGGTAAGGATTATTAAAGTTTTCAGGGACCAGAAATGAAAGCAAGGCATTCGCTCAAGTCTGTAAATATTATAGGTAGTCCTCCCTTAATGGCTGCCCTGTTTAGCAACCATTCAATATTATGACAGCACTGAAAAAGTAACTTTGCAACTGATCCTCACACTTACAACCATCGCAGTATCCCCATGGTCATGTAATTGAGATTTTGGTGTATCGCAACCAGCAGGTGTTTACAACCATTGCAGTGTCCTGCGGTCACGAGTGCCATTTGCGCACTTCACAGCCGACTTCTGACAAGCAGAATCATTGGAGAAGCCAGCAGTAAAATTGCAAGTCATGGTCATGTGATGTCTTGCTTAACGACTACGGCAGAAGTGAGGTCATAAGCCCGTTGTAGTCACGTGACGGCTCGCTTAATGATTGCGGCAGGAGTGAAATCATAAGTCCTCGTGGTCACATGATGTCTCACTTAGCGATAGAGTTGCCTGTCCCAGTTGTGGTTGTTAAACAAGTTTTAGATGCAATAAAATGGAACAGCCATCAAAATGGTACATCAATACAAACAATTAAACATGTGGACAGATAGAGACGTACACCTAACAGGAACACGCAGCAAGCAAAAGGATATTTTTCAGCTAATTCTGCTATTTTTCCAACGATACTGATGATGGTATATTCCTCTTTGCTTTGATTTATGTAGTCAAGCATCTTCTGTACAATGACAGTGACATTCTGTTCATTGGTTATTCGATACAGAAGTTCCAAGGTCTGAAGGAGAAGGCAGAATGGACAAGGTTTAATTACACTCAAGTGAAACAGAGGGAAGGGATGATAAGGAATAGGCTGCTTTCAGCTTAAGGACAAGTTACTGGAGTAATCTAAGAAATACATTTATTAAATTGCTAAGGGTGCCTAACTCCATAACAAAAAACATTACTCAGTTTTATTACCTCTCTTTTAATAATGGGATCAGGATGTTCCAGACACTCAATTATTGTCATTTGGTGTTGCAGAGCAAGGTTGGGGTCCTGCTGGACAACATACGTTAAGGCCTTTAATCCTAGGGGGGAAAGTAAGTAGAAAGTTTGAAAAATGAAATTGTAGGCATTTGGCATTTATTCCATTGGGTTGTAAAAATCAGAGAACTTACCCAAATATTTCAAATTAATTTTAGGCGACAAGACAAATTTCCCAATACATTTGGCGGCCTTCTCAAGCAGATCAGATTTGGGGTGAATTGTGTAAATGGTGTGGACACACTCAAACAAGATTGCTGCAGAAAAAAGGCAAAGAGAACATGGGAGACCCGACTCATAAGAAATAAAATGATGACCCGTGAATATGCAAACAAATCCAACCAGATGAGAGAGACAGGAAAGCATTAGTAGTGCACTAGCGCACAGATGTCAAGGAATCTATGCTTTTTTAAACTCTTCCACTCTGCATTCTGTTTAATTCTGATTCACTGATTGTGCAGGACAATGTCTTGCAGTTCCAAATACTGGGAGTGGAACCATGTGGGACTTAGGACCCTGAAGCACTGAGTCAACTACTGTACTTAATGGAAGACCCAAGCAGGTTTGCATTTAAAACCAGCCAAGTCAGGTGCAGTAAAGCCATCCTAAACCCTTCCATGTAACTTCGCCCTAAAAGAGAAAGGCAACCTGAATTCCAGGACAACGTGCAACCAAGACACTTTAGCGCAGACCCTGAACTCTTCCACGCCACAAAAATACGCATAATTCTGGCCCTGGCCACATGCCTAGCACATCCCTGCCACTTTTGCTTTGCTGCTCTACCCACTGTGGCTCTCACCAGCTCCCTAGAGCAGTGTTTCTCAACCTTGGCAGCTTCAAGATGTGTGGAGTTCAACTCCCAGAATTCCCCAGCCAGCATTGTGTGAACTTCAATTCCCATAATTCATGCATGCTGGCTGGGGAATTCTGGGAGTTGAACTCCACACATCTTGAAGCTGCCAAGGTTGAGAAACACTACCCTATAAAATTATAAGCATGTCTGAACCAACAGAAATATCTAGTATTATAACTGACAGACACATTTTGTTCCCCTTATGTTAGAAAACCTTATTTCACCTACCATAGGTAATGTTGTGATTGATCTCTGCTCTCCTTAAAGATTCATCCAAAACTTCATATATTAATTCACTGGTCCTGACACAAAAGGGTGAAAACATTCAAGATCGCTTTTTTTAAAAGAGATTTTATGTTGTTCCACAGCCCTTTATCAGACTTTTAAATAACTCTGTAAAATTATTTAACATGCAAATTATTCATATCTGCAAAACATTGCAAATAACAACACCTTCCCTCCCACTTTCCCACATAGAGGCTGTCCAGGCAGCTAAGATTTATGGGGGGAAAAAAATCTGAACAAACCTTCAAGGGAACTGACCAGGTCAACTGTTAAGGAATTTTTTCCATGCAAATCTTTCAATTTTTGTCTTATCAAACAGAGCTACAAAGTGGATTCAAAAAAAGCTATTTCAAGTAATTTAGATCAGGAGTCGGCAACTTTTTCACAGCTGGGAACCAAACTTCCTTTGTCTCTTAAATGGGTCTAATCTCTGCAAAGCGCAAGAGGCATAACTAGTGATAGGACAATGCCAATCAAATGGGCAGAGGGAGAAATGATCTGTTTGGGGGGGGCACTTTAAAAGCAAGTCTCTGTATATTGCCCCTATTTTGCCCCCAGGGTTTGGAAACATGATCTGAGGGTGCTCTGGGACTGGAGGCTGAACACAGCCCACGGAGTCCCCATTTCTGGTCCGGGTCTCTGCTGTGTGATTGACCTGTGTTTTTTAATTAATACCTACAGTGAAAGAGAGGCTGCTTAGACAAACTAACCCTTCCTATTTACTCTTGCAAGTTGTAAGAAAACAAACTTTCTGCTCTAACCAGAATTAGATACTGATTTCCCTCTTTTGTCATACCAGGCACTTTTTTGCCTGGGTATGTCTCTTCAAGTCAGTCTTGACTCCTGGTGACTGCCTGGACTAGTCCTTGCAGTATTCCAGGCAAGATTTTTGGAAGTGGTTTGGCTCAAGGTCACCCTGGCCCAAGGTGAAGGACTGGCCCAGGGTCACCCTGTTGGCTTTGTGTCCAGTGTTATTCAAGCTTGGTGACAAGCAAGATGTGTGGAGTTCAAGTCCACATGTCTTTAAGAAGGTTGAGAAATATTGTTTGTCTAAAGCAGGACTAGAACTCACGGTCTCCCGGTTTCTAGCCTGATGCCTTAATCACCACACCAAACTGGCTCTCTTGCTAGAAACTTAATCCTCCTTAACGTGTAACCTTCCTTTGTTGGTGCCTAAACTAAGCAACTTTGGGGGTGGAAGGAGAGAGAGAGGTTGAAGGGTTATAAACTTGCCCAACAAAAACAACCTCTTTGTGAGTCAAATTCTGGAGACCATCCCCACTGCCTGAGGCTCACTGCGGCAGATTGGGGGAGCACCCCTGGTGCTGTAAGTAATTCACTGGGACAATTTTAAATGAACACAATCGTGTTCATTTCAGTCCTGATGCCTCCTTTAGCGCCCTCCTGCTTCGGTATCCATCCTGCAAATTCTAAATTAGCCGGCAAGACCAGAATTTCTGAAAACCATCTCCAAGAGAATTTACCTTGGATCATCTTTTCCAAGTAGCCTCAATATTCTCAAAAGCTGGATTTGTAACCAAGGGGCTGGAACACTGTGATAGTTATAATCCACAGGGAGTTTTCCTCCAACCACTTGCTTCAGAATTGTTACAAAGCTGCCCGTCAAATCCTTGTATTCCCAGGAATCTTCCTAGACAAACGGTAACACACACAATTAAGACTGAATTGACAGACAAAAATTACCTATATTTCACCTCCATTTGCCCTGCAGCTCTTTTCATGTGAAAGCTAACCTCTTAACAATTTCTCACACCTGAAGGCAGCTGACGATTAAACATGAAATAGGCAAGCAACACACTGTGATCAGCAGGTACAAAATCTGCTTAAAATGATGTGTATCTCTAAGGGGAAGCTTTTTAGAAGTATTGTCAAAATCAGCAGTGTGGAGTCTACACTGCCTTTCAGTGCTATCTATAGAACCCACAGTTTTTTAAAGAAGTAAATATCACTTTTAAAAACCTTTTAAAAGGGTTGCAATCTCACAAGACTGCCAAACCTTGCAAGAATTCAATATTATTAGATGAGATTAAATCAGACCTCAGGGATAAGATTGCCAAAATATTGTAAGATTCCAATTGTTTCTCTCTTGCCCCGGTCCCAATTTTATTTTTGGCTACATGCTCCATTACAGCAAGCCGCTTTTTCCTTGAAGAGAAACCCTTGTAATATTGCATTGCAAACAGCCGGTTCAGACTTCCATTCTTATTGTTACACTGTGTAAGCCACATGCTCAATCTAAGATTTTTCTAAAAAAATTATTTGTACTCATTTAAAAAGAAGAAAAAAAAGAACAAACAAGCAAACAAAAGAAGAAACAAATGGTTGATACAGAAATATAATATCAGTAAGTGGACAAAGCAAATACTGATACTATACAATTAGTGCTCAGTATATCATTAATGAGAAAAAAACCATAAAAAACATTAAATTAACAGTGCGAGAAAGGACTGGAATCTCTGAGCTAGGTGCCAAAATCTCCACTATTTGTTATTTAAGAATACAGAAATGAAAAAAGAAAAGCTACTAAAAACATTACAGATAAATACTGTTTTCTAACTTCCCCTTTGTTGCACTAACTAATGTACTTTATAGACATGTAAAATGTTGTGTTTCTGAATTTAATATTTAGTCAGTTCTCTTTCCCCTTAAAAACTACACTCTAACTGCTTATATTTGCGCTGCTGCGTCTTATATAGTATGTAGGAAAGCCATTCTTGCTTAAATTCAGTGAAACGTCTGCCATGAATATATGCTGTCAAAATTAACGGTCTAAGATTTTTAAGAATCCCACCTTCACCATCTGTAGATAGATGTGCAAAGACGCCGCCATAACGCCCACGTCCCTGTCACAAAGCGCCCTCCGGAATTTGTCGTGAATGTGCTGGACTTGGTTAGGAGCAATTAGGTAGAACTTGTAGAGGGCCTGGATGGCTTTGCTTCGAATAATTTCCCTAAAAAGAATCACACTGAGCTGGGTTAGCTGAGCTGAGCTCTTACGTCCAGGCGGATCCTGAGCAAAATATTCACAACGGCTTCCTAGACTCTTACAAGCTTCACACCTACTTGGAATGCTGGAGTTTATCTTCTATGAGTGGAAGGACAGCTGGGATCATTTCTTGGGGGAAAAGCTGGCTTGCTGCTGTAAGAGCCATGCACACTTCCATGAGGTTCGTACTCTGCAGGTCCTGCCACAGAGAGTACAAGGAAATTGTGAAATGGGTTAACCATGCCTAAGGGATAGCACTAATAGCCTTTCAAAGAGGCACTTCTTTCATTGAATACCTTACAAATCCATCAGACTTCTACGGTGACAAATAATTTTCCGTAAGCAAGTTCTCGCCTTTGCCCAGAAAAAAGTGCGCAGCCAAGGAAGCCACACCCAAGAGAGCAGCAGTCCATGTCCTGTGTAGGGCATGGGGCCCAGCAACTAGAGGTGCGTACTTGAGTGCCACCAGGAGAGACGTGGCCTCCACCTTGCTTGCCTAGCCAGCAGTAGTCTCCTCAGAAGGAACAAGAGGCATAAGAAATGCATCATGAGACCGAATTTGTTCCTAGGTTTCACACAACTGGGTCAAATTTTGATACATTCCTGTATTACAGGTAGTCTTCAACTTACAACCATAATTGGGACCGGAATTTCCATTGTAAGTTCTTGCGGCTGTAAGTCGTCACCGCATGGCCAGACCTGATTTTACGACCATTTTTACGGTGGTCGTTAAGCAAATCACCAGTTGTTAAGCAAATCACAGCAGTTGTTAAGCAAATCCAGCTTCCCCAATGGGCGTATTTTGCTGGAAAATGGCAAAAAAGTCGCAAAACACGATCACATGACTGCAGGGCACTACAACTGGTTGTAAATGTGAGCTGGTTGCCAGGCGCCCAAAATGCGATCATGTGACCCCAGGGTGTGTGACATTTTGCAATGCTCAGAAGTGCTTTACAGGCCGTAAAGAACCCATTCCAAGGCCGTCATAACAAAATGTTGTTAAATGAATGGTCATAAGTCGAGGACTACCTGTACAGAAGACATAGTAGAGAGCCACATTCAAGCAACGTAGAAGTGCTATTTGGGAACCACTAGCATTTTGTGTCTCCTTTTCACCCCTCTCCTGTAGGTAACTTGCTGACCAACCCACCCATCCCTTCTCTCATCCCTTCCTTCCCCACTTACACATATCATTCCACACTTCCCCCATTTCTCTGGCACTTTATTTTCACCAGCACATGCACAACATTGATAACATCATGCATCACTTATGTCATCCACTAAATTTCTCTATGCTTTCACTGGCTGGGTAAATGCTGTCATTCTGTTTAACTCTTGTTATGATAACTGTATGGCCAGTTTATATGGGTTACTAACTTGGAAGGGTGATGCTTGAGGAGCAATGTAAACCATCTGCAATGTTTATAAAGCAAACAGTGCAGTGATAAAAGGAAGGTCCTGTTCAAACCATACTGTTGTTGCATTCTTGTAAGTGGCAAAGTGGCCTTCAGCAGATCCCATTACCAATGAAAGGGAAGATTTAAAGGCATTAAGAACAATTTTTGTGGGCATACATGTGTGTTCACCAGCTCTCATTGCTCTGATTCGGATGAAACATTGACTCGTGGTTAAGCAGAAAACAGCCCCAGCAAATCTTAAAATATGTGCTGCTTCCCTTTCTCCTCTGTTTGTTGTTGTTTATTCGTTTAGTCGCTTCCGACTCTTCGTGACTTCATGGACCAGCCCACGCCAGAGCTTCCTGTCGGTCTTCTCCTCTGTATGCAAGTATTTAACAAGCATCCAGCTTTGATTTGCCTTAATCCTAGTTGACCATGTCATCTCAAGAGATTACGGTTTAAAGCATACTCGTGTCATTTTTTCAAGATAGATTCATGGCTTATGAAACCAGCTCATTGAAACATCTGGAGTTTTAAAGTTTGGAACCTCTCTTGTTTGATGTGATCAACACAGGATTAATGGAAAGTAAGGCAAAATCATAGCAAACTCCTCCAGAAAGAGGAGCTGGGAAGGAGAAAGCATGGAAATTCAGATTCATTTAGACTACTCCCCTGACATGAACACAATATCCAGGATCAGCCTTTCCTAAGCAGTGCCTCTTAAGAAATTGATTGACTGATGTGCCATCACGCTGTCTTCATCTCCCAGTGACCACATCCATCACTCCTAAACATTGGCCATGCCAGTGGAAGACACAGGGCAATCAATTGGAGGAACCGAGCCTGAAGGAGGCCATGCTAAACCATGAAACACGGCCATTATGAACAATGGCTTAGAGGAGTCCAAAAGGCCTATAAATGAACAGAGGCAGCTTTGCACTTTCCTGGACCTATCTTGTCATCTTCTTCTTACAGCCCTAACTGATCAATAAGATGGTTATTCATAAATGCACTTTTAGCATTCAGAGGCACACTTTTGTAAACAAAGAACAGCTCAAGCTTTGGGTCAGTACAATGTTCCGCTCCAAACCTCCCACGAAACCATACCTTCACCACTGTGTTGACAAGCAGAACCAGCAACTCATGATTTTCATGCAGAAATAAAGAAATCGCCAAATAACCTAGGAGAGAGGGGGGGAAATATTCTGCATTAGGCACACCAAATAGTTTCCACCTCTCTCTATTCTACAAGTTCAGATCAGCTTATAGCATAAACAATGTACATCTCTCCCTCCAAGACATTATTTTTATTTATTTATTATCCCACCTTTATTATTTTTATAAATAACTCGAGGCGAACATATCTAATACTCCTTCCTCCTCCTTTCCCCACAACAACAACCCTGTGAGGTGAATTGGGCTGAGAGTGACTGGCCCAAGGTCGCCCAGCCGGCTTTCATGCCTAAGGCTGGACTAGAACTCTCCTACTACGCCTGATTGGCTCTTGGGCGGAGAGACAGGGACTGGCCCAAGGTTGCCCAGCTGGCTTTCATGCCTAAGGCAGGACTAGAACTCTCCTACCACGCCTGATTGGCTCTTGGGCGGAGAGAGAGGGACTGGCCCAAGGTTGCCCAGCTGGCTTTCATGCCTAAGGCAGGACTATAACTCTCCTACTACGCCTGATTGGCTCTTGGGCGGAGAGAAAGGGACTGGCCCAAGGTCACCCAGCCGGCTTTCATGCCTCAGGCAGGACTAGAACTCACAGAGTCCTGGTTTCTAGCCCAGCACCTTAACCACTAGACCAAACTGGCTGTCTTTATTATTTATTTATTTATTTATTTAATTTAATTTTATTATTTATTCATTAGCTGAATACTGTAAAGTTTTGGGAGATAGCAGGCCAAAAGCATATTTTATCAACATAAAGAATACAAAGATGTTACGATTTATGGATTCGTAGATTAAGAAATAGGAGGATTAATGAGGGGCTGAAGGGACTTGTATAATATCTAAGAGGGACCAAGGACAATAAGATTGTAATTCTCTCTTGAAAAAAAGGTCAGAAGCCAGTTATATATTCTTTAGTTTCTTTTTCATTTCTGGCAATTTTCTGTTTTTCTCTTCTTTCTTTTCGTTTTTTGTTTTTTATCTTATGGAAAAAACGCTTAATATATAGATATATAAAAAGAATACAATACTTCTATTTTCTTTTCTTTTATTTTCTGATTGCACTTTTCGCTTTTTGTTATTTTTCTTTTTCGCTTTCTCTGTTCTAATTTAGTTTGTATTAGTTATTATTGTTCTTAAAACTTTTTATTAAAAAAAAAAAGATGTTGACATATAGAATCACCAGTTTTTGCTCCCCAGTTTTTCCCAGAAGCGCTGAGCTGGAATGCCATAATGCTTTTTCCTCCCAAGATACCACCATGGATACAAATAGTCAAAATTGTATCATTAGGAATCAGCAATGCCCACCGAACCATAACATTAAATCAGGGAATTAAAAATGGCTCCAGACTTACAAATTTCAGTGCCTTTGTAGTTGATTTTGGAGGTGAGATCACCAAAGTCTCGTGGGAGCCCAACAATACGTTTTTAATTCTATTGCATTTATTTCATTTTAGGGCACCCACCACCTCAAAAGATTGCAGACTTGCAGATGTTCTTCAGCCGCCAACTTAAAATACCTACCAACTCTTTTCTCAAAAAGATTGCCTTGCTGTGCCAGCTTGATAGCATGGATGTATCCAAAAGAGGCCTCGTAGCCCAGCATCTCACAATAAATCAGCCTCACCATACATTCCTTCATCAGTTTCTGAAGTACAGAAAATGAAATGAAACATGTTTTAAAAACAATCAAGTGTTGCTGTCTTTATTATTTAATTTATATCTCGCCTTTCCTACACAAATCTAAGATGGCTTGCACAGAAGACGGGGTGACACTTCATTTTATCCCACCAGCCCTGTAAAGTAGGCTGGGTTGAGAGAGAATGACTGGCCTGAAGTCTCCATGAGTTTCCATGGCTGTCAACTAGAACCTGGTTCTCCCCAACCCTAACCCCTTCACCACTAAGAGTCATATGGAAGCAGGCAAGTGGTGTGAGCAAGCACATTTGCTTCTTCCTGGGGAGGGGACATTTTACCAGCTACCTGCATGCAAATCTAGTCTGAAACATCTATTAGACAGGGAAAAAAAAATGAGGAGTATGATCTGGTAGTTGTAATGCTTTTAGTAGCTGCACAACTACCAGCACTGACTTGTAGAGAGAACAAGAATTACAGGTAGTCCTCGTTTAACAACCACAATTGGGACTGGAATTTTAGTTGCTAAGTCAAGCAGTCATTAAGCAAATTTGACCTGATTTTACAACCATTTTTGCAGTGATCATTAAGCAAATTGCCATGGGCGTTAAGCAAGCCACATGGTCAGTGAGCGAATCACATCGTACCCCTTTGATTTTGCTTGTGTCATGCGCTGCCTACCTCTGAATAACATTCAGACACTGGTTTGCGAATCAGGCTCTGGTTTATTGCAGGGCAGGTACAGCGTTGGTAGAAAAAAGCTGAGAGTGACAGGAGCGCGCCGGTGCGGGGTTTAAATACCCCGCGCCGGTCAGCGCCCCCTCGCTCACGGTCACGTCACCCCCCTTTGTCCCATGCGTTGCCCTGCCGGTGGGTGAGGGTTTCCGGGATCGCCTATCATCAGGTTTCCATTCCTCTGCTGATTGCTTTCAGCTGGGCGATCCCCGTTGTATTGCCGCTGATGGCTTGGGTGGCTCCGTGATCCGTTTAGCTATTGTTTGTTGGCCGTTAGTCGTTGTGGGTTGATGGCTACTTAACTTGTACCCCTTCACCTATTTCCTTGTCATTGTCATGTGTGCCATTGCGCTGATGACTTTAGCTCAACGGCACTCATGACAGCTTGCCAGAAGCCAGCTGAGAAGGTTGAAAATGGTGATCACATGACCAAGGGATGCTGCGACAGTTCTAAGTGTGAGAACCAGTCATAAGTAGGTTTTTTCAGCACCACCGTAAGTCTAAACTGTCACTAAACGAATGGTTGTTATGCGAGGACTACCTGTACATTTTGTTTTGTCTGTAAGACTTACCAGAGTCGTAGTGGGTGCAGAAACAGTGGCTTTTAAATTATTTAATTCCTGGTGGATAAGTTTTTCTTCTTCCTAACAGTGTATAAAATTGAAAACATTGCTTAAGAAAACTGTGAAAATGAGCTAAAACTGTTTCTGAAACCATGCTAAGCATTTCGTTATTTTTGTATTACTTTCACTTTGCAAATTCTGTGGTCTTAAAAGGCAATTAGGAAATAACACTGAATGACAATAATCTCTCTCTTTTATTGTCAACTGCAACTACATTAAAGAGTTATTCGGATTATCTATACTTCAAACAAAATGAGCACAAGCTAATACAGTTTGAAGTCTAAATGTTATTACTGCAAATATAGGATGGTTCAATCAACAAGAAATTCTTGGGTATCTTATTACTGGTACTTCCAATAAGAAATTAAATCTGTATTCAAACTCCTGCAAGTTTATCAATGCTTACTTAGGAATAAATGAACTCATTGGCTGGATTTGTGCACTACACTACACTATTTACAGTGAATCAACCACAACTGACTAGATCCCCACAAGCCAGCCATAAACTACGGCTTAGAAATCAGTGTCACAACCTGCCAAGCCAAATGTTAGTGTGAATCCTGCCAATGAGGCTTGTGAGAAGCTGACAAGTTCTTTATTGATAATGTCTATACATAAGGCCAACAACAACAGCTCCAGAAGGTTAAAACAAGCAACAACAATCAATTAAAATATAGTCTAAAAAGGCTACACTAGAGGAAAACCGTAACAATTAAGCAATATCAATTTAAGACATGATACAGTATTGCTTATGATCACAGCTTCCTGAAATCATGTTTGCCAATTCATCTTTCTTTCACGTTCCCTTCTATACTTCAAGAAACCCGTCACAGAACAGACCCACCGATCAGTGGCACTGAAGCCTTGGCATCATGACAAATATCAGATGAAGTGGCTTCCAATCAGCAAAATCATCAGCTTCAATAAAATCTCCTGGTCTTGAAGGCACCGCTCCCCTCTTTGTTTGCCCAGATGCAATGGAATGACTCTTCCCCCCAGCCTAAAATTGGGGCATCACCCCCCCCATGCCAGCTTACCTCCCTTGGGGAGGTGCAAAGAACCGTTTAGTTGCACATTGTTACAATATATCCACCTTTCCCAAAGTTTCATTATATTGTTTTCATTGTTGGTGTGCGCTCATTCTGATGTTGGGATTTTTAGGGGAGGTGTATACATTAAAATTGCAATAAGGGGAGGTGTGATGGCAAAAGGTTTAGGAACCCCCACCAGATGCCCTCCTCTGCTCCCACACCGCTGAACACCAACACAATCTCTTCCCACGTTACAGCCCCCTCCTATTCCTTTAAAAAAAAAAAGAGGGGGGGATGCAATGCATATCTCCCTGCAGCCCGCCAATTTTACAGGACAGCTGAAGACCGCATCTTCACCCCAACCCCACTTGGCTCTTCCATCGCTTCGGTTTTTTTAATTGCACCCAGTGGCAGGGCCTGCTTGCCCCGTTTTAATGCTGGGGCTTTAAGACGCTTCTTAAGCTGCACCGGAGGAGAAGCAGCCCTACAGTCGCCCCACCCCCGCTTCGCCACAACCCCCGAAAGTCCTGCTTCTGCTTCCAACGCCTGCACCGGGGGCGGGGAGGGGAACCAAGAAGAAGGGATGGGGGAGGAGCAGAAGGGGAACTCTGCGCACGCCCAGGGAACTCTTGGCCACGCTGCTGAGCCCGGGGACTCCGCTGCGGCTGTGCAAACGGAGAGAGGCAGGCGGAGAGCGCCCAGACTTCGCGGGCGGACACCCCGGTGCCCGGGCGCGCGCACACGCGCCGCCCCCTCCCTCTTTCCCTTCCCCTTCCCGGCGCTCCCGGGCGCCCGGAGGCCTCCCGCTTCCTCCCGCGCGCGGCCTTACATGCTTGGAGGCGAGCGCGGTGATGCTGCGGATCAGCCCGCCAAGGCGCGAGGTGGACGCGCTCCTGCCGGGCCGCGCCGGGCCGCCGCCCGGCCCCGCCGCCGGCTCGTGCTGCTGCCCCAGCCAGCCGGGCAGGGCGCTCAGCGTCCGCTCCACCACGTCGCTCATGCCCGGACTGCCGCCGCCGCCGCCGCCGCATCCCGGAAGAGCAGGCCCGACGCCGGCCTCGGCCCCCGGCCGCCGCCTCACCGCTCATTTCCGGGCAGGCCAGGCCCCGCGCGGGCGGCGAGGCGCGGCGCGGCGGACTGCACCTCCCATCGCTCTCCCCGCCGGCATGGGAAGTGTAGTCCCGCAGCCGAGGCGGGCGTTCGGGCTTTCCACCCGAAAGGACCGGCAGGGGCTTTCTGCGGCCGGGAGGACGCGCCCTAAAACCCGCGGCCCCCCGACGGCCTCTTAAACCAGACAGGTAGGAGATGGCCAGGGGAACTACAAGTCCCATCGTCCTTCTCCAGCGGCCCCGCTGGGAGTTTTATTGATGCATGTATGTGTCCATTCGATTTCTGCAAGCGCCCATCTCCCTGTTACGAGACTCTAGGCGGCTGACGATAAAAGTACATAAAACACCGTATAAAAAGTAAAACATACGGCATTATCTAACCAGTCATCCACACAGCCAGGAGAAAGGCTCTACCTCACGCCCAGGGCCCCAGCTGCAACTACAGAGATGTGTTCATCCACCTCTATTCAGTTATTTAATAAATTTATATGGTTGACTCTCTCGTATACATAAACTGGGCAGCAAACGATTTTCCTTTATTTTTGAATGATGATGATTTTTAACGATAACGATGATGATGATGATTTTCCTTTATTTTTTTAATGTTTTATTGTAAAACATTAAAATTTGTTGTGAACTGCCCAGAGTCGTCAAGAGTCAGGTAGTGTACAAGTTTAAAAGATTATTATTACTGTTATTTTCTTTATTTTTTATGTTTTATTGTAATTTCTTTGATTGATTGTTGTGAACCACCCAGAGTAGTTGAGAGTAGGGTGACATACAAGTTTAATAAATCAGCATCATCATTATTTTCTTTATTTTTTGTTTTATTGTAATTTCTTGTTTGCTTGTTGTGAACTGCCCAGAGTCATTGAGAGTCAGGCAGCATATAAGTTCGCTGGTGTTGGCCTTCATTCACATCAAGTTCTTCCCAAGAACCAAGGATGTCGTAATTTATCGGCATGCGGATCCAAGCAGTGTGGCCTTTTGTAATTGACAGATGGAAATTTGTCAATGCACAGATTTTCTAAGTGCTGTCATTATTATTATTGTATGCCGCCCGACTCAACAACTCTGGGTGGGTCACAATCAAAGAAATTACAATTAGATCAATAAAACATTAAAGATAAAAGATGGCAATGTGATGAAGTGAGGGGTCCCACTCTCCCTCACCAAAGACCTGGGTGAAGGATAAAAACAACCAAAATTAAAAACAGAAATAGCATAAAGTAGCAGCCAAGAACACTGATAACACTCAAACTAACCACAAAACAGGCTGCCCATATATATCTGGATGGTTGCACCCGATGAACCCACTCAGAAGGCGAACACTGAAATGATTCCATGCCAGGAACTGATGGGAAGATCCCCACTCCAAAATGTATAGGTAGGATCATGTTTGAACATCGTATACTGTAAGTATGATCATGTAAGTGTTCAGGTATTCGGGATTTATAAGTACTATTCTGGGTAAGTATAAATGTAGGGGGAAGAAGGCAGCTACACACACGCACACATTAGGCATTTTGCATCTATGGGAGGCTCATGGACACCCTCACTATAGTCAGCTTGATTCCTTGAAAAAAAAAAAATTAAAAACCTGCAGAGAGTGGCAAAAAAAAAAGCAGTCTCATTATTCCTTGCTGGCAAAGAAACAAGCTTGCTGTGGGTCTGTTCTCAGCCAGCAATTGGCAATTACTGGCTGAAAACAAGCTGGCCAGGCTGTATTTTGCCAGCAAGAAAGAAAGAAGATGTGCTTTTGCAGCACCTAAGCATGTGCAGTAAAGTCACTAAGCAAGATCCAGCCCATGAGGCAGGCGTGTACAGGAGAGGCTTGTGAAGAGATGTCATTGTGGGACGGGGCTTGCCATAACTTTCCCTGCTCTGCTTTCTGGTGGAGCTGCCCTTGGAGAAACTCCTACAGTGGTACAAAATTCTGCAACAGGAGAACTGACAAAATTGGGCAATGTGAACGTACCATGCCAGTTCTTCGTTACCTCCTTTAGCTCCCAGTTTGTTTCCGGTCCAAATGGAAGGTCCTGGTTTGAACCTATAAAGCACTTTATGACTTAGGACCCTAATGTCTGAAGGAACTGCATGTTCTTGTATGTTCTTACCTGTTCCACGGGATCGTCTTGGAAGGGCCTCTTGGGTGCCCTCCCATGCTGAGGGGCTACCCAGAAGAAGGCCTTTTAAATGGTAGCCTCCCCCCAACTTCGGATTGTCTTCCCCTGTGAGATACTTGCTTGTCTTTTCAGCAACTTTTGAAGGTATTTCTATTTTCCCAGATCTTTTAAAAGTACATTAAATGCTGCTGTGGGTTTTTTTTGTTTAGTTTTTATTGCTGTGTTTATTCCCTTTACCAAGTTATGGCTTATTTTATTTTGTATATTTTATATCATGTGATAATGGTGTTGGTATTACAAGTTTTAATATACTCTTAATGATTTGCATTTTATTGGAAACTCCTACGAGGTTTTTTTTAATGGGAAGCAATAATACAGATGTTTGAAATAAAAGAAATACATATGAAACACTTCATTTGATTTTCTTGCCAGGAGATTATGAAAAGCCTGAAGATGGCACCAAAAGACAGCTTTTCAAACTAACTTTAGAGAGGGTGGGCTTTCAGAGCTTTTGAAAGATCTTTAACAATGCAAACATGTAACAGTAACCATATAATAGTAGTGGGAAGTAATCCTTTTTCTCCACTGAATAGTATTACAGTCTGAGTGCAAAGTTCCAAGTTTCTAAAAAAGTCACTTATTTAGGACTTTAATCTTCAGCTAGAAGGTCAAACTCATTCAGCTGGATCTTAGCAATAGATCCTTCACCAATTCATGTTTGGGGGCTGTTGTTTTCCTTTGTTTCTTTGATTTGTTGTTCTGTAGTTAGGGATCATTTATAGTTATTTTGCTTTTAAGAAAAGCAAGGGAAAGACAGATGGGGGAATGGCCCACTGGCTGGACTTTACACAATACAGTCATTTGTTTAATATGTTCTGCCTTCACATACTGCATTAAGCTGTCCACCGTAGTTTCTAAACCACAATAGCTGGATTTGTACAACTTGCTAAACCAAAACCAAAGAGTAAAATTAAAGAGACAAGATTCAGCTATTTCTCTTATTGAAGCAGCTTTGTGGAATGGCTGCACTGTACACATCTGGGATGCAGTGCAAAAATGACTGACTCACCTGTTGGCTGAGTTTTCATGAATGCTAAGCCTCTGTAATAAGCAGGGCCAAAGGTAGGCCACCGTACTTCATGGCCTGCACAACTCTGACCAAATTCAGAGGTTTATCTAAGGCAATGCCAAAGGATTCAGAGTGGTTGGTGCAGGAACTGGAATGTGAAACCAAGTTGGCTTCAAGTTCTGGTTCCTGCAAACAGAAATTGACATTCAGTAGGTTCACAGGATATGTGTACCTCCCTGGACTTGGTTTACAGGGCTGCACAAGACACAGGCCAAAACAACAGCATATATAGCCTTGCTAACCACATTCAGAAGCATAGTATGCTATGTAAACACAGTCAGGTATTCTCTGCTCAGTCTGTTCCAAAGTAGTACTAAGCATGTGTGGAGAGTGAAGAAGATGACTGTAAAAGAGAGATGTAGGATCTGTTGCCTAGGCAAAGGAGGCTGAAGCATTTTTAAGTCCAGAACAAAATAACATTTAGAAGTAGCTCAGACACACACCTCTCTAAGTCACTGAACTATGAGGAGGAGGAAGAGGGACAGCACAATCAGACTTGCTAGATCCTGTTCCTATAGTTAATCTCAAAAGTAGTTTTAGGGTTCCTGTGGAGTTGATTTCCTGGTCTGGTCTACCTAGTGGGGCTGACAGCACGTGTGTGTATCTCTTTCATCTAGGAGTACTTCTAGGGTAATGAGTGTAAGACATAAGTCACATCAACATTGCCCTGGGCTTTAAATTATGCCTATCTTCAACCAGGAAAACCGTTTGCCCAACACTGCAATAGAAACTTAAGTGCAGGAGTTTCCATTACTGTGATTCACCACTACAGTGCATTGCTGCTATTTCAGCTACCATCTGGCCATACTTTGCTTCCAGTGCCTCAAAATAAACAAACATTAGCCTATGTGTTCCAGAATATCCTTGGAGATGTGCAGGCGTGTGATTTATTTTCTCCTAACTTCCTTCTGGGTCCTCCATTCCCTCCTCCTTTTAATGTTGTGATACAGAATCATGTTTTTTGTGTACTTTCCACATCGTTTCCCAACACTGATTATTCTGGGCTTCCCAGCAGACATCAGTACTTTTCAGGAAATGACTAAAGCCAGTAAGTATCGAAAAAGAGCAGGGTAGATCAAGCGTTTCAGGGACAAAGCAGTAAGAACACCAAGATTCTACCCATAAGTAGTTACTGTGCTATCCAATCAATAGATTTCTGCCTACGGGCATTTTTATGTGCCTCTCTTGAAAATGGCACAATGGAGCAAGTTTACCGCCCTCTAGAGTGGGGATCCCTAAATTTTTGGACTTGGGAGCATGTTTGAAATGTTGAGAGAATATTGTGGGTGCTCAAACAAAAAGCTGCCTGGACACAGCTTGCCTATTCACAATGTGGCTTCATTGTAGGCTTGGCTAGTTACAAAACATTGATCAGCTAGAAGGCAAATGACTACCTGCCACTGCCTCTAGCATCCCAAGGTACTCCCTACCAACACTCAGATCTTGACCTTTTTTTTTTTCTGGTCAGATGAGCACACTTGGAAACAGAGGAGTGGGCTTCAGCCTGCCATTGTTTCCTTTTCCTATGAATGCAAATGGAATGCACATGGATAATTCCTGGAGATAAACATGATTGTGAAGATTAAGGGTTTTTTTTGCTTTGTAGGCCATTTTTTTCATATAACACTAAGAATTCTTAGATTTAAATACTGAGTCCAAAAAATGGTTTTCAAACCCAGGATTGTATAGAGCTCATATTTTTACCACTCAAAAATCTACTTCTGGGATCCCTTCTTGTCTGCCTTTTCCCCTTACATTCATTTTTCTGCTTGGAGCTCATAGTGGAGAACACAAGGGCTCTTTTAATTTTATCCCCACAACAACCACGAGAAAATTGGTTGAGGCCATTTGCAGAGAGGCATGCAGGAAAGCTTGTAAACTTTTGACTGTTTCCTGGTCCAATCTTCTGCCTGTTGTGCCAGGCGAGTGCACAAACCTATTACATTGTCTCCTGATATCTAATCTTCTTCACTTATTTCTCCAGATCGTTATTCTCTTGATTTTAATGCAGCTATCCCATAGTAGCACAAGAGAGCAATCTTCAGTGGTTCATTCCTTTGCCCTGGGTCTGTTGTAATTGGCTTTAAACTTAGGGATATATATTACTGAGCATCAGGCTGTGGAGATAGTTGTAATAGGAGCTGGAATAATGGTAGAAGGAGGAGAAAAGGTTCCTATGCAAGAGATGTAATTATTTTTAATTGGTGTTAGCAAATCTGAGGACCTTGTTTAAGAGACTAGTGCATGATCATTATACTTGCCTATAAGCACCATAGTAGGACAGAAAATCAAACCGCATTAGCCCTAGAAATTGATCTGCCTAGTTTTCAGTCTTGGTATTGTGTCTTTTGTTCCAAACTTCTGTTCCTCTAGATACTGTGCCTAAATCAAGACATTACAGAAATACATCCAAAAGCTTCCGCTTACTTCCTTGGGCTTGAAAGTGGAATGTGTTATGTTGTCCGCTAGATATGCTGTTTGGGAATGGCGAGAACTCCAAGCACTGGAAGCTGATGGTCCTAGTTCAGAAATGTGTGAGAGGAACATGGAAAGTGGTAATAGTTCTTAGAGAGCGAAGGATGAGTCTTTTGAGCCAGTCCTAGGCACCTGTGAAATACAGTGAGACAAACTCCGAGCATGAACAGATTGCCTTTCCTGTGTAATTAAATAACTAGAGCATACATATAATTTTGGATTGAGGCATTTCTGTGGGCATGCATATATACAGATGATACCATTACTTTTAGTTTATAAATCATTTGCTGTATTGTGGATACAGCTGGGCTTTGCTGTCGTAACTATTTTTTTATTGAAATAGGCTAAATACTAAGGAATTTCTGCTGTAACTTCTGTTTTCTTGTTTATTTATTTCAGTTTTTTCCCACATGTCTTTCAGAGGTAGAAATAATTGTAATTCATCCTTGATACTCAGACATACCATTTACCCTCACCAGTTATTGAAAAAATTAAGCTATAAGAGGATACAATCATACTACTCAGAGATTAGTACGTCTCTCACCCTGATTATGTTCAGAAAGTAACTGAACACTTGGCTGTTCTCCCAGGCGAGGCCAATGGGGGTTGAACCCCTGTAGATTGTTTTATTGTAATTCAGAGTCCGTCTTCTGGTTGCTTATGATCTGTTTCTTCTTTTAATTGTTCTTACTTTTTTAATATAAGCCACCCAGAATCATCCGGAATCACATGACCTCTAAACTGAATGAAAATCATCATCATCATCATCATCATCATCATCATCTGGAGGAGTTACTTACTTTAGCTCATTCACATTGTTCCTTGCTTCCATCTTTTCCCATCCAGGCTCTGAGCAACCCAAATCTGTCAACATGGTAGCTGTATGAAGTACCCATAGGATTGGAATTCATGTGTTGCTTTTAAGAACTTACTGTGGTGTCCCCTCCATGGTCTTTTACAAGTAATCATCATGGCAAACAAAAGAGGAGAATATCTCATATAATCTGGTGCACTTATTCCTTTATAGCAATTCTGCCCTGGGCACCTTTGACCTTACAAGTCTCTCCCTGGAAGTCCCCCAAATCAGCTGTCTCTAGACGAATTTATCTTTGAGGCTCTCCTACATACTCTTCCTCAGCTGCACTGGGGCCACAGTCCTTGGAATGTTCAGGGGCCATACTTGCTGGGGACGCTGAGAATTGATGCTTACTCGTTTGACCGATACCCAGCTGGGGGATGAAAATGGGCCAGAAAGGTGAAAATGTCACATGCAGAAACTGTTGTACAGTTGTACTTTACTGTATTGAAGAGAAATCCACTGTTGCATCCTTCCTCCCTTTGCTGCTGCAAACCGATCCCTTCTCCTGAAATCTTGGGGGAAAGAAGCTTTGAAACAGCCTGAGTCTTTGTTCTAGGAAGCACCCAGCAAAAAAGACATGCTCTCCTCACCCCATGAGTTGGGGAAGTCAAACTACCTTTTATCATAAATGTCAGTTTACTCTGTGCATCACTTCAAGGGAGGGTCACTGTCATGTGTGCAGACATGGTGTGCACCCCTTTCTCTTTCAGAATGAGGTGGGCATGGCATCCTGCTGGAAGCAAGGATCTTTGTGGGCAGAACGCACCTGGAAACAAGGAATATTTTCATACTGGGCTTTAATGCTTTCCTGTAACTCTTTCCAGCAAGTGAGGCTGGGCTAGAAAGAGAGTGTGTGCAGCGCACGCATGCTCCAGCTTCCGCAGCCCCCTCCCTTCCTTTCTCATCCCTGATCTCCTCCCCTCTTTTCTCCTCCACCCCTGCTTGGAGCTGCCGAGAGGGAAAGGAACTAGCTCATCTATTGATAGGGAAAGGCAGAAAAAGGGAGGAGGTAGATCTGTCACTGGGAACCTCTCCAGCATTCTCCCCAAGTAGCTGACTTCATCCAGGAGCAGCTAGGACTCTAGGTGCTAGGATTTCAGCACCAGAAGCCCTGGATAGCTCCAGATTCATTGAGCTGGTACTTTGAGCTACTGGCTGAATCCGCCCAGAGACGTCACCACACAAAGAAAAAGAGGCGAAGCATCCTCGCTGGGTGGCCCTTTGATCTTGCTCAAGCACAAGATCCTTCTCGTCCCCTTTCTCTTGAGCCCCACAGCAAGGGTTTCTCCTAACCCATGGGCAGAAAGATGCTGCTCAAGCTGTTAACTGTGTTGTCCTTGATTGTCGGCCAGCTGTTCGGCTTCCCGAAGCCTGAAGGTACAAGAGAAGGTAAGTAGAGCAGCCTTATGTTGGGTTGTCCCATTTTAAAGTTCCTCATCTTTCAGTGGTTGTAATGTATTCCGACCCTTCATTGCCTTGCAACACAAAGGAAATAACTTGAAGAGAGGTTGTGAGAGATTGAACCATGTTTAAAGAATAAAAATTATACAGTATTGGTCCAATTTGGCTCCAAAACCTACTTGTACAGATTCAGAACACAGCCCCTAGGTTAAAGCTGATGTGTGTGCCAAGTTAAATAGAAAGAAGAAAAGGGGGAGGATTTCAAAAACATTGGAGGAAAAAGTTTTTATTCCTTTTATTCTAGATTTTCTTCATGCTGGGCCTGTTCGATTTGCAGGGAAACATTTTCCCAGTCTCTCTTTGTATGGGTTCCTCTTAATGTCATACAATCTTTTAATCTCTTAATTATTCCAAGCTGATTATGTTACTGCTATTTTGGTCTAGTTCTTATAAGGTTTTTTTTTATTATGTGCATTAGATGTATAATGAGAAATAACAATGATGCTCTTATGTGAAGAAATATATCCAGTTTTAATTTCATTAATAAAAACAAATCAAATGTTTTGTTTTTCCCCTGACAAGGTTTCCCTGGGACTTGTTTCATCATTTTTAAACAAGTAGAGTATTAAGGAAGGAGGTGGGGATGAGCTTTAATACTATGCTTTATTATTATATATGTAGGTATGTGCCTGAGAGAGTGAGACTGTCATTGTGCCATAGCTGCCTAAATATATATATCTCTATTCTAGATAAAGCAATATACAACAGAGAATTAAGTGTAGAGAGACCATTGGAAGAACAGGTAGGTAAACAAGTTTCTGAACAAATATACTTCAGTAATGTAGAAATCAGCAAAAAGCTAAGCCTCTAATTGTCAGGAGAATCCCAGTGATCTGGAGGAATTAATTTCATAGTACTAGTCAAAAACCAAACACACCGAAAATCCTGTGCTGCATAAACATTCCAACTAAATATATGTATATTTACTAGGACAGAAACCCTGCAAAAGTCAATGTATACAATTGTTTGTACAGAAGCTTGTGTACAACTGCAACCTTGCTACGGCATGAGCTCTTAGCAGACGAGTGACTAATTCATCACTGGCAAAAAAAATCAGATTCATGCCTCTGATGACGTAGATGTCCACACATCAAAAGCACACAAAAGAATAATTGCCAGTCTTCAAAATGGTCTGGTATTCTCGAATGTTTTGATGATTAGCCAAAGCTTCAGGAAAAAAATTATTGGAGTGATAGCCGTACAAAGTTTTGAGGATTCCACCCCACTAAGGGCTTTCCATAATGATCACTTTAGCCTTGCCTTTTTCTTTGAAAAAGAAGAACATGGGGCTGAATCAGACCTGGGGTCCATTTGTTCCTGTTGTCAACATGACAAACATTGGCTCCCAAGGGTTTTAAACTGACATTTTTCCAGCCCTGCCTGAGATACCAAAATTGAACCTCGGCTCCCTTGCACAAAGAACAGTTCCCTTCTGCCGAGCTACTGCTTATCTTCCTCCATTTACAAAATCAATAAAAGCATCAATGGGCATGTTCAAAATGCCCAATTTATTTTCTTGCTAGGGCAGATGGAGTGGCTCTGTTTGACATTCTTTCCTGGGGGCGGGGGGGGGGGGATATTTATTTTGCTTTATTTTACTATGTTTCCACAAACTGGCTACCAGACACTTTAGTAAAACAAGGAAATAATAAATAAGAGCTCCTATATTTTGAGATCCAGCAGCAATTAATAATCCAACAACCTAAAGAGGGAGAAGGAAAAAAAAATCAAAGGTAAAACCCACAAAGCATTAAAGAACATAAAGCAAACATCAAAGGGAATATAATGATTTTTGCCTACTGCTTAAGTGGAGATGTATGGAAGATGCTGCTTTATACTGAGTCAGGCTAATTGCCCGTTCAATCCAGTATTGCAAGCTAACTGGGCAAAGGTTGGCAGGTTTCTTTCAGCCACCTGCCATTTGCTACTTTTAGTTAAAGATAGCAAGGGTGAGACTAGGACCTCATACAGGCAAAGTATATGCTCTGCCATTGGCTTATCACCTCTTGAGAAAAGTTTATGTGTTCAGCGATAGGTGTTCAGTGATACTCCTTGAAGGCTGCTCCAGAAATTAAGAGCCACCACTGGATGCTCGCCATCCTTAGCTGCCATCCATCAAACCTCCAAAACCAAGGCTAACTGGAGCTAAGCAACTGGTGATCATCTAAGTCATGGACACCTTATTTCTTTCAGTCTGAAATCTGAACTTGGCCTTTCAAGTTTCAGTAACATGCTGGAGGCCCCATTACTCTCCACAAGCTCCATGTTTTTCTCTTACATCATATTAATTGTAACTTGGTGACAACTTAGAAAGGCGTTAAGATTTTGGGAGACCACGTGTGGCTCCAGACTATAGTTGTGCACCTTTGATCTAAGTGAACTGTATAACCATTGATCCAATCTCCCTTGACAATACTTTCCTTACACAGAAGTCCAATACTGAATAAACATAGCAGTCTGTTGATTAGACTGCTATTTTCACACCCACATATGTTGGGACTACAACATTGCAAACTGCCCAGAGTCCCCCGTTGGGGGAGATGGGCAGTGATATAAATTTAAATAATAATAATAACAACAACAACAACTAGAATTCCTGGCCAGCTTGCCAAAAGTCCATTCCTAGTGTCTATAGGAATGGCTGGATAAAGTTCTTTCGAGAAACTGGAATAAATTGGTACTAATAAGTATTGATCACATACTGTATATGCGTTATTTTGAGCTGGGAGTTACATTTGAAATTTTAAGAACAACACAGTCACTTTCAGAAAAGGCTGCCTTGAGGAAAGCATGTGCATTCACAAAATGGTTGCCATGGTAGGCACTGCCCATTGCAGAACATATTGAACAGAAGGCAAATTAGTAAGGCTGGTCCCCATCACTACTACTCCCAGGATACTTCCCCCTAGCCCAGTTTACTCCTGTTGGCTTGTCTTGGGCAGGTGGCCAAATGGACCAAATGAAGCCAGTTCAAGTTCTCACTTAGTCTTTTCTTCCCAGATTGCCGAAGCAGAGGCAGGCAAAATGAAGAAACCACCCTCAACCGGTAAGGCTTCTTTTCTTGTTCCTGACTCACCAACTATTCCTGACACTTTCTTATTCCTGACTCACTCAGATTGCCGCTTGCTCAGAGGCATGAGATGGTTTCTCACACATCTATATTACAGATCTTCCAGAAAATAAGCCAGAATTCAGGAATTATTCGTTTGTGGATGACTTGAACCTGCTGAGATCTGCTGTGGAAAAAGACAGAAAGGAAAAGGAAATGGAATCGATCAGGAGTTCCCTGTATAATCAACAGCTTGCTCTTGATGATGCAGATTCCACTAAGAGACGCAGGCTGGTAGATGAATATGACTCCACTAAAAGTGGTGTGGATTATAAATATCAAGGTACTGCATTAGCCTTCACTGGCCACAATTATGCTTTGAATGCATATTACATATGCAGATGAGTTGAACAGCTTCTCTGAATGCACGGCATCACAGTAGACTCATCAATCTTAGCAGAAAAGCACCAAGAATGCCAAGATGGCCAAATAATGCCAAATAATGCTGAAGTGGGCATATGAATGATATTTAGGAAAAAGAGGAGAGAGTGAAATTCAAACCATTATGCACAGAATGCACTTACCATGGCTTGTTAAGCAGACTATAGTAGCTTAGCCCACACATAACCATGATTTCATATTTCAGTGGCTAAGTCATATAAACAGCCTAAGCCCAAACCTAACCAATAGGATCAAAGCTTAGCGTGATATGCAAACAAAGGCATAGTTCCATAGCTGAGTTCTACAAGTGCTGGTCTTTGGATAGCCAAAATGGCACCTTATGTAACTAAGACTATAGATGTTGGCGCACTTGGGGGGAAAAGAGTAGGCTTGCAGAAACCTAACTTCGCAGAAATACCAAAAGTACAAAATTTTAGAATCCCAAAGTGAGGTGATGAACACCCAAAATAAGACGTATTACTTAACTGCAGAAGACTCACTTGAAGTAAGCTGGTGCCTTCTAGAGAAGTTGGAACATCTTCCTCCAAGTTGCCGATTTCTTGAATTCTAGTCACAAGACTTCTGGAGAGCATCAGGTGGGGGAAATCTACTCTATGGTGCTGCTAGCAAATCCAATCCTACTATAAAACACACTTTGGTACAGGAAGAACATTTCCATCAATGCCAACCTCAGCCTGTTCTCATGGACGGCTTCCAAATGCAAAGTAATCCCCAGATGCCATTAGAATAACCGTGGACAACAGAAATAGATGTCTTTTAATTCATCAGCATTACGTAAACAAATTTCTATCTGCGTCCACGATGTGAATTTGCCATGATGTTCACAATTAGAACTAGTCTTCGACATTTTGAAAAAGAAGGGCAGGAAGAGGTAATGACCCCTGATATGTGCAGAACATACCTTTGAATGTACTTATTTCACTTAACTATGAAGCACGATGCTAATTGAGCTCTGTTATATAGTCTGCCCTGCTCAAAACACATGATGGGAGTAGCTACACGCGCACACACGCACACACATTGTGGGGGACAGTCTACGGACAGCAAAGCCATGTAGCACGCTAAAGTTGCTATCCCCTGGTCCAGAAGAGCAGAAAATCACAAAGGTCTGATTTGATTTGATTTGATTTGATCTGATCTGATGCTGAAGCTCCATGTACTGTAGCTGGCCTGACATTCGGGCCTAATAATTATTAAGACCAGAGACAGGGCCAGCTCTACCATTAGGCACCATGCAGCTCTTCAAGCCTTGAGCATAGTCCCAGAGACCTCCAGGGGTGGTCCCCAAATTGTAACATTTAATGGGACAGAAGGGAAACATCATTAAATGTAATCATGTTAGGTATATTATTAAGCGCAATCATATTTTAACTATATTTAATTTCAATGTAATGTAAAAGGAAAGGGGAGGTGGTTTTTATTGTGGCATCACTGATTATTTTTTGGAGGGTGGTTCCCGGGATGCCACTTAGAGGCAAAACGTGGCCTACAACATTGGAGAAAATTATACCCTCCAAACTAGGCAGTGAGGCATCAGCCTAAAGGAGATGCCAAGGATTGAACTTGGGGCCTTGTATTCTACCACCAACCTACAACTCTCCCCAAAGCATCATTTTATTACCCTGTTATTCTTTCAGATGACCCAGATGGACTTCATCAGCTTGATGGGACACCATTAACAGCTGAAGATATTGTTCAGAAGATTGCCATGAGAATATATGAGGAAAATGATAGAGGAGTCTTTGACAAGATTGTTTCCAAGCTTCTAAATCTGGGCCTGGTAAGTGTTTGGGGCATCTATTTATTTATACACCAGCTTGATTTTCTCTCCTATCCCTTTTTTGGGGTTCAGAGACTATTTTAAAGAAAATTTCTGAGCGAAGGAATGAATAAATGAATGAATTCATCTTGAAATGAAGGGGTATTGTTTTGCATCCGAGCTCAGGCTTTGAACAGTAAGTTCAATTTGCATCAAACACATGTTGCTTGGCCATGATATGCAAGTTGCCCATTTCTTGAAAACTTTGATTGACAAATAAGCTCAAAAGGTGGGGAAAAATAGCAAGGACATGAGAAGTACTTCCTATTAAGTTCTTTCCCATCACCATGTCCTCCAAAGTTTCTGGGAATTCTTATGAAAGATACACCCTGCACATCAGATGAACAATAAAACAGTAATAATTTCAACTGACTTCAGAAGAACCAGGCTAATTTATCTCAACTGAGAACACAACGTTTCATCACTGCTGAAATATGATAAGGGATGTTCCTTAAAGAGTTGACACATTACTCTTGTCTTCAAGCTAAAATCCATGCAACAGTCACTTATTATTATGCATGTTTAAAGATACACTTGGGCATTTGCTTATCTTTAGGCTAATGGTCAGTCTTGTCTAGTGCTATCCCAACTGGTACTCATTATGCCTTCTCAGTGCAAAGCATGTGCTTGGCCATTGATCTATGGCCCCATTTTAAAATGCAAAAATGAACTAACACCGACTAAGTCAGTGGACTCTTCTCCTGGGTTCACAGATTGCAGTAAGTCACAATTATTTTAACCATGGTTAGTTGAACAAGCTTTAAGTCTGGTTCAGACAGGGATACAAAACTATATTGTAATTTGCTTAGTTTGGGCAGTGTATTGTGTAAACTGTTTTATAAAGCAGGGATTATGGCTCAGCATGTTATATGAACCCAAACCAATGTAATTTATTTAATTAACTGTGATTTACAAAATGATTATGAATCCTGTCATAATTATTCATTGGTTCATACACACAAAGGATGTGCAAATCCACACACATGGTTTGCCCGTTGGTCCACCTAGATCCATATTGGCCAGGTTCACATCCTATACTTAATCATGATTGGTTTTAACTATGGTTTGATAGACAAATGCCTTGGTTCACTTATAAAGTGAAACACTAATCCAAGGTTTATTTATTTATATTTATTTATTTTTCAAATTTCTATCACCACCTATCTCCCCCAAGGGGGACTCTGGGCAGTTTACAATAACATTGGAAGTTAAAACTATAAAAGACATAAATTATCATACAAATAACCAACATAAATAGAAAAGTAAATGAATATAAAATCCAGCAGTGACAGGATTACCAGAGAGATGCAACCTTATACAACCTCCGAGTTCAAATGACTATAATACCAAACAAATCATGTTACAATGGAGCATGCATGGTCCCAGATAGGGAGATGCAGAGTTGTAGGTAAGCCTTCTCCAGTGTGATATCAATGGTCAAGCTGTCCAGAGATATAGCCAAAGCATGTGAATTGCACCAGAGTGGAAAAAGAAGTTCAAATGTAGAGGTGAAGAGGAGCCTTAATCGATTACAATGAATCTGTGAATCTTAACCTGTTTTCTGTTTAGTTTTGCATTTTTAAAAAAGAAGCAGAGTTTTCATAGAGTTGAGCTGAACAACTGGTCACTTATACAGAGACAACCGTTCAGTTACAAGCGGTTTGCCTTTACCTCTTTCTTTCTTTCTTTCTTTCCTCCCTCCCTCCCCCCCTCTTCTTTTCAAATTTCCAGTCTAGCCTTTAGATTCTGCAAACACAGCACAGCAGAATAAAAATGATTCAGAGTCTACAATGGAATTCATCTGGATTAAAGTGTGGTTTCTATTTGCCTTTCTGTCTCAAAAGCACATAGGCAGAGCTCACTGAGAGAACCAGAAAAAGTCAGTCAGTCTTCTTTTTTCCCCAGATCACCGAAAGCCAGACCTACACTCTAGAAGAGGAAGTGGCTGAGGCATTGCAGCAGCTGATTGCTAATGAAGCCAAAGATCGGGAAAAAGCATCTGAGGATCCTGAGGCTTTTCCAAGCAGAAGTAACAGTCAGACCAAAGAGAAGCAGAAAGAAAAAATGGTAACACTTCTTAACTATACTGTAACCCACTATTATGGGACAGTTCAATGGATGTGCCCACTTGCCAATCATTGTTTTAGGAAATGCAGCATCTAGGTTCAAGAACTTTTCTATCTCTGAGACAGCTATCACAATATATCCTAAAATAGTGCTGTCTTGGTAGGATCCAATATTAGCTGAGTTCATACAACTTACTTAGCCCTAACCAAACAGCCCATATTGTAGTTTAATGTATGGAATGACCCCAGCCAATTCTCTTTCATAAGAAGGCACCAAGATGCTTTTGAGTACTCACTAGCAGTGTGTTAAGGTAATGGACTCCCTATGGTTCATTTCCAGCATTTGGTACTTAAAAAGTAGACTTTTAAAGTGTTCTTATAAATCTAGCTACTATGGCTACTAGCTGTTGCTAGGCCTACTTTGTACTAATTTATCTAATCCCTTGTTTGGTGAAGGGAAATGGACTAATTCTCTGGTCAGGCATTATTCTTGCTGTGAATCTAGCTGGTATCAAATATTTTGGTTCTGATGTCCAAAGATACATATTTCAATTTTTTATTTTTTTATGAAGGTGTTAAAAAACACTGATCGGGATGATACCTTGGATAATACTTGGGTTTCCACCAACATCTTAGAAAGAAGAAATGAACTGCCCCCAGAGGATCACTTTCAGGATCTCCAGTATTTCCCTAATTTCTATGAACTGTTAAAAAGCCTTAACTCGGGTGAGTTTCCTATGGATTAATCATTTCAAAAAGCAGAGCTATCCCATGTTTTATTTAATTTATTTATTTTTTATTTCTTGGATTTATAAGCTGGCTATTCTCATAAAAGCAACTCTGGGCAGCTTACACCATTTAAAAACAATACACTGGCATAATATAAAACATAAACAATAGTGTAGTCAGATCAGTCTAAACAAACAATAACACATCATGGGCTCTGACCAACCCTCCACTTCCTGTTCCTGGGAACGCATCTACATCTTAAGAGCCATCTGAAAAATTCATTTCAGACCATTTTGTGTTTCAGTTATGCACATTTTTATGCTGACACAAATGACTTGCTGAGTTGGACTCATGTATCACACTTATTATTTATTTATTTATCATTTATCATTCAAATTTTATTACTGCCCATCTCCCCCAAAAGAGGGACTCTGGGTGGCTTACAATAAAATCAAGCTATAACCATAAACATTAAAATCTCATAAAAATCAACACATTACAAATATAAAATGCAATAAATAAATATAAAATCCAAGAGGCTATAAATTCCAAGCTGGTGGGAGGGGCTCTAGGGTGTGAGCCACCCCCAAAAATGGTTACCCACTTTCCCACCCCAAGCGAGACAGCAGAACCAAATCTTCAGGGCCTTCCGGAAGGGGCCTGCCTCACCTCCGGGGGCAAGATGTTCCAAAGGGCAGGGGCCACTGCAGAGATGATTTGCCAGCTGCCTTTGGGATCACAAAGCACAGACCTGGATTTACAAAATGCAGTGGCTAAGTTCACACAGCTCATTAAACCAAGCCCGAGCAAACAACATGATGGCTTAACATGATACATGAATCCACTGACTGACATATTGCTTATATCATTAAATGACAATGCTCTGGGAGAAAAGCAGTAAATAAAGGCACTAGAAATACCCATTCACTTGGAGTGCTTGTTGGAGAAGAAAGGCAGGATCAAAATGAATAGAAATTAAATAAATGCTGAGCCATCACATTCTTATTTCTGTATAAATCAGTGGCCATAACCC
Source organism: Candoia aspera (assembly GCF_035149785.1). Taxonomy (NCBI): domain Eukaryota; kingdom Metazoa; phylum Chordata; class Lepidosauria; order Squamata; family Candoiidae; genus Candoia; species Candoia aspera. The sequence continues at coordinate 8,356,119 of NC_086165.1, read as the reverse complement.
CCAGCTGCCATGATCTGTATTGGTCCAGAATAGCAAATGTGCAGAATCTAGTTATGTAGAATAAGTAAGTGTTTTTCAACAGGTCCATAAATTCAGAATCACTCTGCCATGCAAGTAGCCTCCTCTCCTGGAAATCAAACTGACTTAGAGAGGGAAACGTGCCAATGAATAAATAACACGAGTGGTTTTTAAGCTAAAGAATAATAATACCCTTGCTTCCAAGAGACCATGTATCTGTTTACACAGTTGTTCTCTTCATTCATGCAGAGGAAGAAGTGAAGGAAAAGGAAACCTTGATTACAATCATGAAAACTCTAATAGATTTTGTCAAGATGATGGTTAAATATGGAACCATCACACCAGAGGAAGGTGTTTCATACCTCGGTAAGAGCATATTGATAATTTTTTACTGACTTTACCATTGACTGACATGTTGCTTATATCATTAAATGACAATGCTCTGGGAGAAAAGCAATAAATAAAGGCACTAGAAATACCCATTCACTTGGAATGCTTGTTGGAGAAGAAAGGCAGGATCAAAATGAATAGAAATTAAATAAATGCTGAGCCATCACATTCTTATTTTTGTATAAATCAGTGGCCATAACCCCCAGCTGCCATGATCTGTATCAAAAATAATAACCATATTATTTTTCTCATGAATTCCGCCAGGTAAGACCTTTTAGTCTCAAGTCTTATTCATATCGAAGCACTGACTGTTACTTAAGGGTGTGTCAAAATGCAAAGTTTTGGTCTCCGGGGTCTTCATATGAAGGAACATTAATTGGGATCAGGAAACCAGAATAGGTTTCCCCACAAATTGATATAAGGCTATTTGTTTTTTAAAATTATTATTCCCCTGACTGCTAAGGTCTCTCTTCTAAAAGGCTGTCTTATTATGAAGCCATCCAGTTATTAAGTATTGCAACAGAAACTGTTTTAAGGATCTAACATGGGGTGGAGTTAACTGGCACATTATGCTTGGCAATGCCATATGTGCTCGATAAAGGTTGGGCTGTAAATGATTGAATGGCCTTTCATTGAGGGCATTCTCTCAGACAGATGGATATCTAGTTTGCTGTAGCCCTAAAATTAGTTGTGGAATGCAGAAACCCAGTTCCTTATTTGTAAATCTCATGGTTGTGTTTTGCACAAAAATAGTAAGTTTTGATGACAGAGTACCCTAATCAAAGTTGTGAAATATTTCTATGCTTAGCTATACAAGAAGTGTTGCATAAACTCTAGGTCTATCTTTAATTTACATATTGAGCTGTTTCAAAATGAGGAACTGGGCATTAGAATTGTCAACTGAAAACTTGCTTTATGCAAATGAGGCTTGATTGTTGCTAGTGAATAGTGTTTCTTTAAAAATGCAGATTTAAAGGAAGGACCAGAATTTAGCCTTGCTGTAAATAAGACTGGGGTGGGGGGTTGCTGATTCCCCTTCTATGCAAACCATTAAGGGAAGTCAGATCATAATTTATGTATCTCCTGCTCCCTAGCTCTTTACTAAGAAAAATAGCCATCTAGATCTTGCTTTAAAGTACAGGTCTACTCAAATATAAATTCTTATTTGGTGTGATTCCCCATAGAAATAGTCACACAGTTTGATTCTTCATCTTGCCTGAAGGCTTGAAAACCCTCTGTTGGAAAATGGCCAGCCTCTATAGCTGTTTTCATTATCTATGCCACAGTGCTTGCATGGGAATGTATAGAGGCTAAGATTCAAAGATGTAAGGCAGATCTATTATATTTTCTTCACCCCAAATCTTTTTTTTTCCCTCTCTCTCTCCCGTATCACAATCTGCTTCTTAAAACCAGGAGGTTTCCATTTGTGATGCAGCCTGGCTGAGAGAACTCTGCTGCTTTGGAGGTAGAAGGGGATGGGATCACCCATTTCCTCATATCTCAACAGGCTAGTAACTCTTTCAGCAACTTGACATGTTTGAGAGGGTGGAAATACCCTTAGCAACTGCTTCACTACAAAGGACATTTGAGTCTCTATCCTAAATAAGTATCTGAGATAACAAGAAAGAACAATAAAAAGTCAGAATTTTTCCTCTAAGTGGTGAAGAATTTAAAAAATTAAGTCAAAATCAAATTATGCAGGAGATTTTTTTACTTTAATCCTGTCCGATTCTCGGAGACTGCCTGGACAAGTCCCTCCAATTTTCTGGGCAAGATTTTTCAGAAGTGGTTTGCCATTGCCTCCTTCCTAGGGCTGAGAGAAAGGGACTGGCCCATGGTCACCAAGCTGGCTTCGGGCCTTAGGTGGGACTAGAACTCACGGTCTCCTGGTTTCTAGCCTGATGCCTTCACCACTACACCATGCTGGCTCTCATACAGGAGATAATCTCCTTCAAATCAGTGAGACTTAATTATCAATCACTGGGGTTTCTCCTATAAATGAAAAAGGCTGCTGGTGACTCACGTTTTCTACATTTGGTTGCCCCTGTCTGCTAAAGCATTTTATTTTTATTTATATTTCAAATTTAGTCACCGCCCATCTCACTCAAAGAGCAACTCTGGGCAGTTTACAATAAAAGCATCCCCGAGAAATGTCTATTCAACCTCTGCTTGAACACATCCAGTGAAGGGGAACTCAACACCATGCTGGGCAACCTGAGTGTGAACCAGCCCCAGGAAGATGCAACTACAGTTGTGGTCCAGTTCCACTCTACTAGTTAGAGATGCTCCACTGGCAACATTATCTTTCATCATAAAAGCAGCCAGTGGAGCAAAAAGCACCCTTCTCCAGGGTATCTCTGTTGCACTATATTTAGCATCACTGCTGAGAAGTTGCTCTGTATTTTTGACCTTCAAAACGCTGATCTTCTGGAGCCTTGAGAAATGACGAAATTATTAGCTTAATAATGGACGGGAAAGGTGATGCATTTTATTGCCAAAGTTGCTATAATCTGTGAAAAGATTTAAGATGTGCAGTTGCTTCTGGAGCTTTAAATGGTTGCTGGAGTAGATTCTGCCATTGCTGCCATCGAACAAAAAGACCTTTTTCCCACCCTACACTGCAAATAAAAAGCTGCACCTATAGCCAGAATGGTAGGTTCTTTGCCAAAATCCACAGCCAGAAAAAATAATTCATATTAGATCCTAGAAGGTACCTCTTTAAGATGCCTCCCTTTTCTACCACTTGGGTGGGATTGCCCAGTTATGTCTTTCCAGAGCATGAGGAGGATATCAAGTTGGGGAAGGCTGATTGTGAGGATTGTCCAACTGCCTTGATGGCCAAGACACGAACCAACTATCAGCACATGCACTACCGATCAGCTTCAGGACTCTGTCGTCTTGGAAAAACAACAGCCACCATCCCAAACCACTTCGCCTGCAGCAAAAGTCCACGGATGTCTTCATTTGGACCTGCATCCAGCGAGCTCTACAAAATCACGGCTGGATTTAGAGCAGCTGCCTTAAAATATCCCTGTTTGCTCTGAGCGCTAGAGCTTCCAGCTTAAATTATGGATGAAAAAGCAATACATCTTTTACTAGCCAGGTCCTTTTTTTCTCTCTGTCTCTCTTTTGAGCTTCTTGTAGGACAGTTTGTGAAGGCAAGAAGTTTAAAAGCACATCTTTGGAACAGCTGGTCTGGGAACTGAAAAGCCCTTAGCATGCTGTCACTCTTTTTGCATCTTGTGCTAGGGGGATGGGGTGGGGTGGGGTTAGGTGGGGAGGGGGCAGAGAGAGGTCTAGCCTGTCATTTGGTCATGGGTGTTATTTGATCTCTCAATGAGCAGTGCAGGACTTTGTATTCAAGCCCAGAACCCTGGAGGTGATAGATCAAATCCCATTCTTCTGGCTCTGGTTCTGAATTCCAGTTTGGCCTTTCCATTCGGAATCACAGTTTATTTCCTATGCTGTGCTTTCTCAACTGGAAGTGTTCATGTGCAAAGACAGTCCTTTTGCAGTGTATGTAGTCTTGGATAAGCTGCTGTTTTTAAAACCAGTTTTAAAAACTGCACATGGTGCTTTGATGAGGGTTGGGGCCATTGGAGCAATGGAAGAACTTAGCCTTCCTCCTTCCTTTTGTCTTTGGGAAAAGCTCTCACTTGTTGCATTGGGGGGGGGGGGCAGGGGAGTACACATCCTGCTCCACAGCCTACTCCATCTACCAGATTGTTCTACCAGACTTTCCTGCAAGGAACTCAAAAAGAAAAAAAAGGACCTGGCTAGTAAAAGATGTATTGCTTTTTCATCCATAATTTAAGCTGGAAGCTCTAGCGCTCAGAGCAAACAGGGATATTTTAAGGCAGCTGCTCTAAATCCAGCCGTGATTTTGTAGAGCTCACTGGATGCAGGTCTAAATGAAGACATACGTGGATTTTGCTGCAGGTGAAGAAAATCTATCTTAAAGGCGCCACTGTCCTGCAACTGTACCAATTTTTGAATTTCTCAGTGCCCTAATGCAAGAAAGATGAGAAACAAACAAAAAAAAAGTAATCTCTGTATTACTTCACAGAATATGTTGTAAGGGCAAATTTCCTGTTCAGATTCCAGCACCTAACATTCACTTCAATTAATTTGGCTGCAAGAGGGAAAAAGAAGTGTCTGAACCGCCTCAAAGCTTTCCGCAGCCATATTTGTGAAATGTGTTCGGGGGCGGAGGGTATGTGGGGCGAATACCAGCAGAGAAAAGTTGAAAGGCCTGTTAAAAATGGAGATGGGAGAACAAACTAGAGTAAGAATAATTTTTCCACAAATGTTCCCAGTTCTTCTTTCAAGCCCTCACATTATGGGGCAGGAAGAATGTTACTGGAAATTACAAAATTCCCTCATCTGGGTCCAAAACAACTTCTTTTTTTGCAGAGTTGCTACCTTCCAACCTTGCACAGGGTCTGTATGATTACTGGCTGTAATCAATAAATAGTAAGCAATTCAAACAATAAGAATGCTTGAGTTAACTATTTTCCACAGTCCATGGGCGGAAAGCCATTCACTGTCACACGGACAGCCTTCGTCCCCAAATTCACACCTTCCTCCATCACACATGACTCAGCCATTGCATCTTGAGCCTTCATGCAAGTGAGTTTGGACTTGTTTTGATGAGGAGGGACATGAACAGATGCTATTCTGCATCTAATCTTCCCCCATGTTTTGCTCTTCTTTACCAAAGCAGGCAAATCTTGCCTCCTACATTCCCTTGAGGGTGATGTGGGAAGCCATATGCCAGTTGGTGGGTGAAGTTGAAATAAATCAGAGGAGGGAGCAAAGCCAGAAGAGAATGGAATCATCCAGTCTATTCTTGCCATCCCCTTTCTCTCCATTCCCTTCTGACACCCTTTCTTTCTCATTTTCTCCATGGAGTTAGCTGCCAGTATTACAGAGTTCTGAATTAATCACCTGCAAAGGGCTTTTGAAACTAGGTTGAGGGTCATATCTGGTCCACAGGTTACCCAGCCCTGACAGTATGGCCTTAGCGAGAGGTGTCAAGACATGTACATATCACCTTTCTTTCAATGTATTGCAAACTCATGTAAGCGAGAACTCTAGAGTTTGAAGTTTTTTCCTGGCTCTAAACCAAAATTGTTGTTTCCAGCCAACGCCTCATCCTTGGCTGGTGAAGTTGGAAAAGAAGGGTAATGAGAAAAAATGGAAAAGGTGCAGGCTGTCTTTTGAATGACATAGAAGCTCCGAACTGGGCTTTCAGCTGAGGTGAAGTACTGAAACTACTTTAGTTGCGTTGCTGGATTCTGAGTAGAGAGGAATGTGGCCCTACTAGTTTTCCTGGACTTCTTATTGGCTTTTGAGGCCATTGACTGTAGTGTCCTTCTCCGTTGCCTAGTGACATTGGGCCTTCAGGGCTGAATCCTGTATCCTCAAGGCCCAAGGGGACTACTGTGCAATACCTAAATGTTGGCTTATGTTTCCATAGAGTTCCACCTTGTGCCTCATGCTGTTTAACATCTATATGAAACTGCTGGGGGAATCACTTCATGGCCTCCAAGCACGACTGTTCCATACCATCCAACTTCAAAGATGTTTTTCAACTTCTTGGTAGAGTCCTAGTTGTCATGAGTAAGGATGGCGAGCAGAGGGCTCCCACCCAGACTGTCAAGCGCATGCGTAGCACTGAGGAACTGTTCAGCCATTCAAAGAGACACAGATCGGGACCGCCTTAACCTTTGGGGTTTATATGGCTGGGTTTTCCCACGCTTCCTCAGTTCGTTAGGATTCTTGTTAAGTACTACTAATAAATATTAGAGACCAAGTCATTGTCTCAGTGTGTTTCCTGGTAATCAGGACACTAGTATTTGATAGTGGTCTCACATCCTAATGGGCACTTAGGCCCAGTCTTCGCTTCTAAGCTCAGTCAAGGGCAGCCATTTACTGTCACCTGCTAAGGCACAAAATTACCCCATTTGTCAAGTTAAGGAATAGCCATGGCTTAAAGTGATCCAGAGTAGAATAGCTGAGTAGGGATTGGAGCTTAGGGCTTCATCATTTCTAATCTGCTGATCTAACCACATAATAAGTAGGGGTTGGAACAGGCACTGACTTAGTCTTCAGCAAAAAGAGATGAGGTATAGATGGCAGGATTTCCATTTATTTTATTTTTTATCTGGGGGGGGGACTGTATGCTGCTGTGAGCTGTAAGAAGTAATGTGGCATAGAAACATTAGTAATAAATAATAATTCTGTAAATATTCTTGAGTTGCCAAATTATGCATATGATGGATGAATCAAGAGTATTGACTTACCTTCATCATAATTACAATATTTCATCCTTGGATAACTCTTTCTGGTGGGGTGGGGGAATAGTAGGCCTTTTTCCCCTTATCGGATGACTCAATTCTACAGAAAATCTAGTTTTATTTGTTTCTAAGTTAGACTGACAGATGAACAAGTGTATGCTGAAAATGTGCTTTGCAGCGTATGTTTACGCAAAGAAGATCAGACTTGTCCAAAAATATTGTGGGATCACCCTGGGAATATATACTGAGGAACTCTGGAATGTCTCTGGAATAGACACACACACACACAGTATATAGTATTGCAATTTTGTTTTCTAGTCATTCAAAAACCTGTTTGGGCTAATTCCTTGTTTTCCTACAGTGGATAGAGTCCTAAGACTCTGCGTCAGCCTGGAGCTTTTTTTTTTTTTATCTGAGGAATCCCATGGATTTTTATTTTCAGGACAGAGTGTTGCAGATGAGATAGCAAATCGTAGCTTACCTACAATTTTGTCTGCACTCTGCTGATCAGCAGTGTCATTTGAGTGAACATTCCCTCTATTATTATACTGTCAGGGAGTCCCTACAAAACTGCTTAGAGGCACATGTGTCTTTTTAAAAAAATGTTCGTGTTTCTGTACAGCAATGTAGATACGGTCTTGCTTAACACATTCCGTAAAATTGTGTGTCATCCGTACCAATTCTGTCATCCGTACCAGTTAGTCTCAGTAACGCTTTGAAGATTGAAACTTCATTCTTTGGACCCATTTACTTGGAAGGAAGCCCCATTTCTGAACAGGGATGAACAAGACTCTGCTGTTGTTTCTCCTTTCAGTAGTTGCCACTTAGTGAAGGGAAATATTTTTGTTGTTGTTGTTCGGGTTAAAGCTATTATCCAGAAGGATGGGCACATTCAACCTGAAATCAGACATACAGTATTCCAGACAGTGGAATTTACTTCCAAGTGAACAAGAGAAAGCTGGCTTCTCTATAAACTGTTTAGCTCTAGGGGCATTTGTTTTAATTAGCAGTATAAAAAATAGACCATATAGGTGAAAGGTTGTCACTCCCATGAGTTCAGTTTCTTATTCAGTGTTTTTTTAAGTTACCAAGGCAACCAGCCTAGCAGTGACATCTGAACTTATAAAAGCCCATTAGGGCATCTATAGTTGCTTAGCTACGGTCCTGGTGAGTGACATTTAATGACTCACCCCATTAGAGTGATAGAAAGCCAATACTATGTCTACAACATATCCAGCTAGGGGATACCTACTAATATAATTTTGATTTAAAACAGCCTGTTACTTGCGTTCACCTTTTTATTGGGCTCTTTTTTTCCTTTTCAGCTTTTCTGCACAAGGAAGCAACAAAAACTCTTTAGGCAAAATTTAGCCCAAGAGAATTTATTCGGCAATTTGAGAAGCGATCTAGGGGATTTAAGCTAGATGGCGGCACACTGCTAAGCATGTGCGTCAAGACTCTGGAAAGATTTTTATGGGCTTGTAATAAGTATGCGTATGTTAAAAAACAAAACGGGGGTTTCCAGTTTCTGCTTGGTTGGTGGTTGTACATTTAAAAATATCCTAGCCTTGGTGGATGCAAAACTTGACAATGTGCTATCATCAAATCAAATGAAGAGTTCTGCACTGGCATGCCTGGGACTGCTGGAGCCCAATCTGCTAATAGATCTCCTCCTGTGCTGACAATGTAGTGCTTCTCTTACCTCGGATGGCCCCATCACCCATGTGACAGTAAATACAGAATTGCTCCCTAAATAATTATCTTTGATGGCTATAGCAGAGCTGTTTGGCAGTCTATATGTAGATTTTTGTTCCTGTTTGCAAAATATGTTCAGCAAGGTTGGGGGACAGGCTTATGTGTTATTAACTCCTGAGAGCCAGTTAATTAACTCCAGAGAGCCAGTTTGGTGTAGTGGTTAAGGCATCAGGCTAGAAAACAGGAGACTGAGTTCTAGTCCCGCCTTAGGCACAAAGCCAGCTGGGTGACCTTGGGCCAGTCCCTCTCTCTCAGCCCTAGGAAGGAGGCAAGGGCAAACCACTTCTGAAAATCTTTGCCAAGAAAACCACAGGGACTTGTCCAGGCACTCACTGAGAATCGGACACAATTGAACGAGGGGGAAAAAAACTCCTAGAAGTAATCCAGAGTGGAGAAGGTTTAACTCTGTCTGCCCCCATCAGTGTTACAGGAACCAGTTATTGGAGAGTTAACTCTCCCTTCCCTGTTCCAGAACAGACAAACTCATAAAAACGGGCTTGATTCTACACTGCAGCTCAAGAATGAGGGGTTTTGTGTTTTTTTCTGTCTTCCAGAAAATCTAGATGCCATGATAGCACTGCAGACAAGAAAGAAACTTGAAAAATCCAGTTCCCAGAACAAGCTGTCAGGTAATTTTGTGAAATGTGTTATTGCATCACTTTTCCAATTACTTTTCCAGAAGGCTTAGCTGAATTCTAATTTGGCAGTTTGAATCAGTTTAAATAGCAATTAAAACATAAACTAATCCAATTAAAAATCCGTTCATATGAATCCAGTCTTGCCACAACCATTACAGCATCAAAAGGTGTTAATATTCCCAGGTGTATGTGAGAATGTGCTACAATTCAGATGATTCAAGAGGTTTTCTGCTTGGGACCCCTCTAGACAAGAGCACTGAGGAAGCCGACAGCACAAAAACAGCCGCGGCTGAAATGGAAAAAGAATATGAAGGCCTGAAGGATTCCACAAAAGCTGAGGAAGAAGACACAGGTAACAACAAACAGCCCAAAGGTAAGTAGGTGAACATGTATGTAAGACAATGGTATTGCTTCCAAATCTTTATCTAACATAGTTAATAGCGTGGTTGATTGCCAAATAAGGTCAACCCACGATAATCAGAGGATATTGCTACAGGTGGCAGAGGCTGTGGGGCAGATTGAACACCACAGTCTGTTATTTCTGGTCTTGATGCTATGATTGTGCCCCAACTAACTGCAGTATTTGCTGAGCTCCATTGTTGCTTTCATGCTTGCTTAGCAGCTACCAAACTGACACCAAGCTTTGTGAGGAGCAAACAGGATGGCTTCAGGTCTGGTGCCACGGGGAAAGGATGTCCCCGAAACATGAAAAAGAAAGCAGCCGTATGCTTGTTACATTGAGCAATGGATTCAGTGAAATGAAATGGAAACAGTGCCAAACTTCCGGTACATATAGCAGGCTTTTCGAGAGCTGATCTACCACGTTTACAACAAGCAGAGCCTTCCTCTTTTCTCTGGAGCCCGAATGCTAGTTTTGCAATCCAAACGCAATGAGATCAATACACCACTCTTGGTTGAGATTTTCACCTAATTGTATGTATCCTGTTTCAAAGCATAAAATCGTTACCAAGTTCAGTAGTCTGCGTTGAGCATATTGATTGGCCTGTAATGTGAGATGTTTAAAATATAAGTAAGAGCAATCAAAATGCTGAGGGTCATTTCCAGGATGAACATTTTCCCCTGAATGGCTCTGAATGATACAGAGGATGAATGCCATGGGAGCTCTCAACATCCCCTCCCAACAGGAACACTTCTGCTGTCTTACACACAATAAATTGCTATAAACTTGCAGGGTTTGATCCGTAATTATTAGCTCTAGGGAAGCCGTTTGCAACGTGCCAGTTTCTAAATGACTTGGGACTGGAATCCTCAGAATTCCAGGGTTATAGGAGTCATAATCCAACATTAGAGAAAAAAAATGTGGAAACTATTCCTGGGTTGAGAAATGTTCTCCTGTTCTAAAACCATGCCACCCATTTTCAGATGGCTTATACCTAAATAAGACCCTTTAGTTGTTTTATTCTCCAGTGCAATAGACTGGTTTTCCATACTCTTCTGAAAAGTGTACATTAATTGCTAGTACTTAATTCATCTGTGTTTCGAATGACTAATTCTTGTTAGAATGAGGTATGCAAAGCAGGCAGCAAGAATCTTTCAGGGGACTAATAGTTCTTGTCCCTTTTAACTCACAGGAGCAGGTTGACTTGTTAAGTTAAGAGTTCAGAATCAATTAAACTACCATATTGCTCCAGACACCATATTAGGTTAGCACTGAGCTAATTTTGTTCAGGCTATCCTGTAGGCAAAATTACTCAGTTTTGCTTAGAATTTAAAACATAAATTCCCACATAAATACGAACAAGAAATCATCCATCATCAGCCGATAAATAATCAGTCAATCGACTGGAAAAGGCAGCAAATTCAGGGAAATAATTAAATGTAGTCTTGCTCCAAAATATGTATTTCCACCATTTTCCAAATCGTTCAAGGTCCATCATGGTCCTCCCAATTCCCATTTAATCTCAGCACCCTGTGTGGTTGGATTGATAACTGTCTTATGAAACTAAGGCCAATGATAGTTCAAATTAAATCCAAACTGTGGCAAAATATTCAATACATCTTTATTTCAGACTTGGACCAGCATAAGGTAAAAAAACACGGTCTCTGAGACTATGTTAATATAACAGCTTGTATGAGGCTCTGAGACAGCTGTTAACATAAAAACAGGCAGTGTCTAAAAAGTGTAAGGGCAGTTCTTAAGAGTTGGAAGGGGCCTTAGATGTACCTTGTCCAGCCCCTTGCTCAGTGCAAAATCCACCAGAGAAATTTTGACAGATGACCGACCATCCTCAATCTGAAGCCCTCCAGTAGAAAACTCATCACTTCATGTGATTGGCATCTTATACAGTCCTACTATCATACAGATGTTGCATGCTGCTGTGCAGAACTGGGCAACATACCTTATGAGGGTGTTGAGTCAGAGATGGAGATGTAAAATTGGTCTTTGTGGCCTGGTGACCTGATGAGCAGTGGGACAGTATGGGTTCTGTAAATGTCTCTGATTAATGAACAGCAGAGGACATGCTCAGTAGTCTTGACTTGCCCGTTATCTCAGGGACATGGACAGTTCAGGGAGGGTGTCTCCTCATAACTTCTTTGTAACGCAGCCAAAGGAGGGGTGCTATAGTGAGCCAGAAAAAAAGGCCCTTCCACTTTTAGGGGCTTCCAGTGACATAAGTTCCTTCAGCTGGTAAATCTTTGCCTGGATCAGTTTGGTGAGATTAATCCCATTGATTATCCAGACTTGTTAATAAAAAGCTATTTCTTCTTCTTTTCACCTTTGAAGGGAAAGCAGAGGCATATTTGGAAGCCATCAGGAAGAATATAGAGTGGCTGAAAAAACATAATACACAAGGAAAGAAAGATGGTAAGATTTGAGAGAGGATTGATATGAACAAGACCAACCTTGGGCACAAGTTTTGGAATTCTGTTAAGTAAAAACTTAATGTTGAGAAGATGGAATACATAGAAACATGGATGGACAGACAGATGGAAAGATAAGATGAATCAATGCAGTTCCATATAGGGGAAGACAAGGGATATTGCATTAAAAAAATACCACCTTTCTTCATACTAGGGTTTGATTTATGAATCAATAAAGCCGAGCAACCAATCCACGCATCTTAGGGATAAATGTTCAGACATAGATGGGAAGGTATATTGGTTCTTTGCGAATCCAGCTCTTACATTTTCTACCTAATTTATCAGCAATTGGTGATGTGCTTTGCCTATTAATTAGCACAGCACCATTCAATGTATTGCCCCAATTATCCGTAATATGCAGTATTGTAAATACTTCCTTCCATTTATCAGAGAGTTCATCATCTTGAAATTAATATAAAGCAAATGATATCAAGATTGTCCTGGAAGTTCAGTACAGACAGATTAACTGAATACTAATACAGTTATTTGGGGGGGGGGCGGGGTATAGAAAATAAATGCTACCGAACTACTGCTGTTATTCTCTTGTCTTTGCAGCTATACATTCATAGCAGGGTGATAAGAATATGCAAAAGCCAGACTCAGGCATGATGCTCAGGGTAGACCAACCTGAGTATTAGGTGTGGGACTGGGCTACCCTGCCTCCATTATTTCCTGTCTCCCTATTTCTGATCCTGCTGGATTGAAAAACGAGGTCTGCTTCCTGTTATTCCCTCAAATGCAAATATAATCCTCCATACAAATGGGGATTCTAAAGCAGGGGTGCAAGCCTGCCATCTGGGGTTCAATATCAAGATTATTATTACACTGTAATTTTTAATGTGATCAAATGGGGAAGTATTAAATATAATAATTTCATAATTACAATAGCCATAATCACTGTAATCCATTTAACTTTAATTCAGTATAAATGTAAAATTACATATTTTTGTTCAGACTCTGCTTACCCTTTGGAAAATAGACTACAATATACCATTCAAAGTGTAAGTGCAGCCTTTGGCTCCAAAAAAGCTGGGTGGTCCTCCTCTAGAGGGAAGCCAGCTTTAAATCAGCCAAATAAACAAAAAGTTACGTTTCCAGGAGAACCTGATATAGTCTGCCTGTATAAATCCTTCTTTGTGTTCCAGATTATGACCTTTCTAAACTGCGGGATTTCATAGATCAAGAGGCTGATGCTTATGTGGACAAGGGCATCCTGGATAAAGAAGAGGCAGATGTGATCAAGCGTATCTACGGCAGCCTGTAAAGAAGAGAAAATCCGACACCTCTTGAAACTGTATGGAATTCTAGTCTAGCTTCACCCACATCTAGTTCTAAGATCTTCAACTTTCTTTCTCCCCGCCACATCCCAGGAAAAAAAAGGGTGATTAGAAAGTATTCTGTCTCCATTGTACTGAATTTTATCCAGGTTAAAAAAACAACAACAACAATTGCATATTCATTTTTTCTCCGCTTTGATCAGCCTGCTTAAAGCAAATTTGCTGCCCACTTTATAGATGACAGGGTATAACAGTTGCTTACATCATGTCCCCATTAGCTTATCAAGCGGCTCTTTCAGATTATACGTCTTGAAGAACAGCTTTCTCCCCCAACCCACACCCTCCAGTATCTACCAGTTTGTTCCATCGTGGTATGGCTTTTTAGAGATACTGTTCTAAAAAACTGTAAAGGGCATTACTCGGGGTAACTCAACTTAATTAACTCAATTTTTGCAAAGAAATCTCACATTCGCATTCTCTTTTGTGGTAACTATTGTTTCATGTCCCAGAAGGTACTGTTGGAATGCTGTAATGTATTAGTTTTCTTGCTGTTTGCGCCTTCCACTTTGTCTCTCCATCCGTGTGCCATTAAGTCATGGCTATGTGTTTAACACTGCATCAGCCTTTAAAATAGATCTTACAGGGAGAAAGAACTGTATTGTCACAATATTGCTACGGTCAGGTACAGTAGCAACTGTTGTCATTCACATACTTCATCGTTCTTGAATAAGTGTTATTTCTCTGCATGTATAAAGAACAGTTCTTGACGTGAGTAGCTTAATGATATGTGAATAACTTCATTCCTAGGGGTAAAAAGGAGGTGAAGCAAAGCACTTGAGGAGACATTTGCATGGAGGATAACTGATATGCTAGGACTTGCAGGGAATGCAGTGTTGGTTAGCAACATAGGATTTCATAAATGTCTTGTGTCTCTAAACTTTTGATTTTCCCTGAATTAACACTGAAGATCCAAATTCCTTTTATCATTAAGGAGATATACTTTTACAGAGGCTGGGTTCACATTTTATTATTTTTTTTAACTAAGACACAATTGATTGGGTTAACACAGTATGCTAAGCCATAAATCATAATCCACAATGCTAGTTCACAGTTTGATCAACCATGGTTTGTTGATTAAGCTATAATTAGATGGGCTCATACAGTGCACTAAGGCATAAACCATAGTTCAAAAACTAGAATGACTACATTCACAGAATATTGCACCCCCCCCCCATAGTAAATGCTGCTTGCACAGTGAACATTTCTTGAGAGGAGCACATCCTGCATTTAAGTTCTTGTTCTGAATGTTGCATGAGGAAACCTATGTATGCCTCATAATAATTAACTTTTTTTTGTTTTGAGATCCCAAATTCATGACATTAAGATGCAGTGAGCATTCCAGTCAGAAGATGAGCTGATTCTGCTTAATCTCTGCCTTAACAGTACAAGTAGCCCTTGCTTAAGGATGGTAATTGGGACCAGAATACCAGTTGCTAAGTGGTGTGGTTGTAAAGCACATCAGGTGACTGTGCCGCTTAGCAGCAGCAGTCCCGACAGTCCCTGGTTATCATCATTAAGCAAGGACCATGCAGGTTATTAAGTGAGTACCTCACATGACTGCGACTTCTGACTTCCTGCTGGCTTCCCCATTGACTTTGCTTGTGGGAAGCTGGCAGGGAAGGTTGCAAATTGTGATCATGCAACCACAGGACATGTGACGGTCAGAAATCTGGGTGGGTTGCCGAGCGCCTGGATCATGATCATGTGACAGTGGGGGCACTGCAACAGCCAGAACTTTGAGGACCAGTCATGAGTACTACTTGTTCAGTGCCATTGCAAGTTTGAATGGTTGCTGAACGAGTGGTCATTAAATGAGGACCACCTGTATGTTTGCTTGTTTTGTCTTTCCCCCCATAAACTGCACTGATCAGCAGCAGCAATAAAATGCTTTAGAAGCAATTCAGACTAAAACTAGCAAATGCAGAGTAAAATTTCACTGTCTTCATGGACCTACTGGAAGCTGGCACTGATAAAGCTACGTATCAATGGGAAGGAATCCCAAAAATACGAGGGCATCTATAAAAAGAGAATGGCTTTCACTGGTAGGTCAAGAGCAGGGCAGAGGCAAGTTGAATGGCCCAATCCCTCCTGCTGTGGGATCATGGCAGGAAATTTGGATAAGAGTGAGGCAAGTCCCGTATTTGAAATCATACAGCATTACAGTTGGCAGCCTCCTTCACAAATTGATGTTTTAGATACAGAAGAGGATTTGGTTAACTTCTTGTGCTACTAACTCAGAAATGTTCATTTTAGCACCATCTGGATAGTAAAAGCTCTAAAAGAGAAACCTAATGTACTCTACAAACATACTAATCTCCTATCCTTCACTACATTTTAAGGAGTAATTAAAAGAATTTGCATTTATATGAGATGTGAAGGCATTCAGCAGAGAAATTAAGGACGCAGTCCAAAGCAGACTTACTCAGTAGGGAATACTTCTGAGTGGACATGCACAGGCTTGAGCTTTGAGAGAAACAGAATAAAATAATCAACGTCAATGGTTTAGAAGTCTCTTGTTCAGAGACAGCCAACATACATAATTTGCTATTTTGGGAATATAGTGGTTTTTAGTTCTTGGTTTCAGCTGAGCATTAAACCAGTGAATTGACGTCAAGGGGAGCCATCCTTCTGCAAATGTGACCCAATTAACCATAGATGCCATTGCCAGATATTACTGGCTCTCTGAAAACTGAAAGCCATTTGTATTCTTTTTATATTTCACTCTATCTGCCAGGAAGGCGTAAATAGATTTGATGTAATTTTGCTCTGTAAGATCTGAAATTTGCTCACTGTTTCTGTCACAAAAAGTCATTTTTCCAGTGCACCAAACAATTATTTTTTTCCTTCACTGTTTTTTTCCACTGCATGAGACCATTTTATGTTATGTGTAATTTCCTTTTATATATGTAACATGTAAAGTAAATACCAGTTTAAGATAAAAGGTCTCTCAAGACGGTTCACAAGTGAAATCATAAATCAAGATAAATATAAAATAGATTAGGTCAGCAGCATAAAAACAGCTCCCAAACAAATCAACTAATAAAAAACTATATGGCAAATTCTATTAGATTTCCCCCTGCAAAGTCAGCAACAGTGTTATGTGACACTGCAATTATGGTAAAAAAAGAAATCCCATACATGTTCATGTTTACGCTGTGCTAGGCATGATAACAAATTGTACAAGTTCAGCTTGTTCAATTGTTTTATCTGGTAAATGGAAATTACTAGGAATAGCTCTGTGGCGATGGCTGTGATTGCTATGGCTAAGGGTTCAGTGGATCAAAAAAAAAAAGGCCTGCTGAAGGAACAAGTCATGAGAAAATCATAAGGTAAGAGGGAAAACACGGCAAAGAGGATAATGTGCCCCAAACACTGGGGTCAAGACAGCAGAAGATACGGAAATGGCTGTAAGAGACAATTAATGATGGTAGCCAAGTTTATATATAGTAAACAAGAATGGTGTTTATAAGGTTAGGACAGAAATAAGACATAGAGGGATTTAAAAATAAGAACATGGAATAATAAAGCTGATGTAGAATCATGAGTATGAATCTTACAATTAAAGGAACAGGGAAACTGTTCATTGGGCAAATCGCAGCGTCTTGGTTGTACTTCACCTTAACTATTACCAAAATGCTTTATATGGGATTACATTTGAAAAGTGCCTGGAAGTTGCAGTTGGTGCGAAATGTGGCAGCTGATGTTAAACAATGCAAAGTACAGATACCATATGAGGCCTGCACTGAAAGATCTGTACTAAACAGATTGCTTTCTGGGCACAATTTAAAGTTTAAATGTTAACCATTATGACTTTTAACTGCCTAGGGACTCACCATCAAAGAGGCCAACTCTTCCCTTTCAAACCTGAACGGATATTAAGATCTGCAGGAGAGAGACTGATCTGCCTTCACTCTCAGCAGCACACACGTCAGTACACAGGAAAAATCCCTTTTTTGCATTACTTCCAGGATATAGACTATACTTCCTCAGTTCTGGTCTTTCTCTGTACAATAGAAGAGCATAGATCTTTCACCAGATTGCTAGTTAATTTTAAAGTTAATTTTATTTATGTTTTAGAAAAATCTTACTCCATATTCTTAATTTTAATTCTTGATAGCCACTTTCAATTTTCAGTTGAGTAAAAGGCAGGATATAAACTAGATGCATAAACATACACACAGTCCCCTTGCTAGGAGAGTATTAAAGACAATGGTTTTTAGCCAGAGAAAACAAATACAGCCTCAAGAAATTGGAAAGTCCAGTTAAGTTTGTGGTTAGGAGGCAGACATAGGCCTCAAAGACATTAGATTTCCCAAACTAATAGAAAAATAAGTTACTTCTGATAATGAGCCACTTCCATTTATGATTTTCATATGAAGATACCATTTCATTTGGGAAACCTGCATTTGTAACAAAGACTCATACAGTATTTGTAATTCATCAATCGTGTCCATAGTGGAAAGCCTCAGTCCTGCTCAATGATGAAGTATGCGAATACAAAGTCACGTGGTCCACTTTTGCCTTAGCATACAGTAGAAAACATCAGCACGATAATCCCAGTAAGAAATCCAGGGTCACCTAGAGCCAGCTGTAGTACAAGAGGTTGCAGGGAAAACAATTAGCAAGTGTTCATCAAGTGTATACTTGAGGGGGGTTTAGTTGTTTTTAGTTATGGGAATCAATGCACATTCTTGTCATCAAAAAGTAACTCTTGGTTGTTTTCCCAAGCTTTCTTCCATTTCAGCACCCTAATTTTAGAAGGGGAAGCCGGTGCTATATTGTTGGTGCTGTTTGAGAATCCCATGATTATGTATCAGAGGGAGAACTAAAATATATATACAAGTATCTGAAGGATAACAGGACTACTTAAATAGAGCTGTGGACAATTGGCAAATGATTCTGTCCTTATGCTAGTGAACCTTTAGGGTTGTTGTTGTTTTCTTTGAAACTATATATAATTCAGATTCAGTATGCCATGTTTTTAATAACCAGCAAATTACTTAGCTTAATTCCTCTGCTTCATTCTGTGAATTGAGGACTGTTATCATACCATGTGGCATCAAATACAGCATTTGGTAACATGAGATGATAAAGCAGACAGAAAACAACCCTGTTCATCACCCGCATGGATGAATGGCAATGGCTTGTGCAGAATGGGGTGATCAGTTTTTAAAAGAAGCAGTGCAAGCAATGCAGCATAATATTTAAAGGCATAGTGTTGACTTGATATTTTTGCCATATTAGCATATAAAAGCAATTGCTAGACACATTTGATATTTTCTCTATCCCAGCAATGGGAAATAAAAGTATCCTGCACTTCTCTAGTTCTAATCTCACCAATCCTTTTTTAATAACCTTAACATCTTTTAGATGCTCTGATGTGTCTTTACAGTTTAAAACCATTGTTGGGAAAAATGTAACAAATTACCACATATATTGCATTCAAAATACACTTTTCTAATAGAATCCTGTTTCTGATACTGTACTTTATTAAATGCTTTGCTACAAGACAAAGTAATGCAGATTCTTGATTTTGTCTTCATGTGCTACCACTTCAAATTACTTCAAAAGACCCTAAACCGGTGATCTTACTATTGAAGTTTACAAAAATGCATATAGTAAGGAGAGAAAAATCTTATTGTAATGCAAAATGTACTTACAACACTTGCCAGGTAAGTCCAGTAAATTATGATCAAGTACTGCTAAGTACAGAAATATAACACCTAGAAATTGAAAAATGTTAAAGAGCCGGTTTCTCTAAAATAATAATTGAAAATGAAGATAAAATTTTTCAAAATGACAGATGTCACTTATAAAAACTCACTGTATTCCCAATAAAGATATAATTCCGCATATAGATGTTTTAAGAGATCAAACATGTTATCATCATTCTAACATTGAGATCTAAGATAGTTTCCTTCAAACTTCACAATGCTAACAGATATACATAGGCCTATGATAATTTTAAGTGTACCAGTGGTAGCTCTTTCAAAATAGCTAAGGAAAGCTGATAGTAAATCTATACGAAGAATGAAAGGTTCAATCCATGTGGAAACACCCTTCACAGGGCTTGAATAAAAGAAACAATTAAAGAGGAAATGTGTCATTGGCCAAGATTTTAAAAAAATGGCCAATGATATATTTGCTGTTTAAAGTCAAGCCAGAGAATATTTGCCAGAGTATTTTTAGATGGCCTGTCTACAAAACTACATCCTTTTATATTATCTTCAATCTACTATAAATCAATTTCCCTAACAATGGACACAATTTCTGAAGAAAGAGTCCTTTCTGGGTAACATTTCTTCACTGTTACCAATTTTAGCACCTGTTTTATTTCCTTTGGGGGTTTCTTGAACTCTAAACTAAAGCTCCAGACATTTTATTTATACACAACAGAGAGTTTTCTTTAAACATGGTATGTAAATCTGATTTTAGACTGAACAGCTCTGCTCTTCACCCATGCAATATTTCATTCTCATTGCTAAAACACAATGAAGTTATGCATCCTGTGGTCTTGTATTCCTCAGCTAGGATATTAATATTCTCATTTGGAGAATTTAAAGAGATACAAAGAAAGACAAAGTGTATTCAAACTATTTTGATTTCAAGTAAAACTAAAATAGTTGGAAAAAGGAGCAAAGACACTATAACTTAAGAAATTTTAATATAGCATATGAAACACAAATCATGTCTGAAACGTAGTTGCAAAGCATCAGATACGCTAAACAACAAAGGCAGTAACTTTTTAAAGTGCGTTTTATATTCAATACATGAAACTACATATATGTGCTAACAAGAAACTATGTTCCAAACACCCTTTCACAAAGAAAAAGAACAATTTACTTTGTTTGTTCCTCTTGGTTTTTAAAGTTTCCAAACAAAGTATTTTACCATACATATCTTAAAATCCCAACTTTTTCCTTAAAAGTTGGCTAAAACTGGTTCACTTTAAGAGCATATCTTTAAGTATGTTAACACAGAGAGACACATACAGGTGTGCATAAACACACCCCTTATTCATGGTGCATCCATCAGCATCAAGTTCACAAAATTTGCATGACAAACTTATCTGATTCAAGACTTCATGGTTTTTTTTAAAATAAATGTTTGTTCCTCTAATTTTATCTTATTTACAAGTATACTATTTCCAAAAAAATCTGCATCGAAGTTCTCTCAGCGATATATTGTTGCTAGTGTGCCATTTTATAGCAGAAATATAAAGGCAATATTTTTGGAGGGTCATTTCCTTTATTAATGTATAGTAAAAGGATATTGACCTATAGAAGGCAAACATTCAAATAATTTTAGTGCAAGAGTCAGTGGAATTATTTATATATGACTTGTAACAAGTACAACGTAATATATCAATCCAAAAGATCTTCTGAATCTTCAAATATTTAGTTCTTTAAGAACTGCTTTCATTCCAGCTCCTTATTTATCGTCTACTGCTGATAGGAAGAAATTGCATAGGAATTTTCCTCACCATACTCCCTGTTGAGGAAAAAGGAAACTCATAAAAATATGCAAAGTTGCTTATAATTTGCTCCTCAGAACTGCATCCAATTTTAATAGGATTATTTCAAATTAAGCTATCTGAAGACTGCAGAACTGTTTTTCTTCTGAGCAGCAACATACTACTGTGCCCATAAGCAAAATCCTATCATGTAGAATTTAAATGTTATACAGCTATCATATCAATGGATATAGCTATGCAGATCCTGCAAAAAAATCTATTACACTCATATTTTCTCTCTAACCCTCTGAAAGTGCATTGTTTTGCTATAGAAGGAGCAACAGCATCCTAGAGGCTGTTTCTAGTAGCACAGATGTACATATGAAGTGGCCAGTGGGCTTAGCTTCTACAGGGCTTACATTTTGCACAGATGAAAGGATTTTACAGCAAGTGAGAAAACAATCTGTATTATCACCATACAGTCACTGTATACTGTATACAGTATACACTGATACAGTATACTGTATACGCTGTATACGCTATGTACTGCTATACCATCTCCCTTTTCTTCACTCCTCCCTTATCTCTTCTGGATTAAGCCTTCAGTAATTTAACTAGAAATTTACTTTTGTGTGTTTTTTTTTATTATTCAGATCTAGGTCACTGCTGTCTCCTCTGTATCTAATAAACCCCCTTCTTTCTATCCCCATCAGATAGATTTGGGGTGTGTGTCATACATATGCAAGCACCTAAGATTTCACTAATGAATTCAACATGGAAACTCAAATAATTCTAGATATATTCCAAAAGCATTCCAAACTTTTGCTTTAGGATCGTGTTGGTTGAGATTTAGTAGCTTTCTTAAAAAGTGTTTTATATACTGTTGTCTATTACTATCATTATTTATTAATTGTTATATTACCATCTATTAAAGTCTCCCAGCAGTTTAAAATAAAAACCTATTAAATGTTATTATCAATCCCAAACCTGTGTTTAGATAAACAGGGGAATAAGATTTTACCTGTTATCTTCAGATTTTAATTTCTTAGCTGCTTGTTTGGACAACTTAATCTGCACGTCCAGTCTATGCAGAAAATCTTTGGCAGAGAGTTCTTCAGGTGGAGGAGGTTGATTGTCAGATTCTTGAGGACTGGGGGAAGAGCTGTCTTCCTGAACTGTCACAGGTCTTTCTTCACAAGAAGCGGGATTATCTGTATCATTCTCTGGAGACTCCAATGAGTTACATCCATTAAACAGCAAAGCCTTTTCCAGTATAACTGGGATATTCAATGTTTCTCTCAGAAATATGCAGTCATTTGTGAACAGTTTATTTGCTCTTTTTATCTGTTCCATCTGAAATAGAAACAATTATGTTTATAATCCAAGTGAAAGAAGCTTTACAATAAGCAACAGCTACCTCACGACATAAATTTATTTCTGAAAATTTATCTCCCAACGTTTAATGCAATTAATTTCTGGCCATCCTTCCAAAATGGTGATTGACATTATTACAGCTGCAGAACCAGATCTCTCATACAGGCATATGAAGCACAAGTTGGAAAAAAAAATTGGAGACTAATCTACATTTCTAACTGAAGAAATTAAAAATGGAACCTCAATTTCTTCTTTTGAACTTCCATAGCAGCTCACTTTACAAAAGGATGAATTGCTGTTGATGTCACACATCATTTTCATACATTAACTATAAATATATTAACAAACATTTCCTCAGGCATTTGTTTTCACAAAGAACTAGCAACCTGATGTTTTAGTTTCTGTTCCTGTGCAGTTTAATAAATAATGAACCTAAAACTATTATGTAACTAGAACTTTTACACTTTCCCCCCATAACCACATGTTAAAGGCTGCTTTTCTAGGTACATAAAGAACCATACAGTAACGTTCATCCAGCAGTTTGAAAGACTGAACAGCATAAGGTTTAGAAGAATCTTGTAAGATCTCACACATTTTCCATGGAAACATTTCAATTTAGGCTTGGCATCACAGACCTATTATACCAATAAAGTTAATACTGTACTTTCTAAAACAGAATGCTTCTGGTTGGGTGTTCCAACTGTTCCCTTTCAAAACTCTTTTTAGACAATATTTCACAGACTGACAACGGGGGGGGGGGGAGTCAAAACAGTTAGAACACAACCCCAGGATCTGCACATTTTCCAGAGATATATTCAAATATGCTTAACAATGCTGCTATTCACGGTCTTACCAATCGCTTCAGTTAGGCCAACTTTTAAATGATTTATATTCAAGACATCACAGTTCAAAGAGGACAGGAAAGAGTAACAACTCTGTAATGCACACCATCCTCTTTTGTTCGTAGACTGACTTTCACCTCCTCCCTTCCAACTCTCATACCAGAGGGCCCAGTGATCACTTTGCGCTCAAAGGAGATTCCAGATTCAAGCTTGTCGGAAACTCCACCTCATCCAGGATGCATGATGCGCTAGCTGCAGTAACTCTATAGTTGCAGTAGACAACAGATGCCCTCCAAATCTCCTTTCTTAGGAAAAGGTTAAGTTTGTCTGAAACCCTCTCCTATCCACTCCCTGCACTCAGGCTGAGAGGTGCCCTCTTAATATTAGCCATATTGGCCTGAGATGTAGTTTACTATAAGGGGGAAAGCTCTCTGCACATACCCAAACAGAAGCCGTCTCTTTCTAACAGATGCTGGTGTTGGCTGTTGGTCTTTTTTTTGCCCGTCACTAGTTAAAATCTCATGTCCAAAGAGTTTTGCCCACAGTGGATGTAATAAGTTGGTACAATATCATTGTTGTGACTATGCTCTCAATCTATTGTGAGGGCTGCTGTGAGGATAAAACATGGGATAAAGGCTTGAGCTCTTCAGAGAAAAAGTTGTATATAAAGGGCCTTGGCTCAAAGAGAGATGCCAGGCCGGTTGCCATGATTCCAGTGGAAAGCACTCTGCACGAGGACAGAAGCACTCTCCTCCTCCTCCTCCAGCAAATCTCTCTAGTTAACGGGAGGTGGGAAAGGAAAGAAAGCAGATAGTCTGTCACGCAGAAACACCTTCCTCTCCGAGGCCGAAGAATCCAGCCGGGATTACTGGGACGGGGCTTGGAGATCCGAGAAAGGTTCGCGGTCCCTCGTTTCGGTCGCAGAGCCCCAGGCCCAAAGGACGGCGAGTGGCAGGGCCACCAAAGAAGGTCCTCTGCCCTTGCTCGTGGAGGGGGCGCCCCTTCACACGCACACGCGTCCCCCGGCCGAGCAGCGCGACTACACTCGGGTCAAATCGGCGGAGTCGAGGCCCTGGCCTCGTAGGGCTCCTGCGCCGCCGCCCCCCCCCCCGCCCGCCGTCCCCGCTTACCGTCACGCCGTACTTGAGCGCAAGGCCCGGCAGGGTGTCTCCGGGGCTGAGGCGATGCTCCACGTACCGCTCCGCCAAAGGGGCGGCCACCGTGGCCGTGCTGCCGTACGAGCGGGTTTTGGTGCGCGCCAAGCTGAGCGAGAGTTCGGCCTCCGCCTCGGCGGCGCCGGGCCCCGGCAGCGGTTCCTCCCGCAGCGACAGCCCGGGCAGGAACTCCGCCATGGCAGGTCGCGCTCAGCGGCAGGTCGGGTCCATGGCGGGGGAGGGGCGGGCGCCGTCAGCGACGCCTTCCGCTCCCTCAGGCAGCGAAGCAGCGCCCCAAGGCGGGAAACGCGAAAGGCGGGAAGCGAGCCGCAGGAGCACGCGCGGCCGGCGCCACTCGAGGGGTGGGGGAGAGGCGCGCCTCCGGCCAGGCCGCCCCTCTGCGCCTGCGCCAGCGGCCGCGCATGCCCCGAGCACGG
Organism: Candoia aspera; assembly: GCF_035149785.1. Taxonomy (NCBI): domain Eukaryota; kingdom Metazoa; phylum Chordata; class Lepidosauria; order Squamata; family Candoiidae; genus Candoia; species Candoia aspera. The sequence continues at coordinate 8,331,539 of NC_086165.1, read as the reverse complement.
GCCCCGCTGAGGGTAAGGTCTCATTCCTTGAGGACCTCCGTCCCCGCCCGACCCGGGGTCCGAGTTCACACGATGCGCCTGTCCAGGTCAGTGAAGGGCCTCGGAATGCCTGGGTGCCACTCGCCAAGTTGGGTTACCGTTAGCCGTGGTGTGTGGGTCATGGGGTAGCCTAGCGAGCTTCCTCGTTTAGGGTTGAGGGGTGTGTGCGAACCCGGGAAATGGTGTTTTTAAAAAATATACTTGTACTTTTGAAAAAGAGTTATAATGCTTATACGTGTTTTAATATAAATCATTCCATAATTCTATAAACGCGGAAAAAAGGAAGTCACTCCGTAAATGGGTTAAGCGTGTTGTGCGAACACGGGCGGATTGATCTACACGAGTTCTCAGCGTGTCATGGAGGGTCGTTTTTTTGTTGTCAGTGACAGGGCTTGGCTATAAACTCTGTGGAGTAATTAAGGGGGAAAGAGTACCTCAAAGCTTTTGCAGACTGACCACCTCTAAATTTGAACGGAATATTAATTAAGCTCTGCGTGAAGGTAACGGTGATAAATGTGTGGTAAAGAATCAAGAGGATAAAGTTGGTTTAGGAAAATAATAAAGCAGATTGTTAAAAAAAATGTCTGTGCTAATGATTGGATTCACACAACACAATTGACCTGTGATGTTGGATAAGCCATGGTGACTTTGTTCACACCTAATGCTTAACCACAATGAGTGGATTCATTTCCTTAAACCAGGGGTTCTTAACCTGGGGTCCACAGACCTCTTGGGGGTCCATGGATGGATTTCCAGGGATCTGTGAATTTGGGGGGAAAAAATTACAATTTTATTTTCACTAACATCTAACAGAAACCTACATAGCTTGTCTTGTTACTGATCTGGTTGAGTAATAAATATGTGAGCACATATATTACTATATTACAAATTTATTTGTTTTTAATATTTAAGAACTCGATTTGAGTATAATACGTTTCCTTTGTAATGCAACCTATATCTGTGCAATTTAATTTCATTAATTTAATGTTGTTGTTTTGTTGTTAGCTGCCATTGAGTGCTGTCAGGTGGTGGTTATTTTATGTATTTAAATACAATTTTCTGAGAAGGGGTCCATAGGTTTCTCCAGACTCTCAAAGGGATCCATGGCACAAAAAGGCCCTAAGCTAAAGATAACTGTATCCCATAAGATTTAGTGTGTCGTGTGCATCTGGCCAAAAGGCTTTTTGGCCCCCCCAAAATTGATCAGTGTATAATGTAATGTAGCTGTGCTTTTGATGTTCACCATAAAAATGACTAATCTACAAAAATAACTATTTAGCTTGCTTTTTTTATGTATAGCAAGTGAGGCAGTGGCAATTTGTTTCTAAACATTTGCCTCCAGATAATTGGTTACTTTCATGTCAGCCATAATACAATACAGTATGGTGGAATATTATATAAGTCTGTATAGGAATAAGTTGCTCATTAACTACTGCAGTGAGTGAAGCTAGGACTGATCCATAGGATTACTGATCCATTCAATTAAACAAGTGTAAATACCAATGTTGCAAACAGTTTTATGAGATTGGGAAAAGAGTGCTGAAGTTTCAAGTTAGAAAATACTTTATGAGAGTCACTCTTATTAAAATATGTATTTGTAAAATTCCTTATCCCCCCCCTTTATACACACGCACAGACACACAATTGTGGTAGCATCCACATTATGTATAAAGTAATAGAAATTGTGCTTTCTGAAAAGCTTAGTTCAGCAGTGAATAAATCATGCATATAGATATAACCAAATAAAGTTGTTCTTCATAAATAATTATGCTGTAACTAGACATATGAAACTATTCCAACCATTGATCCAGCCCCTTGTTATATTTAGGCAAGAACTTCCCAGGTGACTTTTGGTGATGGACTGATATTCAATGGCTGTTTGCACAATGATTAATGAGTTTGATAGCCTAGACATTTGAAAGAAATATTAAAGGGCTACTGCAGTTGGTGAACGGCAAATCCGATGTTCTAAGGATCAACACACCATTGGAAGCTGGAATGTAAGATCTATGAGCCAGGGCAAATTGGATGTGGTTATTGGTGAGATGTCAAGATTAAAGATAGACATTTTGGGCATCAGTGAACTGAAATGGACTGGAATGGGCCACTTCACATCAAATGACCACCAGATCTACTACTGTGGACAAGAGGACCACAGAAGAAATGGAGTAGCCTTCATAATTAATCGTAAAGTGGCTAAAGCAGTGCTTGGATACAATCCAAAAAACGATAGAATGATCTCAATTCGAATTCAGGGCAAGCCATCTAACATCACAGTGATCCAAATATACGCCCCAACCACAGATGCTGAAGAAGCTGAAGTAGAGCAGTTCTATGAGGGTCTGCAGCACCTACTGGACAACACGCCTAAAAGAGATGCTATTTTCATCACAGGAGACTGGAATGCTAAGGTGGGCAGTCAAATGACACCTCGAATTACAGGTAAGCATGGCCTGGGAGAACAAAACGAAGCAGGACATAGGCTGATAGAATTCTGCCAAGACAACTCACTCTGCAGAACAAACACTCTCTTCCAACAACCTAAGAGACGGCTTTATACATGGACTTCACCAGATGGACAACACCAAAATCAGATTGACTACATCCTTTGCAGCCAAAGGTGGCGGACATCTATACAGTTGGTAAAAACAAGACCTGGAGCTGACTGTAGTTCAGATCATGAACTTCTTATTGCACAATTTAGGATCAGACTAAAGAGATTAGGGAAGACCCACAGATCAGCTAGATATGAGCTCACTAATATTCCTAAGGAATATGCAGTGGAAGTGAAGAACAGATTTAAGGGACTGGACTTAGTAGATAGGGTCCCGGAAGAACTATGGACAGAAGTTGGCAGCATTGTTCAGGAGGCGGCAACAAAATACATCCCAAAGAAAGAGAAAACCAAGAAGGCAAAATGGCTGTCTGCTGAGACACTAGAAGTAGCCCAAGAAAGAAGGAAAGCAAAAGGCAACAGTGATAGGGGGAGATATGCCCAATTAAATGCAAAATTCCAGAGGTTAGCCAGAAGAGATAAGGAATTATTTTTAAGCAAGCAATGCGCGGAAGTGGAAGAAGACAATAGAATAGGAAAGACAAGAGACCTCTTCCAGAAAATTAGAAACATCGGAGGTAAATTCCAGGCAAAAACGCGTATGATCAAAAACAGATGGCAAGGACCTAACAGAAGAAGAAGAGATCAAGAAAAGGTGGCAAGAATATACAGAAGACCTGTATAGGAAGGATAACAATATCGGGGATCGCTTTGACGGTGTGGTCAGTGAGCTAGAGCCAGACATCCTGAAGAATGAGGTTGAGTGGGCCTTAAGAAGCATTGCTAATAACAAGGCAGCAGGAGACGACGGCATCCCAGCTGAACTGTTCAAAATCTTGCAAGATGATGCTGTCAAGGTAATGCATGCTATATGCCAGCAAATTTGGAAAACACAAGAATGGCCATCAGACTGGAAAAAATCAACTTATTTCCCCATACCAAAAAAGGGGAACACTAAAGAATGTTCAAACTATCGAACAGTGGCACTCATTTCACATGCCAGTAAGGTAATGCTCAAGATCCTGCAAGGTAGACTTCAGCAATTCATGGAGCGAGAATTGCCAGATGTACAAGCTGGGTTTAGAAAAGGCAGAGGAACTAGGGACCAAATAGTAACATATGGCTGTGAGAGCTGGACCATAAGGAAGGCTGAGAGAAGGAAGATCGATGCTTTTGAACTGTGGTGTTGGAGGAAAATTCTGAGAGTGCCTTGGACTGCAAGAAGATCAAACCAGTCCATCCTCCAGGAAATAAAGCCAGACTGCTCACTTGAGGGAATGATATTAAAGGCATAACTGAAATACTTTGGCCACATAATGAGAAGACAGGACACCCTGCAGAAGATGCTGATGCTAGGGAGAGTGGAGGGCAAAAGGAAGAGGGGCTGACCAAGGGCAAGGTGGATGGATGATATTCTAGAGGTGACGGACTGGTCCCTGGGGGAGCTGGGGGTGTTGACGACCGACAGGAGGCTCTGGCGTGGGCTGGTCCATGAAGTCACGAAGAGTCGGAAGCGACTAAACGAATAAACAACAAACAATTGTAGCAGAAGCTGAAAACCTGGAGAAGTTTTTATTTATATGCGGGGAGGGGGGGTCACTGTAGCAAACAAGATGCTGGTCTGGATTGGCTTTTAATCTGAACTAGCAAAATTGTTCTTACGAATGCCGATAATCACATAGAAATGTTATTAAGAAAAACAAGACACTCCTGTGAATGTAAAAAATTATCTCAGCTTCATTGTTATTATACACTGCTGTGTGTTGCAGAAGAATGGAAATAAATATTTATTTTTGGTTATATACAAACTTTATCTGCAGTTCTTAGGAGATCAAAGGCAATAATTTCCAAATTGGCAACATGTGCTAAATGCATTTGATGTGCTGTTCTTCCCTCTAGTGGACAACTGTGGTATGGTTGTTAATGCCTGGTCCTTTTTTCTTTTCTTTTTTAAATAAAAACCCTTTTTATAAAATGTGTTTGTCTTAAAAGGTGCTATCAGACTTCTTCTGATCTATGGTATAATGTGTATAAGCTGAAATTTTTTAGGGTTGTTGGAAATCCTAACTTTTTTTTTTTTCTTTATCATTTAATTTTGAACCAAGCGTGCCAAATTTGGTGTTAAAAAATGAACGAGAGAGAAAGTTTTAATTCTAAGTCACCATCACAAGCCTGCTCTTACACTGGACTGCTGTAATCTCCTTACAAAGTAATGTCTGAGATTTCTCACAATAGGTTAATCAGCACTTAAATTTAAATATAATCCATGCAGACCATTGTGTAACTTTAATGTGATATGAAGTTCTATTAGTAGACTTTGCAGTGACATATTGCCTTACGTAAAACTAAAACATTTCTATTAGTCTGCTGACTGAAACTTTACAGGTAAGAGATTGCAGATGATTGAAGCATAAAATAAGAACCTTAAAATCCCTAATTTGACTCCTATTACATTTTTTCACCCAATATAAGAAGATCATTCTATATCAGTCACAGTTCCCATCCAACTTTTTTTATTGTTGTAGCCTATTCCTTATCAATCCAATACTTTCTTCACTTCTGTAAGCTTCTTACCAGATTGGGGCTATCACTTCAGGAAAAAAAAATAGGTATAATTCCTTTCCCTTCCCCATCTCCAAATTTTTAATAATCATTTAACCATTAACATCATCCTATGACACAAGCTATTTGCTCCCCACCCCCAAAAAAGATTAGACTTTATTTCAAATATTGCTATATATTGGTTTTTCTATCCAAAGGGCTTTCTAAAATGCACAAGAAAAAAGGCCATTAAAATGGATGCCCCCATTTAAGAAATCACTAATGATTTGTTTGTTTACAAGCGCTTCTATACTGTTTCAGTCAGATGAATATTAAGTGGCTTACAGGATATGTCTGAGATCTTTTGTGTCTTCAAAGGCACATACCTCTGCTCTTGAAGGCTTCAGTAAGATACCATGGCTGATTCTCATGGGTGGGTCATCCATGCATAACATTTGTCATGCTTTTAAAAAATATATTGTAGGAAGTAAATTCACTACAGTCGGGTGTTGTAAGTTCCAGAGCACCAAACAACCACAGAAATAGTGAATATTTATTTACAAAAGCCAAAGCTAACATTGTGTTTCCAAGGGTATGTTTTTTTTTGTTTTTATTTTTTTGCAGCAAAGCTGTGAACACATGAGATTGCCTTCCTTCCAATCAAATAATCTTACAGCATTTAACATGTACATAAACTTGGCATACTATCCCAGAACTTCAGTGTTGCACACAACGGCTGACGGTGTTTAAGAATTTTTAATTATTTTTTAAAGAATTCTGAAATAATAGTATTGTCCAAAAAAAATCTACAGTCCTTTGCCAAATTCTTCCCTTTAATAATTGAATGTATGCCCCAGTGTCACATTACTCTTACAAATATTCTCATCTGCTTGCAATCTTAGCTTAGAAGCAATGCTACATGAAATGCTAAATCTTCCGTATAAAAATAGGAAATTTAGCTTGCATTCATCTTATCTACTGGATATATTCTATGTCTTACCCCTAAAGAGGGGTAGCATTGTTTTATTTCTACAAAGCCTTTCTATCCCTATGTTGTTATAGTCTCTTTTGAAAGGCTTCAGTCCAGTTCTTATTAAATGGCTAAACTGCACAACTTTAGAGAGCTTTCTCTGCCTTGAAGTCCTTTGTCAGGACCTTGGACACAGCTGTAGTTCTTGTTCTTCCTGGAGTATTATTATTGATGTAAAACTACAGTGTTGCATTCAATTTCATTATCTCCTTAGGGTTAGCACCTTCCATGCAGCTTCAACAGCTGACTTGAACACAAATAGCTAGGTTAGAAAGCATAGATCAAAGGAAGAAATCTGAGCAAGGGTACAATAGAAGATACATAAAACTATAGTGCCAAATTATAAAGTCAAGGCAACGTTGTCTATGATGCTGATTGTTGGACAGCCCCATTACAGACTATGGGCAGGAGAATGCATGTTTGAATATACATTATATAAAATACATTCTTAATATGGTATTTAATAAGGACAATATGCTAACTATTCAGTCCTTTCCTGCTTTGGTCCATCATTAAAATTTTCTGTGTATTTTGGCTGGTTAATTGTTTCATATGCTATATTAAGGACATGTTTTTGTTCAGAAACTAATGCCCAAATCTAAATGTTCAGGGTACAGTATATCCGTGTCCTTACTGCAGACTTACTTCTGTGCTTTTAATACCAACCCAACTCAGACACAAAGATTTCGTCATTGCAGTACCACAGTTTTACTTTTGAATGTTGAACTATTATACAGCTGTTGAAACATAAGCTGTGATCAAACAAAAGGAACATTTAAAAAATGCCAGCCTTTTATACTAGCTGAAACCTATCCACCTGAGTAAATGACATAGGATAGAGACAAGCAGCTTCCTTTCAAGAAAACTTTTTCAAAGCTAAATGGACAAAAGTATAAAGCCTCTGTTTCTTAACTACTTGAATGAGCAGACTGCGGTAAAATTTATGCTACTTATCAGGTGCTACACTGAATATAAAATCTGACTTTTCAAGTAACTGCACATACACATTATAATAACTTTCTAATTTGTTAGTAGTTACTCGTATATTCTAAAGCTGTGACTAATTAGTAATATTTGCATGAGTTTTAGGTGATGATTGTGTGATTGAAGTTACATATGATCAAAACAATACTTCCCAAGGAAAAAAGCCACCTTGTTTTCAAAGGATGCACATGCATGTTGAAGTAGGTATTATTCAAGGCAAGGACATTCTTCTCATGCACCCCAGTGAATGCCTCTTTTTTGATGGCAGTCACATCTATAGTACTTCAAGCATTAAAAAAGACAGCTGATATGGGGATCAAGAATTAACTGATAACTGAATGCTGCTGTTACTAACTCATCTCAAACTGACTTTTTATGAACTGGGTAGAAGTATTAATAAGGCTGCGAACTGAATTAGGCAATAAAGAAAATGATATTCATAATATATGCATTATTTTATCCATTATTTGGATAAAGAATACGTTCAAGTGTGGAATAAAAAGCACAATATCCTGTTTTATATGTTTAAAGATCCAGCAGGCTACTACAGCAAATGCAGGCCTGAATATATGGGTCAGGACATCTATACCAGTGCCTGGTCTTCAGGAGGCCCTGTTCAAAGAATATAGGAAATTGTCTCACACCAAGTCAGACTTATAAAGGTGGACTGCCTAGCTCTGCACAATCTCCACCATGTTGGGACAAGTTGCAGTTGTGGAACACTAGTCAGTTGTAGCTGACTATATTTACTTTGTACTGGCCTTTCCCCCCCCCCCAAGTTGAAGAAACATTAATGAACAGTCAGCTAAATAAATTATGGTGTGGTAAAATCCATCAAAGCTGGGAAAGAAAGAAAACGGTGTGTTGTGGCGCTGAGGACATCCATCTCTAAGTATGTCATTACCAAATGATTTGAGACCTAATTCTCTCTGCAATATTTTTAAAATGATTCTAAAAATTATTTCAGATGGCATTTTTGGAAATCTTTGGGCTGGGCTGTGTGGAAATGGCATTTGGGAACATTTTTTACAAGTTTTGCTCTCTGGTTATGTGTATTGCTAATCTAATAGTATACATATCCTTTTACTAGTGACACAGCTTGTGCAAACAGCAGAACCTATTGTCCATCAATTTTTGTCATACAGTGGGTGGATATTTGCAGGCAGAAAACCCTCAACCCTTTTTTAAAAGCTATTTTTCCTTTGTGTATATAGATAGCTGTAAATAGCATATTTTATTTTTAAATTTATTTTTATGCACAGTTGTAGAGATACGCAAGCAATTTCTGGGCTTTTTGAAAAGGCATCCAAATGGTACTGTATTGGGGTAAATGATAATAAAAATAGTATTGATCTTAGTTAAGTACTTCTTTCCAAAGATTACAGACACAATAGTGAGTCAGTTATTAGTTATTCTCCATTGTCAATTACTTGCTGTTCACTACTGTGATGCATTTCAGTTGCGGTACATTTTATAAGCACAAGGGAAACGTCCAAGCAGAGATCTTGTGGAACTAAATGCTAACACTGCACATTTATTGCACATTTGTGCAGCATCCATAGAAAAGTAGCTGGAGGAAAGGTAGTATTGTGGAGGGAAGGAAGTTGATGGAGAAATATTCAGCCACCTACTTTTTCATATTTTAAAATACTCTCCTGCTAAATTTTCTAGGGAATTAGGGGATGTACTTTAAACTGAAATCTAAAGTTTCAGTTTAAATGTATGGGTCTGTTCTTGCTCATGTAATTTGGAGTACAGTAATTCATTTAGCCGATTTTAAAATTAGCCTTGTCAAGCATGGTTTATTTTTGAGCCATTTTTACATTTCAGCCTCTCTGTTAGCGTTGGATTTCTGTTTGTTGATATTAAAGTTAATTTATACCTGGGGTGGATGGTAGGTTTCTTAATAATTTCTCATGAGAGGCAACGGCACTAACTTAAGAGATGATCTTTGAAATTGGAGAAGGAAGGTGGAGTCAGGAATCAGTATATTTTTCAGATGAAGGATTTTTAATATTAATAATTGCCTATAATTCACAATTACCTATTTTAGATGTAAATGAAAATGCAAATAATAACAAGGTGTATTACAAAGCAATGTCTTCATTCCTTAAAGAGCTAAGTTACATTATAAAACTTAAATTCTTTTTTCATAATCTCCAAACAAAAATAATATTGGGTTGCTTTCACTATTGTGGTTCTGTCACCTAGAATGTGTGCTGATTTCTGAGACAAAAATGTAAATAGGACAAAGAGGTCCTAAGGGTTTTTTCACACATTATGGTGCAATTTTACCTGCTGACTTCACATCAGTAATTACCTTTTCAGCTTAATTTCTGTACCGTGCAAAAAAGTCATTTTTTTTACTATTTTTCCCGATATAACATGATGTGTGCAGCACTAAATACTTTTAACAATTTTTAACTGAGGCAGCAATTCTAAAAATTCATAGAGGAGGGTCCCATTAATGGCACTATGTCTTTATTCAGGAAACCCCAGTGAGGAATTTCCTCTTTGCCTTTTGTGCTCTGCATCGTTCACTTATGGTTTTCTTTTATAACCTGGTAACTTAAGTTGGAATGTGGGGTTTTCTGATCTGAGAATAAATCCATTTGAAAGAGTTTGTTTCCTAGGAGACATAGATACGAAATGCCTCTCACCAATCTCCTATAGTGACTGATGAGTTTACACTCACTATCTAGGAATCACTGAATCCAGTGGCCAATAGTAATAATAAATGTCCACTATCAGGAATTAAAACAAACTTAAAAGCAACTTGACAAACACAACATTATTATTAGAACTCTCATATACATCAAATAGGCTGTTAGTAATTATTCTGGTCTCCTATTAAAACACATAATATGCACACACCAACAAATAATTTAAAAATAAAAGGTCACCTGAAGCTGTTTTAGGTTGGCAAATTGGATGAGGAATCCGGTTCACCTAATAGTAACATATGTGAACAGGTAGTTGTAGACAGTCCTTGCAACCATGCAGAAATGGAGCCATTGTCTGAATGGCTCTAGTATTTATGTTCAGGAAACAATATTCTCTGGATGACCCCGTTTTGGAGGACAGCTGCGTTCTACCATACAATGTGTAGCTTATTGTCTCAGTTCATATCAAGACAAACCATGGCTAGGACTGACTTAACTAAGCAATGATTTGCAGTCAGCCAGAAAGCTAGAATCAGCAGCCATGATTGAAAAAGGTTTTCAAACCATGGATTGTGCTAATTATGATACTATGCAATGGATAAATTAGCATATTTTCCTTAGAGGATTTGCTCTGTCCTCAGAAAAACAGAACAGTCTAGTCGATGTGAAAGATAAGCGCAGCTAAAGCATGATTTGCTAAATATAAAGAAAAGGAATGCTAACAAGTACCCTAGTTCCAATTTTGGCTTGGCTGTAACTGCATTCATGCATAATGTTAATCCAGAATTTTTAAACCATGGTTTGTTGAATTAGCCTGTAGTGGCCTAGCTTCACACGTAACACAATGCTGTAGTGGGATATTTACACATACACTAATAAGTACAGCACTAAGGAAATTATATTATGGTGTTGCATCTTATGTGAATCAGTCCTGAATGTTAGATCCTACAGTGTGTTCTAAGGTAAGGTTAATGAAAATCATAATTTGATATGAACAAAGCCTATTGTGAGATTTGTCTCCAGTTATCTGCTCAGGATGCAATACTTGCAGTATATCTACTGTCTAGCTTATGGCTCATTGTAGTCTGGAATCTGAAGACTGATTTGTTTGGCAGAGTGTGCTGGTATAAGGACAGTTCCACCTTGGCATGAGAAGTTGTTTTAAAATGACCTCTTGGTCCCTTTCATTATTACTTGCACAAAGCCCTAGAAAGATAGTAGGAAACAAAGAGCAGATCTAGGCTTACTATGAGTCAAGAGGAGGTGGTGGTTTGTATGACACAGAAGGCACAATCCACTGAACAGTTTCCATTTGTTTCAGTGGGGTTTGTGCAGGAAAATTTCCTAGTCACTCATGGATTAGCACGGGGGTGGGGGGGACTAACTTGCAGCTGTTCCCTCTTTGATACCAAGTTTCAATTGGTCCTCCATTCAGAGCATGATTGTAGATTGCTGGGAAAGAGAAAATTAGGCTGGATTATGGTGTTCAAAAAGCAGGGAGGGGTTAATTGAGGTAATGGAACATGAGCAGTCTCATTCTAAATAGCCTTTCCAGTATCTTCCCCTTAAATCAGTGAATTTTCTGAGATGGTGATAAAACAACTCTCTTCGTTCACATCCTCAGAGAGGAGACTAATGGCGTTCTTCCACACGTTTCTTGCGAACTAGAGAGAGAGAAAGGAAGAGGAACAAGCATTGCTTTGTAAGTCTCACAGAATATTTTTCTAATTTTGTAATTTTTTTTATAGAGGTGGTTAATAAATTTTATTTATGTCTACATTTGTATTCACCCCTTCTATTGTGGAGCCAGTTCAACTTGCCATCCTTTAACTTTGTAGTAAATCTTCAAGGTAAATTTGGATGGCAGATAGGACTAACTTAAAAACATGGTGGAACCGAGATTCAAATCAAAATCTTTCCAGTCCAAATCAAATACTATTTATTATGCCAAAATATTTGCCTCTTTCTGTGGCATCTTCTTAAAGACTGCACCAGAACGAGGTGTTAAAGTCTTGAGATGATGGAACAAACAGCATCACTTTGTGTAATTTTTTTAAGATATGGTCTTCAACCATGCATTTTCATTAAACAGTGTTTAAGACCTTTTGCAATACCAGCATACACTAAAATTCCAATAAAATCTTAACTGCTAGACAAATATAAGAGGAAAGAGACAGAGGATAAAACAATTTAAAAGCTATTCTGCCCGGTGAAAAACAATGGGAAGCAATGCACTGGCAACGCCTATTCTTAAGGGTTTGAGATATTAAAGAAAAAGATGAAAATAACATAAGAGAAAATGACATTTATATAGATGTCACATATGCTTCTTTTTCTACCTCTTACTATTTAACCTAAACAAAGATGCATATTTTGGGTTGCTATCTTAGTTGTTTGTCTACAAACTTCTTTTTACACGGTACAGCATATATTGTTAGGAAATCCAACAAAAAAGAACAGCGCATTACTGAAATACCAACAAGGTAGCCATCATTCCTTTAGCAGAATGTCTGTCAGTATTTGTTTTTCTTTTGCATATGAAGTTAAGACATCGTTGTTTTATCATATTATTTCAGTATAAGGTTAAAACAGAACTTAGTTCCCAGGTGACTAGCTAACCTAATAAGAAGGCTTCTGGTTCAGATGTTATGTTTGTAACCCTTACACCATACCCTCAGAATGTAAAGAGAAATATTCTCTCTTTATCAGTAGACAAAATCCCAGTTAGCTTCATTTCTCATGAGACGAACCTTTCTGACCATCAAAGAAAGAAGATGCTGGTTTATTTTTACAATGATGGTCACCCCTTCTAATCCACTCTTGCTTCATCGATTTCCTTTTGTGTTAAGAGATCCTTGTGACCATTATGTATCAGGTGTGTCATTTTGTAATGGCCCAAAGAAGACAGGACATTTTCTAATTTTCCTAGTCTGAATTGGATCCAGTATTTTCTAGTGGTCAGGATGCTCCTGAGCTTTTACTAATCTGAGGGGCTGGTGTCTTACCTAGATCGTTATTTTTAGTGATGGCTGCTGCTACCCTGGTTCTTGGGCCTTGCTTTGTAAACTGGTACCCAAATTTGAGAATCTGCGAGTTCTCCTCCAGCATCTGAGCAATCTCCATCTCCACTGCTGTGCCAAGCTGTTGTCTCTGGGAAACAACCAAAATTAAATCAAATGGAAAATACTTCCGCTGTTTCATAGCAGCGTCCCTCTATATACTACTTTCAACCTAAATTGTTAGGATACCATCATTATGCATGGTACTTCATATACAAAACTAAAGTCTCTAAGGGCTAAACTAGATTCAATATTTGGTGTGGTGTTACAGAGCTTATCATTGTCAGAGAACTGTTGTGGCAGCAGGAGACAAATAATTAAGCTGGTGTGGTCATTTGCTGCCACGATAGCCCTGATTGAAGCTGTACTTCCTGGAATTGCTGGATGGAATGGAAATTTCTTATCATTGATGCCAATTGTACTGCAGTGGACAATAAAGAGCTAAACAGGTCTCCATTCCCCTTGCCGTATATCAGTTCAGCTCAGACATTTCTGCACCAGCTATTTAGCTTAGCCATGCAGCGTAGGACTTACCTTGGTTCTAGGCAGGGAAACTAAAAAGAAGGGAGAGCAATAAATATAAAAAGAAATGCCTGTATAAAACATCTGAACATACTTAGGTTTGTAGACAGGAATGACAAACAAACGGATAAATAAAACTGTAGTTCCAAGCAATATGTACTGGCTTTCTAAAAAAAATTGGCTAGCTGCACTGCATTGGAAACAGTGCTTGATACCTAACGTAGCCAGCAGTGGCTTGCATTTTGAACAAATCAGAAAACAACCCCTCCCCACTGAAACAATTTCCAAGTAATATTAAATTATTTGGCCACTGTGAGAGGGAAATTCTGGTCTCTTACAGCAACATATTTCTGAGTGTGAAAGAAACATCAATATATTCACAGTGAGGGCTCCTGCATTATTGAATTTTAACATACAAAGAAAAATCCAATATATATTAAATAGCAGTTTTTAGATTCCAGCCAATCCTAGTTCCACTCTGCTGTCCTTTCCTTACCTGATTGTCAATTTTGATTTCTGTCAGTATTTCATTTCCTTTCAGAGCATCAATCAAAGCGAGAATGCCTGTCCCAGTAATAAAATTGGATTCTACATTTAGACTTTTCAGTGTCTTGTTTACTTTTAACATATCTGCAAAAGCCTGAAAAGAAATACAGGAATGAAAAGAGCTATACTTATTTTATTTCTGTTTGCCTTAAGAAATACTACATTTAAGAATGTATCTTTCCACCACTGTCACCTCAAAACAGTTTGATATTGTTGGACAAAGAATGACTCTTATCAAATAAAGTACAGTAAAGACATTCGTGGAAAACTCAAAAACAGTACAAGCCTGCAGCATTTCAAACATGAAACTTAATTTTGTTTATATTTTTAGCATGTTTTTTATTCTGCAGTGTTTTCTGATGGTTTACAAGTTATCAACCCAATATTAAAATAGAATAATGCAATTTTCCCCAAGAAAACCTCACCATCGCAACAGGATCATTGCTCCGGGTAGCTGCCAGGCTGAATTTCTTCACGTGATTATTGGTTTCCAAAGCCTTTGCAAACTCTTTCAGAGTTGGGATTGGGATATTCTGCATAAGATAAAAAATACCATTAATTGTTTGAGATTAATAGATTCTGGGATGGGTTCAGTCATAGCCATATGGTGGCTTGGTTCTGCCAGAGTGGTACTAAGCCAAAACTCTGTTGGACAGGCCAGTATCCCAGACTGTAAATGTATTAATTTTTTGAGCAGCTCCATAATTTTATTACTGACTTTACACGTTTATTAATACAAGTTGTATCCCACCTTTCCATAAAATTGTATCAAGGCAACTAACAACTTATTTAAAATAAAACAAGATACTCATTAGGAAATGTTGGTAAGGCAAATAAATTAGGATCAGTCTAAAGCTAATAAAAGACAAAGAAGTTTTATCTAATTAGAACTAAAGCAGCTTTAAAAAGGGAGGAAGCACAAGCAACAATTCCACAACAGAATACATGATTGTTTTGATCTCACACTCAAAAATGTTGTTTTTATAAGACCGATGACTGGTCTTTTTCAACACATCTTTTTGAAGTGAATGAAATTGCAATTCATCATCCTCCAAAAGTACCCTTACTGTTTGCACATGAATTTCACCCTGGTGATTTTCATTTGAGTAGAGCATGCAAATATGTAGGCTCTTTTTAAACTTCAATTTGAGCACTGACAAGAACTTTAATATCTGCTTCATAACGTCTATCATGGACGAAGCCATTGTCTAGACAAGAAAAAATAAAGGCCACCTCAAAATATTTTACAAGTAACACTGGGGCAACAAAACAGTTGAATTTGACACTGATAGAAGTACCTTTATGTTGTTCAGATTGACTTCCTGGAGAGTGGGATCATTTGCCTTAATTCTTTGCAAACAGGCTTCAACATTGGTTGGGTTAGGCGGTTCTTCAAAAACAGGCTTGACCTTTTCACCTTTAACCACATCTGGAAGAAGAAACAGTAATGCCATGACATACCTTCCATCCATATACCAATAATACAAATTTTTCTTTCAGTGAATTGATATATGTACTCCAGGCCACCAATTATTATCTGATGGATTATTTTATAAGAGCTTTGGTTTTCTCATTTCTGCAAAGCCATCTTTGTCCCTTCTCTCCTTGTTTTGCACATTTTCTCCACCTCTAGCAATTGTCAGCTATGTCAGGCTTCACAGCAGGCATGACTATACATTTTGGTTCTGCAGACACTTTATCCCTTATTCAGGACTTTGCTTACTCAACAGAAGGCTTTCAGACAAGGTTGTCAAGTTCTCTTTTCCCTTTCTTGCAGATGACTAGGCATAAACATTCATAAATTTTCATACATCATGATAATTAGAAATACGATTTTGGCTTAGCTGGTTATGTAAACAGCCAATTTTGATTTATTCAATAAGCCATGATTATACCAGAGCACAGGTTAAGCTCATGTTTAACCTCTCATAGCATGCTTTGTTTTCAGTTACATAACTCAGTTCACAGAAACTCCTAAAATAGATTCTTCATTAGCTGTTCTAATTAAAAAAAACTACTACTGTCTAAGGAGGAAAGTATTATTTTTGAAACAAAAATGCCTGACAAAGCAAATTCCTAGTTGCTACATTCGTGATGGGAGTGCAGTTTAGGAGACCTGCCACATTGACCAATGGCTAATTGGATTTTTGCAACAATCATCATAATCATCACAGTGGGAAAAAGATTAGCAGCATAAGTAGTGTGATGCTTGCAGAATATTAGCCCCTTGCTTGGAGGGCTAAAACAAATGGGCAGATGAAATACAAAATGCAGATTTGTTTCTCCTGACAACTTTTTCTATTTCTCTCTCACACACATGGTCATCTGCATTATAATTGTGGAAAGACAACGAAGTGCAGATAGATGCACATGTGAAAGTCAGTACTAGATCTGTACGCAGGCCAGAACTAAAGTTAAGTTGAGCTTATGTTCCATTGATATGAATAAGATGTTCAATCCATTCCTGTGCAGGTTTGTTCAAAAATAATTCTAGTCTAGTACTGTACATGTTGCAGAATAAAGTAACAGAATACTGAAGTACTGTAATGTAAGTGGGAGATACAATTTTTTTCCTAATGCTATGCTACATTAAAGAAAAAGTAAATTTTAAAAAAGCTAGCACAGCAGAGAAGAGAAGAGGTTGAGGTAGGGTCCTTCTCCCCAATATTTGGTTCCAGTTTTTGTTTTAATTTGTAGGAAATGTTGCTAATTTTCCTTCCCTTCCTCTTCTATATCTGTTTCAACAGGTTCCCCCCAATCCCTTGGAGCAGATTTAGACTGAGTGCTAAAGAATGCAGGGGAAGGATAGATCCCCTCTGCCAGCTGTGTCTGTTTCACTTACAGATATAATCTACTATCCCCACCCTCTGAATTACCTGAAATGCTTATTCTATTTCATTATTCTCTGACCTAAGGCTCTCCAGGTATTGTTAGCCATTGGTCATCCTGGTTGGAAATTCTGGGACTTGTTTCCCAGACATAACTAGAGGGTATCAGATTAGACAAAACTGGTTTATTCTGTCACCATATTCCAATACCTGAGCAGACAAGGCTAAAATAAGATCAATGGGAAAATCACCTTCAAGATTTTTTTTTTCAGATTATAGCTCAGAGCTGATAGGCACATACCTTGCATGCAGAAAATTGCAGGTTACATCCTTAGCAATTCCAACTGAAATTCCAGTTGAAATCCCTACAGAATTAGGGTAACACAGATATTGATTTGCACTTACAAAGCAGATGTTTATGTCTGTCAGCACATAGGTCAGTTGTCCCATTTGTGTGATGTGTGCAGGGGAATATCTCTACTTACTTTTCACAATTCCTTTGCCATCTTGACTGGTGGTTCCTTCATCAAACTTAGGGTTGTTGACCAAGTTATGTACTCCAAGGACAGCTAGAAGTACCAGAAATACCCGCAATAGAAATGAATACAACATTGCTTGAAAAGAAGTAGCCTTCATCTAGAACAGTGTTTCTCAACCTTGGCAATTTTAAGATGCGTGGACTTCAACTCCCAGAGTTCCCCAGCCAGCCACTGATCTAGAGCCTCCTGCTTTTCTCCTAGAATTCTTCCATGTTACTGATCAGCAGCTAATATGTCAGAAGGAAGATAATCAGGTGAATTATTTTTCATTTAGGTTTATTTATTTAAATTATTGTATACTGCTGTGTAGGGAAAATCCTCTTCAAGGCAGCTTACAAGGTAACATTTTACATAATTAAAATACAAAATGTAATCCAATAAAAACCTTCAATATAATTGCAAAAATTAAAAATCCAGTTTAAAAAACAAAAATGGGCTTATCATTTATATGAAATCAAACTGGAACGTTGATTTTAAAAACAGTATTGAGGTAAGAAGCATGATCAGAGAAAGTTTCTGAGTTCAGTACCAGTGCAATGGATCCACGATAAACTATGGGCATTCTAACAGCTATTTCACCCACGATGCATTTCTTGCATGGGATAGCCCTTCCGGTTTGGAAAAGATGTGAACAGCTTACCAGTTGTGTGCATATATTTCAATAACTGTGGATGTCAGAAATCTGTCCTGGCTGGCAGCTTGCATGTCTGCTTATATAATAGCCCTTTGCAAGTATTTGCACCTGGTTACAATTCACTGTGTTGGAGAATTGTACTGTGTTCAGTACTGTGAGCTCTGTTCAGACCCCACTGTTTTCCCGACTGGCTCTTAGATCTTTGAATATTCAACGTATTTGAATCTTGAAATCTTTGGATATCCAACATATTCAGTGTTACCCTTAAACCTACTTCCAGAGTTCCCACTGTTGGGTTTCTCAGTCACAGGAGTGCTGTCAGTGTGTTCAGAGCCATGCCGTTAGAGAAGGGCATCCAGTCGTGGTGGGGGAGTACTTACATGCACATCCACTTCACCAAATCTAGCCGTATCTATGTGCAGTTGACAACAAGGGCAACAGACAATAGGATCCAGGGCATACAGCGGTAACAAGGTTGGAGTGCCTGAAAGACTGACCCTGCTTTTAAGCAAGTAAAAAATCTAGCCACACACCTGCTAGATCATACAGCTCAGTATCGGAGGCACTGGCCAGGGCTTCCTCTAATTCTGGATCCAGAGTCACCTTCTTTTCTGTCCGGGTTTCTATTGGTCTCTCTTTGGGCACAAATGCCTTTCCTTCAAGACAAAAACAAACTGAATCAACTAAAGAACACGACGGCAGTGAGCTTAGGAGAATTCATCCATTCTAGCATATACTATATTCAGAATGAGATCAGAGAAGGAGCAAGAGCGTTTGTGTATTATAGGCAAACTAGGGCAAATGCCCAAAATTCAGCATGTGCTCACATTTAGAGGGGAATAAATATTGACCACCGTAGGATTTAGTCCTGAAGGGGTTATTGGGGGTCAACCCCTGTTCAGCAAAGAATCTGTAATTTAGGATATAACTACAGGCCTTCTAATGGATGGCTGTCCAGCTTGTTCACAAAATAAAAGCCAACAAAAGCAAACATTTAGCTGCTGGTATTATTTTTAGGAAAATGATTCATAATTTCCAAATTTAAAAGCTGGCAATAAGGTAATAATTTTCAAAGGAATGCATCAGCTCTTGAACATGTCATAAGTTAAACCTTTCCTGACTCAATCCCATAACGCATACTGAGGGATTAAATGGCTTACATCATCACTGCTCAGCAGCAGGGTTGTCCTGTTTTCATTGTTTTATACAGTATGTTTTTATCCTAACATTCTTCTGAAGAACTTGGGTCAAGTGCATGTGAGATAGACTGGTTTAAGAGACCCAGTTAAGGTAGTCAACCCCAAGACAATCCAGTAAGCTTTATGGCAGAATGGGGATCAGTCCATAGTTCTGATCTTACATTCTATACACCATGTTGGCTCCCCACTTTTATAAGGTGGGGTGATTCACAAAGAAAAAAGAAACCTAATAATCATGTGTTGCATTTTGAGAGCCAAAAGCACTTCACCTATTTACATTATCTTTGCAATAGCTTTGTAAGGAAAACCAGCATGTGTCTTTCATGCACATGCTTCACATTACATAAAGGGCAGCCCGTGGTCCAATCCCTTCCTCTATGCCCTTATCTCCAGTCCTGTAGCCTGCCCTGCCCTGCTAGAATAGTAGAAAGTCTTTCTCTCAACTACAGTTTAATAGATTCAGTTTTAGGGCGTTTTCAGATAAGACTATTTCTACTTCCCCAGTCCTCCAGAGCATTTTGAAGCCAGATATGTAATCATCTTCATTCCTGCTCAACTCGGATCACTGAGAACAAGCCCCTTCCACCTAACAATAGGTGAGTCCAAAAATCGCCATCCAGATACTGTCCTCCACCTGAGCTGCAGCAGCTCCTAGAATAACAAAGAAGTGGTGGGGGGATTGAACAGCTAACTCCCACCCCCATTTGTCAACACACATTGGGTGCATTTGTCTGGCCACTTCACAAAACATCTGAGCTATTACAATATGAGAAAAAGCTCATGGTTGACAAGATGTTATTCCTTCGGAATATACATTTTTGATGATGGCACGATACTGTCTTTTGTAGCCAGACACCTTTCCCAAGAGCTGCAATCATAGCTGCACTATAGAACATTCACATGTGTGAGGAGAAGAGAAAAATGACTCACTTGAGGCTAAAGACTAGGAGGTGAGTCAAGGTGAAGCAGGAGTTCAGTGCACACTGTTTATATAAGCAGGAAAATCAAGCTAGCAATTTTTTACAGGAGCTGTAAAACTGACTAGAAAGATTATATTGGGTTTGCTGATAGGACTGCCTGTGAAATCTCTTAGAGGGTTCCAAGTTCAGCCTGCCTACAAGTTGCTCTTGAGTTCCAGGGTCAGAACTTAAAAACAAAGTTTTGTAATTTGAGCTATGCTGCAGCTGGAAGAAGACTGGCTCAATGGCCCAAAGAGGATTATATGTGTGATCTCTGTGATGTAGGACCAGTGCCATATGTGGAGGGGTCCTCCAGATCAGGTTCATACTTCATGCAAAGCCATAATCTGTTGACTTAATGCATTACATGGATTCAACCCATTTCTGTTGTTTAATGTTATATGAGAAGTAGGACACAATGATTATTCCACCAACTATGGTTAAAGAAACCAAAGCTTAGAATAGAGTGCAAAGTCAGCCTATATACTTTTGAGCTGTAAAGCCATGGTGCTCCAGATGTGTGAAATGGATTTCCCTAAGCAGATGTGAATGTGTGCTAGAAAAGTGATCAAATGGCTTCTACAGCCTCCTTTTCCACCTCCCACCAATTCCCCCGCCTCGCTGTCCTTCCACAGTGTAACTGAAACCATATGGTAGGCCTTAATGTATCTACAGGAACTCCACAAGCAAATGAATGTGGGATAATTCATTTTGTCCAAGACTTTCCTAGTGAACCAGTCTATTTCAAACAAAAAACAAAGGAGGTGGGCTAGAAAGAAGGGGAAAAAAACAGATGCACGAGGAGGATTGGCTTTTAATACAATATTCCTACTGCCTCCTACTCACTGTGACTTAACAACCATGGCTGGTTGTATATATATGAAATGTTGTCCAACCTGCAACATTTCATATATATACAAGATGGCTTTTTTTTAAAAGGACAGCAGATGTACATTATCACACCTTTGTGTTACACATAAACCAGCAGAATGCTCATGCCACCTTCCCACCTGCCTGTCCCCACACATACAGCCCAAGAGTGCTGTCAGAGTTGCCAGTTACTATTTGCAATAGTGAAAAGTAAAAATACTTTGATAATTGAAAGTGGGAAAGAAATATTCCACCATCCATCAGTGCCAGAGGGGTGCATGTGTGTCAGGGAGTCATTTACCTCACTATATTAAGAAGCAGAAAACCCAGAGCAAAGCTAAAATATCCAGAGATTCTTGATGTGGACATATTGGTTGCAAATAGGTAATTATTCCTTTTCTATAAGGATAGCAATGTTAGCTATTGGTTTTACATATCACACTGAGGCATAATGTCATTTGCTTAAGTGTGGCTGGGCATGACATATAAACCCAGCCACTGTGTTTTCATCTTAGCTTGATGGGAAATTTCAGCCAAATGCAGTTTGTTCAAACCATAGTTTAGCTCAGTCTGTGAACTCAGCCATGAGTTTCAGCAAAAAGGGATAAGTTGGGGATACTCTTAAGACTCACAGATTTATGATGGCATACATTTTCCTGGGCAGCTTCCCTTTCATCAGATGCTTAGTTTTTCACCTAGATTGGCTGTTCCCAATTACCGTTTATCACCTGATCTTTCCAGTGGGTTGGGCATTGTCAGTTTTGTTATCTTTTTCCTTAGAAAACCTGTTTCTGCTTTATTTCAGTGAGTACAAGATATTCCCAAGCAGCTCCGTTCCAAGGAGAATTGGGCTGTTAAGCTTTACAAATAATCATTCCCCAGCAATTTTCACTGCAAGGCCTGCCAAAATAAATAAATAAAGGCTGTGGTCAGAAATACCACATGTCTTGGATGTGCTGCCAACAAGGATCATGACTTATCCTTATGCAAGTATCCCAATGATTTTGCCAGCTTTAAATCAGGAGGCTCATCTTGCATAACAGCCTGGAGGTTTTCCCACCAGGCTCATTAGGGCTGCAAAGAGTTATCCCAGCAAGGCAGAGTTTTGCAAGATCCCAGTTTCAGAATGCCTGTCCTGGAGCTCACAAAGGAAAGGAAAGAGAACAAATGAGGTGTGAGACTTGGAAACTTGAAAACAGGCTTCTCCAGGTCGACAGGTAACACTGACATGTTGGATTAGACAGATATTGCAGGGAGACACTCTTGATCACCAGGGATAAATAGGCTAGATATTATTTCTTTTGGGGTACTTCCACAAGAGAATTCTGTACTAGTTTGTAAGCAGATCTGGTTTTCTCTGTTTCCATGAGATCAGCAGGGTTGGAGAACTCACCTGATTTATCACTATCTCAGCTACTGGGTTCTCGAAATCACTGCAAAGCTAGGGGTAGTTTGTTTTCAGATGCCATGGTTTACTTTTCCCATTAGTTGGAACTCTTGCCTTGCCCCTCACTCTGGCTTCAGGTTCTGTAAGGAATGTATTGGCTGGATAACTGATAGCTTCCCCTTTGTAGCCCAGGCAAAAGGAGGAGGGGTGAAACTGACTAGCATTTTGTCAGTTTCCCTCTACTGTACTGTCCTTTCTTCAACAGGGAAAAGTCCATGGCAGTGTGTCAAGCTATTGTGGGGTGGTGGTTTTCATTTTCTTTTTCTTTTTCATGTGAAATGGAGAGTGAGTAAGGAGATTTATTGCTGCAGGACCTACTACAAGTCAGGCAATCATATTTTGCTTCTTCTCACTGTTATTGTCTTCACTCCCCAGAGTTTTGTCAACTGGAAATGCTGAGGGCACAAAGTACATTGCTGCCCTATCTGCACAGCTACAAGCCCTGCAGCAGCAAGAACCCTTTCAAACCTATGCTACCCAAAAGGGAGAAAACAAAAAGGGGAGAAAAACCCCAGAACAACCAGCCTGGCACTTTGCAGGACAGTTTTAAGGAACTGAGGACAAAATCAGTAGTGACAAAATTCATCAATTTGACCTTCAGTTACTTCACTTGGTTGTCTGAGGGGCTGCAAAGCCATCAAACCAACACTCCCCTTTAAAAGACATGAAGATTAGAAGCGGTTAATGGTGATGGAAGGGCCAGAGTTCCCTCTAATGTGGAAATAAAGCCCCAGCATTTAAAAAACAACAACCTAACTGGCAAATACACCTCCACAGAACTGAAAATAAATCAGATCAATTCTTCAACACTGCTGACATTATGAGAATACAAAGATCTGGAGATGCAGAAACCTTGCATACCAATGCCCTCAGCATTTCAAGTTAGCAGAAATGAAGACAATCACAGATTGCTTTCAAACTGCTTCAGAGAGTTGGGGAAGTAAAAATAGTATATTGTGTGGAAGCACCCTTGTTTCATCTGGGGTCCAGCTGATTTGAAGGACACTTCAGGTGAATCCAGAAACATTTGTTCTCTCTCTAACAAGGGGGCTTCTTAGTCAGGACTTGTGCTGCTGATCTTTTCTTCCAGTGTCCCTAATGAGGTAGGGGCTGTAGAACGAACCACAAAGCAGGGGAGAAGTGTTGCATTTTCTCCCTTTTATTTCTTTAACCCTTTCAAAGCTGGCAAGCTTCAGCAGTGCAGCAGCACCAGTGGAGCTGTGGTTGATGTCGCTCCTCTTTGCTAGAGACCCTCCATGCTAATGAAATTAATAACCCTGGGAAGAAAAGCTGGTGGAAACAATCTCCTAGGCAGGTTGGAGTCAGAATATTCAAGCTAAATAGTATCTGGCCATTCACTTACAGGCTTTAGCGTTTTTCAACCTGGTTATGCTGCTGATAATACATTGCTGTTATAAAGTGCAAATGTACACATCTACAACTAAAATAAATGATTTGGACGTAAATAACAGAGGAGAGAGTATATCTTGTCCCCCAACGTAGTCAAATCTTTTTACCCTATTCAACTGAAATGTGAATAAATGTCTATGTTTATTTAAAAGCTTACTAGGGTCTGGGTAAAACATATACTAAAGCCATAACAAACAAAACCAATTTGGAATTTTAAAACACTCATACCACTTCCTTTTGTAAGGAATAAGTGATATTTGTGCCTACCACTGTCTGATCAGTGCCATTAAATCATTTCGCAACTAATTACTACATGCTGTTGGGATGAGTTTATTCTGGGTGGAGTTTCCTGTTGCTGTTCTCTTTTCAGTGGAAAGAGACAAAGAAAGCTCGCTGTAGATCATTCTTCAACCTGATGATCTGCAAATGGGTTGATATTAGAAATCCCAGAATTCCTAGCCTCTGGCTATAAATGACACTGTTTTCCTGAATGAGAACCATGGAATTTATCAATGGAAAATGTGGATCAGAACAACATGGCTCCTAAGATTAAAAGTTACAGAAATACTTTGAGAAGCCAACTGGGAAATTTATTAAATCCTAGTGAGCCAATCACTCAGAGGCCATGTATGCCTTGTGAGCCATAGGGTGTCCAAGCCTGATATTGGTGAATGTTAGACTAGAATCCAGGAAAGAAAACAAGGACAAGAAGGGTTTTGATGAGGGTAGCCCACAAACAAAACAAGCAATTTGTAAAACCAGCAAGTTGTTCTGTTTTGTGGTTTTGTGTGTGTGTGTGTTTTATATTGATTTTTGTTCTTAAATGTTTTTAACCATTGTAAACTGCCCAGAATTGCTGGGAGTCAGGCGGCATATAAATCTAATAATAAATATTATTATTATTACTATTTTAGGCTAATTGCATATTAAACCCTTGTAATTTGCATAGCTCTCTCTCTGCCAGGTTGGGTGCAGCAAGGTGGCCACAGAGTCTTTATTTCTTTATCGCTGCCATCGCAGTGCTGAACGTACCTTTCTTTTCTCCAGTAAAGGGTACAATATCTTCTCTGTCTTTGTGCTCCAATGCTTGTTTCTCCAAATACGACAATAGCCGCTCTCTGTCAAAAGGCCCCGTGGCAGGTTTACTGGTTTGATCTTTCTGTCGAAAGCCTGCTGGCAGAAGTGCATTCTGCCACAATAAGTGTGAGAAACAGAAGGAATTATTAAGTCAGGAGGAATTGAACATTTCCACAATTTCTTTAATTTGACACCTAGCTCAATTGCATGTTTGCTTGAGAGCAAATGGAACTGAGAAAGTGTATTGAACAGGTTTTATTTTACCTAACTCCAGGTAGGCACAAAAATGGCAACTGCCAAAGAAATCTGTTTTCCCTCAGAAATGACATTGCATTTGGGGCACTTTTGAGGAAAAGTGGTAGATGCTACTGCTATTTTTGCTTCAAAACTGATTTGGAAAAAGTACTTCAGAGCTCAAGGGAGCTATTCATTAAGACAACGCCATTATTTCAGACTTGAGTGGAAGTCTGAAAAAAGTTCGGTTTCTTGAATGAATAGCAGAAAGATGCTTCTCTTCATACTATCTAAAGTACTTCTCCTGAATCATTTTCAAAGCACACTAGATTGCAGCCCCGTTCTACCACCCGTAATCTCAGCATGTATCTCCTGATTATCCCTGCTTCATAAGTCACTGCAAATATTAGCAATAGACCACTTTGTACCTTCTGAATATTTTAGACTGCAAATCCCACAGTCTCTTGTCACAGGCTATACTGATGGAGTTGAAGACATCCCATTTAGATTGTCTATCCTTGTCTTATGTTATAACTGGGTTCACATACCACATTAAGCCATACTGCTGCTTTTTAAAAAAGTTTTAAAATTATGAACTTAGGAATTATATGCAGTGGGTTATAGTTTATTGTGATAGACATTGTGGCTGTAGTTAAAACTAACCATAAACTAAGATATAATACAAGAACTTAGCTTGTATCTTTATGCCTTCAGGCTTTATAATGATTTTAGGAGCTAATCTTGAAAATCAGAAATTTCGTTTCATTGTTTAGAATGTACCTCTGGGTCTAGGTCATCAAGAACATTCTCTAGCTGTTTTAGTTCATCCTCAGAGAGTTTGTTGAGAATTTCATCTTCATTGATATTTTTGTATTTCTCCAACTCTTTCCGGAATGGCACTGACATGTCTCTCTCTCTCAATCACGTCTGTTGACGTTTACCTGTCAGTCATTCACAAGACAGTCTTCCAGATCCCTGGGAAGAAAGAGATAATTTACACTCATTGCAGAAATGGCTTATTGGCAGTATTTTTACATGATATGATACAATATTATCTTATCACCTCCATGTTGCTTTCAACTATTAAAAGCCCTTCATGTATATTAGCTCATTATAATCCTAATAAAAACTCTAAGAATTATCCTTTATTCTGTAGGTGACAGGAACTGAGGTTAAGAGTGAATATATTGCTAAAGACAACCAGATGAATTCACAACAAAATAGGATCTGAGCTGGGGACTCCCCAATTCATCTCTCAGCACCTAGCCACAATATTACACTAACTATAGTAGCTTTTCTTTCTTTTAGATCTTGAAAAGGAATTTATCTGGTGCCTGAAGGAAGCTACTGTCCACTGAAGGATGGTTTTCTATTCTAGGAAATAATTTGGGAAGTTGGTAGAACAATTCATGGGATATCAAGAGTGCCCAAACTAATCATAACAACAAATATGTATAAATGTATCATTGTTGGGGGGGCAGAAAAATGGAAATAGCTATTTGGAGGGAAGGTTATATAAGGAGGTAGTGGACTCTGTAGACAGCTGCTCTTTTGTGAGACCACTGAACTGTAGTTAGCAGCATCTCAGTGAAGTTCCCACAGATTCTAGACTAACTGTACCTACCTGAGCTGTCCATTGGAAAAGAAAAGGTGCATTTTAGCAATATGTTCTGTCTGAGTTCTGATATATTCTTTTATCTTTGGGGGTTTTTTTCCTGGCCCTGCCTCTTTGCTTGCCTTTGGCTTGGCTTGGCTTGGCTCTTGTTCTGAGTACTGGGTTGTGCCATGGCCAAGCCTGATCCAGAATCACAGCCATTCACAGAGGGGAAGAATCTTTGAGATTAACTTTTTTAAAACTGATTTTTCAGGATACCAGTTGTACGTTTTGTTAGGATACATTAATGATATCTTTAGATAAGTCAAAGCAAGCTAGGCACAGAGATATAGGAGACCAGAACATTAAACCACCATCCCCACCAACCCATCATTCTAAACCCAACTGGGAAGAATCCATTGACCATTTCCGTACTGCTTAGCCAGTAATTGTTTACTTTGTAAGCTGTTAGGAAATTGCCATTTAATAATAAGATTACCATCTTTCTTGGCTAACTGGATTCTCCACCTACAGCCTTATGGAAATATTATCCTGTCTTGTCTGAAAGATCTTGTCTGTAACGTGATGCTCTGAAATAATCCATTCTCATTCTCTCTCTCTCTCTCTCATTCCCTTGCCACCCAATTGCTCACTTGGATAATGGGCATATTGGAAGGAAGCAGAGGGAACTAGGATCACAAGGCACTCAACAAAAAGGCTTCTAATATACCTGTGTGATTAGAGAAAGGCTTGTAAGTGTTCTTTAAAAAATTGATTGAATTATCACATGCATACAAATCATTGTTGCTTTATGAGATGGACAGAACACCAGACACAACATCTTTGTCTGTAATCTGTAGCACCCCTCTAATATTATGCAGTATTTTCCTTAAGTCATCAAAATATTTTTATATAATACCTTAAAATAAGTTGTGGCTAGGAGGGCCTTTGCACAACTTCGTATTGTGTGCCAGTTGCACCCGTTCCTAGATCAAGGGGCCCTACTCATGGCCAGTCATGCCCTGGTCACCTCCCAGTTGGATTGTTGTAATGTGCTCTACATGGGGCTGCCCTTGAAATGCATCTGGAAATTTCAGCTGGTGCAAAATGCAGCGGTGCAAGAAGTTATGTATGTTTCTGGTAGAACGCACATTATACCTCTGCTTCACAAGCTGCGTTTGTTACCGTTTTGTTTCCAGGTCCAATCCAAGGTGCTGGTGTTGACCTTTAAAGCCCTACATCACATGGGATTGGGTTATCTAAGGGACTGCCTCTTCCCGATTACATCTGCCCTTCCCACCAGATCCAGCAGAGAGGGTATGTTACGGGTTCTGTCACCTAAGGAGCTACTTTTGGCAGGCCCTAGGTGGTGGGCCTTTTCTGCTGTGGCGCCTGCCTGGTGGAAAATACCCCCCCTGAAGTGAGGCTGGCTCCATCACTTTTGAGCTTTGGAAGATCCCTCAAGACCTGGTTGTGCCAGCAGGCCCGAGGACCCCAAGGGACTGGTGAACTAGTGAGGTGACTCCGTTATCATTAACATCCCTTCACCTACTATTTCTTTGTCTTAGCTTTGTTTTTTTATAGTTTTTAATGTTTTTTAATAATGATAATTGATTTAGATATTGTTTTATCTTTGTTGTATGTGTCCTAACAGTCAGAAATCACGCTGAGATGAGGAGTAGGTCTCTAGTATTTATTACTGCTACATAAGACAGAATCCTAACAAACTGAAGAAGCGTGGGAAAAACCCAGACAGATAAACCCCAAAAGTTAAGGCGGGTCTGATCTGTATCTCTTTGAATGGCTGCTTAATTCCTCAGTACTACGCATGCGTTTTCCCCCCTGGACAGAGGCCCCTTCTTGCTCGCCATCAGTACTCATGACAGCATGCTGCCGAGAGTCACTTGTTGTGAGATGGACGGCTATATAAATCAGATGGATGGATGGATGGATGGATGGATGGATGGATGGATGGATGGATGGATAAATTTGCCTGCTGCCAGCAGGTGACCTCAGCTAGAAGTCATACCAGCTGAATGTTTCGTAACCCCAACTCCCTCTATTAATGGCCTTGTGCCTGACTAAATCAGAGGACAAGAGAGGCAGTAGTTCAAGTTTACAGAATTACAAACTTGGAATGATCTTGGAGGTCACCTAGTTCACCCCCTCCCCCCAACAGAGGTCCTACAATACACTGTAGGCATAAACAAGGCATTTTGCAGTGCAAAATCCTTGGAAGTATTGAATTCTGTTGACAGTGATGACAATAATACACAAGGAACACAGTCTGCCATGAAATTTGCATGTGAGGACCTATTTCAGATCCCCACCCCCACCCCAATCCAGAGCCTCTGAAGATTTTATTCATCTTGAGTAATTCTGGGAGTTGAAGGCAAATGTGTACCAAAGGTACCAGATAGGGGAAGGCAGCCTATAAGAACAAACAGAAGCTATGCTTGAACATTATTGTCCAAGCTGACTTCATGAAATACAAAGAACATGCGTCGTTTATTAGGATAT
This sequence comes from Candoia aspera, assembly GCF_035149785.1. NCBI lineage: Eukaryota > Metazoa > Chordata > Lepidosauria > Squamata > Candoiidae > Candoia > Candoia aspera. The sequence goes on along the minus strand of NC_086165.1, from coordinate 8,302,290 downwards.
TCATCTCCTTTGCAATGCCCAGAGAAACATGCTGCTGATTTAACAACATGGAAAAGAGCACAATGCAATTCGAAATTCTCATGCACACTATCCATTAGAATGAATGGGATCAGTGCATGAGCGCTACTGTAAAAGTTCATTTAACAAGAAAATGATGATGATGATGATGATGATGATGATGAAGAAGAAATCCAAAGTTTTGCATGTGTAGAACTGGAATGAATGGGATTTACACAGGAGAAGTTCTTCCCACACTTTTCTCAAGGTTAATCTCCCATTCCAGCGAAAGGTAGAAAATATTTGCTGACCTGGAAACCATTTTGAAATTGTGCATTCAGGTTTATAGCACTGTTTACCCATCAGACTGATTTATTAAGATCTGTACATAGACTAATAAATAAGGTATTTGATGAATTTCTAAATCCGAACAGTGAAACAATAAGTATTATAAATTTATGTGAGAGAAAGATTCAGATTTATAATTGGGATGAGTTATGTCTCAAAATTTTCAGTTGCTTACTTGACCTTGCTTCTCAAACATGGTTTCCTAGGAAAAAAATATTCTTACATTCTGAGTGAGGGTATGATAGGGTTTACTTTACTCTGACTTAGCTTTACAATCTCATCTAGTAACGTGGTTGTACTAGTTGGGGCATGATGTTATTTCACATGCTTCTTAAACCATGTGTAGATCCCAGGGTACTATATGTCATTCTTGGACCACTGTACATGACCCCTACTTACCAATATTTTGTTGTCAGCATTTTTACCCCAATACTCCAGTGAAACATAGATGACTCAAAATAAAGACATACTTTAAAATTCCCACAATGCTTCTGGCATAATGTCATCCTGAGAATAATTAATTTATCAACCCTCCTTGGAGGGAGTTAAAAATTGGCTCAAAGAACTATTCTTACTGCTCACTTTGAAAAGTTCCCGATGGGATACATCAATTCTGTTTTAGAGAACAATCCTGAAGAACAATTTTATTGGGCCCAATTTTTTCTCACTGAAAATTACTTAACCAGGAATATTCTGTTCTGTTAAAAGAAATCAGTCGAACTGGGCCTTAATCCTTGTTGCCAAGTACAACAGATGCTTTTCTGTTCATCTGCCAAAGATGTAATTGTGTGGCTATTTATGCACATCAAGTTCACACTTGCTTTGATCTAGAGAAGATTAAAGAATTTAATATTAAAAGAGGGAAAATCTGCCACTTTGCTGTGCAAAAAAGTGACAATAGAACTATACAAGAATAGCATTTAATGGGTTTGGTCTGGGAACAGAAACAACCTTTGGGTTACTTAATTGTTGCTTTAGCCCAATTGCAGTGAAGGCGATTGTTTGGCCATCCTCTTTGTGGAAACATGGAAAATACCCACAGAAAACAAGGTTTTCTCTATGAACCTCCCAGAAGTGGCATCCCAACATCAGAAGCCATCCAACCAAATTACAAGTGGATGTTTGAGGCATACAAAACCTGTGGCCTTCTAGATGATCCTCAACTGCACCTCACAGGTGACCTGGCCAGCATGGGCAGTGATGAGAACTGATGGGAGTTACCATTTAGCAGCATCCGGAAATCCAGAGGTCCCCAGCTCCAAATTTGTAGCAAAGAATATGAAGAAAGTCAGAGTATACTGATAGTCAAACCAGCTTTCTCTGTCCTGGTGTCTTCTATATATGTTTGCATCCTAGTTCAGAAGGCTGGGAGTTCTGAACTCTCTTTCAAACCAGAGTAGGGAAGCTGGGTTAAAGGGTCAGAATTGGGCTGCATGCATAGATTCAAATCCTCACTCACTGGATAACTCTGAACAAATCACTTTTTCTTGGTCACTTGCCTTGCAGGGTTGTTGTAAAGAAAGAGAGAAGTCCAAGAGAAACCATTTGGGGAGCAAAGGGCAGGAATACTTAATCAATATTTCAGTGCCAGGGTTCATGCAAGGAAACTACTCTGTACATGTAACTCGGTCTTTTCAGGCAATCCTACGCTGTCGCCTAGATGCTCCTTCCATAAAATGTTTCTCTTCAGAAAGAATTCCTGCTTCAGAGAGCAGCAAACTCCACCCTTGACCAAGGTCATAAACTTATAATCACTCCTTTGAATTCTTCCAGGAGAAACTCTCCATAATGCTCTTTTGGATACATTTTTTTTCTTTCAGAGATAACATTCCATGGGAACCAAGACTGGCTCTATAAAAATGAAGAACCATCTTGCAGAAAATGTGACACTAATAGCTGCAATTCTCCCCCCAATTCTCCCATTCTACAATCATTCTATTTTAGAAGGCGAAGAGATTTTAGAGGTCATCTACTCTAACTCACTGCTCTGCAGAAATCTTACTACAATGGCTTCCCTACAGAAAGACAAACTCTGCTTAAACCCCTCCCAAGGAGAAGAAACCCACTATTTCCCAAAGCAGGTCACTTCTGCATTGAACTACTTGTATTGTTTGACTGTATTTTTCCACTATTTAGCTAAACTAGTCATTTTTGCAATTCAAAGCCATTGCATCTAGTCCTTTCCCCTGAAGCAACATTTAACATTTTTCACAAAAATACAATTAATTATCCATCCACTGAGAAGAGAGCAGCATGCCAGAAATTATCTATAGCCTAGATGAGCAAAGAAAGTGCAAGCTTAGAGTAACATACCTAAATACAGCTTTTATCCCACAAACATTCAGAAAAATTCAACCTTGGGCGTGCTCATAAAATGCTGAAAACCCAACATTAATTCTTCAATCACAACTGATGAACATCAAGGTGTGATGCAGGGTGTGGTCAGAAAAGTCAAGTTGATGGCTGCAAAGATGCAGTTGAAGCTCTGCCTCTTTTTGTGCGTGATGCATATAAAAGACTAGGCAGAACTTTGATTGCACCCTTGCAGCTGTCATCTTGACTTTTTTTTTTAACCACAACCTGCGGATACACCTGATTATTTGTGTTGCTGTGAACTCTCCATGTTGATTTGCAACCACTGTGAATAGGCTGGCTCTACCTTTAAAAGTATACAGTGTTTCTCAACCTTAGCACCTCTAAGATGTGTGGACTTCAACTCCCAGAATTCCCTAGCCAGTTGACTGGGGAATTCTGGGAGTTGAAGTCCACACATCTTAGAGGTGCTAAGGTTGAGAAACACTGGTATACACTGTAAGGGAATAAGGACAGCAAGCAGAGTAATACATAAGGATAGAGGATGTGTTTGGGGGCATACCAATTGCTCACAAGAGTGCCATATAAATCCATCTTCCAGCCAGTTCCATGAAACACTGAGGTGCGACTGATAGATTAATCAGCACAAGCTTGTATTGGGCCTTATTCAACAAATGAGGGTTATAACCAGCCATGCAGGCAGTGCATGTTTCCCTGTCTGGATTCTCAGGATTTGGTTTTTCTTTTTAATCTTTTAATTTAAGCTTCTATTAAATTTTCTTTGGGCATGCTTATTTTGGCAGACACATCTGGCATGGTTTCTTGCCTTCCTCTTAATGTGTACTGATTACACAACCGCAGCTGGGTCGCAGGGGGGGTGCGCGGTGTCATCTGTGGGTTTAGAGAGGAGACAGTACAAGGAGGGCAACCAATTTGTCCAACAAGTGAGTCTCTTTGAACTTTTTTTAAAATCAAACATTTTAATTGAATTATCTGATTTGCTAAATACTAAAAAAGTACATGATATGAAAGCAGAAAGTGATTTTTTTTTAAAGGACACCCAATTAATAGAGAATTACATCTACTAACTAACCCTTTTCCCCTTCATTCCTTGTATACTGACTGGCATCATACACTGTACTCAGCCACAGATTATTTCAGCGTGACTTACTGAATAAACCACAATAAATAGAGTCATACTACTTGCTAAGCCAAAAGCAAACAAGCCATGTTGGGCTTAGCAGGTGGCGTGAACACTGTACATAAAGAGGTGATTCCTAAGGAGGCAGCTATGTTAGACCACAAGCCTAGACACAACTCCTTGGGAGTGATCCTGGGAAAAAAAGCATTCTCATAGTCTGAATGGGGGTATGGAATATTAAGTTCACTTTGACTTAGCTCCATGGTCTCATCTAGTAACCAGATTCTACACATTGGGACACAATATCACTTCACTCGCTACCCGATTCTAATCGTTGAGTCTTATGGTTCAGAAATCTGAGTAGAGACAGGCAAGCTTATGCTCCGTCCATCTCTTGAACCCAAACCTGCAAGAAGAATCTTGGCTGCCATCTTAAACCTGCTTTCTAGGGAGCAAAAAGAACCTTTGAAAACCACAGGGCTCATTTTCACAGAAAATAAACTAAAAAAAAAAAAGTCAACACGTTGCACAAAGGAACATGTTTCCTAAGATGTGATCCATCCCCAAATGATCAATTGGGCTGAGAAAAAAAATCGACTTTGCCCCCCCAACCAAAACTGCAGCCATCATTCTTGATGTGGGCGGGGGGGGGGTTTCTTTTCTGCATTCCACACTGGGGCATTTCCCCGGAGAATCATAGTCGGCAAGCATCTGAGATATTGCCCAAATCCGGAGCCCTGCACCTAAAACTAAAGGCGCCCCCAAATAGCCACCGAGGGGGCAGCTAGAAAGGGGCCTGCAGTGGGACAGACTAGCTCCCTTCCCATCCGCCCCCCTTAATGTATCTTTCAGTATTTGTAACTAGGAGGCAGCTGTAGCATATCGATAAAGACGCTCATTTTCGCAACATCTGGTGATTCTTGCAAGAATCGGGGCGGATCCTCCGATACATCCCCCACCCCGCCGCCCCCCACCGCTCGTCCGCCTATCTCCGGGCAACAGCAAACGCCCGGGCAGCGGAGCATCCAGCAAAAGCCGTCGACTTCAGGACGGGCTTCGCCGCCAGACGAGGGAAAGGCAGTTCGGCAGGAGCCGAGCCCACCGCCGGGCGCGCTCTCCCTGCGGGAGGCAGGCTGGCGCGGGATGCCCTCGCTTTCTCCCCGGCAGCATCCTTCCTCCAGGGCGGCGGCAGGCAAGGAGCCAAGCAACCCGAGGAAGCGAGGGGGAAGGGGCGATCACAGGGCTTACCCAGCCGCAGCCGCAGCGCCGCCTCTCCCTGACCGGGGGCCCTCTTGCCCGAATGGGAGCCCGCACTCCGCCCGGTCCTTTCTCCGCGCGCTCCAGCCGACCAAACCCAGAGGGCTGTCAAGAGGCAGGGCGCGCTGCCCAAGCCGGACGGCCGCCGCGCAGCCTCAGTCGTGCTGCTGAGCAGTATGGGACGCGTAGTTCGAGGCTGCTGCCATGGAGACGCTTCTCGAGTGCTGCCCGCCGGGGGTGGGGGGTGTTCGAGCTCTTGTAGGTTCTGCGCCTGGGAGGCCGCGGCTCCTCCAGTGCTGGATGCAGGGCGTGGGCACCTGTCGGGTTTCTGCGCGGAGCATCCCCTTCTCCTCCGCCTCCGTTTCATCGCAGATGGAGAATCGGGAGATGCTTCCAGCGTTTCTTCCTGTGTCGGAATTGATCGCTTTGGCTTTGCGCCTCAAACTTCAGAGGTAGCAAAAAGATCCGCTTTACAGAGCGAGGTGGAGTTGGGAAGGAGAAACCAGGTCGCCTTACTGTATTTGGAAGTGCATTAAAAAAAAAAAACTTGTCCTCTAAAGAGTAGTCCTATTTCCCACCCCCACCCCCACCCCCACCCCAAAATCTTAAATTCCAGAGTTAAAACCTCCTTCAAGTGTCTCATTCTGGCACACAGTTTTCCTAGCCTGTTTTGTCTTTACTACAGCTCTGAAAGTTAACTGAGAGCATACAGTTGGAGCTCCCCAGTGTTTCTCAGTTGGTGATAAGATTCTGAAGCTGTTCTGTGGTGAGTCATGAAACTTTTAAGACCCTAAAATTTAGTATAAATGATAAACAATGCTTGCAAACATATAAACGTCCTCAGGAAAAAGTGGCCCTTTTTGTTTCTATTGTGATGGGATACAAGTTTTTTGATAGACTGATTGGTGGAACTTAAGATACAAAACTTGAGAAACACTAACCTGGTGAACTTTATGTGAGTGGGAATTGGAAATATGTGGCACTTGTCTGACTCTTCAGTGGCCCCACTGATTTTTCTTTTCTTTACTTATAATAAACAGTACAAGCGGCAGAGTCACAAAATAAAATGGCTTATATGTTTGAAGAACATGTTGAGGGTGAACAGTGATGCCTATGTTACTGCTAATGCAGGAGTTAGGGTATTTGAGATGCAAGAATTACATTGTGGTCATATGCAAATGAGATCCATCATCCCCATTCCTCAGACAGATTTAATTTAGAGAGCCCCAGGGAGGCAGTTAAATCCTGAAGTAATGACAACAGCTGAGTTTGCACCAACAGGGCATCCCCAGGGCAAACTTAGAAGCAGTGATTTATATAAGACAGATTGCAGAAAACAGGTAAAGGGAGACAGATGAGGCCACTCAGGAAAAATATCACCCTCCCCTTCTCAGTCATCCCTTATCAATTAGATCGAAAAGCATGTTAGGTTTTCTTAATTGGAAGGAACACTCAAGCAATACTTTTGCACCTGTTCATCTGTGTCAAGAAACTGGATTCTGCAAAGTAAGATACTGTTCTTGGAGTCCATACCTTCTGACTTTAAAAGTCTTCCTTGTTAATCTAAAATACACGACTGCAGTTAGTGGAAATTGATGCCTGGTCATTTTCTGATATATATGTAACCTTTAATACAACAATCAGAATCTATGAACTCATACTGCTATCCTAATGTGACTTGTATGGTTTTGGTTGTGTGTGTTACATGAATTCATCCACCTGTAATTTGTTCAAACTGTAGTTAAAGAAACCATGATTTAGTCCTTTACACGTACCTTGTCTACAGCTCTTTTATTGGATCTGCCCTCGTTGCTTTATTTTCCGAACTCACAATGATTCAATATAAAGCTCTGCACTGAACAACAATGTGAATCTGATGAAATGAAATACCCGTCAATAAAAGCTTTTACTAATATAAACCTTAAAGGCACTAAAAGAGTAAATAGGCATTTCACAGATCTTCAGATACCTATTCCCATTCTCAGCTGGCACGGAAGATAGATTCTGGGTCTGAACCCAAAGGGAGATGGAGAAACATGATTAAAATTAAATCCATTACAACAGCAATGTAGGCTGAAGATTGCATTCCAAAACTGCAGTTATATTATGACAAACAAATTTTGTTATTAGCCCCTAGATTTCCCCAGGGCTAGTGCATAAAATAGAATGTTCACCAGATGTTTCATTGGGCTAGGGATTCAGATCTTGTAGATGGGCTGAGTCTTTCATACCTCCAGGAGAAAGAAGGTGACAATAACGTGAGTAGTGAATTGGTCTCTGTGGGATTAAAGATTAACTGGGGCTCAAAAACAGTTCTATCTCCCAAAGCTTTTATAATCCCATAATCAACAGAATTCTACAGATTGTGGAAGACTCATCAATCACACATGTAGGCGTGGCAGAAATATGTTCAGGACAGGGTTGTCAGGCAGATTTAGCCACTGAGCAGAACAAACAAGAGAGTTTGTAAACACAGCGGAGTTAGCTTTTCAACATGTGAAGTGAAGAAGCAATATTTAGCTGACCTTGACAGTTCTCTAAAAGCTGATTTGAGTTGGAACTGGATAGTACTTGGGAAATACCAGACCTGTCAGCCTGAAAAGTTGAAAACAACACCTCCCCCCAAAGGCAGCTGCGAACTACTACAAAACAAGAATGTGTCTCCAGTCACCAGGAGTTAAGCTCACCTCAAAGGAGATTTTATACTTTTTTTTTAAATTAATGTATTATCATTATCAAACAGGAGTGGGCAACAAATGGCCCTCCAGATATTGATGAATTCCAGTTCTCATAAGCCCCAGTTAGCATGGGTTACTTTGATTAAAGGGAGACTATTACAGCAGATTGTTAAACTCAGAATCTATCATTAACTAACTCTATTACTACTAATTCACAGAAGGAAGCCAACTGTCACCTCTTCCTTCCTGAATGGCATATCTCCCTGTCTGTTCCTTGAAGCAATCTCTTAAATGCATATGACAATGTTTTCCAGTATAGTAGGACAGCAACAGTCAAAGGCATTTAGACTTACCAGATCAAAGATAAGCCCAGCTCTTGGCAGCTTTCTGTTTCCAGAACTATAACCATACATAAAACCAGTCCGGTAAACATCAAACAAGATCTTCCACTATTATTGATGTATAATGAGCCATGCATTTATTTAATTAAACAGGGTGCCTCTTTAGAACAGGACATTATAAATAACCTAATTATAAGATGCATATTGCAACATGTTCTCTAAGATAAATGGTAAGATGCTCATCTTATTTCTGTCCCCCTCTGTGAAACCACACAGTCATCAAAGGCTAGGTTTAATCGGTCTCCACTGGCCCTCCTCGAACCTTGAAATACGCTCAGTCAGTGCTCCTGGTTCCTGTGCACAGCTCACAATGTTTCTCTGCCTATGTAAATAAAGAAGCTACTTTCATGGATTAACGAATCCATGCCTTAGTGCAAGGTTTGAATTCCCACACTGTTTCTGTGATAGCTTGTCGAAAGATGACAGGCTCATTTCTCAAAAATTATATGTAATAAATGTGCCTGTGCCTGTTGGAACAATTGATTTATTTCTATCTCCTTCCCGAACAGAAATCATTTTAAGATGGAATTTTACAGGCAACAGTAAAAGAAACTCCTTTCTAAAATCAGTTTTAGCTGCAGGTAGTTATGTAAATCAAGCAGGAGGAAGACACATGTCTTTATTGTCTGTTGTGGGAATTTCCAGGACCGAGCACCGATTTGTGATCAATGACCAAATAATAGTTACTGTCTACTTTACTGTGCAACTCCAGTTAGGATATGCTCCATGCATTGGTCTAATCCTGATTTGAAGCCACCATTCTGTCTTGTGGAACAAATTCTTCTTTATGCCACACACATCTAGAATCCTGAGCAGAAGCATTTCATACACTGCAACATTTCACCACCTGCACCATTTTGTTACAGATCCCATGTGCTACAGTACATAGCATGTACACATCAGCAGATTTCTCATAAAAACATCTACTATGGCCTTTCTGAGTGTCCCAAACAGATCCCATTTCTCATTAGAACAGAGATGAGCTCACGTGTGCTTTAAAAAGACTGCATTTTTCCAAGGCTTGCTGAACCCTTTGAATTGCTGCCTTCCACTCTTCCAGAAGCTGAGTTTTCCCCTCTGGGGAAGGACCTGCTTATTTTCAGCTCTGTTGGAGCCTCGACCAAAAATATTGGGAAAACACTGGTCTGCTAAGAAGCCGTACTGAATTCTAATGGACTTCTACACAATGGCAGCCATCCTCTGAGCGCACAAAAGTCCCCCTTCACTCGAGCCAGAGGCCCTCACCCTGCTCAGTCTCATTCTCCAGTGAAACTCACACAACCATTATACCATCCAGGCTGCTCAGTGGCAGAAAAATCGCAGAGATGCTTCATGCATGACCAAACAAAGAGTTCTCAGAGAGCTTTGTCTTCCACACTGGACTTTCCCATTGCAGACCAAAAGAAACAGGACCTTAACCTTGACTCCAGCCGTGTGTCCATTTCCTTGAGGGTTGCCTCTTATTCAGAGCTGCAGGAATTCCCCATCGGTCAGAAGAAGCTGGGCATTAATTGCATTTGCCCAACTTTCAGCCCAGACAGAATTGTTGCTCAGAATGTCCAGTTAGTGTAGCTTTAAAAAAAAAATCCACCATGTTTGGCAGAAAAATAGCATAAAATCAAGTCAGAAAAACCTATGAAGGTAAGCTGTTGTACAGAAAATGTGTTTGACCTGCTTGCCAGGAGATACATCTCACTGAACTCAGTTGGCTTTAAAATAGTGCTATAGCCTTTTTTTCAACCAGTGTAGGAAGAAACCTAGTTGAACTCAATGAAGTTTTCTTCTGAGCAAGCACGTTTTGGTCACAATCTGGCAATAGCAAACTACTCATATCTATTCAGAAAAGTTCCATGTAATTCAGTGATTTGATTCATGCATCATGCCATCATTTCTTTAGATATAGACTAGCAGTATGTGGACCTATCCACTGTGGTTTATCAACTATAATAAACTATGATTAAATCAAACGATGGTTTAGTATGATGGATAAAGTCAGTTGTTGGTTCATTTATCCTTTATGCTATGCAAAATATGGTTTATTTGGCTTTGGCTTAATGTGCTGTGTCAATTGAGCCACTGTGTATTGTAAACAATGGTTGATGGCATAGTCAACATATGGACCAAGCCAATGAGATTTATTTACAGATAAATAAATGCATGTAGAATAGTAAGCTTAAATTGCAATCCATCATCTATACTAGAAATCAGTTCTGTTGAACAAAATGGGACCAACACCCAAATAGCCTTGGATGGAAATGTGTTGTAATTTGCATACACCTGAGCAGCTAGTGGTTAAGATGTATTCTGACGTTCCATATAGCAACTCTATACATATCTTTGCAGCATCAAACTTACTTCTTGCCTCTGAGCACATCAGCAGCTGGGTATCCTTTAGGCTTTAATCCAGCCACATCATAAACACCAGGACTACTTGTACTTGCTCTCTGCTCTTCCTCAGGATGGCACTTCCCGGAAGATGAGTCCCCCAGGTTGGAAGGTATCCAAAGGACAGATTGATGTTGTCCTGGTTGTGAGTGTCCATTTGCTTTTCTTGGCAGATGATAGCAAGGGTTGCCATTTCCTTCTCCAACTGACTGTATTTAGCCTAATTCAGCCTTTCAACCCTGGAGGAAACCTTGAAATATTTTTCAGGTCTTGGGGAACTCCTGCACATTCAGGCCCAATATAGGCCAGAAGTTACAAAATTACTATATTCCTTTCATGGGTAGGCCTGTATATACAGTATGCATTAACAGTGCTCTTAAACTAAGCATAAAGAATTAAACTTCTTTAATGTGAAGTTGCCCGAATTTGAAGTAATTTTTTAAATCGTGATCTCCCAGGGAACCCCTAGTGACCTCTCGTGGAACCCGAATATGCTACAGAACCCTGGTTGAGAAACCCTGGTCTAATTCCTCATCAGTGACCCTTCTGGGAGTGGGCATTCTGAACAGAATCGCATTGGTGGGATGTGCAAGCCCCATCACCACTACAGTCCACGAGGGTTGCCTGGTTATTGAACCCATTTTTGGAGTTTGCACATTACATGGGACCATAAACTCTGAGCTGTGAGGCAAGTTTGCATAACATGCACACAAAAAGAAATAAGATGAAAAGTAATCAAGTTTATCTGTTGGGTAAATGCAACCACTAAATCTTGTTGCTGAGGAAGCCTGCCTGGGGCATGAAGAGTGGGGTGAAGTCAGCTTGGCACTAGCAGTTACAACTCATTGCTTAAGGGGAAAATGTAACCGATATTTCCATGGTGTGAATCTGGCTTCCATTTGCCGCAGAAGGCTGTCCCAGGAATATACCGGATTCAGTGTTGTTGTGCAACTGCCTTTCCCAACCGGGAGGCCTCCAGATAAGTTGGGGCTACAGCTCCCATCATCCCTGGTCACCCCGGCTACGGATAATGGGAAGCAAAGCGCCTCCCCGCAGCTAACGGGCGCTAACTAAAATAAGCTGCGATGGGGAGAACCCGTCTCTTTCCCTCCGGCGCTACTGCAGCCGCCTGGGTTGGACGGACTACAGCCGAAAATCAATGGCGGACTACAGCTCCCATGAAGCCAATCGGCACCTCCGAGCTATCGTGTACTCTAGGGAGGACGCGCAGGCGTAGTGGCCGGGCGGAAACAGCGCCTGTAGTTTTTACAACTCTGCGAGGCTGGGACTTCTCCGGGTGTGGGTGAGTCTGGACGGGGCCCGCGGGCGAGACAGTCGGGGGGCTTCAGATGAGCCAGAAATGGGGGGCGAGGTTGGTCTGCCTGCTTTTTTCGTCGGTTGCAGTTCCGGAAAGTTGCAAAGTAGAGCGAGGAAATGGAAGGCAGCGAGGGCAGACTTTTGCCATAGAAAGGCGGGGAGGCGGCCGGGCTGCCTCCCCCAGGCTGCCGCCCTCCAGGTCGGCCGGACTCGCGTGCCGTCGGGTGGTCCAGCCAAGGAGGATGGGCGGTGGAGTCCAGCTGGTGGCGGCTCAGAGCGGGCGCTGCGAGGGGGAGGCTGCGTGGCGGCTCGGCGGCTCCTGCGGGGTTGGGAATAAAGCGGGGGGTGCGCGAAAGGGAAGGAAGGTTGGGGCGCCGCAGGAGTATCGTTCCTCCCAGTTGTCTTTCTTTCTTGGCGTCCTCTTTCTCTGAAAGCGTGAGAACCCTCCCCACCCAGGGACCTCGCCGCTCCGCTCTTGTCATTGGGAAGAAACCTCTCTCTCTCTATCTTCTGTCTCTCCCCCCCTCAAAAAAAGAATCTGAAGTATTTTCCTTTTCTGCGATCTCCCATTCAAGCTCAGCTCTCCCCGTGCCTAAAACTTCGGGCAAATGAGCTGCGGGTTGGTTGTTTTTTGACCTTTCCTAATGGACCTGGCAGCCTGACCTTTAGCACCGACATCAGTCATGTCCTGCGAAGTGTGTGCCTGTGTTTCGCCCTGCAGTAGCTTTCAAGTGCTCTGGAGTCTAATGCTTATGTCACGCTCGTATTGATGTTCCTTACACCGTATGCGTTCTCCGTGGATTTTCTTTTTCCTCTGCGTGGGCTCCTACCAATTTGGATGGGTGCTTTTTCTTCCTGACCTTGTTGGACTGAACAACAAAAAGCAAGACTTTTACCTTTCTATAAGCAGGGGGGCATAAAAAAAGGGAAAACTTCTTGCTGAGGTAGCTCAGTGGTATAACCCTTATTTTGCCTTTCAGAAAGTTTCAGCTTCAAACTGGGAAAGGTTGCTCCAGCAGAGTAGAGCAATGTTTCTCAACCGTGGCGACTTTAGGGTGTGTGGACTTCAACTCCCAGAATGCCCCAGGCAGCTTTGCTGGCTGGGGCATTCTGGGAGTTGAAGTCCACACACCCTAAAGTCGCCACGGTTGAGAAACACTGAAATAGAGCTACAAGCCAGCACAGATAGTACTGTGCTAGAATAAGTCATGTGGCCTTTCCCTATGTAATGACTTCTAGAAGTGTTTGGAACTGTCTGTCTCATTCTAGTCTGTAGTCCAACCATTGTAGAGCCCACTTCATACTTCATTTTTTTTCCTGGGATTTTTCCAATCAACTGTCTGAGCACAGTTCTTAATAGATGCAGGAGAAGTTAAAGTGTGTGCAGTATGTTGTTCCAGGAAGAAAGGGTGTTACCCACAGACTTACTAATTTAGGATCCTGGGAGGGATAGTTTCTTGCTGTTTGCAGTGAGGCTGTTTGAAATGAATAATGTTCTGTCATCTTGGATGTGTTTGTTCTGCCTGGTTTCAGTCTGGGCAAGGAGGGGAGGGTGTATTCTCAAGTAAGATGCTGTCAGTGGATCCCCTTGCAGAGTAGGTTTATTGATCCAATTTGCATCATTGCCCAGAAGGAGTTGCAGATAAATTAGGGCAGTTGCTCTTTCCAGGAGTGGCCCTACCCAGGGGGCAGAGTAACAGAGCTTCCTGGAAGGGCAGTGAGGAGTTAACTATATGCCTGCAGCTCTCCCTGCACTCTGTCTTCTAAGGTAACCTACTACTTTAAGGTGTGGTGAAGGATGCTGCCCCACTGCCAACACTGGAAAAAGCTGCCAGTGTTTATACATTGAATGGAAAAGGCTGCCATCTTGCCCTTTGCCTCAGGTAACAAATGTCTCAAGCCAGGCCTGGCTCCTTCCCCATGTTCTTGTTGCTGCTTGCATCCTTGGAGGTTTGACAAAGCAGCAACAAGAGCAAGGAGCAGGATAAGCTTGGGAGTCTTGGAAGAGACCTAATATCGGATACCCAGCAATGCTGGTCCTAACCTGCACGATTGACACAAAGATGTGTAGAGAGAGATCTGGAGTTTTGAATGCTCCTTCAGTAACATTCAGATGATAAAACTCATCTGCCAGCAAACTTTGGTGGGTGCATCTGTTGATATAGGAAGGGATCCTCAGACTCTTCAGCTCATTGACCCCTTAATGAAGTTTCAGATCATTCATCAACCCCTGAACATTTATTATGTGAAAATAATTTGATAAATACTACTTTAATAGTACTATGAATAATAACAATAATGGATAGTCCCATTGACCCTTGGAGGTTGATATTGACCACTTTGGAGAACGCTGATGTTTTATCACTATGCTATATAGTTAGTATATTAAATCAGGAATTTCTCCAAAAATTGCTAGTGTTAGTTTGTGTTTAGTTGCAAACTTTGTTGGGGTGTAGCCTCTCCAAGATTTCCCAGAGTATCTACTGATGGGGAAAAACTGGGATATGAAGGCTAGTGTGGTGTAGTAACTTAGAAATGGGAAGAGCTATGTGCGCCACCCAGAGCTGTTTAAGGTGGGCAGCCATACAAACCTTTTAAATAAAGATTAGCTTTCAAATCCTGCATTCAAATGCTGTTGTATTTTACCAAACTGCCATTGGCATTTGGTCTTTTCTACCTGCTGGGCTGTTGACCTTGATAGTTGACATCTAACTTTGTAGTATAGGGACATCCTAAATTCAGAGAACTACCTAATCTCAAAAACATTTTCTTATGATGGCTCTGGAGACAAGTCACTGGCATCCCTTTGCTTGCCCAGCAAGCTTCTAGATGAATGAAAAAATGTCAAACGTTATTCTTAAAATTGTAACCAAGAGGAAAGGAAGGTAGAATCCAGACATCTGCCCTTTTTAATTTGTGCAATCATATCTCAATTTCAGACCCTGTTAATATCCCTTCAGATTAAAAAAAAAAAACATGGAGCAGGTGTGCTTTCTCAAAAGGTCTGTGATTAATGAATGTGCATCCAAAGCTATGCTGCCAATAAAAGTAAATTAGGTTCTGTTACTTTAATAGGCGTTTCCGGTGCTGAGAGCACAGCTGAGTGGAAACCGGAAATGAGAGCATTTGAAAGGTCTGTTTGCATCCAGAAATTACACTTAAAGAGCAGGCCTCCCTTGGTGCACCAGGCTCTGTTTGCTTGGGAAATCTAGACATTCAAAACATTTTCATAATTATCTGGGACATCCTGCTCAGCTAGCTTTCTGGTGTGGATCTCCCAGATGTAGAGTTCATAAGGATGGTTTGGGAGAATATAATGGTTATCTTCATTACTGTACCTAATTATAAGCACATTCATTAGTGTGTTTCAGAGGGATATTACGAATAAGAAGTGCCTGGCATTTCTTATAGCAAAACCAGCTATCAGTTGTGAGCCATTTCCCAGTGAGCAAGGTGCCATTATGTATGGAAAGGAAAAGGAAGAGAATATTTCAGGCTAAAATATAAATGGGCTTGTCTTTCAAAAAAAAAAATCTGGTTTAATGGTCAGCATGATTATGATAGCAATGATCCTTTGGAACAGATAGCCATTTCTCAACTTCATTCATGCTTTCTAATCCGTGTCCTGCAAAGAACATTTATACTGTACAGTAACAAAAATCTGGATACGAGGCTGGACCCCTGTCGAGCAGTGGAGGCAATAACTGAGCCAAATTGACAAGATAGTAGGGCTGAATGGTTTGGGAAGTTCTTTGCTCAGTATTGTTGGCCTCCTCTGAATTCAGACAGGGGATGATCATGGACCCTCGAATCGCTGAACCTGAGGAGACCCATATAAAATATAATCCCATATAAAATGTATAAAATATAAACCCATATAAAACGATGATCAGTATTCGCAAGTAGCAGGATTCTGCAAGGTGGCAGGGTATTCTGTATCCAGTATTCCGTTGCCCCCACCCTGTGGAACACTCTTCCCCCAGAGGTGAGGCAGGCCCCCACTCTCCCAGCCTTCCAGAAAGGGGTGAAGACCTGGCTCTGCCATCTCACGTGGGGTGTGAGTTGGGGTAACCAATCCTGGGGGTGTTTAGCACCTTGAAGATGCCCCCAGAAATTAAGAACTTTTTAACATCTACGCCTTGGACTATATTATTTATTTAAGAGTGGTTTTATTGTATTTTTAAGTAGTATTTATTTTTGTTTTTATTGTAAACCACCCACTCACTCTGTGAGTGAGATGGGCTGTGACTAAATTTGAAAAGTAAATAAATAAACCCTTCCTCCAAAATACATTATTCAGATCATCCAGCATTCAGGCTTGCTAGCTGACTTCAGCTCGAAGGGCGAGAATGATCCTCCTCTCTTCACCCCACTTTGGAAGTTTTCTCTGGCTGTCCAATAGTGCCATATAAACCACCATGCACACAATGCTAATGCTAGATCAGATTGTATACAGAGAAGGAAAGATAGGGCTCAATTTTAGAAGACTCAGGTTAGGGCCAGAAAGTGTCCTAAGGATATGATGACGATATTGTTCTTGGAAAAAACAAAAGACACTTTTGAAAAGGGCAAATCTGAAAGAGGTTTATAAGGATACAGCTTTTAAATTCTTTATATTAGTAACTTCGCTTTACAAAGGAAAACTCAAGAGCAAAACCAAGAAAAACTTTACCCAAAACGGTATACGTAAATTTATTTTAAAAAGACAATTCAATTGCCATACTTTTCACATGAAGTGGAAGATTGCACATTAAGTGGTACCGTTTGTATGGTAAAAGTTAAATGACCAAAATAAAGGACAAAAGTGAGTTTTTGAAAAATAAATACATCTAAAGGACAGCTTTCTGAAATAAAGGACGTGTGGTCCCTGAAAGGAAGACCCAAGCATATAGCATGGCATGTAGGTTTAAAGGCTGGGGCTGCATCTTAGTAGCTGACCCAAATCTACAAGTGGGCAATCCTGGATTCCAACTCCCGGAGACTCCAGTTCTAAGGAACAGGCAGCAGAACCCTCCTGGGTTTTGCCTTTGCAAGAGAGGAGTCACATTGCATTTTTTGCACTGTTGTCAATATGTCTGGTGGGTTTTTTGGCATGCAAGAGGATAAATTCCTGCCTGAACAACCAATAATTTTCTATCCCACCTTTCCGCACAGAAATACAGCAAGATAACTCATAAAACCTGTTTAAAACAGGCAGGCGGACAATATAACAAACCCATTATTCATCAAAACAGGACTGCCTTAGGCATATGGTAAAAAGTCAAACCCGAAGTGACAATAGATACGCCTACAGAACAGGTTTGCACAACTGCCCACAGATTTCTGGCTGGCTAGGGAAGCCAGCGAGAGCCAGCTTGTGGTGTCGTAGTGAAGGCATCAGGCTAGAAACCGGGAGGCTCTGAGTTCTAGTCCTGCTTTAGGCACAAATCCAGCTGGGTAACTCTGGGCCAGTGCCCCTCTCTCAGCCCTAGGAAGCAGGCAATGGCAAACTACTTCTGAAAAACCTTTCCCAGAAAACTGCAGGAACTTGTCCAGGCAGTCTCCAAGAATCAGATGCGATTGAATGGGGGGAAAAAGGAAAGCAAGCAATGGAGTCCATTAAAAAAGGTTCACTCTGGATCACGACCCTCCGTGCTATTATGCTTTGGTGTGGTCCCACATATGTTAATGGTAATGATGATGCAGAGAACTTTGTTGGACCATTCACAGTCCAGGAGTGAAGAGAAAAGTTAACTTTTCTCTCACTGT
Organism: Candoia aspera; assembly: GCF_035149785.1. NCBI lineage: Eukaryota > Metazoa > Chordata > Lepidosauria > Squamata > Candoiidae > Candoia > Candoia aspera. Next base: position 8,284,705 of record NC_086165.1, on the reverse strand, counting down.
AAGATTCTAAGGAGGAAAAAAAAAACAACCTTACGATTAGTCTTCCTGAACTACTGGCCCAGTTTCAAGTCTCTGATTGATGGTGGAAAACTGATAAACCTCAGCCTGTCAGACCCTCCCTTCTTTAGGAAAGGTTCATCCGGAGACTGATTAGCGGAAGATGTGTGCTAGAAATAATGGTAAAGTGTACATTTTGTAGCATGCTGGCCCAGATTAGCTCCCATTTATTTTCCTCTGAGGTCATTTTCTATTTCAAAAGATGAGTAATGGGACCTTTAGTCGACTTACACACCAACCCTCCTCTTCAAAGGTATTTGGAATGGAAAACAAAACAAAACTCAAACATTGCAACTTGCCGTTCTTGATAACCTCCTTGAGGCCTTGAGAGTGCTCCAGGTCAAAGGGTCCTGGGTACATGCATTTTGCATCCCTTTGCTAATGTATTCGTGTAGATTTTAAATCAGGAAGGTTGGCTTTGCTGCCTGCATTTATCACAGATGTGCTCTGTGCAGATGAGGGATTAAAAAGGTTGGTTTTATGCCAGGAATTTGCCTGAGGGCTTGAAGAATCTTTGCCAATCAGGGCAGAGTTCTGGAAAGCTTTGTACCCATTTTACAGATCGGTGACACTGAGACCATAAAACAGCACTTTCAAAAGCAGGCAAAGCGTAATAGAAAAGTGAGCCACATGTCTCTAAAAGTATCTTCCTACTTTTCCTATTGGCAAAAGTAATTCCTTCATGTATTTCTATCTCTAAAAATGAGACTTCTTTGTTTTCTTGGCAAAATATGGAAACGGTTTGCCACTGCTACCTTGGAGGGTGTTTTTGTTTTTTATTTATAGTAATTTCCCAGTCCTGGCATTTCCTAGTGGCCTCTCATCCAAGTACTAATCAAATCTGCCCCTGCTTATCAGCCAGATGTGCCGTTTGTTCTATTTATAATTAAGCCAGGCTAATTAGGCCTAGAGTCAGGCTGCAGTGCTCACAACAAACAGTCCACTGGTGAGTCCAACCAAATGTGGGGAAAGAGGAGAGTCTGAGGTTGTAGCCAGGCTGGATCGTTGCATATTTATCTAGAAGCCAGACTTAGAGTCTGGCTTAGGAACTTAATTATCTCAAGATAATTTTATACATGGGAATTTGCAAAGCAGAGCATGCCCTGACTAGTTGGTAGGTGGTTGCATCTCAGCATGGCACGCATTTCCACAAAGCCAGCCAGCCAACCCTTTCTCTCTCAATTTGGCCAGCAATACGCCAACACCAAAGAGAGATTAATGCAAGGGAAGAAGGGAAGCAGAGGGACTACATGGCAGGCTTTGTTGTAGGGCAGATGCTGCCATCTCTTCTTTTTCTTCTGGAGAATTTCCAGAGCCCCGTTCTGTAGAACCAGTCAGAGGTGCTAAATTTGCCCACGAGTCACAATTTTGCACACTGAGCCAGCTCAATGTATAACGGAGAGTTTTCTTTAGTCTGGCTTAAGTAAACAGCCCGCTGGCAACCCTTGGTCATTGAAGGGAACAGAACTGGTCTCTGTGTGTATCCGAACCCGCCGTTGAAAGGCCTTTCCCGTGGTGCATCAACCCGCCCATCGGTACTGTGATCTCCTGTGATTATAAACAGTTCCACTAGTGATCGAGGGGAGAGGAACATCCACAATGGGGACTTGGCACAGACATGCAGGGCTTGTCAGCTAATGGTGATGCCACGGCTATTAACCGCAAGAGGCCATTTTCCTTTGAGATACTGGCTTGAAGTGAACAGCAGGATCAGGAAAGAGGGGAAGAACCATATGTGTGCAAGGCCTAGGAAGTCTGGCCAGCTTGCTGTGCAAGATGAGGATGCTTCCCTGCTTTTCAAACCCTCACCAGAATGTTCCAGGGGCTGGTGAATCGCAGAATGTGAAGCGTTTCATGGTTGTTCCAAAGAGCGCCAGGCATATCTCAGGGTGTTCCTCTGGAACTTAGAGTTGGTTATGGTGTCAACTGGAATTTTGCAGCCAAAGACTTGCCTGGCTATCCTACCCAACATCCTTTTCCCTCCTGACACTCTCCAGAGGTATTGGACTATAATCTGCATAATCCCTGGCTAGGATAACAGGAAGTACAGCTGAATGTTGGGAGAGAGCCAAATTGGAGAAGGTTGATAGGAGGCATGTGCTTTCCAGCATGAGGACATTCTGGGGTGGCTGAACTAGAGGGCCAACTTCCCCCTCCATTGGCAATGTTGCCTGGAGCTGCTGGGAATTAATGGTTCAGTAATCTCTCAGTTCCCCATCCCTGAACATCCCCTGAGCTCAAACAGCACATTGTCTAATGCAGTGTTTCTCAACTTTGGCACCTTTAAGATGTGTGGACTTCAGCTCCCAGAATTCCCCAGCCAGCAAGGCTGGCTGGGGAATTCTGGGAGTTGAAGTCCACACATCTTAAGTTGCCGAGACTGAGAAACACTGGTCTAATGAGCTGCGCAGTGAGATCAAGCAGCTGGACTGTGCCTTGAAAGTAAACACTGGAACTCAATAGGGTCTGTAAGGGAAGTGGAGCAGGAGGAAGGTTTGGACTTGGCAGTGACAGATGCAGAAACAGCTGGCAGATTTCTATACTCAACAGGAACATGATAAAGCATTTGCTAGCAGTGGTTGAAATCCTTTTTAATGCTTGTGTGGGGCAGTGGGGAAAGAAAAACGGCAATAGCAAAGGGCACGCAAGTAACATGCTGTCTTCCCAACCGTGACACCCTACAATCCCCAGCATCTACGGCCAGAACAGGAAAACATGATCCTAGCAAATGGGATAAAGGGAATACAGCCATACTGTTACGCTGAGCAAACCATGTCTTGGCGGGATATGTGAACTCCTTGTCTGTTTAACAGAGTCTCTGCTGACTGGCAGCCATCCTCCTGGTTCTCGGTGCCATTTCTCACCTGATCCTATTTCAGCTGGATAGATCAAGGATTAAACCAGGAACGTTGGGCCTGCCAGCAGGAGCATTGTTCTTGTGTTTCCTCTCCTGTGTTTTGGGGACCACCTGTACCCCTCACAAGCAGTTAGCCCATCTTGCTCCAAGCGTTTCTAGCAACACCTGGCAAAGAGATGCTTGTTAAGATTATCTCTTAGTAGCAACGCAGGTAGTTAAGCTTGGAAGGCCAACAACTCTGCAGAAAATAGCGTTGCCATTGCTACTCATGATTTGTGCTTTGTGTGTAGCTGAAGTTGCCTGTGTGCAAACTCTGTGTTAAAGCTGTGAAGGTGACCTTAATGAAAGAAATGGTCTTTATATACCCAAATAAGTCCGGGAGTTCAGTTTCAGTGTAGTTCTTAAGACCAGTAAATCCTTTGCCTCTGTTTTCCCCCTACTCTCTTGGTGTTTCAACACTGAATTTTACATTTTCCATTACTGACCTAAACTAATGTTGGTCCTTTATAATTGGAGTAATACGACTGTAGGGAATAAAGAGATGGCCTTATGCATTTTCTCCTTTTAAGCTCAGAAATGGGAATTTGTAAGTGTTTTCTTGTCGTGGGCCCAAACTCAAAAAGAGGACTATTTTCTGCTTCTTTTCACTTCTCTCAGGGTTGTGTGGTACAGTTCTAAAATAATGTAACTGGGCATGCGAAAAATGAGTAACTTAGGGTAAAATGTGTACTAAAATAATGTAGCTAGCTGTGTTTTTTTACCCAAAACACTTTACAGAAAAAAAGAACAGAGTTATTAATGAATGTAGGTGAAACTGACACAAACTAGAAATAAACTAATCCATCTAACCTTTTTTTTGGAAGCCATACTTTGGAAAGGATTGGAGACTTATCCTTCCAACCAGCTCTGAAAATTATTTAAAAGCAGTCATCTTTTCAGATAAAGAGTTTACCTTTGTTCCAAACATCATTTTTTCCTTTTCTCCTGTTCCTCATTTCCTTTTCCTCTCTGGTACAATTTATTAACATTCATCTAGGACACGTGCTGGCTAGGGAATTCTGGGAGATGAAGTCCATACATCTTATAGTTGTCATGGTTGAAAAACGCTGATCTAGAAGGTACCAGGTTGGGGGAAAGCAAGTTGTGCAGTGTTTGGATCCAGAGCAGGAAAGGTGCTGTGGAATTTGGCATCAGTTTACCTGTTGGTGGTTTCTTCGATAAACCATGCCTTTTCCTGGTGCACAGTCACAGGAAAAATTGTGTTCAAATTAAGGCGGCGTTAAGGGAGGCAGGGAGCCCAGGAAAAGGAGCAGCTGCTGACAGATATAATGAGCATTCCCATGCTCAACCTGGAGCTCCTTTCCTGTTTTAGTTATGAAGAGTGTACACCTCTAGGGGACACTGGAGAGCATCATCTTAGTCATCAGTATAGCAGTAAAACAACTGTAGATGTTTTTCCCTGCATCCTCAGATGTGTCGCTCAAGTGAATTGTGTTCGGCTGGTGGGCCCCACTAGAGAGCTCGTTGCAAGACTTCCAAGGCTTTGAGTACATTTTTTTGCCTTTTTATCATTCCAGGTAAAAACACAAGCTAAGGCCTTGGTCTTGCTATCCATTTGACAAGCTACTCAACATTCCTCTGCCAGAGTTATGGCACTCCCTTTCCGGAAAGACTTGGAGAAATACAAGGAACTTGATGAAGATGAAATCTTGGGCAAGTTGTCTGAAGAAGAACTGAAGCAACTGGAAACCGTCCTGGATGACCTTGATCCAGAGGTCTGTACCTATGGCCCCGATGTTCTTTTAGCTTTTCCATAGCTTGCTGATGCTGCTTTAAAGGTTGTTCTGTAAGGCAGGGAAACTTGTGGTCTCTTGAGTATGGTTGAACTACAACTCCCAGTGTTTCTCACCGTTGGCCATGTTGTCTGTTGGGAGCTATGGTTCAGCAACATCTGGAGGTCTGCAGATTCCCTACCCATCATGTAGAGCAGCCTTTCTCAACTTTTTCACCCTGGAGGAACCCTTGAAATATTTTTCAGGCCTCAGGGAACTCCTGCACATTCAGGCTCAAATCTAGGCCAGAAGTTACCAAATTACTATATTTGTTTCACATGTAGGCCTGTATCTATGTATTAACAGCGTTCTTAAACTAAAAATAAAGAATGAAACCTACCTCTTTAATGTGAAGTTGCATGAATTTGAAATATTTTTTAAAATAAATCGTGATCTCCCAGGGAACCCCTGGTGACCTCTCGCGGAACCCTGGTTGAGAAACCCTGATGTAGAGTGAGAAAGTTCAATACTAAGAGGGATCTGTTGATCACTATAGGCAGAATGGATAGGATAAAGCCTATCAGAAAATTCAGCCAAATTTAATTTAGCTTTTTATTATCCTCCAGGGAAGACCACTTGTTCTATTTGATGAAATGTGGTTGGTTGGTTTTTTTCAGTATAGCAAGAGTGTGTTTGTGTGTGTGTGTTTCCATTTAGTTTGTCTAAATCCGCTTGCGGGCTTTCCAAAGGCATCTTGCTTGCCACTCTGGGAAACTGTACACTGGACGTGACAGGCCGTTGTTCTCTTCAAGTAAGGTTGTTTTTGTGTTCTGCGATCTGTGTTTGTTTTGCTTCCTGTCCCAGGATGTGGAGCCTTTTTTTTCCTATCTGATAGCACAAGGCAGTGTTTCTCAACTTTGGCAACTTTGAGCTGTGTGGACTTCAATTCCCAGAATTCTCCAGCCAGCATAGGAATGGTATCTTTTGGGAGTAGTGTATTAATATATATAAGTAGATTTATGGGAAAAAATATTTAGATGTTAAAGATGTTAATGTAATGTTGAACTATATACCAAAGCTTTGGAATTTGACTGTTTATCAGGAAATTAGAAATATGATATTCTAGATGTCAAGGAATGGTTGTTGAAAATCTGTGATCTATCCCTTTTGGAAAATGCAGTCTTTTCAACTAATCAAAGGATGCAGCAATATGTATTATTATGGCAGAGGTTTTGTGATATTTTACAATAATATTTTGTACTGTTAATGTTAGAGTAGTGAATCCATTAGTAAACTAGTGACCGTTGACAAATATAAAATATAAGGTAGTTCTTTTCTTTGTTAGTTTGTATTTTTAGTTTGTTTGAAGTTATCTCTTTTCTATTTTTTTTAAGATTAGGGATTGTTTTGTTAATTGTGTGTGCATACAAAAAAAAACCCCAGAGGGGAATTTGCAGGGTCTGAGTCAGATGTGATGGATCTCCCTACTTGTTCTCTCTCTCTTTGATCCCTTCTCTCTCTGTCTTCCACTCTTTCTTTTTTCCTTTTTTTTTTTCAATTTTTTCTCTCTCCCTTTTTCTCTCTTTAGGAGACTGCTGAGCAATAAGGCTCCAGATTGAAAGGAATTGCTTGAAAGCAGCTGTGGGGGGGATAAGGAAGAAGGCTAAGGACTCATTTGGTGATAGAATTTTTCATCTTCCAGGAATGGCATACAGGTAGTCCTGCTTAACGACCACAATTAGGACCAGAATTTGGTTGCTAAGTGAAGCGGTCTTTAAGCCAATCCAACCTGATTTTATGATGCTTTTTGTGGTGGTCATTAAGCAAATCACAGTGGACATTAAGCAAACCACATGGTCATTAAGCGAATCACATGGTTCCCCATTGATTTTGCTTGCTAGAAGCCAGCCAGGAAGGTAGAAAATGGTGATCATGTAACCGTGGGATGCTGCGACGGTCATAAATGTGAACCAGTTGCCAAGCGCCCAAATTGTGATCATGGGACCACAGGGACACCGCAACGGCCGTAAGTGTGAGGACCGATCACAAGTCAGTTTTTTCAGCACCGTCGTAAGTCTGAACCATCATTAAACGAATGGTTGTTAAGTGAGGACCACTTGTAACATTTCATGAGTGCCTCTTCTGTCCTGTCAATGAAAATGGGTAGAACATGTTTCCTATGTACAAAAGCTGCTTCTTTTAATTCATTCTCAGGACACGTTTGGGCTTTATATTGAACAGCCTCAGTGTAAGGCTTGTCATTTGGTTCACTGTCTGTGTGAGTGCAAAAGGATTCATTTGTTCCTTTCGTTTGGCAGAACGCGCTGTTGCCAGCAGGTTTCCGGCAAAAGGACCAGACTTTGAAAAAACCCTGTGGGCCTTTTGACCGAGAGAAGCTTCTTTCATTTTTGGAGAAACAAGCACTGGAGCATAAAGACGTTGAGGACGTTGTGCCTTACACAGGAGAAAAGAAAGGTAATTGCTTCCCCTGGCTTGTCCATGCTCCGCTTCCTTTCTCTCTACTCCAACTCACAGACTGGATTCATATATCATGTTGAACCATTCTGTGTTTATTAAGCCACCATCACCTGGATGGGCACCCCATAGTAAGCCACCAACCATAATTAACAAGCCACAGGGGTGAGTTCCCCACACAATCACACTTAACCTACAAAGCATGAATGCTTATTTCAGGTATATCTTGCCTTTCCTCTGTGAGTTCCAGGCAGGATACATCTACCTCCAGTTTACTCCCACAACAACAGCCCTGTGAAGCTGAGAGAATCAGTGAGAGAAAGTCCCTCCATGGATGAGTGAACTCCTCATCCAGCCCAATCCCTTAACTCCAGTAGTTGGGAAAAGCTGTACTAGGGGGTAAGCCCCATGGGTTCTGAACAAGCATGCATCGGGTTGTGGTAATAGAAATGGAGCGGGTAAAGTGTGTACAGCAAGCTTCCTTGGAGTTTAAAAAGGGGGTGAGCAAAAAATGTCATCTTTCCAAAAGTTCAAGCACTTTTTTAAAAAATCCATCATTGCTATGCAGTAGCTTGATAGTTTTTTCCTCCTGTTCCAGTTCGGGTGAAAAGAACAATGAACCACTGTAGCTTGCAAAGGGAGCTGATGTAACAGAGTTTCCTTTCACAAAATGACATTTATGATGTAAATTTCATTGGACTGACAAGGGCAGCTTTGTGGCTGGAGGTCTGTGAATTCTCAAATGGTATGTCGAAAACTGGCCTGAGACCCCAGTCGGACTCTGCTGGTCCATGTTGGTAATACTAGCTTCGATGGACCGTGTCTGATACAACAGAAAGCAGCTTCCCATGTTCCTCTGATACTGCAACTTTTAGATAGGTAGGGTAGTCCTATGATGCAACTGGTCTGGAGCAGCTTAGTTGCTCCCGAAGCAATACAGGAGATTTGACTTGGCCTGTGATGATGGATGGAACTGCCTTGCTTAATTGTTTGTCATTAAGGATGTGCCCAGACTCGCCTGGAATGGAAGTGGATCAGTGGCTGCTGCTGATGCAGTGTAGTGGTGCCCTGTCTCCCGAAATAATATCTGCTTTGTTCCACAGCTCCAGCCAATCCCTTATGAACTAACCTTGAGATCACCTTTCTCCAACCTGGTATGCTCCAGAGGTGTTGGAGTCCAACTCCAATAATTCCCTGGCCAATCAACACATCAGGAAGGCACCATTAATGCCACCACATTGGTCCGGGTGGGAGGGCAGAGTTCATCTCTGCTTAGTGAAGCTCCATTAGTATCTCTAGTTCAAAGCTTGTGATCTTTCTTAAGAGTAAAGAAGGAAATGTTCTAGGAATGTTCCAAAGCCTTATACATGCATGCTTATAAAATGGGATGGAGGTCCTATAGGCTTGCAGAAGACTTAAACTACAGCTCCCATCCTTAATCACTAGACATATTGGCTGGAACTGGTGGGCCTCATAATAAATAGAGAACTACTGGTTCATTATCTCAACTATTGAGTAGTAGGATAGAATATTATGATGGCTTCAGTCTGACAGTCTGGCTAAACCATGAATTGGGCCTCTCGTTGCTGAATTTTATTTCATTTCCTCCTTATTTCTGATTGGGTGGATAATGTGATTTGATCTGAGCTTAGCATGTCGCATGAAACCAGCTAACAGGTTTATAAGGCATGATTTATGGTTTAACACAATATATGGAACAAGCTAGAACAGCTTGTTTAGCAAATGCTAATTTGTGCAGGGGAGAGCTCCGCTGCTTAATACTTTGAATCTCATTCTCCATTGTCTTGATGCCATTCATTGCGTTCAAGTGATCCTCGATGCATAAGCATTGGGGCGGTCTGGATGCATTCTCCTGGTTTTCAAAACAAGCAAAACTGGTTCTTGCTTCTTTGAGCAGTTTCCTCAGTAAATAAAGTTAGGGTTCCCAAATCATCATCAGAACTTCCATGGCTTTTATGAACACATGTGCAGATGTGTTCTCCGGGCAATGTTTGTGTTGGTGGTGCGTCAAGGAGGAAGAATCTGCGAGAGCTTTTTGGACTTCCGCCAACTGTTAAGTCATTATTTCCAAAGGCCCTAGAGGGATTTTTTTTACCCTTCGAGTGAGCAAACAATAAGCTTAAGATTTTTCTTTAAAGTATTTGCTCATTACCTGGAAAGGAATCTTAACTTTTCTCTGAAGACTAGCAGAGGTGAGGTCCAAACAAGAGGAATCTTGTTAGCTTTGGTAAAACAAACTTGTGTTCCGGGTATGCCCCATTCTGCAGAGGGAGGAGCTACATCACATCCTCGGGAGGTTGATCACAGCATCTGGAAGAAAAAGACAGCTCAGCTTGGGTTTAAATGTGGTTCAGATGAGGGTAGCCCTGTGGTGTCTGGTTCACTTGGAAACAAGTCCTCCAGTCTCTGAAGAAGTTGCTCCCAAGCAGAGCTGACAAAATATTTTACTATTCTATTCTATTAAAAAATAATAAAGGTTTGCTATTGCTAGTAACAGTATTTGGAGTCAATAGAATAGTTATTTGTGAGTTTAGATGAAAAGCAGGAAAGTCTGATTAGTGGACCAACAATAAGGAATGCTTGCTTTGTTCTAAAGCAATGTTTCTCAATCTCAGCAAGTTTAAGATGTGTGGACTTCAACTCCCAGAATTCCCCAGCCGGCATGCTGGCTATTCTGGAAGTTGAAGTCCACACACCTTAAACTTGCTGAGATTGAGAAACACTGATCTAGAGGCGTTTTTTTTTTTTGTTCAAAATTCAATTTCTTCAATTGTGCCATGGCCAACTTGTAAACTCTACTTGGCTCCCATCCTAAGTATACCAATCAAAGATTGAGCACCATGAAATACAGAGTTTAGATGTGATGTAGGCTAGCAATAATTTTGTTCACTTTCCACTTGGTTGAAGTGCTGAAAAAAGCCTGCCATGATAATTTATAAATGGTGATTGATGGGTTGACATTATATGAGCCTCATGGTTTGAGCAAATCATGGTTTGTTCAACCAGCCATTGTTAAAACAAATTGTGGCTTAGAATAATAATTTCAACTCCAGTCTTAAAATCACGTGGATTGAGCCCAGTACTGGCTAATTGCAATCACTCGGTCTTCACAAGGTTATAAAAATAAGGGTGGGGTGAAGATGAATCTTGAATCTATTCTGTCAAATCCAAGTGCATTTTTAATAAATTTATTAAATAATGATTAAACTTGCATGCCATCCAACTCTCAATGACTCATTTTTTTCCCAAGAAAGGCATCTTCTGCGGGCTTCCATTGATTGCAATGTTGATGAAATAGATTCCAGATGCTGCAAAATTTTCTTTCTGACCATTTTATCTTGAACAATCCAGGTTAGAGCTTGCCAAGGCTTGTGAAGATGTGCAAGTAACTGTAAGAGAAACAGAAACCAGATGGTGAAGGGAGTTAGGAAAGGAAATCCGCAGCTGTTTGAGCAATTGTGCTTCCTATATTAAGCCAGGCCTAGTTTGTTATTAATTAAATTATCTACATTCTGTCTTCCTATAAAATGATATATGTGCCTAGACATGTGTATGCATGAGCACACACATATATACAGGAAAAAAAATCCCTTTTTAGAGGTAACTTATAAGCATAGATTTAAACACAGGTAGATCTAAGTAAGGTTAGATTTAAACATATAAACAGATATACTTACGCTTTATTCTGGGAAGTGTATGTGTGGTATAATTATAGAGTTGGAAGAGGCTTTTGGAGACCAACCCTTTGCTCAGGACAGAAATTCAAAATAAAGAGTCCACCTGACCCAACACATCCAGTGAACGGGAGCCCACCACTGTTCTGTGTAATTGTTTCCACTGTTGACCTATTCTTATTGTTAGGAATATTCCGTTTTGCCTTTCTATAACTTAAACCCGTGTTTCTCAACTTTAGCAACTCTACGATATGTGGACTTCAACTCCCAGAATTCCCCAGCCAGCCTTAAAGTTGCTAAGGTTGAGAAACACCGACAGACTCCTTCTTCTTAAACCCTCTAAGATGATAGCCTCCTTCTCTCTGTGCTTACTACTGTATTTGAAGAGGGCTCTTAAAATTCCCTCTTCTGGATCTTCTCAAAGCTAGTTCCTAATTCCTTCAGCCTCTCTTCTTTTGCCTCATGGCCAGCCTCTGAACCTCTTCCAGTTTCCCTGAATCCTTGAAGTTGCTCTTGACAAATGAAGTAATGAGGTAAAGTGACCGGGGAAGAAAGCAAGCGCATCAGTGGAGCAATTTTTCCCCTCCAGGACCTTTTTTAGAAAAGTGTTTTGTTTAGGCTACAGTTTTCATTGGTTTCCTGCTGGACTGTGATGGAAAACCACATCTCCTTGCGAAAATAAAGAAGTGTGTGTGTGGAGGAGGGAAAGGGGGATTGTAGAGCCCACAAAGGAGAGAGCTGAGTAAATCTCCATAACCTTGGGGCCACCACAGAGAAAGTCCCATCCTGTGTCTCAGATGTTGGGGAAACACAGAGCAGGGCTCCTGAAGAGCTCTGTAAAATACAGACATGTTCACAAGAGAGGAAGGATGTATTCAGAACAGGAGTGTAAATGCAAAACCATTGAGAGACTTTTTCTGATAATAAAGGTTTCCTTCAAATTGAGCTTCACTCCTGGTCACTTGATGGACATGTCCATGTAGTTTTCTTGAAACAATGTGGAAGCGCTTTATTATTGCTTTCTTTCAGGATATTTTTTTATTTCTCCTAACTTGACATTCTGGTAAATGGCTGAAGTAAATGTTAATTCATGCAAGGTCATCTTGTAGGCTGACTTTATCCAACCTGGCACCCTCCATTGTGCGGGGACTGCAAGGCCCAGGATTTCCATCCAAAATCAGGTCTCAAGCACTCGGCTGCTAGAAATGTTGCTTGGTGCTGATGGGAACTTCAGCCCCAAACAGCGGCAGATACCAGGTTACTTCTGCTTCAGAGTCAACTGTTCAGAGCCAAGCACTGAGGCAGTCCTAAACTGCACGTCTTTGTCTTCCTTTGAACAGGAAAAGTTTTCATCCCCAAACAGAAGCCAGTACAAACTTTCACAGAAGAAAAAGTGACACTTGATCCAGAACTGGAGGAGGCATTGACAAGTGCTACAGACACAGAACTCTGTGACCTTGCAGGTCTGTAGGATGTGTTAAGATGGTGGGTTGGGGGTTTTCTGTTTGGGGCGGGGGAGTTGCTTGATTATTTTGCTTATTGAAGATCAAATGCATGCGTATAAATATTCATGAAAGGCGAGATGTTGCTTGAATAGTAGGCTTTTGGAAAATAGCAAAAGGAAGTGGGGGATGAAATTAGCACCACTTCTATGTTTGCACATCCATTGGCAGATTCTTCATCAAATGTAGGCGACTGCAGCTAATGGACCTGCATGAAGATCGTTTCCTTTCTATTCCCCTCTTCCACTGGCCAGAAGAATCCCAACGTCTATGAGAGCCTGCCTTGTTCTAAGTAAACAGGCTTCCAATCCCAATTTTCTATACAAACACAAGCATGGAATCTTCCTTGTCTACCAAAGCTATGCCCCAAATACATGTAACTGGAATGGGCACATCATCTTCCCCTGCTCTTACCTTCTACCTCTTCCTCTCTTTTTTCCCCATATTAAATTTTAGATTGAAAGCTGCTTGGGGCAGAGCCTTATCCCCTTATTTCCCAGTAAATTGATATGCATGTTGATTGATTATGTGCCATCAAGTCACGGTCGACTCCTAGCAACCACACAAATAGATTTTCTCCATGACGGACTGTCCCTAACCTGGTTCTTCAGCTCTTCCATTGAGTCCATCCCCCTTGCTGCTGGTCATCCTCTTCTTTCCTTTCCCAGCATTATAGACTTTTCAAGAGAGCTGGGTCTTCATGTTGATTAACTGATTATATGCCATCGAGTTGGGGTCAACTCTTAGCGACCACATAGATATTCTCCATGATGATCTGTCCCTAACCTGGCCTTCAAGACTTCCAATGGTGCCCTGTACTGAGTCCATCTCCTTGCTGCTGGTCGTCCTCTTCTTCTCTTTCCTTCCACCTTTTCCAGCATGTTGAGGATAGCAAAAATAATCATGGGAAATGGGAAATTTGGTTGCCACGTTGTGCCTTGTTGGAAACGAAAAGACAAAGTGCAGTTATAACCTGTGCCTCCCTCCCCACCCCACCCTTTTCTCACCTTGCAGCTATCCTAGGAATGCACAACTTGATAAGCAGCTCTCAGCTGCACGACATCATGGGAAGCAGCAATGGTGTCAGCAACGAAGGTTTCACAAGTGAGTGTCCACACTGAACGTCTTAAGTTGAAGCACCCAGCTTTTTGTAGAGTGGGGGCTGAGCTCCAAAACACTGATGGAGCCAGCCTAAAGAGATGCACAGAGATGACCCAGAACCAACATTTGATTAAACTGAAGCTGAATGAAAAAACCAGTTAATTAAATACCCTTCATAGGGCTACCTCCATGAACTTAATAATTTCCCTGTTCTGCCTATTTAAAAATTAGCTCGATGGCAACTTTTGGGGAAGTCCTGGGAGTCTGTGGCATGTAGGCTTAGAACTGTGCATCGTGATCTCAAAGGAAATACTGAGGGTTGGACTGGAAGGGCTTTGGACTATTTCCTTGGCTTTGAGTAACATGGATATAACATTTAGGGCTGAGCCATGCTTTGGGTTTGAAGGCAAAAAGGAGCTTTGGAGCATGGAGGGAGGACCCTCAGCACCTTTTCCCAGGATCATGCCCCACAACCTGGGAAAAGTGGCTGGTGCTTTAAGGAGTTGCAGAAAGGGGTTATGGGGACACCCTCCTGTGTGCCAAAGTCTCTCTCTGCCTTTGAATCAGAAACGTAGCTCAGCCTTAATTATGACATCAACATTTATTGAGCAGTGGCTGACGTAACATGCAGTTTCAGTGAAGAAGCTTCAGGTCAGCTACTCCAGCAAAGAGTGACTTCCTAATGCAAATCAAATCAAATCAAGTGAAGTTTATTACAGCCCTAAGGCCAGATACAGACTTTCTAATGCAGTCAAATACCTGTTGACTTAACTAATGGCCATCTATCCCAGGGTGTGATTTAGAAATTGGTTATTTTTAAAGCAATATATACCTTTTGCAGATGGTTTATTAAATAGCTATTAACTTTCTGTTGAGCCAAAGCTTTCTTTTTGGAGTTGGCGGTAATGCGATGATGAGGGAGCGTGAAAAACTAGGATTGTGTGTTAGTTGTAGAGTCCCATCATACATTAGTTGCAGGAAGGTGTGGTTTAGCAGGGACGTTACTTGTACAGAAATACAACGAGTGCCTATGAGACGTGTTTCTTACCTCTTAATTCAGATGTGGTCAAAGGTGAAAAGATAATCCCGGTCTTTGATGAGCCACCAAACCCCACAAATGTGGAAGAGAGTTTGCGGAGGGTTAAAGATAATGATCCTCACCTTGTTGAAGTAAACCTGAACAATATAAAGGTAAGAACTGAGTAGAACAAGTACAAGAATCCTTTTAGGGCAGAGCATTGTGATTATAGAATTCAGAGAACTGCAATTAGATGCGGGTGAGAATGAGGCCACGTTCACTGGCCTGGTCCTCTGCCATCACGTGTTGGAAGAGACTACCAGAAGTTGTAAACATACAGATTCTTCACACCATTTAAAAGGAAGGCAGGACACTTGACTGTAATCAGAGTTTCAATCAGTATTCACAAGGTTGCCTTTTTACTTGACTTCCAGAACATTCCCATTCCGACTCTCAAAGAATTTGCCAAGGCCCTGGAAGCAAACACCTATGTGAAGAGCTTCAGCCTTGCAGCCACTCGGAGCAATGACCCCGTTGCTGTGGTAAGCAAGGAGCCAGATCTGGCAGTCATAGCCCTGGTCTTCACGTGAGGTCACTGGAGGTGGGGGAGGGAGGCCCAGCCCATTCAACACACAGCTGTTTAGATCCACCTAATCTTCACATTGATATAGGTGTTTTAAAGATGTTTTCAACATCTGTCTGGCCTCTTCCATACTTGGGGATGAACTGTAACTGATGGACCAGATTTGATACACGAGGAGGCCCCAGAATGTGGTCCAGGATACTGTACAGATAGTCCTTGCTTAACGACCACAATGGGGACTGGAATTTTGGTTGCCAAGCGAAGTCAGTAAGCAAATCTGACCTGATTTTATAACCTTTTTTGCAGTGGTCATTAAGGGAATCACCATGGTCATTAAGCGAATCACATGGTCATTAGGTGAATCATGTGGTTCCCCATTGATTTTGCTTGCTGGAAGCAGGCTGGGAAGGTTGAAAATGGTGATCACATGACTGCAGGGATACTGTGACGGTCATAAGCGCGAGGACTGGCCACAAGTCGGTTTTAGCACCATCATAAGTCCGAACTGTCACTAAATGAATGGTCGTTAAGCAAGGACTATCTGTAGTGAGCTACTTCTGTGATTGGTTCTTAACAAGAAGAGTCCAGCCAAATCTCCCCAAGGGTTTCTCCCATTGGTCAAATCACTCAGGTTGAGGAGTTGTCATGGATGTGAAAGTTTTATAGCATCTGGTGAATTTTGATTGGCTTGAACAAAGTCAGCTGATGAAACATAGGCTAATACTTAAGCCTAAGAGGCAGCTTTAGCAATGTCTCAGCCAGCCAACTTTGCGGAGCAGCCCCACTCAGGGGAACAAGGTAATGTTTGAAGCCATTGAAGGCACCAGTAGGAGAGAAATCCCAAGCCAGCCCCCGGGCATCCCAGTTTTAGCTTTGAGAGATGCCGCTGGTGGGCAGCTCCTTCCTCTCATCTGCTGTATGTAAGGAAGCATGGCTGTCTTCTGTTGTGAATCCTGTAAGGTCCCAACTTCACTGCTGCTCTTTTGTGTCTCGAGGCTTTGGCAGACATGCTGCGGGTGAACCAGATGCTGAACTGCCTCAATGTTGAATCCAACTTCATTACTGGGACAGGCATCTTGGCCTTAGTAGATGCCCTGAAAGAGAATGAAACCCTGACAGAGATCAAAATTGATAACCAGGTAACATTAACACTTCCTTCTTACATAGCTGAGGGTCTAAAACATGGGCCAACTGAGCCTTGTTTAAAACTGAAGTTGTAAGACAGGGTCTTCCTCAAGGATATTTCTGAGAGATGTTTTCCTGCCCTGTTGCAGGTGAATTGCTTTTGAAACACAAGGAGGTTGTTGTTCCCTACCCTATTAAAAAAGTGGAAGCCTCTTTCCTTCAAGGCTTCACTCTCGTTGGGGTGGGGAACAAGTTAGAAAGTGGACTTTATTTCAAATCCGAAATAAATCTAGAAGGTTCTAGAAGGTTGGGCAAAGTGTTTTGGACTGGCTGTGGTTTGGCCAGAAGAGAAATTGTTTCTGAACTCAGAGGAATCCTGGAGTGATTTTATGGGGCGAGGAGGGTAAGGCGGATGCCTGTTGCCCGCTCTCTCCTTCTTCCCCCCATGTGGCAAGTCTCTTCAATAGTCTCTGCGATAGTCATGATGCCTTCCAGCACAGGAGATCCCACCGGTCAGCCAGCCTGCCTGCCTTCCTGCTGTCGATGTCTGCGTGGCCCTCTTTGGTGTGGGCAGAGGGCACGTGGTGCTTCCTTCATGCCACAGTGGCCATCCAAGGCACTAGCACCTCCCTTTTACAACTTTTTCAGAAGCATATTAAGGACAAGGCTGCTTTAAGGAGTCAGCTGTGGTCCCCCCAACTTACACTGCAAAAAGATACAGCTGCTTTAAGCGGCCGCCTGCACTTGCAGTCCTGAATGTTCCAAAGCACTTTTTTTAGTGTTTTTCAACCTAATATGAACCACACCGGTTGGGTTCACAAATCCTCCAAGCCCAAACCAAACAAACCATATGATGGCCCGGCACGAGGGGCGAAGCCTTTGAGTTTAATATACCATCTCTTGGTTTCCAATCTGAAAAGACGCTCGTTGTGCCCTTGGAGATGAAAACCTCTTGCCATGTAAGCTGTGCAATTTGCCTTAGCGAAGTAGGAGCAGATCTCCCAGTCCCAACATTGCTATTGCTGATGTACCCCATCGGCTTCAAGCAACTCTCTTGTAACAGACCAGCATTTGTTGACCTCCACCTTGGATGATTTCTGGCAGAGGCAGCAGCTGGGGACGCCCGTAGAAATGGAGATTGCCAAGGTGCTTGAGGAAAACACCAAGATCCTTAAGTTTGGGTATCACTTCATGCAGCAAGGACCCCGCACCAGGGCAGCGGCTGCGATCACAAAGAACAACGATTTAGGTAAGACCGGCTTTGCCATAGAAGGGATAAAGGTGATACTGAACCTCTTAAGACTCAACGTTCTAGTACAGGTGGGCCAGCGATAATAAACCATACACATTTTTTAAAAAATCCGTTTCCTGAATGGTTTGCTTCCTTCTTTGATTTGATTGATTTTTCTTAAATATTGTCATCTTCTTATGAAGGTCAGAGGGAATCCTGGCTCGGTCCAGCATTCTGTTTCTCAGGTCATTCAGCACTTGGAAAGAGCGCTAGCTTTTCTAAGAAAAGGATGGCAATTCAAGAAAGTAAAGACAATTGCACCCCTGTCCTCAGATCCTCTCAGCAATCTGCGTTTTGAGCCAGCTACTTTTTGGGCTTAGCGTACTACAATATGCAACCGTTGGTAGCTTCCTCCATTGGTCCCGCCCGTTTACAGTCCTCTGAGCATCTGGCCATTGCCCCACCTGGTGGCAGCAAACGCCTCAGTGCAGGGCCCAGTCTTAGCAGAGAAGGAGAAAATTATATTTTCTCCCATTTTCTGGCGGTTTCTTAATCTTCGTTACGACCTTAGAGCCAGAAAACATAATATACATCACGTCTGTATATGG
Organism: Candoia aspera; assembly: GCF_035149785.1. NCBI lineage: Eukaryota > Metazoa > Chordata > Lepidosauria > Squamata > Candoiidae > Candoia > Candoia aspera. The sequence continues at coordinate 8,266,681 of NC_086165.1, read as the reverse complement.
GATGTATAGAGAAAGACATATGCTTAAAATCTATAGCGACAGATACAGGCAGGGGCTTACTAATCCTATCATATAAAGAAAATGGGAAGCGCAACAGAGGGGCAGAGAGGAGCATGTCCGTGGCCACGTGGTCCTCCTGTTTTCTTCACGTGGTTGGATTAGATATGGCAGAACCCTTGAAAGGGGAATCTCACCCCGTGACTCTGGAGGTGATCAAGGTGTCCCATCAAGAATGAGGGGGCTTGGTTTAGTTATTAATAATCCCAATATGAATTGGTGTTTTGCAAATGTACAGTCTTTTCACTCTTTTAAGCAGTAATTAAGCCAAGAGTGGTATCTGTTTTAATGTGTTCTGGAAAACCCATATAGACATATAGGTTCATTCTGAAAGTGATCCCTTTAGTTCCCCAGTTCAGGTGACGTGTAAGAAATCATGCTCAGTTAGAGCATTCCAGGTTGAATTACAGCTCACAGCTATGGCAAGAGCAGTGGTGCTACGCAGGCATGCCAAACTGTTCACACCCATCTTGTCTTAATGAACTGAAAGATGGTCATTCGGGTGAGGAGACTGAAAGTCTTCCACACTGTAATGTTCTGAACTGGAAGTCAGAATAATCTGGTTTCTGTTTTTTGTTTAATGTTCAGCATGTGAAAATCAGAGCCATTCTGCTCTTCTTCTCTCCCCTCTGCATCTCCCAGTTCCAGCTGTAATATTTCAATACTGTGGAATCTCCCTATTACTTTCCTCTTTTTCCTTTCTTCTTCCTTTCTTAGCCTGGCATCTGGGAGTAGATATCTCTGCAAATATCCTGAAGCTTCTGAAGAGGTTATTGCAGATGCTCACTTGGCATCAAGTGCTGTGAGAGAAAGGTCTTTTTAAAAGGTCTCCTACGTGTGTCTCTGCACGCTTCTCCCACACAGACCTGCATGCATTTTCCTTCTGTTTGTTTCTGTTGCTTGCTCTTGAAATCTGTCCTGTTCAGCAGAGGTTTCAGCTGCTACTTGTGTCGTGGTTGGGCATGTCAGGGTGGTGGAGTATGGGCAGGCAGAATGTGCAGATGCAGGATGATTCCTTGGGCTAGAGGTGCAGTGCGGCTGTCCCAAATCCCTGCGAAGGTTACCACGGAATTGGAACATTTAAGGATAGTGAAGAGGAGAAGTAGTAACTCATTTTGAGCTTTTCAGTGCCTTTCTTTGATTTTAAATATTACAGCCAGTCCACTAAGTGAACAACCATTCACTTAGTGATGGTTCGGACTTACAACGGTGCTAAAACCCAACTTGCAACTGATCATCGTTCTTATGACCATCGCAGCATCCCCACGGTCACATGATCACGATTTGGGCGCTTGGCAACCGGTTCACATTTATGACCCTTGCAGTATCCCGTGGTCATGGGATCACCATTTTCAACATTCCCAGCTGGCTTCTGGCAAGCAAAATTAATGGGGAACCACGTGATTCACTTAATGACCACATGGTTCACTTAACGCCCATGGTGATTTGCTTAACGACCACTGCAAAAAAAAGGTCATAAAATTGGGTTGGATTTGATTAATGACTGCTTCACTTAGAAACTGAAATTCCAGTCCCAATTGTGGTCGTTAAGTGAGAACGACCTGTAATTGTAATTTTGTTCAAAGTTTAACTCAATCTAACTTGGGTTTTTTTGTCCCAGCTCCATCCATTTCTTTCTCCTTTTGGGGTGTAGCTCCCAGTGCCCCATTTATTTTGATTAATACCCTCCCTTCTACTGAATGGAACATGATGAATTGACACCAAAGTTTACCTCTCTATTTTCTCTTTTTGTCCCTCTGCTCCATCTCTTCTGTTTGGACAGTTCGCAAGCGAAGAGTGGAAGGAGATCACCAATAAACCCTCTGGCCAGCCGAAGTGCAAAGGAGCAGAGATTCCGTAGCCCCTTGAAGGACATCCGCTTCACCTGGGATTCAGCAACCCCGAGATTTCTTCTTACTTGCATAGAAGGGAAAAGACTGGAATTGGCATTCCTCTTTTTTGTTCAAACGGATGAGTGCGTATATACATACACACTCATCCATTTCTCTCTATATATATTTGATAAAGTTATATTACTAGTCCTGGTATCCAACACACGATTTGAAAACTTGTTAGCCCCATCTGTCCTGAGCTCAATTCCCTTAATTCCCTTTTGTTTCAGGAGTTGGGAGCGATGGCTTCTGGACAGATCGATGCCAATACTAACATTGGTGGCAGAGTAAACAGCTGCTGTTAAGGGAGCAAACTCTTTCAGTTCCCAGGGAGTAAATTATCTAGTAGGAAATATGGAATTCTGATATAAGCACTGGGGCATCAAAACAATGTTTTAAATGTGTGTGTGTGTATTGGGTGGGGGGAATTCTTCAAAAAGCAAAGGGAAATGATTACTTCATCCACCATGTGTGTTGCAGTGATGGTACATCATTGCTCTGGCTGATACTTCTTTTTTTCCCCCCATTTTTGACTATTCAAAATGCTTTCCTGAAGACGGCGATTTTTTGCTGTAAGACAATTATTCCATTTTAAGGGCTGCTGCTGCTGCTTCTTGGTTTCCCTCTTCATGGCAAGCTAAGCTGGCAAAAATGGTGCTGGGTGCCTTAAACCTTACAGCCTTGGCAGCTGGCTAGCTTATTTTTCTATTAATTTGCAGAACGTGATACGTCCGCACTTTGCTCTGTTATGTCCAGACTGGATGTATTTATAGAGATTTTTTCTTATTTCATCAGCATTGTGTTGGGTTCTGCTACTTGGTATTTATGTGTGTGTGTGTGTGTGTTTGTGTGTGTGTGTGTAAAAGAGAGAGAGAGAGAGAGAACATATATGTATATATAAGTTGCAGCATATCAAACCATGGCTGCTGATCTGTAACACAGTGTACTGGTCCACCAGTGCTTAAGAAGCCCTGTTTGTGTGGGTTGAAAAGACCCTGTGACTTACAGTTAGATTTCCTAGAAATTTCACACATTCTGTCCAGCCACAATCAGACACTGTTGCAGCTCACCTTGATGCCTGCCCCCTGCTAGGCTGCTGAGTCAGAGAAACTGCCCAAGTGCAGCATTCTCTTGGCATGCTGTGGCATCCTAGGACATTCTCAGTGGTAGTTCCTCAGCCAGCTATTCCTGCTTCAAGGGAACCCTGAGACAAAGCACAAGCACACTGATGGCTGTTGGGAGGGGACCTACCATGTATCACACTGGCAAAACCCTCTTGGAGCCAACCCAGATTTTGTGTGACCCATAATATACATTGTCTTAGACAATTGTGATGCACCTCCTAATTTGTAAGGGGAATCCTTCCTTTTGAAATAGTTACATGGACTCATTTGCACAAAAAGATGAATCCAGAATATGGAAGATAAGATTTACTCAGGAGCAAGTGTAATAAGAAATGCTGCCCAGTTACTCTTGCTTGCTAACCAGCAAACGCTTACCATTGGGTCCAAACCAAGTTTCTGGTTTGGTAGGGAAGCTATAAATTAGGAATCCCAGTTTGGATACAATGTGATGTTTTGTCCCCTTACTGTGTTTCTGGTTCCTGCTGCTGTTCCCACTTGTCAAGAAGAAAGACCCTGAAGGCCTGTAAATTTCTTGGGCTTGATAAACTGGGATGGGTCCACAATTCCAACGTGTTCTTTTGGGGCCATCTGATTCACTTAAAATGATAAAGTTTTTTTTAATCCTTACAGCAGCTGGAACTAATGGGATGCCTTCAAATGTTATGAACTGAGCTTAGCTGTCGCTGTGAAACGTTGTCCTGCGTAGGCACTACCACTATAAATCCCTGCCACTGATTTACAGCTTGACAATTTCACACTGTATGGCAACTATATAGCCCATGAGGCTGGCCTTGGGCAAGTTAGGAGGAAGGCAACGAAATATAAGCAGTAACAGAAAATAGGGGCAATTGTACCCATTTTGTATATAGAATAGGATTCGCAGAGGAAACACCAGCTTTATTTAATTTCAGATCTCTGTTTCCAAACACATTTTGATGAACAGTTGCATATATTTTGTTTTTGTTTTTTAACAGTTGGATGTGTCCATCACTGGATGCAACTTTTTGTATTGTTTAGAGAAACAGTTGCAATCTTGTACTTGTATGCAAGACTCCTTAGTGGCATTATGTGTCCTTGGGCAGATTTACTTTCTAAGTGTCACTACTACTGGTGGTGCTACGCTAACATAGCCAAACGTGAGAGATGCTTGTACCGTACGCTAGTATATGCTCTTGGTATTAGTGTGCAATTTCTGAGATCAGAAAAGAGAACATTGACTTTGCCTTGCTGTTGTATATCTTCCGTTGCTTGCTCTGTAGCTCATCCTGGAGTCACAGTGGATCCAAGGGACGTTCTCCCTGGAGCGGGACTTGTCCTTAACTTCCTAGTGCCTAATATGATGTGAATTGTTCTCCCTGTTTTCTAGGTTTATTGGCATGGTGGTTGGTGGGGATTGTTAACCTGCAAGAGGAATCAACAGTTAGCTAGTATACCAGCCTTCCGCAACCAGATGCCCTCCAGACGTCTGCGGCTATGACTCATATCATCCTTAAAGGCTGTGTTGGCAGAGGGCGATAGGAACTGTAGTTCGACCAATCCAGAGGGTGCCAAATTGGGAAAAGGGTGAAGGAAGGTGAAATAGATATCCTTACGTATGCAACCCACTCCATTTTAGGGGAAAGTGAGAAAGGAAATGAAATATTCTGATAGAAAGGTGACATGTTGATGCTTTAACAGTTTGTGTGTGGGGGTTGCATCCTTTTTCTTTTTCTTTGGAAGGCAGGAAGTACAACGCAGTGTCATTTTTATGACTGAACAACTTCCATTCATTCAGCTTACATTTAAGGGTGCAGGTGTACCACAGTACATGTTAATAGTGGTTCAGGATTTAATATAAAACTGCGCGGGTTTCCCAAAAGGTGAAACTGTTCTGCATTTTTTCAATCTAAAGCTTCTTTGGCAGTGGTAGGAACTGCTTTCTATTTTAAGTATGCACTTACCCTCATCATTAACCTCATATTTTGTTGATTGTCTTTAGGACCCACTTTTGAAACCTCGAATATTTCCATATTATACTACAAAGAATGTGGTTACATTTAAGACTGTTTACAAATGTTAACTTTTAATATTTTTGATACAAATAATACCATTTGTATGCTACAAACTGTAACATCTATTCTGGTTGAAATTTCTGTTGAAAAGAACAACAAAATGAATGGACTTGCATCACAAAGCCAGACTGTATGCTGTCATTATTATAATAAAACTATTAAAATGCTATTTTTTGACATTGTTATTATCACAGTAGAGTTGTCTTTTCCTCCCATAAGTTAGGTTTATCATTTTGTGCAATTGGCTGTGGGTTACCTCCCAAATCCGAATAGCAGTCAAAAGGCTGCATCTGACAGAACAAGAACCATGTGAGTATTTTCAAAGGAGCAACAGTCATCTGGAATTCCTTAGCACGTTCCTCGTATTACCTGCCGTGGGGACCTGATGTAGAGGAGTTCTGAGATAGCTGTGAAGGAATGCAAGAGTGGTATGTAAATATCAGCTGAGCCCCTGAAATGGAGAAGAGGGTAAGAAGGAAGCACAAGATTGCCCTACCTTGATTATCATGGGTACAAGAGGGGACAGGGAGAAACGGTCAGGCTTTCAAGATGCTGCTGTTATACCCTGCAGTGGTAAAGTTCCAATAGCCTTTGTGGAGTCTGTTTCCTAATTTGACCTACCTCAAGGGGCTGACCCCTGACAAAGCTACTTTGGCTTTGTAATTTGGCCGGCCCTAGGGACGCGGTGGCGCTGCGGGTTAAACCGCTGAGCTGCCGATCGGAAGGTCGGCGGTTCGAAACCGCGCGGCGGGGTGAGCTCCCGTTGCTCGTCCCAGCTCCTGCACACCAAGCAGTTCGAAAACATGCAAATGTGAGTAGATTAATTGGTACCGCTTCGGCGGGAAGGTAACGGCGTTCCGTGAGTCATACTGGCCACATGACCCGGAAGTGTCCTATGGACAACGCCGGCTCCAAGGCTTAGAAACGGAGATGAGCACCGCCCCCTAGAGTCGGACACGACTGGACTTTACGTCAAGGGAAACCTTTACCTTTACCTATTGACACCTACCTGCTCCAGGTTTCCCAGATTCAGCCACTAAGTCAAGGAAAGGGGTCATTCAAAAACATCTGACAATCTACCAAATTTTGGCAGGGGGAAGGGGAGAGCTCTCTTCGCAGAGAGATGGATTTGAGGTGTGAGTGTGTCCGTAATTTGAAAGAGGACGATTTCTAAGATTCTTAGCCCACGCACCAAATGGACAGCACAAAAGCCAAATTCAGGACTGCTCTTGGTTTGTGCAGCACGCCATTTAAGGCAGTGTTTTTTCAAACTTGGCATCTTTAAGATGTGTGGACTTCAACTCCCACAACTGTCCACCCATCTTAAAGTTGCCAAGTCTGAAAAATACTGATTTAAGGCAAGTGTTCGCTATTCAATACCTTTTCCTAAGAAGAGCATATAAATCTCAGAGGAAATAATTTGTCTTGATCAGTCTTGTGAAACTAGGCTGAATTGATCATTTGGGTTTTGTGAAGATGAATATTTTGCTCTTTGGCCAGCCCAGTTAGAATATTCAGTAGCCTTTGGGAAGGCCAATGGCTACTAAAACTCATTCTGGTATTAACAAATATATGATACTCATTCTCATATTGTTTATTAGGTAGTCTCACAACACTTTTACCTTTGATATATTGCATTATTTTGCTTAAAAACAAGTCCTGCATTCTTAAAATGAATGCATTTATTATGGCACAGGTGCATCTGTTTGTCTTTTAGGGGAAAAAAACTGATGAATTGCAAAGAAATTTCGCCTGGTAAAACTGTCTTCAATCAGGACAGCCCCAAGTTACATTCTCTGGGAGTGATGGGAACTGTAATACAACGATAGAGGCACCGGGGTTGGTGGTGGAGGGGGAGGCTGTTATACACAGCAGGAGCTTGGCCCCATTGAAATCAAAGCAATTTGCATCTGGTACAGGCAGAGGATTTCATGGACAGTTAAAAAAGGACTGGGGAAACGGGAGGGATTGGACTTCCCATGCAGATGAATGCTGGACAACGTACAAAGATCTCATGGACTTTAGTGTATTGAATTGGTGCCTGTCGCCCAGTTACAGCTGTGCTAAAACTATTTTTCTTTCAATGAGCCCCTGTCGCTTTCACGCTAGCGGGGAGAAAAAAAGGGTTAAGGAGCCTCAAACTTCTATTCTGACACTGCTCGTATAAGTCTCTTGATTTATCTCTATAGAAAATGACTTCCTATTGGCCGCTTTTCCCAATGTTTCCCAAGCTTCGCCATAGATATATTAAAGTCAAGAGCCGCATCCCTGAAACCGTGGCAAACTAGCGAAACAATAGGTCCCCTTTATTTCCTCGTACGGGAACATGAACTCTTCCGTTTGTATCTCTCAGAGTGATACTAAACAACGGTAAGATGTTTTGCACGAATTAGAGAAGCTCATTGCACGAGAGAAAATAAACGCTGTGGATAAGCCCGCCTCTTCCGCTCGCGGGCCTGGTCGCGGATCTGTGGCGTCACGAGGCAGCGCCGCTTCCGGGGTCGCCCAGCGCCGGGTCTGCGGTTCTGGCCTGAGGCGTCGGGCTTCCTTTAGCATGGCGGACATGGAGGAGCTCTTCGGGAGCGACGCGGACACGGAACCGGAGCAAAAAGGTAGCGTGGGGAGAAGTGGGGCGAGGGATCCGGTCGCGCATGCGCGGAATCCCACCCCGTGCCCCCGCCCGAGGCTTTTTCGGGGCTCTCTTGACGCGCACCGGGGCTTTGGGTCGAGCGCAGGTCCTTCGTTCCTTCAAGACAGAGAGAAGCCTTCTGAGCAGGTGCAGAAGGCCTTACTAATCCACCTCACAGGGTTCTTGTTAGGAGACAGGAGTATTAGGTATATCCGCCGTCTCGAGTTACATATAAAGAAGGCGGAATTAAAATATAATAATAGTAATATTAATAGATTAGATTAGGTTAGATTAGACTATTAGGCAATATATTATATTATTTAATAATAATTTGATTGTTATATATTATTATTTAATAACTATTCAATAAAATATAAGAATATTATTATTAGATTTTTTATCCTGCCTTTTTTATATATAACTCAACACAGCAGACATACCATATTATTATTATTATTTCTATTATTGCAAGCTATTTTCTGCATCTTGGAACTGGGGGAGGTGGAGAGAAAGAGAAACTGTCATTCAGATTTTCGTGTATTGCGACCTCGTAAATTGTCTGCTTCTTTCTAATAGAAGAGAATATACTTAGGGTTGAACTGTGGAGTCCTTGCTGATCTTGGAACTTGGTTGCTGGCTTGCAGACGTTTCATTACCCAACTAGGTAACATCTTGGTGGTGTGATGATGATGATGATGGAGAAGAAGGAGAACGTCTAGGCACTGATGATGTTACCTAGTCAGGTAATGAAATGTCTCCAAGCCAACGACCAAGCTCAGAGAGCACCAGGGACTCCACGACTTCTTTCTTCCCCTCATCCGTCGACAACCTAGATGAACCTCGTTTAATGTGTTTCCTGATTCCAGCGACCGGTTTCGATCCAGCCCCTTCAATTCTATGATCACTCGAGACTGTAGATCACATGACTTGTCATACGTTTCTAGGGTGAAATTTGAAAAGTACGTTGTTGTCTATTCTATATTATCACTGCTATACGTTCTTGAAAATAAAGATGTGTTGGAAAAATACTGCAGTTGGAAAGCCAGTCTTATGCTGGAAAAAGTAATTTCATATACATGTACGCTTAAGTACATTTTGGGGGGAGTTTTTTGCTGTAATATTTGTCACGAATGCCCAGGAAATTAAACAATTAGTGTGTCCTTTTCCCCACATTTGTCTTCCTTTCCGATTGTCCGTGTCCTCCTTTGCCTATGCAGTATCTGGCAACCCCCCTCCTGCTTGATGTTGGCTCTGCTTCTTTATATTCCACTGAAACGCCTCATCACATCATTTAATGTTTACTTTTCTCTCTGGGTATTAATCTTTCCCCCCTTCAAAGAATAGGGCATGTCTTCTTTCAGGCAGAAGGAATACCGTAGTTGCAAAGTGATATTGTTGTGCTTCCTTTGTAAGAAATCTGTTTCTTATTCTCTGATTGATACTGTGGTTTTCTGTGTGTTTTTGCTAGACTCTGATTCTGGATCTGACTCAGATTCTGACCGGGAGAACACTGGCTCTGTTAGCAACATTTCCGGAAGCGAGAGCGACAGAGAGGATGACCGGGATGCTTTGAAACCCAGTAACAAAGAGTTGTTTGGTGAAGACAGTGAGGACGATGGTGCTTCTCACCACAGCGGCAGTGACAATCAGTCTGAGCGATCCTACAATCATTCTGAAGGCTCAGGACACTCTGAACGGGAGGACAATGACCAGTCGGATCTCGAACAGCACAGTGGTTCAGAAGCTGCGCATGATGAGGAAGATGATGAGGACCACAGGTCAGATGAAGGTAGCCATCACTCCGAGGCTGAAGGATCTGAGAAAGCCCACTCCGAGGATGAAAAATGGGGTGGGGAGGACAAGAGCGATCAGTCAGACGATGAGGAGAAGCTCCAGAATTCTGACGACGAAGAGCAGGCTCAGCATTCAGATGACGAAGAGAAAAACTCCGATGATGAAGAGAGGCCCCAGATCTCTGACAACAAAGAGAGGCTGCACCAGTCGGACGATGAAGACGAGAGGCCCCCGGTTTCTGATGAAGAGAAGCTTCAGAATTCCGATGAGGATGAAAGGCCACGAAATTCCGATGAGGAAAACATGCAGAACTCGGAGGATGAAGAGGAACGGCTGCCACGTTCGGAGGAGGAGAAGCTGCAGAATTCAGACGATGAGAGGCCCCAGCATTCAGAGGATGAAGAGGAACGTGAACACAAATCAGGTAAGAGAAATGGGGAGCTACGGATTAGTGCACGGTGTACGTATGGTTTAGTCTTCCTGTTTGTTTTCTTTGCTGACCTTGTTAAATGTGGTTTCCTTCATCTCCCATGATCTCTAACCCTGCTGTCTTGGAATGATGGGAGTTTTAGCTGTACAAATCTAAAGGGTCCACAGGTGGTTCTGTTGATTCTGATGATGCTCAAAAAGCTGCTGAAAATGTGACTGTTCCCCTAGGCCTTGGATTAGGGTGGGAGCTGACACCCAGCAGAATGTTATCTGTTTAAGTTCTCTTCTGGGCATGAAGGATCTCTGCTTTTATTTTATTTTATTTTATTTTTTATTTTATTTTCTACTTTTTCATGTTGTAAGCCACCCAGAGTCTTGTGGAGTTGGGTGGCCTCTAAATTGCATAGATAAATAAAATAAACTGTCTGTTGACCTTACAGGCATATTAGTCCTAGTCAGCTTGCTGCTGTAGATGGCTCAACAGACTTTGGTGCAGCAAAACCGGTCAGCTGCTTTTCTCAGAGATGAGAGCTGCAAAAAGATGTATGACTTTCAGACCTGCTTCTTGGTCTGCTTTATTTATGTCACCCTGAATTATGTTTTAGTGTTATGTATAAATATGGGGGATGATGATGGTGGTGAAGATGATGATTGTAATCTCAAGTACCTGAGGGCTCCAGCTGGAAAGGCTGGTGCAGGGGTGCCCCTGGAGGGGTTAAAACTCTCTACTTTCACAGAATCAGCAAGAGGCAGTGACAGCGATGATGATATTCCCCATACAAAGGGCAAGAAGCAAATTGCATCCGATTCCGAAATGGAGAGCGATACGGAAGGGCAGAAAAGTAAGCAGCGTTACTTCCCCATCTTCTGTTTGGATCGCGCTTTGGTTTTCATTGGCAAGCAATTCTTCTTCTCCAGTGGCCTACAGCAAAAAGCACCATGCTCAGCTGCACTCTTTTTAGCCCCCAAAATGACGTGGTTCTGGCTAGAAACTTTCACAGGTCTCTGTGGGTGGTGGGGTTGAAAGGGAGTCTAATGCTCAGGCATCAAAGGCTTCCTTTAAACCAGGACTGGCCACAGTTTGTCCTGTGGACTGGATCCTTCCCCTTGATCCAACTTCTCTGAACCTGGAGGTCCTAGCAAACAATACACAAGATGTGCCTCTATCGAAAAATACTACTTTGTTCGGAAGGGAGAGAGAAATGGTGTTACTGATCTACTTAAAAATTGTGAGTTATTTTCATCTCAGCCTTCCTCCACAGAGACTATCTCACAAGACCATGTGTATCATACTGAGCTCCTTGAAAGAAAGGATGTCCTTTCTTTCAAGCAACCTTGTGAGGGAGGTTACATGCATGTCACTGTTTCGCCCACTTTGTTATGCTAACATTTGACCCTGGCTCTAAAGCTGTGTTTCTCAACCTTGGCAGTTTTAAGATCTGTGGACTTCAACTCCCAGAATTCTGGGAGTTGAAGTCCACAGATCTTAAAACTGCCAAGGTTGCGAAACACTGCTCTAAAGTCTCCTTCTGAGCACTTCATGACTCTGATTTTGTATGTCTCTCGTTTTTCTTTCTTTATGCCAGATTTGCCCATATTTTTCTATATAATAATTCTCCAGTTTAACCTTCTGCTTAAGATAACAGAGACGCAATGGATCTGTTTGGAGGAGCAGATGATATATCTTCAGGGAGCGATGGGGAGGACAAGCCACCAACCCCAGGGCAGCCTATTGTAAGTAGACCCCTCAACGTTGGGGGCAAAGAAGAGTCTACCTCCCCTGTCCTTTTAACACGGTCAACTCAATCAAAGCTTGACCTGAAACTTTGAGATGAGAATTGGATCCTGTAGTTTTAAAGACTGGATGTTGTACAATCATTCTGTTAGCAAAAGGGTAATGATAATTCACAATCGCTTTCTGAAGGCATCACTGGGAAATGTCTTCAGCACAGCTAGTTGTCTTCCTTACGCTTCTGCCTCAGCTACACCACATTGGAGATCCCAGGTCTAGAGCATTCTCTTAGTTGACATCAGGCCTCTGCCAGACCTGTTATACTTCCTTATTGCTCATATAAAAAGGGTGTGCACTTGGAAGATATCAGACAACTTTCAATTGGAAGGGGCACTACAGAGGAAAACCTAGTGGAGTCTAGTGGTTAAGGTTTTGGACCAAGACCGAATAATCTCTCATTCAAGTTTCTTCTCAGCCCGGGTTTTTCAGGGGCTGCTTTGGGCCTCTCAGCTTAGCTTATCTCGAGAGCTAAAATTGGAGGGGTCTCCATGTGGACTGCCTCATATGTAAATATAACATATCATGTAATAGCATGTGGTCATAAGTAAAATAAGATTGTAGCCAACTGAAAAATGGTATTCTATGTTGCAGAATGCTGGGAAAGCCTTTAGCCCAGGAGAGATCAGAAAAGTCACACACCAGGCATTTCTATAAAAATAATTTATTTACAAAAAGCAAAACAAAAGCAAAACATATTTAAAGGACTTAGCTCTCATTGAGAGCTACCTAGCTTGGCTACATATCGGCACAGAGGAAAAAAGAGGAAGTAAGAAACAAGTCCGGGCAGGTTCCTCCCCCCAGGCGATTTGCATCAAGCACGTGAAAGGAGACAATCAAATACAACCTCTTTACCCGGCCAAAAAGATTAGGTACAATAGCAGTCTTAATCGTTAGTAGGAAAACATCAACATTCTACAGGTAGGTAGATTTGGACCCACAGAGTAGTTGGCATATTTTTTATCCCCAGCAACTACTCAAGATATGCAACTACACAGAAAAGAGGAGGCTCGCACCCAAATCAACTGGTGCCCTGTTGGCATCCCGCCCCGTAAAGGCAAAGGATAGCAAGATAATTCTTTGTAGCTGTTTTGCTTCTTTAGTTAGCAGGAGGCCAGTCTTCACTTCCTTCAGCCGGCTAATATTTTAAGCAGGTCTCGAGTATATGTGTCAGTATTCTCAGTAAGAAAAAGAATAAGAAAGGACTTTAAGCACAAATATATGGAGTGATATTCAACTTACTTTATTCCGTAACGGACTTGGTTGTTTTTTCCCCTCTTTCTTCTTGATTAGGATGAGAACGGTTTGAATGAAGATCAGCAAGAAGAAGAGCCTATTCCAGAAACACGAATAGAAGTAGAAATTCCAAAAGTCAACACGGACTTAGGAAATGACTTGTATTTTGTAAAGCTCCCCAATTTCCTCAGTGTGGAACCCAGGTAAAGGAGGGAATCTTGGAAATTTAGCTTCCTGGTTTATTGACTGATGGGTTGATTACGTGCCATCAAGTTGGTGTCAGCTGCTAGTGGCCACATTGATAGATCTTCTCCATGATGATCTGCCCCTAACCTGGTCCTTCGGGTCTTCCAAAGGTGCCCCCATCACCGCTGTAACTGAGTCAACCCACCTTGCCTCTGGTCATCCTCTTCTTTCTCTTTCTTTCCACCTAGCATCCATCCATAGTGTTGGCAAATATAAAAAAAGAAGGAATAATCATTCTCTCTCTCCCCATCCCCCCAAGGATCTGTGGGAAAATATTTGTGAATATAATTAATATCTGTTCAGATGTAAATTAAAAACTGACTGTTCTGTATCTACTCTAGAGCTTGCTTTTGACAGCTGGGCACATGCACACCTATTTATTCTGCCCAGGCAAACAGTGCTTTATTTAATTTGTGTGAACCTGGTCTGTGAAGGCAATTGCGGGTCTTGCTCATGGGCCTCTATGGGAAAAAGGATGCTGGGGACAGACACCTTTGGGGTCCTGATCTTCTTCTTGCCTCACAGGCCTTTTGATCCTCAGTATTACGAGGATGAATTTGAAGACGAGGAGATGCTTGATGAAGAAGGTAGAACGAGGTTAAAACTGAAGGTATGGCTTTAAATCCTGTGTCTTCCTCTCCCCATACTTGCATGCCTGACTATATGGACATAGTCTTTGTTCCTTGACTGCAATCCTCTTGTGCAATTTTGTGTCTTGAAAGGTAGAGAACACCATACGTTGGCGAACTCGCCGAGATGATGAAGGTACCGAGATTCGAGAAAGTAACGCACGGATAGTCAAGTGGTCTGACGGGAGGTGAGTTGACACTTGGAAACTGCTAGGCTTCAAACACGTTTGGGGGTGGAGGGCACAAGAGGCTGACCTCAGGTGTGATTTCCTTGTATTTTTCCCTTGGTTTTTTTGGCCCCAATAATTATAGGCTGGGAAAACTGGGGATTGTCTTGAATTCCACCAATTAATTCTCCCCTCTTTTCGAAGCATGTCCCTGCACTTGGGGAACGAAGTTTTTGATGTGTATAAGGCACCCCTGCAGGGAGACCACAACCATCTATTCATCAGACAAGGAACAGGACTGCAGGGACAGGCCGTCTTCAAGACGAAATTGACCTTCCGGTAAGCATGTGAATTGCAGCGGGTTGAGGAGGGTAGGCAAGGTGGAATCGTGCCTGACCTGCAGTCCGACCCAAGCTGACCTTTTGAGGAGACTCGCTGGTGCTCTCCGGTTTAGCAGTTTGTGCAGCTCCTGCTTTGGACCAGCTGCTGGGTATATTACTCAACAGGCAAAAGCCACTGCCACCTTAGAGCAGTGTTTCTCAACCTTGGCAACTTGAAGATGTGTGGACCTCAACTCCCAGAATTCCCCAGCCAGCATTCTGGCTGGGGAATTCTAGGAGTTGAAACCCACATTTTGTCAAGTTGCCAAGGCTAAGAAACACTGCCTGAGGAAGAAGATTAGAGAATGACTGCTGCCTCTGAAAAATGGCTTAACGTATTTCTTTGGAAAGGGTATATGGCCGCTCATTTTAAATACAGATAGTCCTCGACTTATGACCATTTGTTTAATGACCGTTTGAAGTTACAACAGCACTGGGAAAAGTGACTTACAAACAGTCCTCGCACTTACAACTGTCGCAGCGTCCCTAAGGTCACATAATCAAAAGCCAGGCAGTTGGCAACTGGCATGTATTTATGACAGTTGCAGAGTCCCAGAGTCACATTATTGCCATTTGCGACCTTCCCAATCAGCTTCCGGCAAGCAAAGTCAATGGGGGAAGTCAGACTCGCTTAACGTGGTTCACTTAACGTGATTCACTTAATGACTGTGGTGATTCACTTAATGACCACAGCAAAAAAGGTCATAAAATTGGGTGTGACTCACTTGGCAATGGACGTTCCAGTCCCAGTTGTAATTGTAAGTTGAAGACTACTTGTGCATATTTCTGGGCGGCTAGCAACCCATTTACAATACAAAAGAACCCCCATAACCCAACACAGTTAAAAATAATCCAATACAGAAGAAAACCAGGTCATCTTAAAACAGTTACACAATATAGACGCGTGTATGTTGGCCACTTCTAACATTCCCAATGCTTGGGGAGGAAGCCAGGTCTTAATAGCCTTGCAGAGGGCTGAGAAGCTCGGGACCCTCCAAATCTCAGGGGGGAAGATGTTCCAACTTGATTGCTTGGAATTAAACATAGGAACTGTTGCATCAAAAAGATATGCTAAACTACTGAATGTCTGTAGCCTAAAAACAGCAGTTTCAGATTATTTACGCATCCAACTCTTGAGATCTTATCCCTGATGACAAGAGATGAATTGAATGTTTCCAGCAGAGCGCATGCTTTACCCTGAACTGCCGTCTTTCCTGTTTCGCGCCCGGTCTGCTGGAAATTTCTCCTGCACATCTGATTGAAATGGGTGGGATTTGTACAAGAGTGTATCTGTTCCATGTGGCCTCGCACAGTTTTCTAGATAATGAGTTGGAGTCTCCTGGCGCACTACTGGGTGATTTTCAGTGCTTTGGGAAGGGCTTTCCAACATACAATTAAAATCCGAATTAAAATCAAGACAATGGGGGAGAGGGGCCGATAGCTGTAAAAAGCGAGATTAAAAGGAAAGGAAATGCAGAATGGATGTATTTGGTAAGAACCTGATTCACAGTGGCCATTCACAAAGCAGTGTGACACAGATAGGCTTGCATTAGTCAGCTGATTAACCTAAATATTTGATGGCATATTGACATTTTCCTTTTAAAATACACATTCCCTAAGTGAAGTATTTTAACCTGGTCAATTTGTCACAGGCCACACTCAACAGACAGTGCCACACACAGAAAGATGACTCTTTCACTGGCAGACCGATGTTCAAAGACACAGAAAATTCGTATTCTGCCAATGGCTGGTCGTGATCCAGAGTCCCAGCGCACAGAAATGATTAAGGTACACATTAAT
Organism: Candoia aspera; assembly: GCF_035149785.1. Taxonomy (NCBI): domain Eukaryota; kingdom Metazoa; phylum Chordata; class Lepidosauria; order Squamata; family Candoiidae; genus Candoia; species Candoia aspera. The sequence continues at coordinate 8,250,458 of NC_086165.1, read as the reverse complement.
GCAAGCCTGCCTTCTAATCTGTTTGTCCTTTCACTTTCCTCTCCTCTCTAGTCAGGCTGCCAATTTTTGTTGGCTTGTCATCAGTCTCTCGACCTTGCTGCTCATCTTTGATCTCTGTAGTGTTAAAGGGGACGTGTGTCATAGGATTGAAACCCCTACCTGGCTAAGTAGGCTCCTTGGAGCATGTTGAGCGAGCAACTTCATTTAGAGGTTGCCAAAAAGGAACAAAGTGCTCAACAGAATAGGTAAGAATAACTTCGCACATGTCAAAGGGTGAAACCCAATATTAGGAACTGGCAATCGTTATGAACAGTGGGCAGTCTGGCACCCGTGTTTCAGTTGCAAGGGAAGCAGTGTTGTAGCACAAGGTTGTTCAAGTTGATAAAACAGCAACAAATGTTAATAAAAACATCCGCATTTATTTATTTATTATTCAAATTTCTATCCCTGCCCATCTCCCCCCAAAAAGGGAGACTCTGGGCGGTTATCAGTGTCATGTAGACACTTAAATCTGGAACGGTCAAAATGCCTTCACCTACCACAAAGGCCTCCTTTTCTGACACTCTTATTGGTAATACAAGTTACTGAGGCCCTCAAACAAAGTGCTAAAACTTTAGCTAAGTCCTTGCATTATTGCCTGAAAAACTGTGGGCCTTGACCGTTGACCAGCAGCGCCTATCCTAATGCTGATCTAGACTCTGGGTTAAATTCTGGGCTCCCTTCTCAACAGTGCCCATTTACATTTCTTTAATCTGTCTGGGAGTTCTGAGATATGGAAAACACGAAACCAATAATAAAAGTGCCCCACATTTGTAGACTAGGTTCTCACACTGCACTGAGTCTACATGTCGTTTGAGTTTTATTGTGCAACGTGAACTTAGCCATTGCAATTTGTAAACTATAGTTTTATGACTTAGCAAGCTATATGAAGCTGGCCTACTGCTGTTGAGTCAGGGAGCCCTGGTTAAACAAATCATGGCTTAACATGATGTGTGAACTTAGTCATAGTTTGAAGGGGTGTTTGAAGGGGTTCTTTTGCTTCGCTCTGCCATGGTTTTAGCAAAAGCCTGAGCTGGCAACTTGAGAGGTGTGGGAGGGACCGCAGGATGGATATTTGCTGGTGCAGATTCACAAGCTCCTACTAAATGCCTCAGTCAATGTACACACATGCACAGTTTACTTGTCTATTGCATTTCTGTTCTGAAATACAAGTAGTCCTCGACTTAGGACTGTTCGTTTAACGACGATCCAAAGTTACGACAGCCTTGGAATGGGTGCTGTACAGCCTGTAAAGCACTTTCGAGCATCACAAAACATCACACCACCCCTCTGCAGTCACATGAACGCATTTCAGGTGCTTAGCAACCAGCTCGCATTTATGACTGGTCGCAGCATCACAGGTCATGTGATCACGTTTTACGATTTATTTTTTTTTGCCATTTTCTGGCAAAAAACACCCATTGGGGAAGCTGGATTTGCCCAACAGCCACGGTGATTCGCTTAACAACTACCATAAAAATGGTCGTAAAATTGGGTCTGGTCACGTGGTGACTCGACGAACGACCACAATGACTTAGGATGGGAATTCCGGTCCCACTTGTGGTTGTAAGTCAGGCACTACCCGTACAGCACAGGAAGGATTCTCCCTTTATTTTATTTGCGGAGTGGTACCCCCGTGAGCTAGGTTGGGCTGAGCAGCTGGCCTCCATTCAGCGAGCACCATGGTTGAGAGTGATTTGAACCTGGGCTTCCCTGGGTTCAGTTCCCAACACAGAACCAAGGTGCTGCCCTGGCTCATGTTCTTCTCTCCTGCAGAAAGAGGAGGAGAGGCTGCGGGCTTCTATCCGTAGGGAGTCCCAGCAGAGGAGGATGCGCGAGAAGCAACACCAGCGGGGACTCAGCGCCAGTTACTTAGAGCCTGACCGCTACGATGAGGAAGAAGAAGGGGAAGAGGCCATCAGCCTGGCAGCCATCAAGAACAGATACAAAGGCGGGATACGAGGTACCTTTCTCTTGCTCTCATCCCGCGTTCCTCTGGCTGGTTCCACTCCTCCACTCCCAGTACCTAAACCAGTGTGGCTAGTCCAGTCCCTCAGGGGAGGCACCAGCCTGGGGAGCCTTGAGCTCATCTAATGGCATATAGGTCAGTTGGTCACCCAGCAGCTTCCTTAATAGCCATTTGCCTTTGTAAGCATCGTAACTGGGTTTTATGCTTTAGTTTCTATTACCGCCCACCCCCCCTTTTCGGGGGGAGATGGGCGGTAATAGAAACTTGAATAATAAATAAATAATAAATTTGCACAGTGCCCGTACTTTTCACGCTGCATGCACGCTTTCCCTTTCTCTTTTTTGCAGAGCACGGCACTTGCTCTTACAAATAAGCTAATCAGTCTCATTGATCACATTTGCTTCGTGCATGTTTTCCACGCTGGAGTACATGTTGCAGAGTGAGGGGCCGATCGTTGCTTATTCAAACCTGGTCCTTAATATCCAATTTCTAAGCTGCCCTCCGGAGCGCTAAGATTTGCTTTCCAGCCTGTCCTTTGGAGTATAATGTGTGCTTTCTCTTTCAGAGGAGCGGGCTCGGATTTATTCTTCAGACAGTGACGACGGATCTGATGAGGAGAAAGCACAGAGGTTACTCAAGGCAAAGAAACTCAATAGTGATGAGGTGAGAGAATCCGGAAGGGAGTGGACATCAGTTGATAGTTCGCCCATGATTATCATCATTCTGGGTTGACGTCCAGTGAAACTTCCATTTAAAGGACCCTCATCTAAAGGACATCTGATGTGTCGGCCAAATTTGAATTCAGTGCCCCTGAAATAACAAGTCTGTTGTTTTCAAAATCTGTCTCGACAGTCAACCTAATTTACATCCTTTGGATCAACTTAGTCATTTGTGTAATAACCTCATGGACATTTTGCGTCAGTTTATATCATTTGCATCTTGGCATGATTATGCAAATGCTGTACATTGATGCAGACGGGATAAAACCATCAGCTATGTTGTTTTGTATTCAGACCAAAACAACGTCCTCTTCCCCACAAATGGTCCATCCAGTCTAAGTTTCCCTGTGTAATGCTGTGACTGTGTGAACTTGATGTGCTAAAGAGCAAGCAAGCACTTGGGAATCTTCATGGAGCATTCACAGGCTTTTCCTGTTTTGCCGACTTAAGGCGATTATGGCTTAAGTGTTGGGAGGGGCCTGCAAAGTACAGAAAACATGTTCAGGAATGACAAAACCAACTTCAGCAAAGCAATGTAATCCTAGGGCTGGAAGTGATTTCAAAGGCCATCCAGTCTATTCCCCTGCTGTTGCAGAAATCTACCACCACAGCTTTCTTGATTGATGGCCATCCAGCCTCTGTTTTGAAAACCTTCAGTGGTGGGGTTATGGCGGGAAGCGTCTGCTGATAAGAGAAAAAATATCAGCAATTTTCATATTTAATGATTCTGTCCTGAACTGAACTCCTAGGAAAAGATAACGGAAAGACAGCTTGTTTTTCTCTCTTTGGTGCCTTTTCAGTTTGAATGTTATTCAACTTAACCACATGGTGGCACTTTGGCATCAAAAAAGGAAAAAAAAAAAAGCACAGCGCATGTGTCGCAAATGTTGTGGCATGTCCAGACATTTTACTCTGTTAGAAGAACCTCACTTTAATCACAAGTCATCACTGGTTCCCTCAAAATGTTTTAGAAGAATTACATTTTGCAGGGCTGGTTATGGTGGGAGAACATTGGATTTTTTCAAGTTTCTTATAAGGACACAGAAGAAGTGAGTTTGGCTGGTAGCCAAAAATCAGAAATCTGGGTTAAGATCAATTCATGCATATTGGAGAACCAGGGTAGAAATTCAGGCTCAGCTCAGCTTGAGAAATTATTGTCGTTATTCAGGAATATATACCTGTGGAGAGCCGTAAGCTATCAGTAAAGCTTATTGCCGCATTATTTCACCCTGAGGATCTTGTATTTAATTAGAAACAGTGCTCCCCCCACTGAAGAACTTCTTCCATTTTTTTCCATTACGTTTTAATACCTTATTGTAGCCCACTCTGTGACGTGTGGGGATTTTAGGGTTCTGATGTTTGCCCGCAACTGGTCATTCTCTTCCATCTCTGGCTGAAAAACCCGTGGACTCTTCGTTTTGGATACTTGAGTAAATAGATTTGGAAAGAACCTCACCCCCAAGTCCTGGCCGTTTCTGAAAAGCACAAGTCTCTGTACCTGTATCTCTTTTTTAATTGCAGGAGGGTGAGCCTTCAGGTAAAAGAAAAGCTGAAGACGACGAAAAGGCCAGCAAGAAACAGAAGAAGTATGTGATCAGTGATGAGGAAGACGAGGATGAGGATGCATAATGGGCATGAACTCTGAACTTTGGGGATAGGTTGTTTTTAAAAAATAGAGACTATATTGTTCTTTTCCAGCCGTGATGTAAGCCAACTCCATGAGGACTGGGGTGGGGGGAGACACTTGCATTAATAATACTAACGTGAATAAAACTTTTTGTGGGACTTTTTAATGTGATGGGACTTGCGTGTGTCCGGTGACAGTTTTCAGGCCTGTGCACCTTTCATCCTCCAGCAGTGTTTCTCAGCCTCAGCAACTTTAGGTTGTGTGGACTCCAACGCCCAAAATATCCCTGGGGAATTCTGGGAGTTGATGTCCACACATCTTAAAGTAGCTGAGGTTGAGAAGCACAGATCTAGCACGTTGCAGCAATCCCCTGTGAATTTGTGCTGGGATTTTGTGTGAGCAATGTGCACTCACTGCATTAACCAAAAAGACTGGGGAACACAGTCTTGCACAAGCCAGTCAGAGGTGGCTTATTTCGTAAACTGTGGTTATGATGGCTTAGTGCAGGACAGGTAGTCCTCGCTTAATGACCACAATTGGGACTGGATTTTCGGTTGCTAAGCAAAGTGTTCATTAAGCAAATCCGACCTGAGTTTGCAGCCTTTTTTGTGGCGGTCATTAAGTGAATTGCCGTGGGCATTAAGCAAACCACATGGTCGTTAAGCAAATCATGCTGTTCCCCATTGATTTTGCCATCCGGGAAGGTTGAAAATGGCGATCACGGGACACACTAACGGTCATAAATGTGAACCAGTTGTCAAACATCCAAATCGTGATCAAGTGACCGCGGGGACGCTGCAACGGTCCTAAGCGTGAGGATAGGTTGTAAGCTGTTTTTTTCAGCACCATCGTAAGTCCGAACCATTACTAAATGAATGGTTGTTAAGCGAAGATTACTCGTAGGTGGGCCTGTCCACATGCTAGCCAGCATATTGTGGCTAGCACACACTGGCCAGACCAGCAGACCTGTATTCCTTCTTCCTTACTCTTCTGCTGGGCTGTCAGGTATGATGGTGCGCTTCAGTTCCTTTGCCCTACCATATCCAGTCACTGTCTCTTGCAGTGGTACAGCCTTTGACCTCGTGCTTTGGGCTTCCTGTTTCTCCCTTGCTTTGCCACTTAAGGGGCCCCAGAGTGGCTGTACGTTCTGGGGGAGGTGAAGAAGCAGGAGGAGGAAGCGGTGTGGAAACTCCTGCTGCTTTTCTTGCTGTATTGCAGGTAAGTTGAATGAACCCTGTCAACTAAATGCTGTGTTAAAAGTCCATCCGTCAAAAGCTAACCCATCTACGGTAAACCTTCAGCCTGTTTACGCAGAGCTGCAGTCCTTGGTGAGCAAGTGATCTCCAGTTTTCTGCCTGGGCAAAAGGACCACAGGGAGTTAATGTCAGCAGCCTTTTATTTTACGGTACTTGAGATGTCAGTGATCACTGAGCCGGAAGAACGGTTCCTTGGATATAGTCAGCTTTGATAACTTAGCTCCCAAATTCAGAACTAAGATAACATGATCATAAGCCAGATGGTAAATATCTTCATGTTGGCCATTTCACCTAGGAAGGAAGTGCAGAGTAGTGGTTAGCATGAGACCAGGACTGGGGAAACCTGGGTCCTGCTCAGGCTTAATGTCCAAGGGATGATCCTGAATTTACTCTGCAGCCGGACTCCCTTACCTTGCAGCAGGGTTTCTCAACCTCGGCAACTTTAAGGTGGGTGGACTTCAATTCTCAGAATTCCCCAGCCAGGTTGAGGTTGAGAAACCCTGCCTTACAAGCTTGTTTGGAGGTTAAAGTTGAAGAGAGAAATCTTGAGACCCTTTGCAGAATGCAGCGTAATAACCCATCCAGATCAACTCTCCTATACCTTTCAAACGCTCATGATTTCTCACCTTTCCAGCGAGCAGCAATATCTGTGTAAAAGAACAGAAAGGAAAAAAAGCATTTGGGGTGAATTCCTGGGAAAGGAACACCATGGCAAAACATTAAGCAGCAACAGCAGGCATTCATATCCTACCCTTGGCAACTCCCCTTTTTTTGAGTGCCAGGAAGAAAAGCTGTCTGAAAGCCAAGGAGGTCTTCCAGTTTTGCCATTCAGAGGGATGCTATTCATTCCCAAGCTGCCAATAGCAAACCAAGGCGTCTCACATAACCGAAACTGGTGGAATGAAAATACCCAGAAAAACTTCCTGGGACGTTTTTGGTATTCTGTTCTCCTTGGGCGAGGACTGGGTACCTGTGGCTCTCCAGCTTCTGTCAGCCCCACGCAGGATATCTGTTGATCAGGGATGATGGAATGCAGAATTCCCTGACGGGAGTTGTGAGGAAGGAGGGAAGAAAGGAAAGGCATTGGTCCTAAACACTGTGTAGCAGGGAGAGATGACAGTTCCCTTTGGCTTTTTTTCAAAAAGAGCCTCGTCAAATGTCTGACCACAAAGGATCATATGTAAGGCAAAGCCTTTTCCTCCCCCTCCCCCCATATTAAACAATTATTTCCAGCTCTTTCATCACTAGGCCAAACCACAGCCATTTTCCTGGACTCCTCGGATGTTTTCTCAGTTCCACAGTAGCCTATCCAAAACTTGCTTTTTGTCCACCCTCCCTCTCCTTGCTTTTTTTTTTTAATTTGGGGGTCAAAGTTAGATGGACTCATTCACCATTCTAATTTACTCTAAACTTGTGAGCATGAGAAATTCCTTGTGACTTTTCTCTGTGTCACTGCACAGCCGCAGGGAAGGTCATGCATTCCCTTAGGGATTCCCCCCCCCCTTTCTCAAAAAAATTTAAAAAGTGCTCTGTAACCTGCTAGAATTTTGACCTGGCAATGGGCTGAATAGAGTGACCTTGGGAGGGATGTGAATTCTTCTCCTCTCCAGATTTATCAACTCTTACAGGATTGGAGTGTTTTTGTGGGATTGGAAACTGCTCCAGAGAGCCACTGTAGCATGTAAACGGTCTCAGCTCTTTCTCCACGGGGCCCTCTGTTGAGTGTGGGCATGGAGACTCCTCTTTGTGGGGTGCTGTGGTTGCCTGTCCTGTGTTCCAAGCTTCTTGACCTCAGTTCTTTCTGCTCTGGGTTTGAACATTGCAAAACCGTTTGTTTGTGAATAGTGGGTCCCTGTTAACTTGCCCAGGCGCATTTCGCATAATAGTTTCGGTTCCTTCATTCCGGCATCTGCACTTTCATCAGTCAGAGATGCAGAAAAGGTGATCTTCAGGCCTGAACTTCCGGTCCTCATCCTCTTCAGCTGCAATGGGCAGGGGTTAGGAATGATGGGACCCAATGTCCATCACGGACCCCCATTCCCCTGATTGTACACATTGAGGAACGTGCTGTGCTTGGCATCCAAAGGCGAATGTGCTGCGCTTCAGACCCAAAGCCCCGAAGTTGCTTCAAAGCAGGTGTGGGCACCGCACTGCACCTGTTGTGCCTCCCTAAAGAAGCTGCATCTCTTCCTGAGCTCACATAGTAGCTATGTGACCACAGAAAAATTCACACTTAAGGAGGCATCAACCATGTGGGGTCCAGGATATCAAACCTCTCTTCTTCCTCCCCTGTTTCAGGGCAGCAGACTTGCTCATTTTTGGGAAGGCTTCTCCAGTCTGGAACCTGAGGTGATGTGAGCTTAGCTTAAGCCCTTTCTACTTTGTGGAAGCTCCCCACTTGTGTGCAGGCATGCAATTGGTTTGGTTTTGGCTTAGCATTGTATTATCCCTATCAGTGCAATTTATGGAAGAGTGCAATGTGGGAATCCAGCAGCAGTGAAAAAGGGAGTTGGGAGTGCTCATTTAGCAACCACAATTGGGACTGGCCACTTGGTCGTTAAGCAAAGTGGTCGCTAAGTGAAACCACGACTCTGCTTATGATCTTGTTTCAGCTTTCCTTTCCTTTAGGTAAAGGTAAAGGTTTCCCTTGACGTAAAGTCCAGTCGAGTCCGACTCTAGGGGGCGGTGCTCATCTCCGTTTCTAAGCCTTGGAGCCGGCGTTGTCATAGACACTTCCGGGTCATGTGGCCAGCATGACGACTCGGAACGCCGTTACCTTCCCGCCGAAGCGGTACCTATTGATCTACTCACATTGGCATGTTTTCGAACTGCTAGGTGGGCAGGAGCTGGGATTAACAACGGGAGCTCACCCCGCTGCGCGGTTTCGAACCGCCGACCTTCCGATCAACAGCTCAGCGGTTTAACCCGCAGCGCCACCGCGTCCCTGTTCCTTTCCTTTACAGACCTGTAAAAGTTGTCAATGCGAGGATTGGTCACAAAGTTACTTTTTCACCACCATCGTAACTGCGAACGATCACTAAACAAGGCAGTCGCTAAATGAGGACTACCTGTATTTAAAACATTTTTATCCTCTTCAGCCGGAAAGGCATCAAAAGCAGCTTGTGTACAGTGACTGAAAAGACATACAATTTACAGGACATACAGAAGGAAAAGATGGGGAGAGGAGGGAGGGAGGGAAATATAGGCTTCCAAACCAGTTCTTAGAGTTAACTATGATGAACTGCAACCAGCTGAAAACTACTGGAATTTAAAAAGGCTGATCCTTCAGAAGGGCTGATGGATTTACCCTGTTCCTGTGTCACCTCCCTTTGCTGCTCTTTGGGGTACAGTTGAAGGAAGAAGCTGATGGAGCTGGTCTTCCTGTAGTAGAGGAAAAACTGGAGGGAGTAGACATGTCCTTCACTGGGCTTGTTCAGGAGGATATCCCGGGCTTTTCCTTATTCCAGTTCTATTAATCCCACCCTTCCTGCAAGGAGCTTTGACATCAATTCATCTCTCCCCTGCCTTTGCTTGACGCGGCGACCACTGTTCTCTGCTGTCTTCCCACAAGGCATTCCTGAGTTGCTGATGTGTTTTAGCTTGTTCTGTTTTTTTTCCCAGACTTCTCCATTAAAATAGGGCAAAGGTGATGTGGCAGGATGGGAGTGTGGCAGATTATCAGAGATGTGTTTCTATCAGGCTCTGGAGAACAATGTTTAGATAAGGGACATAAAATCCAAGGCCACTTCCTTAAGGTTCTGAAATCTGGACTGTAACATCCCAGACATTAAGATGGCAGTACCTCCTGTCTGAGTGGAGGTATAAGATCACCCCATCTGTGATGCCTTGAAAAGTGATAAGATAAAAATGGGAGGGAAGCATTTAATTGGTTAGAGTTGTTTGGGGATTACTGTAGTCTCTAAGCATCACTGGATTCCACTGAATTGGAGCTCCAATCCAAGTTCCGTGCTCCCACCAGCTCTCGCCAGTCAGACATAGACCATTTGGTAAAATACAAAACTCATTTTCTCCCTGTATTTTTCAAATTCCAGCAGCTCATGTTGCATATTAAAAGGAGAATTGTGTGTCTTGGAGCAAGGAATGAAACAGCAAGCCAACAAAGCATAATTTCAGCATGCCAGCTCTCTTTCCCCCCCACCCCACCCCACCCCACCCCGCCACCCAATTTCCTTTCATATGATGGCTTGGGGGGAAAAAAAGATCCAAAACAAAACTTATCCTGGGCAGCTCAGCCTTGTGCATTCTAGATCTGATGCCTGGTAGAGTAGTTTCCAAGTTTCTGACAAACAAGTGAACCTTTAAGAGGATTGAGAAAGGCTTTGACCATATTTTAACTTGGAATGTGAATTAATTTAATATTGGTCTTACCCAGCTGGTTGTCATCTTACAGGTTTTTTAAATCTCTTCTCTGACATGAACCCAGAGAGCTTCTGGGTCCTGTCCCATACTTTATCAGAGTACTCCTAGAACCCAGGAGAAGGGACTTCTCCATGGTGAAAATTCAGCCAGCTTTTCATGACTGGCCTTCTCCAGCTGTGCTGAGACTCTGCATCTCTGAAGTCCACCACAAACTGGACTGGTGAGCTGCATTCCCACCAGAGGTGAAGGGCTTCAGCTGGTAAGGAAGGTTGTTTTAGGTGGCCTTTTTCAAGGCCTAGTTTGAAGCCCTCTTTTAAACATCTGGCTTTCTCATGGTGTTGTGTTTTTGGAAACGGTGTTGCTCTTCAAAAACTCGTTGGGCATGCTTCAGGGAGAGTGCCAAGTTCAGCTGTGTTTCTTGAAAAAGAGTCTGCTGGCTTTTGCTGGTGATTTTTCCCGTGCAGTGCAGCTTTGTGGGAATGGTGGGTGGTCTGGGTAGCAGGCCTGGGCAGATATTTTGTTCCTCGGGTTTATTTTTATTTTTTTAACCAGGGTCCAGCAATTGAAACCAGGTGGAGAACACTTGACTCTGGGTATGAGTGGGCAAATCAGTCTGTTTATGGAACACAGTTGTTGGGTTCACATTGAATCAAAAGCCTGTTCAGTTTCTGCGTACATTGGCAATATTCACTTTTTATTTAAAAATACACACAAACTTGCATGTATTAATGCACGCATTTCGTCTGCTATTTCTCCCCCACAAAGCTTGTCCCTAACTGAACCACCCTCCAGATTTGTTTGTTTGTTACATTTATATTCCACATTTCCTTCAAGAGCTCAAGTCAGTATACACTGCACTCCTTCCAAACAGCAACCTTGTGAGGTGGGTTGGCTGAGGGAGCATGCTTGTCCCCAAAACACCCCATCAGCTTCTGTGACTGACAATGGACTTGAATCTGGGTCTCCCCAGTCCACACCCAGCACTGTCCCTGCTACTTTTGCCAGGAACTCTAGGAGCTGTTGTCCTCACATGTCTGGAGGGAGAGGCCAAGTTGGAGAAACCTACCCTAAGAGCATTTTTGCATGCAATTTTTGATCAAAGAGCAGCACCACAAAACAAGATGGTTCCAGACTAAGATGTTGGGGAAGTCAGCTCACTTGAAAGCATAGTTTTAATGTTCACACTCAGTGTTCTCTAGCTCAGTGATGCAACAAACCTCAATTAAACATCTCTGACATTTGTAGGTGAGTCTGGGAATCACTCTGGTCTCCATCACAGAGCATCACCATTGGCCAGCATAGCCCTGCTAATCCAGATGGGTCCCAGATCTGCCCTTGGGACACAGAGGCCTTGTATTGTCCTTAACTAACATGGCACACAAGAATGCTCTTTTCCAGTCTGGAGCTGTTGTGAATTATCTGTCTGGCAAAGTAGCCATGTTCAATGCCTCTGTTTGTTTACTTTTTAACTTTTCCTTCGAGATTGAACCGAAAGTTTCCTTGAAAAGGAACACGAGTTGAACTTTGGGCACCGTCTTAATTCAGCGTAATCTCATGAGATTATGTAAGACTCTGCTTTGTTTCCCCCCCCAACCTCCAGCCTTTCAGAAGGTGCTCTTTGTTGGAAAATAGCTGAGGCTGTTTTCAGAGCAAGCAATGCCCTGAACCCTTTGCTCCTTCCTTTGTGCTGTAACGAGGCCACAGATAACTAAGCAGTTCTCTGAAAATGGAGAATGTTAATTGCATAGCAATTTCAGGTTAGGCATACTTTCCAGGGGCTTAATTTAATTGTTGCAAAACTATATTTTGAAGCCACATGAGGCATCAGGCAATTTCAGGTTTGAGATTATGCCTGTATGAGAATAGCATTAGGAACGGGGTGGTGGGGGGCAGTCAGTCTAGACTGTGTAAAGCCTGCATGGAAACTTTGCACATGATGCATCAATCGTTTAGATCTGGGAGAGGTTGGAATCATTTAGCATTAAGGATTTTGGCTGGCAAAATCGATACTGCAATTTTGCAGATAAATTCACAGAAGCTCCTAACTTAGCTACAGGGATCCAGCAGCTTTAAATGTAAGCTCAAATAGTATATTAAGGGGGAAAGAGTGGGGGGAAGAACACATGAGACTTACTGGATTCAGGCAAGGACTGTTATAGGTAGTCCTCACCTAACAACCATTCATTTAGTGATGGTTCAGTCTTAACGACCATGCTGAAAAAACACACAACTGGACCTCACACTTAAAACCGTCGCAGTTTCCCCATGGTCACGTGATCACAGTTTGGGCACTTGGCAACTAGTTCGCATTTATGACTGTCTCAGTGTCCCAGGGTTACATGATCACCGTTTTCGACTTCGGCCAGCTTCTGGCAAGCAGAATCAATGGGGAACCATGTGATTCGCTTAATGACCACATGGTTCGCTTAACACCTGTGGTGATTTGCTTAAAGGCCGCCGCAAAAAAGGTCATAAAATTGGGTGGGCTTCGCTTAATGACCACTTCACTTAGCAACTGAAATGCCAGTCCCAATTGGGGTTGTTAAGCGAGGACTTTCTGTAACCCCTCCATTGTGCATCAGTCACCAACCAGATGAATCCTGGAAGCTTAGCATGTTAGCATGTATGAAGTCCATGCAAAGCTTCCAAGAGGTGTTTTGCTTCAACAGTCCTTCAAAACTGCCATAGAAAATAACTTTGGGGCCCTCCATCTAAAGAGCAAACAAGGGGCTCCTTTGCTTCATCTTGTGTAGATGACAGCCTTCTTTGACTCTTCAAGTATCTGGGAAAATCTGGTACAGTCTTTTTCAATCTTGGCAACTTTACTGGCTGGGGAATTCTAGGAGTTGAAGCCCACACATCTTAAAGTTGCCACGTTTGAAAAAAATTCTGGTCTAATATATAATTCTGATAATAGGATGCCATTGAGATTAGTAGCTATTGATGGCTCTGTTGTCCATTTAAAATGGTGGCCAACACCAAAACTGATGGTACGAAGTTCCACAGTTAAGTATACATTGTTTAAATTAAATGAACATAACCAGAGTATTCATTGCTTAAGTATGCATCACTCAGGGAAGTACTTACTATTTATCAGTCCTGAATCTCCCTACGTTTAGCTTCTATGGGTGACTGAGTTCAAATATTGCAAGAGAGGGAGGAAAAAATCCTCTTTATTACACAAGCCTGCTTTTATGTCTCCACTTACCCACCTTTTCTGTAAGTTAGAAAATCCCAAATGCTGCAATCTTTCCTCTTCGGGAGGGTGGGGGGCTATCCTAGCCAAACTTTGTCAGTTTGGTTATCCTTTAATGTGATTAATTATAGATTTTATCTCTGGTTTTCTACGCTTCATTAGCAGACTAGGGGATGGCTGTTAATAAGGTGGAGATAATAGACAATGAAGAAGAAAAAGAAGAAATTTGCAGGAAGAGGGCAGAAGCATCTTCTTGTCCTTTCAGTTCCTCCCTGTGTTTTCCTTTGTTTGCCCTCATAATCTGGTCTGCTATTTAGAGTTACATTGCTGCTAAAAACAGAGGTCCAATCTAGTTATTGCTAATGAATCCTGACCTCCCAAGGATATTGCTTAGTTTTTTTAAGCTGTTGAAACAAATGACCAAGACCTCATGGCAGCAAATCATGTTCCGTGAAAATACCGGGAGGGCTAAAACGTCATCCCTATCTCGAGCTATTACAAGCCACTAGCTTGGCATGGTCCAAAGTGAGAAGAACTCTTTGTTCTGAATAACAGGAGAAGCAAGGTTGTTTGAAATGATCCCGTTAGGGACTGTTGTTTTTGACGTTCCTGACTGACCCAATAGAACATTCTGTGCAAAGATGGAGGGAGACAGAGAGAAAGAAAAAAATACAGAGCATTCCCCATTATAAGTAGCTGTGGAAGCTGAACTCTTCCTGCAATTTAATAAATACATGGTAGCTTTGAAAGATCTCAGTATTAAACTGGCAGAAGCAAACTAGAAATCAGCTGAGTTGCTTTCTCCAAAAATAGCTTGCGCAGTGCTTGAATTCAAGCAGTTGTTCTATGAGGACTGTTTAGATTGTCACAGTGGCAAGATATCCTGGAGGGGTCTCCATCCAGAAACTCAGTGTTTGCTGGAATCTCTCACTGCGATCACATCTCGGAAATGCTGCCGACTGCTAAACTAAACTAAAATATGTAAATACAGTTGTTGTATAGCTATTGCTAGGTTGTACCCTTGATCTTACACAGTTCCCTGGACATCCTAGGAGATGACTTGGTTCAGCCTATTCATGGCAGGGCTAACCTTCACCTCTGCAGGACTGTTTGATTATGGAGATATTGAAGTAACTGATTTCTCCACCTTATCTCCACCACCAAGAAACTGTGGCATTAATGTGTCTCCTGAACTGAACTCTAGGCCTAAACTGAAGTTGAAATAAAGCATGTTTTTTTCTTGCCCAAAGAAAATGGGCAGTTGCTTAATCTACTTGCACGTGAGGGTGGTTGGCACAGCCATTACGGTGATGCGGCTCATCTAGTTGCTAACCGACAAGGCCATGGGAGGGCTCCATTCCTGCAAATGAAATAAAAAGGACATGAGCAAGGAAATGTCGCATCATGCAAGCGCAGATATTCTTAGCTGTCCCTCCCTTCCTCGGGTCACTGGTTCAGAAAGCAAACCAAGGACCAGACATAGTCATCATCCCTTCCTCCTTGTGGAACATGAAACACAGACACCATCATATTGGTGAACTTGAAATGGGAGGGAGTTAGAAGTGCCCAGCAACCCCTTAACTTGGCTCTTCGCCTTAATTGCAGGGCAGCGCTTTTTGGTGTGCTGACCACAGAGCTCAAGACTAGCAATGCCTCCACCAAGTCTACATTCAGGTATGGTTTGGCCACACCAGCCTAGGCTCTGGTCACATTGAGAGCAAAACCATTTCAAATGCCAGAGGTGATGGGCTCTTTGGGTTTCAACCAGTTGTACCTTGCTTTCGACCTTTGAATGGTGAAAAAGACTCCAAGCTTGACCCAAATAAATATCAGAGGTGCTTGTTTTTCTTGTCTGTTCGGTCAACTGCCTTCAGTTCTCTCTCTCTCTCTCTCTCTCTCTCTCTCTCTCCCTCTCCCTCTGTCTTCCAGCTGCAGGGAAGAAAAATGCTTTATGTAACAGGCTACTCAGGCCTTAAGACATAAGTTGTAGTTGAGCAGGATGCTAATCCATTTGCTAATAAGTATGCTTGGCATCTTTCGTGTCCAATTTCTTGGGAGACATTTAGATAACATCAGAAAGCACTGAATGAAGATAAGGGATACCTGACTTGAAAGCGGGGAATTGGCAAAATGAATAAAAAGCTCTACTTGTTTTTTTTTTAAACTAGCCTTTTGGTTTAAAAGGATAGTACTTTCCTTGTGAATGAATGGTTGAGAATATCTTCTGACCTTTTCTCTTCATACCACTTCAGTTTTATTTTGAGTGAAAGAGAAATAATATTGCTCTTAGTCCATTTGATCATGCACTTCAGTCTGGTCTTGTGATGCCATAGACTTAGAGAGTAGGTGCTCCTGACTTGAGAAACAGCTGATTTTTCAAACCCAGCTTTATTATGGGGTCCTTGGTGTTCTCTGAGCTTGGTTGTTTGCCCGCAGACGTTTCATTACCTGACTAGGTAACACCATCAGTGCGAGGGAGGGTGGGGTTTGCTCCCTGAGTGTGAAATCATAAAGTCTTCCTTTTATGACATCACTTTCTTTTGTTTTCACTCTTTGAATCTGATGCTAGAGACCTGGATAATGCATGTTTCAAAGTCTACTTAAATAATAGTTATCCTTCACCTGAATCTACTGATTTCCCTTCCTTGGCTTCTATCCCTGGTTGACTCCCCTTGGAACTCAGCTGCAAGAATGCAACCAACTAAAAGAATGACCTAGCTGCAAAAATGCATTGATGTGTTCAACACATTGGTCTTTCAAACTCAGTTTCCAAGCCTCTTCTAACAGTCCAATTCTGCAAGTCGTCCTCATTCAGGGGTGCAGTGGTAGAACTGAGAGCGTGGACTTGGCTCCATCTCCATCTTTATAGCACATTTGTTTTCCACCTTTGTGGGAAGATCTGCCAGTGCCAACTATTTAAGATGGTTATCCTGCTTCTTAATCATCTTTCTCCTCTAGGCAAAACCGGCTCATATTCCCTTCCCCATTGCTATTTGATTGCTCAGCATTTGATCATCTCTCTTCCTGCCTTCAGATAAGCTGGAGATGTGCCAACCATATGGGAATTGCTTCATATATGAATGAAAAATGCTGCATTGAGCATTCCCGCTGGCCAGTTTCTAATGCAACATGTCACATTATTATTCAGACTGCACTGTCTTCTGATCAGTTTCTTTACTCTTTACAAGATACCTTCTATAGATTTAGGCATATTCATCTTTTTAATAGGGATGGATGGATAATGATATTTACTGCAGATGTTTACTGTTGACTGATAATGATTCCTGTTTAAAATGTTTTTATGCAACCTTTAAGGTGAAACCCTCCCACAGAGACTTGCATTACCAGATTGAAACATGAATAAATTCAGTATTAAATCCAGAACACTCTTAAAAGAAATACACTCTCCCAGATACCAACATTCCAGCTGAAACCCCTGTCTGAACAACAGGAAGCTCTTCACTTCACATCCTGTTTATGGAATTTTTAGATTGGGGGTAAGTGATGATTAGGAGAAACCTCACTTTCCATTCCATAATTATCAGAGGCCCAGTGGTAACATGAGAAAGGGCCCTTTTCCATGATAGCATCTTGTTTTGATGCCCCTGACCACCTGCGTTGGGATTGTAGCTCCCAAATTTCCCTCTTTTTCTATAATGGTATGTGGGAATGACCTTGGGAGACTGGGCCCAGAGACACTGCCTATGGAATTGCCAGATAAGAGACAGCCTGCAGCTGGATAGTGGGCATGGCAAGAGACCCTCCATAGTTTCTCAGGCTGTAAGAGATGGTGGGAGAATTGTACTTTCAGACTTGCAAGATTCTGTTAATGTAGCCTTACAATAAAATAGAATTAGCTCATCTGGTCGTGTTTCCTGTCTGGTCTACCTGGTAAGGCTGACATTTTCTCCCATGTTCTTAACATCTCTGGATGACTATCAAATCTTCATGAACTGACTCTGAACCTGCATTATATCTAATTTTGGACTCTTAGATCAGTTGATTTCAGGAGCCAGGGTTTGCCCTCTCGTAGATGTCAAGGAGAGAAAGCTATTGGCTGCTTTTCCTTTGGCAACAGAAAACTGCACCGGGTTTTCAGGGTGCAGGGATTGTACCCCAAACCTTTGGGGTACTCACCTGAGGCCCAAAGGATACCTTTGTAGGGACAGGAAGTGGGAGGACTGAGTTCAATTTTTTTTAATCATTATTATTATTGCAAAAGACTGAAGAGAATAAATAGCATGATGGGTATAATTATGAAATTTTTGTTAAGACCGATTGCCACACACATCTACTAGGAATATATGGAGAAGGTTGAAGTCACCAAACTTGTGAATACCTTGAGACAAACAGCAGAATAAAATTAATTTTCAGGTGGAAACTCAGACATGCTTTCAGTGCAATGCAGAATAGTCATGTTGCCTGCTGCCACTTTGCCAGCAAGGCCTCCAGATACACAAAGATGGATGCATGTGGTCTTAGCTGGGAGTTAAACCATCTTCCTCCTTCCCCCTCCAAACCAGTTTTTCCAGCAAGGCCTACTGTTCCTATGGAAAGTATAAACTTATTTATGGGGTGTGTTCCCTTTAAGGATCACTACAGTTGAAAGGTTTGTTTGCATAGTACCTGATGGACCTCCTAAATTAAGGAATCCCTGTGGGGTAACAACCCCACAACAGGCCAATTGCTCTGAGGTTGGTCCCTTCAACATTCAAAAGTGGAGCTGCTGAAGCAGATCAACAAGCCATTTCGATGGAGGCTGAGTGAGAAATCAGAGCTGGAAGGGACTTCAAATCTCCCTGCTCAGTACAGAAGTCTGCTGCATAGCATCCAAGAAGGTGAGTGTCCAGGTTTTAGTTAAAACCCACTAACAGAGGAGAGTTGAATGGAAATTTTAATGGAAGGAGAGTTCCAGGGAGCTTGAAGGCCCAACTGTGGATAACACCAAAGGTTTTGTTTCAGGAGCAATCAATCAGTTGTCATTTTAAAAAATAGGGTAACTACACAAAGTCAGAGAGACTTCTGGGCACTAGAAGAAGTTTCCATGGACATGTTGGTATCCACAGACCCCACACTGTGGATGAAGATTTGGAACTGAGGCCTGTCCTCTGTAGATTAGAACATACATCCACACGCTTCTTCTGTTCCTTTAGGAAACTTTCTGTTTGGGGATTATTTTTCCCCAAGAAGTATTCCATCAGCTGGCACTTGTCCAAGCTGAACCTCTTTTGATTTCTTCCCATCTGTCTAGCCATTGGGAACTGTGTCTTCTTCACCTGCCCACTGTCTCATAAGAGAATGTATATTTGCTTCACCTTCTATGGATGAATACAGAGGGAAAAAATCTCACAATAGGAAGGTTGGCCCTCCTATCTAACGTTCTGGAGATACCATGACACATTTTCCCTTAACACTTCAGGAGGTCTACAATGTTCTTTGGATATCTAGGCTAGACAGTGCCATCCAGATGTGTTGGACTAGAATTCCTGCCATGCCTAGCCAGCCCAGTGTATAGCATTTCCTTTGCATATTGATTTGTAGGTAAAAGTTTGTGAGGATGGGGTGTGGGGCAGAAGCCAAGCTGTCCTCTAATCTTTTAGTAAGTTCATGGCAGTGGTGCAGTTTGAACTGGGGACTTCCAGGTATGAGGATCTTTCTGTCTTTTCAGATTTATGAGTCTAGTCTGTCTTTTCTCTAAATACACCAAACGTCAGCAATTTGGTGGAAAACGCTGATTTTTCAGGGACATTATTTTATGTTCAAGAGGATTAACACAAATAATGCATGAAATTCCAATAAGATTAACACATCTACGTTACTCAAACAAACAAAAGTCCATAAAAAAGGCAAAGAATCCCATCCCTGCCAATGAGAACATCACATCACCACCACATTCACAGTGGTCCTTGTAGGTACAAGAAGACCTTTCTTAAACAAGAGTGTTCCCCTTTGTTGAAAAAAGATGGCTCCACCCTTTCACAGAAGCTGCCAGATTGCACAGACCAGCTTACCTCCACCTGGTGTCCTCCAGATGGCCAGGCTATGTTCATAGAATCATAGACCTGGACAGAGCCTCAAAAGTCATTTAGTTCAATCCCCTGCTCAGTGTTGGAATTCAAGTAAAGTATCCCCAACAGATGACTATTCAGTCTTTCATTGAATGCGCCCAGCGAAAGGGAGTCAACCTATTGGTGAAAGGTTCTGAAAGGTCCCCTGTGCAAGCACCAAGTCACGTTTGACCCTTTGGGGGGATGCTGCTTTTGAGACACTTTCTTGGCAGACTATAGAGCGGGGTGGTTTGCCATTGCCTTCCCCAGTTGTCACCTTCCCCAGCAAGCTGGGTGCTCATTTCACCAACCTTGGAAGGATGGAAGGCTGAGTCGACCTGAGTCGGCTACCCAAGAGAGAATCCAGCTTCTTCTGGGATTGGTCGTGGGGAGTTTTTGGCTGCAATACTGCTGCCTACCGCTCTGCGCCACATGAGGCTCTTTTTTTCTTTTTTTTTCTTACCATGCAAATAATCTTTTTAGCCCAACAGGAGAGGCGGAGAGGTATTTAAGGTAGACATATAGCTAAATATTGACCTTGGTTTCCCTTAATACAAAGATCGGTGGAACTCATTCATTTAGATCATCGTACTTTTAATAATCCATGTCTTGGGGTGGGCCCAAACAGTTCCAGGATCAGATCTTTATTCCCTCTATTTAAGATGTTCTTTGCTGTGTGCAGGCAGAGGAATAAAAAGGAAGCAGAACAAAAGCTCCAGATGTGCTGTGATAATCTGGTCTGGGAGGGACATGTGAGCATGTTTAAACAAATGCCTCACCTGGGCTGATTTGTCCACTCCAAGTCAAGGGTCAAGGGCCTGGCCATTAACTCCCTCTTTCCCTGTTTTGCTTTGTTTCCAGAGAGTGAAGAAATAGATCTTGCTCTCTTTCAGTTGTTGTTTCTCTGGGCTGAGAACCAACACTAAGATGGTTTTCCTTGGCATGTGGTAATAAAGCAAGTTGGATAAAATAGTACTGGAGGAGACAAAGGCAAGAGGCAAAGGATTTAGGGGTGGTCACCCTTCTCTCATAATGCAAGAATTCTGAGCTACCCAATAGAATTGATTCAGGAAAGAACGAGAAAGCATTCTTCATGACATGGGTTAATAAGATACCGACTCCCTGTTACCAAATCCCAAGACGAGGTTGGTGGCTAAGGTGACATTGAGAAACTCATAAAGACAGGTGATCATCAATAGTCCTTTGCATGATTGGTTCAGGGCAATAGATCATTGAATGGAAATCAGGGAGGAGGCCACAGCAAGAAAACCTTGCTTTTGTGCAACCAGGCCTTATGTGCTTGTCACCTTGGGATCCCATCTTTTCTGTAGGAGCTCAAGGCTGGGTACATACCTTTCTCCAATTTTCTCCCAGCCACAAACCTACATGGATTTGTCGCTGAGAGGAAAGGACAGGCCCAAATTCACCCATGAGCTTCTGTGGTTGAGGGTGGACTTGAACCAGGTAGATTCCTTTGTTTCAAGTTATGCTATTTGGAGATCTACCTAACTGAATGATGTCTGCGCCAATCTCTGTCCTTGTCATGGGTAGCTTCAAAGCCCCAACTCTCCCTTCTTACAGATCCTATCTTTAAATTCAATTTGGACCTGTCAGCCGCAATTGTCAGCCTTTCCCAGCCTCCACAAAAATAAAGGGGTATCGGAAAGAGATGTAATGGACTATAAAGGCTGCAGATGAAACTTTTAACAGATAACGCTTCAAATGGATCTTCTGTTCTCAGCTAAAATTACAGGGAACGATGAAAAGGGCTTATAAAATTACCTCTGTGCCAGAGCCGGTGTGTAAGAATGGGAGATGGGGAAAGAAGCTTCAATGTAAGAATGAATTCTCCCCGCCTTTCCCCTTTGTGACTTTAAGACTCTATTTAGCTGAACAAATGGAAACTTTAAGAGGGAGGAGAATTTGCAATGCAAAGCAACCTATAGCTAGCAAAAGGCAGCTTCCCCTGAAACTGAGTGCTTCCAATCCATGGTGACTATTAATTGGAGCCAAAGGAGGGCAGGGTAGAAAAGTCTTCATGTATGACAAGGTGAGTATTTGAAACTTCTCCTGTGTGGTCAAAGTCAGTTGTTGAAGGACAAATGAGCAGATAAAGAGATGTGCTGTTTATCTAGGAATCCTTCTCCTGTTCTCCATGGCATCTTTCCAGAAGATCAATCTTCACCTCTGCAATATTGGGACTACCATTGTTGGGACCCATCCAAGTATCATAAAAGAACTATAGGGTTCTATAGGGAAAGTTTCATCCCATATCTCTCCTAATCCAAGTCCTGAAATCACTGTTGAAGGACCAGTTTTGCTGGTCAGGTATACACCGGTTGGGTGGGAATTCCAGAGCTGCTGGAGCTCCTACTGAAAAGGTCTTGTTGCAGGAAATCGCTATGGGTAAGTGCCTTTTGACAATCACAGGAGGCTTCTTTTCAAACCAGGTCTTTCCAACTTCACAGGAAGTTTGAAAACTTCAGTTAGCCCAGGCTGCATGCTTGATGGGGACGGAGGGGCTTAGCAAAAGACCTCTCCAGCACCAGGGTTTGTGTGTCAGTGGTGGGCTGCAGTTCAGAGGGAGGCTCTTGAGGGGCAGAAGGGCATGTTTTCCACCCCAGCTTAATCAATGGGCCTCTTTGTGAGAATAAAGACAGCTAGCTTGGTACCCCATGGAACAGGCAGGTTGCTGAGTTTGACTTACTAAAATTGCCTGGCAACAAAAAATAGCAAATATATATTAGTGGTATAATAGGTGTTTGAACAAGGCTGAGCAAAGAGTTTTAAATTTAAAAATACAGTTCCAAAGTTCAGAAAGGCTTTTCAGACAGCTCTGGTTAATCATCCAATGGCAATATCATGTTCGGTAACTTCCCAGCAAATAACCTGTATTCTTTCTCACCTATGGCAATTTCCTACCTACGCAAGCACAGTATGGTTTCTGTTGTAGGAGAGCCGTGTTAGTCTACAAAAGCAAAAAAAAAAAAAAAAAAAGCCAGAAGATGCATCTGATGAAGTGAGCTGCAGCCCAGGAAAGCTTATGTCTTTCAATAAAATTTGTTACTTGGAAAAGGTGCTCCCAGACTCTTGAGTAGTGTTTCCAGTAGCCATCTCACCTAGAAAGCTGTGTCTTCTGCTTTAAGCAAATTTTGATTATTCCAGCAGACAAAAGGCCTGATGTTCTGACATGGCTTGCAACTTTGGGTAGAACTTCTTGACAAGTTGATGTGGCTTGGCTTTGGGTGGGATAGTGATTTTGAATAACAAAATAGAATATGAATAGGTGACAATTTAAATTGAAGTTTACAGCCCTACCAGGATGAGCAAAAGGAAAGAAAATGCCACTTGGGCGTGTTTAGGGGAAGTCATCATAGCTCTGTGATGGAGACGGTGTTTTGCAGGCCGATTCCTTGTTTCCAACAAAAGGATCAGGAAGCAGGGGATGAGAAAGATGCTGGTGATCTGCCAGCACTCACAGTATAACATATTATGTGATATGAACAAATATCCTGAGCTTCTGGTGACTATGGTTAACACATTAAGCCATTATTTGTTTCACCATAGCTTATTGAATAAACCCCATTTGGCTGGGTTCATGTAACACACTTACAGATAGAGTACCAACCATAGTGGCTGAGTTTCAGAACATGTCTCAAACAGGCAAATCCATCATGGCTTTGCATACTGGGTGAGCCCAGTCTGAAGGAAAGGGTGGGAAGCTTCCCAGTTTTGCTTCTGATCTTGCTGTTGTAAATGATCTGGCATCCTTGAGAGGTACCTCTGTGGGGGAGGCTAGATGACATTCCCAGCTCAAAAAATGGTGGAGATCTGCAAGGGAAAAGGCCTCCATCAAGGCAATCTAAGAGCAGAGTTGCAGACAGATCACCACTGTATAAGGTGCTAGGCCTTTCATCTTGGGCCTCAGGTAGTAAACACCACACACAATTTAGCTGGTGCCCCCAACTAAAAATAACATAAAGTAGATTTTTGGCTTTCTCACCTGAAACCTTGAGAGATCTCAGGCCAGAGTAGTGATATCTGGTCTGTTTTGTAATCTTGTGACCTTAGGGCATTGTTGTTGTTGTTGTTGTTGTTATGGTTGGTTGCACAGTCAGCCAGATGTTTAGACTTGATTTGGCATTTTTTGTTCACCTACCAAATCCTTCCCAAGGACCTGGGTTAGGCAGATGTTATGGTTGATCACACAATCAGCCAGATGTTTAGACTGGATTAGTAGTAGTAATCATCATCTGGAACTTCACTGCCCCTGCCTATATGTTGCCAACCACCCAAGGTGAAGGAGGTCTCACTTTGTAGAGGAACTCCTCACTACCATCACCGTCTCTCCCCATCCTAAATTCCAGATGTGACCATGAATTATTTATTAGTCATATTCCAGATCTATCACTCCTAGTAATTGGATACTTAGAACATCTGCCCATTTTAAGGCCTCACTTAGGAGTAATCCTTGATGTCCAGCTTTGTTAGCACTCTCCAAGGTCCTGATGTCTGCATGCCTGAGCATGTTAAGGGTTAAGCCAGGTGCCAAGCAACTAACCTTGATCTGTCTAAATTACATGACATACCAGAACTAGGCAGCCTGAGCTGGCCCTGACCTACAAAATCTTGCCTGGCTTAACCTGGTCTATTTGAGTTGGCTGATTACTTTTATCTGGATCTGACCAGTAGAGATTAATTCTCTTTCAGGCTACAGATTACAGATCAGCAGTTAAACCCTTTAAGGTTCAAGTCACCAAACATTTTTTAAAACCTGACATTGTTAGGGAGAAAGCTTTTCCCAGATAGTTCCATTTTGAATCTGCAGGTTTTTCCTTCTAACACACAAGAACATTCAGGAATAGAACTTCTGCCTGCAACATTTATCTGATTTTATTTTTTATGGAAATCACATTTTTTTTTCATTTAAAAGAAGGGGGCATTTCTTGAGGCACAGCAAACTGGCATTATTATGTATATTTTTCCTAGACACTTATTATTTATGGCTGCCATTTTTTTCACTAGCTATATTCCTGTGGCTGTTGCAACAACCTAATCTTTAGAAATGTTGAGACAAAACATTTATTGATCTAATATGAAGGTATTAGTTGAGGCTTTTTTCAGACTGGATTGGTCAAATTTATATGTTTAAAACTGCAGGCAGCTAGAGGGAAACCATGTGGGCTACTCATCCTCAGTCTGAAGTAGCCTGATCAAGCAACATACATATATACAGGCATGTATTGATTCATTACTACACTGATATGCCACTCCATTTCCAGAGACTCTGGGCAGCTATTAATCTAAGAAGATTTTTTAAAAATGCAATGAATGCAATTATCAATGAATCTAGTCCATCACCCCTTAGGGAGAAGAGCAATAACATGTACTTACTCATCCCTCAATGCTTTTCTGAAAAGTCCTCTTTTATGGTTCTCTGAATACATGAGAAGAAGGGGGTACTCTGGAGATCTAGACATAATCTGGTGCTCCAAAGAAGGGGCCATCTCCAAGAACATATGTCCTTTGGGATAAGAGGGTAAGCCATGTCATGGAGTAAATAGCTTGATTACGTTGGGACTCTGGGATAATCTTGCACTGATGTATTTAAAAAATCATTCCACATCCCCATATGCTTGGCAACCATTACAATGTTCCTCAGCATGAAGCTGGCACCCTCGGCGCATCCCTAGCTTCCGATGTTGCTAATGAATAGGTCGTTTGCCAGTCTCCTGAGCTGTTAGGCCCAACAGAAGGGTTCTGCATTGAATCCCTGCCACGCAATGCTCATTAATGAAGGTTATGTAACTCCTTGTTTACTTCTGCCAAAGGGGACATCCAACTCTCGGTTGTGGGTGGCAGTTCACTAATGATTGTCTCTCCAAGCTGAGGAAAATGTTTAACAATGGGGTTACCTCTTTCTTCTGGGTTATGAAAGCGGTGAGCAACTAACAAGCTGTGGGCTGAGTCTGCCCAACTCTGCCCCAAACTGATTCTTCAGATCCCCTGTGGCCCTAGCCAAGTTTGAATGAGAAGATGGTAAAGAAAAAAATTAATGTGCTCAAATTCTTCAAGGGGGGAGGGGAGTGGCAAAAACCTCCACCTATATCCAGCGAACATTATTGTGCTGTGGAGTTGTGCCCATCAAAAGGTTTAGCCTCCAACATTTCAAGTAGAGAAATATTTCTAGCGTCTCTATCAAAACACTGTCTAGGAACATTGAGAGTTGGAGTCCAAGCAAGCAAGAGACCATTGAGTTAGGGAAATCTGGTCCATGTTGACTGGCCAAGGCTCCTTTCAGGATGTGATCAAGGATTTTTTGTAACTTGGAGATGCCAGGGGTTTCTAGCCCATGAAGGTAGTTCAGATCAACCACAGGCAGAGTACCCATGTCTCTCTCTGCCTGGGAAATCTAGTGGTTGTTGGCAACAGAAGTGGAGCTGAAAAGAGAATGAGGTCCAGAAACAGTGAGATCTGGTGCAGGACAAGAAGATTTGCAAGGAATAATCCCTTCCTTTCCCCACTCCCAGTAGATATGGGAAAAGGAACTTGAAAGGAGAGATAGAAATCTAGGGGAAAGGCGAGCAGAATACAGTTCTTGGTGGAGACAGCTTGTTGGAACCCTGAATATGATAGCACCTTTGAAGCAGGAAAAGTCATTGTAAATATTTATTGCAAGGCTTGCTTACATGTTCTTATCAATGAATTATGGCCCTTCCCCCAGTAATGGTGATATTATTTTTATACACCAGATAGAAAAACAGGTCACTGTTGTTTCCCTAAAGACACTGAAACTATGCCTGGTTGTCCTGTTCAGCCCTTCCAGCTTTTGGGGATGTTTTGACCCATTTGGAGTATTTCATTGCTCTGATCTTTGCCCATTTTTTAGCATCTAGAAGGCCCTGTTTTCCTCCATCAAACTCACGGTTTTCAAGCTAGTGAGAGACAGAAACATTTCCCACATCCTTTTCTGCCTGTTCTCATTCCCTTTGATGAAAGAGAATCTGTTTTGGAAATGGCTTTCAATGAAAAATTTTGGTGAAATTCTTCTGGGTGGAACATGGGGATCTGGAAGGGGAGCAGATGATGACACTGTGTGATTGTGTAATCACCACAGTTTGGAACCACTGCATTTTCCCCACACACTGCTAGGAAAAAGTGGAGGTTTTCTTGCCCTTGAACTGGGCATGGGTCATTACACCTTTCTCATCTTTCCATTCAAGCCCAAGGCAAGGCATCAGGAAGGAACCCCTCCTATGGAGGTCTCCACTAAAGGGAAATCCAGCCTTAGAGAAGTTGTTGGTAAATCTCTTTCCCCTGGAGAAATTCAGTGAAACTGTTCACCCAGTTCTGGTGCTCATGAACTTGCTGGAGCGTTCCAAAAGCTAAGACGTGCCCAGCTCTAGATCAAGAGGTGCATCCTTGAAACCCAAGACTGCTGCATATCATCCCCAACCATCTTGGCAGCAGCCCCCAGAGACCTCCAAGAGTTGTTACCAATTTTTTTTTAATAGGCTGTGCACACTTTTGAAAGTGATTGTTAAGAATTGCTTTGGGCCTTGCACTGTTGCAACAACTCTCTGCTACTAATTAAAACAGCCATGTAAGCCTAAGAAAAGATGCAGCTATGTTCATGAGTCAGCAGCTCATTACAGCAGCTGCATCTTTTTCGGGCTTGCACAGAAACCTGAAGGAGAATGTGCCCCCTTTAGATGCTGTCTGGCATTTCTCCAAATCATTTGCGACCATCCACATCCATACTTTTAAATCCGGAAGGTGAGAATAGTTGCATACTTGTTGGATGGTACTTATGTGAATGATATTCAATTGAACTTAACCTTGGCTGCAAATTAAATTACATCAAATTTTATTTTTGCCCCAACGCCATCCCTCCTTCTTGGAATGCAGCTCCTAACCTACCATTCCAAAGCCAAATGCAGCATTTTTCCAGAAAGGACACAGTCTGAACAACATCCAGACTAGGTTTTCTCTGCTTCCTTCTTACAAATATCCGCTTGAAAGGATCAAGGTTGGCAAACCTAAAAGAAGAGCAAAAGACTGTTTGGTTCAAATGTCTGACATCAGAAAGGTCATCAGTGTATTTCTGAGGGTGGGGAGGAATCCTTCCGTGTTTGTTTCCTGACTGAGGCCTTTCAGTAGACCATTTTACCGTGCAGAGAATCAGGAACTGCAATGCCCTAATTCTGTATTCTGCTCAGCTCCCTGGCAGGCGTCACCTACCAACACTTGCCAGTTAAGCTGAGTTTGCAAGTTGCTACACAAGGAAAGCAGAGCCGGCCGGAGCAGGCTGAAATGTGAGCTGCTTCCCCAAGGCTGTCACTCAGCCAACACTTCTGCAGACCTGGAGGATTCAGAACACATTAAAAGGCAGCAATGAAGAAAGGACTTTCTGTCTTGAAGATGGTCCATAACTGGATTCCCACCTTGACTACCCCATCGTTCTTGGCTTTGGAATAGGCTGTTGCCACAATGAGTTGAAAGCTGTGATTTATGGCACAGCGCCTCACATGAACCCAACCAAAGGTCATTTATTCAAACAATTGAGATGAAACCATGGTTTCATGCCATGTGTAAACTCAATATTCATATCTTACTCATTAAGGGCAACCTATCCTTCTGGACCTTCTTTCCTTCCTTAGATTGCAGGCCTGATTAATAGCCTTGCCAGGGATATGGGTATGGCCCCTGTTAGCAAGCCCATTGAGTGACTTTCCAACAGCTTTGGATAAGATTTGCCTCTTACCAAGCTGTACACAGACCACTTATATAGATCTATCTGGTTTTCCTTTAAAATCCAGTCCCACTTCAGTTTGCCCAATCAAGGGGAAGCGAGTATAACAGATGAGTACAGCCCAAGTGAAACTGCCGGTGGTCTTCCAGATGTTCCTGACTCCAGCAGCCCCAGTCAGCCAGGTCAGAGGGAAGGGCTTTGGGATTTGAAGTTCAGCAACATTTAGGGTTGCCTACCCTGGCATAAAGGAAGGTGGCCAAATGAGCAAGAGGCCAAATCCCAGGTGGAACAGCTGTTAGCTAAGCTTGGCCTGGAGAAGAGATGATTAAGGGTAAAGGGATGTGTGTCTCAGAGGGCAGCTGGATGCAACTGACCTCTGTTGTTGTACTAAGCCTGTGTTTTTTCAACCTTGGCAACTTTAAGAGGTGTGGACTTCAACTCCCAGAATTCCCCAGCCAGCATGCTAGAGTTGAAGTCCACACTTCTTAAGTTGCCAAGGTTGAAAAACACTGCACTAATCAGAAATCTGGTTAGTGCTAACAGGAAGTCCTCATCACAGCTTCTAGGCTACTGCAGTGTGCCTTGCTTGGAGCTGCCTTTGGAGACCACTCAGAAATTGCACATGGGAGAAAATGCGACAGCCTACATGTAGCAAGGTGAGAGCTCCCACAGCCACACAACACCTGCATTGTGGACATTGCATTCACTTCCAGTAAGATTCTGGGTAAATTCAAAAATGCAGGGGTCATCCTATGAAGCCCTACATGGCTTGTCTTCAGGGGTGACCGTGGGAGAGGAGGGGGTTTGAAACAGTCAAGACAGCAGCCATGATCACGCAATTAAAACCTTACCTTTTTTTGCATGCAGAACATGGAAAAGGGGGGGGGGCAAGGTTTCAGCTGTGGCTGCCTTCTTGACTTTTTTTCACCCCCACCCATCCCATGGATGGTCCTGGACTGGATGATCATCTTTAGGGGTGGGGTAAGTTTCAGAATCCTGCCTTGAGCATGGAGCTAGCTCCCAGCCTAACCGGAAGGGAGATGTTTGACTGAATAACTGCATGTTGAGCCAAAGTTCAAATACTGCCATTTTGTCTTCCTGGTATAGGATGCTGGAGACATGGCATCTCTTGGCCCTCTGCCTGCTTCACAGGTGCAAAACCCAGGGTCTCCTGGTGGAAGGTGCCAAAAACCCAAAGGGTGAACAGCTCATCTGCAATCCTGGCTCTGCAGCAAAAGTGTGAAGGTACATTAAAGGTGTTGTCAGGTCAGGTAAGGTAAACCTGCCTTCCTTGAAACTTTAGTGGGAATTATAATTGCTTTAGAATAGCTTGCTATTGTTCAACCAGGAACTGTTGGCACCGAACCATCTGGGGAATGGAGCAGAGGGAAGCATAGGTTAAGCTCTGATCCAGTTTCACCCAAAATTCATCACCTGTGCAAGTACTCAGATGCCAAACAGGGATTCAAGTTCTCAGAACCAGTTGCCATACAGGCAGCATTTGCCAAGAAGCGGTGAGCAACTAATGTTGCAAACATGGCTTACTGCATGGCTTGTGCAAACATGGCTTACTGAATCACAATTGACAGGGTTCAGAGAATATGCTAAACTGTGGTTGACCAACCACATTGGCTGGGCTCCTAAAGCAGTTCCAGACAAAACCAAACAAACTGTGTCAAGGGTCAACGCGAGGTGTGAAGGCAACCAATATGATCTATTTTAGTTTGTCTTAGCAGGTTCTGTCAATCCAGCCCCTGTGGAATGGCAACCATGGCTTATAGCTTTGTGTTATGTGAACCCAGGTCTGTTGGGCTCAATGCACAAACTATAGTTAA
This sequence comes from Candoia aspera, assembly GCF_035149785.1. Classification (NCBI taxonomy): domain Eukaryota; kingdom Metazoa; phylum Chordata; class Lepidosauria; order Squamata; family Candoiidae; genus Candoia; species Candoia aspera. Next base: position 8,220,638 of record NC_086165.1, on the reverse strand, counting down.
GCAAACCAAAGCTAAGTGAGTTGTCTGAAAAATGTGTGGGGGGAAATAAGAGTCAGTCTTTTCTAACCTGGCATCCTCCAGGTTGGACTTCAGTTTGCATCGTCCAACATCCAATACATTGGGAGTGTGCCAAAAAGCAGAAGCCCTCTGTTTCTGGCACATTATGCTAAGCTCAAAAATGGTATTATGCTGACCATTTTCCAATTTTCTTGTTTTTGGGTGGGTTTGGCATCGTGTTTAAAAAATGTCTGCCCTTGGACATGCTCCGAGAGAGAAACTGGTGTCTCCTGCTTGCTTGTTTTTGTCCATAAGGATGAAGGAAGCATCCACCTTCTGCTGAAGGACCAATCACCAGATCACAGAGTGCTTCCCAGCCCCTACTAGATTCTGCACCCGGGCACTTGTTGCTAAGCAGCTGTTAGCCAAACATCCAAAGTCAATGTGTACTTTCTCTCTGCCGTCAGCTGAGTTAAAGATTACTCCAGATAAAGGTGCTGTGTGTGGAGGGCTCCTTCTGTGCCTGCAGCCTGCCAGCCAGGTCCATATTCTTGGAGACTCCAGCCTTGCCCAATTAGATGCCATCCAGATGTATCACATCTGCCTGGTCCACCATTCCCAGCCAAGATGACCAATGTTCAGGGAGTAGGCATCCCTCACCACCCACCCACTGTAGCACCCACCCCTCACCCAGTATGTAGGTCCATAAGTACTCTGGTTGTGTAGTAACACTTGGAGAACCCAAGATTGGAGAAGACTATCGAGGAAGGTGACAAAGTTCCCTAGCTTCTCTCAAAATGCGGAGCCTTCCCCAGAAGAAATGGAGAGTCTTCCCCAGAATTGAAACAACCAGTTTCCTGATGGATTTTTATTCCTTTTTCTTTCTCCCTGCTCTTATTTGTGTTTAGATGGTCTTCCCTTTTTTTATTTATTTATTTGCAATAGCATAGCAGAAGTCACTGCAGGAAATTGGATACCTAGCTCTTTTTTTTTTAAATTAACCTGTATCTTTTTTTAGGATTTGTATATTTTTAGCAATTAGGCATACCTCACTGATGTAGAGTGGCATACTGTAGCCCACTGCATAATTATTTCTTTCGGTCTTTCGTTCAGCTCTTGCTTGGTCTGTAGGAAGTCCGGATGGGGCACTGGAGTTTCTCCCCCACTTTATTTCACAATGTCCCTGGAAGATAGGCTGAGTTCCGTGTTGGAACAGGGGCTTCAGCTCAGTCATTGCAATCCCAGTTTAAGGCCTTAATCTTTGTAATCTTTGTACTCATCTCTTGTAGGGAAAAAAAAGGAACAAAACCTTTGTATTTAGTAATTTTAGAAAGCACTGTACATTACTAAGAGCAATCTGTTGTGCTTAACAAGGTCCTTCCTTGTGGTCACAAAGGGGTCAAGCTAGCTTTTTCATGCTTGAAAATAATTAACCTTTCATTCTTTAAATTTAAAAAAAAAGCGGGCAGGGTTTGCCAAGTTTCAGCCCAATGTGCCTTTTCTTTTATGGCTTATATGACAAGCACCTGCAGCAAAGGTTTATGACTGGAAAAACAATTTAACACAACAACCCCCCTTGAAATCCGATGTTTAGTTAGTCAATTGTTAATGCAGCAACCCCTCGGAGCCTGGAATTTAGGTCTTACACATGCTAGGAACAAATAAAAAGGTTGTTCACCCTCCTAAACAGTTCTGGTCCTATCGTGCCCTTTCTGAGGACTGACCTGGTGCAGAAATAAAATTGGTTCGCCCTGCCACGGCCAAATGGTGCAATGTACACTATTTTGCACAGACTTGGCACCAGATGATTCAACCCCAGCTCAGCTGAGCAAGATTAGAGGAGGTGGCCAGGTAGGGCAGGCCTTGGATAAGTAAATAGAAAAGCTAAGCCAAACACAAATGTTTCAATCAAACCATCAAAGCAGCTTATTCCAAGCTGCCTTGTTCTCTTGCAGCGTGGCCCATGAAGGCGATGGAAACCGGCCATGTACAGCCGGTTGCAAATGTCTAGTTCATCTTTGGTCAGTTAACTGCCCCCTCCATCAATGGGATCTTTCGTTCCACCCACAGAGTTGCTTCTCCTGCGGCTAGCAATCAATGGCTGGTGATTTCCAAACAGAGATAAAATTCCAGGGCATGTTTGGGATGCAGAGGGTCCTTGTACTGATAATGTAAAATAACATGGAAGGCGTTTAATGGCACAGAGGTCATGCGGCCATGTGAAAAAGCCCACTGCACTGCATTCTTTCTTTTTTTTCCTACTCTTCCCCCTTCCCTTAAAAGCAAAACAAAACCTGACACATCGAGCTATTTAGAACCGATTGAAAATAGGCCCCACCCTGGCAGTTAGAACGATAAAAGGGAACAAGAGAAAACACGTATATCTTTTATTATTGTTATCATGATTGCTTCTTGAATCAGTAGGGGTTGCTCATTTGGGGAGGGAGAAGAGTTATGGGGAGGAAAAAGAGTCTCTGCGTTAAAAGTTACTTTCCAACACCCCCACATGCCACTTGTGAAGTGGGTGGGATTGCAACTCTCACGAAGGCATCTGGGGTGCAAAGCCTTCAGAAGACACCCACTGCATGATGGAAAGCTGTAGGATGCTGTATCTTAACCCATTCCAGGATGAAGAGTGTGGAATTCTGGGGTTTCCCCTCACCTCTAACTGCCAATGAATATGGAATAACAATTTGTCGCTTGGGGAATTTCGACCAATTTTTGCTATGGAAGGAATGTTCTTCAGCAAAGGATTGTTACCTTGTCGTGGTGCTGGAGCTTGAGCACCTCAATGATGCCATGAGCTAAACCGTGAAGGGCCACCCAAGACGGGAAGGTCATGACAGAGAGGTCAGCCTAAATGCGATCCCTGGGGAAGGTAATGGCAACCCACCCCAGTATTCTTGCCATGAAAACTAAATGGATCAGTACAACCAGAGATATGTCGGTATACCATCGGAAGATGAGACCCCCAGGTCGGAAGATGGTCAAAATGCTATTGGGGAGGAACAGAGGATGAGCTCAACTAGCCCCAGACGTGATGACGCAGCTAGCTCAAAGCCGAAAGGACGGCTAGCGGCCGACGGTGCTGGTGGTGAACGGCGAATCCGATGTTCTAAGGATCAACACACCATTGGAACCTGGAATGTAAGATCTATGAGCCAGGGCAAATTGGATGTGGTTATTGGTGAGATGTCAAGGTTAAAGATAGACATTTTGGGCGTCAGTGAACTGAAATGGACTGGAATGGGCCACTTCACATCAAATGACCACCAGATCTACTACTGTGGACAAGAGGACCACAGAAGAAATGGAGTAGCCTTCATAATTAATAGTAAAGTGGCTAAAGCAGTGCTTGGATACAATCCAAAAAACGATAGAATGATCTCAATTCGAATTCAGGGCAAGCCATCTAACATCACAGTGATCCAAATATACGCCCCAACCACAGATGCTGAAGAAGCTGAAATAGAGCAGTTCTATGAGGATCCGCAGCACCTACTGGACAACACACCTAAAAGAGATGTTATTTTCATCACAGGAGAGTGGAATGCTAAGGTGGGCAGTCAAATGACACCTCGAATTACAGGTAAGCATGGCCTGGGAGAACAAAATGAAGCAGGACATAGGCTGATAGAATTTTGCCAAGTCAATTCACTCTGCATAACAAACACTCTCTTCCAACAACCTAAGAGATGGCTTTATACATGGACTTCACCAGATGGGCAACACCGAAATCAGATTGACTACATCCTTTGCAGCCAAAGGTGGGGGACATCTATACAGTTGGTAAAAACAAGACCTGGAGCTGACTGTAGTTCAGATCATGAACTTCTTCTAGCACCATTTAGGATCAGACTAAAGAGATTAGGGAAGACCCACAGATCAGCTAGATATGAGCTCACTAATATTCCTAAGGAATATGCAGTGGAGGTGAAGAATAGATTTAAGGGACTGGACTTAGTAGATAGGGTCCCGGAAGAACTCTGGACAGAAGTTCGCAACATTGTTCAGGAGGCGGCAACAAAATACATCCCAAAGAAAGAGAAAACCAGGAAGGCAAAATGGCTGTCTACTGAGACAATAGAAGTAGCCCAAGAAAGAAGGAAAGCAAAAGGCAACAGTGATAGGGGGAGATATGCCCAATTAAATGCAAAATTCCAGAGGTTAGCCAGAAGAGATAAGGAATTATTTTTAAACAAGCAATGCGCGGAAGTGGAAGAAGACAATAGAATAGGAAAGACAAGAGACCTCTTCCAGAAAATTAGAAACATTGGAGGTAAATTCCAGGCCAAAATGGGTATGATCAAAAACAAAGATGGCAAGGACCTAACAGAAGAAGAAGAGATCAAGAAAAGGTGGCAAGAATATACAGAAGACCTGTATAGGAAGGATAACAATATCGGGGATAGCTTTGACGGTGTGGTCAGTGAGCTAGAGCCAGACATCCTGAAGAGTGAGGTTGAATGGGCCTTAAGAAGCATTGCTAATAACAAGGCAACAGGAGACGACGGCATCCCAGCTGAACTGTTCAAAATCTTGCAAGATGATGCTGTCAAGGTAATGCATGCTATATGCCAGCAAATTTGGAAAACACAAGAATGGCCATCAGATTGGAAAAAATCAACTTATATCCCCATACCAAAAAAGGGGAACACTAAAGAATGTTCAAACTATTGAACAGTGGCACTCATTTCACATGCCAGTAAGGTAATGCTCAAGATCCTGCAAGGTAGACTTCAGCAATTTATGGAGCGAGAATTGCCAGATGTACAAACTGGGTTTAAAAAAGGCAGAGGAACTAGAGACCAAATTGCCAATATCCGCTGGATAATCGAAAAAGCCAGGGAGTTTCAGAAAAACATCTATTTCTGTTTTATTGACTTTTCTAAAGCCTTTGACTGTGTGGACCATAACAAATTGTGGCAAGTTCTTAGTGGTATGGGGATACCAAGTCATCTTGTATGCCTCCTGAAGAATCTGTATAACAACCAAGTAGCAACAGTAAGAACAGACCACGGAACAACGGACTGGTTTAAGATTGGGAAAGGAGTACGGCAGGGCTGTATACTCTCACCCTACCTATTCAACTTGTACGCAGAACACATCATGCGACATGCTGGGCTTGAGGAATCCAAGGCTGGCGTTAAAATTGCTGGAAGAAACATTAACAGTCTCAGATATGCAGATGATACCACTTTGATGGCTGAAAGCGAAGAGGAACTGAGGAGCCTTCTGATGAAGGTGAAAGAAGAAAGTGCAAAAGCTGGCTTGCAGCTAAACCTCAAAAAAACCAAGATTATGGCAACCAGCTTGATTGATAACTGGCAAATAGAGGGAGAAAATGTAGAAGCAGTGAAAGACTTTGTATTCCTAGGTGCGAAGATTACTGCAGATGCTGACTGCAGTCAGGAAATCAGAAGACGCTTAATCCTTGGGAGAAGAGCAATGACAAATCTCGATAAAATAGTTGAGCAGAGACATCACACTGACAACAAAGGTCCACATAGTTAAAGCAATGGTGATCCCCGTAGTAACATATGGCTGCAAGAGCTAGACCATAAGGAAGGCTGAGAGAAGGAAGATCGATGCTTTTGAACTGTGGTGTTGGAGGAAAATTCCGAGAGTGCCTTGGACTGCAAGAAGATCCAACTAGTCCATCCTCCAGGGAATAAAGCCAGACTGCTCACTTGAGGGAATGATATTAAAGGCAAAACTGAAATACTTTGGCCACATAATGAGAAGACAGGACACCCTGGAGAAGATGCTGATGCTGGGGAGAGTGGAAGGCAAAAGGAAGAGGGGCCGACCAAGGGCAGGATGGATGGATGATATTCTAGAGGTGACGGACTCGTCCCTGGGGGAGCTGGGGGTGGTGACGACCGACAGGAAGCTCTGGTGTGGGCTGGTCCATGAAGTCACGAAGAGTCGGAAGCGACTAAACAAATAAACAACAACAACAACAACAAGGAATGTCCAGGAGCAGACTGATCTACATGCCTGCAGAGTGCTCTGGGTAGCTATCCAAGCTTTGCCAGATCCAAATGCTGAAGGTCAGAAAGGCCATCTTTCTTGTAAAGACTTCCAGCTGGGGTGCATACAAAAAGGGCAGGGCGTCTGTTGTGATGCTGTGGCTGTCATCTTGCAGATTTTTTTTTAGATTTTTTATCCCACCTTTATTATTTTTATAAATAACACAAGGCAGGGAACATATGTAAGACTCCTTCCTCCTCCTATTTTCCCCACAACAACAACCCTGTAAGGTGAGTTAGGCTGAGAGAGAGAGGGACTGGCCCAAAGCACCCAGCCGGCTTTCATGCCTAAGGCAGGACTAGAATTCTCAGTCTCCTGGTTTCTAGCCTGGTGCCTTAACCACTAGACCAAACTGGCTCTCTTGACCCCCTCCTGTGGATGGCCCAGATCCCAGAGTTTTTCAGGGGCCCATGTTAGTTTGTTCAGATGGCTCCCTTTAAGTAGTTGAATTTTACAAAAGGCACAATGAAAATGAATTGGGGTTACACTGACATTTCTGGCTTTGAAACGCACACATACACACACATACCAGATCTTAACAAACTTTGCTGGGAGCCAGCTGATCCTCCTGGTCTCTACCCTTTGTGTTCCCCTTTCATCCCTTGTTTACGCATCAGCTCAACCTGACACACTCTGGGGTGCTTCTTTTCAATAACCCACCAGCCCATTTTCTGCTGTACAATCAAGATGACCTTTCCTGACTTATCAGAAGAGAATAGCTTTCCACCAAGCACCCATTCCATGAATACTTGCTTTGATTCTCAGTATTTAAAAAAGAGCCCAGATGGGATGCCTTATCTCTGTAGACTTCATCTGGCTGGGATACTAATGGACTTTCATTCCTCCCCACCCATCCAATCTCTATGATCTTTTTTTTCCCTCTGGGATTCATTCCACAGCCTGTTGCCACTCAAAAACTAACTGGGTGGTTCCCCTGCTATTTGTAGTATGTTACAGCAGTTTCAGAATTCTCACCTCTGCTTAGGAATAGGCACACGAGTCAACCTTGGGGCTCTTCAGATTTTGGTGGTCCATCACCCATGGAGAGCAGTGAGAAGTTATGGAGGGACAGGATGGGCTCTATAAAAACACGCTTAACATAGGAAGCTAAATACAGGATGATGGAAGAAGGACTACTTGTTACAATGCAGAATTAAACTGTGAAATTCACTGCCACCAGATGTGGCACGGGCCACCAATTTAGCAGCTCTAAAAAAGAATTGGATGAGTTCATGGAGGACAGCTGTATGCTATTTTTCCTCCCAAATTCAAGGCAGTTTGCTCTAGTAATACTTGTTAGGCAACAAGAACTTAAAGACCCACATGTCATGTAGTCACAATGTGACGCACAGATTTTAGGTCTAATTCTTCTTAGCATCTGAAATTCTAAAGGTCCAGTGGGCACCAGATTTCTTCCTTCCGCATCACCATATGCCATTTGACTTCTCCATAACTGTCCTGGCACTCCACTTCTACCTTTGTGAACAAGCACAAATTGCAATGGGATTCTTTATAGTTTGGAATAAAGGACCTCCCCCGTCCCAGATTCTCCTTCCTACGGTGGCCCATGAGCTTTCTCCTAGAGGGCAGCCATTCACACAACAAGAGGGCTGGGCCTTTCTTCTATTCTTTGCTGCCCCGTGAAAGGTGGAAGTGCCTAATGCTGCTGAGCCCAGATATTCTATGTATCTTTCCTATTGAATATCCTTTTTTGGTGTCAGCCTTATAGATGTGGGAAGATGTGGGAGAGGGTATCTGTGGTAGCCATAAGCTGTCATTACAAGGTAGCTGTGTGCTTGTGTGTGTGATCAGCATGTGATTGTACCACATTTTGAATACCCAGGTTGGTTACCTTGTGAGTCCTTAGAAAACACACACATGTCCACACACATCCTTCTTGAAAGAGAAACAGTGACACACTCATAAATGAAACGAATTTAGTCATAATTGTCACCTTTTGTGCAGCTTCAGGCTGAGTTACTGTTGCCAAGACAGGACTTTTTAACGGAACAGACAGAGAGATAATTTCTTTGCAAATTGCTAGTTGTGGCTTCAGCTGAGTTAGGCTCATTGTTGCCTGTTCATAATGGACTGGGGGGCATTTTCTATCTTAGCTCCTAACTCAGCTTTTCTCAACTTGGCAAACTCCAAGTGCGCTGGGAAGAATGGCAGTATTCATTGTCCTCAAACTTGCTATGTGGTGACAATGAGAGTTGGAGCTGAAGAACATCTGCTGGGCAGCAGGAAATCCTGCATGTCAAAACAGATGTTTGCATCTCTCTTGCTAGTGTCTGCTCCGCTCCGCTGTTTTGGACTGGCTCTTCCCCAGACAAGAGTAATGGTGGCATAAGACAGCAGATGCTGGAGTTGGCTGGCTTCAGACTCCACTGACTCATCACTAGCTTTCAAGCTCACTCACTGATGTCACACATTTGTCAGCAAAGCCAGCTTCCCAAAGGAAAAAGCTTCAGCACAAAAGGAAGTCCAGAGTGGAAAGCAGATGGGCAAGCTATGGGGGAATTGAGCAGGAACCAAAGAGGAATAAAATATGGATATAATTTATCATGCCAACCGGATATCCAGGAATGGTGCTCCTAAACACACACACACACACACACACCCAAAGTTCAAAACAATAACCCAAGCATAAAAGAAAAACGTAGAAGCGTGTCAGCAAGAGTCAAGTTCACCAGCTATCTTTTAAGCTTTCTGTAAGATGGATAGAACAAGGTTCTCTTATCTTGCATGGCTAGATGGCTGGATTGCACCATCCCGGACCAAGAATATAGCAGAACAGACAATTGTTTATAATGGTTTCCATATGGCCGGTCTTTTTTGGTGCACATTTGGGGAAGTGGCACACTATTTGTGTCCCAAAGAAGAATATTGAAAGAAAGAGAGGCAGACAAGGCAAAAACACTTGGCGGCATCTTCTCAAAGGAAAGGTGGACACATTGATATGTCCACAGTGCTCAACTGAGTTTGCCTGAAATCTGCTAAAGCTTCTCTTCTGCAGCATCCTTGGTGTGGTGGTGGCAGTGGGGAATGGCTCCTGTTACTCTGATGCTGCAACTGGTTTGTGTAGGTGTTCAAGGCAGGCAAGGGTATGTTGGCTTTCTTGGCCGGAGCCAGAGCAATAAGACATTTTCAGACCAGACCGCAGCAGCCTGTGTTAACATCTCAGCTGATGCTTGTAAACATTGTTTACATTTCTCACCATACTTCCAAGCAAACCAAGAGTGGCTTGTTGCTCCCATCCCAGCTTCTGCCTGCAGTTGACCCCATCCTGATGGAGGGGAAGTCACCACAGTAGGAGGGACTTCTCCATGCTATCTCCCCAAGGATCACTGGTTAGAACTTGCACCTTGCTAACAAGATATCCCGAAAAGGCTTGGACCTGATTCGTATAGTTTGCTATGCTACACTTTGCTTAAGTGTGTTTGGTTGAATAAAGTGCAATGGGCTGGTTCAGAAAACACAGGTAAGTTGTCCACATTGTCTGCAAACCACAGCCATTGGATTCACACAAGATGTCAAGCCATCAGTTGTGAATTGCAAATAATACTGAATGGGGCCATACCACAGATTAAACCAGCCTTTCTCAACTTGTTGACTCTGGAGGAACCCTGGAAATTTTTTTCAGGCCTCGGGGAGCCCCTGCACATTCAGGCTCAAATATGAAACTTACCTCTGTAATGTGAAGTTGCCCAAATTTGAAATAATTTTTAAAAATAAATTGCAACCTCTCATGGAACCCTAGGGTTCTACCAAACCCTGGTTGAAAAACCCTGGACTAAACTATAAGCTGAAATTACGAACTGCAGTTTTGGTTGTCTGTTATACAATATGCTCAAGCAAAGCAAACCAAGCCACATAATGACTAAAGTGTGTGTGTGAACCCAATCAGTACCACAAACCTTGTGCATTTTCAAAGTTTAAATCCCCCAGGGCTGCCCTAAAACACATGCTACTCGGAGTTAAGCCTGCTCCCCAAACTAAGATGCATAATATCTTGATTTTATGTGCCATCAAACCAATGTCAACTCTAAGGAACCACAAAGATAGATCTTCTCCAGGATTATCTGTCTTCAACCCGACCTGCCATGTCTTTCAGTGGTGTAACCGTCACTGCTCTAATCAAGTCAATCAATCTTGTTGCTGGTCCATCAAATTACTTTTTATTTGAGACAAAAAAGTCTTTGAGAATTTGTGATGCTTCCTTAAGACCAAATGTCTGCTGCCTGAGAAGGTTATTTTGCTCTGCCTAATGGTAGGGTCAGCCTTGAAACACCAAAGGAACAAGGGAGCGACAGAAGTTCTTGGTTTTCATGCTTCTTTCCTACCTTACAAAGAAAGAATTCCAAAAAATAGTGCTTCAGTAGACAAAGGTCTTAGTTGTGAACAGTTTGTGCTTCTAAATAAGTCCTGAAACATTCAGTCCTCTCAGACAGATCTACATATGTAACATAATCTCCAACATAGTGCTGATTAAAATAGCAAATGGGAAATACCCCACACCAAATACCAAGGACTGTTGCTAGTTTTCCCACTCCACCTTTACAAAATGTGGAGATCTTTCTCCTTTGACTCTGAGTGACTGAATTTACAGTGAGAGCAAGAGCCTGTCCTGCCTTGGCTTCAAAAGTAAGAATAAGTTGATAAGACCTTTCTTCCTCTACAGTGTATCTGGTTGTACTTTGTACAACCCAGGGGTGTCCAAATTTGCACGATGATGAGCACAGCATCACATCTGAAGGCCCATTCCTTTTGTATGTGCATTGTTGAAACATATACAAAGGGGTAGGGCATCAGTCATGATACTGCACCCATGACCTTGCAGATTTGGACTCCTGTCTACAGATGCCCCTGGTACAACCCCTCAGCTGAGGGATGGGCAACTTTCTTTTGTTGCCCTTGAGGTGGGCCAAAACAAGCTTGCACAATGGGGTTGCTGTTGTGTAATTTTAGAGTCTCAATGTGTTGGTCTAGTAATGATGGTTCTTTAGAAGGCCACATGGGTTGAATCAGTTCAAGGTACGGTGGGCCCTTCTGCTTATTTGGTTGACTGGGGTCCTGTACAGTACTTCTATTCTAAAGCCTTATTGTGATAGCGCCACTGGCTGATGATAGCCATTCCTAAGATTGCAGTTTCAGTTCTGAAGCCTAGAAACCATTTTGTTGCTCCACTGTGTTTTACACTGTAAGAACCTTCTTGTAGATGATTTAGTATTGGACTGTTTTAAATCATCTGGGCTCCATGTGGATAGTCTTACTGAGAGATATGTACCAGTAGAGAATATCTGTAGCTCAGGGTTGAACTATGGAGTCCTGGTGCTCTCTGAGCTTGGTTGTTGGCTTGCAGACGTTTCGTTGCCTGACCAGGCAACATCTTCAGTGCTGGAAGGGTGTGGGGTTTGCTCTCTGTTTATATGCTATACAGTAGCTTGCCCTAACAGTGTTGGTGGGGGGTTGTTCTCTCCTTGGCAGCTCCTTGTTGTTTACTGCTTGATTGTTTGTCTGGTGTTAATCCAGGTGTTAATCTTTGCTCATCTGGATGTTGATTGCTGGCAAGGAGGTCTTCTGATCTTCTTGTTTTCTTTTTTAGCTTTTTTATTTTCTCTTTTGAATGGTATGTAAATGCTGTTTACCTCTATGTGCCTGGTGATGGCTGACTTGTCGGAGTGCCAAGCTTCCAGGAATTCTCTAGTGTTTTTGGATTTGGCTTGGTCTAGGAGGCTCACAGTTTCCCAGTTGAAACTGTGGTTGAGTCTGTCCATGTATTGTGAGATGGAGTTTTCATCATGTCTTCTGACTGCCAGTTGGTGTTCGTGGATACGCTCTGCTAGTCTCCTGCTACGTAGTGGCTGCTACAGTCCTTACGCTGTTTGTTGTAGATGACTCCTGTTTTCTCTTCTTGGGCTGCTGGGTCTTTAGAGAGAGTCCCTTTTGCACTTACTGAGGTGCTCTCCTTGAGATAACATCATCATTTTACTTGCCTGCCCTTCTCAAAGTTTTGACCTCCAATGAAAAGTGACCTGCAAGCTTTGGTGGGTCCTTCTTTATTTGATTAACCTTTGCAAGCTGGTTCATCCTGAGAATAGAAGAGAAATATTTGTTCTAAGGCATTCTGCCTTTTATCTGCACTTGGGGAAAAATCTTACCTGTTCTTTTTTGGGATAGCAGTGGATTCCATTAGGCAAAGAAGGAAAAGCTTTGCTTTGGAAGCAAAGGATTTTGCTCAGAGTAGGGAGGATGCTTTGGGATTGACAGAAAGTCCATGCAATCAGTGCTGTGCACAGCAACCCTGGTTTGGACAGAAGAGGTGTCCTTGCAATTGACACAAGAACCAGCCAATCAGGACTGTGCACAGCCCCACTTTCTGGAGCTATCTGTCTGTCACAAGAGCTGTTGAAGCTGCATTATACCAATCTGACTTCTGCTGAAGCTTATGACTTAGCAGGTGGTGCACACCTAGCTCTTATTTCTTCAATAAACTATGGTTAAGCAAGCTTTGACAGCATGATAGATGAATGCATCTAAACAGGATGATTTTTGTTCATTCTGGAAGTATCTAGAGTGAGCAAGTATTTTTCCGTCTTGCCTCTTTGCATGCTATCTAAAGCATTGGAGAATACAGACATTCATCTGAAATGACTCAACTGCAGCCACATCACTCAGGCAGGAATGTTCATGGCAGTGGGAAGGAGAGGACATCACATTCCATGCATTATGACCTCATGCAAATGATGTCATTTATGTTCGACGGTTGCAAATGGCATTAATTCATGCCATTTACATGAGGATGGCATGATGTATGTGGTGTCATCATAGCTTGCATCTGAGTCCTGTGCATTAAATGTTTTATTATTTAATAGCACAGCAATCTTAGCTAACATATAGCCACCGACCTCCTTCTTTCATCACAGATTCAAATGGATGTAGCAAACTTCCACAAAGAAGGAGTTTGAAATGAAAAAAGTGAATTCAGAGGAAGCCTTTGCAGGGAAGAAATGAAAGTCATACTTGGAAACGCTTGAAGGGTCTAGGGCAGTGTTTTTCAAACATGGCCACTTTAAGAGGTGTGGACTTCAACTCCCAGTATTAGAGAACCATGCTGGCTGGGGAATTCTGGGGGTTGAAGTCCACACCTCTTAAAGTGGCCAAGTTTGGAAAACACTGGACTAGGACATCTGTTACTCCAAGACTCTCTAACTCTAACCCTAACCCTTAAGGTCACCACCTTTCCGTAGCTGAACTCCTGCATGTGTAAATCCTATAAAACTCTTTTGCAGGTTCCAACCAACATTGGCAGCATGGCCTCTTGACATTTTCAGGAGGAGAATGCATCAAAATTGTCACACAAGCTTAGGCCTAGCACAGGTTTTAAATACTAAGGAAAACAATGTGCCAGCCTGAACCAGCTAATGAAACATCCTAGGTACTCCCTCCTCCCCATGATGCGGCCCCACCCTTCTTGCAGCCTTACCCCACCGAGATTCCAAAAGATGTTGAAAGTGGCCTCCGGCTTTGGAAAGATTGGCCACCTTTGCCTGATGGCTTCTAGCCCACGAGAAAGCTGTGGCAAACCTGGAATGAAGGCTTCCGGTGAGTGGAACTCAATTGCAAAAAGTGTTTCTTTTTCTGCCACCAGACCAAACAAGTTATATTTAGCCACAGATGTCAGGAGATCTTGGCTGCTGAATGGTCCATAAGGGGAAGGGGAAACACTATTTTCCATGTGCAAGTGTGCATCCTGCTGCTTTCAGGAAAACAACAATATTCATTCATTGGTAGGCTTTTGAAAGTTATTGTTAGCTCCCTTGAGGACCAACCGTCTCATACAGAAATAAATGCGGGGGGTGGGGGGAATTGAACAGATGAAATGCTTGCAATTACCTCATTCATTCCAGAGAAAGATGTTTCTGTCATTTCAGGCAACGGTTTAGACAACTGCAACCTGGCGATGTGCATTTCAAAGAGGAACAGAATTTGCACAAGGCCGGGTGAATATTCCTCCTGCATTCTAGCACATCATTAGTGTACTGCATAAAGCAGACACTTATGTAAGGTTAAACTGAAATTTCTTAGAGCTCTTTGTTATGCAGGCCATATTTTCCCTTGCTTTGTTGTTTATTCGTTTAGTCGCTTCCGACTCTTCGTGACTTCATGGACCAGCCCACGCCAGAGCTTCCTGTCGGTCGTCAACATCCCCAGCTCCCCCAGGGACGAGTCCGTCACCTCTAGAATATCATCCATCCATCTTGCCCTTGGTCGGCCCCTCTTCCTTTTGCCTTCCACTCTCCCTAGCATCAGCATCTTCTCCAGGGTGTCCTGTCTTCTCATTATGTGGCCAAAGTATTTCAGTTTTGCCTTTAATATCATTTCCTCAAGTGAGCAGTCTGGCTTGATTTCCTGGAGGATGGACTGGTTTGATCTTCTTGCAGTCCAAGGCACTCTCAGAATTTTCCTCCAACACCACAGTTCAAAAGCATCGATCTTCCTTCGCTCAGCCTTCCTTATGGTCCAGCTCTCGCAGCCATATGTTACTACAGGGAACACCATTCCCTTGCTAGCAGGAAGTTATATTTCTGTTAAAGTTCCATATAGAGATGTTTAAAAAGAAAAACCTGCTATGGACTTCCAAACAGTCTGCTAAAACAGATTCTGCCCCCAGCCCTGAAAACAGCTGTCAAAGAATCCATTAGCATCGGCCTTTCGCGGGTCAAAGATTCAAGAGAGAAAAAAAATATACACGTCCAGAGATCTTTTTTCTTAACACAGTTTTGCTGGTGACCCTCTTGGTTACATCTCCTATGAAAGCCTTTGAGGAAGAGGATTAGATGCTGGTGGCCCCAAGATGTATTAGATGCTTTGACCATTCCTCTCTTTGGCTTAGCCTGGTGCTGTCACATACTTCTTCCTCCTGTAGAAGGAGATTTGAAGTCTACTGATGACTGGGTCATTTATATCTTTATTGGTGCCTTACATAGGGTGTCCTAATGTAAAACAGAGCGGCAGGTTTGCACCAGTCAACTCTTAAACCTCAATTAACATCTGTCAGCTCTTAAAGCTCTGGCTGATTGATGGAACCAGAATGGACTTTTTCTTCTGTGCTGGACTTCCAGGGAAACGGAGCAAAGTCTTCTGTGATACGGTGGCTCCTGCACCCAATACATTACCAGAAATACAGCCAAAGACTATAATCTCTGGATCAGTGTTCCCAAGCTTCTTGATTTTGTGCTAGCCCACAGCAGCTTAAACATATAGTTGCTGAAAAATAATTTGCACAGAGTTCAAAGGAGTTGGTTATCACTAGACACCACTGTGCATGATTTAACTTCAATCAAATTTACTGGTGTAGTGCAAGGGTGGACTGGTTGGGGCCTGTAGCTACAGGCAGCCCATGAAAGCCATCTGAAAGAGCAGCCAACTCTGGATCTGGAGCCCCATCCCAGACACTCCCAAGCTGGCAGCTGATCATCTGACTGGGCAAATTGCTGAATTTCCCTAGGAGGAAAGTGAAGGAGCTCCATCTTGGCATTATGAGGCCTCCTGTGTTCCTCTCAGCAAACCCACAGCTACAGAAGCAGGCTGTCTCCAAGGCTGAGGGTGTTGGAATTACCAGGGGTCAATTTAGCATTGTCTCATGAGCATAAGGGGGTCTTTCTAGTAAATGCATCTCTATTGTGCTTGTGGGATGTCACATGGGTCACCTGATTTCCACTTCCTTCTTCTTGGGTTTGGGGATTAACAATCTCCATTACCCTTCTGTCACACCTGCAAGTAGGAGGTGCTGCAGAACACAGCTCTCGTTCTCTTTTCATCTTGCTTGCAGCAGACATTTCTATTTTCATAGAAATGTGTCTACGAAGAACCAGTGATGATTAAGTACTTTCTGCTATGAATCTACTTGTGTCCAGATCTACTGAATAAATGTAAGCTACCTGTCTTTTTCTCCTCTTCGTCTAACTGCTGTGTGAAGACTGAATTTATTTCTGAACGTAATTAAGCTTAATGTGCAAGTTCTCTTTTGGTTCATGCTTCTACTTTGCAAGATGGTTGTTCTTTTATTAACCTTTAAAAACTCCATCAGTGGGAACAACATGCCTTCCCCCACTTCCTTGCAGAGGTCCTGAAGAATTTTGTGTGCTTTTCTCTGTATTGTGTGGGGAAGGGGGAAATCAGATGATTAGGTGATTGAAGGAGATCAACCTCACTGGGAGGAAATGAAGATGATGCTCCTACTTTTCTCCCAGCAATGCTAGTTCAGAAACAGACTCTGTCCACGTAGCTATCATGCAGAACTTGGGGAGAAGGGGTCTGTATGTGTGTATAGGTGTGCATGCAGACAAGCATAGCCCCAACAGACATGATTTAGTATCAGATGTGGCCCTTGGAGTCCAGAAGCTTACCCAGAATATAAACTAAATCTGATTTAATAAAAGTTACACCGAATTAAGATCAATACAGCTGATTGACTCAATGAAATTCCATAGCTTTCTTGATTCATCATTCTTGGAGACCCCCTTGGAGAGTTTCTGGCAAGCTCAACCTGGCCACCACTGTTTAAATGATGAATGTAGATGGTTCCCAATTGAAAATTAATTTTAAAAAGCCAGCTTTAAAAATATGATCTTCCTTCAGGAAAAGCGTAGACTGGAGGACAATCTATTGTGACACAAAGTAGGCAAAACAGGATTTCTGGAATTCTTTGCAACCTCTGGACCATATGACAAGGAAGGAGGTAAGCTGAGAAGAGAAAAGTCAAAAACTTTCCAAGCTGCTGTCCAACTGCCTTTCCCAAAGGGATACACTGGGGACATTTTTTCTGGATTTTGTTTCTCTGTAGCCTCCAGGTACATCTGGCCCGTTTTTCAAGTTTCCTTTTGGTGGCTTCCACCTTCAGACCAAATTTGGAGCCATTCCATTCTGTTTTCGGAGAGGTAGCCAGCTGACAGGCAGATGAATGGATGGATGGAGTCCCCAAGCTGTGTACATAATTTCTTTCCCACCTTCCATTGGGTTGGAAAGAATCAACACTAGCTCACGTCAATCCTACGAAAAGACCCTGAGAAGTTCTCCATCATCCTGTTCTCCAGGAACTAGGAAGGTGGCAAATCACACATACAAGCAGATGAATTGTTCATTAGTGTTTCTTTCAGTCCATATTTACAGCTGCAACTTCCACACCTACCGGAATTGCTGGAGGAAGCGTGTAGGTGCGAGAACGTATGTGTCATGTTGGACGGAAAAAAAAACCAGAAATATTTCTTGCTGTTTCCTGAAGAAGCAGTCTACATCACGTGTCCTCCTTCCTCCTTTTGTTCTCAGATTGGCTCCTAAGAATGCTTGAACTGCTGAATGCTCCTTTGATGGAGGGGTATTATTTTGGAGCTGGGAAGAAATAATCCTATCCTTGTTGGGCCCGGTGAACACGCTGATTGTGCAAGGGGTTGAATTTGTCTTCTTGCACATCCCATGGAGTTCCTTGGATACTGAAGTGTTTTCATCCCACAACCCAAATGGAAATTTATTCTTCCACTGCTGCTACTGCCATTACCACGAAGAGCAATTATTGTATTAGTAGCAGGAGTGTCCACAGGGAAGGGTGTCAGACTGGCAAACATGGTAGCCACAACTGTGCAATTGAATCCCTGCCCTTTTAATGTGCATTTTTGTGCACCCCACAAAAAGGAGTGGGTCTTTGCCCTCTTGGCTTCTTTGACCCGCTGAGGACACCCCTGATTAGTTGGTAGTACAGGTAGTCCTTGCTTAGCAACCACAATTGAGACCAGAATTTCAGTGGCTAAGTGAAGTGGTCATTAAGCGAATCTGACCCAATTTTACGACCTTTTTTGCAGCGGTCATTAAGCAAATCATCGCAGTTGTTAAGTGAACCACATGGTCGTTAAGTGGATCACATGGTTCCCCATTGATTTTGCTTGCCAGAAGCAGGCTGGGAAGTAGAAAATGGCCATCAGGTGACCACGGGATGCTGCAATGGTCATAAATGCGAACTGGTTGCCAAGCACCCAAATTGTGGTCACGTGACCACAGGGATGCTGTGATGGTTGTACAGTAGGTATGAGCACCGGTTGTAAGTTGGTTTTTTCAGCACTGTCATAAGTCTGAACTGTCACTAAACAAATGGTCATTAAGTGAAGATTACCTGTACCTTCTTCTGCCCATGGACATATTGACTTTGCAAGGGATCAAATTTATTTTCTTTGACATGCCATCAAGTTGCTGGGATACTGAAGTGTTTTCATTGTGCAACCAAAATAGATTCTCCTGCTACTATCATTAAATAATTGTTGTATTAGTAGTAATAGTAGAAATATTGTTATTAGGACTGGGAACAGTGTTTCAATAAATGAACTTGGGGACCCCCATAATTCTGGTGACCAACATTAAAAAGCGGTCACGCTAAGCGGTTCCCTGGAGGACTAGCCATTCGGCTTCTTCTCTCTCATTTTTAATTTATTTGGTTAACGTCAGTTAATTTGTTCCTTCCTTTCCATAATAGCTGCATCTAATATCTAGACAGCAGAGATGGAGCAGAGCATGACATGACAGTAGCTGAGTTTGACTAAACCGTGTTTGTGGTCTAAGCCCCAGTGGCTAGGTTCATAAGTAATGCTAAGACACAAATTTTGATTTACAAGCCACAATGGCTGGCCTCACATACGGTGCTAAGCCAAAACCATGCCAAAGGCATAATGGCTTGGGGGGATGTGTGAATTAACTTGCATTTCCTGGAAAGCAAATGTCATTATTTAAATGCCTTCAGGCAATCTCTCCTAAAAGCAATGAATTCCTTGCCAAGACATTTGCATGGCCACGCCTGTTGTCCATGGACTCTTGCTATGACTCTTGTCTATGATTGGCTGGGCCCCACATCGGGATATTCCACCTGGTGACTTAAGCTTGGCTGGCAGTTCAATCACCTTGATCATTAGACAAGAGAGTTCAAAAGTCTTTCAAAAACTGTCCAATTCAGCAGCATCACCAAACATTTTATGGGGTGTTTGCGTGGCAGTCCTGGTTAAAGTATATGCATATGACCTCTGATTCCCTTCTGGATTGACTTGACTCTCTCAGAAATCAAGAACAGGTGGATTTGGAACAGAAAGTGTGAATTAAATGTCAAAATATTCAGCCTTTTTCTTGTTTCAATGAACAATCACTTTGGATACAAGGCCCATCTAAGAATGTTCAATGGAATCTGGGCATGTACTTTAAGTGGGACTACACTTATTAAGTGACCTATCAATTAAGAAAAAACTTTAAGTAACTGTCTTCCAACTTACTAGTAGCAGAATTAAATTATAGGTATACAGCAATCTGCTTGTTTATAAAAATGGCACCATCTTAAAGGAAGCACGCACCCTTTTTACTCATCTCGTAGAGAACAATTTTTCCAGGTGGATACCAGCCATAATGCAGGCACATGCATGGTCTAAGGACAAAGAGAATATTCTTTTGCATCTGATCAGCTTGGTTATATCCATCCACCAGAGAAGCAGCAGCTTCAGGACTCTTGCTTCTTTTGCTTCTCTTAAAGTTGGTCACTGCAGTTCAGGATCACTCTACCCAAGGCCATGGAATGAAATGGCCCCTAGGAGTTTGAACCTCCTATCACTAAAGAAAGAACATCACCCCTAAAGAGAAGTTTGTTTGGTACCATCTATCCATCTAGAGCAGTATTCTCAACCTTGGCAGCTTGAAGATGTGTGGACTTCAACTGCCAGAATTCCCTAGCCAGCACCACACATCTTCAAGTTGCCATGGTTGAAAGACGCTGATCTAGAGGAAAGTAATGAAAGTACTAGGTTCAGACAACACATTAAGGTATGGCTTGCTTACCACAGTTTGGGGATTAAACCACAATTAGAAGGATCACATAGCAGGCTAAGCCATCAACCTTGGTTTACAAGTCACAATGGCTGGGTTCACGCAACGCACTAAGCTAAAAATGGTCAAATGACATAATGGCTTTATGCAATGTTTGTGTGTGTGTGTGTGTGTATGTGTGTGTGTGTGTGTGTATCTATATATCTTTTTTTAAAAATCTGTTCAAACATGTCCAGTTCTTGGAGACTGTCTGGACAAGTCCCTGCAGTTTTCTTGGTAAGATTTTCAGATATAGTTTGCCCTTGCCTCCTTCCTAGGGCTGAGAGAAAGTGGCTGGCCCAAGGTCACCCAGATGGCTTTGTGCCTAAGGCAGGACTAGAACTCACGGTCTCCCAGTTTCTAGCCTGATGCCTTAACCACTACACCACACTCACTCGCTCTCGCTCTCTCATATATTAATCCACACATACATACATGCACTTCAGCAAAGGATCGTTACCTTGTCGTGGTGCTGGAGCTTGAGCACCTCAATGATGCCATGAGCTAAACCGTGAAGGGCCACCCAAGACGGGAAGGTCATGACAGAGAGGTCAGACTAAATGCGATCCCTGGGGAAGGTAATGGCAACCCACCTCAGTATTCTTGCCGTGAAAACTAAATGGATCAGTACAACCAGAGATATGTCGGTATACCATCGGAAGATGAGACCCCCAGGTCGGAAGATGGTCAAAATGCTACTGGGGAGGAACAGAGGATGAGCTCAACTAGCCCCAGACGTGATGACGCAGCTAGCTCAAAGCCGAAAGGACGGCTAGCGGCCGACGGTGCTGGTGGTGAACGGCGAATCCGATGTTCTAAGGATCAACACACCATCGGAACCTGGAATGTAAGATCTATGAGCCAGGGCAAATTGGATGTGGTTATTGGTGAGATGACAAGATTAAAGATAGACATTCTGGGCGTCAGTGAACTGAAATGGACTGGAATGGGCCACTTCACATCAAATGACCACCAGATCTACTACTGTGGACAAGAGGACCACAGAAGAAATGGAGTAGCCTTCATAATTAATAGTAAAGTGGCTAAAGCAGTGCTTGGATACAACCCAAAAAACGACAGAATGATCTCAATTCGAATTCAGGGCAAGCCATCTAACATCACAGTGATCCAAATATACGCCCCAACCACAAATGCTGAAGAAGCTGAAGTAGAGCAGTTCTATGAGGATCTGCAGCACCTACTGGACAACACGCCTAAAAGAGATGTTATTTTCATCACAGGAGACTGGAATGCTAAGGTGGGCAGTCAAATGACACCTCGAATTACAGGTAAGTATGGCCTGGGAGAACAAAACGAAGCAGGACACAGGCTGATAGAATTTTGCCAAGACAATTCACTCTGCATAACAAACACTCTCTTCCAACAACCTAAGAGACGGCTTTATACATGGACTTCACCAGATGGACAACACCGAAATCAGATTGATTACATCCTTTGCAGCCAAAGGTGGCGGACATCTGTACAGTCAGTAAAAACAAGGCCTGGAGCTGACTGTAGTTCAGATCACGAACTACTTCTTGCACAATTTAGGATCAGACTAAAGAGATTAGGGAAGACCCACAGATCAGCTAGATATGAGCTCACTAATATTCCTAAGGAATATGCAGTGGAGGTGAAGAATAGATTTAAGGGACTGGACTTAGTAGATAGGGTCCCGGAAGAACTCTGGACAGAAGTTGGCAGCATTGTTCAGGAGGCGGCAACAAAATACATCCCAAAGAAAGAGAAAACCAAGAAGGCAAAATGGCTGTCTGCTGAGACACTAGAAGTAGCCCAAGAAAGAAGGAAAGCAAAAGGCAACAGTGATAGGGGGAGATATGCCCAATTAAATGCAAAATTCCAGAGGTTAGCCAGAAGAGATAAGGAATTATTTTTAAACAAGCAATGCGCGGAAGTGGAAGAAGACAATAGAATAGGAAGGACAAGAGACCTCTTCCAGAAAATTAGAAACATTGGAGGTAAATTCCAGGCCAAAATGGGTATGATCAAAAACAAAGATGGCAAGGACCTAACAGAAGAAGAAGAGATCAAGAAAAGGTGGCAAGAATATACAGAAAACCTGTATAGGAAGGATAACAATATCGGGGATAGCTTTGACGGTGTGGTCGGTGAGCTAGAGCCAGACATCCTGAAGAGTGAGGTTGAGTGGGCCTTAAGAAGCATTGCTAATAACAAGGCAACAGGAGACGACGGCATCCCAGCTGAACTGTTCAAAATCTTGCAAGATGATGCTGTCAAGGTAATGCATGCTATATGCCAGCAAATTTGGAAAACACAAGAATGGCCATCAGACTGGAAAAAATCAACTTATATCCCCATACCAAAAAAGGGAAACACTAAAGAATGTTCAAACTATCGAACAGTGGCACTCATTTCACATGCCAGTAAGGTAATGCTCAAGATCCTGCAAGGTAGACTTCAGCAGTTCATGGAGCGAGAATTGCCAGATGTACAAGCTGGGTTTAGAAAAGGCAGAGGAACTAGAGACCAAATTGCCAATATCCGCTGGATAATGGAAAAAGCCAGGGAGTTTCAGAAAAACATCTATTTCTGTTTTATTGACTATTCTAAAGCCTTTGACTATGTGGACCATAACAAATTGTGGCAAGTTCTTAGTGGTATGGGGATACCAAGTCATCTTGTATGCCTCCTGAAGAATCTGTATAACGACCAAGTAGCAACAGTAAGAACAGACCACGGAACAACAGACTGGTTTAAGATTGGGAAAGGAGTACGGCAGGGCTGTATACTCTCACCCTACCTATTCAACTTGTATGCAGAACACATCATGCGACAAGCTGGCCTTGAGGAATCCAAGGCTGGAGTTAAAATCTCTGGAAGAAACATTAACAATCTCAGATATGCAGATGATACCACTTTGATGGCTGAAAGCAAAGAGGAACTGAGGAGCCTTATGATGAAGGTGAAAGAAGAAAGTGCAAAAGCTGGTTTGCAGCTAAACCTCAAAAAAACCAAGATTATGGCAACCAGCTTGATTGATAACTGGCAAATAGAGGGAGAAAATGTAGAAGCAGTGAAAGACTTTGTATTTCTAGGTGCAAAGATTACTGCAGATGCTGACTGCAGTCAGGAAATCAGAAGACGCTTAATCCTTGGAAGAAGAGCAATGACAAATCTCGATAAAATAGTTAAGAGCAGAGACATCACACTGACAACAAAGGCCCGCATAGTTAAAGCAATGGTGTTCCCTGTAGTAAAATATGGCTGCGAGAGCTGGACCATAAGGAAGGCTGAGCGAAGGAAGATCGATGCTTTTGAACTGTGGTGTTGGAGGAAAATTCTGAGAGTGCCTTGGACTGCAAGAAGATCCAACCAGTCCATCCTCCAGGAAATAAAGCCAGACTGCTCACTTGAGGGAATGATATTAAAGGCAAAACTGAAATACTTTGGCCACATAATGAGAAGACAGGACACCCTGGAGAAGATGCTGATGCTAGGGAGAGTGGAAGGCAAAAGGAAGAGGGGCCGACCAAGGGCAAGATGGATGGATGATATTCTAGAGGTGACGGACTCGTCCCTGGGGGAGCTGGGGGTGTTGACGACCGACAGGAAGCTCTGGCGTGGGCTGGTCCATGGAGTCACGAAGAGTCGGAAGCGACTAAACGAATAAACAACAACAAAAAACATACATGCAATCCTCTGTACCCTATGCTTTTTTGATTTTGTGGATGGAGATTATTCTTTTCTGGCTGCAAGGCTGACCCCATGGACAAGGACTCGTGGGTACAACCTGTCCTTTCCTGCCTTCCCATGTGCTAGATCAGCCTTCTAGATCTGATGGACTTCTACTCTCAACATTGCTTTGGTGGTTCTGGTCAGAGATTATGGGAGTGCCATTTTTGTACTAACAATTTATAGCATCTTCATCTAACCCTCATGGTACCAAAATTACCACCATGGTAATGTGGACAGACTTCATATCACTTTGATGGTGGGTGGGTGATGCTATGAAAATGCTATAAGTTGCTAGTGAGGACATGTTCTGAGTCCAAGATTCCTGAAGGCCACTGGATTAGGGAAAGATATGTGAGATTGCCATGTGACTTTCAACAGATGGAAAGTGTGGTTGGCTGTAGTTCACTGGAGAGATATTTTGGAATGTGTTCATTCTTGCTGTGATTCAAGGCTGTTGCTTCCCATCATGTGAAAACTAAATGTTTCCATTCTGCCAGCAATTAATCCATGTGTGAATATCAACAGCAGATTGTTATGTTCAATGGATTTTTATTAAAATGTTATTTAGGGTAAAAAAAACATGTCATCTGAAAATATGATGTTGACTCATTGCAACCAAAAATGAATAATGGAGTCTTCCTTTGTTAGATGATTTTGTCTGCTCCTAATCCAAACAACATCATTACATTTCCCTGCACACCCATGCCTGCAATATCTAGAACTTTTTCTCAGCAACTCTGCCAGTGTGGCTGGCATCTTTTCAGATTTCCAGACTATAAGGAAAGGGACATAATTTATGTGGCAGAGAGCAAAGGTCATTGATTCCCTGCCCAAAGTAGAACAATTCTACCCATATCTCAGCCTTTCCTGTTCAAAATGGATCCGGAAAAGGACTGTGCAGATTTTGAGCTAACAGATCTCATTGTCTTACTAGAACCTCCTAAAGTCCATCAGCCACTAAGTGGTGGTGGCCATGGAGTGGGGCCAAATACAACATTACTGCTCAGGATGGAATCAAGTTAACATGGTTGCAAAGAGCTGATGTCAAGCACAAATAAGTGGTTTAAAGGTGGTCCCAGATGATTCAGGTAATATACAATATTGAGATAATCCACCTACAGATCAACAATTCCCTTTCATGCTGCATAAGTAACCACATTCAAGAGCAACAGATGAATATTCATATTTTGTAGACCAGGAACACTGGTTGAAACAGATGTGATTGGCACTTGCTTTTGAAAATGTGCAATTTCACTTCTGAGCATTAAAATGTTGGGAATAAGAAGAACCTCTTACTAACCTATTACAAATCACTCCAGAATCTATTTTCTGATTCATCCCAATGTGGCCACCTCCAGATATTTTCTAGTGCAACTCCCATTAACCTTGGCCACACTGTCTGGGACTGGTGAGAGATGTATAACCCAAGAATCACAACAAGGCACCCCAATCTAAATCACCCTGATCCATAAGTACAGATCAAGAGAGCCAAATGGGTTCTGTAGGAAATCCAAGCTGCATGATACTCCTTGTCATCAGCTTGGTGCGACTCATCTACCACCTGCCACCTTCAGTCTTGCTTCCAACAAGCTTTGAATGAGCTCTTCTCACAAGGTAACATTATTCTGTATTTGGTAAACCCAGACTTGCATATCTGAAGGCTCTCCATCCTTCCATCTAAGTAGTTCTAACATGCCTGAAGGATCTGCAATATATTTAGTTCTTGTCCCCTCCTTTTTTTGACCATCAGGCAAATTGGTCTGGGACAGAGTTCTTGTAAGTCAGAAGCTTGAATAGTTTTGTACAATTTCCCTTGACCTAACAAAAGCATTGCCTATGTGGATTTTACTCTGCTTCCCCTTAGAGCTAACTCAGCTATGCTTATTTTTTTAGTGTCTTCCAGCTCTCTGAATTGCAAAGCCTTCCCAGATGATGACCTGTGCTGCTCATGAACAGCTGGCTGTTGGATGGCCAATTTGTTGCCTGTCCAGCTGAAAAAAGAACCAGCCAACTCCATGGCCATGTGAATTGACCCAGAGCTGGCAAATAAATAGGAAATGAGGCACTTCTATTGAGTGCAGGAAGAATGATTTCCTGCATCTGATGCCATACAGAGAAGGAAATTGCACCGCTCTCAGCTTTCATGGGAAAAGAGGGTTGACGTCTTCATGGCCTAAACACATCTAAAAGTCTTTGGGAGAGGGTGGTTTCTCTTGATAGTGTTTTTCAGCTGACAATGTCAGGGCGGGGAGAAGGTTTGCTGCAGTATCTGCCCATGTTCTGAAGCTTCCATGGTGACCACACTTCCCAAGCTGACAAAGACCCCTGGAAGGACTTCCTTTGTGATTTCTTCCCTTGGATCAAAAGGAAGTATAGCATTCCACAATACCTTAATCTGTCCCTCAACCCAGTTAAGTATGGGTGAGACATGTCTTTATGTCTTTATGGGCATATAGGCATACTTGTAAGAGTAGAAGGGGAGGGGTCCATATATGGTGTGGTTAGATCAAAGTGAAATGCAGAAGAACCAGATAATGATCTTATTATCTCTGTCCATTTGCAAAACAGAGTACCTTTGTCTCAGAACAAACAAGAGGAAAGTTGAACCTCCAAATGAATTTCACTGAGAAATTGTGGCTTTTTTTAAAATGTTTTTTTTAATCCAATTTATACCCCCACCTTTTTACTCAGCCTGGCTTGATGGTAGCATCTAGCCAACCTTGCCTAGACTGAAATGGTTAAGTGGGTAATATTTGAATGGAGAAAACCAGGAAATATCTGGGTTGTGGATAGACTAGGAAGATTTTTCCTTTCCTTTCCTTTCCCCTCCCTCCCTCCCTCCCTTGGAAGAAGGCAATGTCAAGCTACTTCCATTTGGCTGCCAAGAGAACTAATGGGACCTATATGTCCGTGATGTCACCAGGAGTTTATCTTATCTCAAGGGAATCTATCCCTACCTTCCTATTCAAGCCAGCATTTCATAAAGTTAATAAGATTACTCTGTAGCGATGGATATAATCATTTTTCTCCTTTGGCAGTTGTAAACATTGCAGTTAGTTTGCAAAGTCTTCTGAGGTCTCTCAGGGATGGATCCAAGTCTCCCAAGGACTTGCTCTAATGCCAGGCCTCCGCATTAGAGCGTTGTGCAAATCCAATCCAAGTCTCAACTTTGCCAAGGCAGTTTCCTCCAGCTGCCTTTACACGTGATACCAGAGAGCCCTCCGCAGTTGCGTCAGCATCGTTTTCAGGTGGTCTGCGGCGCAATCCAGTCATGCAGACAACGCATGTTAGAGGCGGAGGAATGAGAGAGGGCATGCAAAGCCGATCCCACATGCTTTTCCCATTGCTGTCTGCTAGATTCTTTTTTTTCTCTGAGTGAAACCACGGGTCAAATTTCTTTGCAGATGCTTCCTTGCTTTTTTCATTTCCTTTAACTTTAAAATAAAATAAAAATACAGCAATTTTTCCAGCGCTGTATCTTGGCATTAATTGCCTCTCCCACTTGATAGAGAAGACAGAGTTTAGGAGACGCTGTTATGCAGAAAGAAGGGTTAGCTGAGTAAATATATCAGATGAGTGCATCTGAATATCACAAGGCCTTTCCAATTACGATGTAACTTTAGAGAGAGAGGGCAAAATATAAATGCATTAAAACCACTGTCAAAAAGATCAGAAGCTGCTTCTTTATAATCTTTTATTTTCTTTCTTTTTCTATTTTCTTTCTTACTTATTCACTATTCCTTATTTTCTTTGTTTCTTTTCCTACATTTGTATTGTTTTTATCTTATTAAAATTTTCTTCAATAAAAATTATATTTAAAAAAATAGATGGTGGTCCTTTCCAATTACGATGTAACCTTAGAGAGAGAGGGTAAAATGCATTTATAACCACTGTCAAAAATATTGGAAGTTGCTGCTTCATAATCTTTTCTTTTTCTTTTTCTTTTTCTTCCTATTTTCTCTCTTACTTATTCACTATTCTTCCTTATATTCTTTGTTTCTTTTCTAATATCTGTAGTGTTGCTAACTTATTACAATTTTCCTCAATAAAATTGTATTTAAAAAATAGATGGTTTTCCCTTCCAGTCATAACTCCCCATGTTCTCTCACCACTCCTTTGTTGATTTCCTTCCCTGAAAATGGCTCTATGAAATACCATCTGTTGAGGCTGGGTGCCCCAGAGGCCACTCCTGCTTTTGACTCTCCCTCCTGTGTAAATGGTGTGTAACCTAATCATGAGTCTTCAGTTGCTGCAATGAAAACTTAGCCTCTATTTTTAAAACTTGGATGTCCAGGGAGGACATCCAGCAAATCATATGATCCATTTTAACATGCAGGCATTTGGGACAGAGCACAGGAAGATTTGCTTCCCAAGGCCATTTGCGTTTTGAGAAGGGACTTCAAAACAATTGACTTCGTCTTACAGTAGTGTGTATGCTGGGAGGGAGAGCTGAAGCGTGCATCCTTTTTAAGCTAAAGGCCACAGTTGGCATTCCAGAAAGGGGATGAGCCCAGGAGAAAGAGGTTGGTGGGGTTAGGAGAAAAAACATGTACGATTCAATTTAAATTTACTACACATTAATTGGATTCAATTCAACTAAGACTCGTTCAATTTTGTCCTTCAAGTCACATTTAAAAATACAATGCAATGGTGCCTTCTAGTCTACCCAGTGTTTCTCAACCTCAGCACCTCTAAGATGTGTGGACTTCAGCTCCCAGAATTCCCTAGCCAGTTGATTGGGAATTCTGGGAGTTGAAGTCTACAGTTCTTAAAGTTGCTGAGGTTGAGAAACACTGGTCTACAGGCTGACTACTTCTGTAGTAAGGAGAAAGTGATGATATTGCATTGATTGTATGGCGCTGAAGTTGGATGAATGGCATCTTCATCTGCCACTCCCAGTATCACTCTGTAGGGTGTCTAAAGCTGCTTGGAACTGGAGTTCAACTGCCTTTTGAGGGCCATCACTTGGCTTTTACTTGCTAATAAGCTACTTCGTGAAATAAAAGGAGACAGGAGGACTCCCGGCACTTCCACAGGCTTGTTTTGGAGAAAGCTGCTCTTTGTCAGCTTGTCTTTCTCTGCAGCTTTATTGTTATTGGAATGGTTTGGCACTGGAAGCACAAAACCTCAATTGCTTCTTATTTTAATGATGAATGGGGGAGGCCAGATGGAAGAAGATCAGTACTTATTTGGGACAACAAGATGTTCTGAACAGAGGCTCTTTTGATCTGATTCATCATCAGTGAGAGAGGAGAGGGTGGCTCTGATAAGATAATTTGCCTGTGAAGGTACAGCTTGGATGCAGTCCATTTCTTTTTTTTTTAAGATATCAAGGTGACATTGAAGATCAATTCAACCTAGTGGTCTGTTGCACTTATGAGATGGAAGCAAAAAACCCTTCAGGCAGCTGACTGATCCACACCGCAGCTCAGTTCTGCCAAGTGTACTAAGTTGATCAAACTGCCTCCCTTACTTAATCTCTCTAGCTCACCTGCTTACCAGCTGCAAAATAAGCTTGGAGTTGCATCTTCCAATCCAAAATGGTGTTCCTCATAGTGGCTGGAAGCATTTCTTTTCCTCTGCTCAGTGGACAAACAGCAGCTTCAGCAGCTTTCTTAAGCTGTGGGAAATGGCATGGAAAAGTTATTGGTTCTGTTGACATTGGTCTGCCGGGCTGAGGTCCAGAGCATTGCAACTTGGAGGGCCTCAAACATTGTGTTCATATCCCTTCCCTTTCCAGAGAAAGGAGCAGATGGAAAAAGTCAGGAAAACGTGTAGGGAGATGGGAGGTCATTTCGCACAGGGCACCTACCAATATTGCTATCAAGACTGTCATCCAACAAACGCCAGCTGTTTGGTGCTCTGTAAACCTTAGCAGATGAGTCTTTCCTGCCTTTTAGGGTTTTACAGAGGGGAGAATCTTCCCTTCTCCACAGGTTCTTTTTGTCACGCATATTTAAGCTACCTGAAATCTTACCATAGCAGCTGGCCTGCAAAATTTATTTGAATTGTTTCAGCACAGTGTGTCCTTTTGCAATGGTGAGTGTTTCTCAGATCTTTGGTCTTTTTTCAAACCCTCCCTCCCCCAAGAAGAAGGGAATAGGAAGCCTCTGATTATATCTCAGCCCTGGATGCCTAGATAATACTATTTTCCCTAGCAAAATATGAAGAAGCTGAATCAGTATGGAACAAAAGGCAGGCAGTGGTATTTATGAAGCACAGCTGGATAAAACCAGGCTATCTTTAAAAATACCCAACATGGGCAGATTTACTGTCTCACTGGACATGGCACCCACCTTTCTCTGCTTTTCTTCACCATCGTTTATTTCCCTGGCTCAAGACAGATTTTTCCATTCCTTGGGATGGATGAGAACCAAGGTCTGTGTCTCAAACTCACAGAGGTCTTTCCAAATGTAGCTGTAACATTTAGTCAGTATAGGCCCTGAGTCAAATCTTGTGGAGACTGGGCAGCAGCTAAGGGTCTCAGGAACCCACATAGACCACCCTCTTGAGGCACATCTTGGGCATCCCTTGGGGAAGAAGTATATTCAGACACTCCAAATGATGGACACTCCTCTGAAAAGTATGATAGTTGATCAACTTGGGTCAACCTTCTCCAAGCCAGTGCTCTGCAGATGTGTTTGACTTCAATTCCCATGATTCTTAGCCAGCACAGTCTAGGGATCATGGGAGTGAAGTCAAATATATCAGGAGAGCACCAGGTTGGGGGAAGTTGGCCAGTCCTAAGCTACAACTTTGCTTGCTTGCTCAACTAAAACCCATACATTTGACCAAAACAGATACATGACATGCAACATGGTTCAGTACTTCTGCTTGAATTAGTTACCATTAGCTAATAGTCCAGGCTTTGCTAGAAAGGCATACCAAGGCCAGAAACACCAGCCACTCGCCTCTGGGTTTGGTGCATGCACTTAGCTAGAAAAGGCTGAGAGTGTGTCATGGTGGTTGTTTTAAGAGCAGTAGTTCTGCACACCAAATCTTGTGAGATGCGCTTTGGAAAAGTGGTGTGCAACATAGCCTAGCTGTCTGCAGGGAAATCTGGACTCACTTCTATATAACTGGAACAATTGTGCTTTTTCCAGCCCATTCAGTTCCCATGAGATGAAAGCAAAAAACGCCCCCAAGTTTTTCCTCTGTGCTGTCACAGTCTGGCTCCACATCTGCCTACCCCCTCCAATATACCCATCTAGAGGCTTGGAAGTACATTCCATGGAACTTCAGACTAACCTCCCACCATCTCCAACCAACTGCAAAGATGCAAGGAGAGACCAAGTCTTATTTTATCACCTAACAAAACTGGGTATTTTTTAAAAGTGACCTGGGCAAATTTCAGTATGCAATGAATTGTTGTTGACCATTGATCTGGTCTTCTACTCAGCACAGATGTTTTGCTCCCATTGCTATTTCTACTGTTACTTTCCTAGCACACATTGATTTTTTAAAATTTTATTGCATACAGCCCTGAGACAGACTTCCTTCCTTCCTTCCTTCCTTTCTCTTCTTCTCTCCTTCCTTCCTTCCTCCTTCCCTTCCTTCCTTTCCCCTTCCTCCCTCCCTCCTTCCCTCCCTTCCTCCCTTCCTCCCTTCCTTCCTTCCAATTTCACCCACTGTTGGTGTACTTTTATTTAAGCTCAATGACTACAGAAGCTCTAACTCTTTTAAAAGCTGTGATTTCTCAACCTCCATTTCTCCTGCCTTGCAGGATTGGGTAGGCTTAGGCTAAGAAGGGGGTGTTTTCTAGGAGAGGAAGACATAGGCACAAACTGAGTGCCCACCTCTTCTAATTTAAATATTACAATGAATTGTTGCTCATATAGCAGCAGTAGAGCCAGGCATCTGTTTCACCCCCTGCACTTTCCTCTCTCTCTCTAGAACACCGTTATTTTTGATCAGCCATCGTCTGGCTGACCTTTTCCTATGCTCTGTGGGGAGACTGGTTTTAAAAGTTTAAATCAGGGACTGCTTGGATGATTTATTTTCAAACTCTAAGCAGCCACCATGGGATCCAAGCAACTGCAAGTCACTTACAAGAGGGGTAAGTAAATCTGCTTGGCTTTCTGTGCTGCTCAAATACCAGCTGGGCTAAAGAAAAGAAAGTATGCTGGAATTATAGTTCTGCATTGCCAGGGAAGAAAAATACACTTGTGTCATCATAGCAGATGCTGATCTCCAGGTATCACAATGAATGCTATTTAAAAAGAACAGAAGGGGAGGGCTACGTATGACCAGGAAGTCCCATGCCCATTTTCTGCCAGGAGTTAATTTTTGATGGATCAAAGGCTGATTCTTCCAGTTTCTTGTGGTTCTTTATCCTTAAAATGGACTTGAACTGGACAGCCCTAAGTTAAGTAAATCTTCTTCACGGTTGAACACCCAGGCACCCATTTACTTTCAAAGCCACAGTTCAAAAATAGGAAGAAAAACTGCCTTAGGCTACACCAACCTTTAGCTATTGGCAGGTGAACAGAACGTAGAGTCCCCACCATTATTAATGGGGAAGGCAACAGGAAGCTACTTTGCCTCCAGATAAGATGCGAAGGCTTTTGTTTGTGAGTTACAATGAGAAAAAGGATTCTGGTTACAGTCAGAAGGCTATATGTTCAAATGTCACACAGATGCCATGTGATGATAGATAACTTTGAAGGTAATGTTACAGATGATAGAATTATCAGCACTGGTGCACTGAAAAGCTTCCAGAAACAACATTGCTGAGCAAAATGGCTATTATTTTTATTTGCAAGCTTTTTTATTTTGAGAGGTATTTAGTCTCCCCTTCTGTGCAAGCAGAGAATGGCCTTTTACTGAAAACTGACCTAACACCTCTTGGACCTTACAGTGATGTAATGTCCTCTGGATACCTTCCCCGATGTGTAAAACAGGTAGATATCTGAGAAAGGACTTTGGAAAGCATCTTCTGACCCCAGCGGTTCTTTCTCCTCAAAGAAAAGGTGAGCCTGAACCCCAGCCCTGCAACATCAGGACACCTAGGTCCTTCTTAATTATGGGTTTTGAAGTTCGGGCACAAGGATCCTTGAGGCTGCCCTCCCAAATCAGGTCAGGTGATGAGCTGCTGAAATTGCAGCTCAGCCTTGTAACAAAACCTCTCCACGCCCATCCTTGTGAGCTGAGAAAGGAACGGGTTCCTTGCAAATATGCATTTCCAGTAATCCACTTTAAAGTTGCCATAACATGCTCCAGTGCTAAGAGGATTGTTCTACGTGATGTGACGAACGGCAACATTTTCCCCATCTCCAACAGGTCAGTTCATAGATTTCAAGAAAGGGCACCCCCCACTAAATCAGTTTGAAGGGGATTCTTAGATACTGGGAGTAGGGGAGATAAATCTTTTTTTCCCCTTATTTTTTGGGGGGTGATGGTGGTTCAATGCCTTTTTTCAACTTGGCATTGCTCACAAGCTCACGTCGGCCACGCTTTATTCCTACAAAGGCTATGTGTGCTCAGCCCAAGAAAGAAAAAGAAAAATGAAACACTGAGCAGCTGAAACTTCTCTAGTAGGCAGTGCTCTCCACTCAAGTGAACAGATGACACCTCAAGGAGAGAAAAGAGAAGAAGTGCTTCCTAAGAACATCATGATGCCTGAACGCTACAATGTGCCAATGGATTCAGCTTCAAGACCATATCTGGCAATTGTGCCCCACCTGTTTGTCTCCCAGTGATGGCTGTTTGTGGGTATACTGCTCTTCAGCAGGGAGAACCTATCCCTGGGTCCTCTTCCTGGCACAGAAGTGGACCCTGAATTTTTCCTAAACCTTTTAAGAGCATAAGGTCCAATGGTTTCTTCTCTTCCATCATAATCAGCTTGGTGCTTCAGAAAACATCAAAGCAATCAGCCCGATCTCTCTTGCCGTTGCCACCCTACAACAAGGATTGGCTGTGTATTCTCCTAGCCCCAGCGTATTCTATTTAATTATATTAAACAATAGCCACTGATAAATGTTACCACCTCAAATTTCTTTACTGCACCTTTAAGCCATACCCCAAGCAATGACCATCGCTTGAAAGCCTGTATTGCATAACAGTTTTCAGACTGACAGTCATTGTAGGCTAGTACAAATAACAGGATGACGTGCTGAATGGATCTGTTGGAATTTTATGACTTTTCTCATTGGCTTGAGAGACAGAACATCAAATCTTTAATTATTTTATCTCTCTCTGTCCCCACTATATTTCCAGAAAATATGCAGGGAAATGTGTACAGGAATTCTCCATCTCTAGTTTGCGTAGCTCATACCTGAAGCTCAAATCAAATTAGCCTTACATCAGAATGAGGAGTCCAGACATGGCAGAACAGTCTGTACCATTTTGGATTGTGAGGTGGTAAGACAGAAAGTACAGGTCTTAAGATAGTATAGGCTAGGCCGCTTCACAAGGAACTATGGATTGTACTTTCTCAAATCTCAAGGAAAAAGTCCCTCTTGGGGGAGATGAGTGGTAACAAAATTTGAATAATAAATAAAAATAAATCAATAAAGATTGGACTGTGCCACTGAAGATGACAAGGAAGAATATTGACTTCAGGTTATGCAGTCCCCCGAAGTCATGGGTGACCCCCCAAGACCTCCAAAAGTTGTTACCATTGAAATTTTTAAGATGATCTAAGTGGAAAATAATTAAATCCCTGACTGAAGAGTCCTTATACTAACCATCTTCAATTTAATGACATTTAAATGGGAATGCAATGAAAATTAAGTTTTTCTCCTGGTCAGCTTTGAAACTGACTGCCCACTTAATACCTTGACAGAAGGTGTTGTAGACCAGTAGGTCTTTAACTGTTTGACCCAATTGCCCCTTTTCCCAGTCTTGAATAATGTCATTAACCCCCCCCCCCACACACACACACACACAAACCCAGATTCTGTTGTTTTACATAAGCATCTTGAAAGTGGCAGTCCCAAACTGGATCCTTGACTCACAAGCAAGCAATTACAACTTGCTCTATTTACACCCAGGACATGCCCAAATTACCCCTTTGGGGGTAATCCCCTCCAGTTTAAGAACCACTGTTGTAGACAGACACTGAACAACACCCCCATCTACAGTCATCTTCGTAATGTTGAGATCTATTTCATTTTTATTTTAAAAGCAGCAGTTGTAACCATGCACTTACATTAAGAATTGCTGTGTTTTACTCATCAATCTGCAGCACTTTGCCAAAGTTGGATGATTTTGAAAATCTAAGCAGGGTAAGAACTAGTTATTACTTGGATAGAAAACAACTAGGAAACCCTAGGTGTGTAGCTGAGATTGAGAAATTCAAAAAGCCATCCTGGATGAAAGCAGTAGAAAACCACTTCTGTATGGGTGTCAATAAAACCATATAAAAACCCCCAGAAGTTGAACTTCTTGGTGGAGAATTTGATTATATTTATATAGTAGCATATTATGTCAGAGCTGGTAAAACCTTTCCCTTTTGAGATACATCTTCTCTTTTTTAGAAATGATGCTAAGTGGAGAAGGTGCAATAAATCCAGAATCTAGAACAGGATTCTCCAAAGTGGTCAATATTGACTTCCAAGGATCGATGGGATTATCCAAGGGGTCAGTCTTATTATTCATAGTACTAATGGTCAAAGTAGTACTATTAAACTATTTTCATATAATAAATGTTTGGGGGGGTTGATGAACAATCTGAAACTTCATGAAGGGGTTGATGAACTGAAGAATTTGGGGACCTCTGGTCTAGAATGTCCTCATTTCTCCACTGTTCCACATGTTTCTCACCCCCTTGGACCCTTCAGACCCTTCTTCTCTGGAATGCCAATGCCTTTTCTAGTGTCTTCCTGGATTTTGCTGCCCACTTTCTGGGTGCAAGGCATTGCCATTGAACTAGACTTTCTTGCTCCTCCAATAGGCCTCCAAAGAAATGAAGATCTCCATTCCTAGTGTGCCACCATATCACATGTCAACCTTTATGACAGCTTCTTAATTTAAATGACCCTGCATGGAATGGGATCTCTCAACTCTGATTGCTGCTTTAGCTTCAGTTTATGTTGCAATTGACTGAAAAGGCAAGGTGGGGGTGGGGGGGCTCTCTTAAAAAGCAAACTTTGGATGTTGACCTGAATCCTTTATGTGCCTGATACTGGCATTATTTTACACCAAGCAAAGTCCTAACTACAGCTTATCATAAGTACATTATTTCCAATAGTGGAAACAGAAGTTTCATCTGTGCGGTGATAATAGTGCATAATGAAACCAAGGATTTTTCTTTCAGATGCTTTCATTTACATCTTTATTATTTTTATGACTTTATCACAATTAATTACCTTGATGGTATTCTGGTTACCTTTGTTCATTGACGTTGCTTCCCTGGGTCCGTCTGTATCACCTCACATATTAATCTTCTGCAGGCAAGGAAATTTTCCTTATTAATAGGTCAAGTGTTCAAAATGCAACTTTACTGCATTTGTACCCTGAAATGCTTCCATTCCTATGTGGTAATTAAGACCTGGAAGCATCTTCAAGTTCAGAACACAAACAAAAAGATCAAACTTAATTGGATTATTTTGGACTGTAGGAACTGGAGTTCTCATGCTTTAGAAATGATGAACATCTGCATATCGAGGAGATATATATTTGCCTAATTCTCTTGCTGATATACCAATTTTTCTCCATGGTCCAGAAAAGTATAGTAACACTTTAAGTTCCCAGGGTCACTCAGGCTGATCTAAATTTTTGGAATTAAAGCTGACTTCCAGTGCCACATAATGCAGTATCAGATTCTGGAGACTGAATTACCTCAAACTACAAGCCCAGCATTGCATCTTGGAATGCTTGCTCCCATCAACAACTGCAGCATTTGATAAATAAATTGGTCCATTTGACTTTTTTTAGATATGAAAAAGGATCTCATCAAACCCACGGGAGTTATTTATGATTAATCTGTAACCATGTGCTAGTGAAAAGATGCATATTTCATCTCCCACCCCCTGCCGTCTTTTTTTTAATGGCAGAACCCAACAGAACTGATTGATTTCATCTCTTCCAAAGGGCCCAATCTGTTTCAAGTGCCGTAGCACAAGCTGTATCATCTTGACCTTAAGGCTTACTCTAACTTTAGCTCAAAGACAGACCACCTTGGACAAGTGGTCTCCACTGTCTGGGATGCAGTATCTGCTCTGTGCAATCATTACAATTTGACCTGGGATTCCTGGCTGCACTTAAAGCTAATAGGGAGAGCGTATCAGGTCTATCCCAGATGCAAAGCTGGATTTTCCTTCAGGGTTTATTCTAGGCTGGTTAACCGGTGTCGTTAACTTCTGTGAGAAATGTTTAGAAGTGTAACTGATGCCCCAGTAACTAAATCTATTGGTGTCTTTTCTTTCTGTTTTAAAGAGAGTATAAGTTTTCAAACAGCAACTTGGAAGGAGCAAAGGTGCTTATATAATAAAGCAGCCGCATCTGTCTCCATAAATGGAGTGCTTGCACTGCAGGTACCATGGGCATTTTATATGGATCTCTTATTGAAATCCAGTTTCCAGAGGATTTCGAAATGGGCCTTTGGCCTGAAAACTGCAGCCAATCAGTTCTCAAGCAATAACTTCCTGACAATGAATTTTATCTGTGTAGTTCAATCCAGTGGTAATTAAATTGCAGTTAACGTTACATCTTTTACCTAGAAGGAAGTATGTTTCTTTCTCAGTAATGTGAGACAGATATTGCTTCCATAAAACTCCAGATAAGGGGCTCAATTTTGTTGCAATTAAATGTCTTTATTATGAGACAGAACAGCTCTCTCCTTCCCTGTGTTTTAATATGAAGCTCAGGTGGGCCAGATAAATATCTCCTAAGCACCCTTGCAAGCAGCAGGAATCCTCAGAACTGAACCCTTTGGGGGAACGAGGGAGGAGAACACCAGCAAAGACGGCTTGCTTTTCTGTGAATTGCATATACTACATTGCTCCTCTTATGTTTCGGTGTTGGATCTTTAGGGTATACAAACCTCTGTCTCAGTGGGTTAGTGGGTTTGAAATATAACAGTATGTGGTGTTATCATTATATTTGGAAAACACCACATACCATATCTAGAAGTAAGGCATCCCAAGGACAGTTCACACCTCCATGGCACAATCAACAACCATTCAGGTGTAGGGACAATGCAGCCACCCTGGAAGTCATATATGGGGTCCCCTCTCCAACCTTTGCCCAGACGGAAGAAGCTGCTTGGACAATCAGCAAAACGTTTCTACCAAAAAGAAAGAAATCCAGTTGCCATGACTCAGCCTACAGACAATTCCACCTGGATGACTGAATCTTCATCGA
Source organism: Candoia aspera (assembly GCF_035149785.1). Classification (NCBI taxonomy): domain Eukaryota; kingdom Metazoa; phylum Chordata; class Lepidosauria; order Squamata; family Candoiidae; genus Candoia; species Candoia aspera. The sequence goes on along the minus strand of NC_086165.1, from coordinate 8,182,694 downwards.
CATATTTTTCCTGTGAATGTTGACTCCATCTTAGAGAAAGCATGATGCAGTGGTGGTGAGAGAAACAGCAAGGAGATGCTTTTCACAGCTCTGAACTTTCTTGCGCCTGGTAAGGTAAGCTAGGCTGAATCATCCTGTGGGTGTGAATCAGTCTAGCCTGCCTTCATAGGTTGTCTGGAGCCTCAAATAAGACAAGGAGCCATTTGCTGCAAGGCCGAGTGAAGCAGCTACCCCAGGCCACCAACCCTGTTGATACAAAGGGAGCAGGAAACAATACCCAGTTTCTGTATGTGTATCTTGAACAGTCTCGCTCCACCCCCTAGCTAACCTGCTATTCCAGAAAGAGGGCAGGATGCTTTTCACCTATTAATGCTGAAGTAAGGGAGTCCAATGGCTTGGGACAGCCCTAGGGAAACTGGGGCTAACTTTAATTAACTTTAAACATATTTAGACCAAATGATCCTGTAAAATTCTCCCCATAGGCTGTAGCCTGTCCTTTCCAGTAAACCTTGTAGTTAAAATACTGTCCTTCGCCTGCTGTTCCTGAATGGTGAAACATTTATTTCAATGGGAGGAGCTATTGCACTAGTCTCCCTTGGCTTAAAAGAAGCTAAGGCTCATGTCTGAGGACAGGACGTGGCCAATTCATGCCAGCTTGGATGGAAGACACAGTGATATATCATCTTATGGGACAAGGCCCTGTAAGTGTCTATTCCACCGAATGCCCATGGAATGTCTGGGTTCGTTGTCCCTACAGCCACAGAGAGATCAGGCTCAGCCCACCAGACCGCCATTCCAGTCTTGAGAACCTAGTTTATACATCACTCACACATGCCAAAAGCCAAACACGCATTTTGTATGGATGCTGTGGACCATACCGACATGACCTGTACAACCTGGTAGTTCTAATGTAATAATTGGTCCCATTGCAGTCAGTAGGACTCTTCTATAGCAAATGCTCTTACAGGCCAATTTATGTGTCCCTGTCATTACTAGAATAGAAATAAGAGAGTAGAGTAGGGTAGGGTAGGGTAGGGTAGAGTAGAGTAGAGTAGAGTAGAGTAGAGTAGAGGAAGATGGATGGCAGGAAATCAAACAGCATTTGGGAGGTAATTTGCCAATTGCCTGTTATAGTGCAGCTGTTGCCAAAACTTCTCATTCTTACTGCAGATGTTCACAGGAGGAGAAATGTAAGATGTTTTCTCCTCTGGAAAAGGTTTATATGTTGTTACCAACAATATGTCATAATAACTCTCTGGCCAGGTCTGGATTTTCTCTAATGTGCCCTTGGGGTTCAACCACTTTCTCCATAAAAAAAAAAAGAACTGCCATCCCTAGGGCTGTTCCAAGCCATTGGACTCCCTGAATCACATTACTGAATCTACTACAAATTCCCATGCAGCCTGTTTTGTCAGTTCCCTGGCATGGTTGCATCAGGATAAGGAAAAATTGCAGAAGACTCATAAGATTATCCTGACTATGTTTACTCTGAAGTAATTGCCACTGAGTTGAATGGAACATGCTCCATAAGAACAAAATGTTTGGATTGCATCTTGGGAAGAGTATTAAATAATTACCCAATATGTTTTCTTTCACATCATGTGAAAAATGCATGTAAAGAATAGTGTGGATGCTATTTCCTATATCATTAATCTCTCATCCTGGACAGACACATACATTTAAACCACCACAGAGCTCTAATTGTCCTTGGCAACTTCTCAAAATAAATGTCCCCCCGCCCCAATTCAGAAAAACGTACAAGACAACCTGGCTATGGCCCCTGTTGTTTGAAGTGGGGTAGAAAGATTGAATCACGTTTTCTTTACTGGTGAGAATGTCAAACAATGCGGGAGTTCTGGGCCATGACTGTGGATTCCTGCCAAAAATGTTTCCACCTTAGACTGCAAGAACTCCTAATGCAAGGCACCCCAAGTAGTTTTTTTAATCTGAATGACCTTGGATTCTTGCAAAAAGGGTTTCTCAGGCAGCAGTCGAGCACACAAAATTATCTATACTGCACGTAAGTGAAAATCTCCAAGCAAGCAGTCTTCTCAACTTCAGTGGAAATTTGAGAGGCTATGGTTACGGCAAACGTTGGGAGAGTAATAAGTAGTGCTGGATCAAGATATTTTCCTGCATTTCTTTTCCCACCAATTCTCATTCAATCTGACGAAAGGAAATCAGCTTTAGAAATGTCTCCCAAGGAGAAGGGAATTGGGGGGAAATTCTCAGGGGTGGAGAATGTGTTATTCTTGTACTTCCCTAGTGACCAGCTGGCAAAAAGGAATGCATAGGTTCACTGTATTATGGTTTAAAGTAGTCTGCAAACTCAGAGAATGGATTAATTTACTAACCAAATTAAGCCTATGGCATGAATCCAGTCTTAGTGATTCCACTTACATATTTCCTCAATCTCAGCAATTGCCAGTCTCTGAATAGTAGTTGCTGGTTCCTACCTGAGAGCTATTGTGCTTTCGCCCTACTTCTTGCATTCCCTTTGCATGGTTGTTTTGTTCTTCTGGAGGACACAGTAGGCTAAGTCCTGATTTTGTAACCATGCTTGGTTGACTAAGCTGCAATGGCTTAGTTTGTCCATCCCATAAAGCTGCAAGTCAACCAGCCACATGATTGCTTTGTGTGATGTGTGAACCTAATAAAGGTTGGATTAAATGCATCCCACTTCTAAACATCACAGATCTTCTATGCCTGGGTCCTACATACTCCGACTTGAGAGTCAACCCCATTGAACATATTTGGGCTAAAGTTATAAGGAAAAATTTAATGGTGGTGAGATCTGTACAACAGTGGAATGGTGTATCTATGGAGACTGTGGACTCTCCATCTCTGGAGGTCTGTAAGAAGAGGCTGGACAGTATCTTCTGGAGGACAGCTTAATTAATTTTCCCGCACATTGGCAGAGGGCTTAACCAGCTGATGCTTGTGGCCCTCTCCAACTCTACAATTCTAGGATTCTACAGATCTATCCTATACTTAGGATTGTGAATCCCTTCTTTTCAGGGAGAGAAGCAGTTGATATTAGATAAAGCAATGAGGCAAATCCTTGTAGAAGAACTGGCAATGTTTTACTGTGTGAGGGCCACAGTGGATGGAGCAATGAGGCAAAATGGGTGGGGCTTGTACAAAGGGGTACAGCAAATGGTATTTCCTAGGATCTGGGGAGAAGCTGTTTTCTTTGCTTCTTAAACTATGTTTAATTCTACTTTAGGGGCTGTGCAAAAGGTAGACCTGAGGTGGTTCTGTAGAAGGTGCCCTGTAGAGGAAGTGCTGACAGGCTGGTGTAAAAAGAAGCATTGGTGTCAACAGCAGTGTGCACCATAGGAGAGATGGAAAAGATGAGTCACCTGGAAAAAACTTGAAGAAAGCTACAGGTTGTACAGGAAAAGCCAGTCACTGAACCTATTAGCTTCCATTCTAAGTATCCCTTAAATCAATGGAATAACCATCAAAGATAACAAAATCTGGGTTTTGCGGAAAATATGTACACATCTCTCATAGCCTGACCATCTTTGTCCCCCGATCATTTTCTTTCTCTGTTAACTTTCTGCAATAACTTTGAACTGTGATCTTCAACTCACCTGGGAGGTTGGGAGGGTTAAGAACCTTTTTTTTTTTTCAGGAGAGCTGATTCAGTGCGTCAATTTGCTAGGAAGCTAAGAGCTAATAAACAACTGCAAAAAAAAAATTAGACTCGAGGAATACAAAGCTTAGACTCAACTTGGTCCAAAAATGTTGAGCCAGTTGAGATAGATAGATAGATAGATAGATAGATAGATAGATAGATAGATAGATAGATAGATAGAGCCATGAAAGCAAAGGAAGGACCATCTGAGGTCCATTATGGCCACATCATTCTGTGTAGTATTTTTTTCTGTCTTTTTCAGTTGGACTGGTGGCACGGGAAAGGACCCACAGGCCCTATGTCCTTTGACGATAAAGTTGTTCTTGGTCAGCTGGCAATTTGCTTTTGATAGAAGAGAGTATCTGTAGCTCAGGGTTGAACTGGAGAGTTCTTGGTGTTCTCTAAGCTTGGTTGTTTTCTTGTAGACATTTCATTACCTGACTAGGTAACATCTTCAATGCTAGCTAATTTCCTTTTGTCCAGATTAACCCTGGTGGGGTGACTACAGCTGTTCTGAGTAACCATGATGACCTTCTGCAGTGTTTTTCAAACTTGGCAACTTTAAGATGTGTGGACTTCAAGCCAATTCTGGGAGTTGAGGTCCAGAGGTTGAGAAACACTCCTCTAAACTATATTGCGGTTTATTTGGTGTGAGCTTAGTGTGTTGTGTAAAGCCTACGATTGTGATGGATAAACCATGGTTTATGACTTAATGCAATTTGTGGACCCAGCCAACTGTGGTTTAGTTAACCAACCATGGTGAATAAACTGTAGTTTAACACAAGCTGTGTATGCAACCTCTGAAATTCATCAGGGATGCTCTCTTCTTTATTCCATTATCTAAAGGTTAGCCAGCAGAACCAAGATGGCTTTCTCTGTGACTTGTTAAGATTGTGAAATCTCCTGCTTAGGAACATCTGTCTGGTCCCTTCCCTGATGTGGTTCTAAAAATATCAGGAGAAATATTTTATGCTGGTTTAATATGGCTAACCAGATATTGGATTGTTTCATTTGTGAACCATGGCTTTAACTTTAGTGGATTATATCTGTCATTTGTCATAGAGCCTGCCTTCACCATTCTTGATATTATGTTTCCTAAAAGTGTTATGACCCTCCTTGATTAGATAACAAATGTTTTAGCTCAATAATAACAATTATAATGTTTTTTATTTGTAGGAGGAGACTGAGACCATATGGCTAGTTTTGCACACTGTCTTCCTACCAATTCACCATCAAAAAAATCTGATGACAGAAAGAATTCCAGATGATTAGATGTTACTTCCATGCAGTTATTTTGCCAAAAGCCAAGTATACAATCTCAAGGTCATCCAAACCCATCCATTTTAGTCTTCCAGGCCCTGAATTAGACCCTAAAAACACATCTGGAATTTCCCAAAAGGAATGCATCTGATAGGCTTATATATGCTGTAAACAGTAATATAATTAGGATTGGGCTTCGTAGTAATGTATTTTGTTGTGAACTGTAAACCATCCTTTAGAGCTACTGTAGTTTATTTCACAAGCCATCATTAAAACAACCAATGGGTTAGCACAATGCTGTGTTCACTGCTTGCACTTAGCCATAATGTGGTTATGTTTGATGATTATGTGCCATCAAGTCATTGTTGACTGTTAGCAACCACATAGATAGATTTTCTTCATGATGGATCTGTCCCTAACCTGGTTCTTCAGCTTTTCCAATGGTGCAACTCATTGCTACTGTAACTGAGTCCACCCACCTTGCTGCTGGTTGTCCTCTTCTCCTTCCTTCCTTCCTTCCTTCCTTCCTTCCTTCATTCATTCCTTCCTTCCTTCCTTCCTTCCTTCCTACTTTCCAGCATTAGAGCCTTCTCCAGAGAACTAGGTCTTCACATAATATGTCCACAGTAGGATAACTTGAGCCTGGTCATTTGTGTGTCAAGTGAGAACTCTGGTTGATTTGTTTGATGATCCATTGGTTTGTTTTCTTGGCTGTCCATGGTATTCTCAGGAGCCTTCTCCAACACCAAAATTCAGAAGCATCAATACTCTTCCTATCCTGCTTCTTCAAAGTTCGACTTTTGCTTCCATAGAGTGTCACAGGGAATACCATGGCTTACACAATTTTAACCTCTGTAGGTATAGACATATCATGGCATTTGAATAGCCTTTCCAAGGCCTTCACAGCTGCTCTACCAAGTGCCAGTCTGTGGCATATTTCTTGACTGCTGGTTCCTTTCCTCTTGATGGTTGATGCTAAAAGGCAGAAGCTACCCACCACTTCGTTATCTTCATTGTCAATTCTGAGGCTGGTTGTTCTACCTGTTGTCATCAGTTTAGTCTTAAATATAAAGATGTAATTTTGTGGTTATGTTTAGGCTTGGTTTAAAAGGTGACACAGGGTTGTTGGTTGCATAATATGACCCCACATCCTTCTGTTGTGAAGTTTACTTCTAAGTGCTTGTTTGGGGGCAGGGAGTAGTTAGAAGATCTAAAAACTCATGAATGCCCTGTTTTGGCACCAAGTACCAGCAAGATCATACCCCAGGGAGAAAGGGAGCTGTTTTCCACTTTGTCTGGCAACTATTCTGTTTCAGCCTGGAGTCTTTCCAGCTTGGTCAAAATAGTTCATGGGTGAAACCTTGGACTTGCACGCGAAGCACGTTCCGTTTCTCCTGTTGGAGGGATGGAAAACTGTTTTTCTCCTCCATTAGTGACGCAGCAATACCCTGAAATCATGCAGAAAACTGGGGTAGGGAATTAAATGGTGTAAAAGATGACACCATTGCACCTGTTTTATGCCTGGAGTTTTATCCGACAGCCGTCAAGAGGTGCCATTTGGAAAACAGACATATCAGGGCAAGAGGGAAAAGAAGAATAAAGGCAGGAACAAGCAGAGCAGGAAACCTGCAGTTATTCAAATGCAATGGTTTATTTAAAAGATTTGTTTACAGTCCTATTTGCACTAACCCCAATAAGCCTGACTGAACGCAGCCGGTTTTTGAGTCACTGGGCAAGAGCAGGTAGGATTAGGAGCAGCAAAGAAAGGGAAAGGTGCGGTGAGGATGGCAGCTGCACCCCACAATCCTAACCTTGTTTATGTAGAAGTAAATGCCACCCTGCCCGGCATGTTGCATTCCCAGCCAGGTGCACTGACTTGGTGCACCACCCAAGGAATTATAGTTACCAAGCAGTCCAGAAGTCTAACAAATAAGGAAGCCCAACTGAACAGCCAGCTTCAGGAAACAGGTTTTCCGCCTTTTGGTCCAGTCTTCCCTGAGTTGGTGCCTTGTGGCCAGGTTGGGCTTGAATGTCCCTTCGTCCCCCCAGCCAGGCAGTCTCTCTGCTTCATCTTTCTCCGGGCGACTTTTCCTTCACTTCAGCTAGCTGTTTCTCCTAGGAACTCCAAGAGGGTTCTGCTCCAAGGCAATCCAGCTTTTCTGGTCTTCTTTGAACAGTTTCAGTAGGGGAATCGGGAGAAACTGAGACCATGGGCTGCTGCTTCTCACAAGTCAAGTGGCCAGTCCCCTTGGCTGCAGTTGGTGTTGGCTACCCAGCTGCTGATTGCCAGGCGTTCTGTGTTTACCTGCATAAATAGAGATAGACAGCCCTCTCATCTGTACGTATAATTTACATTTATAGAAGCATTAGAAAAGTATGTAGTTATTATGCATAACCATATACCACATCTCTAGATCTAGAATTTTACACGATGTACTTTTTTGAAGACTGTCTTTTTAAATTGTGAGCACCCGGACACACACTGTCTTCACTGTGCACTTAAAGCCATGTACAAGGATGGATGGATAGACAGACACAGATACACACACAAAAATCTCTACCAGTGTGTGTCTGTTGTAAGATATTTTATGGCGTATTTATGGATATATATGGGTCCGTACGCAAGTATGTGCTTGGGCACGCCTGTGTGTTACAGGCTATTTTATGTTATAGGGTATTTATACATACATACATACATATATATATATGTGTGTGCATCCTTACACATATATGTGCTTGGGCATGCATGTGTGCGCTACAGGTTATTTTATGTTATCAAGTATGTATATCTGAACACATATATGTACATGTGCGTGTGCGGTTACAGGCTGTTGTACGTTATGGAGCATTTATACATATATGCGTCCTGTGCATGTGTGCGTCTGTGTGCATTTCAGGCTGTCTCGTGTTAAAGATCACCGCCAGCCAGCCTCCTTCTCCAGGCGCCCAGCGAGGCGCGCGCGCTCTGCTCCCTCCGTGCCCCGCCCTCCGCGCCCTGGTCGACCCGCCTCGCGCACAACCGCCACGTTGCGCGCGCGGGCCGGGGACTGGCGCGGGCGGACGCGGGGCGGGGCCTCCCGCCCCGGGTGGCGGTCTCGCGCGCGGCCCCGCCCCCGGCCCCGCCTCCCCTTTCTCTCGTCCTCCCCGCCGGGTTAGATGGCCGGAGCCGAGGAGGGAGCTGAGCCGCTTCCGCCGACTAGAGCCTGCGGCCGGGGCCCGGCAGCTGCTGAGGCGTCGGCGGCGGCGCCGTGAGCGGCCTCTCGCGTCCGCCTCCTCCTGCTCTTCGTCCTCATGAGCCTGGGCAGCCCCGTGAGTGCGAGGCCGGCGGGCGGGCGGGCGTCGCGGCGGGCGCCTTCCCTCCCGCCACTGCACAAAGGCGCTTTGTTCTCGCGCGCCCCGCCGGGCCCGCGGCGCCGGGAAGACCGGACGAGCCCGGCCAGGCCGGGCCGGCCTTCCGCAGTGCGGCGGCGGGCGGGGACGGGTCTCCCTCCCCCGCTCCGTCCGCCGGCGCTGTCCGTCTTCCCCGCAGTGTGGAGGGGGAGCCTCCCGCGCGCCCCGGGGGCCACTCCCTGGACGTCCCGCGAGGGTCTCCGGACTCCCCGGGCGCCCCCCACGGCGTTATCCGGCCGGGTGGCCGCGGGCGCGTTCCCATGGCCCGGGAAACCTTCCTCTGGCTTGCTGGCCGCGGTCGTGTGAATCCAGCCGGGGTTCCGGGAAGCTGGTTCGCGAGAAACGGAAGCTTGGGGCTTTGTGCGAACCAGGGTGGCTTCTTTGCTCCAGAACGCGATCCGACGCCACGTGTGTTACTCCCGAGCCCCCCCCCAAAGGTGGTCGTGGGGGCAGAGGGTGGGGGATTTAAAGGCGGGGTTTGGGGATCCCTTGGCACCTCGGTGCCCAGCGGACCCCCCCTTCCCCCAGGAAAGACTTGTGGCCCCCGTGCTGCTTTCCCCAGCCTTCCCAAACCTCGATCCTGCCCACTCAGGGCAATTCTTGGCTCTTGGATAAACTGGCCATGAAAGCTGGCGGTCAGCCTGGAAGGGCCCCCCCAGGTCCGTGCGAGGGTAACGTGGTTAAAGAAAGGCCAGGTGAACTTCGGGGAAAAGCCACGGTGCTGCCGGGGATGCTGGCTTCTGAATCAGCTTGCCTGGCCTCCTTCCCCAAGACTGGAGTCTGGGCAGATGTTTGCATCTGGCCCGAAGAAGGGGCAGATGTGACGCTACTCCGTCAAAAGTCTCTGTTCTCCCCCTTGTCTCCGTCGTTGGTGCCCTCCATCCATTCCTGCCCACCCCCACCTCCGTGGCCAGCAAACACTGCGGCATTGGCAGCTTCCCCTTTGCCTTTAGGACACCCTTCATTCATTGCCCGGCCTCCATGGAAGCGGCAGCTGCGGTGGTATCTGTGTCAAGTTACAGAAGGACCCACGGGGGGGGGGGGCGCTTGGGCTGGAGCAGGAGATCTCGTCCTCTTTAAGTCGGCGCTAATTAGATACCTCTTTCCTTCTTTCTATTGCTGGTGTGCTTTTTGCTGATTTGAAAAAAAGCCTATTGCGTTTTAATACTGGCGGGGATTAGGAATCTCCTTGGTTTAAAAGAGGCAGTGGGATTTTTGAAGGGACCCTTTTCCCCTTGCAACCCTCCCATTACATCTCAGACCCTGCTAATAGAGGGGGTGTCCTTGCTACGTGTAACCCTTCCATCCAGGCAAGGAGAAACAAGTTACAGCAGGGCGAGTGTTGTGCTCCTGACGATGGATGGATGACTCTGAGAGAGTGGTTATATATATGTTCGAATTCATCTCTTCTTAGGAAAGGGCTCTTCATTGTGGCTTTAATTCAGACAGTATCAATCTTATATAGCCTTCCCCCCACACCCCCAAGGGTACAGACCAAGGTAGGAGTTAGGCCCTTCTAAACTCTAAAGGCAGCTAAAGATTCTCCTTCTGAAGGAAACTGTATTCTTAAATTTATAACTATCTTTACAGAGCAACTCTTATCATTCTTGTTTAGAACTGTCTCCAGAAACAAGTGGGATTTAAGCATGACCAGGATATTTGAATAAATAAGCTCACTTGGTTATTCTAAATTGGCAATCATCTGTTTGGAAAGCGCCTTTGAGTCAGTTCTTGACTCCTGGTCACTGCCTGGGCTAGTCCCTGCAGTTTTCTTGTCAAGGCTTTTTGGAAGTTGTTGCCCTGGCCTTTTTCTTCCTTGGGCTGAAAGAGAGGGACTGGCCCAGGGTCATCCAGCTGGCCTTGTGCCCAAGGCAGGACTGGAACTTACAGTTTCTAGCCCGGTGCCTTAACCAGGACACCAAACTGGCTACAGTTAAGCAGCAAAGCAGAACTGCAACAGTAGAGATGGTTTGGGGTCACGCAGCACCTTCGGCTGGGTTGACTAATTGGTGCCTTGGTATGTCGTCTATCTGATGGCTTGGCATCTTCCACAGGCCCTGTTACTCAGTAAACCATGGCTTAGCGTGCAGTGTGAACCCACTACTTTGTCAGGACTACAATCAGTTGCTCTCAGTTCAGCTTTATTTCAGCCCAAGGAATTTTTACAGAAATGTATATAAATTTCTAGAATAGCTTACCCAACAGCAAAGCAATGGTAATTCAGTTCGCTTCTATTATACGCTGCCGCCCACTTTTTGGTGGTCTGTCTTGCTTTCTGATGGTGAGTGGGAAACTTCTCCCAGCTATTCATTCTTGTTAAAGTAAAACTTTGCCTGGAAGTAAACTAGGCGAAGATACAACAATATAGATCTCCTAGTGAAACTGAAAGCTGAGTGTTGACAGAACGTATAATCCTTTCTTAGGATGGAAAAAGTTCATTATTTAATGTCTTTTAATCAGGTTGAGCATGTGTAAATTAACAGTGCCTTGGCCTTCAGAATGTGTGGGGACTAAGTGGGAGGTTTGAGAAAAAGCTGCAGTTTCAGTAGTTCTTACGATGACTCACTGCCTACTGCTTGCAACGTGGCTGATATTTTAAAAAAATCCACATAAGCACTCTCACCGTGTTAACACAGATGGGGCTTGGATTTTTATCAGGTTGTATAACAGCATTTTCTTGACTCTTACCAATCCTTTCTCATAGAAAGACATTGCTGTTGCCCGATGACCTAATAATTTTAGAAAAAGATAATACTAGAAGCTTTAACCCTAATATTTGCCAGTCCACCTTCCCTACAAGTGCCATGTGTAGACATGGTCAGCTGCAGGTAATATTTCCTGGCAAAGCTGGGCAGGAGAATTAGATGTCAGTTGGGAAGGACTGTGTTGTAAAACCTACTGAACTCTGGAAAGCTTTTTTGTTCCTTACCCCTGACATCCAGTATTACCCCTGTATCCAGAGCATGAACTAGTGAGGCTAGTTGTTCTCTAGTAGAATGCATATATTGTGGGGCAGTTAATTAAAAAGTTCTGCCTGACTTACTGACTCTACTTTTAAGTGGGTAAACTAAAAATAAAGGGCCACAAATAATGTATTTTTTAAAGATCTGTGTGCCTGTGAGAGAGAGCCATTGTGGCCTATGCTGTACGTCACAACGTCTTTGTTATGTTGTTAATTCTTGAATGCTCGTTGTGCTCTCTAATATATTACGCCAGAAGTTTTGTTGAGGGCCAGCCATGTTTGGGAGAGCAAACAAATGTAGGGCATGGAAATTTCAGCTTCTAATCTTGCTTGGTTATCAACATTACTTGTTGGTCTCAGGCAGTTAACAGTCTGTCAACCTCCCTGGCCTTGGAGGTTTATTGTAAGTGTAAAGGAGGTGAGGATGGTAAAGGGCAAATGTTACTCATGCTTTACTTTCAGGAGATTTTTCTAGTCATTTTTAAAGTTGGGTAGGGCTGTTTTTAGAATTTGGGACTTATATTTGAAGCCCAATGACACAGAAGTGACTCATGATGTCATAAGCTCTTGACAAGTTTGAGTAGGTACTTCCAGGTGGAAGAACCAGAAAGCTATGCTAAAAGCTTTTTTTGTTTGCTTAATATATCCTGTGGTCATAGTATGACTTGGAAGAAAAGTGTTAACGAGCTGTATTTAATAGTGTACTTTCTTGTTCTGAAATATGCAATAGTGACTCAGAGGGGAAGTTTTAACTGCATGCCCCGTGGTCTTCAGTCAAAAAATACTTTTAAACCATGATTTGAAGTATAACTAGCTTCAGAATTAACAGCATCAACTTTTTGCCAGGCCACCTTGAAAATAAATATTTAGCAAGAGCTTGATGTTCACTGGAAAATAGCTTCAGACTGAAGTTCAAGTTGTATGAGATGATGAAAATGTGAGCTAAGCTGTTTTTTTCCTTGGGTGGAGAATCTACATAGTTAGAAATAAAAAGCAGTGTTAACTTGTGTGTTAAATTAAAGGGCATATGTTTCATTTGACTATCAAAGAGAGTTAACAGTTTTCCTTCTAACAATAAGTGATCAGTTTGTCTGACTTGGTTGATTCAGTTTTCATGCTGTAAAGTATGGACTGCTTTAAGGACAGTTGTTTTTCTGTCCTCAATATATTAGTTTTGAACTAATGGTTCAAAACTAGTGGTTTAATAACAACCTCCCCCCCACTTTACACACACACCATTTCTCTTGTTTCTTTTCATCTGCTATCTTGCAATAAGGTTTTTCATCCGGTAAAGGCTTGGCAACGTTTTAGTGATAACTATTTCAGCAAATGCAGTTGATGCCTACAGCCAAAGAGGGAAACAGGAAGTTCTTGAAGTGAAAAGGAATAGCTGCTAACAAGATAGTATTGTAATATAACAGGACTTTCCAAAATAATGACATCTCCATAGAAAGTGACTTCATCATCAAGTGAAGTCATAATCTATGAAACTGGACTATTGGAGAGGAGCATCTGAAAGCTAGAGTGTTGAGCTGGTATACGGAGATCCATGAAAGGGTTAATTTAATTGTACTAGCAAATAATTTGTGGGTTTTTAACATTCCATTCAGTTGAGTATAATCCACTACTGAACACTTCAACTGAAATGTACAAAGAAATAATGAATCAGTGTTCTTGCTGTGCACTACAATATTTCTAGATTCTCTCTTCACAAAAACATACTATACTGTGTCCACCTCTCTGCCCAATTACACCCAATTACTCTCTCCGTATTACCTTCCACTTTATCTAAAATAGCATTATTACTGAGAAGTATGTATTTTCCAGAATGAGCTAGGAATACACCCTATTTCGATTTACAGTTCTGTTTCAACCCTCAGTGCAACATGACGCATGTTGTTAAACATTATAGATGCAAAAGGTTTCAATATATAATCTCATGACTAATTGACAAATTGAATTATTTCAGATTCTTTCTTCTTGCAAAATGTGCTTAATCTTCTGCCTTTATCTTTACAGCTGGTTTCTTCACATTTTTCAGGAAATATTCCCCCAGTGGGAATGTGTTTTATTTTAAACATACATACATACGTACAGAAGTACTTAACATAGCTACTCATCTCAAATAGTGAAATGATTTCTTTAAAGTTTAACTTTTTTGAAAAAGTACAGAGAACTACAAAGTCCTTCCCAAATTGCTGGACATTATATTTACTTATACAGACGAGAATTTGTTTTGAATTTGTGCCTTTGTTTTTTTTTGTTTTTTTTAATAAGCTCCTACTTATGAAAAGTACATAGTTAGATAGAATCTACTTGGTTGGAGTGAGATCAGCGGTGGATCTGGTCTATCCAGCAGATCAAAGGATTCGTAATGTCTAGTCCTGTGTGTGATTTTTTTTTAAAAAAAACTCTTAGTTTGCAGTAAACACTTACGCCATTAAGTTTTAAGCCTTTATAATAATTTGGAGTGCTGACACGTGGCTTCTTTCTTTTCCTTCAGTTTTTCACAGAATAAGATGGATGGTAGCTTTGATTGTGATTGTGGTGAGCTGGAGCCACCTGATCATTAACTAACAGCGTCTTTGCTAAACCAAGAGCTACCCCTTCCTCAATGAACTAGACTGTAAACAGAGAAAAGGAAGAGGAAGACAAGCCACCCTAGCATGAAGCTGCTCAGGACCAGTCCAACACTGAATGTATCTGCACTGTGAGGAGGATGTTAATAGAAGCTCAGTACATGCCTATTTATTCACATCTTTGTTAAATGTTGACCAGTTTGGCACAGTAGAGTGGAGTGCGTAAGATGTCACTTCCTTCCCTTTGATTTACTTGGTGTTTCCTTTTAATGTCTGCGGATATGCTGCATCTTTCTTGAACTATGAATGCTGCAACCTCTCTCTCTGTGCCCAGCTTGGTCTGTAAAGAGTAAGGCTTATCCTAGAGGGGAAACATCAGGCCTGACTGGCTGGCAATGCAATGAGAGTATCAAGAAACTACCCTGCAGTCAATCTGGCATTTTTCTTCTCCTTTTCTACAAGATTCTTCATCCACCAGTGGAAGCATCTCTCTGTCCTTGCAGAAGTGTAATAGTTTTAAGAGGGAGAAGCAGTATACAGAGTTTCAAAATGGCAGAGAAGTTTGAAAGTCTCATGAACATTCATGGCTTTGATGTAGGTTCTCGGTATATGGACTTAAAACCTCTGGGCTGTGGTGGCAACGGCTTAGTTTTTTCTGCTGTCGATAATGATTGTGACAAAAGGGTGGCTGTCAAGAAGATTGTCCTTTCAGATCCTCAGAGTGTCAAGCATGCTCTGCGTGAGATCAAAATTATCAGAAGACTTGACCATGATAACATAGTCAAAGTTTTTGAAATCCTTGGCCCCAATGGGAGTCAGTTGACAGATGATGTTGGCTCTCTGACAGAACTGAACTGTGTTTACATTGTTCAAGAGTACATGGAGACCGATCTGGCTAACCTGGTGGAGCAGGGGCCCTTACCGGAAGAACACGCTAGACTCTTCATGTACCAGCTGCTACGCGGGCTCAAATACATTCACTCTGCAAACGTTCTGCATAGAGATCTCAAACCAGCGAACCTGTTCATTAATACTGAAGACTTGGTGCTGAAAATCGGTGACTTTGGCCTTGCACGGATCATGGACCCTCATTATTCCCATAAGGTAAATAAAAATAAACTGCTCTTTTCCTTTAAAATGGGGGCAATCATACTTGGAGATCATCACAAGGTATGCTTAATAGCCAGTCAAGTTCCCCATAATATAAGTTTGTCACATTTATGCTTTGGGTGTATGCTTACCCCTTACCCCATGCATGGCTCAGCAAGATTCTTTATCCTTCAGTAAAAGTGATGGGTAAAATCTTCAGTCGGCCAGTCAACGTGTTTAGCTCCTTTTATGTTAGCGTGGTTGGATAGGTACCATCCCTTTCCTGGACAGTCTTGTATCTCCAGCATTGCTGCAGATGTTTTAAATCACTGGTATAAAGAGCAGCCATCAAGTCCAACACCGAGGGAGGGCATTAGCTTGAGGAAGGCTGCTCTTGATAGTCTTGGAAAAGGCAGCCTCAATTCTGATGTTGTTTGACTTACGAATCTTGCTCTGCAAGGACCACCCAATAGTCCCTTTTCCCTTATAGAACAAACAGTTCCTGTCTAGCTTTAAAAGCTCAGCTGGAACTGGTGCCTTTCAGAACAGAGCACTGTAAAAATGATCCACTCAGCAGGAAGTATAGTGACATTTTGAACTTTTGCTGTAGACCTTGATACTCTTAAAACAGTGCGCAGTTGCCTTACAGGGTCAGTCTTTAAGGCCAACAGCTGCCACTCCTCTGCTTCCAAGGATACAGTTAAGTAACTGATTCTCAGTTATATATTTTTTATTCGTAATGCAGGCTGAAGCATTTGAGGTGTATAGGGATGCCGTTTTAGCTATCTTGATTCAGTGTATGCAAGA
Source organism: Candoia aspera (assembly GCF_035149785.1). NCBI lineage: Eukaryota > Metazoa > Chordata > Lepidosauria > Squamata > Candoiidae > Candoia > Candoia aspera. Next base: position 8,166,967 of record NC_086165.1, on the reverse strand, counting down.
GTAAAGCATTAAAAGATCCCCAATGGATCCCGTGCAGCTTCTTGTGTGTAAATGAAATATCATTTTGAAAGGCTTTAGTGAAAAGCAGATTTTATTATCTTGCTCTCATACGTCGTCGCCATCGGATTTTTATCCTGCCTTTTTAATATATAACTCAAGGCGGCATACATACCTAATATTCCTGCCTCCTACATTCCCCACAACAACAACCCTGCAAGGTGGGTTGGACTGAGAGAGAGTGTCTGGCCCAAAGTCACCCAGCCGGCTTTCATGACTAAAGGAGGCCTAAAAGTCACAGTCTCCTGGTTTCTAGGCCAGCCCCTTTACCACTACACCAGATTGGCTCTCACGTTTACACAAGCATAAGATAGTTTACAGAAATTTGAAAAGTTTGGTTGATTGTGTGAATATTTCATGACGTAGGAAAACTCTTCAGCAGGCAGCATAAAAACCACTCAGCGGCAGCCACGCTAACCCTATGAGCCCAGGCTAAGCTGAGTTAGAGTGGAATCTCGGAACTGGGGTGAACTTAGGCTTGGGCCTGCTCCCAAAAGCCCCTGGAACTCATGGAGACTTGACAGAGTCATTGCCAGATACCTCTAAACAGCGGTGGCCATACAGCAGAATAAATTGCACTGGATCTTGAAGGAAGGCCAAATGCATGTGTCATAAATCAAATGCAAACAATCTCTCTTCCTAGGGCCATCTTTCTGAAGGACTAGTAACTAAATGGTACAGATCACCTCGCCTCTTACTGTCGCCCAACAACTATACTAAAGCCATTGATATGTGGGCTGCAGGTTGCATCTTTGCTGAAATGCTGACAGGGAAAACTCTCTTTGCAGGTTGGTAAAGACAAACGGGTACAACCCTGCCCCTTAAAAATGTTGTGTCAGATGCAAAGGGTGCCAGAAAAGTCCAGGGTTAATTTTTTCCAAGGAGATGGGTGTGGATGGGAACATTCTGGCTATGTGAAGGGTCCACGGGGAAGCTGAAATCCCCCATAGTGTGTTTGCTGAGGGTGGTATGATAAGGAATTCCCGGGTGTTGTGTTGTATTGTACTGTTTTATTTCGTTAAATGTATTGGCCATCCAACTCCAATGGAGTAGCACTGATGAATTAGAATGTTCTACAGTACAGCTGACTTTTGCTCTTCTCTGCACAACCAGGTGCCCATGAACTTGAACAGATGCAGCTGATTTTAGAATCAATTCCCGTTGTGCATGAGGAAGACCGTCAGGAACTTCTTAATGTAATCCCAGTTTACATTAAAAATGACATGACTGAGCCACACAAACCTTTAACTCAGTTACTCCCCGGCATTAGCCCTGAAGGTAATTCAGCTCCTTTTCCTTACTGTTTAGGTTAGAATATGAGCCTGTGGTCAGGACAACTTGCACTTCTCAACTGTTGTGGTGCACAGTGTACAAGGCCCTCTAAAACAAAGGACAAAACTTTGGTTGTGCCACGTACTGGTCTTCTCCGGTTCTGGAACACTGTGGAGCCAAGTGTCTGTGTGCTTCTGTTACTCTCCTTGTGCTGCTAGTTCAGAGTTACAAGAGAAATTCAGTGTCCTACCGGGAGCTGAGCTACACAGTGAGGAACTGACTTGTTCTCTAAAAAGAGCCGAAAAACTTGCATCATAATGGGTAGTGAGCTTTCAGTGATGAACAAACGAATTTCCAGATGTATGCGTACCTTTCAACACATCCTATATTACTCATTTGTGGCCTGAAAAAAAGACAGCTTTTGTAAGTGTTTCTGCCTAGCTACTGGAGGTGATATTTTAATGGCGGAGGCTACCAGGTGAATAGGTATTTCATAAGCCTAGCATTTTCATGTAGGTTAAAATTTTAAGGAGCTCACCATGTCCAACATTTTAAACCTACAACTGTTCATCTGGTTCATTGCCAGTCCCCTGTTACCTGTACGTCTTATTGTCTGTCACTCCGTCATATCCCTCTCTGGTTAGAGCTATGAGAGGTGTAGCCAAGCAGATTCCATACGGATGCCACAAGTGGAGAAGGCATCCTATGCCAGAAGGAAAAGGCAAGAAAAATCACTTGTTTGCATTACACTTAAATATTTCTTCTAGTTTCAGAAATATGAAACACGTAATAGTGTGACCCTAGATAATATAAGATGTAGTTTTCACATTGTGTTCATAAGAAAGGATTAAAAAAAAAACCTTTGGATTTATCCTCTGTAGCTTTGGACTTCTTGGAACAAATACTGACCTTTAGTCCCATGGACCGATTGACAGCAGAAGAAGCTTTGTCCCACCCTTACATGAGTATTTATTCCTTCCCAACTGATGAGCCCATTTCAAGTCATCCTTTCCACATTGAGGATGAAGTGGATGATATTCTGCTGATGGATGAAAGCCACAGCCACGTCTATAACTGGGAGAGGTAAACTTTGGGGAAATTATTCTGGATACTTGTAGCTGCATTTGAAATACCAGCTGATGATAAAGTGGTAGAACGCCATATGGTGTTGGATGCTGCTAGAACATGCATCTGAGTCTGGCACTAACATTTCAGGGCATCTTCAAGACCAAGTATTTTCTCAAGTTGCATGCAGAGGAATTAAGGAATGCTATCACTGAGAAGTTCTCCAAATTAAAACTCTCTGAGAAATGTGACTTTTAATTTGAAAACCTGGTTCTGCCACCTTGCTTGGGGTGGGAGAGGTAATAGCTCGTCTTGGGGGTGGCTAGCACTGTAGATCCTTCCCACCGAATAAGAACGTTGCCCCTTGGGTTTGGTATTTATCTTATTTATTGGTGTATTTATTGTAATTTATATTTTATGATTTTAATTCTGGTTTTTTTGTAAACTGCCCAGAGTCCCTCTTCTTGGGGGAGATGGGCAGTAGTAGAAGTTTGAAAAATGAATAAATAAATGCGCATACCTGGCAATTAACCGTAAAGCTATTAAGCCTCAAATTGCAGTAGTACGCATAACTCTTCTCAAGCTTTTCTGGAAGTAAATGGGTGCTTATCATTTACTAATATAGGGTGTTGATTATTACAGATATCACGACAGTCAGTTTTCAGACCACGAGTGGCCTGTTCATAACAACTTTGAAGCTGATGAAGTTCAGCGAGATCCAAGGGCTCTTTCGGATGGGACTGATGAGGAAGAAGTACAAGTGGACCCACGGAAATATTTGGATGGCGATCGTGAAAAGTATCTAGAGGATCCAGCTTTCGATTCCCACTTCTCCACTGAGCCTTGTTGGCAGTACCCAGATCACCATGAAAACAAGTATTGTGATCTGGAATGTAACCATACTTGTAACTACAAAATGAGGTCCTCTTCATATCTAGATAATTTAGTCTGGAGAGAAAGCGAAGTGAACCATTACTATGAGCCCAAGCTTATCATAGATCTTTCTAACTGGAAGGAGCAGAGTAAAGAGAAGTCAGATAAAAAAGGCAAGTCAAAATGTGAAAAGAATGGATTGGTGAAAGCTCAGATAGCTCTTGAGGAAGCTTCACAGCAACTTGCAGAAAAGGAGAAAAACCAAGGGTTTGACTTTGATTCGTTCATAGCAGGAACAATTCAGCTTAGTTTGCAGCATGAGTCAACTGCTGTTGATAAGTTGAATGACCTGAATAGCTCCGTGTCCCAACTAGAATCAAAAGGCATATCTAAATCAGTAAGCAGAGAGAAGCAGGAGAAAGGAATGGCTAACTTGGCCCAGTTGGAAGCACTCTACCAAAACTCATGGGATAGTCAACTTGTCAGCAGTGGGGAGGAGTGCTTTCTCATAGACCAGTTCTGTTGCGAAGTAAGGAAGGATGAGCAGATGGAGAAAGAGAATCCGTGCCCCAGTTACCTAGACAGGTTTTTTAGCAAGAAGGAAGACACTGAAATGCTAGAAACTGAGCCAGCTGAAGACGGAAAGCTTGGGGAGAAAGAGAGAGAGGGAAGCCTTCTGAGTAATAGTGGAGAATTTCTCTTTAACAAGCACCTTGAAGCTATAGCGATTCCTCAGTTTCCCAGCCCAGTTGGCTCCCCACTCAAATCCTTGCAGGCCACGCTAACGCCTTCTTCTATGAAGTCATCTCCCCAGATCCCCCATAAGACGTACAGCAGCATTCTGAAGCACCTAAACTAAACAGCAGACGTTTCTTTTTGTATTCATGAAATGTGTTCTTTTTTATTCTAAGTAGTCTTTTTTTACTTGAAATCAAATGATGTAACTTTGGTATGGATTTCCTTAGTTTTCTGTTTACCATTGTTTTTACGATCCAAAATTCCTTTCTTAACATGGCAATTTTTTGTTAAAAACTGGCATGTCGTTTGCACACAAGGGTAAAGAAAGCATGACGGTGCAAATTGGAGGAGGAAACAAGAAGAAAAATGCACTAAACCCATAGAAACACTCTCCTTTTGAACAACTCGTGCTTTGCAGAGGAAAAATAAGAACCTTGCCTTGAAAATTACACAGTGAGACTATTCATATTTGCATGAAAATGTCTATTTTTTCCCTGAAACGTTTTTTCATTCATAGGTATTTTAGAATTTTTCATACTGTACACATTTCTTCAGCACATGATACCAGCAGCAACTGTAAATGAACGCAGAATTTGGTACGCATGTGTTCTCTACCTCAAGGTAACCGCAGTATGTGGCAAGCGTCAACCACCCATAGTGCTTATCATAATGCACTTCTATTTAGCCAGCATCATTGTAGTAGGTGGTATTATGGAGAAGAAGAAGAAAAAACATTCAATATTTATAAATATTCTGGTATGCATACTTTATAGTGGAAATGTCAATATGCAGCGTTTTTATTTATTTTAGCAAATTATATTTTCTGTAATGGTAGAAAGTCAAATGCTTTTGGACTTGCTTTACAGATGAAGTTCTTATTAGCACTGTGGTTTGTTGCCTACATAGCTGAAATAGAGATGAAATAACATCCCCTTATTTCGAGGTGATCCGTGTGAGTTTTTTAAAAGAGATTTCACTTCAAGTAAAATGTGTATAGGAATTTGAAATTTGGAGGTGCTTGGTCTCTCTCTACAAAGGAACTAGGAATTGTTTTATCATAAAATGCTCCTAGAAGTCTTAATTGTGTTACTTTTTTTTAAAACAATTTTTGTAATGTTAGTTGTGTGCATGGAAACAATTAAGGTACAACATTACTGTAGGTTAAAGTTCTATATGGTCAGGCATTTTGTTTTTATTGTATGTTTTTACTGAATGATGCCTTTGTCTCATCCCTAAAGCAAGCATGAGTATTAATTAGGTTAAATGTAGCATGTAGCATCTCAGTCTTCTGGCAGTTCGTTTTGCCTTCTGGATTTGGGGTTTTTTGTTTTCATATTTGGGAAACTCTGTATCATTGGCTCCCCTGTTTTAAAGAAAGAAATGAATAAAACACGGCCAGCGAAAACAAGTCTTGTGGTCTCCCCAGATAAACGCCTCAGACAGACTTGCGACCCTCAAGGGGTGAAGGGTGGGCAGCAGAATTGGAGGCCTGTTTGGATGTCTTGAAACTGGACACATGTCCTTAATAAGCAGCGGAAGTGGAAATGTTTTCCTTGCACTTGTTCTTACACAATTGAGAGTAGTAAAGGTAAAGGTTTCCCTTGACGTAAAGTCCAGTCGTGTCCGACTCTAGGGGGCGGTGCTCATCTCCGTTTCTAAGCCGTTAGAGCCGGCGTCCGTAGACCCGTCCGTGGTCATGTGGCCAGCATGACGACACGGAACGCTGTTACCTTCCCGCCGAAGCGGTACCTATTGATCTACTCACATTTGCATGTTTTCAAACTGCTAGGTGAGCAGGAGCTGGGACTAGCAACGGGAGCTCACCCCGTCGCGCGGATTCGAACCGCCGACCTTCCGATCGGCAAGCTCAGCAGCGCAGCGGTTTAACCCGCAGCGCCACCGCGTCCCGTCTCAATTGAGAGTATGCGGCAGCAATTTCAATGCTGTGCAAAGGAGATAGATCTGTCCTTGCAGCCGGTGAATCCTATACCCTAATCTTAAATACAAGCTCTCTGTTTAAAACTGGTGTGAACATCTGGATAATGGGCTTCTGATTAAGGTGAATATGTTGCAACCTGCACTGCAATGCTATGGAGATTAAGGCACTTTTATGAAGCAGTTTATTTTATATGGTTTCCTATTTTTATATTCAAAACGCCACCTAAGTTGCGTAGTTTTGTCCGAAAGAACAAATGCAGGACTGTAAGGAGAAGTGATTGGGCCTCTTTTTGCTGCTATAATTAAACCCTCAAAATTCAAGAAACTCAAGTTACCCAGAATGTTTACATCATGAATTTCCTTCTTAGTCCATATCTGATCATACCTGATCAAGGATATTGTAATAGCAGATTTTGCTAATCAGTGATATTGTAATAGCAGATTACTAGATTTGTTCCAGCCCTGAACATGTTTGGCCCATGCTGGAGGGATTCGCATGGGCTTCTGTATCTAAAGAGTTTATCTTTGTGGACAAGCACTGGAGTTGTTTCCTGGTTCTACTTTGTGCCTAACCAAAAGATTAACTTGAATGTTTTGAGTGTGCAGGAACATTTTTTGAAGGAGGAAAAAAAAGATTTTGAGCCATTTGCAGTGTTGCTCCTGATGGCTGAATAGCTTTATCCATAGGGATTTATTTATTCCTGGCCACAGTGACGTCAAAATGATGATACATGTGTCACCACGGCATTGTGTTTGTGGCACAATTACTTCATTTGTATCAGTCCCATCATTACTTGTGCAGGTAGGTCAGTCCTGTTGTTTGTGGAGTGATGTCATGGTGCATGTCATGTTTGCCCTCCCCACAGACACGGGGAGGGGGTGCCGTTGTCCGCTTTCACGTTCTTTCCTGCTTGCCTGGCGTGTTCACCGTAACCTAGCAAGATACCTGTTGTATCCCTCGTACCGAGTCTGTCTCTCTGCAACAACCGAAAATCTTCCTCCTTTGCAAGCTCAAGGGGTTCTGCCACATGACCCCGAACAATTGGTGGTGGGATGTGTATGGGTGAGTGGAAACCTAGGACTAGCAAGTCCTGGTAGAAATGCTTTTTTCCCCCAAAGAGATGCCGTCTTGACAATCCTCTGAGACAAGACAGGACCGTTAATGGAGCTTATCTAATAATGTAGGGTACCCAGTTCAAAAGAAGCAAGTAACCTTCAACCTGTTAGAGCTGTTGAGACAACTGACTTTAAAACACAGTAACTAGAATGTATAAATACACAGGGAAAGCTCATAGAAAAGGAGGAATGAAAAAGTAAATAGTTTCCTTGCAATATTTTTTCTCCCCCTGCTCCCAGTTCAAGTTTTTGTATGGTGGAAGTCGAAATCCTCTAGCTCTTGCTTTGCCTTCCTCTGAACCGAGTTTGTTTTACAGCTTTTACCGAAACATGCGCACCTTCTGTGGGTAGCTGCGTTCTCTGTTTCTGATGGCTCTCAAACAGTACTAGATCGCTGCAGAAGTCACCATGGCTATACTGCATTAGCATTTTTAACTGTAAACTGCAAAGAGGCCTTGCTAGTCAGTGGTATAAAATAAACCTAATAAAACGGACCAGAAACAGACCATTAAATGCAGGGTGGTGGTGGTTGTTTTTTAAGGCTAAATCCCCATTAAAACAAAATCCTTTTTTTACTGTTCTTCAGGTGGGCAGTAAAGCCAGACAGACCTCATTTGAAGATATTTCAGTCTGCGGTGGTGCTACAGTATAAAGTCCTTGGCCTCTTATGCTCTTGACCCGGGAGGATCTAGGGCAGGATCTCCAGTGCTTAGTGGGATCTATGTGGCAAAGAGAGAGTTGTTTACATTATTGCTTCCTTTTCTGAGCACTTGGAAAGTGAGCTGGATACACACCAGACAATGTTGGCCAAAAATCTCTTCCAGTCTAGCAGGTCCTTTGTGATAATCACTACCCTCTTCAATCCATTGTTCCCCCCTCCCAACAGGGAATGGGTTGGGCTGACCTGTGGCTCATTGTGAAGGTTCCTGCACAGAGCTTCATGAAAAATGCGTACATTCCCTGCAGCAGCAAAGTGAGATTTCAGTAAAATGCATTTTTGTGCTAATAACGACTAGCCCACCTGGAAGCATAGCTGAGCTACACAGATTCAAAACGCTGGGCAGGAAATAAGCCTCTTGATCCCATTTAACATACATGACCCTTAGCAAAAGTATTTCTGTATTAACAGCTGAGTTTTTAACCTATGGAGGTAATAACACCTAGAGATTAAGATGAAGGCAAGGGAAGTCTCCAGGGAGGCCATCACTAAAATTTGTATCCCGTTTTTGAGTTTTCTGAGATATACTACTATTGTACTTAAGAGATTTTAAGCCAAGGCAGAGCTAACATTTGGGCTGTACAACTCTATATGACCACTAGAGGGTGGCAAAGTGCAAAGAAAAATCTATGGCTGCCATCTAGTGGCTGGCTCGGTTTCTGCTGCTCTGATTTCATAGCCTCAGCACAGTGTACAGTATACTATATAAGTTACATCACTTTGTTTTGACAGTTCTGCAGATTCACAGGAATTCAGGTAAGGAATTCTGCAGTATTCCGTAACAGTGGGAAAGGTGTGTTCTACAAAGTAGATATATTGGTCTCTGTAGAACACACCTTTCCCACTGTTACGAAATACTGCAGAATTCCTACCCTAAAGTAGATATATTGGTCTTCATTATTTCCCTGGTACAGCAGGGGTATTTAATCCAAAAAGTACTTGTTTTACATTATCTCCAAACCAGGATTCTCCAACTCTAATTTTCTTATTCCCCCCCCCCCATTTTTTTTCCTTACTCACTGCAAGTTTCCATCCTTTGGTGCATATCTTCCATTAATAATAAACTTGTACCAGTTAGTACTGGATGTGTAAATTGTTTCAGACAAACATGTACAGGGCAAAATTTCCAATTTTATTTTCATACTGCAAGATGCTTCCAGTCATGTCACAGATTGCTTCTAGAAGTCTTTCCTGTCAACACTGGTTTGCTGTGCCTATTTTGGCCCCAGAAAACCAACTGGTGCAGTTTTGTAGATACTGAGGGTGTGTTGCCTTAATCCAAGGACTTAGATTTGGGCAAGGTTTTCGAAGAGCGATCTCATCAACCAAGTTTCATGTCATGCATGCAAATAGGCAAATACTCAGCTTGCATTTGCAATGATAATCTGATCACAGAGTGTGTTAGCAAATTGTACAAGTTGTGTAATTTGATGCAATGCAGTTGTTTCTGTATCAAAAGATCAGGTTAGCTACTGGAGATGTTCCTAAAAGCCATTACATTCAAGTGTATATTGTCAGTCTTTTCAGTTTTAAAAAAGACAGCATTAAAATAAAATCCATTATGATTATGTAACGTATCATTTTAAAAAAAGACTTTCTCCAAGCAGGATAAAAATAGCAACATTTTTTTTAACTTCTTATATAAAATACTGTAGGAAATAACTACCATGTGCTACATGAAGTACTAAAGAAAGTACTTCAATTGTGTTTTCCTTTGCACTTCACTAATTATAGTTTTGGTGTGACCAAAAATCATATGAACAGACTAACAGATTTATTATGACTCATGTGTTGAGGTAGGCAAAGCTTTCTACAGGGTGTGCTTTTGCAAACTGGCACAGGAGCATTTCTCAGAAATGATTCGGACACAGATGGATTTGTTTGCTTAAGTTGGGCAGCCAGTCTGTTGCTCTCATTTAGGAAGAAATCATTGCTTTGACTGAATTTCCATTTTTCTTTCATGTAGTAGATGAGTGTTCCTAATTGGTTGAATCAGATAGAAGCAGAGCAGTCTCCTGTTTTGCTCTGTGATGGGATAAGAGCTTAAAAGTAGACAAACCTGAGGATGGTTTTAGTGACTATGGCAAGGTTCTCACATGCTAAGTCATAAACATTGGTTACCTGGAATTACTGTATACTATAGACCAGTGTTTTTCAGCTTTGGCATTTAAGATATGTGGACTTCAACTCCCAGAATTCCCCAGTCAGCATGTATCCAAAGTATCCAAACTATATTAAAGCTTTGTAAAAGTGCAACCTAAAGTTCTACGTTAAATATACACATCTCATTTTCCACGCTAGTCACCCAGGTCCAGCTGGAAGCACAACCATGAGTTCCTTCAGAAGAGGAGGAGGATGTTCAAGACACCTTCAGATCACTTATAAAATACGCTTATATTTTTATTACTTATGGTGATCCAACATAATCTACAGAGATTACATACATTATCTAACAGTGACATAGAAATACCAGTAATAAATAATAATGTAGGAGGATGGGGGCTTTCTCCCAGGTATGCTTTTTAAAAGTGATATATACAACAATATTATTGCAGTTAGAAATTTAACAAGCATACCTGGGAGAAAGCCCAGTGACTTGCTTCTACATAGATCTGTTCACGTCTGCATCGCAACAGAAGCACTTTTGAGTTTTAGACCGGCTGCCCACAAAACCATTTTTCTTTGCAAATGGTCATGGCCTGGAAGCCTTGTGAAGTTAAATTTCCAGCCTTCATGAAATGAAAGTGCATCAGATCTCCATGGCTTATGTGAAGCAGCCACATTGCTGGTTCCCCAAATACGCCTCTGCAATGCCAGGGATTGATGTTTTCTTCTCATTCTTTTCATTCCCTACTGCTTTCTTCATCCACGCTGTGGCAACCAAGATGTGTCAATGCCTTCTTCCAGAAACTGGCCTTTGTCAGAATCCCTGGAGATCCTTGCAAGTGTAACATCCCCAAATTGACTCATCTCGAGCAACTACTAAAAATATGTTCTTAGTCACAATGAATTTTCCAGCATTTGTGAGCCTGTTGGCTGGACTGGCTCTTTTTCAGATACTTTAAGAGGAAGTTGTGTGCTCATTCCTGAACAACTGCAAATAGGGTTGGGGGAATGGCTGGGCTTCAAAGCAGCTAACTGATTTTCCTTGAACAATTTTGAGCATGATATGGAAAGCCAAAATGTAGATTGAAACCTTAAATTATAAGGGCTCTAACAATTTATCCAGAACTAGATTCATCGACAAATTATACCATCACAGTTGGGACACTGAATCTTAATAATAGGCTAGTCAATATTGCATTGATTCATTTTTGTAATTTAAATGTCTCTGGCAGACAACACAGATTTGCTTCTTTTTATAATCCAGGCAATAATTCTAGGAACGTGACTTTCCATATTTCAGTTTACAATTGAAATTCTTTACACTTCTTATGTAGAAGAATTCAATACTGGAGGTAAGATTAAACATGTTAACTCTTCGATTTAAGAAATTAATGTACAGGCTTTGTAAACCTGACATGAAGGACCCAGGACCCATTCCCTCTGTGAGACACATGCTGGCAATAGACAGTTGGGGATCACTGTTTTAGCAGACAGTTTTGCAATCTGCCCAGTTGCAACCTACAAAAACAGTACCTAGACAGTTGAGAAAATGATACCAAGATGAATTGTAGGCAACATCATTAGCCAAAAACAGTGAAATTACCAACATTTCTTACCAAAATTCATCTTAATGACATCAGTTTTCCAAAGATTTGTAAGGCAGATCAGATCAGTAATTAAACCAATGATTATTTCTCTTCAGAGAGCCATAAAACTCAGGTCAATTCTATTTAGTTGGCCAACACAACCCATCTTTAATCACAGTTCCTTTAATGGTGAGAACCACAGACCTCTGCAACAAGAGCGTGTCCATCATTAAAAATAGATGCAGTATCTGTTGTATACAGATTGACCTTTACAAAATAAAACCTAAAAATAATCCACCAGAAGAGAAGTTCAAACCCACTGTTGAACAATATTCTTCTATCTGATCAAAGAGCCCCAAAAGGGCATTTAGCTTCTCCTGAATTTTCATCAAGTGAGATGGCTTAAAAAGGGAGGGGAAAGCAGCTGTGCCTTGTGTATCCCTGACTTGAATTAACCAAATCTGGTGAGTTCACACAGGCAAGCCCAAACCAAACAAGCCACAATGCAGCTTGGCATTGTGCATAACCAGGCCTAGTTTCAGAAGGAGATCCAGTTTGCAATCTAATCAAGAAGGTATCTAGGTTTGTCTACCAGAAAACCAGCCAGTGTGCCAACAATCTCAGCTTTTTCTGCCACTAGATAGCCTGGGTGTTAAAGGCCTATCACCCTCTGGAGCCTCCTGCTAAGGTCATCTGGTTTTACTTGCTAAATTAAGCACAACTCCTTAACTAGCTTGTTAGCCAAAGACTGAAGCTGTTGCCTAATGATTAAATGGCGGGGACTTTTAAAGAGGACACTAATACAGCAGAGTGGCTTTTGATTCCATTCTCATTTTAGAGTCAAGGGGAACTTTGTACACGGCAGCTGTTCATACAGAAAAAGTAATAGGTAGATCAGTAATTTTACTTGCTGTCACTATGGAAACATCTAGGCTTGGATGAGCCTGAGACTTCACCAGACTTGGAGTTTGCTTCAAATTTGGAGCTTCTCAGTTCTACAACTGGAATTCCATTCAGCCATCAATAGATACATAGAGATAAACCATATTTACACAACATTCAAAAGAGATAATAAAAAAGCTAAGAAGGAAACAAGACCAGAATACAAAACTCCTCTCCAGCAGCCTACACCCAGATAAGCAGGGATTAACACCAGACAAACAGTCAAGCAGAAAACCACACCCTGATCAAGGAACTACCAAGGAGAAAACCAGACCCCCACCAACACGGGCAGGGCAAGCTACTGTAAATAGACAGGGAGCCAACCCCACCCTCCCTCGCACTGATGGTGTTACCTAGTTGGGTAATGAAATGTCTGCAAGCCAACAACCAAGCTCAGCACCAAGGACTCCATAATAAAGCTTGAGTAACATTTCACAAATGTAACACTTGCTCAGGGACAGGACTGTATCCTTGGTCAAGTGGGGCCCTGGATTTATCATAATTTTGGTTAGCCAGGCAACACTTGTTGAACTTCGTTTTCAGCTTTCATGGGTGTCTGGGTTGCTTGATACCAGCAGGTTTTTTTATTCTTGGGGACAGGGAGTAGCTGAGACAAGGCCTGAAAGGTGGAAGGTGTGTGGGTTAAGGAACCAATCCTAAATCCCTCACACTGAGGGGTTTCATTCCATGATGTCTGAAGGCCTAGTTTGGCTGAACTGACAAGGAAGAGAGAGACAAGAATGAGGCACTGGTTATCTTCTTTAAAGGGGTCTTGCAAATTGCCCGTCTTTTGTGCCAGTCTTATGGACCAGGACTCAGCTGTGAATCTTTAGCCCTGATTTCACCCAGCTTAACCAGGTTCCTGGGCCTGAGCTTTGCAGAAATCAGTCAGCAGACATATGACATGGTGTGGCTATATAAAAATCTTTCTCGCAAACTAGACTGAATCGGCATTAAAAAGTTTATTGCTGTCTGTCGGCATGAAGATGCAATTGCTGCTTCTTTAAACCTGTTGCCATTTCTCCTGCTTCCCCCACTTTTCGAAAGAGCTTTTGCCTTGTGCTTTATGACCTTGAAGCTAAGCAGCCATTGGTTGTTGATATAACTGACATCTCTGCCCTGAGACCGCCTGGGTCAGGCTTATCTCTCGCAATGCGTTTGTACAAAATTGCACCATAATGAGCCTCCTTTTCTACCAGGGCTCCTGGCTATGGCAATTAATTATGGAATACCAGTTTGTATGGGATGCTGCATTTGTTGAAAAGAATCCCTGCCATCTACCTCTTCAACAGCTAGGGCAATATTCTGCAGTGCCCGGCATCATTGCAATGGGAAACGTAGGGTGTTGCCCCAGGACTGGTTCCCAGCTTCATTGGATCCAACCTCCATCTCTCAGTTAATTGGATCTAACTCAATAACAGGACAGAGAGGATTTGTACTAGATGCCCTTGGATAGATGCTGTATTAGATGAACATTGTTTTCCAAAGTGCAAGGTGCATAAACCGCCTTTTTGAGCACTTAGATTTCCCAGGGCCTAACGGTCCAGTGTTAAACATTAACAGCTGGGCAATGAACTCCGGCAAACTCAAGGGATGAATCAGCATTTGCTGCAGTTGTAAAGGGGAGCCAATATTCCCACAAAAGAAGGCAAGATTTGCTGAAAGGAGGATTAACAGAGCTCATTGGGGCACGTTTTGGTGACTAGGCAAGGACAGGCACTTCATAAATCTGTCTCAACTAGGTAGTGATTGGGCTTTTTTTTTTTTGCACATGAAGCAGCTGCACCAGCCTGGCCTGAAAATGAAAGAATTGTCTGTGAAACAGGTCAGATTCTTAGGGCAGTAGTACAGAAACATGCAGCTGACATTACTGGGGCTTTTCACAGGCAGCAGAATATGAGAGTATCACAGGAACCCACTCCCTAACTTTTTAGCCCTGTTGTTCTACCTCCCTAACTCCGACGTGAAAGATTTCTGCTGGAAGATAAGCCACTATCAGTCAGCCTCAATATTATTAGGCTCGATGGACAGGTAATGCCTTTGGAATAAAGCTGTTTGCTAAGCCAGCGTTCACTATCTTCTGCTAAAACAAAATGGACAATCCCATGTATTTAGGCCTCTGATGGGCAACCAAATGAGACAAGAACCCAAATGCGAATTGGGGGAGGTGGGCCAAACCTTGAAGGGATGTACACAAGCGATGTTTCTCGACCTTGGCAATGTTAAGACGTGTGGACTTCAACTCCCAGGATTCCCCAGCTGGCATATGCCAGCTGGGGAATCCTGGGAGTTGAAGTCCACACGTCTTAACATTGCCAAGGTTGAGAAACATGGTGCCCAAGAATAGCTTTTCTCACCCAAAACGTGCAAGCTGCCATCTGGATCAGGTGCCGTTTCTAAATATGTCGCTGTGGCTGTTGCATGTAGAGCTCCTGGCAAGAGGCTAATCTGGTTGTAGTTGAGGTGTGAGTGACAATGCTCAGTTGGGGAACTGCTAGCACCCTGTCTAAGGCACAGTGAAATGTCGTCCCACGCTTCCCTGCTGTAGCCTGTCATATAAGGCCACCGTGGACTGTCTAATTCAGAGTCACTCTTTGCTTTCTCCCAGATGAGATACGATGAACCAGCAGCAGGTTTTATCTTGTTCTGCCCAAATGTTCTGCCGCTGGTCATGTTTCCCCCCCCCCCGCCGCCCTCATTTCCTTTGCTGCTTGCTATTTGTATCCAGCTCTCTGCTGCATTTTCAGCTTGCCTCAGCCAACTTTTCAGGGGCTCTTCGTTTTAAAAGAAAAAGAAAGGAAGGGATCTGCAGAATGAGAATTAACAGATAAAATGTTTGGCTAGATCTTGGTCGCTTCCTGGGAGAACATCCAGAAATATCTTATGTGGGGATAGGGAGGGGGCAGGGGAAACTCTCTGGCACCAAAAGTAAAAACACATATGGATGTCATGTTTTGAAAACATGAGTGACAGCATCGCACCTGAAAAAGGCCTTTCTCTGTAGTTTAAGTTTTTTTTCTAAATTCCCATCTATGAATACATGGTGACTGGGTGCCCACATTTCATTGATTTTCTCTGCCCGAAAGTAACAGCATTGTTACATATTGAATGCAAGCTTAATTTACTGTGGTGACAAATTCCCATTTATGTATTTTGGCAATCTATAGTTGCAGTCTAAGTTTACAGTTCCAGCTAATTTATTGTATCACTGGGATGGGGACCTACTCCATACTTCAGGAATTTTTATGAGCGAAAGAAATCTGAATGGTAATTGAATCACTGCACAACAACACAAGGGATTCGTTTGTCACCAGCATCATGCCCTACCATTAGGATGGTCTTTGCTGGGGGTGAAAAGTGGTCCAGGCCAGTCATGAAAGCCAGTTTGGTGTATGGTTAAGGCACTGGGTGGAAACCAGGAGACTGGGAGTTCTAGTCCCACCTTAGGCACGAAGCCATCTGGGTGACCTTGGGCCTGTCCCTCTCTCTCAGCCCTAGGAAGGAGGCAATGGCAAACCACTTCTGAAAATGTTGCCAAAAGCCAGCATGGATTTGTCTGTGTTACTGTTTCTCAACCTTAGCAGTTTTAAGATGTGTGGACTTCAGCTCCCAGAATTCCACCAGCCAGCATGAGAAACACTGGTCTATGTGGTCATCAGAGACTGACTTGATGGCACCCCCGCCCAAAAAAAAAGTCCAATCAAGAGCTTTCAGAACTATAAACCATGGTAGTGTTAGGTGCAGTGCACTTTAACCAATGAGATTTCTCTGACTTTAGTTTCCTTTGAAACAAGATCATCAGTGGTTAAGTTAGGGCTACCAGATCTGGGTGACCCCTAGATGGTTATCTATTGTGTTATCAAAAAACAACACTTTGCTGCCACCCGGTGGTGGTCTCAGGTTGGCAATCCAGAACGGGTAACTTTATTTTGCACAATATGGCTGTCTCTCATAATGTGCTTAACCATGGTTAATTTAATCACATCTTACTCAATTAACTCCATTTTCTGGCCTTGTTCAACACTGAGCCATAGATTAACAACATGGGCTTGGCTTACACAACCTGATAAGCTAAAATGTGGCTGGCTAGTTTGTTGGTTTATGATACCAACAGAACCCAGCCAGAGAATTTACTTACAAATACAAAAGTTAAGGATAGAGAGAGGTGTATCATGGAACAGTTTGACAAAGGGTCTAACGTTCAGTTCTTCTATAGCAGTTTTGTGAGGGTCCACCAGTGGTTGGTCTACCTTTACTATATTAGAATTCCTTCTTTCTCACACACACAGATACAGCTTATGCCATAATCCCCAGCCAAGATAGCTAGGAAGCAAACATCTTTCCAGTCCAGTCGTAATTCCAGAAGCAGGCTACTGAGAACAATCAGCTAAACCTTCAAACAAAGGGAAAGAAGTCAACCATTTGTTCCAGTGGCTTTACAAATCAAAGATGCTGACCAACTGCAGAGCAGTATCTCAAGCAGATGTATGGATAGGAAAGCCAAAGTCACAAATCATGGAATTTGGAGGAGTTCAAGACTCTACCACCCCATCTTTCCAGATTCTTTGACTTGAGCACTGAAGACAACACTTTTCGGTGTGCTGTGCATGTTTAGAAAGTTGTGTTCAGAAGATGGGAATTATTTCTGGATTCTGGGCTCTGATACTTTGGAGTTCTATAGGACTCTCTTCTATCCTATAGGATTCTTCAGATGTATTACTTACTGCATTTGGGTTCCATATCTTCTCCAAAAGCGCAAGGCAATGGAGATGAAGATCTCACCTAATTTTATGCACGCAACAACCCTGTGACATAGATTGGACTGTATGATGCATCAAAGTCACCTGATGAGTTCCATGACCAGGGACTGGATTTTGAGTCTCCCTGATTCTAGTCCATTTTAATCACTCTTTTGCACTGGTTCCATATAGTTTTACAACCATCTAAACCAATAGCGGTGGCTTTTGAATATTTTATTATTTATTTTTCTGTTGCCCCTAAATTAAGTCCAGAGCCATCCTGCATGCAAAGATGCTTATGGAATGAGCTTGGATCAGTCTCTCTCTCTTAGCCTAATTTACTTCACAAGATGATCATGAACTCTTAGGAAGAAAAGGGATAGCAATGCAATATAAATTGAAAAAACAAAGTAAATAAATAATTATATTTTCCAAAGAAAAAGCAGAGATTGGTGGTGATTTCAGGGAGAAGCTGTGTCCCATTTGAGTCAACAGGACTTAAAACAATGCTGTTTGGATTGAGTCCAAAGTAACCATGAGATATTTGTACAGAGCTTAACTTCTGTACTAGTTTTCCACACATTCAGCCAAGCTGAATTCCATTTGGTTAATAGATTATCTTCAAGAAATGCATACAAGGGGAAAGATGATTCATTTGCAATAGCATCTTCAAGCCATGTCCACTGTCAAAATTTAAATAGCCTGTAAAACTGTCACCCAACAGCTGTGTTTAGTCCGGGAATGTTTGGTTTGGTTTGGTTTTTTGACACTCCCAGAATTCTTCCTGAAGAAATTGCTCGGATTCACATGTGCAGTTTCCTGCTATTTTGAGGCAGAGAAGACATAAGAATGGTTATGTGAGTCCTCAAAGAAAGAAAATTCTCAATCCTCCCCAAAGCAAATCGGAAAATATGAGCAGGAGGAGCAACCAAGTGAGGCTGTCTAGCTATTTCAGTGTTACCAGCTGATTCTCTTGGACCCGTAACCTCCCTTGGTAAACTCTGGAAAAACAGCCAAATCCTGATGTCACAGGTTGACTGAGGCCATCTTCATACAGCCTTGAGCTCTTGAATGAAAACATCCTGAACCACACCCCAACAAATGACAGTGGGATAATTTCTGATTAGCCAATTTCAGTACTAGTTTAAGAGTTAACCCAGTTTTGATTAACAAGACAAGGAAAATGCATTTATTTAACCGTCCCATGGGCACAGTCCTCTTAACTGGATCAGCTGAAGACTTAACCGCGGCATTCATACGACATGTTGAGCTTGGTTCCTCTTAACCTGGGCTTGGGGTGGCTTGTGAATTTTGGGTTGTTTAAGCTTCCATTTCCTCAATGGATTGGCAGACATAGGAAACGAATTACTTCGACAATTGAGGGGTGTGTGTTGTGGTATGAAGCTACCCGGTGAGTCCCATCTGATAACTAGATTGGCGGCAACACATGTACATACACAAGTGCACAGATCTGTTTAGAAGGCATAAACAGTCTCCCCTGGCCCCTCGCAAAACCTCTGATTTTTCAAGGAGCTGCAGACTCAAGGGGAAGCCTCACTCAGGGTGGCAGAGTGAAGCTCAAGCAATTTTTGTAAATCGTATTGATCTCTGTCCATGTTCAAGACCAGATTATCCAAGCAGCAGAGCATATTGGCAGCCCAAAGCAGTCGTTGAGAAGAAATCCTCTATTCATCACCTCCACTTGGTTTTATTTAAGGCTACACATGCACTTGATCTTGGCCAAAAGGCCAAGAAACAATTTTTAAGGCTATCATGTATGAGCTGCAAACATCTGAATGACCATCAGGTGACAACAAAGAGATCCAGAAAGCTGCAGGTAGTCCTTGCTTAACAACCATTCGTTTAGTGGCAGTTCGAACTTACAGTGATGCTGAAAAAATCGACTTACAGCCGGTCCTCACATTTATGACCGTTGCAGCATCCCATGGTCATGTGATTGCCATTTTTGACCTTCCCAGCCGGCTTCTGGCAAGCAAAATCAATGTGGAACCATGTGATTTGTTTAACAACCACATGGTTCACTTAACACCTGCAGTGATTCAGTTAGCCACTGCAAAAAAGCTCGTAAAATCGGGTCAGAATCGCTTAATGACCACTTCGCTTAGCAACCGAAATTCCAGTCCAACTTGTGGTCATTAAGTGAGGACTATCTGTAATCCTTAGGTGCCCTCTGGTGGATGGCTAGAGTTTTGCAGCCCAGCAGTGATAGTCCTATTTATGTCTTTCTTGCCCATATCAAGCAGACAGGATCGTGAAACATCAAGATTCATGTGGGATTCATCCTCTTGACATCTCTACAGAGAAAGAAAGCCCTACTGAGCCCATATTTAGATAGAAGCCTCTTGTGAGTATTCATTTTGCTCTTAACATACATCTGTTTCTCTGTTCATTTGGTGGGAATGGCAGGTAGGGCAATCTGACTCAGGCAAGGGTGACCCCTGCTGTGGAATGATTGAAAAACGCCTCTCTATACCAATTCAGAAGTACAGGTAGTTATTGCTTAACAACCATTTGTTTAGTGACAGTTTGGACTTACAGCAGTGCTGGAAAAACCAATTTATGACTGGTCCTCACACTTATGACCATAGCAGCATCCCCTGTGGTCAAGTAATCATGATATGGGTGTTTGGCAACCAGTTTGCATTTATGACCATCACAACATCCTGTGGTCACGTAATCGCCATTTTCGACCTTCCCGGCCAACTTCTGGCAAAAAAAAATCAATGGGGAACTATGTGATTCACTTAACGACCACCGCAAAAAAGGTTGTAAAATCAGGTCGTATTCACTTAATGACTGCTTTGCTTAGCAATGGAAATTCCAGTCCCAATTGTGGTTTTTAAGCAAGGATTACCTATAAGGCCATTGCATTCAAGGAGACCTACTCCTTGGGGTGAATCTGAACTCTGTATGTAAGTTGCCCTTCAGATATAGGCAGCAACAGTTCAGCTTTGTTCATGTCACTTGCTAAACTCAGGACAGCAGATTTTGCGGGGGGCCAGGGGAGATTAATTCCTGGGTTCCCATAATAAGCAGCACCCAAAGAAATAAACCACTTTATGTCTTAATGGGATTATCTGAGTCCCATCACAGCTGGATTCCCCATAACCCTGAACCATGAACGATTCAGCCCATTTTACCTAAGTTTTAAAAATTGGGTGGAGCTAGCCATCAAGACCAAATCAGAGGCGATGGAAGTTGAACAGAATTAGAGGCTGCTGATTTTCACACAATGTGACATAATTTCATGTATTAAATCTTGCATTTTACAGCAGCAACAGACCATGCTGATTGTTGGAACAGATTGTGCCCCAGCGGGCGCTCTCCAGACATGGTGGATGCAGGGCTTTGTTAAGGAAGCAATATTTTGCCAGGAGCAAAATATTCGTCTGAGCTTATCGCGCACTGCAAACCATGTTACTGCCATTTTTGTCTGTTGCAGGGGGGTCCGCAAGGGACAAAACCCCACCCTTTTCATTGTGCCATGATTGCATGGTTGTGGCTGCCATCTTGACTTTTTTGACCCCCCACACAGATACCCCTGCTCCCTTGGTTTCTTTCAATTCAGTTGGTAGCTTAGTAAATGAGGAGGCATGAAAAAAAATCCAGAATTCTGAAAATACTTTCACGGTTTGCATTGATTTGTTTATTATCTTGTGTGACCAGATTAGTCCAACCCATCAGTTCCAAGGTGTTTTTTGTTTAAATCATCTTAACATGTTTTACAGAAAGAAATAAAAAAAAATACAAAATTCCATCAATTCTAAGGTTGAGCTTTAATGTACAGAGTCCAGGGCAGTTCATAACCCCTGCCCACTGGAAACAGAGGAGCTCGCTTATTTGAACACCGAGCAATGGGAAGAGAAAGTCAAAGCATTTGGAAGACATGAGGTTGGGAACAGCAGGACGCCCCAAACTGTGGTCTTTTCCAGGTGGGATGCTGTGAGGTTGTTGTGGAGTTTTTTATTTCTGTGTCTTGCCACTAGAGGGCAGACATGGACATCAAAAGATGCAGGTCTCTAAATATGTCTGAGGAACTTATTACATCTCTGCAGTGGAAGGAGACAAAACACAGGTAGTCCTTACTTAACAACCATTTGTTTAGTGATGGTTTGAACTTACAACAGTGCTGAATAAAACCTGCTTATGACCAGTCCTCACACTTACAACTGTCTGAGCGTCCCTGTGGTCACATGATCATGATTTGGGCACTTGGCAACCAGTTTGCATTTATGACCTTTGCAGCATCCCGTGGTCACATGATCGCCATTTTTGACCTTCCCAGCCAGTTTTTGACAAGCAAAATCAATGGGGAACCATATGATTCGCTTAACGACCATGTGGTTCACTTAACACCCACAGTGATTCGCTTAATGACCACTGCAAAAAAGGTCGTAAAATTGGTTGGATTTGTTTAATGACCACTTTGCTTAGCAACTGAAATTCCGGTCCCAATTGTGGTCATTAAGTGAGGACTACCTGCATTTGAGGAGGAAAAGAAAGCATATCCAAAGGGCAGGAGAAAGTGTGGAAAATCTGTATTCATATACTTTTAAAGCTGATTATTCAAGGATGACAGGCAGAAGGACTAGATTTGTGACTTGTGATAAGCCCCTTTTGGTATAACCATGATTTATTGAATCAACCACAGCGGTTGGGTTGGGTTCAGACAAACAATCAGCCAAATGCGTGCAACAGCATTAGATTTCCACTACATTGATTAGCCATGGTTTATTGAGTAAACTACAATGGCCGGGTTTGGGCAAATGGTCAACCAAGGTCTTGCAACCACCTCTTATTTCTAGCCCAGCAGCTTCTTTGAAGCCAGAGGTGTTTAGAAATCTCTTCACCGCCTTTTGATCCTCACAAGCATCAGCATGAATGCACACCCTGCGTCTGGATCCACGGCTGCCGCAGGACTTCCTCTAATCTGTGCAAAGTGTGGTCTTGAGAAAGTCATGTCAGCTTGTCTTTGAAGTGAAACAGAGCAATCTTTTCATGGGACTCCAACTTAAACAGATAAGTGCTATGAAACACCCTAATGATGGGAACACAGCAAGACTTGTTTGAGTGCCATAATTATGGCTGATTCTGGAGCACGGGATGGGGGGAATGTTTACATTGTGGATAATGTATGTAGCCGCACGCCTGGCCTCACAGTTCAAACACTTGTGCTATTGAAAACAAACTTTGGGGCAGCAATGTTAGGGGGATAACGGAGCTTAGCACCAAAGGCAGATTGGATTCCCCTCTCCCCCCACCCCCCGCCCCAAATGCCAGTCACTCAGCCCCGCTTCACTTTGCAAAATAAAGGTAAACACCCTGTTCTCTGCGGATCAGAGTAGAACTAGAAAGACACGAAGGATGATTGAGGACTGGAAACATAGGAAGAGAGATTGAGGGAACTGGGCGAGTTTGGAAGAGAAGCCCAAGGGGATGTGGGTTTTTTAGGGGGGCTGCCTTTGAGTCAGTATTGACTCCTGGCCACTGCCTGGACAGGTCCCTGCAGTTTTCTTGGCAAGATTTTGGAAGTGGTTTGCCATTGCCTTCTTCCTAGGGCTGAGAGAGAGTGACTGGCTCAAGGTCACCCAGCTGGCTTCGTGCCTAAGGCAGGAGTAGACCTCAGGGTCTCCCGGTTTCTAGTCTGATGCCTTCACCACAATACCAAACTGGCTCTCTCCAAGGGAAGATAGGATAGGTGAGATCCTCCTGAAGGGGGATCTCACCCCAGAAGGCGAAGTTGTGTGCTCTGTGCTTGACACAGAATAATGGTCTTTGGTTGCACAAGAGCAGGTTCTTATCAAATGTTAGAAAAAAACTTCCTACCAGTAAGAACAGTTTGGCAGTGGAACAAACAAGGGAGATGGCTGGCTGCCCTTCACTGGATGTATTCTAGCAGAGGCTGGACAGGGTAGAGACGCTTCAGTTCAGATTCCTGAATAAGGGGTTGGACTTGGGGTCCTTAATGGGCCCTCCTGAATCTGGGATTCTATGAAATCTTGATTGGATGACTGGCAAGGAGGCTTCTGAGGGACCTTGTTTGGAATAGATGGCTTGTCGCTATTTAGGTCTATACCCCTGTTTAGGTCTACAGCTAGCAATGTTTACTGTTTATGTTTTGTGCTGGATTTTATTGTAAACCGCCCAGAGTCCCTCTTTTGGGGGAGATGGGTGGTGGCTAAATTTGAGCAATCAATCAATCAATCAATGTCATATTGTCATGACAAGGAAACATCTTGTGGTGTTCAAAACTTGTTTAAACAGTATTGGGGTGCATGTGAGTGCCTTTCCTCCAGGACTCCAAGGTGGCATGAATGCCACCCCTGTTTACAACATCCCAGTGAGTGAGGGTTAGTGGCCAGGATCAAACAGTGCAATTGGCCATCATGGGGTTTTTTTTTGGCTTCTGCTAGGTGTGTTGGCCCTATGATTAGTCAGCTGGGACCTCTGGCTTATGTGTGAGCCTGACCGTTGTGGTTTATTCCATAGTGCAATTGGGAACCAGGTCAGTGATTGGCCCAGAGTGAGTTTCACAGTAGATGGAAGAACTTCAGTCCGCCCAACACTAATTGGAAATGATATGGTAGGACCTACATGGTTAGGTTTCTTGGATTTACGTTTTAAATAATTGCAATGTGTGTGCAGTTACTGCTCCCCAATGGCTGCCCAGGTAATGAAAGAGTAACTCCATAGGAAGGCACCTTAAAGCTGTGGAGTAGCAGCTATTCCAGTCTGCAAGAATAAAGACACATTGGAATTCCAGAAGGGAGATACCATGAATGCTCACTGGTTCTGCAGAGTGGTAAAGAGATCTGGAGAGATGAGAAATCCCCACCCCTGTATCGCCCATCTAAACTGCACCCCCCCCCATCAGTGCTTTCCTTTTCAACAGAAAGGATTTAATTGCACACATCTGCATGTAAACATTTAGCTCAGCAGAGGGCAGGAACAGTGGGAAATTACTCCCTTTGTCAAAACATTGGAACCATCATCTGTCCAATAAGAATGACTGGCAGCTGGTTTAAGAAAGACGAAAGAAGCTCTTTCTTCCTGCTGTGTGCAATCAACTGATGGAATTTGTTTGCAAAAGTGGCAGTTGTGATGGCTCATTTAGATGTTTGTGTTTGGGGAACATAGACAGGAAGGGTCTTGGGCGTCTTAAAGACCAAGTGATAGATACCATATGAAGCTATCCAAAATGGATGGTAGCAATTGTATCTCCACATTCAGAAGTGGCCTGTATTGGCAGAGGCTGGGAGTCTGCAGGGGGTCACATGTTGGGGGGCAGGTGGCCACACACACATTAGGGCACCATCACACAAATTTGTATGGTTTGCATGGTGACATCAAATGTGCAATTCTATTGTGGCTGGTACCAGATGCCCTTGAAATGAGGTGACAAGCTATATCAGCTCTCCCCAACGGGCTGCACACTAGCGGTGCCCAGTTGCAAAGCCCCCTACCTCTGAATTCTGGTTCTAATCCAACCCACATAGTATTAACACACACTTTGGAGATATTCATCTTGCCATGGCTATAATAGGATGGTGTCCAACCCTGCCACCATGCAGAATTCCCACTGTACCAAATGTGCAAACCAGCATGTTTAGCAAGCCATAACATTCCCTTGTAATGAAACAAGCAAGGAATGTTGATTTCAGCTTGTAATGTAAAGCTTCAGATTGTCTTTTGCTCAAGGTAAACAAAGCTGTTTGCCCTATAAGAAAAGTTCCAGGTCAGGGGTATTGGTTAAACATTTGGTGCTATTAAAGCCAACTCCTTTGTTCAGCCATGATAGCTGGACATGGCCAAAATGATTT
Source organism: Candoia aspera (assembly GCF_035149785.1). Classification (NCBI taxonomy): domain Eukaryota; kingdom Metazoa; phylum Chordata; class Lepidosauria; order Squamata; family Candoiidae; genus Candoia; species Candoia aspera. The sequence continues at coordinate 8,141,976 of NC_086165.1, read as the reverse complement.
GTTCATTTTTCTGGGGTGGTGGCTAAATGCCAACATAAAGGTAAGCCAAAGCTCCATCTATTTACCATCCCACGGCTGCTTAAGAAGGCAGCACAAGTTCACAGAAAATTTGATATTAATCATTCACAGGTCCAATCCAAGGGAATGTCAAAGTTCTAGGAATGACCAAGCACCCACAGAATAACTAAACAACGAACCAGGGCTACAGATCCCTGGAAACAAAAGAATGGTCTTCCTCCACTGGCCTGCTTCACACAACATGAAAACACAATCTATGGTTTGGCCTAGCAAGTTGTCCAAACCTAGAGCAAGAGTCCAAGTTGAAAATTTAAGTTTGAGGTTAGGTTTGGACCCAGATAGGCTGCTTATTCCAAAATTACCCACCTGGTAACGGGGCATTTCTAAGTACAGAGTCTCTGTCCCCCTTGTTTTCATCCTCTGCAGTTATGTTGGAGAAGGCAATGAGGTCATAAGCAACTGGGGAAGTTCACCCTTCTTTGTCTTCTCCATAGTGGTTTGGAGCATTAATTGGAGCACTGTTTTTGTGTTTTTTGGGGGGTAAATATTACTAAAAAAATAAATAAGGGAAAAGTTGGCTGGACAACCAGCCAGCCGTTGCAGAGTTGACTAGGGTATTGGCCAAAGTGGCTGTCAACCATGAGCAAGGCCCAGCTTCCATTTGCTGAATCATATGGTGTGAGCCAGCTACCCACATGGCTGAGCATGCTTAAGTGCTGTCTTTGTTCCCTGCCCCTATTTCATCTCACAACCAAAATACAATATCTCACAGCACTGAAATCTCTTTGTGCCAAAGTTCGGAGCCATTTTCAAAGACACGCTGGGCTGACTCGTGGACACGTTGAGACACATATTGCTTAATGTCTTGCAAAAAGCAGAGCAGCTGGCATTGGACTGTTGACCTGTTGGCCCAACACCATCCCTGCCCTCCAGGTCAGAGATGACTCCTGCATTTCTCCAAAGCCGTCTTTCCCTTGTCCAGGAAGTAAGGGAGAAAGAGAGAGAAGGTCAATCTGAATTCAGTTCAGCTGAAAGTCACATTTTTCCACAACTATATCCCTCCCACAAAAATTGAAAGCATTTATTAGCCTTTCCTAAAGTTCTTTAATTTCGGTTACAATCATTTACAATTTTTATTCCTTTTATTCAGGGAAAGAAATAAAAAGAGAGAGAAGAAAATATAAAAATGAAAAGAAGCAAAATTTTAAAAAAAGCAAGCGAAAGGAACATATTACAGCAAAACACTCTTCTAACATTGTTGTGAGCTGCCCAGAGCTGTGTTCTAAGATGGGTCGCTATATAAATCTTTAAATAATAATAAAGTAGAAAATAAAATAAAATAAAGGACCATCTGGAGTGTCTGTTACTGCCAAATGTCCATTAAATGCAACAGTATGTAGTTACAGAGACTAATGTCATATGTGGGCTGATATCATGACACAAATTAGATTTATGCATTACACAAATGATGTAAAAGATGTCATTTGTGACATGTGTGTGTCATTGGCATAATTATGTCAATAGGCCAGTGACATAAATTGACCTAAATGATATAAATCATCACTGGTCATAAAATTAAAGTAGAATTAAGATAAATTCCTTGCCCAGACTTTTTCAGAGTTGTAACTGTAAAGGTGAGCGTTTAACTGCGTTCACATATTTGAAAGGCTGGGGAGCACATTACTAACCTGGATTATCATTACTACTAATAGTAGCACCACTACCACCATCATCTTATATATTCCTATTCACTATAATAAGGTAGGGTTGGGTTAAAAGAGGTCTGGAGGACTTGTTTCCAATGCTTCTGTCTTCCTCAATCTAGCACCTTCCAAGTGTGTTGAAACCACCCCTCTCCCCAATTCCAAGCCAGGTGGGCAAAGGGGGCTACAAGTTCTGGAACCGAATTCAAGTTCCACTAGGAGGGGGCCGCTTCGGGGAAAGCAGTATGAAAGGACATGGGTTGACAGGCTCGCGAGCTCCTCCATTTGGGATGGAAGGGGTCCCACCAAGGACCTGCTCTGCAAGCTGGTTTCCAAGGTCACACTAGTTTTCTCCACTCAGTCTGTCTTGAAATCTGGAGAGCCCCCATAAGTGACGTTAGACCAGGCTGAGCTAACAAGTCAGCAGAAGGATGTTTCTGGTGCTCTTCGGACACAGCTCTGTTGTTTCAGGTGAGACCAGCTCTTCAGTTCCCATGAAGCTCAAGGCTTCAGGAGCAAACCAAGAATTGCTCTCCAGGGCCAAGACATGCATGTTCTGTCTCAGCTGCCCGGAGACTGTTGCCCAGACATTTTGTTGTTGTTGTTGTCCCACTTCTCCTTTTAAGTGCCTGCTCTTTGATGAGGCCGGGATGAGATCAGAACAAATGGTAAAGCTGCAGCATGAGCAAGTTGCTCAGCTGCTGCTAGACAAATGCAGGCTTCCATGATCTCATTCAAGGCCAGCAGGGAAGCCAATGCTGTTTCTTTGCTTCCTTCCTTCCACAAATCTCTCTTGTCATCATCTGGCCTATAAAAACCTTCCACTTGAACTCTGGCTTCGAAACTGGCAATGCTGAAGAGCCGCTGGATTCTTGCACATAGTGAAGGGTAACTCCCCAAGCATCATTCATGGGTTTTGGGTTTTTTATTTTTTTACTTTTGGGAGGGAGGGAAGGAGGGAGGGGGAGGATCTGTCAGCATTATGTGCCTTTGCAATCAACAACGTTGCCCAGCTCTTCCCCACATAATAAAGTTGCTTTGACAAGCAAAAGTGGCTTCCGTAAGGCAGGCAGGGATGTGTGCAAGGCAATCTTTGGACAGGAGCCTCCTCCAATAGGCGTCCAGGTGCAATTCAAGGTGCTGGTTATCACAAAGCCCTTCACGGCACAGGGCCAGGTTATCTGGGGCAAGCCTGTCTTTAAGGGGTTTCTTTGACGGCCTTAAAGATTTGTGAGAGTCCTCCAAGGCAAGGCGTTTCAATCTTTTTGTCTTTTGCCTTTAATCCCGATCTTAGACACCCAGCATCACATTTGTGAGTCGGGCAACCATATAAATTGGATGGGTGGGTGGATGGGTGGAGTCCTGTGCTGCCCTTTGGATAGATGTACAACTTTCACCCTTTGGATGAAAGCTCCAGGGAATTCATTTCTTTTGTGCTGGCCCCACAAAAGTCTGTCCACCCGTCCGTCTCTGCGTCTGTCCATCCGCCTCTCTGTCCATCATCCGTCTGTCGTCCATCCACCTGTCTGTCCGTCTGTCACCCATCTGTCCATCCGTCTGTCTATCCATCAGTAGACCATATCCGAAAATCAACTCGAACTCTAATCGAAGAAAATATCTGTAGCTCAGGGTTGAACTGTGGAGTCCTTGGTGCTCTCTGAGCTTGGTGTTTTGCTTAGTCAGGTAATGAAACATCTGCGAGCAAACAACCAAGCTCAGAGAGCACCAAGGATGCCACTAGAATTCAACTTTATTGAGATAAACTATAAGAACAGAACCTTGCTAGTTCGATTGTGCTTTTCCTCCCCTCCCTCTTCTACCTCAGTGAGTTCGGTATGGGCCAAGTTGAGCCTCTTCTTAATACTATCTCCATTCACAGGATTTAAGGAATGCTTCAGATGGACGGACAGGACAGATGGACGGACAGGATTTAAGGAATGCTTCTGCCCTTTTGCTTATGTAATGGTTTCTGAAAATTTGCTTCCAGGCCACCTCTCTAGCTCTCTCCATTTTGTCACTGGAGTCCAGACAGCCTCTAAAGACAAATATCTTGTCATCATGCATTCCAGGGATATGAAAGTGTCTGCCTCCACTGAAGGTTTCAGTACAACCCTTCTAACTTCAAATTGCAGGTTGGGCCTCTGAGTGGGACCTGGATTGAACTGGTTGAGAATTGAACATGCCAAACTTCTATCAGTACACTTGACCTTCCGGCAGGGATCACAGATCCAAAATAGTCCGGGCCAAGATGAAGGAAGTTGACAGGGCCAGGACGTTTGGTTTGATTTTTTTAATTTATCAGTTATTTGATTGTATGAATGGTTCCCCCTTTGGTCACTTTAGAAGTCACAATTTAATGGCAACCTTAGAAGGCTCTATGGGAATAGAAAACCCACCGCTGTTGAATCAGGTTAGGATCTGAAGCAATGGCATTACCAGCTGAACACAACAAGGACAAAGGCTTGATGGGTGACATTCTTGTAAGCAGCCTAAAGCAAATAGAAAGTAGCAGCTTCCCTGCACTGCCCGATTGAAATCCTCTGCCCTCCTGGAATGGAAAGATCTTCTCTCCCAAGAAAGACGGTCCTGCTGACGATACTTTCTGTAGTTTATAGTTCACCTTGGAATTACAGAGGAATTGTTGACCTTTCTTTTTTAAAAATGTTGGCCTATATTTTCCATAATGAAAAATAAATCTGGGTTTTGGTATCATTTATTTATTTATCTATCAAACTTTATCACTGCCCATCTCCCTCGCAAGGAGGGACTCTGGGCAGCTTACAATAAAAACAAAATTCAAATTGAAAACAATTATAAGAACAATAAATACAATAAAAATAAAAATGTGATGGATAAGTCCAAATAAAAACCTAAGAAGCTGTATCAAGCCAGACCCAGCAGACAATGGAATGAAGTTAAAAGCTGGATTGCTTCTTTTAAGGCCTAACTACATTTCATCTCCATTTCAGTTCTGATTTGTTTTTCCTTCCATTTCATGCACTGGCCAGGCCTTCATTCCTCAATTTCTATTCTGTGCCTGCAGCTCCAGGATTTCAAAAGTATGTCAGTGTTACCTGTCAAGCTGTGAAATACATAAATAAGTAAACTGGTTTTCATTGGTGTAATTCCAAAAGGCTGTTTTGCAAAAACAATTAGGAACTCCAGTTGGAAAAAAAAAACTTAAAAGGCTATACTTCCAAACTTGTGGGAAAAGGAAGAGAATAGAGGAGGGTTTCTCAACCCCAGCAACTTTAAGATTCTGTATATGGACTTCAACTCCCAGAATTCCACACATCTTAAAGTTGTTGAGGTTGAGAAACAGTGGAATAGAGCATCCACAATAACTAAACAGAACTTCAAATTCTAATGTGGGCTTCTTCTGAACACAGTTCCGCAAATCTTCCTATTGATTGGAATAGTTTAATAAGAATTTTAAAAGGCACATACAAAGAAAACACTGCTTGCACAATATTAAGAATGGGAGGGTATTGTGGGGAAAATGTTTCGTTTTAAAAAAATCTAGATGGAATCGAGAGAAAGGCCACTTGCCTAGGCATACATGAGAAAAGATCCAACTAGGTTGCTGAAACTTTTTGGCTTCAAGTACTTCTTGCTTTATCGTGAAACTAGAACCCACGGACCCTCCAGAGCAGTGTTTCTCAACCCTAAGATCTGTTGACTTCAACTCCCAGAATTCCCAGGCCAGCATGAAGCCCACCAAGTAATTTTAACAACTCCCATTTTCCAACCCCATCTCTCTGACAAGGTAGTTGTGAGTATTTCATTCTCAAGGGGAAAGAGAATCAGGTATATCAGCTTAAATTTGGGAGGGACAATAGGATACCGATGTAATAAATAAGAACCTCCATAAACTGTAAGTCAAAGATCACCTTTTCCAACCTGTTGCTGTGCAGATGCATTCAACTTGGCTGAAACTGCAGGAGATTGAAGTCCACCCTATCTGGAGGGCATCGGTTGGAGAAAGCTGTTGTCTTGAGGGTTTAGGTGCTCAAAAAAGCTCAGGGAGGAACAAGTCAACAAGTACAACCAAGTCCAAGTAATTTCTATCATCACCACCACTTAGGGATTAAATATCACATGTAAAGGCCAGGGGCTACAACCAGATGCTAAGCTACTTTATCTTGGTGCCATGCATCTGACTGGAGGTTGACCTTTCCTGTTCACCTGTTTCAAACAACATCAGACGCAGGCAATAAACAACTTCAGCTCTGCAATCTTTTCCAAGAAAATACATGAGAAAACACACATAACTTGGGTCCCACTTCTCTTGCATCAGGCCAGGCAAAGCCTTACGTGTGCTTTAGATCCTGAACGTTTTGCAGGGACTTCAGTCTGACAGTTGCTATCAGACAGTCCTGGACTGGTCAACTTCTTCTAGGGCAGCGTTGAAGCCATTGCCTGAAAAATGCAGAAAGGCAGTTTTGCTTCTTAATTTCAGTGGGTTTCACCTTCTGTACACAGATCTTCCTATATGGGTTCTTGCTGAGATACAGGAGTCGATTAATGAGAAATATAGAAATTCCCCTTAGCTAAAAAACCTGACAATTTTGAGCCCTCTCAAAAAATATTGCAAAGAAAACGAGTGGGTATATTGCAATCATCCTACCCCCTCCTTTGCAACTCTGCGAAATCCTCTTTGTAAACTATGGATGTACAGACACATATCCCTAAACTTGGCTCTCCTGTCTGGTTTGTAGGGGCAGATTTCCCATCCAGAGTGTTTCTTCTCTGGATTTTTAATTTCAAACATCCAAAAGAAAAAAAATATCAGGTGCAGTCATAACGGCAGGGCCTGATGGATGGACAGACAGTCCGTCCATCTGTCTGCCTGTCCGTCCATCTGCCTGTTTGTCCATCAATCCGCCTGTCTGTCCACCCATCCGCCCGTCCATCTGTCCATCCTCTGTCCAACAGACGGACAGACAGACGGACGGACGTACAAACATTTTTTTGTCAACTATCTTGGGTATCCCATGGTATAATGGGGTATGTTAAATAGAATACGCCCTCTATGTTTTCCTGCCAATTTTTTTTGTTTTTAATTTGTTTTTATTTTAATTTAAATTGGTAGTTTTAAAAATTTATGTTTTTGATGTGACCTCATGGCATGGCCTTCATAAGACCCCCAACCCTCTTTTGGGGGAGATGGGCGGTGGCGAAATTTGAATAATAAATAAATAATAAATCAAACCCTTCCTGAATGGCAGCCTTACATCAGTCTTAGTTTTAAAACAATCGCTTCCTCTTATCTCAACACAGGTTTTGCTATGATATCGTCTGATATCCTTCATCTATTCCATTGGTGGAGGCTACCCCTAAGGGGTGGGAACAGCCTCACAACTATTAGCCACTTCACACTGGGGCAGGCAGCAACCATGTGGCTCCTGGGCACTGCCCTCCAGGTCCATTCTGCTTTGGGCAGCAGTTGAATTTGTTCTTTCTGCTGCTCCATAGCACAATACTACCTGCCCCCTGTCAGCAATTGTTTATTTGGGCTGGTTCTGAAGGTGGGTTTAGCTCTCTTCTGCAATATTACTAAAACTGTGTCACAAAGGATCCTGATTATCAGCTGATAGTCAAGCTTCCTTCAAGCACACCTTTGCAAAATATTTGCACAAAACCAGGGTGTGTTTTGAGAATTGGTTAAACCTGTTGGCCTACCCGCTTGTCAAAACCTGTCTCCTCCCCCACCCCACCCCTATCCCTGTTAAGGACAGTGATTAGTGGTTGCTTTTTTGCTGGGTGAAGTTTGTTGTGATGGGAAGGAAACAAGGCAGAGGGGTCACCCAATCCATGTCTTAAAAGTGCCTATTCCTGTAAAATAAGGACAGCACTATTTCCAAGAATCATTGGATGGTGATCACTAATTGTGGTGGGCAGGGGGAGAATAGATTTTATGCTAGTAATGTTTTCTTCTACCTCTCTAATTCAGCCATGAAAAGTCCTCGAGAACAATACAGAGATGAAAATGGAAGCTCCTGGATCCAGTTATGCGGGCCAAGGCATCCTCTACTGCTGCCTGGGCTATTGAGGTCCCTCTGGGTATCAGATGCTGAGGACGAGCTTGCTGAAGGCTGTGCTTTTCCTCCATGAACAAACATGGAAGAAACACAGTGTCAGACTGAAAATATCCCAAGAAATTTAGGGGAATTAAAATGTTGCTTATGTTAGAGAAAAACTGGAAACAGAAAGCAGAAGGAGAAGCTGAGGGATACCAAAAAGAAGAACTTTATAGACCAACAATTGACTGGCAATTTACATCACAGTGTGAAATTTCCTGCTTGGCATTCATTGCATTTTCTGGGCTTGGCAGTGTGTCACAAAAATGCCTCATTTTCATAATTGCACCATTCCATTTATTCATTCTTTAAGTTATTGTTACTCAGCCCATAGCTGCTATTCCAACGTGCATCTCTCTCTTTTTATTGCCTCCCCTTAGTCTTTCTGATGATTTCCCTTTTCCTCAATAAAATTGGCATGTGTACATTCCTCTATGAGGTGTGCATCCTGAATAACTGGAAGGCTGGTGATTTACATCCGCATACAATTCAGAGCAGAAACTCTCCTGCCACAATCACGGCATAGTGCAAACACAATGAATGGATCTCTCTTGGTTTTGCCAAACACTGCTTCTTGATTTAACACATTAATTCAAGGCCATATTCCCATTAACTAGGTGTGGAAAAGCTAAAACCTCTCTGATGTTGCTGAACTACAACTTCCAGCAGCCTTAGCCAACACAATCAATGGTCCTGACCCTGCAAGCCATTCCTCCTACAGTGCAGATATCCAAATTAAACCTTCCCTAATTTGAGGCCCCACAGATATTTTGGGCTTCAACTCACATCATCCCTCAACCATGTTGACTGTGAATAGTAAAAGCTGAACCCTTCACAACTTGATTATTCCAAACAACCATGGTTTTCATCCATTGGTTCTCAAAAGTCATTGGTATAAGAAGATCTTTAGGCTCTCTGCATCTTCACTTGAGTTACGCACAACAAATGAAACCAGCCCCAGATGTACCACAACCTCTGGTTAACATTCTATGGCAGCCTAGAGAGAAACATAGGTTACCTTTGAAATAGGAGCAGCTGCTTTTAAAATAACCTTACTTCAGTTATTCTCTATTTGAGAAAAACAGCTAATCTTATGATGTTTTCTCTCTGCCAGAACTCTGGAGCACATTTGACTATGAGAACATACATTGCTACATCTTGGAGGGGGGTGAATCTGTTTCAGCAAGAGTAGCATTTAAGAAAGGAGTAAAAAAAACTTGAAGTTCATGGAGCAAAAAATATCAATGCTAGCAAAGTCACGTCATATATTTAGTCAGAGTCACAAGACCCAAAAAAAGTACATACAGTGCGAAGTAGCCAAAAATTCCTTGAAGAGGAGGGAATTTGGCAGGACTTACTTCTAACTCAATCTGCAATGATTGTTCAGAATGTTGTTTTCTTCTTTAAAATCGGCCCCCATCATCTGCCATGGCACTTGCTTTTATATATGACGGTCCTGAGCAAGCCAATTCAAGAAGGACATTTCTCTGTGAGGAATAAGATTGTCACCTAGTTAAAGAAATCTTGGCTAATTGAAAAAATAAATAAATCAAAAGCCTATTAATTTTAGTTGGTATGAAGAGTGTTTTTGAGCATCCTTCAAGCAGGAAGGATTAAGGTGCTGGGTGGGACAGGACCGGGGACAGACTTGGAACCCCATGCCCTTCTGGGGTGAATCTAAAATTACATCAGCCATGAAACTATTCAGATGATCACTTCAGGAGATCATTGGTAAAGGATGGTGAGGAACTGAGAGGAGAAGATAGTTAAGGGCTACAGGGCATAGATGGGCATGGCATCACCTTCTGATCCATCCATTAGACATCCATTGGCATTGTTGGTGCTAAATGTCATATCCTTTCACAAAATCTTACTCATCTATGAGTTTATCAAGGATGAGGGAGTCAACCTGATGTTCATTACTAAGTAACTGGTACAGCCCTGATTCCTGTAAGATAATCTTTCTTTTGATCAAATGATATTGTAACTAGTGACTTGAAATAAATACTAATGTTGATGTATCCAAGTGCCAGTGATATGGGTTCTGTGGATGGGGAACTGTTCTGTCAAGGCTGAAAAAGCTTAGGAAATAGCAACATCTCACTGCCTTCTGCTTGAAGGTATGGTCTATGTTCTCACTGGAGGAAATTCCTGACAGATTCCACCTTACATTCCTGGGATTCCACCAAAATCCTTAGCAGGAGCCCAAATGCAGAACTGCCCACTTACTATCAGGTGTTTTGAAGTCCAGGGAGGTTTGCCACCATGGAGAACATGGCACCGGAGGAAATGCAAGCAACATACTTATTTTATTTTTGTGAAATGTGGGGAAGGAACTAGGCACAGTCTTATGGAAGTGAGGTAAGGCACTCAGTTATTGGCTGGGAAGTGAGCACTGATTGATTGGCAGTTGTCTACCAGCCCTGTGGATATGCAAACATGCAAAAGTACCCATGTTCAGCTCATCTGGTTTTTCAGTGTAACTTTGGGGCGGTGGGGGGAAGGATGAAGTCATGTGGTTCATCAGAAGCCACTGTGGTCCAGCAAAGAATCTGGTAGCACCTTTTCCAACTAACAAATATTATTAGAAGGCTTTAAATAAAAATGTGTTAGTCAGAAAAGGTGCTACCTGACACCTCCCAGTTTCTTGCTGCCATAAACTAACACAAAATGTAGCCTGTCGGAAGATCGCTGTGGTGATCTTGCTCACCATAAACATCTCCAGACTCAGACAGACCAAGTCTCCTATCCCTAATTACATCAACATTTTCAAGTGGCAAAAGTTGCTGGAAAAAAAAAATCAGCAACACAGTTTTGAGGCAGGAAACATGAAAACAGCAAAGCAAGCCATAAAACTGGCTCAGTGCATTTTAAAAGGCACATACAAAGAAAACACTGCTTGCACAATATTAATTTTTTTTATATTTTAATAATATAATAATATAAAATAATTAATATTTTAATTGATTACTGTAAACCGCCCAGAGTCCCCCGAAGGGAGGAGATGGGTGGGGACAAACTGGAGGGAGAGAGAGAGAGAGAAACAGGAGTGTATTGCATGGGGAATATTCTCTGTAAAAAAAAATCTAGATGGAATTGAGAGAATGCTTAGGCATACATGAGAAAAGATCCAAACTAGGTTGTTGAAATTTTGGGGCTTCAAGTACTCTTGCTTTGTCATGCAACCAAAACCTATGGACCTTCCAGAGCAGTGTTTCCCAACCCCTTAGGAATTCTGGGAGTTGAAGTCCACACATCTTAGAGTTGCCAGGGTTGAGAAACACTGTTCCAGAGGAATGACTGTTCAAACAATTTACATTTATGATGTAAATTCACCTGTACTTCAGGGTAAGATGCCCTCAACCTGCACTGTTCCTCCATAAATCATCAGTACAGTATTTGTTATAAATCACACAACTAGCTTGGATGTAAAACCTGCTTGTTTTGTACATTAATCAAACTTTGCATCACAGAGAACTGAAAGAGCTGGGAAATGGAAGCATCATCTCCATTTAAACCAAGCCAATTTCTATTAAGAGGGGCCAAAAGTGCTTGGAAGCCTCTACTGGGTTTTTCACAGACTCCTTGAGAGATGGCCAAAGCGAAGCAACATAATATTGTTAGCCGCCCAGAGTCACATACTTGAGATGGGCAGCCATATAAATCTACGAAATAAATAAACCTAGCTGATTCACTCTTACAAACGGCAGGTTTGGGATAGAAGGCAGGAGGCTGCAGATCTGTAGGAGCAGTTTGCTCAAGACGTGGTCGAAGGGAAGGATCTCCTCATAGCTCACAGCCTAGAGAACAGAAGCTTGACCTTCTGCACCAATCACTATTTCAGCATGTGCCTATTCTCCTAACCAGCAGGAATTATTGATGACCAAGGACATTTGGGTGCTACTCAAGGGCAACTGTCAAACCTCTTAGAGCATGGCACAGCCAAGGAAGCAAGAATCAAAGATGCTTCAGTGATGAGTTTGAATGCAAGGATTAGGGATAAGGAACAAAATCTTGGAAACTGGGATAGGAACTTCCAGCCCTTCTTTATTAGTAAGCTCATTAAGTGAAGCTCATCAAGATGCAGTCTCTTCAAAGTTGCAAATCTCTTATTCCTAGGTTTTCTACAGCCAGGACTGAGCTGCTGTTTATTAAATAAGCCACTAATAAACTCCTCCCCTATCGGTTGATTGTTCATAAAGGTTCTTCTGCGTCTTCTGCAGCCTCTCACAGTAAGGCTCAGTGGCAAGAGGGACTCATGACCACTGGCTGCCTGAGAGACTAGCCAATATGGTGTCCCTCTTCCATTCTATGTGCAGAAACCATCTCACATGATGGCTGATACTTCAGCATGAGAAGGTCCCACCATATCAGACAGCAAACAGTTAGTTTAGGAAACCCAGTATAAGTCCTCCATCACTGTTGCTCCAGCATCTACTGCTTCTACCTGGACATATATTCTGTATGTATCTTCTCATTTCGCCTAGCCTATATTACAGACTCCTAGCAGAGATAAAAGGAGGAGACAGGACAATGTGCAGATTGAGACAGGATAGATGAGTAATTTCATCATCATATAATTAATCTGCCTCGCCAGTATGCATGGCTGACTTCCCTCTACTGAAATGACAACAATAAAAGCATGGAACCAGCATGCAAGTGAGACCAATCTCCTTGTAGATTTGTCCTTGAGATAAAATTGCCCAGACTGATATTGATTTTGGAGTGTTGAAAGATCAAGCCAATTCGGTCATCCCATTTCTGCAAATCAATGCTTTTCTCCTAGTAGTCTAAACCCTCCCCGCAAAACTGGACTTCAATAACAATCCAATAAAACCTCTTTTAACCAAAATTCCCATTAGTTGTTACTCCGTCCCTGTTTGAACAAGCATGTTTGCCTTAAGCTGCACATCAGTCCCAATTACAAATGCCTGGATTTACCTTCATGTTCTTCCTAATAGCTACTTGGGGGGGGGGGGTTCCCTTTGTTTCTGCTTTTTTCCCCTCTTTCCTTTTTGTGCAAAACATCTATTGGATAAGGCTCCCCCTCCCACCCCAAGGAAAACAAACCTGTCAGATGTCAAAACTTCATAATTCAAAACTGAATCAGTCCTTTTGAGAGGGAAAAAAAACAGACAAACGGGTTTGGGGGGAAATGTTTTAAATGCTTCAATACAGAGAAGATTTGCAAGATAGGTGCAACGCTCACACCACCCATTATATTTCTTTATGCTAAGTCATCAGCCTCATTACCATTCCTTTCTTTGCTTTATTCTTTGTATTATTCTAAGGAATGAAACACTGTGAAGCACCTTGCCTTCCAGTCCTGTGGCAGACAGATCTGTGACCTGTCAGAGATGAATAACTTTAATTTATCCTTACACATTTTGGTTAATGTTTTATCCAGCGCAGCACAACACTCAGAAGAACTTCCCCAGCGATCTCCAAATCTGCATCAAGAATTGGAACCCTATTATAAAATGATAAAGTGGGGAGAGAACAGCAGTTGATCATTCTGGTTATATCTCTTCATCTGTCTGTCTGCCTATCCATCCATCTATCTATCTATAATTACATCACATGGGGGCCGGAGTTTTATATTAAAACAAAATGAGGTTCTTTTTTAAAAAAAAAAGATTAATGTTCAATTATATTGTTTTACTTCTCTTTTCTTTTGAAAAGTGGTGGATAACTCGGCTCCACAGCTTGCTATCAACTTCGAGAGAAGCCATCTCTGGTGGCTTTCAGGAAACCAAAAATAAGTGGGGAACATCAGCAGCATCTGTGGGGGGGGGTCAAAAGAGGCAAGATGGCAGTTGTGACATCACAATCAAAACCCCATCCCTGTACTTGCCTGTGATGTCAACACATGTACAAAAGGGGCAGGGCTTCACCCATGAATGCCACTGGAAACATGTAGCATTCCAGGTGCTGCTTAACTAGTAAAGGTCAAGGTTTCCCTTGACATTAAGTCCAGTCGTGTCCGATTCTAGGCGGCGGTGCTCATCTCTGTTTCAAAGCCAAAGAGCCGGCGTTTGTCCGTAGACACTTCCTCTGTGGTCATGTGGCCAGCATGACTACACGGAACGCCGTTACCTGCCTGCTGAAGCGGTACCTATTAATCTACTCACATTTGCATGTTTTCGAACTGCTAGGTTGGCAGGAGCTGGGACTAGCAACAGGAGCTCACCCCGTCACGCAGATTTGAACCCCCAACCTTCCGATCAGCAAGCTCAGCAGCTCAGCGGTTTAACCTGCAGATCCTAATATTCATGATCACTGGCTACATAGTCTAGGATTGCAGTTCAAGATACCTATTATTTTCCCTAAAACACATGATATTAAGCAAACTCGAGAAGCCGACACTGCAGGTGTTTCTTGGTTGGCGGTGATTCTCTGCCCCATCTGCCTATGTGGAAAAATAAATATTTTTCTGATATTCGATTAAACAACAATTCTCACTTTATTGATCTTGGTACACTGTCATGATCCCAGTGCCCAGAACGGTCCTGCGTCAAAACCTGGAGGATGTTTGCAAAGACTGATAATTATAGGGTGTACTATGTGGCATTTTCTTACTCATATCCTTACTAAGAAAGAGAAAAACACATTTATTTTAACCCAGCACTTCGTGTTTAATTCAGTCTGCAACCTGGAGGGGTGGTGCTGCACTCAAATTTATTTTTATTTCTTAATTACACAGCTTTTATAGCACCTGCCGGAGAGTCAGTTGAGGCTCAAGTGGTGCTCTGTGGCCAGTCACAGTGATGATAGCTTTGATGGCTTTCCAGTTTTACATGTGATAATGTATGCATTTAACACAAACCCACTTGGACTGGAAAGTGGACATTCATGTGGCTGCATCCCAAACTGATCCAAGGACAGATCTCCTTGATCTCGCTCTCCTTAGCCAAGGCCACTGGATTATTTCCATCTCAGCTGATTTACTGTATAAAAGAACGCTATGCTCATTTAGCCAGAAATATGGCTCCCTGCCTTGAGTTCATACAACACATTAAGCCAGGGTACTGGGGCTAATTTTCCACCTTTGCACAAGACACTGACCTATACGTGGCATCACCTAAAGTACCTAACCAAACTTAGCATGTTTTGCAGCTACAGCTCCTAAGTGTGTTGTGCAAACACAATCCTTTTGCTCCATGTAGGGTCACTGCTAGGAATGTATGCATAGAAGTGTCATCTTAAGTCAAGGGTAACAAATTTCCTGCAGCCAGGGTCACACTTCTTTTTTTAACTCGATGGTGATGCTAAAGTTGCAGAGTTTATGCAAATGATGTCCAAACGGTTGAGCTTAGAATTTGAAGAATTTTTATTATTTGGTCTTTCGGATTTCACACATCTCCAAATTTTGCGACGCAGTACTTGGCCAAAACCTGCATAGAAAATGTGCACTTTGGGGGATGAAGTATCTCAAAGACCCATAGACTTGGAAAACTGCCAGAAATACACATAATTCAGGGGGGGAGAGTATCATCCCTGTGAATTCTTGTGCGGTATTGTTTTTTAAGGGAAGTATGTAAGGAAATTGGAAGAGTATAAAGTAGATTGCAAATGTTTGTAGCCCTTTGCTCACTTACTGTCACATGCAACAAAGGATCCTGTCCTCTTGCCAAGATTGTCAACTGTGACTGAGTATATCCACTGTGCATAGAATCAAGGACAGGTGAAGCTGACCATTTTTACATCCAGCATCAAAATGTTTTAGTCTAATCCTGTGCTGTACAACAAGGATATACAAGTCTTTCCAAGCTGAAGGCTGCACTTGGCCAGGAATGGCAAGTCAGTAACTGAATAGGGCCAGGAGAAAAACAAAATGTAATTTCCATTGCTAATCATTGCCTGTAATTACTATTACAGGTAGTCCTCACTTAACGACCACAATTAGGACAGGATTTTCAGTTAAGCGATGCAGTCATTAAGAGAATCCAACCCAATTTTACAACCATTTTTGCAGCAGTCATTAAGCAGGTCACATGGTTAAGCGAACCACATGTCATTAAGTGAATCACATGGTTCCCCATTGATTTCGCTTGCTGGAAGCCAGCTAGGAAGGTCGAAAATGGCAATCACATGACCGCAGGACTCTTGATGGTTGTAAATACGAACTGGTTGCCAAGCACCCAAGTTGCAATCATTTAACCACAGTGATGCTGCAACAGTTGTGTGAGTACCGGTCATAAGTTGGGTTTTTTAGTGCCGTTGTAAATCCAAATGGTTGCTAAATGAATGATCGTTAAGTGAGGACTACCTGTAAACAGTTTGGGGATAATTTTCCCATACTGCATTAAATATTACCACTTGTGATTAATTTTTGGAGGTCTCTTGGGGCTGCACTGAGGTTTTAAGGGGCTGGATTTGGCCTTGGGATCTCCACTGGTGTTCCTCTGATCTTAGAAAGCTGAACTTCGGCCCATTTCTTCCAATCACATTGAAACCCTTGGGGAAAAGTACAGTTGCTCAGCAGGATTTGTTCCTGCAACAAACATGTTCCTAAGAGAGCTACAAAGAGCAAGAAAATCATTAATACTGATACTAATCTGTGCATCTTCCTGGCCTTGCAGCTCCCTCATGGAGAGGACCAAGAGGTGAACACAAGCAGAACAAATCTTTCTCCCAGGAAGATGTGTACAGCTCAGGTCCAAAAGGAAATGCAAGCAAAATGCAACAGTAGCAAGGAAGGACTCGGCCCACTTCAGGCAGAAGATGTCTAGAACGTGTCTTGTCCAGAGGCCCTCCTAAAACCACAAAGTCAGCATTGGCTTAAAAAGACCCCAGAGCTTGTGAAGGCAGCCTTGATGCTAACCAGTAGGCCACTGACACAGAAATGGAGCTCACGGGCCGTGCTGGTTTCATAGAAACATAATCAGAGTGTTGTTCCTTTGCTTACTGCCCACTTGAAACGATGGGATTTCTCTCCTGGATGTAATAAAAAGAACTGCATGCATGGAACCTGTTTTTCAATGTCATTGGTAACCACTGAACTCACGCACTGAAGATGATGCAAGAGTTAGGTGCCCCACCATTACACCACAGTTGCATAAGCACATTAAGGCCCTAACTTGGTTTGCCCACTGGGGCAACACACAGGTGGGTTGTCCATGGTTCTCCAAGTGTGAAGAAGCTGAGATAGATTATTTTTAGAAGCACTAGTGTGAGATGCATGAACCAACACTAGTGATGTCACCTCCCAAGATGTGGCACTTCTAGAGGGTGTCACCTCCCTGTCACCATTTGTCACCAAGCTGTCTAAGATCATAGACCAGTTGTTTCAGAAAAAGGAAGCTTAATTTGGTGTTAAGCACTCCATCTTCATTACATTCACTCCTTCCCATCTCCCCTTCCCACTGTTGGACAGTGATTCTGTTCCGCAGCTGTTGGCACCTCTAAGCAGAAGAGAGATAGATTTCAGTGTGGGATGAAACCTTCCCCCAATATTCCTTCTCAACCCTGCAGGCACATTGCTGAGAGGTTGAGTTATTTAAGGGCTGCAGGGGTTCTGCTGTGAGAAATCCAGTAAAAGGATACAAAGAGGTGGAGAAGGGATCTTTATGGAGAAAACTGAATGGATGGTTCGGTTCAGGTAAAATGCTGGTTGGGCTCCCACACCCAAAGGTTGCTTGCGTTTTTTGCTCAACTTTGTACACCACTGACTCCTTGCAGCTCTAGGTGGTCTACAACATGTATCAAAACACCATTAAAAAAATGAAATTATTAAATACCTTCCTTAGGTATTTAATCTCCTTACCCAAATGCCATCTGAAAGAGGACTCTTTCAGGATCAAGGATCATAACGATAAGGACCTCTGGGGCATGGTGTTCCACTGAGCGGCGGCTGCTCTTGAGAATATGGTTCTCTGAATCCCACCTCCCTTAATTTCTTTTGGGGCAGGCACTCAAAGCATTCCCTCCCTACTAGACCATGGGGGACAGGCAGATTCTACGAGGAGATGGTTCTGAAGCCATGGTTTAATTGTAGCTTGATGAATAAGCTGCAGTGGCTGGCATCACACAATATACAGAACATGGTTTATAATCTGTAAGAAGTGGGTTCCATATCACACTCTAAGCCAAACCCACACAATCCAAAGTATGGCTTAGATCAGCCTTCCCAGAGATATTTGGACCATAGCTGTCAGGATCCATAGCCAGCTTGACGCAAGGATGTCATAGGAAGCCTGGGAATTGTAGTCCCAACACATCTGGAGGGCCCCTATGGTCGGGGAAAGTGATATGTGAACTGAGATTTCCTATCATGTCATGCAGGCTTGGAGGTCTGGCATTTGAAGTCTGGAGGGTGGAATGGCCAAACAGCTGAAAAACAAAAGGGAGAAAGTTAACCTACGGTTAAGGAGTTACTGCACAACTAAGAGGGCCCCATCAGTGGAGAAATACAACAGATGAAGCAGGGATGCAGGGATTTTCCCTCTGCCCCAATTTTGTCATACCACACTGAGTGCTTTTCCCCAGATTAATGAACCAGAGGTCCCTTGGATATCTCTAGACCTAGATTTGCAAAGTGTTTGTTTATTCTAGAAATGATGATCTGGAAGCATCTGAAAAGTCCAGAAATGCAGCGGCCAAAACTCTGAGTCACAGGCGATACACAGACAGAGGTTTTGCAGACAGCAGGCTCCCTGGCTCCCTTATGCTGTAGCAGTTCTGTGCATGCGGTACATGAATGGCAGGCATGTAAGTTACAAGCAAAGATCGGATGTTGGGACAGCATAGGAGATCTCCTCCCTACATCCATTCACTAAATCCAACTTGGAATTCAGAATACAGCATTTCTCATGCAGGGGTCAGCAACCTGGAAGTGTGGGCAACTTAGGGAGGCCCCCCTTCCCTAGCTTTGACACTGGTGAAATTTAATAAAAAATCTTAAACATTCAGCAATGCCATTTTAAAGACGAGTTCATCAAACATCCAGCAAAATCTGTGTGCTAAGCAGTTTCTGGGCTCAATGCGCTTGTTCTACTTCACAGAAGTAACCCTGCCCCAAAGAAGCATCAACATGTCAGACTTGCCCTCTTCCACTGCTATCACTATAATGCAGCCCGGGGCTCCTGGAAGCCAAATTTTAAATCAAGGGTAGTCTTCAGTTTGAAAACAGTCCTCCCCCAGCCACCCACCCAATTCGAATGAAGCTGGCCCTTTTGCCTTTGAGTTTCTGATAAAACGTCATTTGCTGCATTAGAACAGAGCAATAAACCTGCCCCCTCCTGCATTTAACCTCTCCTCCATCAATCTGCGGTAGAGGTGTATCTTCTCACTTTTTAGAATTGGGAAGGTATGAATAGGATATGCAGCTTAACTTGCTAGAGTTGCACATTTGACCAAAATTGCCTTGCAACAACACAGAAATAGTCCTAGTGGACTTCTCAAAGTATGTTAGTCAGTTTCCTTTCCTATCCCTTTCTGAGAATCGCCCACATACCTAGAAGCAACCAGTGGTGCCCTGTGACAAGTTGCTCATGGTTTGGGGGTTTTGTTTGTTTTGTTTTGTTTTCATTTAGGTTTCTTTTTAGATTGTTAGCCCTTCCCAGCAAGTCAGAGAAACCAGTAGTGAGAGACGGAAGCACACAATAGAAGACCTACCTTGTTTGATGCATGTATTATGGAAGAGATTGATACTGTTCAATTGCCTTTAGCAAGTAGTTCAACAAATTGTATAGGATTCACTTCCACCCTGGAGTTTATGGAGAGAAGAAATCTTTGGTGGTAAATCTCAAAGTATCCAGAAACCTAGACCAGTGCAGACAGTTGGGGCATGAAAGTAGCCAGGCCCACAGTAGCCTGAAGGACCAAGTTGTCAAGCGCAGTAGAGTCTACAAATGCAGGCCTGCTGTGACATCAATACAGGTGAAATACTGGCAGGAAGAGAGGTATGGAAGCAGAGAAGATAGAAGAAGAGGAGGAGACAGCAGCAGGAGATGAGCGATCAGGTAAATAATCTCTCACCAGATGCTCTTACCTCATCTAAACCATCTTGATAGAACCCAAGAAGGCATTTTCTGTGGTTTGATGAAAAGGAACCAAAATCAGATTATTTAAATACATAGAATTATTACTTTTAGACCACAGTCTTATGCAGGCTTTTGTAAAAGTAAGCCTTTCTGCTTATTGTGCATAATCAAGTCATAGAAATGAGGTGTTGGACGTCACCACAATTCAATGGGTTGATATACTCAATGAATCTTTCTGACAGTTGCACATTGGGTGTTTTAAAAAAGAGAGAGAAAAAGACGACGTTTGTCAATCAGGAAGACTCTGAACTCTGTTCTATAACCGTCTCCTTGGCCAGTCATAAAGCCACTGTTGTTTACACTCCTGGTAAAAGCTGTATTTTTCCAGATGAATTTAAGAGACGTATTTTTAGCTGCTCCCTATTTTATAAAGCCACTTCTTTGCACAAGGTGCACCACAACATTATTCAGTTTCCTGCATTCTGCACCTTTCAGCCACTGTCTGCCCAAGCCAGCCAAGGATATGAATGGGGTCTAAAACAGAGAAGCAAATTAGTTTCTTTAGTATCACCAGTAATTGCCACGAGACAATTCAGAGCAACATAGTTAAGTCTCTACTTTTAAGAAATTCCATTCTATTGGACCCAGATACACGCAGATTTAAGAGTGAACCCACACAAAATCAGTAGGATTTACGTATTGGTGAAATTCCACTGGTTTCACTAGGTCTCAGGTGTGACTCAGTCTGCCTCTAGTGCGCTGTTTCTCAACCTTGGTGACTTCAATTCTCAGAATTTTGGGAGTTGAAGTCCATACAGCCTAAAGATGCTAAGGCTGAGAAATACTGCACTAACATATGTAAACAGCTGGAGAAAAAGCTGTTGTGGGAGGGAAAAAATCCCACATTTTCCCCTTTAATTGGTAAAGATTGAAGTTGAAGTCTATACAGCCTAAAGATGCTAAGTTGAGAAATACACTTCAATCTTCAACCATTTTCCAGAGCTTATAAAGTCCTTTGCAGAGCTGATTTTAAAACTTGTTTCTATTTGTAGGTGAGTTTTCCAACTGGATGGAAAACTAAATATATCATTTGTTGTTTGTTCTTACTTTCCCTGCTATCCAGTAGCAGAAAGAAGGGCCCCATTTAATTCTTTCCCAGCTTCATCATAGTTAGACCAAAAGCCTTCCTCAGTATTGCCATTAGTCCTAGAAACACACTTCAACTGGACCACTTTTCCTTCTCCTCCAGAATTAATAGTATGTCTTGTGGCAAGGGAGAAAAAAAAAGTCAATCAGATCTCAGCTTGTTATCTTTCACTAACCTTCATCCACACACATCCACGCATATACTTTACATACATGTAAAAACCCTGCCCATTTATTTGACAGAGATAGAAAGCTAGGGCAAATTCATTTAAAAATATAATAAGGATATTATTTATGCTTTAAAATGCTTGTATTAGGGTTATTGGGGGGGAAAAAAGCTTGCATCAGGGATACTTATGTGGAAAAACATGTGTTAAGGGGAAAACTGCATGTCAGGGAAAGTTGCAAACAACAAGCCGATATGGGGGAACAGATTTTTTAGAAGCTCATGTAAAGAAATCCAATCAAAATGTATCTTTCTAACACAGGCAGGAAAACAATTCAGATTTGTACTGATGAAGGAAATCATGAAGTATTCCTGCTGCTAAGAAATCACCAGCCAGCTTCTGCATATCTGTCAGCCTGTGGTATCTTTTTGAAGGTGCCGAGGTCACAACTGCATAGCTCGTCTGCACCCTTGGATTCGATGTCACCATCTTTCACAACATCAAATCACTGTTGGACTCTCAGTGAGGGTTACCAACCCACATATCAGCTAAGTTAAAACTAAGGTGCAGGTTTCTACAAGTGAAAAGACACTTGCAACCGCCAACGGAAAATTCATTTCTGTACAACCTTTGTTTACCCAGAGAAAACTTCCTTGGTGAAAGAATGTGTTCCCTATTGTGTACATTTGTATGAAGTCCTGCATGCAAGAGTGAGATTTTAATTGTCCCAGCAACCAAGTCCCTTTAACAATTGCATCTGATGCTATTAAAGTTCTCTTCACTTTTTCCATGCAAGCTCCAGGCTGAATAGAGTTCCAGAAAGAACACTGTGCCTCAACACTTTGTCCACAACACTCATTGTGTTGGAAAAGGTTAGCGCGTTCAAAAATAAAAGTGAAATCCTAAACAAATTCCTGAGATTAAAATAGCATGTGCCTTTTGCAATGCTGATGCTAATCGGAAGGTGGACAGGAAGTCTCGATCGCTCCACAATGGATTAGTGGCTATTGAACAAGTTTAATGGCATTTCAGCTTGGCAGAGACAGAGAGAAAAAAACCTAACCAGCTTATGTTGTTATATTTAGAGGTGAAAAAAAACTCGATATAATAGGTTTTGTTTTGAAGTTCCAGAATTTTACATAAACTAATGGAAACATTCAGCACAGCCAAAGATACGTGACTATATAAGCTTTTATTTGTGGGAAATTTCCGCCGAGGAAAATAGCAGTCTTACTTGTGCCAACCTGGAAGCAACAAATATGATGAGACTTATTTATAAGCTTGTGTAGGTTCTATCATTAGCAGGCGTTACTTCCGAGTAGCATCAATAGGCATTCAGACAATGTGACACATGGAGTAGAACCCAAAGCCCTCATCCAACTATTTCCTTTACCCACATTCCATCTGCAGCTAGCGAGAAAGTGGACAAATCAGGCTAAAATGCCTCATTTTTTGTAATCGGCAACTTGATATAATTCCTTCTGTACCATTTTCCTTTTTTCAAGAGAGCCGGCTTTTAGAAAAGATCTTTCCAGGCAAGGCAGACAGGAAACCATGATTTTAAAAATAATCTGAACCATAATCATCACCACGAAGGTTGCCAACTCTACAATAATAGAATGGAAAATACTATAGCTACATAATGCGATAGGAAAATTAAGTGGGCAGCTATCAAATTCTATGCCAGGAAGGATGCCCCCAGTCACCCATCCCATAGCTTGGCAAAGATATCAGATTGTCAGCTGTTTAGGTCTGGAGACCTTAGAATTGCTGGGGGGGGTCAGGTTTAAGGATTCTATCCTCTTCCACTGATCTAGATTAGCAGGAGGAGAAAAGAATGATTTTGAACTATGCATCATGCTACACATCAGGTAAAGCAACATGGTTGTGTGATTGTGCCAAAAACACCACTCAAAACAGGACTTCCATTAGATCAACTTTAATTTCTGAATGGCCTTCAGACAGCTCTGTTTTGGACTTCATGGCCTCACAGGGAAGCTACAGAGATGGGAATGTGTGCTATTTCTATTGAGTTGGACCCTAATTTGCTACGTGGGCCCTTGCCTTCTGCCCTCAGATCCTGCCTAATGATATAACTTGCGATATAACTTGGAAATACATTTGATGAAGAAGATTGGAGACCTTCCCTCATTGTGGGAAGCAGGGCAGAACTATAATGCCTCATTGCCTCTATTACAAGGAGAACGTGCAAACTAAATCAGGCTGAGAAGATACTGTCTGGGTTCACATAACCCACTACTTTTGTTTGATACTCTGCTGAATGACCCACAACAGGCTGGGTAGGCAGGCCCCAGGGGTAGGGTTCATACCACAAGCTAAATCACATTGGCCTTGTATGAAGCTAGCTGCTCTGCATTAGGGCTGTGCAGGATTTGGGATTTGATGGCAAAAGGTGCTTCAGAGGCCAGGGGGATACTAACCACCCCTGAAAGCAGCTGAGTCTTTTTTAGGAACGTCTGGCTGCCTTCCACAGCTGCAACAGAATACCAGGAAAAGAGGAGTTTGGTTGAGGACATGCAGACAGGTGTGACTTGCATGGCCCATGTGCTCCAGAACCTTTTTTTGTCTTTGAATCCAAAGCACTGCACAGTCTTACTATGTTCTAGCACTGCTTTGGCTGTTTAAGAAGGTGGTCAATGATCAACTATGAGACAGAACGTGAAGCTCTCCAGATTTTATTTATTTATGTATTTATTTTTGTGGCCTTCCAGTCCGTGCTGACTCCTGACAACCAGCTGGACGAGTCCATGCAGTTTTCTCGGCAACATTTTTTGGAACTGGTTTGCCCTTGCCTTTTCCTTCCCAGAGCTGAGAGAGAATGACTGGCCCAAAGTCACTCAGCTGGCTTTATGCCTAAGGCAGGACTAGAACTCACCATCTCCCAGTTTCTAGCCTGGTGCCTTCGCCACTACACCAAACTGGCTCTCCTGCTTTGGTTAAACTAGAATTCCGTAGGTAGCATGGTCATCAGTGAGAAATGTCAGGAAGTTGTAGTTCTGCCACGTCTGCAGGGCCACCTGTTGCCCAGCCATGCTACTCCTCAAAAGTGGGGATATAGCTGTTCCACTTCCATACGATTGCTGTGTCTTATTTTCATTTATTTATTTATTCATCATATTTATCTCACCAAATGTGACTCAATGAAAAAAATTAAAAACAATAATATAAAAAACAATCAACAATTTAAAAAAGACAAGGAGAGAGAGAGACAGATATTAATAACAGTGGAGCTACCTCAACAACTCACCATTCCCTTGGGGTCCCCAAGCTTGATGACATAGCCAAGTCTTGAGGGACTTGTGAAAACTTAAGTGGGGGGGATGATGTTCCATAAGGTAGGCACCACGGCAGAAAAAGCCCATCTCCAGGGTGCTGCCAGATGTAGCTCTTTAGCAGACAGGACCCACAACGTGCCACTTCTGCCGGGTCTGATGGGAGGGGCAGATGTAATTGGGAAGAGGCAGTCTCTCAAATAACCCAGCCCCATGCCATGAAGGGCTTTAAAAGGTCAAAACCAGCACCCTGAATTGGACCCAGAAGCAAACTGGCGATCAATTTTGCTGTTGATTCCACTGTTGTGGGGCAAAGCTGGAGTCTTCATGCTTCTTCAGAGAATGCAACAGGAATGCGGTTCAGACAGCTACAGGAGAAGCTCGGTGGAAGGCACCCCAGTTCCCAGCATCTCTCTCTCTAGTTTGGAACTCATAAAGAAGTGGCAAGATCTCTCTTCTGACAGCAGGCAGGTCTGGTTGCAAAAGTCTATTGTCCTCACATTTCATTGGCAGTAGCCAGCAGATACTTCATAGCACTCAGGAAAGGCAGATGGGCGCATGGCACGCTGCCAAGCAACGCAATGGGAGTCCGTGTTGCGAAATACCATCTCATTGCCCTGGAGTTTTTAAATCAGCACACGCACTCAGTGCCGAGGCCAGCAGTGGCTGAGCACTCTGGGCAACCTTAGCAACAACTCAAGTCTATCCTAGTCTCAAAGTGGTCATCAAGGTGGGACTTGGAGTCAAGACATCCAGAGCCCCACTTGGCAGGACAAAGAACAGCTTTGCTCACCCTACCTTCTAAAGTCACATTTGTTGCCACCTAAAAAGAAGATCCTTGGAAGATGACTAGGTAAATCCCACTTAGCTCTAAGACTCAGTGAACTCCCTGGAACTGCACGTGTCAAGCTTACATAATCCTGCAATTTCACAGCACATCCATTTGGCTGGTTTAATGTACCGTCCTCAGTCTCAGTCCTCAGTATGCTGGCATAAGTTGCTGTATCTAAGTAGCTGGTGTCTACTCAGCTTTGGTAATGAGGTAGGCAAATACTACTGTCCTAGCAGTTTACTACAGGACAAGTTAAGGTTTATCTACTGTTGCTAGAGCAGCAGCAAGACCTCAAGAGAAAGGAGTAGACCAAAAGCCCTCAAAAATGACTTTTGTAGGAAACAAAAAGTGTCCCTCAGAGTGACCTGGGAGGTCCTCATGCTGCTCCTCTTTCCTGGTGGCATTTCAGTCCAGCCCCACAAACCAAGATGGCCATGGAGGGAAGCTGGAGTGGAGGAAATGTGCCCACAGCATCCCAACACAGCCAGTAGGAGCTGGGAAGACCTCAGTTCCTACCACATCATTATCATGGGTCATCCATTAAGGAATACAAATCATCCATATAGTAAGGCCTGGGTCAGGAGAAGATGGGAAATATTATTTCCACATCAGACAAGCCCTAAGTTATCTGGCCTCACTTACCACCTGGGGATGAGAGGAAAGCTGCATCGTGATTAAGGAGGCATCTTCCAGCTAAAGTTGAGGGAACATGTTGATGTGCCTTCAGTTAAAGAGCTGGATGTGAAAAGAGTAAAGGGGCCACACACACACTCACCAAGATTCATGGGAAAGCATGCTGTAACTCTGTCATTCAAAGAGGTTAAATTCAGAGGTCAGCAAGTTCTGACCTATTCATTGGTACATCCAAAGTGCCAACTTTCATCTCCTGCTGAAGCTCTACCAATGTCCCTGTGGATATTAAGGGGCTGGTGACCTCAGTCATTGGATGCCACCCACCCTTTGTCTGGGAAAATGAGCCCAGATCTGAAGTTGCAAAGGTGGGAAGAAATATCCTGGAGCATCCCCATGGAATGAGTTACCTACCGCAGCCACCAAAGGCTTTTTAAAACAAGCAGAGGGCTCCACACCAGCTTGCTCGCTCAAGAAACCTTCTGCCCCTTCAAAGTTTAGATTTCACTCATGACCTAACTGAGCAAATGCCTCCAGCTGCAAACAGCTGCGAAGCCTTCACTTAATTACATCCACAAGCTTTTTCATGGGGAGGGATGCCTGATTTAAGCTGCTGTGGGAAGGCTGGCGTGTAATGTAAAGCAGCCAGGCCAGGAAATTAAAAAGCTATCACTCTGTCCTGGGTTAAATGCTCCCCCCTTAAAAGGATCTCATCACCGAGATGGCCACCTCTCCTAAATTTCCTCATTTTGTCAAGTTGGGTGGTGTTACCCTGAGAAAACATGCTTTTTAATCTTGAGACCGTTCTTTCGACCAAAAGTCAGTTCAGATAAAGATGACGGTTGCAAAACTGTAAAATGGCATGTAGCGCTAGGATCTGGTTTGCTTCTTTCTAGCTATCTGAACCTGCTATTAGAGTATATAAAGGATGGTTAATGCCGTAACATATTATAAATACACCCAACTGGGGTTTATTTGGTAAACCATAGTTAAGCTAACTACAGCTTATTGTCATGTGTGAACCCCAGTCACTGTATTCTACTTCTAAGGCAAACAGGGGTCTACCATGTGCCCTTTGATGAGGAATCCTTCAGATGGAATCATGTTATCAAGGTTACGGCTACCAGATATGGTTGCAAAGCTTCAGGCAACCACTAGATGGCAGCAGAAATCAGATTTCCCCCCACTGCCTCTCTTTACTGCCATCTAATGGTCAGCTATATTTTCACAGTCCAGAACTGTAGCCCCAGTCAAACACAAGTGGAAACCTGCTATCATTTTGTGAGAGGTTCTTAAAGCTTTCAAAGAAAAAAAAAGTTTAGTCCCAAAGCCAGTCCTATTTGCTTCTTCTGGGATGTCCAGTACCAGCTATCTTACCCCTAGTCATTAATCAGTTAGCCATTAATCAACTATACAAGTAGCTTATTAAATGATGCTACTGGGAATCCTGAGTTTTGAAATCGCTCACATCTGGAAAGCACAAGCTTGTGCTTCTGTTTCTGAGTAGAAATAGAGCTTTGAAAAATAAATGTTAAGAGTCATAGCCACTGTCGTGTCTTTCTACCATAAACGGGCAATCTACATTAATTGCATATTTCTGGATACTCAGAAGTAATTTCTCCACAAATAAATTCTTATTGCTAAAGG
The DNA here is from genome assembly GCF_035149785.1 of Candoia aspera. Taxonomy (NCBI): domain Eukaryota; kingdom Metazoa; phylum Chordata; class Lepidosauria; order Squamata; family Candoiidae; genus Candoia; species Candoia aspera. The sequence continues at coordinate 8,114,476 of NC_086165.1, read as the reverse complement.
GAACATCTGCAGAATAACTTGCCTCGGGAAAACCTAGAACCTTCGAAGCTTCAAACATTTTCCTCACAACTGTTGCGATATGCCTACATATTTCTAACAATATTCCATTGTATCTGACCTAGAGGAAAAGGTCAGTGGCAGGGAGGATTTTAAGAGCCTACTCAATAGATGACAGTCTACCCTGAAGAAGATGGGAAACGGTTGTTCTGCTCTGAAGGTCAAAGACTGTTTTCCACATTATGTTTTTACAACACCCACAATTCACTCCTGTGTCTGAAATGTCATCAGAGGGAGAGTAGTATACATAACTGTTTCCAACTAGGCAAAAGATCCATGCATTGCTCAGGAGGGCTAACTACGAATCTGCAAGAGAGTATTTAAGCTTCCAGAAATTGTGGGGGTGGGGGCGGTAGCTCCCCCTCAAAAATGCCAAACATTTGGAAACATTTCATATTTTTAACTGATAAAATGCAACTGGGATTGGGGATTGAGCCAAACCCAGCAGTCTACTTTCTGCATTACCATTCACAATAACGCTATTCAGGGAAGGCTGGAGAGGGAAATTAACTCTTTGAAATCACCTTTCCTAGGTGACTTTTAGAGACTCTGGTTCAGCTCTAACAATGGGGGGGGGGTCATATTCGTCCAATTCAGAAAAAGGACACAGCATAAGGCCAATTCATGAATAGCATGAGCGTGGCTGAAACAGCCAGATAGGCACAGATTTCACTTTGCAGCACTCAAGGAACGCAAGCATAATAATTCCTTGCTCAGCGGGAGAGTCACAGAGATTGTGTTTATGTGTCAACAGTGAATTGAGTTGCTTTTAGTGGAAAATCATTTTTGCATTCTCATGGTTCCTTGTGCAATACGCAAATGCCCCGGTTGAAAGCTGGCCCAGTCTGGAGGCTGTTCCAAAAGGATAACAGACATTTCCCCCCAACTCCCATCTTTCTTTCAAGCAGAAAATAAGGCAACTGTTTGGAAGAATAATAAATAAGATGGGTATAAGCTGGTTCAAATAATAGAGAAGGACAGTATGCCGAAAAGATGGCCCTTGCATCTTGTCATAGGCCAATAACCTGCAGTGGCCCCACCAGTGTGGAAATGGTCTACTGAGAAGACTGACTTTACTGTTACTACACCATCTCCACCCCACCAGACTTTTGTGTGGATCACCAGTGGTCCATGCACTATGCTGAGAAACCACTGGTCTGGAGCAAAGATGGGTAAAGTCAGGCCCTCCAGATATTGTTAATTCCCAGCAGCAAAAGAGGATAACAGTTGTAGTCCATCAACATCTGGAGGATCCATTCTAAACTCTAGAGTCTCTCAAACACATAAAATGCCCTCAAAAAGTATTTGGAGATACCATTAGGCTTAACATTGGTCTAGATTTCCACACACCCTGCTTGCATGGAGACCCAACTGAAAATATCATATGAATTACTTGTAGAGGGTTGTCCAAAATGGTGGGGCTTCAATCATGATGCCGCACCCACCCCCTTGCAAATTTTGATTTCCACTGCAGATGGCCCTGGATTGATCCAAGATACTTCCTAATACCTCCTTGAAAGATGCAAATCTATCTGATGATAAATGAAAATGATTTTTTGAACACTTCATTGTCTTTTGTTTGGCTTTTACCATTGTGTACTTTATAAAGAGAAAGCTAACATAAGACCAAAAAGTTAGTTTTGTTATTTAGAGAAACGGGGCGGAGAGAAACTCACTGTTTGTTAATCAAGCACAACAGGTAAAGACATGTTTCCATGCATTCTTTCCTTTACCTGCTAGCTAGATGCCTCCTTTATAGACACCTGTTGTTATTCACAGCCACTTTGAATTTTGGCCTGGGTCACCTGGTGCATTTCCAAGCAGCTGTGGAATGTCAAGATTGTAGCCTAACCTACTGTTTCAGTTAAAAGAAAAAAAAAATTAAAGGCCTCTTGTATCCCAGATTCATTGAAGTTCTTCCCTCATTTTTTTTCCTCAGTTATGACTTATGACCTTTCCTAAAGTTGCCCATTTGTCATTTCATCACTTTCTGTCTTCAGTTTCTGCTCTGCAATTCAATTTTATCCCTCCTGCTTTGAAACATGCGGAAATGACTTCCTCCATCCACTTTCATATTGTCCAAACAGCTGACAAAACTCTTTCTATTTCAATCTGGGATTCTTCCTAGTCCTTGTGCAAATGTTAGGAATTAAGCTTTAGACTTTCTAAGTCCCAAGCTTGACCATCACTTTTCACTCTTTGCTTCAGCTGCTTAATCTACGCCAAACTACTACAAATTTTCTCTTTCACTTACAAAATTGTAACCTGGGTTCTCATCTTATGATGTGATTATATTAGTGTTATTGCCAAAAATGCCCAAGAAGAAGCATTCCATTCATCTCATTGAGAAGAAGATGCCTCTTCTAATATGCCTCTAACAGCACATAGATGTGTGGGGGGGGGCATCTTTTAGAAGCAGCATATAAATAAATAAAATAAAATAAAACTTCAGGGTTCACGATATGTGCATCCAACTGCCTGCTTAGGACAGGAATCCAAATTAGACCAATCAAATCTGGACTATAGAAACTCAGATGACCTCTAGATGGCAGTATCCAAAAAAAGGCTAACTATTTGTTGCTCCCTAATGGTCATTCAAATTGTTGCAGTCCAAATCTGGTACCTAAATTAAAGCATTCTTAACCAATGGCTATCTAGCCACCATTCGAACACATCCAGTAACAGGGAGTCCTCTATTTCTCTGGCTAATTGGTTCCTGAATCAAACTGTCTTACCATCTCAAAAGACTTCCTAACATTCAATCAGAATCTGTTCCTAACAGAGTCTGTTGTAGGATCAAGTAATCAATCTATAAATATATTGACTATGTTTAGGCTGGAAGTTTAAAAACAAAGGTGCGTCTGACTCACACCATGGTCTTCTCAATCGCCACATATGCCTGTGAAAGTTGGACATTAAAACAGGAAAATAGAAGAAGAACTGATGCATTTGAATTGTGGTGTTGGCCAAGATGATTGAAAATACCATGGACTGCCAGAAGAACAAACATCAGCTTTAGAAGACATACAACCAGAACGTTCCCTAGAGGCGAAGATAACTAGGCTTGGACAATCATACTTTGGGCACATCGTCAGGAAAGACCGATCGCTTGAAAAGGACATCATGTTTGGTAAAGTCGAGGGCCAGCAGAAAAGAGGAAGACCTTCAATGCGCTGGATTGTTACAATCACCGCAACAACGGATGCAAACATTGGAACAGCCAGGCATATGCACAAGACCGAACAGCATTTTGTTCTGTTATACATGGGGTTGCCATGAGTTGTAAACGACTCGACGGCAACTAACAGCAACAACAACAGGCTGGAAGAAAAGTTTAGCAATGGAACATGCTGACAATGCATAAGAGCACCACAGATGGTATGTGACAATGACAACACATTTCACTGCTGTATGCAGGAGACGACTTCCCTTTGCAGACTTCCTTCTCGAGCTACAGCAATGTCTGCAGAAACGGAGATCCAGATAAGCAAGCGCTGTCCCAACCAATCTTACTGGACGTACAAGATTGTTCCCTCAGGGGAGCGTTTAAAATTACAAAGGGGAACAAAACCCCACAGCGTTCACTAGGGGGGGCCCAAGTCAAAGGGGCAAAGTTAGAGGAAGATGTATTTATTTCATGTTATGTAACAGGAATGGGCCATATTTTAGGCATCTAATTTTGGCAACAGCAAAGATCTGACTGGAGGAGTGTGTGATGCAAGATGGGTCTTACATTTGGACAAGGCTTGGAATTTCCATTCTTACTGAGTTGGGGGAGAGGTGAGCTGAGTTAAGCCAATTTTTTAGGGCTTACACTATAGACTTTATGTGTTTTCTGCCTCTGCAATGGAAAGATTTGCGGCAGTTAGAAAAAACTCCAGGGTCTGTAAAAAAAAAAAAGTTGTAGGTCCCTAGTTACCCCGTCGCTGCTGGACATCTTCAATGAACCAGCATTCTATTCATCCATTTCCTTAATGCAGGCATTCAGGTGTTCTCTATGTTACTGAATATAAAGTGTTGCATACCATTCTTACCTACAGGTTCATTTAGCGACTGCCTCATTTAGCCACCATTCACAGTTATGACAGTGATGGAAAAGTAACTTTATGACCAATCTTTGCATTTACGACCTTTGCAGGTCTGTAAAGCAAAGGAAAGCTGAAGTCAGATCATAAAATATAGGCATGGTTTCACTTAGCGACTGCTTCACTTAATGACCAAGTTGCCAGTCCCAGTTGTTGCTAAATGAGGACTACCTGTACTGTTGAAGTCTAACCTAAATAGACAAAGATCATAGTGATTCTGAAATAATCCAAAGGTTGGACCAGTTTGACTTTCAGGGCAAAATGCTGATGAAAATTGAAACGATCCGTGAAAGGCAGTCCCCGCTCAGCAGCATTTCTGAGAGTGGGAGGCCTCCTTCCCAAAAGTGGAGGATCAGAATAAACATTTTCTAAAGGGGTGGAAAAATGAAAATAATTAATGCAACCTGGATCCATAGCAGGGTTCACACAGTGAAGTTGAAAGTTTGGGAGGCACAAGCGTCCTCCAGCGTCTTGATGGGTTGGTGTTTTGTTCATAGCCGCTTTCATTCTTCCCAGCACTGATGGGCATGCATTCTCAGAGTTTTCGGAGTACTCTTCGTTCAGAACATGTAATTACTCCATCAGTCGTTTCCTACTTATTTTGTTAAGGGCACACAACGCAAATCTAAAGAAAACTAATGAAAGGCCCAGAATTTCCATAGCGTGCTTTGCAACAGTGTTTTATTCAGTCAGTATGGTGCCAGTTTTCCTGAAATGTAAATAAGGTTAATGAGATAGAAGGAGATATAGAAAAACGTAGAATTCCTTTTTGTTGTTTGTAAGAAAATCCCATGGCTTTTAGAAAATGCATTCCACGCCTCAGTAAAGAGAAACAGACATGCAAAATTGACGTGCATTTATTTCATTTCTAACATTTGAACCCAGTCTTTCCTCCCCAGAAGCATCCTTGATTTGCCTTTCCTTCAACCACCCATCTGATCCTCACAAACAATCTACCCTGTAGACTGGGTTGAGAGACAGGGCCTGACCCCTTGACCTTCATAGTCAACCCTGGGTTTCCTCAGGTCTCATCCACCTCTGTACCATGACCGTATTGAACTTTAAGCATATATACGCAAGAACCTGGAGCTACCATGCCGTATGTACAGCTCTGTAATGGTGGTTTGGCCCTGTTTTAGTTCTGCTGTGATGTGACAGTCCCTTCAAGCTTCCAAAAAGAACCAGTAGTGAATGCATGGGTGTCTGGTTCAAGGACACAAGAAGCTTTTGTCCTCTACCTGTTAAAATCCCTCCCATCAACCAAACTAGCCTGGGGCTGCTGTGGGTGATAGTTTAGCAAAGCTGGAGCAGCATTTCCCAACCTGAGCCCCTCCAAATTAAATTTGCAATGTGGCCATTGCTGGGAATTCTGGAGATCTGAAGTCCATCTGTCTGGAGGGTGCTTAGGTTAAAAAGACTGACCTGGAGGACTGCAGGTTGCTTCCCTTTCCATGGAGAATCCTTTGCAGATGTCATATTCCTCTTAACCTGCATGGTCATTCTCTGTATCATGTTAAAAATGAGAACTCAGTAGGCTGAAAAAGGAGGAGGAGGAGGAGGAGGAGGAGGAGGAAGAATAGAACACAACAAGAACAGAAGGAACAACAAGAACTATGACAACAGTGAGTATGGAAAAGACAGTAGGAGTCAAGATTGCTACAATCATCCCAAGGTAGGAAGAAATTTTTGTTTTTTAAAATAATCTCTCTTCTGTTAAAAGTTTAGTAGCAAAAGATGAAATGTTGATTTTCTATTGTTCCCACTGTTACAATTTTCAAAGGATTTCAGTGTCCCTGGAAGGAGATTGAATTAATCCTTACACTCTTCTGGTCAACCCCTACCAGCACCACCAGCAGCATAAACATGTCACGGAATATGTTCAGGTATGGATAAGGCAAAGGTTTTCTGCATTATCCTAGGCTTTTTGGGGGAGTGGATTATATTATGTCTCTTTAAGGGATTATGCTATCATTCTGGGATGGTTTCTTGTCTAAGAATGGGAGGAAATCACTACCAATTTTGGCAATTGTGGTTGGAGGAGGAGGGAAATATGAAGCAATTGCCTAAGTTAGCTTCAGGCCTCCCTCCTGCTTTGTTACTTGTCTGAGATGAGTGATTGGACTTATTTTTTCCTCTTGGGGACCACGTAGCTCTTCCTATGGACCTCACGGCTCACAAAAAGAAATGCAGATCCGCTGACCATCCACCTCGTCTAAACCCCCAGGCTGGTAGCGAGCAATGTTTTGTCTGCACAAATCCTTCAAAGTGGGGGCACATTCCAGAGCAAAACTGAGACTGTGGTGGTGGCGGAGGGAGAGCCGATGTGGAGAATATAATTGAAGGCAGAAAGCAACTGTGGGTAAACGTTGTGGGTTATGGGGTGGGGTGGGGACAAGGAGAGAGAAGAGCATTATTGGTGCTCAGGCAAGGAATTCACCACTGGAATGTACAGTATGTAGTGGTTTTTGATTTACTTCCATCAGGACCAGCCACGGCGCAAGCAGCGATTACCAATGCTAGGCGCTGGGTGAATTTGCAGGGTGAGTTGGCTCAGCCAAGATCCTAGACCAAACTGAAAGCTTTCAGAGCTCATATTAGACACATGATAAGTGGATATTATCAACTATGTCTATGGCCCTGAAAGCTTCAATGTTAAGGCAAGACATGCATATACCCAAAAGCAACAGTAGATATGGAAGCAATCTAGGAAAATCTCTGGTGCTTTGACACCTGCCAAAACTAAAATAAATGAATACTAGAATATAAATAGAAAGCACTGGTGATTCATCCCAACGTCCATCTTCTCCCCTATAAAGACCCAACATTGGATGCCTCTAGGAGGCTCTCAAGCTGGAGACATCAGCAGGAACTACTGCCCACCCCATGGCTTTTCCCATTAGGAAGGAGAGAGAGTGGCCAACGGTCTTGGTGCCAACTCTGAACATTGAATTTTTCTAACGATGTCTGATAGGCACTGCTAGGTCTACCCTTTTCATAAATCTATGCAATCCTTTTCATTTATTTAGATGCTATCTCAATCTCGACTCTGCTTTGTATCTACCCATACAGCATATTATATGAACAACATGTGTCACTATATGTAAGATACATGCAGTATTAGTCCATTCAGAGCAGACAAAGACTACTAGAATTGCTAGAAATTATTCTCAGCTGCCAGGGAGGAGCGGGGAGTGACATCATGGATGTCATCAAGTGTCCCGATTTGTTAGATGTGAATTATGTACTTGGTATCAATCTCATTGTAACTGAGACAAATAACATCATAATGTGTGTGGCCTCCTTGTGCCTTCTACCAGATATCTATGCCCTCTTGGTTGATAGTGGATTCCAATACCTTAATTAATTGGCTTGGCTTATAGTGTGAATGAAGCCATTTTGGTTTGTGAGCAAAGCTGCATGAAGCTAGCCAATTCTGATTTAATCATGGTTATGCAACCCAGGCTTTAGCAGAACATGAGAACGCAGGGTCTCTCTGTGTCTGCGGTATGTATTCCCCTCCCCACTGCTGAATCCATGGTGCCGTCCCCTGTCCCACATAGAACAGCATTCATACAGATTGCCTTGTCCCTCCCTGGTTTGAGGGAGTGCGTGCCACGTGTTTCGTTACATTGCTACAAATGCCAATCTTGGTGGCCTACGTGACTTCCATTAGTAGGTCAAGTGGATAAGGAAAAGGTCTATTTTCTGTTAGCAACCTTCTCAGCTACTTCAGGAGAGCAGCCCACCACACTGCCAAACAGCAAAAGCTTTCAGGCAGACTTCTGTGCGATGCTGGTGTTGTCTTTCGGATTTATTGCAATTGCGTATTGTTAGATATGACATTCACCAATTTTCTTATTTAACAGCATTTTATGAGTGCTTAACTGTAGCATGCAACCTTTTTGGCCTCTGACCACAAACGTACAAATTCAACTCAACTCTAGGAGTTTGGAACACTTTCCTTGCCCGAACAATAAATAAACTGACTGTTATATGGATGCTGTAGAAGGAACAGACGGTGAGAAGTACTGCTGCAGGCAGACCCAGCCCCCAGCCCCCAAACGCCCAAAATATAATTAGGAACCCTCCTGAGTAAATATGGCTTGACCTCCAAATGAGCATTAAGCAACTGGGAACTTTCCATATGCAACATGCCAGATGGTTCAAAGCAGGCTTACTAGTTGAACTAAACCCGGCTGTCAGAAAGTAGCTTGTGTGTTGGATTAAAGTTCCCTAGCGATGCAATCCTATGACAGTCTGCTCTGAAGTGACACCCCCCCCCCTGAATCCAATGGGTCTGTTTTTGACGTGAATTGGTTTGGAATTGCAACCTGGGATGCTTGTATAACCCTCAGCTTCTGTTGCTTGCAGAACCAACTCATAAACCATTTCTCAGACTAGACCATTCCCCACACATAATTGCTCCCTAATAAAAGAAGATATTCCTGAAATAAAAAAATGAGAGATACAAAGGTAGCTAAACCCATCTCTCTTCAGCGACTACATGGATTTTTCTTCTTCTTCAAGCAGGCGTTCAACCATGAAGCCATGCCAGACCAGCCTGAGACCTTTGTTTTGGCCTGGTTTCTCCTTAGATCATGTACATGTTTTGCTTGAAGCAGGGCTCAACATGAGGAGGAACAAATTGGTCCAGCAGCCAATTTCGACTTTAACATTGGCGAGAGAGCCATGTCCCCCTCTACGTGGGGGTGGGGGTGGTAGCAATCTACTTTAGAGGGCTATGTTACACACACAGCTACCTTCCAACTTAGGAGAATTGCTAGGTAGGGAGGGGCAGATCCATACAAAATGATTGGAGAGCTGTTACTGCTGGCTGCCTCCCCAGTGCCCATGGTCTGAAGTGGTGGCTGTGCCAACAGTGCCAGTGGCCACAATGCCAATGGGTTCCTCCTCCTCCTGCAGATTTTCTCCTCTTTGAAACCACCTTTCCCCTTCAATTTTTTTTCACTCCTTCTAATTTTGCATTTTTCCCAATTTTTCCCACCCGCTCCTCTTCCCATCTGTTTGGGTACCCATATCACCCTAGGCCTTAATGCTGGCTTTGGCTTAATAGGTTGCATGAACCCAACTACCATGATTTTGGTCTAGCAGTTAAGGCAACCAGCTAGAAACCAGGAGACTGAGAGTTCTAGTCCCGCCTTAGGCATGAAAGCCAGCTGAGTGACTTTGGGCCAGTCCCTCTCTCTCAGCCCAACCCACTTCACAGGGTTGCTGTTGTGGGGAAGATAGGAGGAGGAGTATTAGGTATGTTCGCCGCCTTGAGTTATTTATAACAATAATAAAAGGATAGGAAATAGATAGATAGATAGATAGATAGATAGATAGATAGCTTTGCAAGCCAAGATTCATGACTTAGCAGTCCTGTAAAGGTGTTAAAACAAAAACAAAACAGTAAGCAGAACATAGGAGTCCAGCTGCTGTATTTAAGAGAAGATAGCACAGATCCTTCTTCTGTTAAGGAGGTTCAGGGAGAACTCCTACAAACATAGGTTCGCTAAGTCAGATCAGAGCTGAGATGCCAAAGTCCTCCAGCAGACCTGGGTCAGCAGAATGCAGCCTTGTTCTAGACGCCAGCTGGAATCCTTCAGAACAGCCCTTGGCAGCTGTTGTATTCATTAGAAAAGTGAAATAATGATCAAGTCTCTACCTTTTTCTGAAGCTCGGGTGGATTTTCAGCCATGATTACATTTCACAAACTGACAGCTGAGAAACGGAACGGCAGAGAGAGACACCCGCTCAGCTGCTAGGTTTGGGGTATGTTAAGAGCTTCAGGAAGGCTGTTTCTGTTTCCAGAAGAGAATGCAAATCCAGCACAGCAATACAGTGGCTGTATGAGTTCAAAGGGCCTCAATCCACAGAGCAACAATGGGGCATTGGTGATTATGGGATGCCACACAGGACATGAGATCAAATGTTCAGCAGATGGTTGAGTGCTCATGCTGAGTTTCTTGTTTCACTGTTGTCTTTTGACCTACCCAAAACCACACCGTTAACCAATTCCTTCCACAAAAATGCATCAGCAAACAACCCTCATCCAGATGCTTCAGAAAGTGGATTGTTGAAAACGGTGAACAGGCTGCTGGATTTCAGCTGCTGGTGAATGGGTACTGGGCAAACCAGCCCTGCAAAGTTTAAGTCTTCTTACATCATCTGGAGCCCTCACACTGTAAGTTGGCCTAATTTTAGCTAAGCAGCTTATGTGGACAGAGGCACTACAGTTCTAAACCATGGTGGTGCATGGCTTGAGTGGTGCACTACTCAAGCTAACTATGCATTTGGGGGACGTGCCTGGACTCAGTTGATGGGAAGCACTTGGATTTCTCAGGCCATTGGTGAAAATGAGGAGCAGGAGGTTTTACAGCCTGAAAAAAATTGCAATTTAACTAATGGGAGAAGAGGAATACATTGAAACAGTAACTGAAAGTAACTGAAACTTAAACACTGCATGAAAGCAAGGGATTCCCAGGGGATTTCCATTATTTCTTAGCCCCCAAATAGTTGGAACTAGGGGAATTCATCAACTGTATTTACACTTCATCCTTTGCCATCACTTGTTTAGGCATAGTTTCTTGAATAAACTAAAGTAAGCCAGATTCATAGAACATGCTAAGCTATAAACCATGCTTTATATTGCAACTCATTATTGGCTGGGTTCAAATGACATGCTAAGCCCAGAGCAAGCAACCTATATCATGGCTTAGCATGATATATGAAGGAAGGAATTCTTGGTGGCTAAGCAGGCTTGGGAAATACGAACTTTGCCTAAAGATCATGGTAGAAGCTTGAGAAGGCCAATGGTATTCTCAGGATTAACAAGGGAAGGAAATGACCTGTTGAACTATGGCACCCACCATACCTTCCTATTGGCCATACTAGTTCAGTATGGTGGACAGGTTCCCTATCTCTGACATATAGGTGGAACTCATGCTCTAGTTAAAACCTAGGGGCTGATATTACTAATCAAAGCACCATTTCGAGGACTGGTATGGTTTACTGAATTAAGTCACTAATGATGGTTGAAATATGTTGGGACTTACCCATGTTTCCCTGGAATGGCGAGAGAGAGAAATCATGGATATCCCATACAAAACAAATTAACCAGGGCTACTCACAAAGCCAGCTGTTCCAGATCAATTGTGCAGGTGTGCTTCCAACTTGAACCATGGCTTTCATTTGCAACTTGCAGTTGCTACTAACTTTTCGACTGGAAGCCTTCAGGGCAATGGGCACTTCCTGGTCTGAAGAAGCAGAGTTGTGGGATGGGCTCTCTTCGATGAATAGCTGTGAACTTGTTTTCGAATTTAAAGAGGCAAGCCTACCCCTAGCCTAACCTCCAGGGGGTCACTGTGGTCCAGCCTTCTCTAATCTGTTCTCCAGATGTGTGGAACTTCAACTCCCATAAGCTCCAACTGTGTAATTACGAAAATCAAAGCCCAGCAGATCTAGAGGCCTCTAGTTCTATGTTTCAAATCAAGTCTTTCTTGGTTGCTTCATAAAAATATTCAACGAAGAGCCAAAACAAAGCCCAGCATAACTTTATAAGCCAAGAACAGTTCCACAAAGACCAGAGTCTCACACCCTGAATGACCCCAAATTCAGTACCATGCATACCTTTCATATTTGCAAGCAGGCCTTGCCTTTCCCACATCTCTTCTGATAGCTGGATGACTAACTTCCTGCTCTTTCTTTATCTCTTGGGAAAGAGAATGAAATTGAGCAGGCAGAACTCCAAATGTGTGCATGGAGCCCCAGAAGGCATCTTACCTTGGGCCTCCTCCCGGGTAGCCCTCCTGGATAAAGACCCCAGTGATGGGAAATGGCTCCGTTTCTTGAACCCTAGATTCCAAGGTGGCCTCCAAATATCTGACCCTTGACATCCCCCAAATTCCATTTCCAGATTTCTTTTTAAGGATGCTTCTAATTAAAAATAAATCCAATGAGCAACTGGGTTACTGCCAGGCAATGTGCTAACCTCCAGCATGATCTTCATTTCCAGAAATGGACTTAGGCTGCCCCATGTACCCTGCAGGCCTTCTTAGGAAATAAGAATAGCTGCAATCCAGGGCTCTTTTGAAAGGGGGCCCACCTGCCAGGAAAACAAAATAATAATCTGACATTACCTTGGGAGACTCACAAGGATAGCAGAGAACCCAACTTCCTACTTTGCCTTCTGGTACATGAAGCTTGACTGGCCAGGCCCACTGTGGCAGCCATATTGTGAGTGTGCTCACAACTTGCTGTCAAAATTCCCTACCATAAACCAGCCCTGTCTGTACCACCCATGAATCTGTCCCACCCCCACAAGACAATACTATCACTGTAACACAATAGAAATTATTTGGGGGAGGGAAGGGTGTGGAGTTCCTTTCCTTATTCCTGTTATATCTAGGTTTACAATGGGAGTTGGCTGATCAGAAATAAGCACATGGTCGAGCTAAATTAAACACAGGAACTCCCAAAATTGGGTGTGGACACAGGTCACAATCATGAAAGACAGGGCCTGCAGAAGAATGCTTTTTTTTAAATGTACAATTTTTATTAAAACTTTTAAAAAAGAAAAAATCTAATGCGAACTAATATAAAGAGAAAAGAGAAAGCAAAAGAGAGAGCAAAAAGTGCAAGAAAAGAAAAAAAGTTTTTAAAAAATAGGAAAGGAAAAAAAAGATACAAAGCAGTGGCTTCCGACATTCTTCATAACAGTTAAAAGTTGCAGAATGTTTTTTAGAGCATGGGATGGCTTCTGCTTTAAAAGAGATCCTTTCCTATCACATCTATGCACAGCAGATTCTAGGTCTACCCCATCAGAGCAGCCCTGCACACCCCATTCATCTTAAGGGGACTTGCTTTTCAAAAGCATGTAGCTATTAGCAAGTGTTTAAAAAAAAAAAAACAGAATTCAGGGGTTGTCCTCCGAAGCTGACGGGCCCCACCAATCCACTGCTTCAGGTTGCCAGATAACTTTCAGCCTGCATTTCTTTCACTATAAACAGAGAAAAAAATGAGACTTTACTGAGGGATAAAAATAGAAAGCAAAAGTGACTGAAATGTTCTCATGTCCTTTAATTGCTTCCTTATTCACTTTTGATTGTACTCTGTGGACAGTGAAAGTAAATAAAAAAATCAGGTACACCTTGACTTTAACCATTGTGTGCATAACATGTATAGCTGATGCAAACATGGACGCACGCAGCAAGCCTGCTGCTTAGATCTTATTATTTCTAAAATTGAAATACAGTTCTCATTCCTCAATATACTATATTGGTTTTTAAGTTCATGTTTAGATTTTTACATACTGTTCTGGCTGTAAACCACATTGATTAATGCCCCATCTCTCTGGATGATCAATCGAACAAGCAAGGAAGCAGACTAGAAAACTTGCACGTTGGCAAACAGTCTAGAATAGTTTTTCCCATCCTGGCACTCTACAGATAAGATGGATCCACAACTCTCAGGGCCACCAGCTTGTTGAAGCTCTAGGCCTGACGCATCAGCAGTTGTGGGGAAGGAGGGAGCGGGGGAGAATGGCCTCTAGTCTGTAAGATAAGGTGGTCCCACTTTTCTTAGCATTAAGATGGCCTTGGTGGTCTTCAGAGGGGGCAACAGCACTGGAGGATTCCTCTGTTGCAGGGTTTCTCAACCAGGGTTCCATGGAAACCCAGGGGTCCCCTAGGAGATCACAATTTATTTAAACCCTGGGAGATCACAATTTATTTAAAAAATTAGTTCAAATTTGGGCAACTTCACATTAGAGGTAAGTTTTGTTCTTTATTTTTAGTTTAAGAACACCATTAATGCATATATAAAGGCCTACACATAAATTTAATAATTTTGTGACTTCTGGCCTACTGTAGATTTGAGCTTGAATGTGCAGGGGTTCCCTGAGGCCTAAAAGGTATTTCGAGGGTCCCTCCAGGGTCAAAAGGTTAAGAAAGGCTGCTCTATTGGCTTTGTCTTTTGTGTCCTATTTTGGAGGATTTTAAACCATAAAGCATCTTGTAAGGGCAGAAAGACAGCATTAAATAAATGCAAACAATCAGTAAATCCTGTGCTCAGACACTGATCTTGCAAATTATATCCCGCCCCATTGGCTTCAAAGGAGCTGAATTCTACCTGTCCCTTTGCAGAGGCTGCTTTTGAACAATGGGCTGAAACACCAGGCCTTCAGCACAGAACCTGGGTTAGCAAAAGTTCTGTGGATTTTTGGTACGTGCCTAAATGAGAAAAGCGACACATGGTGAGATTTGCTCCTGTGGAAAAGGTTAATCTTGGATTTCAAGTCTCAACAATTTTTTTGTGTTAAACTTTAAAAAGACAGGTGGCAAATTAAGTGGCTATTATCAACCCCTGTCCCATCAGCAGTTACCAAGCAGATGCACAAAGTTCTTTCAGGAAAGGAGGAAAATATCAAAGTTGCCATTTTTCCAACCTCACCTCATCTTTTAAAAAACTTTTTTGCAATGTAGAAAAGATTTCAGGAGGGCTTAAAGAACGTATTTAAAGATCTAGGTCTCTTCAAAAGCAGACTACTCTGGGGCCAGTAATCGGTGTCCTAAATTAAGTTCGGCAGCTTTCAGAGAAGACTTTCTAGGCAAAGTCGCAGAACTTCTTTGAAGATTCTTGGGGAGGTGAAGTAATGAAACAGAAAAAACTTGGCTCCAGTTTTACTTCTGCGGGTACATTAAGTTCATCATCCCCAACCATGGTGCCCTCTAGTGTGCTTTTGTGGGGACATGTACCATGAGTATGTCTAATCCTGGCGGGGTTGCTCAAATTAAAAAGTGAAAGCAAAAGAAGTCAAAACATGGATCTAAACACCAAAAGGGTAGGGCATGCTTTGAAAATGATTGCATGGTGTCTTTTTTTGGGAGCTTCTGTGCAGGCCAGAAGATACATGTCTTAATGAGCTGGTTCTTTAAAGCAGCTGTATCTCCCCATTAATGCAGAAGCCCAAGAAAAGATGTAGCGGCTTTAAAGAGGTGCTGTCTCCACGTTTTCACGTGTTCTTCCAAATCATGCAGTCCCCCAAGCTAACACATACACCAAAAGACTAACATCTGAATGTCGTGATCTTCAATTCACTGTCACTCAACCATAGCCATGTATGGCTTCTCAGGACTCCTATACCCCTTGCGAGATTTGCACCTGATCTGCCAAGATAGGCCGTGTTTCTGTTTCTCCACCGCTGCTAATGCTTTGAACGTGGCATTCATCACATGTGCCACAGGCACACCGCTGCACAACGGCCCTGGAAGGAAAGGTTCCCAAACTACATTGTGAGACAGAAAGTACGCTGTGACATAAGCATCTGAAAGGCTTGCAGGAAATCTGTCCTGCATTCATAAAGATGGCATCAAGCCTCCTGCTTGCTGGAACATGGAAGCCATAGCATTTATCTCCCTCTAGAGCAAACAAAAAGCATTAAAAACAAGGAACAGCTTTTTCCTGAACGCATTTCAACTCTACCTGCCCGCTAGGCCTTTAAAAAAAAAAAAAAGTCCACATGAAGTTGCTCATAGACTTGTTTAAAATAAAAATATTCAGTTATGTTTATTCACAAATTAAAACTGTACAAGCTAAAGGACACAAAACACTTCTCAAGACTATTTTGTACAATACACAGTATATCAATTACCAAAACTAGAACTGTTAAACAAGTTATAAGACAGGTACAGCCAAGAAAGCAACTGGAGAGCTTTTCTTTTTTTAAAAAAAATGGTATTTAACAAAAATAGATGTTAACCAGCTACCAGTATTATACAATGATAAATACTTCAAAAATATATTAAGTTATATGGAGTTTCTGGATTTGACAGGAAATCCACAGAAATCCCAGCCTTCAATGGACTTCCAAATATACCAATTTTAAAAAGGTTTTTTTTTTTAATAGTTAAACAACTTCAGTTAAGAACTGGTTCTGCAGCCTTGACTGTTTTGGTATCAACATTCTTGACATCTACTTGTAGTGTAACTTAAGAGTTATGTCATTATAACAAAAACATGTAAGGTATAGTGCTCTGTGCTACATGGAACTTGCAACGTTATGTTATCGAGTGGCCTCGGTATGATTTGCATTGCACCACAGGAGGAGTAAGCTGTTCATTCTTGTTAATACTGGCTCACATTTCACAAGGCAATGATCCCTCCCCATCCTCCCCCGCCCCACCCCACACACGCACACAAAGAAAGGCAAACACATCTCCCACTTGGTTCCATCACAAGTCCACCATGAACAAGTAGCATTAACACCCAGCACTCCACGGTTCCCAGGACA
Organism: Candoia aspera; assembly: GCF_035149785.1. Classification (NCBI taxonomy): domain Eukaryota; kingdom Metazoa; phylum Chordata; class Lepidosauria; order Squamata; family Candoiidae; genus Candoia; species Candoia aspera. The sequence continues at coordinate 8,098,042 of NC_086165.1, read as the reverse complement.
AATGGTGACGAGGTACGGCCCTCACGCCAAGATCCAGAAGGTGCCCAGTCTCAGGATGAGCGCAAAGAGGCATTCACCAACCACTGGTAGTGCCAGAAGGTGATGTGCTCAGCTAATTTCTGCCCCAACTCTAGTTAAAAATATATATTTATATGTAGGCTTCTATCTCTGACCGTCGTAGAAATATAGAATGGACGTTTCGCTGGGTCGTTAGCAGTTTCAGGAAGGAGCGTGTCCACCCATCCCGTCTCCTTGCAGTCTCAGTCCACTGATGTGTTCTTACCGCACCACCAAGAGAAAAGCCAATCCGGCTAAGCCAAATCCCGCTGCCGCCATAATAGCATTGCTTATGGTACTGCTCTGGTCAGCTGCATCTGAACCATGCTTGTTGAAGAAGTGGTAGAAGCCATCCTGGAAGAGAAGAGAGAGCAAGCGACACTGAGTCAGGTTTTTCTGATCCTCCGCCACTGGAAGCTTCAAGCCCTTCTTTGTAAGCCAGGTAACTTGTGGACTCCCACAATTCGTCGCCCATCAAACGCGATGGACTTCAGTGCCCAGAACTCCAAGTCGCCATGACAGCTAAGCAGGGGGAGAGTTGGCCCAGCTGACTTGGAGCACACCAGGTTAGGTTGGAAAAAGTGGGCTAGTCTTCATGTTGGTGCAAAGGAGACATTCAATGGCATTGATGGGGAATGACATCAAAAGGTAGAGGATACAAGCCAGTTCTAAGCTAGAAGCGAAATTAAGAGGTGCCAAGTGTGCAATATTCCTCCACAAAGTGAGCTGGCAAATAAACAAAGAGCTGCAGATCTGGAACCAACACTGCTGATGGTATGAGAGATGCTTCAAGCATCAGGTCTTTGCTACTTCAATACATTTCCAAATCAAGTGGAAAAGGAAGAGATCCTGGACACCCATTAGCTGAATACGAAGAAGCATCTTTGATCTTCTTTCCCACCAAGAAAACAGGTGCAGACTTTTGCCAATAGGGACTGATGGCTGTACCATCAGCCACAGAAAAAATGAGGATTGCACTATTGTGCTTGCAATAAGAATGGGGCTGTCCAAACACCACTCGGGAAGCCGGAATCCCATTCGCACAAAACCAAACATCATTGTTATGTGTATGTGTTCTTGCTCAGTTCCAAGCCCGCTTGTGCCAGAAATGAACCAGCAGCTGTGTTGCCGCCTCTTTATTCAGAATAATCAAGAATGACAAGAATATGACTCCAGATGGCCATGTTTGAACTCCTATCTGGCAGATGTCTATGCAAATTGGTCCTACCCTTAATTTCTTTCGGAACTTTGTTCTTTACCACTTTAATTTGGGCAAACACCGGGGAGACGGGAGGGTGGATGTCAGTTGACACGTCTGCCAGCAGCGGCCACTCGGATCATTAGCATTCAGGTGGGCTGCTTTCAGACATGACCAACCCTCATTCTTTTGAGCAGGAGAACCAAATGGCACGAGTCACCATTCAGAGCTACTGGGGCAAAGGTGCCTGAGCGATTCCAAAAGCAGAAAATATGCAGCACCAAAAATAAGGAGGTCTAGAATGAAATATGTATTCTTTCCCTCTTCCCTTAAAAAAAAACAAAACTTTGCCATTACATTACTGGGTGTCACTCAGATTTCTTCTAAGATGGGGCCTGAAGGAAGAGCAGCTAAAACTGTAAAGAGGGTTGTAACCAAGAAGGGAAATAGAGGGTCTAAAAGAAATTAAGGGAGACAGAAAGTCTATATCCATCAGTTTCACTTAATGACCATCTACTTCCTCTTGCAGTGATTCAGCATGGCCAAAATGCTTGCAGAGTCTTTTCCAGCATTTGGGATTCAACCTCTGATCTTATAATACAGCAAGAACATGTAGGACTACATCCCAGCAGGTAGAAGAAGAGCAAGTAGACAAACACAGACATGGATGTGCATTTGGACTTCCATCTACTCCTTCCAGCCACCAACACCAAGGAGACTACTACTTATTTAAGGCAGCTTTCTCCAACCCAGCACTGTTCACAGCTGCAGAGGACTACAATTCCCAGAGTTCCTAGTCTCAGTCTCTATCCTTCTGGCAGGTCCTAAGATGGAGGAGGTGGATCTAAGACAAAAGTGCCCAACCTGAAGCTCAGGGACACAAGTGGCCGCCAGAGGCCCTCCCAAGGTTATCACCAAATGGTTACTTTGCATGTTCCAGGAAATGAAAAGTTACATGACTGGTAATCATGTTCAATAAAATGTAGTTAATCAGGGTTGAAGTTTTAAAAAATCCATAGCCCACTCTCTCTTGGGAGGATTAGAACATAAAAGGGAAAGGTCAGAAAGGATCTTCGAAATCATCTAACCCTACTTTCCATCCAGCGCAAAAATCCACTATAGTCACCCAGCCTCTCTTCAAACCCACCCAGCAACGGAGAGTCCGCCATCATGAACCCTTCTTCCTATTAGGACATTCTCCTATGTCCAACCGAAACTTACTTCCTTGTAATTTAGACTCCTGGTTTCCCACGCGTCTTCTGGAATGTCTGCCCCATCTTCTACATGGTGGCCCTTCCCAACCTTGGAAACAGCTCTCGTGTCTCCCTGCAATCTTTTCTTCTCCAAACTAAACATCTCCAACACATCCAACCATTCCTCTCAAGTTGTTTCCTTCCAAGCTCCTGATCATCGGGGTTACTGTCCTCTCTCAACCTGGATAAAGGTGTCCACCTTGATGTAAGGGATAAAACTGGAGACCCACAATCTGCCATTGAAGCCAGTATCATACACTGTCATTTCTCCCCCCACCAAAAAAAAAGTTTTATTTTTGGAATGAAGACACCACCAGTCTTCTACAATAGCATCCCAATTATCAGCTCCTGGGGAAAGCAGCCACAAGTGGGGCTGGCAGAATTCAAATACACTGGAGAAGTCAAGTTTCTGGAAATAACCTATTACTGATTTCCTTGCAGTAAAGCCTGTAACTAAACTACATACCCATCACATGCAAAAGTCACACAGGGCAAATGTTCCTGCCTTGAAAAAAGTTGGGCTTCCAGACATCTGTAGCCAGACATGTGATTCACACTCAGCTCACACATGTTCCTATCCTTGAATCACGTAGGTGGGAAAGTCTTGCCAGCAGACTTTAGAAAAATCTTATTGCCAGCAGACTTCTGGCCAGCTTCACAGATGGTCCCTGCGCCTACCCGGGAAACAGCATCTTATTTCACCTTTCATAGATTAGAAAATGCACTTTTGTCCAGTTTAAACCTTTGATGCAGCCTGTGGGCAGCAGTCAAATGCAGAATATGATCGCAGAGATCCAGGGATGGTGGGGGGGAGTAGAGAGAACGGCCCACAAGCGAAGAGGTGGCTTTGAATAGACTTACTTTCTCTCCCCTGGCCTGTTTGAAAACCGAGAACTGAATGAAGGTTTCTATGTATTCTTTACCCGTAGTACTGTGAGAAATAGTTGCTTTGAAGTTGATTATTCACATTCCTGGCCAAGGTTTACACCCGCGCCCACTCAACAATAGCTAAGGTTGGATTTTGCAGAGCAGCAAGAAATCCTACACTGTGGAGTGGGGGCGAGAGAACAAGCTCGTAATATACACAGAGGGAAGTTTCTATAACCTTCAGCTGGGCCAGATGCAAAAAAAAAAAAACAACCCTTTGTTGTTGCTGACCTAAAAGATTAGCCAAGGACATTTCTTCTGCTATCAGCAATAACTTTCTCATTTTAGTGACCTCCAGGTGCGTTAGACTACAACTCCCAACTTCCCCAGCCAGGAGAGCCAACAGGTTGGGATAGGCTGATCCTCACATTCAGAAAAAGGATGTTTTGCTGGCAGCTATTCAGTAACAGAGTTACTGTATCTCATGGGGTTCCGAGTTACATTGCAACAATCTTATCAAGAAAGGATAAAAAAATGGGCTAGACTTCTTGAGCTATCAGCAAGGGCTGGAAAGATGCCAAGCACTTAAGAATGCAAAAAATTCTCTCTTGTTCTGATTATATCCAAGACAAAACAAAGGCTTTTGTTGGCGGTAGTCTAATTCAAGTAGGTGGACGGGAAAGTCCAATAAAAGCTCGCAAGAACAAATCACGTTACTGGAGTTGCATTTGATTTCCCACGGGGCTTTGTTGGATCAGCTGTGCCAGAGTCTCAGGGCCTGGGTTCCATCTCTGCATTAAGCCACAATTACCTTGGGTTGGGTTGGTCTGGGCTTTGTAGACTGTGCGAACTGAGCCACTCTACTTGCTAGCCATTTTGTGGCTTTGTTCAGGATGAGTTGTGGCTTAGTCAATAAACCATGGATTGGCCTGTAAACCCAGCCAATGGAAAGACATTATTAGGCTGGACAAGCTCAAGTGCCAAAGAGTTTCCACACTGCAGGTCTTGGCCCAGTTTTGATTAGAGATACGGCATCACAACTACCCAATCTTCACCACCCATAAGAAAAAAAGCAATGATTTTACCGGGGAAGCCATGAAAACCTACAGACCTGCCTGCTATTCCTGTTTACCTCAGTTTACTTTGACTGATGGATTCTAAACCTTACAGGAGATGACATGAAAGACCCATCCCTGGTCGAACAAGCTCTGCAGCATTCATGAGAACATTTCTGGCCAGCAGGGCAAACGGGATAGAATGTAAGAAGTCAAGTCAAACACTACTGGATTAGACTAAAGGTCCAGGAACCAGACTCCCATGGTAGTCAACCTCCATCTTCAGAGAGCTCAGAAGCACAACTGGTATGAAACTGCAGCCTCCTGTTCCTCATTAGCTGGTACTCGCATATTTGCTCCTCTGAACCTGGAGCAAATGTATAGTTGCAACTAGTAGCCACCAACAGCCTTCAACATGCCCTTGCCCAAGCCATCTAAATTGATGGCCATTACACCAGAAACCGATACCTGAAATGGAAAGCCCATGGCTCTCCAGAGGTTAATGGACTCTGATTTCCACTACCTGAAAGTAGCAACCAAGCAGACATTAGCTAATGGGAGGCGGAGCTCGATGACTCTAGACGTTGACTTGGAAGTTCCCCACTTCTCCTTTCATCTCCAGAGCATGCTCCATCATGTGGTTAACTTGGTTACTCTGGGTCAGTTTATATCAGCCTTACCTATTTCACAGAACTGTTTCATGATAGAACAAGCTGGGGGCACTTCTATATATACCTCTTGGAGGAAAAGTAGACTCTACTGGAAACACAACTACAACCTTAAGACTTTGGAGATAACCCCTTCTTTACTCAAGATAAAGGAGATACACCCTTTTGACTCAGCCACATTTTTCCAAATTAGCAGACACGAGCATCATTTCTGCTATTCCCCTCTTGGTCCTTATCTTTACTGCATTTTGGTAAGGATCTGCCCTTGGCAGCATCTCTGCAGCTTGAGCTGGTCCAGAATGTGGCATGTAATGGTGGGCTGAAAGCAAGACTTGTAACAAATATTGCAGGTCCTCCTTAATGTTTCCCTGTTCCAAAGATTTTGGCTGAGAAATCTGTACAAGGGAACACTTTCTTCTATATAAACAGAAAGTACAGCTGGGCTTTGTTTCATTCATCAAGGTTTAGGGCAAAAAGCTATATTCCTAGCAGTACCACCAGAGGAAGAATCCATTTGCTAGAACTCAAGAGTCCCAGATGCCATCCAGTTCTACAAAAAAGCGAATTGAATGGAGACTTACACGTTCTACATAAAGTATCAGCTGCGTTTTCCATCTCCAGTTTCAAGGGAAAGACTTCTTTCCCACCATGTCGATTAAATATGAGCACATCTTGAGCAGAGCAAAGCAATGGTTCAATGGTCACATCTAGGACACCACAGCTACGATCATCTGATGAAGAAACGCATGCACACCCACAGTTGCCATGGTGCATGCTTCCAAACTCCTGGGGTTATACCCACCCTCCTTCTACTTAACTATATACCAGCTTGATTCACACATCATGCTAAGCCATAAAGTGACTTGTCTGGTTTTGCCTTAGGATATGTGCAAATCCAGCCAGTGGCTTGTAAACCATTGTTTCACAGTTTAACACATTATACAAGCCCAATGAGTTCTGGTTTATTTTTTGCAAGCCACAGTTAACCACGCCATGGTTTCATGAGATGCATGAGTCTACTCTCAAGGTTCTTGGTCTGAAGAGTACCATCTGTCAGGTACTTCCTGTCCAGGCTGGACTTGCATAAAACAAGACAGCTGCCTTATTACCTGCCTGTAAACTAAAATTCACAGGAAACCTATTCCTCTGTAAATATTTTGAAATACTGGACACAATGGATGGGTCTGTCGGCAAGCAATCCACATTTGGACGAAGTTACCCAGGTGCAGCCCTTTACCTGGTCAGCCCTGAAGACCAGAATTGTCCTGCTTCATGCTAGTCCCAATTTCAGAGAAAGCAGATTGGAAGAGAAGACCCCATCAATCCAGAAGAACCAGGGCCCAACCGAGGTGAGATTCACTCATCGCATTAAGCCAGGGTTTGCTTAACTATGATCTGAAAAGATCTTAGCAGGCTGGTTTCAAACAGCACATTAAACCAGAAGGTACAGTTAGACCACCAACAGCTGGAATGCGCTAAAGCCATAAGCAAACGAATCACATGACTTAGTACAATACGGGAACGCCACAGTGTGAAACTATGCAGAAAAGGTTCTCAGGATGTGTCGGGGGACAGGAGGCTGCCTTAAGCTGCAGGACTGGCAAGAGTAAAGACAAAGAAATTTTGCCCCAATTCCACCCATCTAGGCAGATTCCAGGGGCCTTTGGGAGAATCACTTTGAGGAGGAATAGTTGGTTCACCAGGCAAAGGGTGGCAACTCCACGGGCCAAGCAACCAAGTTGCTGCTGTTTCTCCACGGCACCTTCGTTTGAAGCCCGTCACCCTTAGCAGGTTTTGTTTGCACACTCTGCTTCAAGGGCAGGTGCTGGGCCTTTAAGCTCCATCAGCTGCCAGCCCGGCGGGCACAGCTTGTCCCCGAAGCCACGCCGCACCGCCCAGCCCAGGCTCCAACTCCAGGCAGCCCACTTTCGCAGTACGTGCAATGCATTAATAATGCGGCTCCCCTGCGCTCAAGCTGCCTGCGCCTGTAGCAAAATTTAAAAAGCAACCAGCCCCTTAATAGGGAGAAAGGGAGATATGGCGGTGGGGGGGGGGGGGAGAGAGAAGGGAAAGCAGATTCCAAGAAAAGCGCTTTCTAAGGCAACTTCTCACGGTTTGTCCGCGTTTGCTTCCCTTATATGGGAAAAAATTATCCGGGCCTCCCTGATGTAACCAGCCTCAGTCATCCCTCCCCTGCCTCGCCCTCCTTCCCCGTAATTCTGCTCCCCTCCTGGTCTGCATCGGGGCTGCGGCGGGGGTGGGGGAAGGGGGAGCCGGCCAGCAAAGCACAGCGGCGGGAGCCTCCGCGGCCGGCGACCGAGGGCGCATCCGAGGCGGCCGGCGAAGCGTTCGCGCCAAGGTCACGCACTCCGCCGCGGCGCTGCAGCCCAGACGGGGGGGGGGGGATGCGGGCGAGGGCCGGCGGCTGCCAGAGCCGCATCTTCGGCGGCTCCTACTTCGGGGAAAAGGGCACCCGGCGCCGGGCAGGGGCCCGGGGCTCCCCCCCGCCCGGCGCGCGCGAAGGCCGGCGAGCAGAGAGCCCGGCTCTTGGCAACGGCGGCCGGCCGGGGTCCGCCGGATCTGAGGGGGGAGCGCGGGAGCAGCGGCCGCGGAATGCGCCCCAGGCCCGAGCCGGGGGGGCAGGCAGGGCGCGGGGGGTGCCGCAGCAGCCGGGGGCGCGCCGAGAACGGCGAGGGGGCCGGGGTCCGCCGCCCGCCCGCCCGCTTACCCAGCCGCCGTGCGCCTCCAGCCAGTCCCGCTGCTCCTCGGCCAGGTAGGCGGCCAGCGCCTCGACCAGGGCGCCGGTCTCGTCGCGAGCCCCCCGCTCGGCCAGCGCCGCCGCCAGGTTGCCGGCGAACACGACCAGCGCCACCACCCGGCCCCAGTTGAGGCCGCCCTCGGCTTCCATCTGCGTCGCCACCCGGCCCAGCAAGGCGGCCGCCTCGCCCGGCTCCGGGAAGGCCGCCGCGCTGCAGGCGCTGCGGAAGAAGAGGCGCTCGCGGCTCTCCAGCTCGTCGGCCACCCGCCGCAGCGTCTCGGCCGTGCGGCCGGGGGGCAGCGCCGCGCCCCCCAGCCGGTGCTGCAGGTAGTCGCCCAGCAGCTGCGCCGTCTCCTCGCGCAGCGCGCCCGGCATGGCGACGCTCTCCTGCCTGCCTGCCTGGCGAGCGCTTCGGGGCGGCGGCGGCGGCGGCCGTTGCAGCGCAGGCGGAGGAGGCGGCGGCGGCGACCAACAAGGCCCAGTACCGGCGCCCGCCGCTGCCTAAGAAGCCGCCTCCGCCCCGTTTGCCCACGTGTCGGCCGGCTTCAGGGCTCCGCCTCCCCGGCCCTTCCGCGCGCGGCGCCGCCGCCTCTCGCCGGAGGAGGGGGGAACTGCAGCGGGGGGCGGGGGACGGACCTGTTGGAAGGGCAGCCCCGGGAAAGGGGGAGCAGGGGGGGAAGAACCAACCCACGCGTTTGCCGCCTCTTCGCGCGCGCGCGCGCGCCGGATCGCTCGATCGCGCCGGTTGGGCTGGACGGGGGGGCGACTGCGGCGTGTGAGGGGGGCTCTCGAGCGGGCGTAACGGGGCGCGGGCTGGGGTCGCCCTTTGGGCCCGTCGGTTAATCGGCAAACCCCGCGGCAGTGAACTTGGGGGTCCCTGAGGCATCTGGGCACGGCCCGTGCTGAGTTAGGGCACGGTAGCCGGGATTTGCCGAACGCAGAAAAAGGATCTGCAAGGGGCGAGTGTATCGCGAAATCCGAGGAGCGGTCCTGCGGGCCAGCTAGTCCAACCGCCTGCTCGGAGGTTATCACCCGCCCTCTCAAGATTTGCAGTGAAGGCGTCCTCACCGCGTCATGTGGCAGGCTGTTCCACTGGCGGATAGCCGGGATAATCAAGGGTCTCCTGCTGGTGCCATCCTAATCCTGCCCCTTGGTGTTTACCCGTTGGGTCTGGGCCAGTTGGGAATGTCCACTCCTCTGGGCCAGCTCTGCGATATCCGGAGGCTGCCATAATCTCTCTCCTCACTCTTCTCATTTGCCGAATAAACACACACACAGTAATTCTTTTATCCATTCCTCTTAAGAGCAGCCTTTCTCAAGCTTGGCTGCTTTCAGCCGTGTGGACTTCAACTCCCAGAATTCCCCAGCCAGCTTTTTTTTTTTTTTGCTAGCTGGGGAATTCTGGGAGTTGAAGTCCACACAGCTGAAAGCAGCCAAGCTTGAGAAAGGCTGCTCTTAAGAGCTTGGTTTCTAGTTCCTTCAGCCTCCTTGAACTTGCTGGAATACCTTTTTGAGCTCATTCACAGAGCAGACTAATTTGTAAGTTGCTTAACCATGACTTTTGGATAAGCCACAGTTGATAGCATTCACGCATCACATTAAACCATCATGACTGAGTTCACACAACACAATCAGCTAAAACTGAACAATCAGTATCACTGCAGGAGTTCAGGCTGGAGTTTTTCTGATCGTCTTGGAAATAGGTCTTGTGCATGCAAAGCTCCACACTTGAGGTCTTCCTTATTCAATTTGGTTTTTATTGGGTGGGGGGGGGTTAGGTTTTTATTTTGTTCTCTCCTTTATTTGTACCCATGGGGAGGGGTCCTAAATAAACAAGAAAAATTCTCTCTTTGCTGATATGAAAAGCTAACAATATTTTTACTTCCAAAGAAACACCAGCAGAGGAAGGGGAAACTCAGTTGCTTCATTGGCTGTGCTGAAGCGCACTGCTGTCAGTTCAATTGCCCCCTCAGCTACAAAGGATCACGAAAAGACAGAAAAAAATAAACCTACATCACAGCTTAGATATCCCATTACTAGAAACCTAGCTGGAAAAACCCTAAAAAATTTTTACCTTTATAATTTTTGTACCGCAGCCTGTTACCGCAAAATGTTCTGCTTTCCTGAAGACAGCTGGCTTCTGGCCTATGACTGCAATGAAATAAACTGAACCAAAGATAGCTGGTTTGTTCTGCACACCAAACCAAAAACCTTAATTTGTCATCCACAGCTTGCATTTCACAGCTAAGGGAACCAGGTTAGTTTAGAAGCCAGTGGCTGTAGCCATATAACATGCTACACTGGGTTAGTTTTAACTTTGGTTGCATAGGGGTCTGTAGAAAGCCACAATGATGTCAGAACGGCACGTGCGTCCTGACATGGTGTCATGACGCATGGCACACACATCGTTTGCGTGCTGACACCATGACGCACATTGTCACTTGCTCCCTTCCCTTGCAGATCCCTGTGCTTAGCATATGTGCACATGTGCATTGAGTGGCTTAGCATGTCGACAAGCCCTGCTGCTCTGGGTAACGCGGGCCAATGCATTCTGCAAACCAGAACATGGGTTAATTCAAGAGCCAAATGAAACACGACCATTACACCGCAGACTCTACTGAAAATTCGGCCATTATTTCAAGACATAATAGGACGGTTTTGGCATAACCTTTTAGGTGAGCACTGACCACGGTGGACCCGGCATGTGGTGCAAACACTGATTATATTCATTTCAGATCCAGTTGTTTTACTGAAGCCCTGTTTAGCTACACAAACATAAACCCAGTGAGCAGAATTTATTTAATGTATGGCTAAGGAAGTATGGGATTAATCAGAAGCGCCCCCAAAATCAAGGTGGTGGCCACAGCCATGCAGCCAATTTTTTTTACACACGTTTTGGGCATCCCTGGGCTATTCAGCTTTCTTCCTTCTTTTCCACCAGGGGGTTTTGGGATCACAGCTCCCCAAATTCTCAAATCTGTATGGCATTGAGAAGGCTGGCTCACCTGCTGACGTATCAGAAATATTAAGCTGCTGTTCAGTTCATAATAAATCCAGGACATTGATAAATGGAGATGTAAAACACCAAAAGGTCACTTGCAAACATGATAATACGTCTCCATTATTGATGGTTTTAACGTGCTGGTCATTTTGTTATTCAAACAACTGAATTGACTCTGCAACTACGTCCATAATATTTCCAACTTTTTTTTTTTAAGAAATGCTAATTTCATTGCATATTATGCCACCTATTTGGAAAGAAAACAAGGGCTATCAGTTTGATACATTTTGACAACCTCGTGGTTTACGATATTTGAACTGCTTTCTTCTTTCATGTAACGATTTTGTCCTCTGCTTTAAAAAAATATTACCATATTGGTACAATGTTTTGGAAGGTTTTAGATTTCAAGGGACGGCCTGGAAGCTGTTGAAAGAAATGAAAAGATTTGGAAAGCTCACTGGTTTTTTATTTATTTATTTTTTATTTTTTGCCCTTCCGGCATCTTTCTCCAAAGTCAGCGTTTTCAAATCAGCTACTGCTTCTTTCGATTGTAGTTTGGTAGATGGATTCTTCCCACCCCCCAAAGCTTTCATCAGCAATGTCAACATGTTTAATGAAAGCTGAAGCTTTTCCCTGCACTTCAGTATTGAAATGAATTGCTAGGTTTGAGGAAAAAGAAGGCAGGTGGGGGGGAGAATTGGGAAAGATGGTTTTGAATGCCTATTTATAATTTATAATAAATGATGTTTTATAATAAAATTGCTTAACTTTCATCTCTGTTGAAGGTCGACAGATGCTGGGATGCAAAGATGTTATGAGGAATCTCTCTGTTTTCCCCTTTGTTTTTCAGTTATTCACACCCTGCTTCTTTTTGCATCCCATCTTCTGTCCTGTGATTTGGGACCTGAGTGATGAAATCAGGGCTAGGCAGTCCATGTCCTGACCCCCCCAACTCACATTTCAGCTGCACAAGGGGGAGGGATGTAGTAAAAGGTGCAAAAAAGCTTCCACAACGTTGAAGAGGTCACTTTTGCACACAAGCAGACTTCCAAACCAAGTAAAAAAAAGGCACCCTGACATTTTCTACCTTCACCGTCCAGTGTTTATTCCAAATAGCCTTTGTAAAGCTGCTCTGCCCTATGAAGGCGCCCCACTGGGCAGAGTGTATTTCCTCCGCAGCCTAGAGAAAATTCTCTGCTGAGACCATCTGCTCCTATATTGATTCTTCAGTATTTCTTGGTCTGAAGAAGGCCAGTTCCCTACTGGTGATTTATAGCATCTTCCTAGCATCACCCAGCCATCGCTGAAGTCATAAAGCCTCTCCTTGTTACAGTTACGCTGGCGTAGCGATGGTTGGGTGAATCTAAAAGGCGTTGTAAGTCACCTACAGGGGAACGACCTAAGAATACTTAAAAAAAATATCATCCATCTCCTTGGCAAAGCGATCTCAACATGGAGATTTTGCAGTCACCAGATGGTGGGGCAGACAAAGCCAAGATCCACCATGCAGCAGATTTCTCCATGCCACTGAACAGATCCTTGGCTCTTCCAAGGGATCCACACGGCAGCATCCGCAGGGAGCCCAGGTGGGCCAGGCTGATGGAAGCAGCTTCACAAGACAAATCTCACCCGTTTTGTTCATGCATCATGGTGTCATACCCATGTACAAAATGATCGGTACTTCTGTTTGACTACGGAAAGCAGCGAGATACTTTGCTTTGCTATCCCATATCAAAATGACGGACAGCCCGTTTTTCAGGGCAACAATCCACCCAAACTGGTTGGCAAGCAGTCTCAACTGTAAATGAAGCAGGTTGCAAATATTATTTAAACAACCTATGATTTTAACTGTGCCAAAACAGCTTCCTGAGAGCTGTTACATATCGTCCTGATGAACTCCAGGAGCAGAAAACCCCAGCCTGACAATTTAGTCTGCTCAGGTTGCATCAAGGGATTCTTTGAAAGAGAAATTCTCCAACTTCTTCCATACAGGAAAGAATTCTGGTCCAGCCAAGAGTCCTTTGTACAGCCCAGAACTTCTACGACCAGCCCCTAACAACAGTACTGCAGTTCTGCATCAGTTTTCTTGAGGATGTTGAGTAAAATTAGCACTGGTGACTCTTCCTTGGCAGCCATGTTTTTAAAAATACATACATACATACATAGGCTAACCTCTCCCAGAAGGATTGCAAGACTGACCTGTCATGGATATGGTATCGGAAGCATCTATTAAAACAAAAGTATTTCAAATCTATCAATCAAATCAATCAAAGGATGGAACAGCGCATGGTATTTTGGCAAAAGAGTCAGGTTCCAACTCACTGGAGACAGCCATTCCAAGCGTGTCTAGCCAGCCTGTCCTTATTCCCAAACAGACGTGCACCATATCGTTCCGCGTGAGATCCAAAGTGGTCTTTAGGCTAAGAACGTGGGACATACTGAACGGAGCATGGCCTTGTCCGAAATCCAGAGAGACAACCCAGAGACAACAATCCTCTGTATGTAAAATACAATTTATTATAGTGAAGCCATTCATAAGTTAATCAACACCACATATTCCATTCAAAACGCAAAATATCTCACCAATAAATACTGCATCAAAGTGTGCGTCAGTTCGTCACTGCATCACAAGCTAACAGTGGCAATTTCTACAGGGCACCCCACTGTTCAAGGGGCAAAATGGGCCGCCCACATCATAAAAGGACATCAATCCATTTCCAAGCTGAAAGTGTAGGGAAGTGATTTGTCAAGCTGTTTCCAGAAATGGTGGAACATCAATACCTAGAAACATCTTATGGAATCACCTAGAAATATTTACATTTCTTCCTTTAAAATCTAGGCCTGTGCATACGGATTCAAAGAAGTCCCATGAAGCCACTTCAATTAATCCTTCTTTCTAAAAAAAATAAATAAAATTAATTCTATATGCTGCCTTTGAAAATTTTCCAATTTAAATTCACCAGCTGAAGGGCAGTAACTCTACTTGAAAAATGGCCCATTGTACTCCATATAAATTTTCTTTTCTTGGGGAAGGAGTATCTTTAGAGGAAGCCCAGGAGCAAGAAAAGAGAATCCTGCCTCTTGGCAGTATGGTTACAGAATTAAGAAAAAGATGCCAATGGCTTGGTCACTTATGTTAGGTTGCTTTCGGTAAAAAAAATCAGATGGAGGTTGCCTTGTTCCCATATTTCAGTGGTGTGATTTCAGAAGGTCTATCTAAGGAGAAAAAAGGAACTCAGGACACCCTGGCTTGCAGACTGCCCATCCTACTACTATTAGGAGCTCTATTCTCCTGGGGGATGTTCCTCAAAGCACAAGCTGTTAATGGGAAGGATTGCAGTTCACGTGAATGGAGCAGATGACCCCTTTTTCTTTCTATCTTTTTTTTTTTTTGCCACATGTGCACCATCCCTTCCTCTCCATCCAGCAAAGGAAAAATCAGTTTTGTTGACCAAACACAACACTTTCAGATGGTCTTTGAAATTAGGCCAACAGTCAATCCCTGATGGAAAGCCCAACTTCCCAGACTCCAACATAGTTCTACACCCATTGCTAAGAGAGTGGAACTCTTGGGCCTACTGTGTACCACTCAAGCTCCACATCTTCCTAATCAAGACTTAAGCACCTCCAAGTATTTTTTCCAGTTATTTTCTGGACATCTGAATCCTGCTCCCCATCCAAAGTATTTTTATTCCAGGACTGGCTCTACTGTTGGGTAGAGCAGGAAGCAACTGCAAGACTGGAACAGGCCTACAATGGAGAAAACAGACCCCTGGATCTTCTGTTAAACTCTGTGAGAACTTTTGCTGTACAACTGCCCTGCCTCATTCATGTTTTTTCACAGGGGGGAAAAAAAACATTAAGGACAGAAGAAAGATGGAACAGAAGTAGAGTGGAAGCGTCCTGGGGCTGGAAGTAAGCTGAAGTTAAGCTACAGCCAACAGTATTCAGCACCACCAGCTCACAGAAATGGCAAATAAAACCCACTGATTTTAATCTGAATTACTTTTTTTTTAGGTCAAGATTCAGTTAGGGTTGGAGCAAAGAGGGTTCCAGGCCAGGGTCGATGCATGCATTCCATAAAAGCTAAAAGCAGGAAGCAAAGAGGATAAATACACCAGGTTGTCCATCCCCCCAATCTTTTGGGATGGGGTCTCAAGTAATCAGGAGATGTCCGGTCATCAAATCAGATCCCACCCAAAGGGCCTTGCACTCACTCCTATTACGACGCTTTCATCTGACAGTTGATACTTCTACCACGTATTTCCCCCAAGATAATCAAGGCAGTGTAACTCGTCCTCTGCACCACTTCGGGTTTTTTTTTCACACAACCACCTTATGAGGTAGGCTAGGCTGAGAGATAGTGACTGAGGCCACGGGCACCCAGTGTGCTTCACGGCTGAGTGGGGGGGGTTGAACCCCACCCAAGGGGCCTCTTACCCACTGCCCAGCACTGTCTCTCTCTGTCACCTGAGACCTAGAAGAGCAGGGGGAAGAAGTAGGGTCCCTTCTCCTCTTCCTGCTTCTATTATGGAATGTGCAAACAAACCCTCAGATACCCTGATTTAAAGAAAAAAAAAACACCAACCACCTACACCAGTGTCTATTTTAATTCCAAGTCGACTTTAGGAAGGAACGAAATTTCATGCAAACACGACATGTACGGCGTGATTTAAAAGGCTAAAGTCCCCTTAACCGGTTATTAGTTCCCCCAAAGTCTGGCTTTAGAATGATTCATCTCTATTTAAGGAAAAAAGGTAGTTTTGGAAACAGAATTAAAAACATCTTCTTACTAGAGCACGCATAAACTCCCCCCCACCCCGTTCCACCCCCGTATGATAAAAGTATATTTTTCTACCTAGGAGCAGCTTTTATCTGGGCAGCTATGTGGTAAATACTAACAAGGCGGCTTGTTCAGTCCCTTTAAGTCCCCTGTGAACTGGTGTTCCATGGGGGGTGTGATCCTATGATGCCTATGTGGACACGTGTTTGGAAACAGCCCTGCCGTTTAAGCCCAAATCTGTGGAGAAAAACATCAGACAATGATTAGCTTCTTCAAAGAGACTTCCTTCTTGTGCCATTAACTTGTTCTATGACCACAGGAACTTCACATTCATCTGCTTGGCTTATCCCTATCTCCACTCAGAGACGGCTTTATCTGATTGATTTCACAGCCCATACCCGTTGGTTAGAGAGGTTGTACTACAAAATGGCAGTGAGGTAACCACAGGATCTGATGACTTTGTTCAAAATGATGCCCAAGCATCACAACACAAGCGCTGTCCCCTTGTGTGCACGCACCATGCAATGGCATGACACTCGTGTTACCACATTCACCCTTGCACGTAGTGAGGTCCCCCACTCAGGCCTTGCTTGTGAATTGGTCCTTCCGGCCTGCCTCTTTTCCCCAAGCCTGCAGCACAGAACGAGATGGAAATGATGCTCTGCTGGGGGATTGTGGGAAAATTAGAGTGGGGAGCCAGCCATAGGCTTCCACATCTGAACTTTAGCCTTCAGTATTGAAGCTTCCAACAGAAAGCAGCTGGGAAATGTAGTTTGGCAAGATCTGGAGGTTTCCGACTCCTAAATTAAAGCATGATTTAAGCCGGTCTTTCTAACCTGAAGCACTTTTAAAAGGGTGACTCTAAGTTTCCATCCTCCAACAGCTGGAGAGGATGGGAGCTAGGATTTCACACAACCAGTGGGAAAGCTGACCCAGATGATCATCTGCACAATTATTTGATTGAAATCAGGGCAGCATATCTGGGGCTCAAGGGATTAATCTAAACCCCTTTATGCAGGAAGATGCAACATTTCTCAGCCTGAGTGGCACGCTGGGGACCAAAGTCTAAAAACTGGAACGGGCAGGGTATAGCTAAGTAGCAAGTGGTGTCCGAACAAACAATGATTCTGAGTTTAACTCAGAATGATGATTTGGTGCTCTGGATCTTGCAGGGCAGGCTGAGATTAAACATATATCCTAGGTCACTAATTGCTCGAATCCACTGATGTAAACCTACTGATTTCTGTACAAATCATCTCAAATGCACACCAAGAAGGGAGAGGAAGACTTAAAAGAAAAAAAAAACAGAAGAGGATCAAGGCCTTACCCTTAGAGTGTGATCCCACGATCCAGAACAAAACGCAGTCCCGTCAGGCGAGACCCTCAAAGTGCTAACACGGTTCTCGTGCCCAAACAAAATAGCAACCCGAGACCCTTTCAGAACATCCCAAACGTTTATGGTGTAGTCGTTGTAGCCCGCAAATAATAAACGCCCTGTGGAGAAAATTACGCTTGTCAGGAATCACAGCGCCACACTGACGACACCGTCTAGCAATTAGAGCTCCCAAATGGATTCACGAGTAGCAGGAAGCCGTTGAAAATCTTCAGCCAGCCACCATAATGCAGAACAAGGCGCAATTCGCGTGGGAGGTAGGCCTTAAGAGCAGGGGTTGCATTCGGCTTGCAAGCCAAGATTTCGAAGTGGATGAATTGCGGATGGACCCCATTAGTGGTGGCAGCTGGATTTAGGTATATCCAACTTCCTTTTGAGAGGAAATATCAAAGGAGCTTCAGGAAAGGGTAGGAACCCATCCACAGTTGAGTGCTGATGAGAAGGTGGGAGATGAGAGGCAGTTTTAGTCAACCTACACAGGCATTGCCTGTGAATTGGTGCTTCCGGCATGCCTCTTTTCCCCAGGTCTGCGGCAGGTCTGGGGGATTGTGGGAAAATTAAAATGGAGAGCCATCCCTCCTAGTGCTGTTTTAAAATGTTCTTCATCCATGGTACGTCTGAGAAGCCTCCCAAACCTACCATGTTATTTTCATTTTTAATGGGACCAAATGGGAGATAATAGGACAATCAGGACAATAAACTAAAAGGAAGGTGATTTTGGTTGGACATCAGGAAGAACTTCCCAGTGGGAAGAGCTGTTCAGCAATGGAACAATTGTTTTGCAGGACATGGTGGAGTCTCTTCACAGGAGATGTTTAATAAGAGGCTGGATTACCTCTGTAGAGGATGCTGTAGTAGTGGATTCTTGCACTGGGCAGGAGTTGAATTATATGATCTCCAAGATCCCTCCCAATTTTTCCATCTTATGACTCTGTGATTTTACTCCAGCGACATAAACCTCTCCCCACTCACCTATTGGAGTGAGTTCACTGGATTAAAGGAAACAGTGTGCCCCACTTATTAAGCAGTTAAATTCAAATCAAGTAAATGCTGCACCTCTGGGGAGTCAACTTCATATATATTTTTTGCTAAATGGGAGAGCTGAAGCAAACCTTGATTTGGAGGACCAACTCAGGAGCAACTGTTTTAAGTCTCAACGTCTGGAAGGGTTTACTTCACAGCCAGCCAAGCTAAGCTGGAACGAGACCACGCTTGCTCTTCTTCTTGTTTAGTTCCCATGAGAAAAGAAAATACATCAGGAGTCGTATCTCACCGCTAAGAGAAAAATCCACACTGGACGCCCCAAAGATGATGCTTTCTTTGGAATAGATGGCTACCTCTCTGTCTGCTCGGAGGTCATATAAACGGCACTCAAAAGGAAGGGAAGGAAAAAGGCAAATTCATATCTAGAGTATTTTTTAAATAATATGATCAGGCACAAGATTTCAGCTATGCGAGTAAATCCACGTAAACCCCAACACATTATCCTACACACCAATAAGCCCCTTTGATGTTCCCCAGATGGGTTGGATTTCAACTCCCATGAATTGCATGACCTTCTTTGGTCATTCAAGAGCCACCTTCCCCAACCTGTCTCTCTTTAAGCTGTTTGGATATCAACCTCCAGAATCCTCATGTGTGGTCTTGCTGCCCAAGGAATTCTGGGAACTGAAGGCCATACATCTGGAAGTTGCTTGAGCTGAAGGAAGCTGCCCTAGGAAACCGATGTCTTGTCTTGGCTGGTGAAAATCTCTGATTTGGTACCTCAACTAACTGCTTGCCTTGTCAAAGAAACCCACCTTGGCCTTTTTGGTGGATCAGCTACATTATGAAGCAGCTTCCCAAGAGAACGCACCATTTAAGAAAGCACAAGGATGCATTTATTTCAACAATACTTTTTCCCTCTTGAAATCCCTCAGTCACATGTGCTGTAGATTTCTTTGCTGCCTTTGGAGATTATTATTTTAGCTTATTTTTGTTGTGATAGCATTTTTACACCACCTTGGAATAATCTTTTGGCATGGAAAGATGGGGTGGGATGTCCAAAATAAACAAATAAACCAATAAATAACATTTAAAATTTGCTTCCAACAACATTCCATCCTTCTTCTACCTCATTTGCCATTGTAACCTTTTCCTCCCACACACATTCCAAAGCTGTGGTTTGGCTCCTACAGATTATACTCAACCCATTTGTTTAGGATATTTCTTTAGCATATTGATTTGTCGCCCTTTCTCCAGGATCCTAGGGCAAAATATGTGTGGATTATTCCATTTTAACTCTGCTAGGGCAGTTAGTCTGAAAAGATCTGAGCCAAAATCTCTGGAGAAATTTCAGTGCTAAGCAGGAATCTTAACTTGAGGTCTTCCTGGTTCAGATTCAACAAGGACACAGAGTTAGAGGAATCCAACATCCCTCTAAGTAAGCTGGCCAAGAAAATAACCACATGCTTTGTATCTTGAACTACACTCCCAGAAGTTTTAGCCAATGTAAGTAGGGGATGCTGAAAGTTGTAAGAGCAACATCTGGAAGGTCAAAGGCTGTCCATCCCTATGTTTGGGTATGATAGTTCCATGAGGTGGTAATGGGAAACATTTTAGAACAGTGTTCATTGACCTAGGAACTTGGTGTGAGACAGGGACGTGAGATCTCAAGTCCTTCAAAGGATGCTGGAATTCTCACTCTCATCGTTCCCAACTACTGGCTAGCTTGGTTGATGTTGATAGGAGTTGGAGTCCAACACCAGTGACAGGCCTACTGGTTCTTCTCTTATGGCGATGGTGGACAATACACAACTAATAAGCACATGTGGCTTGGCAGCAACCCATCTGTGCCCTCCAAACTCCTGAGTTTTTAGAAGCAGATGTTCCATGAGGCTGACTGTGGATTCCAGATGACCACACATCCAGGATAGACCATCAGTCATTTCTCTGCACACCACTGAACCATCTCTTCTCATCACACATTGAATACACAGCAAATGGTACACACGGTTGCTAAGAGTTGACAGCAGCCTCATGGCACTCAATCAGCCACTCATGAGGGGCATCCAACAAGCCACTGGGCCCATAGTTAGGTCCAGTCTTCATTCACAGGAAAGGAATGTGTTTCTCAATATTAAAGAACGCTACGTACTGTGGCATCATCTGAGCCAGAGGCAAAGGCATCTCCACTTGGGTAGTACCTACATAAAGGGTAAGAAAAAGATGTCAGCACCATTTTGAAGGGACATTTGGGAATCCTTGCAAAACACAACTGAGCCCATGTCCTTGGACTTTCTCCTGATCACGCCAGCCCGTCACCAAGCAATGGCCCTCATCACATGGTCCATGTATTGACTCACATCCAGATTTTCCCAGACAAGCCAAGATAATTTGGATCCGTCCTTCAGGTACATCCCTGTTTCGCATTGGGTCCAGAGGGTGGCAGACTGGCTGAGAGATGGCATGAGAAGCCCACCCCATCGCCTTCTCCCTCTTCTGCCTCCTCCCACAAAGGCTTTTTTGTCAATAGGCCCCAAGGCACCATTTCCGAATAGGATTCTGACCTGACACCATTAATATCTGATTCGTGGGTTTCGAAGGATTGAATGCACTGCCCAGTCCGCATGTCCCAGATCATTGCTTTTTTATCACACCCCTAAACAAACAAAACAAACAAAAATGCATATAATAATAAAGTCTAGTTACATCCTCAAGGAGGAAAGAACAAGCACAAGGGATCCCAGAACGGACAATACCCTAAAAGATGCTATTTATTGGAAATATCTGTGTGTGTTTTTCTGCTACGTGCTTGTTTGTTTGCTTTTGAATTGGCCGTTAGTTTATAAAAGTTGCTAGAAATTTTGTATCCGTAAGCTGCCTGGAGTGCCAGATCAACGAAGAAAGGAGAGCTTCAAAGTTTATTTGGGAAAGTGGCTGAGATATTCATAGAAAAGGAATCACTGTCTACCAAAAACGGAGGGAGTTCAATAAATCGTAGTGATTTCCTCAGCTCAGTTCATCTCTATTTATTTGACCCAATTTATTACATTTGCCCAAAGGGGCAATATTTGTACACATGAACAAGCATGGAAAAGGAGCGCAGAGAAGACGAAGAGAAATGGCAGCGAAACTCTGCAGTGTAGAAAACTCCCGTTCAGGGTCTCTGTCACTCTGTCCTTTTCCTGTTCCTAAATTCTCCATCTCCTCCCCAAGTCAGCTGCACTTCGTGCAAAGGTCGGCCCTCACAGCTCATCCAAGGAGTATCCTAAAAAATACTCCTGCAAATTTAGATGGCGTGTCCCCAACTTGGTTGTATGTGTGGAGTGTAGTCCTACCGTAGAGAGAGAAACAGGGGAAGAAAGAGAAAGAGAAAGAGAAAGAGAAAGAGAAAGAGAAAGAGAAAGAGAAAGAGAGAGAGAGAGAATAAAAGAGACATAAATTAAATGTAGAAGGCATAAAAGATAAAAAAATGAAGAATCTACAAAGGAGATGTTGGGGCATTAGAGGGCTATAGGGAAGCATAAAAAGTTAGCATGTGGAGGACTGTTACCGATTAGCTTACAAAGCACCCTAATATGACAGACTAGATGCAGGCTGAGCCTAGTTTATAATATTTTGCCAATTCTCAGAGCTCTTCAAACCATGCTTGCTGAAAGGGAGGGAGCTGACTCCTTCCATCGGGAGCTACGAAAGCAAGAGGAAGACCTCAGCATAAACCCACCCCAACAGAAGCCACCCCAGGTTCAAAAGCAAAGGCCCTCTTTTTTAAAACAATCAACACATTTTTTTAAATGCACCTCCTGCTTGCCCACGTGCAACGCAGCTCGACCCACCGATGTCGGAAGAAGGGCGAGTGACGCAGCTCTGTGGCCGTTGCATTGCACAAGCGAGGCAAGTGACGGCCCTGCACCCTTTGCAGAATCGCATCATTTTGGCTTCTAACAGCCACCTGGGGCTTTCCTGTAGCTTCAGCCCCATCTGAGATGCTCCATGTCACCTTTGGTCCTGCTGAGTCTGTTGGAACCCCGTTCCAACCTCTTTCCCTTCAGAAATGTTTTGCTGAGCCAGCACCCGCCCTCCGTTTCTTCTTCTGCCATAGACCCCTTTATCCCCACCCTGCATAAAGACAAGCCCGCTTTACCCCCGACACAAAGGTGTTCCCTGTTTCTGATGGAGCAAGATCCAGGCACAAGACGTCTGCCCCGTGGCCATGAAAACTCTGCAGGAGCTGCCCGCTCTCAACGTCCCAGAGGGCACAGGTGCCGTCGCCACTTGCAGTCAAGATCTTTGGGGGGGAAGCAGAAAAGCAAAGATGTCATTCTAGAAATGGCAGGGCGGTCATTCAAACAATTGGCATCGAATCATGGGTTCCCTTGGCTTCTTCCCTACTGATTCACCAAATCCACATTCACCCATTCCCTTGATTCATATTAAAGGACCCTATCTCCCCCTCCTCCATTAATTGATTTAGTAAACCTAAGGCACTAG
The DNA here is from genome assembly GCF_035149785.1 of Candoia aspera. Lineage (NCBI taxonomy): Eukaryota > Metazoa > Chordata > Lepidosauria > Squamata > Candoiidae > Candoia > Candoia aspera. The sequence goes on along the minus strand of NC_086165.1, from coordinate 8,075,537 downwards.
TGTTCAGTTTGGGGGGCTGAGGGAATTCAGTGGCATCACATTTTAAGGCAAACTGTGGAGTCCTTGGTGCTCTCTGAGCTCGGTTGTTGGCTTGCAGACGTTTCATTACCAGACTAGGTAACATCATCAGTGCTAATGAGTGTGGGATTTGCTCCCTGTTCATATACAGTAACTAAACTCTACACTCACTTGCACTGATGATGTTACCTAGTCGAGTAATGAAATGCCTGCAAGCCAACAACCAAGCTCAGAGAGCACCAAGGACTCCACAGTTCAACCCTGAGCTACAGATATTCTCTTCTATTGGAAGGCAAACTTTCTTAATCCACACTCCTCAAATCTCTGCCTGAACTAAAAATAAGTTATATTCTACTTGGCCTTTCTGAATGTTAGAATACAGTTCTGATATCCAAACACAGACACAGCATGTACATTAGAGAAATGGACACATAAAAATACAAATTTATGAAAATAATGTATGCATTATATCACGGGAAATAGCAAACTTTCAAGGTGGGGGTGGTATAAAAATTCTGTAAATAACTAAACAAATATGCAAGACTGGGCATTATTTCTAATGAGCTGAAGAGGGGCATCCTCTTCCCTTCTAATGTTTTGCTCTCTAGAGTACACCTGAGTACAGAAAACCATGATTTATTCATTGTTTTTAAACAGAGAATTCTCCCCCTTTTCATCCAGGGAGGGGGAAAAAAACAGCTGGGACCACAGATTTTCTAAACGCCTACTTTGTTTTCCGTTTTCTTGGCCATGCACCATCAGCAGCTCAAAACATACTGGGCTTCTAGTCTGAATCATTCATAGCCCTCTACTGGTGGCAATTTTCAACATTTTGCTAGGAAAAGGCCCACGTCAAGTGAATTGAAGACCTAGAAGTATCAGGGCAGTGTTTTGCTCTTTTGTTCCCCCATCTGTGCAGTCAATGCTGTGATCAAGTCAAACACAAATATGTAAGAGCGAGAAGTTTGCAGAACTTTGTGGCTTCAGATCCCATAATGGAGCAAAGGGATGCATGCTGACAACTGATGAAGCAACAGTGGGATACGACTCTTGTTCGGAACAGGAGCAGCAACCCATAGCAAGTTCCATTCATTATATAGGACTTTCTCCCTGAAAAATCAACTAATTTTAAAAAGAAAGCCCATTTTTTTGCTAAATAGAAGGCAAACTTCTAGAAAAAATGGAGGCCTTTTCATCCAGAACTCTCTTTTCAGTAGTTTTTCATTCCTTGTAGGCACTTCATGTAACATTTCCAAATGCAAGATCGCTTTTGGAATCTTCACAGCATCTTCACAGCTTCCTGATTCTGCATCACATTTGCTTTAATTATTCCACCATCCTCCTCTCTCTCAAGGCTACGTTTCATATACGAAAAGCACCACAGGTAGATGAGTGACCTTGGTTTCCATGGCAATAGACTTGCACCGTCATCTTGGGCTTATTCCTGGAAACTGCAGAATGGGAAATTGCAATTTCCTCTGAAGCCTCTCACATCCCAGAATAGATTCCACTCAAGCTGATATTCCAGTAGCACAAATAACTGAGAGAGATCTAAAGCTGTGCTCAATTTTACACCAAGGGCCAAAAAAAAAAAAAAAAATACTTTGGAAATTTCTTTCAGAGAAAAAGAGAACATAAGTGAACATGCTCATGGGTGGAGCGTCACTGAATTTAGCAACAAGGTGGCCAAGGAGTTTGCGTGAACATCCTCATACAATCATTTCTTCCTTGGTCTGTAGCGTCCCTGGATTCATTCAGGTCCAAGGGAAGACAAATACGAGCATCTTCCCACTGGGGTTCTCCAGCAGTAGAGTGACCCCCACCACAGAAGGAGTATTCTGCCCTTGAGAAATTGCTGAAGAAACCATCCACCCAATTTCCCTGCCCACAAATTGAGTGGAGAACTTTAAAAGGTTGTTTGTGTCCAGCTTTGTAAATTGCCACCTGCTTTTCCATATATATATATGTATATTTTAATTAGTTGGACCTCAGTTCTGTGAGATGAGAAAGGGGTGACTCTGTGGTTTTCCTCCATGAAGCATAAAGAATATTTATCCATCCCTATCCCACAAAAAAACAGATGAGTGTCTTTACAGGGGTGAAGAAAACCATGCTCACTCTTAACTACACATCTTTTCCAATGCAAAGAGCAACAACAAAATGCAGGTTGGATGTACTTGCCTGCATATCAGAATTAGTGAAGCTGCAAGCTGACAAGTAGTTAGTATGCATGGCGACTGATTTCTTCTTAGCGGCCATATTCTCGTTTTTTTCAAAGGTCAAGGGGTATACAGAACATTTGTTATCCAGTCCGCTAGATTAAGAACAGGATGAGAAAAAGACAAGGGAAGTCCTTTCTGAAAACATCACCAGAGCATTCTACCCATGGCCTCTTTGGGTAAGTGGGCCATGGTAGGAAGTGCCCTATTCCCCACCACCACCACGAAGGGGTCTTTTTCAAAATATAGTTCAGTATTCGGAATAATCAGATGGACCACTCAGTCAGGTAATAAAACCGGCCCATTTAATCTGCTGGTCTATCTGACCCATGCTAGTTATATTGGCCATGCAACCTTGAATCCCTCAAGATCCTGGCTTATCAATTTACTTCTGGACTAAATTGGAAGTCTGGGATTGGAACTTTGAATCCCTGAACAACCTGGGATATAAGATATGGAGAGCCATCTCCTCAATGATCTCATTTCCTCCTTGAGTCTACTAGAGATGCACGTCTTCAGAAGATGCATCGTGGGAGACCCTTCTAGAGACCTCCTGCTCTTTCTGTAAATTTTGTTTAATTAGCTGGTAATCATTGCATTATTTTTGCTGAAAGCTCCGTTGAGGGCCAATTGCTGGAAAGGTGGCCTATAAATAACTAAATATAAAGGAAAACAGGTATTCCCCGTGACAGCCCTGGCATACCATATCTCCAGATGCAGGCCTGGCCCACTCACTTCCAACATTTCCTTAAAAGTCTGCCTGAATAACATCGTGAATATAATTTTATTCAGGCAGGCTTTTGAAGCTTAATGGTGATTGGTCTCCCACTGTTTCTTCTTCTACATGCTTTTCTATTTGGGCCAGGTTATTCTACTAAAGGAGGGGTTTTAGGACATTTCATTATATAGGTTACTATGTTTTCATATAGTGCCCAGAGTCTGGCAATAGGGACAATATAAACATATTGTTAATACACATTCATACATACATGCACACAAACCACTTCTCCTTCAACCAACAATTAAAACCTGGCCAATATTCAAATTTTCCATTTTGGTACTATGCAGTTTAACAGAACAAGATGTATCCCTTTTCACGATCAAAACATTGATTTCCAAATGCCTTTTGTTAAAGAGCTTTCTGCTTACCCACAAGCAATGGCACATCCGGAAGGAGCATAGGCACATGCCATTACCCATGTGCAGGGCATCGTCACCGCGTGCTCCTGAAATACAAAACATTCCTTGCATCTCCCAAGCCAACATTCAACTCTGCCTTGACACCAGCCAGTCTAGAGGCTGCCCAACTAATTCATCTCTTAGTTTCTTGTGCTAGAGTGGAAAAGAAGCATACTTGTGGTCAAGTCATGTTTGAAACTCCAAGACCATTCACCATCTCAGTACCAAAGGTTGTGGGTTCATCCCATCTGTCTCAGAGATTAACAGGATAACTGGGGCAAATTTCCTAGTATTGGTGTACCTGTGACATAGACCACTGGGGGTTGCTGGTTAAGGTGTTGGATTAGGACCAGGAAGATCTAGGGTTAAGTCCACCATCAGCCATTACAGTTTCTAAGACTTTGAACTATTGACTCTTCTTACCCTAATCTTCCACACAGGTTGCAAATTACAGAACTTAATTCCTTGCAGGAAAGGTGGGATATCCATCTAAATAACAATTGTTGTTGTTGTTATTACTATCACTACTACTATTATCCCCACCATTTTTTTCCTTTACTAAGTATCACTTGTAAGGGACGCAGTGGCGCTGCGGGTTAAACCGCTGAGCTGCTGAGCTTGCCGATCGGAAGGTCGGCGGTTCAAATCCGCGTGACGGGGTGAGCTCCCGTTGCTAGTCCCAGCTCCTGCCAACCTAGCAGTCTGAAAACATGCAAATGTGAGTCGATTAATAGGTACCGCTTTGGCGGGCAGGTAACGGCGTTCCGTGTAGTCATGCTGGCCACATGACCATGGAGGAAATGTCTATGGACAAACGCCGGCTCTTCGGCTTTGAAACAGAGATGAGCACTGCCCCCTAGAGTCGGACACGACTGGACGTAATGTCAAGGGAAACCTTTACCTTTACCTTTAAGTATCACTTAATATAGTTCGATAATATCAACCTTGACATCTGGATTATTTATATTAATGTTATTCTAATACTTTTTTCCTTTGATGAGTTTAATGAACCCCAAAAGAAAAATGTACTCAAAATATTTAAAGGGTAAAATGACTCAGACATGATTCCTTATCTCAGGGGTCCACAGCAGCAACACTGTAGGATACGCACAGGTACCTGCAGATTAGAGTTCCTCCAGAAACAGAGTTTTCCTTTACCCATCAGGGTGGATAAAGGGGAAGAAGAGCCACATGTTTGCCATGATAAAACATGTGTTGCGATGCCAGAGCAATCTTTGCCCTGACACACTTGCCCTTACCCAACAGAGGCCAAACATGTATCTTGTGGTTTGTCCCCCTATGGACACCTATGGAGAAGTAGATGTGCAAGGGAGAGGTCTGAAATACTATGAGATTATTGACAAGATCTGGCAGCTGTTGAGCTGATGTTTCTAGACTTCACATTGTAAAACTGACATTGTTCCACCCCCTGCATCACTCTCTTCTCAATTTTTCTCTTTGAGCTTGGCTCAGAGGGCCCATAAATCTATCCTACCCAATTCAGTGCAGTATCTCCTATCTGAAACTAAGGTGGGAATCTAAAACAAGGAACAAGAAGAATCCTCACCTTAGTTTCTTCTTTCAATAAACATAAAACTGATCTGGGTAGGATGCCCTTTCCAAGGCTAGCCCAGTTCAGATCCAGGACAGAGAGCAAAGGAGACTCCCTGCATTTCCACTGGGCTGAGGATGTGCCCAGGAAGTGCCCCAGAACCAGAAATGGAAGTTCTAAGCAGAACTTAGGGATGACCTTGTTCTTGCAACCTTTCTTGACCCTCCCTTAGGACTCTGATCTGGATAACTCATTCGGCTATTAGAGAAAAGACCAAGAACAAAACACAGCCAATGCCAAAAACACCAACAAAAAATTTGGTGGATATTATCAAGGCCAATCAGAATTTGGGGCCTCCATCCTTAAGCAGTAATGCAGTGGAAAACAGAACAGGATGCACTTTCTCTCCTGTCTCCCCCACAAAACTGATCCATCAGACTTTATCGAGCCTTGGGGGAAAAGAGGTTCGAAAGCAACTCACCTTATTGGTGGTGAAGGCATCCCAAACTATCACCTTCCCATCCTACAGAAGACAAAGAAGAATAAGACACTCTGAAATCTATGAGTTTATTTTGAAGCTACATTGCAACTGAGTCCTGTTACTGAGTTCTACTTATGCCTTGTGCCTATAATTATGAGGGCTTATGAGGCAGGGGAGACATGACTTAATTAAACTGGTGGTACATAAACTTGCAAAAGGCACATCAGGTCTAGATTGAAAGTAAACCCTTTTGGGATTTCACCATGAAGTCAGCCTAGAGATTCTGCCTTGGTCAGTAAAACCTGGTCTACATCTCCCACATGGCTCTCCAGTAGTTCCTAAAACCCCTTCCCTTGTGAAGGAAAAAAGTAGACATTCACAGGAGCAGGAAAGTAGCAACATCTGAACTGCCCAAGGACACATAGAGGTTAATTAGAATGTAAACCATCTGCATGGATAATGCTTGCTCTGCAATGGAGAGTCCTTTCTCACCAGAAGAAGCCAGGTATGAAGGAATGTAGATCCAACTTGGGAATGGGGAAAACATGAGCCAACTGTTATGGGGAGACTTTAAGAAAAGATTATTCAGTCCTAAGAAAGAGGAAAGCATGAGAAAAATGACCCTGCTTTGGTTGTTTGATATAAGATGGGGCAGGGAGAGACACTGACCCTCCCATGGTTGTTTCTTGACCTTGCCTACTTCGAAAAGCTGACCCCAGGAAAATTTGATCTTAGTGGTGCCAAGGAAGGTGGCATTGTTATCCCATGCTGTCACAATGACTCACGAGTGACCCCAGATGTACATCAAGAAGGCCATGGTGGGCAACCACCAGTGGTTTTTTCTGCAGCTTCCCCTGGTGCTCTCAAACACCATGAACCTTGGCTTTTTGTTCCTACCCAGCTGTGAGGCCAACATCAGGATCCAGTTCATGCCCTTCAGTGTTCCAAAAAAAAGCAAACAATGCTTATCTAGATGTACTTCCCAGCTGGCCAAGCATTTCTCCATCCAAAGGGAGAACATCAAGGACACTTTCACCTCCTTCATGATCATGGCTGCCAGGAAGGCAGGCTGATTTGATGCAGCAATCCTTGTTGAGCTGCTGGCCCTAGACAAGGCAATGCGTGGGTCAAGACCCCCAGGTTCTCCTTTGTTTTGGACTTTGCACTTAAGACAAGGGCTCTTGCTTCAGCAACAACCTTGGAGAGCATGGTAAAACCTAACCCAGGTCTTATATTTACTCTGAACAATAGAGGTAATAATGATCTGTCTGTAAGCATACAAATGTCCTTCTCAGAAAAAGTGGGCATTTGGTTTCTTATTGTGGTGGAACCCCAGTTCTTTGACAGAGGGATGGGTGGGGCAGAAGATACAAAAGGCTGAGAAGCATTGGTCTAGAAAGGTGCTGAAAAAACAACATAAACAAACAAATGTTGTCCCATTACCTGGGAAGAGCTGACAACTCTTCTTTTGTCTTTGCACCAGTCCATACAGAGGACTTTATTACCATGGCCTTTCAATGTCCTTCGTGTCTTCATCACAAACTGTCCCAAAGCCTCCACACGCTCAGCCACCTGATGCACTATGAGAAATTCACCACAGCATTGGCACAAGAGCCACCATTTTAGCAGGCACAGGCAGGACCCCATGCCAGCTGCAAAGCTAAGAAGGGGATGACCAGAAGACCTGGAGGAGAAATGTGAACCCAGGGAAATGAAGCGGGCTTGTTTGCATCCCGGAGCAAGGACCAGCAAGATGGATCGCCTCACCAGTTCAAAGCCCTGGTCTTTGATTTCAACATTTAGAATTGCACCTCATCTGTTGAAAGGTAATTGGGTAAAGTGAAAAACACTTTCCCCCCACCTGGTTGTCTCTAGATAGGTTTGGACTTTAGTGTTCTTAATCTCTAGCCAGAATGGCCTTTGACTGGGAATTAAGGAAATCCAACCAGGATGGAGAAACTCACTGATCATCGACTCAACATCTATTGGACACTACACCAGAGATCAAGAACAACCTTATTTCTAAGCAGTTGTGGAATTCTGCAAGGGTTGTTTTCTCCCAAACTCCAACCTCTAGAACAGGATTTCTCAACCTTGGCAACTTTAAGATGTGTGGACCTCAACACACAGAATTCTGAAGAGTTGAAGTTGCCAAGGTTGAGAAACCCTGTTATAGAAAGAGAAGGACTATTCATTTTATTTACTCACGTGTACAACTAAAAGAGGCTCAAGTTGACCCACATGGTTCTTCTCTCTCCTTTCCATTTTATAACCCCAACAAACCTGTGAAGTAGGGTGGACAGAGGAAAGGTAGTAGTAGTTCCAAGGTCACCCACTGAGCGGATAATGATGTGGACATTTTTCGTTCTTTCATTCCAACTTTCTCTTTTTTGGGGTGCATGTTAATTTAAAACTAAACATTTGGGAGATGCCTGAAATTATCCGTGAGGTCCCCAATGTATTTCTCATGAAGCGTGTGGACCTGCTAGCTTGTAAAAACAGAAGCCACAGTCCACCAGACCTGCTGTGGTGAAGAATACTGCAAATTTGGGAGGGAAGGGGCTATGGGATTTCTGGGCTAGTGATTTTACGCCCACTGCATTTCAGAAAGTAGGTTTATATTTACTTATTACAGACATTTAGGCAATATTTTTTATTAGGACCAACAAAACGCCACAAACACCATGTGCTATTTTTCATATTCTACAGATCTCATCAGGCTGGGCAATCAATCTTGTTGGAGTTCTGGATAAGGCTGGTCCTTTAAAAGGTATTTTGGATCATTTATTCTCATCGACCAACACAGCCATATTATTAATATTTTACGACCAGTAAAATGCCATCTTTTAGGAGCGATCCTCTCTTCTAGGAAGAACATAAGCTTCCTTAAAAGGCATCAACCCTCATCCTAAAAAAAGGGGTCCAATTAAAACCACATCCAATCTCCTTAATGCTGCAGTCGAAGAAGCAATGGCCATTCATACACAGTCAGTTTAAAAAGCAAATTGAAAAATTTCATTCTTCCTTCCAAAATGCTGCCAACGCGAGGGCCAGTAAAAAAGCTGAATTAGGATTTGTTTTCGCAGTCAGGCACATTTTGCTTGGAGCGTGTCCCTGACAAGATCCAGGACAGATGGAGCACTTATGGGCCGAAAAGGCCACAAATTCCCACAACCTGTCTCTGTCTTTGCTAGCAGGGTTATCTTTTTGGCAGGCCTCCTAAACCCAGTACTGACAAGCGGTGCCTTATGGCTTATTTGGCTACCATTCAAACAACCCATTTCTGCCTCTTTAATCCTCATGTTGATGGATTCGCTGTTCAAAAAGCAACCACTTGCATCGCGTGGCAGAAAGAGGAACCCTCTGTTGTTTGGAATAAAAGAAGCAGGTCTCCTTGCAGGCAGGAGAAGCTATTTCCCATCAGCTGGAGGACCAAATACTGGTGAACAAGTCAGGAATTTTTAAAGCATTTGCTCCCTTTCCCCAACTCCCATCTTACTTTCAGGTCCACCAGGCTTTGGAGGACTCGGTGGGTTTTGACCCAATTATTCACAACCAAAGGTCTCTCAAAGTTTCACCAAACTAAGAGCTCCTTGGAAAATAAAAAATATCAGTGAAATTCACTGGTTATTTCCCTGGGAAAGAGAAATGTGCATGAGAAAGGGGAAAGGAACAAACTTCTTCTTAAGCCTTGTTTGGCGTTAATACCCTTAAATCGACATGAGTGCCCAGGATTGTTAAGCAGCCAAAAGAAGTCAAGCTTTTAAAAGGGAAAAATAAAATGCATTGGCCCAGAAAACCAAGTAACTCAGCTTTAGACTAAGACTCCCCGACGGCCAAGGACTTTACTTGTAAAATCCATACAGCGTCTAACAGTGCAATGCTGTTTTTCAACCTTGGCCACTTTAAGATGTGTGGACTTCAACTCCCAGAATTCCCTGTGCTGGCTGGGGAATTCTGGGAGTTGAAGTCCACACATCTTAAAGTGGCCAAGGTTGAGAAACACTGGTATACATCAATCTTTTGCAGGTCTATGCCCTCCAGATATGTTGGTCTCCAACTCTCAGCCAGTGCTGGCTAGGGATTGTGAGAGTGGGAACTGGACACATCTGGAGCAGATGGGTCAAGGAAGATGGGTAGGAAAGTGTACTCCGCTCACCTAGCCCATCTCACTGGATTGTTGTGGTGATAAAATGAAAGGATGTCCATGTAGTCCTTAGAGCAGTGTTTCTCAACTGTGGTAACTTGAAGACGTGTGGACTTCAACTCCCAGAATTCCCCAGCCAGCATGCTGGCTGAGGAATTCTGGGAGTTGAAGTCCAAACGTCTTCAAGTTATCAAGGTTGAGAAACACTGCCTTAGTGAAAGCAGTGAGCCACAATTCTGTGTATTTTAACCATCCAGAGTCACTGGGAGTTGGGCAGCATATACATTTAATAAATTATAATCATAATTATTATTAAAATAGGTTATGATTCCCCTCCCCCCCACTTATGCAAGCATCATGATGGCAACTGCTAACTCCAGCCAAATTTAAAGTTTTTTTTAACTTCCTTTCTGGGTAGCAGGTCCTCCCATCTTCTGATAGCAGAAACCAGCAAGACTCAAACTCTAAAAGCCGGGGGGGCGGGGGGCGCCTGGATGGTTGGCAGTAAGGTGCCCTCCTCCACAGGACCAAGCAGAGGAGGACTTGCCTTGCAGCCCAGACTTGCCCAAGGGGCTCCCCACCAACTACTCTCAGCTACCGCCTGCAGGCTGGCTGGGTCCTGGGGGGTGAGGGTCTAATGCATCCAGAGGGCGCCAGGTTGGAAGCGGGGGCAGCTTGAGTTTTGCGAGGGCACCGGGCACCCATTTAGCTGGCTGGGAGGAGACGGGCAGGACGCAGGTGGGGGGAAAGGCAGGTGGGGCGGTCCTGCTCTCCTTGCCCCCAGCTGCTCAAGGGACGCGGGTCCGGCGGCCACCCCGCGATGCCCCCTTGGCCGGGCGCTGCCCTTCGCTGGCCCGGCCCCCTCCGGCGTCTCCGCCCCTCGCCCCCCGTTGTTTACGCTCGCCAGCCCCGCGGAGAGCCCGCGCCCGTTCCGTGAAAGCGCCCGCCCGCCCGCAGCCGCCGGGAGGGGAGGAGCGCGGCGGGCTTCCGCGGCCGGACGCCCCCGCCGGAGCTCTCCCAGAGGGGCGCCGTCCCGGCTCCCCGCGGGCGTGCAGGAGCCTCGCAGCGGCGGCAGCGGCGGCGGCGCCCACCCGCTCCCTGCCTCCCTCCGGCTGTGCCCGGGGCGCAGCCGGCCCGACCCGGCCCGGCCCGGCCCAGACCCCGGCCCCGGCCCCGGCCCCGACTCACGTTCCACGTCGTGCAGCTTGGCCCGCTCCTCCTCCAGCTTGCCCTTGAGGCTCTCCGCCTCGTTCTTCAGCACGGCCAGGCTCTCCTTCTCCTGCAGCCCCTCGGTTGCCATCTTGGCGAGAAGGGGAGAGATGGAGCGAGCGTGCGAGCCAGCGCTGGGCAGGGGAGGGGAGGGGAGGGGAGGGGAGGAGCTTCCGCCCCCGCCGCGCTGAGCGGCACGCCGGGGCAGCCCTGTCGGGAGCTCGCGGCCCGGCGGCATCCCGGCGGCTGGTGTGGCGGGGGAGAGGAGCGCAGCGCAGCCTTCTCCGACCGGCGTCCTCCGGATGCGCCCGAGGACTACGACTCCCGCCCCCGCTCCGCTAGCGGGGCTAAGGGGAGGTTGGGAAGACGTGGCCCCTCCACCTGGAAGGCGCAGCTTTCCGGCCTTTCCCCTGCCAAGATTTCCCTCCAGCCCGGCTAATTCGGGGAAGTAGAACCTCGCCGTATCTGCGGGGGCGCCCGGTTGGGGAAGGCTGCGCCCCGAAGTTCCACCAGGTTAGGGGATGGGAGTGGACTGGCCGGCCCCAGCCTTCCCCAACGGGATGCCCCTGGGCTGCTGGCCGTGCGGACGGGGAATCCCGGGAAATGCTGTTCAAGAGAAAGCAAGGGGGTCTTGGGGAAGGAGGGACAGGTTTTTATAAGAAGTCCAAGGGAGGGAGGAATTCTGAAGGTTGGGAGCCAACTTGCTTTCCGCATCACCTTTTTTTCAGTTCCCAGAAGATTCATAGCAGAGAGAAAGAAGGGCCCTCTAAAGCAGTGTTTCTCAACCTTGGCCACATTTAAGATGTGTGGACTTCAACTTCCAGAATTCTCCAGCCAGCCATGCTGGCTGGGGGATTCTGGGAATTGCAGTCCACACATCTTAAAGTGGCCAAGGTTGAGAAACACAGCTCTAAAGCAATTCTCCAGATGTGAAGGACAGGACTACATCATGCCTCACTGGTTAGCCAGGGGTGATGCCAATCGCAGCCCAATTATTGGAGGGGATGAGAGCTAAAGAATCAATGCATCTGTAGTTTGGTTCCCATGATCATGCTGAGTGAGCAGTGATGGGAATTGTGGTCCAACACAACTGAATAGGAAGGGTTGGGGAAGGTGGTCCAGATCAGGGGGAGTCAGATTCAGGTCTACTCAGCAATGAGCTTCATTGGTTGGGTTGTCAAAATACATCTGATGTTTTCCGGTTGACCCCAGTGCACTGAATCTCAAACTAGCCAGTCTGGGTTCACAAAACAAAAAAATTAACCAGGGTTAATGCTACCCAAGTGTAGCACATTGTAAGAATTACAGCCTTTGGATTGTAACAGACCTGGTGACCCAGGACTTAAATGTTTCTCATCCAAGTGCTGGAAGGATTTTATTTTTGAAATGAGGATTTTAAAAATTCGTTGGGAGAAAAAAAATGGCTTGGGTTGAAATCCAAGTTGGTATCTACAAAGGCTCACAGGTCATCTGTGATTGGGTATGGAGCTTTTCAGCTCAGCTGTCTCAGGGCCTTTGAACCATATTGTGGAATTTATGGAGCTATTTACAGTATGACCACCCTTGTATCTATGCCTATCAATTCAGGATTATGCTTCTTGCATTGGGAAAGCACATTCTGTTCATTGATGCCATAACAACGCCATGTTCACCCAACTACCTCAGAACTTATAGTAGTTCCCTCCTGGATTGACTTCACTCCATTTTTGTCTCCTGGTGCACCCAAAACAGAAGGGCACCACGCTAGATCAGCTGATTCCCCAGAAAAAGCCTTCAAATATTTGCAGGCCATACCAGTTTCACGCACAGCGAGCAGCAGCTGCGTTTCTCCGATTTGCGGTATACTTGCTGGAGAACTCTTTCTTTGGAGCAATTGTCACACGGGCCAAAAATATTAACTGCAAAGGTCTGGTCACACATCTTTGCAGGGAGCTGTAAGAAAGAATAGTGCAAAACGGGTGGAAGTGCAAAACTGTTTTCTTCATGTCTTAAAAAAAAGATAAGCAACAGGAAGTGTTTGATTAGAGAAAAGACAGTAACTATTAGTGGCTGGAAACCCCTTATGGACCTTTTGCCAAAAAAAGAAAAAAAATGAACTTGTGATTTACAGGTTTGATGATTAGAAAGGATAGTCTATGGAAAGAAGGAAATTAGGTTGTAATCGTAGACACAGGGTAAAACATAAATTACTTGTAAATGCTGTTAAGATCGGAAGCCGCTTCTTTATAACTTTTCTTTTTTTCTCAATTTATTTCTTTGTACTTTCACTTACATTTCTTTCCTTTCCTTACCTTTTTCTTTCAAAATTTGTATTCTTTTTGTTCTTTTCAAACTTTAATAAAAGAATTTTTTTAATAAAAGAAAACTTCTTTATATAAAATAAAAAATATTTATATAAAATAAATTTCTTTATATAAAATAAATTTTTGTTTGCATAAAATAAATTTCCTTATATAAAATAAATAAAATTTCTTTATACAAATAAAAGAAAATTTCTTTGATAAAAATGACACACACACACAATGGGAAGCAGGGCAAACTGTTCACACACAAAACTTGATTCCTTGGATCCTAGCCATCTGCAGATGCCAAAAAACGCTGAAGAACATAATTGATCTATAGAATCTATAGCAGGGCAAATGAAACTGAACCAACTATTTTATTTTATATGTATCAAATTTATATAGTCACCCATCATGTGAATGTGACTCTGGGCAGTGTACAGTAAAACAGAACAATTAAAAATAAAACTTTAAAAACCATTAAACAATTAAAACATAACTAAAAACATTTGCTAAGTACAAATACATTTGCCTGTGAGCACAACAACATTTATGAAAACATTGGTTTTATTTGTAGGTAATACAGGACCTCAGTTCATTTGTTGTTAGTGAAACCATTTAAAAATTCTTGCACATAACGTTTTTATTATAAGCCACTTTGTGAAGGCTTGCTTGAACAAGTAGGGTAACAAACCAAAATGGAAACAAGATTTTATTGAAAAACACTTTAGTATTATGCTATAATGTATTTGTAATGAAAAATAGTAAGGGCATTTCTTACCTTTTTTCACTCAGAGCAAATACCTTGAAGCGTCAGGAAGGCAACAACCTAATCAGTGGGCTATTGAAAAGGCAGGAGGAAGAACTTAAGGCTGAGTTAATCTACTTAGAGGGAATTACCAACCACCCTGTAATGAATGGAAGTACCTTATGCTATTGGTTTAGGTTCCAGAGACACGTTTAAAACAGTTCAAGAAAATTCTAAGAAATGAATCATCAAATGTGGCTGGAACTGCTCCTTTCTTTGGCCTTCAGGTTTCAAATGCTGAACCTGTGCAATGCCCAACAACTCTCATCGTTGGCCATGTGGGAGGTTCTCCGTTCCTCGTCCAGCCAACGTGAGTGAACGTGATGTCTAACTTGGAAAGAGGCTGTTCCCGTGCAGTTAGCTGGTGACATGGTGAACACACCTTTTCCCCTGAAATCCTCCTCCAGATAAACCTCCAAGCTTTAAAGAAAACTTCTGAGAAAACGAGAGGGAAGTTGGGACCTCTGGCATTAAGGTATGAGTTTTACCAGGAGTGGTAACACTGTTAGTCCATGTGGACTAGAGAGGAGGTTTGTAATCTAGGAATGAAGAGGAGGCTAAGGGCAGAAACCTTTTTTCTGTTTTAACACCTTCAAAGGATTAGTTTTTGAACGATGAGAGTTGCAACAGACAGCACATTGAGCCAGTTTGGGATGATCTAGAAAAAGCTAAGCAGGAGGCATCTTGCTTAGTATCTGGATGGGAGACCACTAGGATGATGGATGGAGAAGATGAAGGTAGCAATCAGTTCCATATGGCTGCCATGACAACCACAGAGATATCTCCATGAAGCCACCAGAAGTTAACTTGAGAGTCACCAAGAGTCAACTTACCCTGATCTTACTTAAAGGATAAAAGAGCCATGCATACTCAAAATAAGACCATATGTTGCACGTCCTAGTAAATGTGTATGCTGGTCTTCGACTGTAATAAAGATTTGATTTGATTCTAATAAATGTGTGTTTGTGTACATATGACGTGAATGCCCCTTTTTTTGTATGTACACTTCTTCCCTACTCATATATGCCCTACTGCAGCACTTCATGGATACACAGCTGTCATTTTCTTATGTAATATTATAAAATATTGTTTTTATGGTTGAATTTCCTAATGCCTACATAATGGTCCTAAGGAAAATCAGATTTTCTTTCTGTCCATATAAGAATTGTCTTACCATTTTCATTCAAAATATTTTTTTTTAAAAAGCCAAGATTTTATTAACTGTTGAACAATTTGTTCTTTGCTTGAAAAGAGATTCTGCTAAAACAAACAAAACCTACTTTCCAACTGAATTTGTAGATCAACAATTGCTGAATTGGTATCTAGTTGCCTTTAAATTTAGTGTCAAATCAAAAGCAAGAAATCATAAAATTCTTAGGCCAATTCTGGAAAATGTAAAAATCAAAGTTCAGCTGTGGTTTCTCAAAATAATTTTTTTAGATTCTGCTTTTTTTCCCACCCCATAAGAAAAATGTGTGTCTTTGCCAAACCTTCTATAGTAACTCCCTTTTTGTGTTTGTGTGTGCTTTCTAACCCTAACTCAACCTGTATATGTGTGAGCATAATGTGATACAGAATAAATGAGTGGAAAAATAATGCAAAAAGAAAAAAACTGTAATGGAAGCATCTTGTGTGGGTCACATGGAACCCCCTATTTCACAGTGTGGGCCTTTTTTATATATGAAAGCATCTTTGCAAACTTTGAAGTATTAGCCTATCTGAGTTGCAATGATCTGACTCAAGATCTAGTGGAACACTGTCATTTCATCTGTTGCATCATCTATCATTACACACAAACCGCACACACATAAAAGATCCAACACAACTACTTTCTTGACCATATATTTACAAAGATGCAACTCTACAAACAGCATTTCAAGTACTGCAGGGTTAAAAGAAGCTCTTCATTAGTCCTTCATTACAGAAAAAGTTTAGGATCTGAAGGGATCACCAACCAACTCTGGTCTGAAGTATGTCTAGATTTAAACCTGAGCATCTGTAAATTAAAATGAGGTCCATGATACAATACGGAGGAATCTAGAGCAGTGCTTCTCAACCCTGGCAACTTTAAGATGTGTGGACTTCAACTCCCAGAATTCTCCAGCTGGCCAGAATTCTGGGAGTTGAAGTCCACATATTTTAAATTTGCCAAGTTTGAGAAACACTGATTTAAAGAGAGGAAAACAAAATATGCAAAATTCCATTTCTACATTCTGAAGTCCAACATTAATGCCCACTTCAAGAAGCTTTACAGTCAGGGTGGAAGCCATAACTGGAAGTATGCACCTGCTCTTCAAGAAAGAGTGAATTTATAATCCATTAATTATTGTAGCTATATTCTAGTGAGAAAGCCAAGTCTGAAACTGCTGGGGATTTCTATCATTTCCAGTGGATGTGGTGAAGGTGTAAAAGGAAATGTTACTTGAAAGAGGTATTTTGTATCAAGCATCAATTGTGCCGAATTCTGTCTATTGTTCAGCATCGCCTGAAATTAGAATAAAGAGAAGAAGGTTAACAATTTCCCCAGGTGCAATATGTGTCTAAGCAGTTACCTGTGGGTACATTCTCCTACAGAAAGCCGCCTATTACATTACAGCAAGTTTTAATTTATTTATTTCCTTGATTTACATGCTACTTTTCAAACAGAAGAGGTCTCAAGATGTTTGGCATTTAAACATAAAGTCAGAAAATACGAAAAATAGGGTATTACAATTAATACAATTAAGAACCATACCTGGACTTTACGAACAAAGGATGGAGCTATCCTTTTCTCAAAATCGTCAATGGGAGTGTAGGAATTGAGGATTTTTACTATCTGTAGAGATGATTAAAACAAATTGTGACTTAACAATCTGCAGTCTGAAAGGGAAATAAAAGTGCACTTGAGGCCAAGGGGAAAAGACCCAGTGGAAGATGCTGATGGTGGGAAGATTAAGGAACAGAATACCGGTAGCCCTCATTTAATGCCAACTTGTTCAGTGACCATTTGAAGTTATGATGGCACTGAACAAAGGGGACTTACAACAGGTCCTCGTAGCTGTGGCCGTTGCAGCGTCCCCATGATCACGAGACTGCAATTCGGGTGCTTGGTGACCAGCTCACAATTATGACACTGCAGTGTCCCACCGTCATGAGATTGCCATTTGCAACCTTCACTGCCAGCTTCTGACAAGCAAAGTCAATGGGGAAGCTGGCAGGAGGCTGCAAATGGCAGCAGGCAGGCAGGCAAAAAGAACCATGCTTTTAAAACAGTGTGTGAAGAAACTTCACTATAAGCTACAGGGCCTGCTTATTTGAGGACTGGTTGTATCTGATAGTTTCTGTCCATCTGGTGAGATTGGGCAGAGTGGGTGTGCTTTGGATCCCTTCGATTAAACAGTGTCACATATTGGGACCTAGGAAGTGTGCCTTCTCTGTTGCAGCCCCTGCCTCTGGAACAGCACCCCCCCCGACATCCATATGGCTCTCATCACTGAACATCTGGCTGTTCTCCCGTGGGTGGGGGTTGGGGCCTTGAAGGATATTTCCTTTCTTATAGAGAGTTGGATGCCTAGGGAGTTGGGCAACCTCTATATTATATAAATAAATAAGGAAAACATACTGATGTACACCCAACTGAAGGAAGAGCTGCATTCTCAATCAATGTGTATCAGATTCCAAAGAAACTCGGCAATCTGATCCACACATTACAATAAAACAAAGTATGTTTTGGGCAGGGGGGCTGGCTTAGTGCATGGCTTAAACTCCCCCATCATGGTTTGTAAACCAGTTTATGGTTCAGCGTGCTATGTGGATTAGCCTAGTTGTGCCTTATGCAGCAAACCTAGCTTAGCACAAGGTAAGAAATGACTTTGCACACAACCAAGAAAGTTCGTCTAATGATGCTTCCCTCAGATCCAGGAAGGAATTCGATACCTGCACAGCCGAGAGGGTTGTGCAGCGCTCCGAGATCTCTTTGGCGTCTTCCTCTGTGACCTTTTTGACCTGAAGGAGCCAAGCGGCTTGTGAAAGAGGCTCTAAAGTCTCCTTTGCAGAACTGCTCTGCAGATTCTTTTCCTTCAGCCATTCTTCTAGGTAGCTGATGTTGCACCTAAGATGAATGAGAAAACTGCCATTTTATTTAAAACATGCTTTTGGAAGCCTACGGTATCTGAGCTGCAATCCTTTGGACTACCACCAGATGGTGGCAAAGGGATCCAAAAATGCTGACATGTTGCTCCCTCTAGTGTTTGTCCAGATTTCTCAGCCCAGATACAGTAGGGCAATCCTCTTGTCCAAAAGCCCAGGAGTTCCTTCAAACATATACCTCCTAAATGAAGTGGACGCAAAGCAACACACTATCAACCACAGACCCAGAGTGGGCTTCAGGGG
Source organism: Candoia aspera (assembly GCF_035149785.1). Classification (NCBI taxonomy): domain Eukaryota; kingdom Metazoa; phylum Chordata; class Lepidosauria; order Squamata; family Candoiidae; genus Candoia; species Candoia aspera. Next base: position 8,057,271 of record NC_086165.1, on the reverse strand, counting down.
GAAAAAATCACAACAGGAAAACTGCTGCTCATGTTGTTCATTTGTACATAGAATGTCTGGGTTCATACAATACACTTCATTTGTGTATGTATTAGCATGTTAGCCAACACTGTTTGCAAATCCTAGCATGAGGCTTAGCAGGGTTTCTCAACCAGGGTTCCGTGGCACCCTCGGGTTCTGCGAGAGGTCACTAGGGGTTCCCAGGTAGACAACAATTTATTTAAAAATGTATTTCAAATTTGGGCAATATCACATTGAAAAGGTAAGTTTCATTCTTTATTTTTAGTTTAAGAACACTCTTAGTGCATATATACAGGCTTACACATGAAAGGAGTATAATAATTGTGTAATTTCTGGCCTATATTTGAGCCTGAATGTGCAGGGGCTCCCCGAGGCCTGAAAAATATTCCAAGGGTTCCTCCAGGGTCAAAAGGTTGAGAAAGGCTGGCATGGAGTATAAACCTGTACAAAAAGGTTGAGAAAGGCTGGCATGGAGTATAAACCTGTACAAAAAGGTTGAGAAAGGCTGGCATGGAGTATAAACCTGTACAAAAAGGTTGAGAAAGGCTGGCATGGAGTATAAACCTGTACAAAAAGGTTGAGAAAGGCTGGCATGGAGTATAAACCTGTACAAAAAGGTTGAGAAAGGCTGGCATGGAGTATAAACCTGTACAAAAAGGTTGAGAAAGGCTGGCATGGAGTATAAACCTGTACAAAAAGGTTGAGAAAGGCTGGCATGGAGTATAAACCTGTACAAAAAGGTTGAGAAAGGCTGGCATGGAGTATAAACCTGTATAAAAAGGTTGAGAAAGGCTGGCATGGAGTATAAACCTGTATAAAAAGGTTGAGAAAGGCTGGCATGGAGTATAAACCTGTATAAAAAGGTTGAGAAAGGCTGGCATGGAGTATAAACCTGTATAAAAAGGTTGAGAAAGGCTAGCATGGAGTATAAACCAATAATCTGCAGTTGAGCATGTTGTATGAACACAATCACTGTGTTTAACCTCTAAAGATCTGCCTCATCTGGGTCTAGGATATCTGAAGAATCGATTTGGGTTTTTGTGTTGAGTTTCATGTCATACCCAATAAACCCTGGTTAGCATAGCCAATGGCCCTACTAGCCATGTATTTATGGATACTATAGCTCAACAGATGCAGAAGAGTTCCTTGGAGAATGCTATTACTTGTAGGAGCCTACCCATGCTTTAAACATTTGCCATTCGAAGCACAGAGAGGGATTATATGGAATACGTATCTTTTGTGACGCTCTCAAAAATTTGTACATTTTAAAATGTTTGCCATCATTTAAAACAGCATTTTCTCTTCTCACTAATGATGTATCTCCTCTATTTTGATTCTAAGCACCAGCCCAAGCTGGCTTTTTCTTGCAATACTTTTATATTTGCAATGAAATATCAGTGGCTTAACCTTATTCAGGCTATTGGATCTGTTGCTCTCATTGACCTCCTGATACTAGCTGGGATTACACATAACACTAAGTCATAATGTGGTTAGTTTGACACTGGCTTAGTATGACGCCCAAAGCCAGTCAATATAGTTTAAAAACCATGATTCATGACTCAGAACTCATGTTTGTTGACACAAACCATGGCTTAGCACATTGCACACATCTTATTTATGCAATCTGATTTTAGTTTATATGTTGTTTGCCACTTTTGAGATTCTTTTCTACCCTTAAATCAACATGCAGAATCCTAGAATTCTAATGACTTTTTTTTTTCCCCCAAAATACAGGTTTACCTTATTTGCATTCCTTTTCTGCAAGAGCACATGTCCTTGCGGAGGAAGAGACTATTAAGGGTAACTGCTCCAATCAGGAAGAAAAGCTGCCTCACTGCCTGCTTTAAAAGCTCTGGGTCTAAGCCATTCTGACACATGGTGGTGTAAAAATAGCTGAGCTGTTGCAAGATGGAGGTCATAGTGTAAGCATCTGTGTCATCTATGCTAGAAGAGCGCTTGCGAAATCCGGTTGGTTTTAAGCCAGAAATCCCCTGGAGACTTTCATATTCCAGCATTCCTGGCACTGTAGAAGATAACAGGAAGCAAGCAAAAATAAGGGTTTCAGTTGGCTCTGGAAACCAATTGTGGTTTGAAATCTGCTACACATGCTTTAAATATCAGCTTCCTTACTCTGATTACACTGAAAGAGGAGGATGCTTCCTCGGGAACTGGGTTTTCAGCATCCTGTCATCAATGAACTTTTTGATGCTAAAAATGGAGATACTAGTCAGGCAGCTTTTGAAATTGACAGTGTCTCCAGTCACTGTAACACATGCAGTCTTTTGATGAGTAAATAAACTATTCAAAATGGGAGGTCTGGATTCAAATTCATGGATGTGAATTTCAGTTGATGACCGAAATATACATTTTCTAAGTATGTTAGACTTAGTTCTTGGTTAAGAAACTTGTTCTTGAGGACAAGGTTCCTATTCAAAGCTGCTGTTGTTGATTTTGGCTCAGCATGATTTATGCACCCAACTGCCACAGTCTACAGGTAAGCACTGTCTATGAACTACGGTGGTCTGTTCATCAGACAGTGTGGTGCAGTGGTTAAGGTGTAGGACTGGCAAGATCAAGTCCTTCCTCAACCACGTAAGTTCCCTGGGTGACTTTGAGCCAGCCACTCTCAGCCCACTCAATCTCACAAGGTGGTGAACTGAACAGAAGGTGGAATATAAATCTAACAAACAAAATCTAAATGAATAGTTAAAATGATAAACAAGTCAAGCAAAGACCATTCCTCATTCCTACTAACACTAGAAAGCCTGTCATTCAACTACTATGATTTATGGCTAGTTGTTGCTCCAGTTAGTTATTGTTGGCTGGGATCTACATTTGCTCCACGTGGATTTCTTTTAGTATTGTTTGCAAGGGAAGAAAGACCTACCAAGTTTGGCAGGAGGAACTGGGCCATGGAAATGCCAGAAAATCTTTTCTGTGACTGCTAAAATATTCTGGTTATCATTATTATCACAGATCTGAAAACAGGAGCTGCAATCTTGTTGATGTACAAATCCTGATAATGTGTATGACCTCACTTGCTCTCCCTGCAGACACCCCGGATTGCAACTGCTTCATTGCATTGCTAACGTTTCCCTCCAAACATTTAGAAAGTACATGGACATTCCATATTGTTCTCAAGTTCCATCAATGATTCAGTAGCTTAAATTGTTAAGGTCACGGACAACTACCATTTCAGCCCATCAGAGCAACAGCACAATTTTATGCACATTAACCTAGAAAAAAGCCTCAAGAGATTTTAATCCCAGGGTAATGAGTAGAAGATCATAGTTTAAGACTCAGCACACATAACACAAGGAAACAAGGAACTATGACCCACTCAAGAAGTTTGTAGCCACACATACATTTGAATTAAGTGTTTCAGAATGGCCTTCCCCAATCTGACAGGCTTCAGGTACTCTGTGTTGGAATTGCACCTCTCAAATTTCCCAGTAGGGTTTCAAATGAGACATTTTATGAGATATATTATCGCTAAAGCTTATCTATCTCCTTACCTATCATTGGCTGAATATTGTTCTCCATCACAATGATAAACTGATGATATACACGAATAGCCAGATCACTAAGAACCTGCCTATATTCCGACAGATCAAAGTGTATCAGATTGTTCTTATTTTGTTGAGGTGTGTTATGCTTCATGAATTCCTGAAAGTCAATTGTATCGTTATCAACATACGGCAATTAAGCTCACAAATAAACTACAGGTTTTACATAGTTACACATTTATCAGGCTAGTACAAACATGTGCATATCCTCAGAAGAGCACAGAGCTGTTAATATAGCTTAGCCAAGAGTATCCATGTGCATATTTTCCCTCTAGTACAGTAGAAAATAAACAAACTACAGAGCCAGCCATTCGATTTAATTTTATTGGAAAATATTAGGGACTGGTTTTCTGTAGAATTCTTAAATTTAAGTGCATTTTGCTGAACACCAACTGTGCAATAAGTGGTTGATGAATTCAAAAGTTACAGTAGGTTATTTCTAAGACATTTCCCAATTCCTAGCAATAGCTAAAAGGCGGGGGGGAAGAGGATAGATATCACTATAGGTTAGAATTAAGCTTCTTACTTAATAAGTAAAGTAAGAAATAAAGCAAAGCCAGAATATGGGACTGCAGAGGCTATTTGGATTATTAAATAGAATTAATGTCAACCAAGCATGTAAGAATCAAGTAAAAGAAATGTAAAGTCACTTTTAATACAAATAGGTACCTCCTATATTTCCTTGTTAAATTAAAACAAAGAAGCAAATCAAATAGCAATTAAAAACTTGTTGGTTGTGCTACTAGTGATCAGTTAATATTCACCAAGGTGAACTACTCATTAACTATGCTTGGTTTTGGTATTATTTCATTAACAGACTTTAAAGGGAATGGATTCAGAAGGATATGGATTCAGTGGATATGGTTCCTAGGTTTTCTAGTCAATCTGTTTAAAACAGAAGATACTTCTCAGACTTATCACTGTGAAATATAACACAATATTCAGTGCATTTAAGGCCTTTTCTTCCCTTGCAGTTTAAACTGGTATCACTGGGTCCTGGCAATCCAAATTTTTCCCTTGCATTTCATGAAGATGGTCTTATCTCCAGTCCACAATTTAGATAGTCTTAAATGATTCCCATCCCCAAAAACAGCTGGTTTGTCCTGCTTGCACTGACAAATCCCTGTCACAATTAGAAGCATGGAAATCACAGCACAGGACTCACCCTCTCTTTGGAGAGGCAAGGCCAGGTGATCCCTTGTATGGTATGATCAGAGATGTGTCCACAGCCCATAGGATGGTGTGGTCCTACCCCCTTCCCTCACCTCATAAACTGGCAGGAAATATCACCCATGCCAGAGATAGACATTAATCAAGTACCAGCTTGAAAATCTTGGCATCCAGTTTATGGGGACAAGGCACTTGCTAGCTAAGTGCTATGAATACAGGATGGTGACCACAAATTTGGGCAACCTAACTTATGGAGGCAGTTCTTTTTAGCCAACCAGCAAAGGCAGTATGGTGTATTAAACCATTGGTGAGGACAGGCCCTAGGGTGAAGTTAATCTTACCTCTTCCCCACTGTACTGTTTCAGACAGTTAAGAAAATGGCACGTATTGGAAAGCCAGAAAGATAACATCTCAAAGTCTTCAGCGTGTTCCTAGATAATGAGATACTTTTCTTTAATTGCATATTTTATATACACACATACATAGCTGACATGATTCATTCAATTAAGGAGATCTAATGGATCGGTTCTCTCACTGCAGAAAACCAAATTGCGATTTGATGGGTTTGGGTTAGCACAATGGTATACAAGCCATTGTGATGTGAGAGATTGCAGGGAGGCAGGGGAAGGAATGGAAGGGAGAGAAGGCATGAAGAGTGAAGAGACAGAAGACAAGTCTATTGACAGCTTATCTTATAAATGGCAACTCAGCCCAGGTGGCAAGGAATTTTGCTGGCTAGGGAATTCTGGGAGTTGAGTCCACCCATCTTAAAGTTGCCAACTTTGAAAAACATCGTTTTAAATAATTTAAAGAAGATCTGCCTTAACTTGCTGTAAATGAAGGTTAGTGATTTCTTTTGTCTGGGTAGTTCATTTCCTTGGTTTTTTCCAGCTATGTGGGAATTGATACGTGGTTCGTAAATAACAGGACGTGGCTGAACATCTTATCTGAATCCAGTTAACTGTGAATTGTTTATGCCATTAACCATGGCTATACAAGCCATGGCTTGGTGAAACAATGAACCCAATCAGTGTTTGCCTTCACACATCGAGCAAAGCCACACCTTAGACGTATGCGTGAGCCAGACCATTGTGTTGAAACTGACCACAATTTGGGCAATACAGTCTCAGACTTGTGGCCAATCTGTAACTGTAGCAGTATACACCTTGTGGCACCACTGTTTTTCTTCCTACTAGATCAAGTGTGGAAGCCTTTCTGTTTTGAAAACATTCCCATAGATTTGCCATGCCAGCCCCTTGAAAAGAAAGCTAGCTGTACTCAAGTGATCCTTACCTTAATGACTTGTTTTATGCTACTGATTGCCATGTTCATAAAGGATTTCAGCATGCTGTCATCGTTCACATAATCTGCATATCTTATGCACATAAAGAGGATATGAGCTGGGAGGCCAGGAATCATATTTACTACTACTCCACGGGGTTTCAGATCTGCATGAATTCAAGAATTAAATTTATCATTTATTGGAGACTAAAGTAGGTTTGCAGGCTTTTAAAGAAAATGCCACCTTCAGTTAGATTAAGGTTTCTCAGCCAGGGTTCTGTGGCACCCTAGGGTTCTGCGAGAGATCACTAGGGCTTCCCTGGGAGATCATGATTTATTTTAAAAGATATTTCAAATTCGGGCAACTTCACATTGAAGAGGTAAGTTTTATTCTTTATTTTTAGTTCAAGGTGACTGTCAATGCATATATTCAGGCCTACCCATGAAACGAAGATAAGAATTCTGTAACTTCTGGCCAATATTTGAGCCTGAATATGCAGGGGTTCCCCAAGGCCTGAAAAATATTTCATGGGTTCCTCCAAGGTCAAAAGGTTGAGAAAAGCTGAGTTAGATTGTTTGGAATTCTACAATACAGAAGGTGCACCAAGCAACCAGGAAGAAGGAAAACAGTTCACTTTTCAAGCTACTATGGGCTATTTTGTACTTTCTGCTCATTGACAACACCCATCAGGCCGAACTGTATTTGGACAATCACACTATATAAAACAGAACTGCCTACAGCTAAATGGGTAGCCACAGATATTATGAAAGAAACTTTTCAGAAGGCACAACATTGTTTGAAGTGCTCTGGAAGTGTACTACCAAAGCAGGACTAATAATAGAGAGGAAGACTCAGGATATGAGCAGAGTTAAGTGCATTTGGAAAAGCATAGGTAAATACAATAGCTGTACTATTACAAAAGGGTGGAAACAATATATTAGAAGCAGAGGTGTTTGTGGATGGATAACACCTTCACAGAAAGAAAGGAGAAGAGAGATGTAGTGCAAACATACTAAGGTGTCACACGTGCTACAGGTGTCAGAGAAAACAATCAATGGGAGATGTAGTTTCAATTAGCTACATCACTGATACAGGCTCTACACTGGAAAGACAGAGACGGATACAGTACATAATATGGTTGTATTTGAGATAGATTTGGAAAAGCTGTGCCACCCACCCAAATATTGTTGAACTATCAGCATCTCCACCATTAGACATAGTGATTAAGGCTGCTCAAAGCTGTAAGTTCACAACAAGGTCTCCATCCTTTGTGAAGACCCTTCAGGGAAGAATGAATGAAGGGAAAAGGTCTCAGTAACAATTTGATTACAAAGAGTGTTTCTCAGATGCAACTTACAGTAATGGTAGATCAGAGTAGAAAAAGGGAATTCAGGATTCTGGAGTCTTCCAAGGGTTTAGCTCGAGAAATGAACAGTTTAGAGAAGTTACAGAAAAAACAAAGACAGGAGACCCATTCTCCCCTACACAAATATCAGACCGAAGGAAGGGAGGGAGGGAGGGAGGAAGGAAGGAAGGAAGGAAGGAAGGAAGGTTGGTTGTAAGTACTGATCACAGCCCAAAGTCTTCAGTAACATAATCTTTGGTGTTGTCTATGACTACTTGAACTGAAATTCAAAATGTTACATACCAAGGATCAGATTTTGAACAATTTTTGCTTCATCCTCCTTTCTGTACTGCAACATTCCCATGTATTCTCTCAGCACAGAAGATAGGGACTCTTCACTGACTGTTTGGTATCAAAATATAGTTACTTCCAGCAAAAACTCCACTATATCACAAAATTGAATTTTAAGATACAAAGCATTATGTATGAAAAATTCATTTACAAACAAATCCTTCGCCACTAGGCTCCAAAACAGTGAGGATTTCCTTCATTCTTAACCATGTTCATCCTACTTTTAGGCATATACAGCATCAGAATTATTCCTTTTATCAAAATAGAGAAACTATGCTACCATTTTTCAGCAAGTGTGTTCAGAAGTGGCTCTGGTGGCCTCAAAAGAGTATCTTACTCGCCACACCCTGTTTTAAATTTTGAAACAAGAGTTTCTGCAAAAACAATGGAGATCATACTACAGAATTCTACAGAGATGCTTTTTGATGGTCACCACATAGATGCAGACATGGAACACTGTGCTGAAAACTAGGGTTGGGAACTTTTGCTTAAACACTATGGGAAGTTTAAACGTTAAGGGCAACACGTGGGGCCATTACACGAAGGACATTTTGTTGGCAGAGGAATTAGGCAAGGATGTCTCTTGGGACTACTATTGTTCAATCTGTATATCAATCCTCTTGTGGCCAAGAGGGATAATCTAGCTCATCATCCCCTAAAACTGAAGGCCAGATACTCTGTAATCCTTCTATATATGGATGATGCTGTGCTGCTATGCCAGACACCAATTGGTCTAAAGCAAGCGTTACATCCTTTAGCTGCATATAGCAGTAGAGAAGCTCTCAAAATTAATTATGAAAAAAAACTAAGGCATTAGTATTTGCTAAGCATCCTAAAATTTATGTCTGAATGTCTGAAACTGAATAAGCACCCAGTCAAACAAGTGTTTCATGCTTCTGATTAATGCAGGGCACACATGGAGTATGTTGCCCACAATGCACCCTGCAGTCCTTTCATTATACCAGAGATGCATTATTCATACCTGCTGGTGAAAGGTCTCACTCACAAAAGCAGAAGAAGGAGTCTAAAAGCAATGGAGGTCCCCAGATTGACCATAATTTTGGTCTGATTTTCCACATAGTTCCCAATATACCATGCTTTCCAACAGTTTTAAAACATAGACATTAAATGTTCTCACCCGTTTCAATTGACTTTCTAAGGGTCCTGATCTGATCCTGAAGTTTCTTTATCAATCTGTCCTTCTTATCCAGCTCTTCTTCTAGATCCTAGGATGTCAATTGAGTTGAGGAAGCAAAATACACATTAAAAAGGCCTTTGTCAGTTATGGGAATGGAATCACCCAACTGTATCCTTACCTAACAGACAACATTTTGGTTGGCTACTGACCAACAGCAAGCATGTTAGAAAGCCACCTTCATTCTGACATGGAATACCATTTTTTACTCTGACATGGAGTAAATCCACTTTTTAAAAGAAAGTTAATGTAAGCAAATGTATGACCAATCATCTCTCCTACTGAATTGCAGATGAAGGAGAAGAATCATGAGACTTGCTTATCTTTCAGCAGTTTATAATAAACTATAATAGCAAGCATGTTAGAAAGCCACCTTCTTTCTGACATGGAGTACCAACAGAGTAGAGCAGTGTTTCTCAACCGTGGCAACTTGAAGATATGTGGACTTCAACTCCCAGAATTCCCAATGCTGGCTGGAGAATTCTGGGAGTTGAAGTCCACACGTCTTCAAGTTGCCACGGTTGAGAAACACTGCTCTACTCTGTTGGTACTCCATGTCAGAAAGAAGGTAGAGGAGTAGAGGCTGAATTTGCAAGCCTTCATCTCAAGTTGATAGGTATTTCATCAATTAAATCCATTTTTTAAAAGACAGGAATTAATGTAAGCAAATGTACAAGCAATCATCTTTCCTATATAGTTGCAGATAAAGGGGAAGAATGGTAAGACTTATCTTTTAGCAGTTTATAATAAACTATTTCCAAGAATCTGGATCTTCCTTACTGTGTTTTCCATGGTAAGGGACACCACATCCTGCCATATTTTGCTTCCAGTCCCATTTGCCCTTTCAGGCTCTTTCTCCAGATGATCATTGTCCCTCGGAAACTCTAGAAAAGTGGGTATCATCTTTCCTTTAGTATACATTTCCTTTCGAAGTGGCAGGGCTCTAAAAAGCATAACATTTTTTTAAACTTTTTTTTTCTGTGCACAAAACTGAGTTTTGCTATAAAATGTTCTATATAAGTTCCACTTTCTATGCTTTTGAAGCTCACTTCTTTATCCCAGGGTCATAAAAAAATAAAAAACCCTCCTGCCCTTCCTTGTTTAAAGAGGGGGCTGTTCTGCAGAAATCAGCAAGTGAAGCTTTGCACGATATGAAGCTATACAAGATCAATTTCTAAACAGCTATTCAACAAAACCTTTAGATTGCAAAATACAGAAACCCTTTCTGAAATAAGTGGCAATTTCTTACAAGTGGCCAACATAACTACTCATTTTAGGTCTTCCTTTCCATCTAATCTGGCTGTGTTTGTCAACACAAGTAAGCACAAACTAGCCAACCATATTTTAGACTAGCAAATTATACAAACTCAACCCCATATAAGCTAGTTTAAGGTTCAGGAAATTGTGTGAACCCAGAACATATAATTAATAGAGTAAACTGTGGTTAAGTTAATCATGGATAAGCCTGTTACGAAACTATTGCCTCTAAAGTTCAATGCCCAGATAAATCTAGATTATCATTTTTTCAGATTTAAACCTGCTTACTGTTTTTGTGTCCCCTCCTCATCTGGGCTTTGATGTGACCAATCTTTCATGCCTTCCATTTTCTCTTCAACAATAAAGATGAAGGTTTAATCAGTGAACTCACATTTAATACCTTGAATATGATAACAGTAATCATATTTTTACACGCTAGAATATTCAGAGAGAGGCTGGATGGAAGAATATGAAGCAACAGAGGAAAACAAAGGAGTGAAAGAAGGGGAAAGAACTAGACATTTGCAAAGTTCATCAAACAGGCCATCCAGACACATAATATGAATGATACAGCAAGATTCGCAAAATACAATATGACCTCCCATTTAAAAGAGAAAACAATTTCACAGAACATGAATAATTAAGACTTTATAAAGTACAGCCTATCATCCATCACTGGCTGTTACTAGGCAGCGGTTTATGGATGGCAGAGTTTTAAAGCCTAATAAAACATGAAGATGATATAGAACTTAAAATCTTCCAATAATAGCTCTCCTTTTTTTAATCACGGGCAAAATGAGACACCCGGCCCACTTACGGAACCCAGAGTCTTTCTCTTGAAATACCTTTGCCTTCCTGGAAGATAGTATTCTCAGAAATAATTCTAATATATTTACTTAATTTATTCTACAGTTAATGCTATTTTGTTCAGGTGTATTTTTTATCCTGTTTGCCTATTCCTGCCCAATCTAGCAGGGAAATTAATTATGAGTAAAGAGTGGGTGTGTGTGCATGTGTTATTATCAGCCCAAATCAATCCCCTGCAGGATTGTTGGATGTTATACTCTCTTTGTTTTATGTTATGAACTGTAATTTAGCACCCTGGTCCAATGAGAGTTGGTAGATGGATACTTTTTGACTTCCCAGTCTTGGACTAAGAGAGTAACTGGCCCAAAGTTATCCAGCCAGCTCCATGCCTAAGGAAAGGTTAGAACCTGGGTCTCCCTGTTCCTAGTTCAGGACCTTTACAACCAAACCATCCTGGCTCTTGGGCTGAGAGGGAAGAACTGGCTCAAGGTCATCCAGGAAGCTTCCATGGCTGAGGGGCACCAGAACTTAAGACCTTCCCACTCCCCACTCCAGTGCCTTCACCACTACACCACATTGGCTCTCATATCCATACAAACTGTACATACACTGTGTGTGTATGTATGCGTGTATGTAAAAACGCACAAAAATGCAAAATTCAGCATGTTCAATGTATATGTGATGAAATGTCAGGCGAGTGTAAAGACATCAGAGAAAAAATATCTGAGTCCTGGAAAGGTCAAAGGCATGAGAAAGAAACTCAAAATAACAGCACCTTGATTGGGGTAGGTATAAGTTGAAGTAGAGAGGGTCGTTGGCAGGCTTTCAAGATTCTATTACAATACCCTAACTGCATTAAAGTAGATTCCAAGACTCCGAGTGACTCCTTTTTCCTGGCCTGGCTTACCTTGAAGGGCTGGCAATATGTAATCAATCTATCTAGCCCAACACTTTATTTTTACTGATTGTGGCCCTCCCAGATCAGAAAGCATTTTCCAGACCAGTTCCATCCAACAGGAGCATGGGTGTCTGCAAAGGAGGGGAGGGGGACACAGGAATAATGTCCCATGCAATCATGACATCATTGCACAAATGACATGCGTTACATAATCCATGTCATCTCTGTGATGACATCATGACATGAACAGTACCATTCTGGCTTCCACTGGATAAGCATACCGAAAACTAAAACAGTGACTGAGTCTATGCACACCACTCAACCTTATTCCTGTCTCACCAGGGTAGAAAATCCATAGCAAAAAAACGTAAGTGTTTGCAGAAATTCTCCCCATTATGCAAATTACCGTTATTCTTTGCAAGTTCATCTTGAAGACGATTCTCAAGATCCAACTTCTGCTTCTGAAGTTCAGAAACCTGCAGCTTAAGACTGGGCATCATCTTCACCAAAAAAAGGAGTGGAGGTGGAGAAGAGTCCAATAACTATGTCATTCAACAGCTCTATTTTTATAATAATAATAATAATAATAAAAATAATAAAAATATTTCCCCCAGTAATTATTATACACTTTCTTTGAACCAGTCAAAGAGATCTCACAAAACCAAGCCAGCAGTTTGGGGACTGATAGTTAAAGACAGGCATCATGCTTGCATGCAAGAACTGCAGGCCAATTTGTAGTATCTACGGCTGGTTTTGCTAACTGCTTACCTGTTTCTATTCAGAAGCCATTTGGTTCTAGGAGATATTTCTAAGTTCTATAATAGTCCTCACCATATTTTCTGAGGTTAGCCTGGCAACCTGGAGACGAATACTTTCGTTAGTGTCATTTTCTTCTCTGAAGAGTTTCTGTAGGTGGGTGACTTCTTGACTAAAATGGTTTACTTTAGAATTCAGCTCTTCTATCTCCCTTTCATAGCTCTCTTTCTGATCCTGGAAATGTCTTTCCAAAACTCTGCAGGAGGAACAAAAATAAAGTACTGTACAATAAACAGGACAGCAGTATTAAGACAATGTGTATCTCTGCCAAGAGCAAAAGCAACCCAGAAAAAATTCCTTTGGCCCCAATTCAGAAAAGTTGACTTGCTAACAAGGATAGTACTTTTTTGATTACATAGAAATTCTGGCTAATTGTAATTCTGACAAGTTTCTTATTATACCTTTGCTAATTATTGAGCACTGATTTGATGTTAATAATGGTTTTGGTCACTTCTATACACAGCATTAATGTAATGTTACTTCAATATTTTTACTTAGTTTTATATAGCTTGTAAATCTCTTTTCCCTTTTTTCTTTTCTACTTTTTCTCAGGGTTGTGCTTCCAACGATCTATTAAATAAAAGGAAGTTTCTTTAAAAAATCATCCCATACAAACTTATTCACTTCCACAACAAGTGTGCAGAAGAATGGATCACTTCCTTCATTAATTAACACCAGCCATCCTCAATTTGATGCATCCAGAAAGACTAAGCTGGCAACTTTCAAGGCTAAATTGAAATACTAAAGGATGCACTTTCATTAGTTCTGGATGGCATCAGGCCAAGAAAGTTGTATCTAAACAGTAGGAACCCCAGCAATTAAACTACAAACATGTTGAAGAATCTCTACATCTGGAAATATGGAGACCCACAGAGGTTACCTTACCATGGTTATTCTAACGAGCTGGTGAGAGTTGAAATCAGTATCTGGAGGGTCATAGGTTCCCCACCCTGATATGCAGCTAGGTCAGAAAAATTATACTGAATCATAGAGTTGGAAGGAGCTATTTAGGCCAGAGAGTTGAACCTCCTGCTCAGTGCAAAAATGCAAATTAAAGCATCCATGACTGATGGTTGTATAGCCTCTTCTTGAGCATTTCCAAAGAACAGGAGCCCACCAACTCTCTGGGTAATTGGTATTGGCTTAAAAGTCAAGTTTAAATGACTTTTCCCAGAAAAGTTATTCATCTAATGGAATGTACTTCTTTTACTTGCAGGAGAGTCAATTAACACATGACATCAAATCCTTAGTATCTACAGACCAAATACCCAGCATTAAAAAAAGAAAGTAAGTTGAGATAACAGAGTAGGTTTAAATCATGTCAGAGGTAAGCTGCTGAAATAAAAACTGTTAACTTAAGCCTTGTAGTAAACAGACCCACAGAACAGAGCTACTGACTTGCATTTTTGACAGTCAAGACATTGCTATTTCTTTTCCATAATGTTTGAGACTGATTTATGCTGAGTCAGCTTGTGGGTATCTACCTCAATACTATCTAACCAGATTGAGTGTATCTCCCCAAAGATCTAGAAGTATCCAAGACTTAGTTTTATGAATCTAAATATACAACAAAGTTATCTAAGGCTTAGTTCTAGGAGTTTTCAAACAGATGAATTGATTTCTACTGTTTACTGAAGTTCTCGTAAACAGAGTGCAGGCTGCCAATGTTTTAGCCAAAGAGAAGGAGAAACACAGTTTCTACTCAGTGTCTACTGTCAAAAGCCACTGAAAGTCAAAGTCGACAATTCCAATTGACCACGGATTTGGTTTGCAAGCCAAAAAATTAGGAGGAGTCTGGTAGCAACTTTTCCAACCAAGACATTTTATTAAAACCATTAATGGTTTTATTAAAAACCATAAGCTTTCATGATCTGAAGCTCACTTCGTCAGTTGCAGAGAGTGGCTAGACTGATGGGGGATTAAAACTGGGATGAGGTGGGGAGGCAACAAAGGTAGAGGAAGACAAGTTGGTTACGCAGGTCCCATGATTACAGGTACCCTATCAATTAACAATTGTTATGTGTTAAAAAAACAATTGCAATATGTTAAACACTATCAAAGCACCATCACAGGCCCCAACAAGTATACACACAAGAGTGTGTTGATCCTCTAACACAGTGTTTTTCAAACTTGGCAACTTTAAGATGTGTGGACAGGCCCTAGCCTGGGAGTTGAAGTCCACACATCCTAAAGTTGCCAAGTTCAAAAAAAAACCCCTGCTCTAATGAGATATATGCCATCATCTGCCAATAATGCCTCTCTGGATTCTACCTAGGACAACAGGACAACCTCTGTACACCATAAACCTTTCCAACCTCTAATCCTTTAAAGCAGGGTGAGGCAACTTTCCTTTTATGGGATCAATAGAGAATGGCTTTTTTTCCTTGTTGCTGCTACAATAAAACTCTTTTACACACAAGCTGTCCCCCACATGAAAGCAAAACTGCTCTGGTTTTCTTCAGGATGATCTCACCCAAAGCATTTGGAAAACTGCTTTCCAGAGATCACATGACCTCATTGTCCCAATCAGTGGGTAAAGACTGGGAGCAACGCAGGGCAATTTGTGGCCCTCCACTTACTGGAATTCAATGCAGTAAACAGAATGAACCTCCAGACACCTTCAGAAATAATGGCTTAAGTCCATTGTGTGCAAAGTAAATTGGATGATCCACTTAAAATTTACAGTTAGTCAATTATGTCTTTACACAGAGTACATAAAATGACATGAATTGATGTGAATGATTCAAATTTGGATTTAAAAGGTATTTGGGATAAACGGAAATCCCTTCTGTTAAATTAAGACTTTACTATACAAGCAGATTTATACTATAGCTTCCAGTTATGATAGAGGACCAGAAACCCTGTTTCTCCACATCTTCTGCTCCATTGTCATCCCCATGCTACGGGGGACATTAATTTTAAGCATGAAGAGCGTTCCCCCACTCTACTAAAGTTCACAAGTTACTGCTGCAGGGCAATATAGGTCATCATCTGGCAGCTTCATTACAAGATACCTGACGTAAGCGTTGTGCTTCCATTATTCCTACCAATACGTGACTCAAGGCTGTCTCCACCCAAATGAGAATATAGCTCACCGTGTGGCTTTTTTCAGGCCTTCATAAGCAAACCAGAGTTCACCATCTTCATTTAAATGTTCCAAGTCTTCAGCAGACAATCTGTTTATAAGGCAAAAAGGGAAGGTGGGGTGGGGGGGAGAGGAAGCATGTGATTTGTGAAGCAGAATTGGAAGCTGCTGCTGTTCTGACAAGCCAACAAAGGCACATTGATACCTGCTTCTCATGTATGTAAAGTCATAGCTTTCTGAGAGTTGCTTTGTAATGTCGGACATCTTCTCTAAATGAGAAAAGAAAAGAAAAGCTACATGCATGCTGGGTTTCCACTTTGACCACACAGTCTTTGTGACTGCATCAATTGTTTTGCTTCAGTAATCAAGTTTCACTTAACAGCTACAGGTCAGCTTTATCTAGTTGGTTGCCTTCCAGATAAATTCGAATTGCATTTCTGGACTTCCATTACCATTACCTTCCATTTCCATTGCATGCTGGCTGGGGATTCTGGGAGTTGAAGTCCACACATCTTAAAGTTATCAAGGTTGAGAAGCGCTGGGCTAGACCATGAACTTTCCCACTTTGTCCTTCACAAAATGGTCACATTGAAAGGGATGAATATCCCACTAATGCAGTATATTTAGTCAGGAAGCAGTTTTGCGAAATGCTCATTTTGAGTTTTTGCCAATTAATTCTCCCAATTTCCCTCTTTTTGTCCAAAATACCTCTGTATTTCCAGGGTCATGGTATAAAAGTACACAGATGAGTTCAAGATGGAAGGGTACATAATTATAGCCCTTGGAATGTGAAATCCATTCACCGGCAGATTTTAATTATGGGAATGACTGATGTTTTCAAATTACCTCTCATTTCACGCTTCTGGTACTGTAGTTGCTTCTCCGCATCCAGTTTTTGAATCTGAAGGAAGTCTATTTCTTTTCGCAATTCCGAGATTGTCTAAGTTCATTAAACATTTATAGAATGAGACACAGTTCAATGAGATGGAAATAATGAGGAAAAAGGAGGATGCTACAATAGCAGATGAAAGCACGCTTACTTGTTTTTCCCATAAATGTATTCTGAATTAAAGTGGAAGACAGAACGACGATCTTTAGTATGAAATATTTTGAGGAGGAGGGTTCAACAATTTCATGCCTGTCAGAGTGATAGGGGTTCCTTGTCATTTCCTGATCTTAGAATCAAATTATCTGATCCATTGTTGTTATTTTAATGTTAAAGGAATGTTTAATGTTTAATGCTATGTAAATATATTGAGAGCTTTTCCACCGAACTCAAATTCCTTGTATGTCTAATCATACTTGACCAATAAAGTATTCTATGCCATACTATGCCATGCTATGCCATGCCATGCCATGCCATGCCATGCCATGCCAATGCAGTGGTCCAGATATTAATGTTACATCTTTTGGTGACTATTCAATAACCAAAATGTGTGTCTCCTGTCTCTAGGCTGGTGACAAATCCTGACCACTAGAGGACTTCTTTCCTTTCCCACTTGCATCCCCATTCAGTCCCAAACATGAGATGAAAACCAGTAATTTGGAATTATTTTTAAGTATTACAATTAATTGGGCTCAGGCAGGAAGACCTTTTAAGGTAGGCAGAGACTGGTGAAAATAAGAGTAAAATACATTAACAATGTGCAGCATGCGAAACTGGGACTTTGCATAATGCAAGAAACAATCCAAAATTAATATGCACCTGTTTCATTTGTTATCCTACCTTTATTTGATTTGTAAGTTCCTCTATTTCTGTTTTCAGGTCATCCTGAATTTGTTGCATTTCCTGAACCTGATTTTGCAGCTGGGTGTTTTCCTCTTTGAGCAATATTATTTCTGCATTGAGGGACTCTATCTTTTTTTCATAATCTTGTTTCTGGCTCTGGAACTTTTTCTCAAGTGTTCTACAAAGATTCAGAAGGACATCCTCATCTCTCTAGGAATACAATTCTATAAATCTAAGCCACAAGTAAATCACAGACGTGTAATCTATCTCTTGTAGATGTGGTTGGGGAATGTAACAACAATACAAAATGTATCTGAAAATATGGTATTTTAAAAAAGTAGGTGATAGAAGAACAGAAACAATAAACTAGCAGCATTACACAAGTATAAATTTCACTCCTTTCTTCCAGCACCCGTATTTTAATCGGAAGATATACATGCTAAAAACCTTGAAAAAAGAAAGAAAATGAAACACCCTCTTTGAATGATAGGAATCATCTGAAAATCCATGGAACTGATTTAATGCAACACGGTGAGATTGCAGAAGCACACAGCTCATGCGATTAGTAAGATGTTGGTAACCAGTCTATCCACATGATTACGAGGTCATTCTAAAAGTCACAAAAGTTGTGTTGTTATTACTCCCCCTGGAGATCTGGAACTGTAATGGCAGGCCTTATTAAACACTTTTAATTTCTGAATTTATTTTTGTGGAAAAAACACATATACAAGAGCCCTAATAATTCTCAGCAAACTTCCGCACTGCATGCAGCGAAGGGAGTCATGCTAATTTTTGCAGGGTAGAGCCCATATTCTTTAGCAACTGAGTATGTATACCGTCTGCTTACAAATCCGACTTAAATTAATACCTCCTGCTAGAACCATCTTCACTCCTTTTAAAAATATTCACTTTCTTTGCAGAACAGAAAATCAAGACTGTAAGAAAACGGCAATTTGAAATGAGAAGTTAAATTCCATACATTCGCTGCCTCTCCTCTCTTTGAACGTCAGAGAACAGCTGCTTCGTCAAATTATCCATTTTATCTGAAGGGAGATAATGCTTACATTAAAAAAAAAATAGGTAGAATAAAATAATTAAAATCAAGCCCGATGTAATTTGTAAAGGCTAACAAAGCTTAGAAAAGTTTAATTTTACATGAAGTAATTTTACATAGCAGTCTACAATGGCTGGGAGAGACATTATGTGAGTTTTAAAAACCCAGATGCGTATTTACCGTAAAGTGAATTTAATGTTAAAGCATGAAAGTTGTTGCCTTCCAGTTATACTGAACTTAAGACTCATATATCTCCCAACAATCATGGCCAAAGGCATTTTGTTTAGATAGGTTAAGTGCCAAGATAACATTAAACTTTTTAAAGCGCTGTTATAAAAATATTTGTATTGTGAATGATTTTTAACTCTTGTTGCTTTATTGCTGGCTACTATATTTTTAGGCTAATGAACCATGGTTTGTAAGCCCTAAGTCTTAATTCACATAATATATGAACTATAAACCAGAGTTTACAAGGGAGAATGGTAGGGTTCACTCAACACATGATGCCAAAACTATGTTTGTGTTCAATAATCTGGTTTGTAAATTCTGGTTTATATTATGGCTTATTATGAAAAGATCCAAGTAACAATTGTAATTCCCAGAATAACGGTAGGTCACACCTTTCATTTCCTCTGTTTTCGCTTGGATTTCTTTTTCCAACTTCTTCTTCTGTTCTTGCAGCCCTGAGTTGTGGTTTTCAAGTGCTGAGACCCTCTGCAAGGAGAAAGTAAAGCAAGAAAAAGAAACGCTCATTTTTAAGAGCACCATTTATTTTCTATATATGGATGGATGAATCACATTGCTCGCAATCTGAACTTTTTTTGCTGTATAACCTCTTTAATTGTTATAAATCCTCTTATGCCTCACCTGTTCATAGCCAATCCTGTACTTCTTTTCGTTTTCTTCAGATATTTTTCTCTGCACAGTTAATTTTTCAAGATCCTGTTGAAGTCTTTGAATTGTCTCTATATCACTGGAGTGATTTGAAGCAAGGATGGTCAGCCTTTCCAACAAAGTATGATTTTCCTTATTCTAAAATCAGGATAAAGCACACATTAGGCAAGATAATAAAAATACACTGGTCTGTTATTTTATGAGACAATCAACTAAAATTGCCCCTTTCAATTGCCAAGAGACCTATCTAAAAGGAAAGCTGGCATGCCTACCTAGATTATAATACCCAAATCTAGACATATTCATTCAACCTTCAGAATGGATATTGACCGAAGCCTCCGTCAGAACCACCATCTGAGTCTATAAGCATGGGCATCCACAGAGGGGGAAGGAACTGCAAATGATGTGAATTGCAACATGGTGCCATGTTGCACATGATGTCATCATGGACTGCACCAGAGGTCTATGTCTACACAGTTTGAAACTTTGACCCTTAACGCTTACACTGCTTGTGAACTATGGGCATATATTTCAAGACTGACACATCAGTTATTAAACATATTTGTGTCCCACCATCATTCAAGCCAAGAAGGCTTGGACACATCCTTAAATCAAATAATAAACCTAAAAAAATCCTCCCCAAAACACCATACCAATAAATAAGCTTGCATATGAATTATCAAATGCTTGGGCAAACACAATTATTTCCATTTGGTACTGGAATAAAAAATAATAACAATAATGATGTTGGCTGGCAACATACATATCTGTCAGGAAGATATCTATCAAGAAGGAGACCAACACCAAAAATTGGACCTTATTGTCCAGGTGCCAAAATCAAAGTTCAGAATACACTTCCAAGGAGCACCAAAGTGTATTACTGAACAATATATATTTAACTATCAGGACTCTTGTGACACCAAACACATTCATTATCACATATTATTCTCCATGAGACTTTGCATAATAATAACTGTGATAGGCTTGAAGATGCCACAATATTCTGCTATTTTTCCTGCAAATGACCAACATAGTTACACCTCTGGAATATATATGAATGAATTCAGCTTCTGGTACACAGAAGTTATTAATTCTTGCTCAGTCAGCCATTACTTTACATCCTGAAACTTGTCACTTGCATAAAAATTACAGACAATTCAAAGCGCAACTTGATACTTCCTCGTTACCTGTTCTTCCAGTCTTTTCTGCAGTCTCTGGACCCTGTAGGAAAGCTGGATGTTCAGGACAAAACGGCGAATGCTCTGGAATCGGCGTCTTGCCAGCCATGCTCGTGCGTATTTCTGCAGAATTAAAGCTTTCTGTTCTTCAAGCATCTTTATAAGAAAATTGAGATCATGCCTCGTCATTTAATAACCATCTGTTCGGGGAACAGTTTACTAATTTGCTTAAACAGTAAATCAAGTTCATCCGCAAAGGCTGGAGCAAAGGTAATAAGTAAAGGTAACCAGCATGTAAAATACACAGGATAGAGTCCTAAACACAACTTACAACTGCAATGATAAGTCTGAACATAAGTCGATGAGAAATGAACAGTGCACTGATACATTCTTACCTATCACCTCCTCATTCACAACCCGTGTAACACCTGTTCCAATTCCACTTAACCAGAGGCTGCTGATCAGAATGATAAACCCTCCTCTTTGAGCTGCAGTCTACAGACTGCTGCCCTTAGTTTTGCAAAGGACTAGCTTTTTCTCTCTCCAGCAGAGGGAGGTGCTAGAGTAAGCTGACTCAGTGGGTGACCAATGCCTCATTCGTGGATATGGGTTCCCACTGAGATGAGAAGATGGTCTGTATAAGCAATGTTCTGCCAGCTGGGGAAAAGACATCCACAGCAACATACACCTCATGTAGGAATGAAGTGGTATACTGCTACTTCTGTCTAGACCAGTGTTTCTCAACCTTGGGAACTGTAAGATGTGTGGGCTGGGGAATTCTGGGAGGTGAAGTCCACACATCTTAAAGTTCCCAAGGATGAGAAACACTGGTCTAGAAGGATAGGAGCTAAATCTAGAAGAAGGGTTTTTTTCTCCGGTAGGTTTACCTGCATACCCTCTATGTTACTTCAAGGCTTTAAAAAGTCTTTGTCCATGATGGTATCAAATCCATGAACCATACACTGTTAAAGGAGCATGAGAAATCTCCTCCAAATTCTGAGTCATTTCCAGGTCATTCTGATGGCCAACAACTGGGTTTTCAATATACAGTTGGAAGGGGGTGCCATCCTGTTCTTCACCAGTGCTAATGGAATTCTGATTCCACAGCCAACCAATTTCAAAGGCCACATTAAGAAATCCAGCACCATACTGGTTTCTTCTGAAGCTTGAAGGATGCTGCCAGTTCCACAAGGTAGGCCAGTCCAAGAAATCAACTCCACTGGGAGGCTAAAACTACTTTTATTGAGATTGGCTATAACAACTGAAACTTGCAAGTCTGATTGTGTTGTATCACCTCCTCCTCGTACCCCAGTGGATTAAGGAAATGTCTGCCTGAGCCACTTCCGGATGTCATCTTGATGTTCTAGACAAGTTTCAGGTCCTTGGATCTGTCAGCCTTACCAGGTGGGCCAGACAGGAAACAAGACCCGATGAGCTAATTCTACTTTATCTACATTAAAAGAATGTTGCAAGTCTTAAAGTACAATTTTCCCCCTGTCTCCTTTACACCCCGAGAAATTAGGGAGGGTCTCTTCCGAGCCTCTTGCCCCACCCACTATCCAGCTGCGGGCTAAGCTGTCTCTTATCTGACTGTTCCCTAGGTCCCGTCTCCCAAGGTCTTTCCCACATACCATTACAGGATCCTGCACATCTCCATCAATGTCATCTTCCTTACTCTCTAAGGTGCTTCACTTTACAAGGAATTTGAGGGAAGCCCCTTCAAAATGTTTCTCTTCATTAGCAACAGGGGAATGGATTGGCCGGGGTAGACGGAGAGACCCCTCTTCAACTTCTCCTTGAGGCAGATGCCATCTTGCCTTGGCAGGATGCTTCCCTGCATTGAGGCATTGCAACATGCTGCCACGAAGTGAAGCCCCCTTATCCAGAGGGACCTACATTCTTTACTGAATAATAATCCTGAAACATCGACTATGGGTTGTTGGTGAACTCTGTTTCAAAGATTTGTACCTTTCTGTAGTTCTTCCTTGCTAGAAATCCCCGGGCAAAGGCTTGGATCGTCAAAGCAGCCACACGGATAAGCTGGCAGAGTTTACGCACTAAGTATCCTCGGCTGTATTTCTGGATAACTATGGCAGCCCAGGTTTCCTTTAGGGCCCTGGCAGTTATAGCTTTCCTGGAGAAAAAGGAGTAAGACCTTTAGTTGTGAAACTCTTTCTTGAAGGGATCTTCTCAAGAAGTTGCTTTCTATCCAAAAATTTGCCTTCACAACGTTACTACTAGGGTGTATCTCATGGGTATATCCAATCAATGGCTTATTTTGCTACAAATATGACAGTTGGGAAGCTGCCCGTTAACAACTGGGGGACCAGCACGACTGTTCCTTGCAAATACCGTACAGTCCTCTGTCCTCGGAAGTATTGTTGTATGATGACTGCTGCTTGTCTGACGCGGAGGAATTTCTTCCTCTGGAGCCAGCCTCGGATATTCTTCTGAACCATAATGCATGCTTGCCTCAGTTGGTCTGACCGCACCTTTTCCAAATAAGCAACCTGCCCCGCTCTGAAAAAAATCTTTGTTCTGCCAAACTGATACTGGCTTGGATCCTGGGAAAAGAAATATGTATGTATGTATGTATGTATACGTGTGTGTGAGAAATATCTTAAAATCAGTGCCTGCGTGATACAAAATGTTAGAGCTAGTTTCCGTAAGTAATTGGGACCAAATGCGTTTTCAGTTAGGGAAGGTGCTTAATTTATTAATTCTGGTTATTAAGCATCCAGATAACTTCTGACACCAGAAGGGCTGGCATCTTGGATTGGTGTCAACTCTAGAAGGTAGACCAGACTAAGAAACCAATGCCATGTAGGTCAGGGCTATTTCTATTGTAACAGCTATATTAACAGAATCTTACAAGTCTGAATGTGCTTCCCCCTCCCTCACTTCATGTGGACTGGGGGGGCCTGTCTGAGAGATTTTCTCAATTTAGTTTCTTGGAACAGGCCCAAGCCCCGCTTATCTGACCAGCGGGTGTTCCTCCTGTCCTTCAAGGCCATTCCCTCTTCCCTCTACAACTGGGGATAGTTACAAAGCCCCTGACCTGGATTAGCCGCTGCAAAACCATCTTGCAAATTTGTTTCTTGTCCGTGAGAGAAAGTTCATATTGAGACATGAGAATGTGGTAACGGCTGTAAAACTCAATATAAGTCCATCTGTCAAAGGAAAAGAACGTTTGAATTGGTTAATTAAACAGATGAGAAGTAAATATTCGAAGGACGTAGGGATATCACTACATAACCCCCCCGAGTCCCCTTTTTGGGAGAGATGGGCGGTGATAGAATTTGAAAAATAAATACATACATACATACATACATACATACATACCTTGATGGGTAGCTCTGAGAGCTAATACGAATTGTTTCTAACACCCCACATGCTCGTAACTGCTGGACCACTCTTTTGGAATCAAACCTAAGGAAGGAGGAGAAAATGGCTGGTTTCTGCCAGATTAATTAACAAACGTTTCATCTTTTTATTTGCTACATATCACATTCAATGGTTTTAATAAGGAGCAAACTGGTATTGTTGATTTTGAACACTGTGTTAAAATAAACATTATTTTCTTGTAAAGCATGGATATGCCATCTTTACAATGCAGGTACCACGCTTTGGAGGCTGAGGGCCACAGTGGATGAGGTGATAGCTCACAGTAGATAGCATCATGCTGTCAGGCTTACTGGCAAGACTTCGCCAGTATTTCCTGGATACTTAGCACAGTTTTACTAAGTTCACGCTTAACTAAAGGCCAGATAAGCATCTTTATGTATATTAGAAAGAAGCCACAGTCGATTATCTCTATCAACAGGAAGGTGCAATTTCCCACAGTAGTTTAATGCAGGTGTTTCTTTCTTGCAGCCCTCCTATTCTTTAATGCAGGGGTCCTCAACCTCGGCAACTCTAAGCTGTGCGGACTTCAACTCCCAGAATTCACCAGCCAGCTTCTGGGAGTTGAAGTCCACACAGCTTAGAGTTGCCGAGGTTGAGGAACCCTGCTTAAATGGACCTTTTCCTCTGGGCTTCTTAACCTTGGAGCTAGCCATCTCATGGTAGTTGACAGAACTGACATCCCTGTCCTGAGATTCTCTAGCTACCAACTTAACTCCCAAACATATCACACTGGGATGTTCTGTTTTTTAATCTACTTTTTTATATATATATATTTGGGGGAAGCTGAGATTAAAAAAAAAAATCAACTGTGCTAAACCTGCATTAGAGCTTCTACAATAGCTTTGCTATGTTTATTATTTCAGAATGATAAGAAACCCTGCCATCAATTTCCAGCAACGGTTATGCCTAAATTCTATGGAGCAGTCAGAAAGCCCTCTAGGAGTTGCAAAAATAGGTTTGGCGAGCTGGATATACCCAAACGTGATGCAGAGGGCAATTTACATAAAATAAGCCTATGATTTTATGAAACAAACTTTCTACCCATACTATTCTAAATATAAACCATATTCCCTGGGAATTTCCCCCAGAACAGGCACATAAACATCTATTGAGTCAATTCTGTATGTACTCATACACTATATATTTAAAATAACATTGTTTTCTTTCATAAATATACTTACTCAAATGCTAACTTTTGATCATTTGGCTTTATGCACCGGACATAATGTGGTGTGGTCGCATTAAGGGTCTCCATTAATAAATATAAGGAACTGCGGAACTGGAATATAGTAAAAAAAAAAAAAGACCGCTTGAACTTTTATAATAAAGCAACACCTTTCATGCTAATTTATGAATGGACGCTACGACAGACTCTTGTCTATTACACACTTCAAAATAATGACAACCCTACTGCCAAAACAGGTGAGCATATAGCAACTCAATGATCCAGATGGATGGAAGTTTGGGGGGCCTTCTTCCATATCTCTTCCACCCCTCTCCTGCTTTCAGCCCCTCTTCATTCAACCCTTCGGTTGAGTCCCAAGTTCATTCCCAGCCTAAGATTGTCCCAAGGCTAAGAAATAAAATGGATCCAAGAACCAAGACAATCCTGCATGTGGGTTTTTTATCTTCTCTTTAACGACCCACAGAAGATGAACATGTTCAGAGGCAGGCAAAAGCAGAGAAGGTTAAGTCAGCAAGGCAGGTCAAACTGTTCAATAAAAGAGGGAAATTGGTGGCATCTAATTTAAACAAGGATTAGACACATTTACAGAGGGAAAGGTTACAGCAGCTATTAGTCATGAGACTACATACAGTAGTTCCCTGTTTTATAACCCTTGTTGGGCCCTTGATAGGATACAACATGGTTCTTTTGTCGTTCTTATGGAAAGAGCCAGCTTCAAACCCCCATTCAACCATGACACTCACTACGTGACACCGGGGCAATCAAAGGTTATACTAATACATTAAACCAGGATGTTTTAGCTAGGATTTGTTGAATAAGCTATCACAATCTGGTCTGCACATAAACCTAAGCCTGGTGCTCTCTGGATGT
This sequence comes from Candoia aspera, assembly GCF_035149785.1. Lineage (NCBI taxonomy): Eukaryota > Metazoa > Chordata > Lepidosauria > Squamata > Candoiidae > Candoia > Candoia aspera. Next base: position 8,031,162 of record NC_086165.1, on the reverse strand, counting down.
TTTGGAATTCAAAATTCATCGGTTATCAGTCAGCAGTGCCAATGACAAAGACAGTGAGAGTTCCCTGCACTAAACCGTAACAGCTGGATTCACATGCAATGCAGAATAAAAACAAGGCACCAGACTACACCTTAGTGCAATGCATAAACTCAGCCATTGCTCCTCAGTGTCATCTGCCTTTCAGAAACGCTCTGAAGATAAAATAGAACTGGAAAGGTGTTTAGGCTGCCTCAGACTCCTTGCAAAGAGGGGGCATAAAAGTAATGGAAACAAATGAATGCATCAAACTAGGTTTCTTATCCCAAGAGGAATCTAAAATAAAAATACCTTACTTCCAACAGTCGTACGGAACTGTTTGTTAGGCGCCGCAATCACTGTTTTTGCAGACTTAACTTTGATTGCTGAATGGAATGGGGAAAGAGGGACTGGACCATCTTGGAAGAAGGTTGCAAACAGATGAAACTAAAAAGAGATGAAAGTTAAATTTAGATAGCGTTACAGGGTAGGATTTATTATTATTATTATTACTACTACTACGCATCTGCTTTTCAGTGGCTATCAATGGTGTGATAGACAGACTGATAAATAGAATTCACAGGTCTTTCTGCCAGGAACTAGATCTTCCAGTTTGTTTCAAGAGTTTAATAGCAGATGGGGCTGAATTTGTTTTTATGGATAGCCTACAACCACCTTCAGCATCTGAGCACCAAAGGAAATCCAAGACAAAACCTATATTCTGTCAAATGGGATGGAAAACACATTGGAATAAAATAGCTTTAACCTACTGACAAAATCGAAACAAGGTGGGGGCAGCACATACTTTTGCGGGGAGACTATTCCATAAGGTGGTGGTTATTTGAGAGAAGGTCTGTCATTGTACTGTACCTCTTGGTATAATAGTATGTGGGAATGACCTTGGGAGACAGGGAGAAGAGACGCAGCCAAAGGAACAGTCAGATAAAAGGCAACTTAGCCTGCAGCAGGAATGTGGGTGGGGCAAGCAGCTCAGAAGGGACCCTCTCTAGTCTCTTGGGCTGTAAAGAGGATGGGGGAGAAATGTACTTTCAGACTTGCAAGTTTCTGTTAATGTAGCCTTACAATAAAGTGGAATTAGCTCATCTGGGTGTGCTTCCTGTCTGGTTTACCTTGCAGGTCTGACACATGGCCTGGAGGGGCTGATGGGGGGAAACTTTCCACTCTCAATGACTAGACCAGATGGACAAATTCAATTCTGGCCAGGCATTACTTGATGCATCCCTGTGTTGCGCCATGTGGAGTTTTGAAAGTAATGACCAGCATCAGAGGGGCTGGAGTTTAGCTCCCGTAATTCCCAGGCGGCTTGCAAGGTTGTGCTTGCCACAGCTATAACAGCTAAAGTACTATGGAATCATAAAATAATATATTTACCTTACTGTTTCTCAAGATTTCAATCAGTACTTCATAAACAGTGTCTCGGTTTTTTTCCAGAAATCCTTCACTTTTATATTCTACCTGTTTAAGGAAGATAACATCAATTATGGAACACTAAAGTTATAAAAAGGAAATGCGTTTCATCCATTCCCACGGTATATCAGTGGAGCAGCCAAAGGGCATATCCATAATTTTTAGATTTAAGTTGAAATCTAAATTTAGTTAGTTTAGTTAAATTTTTAGATTTAAGTTGGCCGGATCCCACCAGATCAAACAAGAGTGGGATCTCAAAGGGGTACGAAGATAACTCTGCGTAAGCAGACATGGTCGTGAATTACAGAAGGGAAGGAGATCTTCTTTAATTCTCAAATGAAATGTTCTACCTGTGTTCTTAGAAAATCCATGGCATGTTTGGACTAAGATGACAAGCTTCTACAGAAACCAAAATAACTTGCTGGTAGCATTATTTCTGAAGCTCATGTTGCTCATTCCTTTCAAATCATGACCTTATTGATACAAATAGCATCAATTTTCTGGATAGGTGTTGCATTATTAATTCCATATAGTTGAATAAACCATTCATTAGGATGACAAAGCATGAAGGATCATTCAATGGAAAGGTGTCATTTCTTTGCACAGTAAACACCTCACCTTATCAGCAAAGTGCTGGATTATAAAAGAAGTATTTGACATTCTTGGCTTTTCAAAGAGAGGGTTCTTGTTTATAAAATTATTATATAATTTCTGGAGCCAATTTTCATCAGTTCCTTGAAGTAGCTGTTTTGAAAAAAAGCAAAAAGGGCTTATATAAATTTAAAAGTGATAAATGAATATACTTATTGAATTAATCAAGTTGTTGATTGGTTAGTTGGTTGGTTGGTTGAATGACCCACTTTTTTGTACAACTCTAGACTGTGTACCTGTGTCCCAGCTCCTGCCAACCTAGCAGTTCGAAAACATGCAAATGTGGGTAGATTAATAGATACTGCTTCGGCAGGCAGGTAACAGCATTCCATTATTCATACCGGCCACATGACCGTGGAAGTGTCTACGGACAAACGCCGGCTCTTCGGCTTTGAAACAGAAATGAGCACTGCCCCCTAGAGTCGGACACGACTGGACTTAATGCCAAGGGAAACCTTTACCTTTACTAGACTGTGTACAGAGCTCCCTCCACCTATTTTTCTCACAACCACCACCCTGTAAAAGAGGTTGGTCTTCTTGTTCTATAATGTAAAATGGGTTGCAAACCAGAGCACCCCAATCTTTCTCTCTGGCTGGATTCAGACTTCTCACTAGGCACTTTGCATCAAGATTTACCAAATGGCTGAGACACAATTGAACAAACAGTGGATGACAACTTAATGCGATATCCAGAAATAACTTGTTGATACTTCCCACAGGAAGGAACACCTGCTGCTGCTGCATTTCACTACCACCATCCTGAAGTTCTCAGGTTCAGCAGGAGTTGCCAAGCACAATTAACAGGATTCCACACATTACAATAAAACATTTGACTCTGGCTTGACTCATCAATCCAAGACATTTTTGGCTCCGATGCAAAGACGCTAAAATTGGCTATCCCTGCATCTCTTTTTAAGAGCCTGCTGGCTCCAAATTGCCAGTTTCAAGTGTATTTAGCGCCCTATTTTGAGGAGAAACAACATCTGCATAAATAGCTTTAAGGGAAAGAAACTATGAAGTTGAATTTTGCATTAGCAAGGCATCTTGCGGACATGGCTAAAGAAGCATCAAAACTGCCAAACTGCCTTTGCAATAATAGTTTTAAGAAAATAAGCAAAAAGAGGACGGAAGGATGGATTGGGTTGTGTTAGGAGTGAAATAAAAACTTTGAAACTTACCAGGCACTCTTCATCCAAAAGCTCTAGAATGCCCATTTGAGCTTCAATAAGGTCAATGACAAGCTGATTGTCGTAAAAATCAATTAATGTCCATGGGATGTTTTCTTTCATATATTCTTCTTGTTCGAGTTTAAAGACGTGCTAAAAACGACATTGCCGATTTAGTCTCAACAGAATCATTTGTTTCATGAGGCATGTCAGAACTCAATATTGCTTAACAATACTGAAGTTCTTTTGGGATCAAAGGATGAGAGACATTTAATATAGCAACACACCATGAAGGAGTATCCAGTCTAATATCCTGGTTGGATATAAGGCCGGAGAAGATACAAAGATTTTATTTGTCAGTTCCAGGTTTCAAAGAAATGGCTCTCAGTTTCTCTGAGATCTTCTCAGCTGTCGACCATCATGGATACCAGATTTAAAAGGGCTTATGTTCTCCATCATACTCTGACCCACTCTCTTCATACAACCAAATCTCCTCTTTCAACTTTTACTGCTGTACCTTACCGCTCCATACTAGTCCCCAAATTATATTTTACTTTTTTCCTCTTTGGCTCAAATAAACAAATCTACATCTTTCTTCAGTCCACATGGTTGAAGAGTTATGGCAGTGTTTCTCAACTCTGGCAACTTTAAGCTGTGTGGACTTCAACTCCCAGAATTCTGGCTGTCTGGGGAATTCTAGGAGTTGAAGTCCACACAGCTTAAAGTCGCCAAGAATATTTTTTTCTGGAATATGAACAGAGCGCAAATTTTAATCCCAACTAATTGACATCCATAAAAAGATCATACCAGGTTAAATTGTTGCTGTAGTTTTTCATTGGCATAATTGATGCAAAATTGTTCAAAGCTATTCAAATCAAAAGTTTCAAATCTGAAATAAATGATAGAAAGTTTAATCTTTAGATTAAAAAAATAATTTATTATTATTATTATTTTTAAATCCATTTAATCGTGTCCAATTCTCAGAGACTGTCTGGACGAGTCCCTGCAGTTTCCAGGCAAGGATTTTCAGAAATGGTTTGCCATTGCCTCCTTGCTAGGGCTGAAAGAGAGTGACTGGCCCAAGGTCACCCAGCTGGCTTCGTTCCCAAGACGGGACTAGAACTCATGGTCTCCCGGTTTCTAGCCCGATGCCTTAACCACCACACCAAACTGGCTCTCAGCCCCATCCTACACCTGTACATTTAATTTGATACACATTCCCCCTATTTACGTAAGAACACAAGCCTTGCCCTGCTGGATCAGACCACTGGCCCATCTAGTCTGGCAGTCTGTCCTCACGGTGGCCAACCAACTGCACAAGGAAGCCCACCAGTCTCCCAGCAGATGGCCTACAGAGGTAGTCACACTGCCCCCAAGACTAATAGCCACTGATCCCCTTAGATGACTTCTTCATCGAAGTCATTAATAAAACCATTGAAAAATATTGAGGGCAGAACTGAATGCTGTGACACTCTACCCTCTTTTCAGTTTCATGAGGCACCGCAGATGAACTGTTTGAGCCCGCTATGTATCCATTTGATGGCCATTAGTAAAAAAATCTCTTTCGATTTTGAGCTTTCCTGCATGAACAAAGCAGGCTCTAACTAAATAACATCTTACTACAAGCTATCTCCAAGTATACTATTACAATAGCCCAGTATTTATCAACCTCAGCAACTTTAAGAGGCGTGGACTTCAACTCCCAGAATCCCCCAGCCAGCATGCTTCTTAAAGTTGCTGAGGTTGAGGAACACTGCAATAGCCGGTCATCTAAAATAGATATAGAGGGAGAGATGTTGCTTCAGTTGTTTGCCCATTATAAAAAAAAATCCAGCAAAACTGATTGAATGATTATGCAATTTCAGCGAGAAGGTAAATGCTACTTGTACTCTGCAATTAGTCTTCCTAAGTAATTACTCAGGATTAGACAGCACAGTGATTTTATTTGCTTGTTTAAATAAAACAGAGTATTTAATACAGACGCGCGGTGTCATGTTCACCGTTTCAATGTGCACTGTACATCGTAACGTTTCGCATGCCAAGGCGCTGATGTGCGTTTCTGATTGGGTTATTTAGTTTGATTTTAGGCGCGCTTTCTTCATTCTCAGCTTTCTTTGTATTTGCATTCTATTCTACAATAAACCAGATTCTATTAAGCTTTGGCTTGTGAGTCTGAGAATGTTTTTGGAATAGGCATTCATTACACATGGTTATTTCTGAAAAGGGAACATCATCTTACCCATAGATGTCCAGAACACCAATAAAGGTATGTTGTTTGCCTGAAAATTGCAATGCCTTGTTGAGTCTTCCCACAATGAAATCAAAAAGATGGGAATAGATCTTCTTGGCCAAAGCATCCCGTGCATTCAGGGCTTGGAGTTTTGTCATTGGCTTTACTACAGTTTCAGAGGTAGTAATAATTTTCCTGTGACAAAGCCACTGAGCCATTTTATCACTGTCTACCCCCAGGAGTTCACAAAATATATTAAGATGTTTGTCGTCCACCTTTAAAGCACCAAGAAGAAATTTATCATCACTGGGTATTTCAGTAACAAAAAATGCTATTGCTTCAAAATGCAATATACTTTTTAATATACAGTGGGTAACTTGTCACCCCACAGACCCCATTTTTGTAGTTCTACTTCCTAGAGCAGTGTTTCTCAACCTTGGCAACTTGAAGACGTGTGGACTTCAACTCCCAGAATTCCAAGGCTGGCTGGGGAATTCTGGGAGGTGAAGTCCACACATCTTCAAGTTGCCAAGGTTGAGAAACACTGTCCTAGAGTATCCCAAAGTTTAAACACTCTTGAAATTTAGTGCCAATTCACTAGAATTTAACAGCACATTTTTCTTGAACAGCTGACAAGATTTTACACAAGGTGTCTGCATGGAGGGTCAAAAATGTCAAGATGGCAGAGCGAAGATCCATGTTTTTTGCTTCTGATGCATGTAAAAGGGGACAGGGTTTCATTTGGTCACAACCACCATTCTGACTTTTTTTTTCACTCCCCCTACAGACTCCCTTGTTTAACACATATTTTTCCCTTTAAAAAATTAATTGTGGGTTTCCTCAGAAGAAATAAGTAAGAATTTCCAAGAATATAAAGTTTGATGACAGACATGCCTCCCCCCCAAAATTAAAGAAAAATAAAGGGCAGCCTTGCAAGAAAAAAAAAGTTGCTTATTCTTGCAACAACAACAAGTGGTAGCAGTTGTAGTAGTAACAGGGTGGGAGACTAGACTAAAAATTCCATGCTGGAAAAAGATCCCTATTTTCTTACTCGGTTTGAAGGTTGGAATTTCAAGATTGACTTAATGAGAACATGGAAGTACTACAATAACAATATCCTGGAAAATATGATGGTTAATATAAGAATATACAGTACTTCTTGCTGAATGTACTAACTACAAGCAAAAGATTAAAGGAAAAACATAGCAAAAACTTGCATTATTCATTCCGCCAATAATTCTTACATTAACAGAAGATTTTTCATCACCAACAGAACTGATCTGCACATTGCCTAAATGAAGAATAGCAGAGAGTATTTTAAAAACATCCATCTGGAAATCTTCCTTAAGGCCTGCAAAGAAAAATGAGCAAAAATTGTCTTCCACCCTGATGTTAACATTACAATTAATTTTACAGTAACAGTGTAATCTGATGGATGCCCCACTGAATTCAGTGCCTCCTAAAAAGAGGTACATCGGACAGCATGCCAAATTTTTGCCGAGCTCTACCACGACAAAGCCAACAGCTATCAGAAAGTTAAGGATCCATCAGCATTTCATAAGCATTAGAATTTTGTTAGCTTTTCAAAAGCCAACTCGGTTGATCTTACCTAGCAGGTTGAATGTATTTTGAGTCTCCTTCATACTGGCCAAGTCGTTCACTCCTTCAATTACAGTGTTTCTACCCATGTTAGTATAATTAAATTCTTCAGCATTTGCTGCAGGTGGAAAGCAAACACATCAACTGGATGTGCTGAATATGAAGATAATAAGCTTCTAGGAATAGGTCATCAGTAGCAAAATATTGCAGAGATTCAAAAAACGAGACTCTTAAGATGAATACTGAGAAACAAATAAACCTTTGTGGGAAAGAATTTAGTTCATAAGACACCATTACATGACCCTTTCATCAAATACCTGCCATAACACCTCTGACGTATGTGGAAGTGTACCACGTCTCATGTATTGACTGAATTCCTACAACTTTGCAGGTAGAACATCAAAAAGCTTTGCTATCATTCACTGCCATCTTATTTTATTTATTTAAATATACTGGCCACCCAACTCCAGTGGATTCTAGACGTCATTTAACAGAACAGAAATTGTAGGTAGCAGGATCGTAGCATTTGGTGTGGGGGACCAATAAAACCATGTTGTGGCATTCTTATTGGGTTGAACAAGATATTACTTAATCGTAAGAAATCTTTTACATCAGACTATACATTCTTCTTTTAAAAAGAGGGGTAACTAGGCATGATGTCACTAGCCTAATAACTTTTCTTATCTAATCTGCTTTCTAGGAAGGGGTCTCGACCATTATGAGTTTTGAAATCATGGCTAACACTGGGCCAGTATGCCCAACTATTCTTCCTTATCTGCAACATGCTTTCTTTAAGATCGAGACTGACCTTTAATTCAACAGGTTGTTTACAGCTCTATGGTGCGTAAGTGGATCTTTTCAAAAGTTAGCATGGTGTGGCTTACTAAACTGGGTGCATGTTTTGACTACATGAGAACCTTCTATCCCGTAAAGACATCCCTGAAGAAACACTAGAACCCTTTCCTGTGAATTATATGCCAAAATATTATAATAAAGCAATAAAATAGATTAATCTTTAAGGTGATATGTAACTTACCCAGCTGAAGATGTTTAAATTCTGGTCTCTTAGCTGATGCACATAACTGATAGAATATGTGGTAATTTCTTTCATTTTCTGACTGTAAATGAAAGGAAAAGAAAGACAAAAGTAGAAATAATTTGGACTTCTTGCTGAAAGAAGAAAGAAATGAAACGATGATTTATGGATTTGAAGATTAAGAAAGATGTAGATTAAATGAGGGGCTGAAGGGACTTACATATTAACTAAGAGAAGAAGGGACCATAAAATTGTAACTATTTGTTGAAAAGAAGGTCATAAGTTATTATATTTCTTATAGTTTTTTCCTTCTCTTTTTTGTTTCTTGCACTTTTCCTTCCTTCTTCCCTTCTGGTTTATCTTTTACTCTTTGAAAAATTCATAATAAATTAAATTAATTAATTAAAAACCTAGAAATGGTCTGAAAACGTGAAGACAGAAAGTTGCCCAAGTTTCCATGATGTGGGTTGTAACTGGCGGTGTGTGCCGTGTGACAGGGGCTTCTAAAATCCAGCCCCCGAAATTTAGCCAATCGCTAAACTAGGTAACCTACTAGCCTCTCAAAAGTAGTTTTGCATTTTAGCCAAAGTTCTTGCTCTCATTGTTTTAATTTCCCAGTTAAAAAACAAGAGGAAGTGTCCTGAGTCATTCTATTTGAGTATCAGTGCCTCTGAATAATACTAAAAACTGCACACAGAAACCCCAATTTTTTTATCTTTCATTCTTATTTCCTTTATATGATTTTTTTAAAAAAAGGTTTCCTTTTACTTCATCTGTTAAACAAGCTGGCTGCTCAGCAACAAGCTGGCTAGTCTGAGACTGGGAGAGCATCTGCAGAAGGCTGGCCAAACGGAAGGCTGCTGTGTCTGAAGTTAGCAGAAACACACCGATTTCACTGCAAAATTTTACTAACCTGAAAAACAACTCTGGATTTCTCAAGCAGGTACGTTCTCATATTTGCCCCAATGATCTGGTACTTCTTATCAAAACTGATTTCTGTGTATTTTCCAAAGCGACTGCTGTTGTCGTTCCGGGTAGTTTTAGCGTTTCCAATCGCCTGGAAAAAAAGAAAAAAGGTGGAATCATTTTATTATTTTTTTTAATAAACCTTTATTAAAAGTTTTAAAGAGAAAAACTAACACCAGCTAATAGAAAATAGAGAGAACCAAGAAAGAAAGAGAATAGGAAAAAACAAAAGTGCAGTGAGAAAGAATAAAGAGAAATAGAAAGAAGTTTTTCTCTGCAGCAAATGTGATTACAAAATTATCTGTCCTAACAAGCAGGAACCACGCTGAGATGAGGAATAAGTCTCTGGTGTTTTATTACTGCTACATTAGCTAGAAAATCCTACCAAACTGAAGAAGCGTGAGAAAACCCATACAGATAAACCCCAAAAGTCAAGGTGGGTCTGTTCTGTGTCTCTTTGAATGGCTGCTCAATTCCTCGCTACTACGCATGCGTTTTCCCCCCTGGATAGGGGCTCCCTCCTGCTCACCATCAGTGCTCATGACATTATCACTATGATTACAAAAAAAGCTCACTTTTTTCTATTATCCTTTTTTTTTCCTAATCATCAAAACCACATGAAAAAAAGATGGAATCGTTTTAGATGGTACGTGGCTATTTACATTAGAAGATGCAATCAGGAAACATTTACCTCTGTTATCGGATTGCACGCCAACACTTTGTCCTCAACTTCAGCATTGCTGCTAGACTTGCTGACTGTCGCAAAATATCTCATGGCATATCGAGCAGAAACTGTTTTTCCAGCTCCTGATTCTCCACTTACGATAATAGATTGATTTCGGTTGTTCCTAGTTTAAGATCATTTATTTATCATTTACTTACTTATTAAACAGATTTATAAGGCCACCCAACTCACACATGGTGACTCTGGGTGGCTTTTATCGTCATCATCTTCATCATCAAAGTAAGGAAGTTAAAAATACATTATGTCTCTTCAAATGTCATTATTTCTTTTATTCAACAATATTCAAGTACATATATATTTCTAATACATTTATATGACTATCGTGTTTTCTAAATAATTTTTTAAAAAATGAATATTTGTATCAGATAAGTACATATAGAATTGTAATTGTTTACTGTTACAGTGACATATTAACATTTTTTTCTTTGTTGTATTTCACTTTTTTGTTAAAACACTTTTGGTGTGGTTTTTTTCCTTCTCTTTTTGCCATTAAACATTAAATAAATAAATAAAATTATGTTTCTTTTATATTAGATTCATGTTGTCTAAGGTGGTATCAAAATGATACAAGGATGTATCAGTGTGACTGACACGATTCTCTGAAAAGTCTCTTAGAAACTGTAGTTCTGGGCTCCAAAAAAATCAATGAAGATGCTTGTGCGATCACTTTACTGACTCTAAATCAAGAGGAGTCTGGTAGCAGCTTTTCCAACCCACACATTTTTTTATTGAAAGGCATTCAGCTTTCATCAGATGCACAGAGTGGCTAAACTGACTTGGGATTTAAACTGAGACAAGGACAAGGAAGCAGAAGACAGGCTGGTTATGCAAACACAGTTTACATGAGAGTCAGGGGTACCTTATCAATTGACAATTGTAATGTGTTAAAAACCCATTGTGTTGTTGAGACATTTAGGGATAGCCCAAAACCTTTTGCTGTAAATTAACTGCCATAATCTCTCACTCAGTCCTGCTGATAAAACCTGGTTTTTGCAAACGGTCGCTTTGAGATCTGCAAGAGAGTGTCCACAAAGGCTCTTTTATTCTTTTATTCTGCTTCAAAATAAAGTTACTTTATTGTCGCTTTTGAAATCTTTCTTTGCATCCTTATTTCTATATCCACTAAGACACTAACTAAGGTTAACAACAGCAAATTTGTATCACTTTCTCCTTGTTTTGACTCCTGACGTCCAGCTTGTGCCTGTTAATTCTTTTGCACACAGTTGATCCCATTCTGAACAAGGGAGCTGCAGCTGACCAGAGTGTATGCCTTTTAATAAATTTTGTTAGCGGAAAACGTTCCTCCTGATTCCTCCTGATTTTTGGCTACCATGGACTACCTGGGCTCTCCTCTCATAATGTCTTATTGGCTCTTAAGAGTCCCTTCCTACATCCTTCAAAGCTTATAGGGAGGGGCAGGCACGGGTCAACATGTGCAAAGGTTAATCAAGGGACACTTATGGGAACGTACCTCGCCATCTGCTTGTAGGCCTCTTCTGCTACCGCGAAGATATGGGGATCCATATCCCCCATATTCTGACCATTGTACGCATGAATAATGGCATCCCCATAAATTGGCAGCTGTTTGTAAGGGTTCATGGCAACCAAAATTATCCCTGGGGATGACACACAGGACAAAATTGAGAGTTGTATCATGCTTTCTTTAGAAGCACAAGGGCTGTGTGGGTCAATCCATAGTGTTTACCGCTATAGGTATATATCAGCTTGGACTCCACAAAGCGGACTCTGAGATTGTGCAGCACGGCCGGCTCATGGAGGTAGCTAAGGGCTGTGAGATCATTTTCTCCAACAAGAATGTCTGGATTTCGCAAAGGTGGCAAAGCACAGGGATCTACGGGGTAATCCAACTCCTGTGAGTAAACCAAGCAAAAAAAAAATTATATTAAGAGATACCATGTATTCTTTATTTATTCTGAAGATGTTCCCACTATCTTTTAAAAAAAAAAAGCTTTATCCAGGAAATTTACAAGCAATAAGCAATCATGCCCAAAGCAATGCAGGTAGTGGTAATGTTATTTTTAAAACCCCTCTGTCTTTCTCATGCAGATGCAAGGGATTAACATCCTGGAAGAAGCATAAGTCCAGTACATTTTGCCTGTAGCATTGTAGATTGGCAAGGAATTGAAAAACAATCTCTTACAAGCTTCCTACTTTGGCCAATGAAGACAAGGCTGAGGTTGATGCACAGCTTATCACTGGATTGGGAGAATGATTTTAGGATGATTTACTCTGTTGGTGCTTTAGAGACTGAATGATACCAGGATTGGATTGGAACACTTCTGACCATGGAGTGGTCTAAATCAGGGTTTTTCAAATCTGATGGGGTTCCAGGATCCAGGGTCCAGGATTCGGGGTCCCACCCAATAAAGTTCAAACACACTCCTGATTTTTTGCTAACGGAGAGTAACATGATTCTCCTCCTACCATCATTTATGTTCTTAATCATCCTCTATTTTTCTTTAGTAAAAATCCTCTGCATAACACCTACGCAAGGAGAAAGCTAGCCTGTAGTCCTTCGGGGGGATGTGAACTGAGAGCTTTCATTTGTCTGTAAGCAGTATATAAGCCCAGGTTCTGTTTTACCAACTCAGTAAGAACTAGGAGGGAATCTGTCAAATGCAAAACCAGATCCACTGGATAATCCAATATGTCTACATTTTAATGTGTTGCAAGTCTATCACCGCCTTTTTAAAAACATCAACTCTTTATTCTCACTGTGCCATCATCCAGCTGGAGGTGAAGAATATGGTCTCCGGGCCTATAATTAGCTGTAATTTCAGCAGACTGCCAAACTTCTTCTGCATCAGGGATCCAAACTCTGTTGTACTACAACAATAAAGCAAAAATATAAACGCTGTATAGTGTTTTGCAGTTTAATTCTTAACAGACTTGATGAGTTCCTCATTTTGTTCTCAAATAAACATGGTAGGATCAAGCATGGTATGTACTTGCCACACCCTCTCTCCTCCTGTGGGCTGAGATACCTTTTGCATGACAATTGTCTAGGCTGCAGCTCTTCCTCCTGTCTCCCGATGTCATTCCCACAGACCATTACATCAGGTCAGCCTTCAACTGCACCCCCACCCCCACCATCCTGCCCATTTTAAGACCTCCTGCCAATGTTCCTGCTTTTACAGTCCATTACTGTTCTTCCCCTGTGCTCTTGATGGCATCATTTTCAAGACTTACCTACTGTCTCTGCTTTGTTCACAAGGCACCTGCAACAAAATTGTTTTTTTCTAGAAAGGCCTTGTGTTGAAGGACAAAGATGCCTTCAGGAAGCTTCCATGACTGCAGGAGTTTAATAGAACTGGATGACTTACTTGTTAGGTTCTAAACTGATCTTTACAGAAAATGTACCTTGTTCACTTATCCAAAGATTTTCCTTACTTTGAAATACTAGAAACTACATTCACATTGAGTTGGCAGCTTCCTTCCCTGTTTATATAATCTGTTGGCCCGTTTACCACTGTCACTTGACTGAGAAACAAGTTACACAAAGAAAGACCTTTTCAGTTACTCCAGCCTACACTGCATTATTCCTTCACATTCCAACAGCTGAGCTGACAGTGTACCCCCTCTAAGCTTTTGGATAACAAGGTTTCAGACAAAAAAAAAAAAGCTACATAAAGACAAAGACTGTCTGGTTTTCCATGGTGCACAAAGCCACAATTTTAACATTTTTTTTAACGAATTGGCTGGATTTGAACAACACACTATGCCATAAAACATGTGGTTTTATAGCAGCTCACCTCACAGCTTGCTAAGCCAGAATCAAACAAGCTGTATTATGGTGTAGTGTGATGTATGAACCTGTGTTTCTTTCTTCCTTAGTGATTTATTCTGTCCTCGTGCATCACACAACTGTTACGGAGTTGTTACAACAGTAATGGCAACAGGCTTTATATCACCACAACAATGGCTAGACAATGCTTTAAAGGTACCAGAGGTATCATCATCAACCTTTATTACCGTCATTAACCAGCACAAATTGAGAGCCAGTTTGGTGTTGTCATTAAGGCATCAGGCTAGGAACAGGAAGACCGCGAATCATGCAGTCATTAAGTGAATCATGTGGTTCCCCATCAATTCTGCTTGTCGGAAGCTGGCTGGGAAGGTCACAAATGGCGATCGCGTGACCCCAGGATGCTGCAACCATCATAGATGCGAACTGGTTGCCAAGCGCCTGAATTTTGATCACGTGACTGCAGGGATTCTGCAATGGTCGTAAGTGCAAGGACCAGTCTAAGTCACCTTTTTCAGTGCCATTGTAACTTTGGTCACTAAACGAATGGTCATAAGTCGAGGACTACCTTTATTAGTATTCTTGGTTTTGGTTTCCTGATCTAGACTATCTTGAAGGGCTGACATCAGTTTAGCACCAAGTTTAATCCAAACCTTAGAGAGCTTTGTAAACAGGTCAAAACATCGCAAGATGGCAACATGCATGCATAGACTCCTTCCAATGATTCACATCTACTCAGAAAAGCAAGGTAAGTAAACAGCCTTACTCTAAAGTATGATTATGGGCTTTTAGGTTCCACTGACACCAATGTGATCTGGTTGGGGAATTCTGGGAGTTCATGTCCACACATCTTAAAGTTGCCAAGTTTGAAAAACACTGCCCTAAAGCAACCCTCAAAGACTCACAAACAGTGTTGTGTGTGTCCCCAACCAATACTAGGCCATGTGGATGGTCCTGCTCAGCTTTTGATGATCCTGAAAGGAATGGAAAAATCTTTGCTCAAGTGGAGCCTTTGGATTTTTATCAAAGTGTTTGTACACAAAAGAGGTTTACGAGCTGAAATGCTGCAATATAAGCTGGGTTCCTCCTCATGATTTTGTCCCATAACTTTTAAATCATCCATGTTAACTAGATCTGGTTTTAAAGCAGACTCTTCCAGGTGCCTCCATCTGCAAATATTACAAGCCACCTACAGACCAGGGAACCTGCCTTGCAAATAAACCCAACAAGTTTACTTTCCTACTGAGTCACGCTCAACTTCCCCCTTCACCAGCACCAGCTGGAGAATTCCTTGAGTCACTGGGGAAACAATATAGATTCAGATTATTCTACTGGTACATTACAGCATAGTTACATGATACCTGCCTGAAACTGGAGAATAACACAGTCCTACCCAAAAATCAGTAAGTACGTAATGAACCACTCATACATGAAGTAATCTAGTTTTTTCTTTTTTTACAAAGATTTTCCAAGGTCCTGCAAAGCCCTTCCTGATCTTTTAAAGTATGTAATTCTGTACAGGTAATCCTTGCTTAATGACCACAACTTGGACCAGAATTTCAGTTGCTAAGCAAAGTAGTCATTAAGCGAATCCGACCCAATTTTACAACCGTATTTGCAGCAGTCATTAAGTGAATTGCATAGTCGTTAAGCAAATCACATGGTTCCCCATTGATTTTGCTTGCCAGAAGCTGGCCGGGAAGGTCAAAAATGGCAATCATGTGACCACGGGACACTGTGACGGTCATAAATGTGAACTAGTTGCCAAGCACCCAAATCATGATCACAGGGATGCTGCGACAGTCGTAAGTGTGAATACTAGTCATAAGTTGATTTTTACAGCACCGTTGTAAGTCCAAACCATCATTAAATGAATGGTCTTTAAGTGAGGACTACCTGTAAGAGGAATTCTGCAGATGAATCACGCAATCTGCTCCAGTATTTGTGTCACACAACAAATGGCCAAACGTATCCACAAAATTCACAAGGAGGGACTGGAGGGTGGCAGCCTCCACTACTGTGGGTCCCTCATTGTCTTCAGATCCTGGGAAGGCTACCAAATATATTATGGGATAAGGTTCCTCTCTGTAAGTCAAAGCAGGACTGCAGACAGCTTTTGTGGTTCAGTAGTTCTGCCAACTGGTTTCATTGAGATTTAACTTTGGGTTTGCTGGGACCGTGCAAACTATTTTGCTGAAATTACTTTGAGAGAGTTTTTAATCCATAACCATGTTTGCATAATGTGTTTAAACAAGTCAGGTAGAAGGCCTAGCAGATGGGTTCACACAACAAAGGTTGGCTACCTTGATTAGAGTGTTCCTCCCCCCCGCCAGGTTTAGCATGTGGGGGAAAAGCAGCACAACTTGTTAATTTATGGGACAGGGGACTACGCAAATCCAGAAAATGGGTTTATTTGGGAAGCAGGTGAAGTGTGCTGTGTGAATGTGGCCAGTAGGTCAGTTCCCCTGAGGCTGCCCTGTCAACTCAGTCTGTTGCAGGTCCTGAAACACCAATCCTGAAAAAAGCTTCGCTGGACCAGCCAGGACAGCGGCCTGAGGCCCAGGAAAAGGAAGAGCCGGGTGGGTCACCCTGGGCCAGTCCCATTCTCTCAGCACAACCCACCTCACAGGGTTGTTGTTGTGGGGAAAATAGGAGGAGGAAGGAGTATTAGGGATGTTCCCCGCCTTGAGTTATTTATCAAAATAATAAAGGCGGGATAAAAAAAAGTCTTTAAAAAAAAGGAAGAGAACAACTCCGGGTCAGACTCTGAGCTGCACGGGAGTCTTCGTGGTTTGAACGCTCATCCAAGGGTTACAGCATTAGTCTACCTTCCGCGTTCACACCATTCGCCGAAGCGAACCGAACGGGCCACCAGCCGCTGAGGCACACCGCCGAGCCCGCTTTACAACTCCGCACCCTCCGCGCGCGGTTCCACACGCAGCCGCCGGCGGAGTTTAGCGGGCCGGCTCGCGCGTCTCGGCGCCTGGATGCCGCCCCACCTGTCGCCGCGCCCGGAGGCCCTGCCCGCTTCCACCCGGATGGCTTGGCCGGGCGGAGAGGCGCCCTCGCCTCCCTCCCCCGGGCAGGGGTTAGCGCTTCCCCCCTCTCCGCCGACCCTCCACCCGGGAGGCGCTGGGCGGCCGCCGCGCCAGCTGGAGGGGACCGCCGGGCGCGCCGGCAGCTGGTGCCCTCCGGGGCCGCGGAAGCGGGACCCCGCCGCGGCTCCCTGGAAGACAGGCCAGCAGAGCCCGTCCGGTTCCGCGCGAGCCCCCGAGGCCCGCGCCCCCCGGCGGCGCCGTCTCGCCGGCCGCCTCCTACCTGCGCGTAGAGATCGGCGAGCGCCATCGCCGCGGCGGGGAAGGTGCTCGCCCAGCCCGCCGCCGCTCTCGCCTGCGCCGGGCCAGAGGTGGGGCTCCGCGCTGCCGCTTCCCGCCCCCCTGCCGCCGGAGCGCCACGTTTGTTGGCTCGTTCGCTCGCTGCCTCCGAGGCGGGAGCGGTCCTCGGGCCGCCGGTGCCCCTCCGCGGGGAGGGAAGAGGGGGGTCTCCCGGAACCTTCCGGACTGACTCGCTTTGCGTGGACCTCGAGCGCTCGGCTTTGCGTGCCAGCCCCCCCCCCGAACCCAAGTGGCTGGATTCGCACAATACACGAGGCTGCGGGGGGAGTTAGAGAGTCTCAGTGGCCTCTCGCTGGAATAAGGCTGGCCTACGCCGCCCCCCACCCGGCAAAATGGCGCAAAAAAGTACGTGCGTTTTTGGATTTCCCTGAACTCGTCAGGTCAGATGTTCCAACAAGCGCCCCAAATTACTCCAGATGTTACAGCCACGAGTCCTGTAGTTTCAAAGCCATCTCGGTAAGAGGTGGTAAACTGAATGCACGGGCTCCCTCCTGGCTTCAGGGACAGTATTTTTCCCACACACCCCTTTTAGAAACAAAAAGGCCATTCTTCTCACCACCTTTCATGTATTTACTTTCCAATGTCGACATGGCTGGAAAAAATGAGGTATCAAATACAAGTGATGGCATTTGGGAATATAGTTTTCTAAAGCAACTTCAGTGCAACAGGGATAGACCTATATACATGCACACAACAGTCATTTACTGGGCCCAAGACACATTCAGGTGACTTAATGGATAGGATACTTTAGTACGTGAAACAATCCCTTCAAAAATAGCCTTTCATACAAGAGACTGAAAATAGACTTTTTAGCATTTCCTTTTATTTGGACATTTCTTCTAAGATACAGCATTTATGAAGCATACATTAATTAATTATGTCAGACACCATGACAATTCCAAGCTGAAGTCGTAGGGATAACATTTTGGTTTCTATCTACTCTGGCAATGTCTAGTGGGGAGAAGACCCTACACCCTGTTGTTTTTGCTTCAAAAGTAATTGCAAGTTTAAAAGTACAATGATCAAGTGATTTTAAAAAAATGCTGCTGAAATGTGTCCAGTTTTTAAAGTCTTGAAAGAAAAAAAAATGGTTTGAGATAGCAAACTAACTCAAAAAGCCAAGAGTGCTGCTTTAAGAAAAGCTTTACTGAAATCAGGAGGACTTTGTATCCATGTATGGCCCTGAAATGGTTTCCTTTGCTAAAATCTGCTGCTTGTGAGATCAGATGTCCTGGGAGAATCTGCCCCACAGAAGCAGACATCTATCAGCAGGAGAGACCTATTACGAATAGTGCAAATTTACTGTGACTGCTACCAGATGCACAAAGCTTTGGACATGTGGAAACAGAAAAATCAATGCCCCCAACCCACCTAGGACACCCTCATGATGGTGGGATTCTGTGGGGAAGTGCACTGAAAACAACTGGGCCAGCACAAGCAAGAAAGCAGCTGTATGATCAAAGCAAGTGTGTTTTAAGTACAGTACATTAATCACCACCTGCAACTTTCTTAGGGCTCTAAAAAGTGTGTGCAGGAATGCACAACGGATTAACATACCATGAAACAAAATTGTTCCAGACAGATGCTAGAGAAACGTTCTTCGAAATAGGGCACAAGATTATGTAGTAGAAGCAGTGAACGTGTCATTGGAAGAAAAAACAAAAACTACCTGAAACTTAATGAGGTAATATTTGAGGAATACTTCGGGACTATACGTTTCAAAAGCACTTCTTTCAGCACTGGGGAGGATATAGCATATTGGTTAAAATTAGAAACAGCAACACATCCACATTAAAACAACATGATCATGTTTTAAACGGGAAAAAAATAAGCAAAACTAGATTTGTGTTAGATTCTACAAATTCTAACTTGAAAACAGCTGGTTTTATAGCATGTAACATTAAAATATTAAACCTATGAAAAGTGCATGTAAAATACTGATATGTAAAGTATTTGATGAATTACAAAGCACAGTTAAACTCAGTAGCTTCCTTTAAAACATGAAAAGCAGCATTCAGTTTTAATGTGACAAAGATATATTAATCAGACTGCTCAGTATGAGGATAATGCCTACAGGCATCTATCACTCTTATTAGTAAACAAGATACAATAAGGCTTTTATACAAATACAATGAAAATTAAAAATCATACATTTAAACAATATTATCACTTCTGGAATTGCCAAATCCTTGGAAAAAATATTCAGTTGAAATGAAAAGGCAGAATTCCAGTACTTCTAGAGAATCAGTAGGAAGATATACTGGGGGAAAAATAGTTGGGGTGCTAGAGTTTAAAAGTACTTCTGTCTCCTTAAATCATTTCTGTTAGAGCCTTTTCATGATATACCACGAATCCAGTGCAAATCCAGAAGTTAGTGTACTTCGCCATGTAAGTAGCAGTAATTATCCCAAGCTGGCCAATCCAGGGCTTTCTAAGGTTACTCTTGAATTCCCCCCCGATTCTGAACATGAATGCTCATAATCCACAACCAGTATGGCTAATCTTGCTGGGAGCATGAGTTGGGGCTTTATAACCCTAAAGACGACTGATTAAAACTATTAGTCCTGTTTTGTATTTTCACCTGCTCTGTGAAGGGTGTTTTGGACACCAATTATTTGACTGCAGCCCCTGCATAAGAAATTGCAGCCTCTGCACAAAAAATAGTCTAATTTACACCTGTGGCTGGGATTGCATTATGAGAATACAATGCAAATAAGTTAGGAAGCCATCAATGTGGAAATGGCCACTCTAGGACAGCAACTTTCATCTCCTTTGTGGTAACAAGCTCTGACTGGCTACAGCCACAGAGGAAGCTTGCCTTTTAATAGAGCATTTTAAAGTAATCCTAGAAGGAACACATTTTCTTAGGCATTTTTGTAAACATGGTGCCAGCTATAAAGTAAGCATGTTCAAGTAAAAACGCTTTAATGTACCATAAATAAAGAACACACATTAAAGGCTATGCTTGAGTGTAGGTACCTGAATGTTTCTTTTAAAAAAAATCAATTAAAGAGCATATACTTTCTTATCCACAATAAAACAAAATAAAAATAGGGGGAAGATGTCCCAAATCAGCTATCAGCTATTAGAATATTGGGCTTGTTTTATTTACTTCAACAGTGACCCTATCAGTCACATCTCTTTCTCACCCATGAAAAGCCTATTTAAACCTGTTTCTTTCTTCAAGTGACAGCATCTTTTAGGTGCACAGAGAAATTAAGTCCAGTACCACATCATTTTAATAACGTGCCCTTACAGCAGAGATATGTTTGAAAATAAACATACGCTTCGATTTTTATGATACATTAAAATATTGCACGCGGCAGTTTGCAACATCTTCCTATGTATGTCTGATCATCACTCACCGTATCTGGGTTTTTTATTTTTTTAAAAAAGGGTCTGGAAAACATTAAGTGAGGGTTCACAAACATTTCAAAATGTCAGTTTCACACTGAGGAAAATCATGACGAGTATCTGCAACCTGAGAGATTCTGGAAAACCTTTTAATCACATGATATCCTTGTTCATAATGTGTCCAGATGAAATGTTCCCATAGAAACAGAAAGGGAACATTTCTTTCTTTTTTAATAAAGGAGGTCCAGATCAGGGATAACATTACATTTAAATTAATTAATGTGTAGCAAGGTCTTCAGAAAAATCATAGGACTGGGAGTGGGGGTGGTAGTAGGGGAATAGTTTATTTTCCAGATAAATATTTGAGATGCATTTTAGATGAGCCATTTCACCACAAAAAACCACCTCCCAACCCCCCCAAAATAAATATTGCACAGTTATCACACATCTGGCAAATAAAAAACCAAAACGAAAAGCCAACATAGATCCAAACAATAAATAAATATAAAATATAATATAGTTGGGTTGTTCTTTGACTTTAGAAAACCTTATTCCAATAATCCTTATCCGGGTTCCAGTTTCTTGTATTGTGCTTAGTTATCGTTTCCTATTACCATTTATGTTTCTTGACACTTGCACAAATCCAGTTAAAAGATGGGACTATTAAAGTAGTATCGATTTTATAAACCTGCATTTCTGCTCCTTAAAAATTGTTGTACATTTAAAAGTACACAGTACACCATGACACTTCTGAGATGTTTTGAGGCAGTACTAGTAAGCAGCTCTGTTGTACCAGACAGTAAACCAAAACATTTTGATGATCATTTGTCACACACTGACATAAATAGGGAAACAATTTTGATCAATTATCTCTCAGGGTGAAATCTGTAAAAAAAAACCTATTTAATCTTGTCATAATGAATGGTGTTTCCCAAGAGTATGACTTCTCCTACTTATTTCAATACAGTTTGTATAGGCAAAATGCCTGATCAATTACACTGTACGTTGCCCGTTTCTGTTACATTTTCAGATCTTTGACATGTATGTATGTATGTATGTATGTATACAGAAGTTATCCTTAAACATTTCCATCCTTCACTGAAAATCTCATCTGGCTTTAGCTCCTCTCTGGTTCCTGTTAATTAGCAGATCACTTATGACTTAATTACACTGAAATGTCTTATAAGGAGCTTTAATATAGCCTCAGCTTTAGCTTCGTGGTCAACATGAGAATCAGAAACACATTATGGATTGGCTGTACACACACACACCACCGCACTGGAAGCAGTTGTATGAAGCTGTTCCACCCAGTGGAGACACAGACAGAACCTGCGATTGGTTGCTGTTTGGTACAGAACAGTGTACGTGTGAAACATGGAACGTATGAAGGGATTCTCAGAACTCTTAAACTTAAAATTTCACACATTTTTTTCTTTGCCATCAGGTACACATTGTAATTTTGATCTTAAAAGGAAAAGGGAAAAAAAAACCCAATCATTATTTATCAGTCACAGACTGTTTTTGGTTTACAATGCAAATATAGGACAGCTTGCAACCAACAGGGGGGGGGAAAAACACATTTAGGTGTGTACTGAAGATTTTCTTAATCTCAAAGCTTTATGTAGGCCTCAGCACAAGACTAGTGAATTTGTACAAATGTGCATGGTTTCCATCAGCCTTCAGTTGTGAGATAATTACGCAGCATTCCAGTTTTCTGCAACGCAGTTTAGAGCATATACACGATTTTCCTCCAGTACTTTTCCTCTACTCCTCCCCAACCCCCAATGGCTTTTCACTGAATTTATTTTCATTATTAGAGATTGTAAGTAGAAACTGATGGTCAACAGCTTAACTCTGTTCTTGGTTCAGACCCGAGTGATGAATCCTAGACCCAAACTTGCTGGAATCTGGATAGTTTCTAATGCAAGAGAGGATGGGTTAAATGGGAAAGTAACTGGGAAAATATGCTTAGCATCCATTAACAGTTGAGGGGAATCCTTCCTGTCTCGCATACGCAGCTGCAAAGGTAAGAATGGATCACGTTAGTGTCTTATTAAAATACATAGACTGACATTTCATCCAAGGCTGTTTGGATAAAATACATTCTTTTAAAAAACAATCCTATTCCTGTTTGTTTAAAAAAAAGACAACATGTTGTTTTAAAGTAGCTTACGGCGATATTAGCATGCATCAGATGCACACTTGTAGATATTAAGCACTCTTTTGAGGCATGAGTTGGGAAGGCAATGCTTCCATGCAAAGGGAATTGCCTGTCGTCATTGCACACTGTTCTTCAATGCATGTGCTTTCGTTGATACAATTTGTTAATACCATTCTCCTCAATTTACTGCTAACAGACAAATGTTTGTTGTCCCAGTTCCTACCAGCTGAGTGTGCCAGAAACTGCCTGGAAGAACTTTTCACTCCTCTTCCCAAATACACAGAGGTCTGTTCCATCCATATGAACATATTCTCTGAGACTCTTGCACCTTCTTTCCCCAAACTAACCCAGGTCAGCTTCTCTTTGGGACAGGCTTGTCTTTTTCATCCATAAGACATTCAGCATACATGCTGCCTGAAGTTCCACAGGTGTTCAGTTAGCTCCCTGCTGGACGCACAAACTGCTAATGGGGCTAGCTGGGAAAGCTCTGTTGCCTCAGAGCAGCAGAACTGGGACAGAAACTGCTGGATCACATGAAGAGTGGAGTATGCAGACAGGAAATGGCTGACTCTCCAAAGCTGGGAACAGGGACCATTTCTCCCCAAACATATCTCCATTTTCTCAAGTTAACCTACTTTTACCATTCTCCCATTTCCCAACTCTTGCAATAAATAAACCCACTTAGACAGTCTTACTCCATCATCTTTGTTATTATTGTTACTAATAACAATGCTATATGCTTATCAGAAGAGAGGTATGGAAGGGGGGGAGAGCCCACAATGATAGTAGTCGTTTTCTTTCCCTTCCTATTAAGAAAGATACTACTAACATTGCTCCTCTCCCACCTTCCTAACTCTCTTCTGGTATCAGAAGACGCAGTCCCTGAGAAGAGAGAAAACGGTTTTTACCTGTATCGTCCGGATAAAAGACACAGACACTCTTTCTTCAAACTCATTAACGGGAGTATATAAGTTCAACACTTTCACAATCTAAAAGAAAAAAAAAAGATATGGCTAACAGATTCTTGCTATTTACCCCAACAAATGTTTTAAATTTAAGTCAGTAGTCGTTGTCACTCATGATGTGATTGCAATGGGATCACTCCTAACTATGACAAAATCTGCAGTCAGCCTGAAATCTTAAATCATTTGCCAGCTTTTTTTTTAAATCAGCATTGGTATATACAATTCTTCAGTAAGTCTACTCTTTGTTGCAGTTGATAGAAACTGGAATGTCTGCAGTCAAAATTATACTAAACATACATCACACTGTGTTCCAAAGGATTAAAAGAAAATTCCTTCTCCCTAAAAGAACAAAGAACCTTATTCTGTTCTTCTCTCTGAAACAAATCCTAAAAGCAAAACTAAGACCCTTGTTTTTTTAATGGCTCTCTTTAATGTAATCTACATTTGGCCTATGAGTTTCCAAAGCTTCCTCCTGTTCCATCATTTGGTTTTTATCCGGTTCGCCCTTCTGAGCTGAGCATGCAATGACCGCTCATTCCACAGGAAGAGCAAAACGGCAAAGGGCAGACAGAAGTCCAAGAAGGTGTCCAAGGTGGTGGTTACCTGTGCAGTGGTTAATGCGTGGCACATGGAACAGATGGCCTCGGCATCCTCGTCTGTTTTCTTTTTCACTTGCAGCAGCTGAGCAGCCTGGATCAACGGCTCCAGGGTCTCCTTTGCCCCGCTGTTCATCAGGTTTTTGTCACGAAGCCATTCTTCTAGCTGACTTACATTGTACCTACATGTTTAATGTTTTTGAAAAAAATCACAATCTTTAAGAACCTTTTCAGTCAGCCTGAACAAGCAGAAATCATTTTCTTAAGGCATTCTTGCTCAACAGCCCTTCAAGCGGTACTCTGTTAATTATTAACAAAAATGTTTCTACAGGTGAAACAGCAGCTCCTTGTTATGGACAAGCAACGTACAGAATACCTTTAGAACACAAAACACTGAATCACATGTAGCAGGCAGGAATGAACCCCCCCCCAATTCCTACTCTTTCTAGTACTTCAAGTTGGATAGAGGGAAATGGTTTTTCATTGATTCATCTTCCTTTATACTTAGCAGGGGAAACAGGGTTTTGATTCAGGCACAAAACCACACTAATCTGTTCAGGAATTCTAGTTTTTTAAACAAGCTAATCAACAGACTATTTGTTTTCTCTGCCATCTCTGTTCCTTCGTTTTGTGTTGTTGTTTTTTGTGTTCTTAACAATTTGTAAACCACCCAGAGCTGGTGGGAGTCAGGCGGCATATAAATTTAATCAATTGTTGTTGTTGTTATTGTTATTATTAACCATCATATGAAAATAAAATTATTTGGCAGGGTATCCCATTGAGAACACTGGAGTTAATACTACAGGTAGTCCTCAATGAACAACTGCCCTGTTCAGCAACTGTTCAAAGCTACGACAGCACTGAAACAGTAACTTTACAACCAGTCCTTGAATGTACAACCATCGCAGCATCCCCGCAGTCGCCAAATCGCCATTTGCTTGCTTTTACAGCCAGCTTCTGACAAGCAGAGTCAATGGAGAAGCTGACAGTAAAATTGCACGCTGGAGTCATGTGATGCCTCGCTTAACGACCGCGGGTGATTCCCTTAACTACCATGGCAAAAGTGAGATGGTAAGTCCTTCACGGTCATGATGTCTCGCTCAACGACCACATTGCTTAGTGACAGAGTTGCCAGTCCCAATTGTGGTAGTTACGTGAGGACTAACTGTACATTATAAGCTGAAAAGAAAACGGTATGTTTGGATGCGTCTCCCTTAACTTACAAGCCAACAAGGGGCCAAATCATTCTTTGCAGCAAGATTATTTTTCACAACCCACATCTAGCTGCCCAGGACTGTTGCCATGGTCTAGAAACAGCTTTTCACATGTTGAGAGAGGCAGGAAAATCAAACCAGGATCTTCTACACATAATGCCTATCTTTTGCTGCTGATTAGATGCTAGAAATCCCTCAAGCCACATTCATACCATTACCAAGTCAGCCACACAAGTTCCCTGTATATGAGGCCTCATGAGAAGACAATCAGCTGATTGTCTTGTGTTCTTAACATGAAGGCCTTACTGTGCTAGATCAGCGCACCTATTTACTGAGCAGGCAAGTCTCTAGCTGTGGAGAGGGAGGAAGTTTGCCCCCATATTTATATACAGAATGAATGGATGAATGTTCTGAAAGCATCCCTTTGGTTTGGCAGTCTTTCTCCCACATCCCCTCTTCTACAAGTAAGATTGCACAAGACAACCAGCTGATTCAAAATAATTTCCTGTTCAGCTGAGCAGTCCCTCTCAAAGGACTTCAAATACCAAAGGAGATATCCCCACCTTATCTGCATGCCTTTGCTCCAGGAGCACATGTCTTTTCGCAGGAGAAGGTTATTGAGGGTCACAGCCCCGATGATGTAGAACATTTGCTTGACCACCTGCTTGATGAGCTCAGGATCCATCCCATGCTGACACATGATGGAGTGGAAGGTGTTCAGCTGTCGGATTATTGAATCCAGGGTGTATGTCCCTTCATCGGCAATGCTAGAGGTTCTCTTTCGGAGGCCAGTGGGTTTCACTCCTGACACTCCTTGGATAGTTTCATGCTCCAGCATTCCTGAAACTGATTAGAGATATCATTAATTTAGTTGAGAAATACTATTTCTGAAAACAAAAACAAAAGAAGCATGAATAAACTTTTATGGCATTTTGAAACGTCAAGCCCCACTGCCTATTCAAGCAAGAAAATGGTAGAGCGGTAAGAAGAAAACAACCCTGTGACACAGAAACATAAGCCAAGCTAAAACAAAAGCAAAAGTCTGAAAACTTTCCATACTAAAAAATCTCCTGAAACAGGGAAGTCTTTACCAAATGGCAAGAGATAAACTGTCCTAGGGCAGGACAAGCCACCTGGGGAAGACCTACTAAATCAGTAGCACAAGCAGTGAAACAGCTCAAGTTTGTTTGGCTACCCATGGACTCAGTGACCCAGAGCAGGTGTTCTCATGTTGATCAGTCCTTGTGATCATCAGGTCCCACATGTTATTTGGAACAGAAGCAGCTGTTTAATTTCAACAACAAAGAAATTAATTGATCCAGCCAATATTCTGGCAGTTTGGGAACCAGGTGGTTCGGAGAATATTAACCACAGCCCTGCTTTGACAGATTGCAGGCTCTCTTGCCCACAGCCTAGCTACTGCTGGAAAGTCCATAAGCAGGTCCCAAGGACCACAAAGCCTCTTTGGCAGTGACTAGTATTCAACAGCCAACCGTGTTGGGTCCTGCAAGCAGGATATAGACATCTTAAGTAGTAGCTATAGATAGCCAGAGCGTTCATTTGCCTAAATAACTCTAAGCACATAGCAGTGCAACACTCTGAACTTGGCTTATACAACTGATACAAGACAAAATCCTTCCACTGTAACGTCAGTGGAAATTACCAGAGGAAAATCCAAATGATGAAAATGACCCTCTTAATTAGAAAAAGAAGCCACAGGTTTCTCCCGTGGGCTATTCCATTTCACCTTACCAATCATTGGCTGCAAAATATTCTCCAAAACTCTAACAAGCTGCTGGTAGATCTGGATGGCCAGGTCACTTAGGACTTGTCTGTACTCAGCAAGGTCAAAATTAGTCAGGCAATGTTCGTTCTGACGAGATGTGTTATGCTTCATAAAACTCTGCAGGTACAGAAAAAAAACCCAGCCAAGTTTGTATTGGTATATTTTATACTGTCATATCCAAAGAGGTGAGGAGGACAGCAACTTTTAAAAAAACAAAAATTCCATTTGATAAGGACAGTACGGTTAACTTTATTTAGGCCTGCTAGGGGAGTGAGACCTCTCTCCCACTTCAAAGTGCTTTAACCAACAGAGAAAAACTGAAATGCAGAAACTTACTTCTTCACCACTGTACTGCTTCAAACAATGCAAAAATCGGCATGTGTTGGACAGCCAGAAGGAGACGGTTTCGAAGTCATCACCTCTTTTCTAAAAGCAAAAATAACAACAGTATCAATGAAAAGGCAATGTGCATTAAAAGAGGATTAAAATGCAAGGTTGTCGATAATGGAACACTTCCTTTGCTAAAGTAAAAGGTATTTCTACATCGCATTAGATTCTGCACAGTGTTCTGTGTGCTTCTCTTTGAATCAATTTCTACATCATGAAATCCGTGCCATGGATGGAGATTATGCTGGTGTCTTTTGTTTTTCTTACAGAAAAACTGAACTGTTACCGTGATTTAGAGACAAGCTCAGCAGCAGCGCTTTTAATACAGCTCTGGGTTGACATTTTAACTGAAACTGTAAACTGACCTTCAGAATTTTTTTGATGCCGTTAATTGTCGAAGTCAGCAAGGACCTCACTTTTTGATCATCGTTAAGGTAGTCAGCATGGCGGACGCACATGAACAAAATGTAAGCTGGCAACCCTGGGATGAGATTCACTGCCACTCCACGAGGCTTCAGGTCTGAGGGAGAAGTCACAAAGAGGAACACAGGAATTCGCAGATCACTATATTTAACATGCTCTAGTGAGACCGCAGAGAGCCAGAAGTGGGTGAAGGCACTGGGCAAGAAACTAGGAGAACATGAGTTCTTATCCTGCCTTAGGCATGAAGCCAGCTGCGGCACTCTGAGCCCGCCTCTCTCAGCCCTAGGAAGGAGGCAAGGGCAAGCCACTTCCGAAAACACTGCCAAGAAACCTGCATGGACTTGTCCAGGCAGTCGCCAGGAGTCAAGAGTGACTTAAAGGCACAATAAATAAAATAATAAAATAAAATAAAATAAAATAAAATAAAATAAAATAAAATAAAATAAAATAAAATAAAATAAAATAAAATAAAATAAAATAAAATAAAATGTACAGCTTTTCAAGTAATCAATAAGTCTTTGTCATTTTAAAATGGATGCTACTGATTTTATTCCAAGTTTGTGTTTCTTTGTGCAAGCATCAATTTAAAAAATTATCTGGGCTTATTGTAGAACAGAAGAGCTTAAAACTATCGGAGAAAAGGGATTGTGTAGTGCAACAGATGAACAACTAAACTGTACATAATGGAAAAAGTAACTTAGTTTGCTAAACTGCCACATGGTGCTTTTTATAAATAGGAAGTAGAGAAATAGAAATCTCTCACCTAAAATAAGATTCTTAACGAGCTTTGGTTCATCTTCTTTCTTGTACTCTAACATTCCTTGGAAGTCTTTTTCTTTCCTTGGAATATTAACAGGATGTATTGGCTCATCAATTATTTGTCCAGGTGAAATGTTCTCCATCTGGCCCACTAAATCAAGAAAAAGAAGAAGGGAGTGGGGTGTGAACAAAAGCTAAATCTGATCTAGGGAGCTGGCACAGGACTGCGGAGTTTTCTTACTGGGAATTAATGAATTAGCATCAGGAGTTTTACTTATTGCTGAGAAAGTACATGTTGTTTATGAACCATCCAAAAACTTGGGTTTGGGTGTGTCTCTGCAGCAGGTTCCTCAACCTTGGCAACTCTAAGCTGTGCGGACTTCCAGTCCCAGAATTCCCCAGCCAAAAGCTGGCTGGGGAATTCTGGGAATTGAAGTCCGCACAGCTTAGAGTTGCCAAGGTTGAGGAACCCTGCTCTACAGCATACAAGCAAAACAATTAAATAATTAAGGCTTGGCTATGGGTCTACAGAACGCTTTTAAGGAAATATTGGGAACCATCATTTGTTTTTCTAAAAAATGCTACAAGAATCCCTTAGCAGGCTGAGTGAAGATCAGGAATGCGCTCTGGAATGCTGATCAGCTAGAACTTAACCTGGTCTTGTATCAGTCCAGGACAATAAATATAACACATGGCAACTGGAAAAACCGCTAAGGTTAACCGATAGCAGACCAATGACAGAAGGCATCCAGAATCCAGACTTTCTACATAGCTTTGACATTTCCCTGTGCTGCCTGCATGCCTGGTTTAATTCAGGAACTAAAGACCTGAAACACACTTGCACTGCCAACACATCAGGCTATATTTAGCATGGCAAAGGGAAGGCAATGATTAGATCTCAGCCACTCCTTTAATGTAATTGTTAAGAGAGCACTTTTCCTGCCCAGGTGTGTTGTTCCCTCTGCAAAAATGCCTACTAGGTAAAGAAGTCCCTGATTTCTATGTGTCGTCTCCTTACAAAGGGTGAAATGCAATCAAGTGAAGATTGGGTTATGAAGCAAACCAAGAGCAGAGCTCAGGAACGCTTTAATTAGGGTGTAGATTGCCTTGTATTCTAGCTCTAACAATATCATGGACTTCCTGTGTGTATGAAATCCTGTCTTATATGGCTGTTACAAGGGAAGATCCAAAAGTCAATATATTACTGTTATCAGCTCTGATACCAAGGGCTCTCATATTCAAGGGAATGGGAGTATTGATCAAGGAGCATTTGCTTTTGGCAAAAAACCAATGCTGTCCTTTGGTAAGCAAAAAATATGCTGAATGTTTATCCTCCCTTAATCAGCTTCCACTCAGCTCCCATGACAATCTGTACTGCTTCTTCAATGTATCTGATCTTAATTATTATTGCAGAATACTGCTGCCCTTTGCATGAGCAACATCAGAAATCCTGGTCTCAGGCAGACAGTGAAATACATCTGTATTTATGTTTAGAGGCAGAAACAGTTTTGACCACAGGCAAGTACTGTACCTTCAAGCTCATCAATTTTTTTGGCGAAAACTTTCAGCTGCTTTTTCAGTTTGCGAACAGTCTTGTCCTGTTTTTCCAGCTGTTCCATTAAATCCTACCCAATAAAATTGAGGAAAAAACGGGTGAGAGGCTGAAAAGCGCCAGAAAGGCAACAGACAAGACAGAACCAGTGCTGTTAGTGCTACAAGGGAAACTCAGGACAGCTGAAAGGCAATGCCACCATCTGGCTAAAATTTGCAAGCCTGCGCATTGCCGAGAACATCAGAAGTTAGATAAAAATCTTGCTCTCTAAAGTACACTGAAATACTTGCAGCGTTGACAGAGGGTTTGTGTGGCCTTGTTCCAGAAATTCAACAGATCCAGTACCCAGGTCTCTGGCAGTCTCTTACAGGGCTAAGGAGACTGAGCTAGTCATCATCTAACCTTTGAGAACATTTGGCAGACTTGAGGCCCGCTCCTGTTCTGGATAGATTTGCAGAGACAAAAATAATCTGGTCCTTTCCATATATTTTGATCGTAAGGCTAGTGAAGTAAACATCATCCTTGAAATAATAGTTTTAAAACCCCTCTTCGCCAATTCCTTATATTTATGATAACTTTGCTTAGCCTTTGCCTTTCTTCTCAGTCCATTCTGGTACATGACAGCATTAAAAATTACTATCTAAATACTTACTCAGAGGCAATCTAGAACCATGAAAGGCCACCAGCTCCTTTCCAGAACGTAAAGTTCACCACTAGGACACTCCTATTTCCATCGTGCTGCAGTGTTCATATTAGTGACAAAATGTGCACCGACCGGGGGTAGGGGTGGGCAGAAGAAACATGCTAACACTATTGCTGCAACAGAAGGGTCTGGGTAGAGGAACAGCACAACAAAGTTCTCTGAAAAGGACTTCCTTTGAGAGTGGACAGCCAGTTCTTTCTTTAGTTCTCCAGAAGTAGCAAACAAAAAAGAGGGATCTGAACCAGGTACATACAATCATCCGTTTATAAAGTGGTATCTGGTATGACTGAGACATCATGGGATCATCTGCATATAACTCCTCATAATACTGAAACAACAGGCATAAAATACAGATTCTTCCTATTCTTTTAAGGTGCCCAGTTTTCAAAAAGCTGCACACAAACAGGCACATTGTGCAATACCGTTTGCATGTTAAGGGATTAAAATTCTGAAAATCTCCTACAGAGCAAGGATGCAGCAAAAGAAGTACAGTCAGACAGGACTGTGCTTTTGTCAACCCCCCTGAATTACAGCTGAAAGTCCTGACTTTGCTCCCATCTGGGTGTGTTTCCTTTCAACTTCAGTGCGGTGGTGTACAGAGGCCAAATGCCAAAACAGGTATCCTTGTTCCAGTATTTCTGGCCCTGACTATAGTTTATTGGCCCATTTCAAAGAGACAGATGTGTCTATCTCTCAGAACTAAAAGGCAAACATAAGTGAAACCATTTACTACTGTTCAGTTTGAGAATACTGAGCCTATGACACAGTTCAGGTCACAGTGATATTCCTATCACCCCACTGAAGAAGATAAAGGAGGTGCAGCTGACTTGTAAAGAAAAGCATGGTGGAACAATTAATCCCATTTGGTTTACCTATTTGAAGTAACATCGACACAGCTCTTTACATTCTAGATACATTAAGTCACAAGCGTTTTTTTTCTATGTAAGAATCAGATTCCCTTCCAACTAAGCTCCATGAGTTAGACAATGGCAGAATTCGAAAAATGGGCACAAATACAGTTCATCTCATAAAGCATAACAAATACATGGCTCTTCTGAAAAAACATGAAAACATATTGCAAAGCTGTTGAGGGAGTGAGAGATCCTTCAAAATAAAAAAAGCAACCTGTCTATTACAGCTTGGCATATCACCAGTGTGGAAGTAGGACAAGCAGTGGTCAACTGGAGTCCCCCTGGGCAGGCCAGAAGTCTGATAAATACTAGCTGTCTGATTGAAATAAACCCTTGTTCCTCTTTCTGGTTTTTTTCCCCCAAATACTGGAAGTAGCAGTGGAGAATCAGACTCATAAGAGAGAATTAAAAACTATGATGTTTTACCATTGCTCTGTGTGGGAAAAATACTTATGCCCACCTTCCCATGTCTCACTTGATCCTCCCAACCTCTGGCCATGCTGCGTGTTACAGTCCCACAAGACTTCTGGAGGGCCTTAGGTTGGGGGAAAACTATTCCAAGGTTCCTCCAAGGCATTACATGAGAATAATTAGTGAGCTGCAGATGCTTTGTTAGGATTCGTACAAATGTTGCAAGCAACAGAAAACATACCCAACTTGGTGCTTTTTTAAAAAACAAAACGAGAGCAATTTCAAATTTTGACACTTCCAAAACACAGAAGAATCCCACCAGATTTTTTGCATCAACCTTGGAAGTACCAAAGCAAGCCTTCACAATAAAATATGAAAAGTCAGTATCTGCCTGCCTCAGATGTCTGGAAGCAAGGGGTCCTAAAGTCCAGCTTGGAAAAGCATAGCTATGTCTTCAAGGCCTCAACAAATCAGGGCTTCTGCCTCCCTTGTCCTCTTCCCCAAAACCTAGGAAGTAGAGCTCAGTGCTTCTGACTACTGAGTTATGAAAAGCCCTTACCAAGTTTTCATTTGTCAGGCGGGTGATTTCATGCTGTAGGCTGGCTTCTATTCGGGCTTCTGGGGGCAGCTGGAGGTTCTGTGCCAACAACTGCTGCTGGCGATTATTCTCTTCCTTCAGACTCTGAATCTCTCCACGGAGGGCCTCCATGTCATTCTCATGGCTTCTTTTCTGAGCCTGCAGTTGAGATTCCAGAAGCCTACAAGAAGCCAATTGAGGAAGGCCAAGAGAGAAGGAAGGGCCAGAAAGAAGTAGAAAAGCACATTATAAGACTGCACACGCTCATCAAAGATCTGAAATTTCAATTGCTGTTGAAGTAAGCAAGCAACCAACTTATCAGGAAAAGTAAGAAAACTAGAAGAGCGTTCTTTAAACCCTTTTGAGTGTCTTCAGACTGAACTTCGCTTGACTGACTTCACACATCCAGCAGAACTATGGCTGATCCTGGATGAGCATGCTGGTGTTTCAAGTTTTATTTCAAGGACAGCTGAACTACAAAATTATAAAGCAGGTGATCCTTCTAGAGCAGTGTTTCTCATTCTTAGCAACTTTAAGATGTGTGGACTTCAACTCCCAGAATTCCCCTCCCGGCAATTCTGGGAGATGAACTCCACACGTCTTAAAGCTGCTGAGATTGAGAAACACTGCTCTGGAGCCATATTTACTGCAAGGAGGACACTTCAGAATAAATGTCTGTGGGGCACTGTTGAGAGGACAGAAAATCACAAATTATTTATAACAATTAATTAACAAGATTGCATATACCACCTATGCTGAAGGGTAGTTTATTACAAATAAATACAATTCATTTATTACTACATTTTTACCATCATAGGAAGTATTTAGATTTTCTGCCTCAAACACCTAACATCTTAGGTTATCTCTGGTCCCTAAACGTCAGAGAACTGTTAAGTAACCCTAACCCTTAAGGCAGGGTTCCTCAACCTTGGCAACTCTAAGCTGTGTGGACTTCAACTCCCAGAATTCCCCAGCCAGCTTAGAGTTGCCAAGGTTGAGGAACCCTGCCTTAAGGGCCCTGTAACTAGTTTCTTACAAACAGTCAGATCTCAAACGGGACAAAGCAATCTATCACAGTGAAGGATTGTCTGTCACGCAGTTACCTTCTTCAGGATTATTCTGCTCAGAGAGAAACAGAAGTATCCTAATTAAAGCAAAAATGATCACAGCCTTTGAAAGATCGGAGCTTCAGTTTTAAGATTAGTGCTGATCCAAAGGCCAACAGAAGAACTGATAACAAAAGACCCTGTGCTACTGATTCACTGCACAGCCTTGGGCATGTGAACCAATGATTTATTCGCCATACGTGAATTGTGGAGGAAAAGAACAAATCATCTTCAAGCATCACTATCAATGCTAACACTGCATTTCCTATGAACAGGCGCACACCTCACTAGACCACTCTGATCAGACACAGCCTTTCAGGGTTTAAATATGCCTAAGCAGATCAGCTAATAGCTACATCAACCCAGCACGTGAAGGTAAATGTGAATAATTTACCTTTCATTTCTTTTCCACTTGCTCTAGAACCTTGCAGTTCTAGAACACGAGGACAAGAAACAAAAGCCACAGAGCCACCTCTCCCCTGTTTTCCCTGCAGCACAGATCACCCCCAAGTTAGATTTTAGCAGACTTACAAAAAGATGCAGTTAACTGTACATGTTTTGTTAGCAGTACAAGAAAAGGAAAGACACTAGTTAAATCAGCATTCATTGCAAAAGTCGTTTTTTGAGCTTTGCTGTTTTATCAAGCTAAAAATGAAACTACTTTTGTTGCTCAACTACAAAAACAGCACAAAGGAGTAAAGGTTTAGAGAATACATATATATATATATTCAAAAAAATTGACTCCCGCATTCTCAAGTCAGCGGATGCATTTAACAGCCATATTTACAGAACTGGGTATACAGACTGTGTTGAGATCATTGAAGTTTCTCAAAATGGCCTGAACCTGGTATTTTGAAATGGTGTTTTTTCTCTTTGCAGAATAGCTATTTGTAATGACTTAAACTGACAGGCAAATAATATGTTTAATTATTTGTATGTTTCATCCTGCTAATCTTAGGATAGGTACTGGACTAGGCATTCTTTTTGGAGATTAATAATTAAAGTTTGATCTGCAACCTTTTCCAGCTGACACCAAGATTTGAGGGACTCTCTGAAAAATATGCCCACTTCCTCCCTTAATACGGTGAATCCCCCTAAATTGTAGCAGTGGGTACTGTGGCTCCTGTTTCTGCTCTGTTAAATATCTTGATGGAGATCATTCAGGCAGTGAAGCCAGGAGGAGGAGCAGAGGAACGCACCTTCTTGCCAAATAAAGAAACAAAATTCCCCCGAGGAAGAATGTGTTAATGCCAGAACAACAACAGTCGGTCCTCCTCCTTTTCCCGTCTAGTAGGAAACATGGACAGATTTTGCATTTATTGGCTGTGATGGAGTTCTTTCCATCGTATGCTCACTTGTCCTCTCCTGCTGAAGGTAGAAGATGCGCTATCTGCAAATGAATTCTGCCTCTGCATTTACATTTTTACGGCTTGGACCTTTCCTCATGGCCCCAGAAGATGCCCAGACATGTTGATCCTAACACTAGACATCTTTCGACTGTAATATGAGGCTTAGATGCCCAACGTCATTTGGAGTCAGGCAGTATGTAAATTTAATCAATAAATAAATGCATACTATTCTTTCTTTTCCTTTAACAAACATATTTGGATTGAAAGTAATTGCCAAAAGCAGCTCCACAGCATGTTAGTAACACAAGAAAGTGAGTGAGTGAGTGAGTGAGTGAGTGAGTGAGTGAGTGAGAGAGAGAAAGGAAGGAAGGAAGGAAGGAAGGAAGGAAGGAAGGAAGGAAGGAAGGAAGGAAGGAAGGAAGGAAGGAAATGAAAATAACAACCCCCATCCTGAGAAATCTTGTAACCTGTTGGCTTGTTTTAGCCCTTCATATACCAGCCACAGTTCTCCATCCTCGTTCAGCAAATGACAGTCTTGAAGAGATGAACTTCCAAGCAAAATGATTTTAAAATGCAGAAACACAAAGAGGGACATGTGATGGAGATGATGGGACATGGTAAAAGGACAATGCAAATTAAGACAGTGTAATTGGGAAAAAAGGAAGCCTTGATCTCAGTAAGTATAATTCCAAGCCGTATACTAATGCAATCTTATACAAGTTTATTGAGAAGCAAATCCCATGTGGTTCCAAAGATCCTAATGCTTACATTTAAGCAAGATTGCAACCTTCCCGACTTGTATTTGTGTAATCCCATAAAAATCTGCTAAGAAGCAAGCCCCAGTGATTTCACTGGACTTGCTCCCATGTAAATATAGAAGTTTAAGGTAATGCAGTTGTAAAAGATACCCTGTGAGCAATCCAGATCGTAAGATGTGTCCGGATAAGGCTGCTTTATTCCAGATTCATTAAACCAGAGCAAATAAGCCATATTCTTATACGTAAATGTAGAAGTTTAAGGTTCTGTATCCTGATGAGAAGGATTTTACACAGCGTAAGTAATTGAAGAAGGAAAGAATCTTTTCAGCTAGCCTTTGTTCACTGTGATAGGAGGCCAATGCAATATTCCAAGGACAATGAGGCCAATCTGAAAGTATTTTCGCTGCTGTTCAGTCTAAGGGCAGGTCTGATATGGCAACCAAAGTTGGCAAGAGGTAGCGTCTGCCCCCTACATTATCTACCAACCTCCTTCTGTCCCTGGAACAATCTTGTATGTTAAAAAGTTTGCTTTTTTTTCCTTTAAAAGAACAATGCTGAGAGATTAAAACCAAGGCATAAAATTAAGCTATATTTTCACATGAGGGTAACACACAGTTTAGCAAATTTCAGAATAATGTACCAAAACCACCTCCCACAAAATATTTTCAAGTGTCAAATGCAAGCTGATTTAAGGTTTATTTTCCTATGAAAGCTGAAGGCACTGAAACCATCTTGCTCTTTAGAGAGATTAAAACAAAAGGACCTAAAATGTATATGTTTGAAAGTCAAAATTTATGGAGTGAAAATGCTGAAGATGTGCAAAACGTTTTGAATTCCAAACACCCTGTTTGGAGTTTGAAGCAACTGTCTTACATTCAGGATGGGCTGTTTTGATCATTTTGGAAGTGTTTAGGGCTCAGGGTATTATATCTCAAGTTACAAGCACTTCCAAGCACCCTGTTTCAAATGCAAACCAGACCTTTGAAATTCAAAGCAGTTCAACTCTTGAAATGTTCTGTACACCCCATAAGTGTGTGTGTGTGTGTGTGTGTGTGTGTATGAGAGACAGAGAGAGAGAGAGATTGAGGGGAAAAAATGATTAATGTTGGGGGACAAAAAGGAGACGAAGATTTGAGACTTTTACTCAGGGCATGATCTGAGTTCATATACCTGTTTGTCTCCTTCAGTCCAATATAAGCTTGAGCAATCTCCCCTTTGTCCTTCATCTTCTGTACATCTTCCAAAAGGATTGTAGAGTCTGTCATGGTATTCTGGAGATAACCAATGAAAGAACAAATGAGAAAGATTCAGTAGTACATGTTTAAGTACATGCCTGCCTAAGCAGCGTATAAACTGTGTGGTATAAACATTATTTAGTTACCATTAAAGTAGACATGTCTCTACTGTACTGCTCTTCCAGAGGAATTGCTAAAGAAATTTGCACTAAATGTTTTGGACTAGCATTATGAGATGGCTTGAGTTCAAATTCTGACTGAGTCATGAACTTCCCTAGATGACCCTTGGCCCAGTCACCCACTCTGTTTTAATTACGTCTCCCAAGATTGTTTCAAAGCCGTAACAAATACAGCAACACAATAAAAAAATTCTTCTCTAGCTAAAGTGCTATAGGGGAACCACCTTTTTCTTTTGGACATCCTTATTTTAGCTATAGCCAAAGAAATAGTAAAATGGGTAATGTACTGCAGATCAAACATCACTTGTTACTTTCATGGGGTCATCTCAGTGGCTTGCTTGAATACATTTGGACGGACACGTGGCAGGTTTACAAGGGTTCTAGCATTAAAAATAAAATTACATGCAACAAGGTTACCTTATCATCCTGGTAATCCATGTGCAAGCAGGAAAATAAAGAGACAGACTAGTCATCCAACATACATACTCTTTAAAACTGATTGATGAGGAGGGGGCAGCTGCTCCCGCAATTCTTCCGTTTGCTATCCTAACATGCTTCAAGGGAAATTGTTTCCTGTAGGAAATTGCTAACTTCTAAGCTTCAGAAAGGCCACTCCAGACCACTGTGGCAATCAAATGGTGAAGAACTGAGCGTGCTGCCCCCCCACCCCCAACATTCCATAAATTAATACAACAGTTGATGAAGACCAATGGTTACTCAAACATACTCAATAGTTAGGAGGAACAGTTTCCTGCAGTGGAAGAGATTACACATAAATCCTGCACTTAATCTGTTTTACACATAGCTAATGTGCTACAGAATAAAATCCATGCCAGCATTTGATTTGATTCTAGATTGTACACTGGGAGAAAAGAAGCAATATAAACCATCCCTGCGCTGTTAACTAACATGAACATGGATAATACAACCAGTTTTGTTTCTCCTATTCACCTTGGGCTGCACTGCCTCCTTCTGGCTCATCAGCTGAGACCTCAGGATAAGGACTTCCTCCTTGCGTACCTCCAGCTCTTCACTAACAGATGTCATTTGGTCCAAAAGGACCCTGTATGCTGGGGCACCAGGCATAGTGACATCTGGAGCATTCTTCTCCATCAAGGCCTTTCTCAACTCGTTCAATTCATTCTTTAGTTTCTTATTCTCTGACTCAAGCTCTTGACGCTGCAGGGTATAAGGTGGGAAAAACAACAACAGTTGTCCTCATTCACCAGCTGTCCTAACAGAAATCAAGATCAAGGTAAAAAAGCCAATTTTAGTTACTGATGGGCTTGAAACAAGATGTTCTGACCCTTATGTATATGGCAAACATACGTCTATTTTATTCCAAGTGAAACCCTTGTGTTTTTCACTAAAGAACTCTATGAATTGGTAGACAGATGAAGTCATGAGAGACCTGTCTTTGTGTTTGTATTGTCTGGTTTTCTTCCATGGAAGGAATGGCAATCAGTTAAAATATACAGAATAGAAACACTCAGACCCAGTGTTTTTCAAACTTGACAACTTTAAAAGTGTGGACTTCAATGCCCAGAATTCCCCAGCCAGCCAGAATTCTGGGAGTTTAAGTCCACACATCTTACTGTTGACAAGTTTGAAAAACACTGACTTAGACATTCCTAGAGTGGAAAAGTAGTCTAGAAATCTTGGAACCTTCCAGACACGCTGATATTTCCATATTATGGAAGCTGGACAAATTCCAGGTACTTCTGTGAATGTGCCTCAGCCTAATAATTAGAATAACCAAATCACTACTGGCTACCAGCTTCCATATATAGTTGTACTGTAGTATGTACACGAAGCATTGGTGAAAAGGTGAAAGGTCCCCTGTGCAAGCACTGAGTCATGTCTCACCCTTGGGCAGGGGACGCCGCTTTCACGACCTTTTCTTGGCAGACTACAGCAGGGTGGTTTTCCATTGCCTTCCGCAGTCGTCACCTTCCCCAGCAAGCTGGGTCCTCATTTTACCAACCTCGGAAGGATGGAAGGCTGAGCCGACCTGAGCCGGCTACCCGAGAATCCAGCTTCTGCTGGGATCAAATTCGGGTCCTGGGGAGAGTTTCAGCTGCAATACTGCCACATACCACTCTGTGCCACACGAGGCTCCCTACATCAGGACTTTTTTTTTTAAAGTTCAGTAAATACCATTTAAATCTGTTTTTCTAATTTAGCCTACTTTGGGGGTAATGCACAGGATTCAGTGATCCAAAATACAACCTTAAGTGATTCGTATTCCAGCTCTGCTCCTCTCATCTGAGGCCTTTCTTCCTCCTGGAAAAATCCCAGGGACAAAAAAAAGAGATTCCACTTTTAAAAACAGAATATTTCAGCCATTATCAATAAGAAGTGGATATTTCAGTGAACTCCCTGTATTCCTTTTTAGATAATGAGTAATGTTTATTTAATGTTTAAGCATTTCAAGCAACATACAATAGTAGGTTTGGACAGGGTTCTGCAGCCTAAGCCAAGAGGGAAAGGAGAATGATTTTCCAAAGGTTACAATTACTAAAAGCACCACTGATGGCTCAGCTGACTGTATCAACAACATTAAGATAAAGGGTAAAAACATCCTTTGAGGTTCACAAGGGATGTTCGTGAAGCAAAACACCACAAGGAAAAAAAATATTCTAACCTGCTTCTAAAAACCAATGGATCGAAACCCCAAAAATTAAGGAATGGACAACTGCAGTGACAGCACTGGCAGTGTTTCGCATATTCCTTAATTACTTTCTGCATCTTCCCCTGGAGGGAATCATGGCTCTACCTTCCACCTGCTGAATGGAGTATCATTGCTGGAATAGGATCCCAACTGTCACCATCACCTGGACAAGCCTAAATTCTAGAGATACACAATCTCTTCCGTCTTACCTTGGCCTTAGCTCGGAGAACCTGGTCCTCCTTCCGGTCCAGCTCACCCTGCAGGGACTGCTTTTCTAGCTCCAGCTCCTTCACTCGTTTTTGTAGTTTGAGGAAGAGAGACATGTCCAAAGGTGCCTTCTTCTCACCTGGTTCCTAATTTACAAGGCAAATGGGTAAGGCTGGGGATCAGAAAGCTCCCAAGCTACTGAAGGAGGGGCAGCCTACACACTGTTTGTCACCGTGAGGAAGAGATGGAAACACATGGAAATAAGCTTTCAGGAAACAGGGCCCACCGTGTGGAGCACCTGCAGTGGCAACCACATCAGAGCAACAGTTTGAAGTCTCCGTGAGGGTCATACCCCAAGCTGGCTTTAAATGAACACATTAATGTGCAAACTGAACATAAAAGCAAGAATACAGGGGAAGACATGATGGGGAACACATACATTTTACTTCTTTAAAATTGCTGCTTATTGAAGTTCAAATTCTTCCAAACTTTTAGCCATCGGGTTCCCACCATATTTATATTTTATTGTATATTATATTTATTTTATAGTTTTATATGGCTTTTTATCTATGTTTTATTGTAAACCGCCCAGAGCCCCTTCTCCGGGGAGATGGGCAGTGATAAATTTGATAAATAAATAAATAAATTTTAGAAATCAAAAGTTTTAAAGTCAGTTAGATAACCAAACATTATCTATCTATCTATCTATCTATCTATCTATCTATCTATCTATCTATCATTCAAATTTCTATCACCGCCCATCTCCCCCACCACAGGGGGACTCTGGGTGGTTTACAACCAAATTTTTAAAAAGCATCTATCCTAAAGCTTCAAAAATTGAAACCTAGTACACAGTTTAAGGTCCATGATAAACCATGGCTTTCTGTATTATTTTTATGGAATGGAAAAAAAATCCAGGTTAAGAATCAAATACGAATTGTGAATACACAAAGGTCTTGTAACTTTATAATACTGAGATATTTTAAATCATAGTTTAAAAATGTGGCTCAGCCATCAGGTACTTAGTACACTGGAACAGTTCGGGATATTCCAAAATGATCTCCAGAACTGATTTGCTGTATGATGATGAGATCTTGTCATTTCTGCACAACTGCTGCATCATGACCGAGAAAATAACAAACTGTAGTGTGGTTTCCAACCTTACCTCTGTTCTCATTGGTAACTCTTCAGCCTCAGTGATCTCAGAGCTGTAAGTGTATTCTGATTCATTGCTACTATGGGTGGAGTCTGTTCTCTTGTGCCCTGGCTTGGAAACACTCTGGAAGGAAAGGGAGCACCAGCATTAACTTTGGTGCCTCCACAGGCTAAACGTTTCCTGCCTTTTAATGGGTTCATCTCTTGAAGGGGCGGGAACTTAGACAATTTATGGAGAAAAATGAAGAGTCTTTGCTGAATAAAGGCAGATGGAGAAGCAGGAAGCAGGTAGAAGATGCAGGATGCCCTCCCCATTCACTGCATTTTCAATCTGAATTGTGCACATTCACATTCCTTTTGAGCTACTAGGCAGCATCTGTCTCCAGACCCAAGACTGATACTGAATCCTGAATTCCGCTTCAGGCCAACTCACCCCCATCAGCTTCATCTCGTCCTTGAGGTCATCATATCGCTCTTCTAACCGGCTGAATTCTTGGAGCAGATTCTGGTATCTCTGTCTTTCGTTGTTCAGATCTAGGTCCAGTTGTTTTGT
The DNA here is from genome assembly GCF_035149785.1 of Candoia aspera. Lineage (NCBI taxonomy): Eukaryota > Metazoa > Chordata > Lepidosauria > Squamata > Candoiidae > Candoia > Candoia aspera. Next base: position 7,989,153 of record NC_086165.1, on the reverse strand, counting down.
CTCCTCAAGGTGCCTTTTCTCCATGACCTCTGCAAAGAAAAAGAAAAATGAAATCAAGACTTACCTATATCAGAGTCACCTGTGAAGAGGTGCTTCTTCTCCAAAGTTTCTGCATCTCTACATCACTCCATCCATCCATTCCTTCCCTCCTGCCCTAGTCCATGCCCATCTCTACTTCAATTATCCTCAGCTACCTTGGCATCTTACAGGGCAGAGATAAGAGCACAGGAATGTTAAACATCCAGCTGTCACTCCTCAACCATTTCTAAGTCACTGCGTGGCCAAGGCCCAATTTAAATAAGACTCCATACAATAGCTAACAGTCATAAACAATACAATCAAGCGGAGTACTGATTCATAAAAAAAGTAATTGCTATAGTGCCATTTGATCTGGGGGGGGTTGTTTTATACAGTATATTGATTATTTATTTATTTTATAAAGCAATAAAAATAAATAAAGCTCTCTTTCTTTCCTTCTTTTCCCCTAAATATACCAAAGGACCATTTCAGGTCCTTTTTTCCTCAGTATATACAGAACACTTCAGACTGATTAGTGTTACATAACTTGCTCAGGTTGAAGGACAGAAGCATGCCTGAGCATGATGAAATAAAATTCTAATGCACAGCACCCTTATATCGGGGTAGTATCGAAATTGGGGATAATAAACTGATTCATCTCAGGTCTGCAGTCCCAAAAAACCTACAAATGGGTATGGGAGGTTTCGAATAAACATGAGAACTATGGAAATAAGAGGGGCTATCAGTGAAAGAGAGGAAAGGGTAGTATTGCCTATGTTGGCTATGGCCCTATTTGCCATTAACTCTGGTCCCACCTATGACTGGCACAGGAACTCCCAACACAATGCAGCTCTCAACCAAGAAGATTCTCCATCATATCATGCTTGAGTTGCCCAGTTCACTCACTGCTCTCTCCCTACACATGAGAAATAGGAATTCCCTCTAGCCCAGTGTCCCATATTCAGATCCATATACCTATTAAACATGGAAACTAGGTTTTAATCACCCAAAGTAAATTCCCAAGCTAAGCTTACCTGTAAGTTCTTTGGCCTGGTCTTGGATGCGACTATTCAGCTCATCCTTCTCCTTTTTAAGAAGTATGTTTTGCTCTTTTAGTTCCATGACCAGCTAAAAAAAAAAGGTTTGAAGGGGAAGATTTGTAGTATTCTGGAAATAAATTGATTAGCTTTTCCGCATGATTCCAATAAAATTAATTGCTAAGTTTATAATGAGGCTGTTGGTATCATTATCAAAATCTTGTCTATACACAGCATTTCACCTAGTCTAGGACATTATACTGTAGATCAGACTTCCTCAAGCTGGGGCCCTATGAATCCCAGCCAGCATTGTGAAGGTGCCTCTTTGAAAAAGCCTGATTTACAATATAAGGGTCTCCCTAGTTTTGACGAAAATGATACATATGGTAAAACTGTTTCTTTTTTAAAGTGTAATTTTGATGAAGTTGTTCTTCGACTACAGGCTGCAGCCAACTGGGGACAGACAGGAGCAAAAGCGTGGGGAAGAGAACAAGACTAATGCACCCATCCCCACGTTGCCCTTCATCGGCAGTACTTAAAATTGGTGTGCTTCGGAACCAAACCACTTTACCTTGTCTGTTTCTTGCTTGTAGTGGTCTGCCTTTTCTTCAATTGTTTTTTTCTCAGTCTGGGTCTGGTTCAGCTCCTTTCGGAGCCTGCCAATCTCCTCTTGAAGGCTAATGACGCGATTGGTGGCATTCTTGGCCTCTTCTTCGCTCATCCGAAGCCTTTCTATGTCATTCCTCAGCTTCTCCTTCTCGGAATTGTATGCTGTCTCTAAACTAGTTAGCTTCTCAACCAGGGATCTGGAATCTCGTGACTGAATGAAACCCAAAATAATGCAGATCAATCTTGAGAGTACAACAGACACAGGGTAAATATTTATGGATCATCATGTATCCTATCTGCTCAAAAGATGCACATCATCCCACATTACAACTGTACCTTCCCCATCCTTTCAGTCAGTTTTTCTCAACCGCCCAGAATTCCCCAGCCACTCATTCTTGGTCTCTTCTTCGCTCATCCAAAGCCTTTCTATGTCATTCCTCAGCTTAAAGCTGCTGAGGTTGAGGAACACTGCTTTCAGTATTAAATTCCTTCTCTGCAGTAGCTCCCGCTCTCTGGAACATTCTTCCCCCAGAGGTGAGACAAGCCCCCTCTCTCCTGGACTTCCGTAAATAACTAAAAACCTGGTTTTGTCAGCATGCCTGGAGCAGGAAGGGGAATAGTCATTCGTGGGGAAGGCTGGCGCCCTAGAATGGCCCTTTATACTCACAGACTGAGATACAATCTTCAGCCATCAGGATTTTATCACATTTTATATTTTCATTGTCTATTTACATTTAAATTTATTGTATTTATAATGGTATTGAATTTTAAACTCTGTTTTTGTTGTAAACCGCCCAGAGTCCCTCCTTTGGGGGGCAGATGGGCGGTGATAAAATTTGATTGATTGATTGATTGATTGATAAATAAATAAAGGTGTGTAGGAAGAGAACATTAGGCTATCAAGTTTCTCCTGAGGCAGGGAGTGTCTCCTCTTTTAATCTCTGCACTGTACTTAGTTATACCCCTAAGAAGGTTTAAAAGTAATATATCAGCTAGTGTGAATGAAGCAACAGGGTGTGTTACCTACTGGTTACAAATGATATGCTTGAAAAGAAAGCAAGAACAATTGTATGTCTCTACAAAGCAAGGGTAGTTTTTAATGAGCGTAAGATCCTAAATGGAAAGTGTTTTTGAACAGGATGAGCCAGCCATACCCAATGTTTTACAGTACAGCTTATTATTTTCTACCTATAGAGTTGGTGTATTTTTATAAATTGTATGATGCTGTTGTGTTGTAAACATCCTCAGAGTTCACTTGTAAAAAATGGGGTTATAGATCTTTAAAAATCGATGTATAGATTGTCACGTATGATAGCCATTTCTGCACACTAACATACACCTGCTTGTATTCTATTCGCTAAATGGACATGCTTTCCATGAAGATCTTTTTCAGTAGGTTCAGATTTTAGATTTCCAACATTCAAGGGCCCCCAATTCAAATGCAGATCATGTAAGACCTCTCATCATTTAATCCACAGTTACACATCATTTTACCTGGTCATCAATTTTACGCTGGAGTTGCATAATCTTATTCTCCATGCCAACGTTGAGTTTCTTATAGTGTTCTACAGAGCGGGCCTCTATCTTCAGTTTCTTCAGCTCCCTCTTTGCCATCATGCGCCGGTAGCAGCATTGCAGATAAATAATTGCCTTCAAAGTCCTGTGGTAGTGCAAGCGAGCCAGCCAGCCACGCACACGTTTTTGTATAATGGTGGCCTTGTGCTCCCAAAGCATCTGTACATTTAAAAGACAGGTTGAGCATCCTCCTCCTGCATTTCAGATCTTTGACTGAAATTTGCTACAAGGGACAATTAACTGACAGCACAAGGAAAGTGAGCTGTGGCCAAGTGAAAAGTAAAAACTACCCAAACCCTAAGACTAAGAAGGAAAAACAACTATATGCTCCCAATTTATAGGAGTGGTTTGCTTTGCCACCCAAGGCTAAAATGGTGGGACAAATTCATTGATCCCTCCAGTGACCCAAACTTTTGGACAGCCAAGAAAACAGGCTGATTTCTGACCCTTTTTGGAAATCATTATTCATGTCATAAGTCACAGACTAAAAATTCATATTTTATAAACAACTCAAATTAATATTGCTTTATTCCAGTCCTGATAGACTCAGTTGACAAATTAATCACTTCTGGTATTTTTATTTTATTTCTATAGTATAGTCCAAATCAATACAAACAATTAAAACTCGCAAAATGAACACACCTATTAGGAAAGATTCAAGATCCTTTATCCATCTTGTGACCTCAGGATTATGCTGCGACAACTCCCTGATTTGCCAGCCAACAACTCCACTTGTAATTCTTGTTCAGGGAATCAGGAAAACAATCTAGAGAAGGCGGCCTTCTAATACTACATTAACTGGCTTTTCTCTATTTTCATGTTTAAAGCCTAGTCATTTGAATATTATTTCTTATACCTAAGTTATACCAAGATACCTGACACAACAACATACTTCCAACTATCATTATGCCATTACTCTGTTCAAATGCTCTAGAAATACCTTGATTCAACAGCCACAGCAGGTCCACTGGCTGACACAAATAATCCAGTATATCCAAAGAATATTCAAGTATCAGAAACTTTCCTAAGTTCATTAGATTATTTACGAATCAGCATCTATAGACTTGGAACCGTGGAGATTCCTATGAAACTGTGCGGCTCTCAACAGAATCTCATTTAGGAATCTCCTCAGAACAGGTAAGCAGATGATTCAACTCTTATTATGGGGCCAGTAATTATTATCCATACCAGTTCTTATAATTACAAGGCATCTGTTGCAATAGCTTCCACAGGCTATTGTAGAACATGCCATGTAGAATGAAATCACCTTTAATTACCAGAATACCATTCTTGTGTCAGAAGACATTATCCATCAACACAACTGGGCCATCTTTGAAATTCTTGCAAAACCACAAAAGTTCAGAAACTGAAGGAGCATCTAGTTTTAAAGGCTTCTACAATCTAACAGAACACAGTGAAATTTCTCCTACACAATAATGTTCATTTAAAAAAGGGGGGAGTTGGTTCAAATAAGGGGGTATAAGTGTTTGTCAAAACCCACTAAATATAGAATTCTGGATGTCGATACATCAGGATTACAGCTTGCTATGTTTTTGTCAGCAGCTAACCCGAATGAACACTGAACACACTGGAAAAAGGATTAGAGAGAATATCAATTATAGGATATATAATTTGCATATTACATATTATGGGATACCTAATTTGCAGAGATTTGCACCACCAATATTCTTCTCTGTTGGGATTCAAGTGCACTGATCTGTACCTTGAGAAACTGGCACACAGAAATAACATTAAAACACTTATCCATTCTACAGCAACCTGGCAGAAAGTATCGTTGGATCATAACTTTTGGAGAGCTCAAAATCATAAGCCAAGGACTTGCTTACCTTCTGATACTTTTTCCTGGCAATATAGCCTCGCAAATGTGACTGGAGAACAACAGTAGCTGCTCGGGTGTGTCGATACCGCTTGCGGGCAGCATACATGCGCTGGAATTTCTGAATAATGGTGGCAGCTTTGGTTCTTCGTAAAAACTTTGCAAGGCTGACCAGGAAAATGGGAGAAAGAAAAGACAGAATGAAAATTAATTTATTAGATTAGAATAGGTACCTTCCTCCATGGACTCCAGGTAGTACATATAGTAGTTCCTCTTTCAAATGTATTCCAACAGCTCCAGGCAAGTTGAACTGAGTCACCAAGATTCACCAAGAGGTCCCAGAGTGGCAAATTTTATTTTCTGTGTAAAGTTGCAAGGAATCTGGAAACACCTATCTTGGTAATGTGGGACTCTGGAGCACCTGTAAGCTGGCATTCAACTCCAAAGTGTTCCTGTTCAGAAATGGTTCTGTTCAACGACCTTACTCTATGTAAAAGAGCATAGATGTGCAGGTTCTGTTTCCTACCTACTACACCACAGTTCATGCTGCAATCCACATGGAAACTACAACCCTCAAAGTATGGAAGAAATGATTGACACATACACTGTGTATACATGAATAAATCCTAATGCACTTCTTCTTCCCCTGCAGCAGACTTTTAAATGCCTCAAAAAAGGATAGGCTTTATTTTACCTAATAAGCTCCTAGAATTACCTCCACATCCTTCACTACAGTGATCTTAAAAAGTTAGGCCTTTGGGAGCAAAACTTCAAACCTGAGCAGTCATAAACAAGCATCTAAGAAACAAGCAGCCCAAGTAGAAATATACATTGGAAAATGTCTCTTTCCTCCACCATGTTTCTGCACCCTAGCTCCTGACCTGTAGTCTGACTATAATTGATACTAAAGGTGGCCCTTGTTGCAGACGCCAAAATAAAATTAAAATATTATGTAAAACCTATCAAAAACTTGGCAAAGCACCAAGTCTTGCAAGGTTTTGTTGTTCTCACTCAAGTTCTGTAAGATTTCAGCTACTTAAAAAAAATCTAAAATAACAGTAATAATTTTGGGTCCCACAGAAGCCATCAAGATAGTCACAAACATGTTATCCATAGGTACTATGTTACTACACTGGCTTACGTGGTGGTCTTCAAAAGCTTTTGATGATGTAGTAGTCAGTAGTCTGAATAAAGGAAAGATTAGGATCTATTGTTCTATGCTATTCTCTCTGAGTTTATTTTATATAGAGCCTCAGGAAACTATATTAGATAAAATCTGGATAATCAAACATAATTTTGGGGAAAGTCAAAGATGCAGCACAGAATGCTGCACATTCTGGTAAGAGCCCTGCTGGATAAGACCAATGGCTCGTCTAGTTGAGCATCAGTCAGAATGGCCAACCAAATGCCTCCAAGGTGATCAGAAATGGTCTTCAAGAAATGTCTCTACTTCCCATAGTTAGGATTTAGTCTTCACGGCCCCTGAACACAGAAAATGCATATGACTGGTAGCCACCAATATTCAATTTTCATGATTTGTGTTTTTCAGCCTACTCCAAGCCTGCAACTAATTTTCATGCCCCTAATCAAACTTAAAATAGCTCATCTACCCCACATTATGCTCCATCAGACATTCTACAACCTCTTGCTTTCCAATCATAAGCAGGCAGCAAACCAGAAAGCTTTTGTCTTATGATTATCCAATTGCACAGGCCCACTTTCAATAAATAGCCTATAATAATCTGATTTTAAGGAAAACTGAACAGATAGCAAGGAATTAAGGAAGCTTCCCCAGAGGATGAGCTTACCATCGTGCCTGGTACCCACGGACATATCTCTGAATAGTGATGGCTGCCTTCCTCATGCGCAGGTACTTCTTTCGCATCAACCACCCTCTGATGGTTTTTTGGATACGGATGCAAGCTGCTCTTAGTTTATCAGCCCTTATTTTTTCCAAATAAGCTACTTGTCCAGCCCGGAAAAATATTTTTGTCTTCCCAAACTGGTACTTATCCTTGTCCTATTTTCAGAAGGAAAAGTATAATCAGTATCAGACTGATACTTTACAATATAAATAAAAAGACAAGAGTGAACTCAGTGATAGAAGAACAAAAATATCTTATGATATTATGGTCATATTATACAGAAGCAGCAGAATAAACTATAAATTTTAAAGGATAAAAATATCTAGATCATATAGTTCTATTTATATAATGATAATTTCAGAATGTCAAGAAAATCTAGGGTGTTATCATTCACTCTGTATTAGGCAATTCATTCTAAGCATTAGTGGTACTTCCAAAAAAGCAGGAAGGTTAAACACATATCAATATACCAAAGTGTCAAAGTTTAAAAGGAAGATTTAATTAGGAATCTAAATTAATTCCAGTCTTCTCTACAGGACCTCTAAATGAGGAAACCTTTTATCCAATTTAGCTGCCATGGCATGAACAGATTTTCAATTTTATATACGCTTACCTGAGACAAGACCCAATAAATTCGGGATGTGGAGGGAACTATTTCTGCATAAACATACACATGGTTGTTTGTTAGGCTCTGATTGTACTTTCACTTCTACACCCCGAGCAAAGGTCAAATTGCACATGACACACCAGACTTCTGTAATTGGAATTTCTAATATCTTTCCCAGGAACTAAAAACAGTTTTCAGAGGACGGATGGTAACTCACTGAGATCAAGGCAAAGGAGTCTTTATACCATGCTATTTTCCTGCTAAAAAAAAGCTTCCCCTTCCCATGCTACTATTTTTCTTAAGAGTGTGGTGAGAAATTAAAATATTTTGATTATGTGTCATCAAGTTGGTGTCGACTCTTAGCAGCCATATAGATAGATTTTCTCCATGAAAAGTGAGACTTACATGTTGAAAATGAGGAAACAATTTTAAAAATAAGTATCTCCTCCCCTTCTATGCTCAACTAGCTCTTAAAGGTGCTAGCAAGTAATAATAATAATTTTAAAAAATTAAACAGAATGCAAACCCTACCTAAATATGATCCATAGAATCCATTTGAAAACAGAAAAGATTAAGGGTGTGGAAAATAAAACACACCAATTCTTGAATGCTTGAGATTAAGAAGCCAATAGTCCAGTAATATGAATATAATCTAAATGGATCAGCAAGCAAGGGTGTAGGCCCATCTTTTGGGACTGGGGGTGAAACAAGAGCATCCATCTGAAAAACTGGATTAGAATTAACAACTGAGCCACACTGGCAGAGAAGACTGGAGAACCATTTCACCAAGCATCCTTAAAATGACAGGGATCAACCCAGCATGGGCTGCCTTTAGAGACATTAAGTGCCATAAATCTATTACCAGAATCAGCTTTTCCAAGACATTTTTACATGTCTGTTTCCTGTCACTGAGGACATCTTTCTGCTTCATCAGGACACGATAGCGGCTGAAGAATTCTTGATACGTCCACCTGGTTTCAAGAGGCAAGGTGGCATTAGCCATCAGAAAAGATCTTTGAAGTGCAAACTGTATTCCCACATCTCATGTGTAACATGCTTACCTTGAAGGGAAACCAGCTGCACTGATTCGGATTGTTTCTAGCACACCACAAGCTCTAAGCTGTTGTACAGTCCGCTTTTCATCAAACCTACATATGAACATACAGCGTGGAGTTATCGGGGAGACAGAAAACTGTAAACCCCTACAGGTATGTGTTGAATGACAGAAGTGGGATCATAGCACAGAAACTTTTACCATGAGGGAAAGGATGAGTTGCCCAAAAAGCAACAAAATGATGCAAATGAGTCCTTGGCCTCCAGAATGGGCTCCAGTAGAGGTTTGTTGGCAGGAAGTACTGAAATTAGTTTAGCAGTCAAGTAAGACCATAAGAGTATAAGACGCTTGCTATAATAAACCAAAGGACCAGCTACTCAGACATTTTATCTCAATGCGTTTAACTCATAAACAAGACTGAATACAAATCATTTTCATGTTCCATCACAGAAACAATGTTCCATTAATAAAAATTATATCGCAGGACAACAGCCTTGACATTTTCCAAAGTACAAATTTAGCTATAGCTAATAAAACAAGCAAGGACATGGTGTCTGTTTGATTCAATCCAAATCAAATACCAACACTTGTTTCTCTAACACAATAGACATTCAGAGGGCAAATATTATAGCATCGTGAACTTACATAAACGGAAGCTTGAAGTCATTTGGTTTAATACACCGCACATAATGTGGAGTTGTGGCATTAAGGGTCTCCATCAAGAGATGCAAAGAATTTCTGAACTATAGGAAAGATCAAAAAAGGAAAAAAAAATGTACAAGAAAATACTGGTGCATTTTCTCCTTCTTTAGACTGCAGCCTCTCCATGCAGCAATCTCCAATAACATCTCAGACAAATAAGTAATCTACTATCCATTTTTTAAAAAAAAGCCAGTCTGCATCTGTATTATTCAATGAAATAAGTCCTGATCAGACTTATGCAATAGTCTAAGAAGCTAAGTATCCTATCCTTAATTGAGCTTTTTATAAGACTTTTTACGTGCTCTAGTACTGTTGAGTGCATTTCGCTATTTCTCGGCAAAGATTTACAGCAAGTGTATCTTCTCTCATCCTCCATCAACATGAGGGATCCCCCTGGGAATACAGGGTTGCACAGTCTGGAAACAGCACAAAACAGAGAAATGCAGTAGTACTCAATTGGCAGCAATACATTCCCTTCACCTGATGCCCCACAGTTTTCTTATGTTCCTTGCTTGCTTGGACCATTTTCGACTTGGCTGGTTTTATGGCTGCTCGAGACAATGGGGTTCGGCCAGAGGGTGTTGCTGAAGTGGGACTGATGGCCTTCTCTTGAAACAGCTCAGGTAGCATCTTAAACTGATTAAGACACAGAGTTTTAAAAGGTCATCTCTGAATTAGGAAAGAGAACATTTTCCCCAAGGTAATGCAATAAAAAGGGGAACCAAAACCAGGAGAGATTCACAGGTTTGTTTTATTGCTTCCCCAATGCTTTGAAAAATAAGATAGTTTTGCTTTGCTTTATAAAGCATGTTAATTTAGATGAGCCTCAGAATGTAAGAATAGCCCTTTCTAGATTAGAGCAATGGCGTAGCTAGCCCAGGAGTCTGTGTCACACAGAGGCCAACCAGAGGCATCCAAGAAGCTCACAAGCAGCACGTGGCGATGCAAGACCTTCTCCACTGCTCCTACAGAGCAATTACCAAGCACTACTTTACTCACTTCAAGCATGCTGCGGATGCAACATTCCTAATCTCTTATGCTTGCACCAGACCAAAAGGTCATTTCAAATCACGCAGCCACAAATGGTTCAACAGTGGCCATTCCAACAATGCAACTTGCAGAAACTGTCGTATGTTGCTCACTCTGAAAGCTGTGAAATTTGACAGCCTGGTATTTCTCACTCATATTTCCTTTCCATTGTGAACTTTGAGGAAAAAATGGCACCTTCACTGAAATACGGGACCATATTCCATTAAAAAAGAGATTACTGGGAAATAGAATTGTTTTCAAATGCCCAGAAGTCTGTAAGCTTTAAAGAAAGGTAACACAAATCAGACAAGAAGGAAAACAACTTTCCCTTCTGATTTCAACTATGTACTTAAGTTTCCTATAATACAATAAGGAAGGAGTAGATCTGTCACATTGCACGTATTTATTGCTATAACCAGGTTAGGTTTATGTCCTGCTTGTCTCTAGGAGCTAAAGGCAGAAAATGATGATGAAAACTCAGTCTTTATAGGGTTCGTTTAACAATGGTTAAGCGAAGTGGCAGGGAGGAGAATCTCAACACTAACCTTACTTGATCTGAGAACCTTGATCTGTTCTTCATAGACAGTATCTTTGTTTTTTTCCAAAAAGCCTTCGCACTGGTACTCCACCTGGAAATGCAAGTATCTAATTTTATCAAACAGTGGCTGTAGTAGTAATAGCAACAACATTATAGAATCACTGGCACAGAAAGATAGATACACCTAGATGAGCACAAATGTCTTCTGCTTTATGAGATTTCCACTTTCAGATTTAAATTTAAATGCTGTGCCAATGTTTCTGATTGTGGAAGTTAATAAAAGAAGCCATGACACCCAGCACAAAGCATACGTGCTTTGGTTGAACTGCTTGCCAAACATTTTCTACCTAGAGAATTCCTTCCAAGGACAACTGCAAAGGGGCCTTTTGACAGGCCCAGAAGGAGTAAGTTCAAGAGGAAGTAATATCCACATCAGCCAGGAAACAGAATCCCTTACCTTATCTGCAAAGTGTTGAATAATAAAAGCTTTGTTGGACAAACGAGGTTTCTCAAAAAGTGCCGTCTTATTCAAGTGGGTATTGTACAATTTCTGGGCCCAGCTATTATCTGAACCTTTAGGCATCTAGAGAAGGGAAAGATGGGGAAATGACCTCACATTCCTGACAGGGGAAACAGTAATCACCGAAAAGTTATAAATGGTGCCATTGTGAAAGGAAGAGATATTCCATTTTTCCTGTGCAGGAATTTTGTAATATTTTAACTGGCCTTTAGTGCTGTCCCCAGGGGAGCCACAAACCCCCTTCTATTCCAGAGTTTAGCCAAAGAGATACACGAAATGACACCGAGCAAAGCTCAGCCACCAATTCAAATGAGGGTGGGGATGGTGACGGGAATTCCTTATGAAAGTTGTGAACTGGCAGAAGCCAGATGCCGCTCAGAACATGCCAACAGGCAAACGAGGCTGAGGGAGATAAAAAAGATGTTCCACCAAAACCAGGGAGGGTATAGGTGGGCATTTAACTCTTTCTGTTTTGCTCTACAGACACTTTTCTACAGGAAAAACATGAGATAAGTTTAACTACTTACCTTGCATTCCTCATCCAGCAAATCCAAAATCCCCAATTTGGCCTCTATGAGGTTAATGCAGGGCTGATTGTCATAAAAATCAATCAAGGTCCAAGGAATTTGTTCCCTCATGTATTCTTCTTGCTCCAACTTAAAGACATGCTGTTTGAGAGGGGAGAGCATGGACCGTAAGAGCAATGTCACAGTACTGACTTTGCTATGTGTTCTTCCTTGGGCTTTAACTGTGATACAGAAATTGAAATGGACAGCCTGTTTTGTCAGATGCAACAGACGAACACAGCTATCCCTCTTGAAAACGATACAATTGAAGACCTCCTTTATTAAGCAGAGAAACAAGTCAAATATACTTCTCAAACCAGGATTCAGTTACAAAAGCTTGCAGCGCATGAAAAAAATTACCCAAAAAAAATTATACAATAGGATTGCATAGCTCAGACTACGCCTCCAGCTTTTATTATTGTGATTACCACCTAGAGAAATCCTATACACTTTTTAAAAGGGTCCTGTCTGTATGAACATGACATAAGCGGGAAAAGAATAAGGAAACGATCCCTTTTAGAAGCTAAAACTTCAGGGGTGAAATAAGAACCAAAAGCAGGAATACAATACAACATTATTGGAAAGACATCTGTACTGTACCTGCTGTTTCTTGGACCTCTCTAAGGAAGCTAGTGTGGACGTGACCCCTAAGAAGTTCACGTCAGTCCAGAAGATCTAATTATTAAATGGATAATTAAGCTGTGGGTGGACAGGATCACACCAAAAAACCCAAGTTTCTTGCTTACCATATTGAACTGTTGCTGTAATTTCTCATTGGCGTAATTTATACAGAATTGTTCAAAACTGTTGATCTCAAATGTTTCAAACCTGAAAAACAAAGCCAACTGCCAGCATATCTTAAAGTATTCAGTTAACAGTTTCCTACTTGAGGTCTAGAAGCTTCAGTTGAATTATTTCAGCTACACCAAAATGGAAAGGAGGGGCAAGATGAAAACAAAACAGTATTTACACAAGATCTACATTCCTAGCAGAAGGAAACAGTCCTAGTTTAGTCACTAGCAATAGAAAAACCATGAAATTCCCACCCTGGAATTCCTCTTTGAGGAAACGGAGAGCAAACAACAGATGAATGAAAAGAATCCCACCAAAGAGGCAACTTTGAAGAAGACACCAGCCTACAAACCCTTCACATAATTTCTTTTTTTGGGGGGCTGCCTTCAAGTCAATGTTGATTCCTTGTACTGCCTGGACAAGCCACTGCAGTTTTCTTGGCAAGATTTTGAAAGTGGTTTGCCATTGCCTGCTTCCTAGGGCTGACAGAGAGTGACTGGCCCAAGGTCACCCAGCTGGCTTTGTGCCTAAGGAGGGACTAGAACTCACGGTCTCTCGGTTTCTAGGCTAGTGCCTTCACCACTACCCCAAACTGGCTCTCTTTCACATAAATATTATCCTCAAATTCATTTGGACACCACTAGCAGGATTCTTGATGTAAGCTATTTTGTCTATTATATAATTTATTCTATGAAACATCAAGATATTGTTTGATAATCTATCAGTTTTGACTACTATAAACCACCTGAAGTCATTGGGGTGATAGAGAAACTGAATAAACGGATGAAGACACTGGGACAGAAAGCACTCACCCGTAAATGTCCAATACGCCAATGAAAGAATGCTGTTTCACCGTGGACTGCAGAGCTTTGTTCACATGATCGACAATCCAGGTAAAAAGGTTAGCGTAGATATGTTTCGCAAGAGCATCCCTGGCGTTGATGGCTTGCAGCTTGGAAATTGGTTTGATGTAGGTCTCTGTGGCAGTAGCAAGCTTCCTATGGCAAAGCCAGTGAGCCATCTGTTCATATTCCACTCCCATGAGATCGCAGAAGATCTTGAGGGGTTCATGTTTAGGCTGCAATGACAATAATCTCCTCAGAGTTGAAAACAGTATTTATTACTAACAACTCATCTATTATTTTTCAAGCAGACAAAAATCCCCCCTACCATGCCTTAGATTTAATGAGAAAGTCCTTCCATTTGGAAAGATGGAATTTGAAGAAAAATGAGAAAGAAACTAAAAAGAAAAAAAAAGAAATTATATATGAACAGGGATGGGGAAAATACAGCTTATCTCCATTTTGGCAATGCAGCTACAACACAAAAACACAAGAGTAGGAAGATTAGAAATGTTAATGGGATCAACATACAATATTTAAACTGTTTTGGAACTTACTGGTATTGTACAGCTGTCAGCATCTCGAGACGTGAATGACACGTTGCCCAAGTGAAGAATAGCAGCAAGGATCTGGAAAATTCCCATCTGGCAGGAATCAACAATGCCTGTTATATTGGGGTAGGGAAGCAGGGGAAGATAAATAAAAATTCCAGTTGAATAACAGCGTCCTATTAAGGAGCTAAACAAGAATGATACAAGGTATAGTTAATAATACGGTAATAATTAGTCACTGAGTGGGGAAAGGGTCACCCTTTTAGTTTTGCTACCAAAAAGGCAAGAACATACAGCCACATCCAGCTTTCAGACTGCAGACTGCCACTTGGGGGAGAGGCAAACATGGGCTTTTTTGAGGTTGTTATCTACCCTTTGTGATGACCTCCCTGTTTATGATCAGGCAAGCCCAACATTCATAAATTTTAGGTGTCTCCATAAAATATAAATGCTTCTATGTCAGTCTGTCCCTAAATAATCTCTCCTTAATATTTGTCTTCTTACAAATGGTTTTTATGCTAATACTGTCACATGCTTGCATAATTACAGGTGGTCCTCACTTAACAACCATTAGCTTTAGTGACCATTCAGACTTACGACGGTGCTGGAAAAAAAACAACTTACGACCAGTCCTCACACTTATGACTGTTGCAGTGTCCCCACGGTCACATGATCATAATTTGGGCACTTGGCAACCGGTTCGCATTTATGACCATCACAGCGTCCTGTGGTCATGAGATTGCCATTTTCTACCTTCCCGGCTGGCTTCTGGCAAGCAAAATCAGTGGGGAAAAGCATGATTTGCTTAACAACCATGTGGTTCACTTAACACCCACGGTGATTCGCTTAACAACCATTGCAAAAAAGTCGTAATATTGGGTCAGATTTGCTTAATGACCACTTTGCTTAGCAACCAAAATTCTGGGCTCAATTGTGGTTGTCAAGCGAGGATTACCTGTATAGCACACTGCTTCAGCACTTTTACAACTCAAAGCAATGCACTAATATTTTTAATAAATGCATACTTTTATCCTTAAAAAAGGCAGATGCCTACAGTGAAAGAATACTGAGTTTTGCATCAAGAAATCAATGTGACAGTCTTACAGTGCTTCAAATCTTAATTTCTCCAGAAACTCAGCCTCTAGTAACCATGCACAGTTTTAAGAAAGCCAAATGATTTGTAATCGAAACAGACATGGGCTCCTCCCCAATTCCTCTATGGTGCCTTTGAGATGTCAAACTGTTGTTGGCAAATTCCCCAGAGCAATTTGTATTTTGCAAACTATCATGCCCAGTAAGTGGAACCCTGTCTTAAGCAGTTATTCACCCTTTTAGCTTTTTTTCTTTTTGCAAATAATATTATACAACATCGGTTAGTTATCCTAAGAGCAGCACTGAAGAGTTGTGTGCTTACCTAATAGACTGCAAGCCCGTCGGGTATTAGCCATTTCCTTAGCATCATCAATTCCATCAATTACTGGGCTGCCCCCTTGTTTTGTATAATGAAAATAGTCTGCATTCCCTATTTGAACAAGAACTAGTTAATTTTTATACGAAAATGCACTTCAAAATCATGTTATGAATTTCATACAGCAGTCATGTAACTGCAACCAAATAAATTGAGAATGTACTATTTGTTCATTATTAAGAATTTAGACCCCTTGCTTTGTAGGCTGAAGTTACTAAAAAAAAAATTAAACAAGAGACTCCTGGAATTAAGCCAAATTTATGTTCTTTAAACTTCAAAATCAGGTTTTACAGAGATTCAATGCAGTCAGAGGGCTCAAGAAAATAATCATTTCGGTTAAAATATCACTGATACTGTTAACAGATTTGTTGTATGCATAGCACTAGATCTGGTTCATGTTTCTACATGGAAGATATATGACTATTACTCAGTAGATGTTAAAATTACTTTGGTGAATGCCAAAATACAGTACAACAGATGCCAATACATACTCAATCGCAAAGCTTTAAATTCAGGTAAGGCTGCAGAAGCACAAAGCTGATAGAAGATATGGTAGTTTCTCTCTTCTTCTGCCTTTAATACAAATAAAATACATTTAATATGTACCAGCAAGTCAGTGCTGACTCTTAGCAACCACACAGGTAGATGTCTCCTGGAACAAATAAATTATACACAAACACATACGCACACATAAACTATATATATATATATAGAGAGAGAGAGGGGATGAATTTCTATTTGACACATAGTACGCTTAGGAAGTTTTGATTCAAGCAACCCATAAGTTGCTCCCTTTCCGTTTCCACCCACTGGTTCAATTTCTAGAACTCTTCTGCTCCCTCTAAAGCCTGCTATTGCGATTCCCTTTAATTTTCACTTCTCCCGATGAAAGTTACCTAATTCGCCCATCGTCCCTCACAGCGCATGCGCACGTAGCAAATCATGTAGTACCTGGAATCTGTTTCTCAATACCTTTCTTAAAAAGTAGAATCTAGGACTAGATACAGTCCAAAAGCAGCCTGACCAGTGGAAACTGAACGGATATAATGGAACTGAACGTCATGAAACTCTGACTGCTATCCTTCTGTTAATACTATTTAAGGTTGAAAGATCGGTCGTTGCTTGTTTGCCATTACCATGTAAGATCGTTCAACAGCGACATCATCGGCATTTGTGAGTTACTTCTCACAGACAGGCGAAAGAGTTACCAAAGCAGCTACACACACGGACTGCTGCTCCTTCACAAAGGAAACAACCTGCCCGCCCTCCTCATAAAAAAAAGTGGGGGGAAATGGACAAGAGTTTAACCACCCAAAATTGCCTGTCTATAGGTGTCTTTTATACAGTAAGATACTTTCTTCCTTGGATTCACTGGTTCCAGCCCAAATTGCAAAGAGGAAGACTGACAGCATCCCATTCCAGATGTAAGTAACTTCGCTGTGCCATCATACACAGTTCTGCCCCACAACTCATAATTACGCAACTTCAAAATAGGGTAGAATTACCTGGAACACCACTCTTGATTTTTCTAGGAGGTAAGTCCTCATGTTAGCACCAGTGATTCGATACCGCTTATCGAAACCAATTTCAATGTACTTCCCAAAGCGACTGCTGTTGTCGTTTCTTGTAGTTTTGGCATTCCCAATAGACTGTGGGGAAGGAAACAGAACAGGCTCAGCAAGACCCACTCCAGTTACAGACGGCACCTTAGGAAGTGCTTCTTTCTCACGCACATGGGAGGGAATGCCTCTTCTACGATTATGGCTTTGGGAGAACACATGTGCACTTTCTAAAAACAAAGATGGACGATGCTCAAGAACTACTGCTTTAACAATTGCCAATTTTAATTGATAATTTAAAGCTCATATTAAAAAGTGAGGCCTTTAGCCCTAGTTTAATCTATAACACGTCTGCAGTTAACATTTTCAAATGCACACAGTATTACAAGGCACAAGTAGGCTTCTTTGTGCGGGCAAAGAGGATCATTTTATTAAAAACCATATCCAAGGTAACTGTACAACAGACCTTCTTTCAGAAAACAGGTCTCCTCGTCCGTGCACTTTTGTTAACAATAACTGCATGTTAGTGACAGTGCCGCATACGCCCGCCAACTTGGACTGCTCATTCTAGGATTGAAGCAGGGGTTCTGTTGGAGACTGAGGATTGGGGAGTATGTTTAGAACAGTGATTATATTTGTACATCACCAGGGATGTGGTGAAGGGAAGTGCACAGGCTCAAAAAAATTAATGCACATTTTTAAAGCAGGCAAATACCATCTGTCAGCTTCTCTGAGTTCCGTGTTTTCTCTGCGACCACAGTTGCAATCCTCACAAAAACTAGGTAGGGAATTATTTTTTCCTAGAGAAGAGCAATGTGAAGTCTTAAACAGTCTTGAATTATTGTCGTACGTCGCTTCAGGATACCTTGCGTCTTTGCTGTCCCTTTCCCAAACCTTGGTGAGTTTGGGAAACCTCCGCAAAATAGCAGCATAATCACACCATTTGGTGTATCCATATGCTAATCCATCCCTGCCAGCCTCATGAATCGTTGCCCCTTCTAAATATAGAGCAAGAGAATGGAAAGGAATTGCCTACATGCATTAACCCACTGCCCATTTATCTCACGTTTTATTAAGCTAGAATCTTGCGTTACTATTATATATGAGAAATATGTGCATAGAATTTGTATATGTCTACATATTGTTTTTATGCCACTTGTTTTATTCGTGCTTTTCTTGCACTGGATGGAGCCTATCATGGCAAGCAAAACGTGAAACCAGTTAAAGCAAGTTAGCATTTTAAGAAAAGCTTTGTATGAGAACAAGTTTGTGCTGAATTTTCTTCATAATGATGCAGATTGTCTGCTTTGCCATGGAGTGAACAATGTGGGATTCTCATGTTCAGTCCTCTCAGAGCCCCAGGACAGGTCTCCCGCAGCTGAGAGTAACAAACATAAGAATTTTAAATGTTCACTAGAAATATGAGAAAAATTGCAATAGCCACTTGCAATCTTTCATATCTTAGGGACAAAATTAAGAAAAGCTGGATGGGGTAGCAAGGAGTTTTGAGAAATCCCCCTTACAAATCAGGATCATTTTACACCTGGAAGGAAAAGTGAAAGTGCACACTACATGCCTATTGGTTAGTATACATTTTACTGATAAGTGTTTGGTAAAGTTGCTTGCAAATTCCACACAACACGGCAAACCAGGCAGAATTACCTGAGCTCTGAATACATCAAAAACACCTCTGACAAAGTTGCATTAGGGCGGATAGTGCCACCTCCACTTTTGTCTGAGTTTCAAGAAATGCTTAAAATAAGAAAAAATATATTTTAAAATATTCAAGAAAAGGGGAAGTTGGTTTTAATTTGTCAGCAGATCTCTTGAATATTCTGCATCTAAATCATCAGTGAGAATTTTTTTTAAGCCTTCCCTCCCCATCCATTTCTCTTTCGCATCATATCTTTAAGGGCTTCCATCATTTCCTCTGTTTTCCTTCAAAATCTGCTAACGCTTAAAAATCCAAATCAGTTACCTGAGATATGATCCGGTATGGCTGAAGCAGTAAAGGGGGAAAAAGTCACCCATGTGGTAAAATTGCTCCCTAATAAACTTAAATTTTAAGTTTATTAAACTTAAATTTTAACGCGGTGGCGCTGCGGGTTAAACCTCTGAGCTGTCGATCGGAAGGTCGGCGGTTCGAAACCGCGCGGCGGGGTGAGCTCCCGTTGCTAGTCCCAGCTCCTGCTCACCTAGCAGTTCGAAAACATGCAAATGTGAGTAGATCAATAGGTACCGCTTCGGCGGGAAGGTAACGGCGTTCCGTGCCGTCATGCCGGCCACATGACCCGGAAGTGTCTACAGACAACGCTGGCTCTAACGGCTTAGAAACGGAGATGAGCACCGCCCCCTAGAGTCGGACACGACTGGACTTTACGTCAAGGGAAACCTTTACCTTTACTTAAACTTAAAACGGCCATATTCTGGTCTTACCTCCATTATAGGATTAGAAGCTAATACTTTCTCTTCAACATTAGCTTCACTTGCAGACCCGCTCACTGTGGCAAAATATCTCATAGCGTACTTAGCGGACACGGTTTTTCCAGCTCCAGATTCCCCACTTACAATGATTGACTGGTTCCGTTCATCTCTGAAATAGAAACGAATTAGTTTTGATTGTATATGGCTGTATTCATCATGACGGCAACAAGCTTACTTTATTTGGGGGAGGTCACATATTACAAGATGCAATCTAAAAAAACATCTTAGTAGCTTTTCTCTCTTTTGAGTTCTTGAAAATTTTCATTCCAAGTTCATGACTCCATCTCCGCTTTTATGGATACATGTTTCCAATATGGAATTTGAAACAGAAATATTTGTATTCTTAAGTTAAAAGCCACGTATCAAAATGTTTCATCAAAGACTTGGGATGGGAGGTCAGAGAAGAAAGAATAGCTAATTTTATAGATCTGTGTGAAATTCAGGGAATGTTCCAATCCAAGGCCCAAGAATACGAAGAAAAATGGCCATGATGGCATGTAATAACGAGAGCTGTGGTCCAGCGGTTTTGGAGGGCACCAGATTGGGAAGACTGAACTACTCAAACTGTTACAGGCAACACAGCTTTCTTAAGGATAGAAGCAATTTACATTTTCCTACAGAAAACATTCCTAAACCTTTTGGAGTAATCCTTCAGACAAACGTTACCACTTTAACTACAATCGGCAGACTGGGCACTCCCCCATCGTATTTCCTCTTACTAGAAACCTGCAGGATCTGTGATTACATTCCCTATTATAATACCATCTGGCAAGTACTTGGCAAAGAAATACTATAAATAAGTGGAATAAGCTACAGTGGATGTCCATTCTAAATAAGAGCTTGCTGTGCATCTTGTAGCCTCCCAAACTTCTCAGTGCAGGTGTGATAACTTTTAACAACCAGTTTATATTTTCTTTTTCATGTAATCATTAAGCCCTTGTTTGTCTGAATGTTTGAAGCAGCCCCAACACTTTTCTAGGAAGAGTCCACAGGCAAAGCTGTGACAAAAACGTATTTCTTAACAACACCTGCTGAAAGTGCCAACAAGCTCACACACTTCTTTTGCTTCATGAAGGAAGATTCAGGGACAGGAAATATATTTCTATAATATAGGACAATTGTTCAGCCACTTAATCGTTTTTATGAACATAATAAAATGCAGGTCCCCATCTCCACCTGTCACAGGTACCCTACATAACTGATGACCCTGGTTCATAAGGTGCCTGCTGCCATCTGCCTCAATACCTACCAGGGCTGTGTTACCCACCTGACTTGAAGAACCTAAGATCTGCAGGTGAAGAAAACATTTGGGGTGGGGGGGCCCTAATGGAACAAAACTATGCAACAACCCCAAACCAATGAAAACAATGTGATCAATAGCCACAGAGGGCTGCTTGCTGAGAAAAAAGTGGAAATAAAAGCTGGCAGCAGAATGACAAATTCCAAACGAAGGCATGACTTCTTGGCTGATAGGTACGCTAAGCAAGAGCACCCCTATTCATGCCTACTTATTTATGTGTTGGATTTATATCCTGCTTTCTTTCAGGAGCTCACAGGGGCATACCCAGCATTCCTTCTTTCAGTTTTCCCCCCAACCATCCTGTGAGGCAGGATGGGCTGAGAGGAGGAGAACACAGAGTCACCCACTGAGCTTCGGTGGCTGAGACAAACCCGGGTCTTCCTTGTGCCAATCTAACATTTTAACCAACGCACAACACTGGTTCTCAAATTTATATTTTCTTCACTGCTTACCCTGATAGACACTGAGAGCTTTGCTACACTGATATCCGTATCTTGATGGCTCCTGCTAGAGAAGGAACCAGAAGGGCACCTTGCATGAATCTCAGGGTCCAACATTTACCACATTTACACCCCCCGTCTTTGGAAATCAACAGAGCACAATTACCAAGGTGTTAGCCAGTAAACAGGAACCAACAGCACCCTTTACCTGTTTATAAACTCTTTTCATCTTCTCCTCATAGAAGAGATACATTTCCAACCAACAGGTGGCTTTCCCTGTAGTGTTAACACTGCACACGATCAGAGGAATTTGTGCAAACTGTCAAATTCTGCTGCAGATCCTAAATTCTATGAGAGCGGTTACCATATCCCTAATTTTATCCATTGACTGTGAACACCCTACACATTGTAAGAATTCTGCGTTACTTTTTTATTCAAAGCTACATGGCAATCCACACCCAAATCCAAAAAGGGAAATTGGTATACTAATCCCCAAATTACTGATAAGGACAGAGAAAAGCTGACATTTGAACCATGGGGTCTCCTTATTCACAGAGGATTTTCCTAGACACCACACTTGTCATTTTTAACTTAGCCACAATCTCTTCTGAAACATTAGTGATACTTCATTGAAGATGATATTCCTGTGAAAAGCCAACACCACTCATTCCACAAACCTGGCCATTTGTTTGTATGCCTCCTCAGCCACAGCAAAGATGTGGGGGTCCATATCCCCCATATTTTGGCCACTGTAGGCATTGATGATATCTTCGCCATAGATAGGCAGCTGCTCATAAGGGTTTATGGCAACTAAAACTATACCTGAAACAAAATAGTAACAGAAAGAAGACATCACTGACAAATATTACATGGAAAAGCAGTGGAATTATTGCAGGAAAGATTTAACCCATGTTGAACTGCAACCACAACAACAACATGTTTCCCCTTTCTTTTTGTCAATGTATTGGCTAAATGATAATGATGTCATGAGGAATGTGATTTGAGGGGTTATCTGTAACCCTGCCACAATAAAAAAGGAGATATAATTCCCATGCAGAGCAATAGCACCAAGCCTCTTCCTGGTTCTCCAGTGATCCTGACAGCAGCTACAGCTCAATGGAGAAGCATTTGATCAGTAAGTCAGTAAAGAGGCAAAAATGTCTTTTTCTGCAGGAAGTGGCAATGGAACAAGGTCATAGAACAGGTCAGTTTCCTTATGGAAAATTCTCAACAGGTGAATACATGAATGACACCTACGTATGATCATTTTTTAGCCATGATGCTCAGTGTCTATATAAGCATTAGAAAATATATTGCTCCTGCAAATGATTAAGGACACACTTCCACCTGTTTCATTTTATCCAAGAAACATTGTAGCAAATACAGAGAGACAATTTTCAGGAAAAAAAAATAGCATGTGATAGCCATTGGTCACACAAGGTTCCTAAAAGTGCTACTTAGTGCTTTGGCAGAATTTAAGGAGACCCGGCTTCAGATGCGAGTCATGGCTGGCTGCAAACAAGATGATGACCGTGGGTTTGAGCACCAGGAGCTGAGGGAAATATCTTTGCTCTCAGCAGTGGCCGACGCTAAGCCAGCCAACCTTACTTTCTAATCACATTTGGAAATGTTCAATTTAACCTTTTAAAATAAAACTCAATAGATTAAAAAAAATTACATTAAAGGGACAAGTCCTAAAACTTTTTAAAATTTCAAAACTGTTCCTAAAATAGCAATAATTTTATATACGTGGAATCTCAATTTACAAGCAAACAGATATTAAAGGTAACACATTTAGAATGTTCTATATGAATGCTATTACATATATATGAACACTATTTTTACTATTACTTATTCATCTTAAATATATGGGTTTTACAATTAAGACCAATGTTTGGAAGCTCAAAAAGACCAGGGCAGCAACCCAGAATAATACAGAATAATTAATCTTTCAATCTTAGATCTGAAAATGAAGCATGAAAAAAAATCAGATCTATTAGGTGACTTGTACGTATTCCCCTAGTTTTAATTTTAATTTACAAAGAGTGCAAGCATTGAGTAAAATAAGGAACGTCAGTTACGGAATACTTGTAAACAACAGGAGTCTATAGAGAAGGGAAAAGGAGTATGAAGAACTTAGTTAAACATATAGAAAGTTTATTAAACTCATAGAAACTCTGTTTAAATCTCTTCCTAATTCTCATGCGTTCGTAAGATGTTCTCCGCCTTTTTTAAATGAACTTCCCTTGTTGCACCAACTTCCAAGAATCTGGTGAAAGATACCCATAAAACACACGCATTCTCAACAAAGAACTGTAAACACGAAAGTATGATGTGACTTTGTTCAATAATTTAGACACTGAAGTTTAAAATTGCATCTAACAAGGTCAGGTAAACTTAATGCCTGTGTATATGTGAAACTCAGTTATCATGTCAATTCTGCAAACTTATTTGATATCAACTCATGCCAAGATTGGAAAAACCCAATCATTGCATCATTGTGGTTTTACACAGCCAACTAGGATATAGAAGTTTCATGATTTAAAAAACACTCAGGCCCCAGCGGTTGTGAAAGAAATACTATAAACTTTTTCAGAACTGAGGTCAGACGATTTTTTTCCTTCCTGCCCTGGAATGTGTCATTTATGAACATTAGTGAGGAATAACATGAAGGAGACTTTAGAGGGTCTGTGCTTACCACAATATGTATAAATAAGTTTTGAGTCTATAAATCGAACTTTGAGGTTATGAAGAACAGCAGGTTCATGAAGATAGCTGAGCGCTGTCAGGTCATTTTCCCCCACAAGTATGTCTGGATTTCGCAAGGGTGGTAGGTCCTTAGACTTAGCATCAAGTTTATATTCAATACCCTAAAAATAACATAAATAAATTACATTTGGAGACATATTTTTAAATTTTTCACAAAGTTCATTAGCTGTGTGAATTAAAAAGAAACTTGAGGAAAAAGATGTCCTAAAGTTACAAAATTATTATATAACAGCATACAGTACTAATTTTTTTCTCAAGTTGATTGTTCTGTCTGGGTACATAAACTACCTTTTTTAAAATTTTATTTATTTTAAGGATACCTTAGGCCAACTCGAAGACTATGTTTAATAGCAGGTGATGCAGATTCCAAATAAATAGGGTCATTTCTGAATCTAAGTGTAACAAACCTTACCGCATGAGATGGTAAGATTAGCATTACCTTGCCATCCTCAAGTTGAAGATGGAGGACTTTGTCTCCTGGTTTATAATCTTTCAGAAGTTCCGCCGACTTCCAGACTAGTTCTGAATCAGGTATCCAAATCCTTGCATACTGAAAACAAAAACGATTAAAACAATTATCTGGATTTTTAAAGGGATTTATATTTAGAAGCACAACCAAACTCGTCAATTAATATTTGCAGCTCTTCTCTCAATTCAACTTTATGTATTTCTGATCTTTTCCTCCCTTAATTAATACCAAATTTCGCCTCCCACTGGCTGGGCAAAACTCTATCTTCAAGTCCTTACTTTCAGATAATTCCCTTTAAGAGACTCCATCTTTCTCTTACTGAACTCAGAATTACATCTCCCTCAAGCTCAGTTTGCAGAGGAATTGAACAAGAACAAGCTGGATTGCATAGGAGACGAGTGAAGTCTACAACAAAATACATCCAAGCCATCCAAAGGTGAGTTACTTGGAGGCACACTGGAAGCGGAGAGAAAACATTAGCAAAGAAAGGTGGGAAGATAAAGTGAAGCTCTACCTTTCACTGCCTGTACTTATCCACGGATGCTAAAGCTCTTTCGTAGCTAAAAGGCTTATTTACTGAGATACATCTTATCCTTCTGGGAAATGTGAAACACATAAATGGCAGGGGGAAAACAGGAAGTTAAAAGCTTTCTAAAAGAAATTGCAGAGCATGCTGTTACAGAGACTCTTCTGCTTGCTGTGTTCCATAAAAAACAAAACTTTAATTACTATAGGCTACACATACAAATTAATAGTCATTCAAGGCAGTCATATTTACCTGCCCGTTGGATAAGTACTAGATGTAATAACCCTATGGAAATAGTGTGAACATGGCAAGCTACCTGCTGCATTTGGGCTGCTCCGGCACGTGGAGCCCTGCATCTCTGCCCCAAGGCCCTACCCACTTGTGTCATTGCTAATACCTAGTTGCTGATCCCATTCTCATCAATTATCTAATGCCACAGCACTGGAGCCTTGTGAATTTCTGTTGGGGAAACCACAGCATCAACCACTCGCAACAACAAGGAGCAAGGGAACAGATCTCCATAGAAACCAGACTACCAGAGCCAACAGCGCCTACCACATGAGATATTTAAAGGAGTAAGATCTGCCACCACCAGATGCTTATGGCATTTCAGCATGCAATTTTGATCACCTGTGTTTCTACATTAATATTTCAGTAAGCCCCAAAACAGTACCAAAGAATTCTCTTAATAATCACACTATACAAGTTGGCTGAGTTGTGATTATTTTCTCCTATTTATCCTGAATTTCAACCAATTCTATCTAAGAGGATCAAACATATGTTTATATTGGGCAAGCTACATACATTATAGCAGAATGGCTTACACTCAGTTTGCTTGGATAGCAATGTCCCGCAATGGATTTGTGAAGTTTATGCTTCAGAACCTAAGCCTAAGAAATAGCTGTAGAAATATTGTTGTTGTTGTTGTGTTGTTATATTTTTATCCTGCCTTTTTCTTTTCTTTTTTTTTTTGAATCATGTCCAATTCTCGGAGACTGCCTGGACAAGTCCCTGCAGTTTTCTTGGCAAGGTTTTTTGGAAGTGGCTTGCCATTGCCTGCTTCCTAGGGCTGAGAGAAAGTGACCGGCCCAAGGTCACCCAGCTGGCTTTGTGCCTAAGGCAGGGCTAGAACTCACGGTCTCCCGGTTTCTAGCCTGGTGCCTTCACCACTACACCAAACTGGCTCTCTCACCTTTTTTTATATACATATAACTCAAGGTGGCTCACGACCATAGCCATAGAATAGCACAGATTTTCCCCAGGACTTTAATCTGGTCTAAAATAAAATAAAGCAACACCTATTCCCCTGAAAAAGCTGCCATCCACTCCTCAAAGAATTAGAGGACTTTTTTAAAAAAAAAAGGTTAAAAAGGCATGTTTTAAGGTAGTGAATGCACTAGAAGTTCAAGCGGTCACTTGAAATGGTTTCTTAATTGGAAGAAATATCAGATAGGCTAGGCAGAATCTCCTAAGTAATCTCATGGAAAGATCGTTTTGTATAAGTAAAATACAGACTGATTTTTCCAAAATAATGAAATGACATCTAGTATTCTTCACTGAATCTCCATACATTGAGATCACAAACTCTTGGAACAACCAGCAGATGAGAGGGCCTTTGAAGTTTTTCAACTGCACCCACATTAAAATTGGATAAAAAGAGCACCAACAGAATTCTTTTCCACAGAAACAACCGAAGTGTCACAGCAAATTTTTCCTTGTGTTTCATGATCTAATCTAAGATCATATGAGCAAATCATCAGACCAAGTTATCCACCAAAACATTCACATCATAAGACTCACTTGAGGCATTCGTCTCCCAAAGACGCCAGTGGTGGTAAAAATAAGTACTTTTTAAACTAAGAATTGTCGAAACATTCCCCCAGGATGCAGTACATTTCTCAGGTCTATTAAAAACACACAGGAACGGTCTAAGTGCATCACTGAGTTTTTAAAACTTGTTTTAAATTTAAAAAGCAGTATTACTAACAAATAAGACTGAATAGCACTTACTCTTTGTGTTCAATAATATAGGTACATTGTGGACATATAAAATCAAGACAGACAGCAAGAGAAGAGGTTATTGTCAGAAAAACAAGATCAAATCATCAGTTACAGATACAAAGCAGCATTCTAACAACATTTCATACCAAATTAAGCACCAATGAATATAATGCTTTCCTGGCCTTGAGCCAAATGTCTCCCTTTCTTCTAGCAATCAGGGAAGGTCTCTTTCCAACATGAAAAGAGGGAAATCTTTGGATCAAACCCACTGGATCCAGCATCTGTCAGCACTAATTGTGATTTCAGTCCGGTTTCTTGTCTCCTTGTTCAAATTCTATCGTTTTACATATTCCAAACATAAATTAAACAACAGTACCAACCTCTGCAGTATTTTACACAATAAAGGAAAAGTAGTAACATGCTTATAGCGACCAAACCCCCCATCACCCCCACCATTTTTCTGAATACATAAACTTCAGGCTTCCAAAGGCAAGCCGTGCAGGAGATGTCTCCCTGATAATTTAACAGAAATTAGGATATTTGGTGGCAAAGAATGCTAAGGAAGAAAAGAAGACCAATTTTTCCTCTGGCAGCAGTAAAATGTCAGTAGAACCAGGGTGGGGTGGCGGTTAAGGTGTTGGACTGCTCTGGAGGAAGCCTAGGTTCAAATCCACCCTCAGCCATGGAAGTTTACTGGGTATCTTTGGCCCACCAACTCTCTCTCTCGGCCCAACAGGGTGGGATGTTGTGGGGAAAAATGGGAGGAAGGGGGGGCTTGGTACATTACCTTGAGCTCCTAAAGCAAAAGCGGGATGCACATCAAATAAATCAATAAAATATTGTCAAATAAATTCAAACCTAGTAAATAGTATTTGTTGTTCCTATTATACTCATTTTTAAACCCATTAATATTACAGCAAGAGTTGTTTTATTTTGTCTTTTAGCTATACTTTAGCTGCTCCTTTCCAAAACGTGAGGCCCAGCTCTGTAAGGCTATAATATGCCTCACTTCCCATCAGTGTGGCCAACAGGCAGGAAGGAGGAGGCCAACTGGATGTTGAGAAGGGTTGGATCAAACAAATACAACTTAATTGAAACCAGAGCAAATCAAACATTTTAATATTGCTGCACCCCCCCCCCCAGATGTTGGAGAACCATTGCTCCCAGCTGCCTTGCCAGTTCAGCCAACAAAGAGGGAGGTTAGGAGTTGTCATTCAGTAAGAGTTGGAGGACCACAAACTCTCCTTCTCCGCATTATGGTGATGTAGAGCTAAATCTTTATGTTATGACACAGCAAAAAATACATGCTGTGGTCTACTTAGTGCTACTTAACAATGCCAATCAGTACATTTTTGGACATGACCACAGGTCTAAAACTATTGAACTGTTAAGAAATGGATTTTTTTTTGTGATGTGCCAAATATTTTAACTGCCTTTGTTTTCACTTCGTTGGATTCTTCCTTTCGTAGCAATAAACTGAATTCCTCCTACTTGAAGAAAATAGAGCAATATTTTTCATACCCAAAACAGTGGCACCAAAAGAAATGTGATTATCCTTTCAGCCTAGAAAGTACAAACAGAGGAATTGAGAGTACAGCATTGCCAGAAGGCAAAATCCTGTCTCAAACAAAAGTATAAAAGTACATTTCTGGCTGAAACAGAGACGCTATCCATCAGCTCTTCAGCTACAGCACACCCCTGGTCAGACCACAATGTTCAGTTATGTAGCTTCCTTAGTTTGCAAGAACAGGAAGATAGAAGATTAGCAAATCTGTACCAAATTTAGTGGAGAAAAGGAGGAAGAAAAAGAGGTAAAACACTCATGTCCTCTAAAACCCCTTGCAAACAGCAAACTAATACAGTAGGGGAAAAGGTTTTAACCTCTCTCTCTATTGAGTGGACTGTGTTACTTCAAACAGCAAGGGTTTTTTTAAAAAACTTGTTCCTCTACTTTAAAAAAACTACAGGCAGCAAACTGTGTTAGATGTCTACATGACTAAACTTTGCTTTTTAAAAAGTATTTCACTGTACTGCATTGCCACCTTTACAGGAAGAAGACTGTACGCAGACTAGTAGCTAAAAAGTCAGCAATGGGAAAAGCAGAAATGAAGCACACAAGGAAGTCACGCTACAATTAAGCTGCAATCTTTTGAGGACTGGGAGCACCCCTCACTGATATTAAATTGACTTATTTTGGGAGCAGATACATTAGGACTGCCTTATTATTAATCAGAAAAAGGCATGTGGTATAAAAAGATAAATCCTTGCAAGAAACACTTTTACCTTCAGGTCAAAATTAGAAATTGGACCAATGACTTATGGTTGTTTCTTGAGATGTCCTGATGTGCCTAAACTAACAAGAGAAATCAAGAGAGATACCCGAACTTTAATATTACAAGAGCTGAGATTAAAACTCAATTCTCCACGGAGACACTGAGACTGACACAAGCGTGTTCACATAATATATCAAATCAAAGCCAAATGAATTGCGCCTGTATGACTTACATACGAACACTATTACAGACACTAAAAAAGAGAGAAGTGAAATTCTTTTAAGACTATCTCTTGTACTTGTTTTTTTATTCTATTTCACAGTTTTAATGTAAGAAGGCAGAGACATGAAAAAGTAGGTTAAAATTTTAAATAAGTTTAGCAGATTACATATCTGCATTTTTTTAAAAAAAAGTCTGAAAATAGAGCATTACAATAGCTTATTTATTTATTTATTTATTTATTTATTTAAATTTGCTATAGCCACCCACTCTGGTAGACTTGGGATGGCTTACAAAATCCAAAAGCAATAAAAACAGTTAAAAAACATCCAACAGCACAGACATCCTGGACTAAAACGATTCCTAAACCATGATAAGGAATCACAACAAAGACCCTGCAACACATCAACACCAAACGTGAGACCAATGCCAGGTCGTGAGGGCTTTTGGGAACCCCAGAAAAGAGGGCACTGTCTGTATCTCTGGGGGGATGCCGTTCGAGAGGGCAGGGGCCACAACGTGGAAGGCATTCTCCTTCGGTCCCATAAGATGACAACATAGAGGGGACTCAGAGCACACATTTATTTTGAAGCATTCATGCAGCTGTTTTAAGAGAACCCCTTAAAAATATTAGAAAGAGAGCTGAGCAAAATCTGTGTTGGGTAGTTATGGGTGCTTTTTCTGTTAGAAAGCTCTTTATTTTAAAAATCATTACAATCTCACAACAGTTTCTTAGACAAATTTTAGGAAGAAATTTTTGTCAAATAAAACTTGTCCAGTAAAATGCTTTGTTGTCCAAGTAGAATGCTGTCCAGTTTGGAGAACCATCAGTTTCTCCAGCTGTCACTCAGTAGCAACCCCACCAAGCCAGACTGAAGCCCCAACAATATAACAAGACTGGAATGGGTCTCTGTTTGTAAATAAGTTCCACTACATTCAACAGTAATCAATTTGCAATAAAATGTAATATAGCTTTTCCTAAACTGGTGCTCTCCGCTATCTTTAATTCCTTTAACTCCCATAAAATTAGAGCCAACACACTGTAAGGTAGTAGCTTGGGGAAGTATTTTTTAAGACCAGTATCCCAAACTAATACTGGAAAATACATCATCCTCTATAATTAAAATAAAGTTAAATATGTAGTATCATTTTTTTTAAAAAATCAAAGTACATTAATATACTTTAAATAGCATGCAGTGTTAGATTCTGTCAACTGGGAAAACATCACTCCAAAATTATTATTCCAAAATTGTCAGTTTCCATAGGTAGAACACGAAAAACACAGCCATGCTCTACAACACTCAGGACCTACTTAGACCATGAAAACAATCTGCCACAGTTTGATCACTAAATGCACACAACAAAACTATAGAGTATTATTCTCCTCTATTAAAACTATACTCTATACCTAGCCCATAACATGCATAAAAGTTCTCCTTGGGTATAATCCATTACAACTGAATCAACCAGTTTCTTCTGTGACTTAAATAGGACTGCAATCTGGGCAAAGAGGTTATGATCTGTGAATAATGAGATCTTGTGCTCAATCCTACCAGTAAGAATAAGAAAGTAACTTACTTGAATATACATATAGCTCAAACCATCCACTGTTTTCCAGTATTCATGGTGGTGCAAGCTTCTGGTAACCTGGGCAGCAATCATTGTCACCTTTGTAAGCAAGACATGGGATAAGATCTACTCTGTGCTGGCAACTAGTAAGCCAGATGGTTTAAACTGATTATAACAGGCAAAGTGATCCTATCGACTCTCAAACCTACGTAAGGATCAATGAATGATAACCATGTCAGACTGCTGAATTCTCTCCTTGCCAGGGTTCTTCACAAAAGTTCAGTTTACTCCTTCCCCAGCACAAAGAACAAGAGTGTTTGCTCTCCGGGCCTCTTGGAAGAATGGCAAAATCCCACCGTCTTGTGACAGTCATCAAATGCTAACATTCAAAGAGGTTGCTCCTAGCACTGTGCCCTTTGCACCTCCCAAATGAGCTCTTCCTTCTCTAGAAATAGTGAGATTAATAGCAAAAATATTAATATTCAATAACCTGCTTAATCTTGGCTTCTTACTCACATTCATTACATGCTATCCCCCAAACCTACTCTCGATATAATCACTTTTGCCGTATTGTCAACCATTTTATTCAGTGGCCCTGCCCTCTGCACTGTTAAGGAGACAGGAGCCTGGACATACTCTATGTCTTTTGGGTTATAGCCATCTCAGTCTGGAATACTGTACGATGATGTCTGACGATGACTGGGAGTCGCGCCAATTGTGGCAAAACTGTGGGAAGGAAGGCTTAGATGGTATGGACACGTCATACGCAGCAAAGAAGACTCGGTGGCAAGAACAGCTGTGTGCCTGGACCCTGGTGGCCCCGTGGTAGACCCAAGAAACGGTGGATGGACCACATTAAGGAGGACATGGAATGCGTGAACGTCACCCCTGAAGATGCTTTGGATCGAGCCAAATGGAGACGGATATGCCGACAAGCGGACCCTGCCATAGCGCGGGAATAACGCTAGGAAGAAGAAGAAGTCTGGAATACTGTAGCTTGCCTCCCCTCAAGGTTAACCTTCAGGGATGCTGTTAAAATGGGATGTTTCCAAAGGGCATTTGGGGTCCAGAGTGCTACTTAATACGCTCGCATTGCATATTCCACCAATCAGTAGAGGAGTACATCACACAGCAGCGCACTTGAATCAAGCTACAGCTAGAATGATTGGACTCATATCTCATATCAAGTCCTGGGTAGTATGCTTAGTTTTGATTTGCAAACTTTCCCATTATGGCTTGATATTATGGAAGTCCAGCAAAATGTGGGTTAGTCAATACAGCATGCTAAAACAAACCATGGGTTAGGACAGTCTGTACAGTAAGCCCAAATATTACTATGATAAATGTTTCAGATTGCCACAGCTGGCTACAGGCATAGCGGCTATTACCCACCTATAGTTGGGTGGCAGTAAAGCACATGTTTCTACAGATCATTCTTTTCAATGTATATCAATAACCATGGGGGGAATATCACGCATACAAACGATACATGGCTTTGGCATCCTATACTTTTGTGTGACTCTATCCTTACATGGGGACATAGAGAAACTTTGGAATTCTCCTTTTGCAACCCCCTTTAAAGAACTATATCAAATCGTCTTGCAAAGTACTGATTCATAGGATGGATTGCATCAACAAGGAGAAGGGAATGGTTAGTGGTTAGATATTTGAGCCTATTCAGCACTTAACTAGTAATCGCCTACCACACCCCAAAGTAAATTAATTTTGCTTAAAGTGGTAAAGACATTTTAAAAATAAATGCTAATACATATTGTTACAGAAACCAGGAGACTGAGAGTTCTAGTCCTGCCTTAGGCGTGAAAGCCAGCCGGGTGACCTTGGGCCAGTCCCTCTCTCTCAGCCCAACCCACCTTACAGGGTTGTTGTTGTGGGGAAAAGAGGGGGAGGAAGGAGTATTAGGTATGTTCACCTCCTTGAGTTATTGATAAAAATAACAAAGGTGGGATAGAAAATGAATGAATGAATGCTACAAGACTAGATTTTTAAAAGCAGACAATTTCAACTATTAAGAGAAACTTTACATGATTATAACCTATGCACAGAAAGCATATATACTGTCCTTTAAGAACATGTTTCCAGCCCACATCATGGGCAGTCATAGTAAAAAAAAAAAAAAAGGCCCAATTCCTGGCAGTAATGCAGCAGGTGGGAAACACAAGCTACTGACATTTCACTAAACACCAACTAGTCAAAATACATCCTGGACAGAGCCATGAACACCTTCCCTATTCACTGTGATTCTCTACAGAAAATAATGTTAACACTGAAGATGTTCACATGCGTGAGCAAGATATTACTGCTATCACTTGGCTAGACTTAAATCATAATGGTTAGGTGCTTGCTCTAATTAACATATTTTAAAATGAGGCCTTGATCGCAGAAGTCTACCTCTTCAAGTGTCCTTGCACAAATACACAAACATGAGGGTATTTGTTCCAAAGAATTTCAGCAGGAGGGGAGGCAATACATCCAGACTGATTTCTTGAAGCTGCAGATTTTGGTCTGTACAACATATATTAATAAACATTTCCTATGAATTGACCTGTGAAGCAAGACTATCTCTTCATAAATAAAATCCTGCCTCTCACATTGCAGTCAGCCCTGCCCATGTTCACCATACCTTCCTTAGAATAAGCCACATGGTTCGATCCTTATAAACCAAAATGTAACTGTTGGTCTGTAAGGCTTTTTTTAAATGCATGGAAAGAAAGATTTCTTTCCTTAGAAACTGTAACTGCAACTTGGCACTCTACCAACACTTTGCATATTTGTGAAGTTGTGTTCACACACCATTTCTGTAACTGCTGAAACCCAAGCCTGTTTCTATCCTACCCTGCTGTTGCAATTTTATACCTAGTCTCTTAGACTGTGGTGCTCAGCTGCCAAAATGTGGCTCTGCCCCCAGGTCTGGGGTTAGGATGGATCCCGAGCCTTTATTAGTTTTTTGTCTGTTTGGGGTATGTTTAGTTGTTTTACTCTTCTGGATTTTTTTTTTTTTTTTGGATTGTTTTGTATTTGGTCTTTTCTGGGTGTATTATAAGCTGCCCCAAAGTCCTTTATTTTAATTATTTTAAAATATTATTTTAAAGAATGTATTTCATGCAACAATGATAGGAAAGGTACTTCAAAGAGAGTAATGTTATACCAAGAAAATCTCTTTAAAAGTAATGTTAACAAAGCTGATGGCTTAACATTCTTTGTTGCATGGAGTACCATTTCACCACTTGCAGAATCACTCAGAAATATGCAAACAGTTCAGAATTCACAATTCAGCACAGAGGTAAAGGCACTTAACTACAGAGAGATTATTTATGTTGCAGGTTTTTTTTAACTTAACCAGCAAAAATATTTGTGAAAAGATGTAAAATCCTTAATTTAAAAAGAACTGATCATATACAACAAGGAAGCAACTTTGAATTTATTAAGTTGCATCAGCAAATAGGCCACTATTTCCTTGCCTCTATATTAATCATAGTATTGATATATTCAAAGTGTTATTTTATACCAATCACAGAACAATTTAAGGCTACTTTAAGTGCAGAACAAGCTCAGGGATCTCTTCCCTTCAGTATGCGTTTCTTGAAATCAAGAAGGAACTATCTATGCCACATAGGTTGCAATTTCTATGCCTGGGACAAAAGCAATTACAAGAAAAACCTGAATGACTAAAATCTGTACTTTTCTTAAGGATATAAATTCTACTATTTGTACCTTAAAGGGAAAAGTCATTTAGCATGCACAATGGCTTAACATTCACCCTTAGCAAAATAACAACTTATTAAATTTATATGCTGCCCAAGCCTCAGCGACTCTGGGCAGCTCAGAACAATCAAAGAAATTATTTTGTTATGTTTTATTGATTTTACTGTAAAGATAAAAGATGGCAAGCATGATGAAGTGAGGGGTCTCACTCTTCCCCACCAAAGGCCTGGGTGAAGAACTCAGTCTTCGCAGCTTTTCTAAACAACAGCAG
Source organism: Candoia aspera (assembly GCF_035149785.1). NCBI lineage: Eukaryota > Metazoa > Chordata > Lepidosauria > Squamata > Candoiidae > Candoia > Candoia aspera. The sequence continues at coordinate 7,953,940 of NC_086165.1, read as the reverse complement.
AGTGGGAGCCATCTGGGTCTCAGGGGGAACCTTGTTCCAGAGGACAATGTAAGAACATGCATAGAAATCTTCCTTTACTAGCCATTTTAAAAAATTGAATGTTCTCTTCAGCCATTGGAAAACCACATCTCTACAGAAGCAGTCTCTTGTTGTAAAGCAAGTTTATACGCCTTCTATCTGAAGGAGTAGCATACAATTCCATTCAGTTTTTCAATTCATTTATTTTATGAAGTTACAAAAATAGAGATACTTTGCCTTAGCCACTCTTCTCCACACCTCTCCTCATGTGTACCATGCAACCTCTAAGATGAACATATTCAAAGCTTCCTTGTTCTTCAAAGTGTCTTTGTCTACTTTTTCTCACAGAAGGAATGTCTTGCTTTCTTCTCAAAGTCATTAATATTCTGCTTATTTCAGACACATTCTATCTCCCAAATCCGATCTCAGATCTTACGCACGTATGTAACTTCTGTTGAAACAAACAGGCCACACTGGTCAGCTGATCTAGAACATCTTTTCTCCATTGTGCCATGTAACTATCCTCTAAATTACAGACTATCAGGAATACAATGCTCATCAAGGTTTCTATACACCCTGCAAATGTCCTTAAGCAGGGGCCAGTAAGATTTGGATGCTTCCAGACAACACTTTTGGCAAATGTTCATCCTGCCTCATTCACTGAATTTTAAAAAGCAGGGAGGAAAGGTCCAGGGAACATCTTCCACAACTGTTTTCCTACTGCTTCTTTCATCTGCCCCCCCCACACCACCTGCCCCCATAAGAAAATCCACTAAGGAAAACAAAAAATAGTTGCACGATGTCTCTTAACTGATAAATTAACAGTCATCCAACTTAAAGTATCCTTTAAGAATAGATGGTTGCACATACTTCTCAACACAAACAATCTATCAGATGTACATGGGCTATCAAACAAGACATCTATGTTGCCCCACTTACATGGGTGTAAACCTCACTGAAAGGCGTACTTCTGACTACAGATTCAGCTGCTAAATGTCTTGCCTTATTTTCAAAACAAAATCATTCTATTCTGCTTTCCACAGATCAGCACCATCTGTCATTTAGTGAGAGCCAATGTCACAAGTAGTGAGATTTTGTTGCCTTGCTACAGTATTTAGGGGGTTTTCACTTGATAGCGTGGTTCTTGACTTTTATGTTGAACGGCATTACTTCCAATCTATGTATTCAAAGAACATAAGCTTGACTGACTTATGAATGGAGTCAATTAAAGCTAAGACTGCAATATCACCAGTCTTCTTTCCCTCTCCAAATGAAGTGACTGGAGTATTTATTAGGTTGTACATTCTTCAGGACCTAAGAATTGGTTTAAGGTTTAAGCTCATGTAACTTTTCAAAGTGAGCCAATTTAGTGTAGTGGTTGAAGGCACTAGGTAAGAAACTGGGAAAAACCTGAGTTATAGTCCTGTCTTAGGCACAAAGCCGGCTCAGTCACCCTCCCTCAGACCTAGGAAGAAGGCAGTAGCAAACCACATCCAAAAATATTGCCAAGAAAACTGCATGGACTTGTCCAGCCAGTTGCCAGGAGTTAAGACTGACTCAAAGGCACCTCCCCAAAAAACCTTTTTCAAAAATGGCAAAGGAATGAGTAAAATAAAAAGTGATCTGATTCACACTAGGGTTTGTTAACTAAATTGTAACATGCTAATCCAAAATTAGTCAATGTAACATGTGTCCCCAGTCTAAAAAAAAAAAAAAAAGCAAATTTGCCATTTCTACATCACCAATTTCTTTTAGGCTCTGCAGTTCTTTAAACAGCAGGAAAGCAAAAATACTAATAGAAGAGTTGAAGGTGAATTTGGGAATCTCTAGGCAGGAACACATCTTAAGTTAAAGCTCCCTTGGCCATTGCTGAATCCTCATCTTGAAAAGTTAATTGTTCAGGCATTTTAATTTCTCATACTGTATGAACAACAGAAACCTTCAGGGTGTGTGCTGGGGATCAAAAAAAATTGACAGTCACAGCTGACTTTTTTTTAAAGAATCCTACAGACCAGGTCCTTTTCTTATTCCACCAAACATCTCTGCAACACCAATATATATATGGAACAAGAGAAAGAGTTGCCCCCAGAAATAAAGAATGGAGAATTCCAGACAACAGGGAATTAAATAGGTTTTACCTGCTTAGACTAGTTTCTGTTTTAAGATTTGCCTTGATTATAATTGCAGCCAAGTAATTTACAGCATGAAAGCCACTACCTTGCAGATGTGAAAGATTTTTTTTGATCAACAGTAACATAAATCCCTTATTCTTCATTCCCAGGCACAGCCCATCACTAGTTGTACATCCTAAGGAAACCAGAACTACCACGGCTACCACCAAGGACAACAGTGGGACAACAAACTTATTACTGAGCGGAATAAGAAAATATCACAATGACATTGCAATTAGGCAAAGATTTGCCAAAATTAAATCTCCCCATCCAGCCTGGTCATTCAGAGAACCTTCTGAAAGTTCCCTCCCCTTCTCACGTTCACAGGGCAGGCCTTCTCTAACACAGCCCCCACCTTATGGAATACAGTATTCTCACTCCAGAGTTACCTGCAGCTTCCACCTTGCTGCAATTCCATCAACAAATTAAAGCTGATCAAAAATGGTTTTGGTCCCACGTGACTGACAGTGCATGCATGTTGTGGGTGTTATCTTCGTTTTTCTTTTGTGGTTAATATTTGGTTCTAACATTAATTTGGATGTACTTATTTAATGTTTTTTCTTTTCATTAAATGTTGCACAGTACAGCACCCAGAGTCCTTTGGGACTGGGGTGCGTTATAAGTACCGTAAATAATCAAAATTAAACCAAGCATGATTCATGTAGTTCAAAGAAGCCTCATCATAAACAAAGACAGCACTCCAGGCACCGATGAAGCAGATTTTGCTCCACCTAGAGTTCTTCCGCCCTAAACGTTGCTAGCTTTTCCAATGCACAAAATGATGCTTTCTTAGTCTTTCTAGGGCAGGGACTTAAAATTCCCAACAGGGGGGGGGGGGGGGATCTTGAGGGAGGGCCTGCAAAAACTGCAGAAAGCAGGAGTGAACTACCGTAGTCCTAAAAATAAATTAAAAAACGATATAAAGAAGATGCCCCAACCCCCTTCTCTTGCATTTGGAGATGGAGACGGAGATAAAATGAATGGAGGACACGGCAGTAAGGTGCGGGCTGAAAGATGCTGCAGGCCCACGCTGATGGCCCGCCATGTCGCCCTGCTTTGTATTTTATCTTGGAAAAACGCAATCCGAAACAGAGCAGAGCAGGGAACAAAAGAGCGAGAAATAACTTAAAAAAAAAAACCCACGAAGACCAACCTAGGAAAGAATGCCGCAAGCAAGGAAGGGATGGGGAGGGGGCTTCCTTCCCTACGGCCGAGCCTCCTTTCCTCCCCCACCTGCGGAAAGGGACCCCAGCCCCCCCCCGAAAAGAGAGGAGACGGCGGCCAGCCGCCCCTCCTCGCGTCCCCTCGCTTCCCCCCCGCGCAGGGTCGCGGGCACCTGAGGCGCGAGGCCGCCCCCAGCAACACTCCCCCCGCCCCGCCCGCGGCGTTGCCAGGCACCCTCCAACGGCCACCCCACGCCTGCCTTCGCCCGCCCGGGGAGGCCTCGCTCGCTCTTGCGCGCGCCTCACCTTCGTGTAGAGCTCGGAGGCCGCCATGGTGGAGCCGCCGCCGCCGCTCCCACCCGAGGCCGGCGGCGAGGTCGGCTCTCCCGCCTCGGGGCCGGCGGAGGAGCCAAGGGCGGGGCGAGCGCGAAGGGAGGCGGTGGCGCGGGAGGCTACTGGTTGTCCTACGGGGGAAGCGGCCGCCGCCGCCGCCGCCGCGCCGGGCTGGCCATGTCGCTACCTGGAATGCGCCGGGAAGACGGATGCGGCCCGGCGGCAGCCGGCCTCTCCGCCCTTCCCTCCGCCTCCCTCCTCTTCGGCGGCGGCGGTGGCTCTTCAGGCATTCTGGGTACCGGCGGCGGAGGGCTCCCGAGCGTGCGCGCGGCCGCCGCCCGCCGGCGGTGGGGGGCCGGGGTGAGAGCCCCGCTTCGCCTCGCCTCGCCTGGCGCCCGGCGGCGGCCCGGGGAAGCGAGCGGGGCCGGAGGTGGAGCGGCCGCGGGGCGTCCGGGAGTCCAGGGGCGCGGCCGGGCGAAAGCCTCCGCTGCCCCTCTGGGTGAAGCCGCGGCTGGTAAGCGTTCCCCCCCCGGAGGGCTCCGTCCTCCTCCTTGCCCAGCTGGGGAGTCGCCGGCCTTGATGGGAGGGCGAGAGGAGGGTCGACAGAACCTGTGTTTCCCGGGTGCCAGCTTAACGCTTTAGCCGCTACCCCGTAGTGGCTCTCCGTGTTACGATGGCTGGGTCCACGGCCTCCATCGTCCTGAACCAGGGGTCCCCAAACTCTTTAGCTCATCGACCCCTTCATGAGACTTCAGGCTGTTTATCGACCCTTGACCCCCAAGCATTTATTATTTATTTATCCGTTCAGTCGTGTCCGATTCTCGGAGCCTGCCTGTTCAAGTCCCTGCCGTTTTCCTGGCAAGGTGTTTCGGAAGTAGTTTGCCATTGCCTCCTTCCTGGAGCTGAGAGAGAGTGACTGGCCCAAGGTCACCCAGCTGGCTTTGTGCCTGAGGCGAGACTGGAACTCACATCCTCCTGGTTTCTAGCTTGATGCCCTCACCACTACACCAAACTGGCTCCCACAAGCATTTATTGTATGAAAATAATACTTTAATAGTATTATGAAGAATGATAACAGACTACTCAAGGCTGTTCTTGCTGGTGGCTGACCATCCAACCCTGGGTAACACTCTTTCGCCACTAGCCCCCTCATCTTCAGGACTAGGTACTGGTGTGGACCTCTACAGAGGCTCCAAAACATGAATTGACCCCAGTCGACCTTCCATCATTTATCGACCACCTATTGAACCCCAGACATTTATCAACCCCTTTGTAAGGATTGCCTATCCTAAAACACCATCAGACTCATAAACAGGATCATAAAGATATCTGATTTATTTAAGAATAGTATGAAGGATCACAAAGAAAGCTGAGAATGGGAAAAGCGCACCAAATGCAAACTAAAAAACCCTTGGTACAAACGAGATCCCTCCCCCCGTAGAATCTTCCCAGGCTCACAATCCCAGGTGCTCCCAACGGCTCCTGATGATCTGCGGGAAAAGTCCTTGAGTAGACCACATAACCCAAACACATTCCACAGATACAGAGCTTGGCACAAGGTATCACAGCAGCTCCCTCCCAACAGAAACGCGCGTCAGCACCATGGCCTGTGAAACGTTACGATGTACAGCGCACATTGAAACAGTGAGCATGACACCCTTGGGCAGTCTCATTGACCCTTGGAGGTCAATACTGACCACCTTCCTAAACCAAAGCCAAAAAAAAAAAAAATACACAGCTTGGTGCAGTGAGCAAATCCAGCACAGGCACATTTTGAGCTCAACAAACCTGTGGCCCATCAGTATCCCCTGGGTTTTGTGACACTTGGGAGGGTGCTTCCTCTAACTGAACTTAGCTGATTTACGAACAGCTAACCAGGACTGGACCTTATTCATACTTGGATTGGAGTCACACACACACACACACACCCCAGAATGCAGTTAGACTGGGAAGCTGAAAAACAGCTTGGAAGGAGTAGCACCACCACCACCTTCCATTGCTGCCAAGAAAACTGTGTGTAGCTCCAGAAGTTACACTCAACTCTTGTCAGTCTTGTGAGGTAGACTAGACAAGAAGCATGCCCAGAAGTAATAGCTCTTCTTTATTGTAAGGTTACATTAACAGAATCTTGCAAGTCTGAAAGTGCCCCTCCCATCGGTCACTTTTATTCTCCCGAAAACTAGGGGGGGCCCTCGTGAGACACTTTCACCACCGCTCTTCCTTCAGACTCAATTTTCATTTACCTCAGCTCTTCCTCTTGTCTCCCAAGGTTATTCCGACATATTATTACAACTCTTTTATCTTTTAAAAAGACCAATAGAAGAGAATTATCTGTAGCTCAGAGGAACTGTGGAGTCCTTGGTGCTCTCTGAGCTTGGTTGTTGGCTTGCAGATGTTTCATTACCCAAGTAGGTAACATCAGTGCAAAGGAGTGTGGGGTTTGTTGCCTGTTTATTTGCAAGAGACAACATTGACACACCAGTCAAGAGAGAACAAAAAACCTAGGAAGGAAACAAAAAGACTGCAATGCATCCCCTCCAGCGTCCCAATTCAAATAAGTAGGGATCAGCACCGGACAAATAATGAGGCAGAAAATACTGTAATCCAGGAACCACCAAGGAGGAAACTGCACCCCCCACCAAAACTGGCAGGGCAAGATACTGTGTATAGACAGGCAGCAAACCCCACACTCCCTCGCACTGATGTTACTTAGTTCGGTAGTGAAACGTCTGCAAGCCAACAACCAAGCTCAGAGAGCCTCAAGAACTCCATAAAGATGTTAGCAGGAATCAATCCTGCTCAGTTCTGTAGAATCCACTTCCAAGGAAGGCGTTAAGGTGAAGTGGAGCCTTTGGCTCTCTGTAACAGCCGAGGTCATGATTTCTTCAAAATAACTATAGTCTACATATATATTAAGCCATCACGAAATAAGCCACACAGACATACGTATGCGCCCATTATGCCATTGCCTTTAGGGGTAAATAAGTTGCAGAGCAGAAAAAGAACAAGACATAGTGTATTTGAAAGATTAAAGGCATGAGGTAAGAAAAATGAAACATGGCTAAAACTAGTTGATGTTAGTATTATTCACCATCTTTTTTAAATGTTTGCTTGCTTTCACTGTGTCCATAAATTGCTTCACATACTGCTTTTCCTTTAAATTTCTCACCTTTTTTCCAGAATGTTATTCATGCAATCCAACCACAGTTGGCTTAGTCTTCCTCTCCATCTGTTCACATTTTTGTGTATTTGTTTTGCAGTTCAGTACTCCTTCGTTCTCTCTCTGCAACCAAATAACTTCAACACACTTATTTCACACTTTGCGCACATTCATATTCAGTCCACATTCATCTGGCACCCAAACAAGCAAACAAACGAATCTTCATTATGGTCAAAGACCAGCATAAGGAGGGTGGGGCACAGTCATTCATCCAGCACCCTTTAATTCTTGACCCAACCTCTTCTTCAATAGTCTGTTCCTATCGCACTCAATTTACATTTCTTTTGACATACCCAACGCTCACTTACATAGAACAAATTGGGCAGGTGCATGTTTCTATATGAAGCTACTCTTGTTCCTTTCAACAAACCACATCCTGTCCACTGTCTACCAGCATCTGTGCATCTTGAAATTTCTCTGTTCATTTTCCCATCATACAGGACTCATATTTTCTATATATATATATAGTTCCACTTTCAGTCTTTTATTACTTCCGTGTCCATTTTTCTTAAAGTCTATTCTTGATACTACCTAGGAATGGTCTAACCCACCCGCAGTGCTTCGCATTAACTAGCATCCTACACTATTTCTTTCATCAGAAACCATCAAACCAGTCATGCTTTTAGATTTATAGTCACCCCATTGCTTAGAATTATGCTTAAACCACATATTTGAAACATGTTCTAAACAATCCCTAGTTACCATTCTTCTTCATTCTTGGGTCTCTGAATGTCCTGTTTTATCTCAAACAAGTAACTCTGGGAAGCTAACAATAATTTTAAAAACATGAAAAAAACCCACACCAAAGATGATGAATAGACAATTGGCAACTGAGATAAAAACAATCTGAAATGACCATCCATACAAATACAGTAATTTCAGCAAAACCAATTCACCGGTTTCAACAGATGCTCCGACCCTCAAGCCCAGGAATGCAGCTGCGTCTTCAGGGCCTCATGAAAGGCCAGCAGAGCTGGAGCCAATCTGTGCCCTGCGGGGGTGATGTTCCACAGGGCAGGTGCAGGGACAGAAACAGCTTTCTTCCTGGGTCCCACCAGATTCCTTAATTGGTGGGGCCTTTAACAGGCCTCTCCACCTCAGTCTGATGGGACAGGCAGACACGATCAGGAAGAGGCAGTCTCATAAATGGCCTGACCTCATGCCAGGGAGAGCTGTATAGGCCATCACCAACATCTTGAACGTAAACCAGAAGCCTATTGGCAACCAGTGCAGTTCGCAGAGATGAGATGTAGTATGTGCAGGTGGAGAAATGCCCATAGCTACTTGCCCTGCTGCACTTCATACCAATTGAAGCTTCTGGATGCTCTTTAAGGGCAGCCCTACATAGAGCACAGTGCATTAGTCCATTTGGGACGTGATTATAGTTATTGTATTTGTGCTATTTATATTTGTGTGCATATTTATACAACAATCAAAGATCCTTAAAGATTTTAAAATACATAAATTTGGCTCGGCTTCATTAATAATGGTTTTATTAAGATTAAAGTATTTTACTTCAAAGGACCCTTGAGAGACATCTCAATAATACAGTGGCAAGAGAAATCACTGCAGTGTTTTCTGAGTTTTATCTCAGTCCTGTTAATAAATTCTGGTTAAACAAACACCACTCACAACAGTGCACTTTGTGGTGTCTCTACTGAACACATTGAGCCAACATTAAACTTCTTTGTAAAGCTTTAGATTTAGTAAACTTCAGTTGTGTCTGAGGTAGAGCGAAGATTATTACGTTCTGGCTAAACAGAACATAGTAATAAAATGCCAGTCCACTAGGCTCTCCGCTTGTGCTACTGAACCAGATGTGGAAATTGCCATAGCATCATCTGATCCACCGTGAATAGCTTTTCAGATTTTCTGTCTAAAGACATGGCAAGTTGCTTGAGGATTACTACTTGTCTGTTGATTATAGCAGAACAGATCTTTCACTGGGTCTCTGGCAAATGTGTGAAAGATGTAACAACCACAACCATGTATGTAGGATGTGATACTGCCTCCCAGCTAAGGAACCAAGGAATAACTGTAACATACTTAAGAACATATTAATTTGAACATTAAAATCTAGTCATTATAATACACCGCCTTTAAGAACACCATTCTTAAGAATTGAGTACATTTTTTCTGTATCGTGACTTCATATACCAAATTTACCCATTTTTTGAAGCTCAGTTCCTGATAAAGCATATGGACATATGGAAATCCTTCTGGTTTACAGCTCTGGGAATTGCAGTAGTCTCCAATCCAAGTAACAACCAGGTTCAACCCTACTTAGCTTTTTCAAGATCAGCCATGGATAGGTAGGTGCTGCCACCTGCTGCCGCTCAGTCCCGTTCTTTCCATTTGTACAGTATCCCGAATAAACCAACCACACAGGCTGGGTTCACAACATAGTAAGCTAAAATGTGAGTGGTAAATTTGATAGTCCAGTGTGTTGTGTACACACAGCCAGCATGTGCTAAACAAAAGTTTGGGCTTCCACTAAGCTTAGTCCAACAAGGTCCATCTGATTTCTTAATGTACCCCACAAAATGAATTGCCAGTTTAAAGATTAGGCCAAAAGGTCAGCCAATTTACAGGTGGACTAACCAGGAATGACTGGACTCTGGGCACAAACATGATAGCTACTTCATAACTGTGCTCTTACACAATGTAAGAAAAGTTTCATGATGTCCATCAAACCACAATTCATAAGTGTTGGCCTACATTCAACTTGTGCATAGCTGCCTTAGCTGGAATAGATCATATTCTAGCTTGATCAATAAGTAGAAGGTATTTCTTTCAAATACACTTACATGAGCTAAGGTTAGCTATCCAGGAGCAATTCAGCTTTTTCACAGTAAGCCAAAATCATGAAGAATGCATCAGATACAAATGTGCCATGGTATCTGCAAAGAAAGCTACTACAGACAAAAACTAGGCTGCACCTGCAATTTTGTACTAGAAAGAACCAGAATAAGTCAGAACACTAGAGTTTACATAATGCCTACTTCAGGAAGTTTGTCTGAAGAATCCGTTCTGAGGATTTTGGGATTAATTTTAAGAATCAATTTTCACAAAGGACATTGCATAGAAACAAGCCTATTAGTGTATTAAAATCAAATCATAACATTTAATACATTTCTTTAGAAAAATAACTGAGGTATATAAAGAGTTACAGTCAGGAACACTATAGGTTTAATATTGAATACAGAATTAGAAAACAGAAGCCTTTTCCTTGATACAAAATTAATTGAAATCAATGCTTTAGTCAGAAATAAGGGACTCAGTGTAGTTATTGTGGGTAATGGGGAATCAGTAAAACAGAAGAATTTCTACAGAGCAGTGAAAACAAATTAATTGAATTTATTATGCATACTGTACAGATTGAAAGCTGTGGGTGGCAACTGAAATTTTCATTGCCTCAGCTTATGGAATGCATTTGAGAACTGATCAGACCAAACAATTCTCGGTGTGGCCTCTGCATACACACATGCACACACACATTCTCAGTCAGGGGATGGAGCAGAAGCAGGAAAATTTGTACCACTTGATTAGAGTTACTGAACTACTGGGGAGGAGTTTGAAGGCTATTTTGGGTACACACATACTTGAGCATCACTAATTACTGCATAAAGCAGATTGTGAGGCTGTAGTGCAGATCTCTGAAAAAGGTATCAAATGGTAAAACTCATATTATGCAGTATATATACAAACTTAACAGCTTTATCTTGTTGGAATAAGCTGCAAATAGATGTCCATTCTCTCTTCTGAGAAATTATTACTGATCAAACTATTTGTACCCTTAATGGAAGACCAACCTAACTTCAGTTGCTGAGGTTTCAGAGAGACAGAAATTCATTATTGAAGCAGACTGGTACTGGAGTACATACTGGAGCACCATCGCTCAGATTATGTTCTCCTTGTATCCTTAACATCTGCCCAGTCGTATCAGTACAGGGGGATGGAATGTTTAGATTGACATACATTAGTTTATAACTCCTTATACATCAAACCAATTCACCTTACCATAATCTGCAGCAAATCAAAAACCCATCAAGTCAAGTCATTTTCTGTTAGGAAGTCATTTTAGGCTAGTTAATAAGGTCTACCCTTTCCTCTTACAAGAAATAAACTGTGTTTCTTAGAACAGCTTCCATTAAAGCCATTGAATGTCACATGTTCTTGAATCAGTTACATGGTTATTCTCCTCAGTGTTACACCTAAGAAATCTCTTTACTGGTGTTGGTTTCAATGCTCACAGCATTCAAATTCCAACACAACTGGGACATAAAACTGAAGTTGATTATATTAAGAATAGATCTCAGACAAAAGAAAAAAATATGGCAAAGTATCTTGTTTCTTTAGGGGAGAGCTGACAAAATAGCCCTCCCAAATAAACTTGGAATTAATTCCAGTTTATCTAAACCTGTCACCCATATAGCTAACAGTAGATTAACTCAGATAAGTAAAAAATAACTTTAAAATCTGAGATGTAGCAAGACTGTATCTAATACTTTTGAAAATCAGGCCATGTTGATTTACTCTTTAAGTTGTATGGATGATGTTGAATTTATTTGTAAAAGAAGCCCATAATTTTATTTTTTTTTTGTTTACTGTCAGAGACATTACTTGGAAAACTCGTGTTATCTGTTGCCTAATATGATAAAGTCAAATCTCTCAAACTTCTTTACAGAGTCTTTCAGAGTGAAAATGTCAAGTAATTAAGTCTGCGATTTTAAGACAGACAAAATAGTATTTTTGTTAATGTGGTTTAGGTATCCAGTTATATCCAAGAACTATGGTAACTTTTGCTTTAATATTTATAATATACAATGACAAAGCACTCTTATCTTACAAGACATACTTATCGTGAATTATAGTACATATAAAATCTAACCAATGCCACTTTTACTGCTTAATCTAAAAAGTGTTTGTATTTTGTTTTTTAACTACTCCTAAAATAGCAGATGCTGTTTTTATATGTTGGAGGCCCCCAGTAGCAGCACAGGTGTATCCATAATTTCATGTTTTAAATTTCTTGCATTTAAGTTTAAGAAGTCTTCAAATGTGCTGATGAAGAAATACAGTAATGTTGAAAGTCCTGATACATGGTGATCTAAAAGTAGCTTAATGTGTTTAAATTTAATACCTTGAAATAAGTAGAACTTCCTTGTTTTAGATAAGCTGTTTTGTATCTATAGTATATATTTATACTGAACATTATAGCAATTAACAGGGAAAAATGCACTGGTAAAGCTGATCCACCACAGTCCTTTAACAGATGTTAAACATACAAGTCTGTTACTTTTCACTAAGGAGGTTTGATTCAAATGAGTATCATGACTTTCCAAGAGACAGGATAATTTGTGCTTGCAGTTGGCACATTTTTAAAAGTGTATGGTTAACAGATATTTGCAAAAATTGTGCAAAACTATCTTATTTACAGACATGGCACGAAAGTGAATGCAGTCTATGCACATGCACACTTCATCCACTTTAAAAATGTGTTCTATGCTACAGGACCAAAAAGAATACCAGCTTCAACAGGCAGTTGTCAATAAGCACAAAGTTTACAAGAATTACACCAAAATGAGCAAATATTGCTCAGGTAAAAATCTATTGTTAAAGCTGAAGTAGGTTTAAGGCCATTCAAGTTCAAGAGTAGATACACAAATTAAGTGAGAGCCCCATCATTTTTAATACATCCTTTACCTTCTAGCAACTTACTGTCTAAAACCTCTACTTTACAAAACCAAAACACAAGAAAAAAAAAAGACCTTGTATTTGATACAAACATACTACACTATAATTAAAGTGAACTAAGGAACGCCAAAACATTAAAAAATTTCAAACTTGCTATGTCACTTGCTGGAACCAGCCCTACACTAGCTGACAGGTAATATGTACATTTTTCAAGTAGATTACTTTACATTGCTCTAACAAAACATGTCCTTTGTTAAAAAAATCAGTGCATTGTTCTCAACTCATCCAAGGACTACACAATTCTTAACTGGACTCTTAACAATAGCAGCACACGCTACCACTACCTGCCAAGCAGTCAGTCAATGACTTAGAGGAAACAAAACTGTGAGGAAATAGACTTAAGGGAAGAGTAAGGGGATAAGAAGTGTCATGCAGTTCTGCCGGTCTAGTCAGCCAGCCAGCTTGCTAGCAACAAGAGATGGTTTCCGCTGTGGAAGATCCTGTGGAGTAGGAATGTGGTCACCTGTGACTTCAGTCTTGTCAGGAGCTGCAGTAGGAAGCTGCTTGTTCTTCATCTTTGCTTTTGCCATATTGTAATCCCCAGAATCAAAGTACTTTTGCTGCAAGATAAATTTGTCGAGTGAAATACCACAGAAATATAAAAGTACTTCCCTCAAGAATTATATACATGCTTCATAATCCAGGCTAATTTAATCAAGTTGATGCATATAAAAGACTGACAAGCTGATGCTTGATTTTCCAAACAAGCTGATACTTGTCTGGAAAATTTAATTAAATGTACACAATCTGTCAAAATGGAGAACACTGATTTTATCACTTGATATTTAGAATTGTTTACAACACCCTGTTCACGTTAATCAATAGGGTATTTAACACTGAAATTACATGCCAAGAACACATTCATTATGAACAAAATGCATGAAGTATCACAAAAGAAGAATCTAATAGCATTCATTTGCATCCTTGAAGATGAATTAAACTGTTTGGATATTTTGTACGATTTCTAATAGGATAGAGGTTTCAGTTTCAGAGCAATGATGTAATGAAAGTACAGGATTAGATCTAGGAATGTGAAGGCTTGATTCTTTCTTATCTAGTAACCTCGCTAGTGGTCTTGGACTTACCGCTATCATCTCTTATTCTAAACTAAGTCATATTCATGTACAGGGAGAGGGATGGTGAGTGGTATGTGTCAATCCCAACTCATTCATGGATTCATTCATTCATCCTATCTAAAATTCCCTTCTCGTCCCTATGGGTGGTGTGTGTCTTCCTCAACCTTGGGTCCTCTACCAGAGGCCTGGGAGTCTGAGGGTTCTGCGCAGGATCTGAGCTGTTCCTAGCACTGCACTCTTCTGGACAGAGCTCTGATGTTGCTCCTGGGATCTGCTGGAGTCACTCTTCCTGCTTAGGAGTCACAGCCCCGAGTGCGCCTGCCACCACTGGGACCACTTTGGCCTTCACTTTCCACATCCTCTCTAGTTCCTCCTTCAGGCCCTGGTACTTCTCCAGCTTCTTATACTCCTTCTCCCTGTTGTTGCTGTCCCTTGGCACTGCTACATCTATCACCACTGCTGTCTTCTGGTCCTTGTCTACTGCCACGATGTCTGGTTGATTGGCCAGTACCTGCCTGTCCGTCTAGATCTGGAAGTCCCACAGGATCTTAGCCCTGTCATTCTCCATGACCTTCTGTGGAATCTCCCATCTGGACTTGGAATGGTCTAGCCCATACCCTGTGCAGATGTTTCTGTACACAATGCCAGCTACTTGGTTGTGCCATTCAGTGTATACTGTTCCTGCCTGCACCTTACACCCTGCCACAATGTGTTGGACTGTCTGAGGCTTTGCACAGCCTGCACCTTGGATCCTGTCTAGTGTGGTAGCCCCTGCTTCCATGAATCTGGTGCTTAGTGCCTGTTCTTGTGCTGCTACGATCAGTGCCTCAGTGTTGTCTTTTAGTCCAGTCCCTGGTACGATTTCCCAATGTCAGCCACCTCAGCTATCTGTTGATGGTACATCCCATGCAGGGTCTTGTCTTGCCACAGCACTTCCTTTGTTTGATCTTCCTCCCATGTCTGCTGCTGCCTCAGGCATTCTCTCAGCAGCTCATCTTTGGGTGCCATCTTACTGATATACTCCTGGATGCGCTGGGTTTCATCCAGAACAGTGGCTTTGATACTCACCAGACCCTGCCTACTCTTTTTTTGGCTGGTGTACAGTCTCTGGGTATTGGACTTGGGGTGGAAACCTCCGTACATTGTGAGGAGCTTCCTGGTCTTCACATCATCAGCTTTCATGTCCTCCTTTGGCCTGCTCACTAAACTGGCAGGGTATCTGATGACTGGCAGGGCATATGTGTTGATAGTGTGGATCTTGTTCTTCCCATTGAACTGGCTCTTCAGGACCTGTCTTATCCTTTGGTGGTACTTGAATGTTGCTGTCTTCCTTGCCTCCTCATTGTGGTTCCCATGTGACTGTGGGATATCAAGGTACTTATAGCTGGTCTGTATGTCTGTTGGTAGTTCCACCCCATCAGCCTTAACTACCTTCCTTCTCTTTACTACCATCCGGCCACACTTCTCAAGTCCAAATGACACCCCAGTGTCCTCACTGTGTATCCGTGTCAGATGGATCAGTGAGTCAATGTCTCATTCACTCTTAACATACAGCTTGATGTCATCCCATGTAGAGGTGGCGGCTGATGGTAGTTCCACTCTTGAACTTGTATCCTTACCCAGTCCTTGTGATTATGTGGCTGAAGGGGTTCAAGCCTATGCAGAACAGTAGTAGGGACAGAGCATCACCTTGGTATATGCCACCTTGATGGCCACTTGTGCAAGCTGTCTCGACTTGACTTCCATTGTTGTCTTCCACAGTTCCACTGAGTTCTTCAGGAAGATCCTTAGTGTCCTGTTGACTCTGTATAGTGCCAGGCATTCACAGTTCCATGTGCGTGGCACTGAGTCATAGGCTTTCTGGTAGTCAATTGAGGCTGTGCTCAAATAGGTCTGTCTAGACTTTGAGTCTTGGGCAACTGCTCTATCTTGGAGCAACCGCCGTTTTGAGCCTCTGGTGTTGTTCCCAATGCCCTTCTGGAGCTGTGCTTGTGTATTGGCTGATCTGGTCCTGTGGCTTGGCAGCTAGGATGCCTGATAGGACTTTCCTTTTTGTGGAGAGGCAAGTTATTGGCCGGTAGTTGGACGGTGCTGTTCCCTTGTCTTTCATGATCAGCACTGTTCTTCCTTGTGTTAGCCAGTCTGGGTGGGAGCCTGCTGCTAGCAGCTGGTTCATCTGTGCTGCTAGGCATTCATGCATTGCTGTTAAGTTTCTTGAGCCAGTAGGTGTGGATCATATCTGGGCCAGGTGCTGTCCAGCTCATGTTCTTGGCCCGCTGTTGGATGTCTGCTACTGTGATGGTGACTGGCTCCTGTTCTGGAAGATTGCTGTGGTCTGCTTTCAGGTTCTGCAGCCACTTTGCACTGGTGTTGTGTGTCTTCTTTCTCCCATGTGTTCTGCCAGTACTGTTCAGTTTCTCCTGTTGGTGGCTCTGTTGTTACCGTGTTCTTGCACTGCAGTTGGGAGTACACCTTGGATGGTTCTTTGGCAAATGGCATTTATCTCTTTGGCCTCTGCTTCTCTGGTGTACCTCAGCCTGGTAGCCAATGTTGTGAGCCTTTGTTTAGCAGTCTCTAGGGCTTCAGATGGAGTCAGGCCCTTATATTCTTTCAGTAGCCAAGTCTTATCCTTAATTTCCACACCCTTCTGATAGATAGATATAATGGATGGAGGTGAATGTCACTGATAACATACCCAGTATTTTCATTATTAAAAACTTAGTTTGAGGAACATAGCTGATTTTCATATTTATATTATTTTAGTATCTTGGTTGCTTACTTCGTAATTTTATACGTTCATGTTTTTAAATGGTTAATTTTCTTGTAAACTGCCCAGAGTCCCCCTTTCCAGGGGGAGATGGGCAGTGACAGAAATTGAATGAATGAATGAATGAATGAATGAATGAATGAATGAATGAATAGCAGCAATATACTTCAGGGATAAAGATGTTGTCTGGAATACAAAAATCTCTGTTCGGGGGAAGAATATCCTTCATGAACTCCGTGCTTTCTGGTGACTGTGGTTTCAAGACAGAATCAATCCCTGGAACTGACCATTTAAAAACAGTGTCTTGCAGGAAGTTTACTGAGATGCAATAGAAGTATTGTACCACACTGAATGAAAATAATTATTAAAAGTCAAGGCCAAGATACCTGAAAGGGGTATCTCAGACTAAAACCTACTTTAAGGTTACTCGTGCAAGCTGTTCTGGCCAGTTGATGAAAGGTCCCCTGTGCAAGCAGTGAGTCATGTCCGACTCTGGAGAGACGCCGCTTTCGCGATGTTTTCTTGGTAGACTATAGAGCAGGGTGATTTGCCATTGTCTTCTCCAGTCGTCACCTTCCCCAGCAAGCTGGGTCCTCATTTTACCGACCTCGGAAGGATGGAAGGCTGAGTCGACCTGAGCCCACTACCTGAGAGAGAATCCAGCTTCCGCTGGGATCGAACCCGTGTTGTGGGGAGAGTTTTGGTTGCAATACTGCCGCCTACCACTCTGTACCACACGAGGCTCTTCTAGCCAGTTAAATGCATCCTAATCTAAGGAAGTTGCTAATTTAGAGTATATTTCCTAGCAACTTCGCTGACCTTTGAACAAAGCAAGACAGCCCTCTAATTTCAGAAAGCTAAAATTTTCATTCAACTGCTAAACAGTTGCCCACCTAATTATATTGCTATTGTCATTTCTAATTTTGAAGTGTTATAGAGGTATAAATACTATAAAAATATGTTAACACCACAATTTTGCATTGTATTATACTCTTTGAAACTAGATGAGATAGTATGTTCTGGAATAAACAAGATGTTCGCATACTTTATTTCCAAAGCAATTATTAGTGAGGGCTGGCCTTGTCATTGTGATATAATTGATTTTTAAGAATGAAATAGATACTCATCTGGGATTAAAACTTAATTGAAATAATCCAGTCTTCCCTGCTCAGAAAATGTTTTGGGATTCAAAGTGTTATTTTTAAAGCAAATATCATCATAACCATATACGCACAGCTAAGACTAATACAGAAAGAGTAAAATATTTCCCTTTATTAGCCAGGTTAGCTTCACAATTTAGGCTTACTCACTCCTTTCTGAAGCCGCTTCCTCAAAAAATCTGAGCCCCCAGGCTTCTGGCCCAGATGAGGGTATCTGGCTTTCAATTTTGCTTCTTCAGCTTTCTCAGGACTAATCACCTTGTCCTCCATTTCCTAAAAAGACAAGAAATTGGCATTTTATTTCACTGTTTTGTAATTTCACAATTCATATTTTAGTACCCTACTGGATTAAAAAGTACATGATAATTCAATCACACCATAATTGTTTCTTTAGAGGAATAAGGCTTATGTTCATGATTTGCAGAAACATAACTTGTAAAAACCAATTACACTATGTACTTTGAACATACTATTGACTATAACATTGCAATAGTAGGTATAATATGCCACCAGTGTGAACCAACCCATAATAGTATTGTAAGATCCCTACTTAGGAGCCTGGACTCCAATGCAAGTCAACACAATCCAACTGTTTTGTCACACTGAAAGTCAGGGTACTACCAGGCAAATATGAACAAAATAACTCTCTTTGCCACTTTCTGCTCTTTCTTTACGGGTCTGAAGCATGACCCAGGACGGCCTTGTCTTGGAACACAAGTGGTGATCGTATGGACCCTCGGCTCTCTTCAGAACACAGCTTTCATCCTTAAGGCTATTTAAATTCGAGCACTGAGTGAAGACAAAGGTGTGAACGCAAGCTACGAGGATCCGGCGGATGGGCTACCTTGAATCACAGGAGGCGCAGGGCACAGTCTCAGCATCTGATCCTTGCTCTTTAGTTTGCTGGGGGGGGCTGCGCATTAGAGCCTGATGATGTCACAATCCCGCCTCGCCTGCTGCAATCAGACGCTACCGGCTCCTGCAGCCACGGGGGACCACGCCCACCGGAGGCTCCCGGGACGCCGGTCTCGCTCGTTGAGGGAGCAAAATTCGGAGTATCTCCAAGGGCGCGGGGATCCGAAGGAGACGGAAACTGGGCGGGGGCGGCGGCTAAAACCGCAGAGGCTCACCCGCCGCGACGGCGTGTGGCCCCTTCCCGCCTTCCCGCGGGGGCGGGCGAAGAAACTGCGCCTCACGGACGCCGGTGGGGGGAGCGCTTACCTAAGGGAAGACCGGCAGGGAAAGCGAGCAAACGCTGCCTGCAGCCGGACGCCAGGGAGTGTGGGTGTGTGTGTGTGTGGGTGGGTGACTGGGGGGAGGAAGGAAGGGCGTTCTCTTCACACACACCCCGCCCGGCAGGCCTCCCCCGAGCCGCGGCGAGAACCCCCTCACGCCCACCGGCCCCTCCGACCGCGCCACGAAACGCTCGGCACAGACCAGGGAGGCGACCCGTTTCTCCCTCGCCTCGCCTAAGTTTTCTCCTCCGCCGAGCAGCGGCCCAGCCGCCCCCGCCCGCCGCTCTTCCTACAGCCCTTGCCCAGTGGCGCCTCACCTTCTGCTCCTCTGCCGAAGCGGGCTCCAGGTTCTCCGCAGACATGGCTCCCACAACCGGACCACCAGAAACACCCACCGGGCGAGAAAGGCCTACCGCCTGGAAAGCGCAGCTGCAACCACCGCCTGCGGCCGTTACTATCCCCACAACCGCTCACAAGATGGCCGCCGGTTAAGACGGCGAGTCGAGCGGGTCAAACTTCCTCTTTCGGCTCGCGATGTCCCCCAGGAGAAAACTAAGGAGCCAGCCGCCGGAGAGGCGCGGAGGGCTGCTCTCTCCCGCGCGAGCTCGGCTCGTAGGCTGGCTGCGTCATCTCCTCCGTCACCGGAGTTCTTTGCTGGAGCATTCTGGGAGTTGAAGTTCTGGAGAAAATTCCTGGTGTCTTAACTGTCCCAGGGGAGGCGGAGAGGAACGATTAAGGCTATAATGCAGTAGAGAAGCAAGCAGCGCTTACTCATGAGTAGATATATGGGATTGCACTATTGACCCATGTCTTTCTGGAATTTCAGAAATACCTCGTAGGTCTAACGAAGTGATTTATGTCTGCATACTTGGAAATGTTCGACTCTGTAAAGACTAGACCAGTATTTCTCAATCTTGGCAACTGTAAGATGTGTGGACTTCAACTCCCAGAATTCCCCAGCCAGCTGTGCTGGCCACCCAGTTCTTAGCTGGCAAGTTGCCAAGGCTGAGAAACAATGGATTAGACCACAGGCAACCTGCAAAGGATTGTAGTCTTAAACTACAAGGCCAAAGTAGATCGGATCAAGAGCTGGCCTTGCTTCTAAATAAACCTATCTAAAATTGGGAAGTACTTACAAGTGACCTTAATTTTTAAGGCAATTGTCTCTGTGCATACTCATCTGTTAGCTCTTTTTATGACCCAGTGTATTTGACTGATGGCACATTTATATAAGCCATCCTTCTAGTTTCCATACCCAAAGGGACATAAGGCTTGCATACATTTCAGCCTTTTTATAACCCCCCTTTCCATTGTTTAGTGCCCAAAGTGGCTTATCCAGAATTAATTCAAGGCACCAAATCTTAGACCTTTGGATCTCTTAGATGCCTTCACGAAGCAACTTTTAACTTTAGATCTGCTTGATAATTTGAATGCATGCCAAGTTTCAGTCATTTAATTAGTCTTATTAAAATATTCTCTTCATCTCATTAGGAATGTAAGATTTGCCAAAACTTGGAGTAAATAAATTGCCTAATTTGCTTCATTACATGCTTTTTGGAAAAGGATTTTATACCCAATTAAACAAGGGAAATCCAGAACTTTGGCTGGGATAGAGACAAAGTATCTCTGGCCTTGGAGCCATTCTTTCTGAGAGACTGTATTTTGTTTTTCAGACCTACAAAGGAACTAAGCTTGTTGGGGTCAGCTGTTGAGATAAACCTTTGTTTAACCAGTTGTTTTTTTACTTAACACTGCATTTTGGGACTGAATAGGAAAAGAAATATAATTATGACCAATAGCAGAATAATGCTTTTCTTAATTCTAATTCTTTCAAAAATTAACCACATTAAGAGAATACTCTAAATAGTATTCTTCCATTACAGCAGCTGTACTAACATATGGCATGGGCAGTTATTTTGCAATTATTTCATACTGCAATAAAAGAATTAAACTTTCTAGAACCACCCATGGATCAAAAAAGAAAAAATCCACCCACTGAGCACAAAGACCATCTCAAAATAAAACCAGAATTCAAATATTGCTGTTTTCACATATATTTACGATATAAATACTACTTTGTTTTCACAATACATCTTAAAAAAAAAAACTACAGTCTGAGAAAGTCAGGTATGGGACAGCAGTGTAATGTCAAATGTGGGTATCTGTAAGGATAAAGTGAAATGCTTTGAGGAGAGATTTTTAAAGGGGAAAGGGTGTGCTAATTATGAGTTGAGTTGAATCATGAGTAATCAAATTTTTTTCTTTTTTCTTTTGGTATGGTTTTATGTTTACCATGGGAACTAAGCGTGGAAAGAAATGAGCAGTATGAAAGACATACATGACCCCCTCCTGCTCCCACATGCTTGCATAGTGTGATAATGTAATGGAAGTTCAAAATCCCATCCTTATTCTAAGCGACTTAAGAATCACTGAAAAACACATCACGCATCGAAGTAAAGGATTCTGTATATATTTCAAGATTTCAATATTAATGTCAAAAATACGTAGTATGATTTTACATCGGATTTGTGCTACATTAGAACAGTAAAGACAAACATCACTTAAGTGAAAGGAACATTAAATATTAAATACCCAAAAAATAAAATAAGGTGTAAACACTAAACTAATTTGGGAATCTGCTATTGCAACACATCCAATGAAGTGGTTTAAAACGAGTATAAAAAGATTAGGACTAAGTGTGTTCCAGTCTATTCAGAATACACAAAGCTCATTCTAGAAGCCTTTTTGAACTGGTCCAAGAGCTTTGCCTCCCATCTGACCATCCTTCTCACTATCTCCGTTATTCAACTTTTACACAGGGCATTTTATTGTTTCGTCTTGAATAATAATAATCTGGTCACTGAGGAAATATTCTCACTGTTGTGTTTTGCTAACACCGGGGTGAAAACTGAGGATTCATTGGAGATTCAGTGTAAGATTTGAGTTCATATGCAGCGCCACTGTCCACTTCCATGGATTTTCGGGAAAACAGAAGTCTTACATCTCTGTAGAGGTAGATCTTTCCAGACTTGGAACTCTGGAACCTGGGAGAGGAACATTTACCAAGAGTGGTCACTGAGGAATAATCACATAACAACAGTCAACATCACACCAGACTAAAATCTTACATGGGCCTCAGTAAGATTTACCAATGTTTCTGCCTAGAAATCTAGTGAGCCTTCATCAAATAACGTCTTGTAAGGTCTCCCAAGATTCAGCCACTTTTATAAGTAAATTATTTTTATTTTTATTTCATATTACAGTTTTGCCAATATCCTCAAGTTTTATGAGTTCTTTGGCATCACACGGGTGGTGTTCTGTTCCTGTTCGCAACAACAATGTACAATGTTAACTAGTACAAAAAGGAATCACTGTTTTTGAGTTCATTTGTTGGATGTTTGCTCCCCAAGGTTCAGTCATTTGAAGTAAGAGCAAATTAAAAATGTGACTGCAAACTGGTAACTGTATTTGGAATATTCAGGCAAAGCACCATAGCATAGCACTAATGTGTGTCTCTTGAAACAGTGCCCTTATTTTTTCTATTTCTTCTCTGGACTGTCTTCCGCAGTTCTGAAGAACAAGCTTGACTTTCAGTCCAGATGCAAGTACACCCTTAAATTAATGTTTGGGTATTAGCTTATTTGAAGTCTAATGAGTACACATGAAAAGTTGCATTATTGACCTCTTAGGTTTTACAGGCAGTCCTCAACTTACCACCACAACTGGGACCGGAATTTCCATCACTTAGTGATGGGGTCCTAAAGTGCAAAGTCATGTGACTGCATCACTTAGCAACGGCAATCCCCATTGTCATTGTTAAGCAAATCCACCAGTCATTAGCCGAGGACCCACCCTAATCCAAGCCATTCCGGGCTTGGCTCTTCCCAGCCCTGAGCCTCAGTAAGGTAAGGGACTGCCTCCAATTCCCCCCACCCGCCCATCTTCCCCACATCTCTGCCCTTTAGCCTTCAGCCTCTCAGCTGCAGCACGAAACCGCCCCTGGAAGCCTCAGCCGCCCAAGCCCAGCTGCAGTCACCCTCACCCCTGGGTCTTGGAGTTCAGGGTGCCACGGGTGACTGTGTCTGGGCTGGAGCGCTGCCACTTCCAAGGGTGGTGCTGCACTGTGTGTGGATCAGAGGCTTCTTGCAGCCTCAGAGCTGCAGAAGACCAAGCTGAGCCACGTGGTTCTGGGGCTGCCTGCTGCCCCACAAGGCAGGGGGCAGGGCAGCCAAAAGGGCAGAGATGGGGGGGAGACAGGCGGGTGGGAGGAGTTGAAAACGCCCCTGCAGTTTTAAGTGTGGATGGGCTGCCAAGTGCCCAAATCTTGATCACATGACCGCAGGGGCGCTGCAAAATTAAATGTCAACTTTAGTCTGGTTCAAATGTTTTTGCTGACCACCACTTTCTAATGTCGCTTCACCATGGAAGTCTGATACATCCTAAATTAGGGCCTCCCAAGGAGATTCAGCCATTAAACAGTTGACCATCCCAAGACTTAATTTCTTTGGAAATAATGTCTATGATGTCAGCAGCTAAACTTGAGTCACTAATATCAAGTCTATTGTTACAATAAGGATATAAAAAAATCTGTCAAAGAAAATCTATACTGTCCATCTGTTTTTTAACCTCCTACGTGAACGCAATAGCATTAACAGTCACTGTCTTGTCCCAAAAGATGCTCCATCACTACTCAGAAGTAGGGGGGTTCTAAATTTGGTGGGAAAGGGCTTGGTAATGTGTACCCAGGAGCTCATACAGTCCCCAAGTTCCCTTTACATACCCCTTAAAGGCCCCTTTGGACCGTTACTGCTGACAAGTGACAGCACATTCCCTATTTGGGGAAAAGCGTAGTGCTGTAATAAGGATACAACCATTAAAAAGCAAAGAACCCAATGCCAGCCCTTGTGATCCTCAGCCCAGCCCCCCCGCTATGTCAAGTGCAGCCCTCGGACCCCCAGAGGTCATGCCAGGTGGTATCTCAGAACTTTGCTTCCTCAGCTACTGCCTCACCTCAGATGAATGAGGTAGCGTAATAGTCTCTCTTCAGTATGTCGAGTATTTCCTTTAATAATGCTTTTTTTTGTTTCTCGCTTCACAGGGACAGAAAAAGTTCTTTGCCGCAGGAATGTTTGATGATTGGCAGGCATCTCTCGTAAGTCATAGATCACCACAAACATCTTCACCACAGTCTTGTTAGGATTAAATAAGGTCTACAGGAAAAAAGAACAGCCATGTGTTTGAGAACGGTATGAGTTCACTGAAATCACTGAAGCAGATAAAAAAAATCAAATATATTTAGAGATGGATCCATGGCATCCTCAATGGAATTTTTTTCATCCAATGTTCCCATCAGTGGAATGGAGGAAACTGTGGTTTTGGCCAACCCTAATCTAACATCAGACCCTCAGTTTTCTCACTGGTGCTCAAGCTGCAAAAAATAATTTTAACATGTTTTCCCCTCTTTCTGGACAAATACAATAAGCAATCTTTATTTTAAGCCAGTGGTCAACATTTCTCTTATGTACATTTCAATTTTGTCAATACTGTTCCAAGTAAGAATTCAATTAACAACTTCTAAGAGAGAGAAAAAAAATCTCTTTACAATGTCCAAGCTTGGTTTTCTGCCTTTCTGTTCATAATTTCTTGAGCACTATACTCTCATTTGTTCAGGGACGGTATTCCAAATAATTACTAAATATTTTGATTAAAGAGCTAGGTATGTTAGGGTATTGCAGCAAAAACCATACATTACTTCGCACCCAAAAAACTAATAAATGTATTACAACATCAGTTTCCATGAACTACAAATTATCTATGGAGTTTTAGCCTGAACAAAATTAACTGGCAGACGGACACATCAGGAGAGTAACAAAATTGAGGTGCAAAAGGAAATGAAATGCTGGAGATGCAGACACCTGATAAATGCATATTGATTACTGCCTTTCACAAAACAATTCTAGGTGTGACATAGACACTTTTGCTTTAGTGAGCTAATTAATTCATGTTAAGTGTGATAAAAACCTTTGCCTTGACTTAATCATTGCTTAATAGAACTGATTCCATTAGGAATCACACTCTGCAAAACCTGTGTATTTTGCAAACAGTTTAATTTTAATTTAAAATTAAATTAAATTAAATTTCTCAATAGGAAACAAATCAGCTCCTTTGAACACTTGCTTATCTGTTGCCGATTTGCAGTGGGAACCAAGAGCAAACATTTAGACTTTACTGCCAAGCAGGCCTCCAGGGTTCACAGAAATAAGCCCCATCCTCAGTGGGAAAAAAATAGTGAAGAGTAAGTTTCCTTCTGACTTTTCTCAACCTAAAGCAATGTGGCCTCTGCAATTAACCATGCACCTTCATAAACACTATCTCCCTATTTCTCAATTAGCCAAAATTGACTTCAATATGGTCAGAAGTGTACTCTTTCACCCAAAACAATGAAACACAGCACCAGCTTATTTTCATTCTCCTTGTCTTGGCCAAGATGGGCAACTAAGAATATCCTAATAAGTGGATATGTCAAGCTTTCTTCAGAAGCAAATGTTCAGCTGTACCAAAGCCTTTCTATGACCTACTGATTAGCAAGCTAGTTAAGTGTGGGCATGAAAATTCAGTAGATGCACAGCTGACTCAAAAGAGATTTCATCAATGGTGCCTCATCAAGTTAGAGAGTAGTATCAGGTGAGGTGCCACAAGAATTTGTCCTGGGTGTTCTACTCTTCAACGTTTTTATTAATGAGAAATATAATGAAAAATTAATACATAAAAATAATTTCATTAATGAGAGACATTGGAAGAGCATCAAGAAGGCAATTAAGATCAGAGCACTAGAAACTAAGTCCCAGAAAGAGAGACAACTGAAGGATCTGGTAAGTTTAGCCTTAAGCAAAGATGACTGAGGAGGGACAGGACAGAAGTCTTCAACTACCTAAAAGCTTACCCCACTACAAGGAGGACGGGACTTGTTTTCTCGCTCTCTAATATACAAGATGCAAAATACTTGATTTCAGTTACAGGAAGGCAAATTCCAAATGAATATTAAAAGAAGCTTCCTAATAGTATGAGCAATTCAATGGTGGAACTACTTACCCAAAGACGTGGTACCCCCCTCCCCCACTTCATTAGCTGTGTTCAAGCAAAGCCCTCCATCTGAGATGCTTCCATTTGGATTCCTGCACTGAGCAGGGAGTTGGACTCCATGGCCCAAATGGTTCCTTCCAATTCGATGATACCATGAAGTTAATGTAATTATCTGCCACACAGTACATACCACTTGTATTGTTCCTGAAGGAGGTACCCGATAACCCCTTTTACCAAGGGACTCTAAAGCAATTACACCCTGAGAGGGAAGGAACAGAAAACAAGCATAAGATTACAACTAGGCATATGAACATAAGCATTAGCACATCAAAGTAATTAATTCACAAAATTATACCTAAGAGAAACTGTTAAGTATTTTTGCATAGTCACAACATTCAAGAATGCAATTAGTAAGAAGCATTACAGTCCTGCCTAGTATCTCTACTGGGGCTATGCACAATACTGGATTTGAAGGGCAAAATGTGGCTCGGATCAAATGCATCTTCTCTTGCGATGATGTGGCAGCCACATGAAACTAGAAGATGTAGAAAATGTAAGATGCTACATATGTGCCCTTGCACACTTGGAATCATCCTTTAAATCTAAGATTCTGCACAACCCTAATCACTATAGAATATTAGGTGACTGTTTAGTTTACAAATTGCATTTGCACTGATTATTAGTTGCCAACAATAGTCACGTATTTTTAATACTGAATGGCAGTTGCAACCCACTGAGAAAATAACAGCTGTGCTTGTAAGGGAAGGCAAAGCAACCACACTCACTTTTTTTTAATCCATTCAATCGTGTCTGATTCTCAGAGATTGCCTGGACAAGTCCCTGCAGTTTTCTTGGCAAGGATTTTCAGAGGTGGTTTGCCATTGCCTTTTTCTGTCTAGGGCTGAGAGGGGGGGACAGGCCCAAGGTCACCCAGCTGCTTTGTGCCTAAGGCAGGACCAGAACCCATGGTCTCTCAGTTTCTGGCCTGGTGCCTGAACCACGACACCCAACTGGCTCTCACCTCACTCAATAGTACACTTTAAAAAGTCAACATAGAATCTCTCATTCAATCCAAAGGAGGTAATGTCCCAGGGTAATCCCAGTAAAGTTACACAGCTCGATTAATGACTACTTGTTCAGCAACCGTTCAAAGTTACGACGGTGTTCAACAAGGAGACTTATGATTGGTCCTTGAAGTTCCAGCTGTCCCAGCACCCCAACAATCACGTGATTGTGATCTGGGCACTTGGCAACCAGCTCGCACTTACAACAGTTGCAGCATCCAGTGATCACGTGATCACCATTTGCTATCTTCCCTGCCAGCTTCCAACAAGCAAAGTCAATGGGGAAGCTGGCACGGAAGGTCGCAGGTCACTCGCACCCTCCTCTGCCTGGCAGCAGCCACCCCCAGCCCTGCCGCTCTCATGCCGCACCTTGCCTGCCTGCCTGTAAGCTGCCTGGGACTTGCTTAACAACTCACAATCCTCACTTAACAGCAGCAACGGGGAGTGCCAGGATTGCCATCACTGAGTGATGTGGTCACGTGACATCACACTTTACGACTGCATCACTGGTCCCAATTACTGTCATTAAGTGAGGACTACCTGTACTAAGGTTTTGTCAGCTCTAGGGATGGAATCTATCTTCCAGTAATTGTCTTATAAATACCTTTAAACATGCATATTTTCCTTCTGGGAACAAATAGTATGGCTAATAAGTTAATAAAAATAACAAATCCTCTTATTTTGATTAACCAGTGGCCATTGCAGAGTAGCTATTTATGCATTTGTTTTGCCTAGGATACGGATAAAGGATATGTCACTCAAGCCACACTGAAAAATGAATTTGTGTGACTCCCATTAATACGGGTAATAGTTTCATGAATTAGGAATTGGAAAGAATATAATACTTTTAATTATTACATGTAATTCTATGTCACAAGGATTCTCAAGCTTTGCAGTACTGTAACTGTGTGCAATACTGTAACTGCGCCTCGTGTGGCGCAGAGTGGTAGGCGGCAGTATTGCAGCCGAAAACTCTCCCCTTGACCAGAGTTTGATCCCAGCGGAAGCTGGATCCTCTCTCGGGTAGCGGGCTCAGGTCGACTCAGCCCTCCATCCCTCCGAGGTCGGTCAAATGAGCACCCAGCTTGCTGGGGAAGGTGACGATGGGGGAAGGCAATGGCAAACCACCCCGCTATAATCTGCCAAGAAAACGTCACGAAAGCAGTGTCCCCCCAAAGGGTCAGACGTGACTCGGTGCTTGCACAGGGGACCTTTCACCTTTCAACTGCCCCACAGGACCTTTCCAGGCAAAGGAAGGAGCAAAGCCTGCATGTTTGGAGTTGGGTTTGCACACTTCCATGCTGCCTGTGCAAGGCTAATTAGGTTTCAAAACAAAACAAAACCTGTGCCCCCCAAAAGGTGCTCATGAAGCCCCTGGGCATCCTGGCCCACACTTTGAGAACTCCTGATACTTGTTCACATACAGGCTGCTCATTTCTCCACAAAAATTAAAATGGGCAACATATGAGACAGCTTCTAAGAAGCTGCATTAACTTCCCGCCAATCTAAAAGGAGTCACAGCTGATTCATAATGTCTATTTTGGAGCCTGGAACCTTCGGAGTTTGAATAGCAAGACAAAGACGAGCTGTAATAATCATAGCTCGGCTTGCTTATTCAAACTGCAGAGATGCCAGGGACGAATGTGTGCATGCTTCCATGTCAATGGCAGACAAAGCTAGCAACATAAATGTGCGTCTGCGCTTTTGAAAGCCGATGGCATGGCTTTGGTATTTTTCCATCTTAACTGGAGTACTTTAACAGTTAAATACAAACATGTACCAGAAAAAGGACAGCAAGGGGTATCTGTACACATTAGAACTGTGTGCATTTTGAGAAGGATGGGGGATTATTAGTGTTACACATCTTGCACAAGTTGCGGCGTTTTTCTATTATTTATTAAAGCCGCCTGGTGTTTTTCAAGCTTCTGTGCAAGCCTGAAAAAAACGTTACTGCTTACGGAATGGGCTTCTTAAAGTTAATCTCAGGTCACGCGGAAGCCTGAAAAAAGGCAAGCTACTTTAATGAACAGCAAACAGGTGCTGTGCCGGGGCAGAGCCTAAAGCTCCTTTTCTGTATCATTTTCGAGGCATGAAAAACCCTGGGATTTGTTTATAAAACAATCGCTTTCTTTCAAAACAGGAAAAAAAAAAAACCCACCAAACAGAACAAATGCACAGAAAGCTCAAACACCGACCATATAGGGAGAGGGTGCGTTGTCCTCAGAAACACTGTAAAAAGAAACTTCAACGGGAAGAGTCATGTGAGTTGGACAGAAAATTCCACTTGCTCCCACTTCAGCTGTGAAGCCGTCTACAATACCCAGGGGATCTAAACGATAGTTCAGCACAGATTCCTAAAAGGACAAATGTAACATTGAAAAATCCTGCGCATGGACAGTTATGATTCTACTGCTCAACGTGTTCCCAGCCTTTCCCTCCATCTGGAAGATCAAGGAGCTTAACTGCCCAAACAGAGAGGTAAAATCACTAAAATGCATGCATGATTGTTAAAATCTTAAACCCTGAAGACTGAAAATATGATCCTAAGAGGTCAGTCTTGATTTGTCTTCTAAAATGGAGAGAGAAGGAACCAAGGCAACTATTGAAGGAACAGGTTGTAGCACTTTGGGAAGAATGGAAGTCTAGGTCAGTGTTTCTCAATCTTGGCATTTTTAAGGTGTGTGGACTTCAGCTCCCAAAATTCCCCTGCCAGCATGCTTAAAGTACCAATCAAAGCGAATATTTGTAGCTCAGGGTTGAACTGTGGAGTCCTTGGTGCTCTCTGAGCCTTGTTTTCTTGCAGACGTTTCATTGCCAGGCTAGGCAACATCTTCAGCGTGAAAAGAGAATGGGGTCCACACTGAAGATGTTGCCTAGTCTATCAGTGAAATGTCTGCAAGAAAACAACAAGGCTCAGAGAGCACCAAGGACTCCACATGCTTAAAGTGGCCAAGGTTGAGAAGCACTGGCCCATCCAACTGGCAGTGGCTTCCATAAGTCTCAGGAAGAAGTTATTGGTAATACCAGATTCCTTTAACTGAAGATCAGCTGCCTGAACCAGGGATCTTCTCCATGCAAACAAACAGCCTTACCAACGAGGTGAATTTTCAATCATCTTACACATAACTCAGTTTGTCAGTTACAAAAAGAAAGTGTTTGGAATATTTAAGTTACCTCAAAGTTTCCAAGAAGGCTAAGACTTGTAACAGATGGAGCACTGGAACTTAGAAGTGCTTTCTCATGGATGTCAGAATCATTCTCTTTGCTTATATATCGTTGTGGACTACTAAAAAAAAATAAATACAGAGGCCTAACTTTTTTCCTCCAGTCACATGCATTGCAGTAATTTGTTTTCAAGACACAGGCTTCAAATACTTAGGCTTTGAAGTAAAAGGAATGTACAGAATTTCAGCACTATAATACTGATAAGGCTGTCTCAAAAGAACATTAACTCACTGCATAGATAGTACTTTGAAAAAAATGCTAGTATGGGTAATACAAGGACATCTCTCTCTGCAATCCTCAGGATTCATCAGCAGTCTATAGCATTTCATGATGAGCCTTTAGCTCTTCAAGCCAGACACAACTAAGCTACCAATCTGCTTTTTTCTCACTGGTTAGACAACAATTACTTCAGGTCAAATTATGCAATCTGGGCAGTGCAACATTTATCAATAATAAATTAAAAAGTTATGGAAGCAATTTCTTCTGCTATTATATTGTGATCTTTGTAACATGGTATAGGAATTCAGGAAAAACATACACTGATGACTGAACATTTGTGAACCCTTTAGAACAGTGTTTTCCAAACTTGGCAAGAATTCCCCAGGCAGCATGGTGGCTGGGGAATTCTGGAAGTTGAAGTCCACACATCTTAAAGTTGCCAAGTTTGGAAAACACTGTCTCAGAACGATGTGTAATCATACATTACTGTGGCCTACAATGTAATCTGATTTTCATAAACGAACATCCAATATAATGTATTGTGTCGTATTTTACTGAACACACTTGAGCCAACGCTCACTGTCTTTATTGGAGAGTATATGAACTTTACATTTAGTAGTGGGTGGCATTTCCTTTAGCAGCAATTTCAATCAAAAGTTTCCTGTACTTGTTGATCAACCCTGCACATCAGCCTGAAGATATTCTCTTCTTTACAGAACTGCTTCAACTCATTCATCCTTTTTCCAAAATACTAATTTGCTCCAAAGTATATTTTAGAATACACAAACATTAGAAAATTTTAAAAAATACCTTTTGGGGGCGAAACATTTCAGATGCAATAATGATGCATCAAGATCAAAGTATCCTGTTTGTGTTTTTCTTTCAGGAACCTGAAAAGGCAGAAACACAGTACGTTTTTGCACTGCAAGACAGAGTATGAAATTTTAGTGAATACAACATTGATGGTGATAACTGAAATTAAACAATGGAGACCACCACCAATTGGCCAGATGAGACGTATGTCTCCAGGTGCCAGAACTGGAGCTTTCAAGCAGATATTCTGAAGGCCAAATATGATGGATTGCTTCACCACTACCACTACTACCACCATCATGATTTGATACAGTGCTACAATTGTCATGATGCAGAGTGACTTTACTGAATTTAATTGGAATCAATATACATAAGATATGCCAATCCAGAAATATATCTATGTTCAAATATATTTCCACCTCAGTTTGTGCAATGATTACTTAGTTTTAAAGAATGGCACATGAATTATGCAACTGGAAACTAACTCAAAAAGGGATCTGCATGGAATTGTGAAAAAAGGTGGCATAGAGGAAAAAACAAAGTCGTCTACACATAATGCTATAGAATATCCACAGTTGTAGTACATTTAGAACCAGAGAGAGGTTCACATTCTAAACAGCTGGACATTCCTCCTTTCTCACTTAAGAGAACCAGCCTCTTCACCAGTTCATCCAGAATCCATGAGTACAGCAGAGAAAGTCCCCGCCTTAAGGACCTGGGAGATAAATTGAATCCTAAAGGGGGAAAACAATCCAGTAGCTGAGATTTCTGTAACCTTATCCTATCCTCTTTTAATACATCTTGGTAAAGAAGTCCTGAAAGAATCTTGCTTTCTGTGGAGGTGGGGCAGTAAAGAACTTGACAAAAGTACTTCTAAGCTTCTGCAAATGTAATTGGGACATCAACACTCAAAACAGCTATCAAACTAAGCATTTTTTCAAATTTAATCTTTGTTTTGTTTATATTTGTAAAAAGCAGTAAAATATTTGTACCACCTATTTATTTATTTGCCTGCATTCTTTATATTTTATTGTAAACCACCCAGAGTTGCTCTCTGAGTGAGATGAGCGGTGACTAAATATGAAATATAAATAATGTAACATAACATACCGTATCAATACTGCCAAATAACCTCTGGGTGTTTTGCAGTATAAAAAAATTAAAATGCACAAACAAAACACAACATCTTTACCCAATTATGAAATTAGTTACGTAAAGCGTTTATAAGCTATTATTGAAAAACCTGGAAAACAAAGGAAAGATGGAGCATGGCTCTAAAATAGCAACTTACAGGACTGGAAAGGAGAGGCAATCCAGTTCGAGGGTGGAAGGCCTTAGTAGACGTCCCATCCAAGTGGTGAAAATTACTTTTGCGCCACACATGCTTGAGTGGTATTGTTTTCTGTCCAAACAAGACGACAACATCCTGTTATAAAGGGTGCAATTATGACTCCATTTTCCTAAGTACTTTAGGATGATAGCCGGGCACAGGTTTCTCATGGACAATCCCCATCCTACGGATATCTAATCTTTAAAACAACTTAGGAGATAATTTATTCCTACTTATTCCTTTGCTGATGGAACTACAGATCAAGGAAACTCAGGAAACATTGTCCTATCATAATACCTGCTGCATTCCCTTTGTAGATGTGCTTTCAATGGTAACTTCTTTTAAAAGATGACAGTTGGCTTCAGAGGGCTAAAATGCCACAAATGAAACTAATTTATATTTTGATTCAAGTATAAAGGACACGCTGGTTCACTTTCTATTCTCATTACCATAGCAAATAGGGATATTTTATTTGTAAAATACGGTGTCCATTATATAGCATGAATCTTAGGATTGCCAAGTAAAGATGGAAAAATTCCATGGGCCAAGATGCTTTTCCTTGAGAAAGTTGCCTTGTTTGAGATGGGCGGCCATATAAATGCGAGCAATAAAGACACAAATAAATAAATAATGCAATAAGCTTTCAGCAGCACAGTAGCCAAGTCACAACTTTCCTACGTACGCTCTACATGTATTATTAACAAAACCAATAAAGCATTTATGGATATTCAGCTTCACGCTCAATAAAATTTTGTGAAGTATAAGGATTTCGGTCACCCACTTTACAGAATTATGTATGGTTAAAAATCAAGCCAAAAGAAAGAAAAATCCCCTCCTGAAAACAATTAACACTGCTTCAGCGAGAAAACAGTGTCAAGTGTCTGCACACATCTTTCTTATTCCTCATGTTGCTAAAGTTTGTTCCCCTGGGTGCTGTCATTTTGAGTGTGTGTGTGTATATTACACCCACACGCTATAGGCAGAGATTAACTTTTTTCTAAGTCATCTTCAGTGCTTTAGGGAGGAACATACAACAGAAACTGAACATATGTAAATTAAGTATCACCCACCAGCACCTCTGCGTTCTTCTTTTGTTCAAACGAGGCAGCCAAGGAACCTTCTACAGGCTTCTTCTGACAATGCTTCTGTCCTTCATAGTACGTTGGCTCTTCATTCTCATCATTTGTATTTTTCACTTTGTCTTGTTTATTTTTGCATTTGAGAATTTCATGGTCTTTGTGCAAATAGTTTTCAATACTAGTCAGCTGAGAGTTTTGTTCACCGATATTTGATTGTTTGGATTCTTTATTTAAGCGCTTAGGCTCGTATCTGTGCCAGCTGTCAGATGCCTGCACTGCAGCCACCTTCACGTTTTCAAGTATTCTGTACCGATCCAACTGGGGACTATTTGAACAGTGTGGGTTACTATTTTCACAAGAGATTGTTGTGTCTTTAAATTTACTTCTACAAACCAGTTCATTACTACAACTGAAATGTGAACACTGCTTGGCAATACCTCTCTTTGCTACTTGAGGCTTATGGGGACAACCAGAAAGCACAGACTCTGATTTATCTGTCAATTCTGATTTATAACCTTCTTTGCTACATGACTGGGTCATGCAAGTTGGAGGACTTTTACTTCTGCTGGAAGGAGACTGATGAAATGTGTTTTGGACTACTTCACTGGTCTCTGCTAGCAGCAGCTTTCTTCTAAAATGAGAGTTGGGAGATACCTTCTGGTCTACATCGTATCTAAGCGAATGCAATGGGGTTGTTGATGTTTTAACTTTTGTTTTGGGGTTATCTGCTGATAAAGCCAATCTAGAATTAGAGAAGGAATCAGAGGAGACTTCCTTGTTTTTCTTCAGCAGGCTGTCCTCTTCACAGGAACCATGAAAAGCCTTTGGATTAAGTGCGCTAATGTCATGAAAACTGAACACAGGACGTGCAACTTGTGGTATCGGGGGATCACAGTGAATCAAATGTTGGGCAATCCTTGTTATAACCTCCTGCCTCTCTTGAAGCAAAGAGCTTATGAGCGGGTTAGTTTCCTCTCTCACTTGGCGGAAGCACTGGTTCATGGGGACACAGGAGTGAGACAAGGGCGTTTCTGGTATTATTTGGGCTTTTCCAACGTTCTCTGAAGAACTGTGTTCCAAGTTAGCAGCAGAAGAGGACAATTCTCTTCCTTTCTTCAGCAAGCTTTTCTCTTCATAGGCATGATGGAGGGCCTTGGTGTTTGCCACACCCTTGTCATTTGTACCAAAAGCCTTCCTCGTGACAGGCGATGCTGCTGGATCACAGTGAACGAGATGCTGGGCAATCCTTGCTATAACTTCATGCCGCTCTTGGAGTAAAGACCCTATCAAAGGGATAGACTCTCCCAATGGCTGGCGGGAAGAGTAGCCATTATGAACATGGGTATCAGCCAGGCCAGATGATTTTAAAGCTCTCTCTGATGTTTCTTTCAATACTGTCCTACTGTCCACAGCAGCGGTGTAGCCCGGAACTTTAGATTCTAATGATCCAAAGTCAGATCCAAGGCCAGTTAATGGAAAAAGTTTCAGGTTTCTGACAGTGGGATTAAACTCAGGGCCTTGTTTCATACCAAGCACACTTTCAGCCCACATCAGTTTGCCACAAGAATGCTGTGAGATGGGCACACTGGACTGTTCGGTCTTAACGAAATCACAGTGCTGATATACTTTATCCTCTTCTCTTCTCTTTTCATAGAAGCCAAAGTTGGTATGGATACTGCAAGTCAGGACTGGGTAGTTAGATTGTCTAGGCAAAGACTGGACACTGACTTTCAAGGCCACATTGTGAGAAACGTTGGGGACAGGGAAAAGGTGTTCCGTTGGTGCCTGGGAAAACGTCCACTGCAGATCCACATGAGCGGCGCTTACTCTGAAAAATTAAAAGCAAGATACAATTTCAAAGCCAGCTCATGACATAATTTAGTGCAATTCGCATTCTAGTTCCTGAGGCTTTGGGCACACAATATAAAATAACGACTTTCTAAAAATAAAGCTAAACCTCTCCTAAATGGGATCATGCAGACTAATGGAATCAAAAGTAGCATGTAAAAGCATACTTCTCATCATCACAGGCCTGCTGAGAATGAACAGAGGGTGTTTTCTGCTGAAAACCTACCTGTAAAGAATATTACGAGGCGCTGCTCCATGTGAAACACTCAGCCAAGCACTTAACTGAGAAAAGAACACAAAAGAGCGGACAGCCAATAAGAGGGTCTTCTCTTCAATAAATCGATCACCACTTCTAAAAACATATCAAAGAGAAACATACATATTGATGAAAAATACACAGAAATGGCAGAACAACGTAGCCGAATGCAATTATCCTCCCCAAATAAAAGATCTGGCATATTCCCCATAACCAAATCATTCATGACCATTTTTCCCCTTTCGTATTATTGCCAAGCAAACTGCACGGACACATTCATGTACTGAGAATCCACCTTGACTCAACGGAACTATAATTTTAATCCAGATGTACTACTGACTTTCCACCTTATGTGGCAATTGGCTTCTAGCAATTTCAAGACGTGAATACATAGTGCTGGGAAGTGGAAAGCTGTTTGCCTATTCAATGAATATATGCAACTGTAGGGGAAAAAAAACAGATTCTGCCTTACTAGCGCCTATTACCTAGTTCATATAATTTGAATTCAGTTAACTGATGATTGACTACTGATTTATATTCATCCATCCATCCATCCATCCACCTTCTAGGCTCCCTGATTCCAATAACAATTTTGGGAGGCTTCACAATAAAAACCGACAGAGATATTATCACAGAGGGAGCAAATCCAAAAAACACTTGTGCTACCTCCAAACCACACATTAATCAAAGTCTGGGGGGAGAGCCAGGTCTTTAAAGCTTGTTTACAGGTAGGGAGAGTGGGGACTGTATGATTCTCTGAAGGGAGGCTGTTCCAGAGGACAGGGGCAACAACAGAGAAGGTTCCCTTCCTGGATCCTGCTAGGGGGATGCATTGAAACAGCTGGATCATATGGGATGGGCAGACACTATGGGAGACAGGCAGTCCCTCTGATAACTAAGCCCTATGCTGAGTAGAGCTCAGGTAATGACGAGCACCTTGGATTTTATCCGTACGTTTACTGGTAACCAGTACAGCTCAAAAAACAGAGGAGTTATAAAGTCATAGCAAGGCTAGCTATGACTATATATTTTTCATTATCGTGCCACTGTTTCTGGCCCAGAAACAGCTTCTGAATGGTCTTCAAGGGCAGCCCCATGTAGAATGCACTGTGATAGTCCATCTGTGAGGTAATTTTTTTTACTTGCACCTGAACTTAAATGTTGAAGTTTTAATTCTGTTTGTTAAAAAAAAAAACTGTTTTTATACCACTATAACCCTCCAAATCCTTGCCCCGACCTTCACTAACTCCAATAAAAATCAACTTGCCTTGAAAATCAGTATCTACTTTGCATGAAAAGTAGTAAGGAATGTTACAAAATGGAAATTTTTGAAAGCTTGCAGTAAACTTCAGTCCAGACCAACTCACATAATAAAAAAACTTACTGTCGTGGAACTGGCTCCAAAATCCACCTTTCCAACAACAATGCATCTTGCTTGATTGCAGGATCATTTAAGTCATTCCCTTCGGTGGTGGGTCCTTCATCACTATAGCAACAGTCTGGAAGTAGCATCACTTCTATCATAATAGGGATATTATTCTTCCACAGCAGTGCAACTTCAGATCGGGTATGCCTAGCTTGACGGCACTTGAACAAAAGAATCAAACAACCCAATATTACATTTACATCAGCCTGTGAATAAACCACATGGATCTTTCCCAACTCTAATAATGCAAAATGGAAGTGGCAAAAGTCTGTAATGCATTTTTGAGAGGTTAACTCCATTTATCAAACCCTGTGGTTTTCAGTTAATCCAGCTGACACCATTATAATGTATAAGAAGTTAATTTGGCAGACCCACAATCAAATGTATTTACTTTCTAAATACATTGCTTGCCTAACATAAACAGGAGATAAAATAGAGTTGGCCAAACAGTGAGAGACTGAACCATAAATAACAGGGATTCAATCATTTTTTAATAACAGTATACATTTATTGATACTGCCCTTTCTGAATTATTTCAGATTCTACTTTCAGCTGTTCTACACCCTATGCTCAGAAAGGAGGAATATAAATTGAAATAATTATTACTGTTTTATCATCACTGAATATTAGAGGATAAAATACAGCCCGGCCTGATCTAGAGATTCAAACTTGAATATATCATTCAGGTTTTGTTGCTGGTGGTTTTACTATTTTTCTACAAGTTAGAGAATTCTTGTGTGATGAAACCTCCTATCACTTAACCTCCATACATTTGACCAATGAGTAAAACAGGGTTTTGAGAAGGTTAGCAACAGTTTAATACATTCTCAAACAACAAGCACCAAAAGCATTTCATTCAATGCATCAGTGATGGTATGTTATAGTATTCAATGCTGATTTTCCAGAAGAACCAACTGGCCAACAATCGTAAGCATGGATCATCATACCTGAGCCAATTTGTCACTGCATTCATGTTTAGTTGTTATTGGTTGACTTGACTGTGCTGG
Source organism: Candoia aspera (assembly GCF_035149785.1). NCBI lineage: Eukaryota > Metazoa > Chordata > Lepidosauria > Squamata > Candoiidae > Candoia > Candoia aspera. Next base: position 7,915,690 of record NC_086165.1, on the reverse strand, counting down.
AGGGCAGTGGAAACCTTCAGTCCTGCCCTTAATCGAGTATTCTGGTGTTCTACCTTCAGTAATCAGCAAGGCCAAGTTGACAAGGAATTCCTCAGCTTCATATTCAAAGTATTCATCTAAGGTGTCTTAATAGAGAAAACAAAGGATCCAGTTATATAAACTATAATTAGTTTATATAAATAGCTTGAAGTATACATGTGTGTGTGTGCTCATACATTTAATTTTCTTCAACAAAACCCAACCATGTTTTTATACTGCTACACATGTTCTTTTTATCTTGTAAAGAATAAATTCTTGGTGACCACATCAACACATCTAGATAACAACAACAATCCTGGTAACAATAAGGAAGTGACCCAACCCGCTTAGCTTTTGAGATCAGCTAAGGTCAGCTAGGTGCTGCCTAGTGGTGGCTTCATGGATACCACCATGTAGTTTTCTTGACAAAATAAGGAGTGGTTGGCTCCTTCCTTCTTTCAGGATTTTTCTTCTTGACTTTTCAGCCTAGCCTACAATCCTGGGCTTTCTTAGTGGTTTCCCATCCATGCACTAAGCAGGCACAACCTTTTTCAAGATCAGGCAGGGTGGGCAGGTCCTTTTATCTGCTAAACCAGCTTAAGCTATTTTCAGCTTTGTTAATTAAAAGTTTATGTAGTTGAATCCTCTTGTTTACTGCTGATCAAGGGATATATATTATCTCACTAAAAGATCAAGGCATCAGTGTTAGAAGCCAAATTTTCTTAAATGGATAAACTCTGCACTATTTCAAAAAAAAAACATGCCAAGATTATTACCTATAAATACGGGACCCGTCGATATGAGAAACATTCTAGCTCAAAGGCTCATAGAGCTCAGTGTTCCTAAGTGGCAGGAGTATTCTAAGATTATGTTTTTCCTGGGGTTTAAGATGGAACTTTCATTGTTAGAACACATGTGAAGAATAATAATTCTGCATTGTATCAGTGTCCTGTTAAATCAGGAACATATAAGAATGTAGAAACTGAAGTATTTTTTAGATGAGAAGGTATCTTATCTTTATAAATACCATTTCAGGTAAATTTTGAAGAACTTGCTCACCTATCATTTTAATGATTTTTAAAAGCTTTGACTAATGGGCATCTTCTTTCCCAAGCTAGCTTTGCAAGGAACAGAGTATTAATTGTTACAGTGCAAGTCTAGTCTAAACTAATACAAAGAAATAAAATTCAGCAATTCTCAGTAGATAAAGCAGCAGCTGGCAGTGTCTTCAAAAATTATGCATCTGCTGGAATTATGTAACTAATTGTTATGTTTTTATCACAATCACCCCAGTATGACACACTGAAGACTGCATTTGCACCCTGCTTTAGTGTCTAAGCATTTTTAATTATTGTAAGTTTATGATTCATAAAAGTTTAGTTACAGAAGAACACAACCTTTTAACGCCAGCTTCTCGAACTAGTTAAATATGATTTCTAATACAGCAAACCAAGGGACAGTATCATGATAAGGCAATTTGCTTGGCAGTGAATTAAGAATCTAAAATGCTAGTATGTGAATCCACAACTACGTTAGAAGGCCAAATAAATAGCCTTTATATTTCCTTTGCATAATCTGATATTAACTTACTACTTTACTGGTATAAAACAATGAACTGTATCCATATTTCGTTATATGTTTCATCTACAGTACTGTAACCAATTGGATTTCAACCACATCTAACATGTCCCATTGATTGTTATGGTTTTATTCCAAATCTGACTAACTCTGGATTCCTCCATGTAGGAAAAATGGATTTCTAACATGATTCAGTTCTGTTTCCCAGAGTATACAAAGTGGCTTACAGAACACTGGTTTAGTACAAACACACTCAAAATATAACAATCTGGAAACATTATCAACATGCCAAAGAAACAGCTGCAGAAATCCTGTTAAAAATAGCATTCTGAAGAGTGCTCCCTAAATAAAATGAGTTTTGCCACTCCTTAAAAGCCAGCAAGAGGCTAGGCATACCTTTCTTGTAATGACAATCTCAAATCCTTTGTGTCACTGCTGATAATGCTGCCTATCATCTTGATCTTAGATAGGAAAGAGATTTAAGGTGGTGGGAGGGAAGGAGAAGGATGAGGTGCTGTTGATGCATTTTGCTTCCAGCCAATCTAAAGCTTCTATAGGGTCACAACCAGCATTCAGATCATGTACAAATCCAAAAGCAACACAGATATCAGGCAGATCCCCCTTAGGATTCAAAGTAAGATAGCTTTTGTCTGCATTGTGATGGTAATTCAAATCCGAACTTTGTATATCTACAACACAATCTGATGCATGTTTGCTCCTATTCAGCAGGGTTTCCTTTATTATCTAGTAAATGTTTCAGACTGCAGTTTTAAACAATACTGTTGTAAATTAGAGAATAGATAACAGATTTTTAGTAAAAAAAAACAGTGAAGAAATATGGAATATTTCTATTTAACACATGAAAGCTAGGAAAATCTGGAACAGCAATTTACGATTGAGTAGTCTGAATAGGCCCTTTTTAAAATTGGTAACTGAACATTACCTCTTTGTCTAAGTATTGTAAATACTTCAAACTATTTCATAAGCTTAAGAAATTCTGAATTTCACTCTAAGGCCTGTTATCTAAAATCAGAATCATAATATAATACTTTCCCAGTCCCATCTAGCCAAATTCATGCAGTTGCCCAGAATAAATTTTCACGTAATAGGTCATAACCAGGAGTAAACCGTGGTATTATACAATACCTTCCAAATATATGCAGCAGTCATTGTATATGTGTGTTCAAATGCCTCAGAAGTGCAATCCATCCAACACAGAAAAATAAAGCAGACGCTTTTCAATCAAGCTTGATCTGGGAAATGTCCATGTAATAATATACATTCATGGAATTTTCTTGGAAGCAATATTCAAGTATTTTGCCATTGCTTTTGGATATGTTTTGCCTTTTTCCAGCAAGTCCAGCAAGTTTTGTTTTTCAACTTTCCAGTCTAGCTTACTGCCCAGGTGGCTTCCCATCCGAGTACTAACCTGGTCTGCTTAGCATTTTGAGAGCATAAATGTTCCATTAGGTGGTATAGCTTGAGTGAGAGTCTCCATCAGATGGGAACTCAAGATGGGCAGCATAAATTCACCACCTTTGTGTGTCAAGAATATAGAGTTATTAGTTTTAGTTTTAAGAATGCCTATTATTTATACATAACTGTGAAACCAGAAGAATATGGTCAAAAATTGATCATCCTATTCACTGAGCCAATTAATAGATTAATTCTATTTATAGATCACACTAATCATCTGGTTTTACTCCATAAATCATGGTTAAATAAATCATAAATTAATGTGATACACAAACCAACTGACTATCATGAAAAAAATAATGTATCTTCAAACTTAGACGAGATCAAAATCTTTATGAATAGTGCACACAATAAAGAGGAAAAGTCAGTAAGAGGCATTTAAACTGCTTCCAAACACACACACTGTTGTGTGCAATAATTGAGGGATAAACCAGAACAGGGAGATGAAACTGAAGAAGGAGGTACATCCCAAGTTGTGTAAGGTGCTTTTTCAACAAGTTTGGACAATGTTGGTTCTACTGATCTCTTGCCTAGCAGGGATCAGGTCACATCAATCCTTCCGTTGGCCACAATCAGCATACTAAGAAAGCCATTCAAGCTATTACATTTAATAGATTATCTCCTCTGAAACAAGCCCAGGAAGGGAGGGAGGGAGGGAGGGAGGAAGGATTCAGCTTTGTTTTCTGTTTAGACTGGCCACAAAGGCAGTAAATGATAAATCTTTAAAAAAAAGATTATTTCAAAGAATGGTCTACAAATCTCTTCAAATATGGAATGAACCTGAGATTTCAGAAATACAAACATTTAAGCAAGCAATACAGGATTTGCCCATTATTTTTTAAAGTGCCATTTCTTTTATTTCATTGATTAATAATTCCATAAAGTTTCAGGTCTACATGTTACAGAACAGATACAAGATCATTTTCCCAAGTTCTTTAGAAAAAGAGGCTAGAAGACATATACGAGAAATACGTATATATCACGTATAAATGCATAATGAGAAAATGGTCTGTTTCCTTAAACAATACAACTTACTTCTTGCACAAGCCCTCAGATAATCTGAGGCTCCCTATCAGGAAGTCTTATTATTATAGTCTTGTGATCAACATTCAACTAAAACAGGATAAAATTCCAAAACACAAGCTCTGACCTCAGTAACACTTTCTTCCTTCTCACTATAGTCATATCTGTGCACCAATTCAGGATCACGTGGCATGCAAGTGTTACAGTCGACTCTGGTCCAGAAAACTTCCTTTGCTTTTCATTATAAAAGTCTAGCACGACTACTTCTTAGGAATAACCTCCACAGAGCAATATCTATTTAGCTATCTGAGGCTTGCACTATTTGCAACTGACCAAGCTGAATCCATACCATCACCATGCACTGTGCCCAGACATGTGCTTGGAGAATCTCTTATCACCCACACACACGCGCACACACTAGGGCTGCATGCAAAGCCACAAACAAACACTTAACTAAACATGTTGTGCAAATACAGCCTAAATGTATTGCAAGCCCTACAGCACTGGATTTTCCTAGAGGTCCCCCATTCAATCAGGTTAATAAGAAATAAGAACATATTTAATAAGAACATTTATTAAATTTATGTATTATTTCTTAATAAGAACATCAGCTATACATAGCTGAAAAGGCAGGTATTTCCTTGACTCTCTAGCACTTGCATAAAGTCCAAATTGGCCAATATACTAATATCACTTCAACATCTCATGCCTTTGATGCTTAATTATAGTTCTATTTTGCAATGTACAATATTAATAGACATATATACATATACAAAAAAATCTGTATCTTTAAAATAATGAATGCTAAGGTAAAAAAAAAAAAAGGAAATGATTCCTTTTATGAAAGTTGACGTTTGAAGCCACAAAGCACAGGATGATCTACAAAAGGATCCTTGCACAGCTCTGACCTAGTTTCACCCTTCTTATCCCAGGGAGTTAACCCAGTTGCAAGCCTTTCCTGCAGGAAGGTTATTACTGAATATGTGTTTTTTAACAGCCAGGGCAGCATATTCTTAGAACACATTTTCTGAGAGAAAGGATTCACCGCTCAAAACAAGCTTCTCCACTGTCGGTTAGTCCCAGTATCCTCTGAACCTCCTATCAGAACAGGCTCAGGGCTGCATGGCTTTTTCTAAACAACAGCTGTGTTCTTCCAGTCCTGAACAAGAAAAAGGAAAGGAGACCTAGTCTCAACATGAAATATAGTAAGAAATTAGTAACATTCAGGAAAACTCTAAGATTTCAGGTAATGTGTTTCTTATTTAGAGAGGACTGGAAAAAACAAAACTTTTAAGCTGGTTACTCTTCCAGATTTTGCTGCCAATGAATGAATATATTTCCAGCATATTCGGGGACATGAATGGTTGTACAGTCCTACTCAGCCTTGAGAAATGTTTTAGTCATTGCTTTTATCCAAACTGCTCACCATACTCTGATACAAAAGTCACTAACGGAAGTCACACAATTAAGTGGGGAATATTATAATCCTTTTTAGATTCTGGAACTGCTTCTTTTCCCTCCAGGTTATGCTTGCTTATTAAAGCCTCTTCTGGAGAAAAAGAAAAAAGATACTCCCTAAAGTTAAACTGGTTCTAAAACATTTTTTTAAAAAGCCCTCGTATTTTATCCCAAGCTTTATATATCTATCATCAATCTTCTGCCTGTATTGCACATTTGAGACTAGAAGACACATTACTGCTGTGCTAGCATGACAGTCAACTAACCATCAATTAATTAGTCAACCAACACATTGGGTTTGTACAACACACTGACCCACAAACAAGCTACTTCAGATCTGCACAAAACACAGACCAGCCAGCCATATTTTAGCTTATTACATAATGCAGACTCAGCCACCGTTGGCTAAATCCCACCTCCACAACACAGTTGATACATAGCCCTATAAATATTGGGAAATGGTGGTCACTTGTTCAGACTTAGTTTCTTGAAGCAAATCCCCCATTTTTAGCTCATGTTTAGATTATATTTTCCAGTGCCTAAACTGGAAACATCTTTGGAAATGAACAAGAAACACTCATTTAACATACAACCATTAAGGAAATTTTTCTCCTGCCTCTACAGATTTCTGCTTCTTAAACAAAGACTCCAAAGATACATTGCATAAGACTGCACAGAAATAATAGAACTGTTTGCTTTGCGTAAGTTTAGCTGTAGGTATTGCCCAGAGTTTTGCCATTAATTCTGTGGTAAAATATAGTGAAAGTGAGGATAACATTCATATCTTACTACGTCCAGAAATGTGAGAAGTCCTGCTTTGCTTTCCATTCACTATTTTGCATCTCCAAAGGCATCCACTCCCAACTCCAAGCTGCTATAAAATGGCTGCTGACCCTTGACATCACAAAAGACACATATAGACACCATGATGGTAAATAAGAACTCTGCTCAATCGCTCACGTTCGACATCTCCAGCTCTGGGTCAGAAGTGATGACTGCTCTCTGGTTTAGAGTGAGTTTACCCGTCATGCTCAACCAGGTATTTCAATGTTTAGATTAGCATATTGTATGAATTCACTGAAATTCATTTAACTATGGTTAAATAAATCATGGTTTAGTGTGTGAACACAGCCATTTTGATCAAAATTCAAATTGAATCAACCCTACAAAGAAATCTGACAATGTAAGTACTTAGTTATTACCAAGAGAGAGTTTACACACAAAATATACTTATTTGGGTTTATATATACAGTAAGGAAACATTTGGTTTTAAAACAAGGCAGCCTAAGTTAGAAATATCCAGTGTGAGTAGTGCATATGAAAACACCATAACTCAGCCTAGCAATATGGGCAAACAATAACATGTATGTGGAAATAATTCTTATTCCAGTGTAATTCAACTTATTTATACAGAAGCAGTAGCTATATCCATGGAGAAGAAAAGGTACATCCACTCCAATGAACCAAGAATGTTGCTACGCTAGTCTATATAGGAATATTTGGCCTCCAAATGTTACTGAACTACAACTCCCAGCATCCTTGACTACTGACTATGACATCCAGAGAGTGACTAATTTCTCACCATTGTATTACTGAATCTTTACATTGCACTAGAAAGATTTCAGTAATGTGATACTGCCTACAATGACCAAGGTCAAACATTCTCAAGTTTTCCATAGTTTATCTCCCCACCAACTGACGTTAAATGTTTGGTACATTTGCAAAGCTTCCTAACTGCTAAAACCTGAGAAATTCAAGCCTGTGAATTTGTTTCTACGACAAAGACCTAAGTAGATTCAAAGGGCATGTTTATCCATAATTGTACTAGGATAGCCTAAAAGGGGTGTTGCTTTCTATAATCTCTGCTATACTATTTCTGATTAAAGCATAGTATTTTTCTAACTGTGAAACACGAGAGTCCAATGGAAATATTCTTCTCCCACACTCCCTCCATGAAGAATGTAAACAGAGATTACAATGATCACTTAAATCAAATGTCTATACCTTCTGAGCTACTAAGATGTTGAATATAGAGCGAAAATTAGCTAATCGTGATTTTTTTCTATTTCTTTGGAAACCTTATGTCTCCCACACAGGGCAACAATGAAAGGTGATGTGTTGGCTTTTTGTGTTTCCTTACCTCCCCCACCCTTTGTTGAGTAGTAGCTTAAAAAAAGATACATACCACCAGTCTGATTTCAAGTCATGACTATGTTTTAAATAATTGTATCAACTTTTCTGTGAATTGTATAATACCAAACTGTGAATTCACAACTATGACACATGATTTTCAGGAATCAGTAATAATTTCTCCATGCTTTGAAATTTTACCTATGCACACAAAAGAATACACAGTTAATCTTACATTTTAACAGTGAATAATAAGGCATCTATGGCTATTACCTGCTCTTTATCATAAACCCGTGTCACAAAAAAAATACCCAAGCAGGTTTGATATTCCAAAGCCGGTGTATTTGAACAGGTATATCTCTAGAACACTACGGGAAGAGAGAATATGTAGCAATGCAAAATCTCAACTCAGTACGTGATGCTATCACTTCAGTGGTGTTCAAACAATTGTAGGCTTTGAGATTAATAATGGGGCTATTCGATAATCAAAAAGCACGGCTCAACTTCACCAAAGTGTTTTATTCCTTTGTGAAATGTTACTTCTAGAAGAATTTGACCACATCTTTCCCCTCTTATCATTTCTCCTTCCTCCTTTGTTCAGAATCAACAATATTTAACTCTTTCCAATATTCTTTGTCCTCAGAAGTGAGCTTAAAAACTGTTAAAATTATCCATGGGTATTATTTTCATGTAGACAAAGAAACTGCAGCCTATGGTTAACTCCAGTTCAAAGAAGAAGAAGAAGAAGAAGAAGAAGAAGAAGGAGGAGGAGGAGGAGGAGGAGGAAAAAACAGACACATTTGGGTTCATAAACAACTTAAGAGCGTTTAAGCATTTAGAATTATTTCTTTTTGATTACACACCTTCTCTGTGCAGCCCTTTGTTTCCACTGTAAACCATACTGGAATCGTGGTGGAAAAGAAGGTGCCCTGGCAGCAGAAGGGACTACACTGTCAGTGTCACGAGGATCCAGATGTCTGCAGTAGCGAACACAAAAATGTTCAGCTTTGGGTACATATTCAGCCTTTCTGTGCAAGACATTTTTTCCACAAAGAAGGCAGAGTAAAGAGTGCACATAGCAACAGAGCTCGCAGCTGATTGGACGGAAGGCATGCTTCAAGCCTCCGCTGCTCGCAAGGGCTACTCCAGTTTCCTGTCTGTTTGGCAGGAGTATCGTGTTTTCTTTTTGCCTCTTGTGAACCCAGCTGTGTTTGGGCAAGAGGAGAGGAAAGAAAAGCAGAACAACAAGGAACAGGACACCCTAAACATGGCACTGAAGGTTGCTGTCATTACCTACCCCTTTAAAAAAACAGCATTTTCCTCTTAAACATAAAACAGAGTCATACAAGGCAACTTTTCTCAAAAACCATTTTGCTGGCAATCCGTGTAATTTACAGGCCTTGTTAAAGAACAGAAACCACTGAGAAATGCCAGCTGATCCTTTGACTACTATTTCTGGGTCTACATAACAGAATCACACATAACCCAAAGAATGGAAGGAAGCCACCCATTCCAGGCATTTGCAGTCAGAAGGCAGGAGAGGAGAAAATATTCAAGATACAGGAAAGTTCTGAAGCCAGGTGTAAAGGAGGACTTTGAAGGAAAATGAATTAAGAAGCCAATGACACTGCCCATATCTGTTGAGAAGAAATGACTGGAACTCTTCTGCTTCCATGGTTTCTTTCTGATGCAATGAAATATGTAGACATTACACTACATTACACAACACCTAGTTTGTTTAACCATGGCTCACGGAACAAGCTGCAATTGGTTTGGCTCCCACAACACACTGAACCATCAACCATGGTTAATCAGCTGCAATAGTTAGGGGCACACAACATGTGAAGCCATGACTAAAGCAAAGCACATTAAGAGTTAGGATCTTTATGTCACCCAGTTACATTCTTATAACCTTACTTTCATACTGTATTTTTTTTCTGTCAAGAGAGTTTAACAGCCTTTAGAAATGCAGGCATCTATTAATGATTTTTTTCCCCATACAGGTTCTTTAAAACAATTTCCTTATAGAGAAATGTGTTATTTGTCCTTAACCCCCAAGTCTTTACCTCTATCTATAGCTGTATTTTAGTGAATCTAAAATATATCTATTGATTATGTGCCATCAAGTCGGTGTCAACTCTTAGCAACCACAGAGGGTTTTTTTCAGGTGATGATCTTCTTTTCCTTCCACCTTCCTAGCATCAGAGGTTTCTCCAGAGAGCTAGGTCTCCACATAATGTATGCAAAGTAGGATAATTTGAGCCTGGTCATTTGTATCTTGAGTAAGAACTCTGGGTTGATTTGTCTGATGATCCATTTGTTTGTTTTCTTGGCTGTCCATGATATTCTCGGAAGTAAATAGTTCTGTACTGAAGTTATATACGTTAGTTCAGGCCTTGAAACTGTCATCACAATCCAGTCTAATTCCAGTTCTTTTGGATTCTGCAAAAAGAGTCCTTGGACACATATTGTCAAAATATGGCATATGATCCTCTCCCCCTCAGTCCCAATGCCACATGCGAATGGCAAGATGGATGCTGCCCAGAACGATGGGCTCTGCAGAATTCAGGCTGGCCTCCAATTCAGCCTTCGGCCTGATCGCGCTCCCACTGCACTCACTGCCTAGATCCTCTGAAACATTGAGACTTGGCTTCCCCAGTTACTGCCATCACCTCTGTTGAGCAGAAAAACAGAGTCCCCAAGATATCAGTCACAGCTGCATTTGTCACCACTATAACCGAAACAAAACTCAACTCCAGCAGCTGATTGACAGCATCTCTAGCATAGCACTAAGTGCCCCCACTGCCATCAAACAGCTGATTGGCCGTGCTATTGCTGCTCTGCCACTAGCTCCTTGGTTGGCCCAGTCCATTGCACCATCTTGTCCAGCTCCCAAAGTCCTTCTTGGTTACAAGTCTAGCAGGAAATTAGCAAGAACAGTTACAAATGGAAAGTTAACAGCAGGTTAGGATTTCTTTCATTCCAAATATTCCAAACAGCATACCCGAGCAGCTACAAATCTTTCACAGTAGGCATGCATCTGTAATTTGTCAGTCTTGGAATAGTCTGAGCCTTATACTAAATCAGACAGCAGTTATTCTGTTCCACTTTTCCTAAATATAATTTTGTAGTCACGTTCATTGTTCAGTTCTGCTCCATTAAGAATCATCATTGGCAAATAATTGGGGTTACAGGGAAAACTATTTCAAGCCAGAAATGCTGGAAATAGAGATGGTACATCTGCAAGTTTCCTTGTAGAGAATACCAAAATGTTTGTTAATGCTAGGCACTGTACAAAAGGTATAATTTGGAACGCCAGTTAACATTTAAGATTTTCTAAGATTCTGAAAACAGACAAAAATGGTTCGAGACTGAATGTCTGAAATTGAACCCAACGTCATTTTATTCATGTTCCACTTGATCTCAATATTCCTTGATCAAAGGACTGTTATGCCAAAACCATGGTGTTAATAATTTCACTTACAATTATTAAAAACACACACACACACAAAAACCACAATTGGATGGGTTCATACGGTATATTAAGCCATAAACTGTGTTTAACACTTAGTATGTTTTACAAAATAAAATAAAATAAAATAAAATGATGGCTTAACAGTTAACTAGGTTTAGATTTTCTACACTCAGTTACAAAAAACTCACCGTAGTTTATACTACAGAATAAACAAAACAATCAGAACTCATTTTCATGTAAATTATATATTAAAAGCTATGATTTAAGATCTTTAACAGATGAGATGCTCTATGACACTCTACAGAATTTATATCTATGTTGTAAATTTGAAGTTAATAGGTAATTATATTAGACCCCATCATATGATGTCAGAAAGACGACTGCTTTTGAAATACATTTTTATCTAAGACAATACAGTTTAATTTAAAAAATGAATCAGAAGACAAACATCCAGCTTGCCAGCATGACATGCAGGGAGTGACTTACAGTATTTGGTAATAGTATGTAATAAGAGGAAGACAGTGCATCATAGTGCAAAACAAATTTTTTTACCTTAGCACAAGGTCACAGTGACCCCATAAAAAGGGCAAAACTGAGCAGGAAATGCAAATAGGCAGGAAAAATATCAGATCAGACAACATTATCCTCAAAACTCAACACTAGTGCTAAATTTAATCAACAATCTTTAATTGTAACTGCTTCCTTTCATATACAACACAAATTCTGAGTTCAGTATATGTTCTATCAATATATTTTGATTAGGAAAATAGACCAGTTGCTCACCGAGCAAAAAGTTAATTCACAGTAGGCAATACAGTGCACAGTGTACATTAGTCCTCAGCTAATCCAGGAAAAAATGAAATACCATGTCAAGGTCAAAGAGTCATAGATAACAATGGCAGATGCTGCCTACGTGAAGGCCCAACAGTCTAGCAACTACAAGGTTGCATTATTGGCTGGAAAGCTTACTATAGGGACCTAACAGTTTGAAATCTCTCTTGCATAATCCATCTCATTTTGTGTAGACGTAAACATACATCACAGATCCCTCCTCTGTATTTATTTCTCAGTACAATTCCACAGCCAGAAAAACAGCCAAAACAGCTTCCCTACTGCAACAGGAAACAGCATCACTTCCAGTGTACTCTCTCCTCCTTGCATATACCTGCGGCATCACTAACTAGAAGCACAAGTCTTTGCCGGAGTGTTGCCTGCTCAACAGGAAGTACATCATCTACAACTCATACACTTGTGTTTATTATTCATCTCCCAGAATCAAATCTAGCATTCCTCTCTGTGAAAATTAACCTTGCAGGCCTACACTGGGAAATACATTCCCCTGGTTGACTTCTAACACACATTGTGGTAAACCAGAACTGAAACAAATTCTAGTTTACTACTAAATAAGCAGGACTGCCCCTGCTTTTCTCTGGGAGCACAGGCAGGAAAACAAATGAGGCCCGTTCTGTCCATGGGTTATTTAGCAGTGTGTGCAAGGCGAGGAATTCTAATTTATTTCTTGTAAGTCAAGAACAAACGTAACCTGAATGGGGCTGCTGCATTCAGAAACTCTCCCTGCTAAGGAAGGAAGGAGTGGCAAGTGTTGGTTCATCTCTCTATATCTCAGCACATTTTATATCTCAATATATTTTGTTCTGTATTTTCCAGAGATGGAATTTATGCTGCTAAGCATTAATAGGATAACCATATTATGACAGCAAAACACTCTTAAATTGGCACTTTAAAAACGATGCATTGTTTAGTATTAGACAAAATAAATCAGTGAACTTCAGGGATATTCTAGCTAGTAATACAGAATAGTCACACTCTGAAAATTATTTGGAAGAAGTGCTTTGGACCAAGTGCAAGTGCAGCACCTCTCAGTTTTTCATTAAAGCGGTCACATCTTTTTTCAAGCTCACAAGAATTTCTTCCAAACCATTTTTAAGCTTGCCCTGTGGGTTAAACCGCTGAGCTGCTGAGCTTGCCGATCGGAAGGTCGGCGGTTCGAATCTGCATGATGGGGTGAGCTCCCGTTGCTAGTCCCAGCTCCTGCCAACCTAGCAGTTCGAAAACATGTGAGTAGATTAATAGGTACTGCTTCGGCAGGCAGGTAACGGCGTTCCGTTTAGTCATGCCGGCCACATGACCATGGAAGTGTCTACAGACAAACGCCGGCTCTTCAGCTTTGAAACAGAAATGAGCACCGCCCCCTAGAGTCGGACACGACTTGACTTAATGTCAAGGGAAACCTTTACCCTATCATAATACTAACAGCTCATCTCTTGGGATGTCCAATCCTAAATGCATTTTCTTTAAAATCAATTGAAAGTACTATTAAGGTAGAAGCTGCAAAATCTATACATTTCTGCAATATACTAAACAGTGTTTTTCTTGCAACACTTGAAAAGAAATAATCTCAGTTCCCACATGTGTATATTTACATTTCTGCCCTTCAAATATTAGTGTCATGGTCAATACAATGGGAAAATGCTGGCTCTCATTTTCAGAGAACCAAAGTGCAGTAATATTTATTTTTACTCAACCTTTAAACATCTGGTGATACTACTACTCACTGAAATCAAAGGGAAACTTAGAAATACTCAGCATTGGCAGGATCTGCCTTAGCACATTTCCACACAAGGGCTCTGCAGCAGTTTGACATCAGTTTTGTTTCTGCCTGATCACCCATCATCAGCTGGTTTGCTGAGTGCTGAGTTGATTTCTTTTGCTGGCTCCAAACTAGTTTATCCAAAAACATATCAAAGTTAGTTTGTTATAGTTTTGACAAGCTATGGTTTTGTGGAAATTATGGATAGACTTTTTTCTGACACAAATACTGCCTCACCCTACCTCTGGGGTCTTGGACTAAACCCATCCCTAGAGCTTCAGAACCTAGTGTTCCTAGTTTCTGCAGTTTAGAATGAATTCCTCCCTACCTTCCAGCTGCTACAACTACTGAAAAAAATGTTTTGCTGCAAAGGTGTTGACATACTGTTATTTCACCATAATGGTTCACAGTGGATTTTACATACAATGGAATGATAGAATTTGGAGCTATACACCTTCCCAACATATCAACAGCTCCAACTTTTCAATAAATGGCCCAACAGATGCACTGAAAACACGGACAGGAATTTAGGGGAATATCGACCATTGATTTTGCTCCCCTTCTGTGTGGACTGGAGAGATTTCTGTGTAATCTGTAGTGGCTGGGGGTAGGCATTGATTGATTTTTTAAAACATTTTTGCTAGCTGAAGGAATCCATATGGATCACGGTATTCTGACTTTTCAGAATTTTGAAACTGTGTTTTCCATACTACCATACTACTTACAAACTTCAAGAAACATTTTCAGTTCTTGCAGCTTTGTTAGCAATGTTTTCTAGGGCCCATTTAACTGCACTTCACTTTACATTATGTCTGGATCTAGTTAGTGCATTAATCTGGGGATATTTTTTGTATTGGGGTTTCCCTTGACATTAAGTCCAGTCGTGTCCGACTCTAGGGGGCGGTGCTCATCTCCGTTTCAAAGCCAGAGAGCCGGCGTTTGTCCGTAGACACTTCCATGGTCATGTGGCCGGCGTGACTAAATGGAACGCCGTTACCTGCCCGCCAAAGCGGTACCTATTAATCTACTCACATTTGCATGTTTTCGAACTGCTAGGTTGGCAGGAGCTGGGACTAGCAACGGGAGCTCACCCCGTCACGGGGATTCAAACCGCTGACCTTCTGATCGGCAAGCTCAGCAGTTTAACCCGCAGCACCACCACGACCCTTTTTATTTTTTGTATAGTTCTTCCATATTTGTGCCATCTTTTCTTTGTATCTTCCTTCCTTCCTTCTGTAGATATTTGCCTTCTATTGTATCCATCTTTGCATGAAAGGGTCCCATGATTCTTGTAATTTTCTTAAATAAATCTCTTGTCCTTCCCACTGATCGTTACCCTCAATTTGTTTGCATTGCTTATTAGATATAACTCCTTATTTTCTTCCCCTCTTCTAGAACTCACCAATTGGGCAAAATTTCCTGTCTGTTGCCTTTCCAATATATCAGACAGTCATTTTTCTTTTTCCTTTTTGTTGTTGTTGTTCATTTTATCTTCAATTATGTCGCACATTTCAAAATTCTTCAGGCACTTTATTAATGAAATCTAATCCATTAAATCTAGTCTTTACCTTCCTCAGATAATCATATGGAACACTGCTACAATGGTATCTGATTATTTTACTTTCTTTAGTTTAAGTCAGCAATTTAATTAAGATTACTAGTGAGCTACAAATCATTTTGTGAGGGACCTATAAGTAGAAACTAAATGAAAAAGGTGCAGAAATGCTAATTAGCTCTTACTTCAAAATTAAAACAAACCAGCAATAATGGAAATACTGTATAACAAGCAAAATTGTATGTCACAAAAAGTTTTTATCCATATATTTATCTAATAATCCCATTAATGGATACATTTCCTCATACAAATTGAAAGTTTAAATTAATGGGATTATTAATTTCATAACCATTATTTTGTTACACTCTGGCTCAACCATCTTTTACTGTTACCAAGTCTGAACCTTAATATTATTACCTGTTTTCTATAATGACCAATAAACATTTCTTTCCTCTCTCAAAACCAAGATTTTGGCTGTACCATTTCTTCATTTTCTACCTAAAATCCTATTTGAAATAAACAGGGTGCATGTACATTCAAACAGATGTTTTTTAGAATGTTTATTATATTCAAGGAAGAAAGCAAAAAGTGAAACCCAGTGCCAGTCATACTTTAAACAGAAATGCTGAACTCAATTTTGCTTAAGTTCTCCCTCAATTATTTAAGTTCCATTACATCAGTAGGTCTACTCAAATTAGTATTAAATCTGGGTCTAATTCAATACAGCTATTAATCACTAAGGTCTCATATATTAACATAGACAACAGCAACAAAATCTCATTTACAGCTTAATACTGCTTATTCCTGTTAGTCTGATATTAAACAGATTCTACTGCAGTTTAGTTAAAAGCCCTGCTCATCCAGCATCCTCCACTATTAATTTGCAACTAATGAAAGCACTTGATGGCACACTTGACTGGTTGCCTGTAGTGCAGCTGCTTTGTAAACACTGCATGATTGTGCCTTCATAAGAGCATCTGTAGATTAAACGTGGCACTTAGGCCACACTTTTAACCCCCTGTGGTCAAAGTGCAGCAACATTGTTAAATTAGATATACACAGTTCTAACTATAACTGAACCTGCTTTTAAAAAAAGTAAATTAAAATACATTTTACATTTATTAAACTCTTTGAACATCTTAGACACATTAAAGTTTCAATATGCTAAATATTGCTTTTCTACAGGAAATTTTAACTTATACTTCCTGCTTTACATGGACTACTTTAGAGATATCTAATTATAAAAGATCATTTGCCTCACAGCTGTACATTATCAAAATTTCAAATATGCATCAAGCTTCTGGACTATGAAAGGAGTTAGATATGAACCTTTAGTTACGTATCAGTATATTTTATAATTTATTCTATTCCTATGGGGAGTTTAGGCTGCAATACTAAAGGACACTTTGGAGGCTAAAGAACTGGGGTGCAAAAATCCATATGGCCACCAGCTGGCAGCAAAGAAACAGATACTTCATCCTTTGCTGCCATCTAGTGGCTGCCAAGATGTTTGCACCCCAGATTGGGTAGCCTTTAATATTGCTAGGGTATAAATCAAGTTAACCTGGATTTAGCATATATTTTAAAATGTAATATTCATTTGTGCCCCATCAATGTTTCTTCTTTTAAGTTTCAAGCAGCCTTAAAACAGTAAGATGTTTTTACTTGTATCCTGTCTCCTTAAGCAATTGAAGAAATACTTTAACTTATACTTTAAAAAAAAAAAAGCACTTCTGTATCTTAATACTCCTCAGCATCTGTGGTATTCTGCTGTTCAGCAGTTGAATTCAAAACACTCTAAGCCAAGGTTTGCTTAACCAGGGGTTACTGAACAAACTATAATTAGCTAGCTTGACACAACATGCTAAACCATAAATCATAATTTGCAAACCATAAGGGCTAGCTTCACACAAACAAGCACATAACAGCTTATGTGAACCCTGCCATAGACAGTTTAAGTGTTCTAAATTATAGCAAATGTTGAGACAGACCATCGTTCTAGTATGGGGTATTATTAAATTGACAATATAATCCTATTCAACAGGATGTCTGAGTTTTGAGAATTAAGTACTGTATGTTGTTACCTGAAAATATTTTTCAGGTTGGTTAATACAGTAAAATAGATTTCCAGCAGTAAATCCTTAACAGCTTATTTGCTATATTAGCAGTCATGGTTTAGTTAATGATAAGGAATTTCTTAAAACAGCTATATAAATTCTGAATTGGTGCATATTTGTCTTACTGAGCTTATCTCTAAACACAATTAGAGGTGAAACCAGAAAAGATCCTACCAGAATTGCTTACAAGAATTTAAATAGGTTTAACTGTTTTGCATTAGTTTCAGGCTATTATATTTGTGTGTATTACATAGAGATTGTTTTGCTACTTAATTCCTGATTATAATAAATATTTTTTATTTTTTAATTGTATGGTAATAGCTTCAGAAAAAATACTTAACATTTAAAATTACACTCTCTCAGAAGGCAAAAGGTGTTTTCCACAATGAGTTCCCATATCCCAGTTCCTGATTGACAAAATAAACCAAGTTAATTCAACAGCCTTAAATAAAAACATGTTAGAACAATATCCTAATTATCAGTTCCAGGTTTTAACCCTTCCTGATCAATTCCAAATTCCTTCATTTCTTTTTAGACTTAGGACCTCAACCAAACCACTTCCCAACAACACTGCTGTACGTTACAAAGCCACTTGCCCAATAATAAAACAGCAGAATTACAAAGCCACTTGCCCAATTATAAAACAACAGAAAGCAACAGGCTTTTCAAACTCATTTACCTCGATCCGGCTTCATTTTCACGCCAATCTTTTCTTCCTGGCAAGTCCCAGCAAAAGAGGCCTTCGGGTTCCCTGGCTGTTTTTCTCCCCTGGCCTTGGTAGTCTCCCTGATGTTGCTTCCCACCAGGTTCTTCCTCCGTTCGTCCTTTTCACTGGTGCCGTCAGAGACCCCAAAGCGGAAAAAAAAATCTAGCCCTTCTCCTTGGTAGCTTACAAAAATCGGTAGCAGCCAGGCCTCCTCCTGGCATTCATTGTGGTGGCAACAGCAGTTTGATAGAGAGGGAGAAGCTAAAGGCAGTCCGTCTCTCCCTCCCTCCCTCCCTGGAACCTACTTGCCAAAGTGTCCTCCTCTGACACGGCGTCTGAACCGGTCTATTTATAACCTGCCGGGGTAAACGCTTAAGACAACGAATGCTAACCCCCTCCCCTCTGCATCCACACGCGCACACCCAAATCAAAGGCTCCGAAGCCCAGAGCCTCCGGGCAGTGTCACCCCAGCCTGGAGTCCATGGCGTTATACCTGTTCTACCGCCCGCCGGGAGGAGGCCTCCCAGGCGCCCGACCTCCTCCTCCTCCTCCTCCTCCCCCGATTCTCTGCTCGCGTCTAGCCTAAATCATCCTTTTCAAACAGGGCAGTCTAGCAGGAGCGGCGGCTCGTCATCAAAGGAAGGAGGGGGAGCTCCTGAGACACACAACGCCGCCCGGCCGCGTCGCCGCTTAATCCCGGCGGGAGGAAAACATCCCCGTCCAGACGCAACGCGGCCGGATTCGGGGCAGGGAGTGACGCAAACTAACCCACGTCTGAACGGAGCTCCCCGCCACGCCTGGGGTCGAACGGGATCCGCGCCCCAGGGACCGACCCGGCGGGGAGCGGGGGACGAAAAGGGACGGGGAGGCTCACGGCCTCATTTCCGCCCAGCAACGGACGCCGCTCCGTCCCCGCCGCCTTCCCCCGCGAGGGGCCCGAGGAGCCGCCGCCGCCGCCGCCGCCCCCCCCCCGCCCGGCAGCGGCCCCTCCGCGAGCGCCTCCGCCTGGAACCGTCCCTCTCCCCGCCGCCACCACCGCCGCCCTCCCGGGAGGCGTCACAGCCTCATCACGCTGCGCCGCCCGCCTCCTGCTTCTCCTGCTCGTCGGCGGCGGCGACTCTCCTCCCTCGGCCAAGCCCGAGGGGGCCGGGGCGGCGGTGGGCCTCCGTCCTCGGCAGGAGCCAGCCGCGCCGGGGGGCTTCAGCCGCACGACGCCGCCCCTCGTCGCCCGCCGGGCTGGGGGCGCTCCCGCGGCGGCCGCAGGGGGTTCGCCATGGCTCCGCCGGGCCCTCCTCTCCCTCCTCCGCCGCGGCGCCTGACTAACTCTCCGCCTCCTGACACGCTTCGGGCGGCAGCCCAGCGGGCGCACGCAGCCCAGCCCCGCGGACACCGCGGCGGCCGGCGCAGGGTCTCAGCCCCGCCTCTCATGCGGCGGCGCCGAGCCCCTCGCGGAACGCCGCCCCACCGCCCGCCTTGGCCGCCATCCCGCCGCCCCCGCGCGCGCAGCGCCCCCGAGACTGGCCGGTTGAGCTCCGTCAAGCGGGCTCACGCGGCCGCGGTCACGTGGAGTGGCGGGGGCCAATCGCGGCTCCGCTCGCGCCGGAGCCCGGAGAGGCGCTCCGTTGCCACAGCAACCGTGACCCCGTCAAAGTTAGGCCTGGGTTGAGGGGCGAGGCCCAAATCGGCCCGCTGGGCCGCCGGGGGAGGCCGAGCGAGACGAGCGGCGACCCCGGTTCTCTTGCGGCTTGGGGGGCAGCCGTCACAGCTCGGCTGTTTCGCGCCCTCCAACAGCACTGGAGTTGAACTCCTGTTCTCCCCGGCCGTCTGTGGAAGTTGCCTCCAGCGTCCTATGCGAGCCGTGCTTTCAGGTTTCCTGACGCGAGGCAGGTGCTCTTTTATTGATTCTTTAGTTTGCTAGATTTACCTCCCTCCTTTTCGCCAGGAAATCAAGGTAGGCTGGGTGGAAACAGAGGGACCGGCCGAAGGCGCTCCGTGAGCTTTCCTATCGAGTTTGAACTTGAACGTGGGTCTCCCCATTGCCGGTATTACACTTAAACCACTGCCCACTGTCATTTATTATTATTATCATTAAATTGATGTGCTGCCCGACTCCCAGCTATTCTGGGGAGGCTTACAAATTGTTAAATTATATGTATGTGTAATTATAAATTACAAATACATTTATATTTATATGTCACCTTTCCTCCAGGAGTTTGCAAGCCTTCCTGTTTTTCCTCACAACAACCCTAGGAGGTAGGTTGGGCTGAGGAAGCATGACAGGCCCAAAGTTACCCAGTGCGTTTTCATGGCTGAGGGTGGACTTGGCGCTCCTTGGTCCTAATCCACCCCCATCCCACTTGCCTTCACAACAGGAGACTGAGGACTCCATCAGCAGGCTGGTAATTGCAGTGGATCAAAGGGCCTAATGAGTTACACTACCTTTAATTTTCTTGCTTTTATGAGAGGGCAAAGTTGATTCCAACTTCCCATTTCCAGCCCATTGTTTGGCTTTTTTTACAGATACTGCCAGAATCTTGGCAAATATACAAGGACATTTGTTAATCACCAGAATGGCAGTTGTCACATTAGACATTTCATGATTTGTCCTTGTACTAGCTGTAGAAGCAGGTCTGTGAAACATAACTCAAGCTGGTGATTTTGTGGATGTGTGGTTTTCTTAAAAGCCATAGGGAGGTGCTCTGCCATTGTCTTCTGATGGGTCTTTTCACAAGTTCCCAGTCTAGACTACAGCTCTATGATTTCTTTGTGGTCTCCTGTTCATTAATAACCAAAGCTGACCCTGATTACCATACTGGTTGCAAAATCGACCTAGATCTCAAATCATTGAAGACCAATTAATGTAACTGTTCCTGAACCATGAATATATTCCACAAAAGTTTGGATGTGGTAATGGGAAGGACTGTTAATCTTAATCAGTTGATGCGTGAAGGTTTATCCTTCCTCTCCCCCAGGTGTAATTGGGACAGAAATCAGGGCTGTCAAGTTCACTGCAAAAGCCTGATTCTGAATCCTCCAATCTGTAAACCATGAGAGGCGGAAGAAGCAGCCTTTGAATCTAGCCAGTAAAGCACTTATTCCCGGCCTGGCCTGACTAGCTCCAGGGATGCTATGGAGGACCCTCTGGGAATTGAAGTCCACACTTCTTAAAGTTGTCAAGGGTGAGAAACACTGTGTAAGAGAGAAGTGACTGACCCCAAATCATCCACTGGACTTTGTGATCAAGTGGGACTTGAACTTGGGGTTCCTAGGTCCCAATCAAGTACCTTAACCCAGTGGCATCTCTCAGGGAGGGGTCAAAATAGTCAAGGTGGTGTCCAGGGCTGTGCAATCAAAGCCATGCCCCTTTTTATGTGCCTTAACCTGCTCCTCCTACTCGCTTTCTTTTAGTTAAAACTTAGTGGTGGTTGCAGCAATGTTTGCCTTTACCTCCCAGTGCTCTATTAGCCCAGAACCTGGAATTCTTGGGCTAATAACTTCTGGACTTCTCTTCGGGACATTTGCTTATTGCTAAACAATTTCCCTGAACTTTGACCTAAATTGGTGACCTTACTTTTGGACTATCAGTTCGATTTTGCTCCCTGTTACAGCTGTCTCTGATATTTTCCAACCTAGCCCAGATTTTGCACAGACTGGCGTTTGGAATTGTTTCACGCAGGACTAATTTTAAGTGATTTTTATTAGTGCCATTGGATCTTCTCCCCCATTCCCCCCACCTTTAGTTTTGTTTTGTTTTGATCTGTTTTCATTATCCTTGCCTCTCAGTCTGTTCTCTCTCTGCACCTTTGTATGCTTGACTATGATTTACTGAATGAGCCAGAGTTGGCAGGGTTCCCACAATCAAACCTCATTTGGGCTTGATGTCATGTGTGAATTAATCCTCAGCAAAAAAAAAAAAAGCGGGGGTGAATGGTTTTCATTGTGATATTCTTGAGAAGTTTAACATTAAATATATATATTAGCCAATAAAGTGTAAGGGGGAAAACTCTAGGTAAAATGTCATCTCAGAAGAGCAATATTGGAAAATATCTTTTGACCATTGTTCATTTTCCAGTTTCTAGGATTTTTAGAAAGGTGGTTGAATCTGTTTGTTCACAAAGATCAGATTAATGATCATACTATTGAGTAATGCAAAATAAGCAATACTATCAAATGTCCCAACATTTTGGCTGGCCTTAGTAGCTCCCCAGATGCATGTTCATTGTAATCTTTCCCCTTTCCCACAATACAGAGTGTTCCTTCTGATATCACACAGGAATCTTATAAATGTGAGGAAAAACATCAACTCCTACAAGTAGTTTAATGTATTATATGAAGCGGCCATTGCAGTTTGGAAAATATATGGGCTGCATCAGTGTGAAGTGACTTAGTGATGTAGCCAATTGTTTGACCAGGATTAAACAAGCTTAGCATGATGTATGAACCCAATCCAAAAACGTTAGGGCAGCAACATAATTAGTAGAGACACAATTAATGTCTCTCAACCTTGCAAAATCTTTCTAATTCCCTGCAAAAATTTTTCAGTACATACATTAAAAAAAAAAATCCACATGTGAATCAACAGCTGAAGTGTACAGCTAAGAAATGCAAGGTAGACCCTGACCATCCAGAGAAAGGGAGAAAATCATCTTGTATGTGAGTCTCTTCTTTCACGTACCACTGCAAGTTCTGACAAGTCATAGAAATCATAGTAGGCAGGAAATATTTATACCCTTGTATACCCTTGCAGTTCTAAGTCAGATAGAAAGAGGAAAAGGTCTGCTCTGGGTTTGCAGTACCTCTTGCTCTTCCTTAGAAGTACAAAAGGGAACCCTTTTTACAGTTTTCACTGTCACGATTAGTGTGTAACCTCACAAGCAGCCTTATAAGAATGAATGGAAAAGTGATTACACAACCACTTGTTACAGAAGCTACAGAGCTGTGGTGATGTCATCCCTTTAGAGGGGGAATTCACATGGAATGACAAGTGTTGATAGAAGGCTTTATTTTGCCACACACCCTCTTTCCCAGTTGCCCATTATCTTATGGCCCATAGCCAATTGTTAAAACACCACATACATACAGTTCTGAAATACACATTATGTGCTTTCCACTCCAGTCTTTTGGCATGACTACCAATTCAAAATAGAAGGCTGACATGTAGTCTGAATGAAGGATAGTGTGTGTGTGCTTGATATTCATAGAAGTGGAGAATTTTGCAGACCCAGCAGCTGTCAAGTTTGGATAGATTTTTTTTTCCCAAGGGAGGGGTACCCTACCTGTTGCTCTACTATGAAATCTCAGTGGGACTTCTCTTCTGTAAGTTGGCATAAATCTTACTCAAAGGGAGTATAGTAAAATAATGCACTAATGAAGTAAAATAACCATCATGCAATCTGTCATGCTTTTTGAAACAAGTAGGACTGTGGCTGCTCCCAATAAAAGGAGCTCCTAGCAACCTTTAAAGATATTACAGAGTGAAATCATCAACACTGGGCCAAATCCAAGAGTAATGTGGTGGCCAGAACTGTTAATATTTATTTATATATTTGCTGAGGTAGTTTTATAAGCGAATAAGAGACTTATCTGCCATACTGACTTGGTTTTCCTGATTAACTATGAAGTATTCAAAGATGCATAGGGACGCGGTGGCGCTGCGGGTTAAACTGCTGAGCTTGCTGATCGAAAGGTCGGCGGTTCGAATCCGCGTGACGGGGTGAGCTCCCATTGCTAGTCCCAGCTCCTGCCAACCTAGCAGCTCGAAAACATGCAAATGTGAGTAGATTGATAGGTACTGCTTCGGCGGGCAGGTAACAGCTTTCCGTGTAGTCATGCCGGCCACATGACCACGGAAGAAGTGTCTACGGACAAACGCCAGCTCTTCGGCTTTCAAACGGAGATGAGCACTGCCCCCTAGAGTCGGACACGACTGGACTTAATGTCAAGGGAAACCTTTACCTTTACCTATTCAAAGATGCATTGTTCTTTCATTGAAAATGCATCTTTTCAATCAAGCAATTCTTCTTTGATCTTGGAATTCTAATCAAAAGAACCAAGTTGATTTGACAAGCCTAAAGACTGGCCACCCTTGCTTCAGCATCTGGTTTCCCATTTATGATATTGGGCTCTCCCTTCAGTTATGGTTTCCAGAGATGGAGCATATCTTCACCTATTATATTCTGCTGTTTTGGTAGCCTTCTCTCCTGGAGTTCCAGAAAACCCTTAGGACCTGGCTCTGATCCCAGGCCTGGGGTTAATGTGTTTGGGGCCACTGTGGTGGTTTCTTGTTATCTTTGTGGTGGTTTTAGTCCAGGCTGCCTGTGTTACATTTTTAACTGTTTTTACTGATCTTGGAATTTGTAAGCTACCCAGAGTCTGCTGGAGTGAGTGGGTATAACAAATCTAAACAAACAAACAAAAGCACAAGAATTTTCTGACATTGCTGTTCTATTGTAACTTTCTTATAATAGTTTCAGTTTGATAGTGGAATGTCAATACACTTCATCTGCACTCTAAGAATAGCCTCTGGTTTCAAGGGCATTGATATTATGTGGTTTGGTTAAGCAGGGTTGGGCAGGGTTGGTTTGTATTTCGACAGGAGACCTCCAGGAATAAGACAGCTACAAACTAGTCTGGAGATGTGGAAAAACATCCTGAAAAAAGACAGTGGCTAACCACTTTATTGCTACCAAGAAAACTATGTGGGGGTCTTCATGGTCACCAGGAGCTTAACTTGACTTGAAGGAGACTTTACCTTAGTTATATTTTTCTTCATTTTTCATCCATAAGCATACTGTGGTTTATTTAATTATGGCTTAGCATGTTGTATGAAACTAAAGTTTGTAGTCCATAAACTTGGCTTAGTGTGTAATACGATCCTTTTCAGAAGTGATTTATTCAACATCCTTCAGCAAATCATGGTAGATGCTGTGGCTTCTTGGAATAAGGACAGTGAGGGGGAAAGGGGCCAAAGAGAAGGAGGAGCAAAAGGAAAATTGTCCCCCTCGGTGACCTCTGACAAACTTGAAAAGTACACCAACCTGAAGAACTTTAGATTCCCAGTGTTATAGTTGCACGGTAGTGTTTTTTTAAGATCACCAAGAATTATATGTCATGCTGTGGGCACGTGCGTATGCACACCCATATGCACCTGACATGCTTGTTCCATTTCTCTCAGGCAGAAACAATAAAACTTTTGACCAATGAGCACTAATGTTGTTCTTCCTTCATTGACTCATAGCCCTATTTAAGCTTCTTCATTTGCTCTGAGGCTATATCTCTCTCATACCCTAAATGGCAGCCCTTGGCAGCTCCTCAGGAGAAGCTTCACTTGCCTACAGACTTCCCCTGTTCCCCGTTGACTTTTCATAACTATAGCAGTGCAGTTACAAGCGCGCACAGGCAAACAAAGAAACTGGTCTAGTTCAGTAGAACTTGCTTTCTTGTAAACGTGTATGTAGTCAAGCTAGAAATACCCTCAAAGCTTTACACACCACATTTAACTTGGCCTGCCTCTAATCTACAAGGTGACTCCCCTTCCACATGCTCAATCTAATAATCTTACAATTGTATATTATATCTCTGTAGACACCACCACTCCTAGCTTGGACATTCTGTTCACAGGAAGGCTACTAAAATCTATGCATGTTTCAGGTTATATGGAGAGGTTTAAATCAACCCTATGAATGGGTTCACACAAATCCCCTTTTGGTGTAGCATGACACAGGCTTATATGAATCCTCAGCCTGTATAAATATCCTACCAAGAAAAGGAAGGGAGGGGCTGTGCAAAAATACCCCATCTTCAGTCCCCAGATAGACAGACAGATGGGAAAAACTGCAAAGTCACTGCCAGTCAGTATAAACAGCATGGCACCTTCTGGACTTCTCAGACCGCAACTCCCATAATTCCAAACCAGCATGGTAGGTGGGAGTTGTAGTCAAATACTTCTGAGAAGCATTGTGTTAGGAAAGGGCAAGTAGACACATTTATTTATTTATTCAATTTATTTACCTGCATGGGTCAATGATTGGACTCTGTAGAATGCAAAGTTATGGTTTATTGAGTAAAGTACAATTGGCTGGGTTTACCCAACACCCAGTGCAACTAAGCCACATTTTATGTCTAGGAAAACTTATCCTAAGAGCCGCTGTATTTAGGACAGCAAGGATTTATTAAGTGGAAAGCAAGTACAGGTGGTCCTTGGGTTATGACCACTTGTTCAGCAACTGTTCAAACTTGCAACAGCACTGAATGAGGGGAACTTATGACCAATCCTCAGAGTTCTGGCTGTCACAGCATCCCCACAATCACATGGTCATGATTTTCAGTGATCCCTACCAGCTTCCCACAAGCAAAGTCAGTGGGGAAGCCAGCAGGAAGTTGGAATTTGTGGTCATGTGAGGTCCTCACTTAACGACCTGCATGGTCCTCACTTGATGGCAACTGGGACTTCCGTCACTAAGTAACATGGTCATGTGATGTTGAGCTTTATGACTGTCAATTAGTGACGGCAATTCCGGTCCCATTTGCCGTAACCCAAGGGCTACCGGTAGTCCCTGGGTTAAGAACGCCTGGTTTATGGATGACCCATAGTTAAGAATGGAGCCTATTGTAGCAAAATCTGAGTTAAATATACAATGATTTGAGTTAAATACACAATGGTTCAAGTTAATTACATAATTCTACTAATACAGTAAAGGACAGACCTTGGGAACGGAACTTGTAATGTAAAGATGAGACTAGTCCAGTCTCACAGTTAAGGATATAGGGGAGTTGGAAGAAACATGTAAGCACTGGCTATCATTATGGCTGGGCTGCTGTGGAATTTTGCAAAAGTAAGGGGCACAACACTGAGGAGAAGAACCATGTTTACTGCACTGATTATTGGGTGCCTGCTTTAGAAGAAAGAGGGACCCGAACAATGAGAAAGCAGATATTTTTATAGAAGTTGAGGGCTACAAGGTGGGAAATCCTAGGGATGATTGGCTGGCCAGTTTGGGGAAGCTGGACAGCTTCTCCTCTGTGTACCTGGGGCGAGTTCTGTTAGCCAGCCAACGTGGGCCTTTCAGGAGGGCAGCAAAGCCAGGTAAGTCCCTTGTTAGGGAGATGGAATGTCGAGGTCATCAGCAATTGGTCATATCCAAAAGCCAGAGAGGGGGGTGTACAGTCTCCATTTTGTTTATTAGGTTTATTTTTTCTACTCCAAAAATGTAGGTTTTTTTATTTGGGCCTAGCATGTTGTTTGGCTTATTGATGGTATAGTGTGACTTAGCCAGTATACATAGCAAACCATGATTAAAACAAACTACAGTTAGGTGATATAATGTAGCTAGGTTCCAGCAGCACTAAGGCTTCTGTCCAGTGGTCCTTTATTTCTGAAAACCCTGCTGGACTCTATGGGATTTGCTTCTGAGCAAACTTCTCTAGGATAGGTCTTTATGACTGCAATTTATGCAGACCTGCTGGGTAATTCAGATATTGCTGAATTAAATTCCCAGTAGCCCGAGCCTCTCAGCTAATGGAGAAGGATTCAATCCCCTATTCTGCCAGACTTTCTTCTGTGTAAACATGTTTACGCATGCTTACCCAGAATTGTGTTGCAACAATGCTAGCCAAGAAAACAACAGAGGAGTTATTTTTACAGTAAGATTTTATTTCTATAATATATATGTGCAAAAGGGGAATACTTTTAGACAACATTAAAAGCAAAGTATTCTAACATAATTTTCAATAAAAGTATACTTCGTATAAATTATTCAAAGAAATAAGATCAAAAGTAATACCTTTGGGTTAAATAATCAGAAGGGCAATTGGAAGAAAGAACTTGGTCCAATGCTCAATAGATGGAATCCAATTTGTTAAAAAAAAAAACTTTGTTCTCAGATAATGAAATTGATCTAGCAATAACTTAAATACTCACTTTTTTACTATCTTCCTATTAACCATGAACAGAATTTCAATTTACCATATACATAGTTTGCATGTTATGACCGTGCAAACAGAACCACCCATATGTTTTACCCAAAAAGATTATAAAAATGGGCTTTCATATTCTAAAATCATTCTTACAAAATGGCCCAATCTTTTTTCTCCAATTTTTCTTTGCTAAAAGACCAAGTTGTTTTATTCCCCTTAGTAAAGGAAAGGGAATTACAATTGCTTGTTGATTACTAGAGGGCTTTAACATCTTGTACCAGAACAGGATGACACTCCCAGTCAGTTTGGCTTTGCTCTGATATTAGAGATTCCGTTCTTTGAGGCTTGTAATCACAGAACGTAAATTTTTGCTACATATTTCTCCTCTTTAAAAGTTCTACTTCTGTATCTTCTGATCACTGTAATGAATCAAACATGTAACCTATTCTACGCTAAAGATATGCAACCACTACATTTACACATTGTGCTAAGCTGTGGTCTGTTTAACCCGTGGTTTGTTTGTGGTTTAATGCCAATATTGGTTTCATATTATTAAGACTAGGATTCAAAAACAAGGGATGCTTGCATGATACATTTGCAAAAACATGGTTGTCATATCTGAAGTACTTATTTTGATAATGCACCGTGATTGTCAAAGGGTAGAAAGGTGGGATATAAATCCAATTACAAAATAAATAAAAGATCTAAATGTATGTTACCTTCTTAGATATACAGAATACACCTTAACAACACCTGTAAAATATAATTCCCAAACAATTTATTATTCCCTTTAAAGATTCTTTATTTGTTAATTGAAGGTTAGAATTGATAATTGTTGTTTTGTTATGTTCCACAGTTGATGTATGCGGAGAAATCATTTATTAGGCTGAAATTAAGTCTTGGATAATACATTCAGGAAAGTTTGAAGAGGAATCATTGAGAAGGAGGGAAAAGGCAGGAAATGATTCATTGGACACGAAAGGCATTTTATAACCTAATTGAATAGTTTTTCCAATTCTGCTTCCAAATTATTTCCACTTTGGTTGTCAATTATTCATGAATTTTTTCCCCACTTCTAATGGAAAGTAGTAAATAAACTAGTCTCTCCGATGTCATCTTTCTGCAAAGACCAGCAAAAAACTGGTGTGCATATTGGATTAAGCCATGATTTAATTGAATAAACCATAATGGGATGGACACAACACAATAAGTCACAAATTATGATTTATAAACCACGATAGCTGGTCCACAAAACATGCTAATCCAAAGCTAAACAATATTTATGCTTTTACCAGCAGCATCCGCAGCAGTGTCAAAATGATGACACCTATGTGATGATGTCATAATACACACGACACCAGTATGTACTTGCATCCCACTATCTGATACATGTATAAGCACCTGCTGCCCACAGCAGACACCCATGGTTTTAGCAAATGAACACAGCCAGATTCCCAAAATACTACTTTACTTGATAGAATTAAGTGATCTCGGACACCAATTAACCACTCTTGCTGTTAAGAAATTAATAGGTATTTTTAAATATAATTTGTGAATTCCTCAGTCTCAAGTAAAAGCTTGACACTTTATATATAATCCTGAATTTCAGAGAATATGTTGGTTTGCTTCCACTTTCTTCTGAACATATTAGGAATTGTTTTATAGCATCATGCTGTACTATGTGTTGCCCAGAAGTATATTTGAGAACTACTATTTAATTATAAGAATTGTGCATAAACTTGCTTTTTTCTGCTTCCCTTCCCATTCCTTTTTCATTCTGTCATGTCTTTTACATATATGCAAATTGTATGCAAGCCATGCAGAGAGTCTGTTTGGGTGAAAAGAAAAGAAAAATGCTGTAATAAAATTAATATTGTACATGGAAACCCAGTTAAAAATCTCCCTGGCAAAATGGTTCTGGGGAAACTTTATCCAAGGCTATGTATACTCATTTTCCATTGCATAGACAAATCTCAATTTTTAGTACTTGTTGAGGAACAAAATTGGGAGAGAGGTTTTTTTTCCCTCAAACCTTGTAAAGTCCTGTTTTCTGAACCATGGATGCCATATATGACATAAACAAATACCAATCAAGATCTCTAGCACACTAATACCTATTCCATTACTGCTAGATTTACTATTGGGTAGAAATAAATTAAAATGTTAATGTTTATGATTTCTTCCCCTTTTTAGTTTTGCTAAAAAGCTTCTTTACTACAAGATTGCAAACTGCATTTTCCTAAAATCATAAATCAAGATAAACATGTTGCAGCCCTAGCTGTGTATACGCACACCACTTTGCTTAACCTTTTAACCTAGGAGGGTTACAAAAAGAATAGGCTGTGTTGAATGATTAGCAGAGATATTGTTATATAACTATAGCTTATTTCCTATTTGAGTAAATAAGATAAGAAATCTACTCGGAAACATTAGCTAAAAGCCCACAGAGATTTTTTTCCAGTCTGAGTGTTACATAAGTTACCCAACAAGAAACTCAATTATGTCAACCACAAGCATCAAGATACTCTTAAATGGTACAAATATCCTGCATTCACACAACACAATGAATCACAAACAAGCCGCATTTTAGCTAGCGCATTGTATGAACCTGGCTCAGATAATTAATGATTCAGTGTAATGTGTAAATTCAAAAAATTGGCTTGAGTAAACTCTGTCTAAGCTAATCACAGCTTGGTGAACATAGACAATAATATAAGGTGGACGTTAGATTTTACATGGAGATGCACTTAGAATGGCAGCTATATGTGAATTCTTCCCTTTTCTGTATAACATGGAAGGCCACACATCAATTTTTGTCTTTCCCCTCAACCATATTACTCAACCCCTTCTCCCACCAGTAGTGGGGTAATGGAAGTTGGGTAGGGGTAATGCAGTACTGTAGAGGGAAATACTGTTCATGCAATGTGCTAAGCCAGAGTTAGTTTAACATTGAATATATCACTCTCCACTGGATTGACAGAACCTGATAAGCCCAAACAAAAGCAAGCCCCATTATGATTTCAGCGAGCAGCAGCTTCCGTGGGCTCAAGGGCAACCGTAGCTTTGCGTGGCATATCTAAAAGCGACTGAGGCCAGGGCCCATTTTTGTTAGAAGTGAGGCCAGGGGTCATAAGGGGTGAATTCATTGCCCTAAGTGTCTGCAAGGCTTCCTGTGTTGCCCCATAACCTTCCCCATAAAGTCCCCAAAATACAAAAAGAGCATTTGTGACCACCCTCAATCTGAGGAACAGATTTTCTATATCTGGCTTGGTATCAAAGCTAAACAGGACCTTAAGCTTGTAAAGGATGTCCTTTGCCACAGTGGCATTACCTTGCCGAAAAAATAAGCACTAGCATGCTCATTATATTAGTAACAAGCCACATTAGGCAAAGTAGTAATTGTTGAATTAGCCATGCATTTTTTAATTGGATCTCACCTTCATAGTTGACTATCAACGTGTTTTCATTCATGGAGGCAGGAAATAGGAAATAAAATGACCAGGCAGGGCCAGGATACATACCATGTTTATTTTCTCTGTGATCTCTGTTTTCTCCACCAGCTCATGAAATCATTTGGGAGATGGTACTAGAAAAGCTGGGCTAAAGCCACCTCGGAAGCTTCATAGTCAAGTGGTATTATCTGAACCAGAGTTTCCCACATTCAGGTCTGACTGCTCTGTCAGAGCATCCTGCAGCAGTGCCTTTGATAGGGGGAATGCAGGCAAATCCCATGCATACCATTAAGCAGAGGCGGAGCACAAAGGTTGTCAGGGACTACTTGATATCAGTAAGCAGGCCCAGGGCCAAAAACTCCTTTTGCTGCCTTTATCTGATTCTCTCTCTCTTCTCTTCAGTTAGTTTTTATTTGAATAAAAGTTACATGAGAAAAGTGGGAGGAAAAAATGCACAGGAACAATCACATCTTTAACTGATCTGATTGTGTTTAGGACACACACCACCAAAGCAACTGGTTCGTTTTTTAAAAATCTGCTTCCTCTACCCTCCCCCTATTCCCAAACTTGCATATTTGGAAATAAAGTTCTGTGGATATCCATGGGACTTCTTTTTTCTAAGTAACTAAGTCTAGGAATGCAAGTTTCATTTTTATTGATTACACATTGATACACAAGCTTGATTCAGGTACAGAACTTTGTCCTCTTGCTGCGAGATGTACTGTACTGAGTTTGCCCTCTACTGGGCAAACTATGACTTGCAACAAAAGTGCGTGTTTCTGACTCAGTTCCAAGCAATGAGTATCTGTTTGACTCACCCTCTGGAAATGAATCCTGAGGCTTTCTGTTTTCAGAAGCTGAGGTGTGCAATGATTATCCTGTGTGACTCACGATGCTCACGTTTATTCTCATCAGCTCTGTTTTATGACAGTTGAATATCTCACTCATTGTCACTTTGCCTAACCCCAGATTTTGTGTGTGCATGCATGACAACGGTCTTTTGATTATACACGCTATAGAAAAGCAGTAACTCTGTAGCAAGTCTCATATTTGACAGGCAGAAAGTCAGTATTGCCCCAAGACATGACCATACACCCCATTCCACATAGGGCTGGGCTCTTACACTAAGCCACTGTGTAGTTTGATTTGGGCTTAGCATATCTTAAACCAGCCTCCTGGTCTGTAGAGTGTGGTTTTTAGTTGAGGGTGTCCTGGAACCATAGTTCAGCAAATCAAATCTTGATGGAATGTCATCCCAGTCTCGGTGTGCATCTGGCTTCCAAAGTCATAGAGGGGCCATATGATTCCCATGCTGTTCCCAGTTCTATAAGCTAGCTGCCACAAACCAGGATGGCTAGTAGTGTGGTGATGAATGTTGTAGTTCAACACATCTGGAAAGCAAACAGTGAAGATTTCAAATTCTGAGCTTAGTGTTAGCCAGAAATGGTGGCTGCTCCAAGTTCAGATGGCATATTTAAATGAGGTACGGCATCAGCAGGGGTTAAGGAGGCATGAGGAGAATTGGGGGAAACAGTTGTACAGTCATTCCCATTATCCAAATAGAATGACTTAGTGAATCTCTGATTTTTAACACACTATGCTTAGCTATAAACCTCAGTTCATGAAAACGTGTGTGGCATCACATTTTCTGACTCCCTGCATACATTCTTTAGCTGAGGGTTTAGTTGATTGCATCACATTAACCTGAAAGGGCCATCCTCTTCCATCTTTTCCACCTATATGAATTATCGTAGGCTAGGTCTGAATCCTCAGTTATAGACCCAGAGGTGTGGAAGGGCACTGATCGCTTGCTAAGTGAGGTTTATTGCTCAGGTTCTGTGCTGATAGAACTTCTCTGCTCTTGAACGAGCTCCCCCTCTAGAGTTCGGAGAAGTCGTCTTTCCTTCAGCTAAAGGTAGGGGACAAAGGCAGTGGAAACAGCAATTGCTAGCTTTGGAGAAAGCAGAGAGAGCGGCAGAGAGCAATGACTCCCCCTCCCATCAGCCATTTCCTGAACCAGGGCAGGGAGGTACAGCTTGCCAAACCACCCAAGATGTCTTCTGAGGAGTTGCAGTCTTCCAAGAGTGTGTACTTGTTTGAGCTTGTTCTCTTTTATGTATCTACAAACAATATTGCCAAAATAGTTCACGTTTTCTGCATTTGCTGTCCACTAACCTGGCACTCCCCATCATTCAGAGATGTGGAAAGCGTATGACAATATATTTTTTAAAATCCTATGCACCTAAATATTTAAGAACCAGTACTGAAGTCTGAATGTCTGTGGAATCAGTGCTACCCTGTAAGGAATAGGTGACATTTTCCTCAGGGTTACACCCTTAAGGTGTTCCTTTCCAGATTCCAATGGGACAGCCTTTTCGTTTGTTTGTTAAGGATAATACCCAGAGACAGCATCAAGATTATTTTATATTCTTTGAAGATCGGACACTTTGAATTTCCCAGGTCTGGAAATTACCTTCTGCTTTCCTTTACTCTGTGACAAAGACTCTGTCCCTTTTGATTGCTCATTTTCCTGAATTCAGTCAAGTAGAAATCTCCTTATTACCATTTCTACAAGAATAAGTTGCATTATTACAGTATCTACAAGTTCCTTGGGACACTGATATCATTATGATGCATGAACCCAGCCATTGGGCCTAATTCAGCAAATTGTTTAAAACTGAACAGTTTTCCTAGTATATGACACTGAGCCAAGTTTGTTTTAACTTTGCATTATTGGGGGGGGACCTCAGTTGGCTGGTTTGCACAGCTGTGAAGCATGATTTAGAAGCCACAGGGTCTGAATTTGTACAATATGCTAAGCCAAAACAAACTACAATGTGGCTTAATATGATGTGTGAGCTAGTCAGTGCATCCAGTGTTTCCTTCAAGGAGTATATAAAGATCACAACAATCCTGTGAGGTAAGAAGGCTCAGTGGCAGACCATTTTGCACACATTTGCTTCAGTTCTTGCACCCCCAGTTAGAAAACAATTTGGATAGAGAAAGATCTCTTGGATGGACAGTCTGGCTAGGAAGGTGTGAGACTGATCCAACCCTATGCAAGACCAATGTTCATTTATATACCGTATTTATATCCTATCAACAGTTGTAAATAAGCACTAAACCTGACTCGCAAAGTCCTATAATACAAGTAATTAAATTTCAAAGTTACAGCAGTGGAGTTAGGCAATTCTAGATTCTGAACCTTACTATAGGCACATGTATCATTCACATTTTTGTGTTTTCCATGGGGTTAGACTAGCCCTGCTATTTGAATTCCCTTGCTCATTCTGCTGAGACCCCCTCCCCACTCCTCTGCCCTGAAATCTTGATTTGCTGATAACACCACCAATAAAGGGACCCATGGAGTAATTTTATTGCAGGGAATAGTCTAAGCATCTCAAAATATATTGTAATTGTATTGGACAAAAATCAGCCATTTTATATCCAAAGGTCTTAATATGAAGTATTTGTGTGCCTCAGCAATGCCAGCAAGCCAAGCTTTTGGCAGGAAGAAGGCAGACTGTCTAAGGAAGCCTCTGCAGAGGGAGAACAGCTGTGGTCAAAATGTATCAGAAGAAGACTTGAGGGAAAAGACTTGAAAATGAGTTAGGGAGGAAAGGGATGACTGTGTAAGCTCAGGAATATTAATTCTAAATCTTCAATATCCTGCAGTGGGTTGTGGGCAGAAAACATAGACAAATTGGATTGGTGTCAAATATCTGCATTTTGGGGGGGTTTTGCTGCCAACTCAGGGAAGAACTGCACACTTAGAACATTCAAATTGTTGAACCATGAACATGGGTTGAGGCAATTGTAGGGGGCAAGCAGGAGGGAGATGAATAGACTTCCCCAATCTATAGGCATCCCATGATTTATTCCTTATTTAAACCATGCCTCTGTGTTCATACCACATGCCAAACCATGGCTTTTAAACCATGGTTTATTAATTAAACCACAATTGTTACACAACATACTAAGCCATACTAAGCCATAAACTAAGTTTGATGACCAGGAACTACTATTAATATTTTTTCAATGGATGGAAAATTTGTAACTAGGCTTCTTTTCAGTTTTAATTCTGTTTTGTGAACTTAATATGACACCCCTGGTGAGTCCAGGTAACATGATCATTTCAAGCATCAGCCGTGTGTGTGTGTCATATAAAATCACTTATTAACCAGGCTTTTTGCTTGGTAAATTACACAAAAGCATCCTATGTCTTTCCTTGTTCCCTGGCCTTTGCTGCAAACATAGAAGGTATATATAAATGCCACTGTATCCACATGAGCTTGATTGACTTCAAAAAGCAAAGCAGGTGTGGTTAATATCTGGCTGGCAAATATCAAGGAAATCTCAGCTGGAGGGGAGACTGGGAAGTAAAATAATAAGATCCTGAAATAAGGTAATGGCAAGACACTTCTATATTGCTGCCAAGAAAATCATGAGCTCATGAAGACATCCCAAGTTGAGCGGGAGTCAAAGGAGACCAGACTTTACTTCCAGCAAGAGAAGACAGCCTTTCCGCTAGCGCAGAACTACTTAACCTCTTAAGGAATTCAAAAGCTTAAATGTCATTTGATAGCTTTTAGATTGCCCTCATCAATCTTGCTTAACTGTGGATTTTCCCTTAGCCTTTGGTATGCACTCCCCAGGGATCCATTCGCCATGTTCTGAAGGATGGCAAATCCAAGGGTTCTTCAAAAATGGAGGAAGAAGTTGCCTTCAGGGGTTTTGGAAGATTCTTTTCATCAGAAGTGCTGAAAATGGCCAACCTCCTTTTGGCAATGGATTCCTTTGTCTTGCTTTATTTCACCAAAGCAGGACAGAAGTCCGGTTCTGACAGCAGGAGGGCTACTCCTTTCTTAGGCAGATTATTGGTTGATGGTCCAAGAAGTAAGTCCAGTTTCCAAAAGTGTGAATGAAGTTGTTGCTTGATCCAGCTGGAGGGGAGGGAGGCATGTAATAGAGTGGCAGAGGTTAGGTCCACACACAGCACTAAAGAATTGCTTGCTTAACCATGGTTCATGAAATAAACCACAACTGGCTGGATGCACACATCACGCTAAGCCAAATGCCATGTTTTGCAATCCACTGTGGCTGAATTCACAAAACACTTAAATGCAAACAAATCACATCACGATTCTGTTCACTTCATTTACCTAACCAGGTCAGGGGAAGACCTAACAGATGCATTCACACAACATGCTGAACTTTTATAGTTTTGACTTGGCTAGTTTTTGGTGGATGAGCATGTTGGATGAGCCTAGCCTTTGTCACTGTTTCTAACTAAGCAGTTTGGTTTATCATTCCATGTATTGTACAAATTCGGAAAGTAAGTTAATTCTGCAGTGAGATTGAACATACTGTGTGAATGCAGCTTATGACTTAACCCACCCTCTAGGTCAGGTGTAAGCACCATAAGACCTCCCTCCCTGTGTTGCTGAATTCTAATTCCCATCAACTCCAACCACCATGGCTGATATTGGAGAAATAATGCAATTTGCCATGAATAATGTGGGTCACATACTGCCTCCTATTCATCAGCCTTTCCAATCTATTACCTTTCTGGTGGGGAGTTTGGGAGTTGTAGGCCCAGCCTGTCTCAAGCCTCGCATTAGGGAAAGATACCATGTGCAGCTTCTTACTCAGAGCGTATATTCAGCTGCTGTTCTGCTACTCAGTTATCTCCCTGTCTCATCCCTTTCCGATGAACTGCTATTCTGGTTCTGACATTTCACTGCCCCAAGGATTTAACAACTGCTTGCCGCCATTCATTTCTGCAGTCTAAAACGTGCACTGGAGCTGGAGTCTGGTATTTGGCAAACCCAGGACTGAGCACATGATACCTTGAGGCCAGAGTAATTTTTTACTTTCCATTTGTTTTTTGGCTTTTGCTTTGTTATTTGTTAACTGGTTAGCATTTTAAAAGCCTGCAAAGAGTCAGATCTCTCCCTCCCAGGATGGATTGCAGTTGGCACAATAATGGAAAAAAGGATAGGGAAAAACAATACATGGTTTCAAATACCAACTCTTACAGCTTGAGAGTCACATCATGGCCAGCTGGAGTAGCTTCTGATACAGGCAAAGTTGGGGAAGGAAGGAGGTGAAGGCATACAGAATGCTAACACGTGAACCATTTAACCATTGATGATTTAACAAGCTACAACTGGCAGGATTTGTACGACAAGCTAAGTCATAAACCATTGCTTCGAAAACACAAGGGCTGGGTTCATACAACACGCACACCCCAAACCAAACAAGTTATGGCTCTGTGTCTGAAGCATGGTGCAGATGGCTTTCAAATGTATTTGAAACTTTTTCATATTGGGCAAATGGGAGTGGTAAGGAAAAGTAAGAAACGGGGAAAAAAAATCCTTTTTCTAATCTTGGAGCAAAATCTGCTTCCTTATCCCTGCCAGATGAATTAGAGTAACAAAATGTATATCCGCAATAGTTTAAATTCAAGCAGGAATGGCTCTCTTATATACAGTGTATCACATAGCAAGGGAGACATCTGGAATATGGTCTCTAGGATGCAAATACTGTAGAAAGTAACCGTTACTAATGCTTGATGCAAAGCTCACATATCTAAACTGTGGCTTATGGTTGGGAATAGGAAGGGAAGGATGTATCGGTACAATTTTACTTTTATCTTTTACTATGGTTTTTTAAAATGCAAATGTAGCAGTTTTTTTTTTTTGGTATAATCTTGCTTTTTTCCTATTGCACTTTTATTTTTTATTTTATTGTATTTCAACATTTTAACAACAAACATGTTTTTTAATTAAGTAACTATTTATTTTAGGGTAATTTATTAGGCCAATCCAAAATCACAGAATCCAAGCTTCTGACTTGGCTAAAATTCTCCATCCAGCAACCCCACAGAGAGGCCAGAAAGGTGGAGGCACGTGGGAAGGGTGCAGACGTGTATGATGGCCAATTCCCGGACTTGGCACTTAATTCTGTGCTTAATATGGGAGGAGGCTGCAGTCATTCAGAGCAAGCTTTATCGGATGCTGAGAGGGTTTCAGGCTGCAGCTAAGGAGCCATGGAGCTCCGGCAACTAAGAAACAGAACGGGAAAAGGTGACTTTCCCCCTTTCAAAAATAGCTGGTAACTTCAGGCTGCTAGGCTTGCAAATCATTTCTTGGGAGTAAGCACTCTTGGAAAGAACGGGGCTTGCTTCTGTGTAATACAGAGATTATGCCGGCATCAGCAAAACAGCTGTTGCGGGCTGGTTCAGGGCACCGCTGCAGTAGGTCATCCCTCTGCTAATCCACTGGTCAGCAGAAAACGGCCAGGACTGAGGCAGGCTGGCACGCGGCTTACAGGTGCTCCCTGCCCGGGCTCAGCAGGTCCCGCATTTGCCGGCTCCCGAATCTGGAAGCGCCAGTAACGCAGGGCGCCCGGGCCTCAACAAAGGCTCGCCTTTGCCAAGCCGCCGGTTGGCGGGGCTTGGCCTCGGCCCTTCGCGTAGCCCGCCAGGCTCATTAATTCATCCAGCCCCCGGGCCTCCCGGGCTTTCTTCCACAACAAGCCCGGAGTCTCCCACTGCGTCGCCCCGACGAGATGGGCTTGATTCGGGTCTCCCCGAAGCATCCATGGACGCCGCAGAAAGCAGGGTGCCACCTCGGGGGGCTCTTCTTCGCCACCGCCGGGCAAGGCTCCTCTTTCAGTCCCGACCCCGGACTCCATTTCCCATTTCGTCTCCTCGGCTGGCTGAGGATGACGATGGGCGCAGCCGTCCAGGGCACCAGGAGAAACGCCGGCGAGGGCAGATGGCCCCATGTAGAGGAGCGGGGGGGGCGCGGAAAGACCCAGCCGCGCCGTGGGGCTTCCGCGGCAGCAAACGCCGCTCCGGGGCGACGGGCGCCCCTCCCGCACAGGCCGCAGCCGCATGCTGCGCGCGCGAGGCTCTCATCACTCCGCTCGAGGAGGAAGAAAAGTAGTCCGGGGCCCCGCCCCGCAGGGCACGCCACCGAGATTGGAAGGGGCGGAGCGACGGGGGGCGGAGGGGTTCGCGGGTGCGAAGTGGTGAGCCGTCCTGAATCACCTTGAGGCTGCGCTGGGCTGGCCGCCGCTCAGAGAGGTGGAGACTCTCCGCGGGAACTGACCTTTGAAAGCCGGGTAGGTACGAGGAAGGCGGCGGCAGGACCGGGCGGGCGCGGGGCAGGGCTCGCCGCGGATCACGCCTAGCCTTTTGCCGCTGCAGTCTTTCGCCTCCCCGAGCGCTGGCTCCGTCTGACTACCGGTCCCATCATCCCCTCCCGGGAGCGCGGTTTTTTCCGTAGGGTGCCCCCGCAGGGGAGAAATTGCAACCCCATGTGCTGGGAGTGGGGAGGAAGAAGGGCGTTAGAGTCCGGCGACTGAGCGGTGCCTGTGGGTGGGGGGATGCTGCATTTTATTTACCGCGTTTGTATCCGACCTTTTGTAACGGGAGCCCGAGGCGGCGTTCCTGTGCTCCCTCCGCCTCCTGCTTTTCGTTGGCGACACGTGCAAGGGCAGCTTTCGCGTGTTTTTTAGGCCGTGCAGGAAGGGAGGCTCTAGTTCTGTAGCCCAAATGGTAATTAACTCAGTACCGCATCTTAAATTAGGTTGCCCCCCCTTGCAGAATGGGAGGGCGGAAATCGGCGAAGCTGGACTCTCTCGTTCCCGCGACGGAGTTGCGTGGGCCGGGCGTTGGGGACGGGGGAACGGCTTGGCACGCGGCCCTTTGTCCGGGGCAACCGCTTCCCCATCCCAGGAAACGAGGGCGGTTCTAGCGCGCGCGCGGCTTTGGAGGCGCGCACGGTCCCGACAGAGCGCGTGCTCGGCCTTGCTTTTTCTTGGGGCCGCTGCATTCAGCCTCGTAGGTTCTCAGCCGGCTGGACTACAATTCCCATGAGCTTTTCCCAGCACCGGCCGGGGATGCTGGAGAGTATTCGGGCCCTTCCCCGTCGAGCGCAGGTTGGGGAAGGCTGGCGCGGGTGCAGGAACCGGGGAACCGGCTGCACCGTCTGGCCTTAGGACGCTCTTGGGCCCCTTCCTTTTTCTCCTTCCCCAGTCTCCCTCAGTCTTCCCCAGTCTCCCCCTTCTTCCAGGCTCCACGTTGGCTTTGTTCCCCCAAAGGCAAAAAGTTTACCCTGGGGTGGGTGTGGGAACCCTTTTCCCGCATACCATCTTAAAAGTGGTGCCTAAGGCCAGAGGTCTGGGTGAACTGAGAAGCCTTGAGTCAGCAGGTCTGCCATTCCAGCAGCTCTTGGTTCTCTGCCAGGGTGGTGGGGGGCAGAGATGGGGCAGGAGAGATCTGGTTGCACTCTGCCCCCTCTGGCCTGCCTTTTCTCCTTGGAAAGGATTTGGGGAGACAGGACCAGACCACGAATCAAGGCAGTCAGGGGCTGTATATCCCTCCCTGCTGCTCTCCGTCCAGTCCCGTGCAAGTGTTACAAAAGGCTTACTCATGGAGCAGGCATACAGTTAACATCCTTGTTCTCCTCTGCTTGGGGCGGAGCGGGGGAGGTTTCCATATTTGCGAGGTGGTATTCTTTAGTCCCTGCTTCCTTTCCTTCTTAGCCTCCTGAAGGTGGGGGCGCTCCTTCAGACAGCGCCATTTGGCCGTGATGTGGCATTTCCAGGGATGATCTTGGTTACTGCAGCATGTGGCCCTTTTTGCAAGACAAAAGTTGAATGAACAAATGGAGCTTTCCCTAATATTTGCATCTGCTGTTAACTGTGGTGAAAAGGCCCGGCTGGGAGGCAAAACTAAACTGTCAAGCTTTCTGAGCCAGAAGCCAAATTCCCTTTTATAGCTGTTGGATGAGGGTTGAATGCTGCAACCTCAGGGTGCTAGTAGCAGCATTCAAGACTTTTTTTAAGGGCCACATGCCAAGAATCTGGGGCAGAGAACATGATGGTGATATGCCTCATCGCACCAGGCAGATTTTCCTATTCATGCAAAGAACTTGGTATGCCTTCTTTGCCAGAGGGGGAGCTACTCAGAAACTATAGATAGCCGATTTTTCATGAGAAATCAGGTTTTTCTTTCCATATCCAAGCCCTCGGAATATTCATAAAGACTTGGAGGGAGGAGTCTGGGTGAGCATTTATGCAGACTGATGGTAGAGTTGTGATGCAATACTCCTTCCTCAGATGAAGGAAGTGAATTAAATTTAAGCAATGCAAGTTCAGATGAAGACTGATATTTCATGCTAAGCTGCAGACTGGCTTTTTAACATAATGCTGGGTTTAGTATTCTTAAGAAAAACCTGCATTTTTAAATTTGGAGCCACCCACTTTCTTTGTGTGCAAGATCCCATGTGATTGGAATGTTTACAAATGTTTTACAGCATTTAATCTGGAACAGTATTATCTAATCTAGTATGATTTTGAAGTTTGTCCCACGATTACTACTTTAACAGACTGCATTTTTTGGCTTGCAGACAAAATAGGTCTCTCAGACTAAGGCTTGTATTGTGGCCTCACAGGACTACAGAAGTTTCCTTTTGTGCAGCTGGATACCCTCTCTGCCCCCCCCGCCCCCCATTAAAACAAGCTGCAGATGCGTTAATTACCACCTGTAACATTTATTTGTGGTAGCAACTGTGGGTGTCTCTTACATATTCATATTCCCAAAATCAATTGGACAGCGTTAAAAGCCTTGCATGAGAGGCACACTTACATATTGCGGATTGCAGGGAAGAAAAATGACAAATCTCTACCTTGCTTCTCAGATTTGTGCTAAACTGACAATAGTTATAATTTTACGAATTGCAGGCTTCCAAACACCCACATTGCAATAAAAATGAACCTGCATCTTTCCTACTAGCGCTTCAGTGTATTTTACCCTGGAAGTGAGCATAGCGAGGCCTCCATAAATGAACCCTGCTTCTTGAAGAACTCTTAAACTACAAAGCCTTAACTGTAAACTCTGGCGTATGTCTTTCACTTCCCCCAAATATGAACTGTTTGAGCTTAGTGATAGAAATTGTGAACAGCTAACATCAATTATTTTCTGTAAATAATTGGAACAAGCAGACAATGTTTTATGTCCCTGCAGAATTTTTGCAGAAAGCTGCCTAGTTAGGGATTCAACTGCATGGGGTTTTCCCGCATGGCATGCAGGAAAGATGCCCTGAGCATCCCTGCCGTTTTGCAAAGCAGTCTCTATTGTGTGGCACTCAGCTGAAAGCAAGCAGCATCTTCAGAGATAGCTTTGACTCAGGCCACAGGGGAGACTGGGAATGTGCTTGGTGGCTTCTCTACTTTAAAGCCAGGCTTGCGAGGGAAGCTGCACGTACCACGGGGTGGAGCTTCTTGCGCTCAAGAGCGGGCAAGCAGTGTCAGAAGCTCCTGGAATGACAGAGATGCAGAGCATTCGCCTTGGATTCAGAAGCAAGAGCAGCTTTCATCTGCCATTTGCTGAGCCCTGTTTATTTTTATTTTATTAATCAAATTTATCACCGCCCATCTCCCAAAAGGGACTTTGGGCAGTTTACAATAAAACATAAATAAAAATATAAAAATATAAAACTGTAAAACGCTATAATACAAAATAAAATAAATATGATAAAAACCTCGATGGCTGGAAGTTCTTTGTGATTTGCAAGCAGAGCAGGGACCTTCTAAGAAACTCACCATCCCCAGGAATGGCTACTCTCTCTCCCGCCCCTGTTTAAACTTGAGAAATCATTAAGTGATGGCTGTTCTTTCATGTGTAAACTCCCCCAGATTGAAATTTGGTGGTTCGCTTTTATGTTAGGAAAAGTATAATAGAATTCTTAAGCGTGTTGTACTAAAAAGTTAGGTGATCTTCTGAAGTAAATCATTAGACTCCTATATGTAATGTGTGCATGCATGCATATGTCTGCTTGTATAGACACGTGCAGTTTGCTGCAAAACAATAGGAGCATCCAGTCTAGAAGTAAAACATTATGTATATCTAGGGGCATTGTTTTGTTTCTCTCTGTTTTGTTAATTCCAAGGCTGAATGGTGATATCTAGGCTGTGTACCAAAATGCCATTTTATGCTTGAGCCTGTTTTGCCATTGGGGTGTATGGAGCTAGCCTTAACCTTGAATCAGATTACTTCATAAAGTTAAATTTAGCAGTTAAGTGAATTTCCCAAATGCTTTGAAAGCAATGCATGTTCATTTTATTATTAGATTTATATCCTGCCTTTATTTTGTGCAACTTGATGCGGCGTTTATTCAAGATTAAATATATACATTAAATATGACTGTTATTATCTTTCCTGGCATAAAATTCTCCCCAAATTTAGCAGCATGTACTCATGTACTTACTCCTGGATTTTCCCAACCTGCTCTTCTCTAGAATTCAGAGTTGTTACTGGTCACGCCAGTGGGAATTTTAAGAGTTACTGGCATAATTATTATTTGCATAGCCCTGTGAAGATTATTTATGTGCACTTAAAAGCTGCCTGCAACAGTTTAACCTGCTGCAGTGCTGCCTTGGAAGCGGTCCCATTTGTATTTTTCCCATAAATAAGCTGCTTCTGCATGGCTAGGTTCCTTGCAAGGTATGAATCATCTTTCTGGAGTTGACTGCTTCAACGGCCCTGCGTTCAGGCAGAAAGGCCTCCGAAGCTAGACCCATGCTTTGCAGAGTCCCCTTTTCGGGAGAGATGGGCGTCGATAGAAATTTGAAAAATAAATAAATAATCCCTAGTCCCATCTGGACTTGGGTCACGGATGTGGACTGGTCCAATGTGGTGCATGGGAAGTAACACGGAATTATAATTCAGAGGAGTAGCTCATTTATGATCCCCCCAGTTCAGTTATGCTAAACAGTGCTCTGCCGCCTTCTTGAGCAAGAGCGGAAGAAGACAGATAATAGGAAACAAGTGTACGATGAGATTGGGACGCGTCTGTTACTTGCTGAACTTTCATAAAACGTTTTATCCTTGAATGCAGAACTGCTATTACGATGGCGAAATGGAGTGCCTAGAGCTCAAAATTCAGAGCTCGGTTTCAGGTTGAAAACACCCCTCCAAATGCCAGAAAGGTCCTGCCCCTCACCCTTGAAATGGAGTATTTCTGAGAATTTTTTGCGTAGAATGTTTAGAAATGGAACGTTTTGCATACCTAGTATCTGCTCTTCAATGTCACTTAATACTGTGACTTTGTATTCTTGCTTTAGATACCAAATCTCAGCAGCCATGTCTACCAGCGATGCTTTCATCCAGACCCAGCAGCTGTACGCTGCCATGGCAGACACGTTCTTGGAACACATGTGCCGACTGGACATTGATTCTTCCCCAATCACTGCGAGAAACACTGGCATTATCTGCACCATTGGTAAGTAGGGATGAGCCCCAAGATGAAGGTTGGCTGGGAAATTCTTGTGTGTTGGCTCAGTTAGAACCATAGAAGCATAGGGTTGGAAGGGACCTTGGAGGTCTTC
Source organism: Candoia aspera (assembly GCF_035149785.1). NCBI lineage: Eukaryota > Metazoa > Chordata > Lepidosauria > Squamata > Candoiidae > Candoia > Candoia aspera. The sequence goes on along the minus strand of NC_086165.1, from coordinate 7,870,775 downwards.
TTGTCCAACCCCCTGCCCAAGGCAGGAATCCTCATACCATCTTGGACAAATGGTTGTCCAATCTTCTCTTGAAAACCTCCAGCAATGGAGCACCCACAACTCCGGGAGGCTAGCTGTTCCACTGCTTAATAGTCCTCGCTGTCAGGAAATTCCTCCTTATTTCCAGGTTGGATCTCCCTCTGCAGAGCTTCCACACACATAATGTTCGTATAATGAAAATCTGTTTACCTAAGTGACCCCCTATTAGAATCTCTTTCCTGGAATATCTGTAAAATGAACAAATGACATCCCTCTTCAGGAAGTTTGACATGCTGAATGTAACCATTTCTTCATGTAATTTTTTAAATAAGGCAATCTGACACATGTCAAGAAAAGTGAGTTACAAACCTGTGGAGGAAGTGTCTTAACTTGATCAGGAGCAATCTTAGGGGTTTTTAAAATAGTCGCCAGCACATAAAGCCTTTTCTCTGCATTTTAGGTCCGGCTTCTCGGTCAGTAGAAATGCTGAAGGAAATGATTAAATCTGGAATGAACGTTGCCCGTCTCAACTTCTCTCATGGAACTCATGAGGTACAAGTAAACTGGAAGAAAAACATTGCAGTAATTGATGGGAATGGAAAGCCACTTTCTGACATACAAGTGAAATGGCTTAGTAATAAACAGGCAATTCTTAGTCGTCAACATTGATTGTATCACAGACTAATTTTGACCTCCAGATTTAGGCTTGTAGGTTCGGATGTCCTGCTTGATGAAACGATGTCCCTCTTTAGCATCCACATTTATTAGGATTATTTTATAAAGTTCTTTGCCACACACGCATGGCTTAAAGCACTGTTCTCTCCCTTGTCTGGTAAAATGAGACTGAATTATTTCTTAAGGCTAAGGACTCCTGCTGCCTCCTACTGAGTTGACTTAAATGGTCTTCCCTCTAGAGGTCCATCATGGATTGAATTACTTCTAGTTTCAGATGGCAGCAGTGCTCAAATGCTTTGGTTAAACAAATAGAATTGACTAAATGGAATGTGAAATGAGCAGGGCTGACGAAACCTCACATAATAATCTGTACAACTTCTGGACACATAGAAGAAATGTCAGGAGGTCAAAAAAAAAAAACACCCACCCTCCTTCAAGCACAGACTGTTTCAGTACTGAAAGAAAGTTTAGCTGTCATTCCCCTGTTACTAGATCCGGCTGGTGCATGCCTGGCTTATAAATGAGATTTTGAAACACTGCAGATTTGAGGTGGCTGAACCCAATTGTTATGGCAGTTTCGGAGATCTTGCTAAGTGCCAGGCAGGATATGTTAACTGGGCTCCCCAGGACGAGGTCATAAAATTCTAAAGGATCCAAGTCATTACTGAAATGAAAGGGTTTCCAATCTGATACGGTAGCGTATCTGTTTCCAAAATAAGGTTTGGGAATGCTGCCATGGGGATCAGTTCTGTGGCCTTTGAAAAGCAGGGCACTTTAAGGTCACGAGGTGTGGTTTTTTGCAGGAGAGGACAATCCGTCTTCTATAAATAAAGCAGCCTTCTCAGCATTACAGCCGGGTTGGGAGACACCTCTTTTTTCTCATCTGCATCTTTTCTTAAAGGCCACCAGGCTGGCTGCTGTTAGCTTCTAAAAGGTCAAGCTACAGGCCGAACTGTCTTACTAATGGAGTTTCAGTTTAGCACTCAAAGGGCCGTGCCTTTTTCATCTGCCTTTCTTTTTAAAAGGAGCCACCTTCAAGTGCAAGTAAACACCTTCCACCCTCTTCAACTTAATCATAAATTAGTAGACTCTCAGATATATGCTGCGAATTTTAGGTGCCAAAATGCACCCCCCCAAATTGGGTTCAGCTTATCCACATATTGGCTTGTCTGCCAGCATGTAGGGTAATACTTTTTTACAGTACTGGTATATACTTGCAGATAAGCACATCCATGGATAGGCCAACCCACAATTTTTTAACCAAAAATACCACGAAAAATGCACCACCAGCATATAAGCCGATTGTGAAAATTAAAACATGAAAATTACAAGGGCCAGCTTATCCATGGGTGGTGCGTTTTTCATGATACTTTGGTTAAAAATTCAAAGGTCAGCCTATCAAGTGGATGGACTTATCTGCATGCATATACAGTAGTTACCAAATTAAAGCAATCTGTGATTAAGTGATCGCCTTTTTTAAGTCTTTCTCGACTGACTTTAGCAGAGTCTTGGTGCCCCAGTACACAGATGAAATGGTTCTCTAGCTTAATGTTTCTGTTCACAGAAACTTGTCTTGTAGCATCTTAGCTTGTTCTTTAACCCAGAGTTACACCTAGGGCTTGGTCAGTAAGTTCAGAGATAAGTGTAAACCAATCTCTCCCCACCCAAAAAAACCTCAGCCCTGTTGCTTATCGCTTTGTGGTATGGGTTAAAGTTTATGAAATCTTCACTGAAAACTATGTTAGCCACCTCTTGCTACTTGATCAAGAGAACCAAATGCTTCTTGCACAGATAGTCCATGAAGTAGCCTTTGATACCACGGCTGGAATTGCTCTGACTAAACATGAAGGATTTCTCTACAGTGTCTTAAGCTAAACTCACAATTATGATACTGTTTAGATTCAAAGCTTTGATGCCAAATGGCATGCTTAATTTTGCTTATAGGTATTAATGTCTAAAAACTGGGTTCCACAGCTTCCAGTTAAACGGTGTGTCTTGTGGTCTTCCTCAGGCTTAAAACGTTGTTTGGCTGAATTGAAATTGCTATTTGGCAAGATGTCAGTTTAGTTGATGCTTCTTAGCAGCTTAAGACAGCAAGATCAAACTAACCAAGCAGAGTTACTCTTGTCATTTTGTAATCTTTGCATGTTCTTCTCTTTTAGTATCATGCAGGAACAATCAAGAATGTACGAGAAGCTACTGAGAGCTTTGCTTCTGATCCTATTTCCTACAGACCTGTCGCTGTTGCACTGGATACTAAAGGACCTGAGATTCGAACTGGGCTCATCAAGGGGGTAAGTGTGTTTGTTTCTTTGTTGTGATGCTCATTATTGCAGTTTGGATTACTGCTATTTATAGCTGTTTCAGTTCCTGTCGTCTTCTCACCTCCCTTCCAAAGCTGTGTGCCCTTCTATCCAACAGCAGTAAGAGGCTTTCTGAGGGGAAGGTGTTGAGATGCTTATTTGTAATTATATAGCTTCCTGCTGCATTGCCTTCAAAGTATAGCAGAACATGACTTCTCTGAAGCCATTGTACAAGTATTGTTAGAACAGTGAAGTTACTTTTTTCTAAATCATCTTGAGATGTACATATCCTCATACTGTAAATGGATACATGAGTTACCTACCAGAAGGCATTCAGTCCATCAAAGAAGTGGATAGTGGTGGAAGGAATGGCTCAGGATCTTGTTCTGCCAGAACTTCTTGAGGTTCCCTTTTCAGATTGTTCTTGCTCTGGGTATGAGGATCATTGTTCAAAAGAGCAATACTGCCTATCTCCAGTGATTAAGTATACTAGCAGTGGATCACTGAGCAGTTATGTAGTAGAGTTTCCAAGCTTCTCTAAAGCAAGGAGCCATGCAGAAAGAGGAGAGACTATCGATGTTGGCTTTCCACACCTTCTGGAGTTGTGGAAGAGTCGCAGCCATCTGGGTCTTTGAGCTTGGGGCAAGAGAATCTCTTGAGGTAATGCTGTTAACAACTTGATTTATGCTTGTAGAGCGGTACAGCAGAAGTAGAGCTTAAAAAGGGCGCAGCTCTGAAAGTGACCCTCGATGATGCTTTTATGGAGAAGTGTGATGAGCATATATTATGGGTAGACTACAAGAATCTCATCAAGGTTGTGGATATTGGCAGTAAAATCTACGTAGATGATGGCCTTATTTCTCTTCAAGTTAAGGAGAAAGGTAAGTCTGGAAGGCATTCCAGATAATGTACCCAACACCTTAAATAGAAATACATAAATGGACCCATATTTTACAAAGTTCTGCCTGTCCTGTGTGGATCCTACAGACTTTGAATAATTACAGTATCACCACTTAAATCACTTGCAATGATGTAACATTGCTTGATGATCCTCTTAACTCAAAGGCTTATTTAAAACTGGTTATCGATACTGTAACATATATAATAGCAAATCTGACAAAAGATTTCTGTGACGAAAAAATGTGTTAGCCTAAAAGCATTAAAGTTGATGTTTCAAATCCTATGCAGGCACCGACTATGTCATGACTGAAGTTGAGAATGGCGGGATGTTAGGTAGCAAAAAAGGTGTGAACTTACCTGGTGCTGCAGTAGATCTTCCTGCTGTTTCTGAGAAGGATGTCAAGGATCTCAAGTTTGGTGTCGAGCAGGACGTGGACATGGTTTTTGCTTCCTTCATCCGTAAAGCATCTGACGTTCATGCTGTCAGGAAGGTGCTGGGGGAGAAGGGAAAGAACATCAAGATCATCAGCAAGATTGAAAACCATGAGGGAGTGCACAGGTGAGCTGGCCAGTGAAGTCATACCTGAGGGTCATTTCATTCCGGCCTCGCTGTGGTTCCTTCTGGCTTTTGTTTCACGATAGAATATTTATCCTAAAAACTGAACTGCATGGAAATGGGCCTTTTAAAATTGCTTGTCACTCTGCTGCCCTTCCTTTAAAATGTCACAACTTCCCTGCTGAAGGGTGGAGGTGAAATGCAGCAGACTTACCTTTTTTCTGGTTGGATACTAACTGATGAATATAGTTAAAGCAGCCTTGTTAACAGGACTGGCAACTCTGCCCTTTTTTCCCCCACGTGGTTGTCCTTGCCCCCCCCCCCTCTCCCGCCAGCCTTACTTTCCCATAGTATATAATCCTTCCCTCTTTGCTTTTCAGATTTGATGAAATCCTGGAAGCTAGTGATGGAATCATGGTAGCCCGGGGTGATCTTGGTATTGAGATTCCAGCTGAAAAAGTCTTCCTTGCCCAGAAAATGATGATTGGCCGATGCAACCGAGCCGGCAAGCCTATTATCTGTGCTACTCAGGTATTCAAAGAGTTGACTCAGAGCAAAGTCACTTAAGAGCTCTACAGCATGAGACTGCTCAGCAATTCTTAATATGACGTCTTGTGCCAGTATCATTAAGAGAAATTAAAGTGGACACTTTTTAGTGGGATGCCTGAAATAGTCAAAGGTTACTATGAAAGCTTGACTGGAATTGTTCTTGAAGCATCCTACAGGTTAGTCTAGAACTAAAGATTGGAACTTGACTAAAATTGGGATTGTTGTTGATGCCTAACAGAGCATCGTTAGATTTTTACAGTCTCCTAAATTAGTTAGCTGAAAGTTTTTTGGGGAGAAAGGCCACTTGTTGACAGCAAAATCCTGAAGAAACCTGAGGGGACTGGATTCCTGATCTGCTTAATAGCAAACTGTTGGACTGGCAGGGAAATAATGCTTGGATGGCAGACCACTAGGGCACCCCCAAGCTGGAGGCTAATTCAGGAATTAAAACAAAGAATATCCAACCTTGTCCCAAGGTATCCACGATGTTACCAGGAGCTGTAACTCAGCTTCAAAGAGGGGTAAAAATAAAGTAGTGATAGCACCTGGGGCAGGCATGCTAACAGGTTTAACAATATTAAACTATGTGGAAGAAGCCCCACTGTTAACAGTAAGGTGATTCACTTTAAATTTAGTTAGAATTGCAATTTTAGCTAAGGGCTCTTAGATGGACTATAAACTTTGAGATTGTGTTTCTTCAGCAGAACTTTAGAGTTGGTTTGAAGCTGGATAAGTTACAGCTTTCATTGCAAGATAGTTTAAATAAGGTGGTTTGTCCTGAAGTGAAGCAAGTAACTTTCATTTTTCGGCCAGATGTTGGAGAGCATGATCAAGAAGCCCCGTCCCACACGTGCCGAAGGGAGCGACGTAGCAAATGCCGTGCTTGACGGAGCTGACTGTATCATGCTGTCTGGAGAAACTGCCAAAGGAGATTATCCCCTGGAGGCTGTCCGGATGCAGCACCTTGTAAGTTTGCCCTTCAGCAGTAATCCTGGCCTGCTTAGAAACATTGGCTCTACCTCCCAGTGGCCCCTTCCAGCAAATCATTTTCTAGGCTAGTAGCTAGCTCAGTAATTTATCCACAATAAGTGGTGGTGCTTCCCACTGGCCCATCCACCCAGCTTAGTGTCCTCCACCTATGTGAAAATTGAAGTATAGCATATCTGGAGAGCACCATGTTTGGAGAAGACAGAGGCGTTCTTATGGTCATGCAGGTGTAACGTCTGGACTGGGGATCTAGTAGATTTGCAAAACCTGAGATCTTTCCTTCTCTCCCTCGGGTTGCCTAAGCTGTCCAGATCCCTCATGTTCCTCTGTAAGGTCTTCCCTGGGACCTCTCTTGAAATAAGAACAGAATTGGCCTGGTGCCTTGCATGTTACTTCCATTGTTCCATTATCTGGGGCTTAAAAGTAGCTTGGCTTCTTTCTGTCAAATGGGGGTGGGAGGAAGTCCACAGCGTGGAAATACGTGAGTCTGAACCCCAAACCCAGTTTCAGCGAAGAGCAAAATATCTGCCTTGGCCCTAGAACTTCCAGGTGGTGGGGGACTGGGTGGTCCCTTTGATTGTGGTTCTGCTGAACTGTTGTGCCCTTGGCTAGTGTTTAATTTACAAAGTGCATGACTGACCTTACAAACTGCCAGAGAACTCTCTGATCTGCTTTGGAATTCCATAGTTTCCCACTGATAACCTAGCAACAAATACCAGAATTAAGGCACTGATTGCGTTGGCTGTTTTGCTGTGGATTACAACAGCCTTATAACCTACTAGTGTCAGCTGCAGTTCAGGTCAGTTAGCTTACTCAAAAGAGCTCTCCTGCACTGGAAGGATGCTAACGCTACATCTTGGCTTGGACTTAATTCCTTTGGTAATTTCGTGTCCGTAATCAGACCAAAGATGTCTGTCCCTGTGGCATAAAAGCATGATTATGTTGTCCTACTAATCCTCCAAAGCCCTCTTCATTTGAATGAGCAAAGGGATTGATTGTGCTCTTAACGCAATAGCTTTCCACAGCACCAGTATCTTCCTGTCTGCTTTTAAATCCTTTAGAACCAGTCAATAGGCTGGATGAAATTTAGGGGGGTTAGTCAGCGCCCACCTAACTGGCACAAAAAGCAGTTCTTCCCAAACGAGCGAGGATTGATTCAGACATTCCTTGCCCTGCCCAGAATTAAGTACGTAGCAGATGTGCTTTCTAACAGTACATAGAGATAAAATTTAAAATAAAGCCTTCCTGTTCATCTCTACTTTGAGAAATTCACCCGAAGATCCTAAAAGTCCTCAAGATTTGTCAGCGTGTGTTAAATTTAACTGATTTTTTAAAAAAAATTAAAGCAGCGTCCTAGTTGGCATGACTGCCCAGAGTCTTCATAGTACGGGTTGGGCGGGGAGAAATATGAAAATAAACAAAAAAAACAAATTCAATCATGTTTGCTGTAAGTATTGTAGGAGAGTTGCGTGCTTGGAGACAGTTCTTCCTGATGCCTCCGTTTTCAGGATGTAAATGCTCACCAGCCCTCAAATTACAGTATCTTGAAATAAGGGAAGGGAAGACCAGCCTGATTTTGGGCTTGAATCATATTCGAAACCCTTAGGCTTCCAGGAGTTGTAAAAGCATTCTTGAATTGTAATCAGAACATGCTTTTCCTAGGATAACAGTCTTAAATAAAGAGGAATTTTGTCTTTATGGGGGAGCCTTCCCTACTATTAGCCTCCATCTCTAGTCTGGAGCCAGACACACATTTACGACCTCAACTTTGAGAACAGATCTGCTGCTGTAACAGATGCCCAGAAGAGTTTCAGGTTGCATTTGCTTCTGCTGAGACTAACCATCTATATAATGGTGGGTTTCTGGCTTTGTACCGTCTTCCCTGTCTATGTAAAATTCACATAATCTTGCTTCTTGGGGGCTAAGGAACAGGAAAATGTGTAATTTTAAAAATTGGGTTATGTTGCTTTCCCTAATGTTGCAAATAATTCCATTGGATCTTACCATCCTAACTGATATTCTGGAATGCGTAGATCTCTGCATGCTTAAAAAATGCTACCTAAGTCTCAACTTTGGCTGGGAAAAACACAGATAGGCTAATTCCTAAAATGGGACATACAAGTTCTGTGCATCTTTGCTTGAAAATGAATTTTCTTGACGTTAACTGTTACTTTCAGCAAAGCCTGCATAAGCATTTTAAGCATGGAACATACATGCCATTTGAACTCAGGAAAATGATCGCTTGAATGCTGCACTGGGTAACCTAAGGGAAATATCCGGGTTTGGGCAAGTTCTTAAACAACAGCTGGTCAGTTGTAAGTGGAACTTCTACAGCCAAATGAGAGACTTGGTTTTCTGTCAAAAATTAGGGTGGTGCAGCAACAGGGCCACCAAACCCCAGCAATTTTTAAAAATATCTGTTCAGTGGCACGCTGATGTTGGGTCTGCCCTGAATCCTTCTGATTTAGTTAATTTCTTTGGTAGATATGAGCAGCTTGTCTCTCTTCAGCTTTGCCTGAACTATATCCCACTTGCGAATGCTGATTGTTGCTGTGGTGGTGGTTTTAACGTGGGAAACCGGATGCTGCCTCACCCTAATTGTCGCCATGCATGCAAGCCTGTGAAATAAGCAATTAACTCTCTTTGCATGTTAACGTGATCATATTACTCGGTATATCTCTTTCCTTTCTGTGTTGCTTTTCCCCCCTCCCTCCCTCCCTCCCTCTCGCTCTGGCCTGCAGATAGCTCGGGAGGCCGAGGCCGCAATCTTTCACCGCCAGCTGTTTGAAGAACTTTTCCGCCACACTTCCAACAACAGAGATCCTTCCGACGCCATGGCAGTAGGCGCTGTGGAGGCCTCTTTTAAGTGCTTAGCTTCAGCTCTGATAGTTTTGACAGAAACCGGCAGGTAGGGCTCAAAGCTAGCCAGCCAAAGCAGGGTCGGTTAGAGAATTTGTAACTCATGGTAAAGGTGCTCTGAAAGACCAGGCTTCGTGCCAGTAGGTTCTCCCACACTGTAGAAAGTGCCAGCCTGTCTCCACCTCACTAACTAAGCAGGATTCGAGGTAGGTCGAAGCAGACTCAGAGAGACTGGCAGTTGTGCATGAAGGAATCCACGGGCCCCTGGCAGAACGGAGCAGGGTGATGTGGCCACTCTTCTACCAGGAGAGTCCAGGCGGTGGGCGCAGACCAAGGGAGCCCAGGCTCTCTCCTCATCCTTATCGAGGATGACCATCCCCAGCAAGATGCTCGGCTGGTTTCTGCCTTGGCTGCCTCCACTCTGGCTCTCCGCTCAGCCCAGCACCCTGCCTCCATTCACTCTGGCCACTAGCGATGCCCGGCGCCACCCGAACGCCGTCACCCGAACGCCTGTTGCTCTTATAGATTGCTCGCGAAGCAGAGGCAGCCATCTTTCACAGGCAATTGTTTGAAGAGCTCCGCCGGCTGGCCCCCCTGAACCGAGACCCTACGGAAGCCGCTGCCGTGGGTGCCGTGGAAGCCTCCTTCAAGTGCTGCAGCGGAGCCATCATTGTGCTCACCAAGTCTGGAAGGTAGGAGGCGGCAGGCGCGTGGACGCCCTCAGGCAGCCGGAAAACCGAGACGCGCCCTGCTTCCGAGTCTCCCCCCCCTCCCGAGCAGAATGGTTTTCAGCCTCTGGATGGACGTGCTGCCGAGGCAGCCCTCGACTAGGTCTTTCCAGGCCGGGAGCTGCGTAGCCAGCAGTCCTCAAGCGTCACAGCACCGCTCTGAACTGAACCACCTCTGCTGGGGTTGGACAAGAAAATAAATGTGCCACTTTCCGTAATTACGTTAGCATATCGCAGGCTTCTCGGGCATTAGCAGTGAAGCAGCCACTGGCTGCAGGCTTCTACAGACCAGAGGAGAGGCGAAGCCCATCGGGAATTTTCACCAGGCTCCCGCTTTGCCTGGGCGGGTCTTACCAGCTTTACCAAAAGTGAGGGCGCTTTCCCGTTGGGCATAATCCTCCAGCAAGTTTGAGAACACCTGCCTTAGTGGGAAAGTTGCTGTGGGGGGGGGGGGGGGTTATTGGGTGGGCAATGCCTGGTGCTCATTCTGAATGGAAATACGGAGTCCAAATGGTAAGTGTGGCTTCTGGTATGTTTAGTGCAGTGTTTCTCAACCTTGGCAGCTTGAAGATGCGTGGACTTCAACTCCCAGAATTCCCCAGCCAGCCTTGCTGGCTGGGGAATTCTGGGAGTTGAAGTCCACGCATCTTCAAGCTGCCAAGGTTGAGAAACACTGGTTTAGCGTGATCAATAAATCTCAAAGATGCTTGAGGATCAGGTGGAGCCGCAGTTACTGTGCTGCACACGGCAGTGGCTGTGTAATACACTCCAAAAAGAGTAATTGAAACTTAACTGTGTTTGATCTCATTCTTAACAGTACTCAGCTGGGCTTGCACACTGAAACGGTGGGTTTTCTTGTGATTCAGTGTGTTATGGGAACCGGGCCATCATACTAAGCCATGGTGTTTACTTGAACGTGGTGTGTTACACAAACAGGACAGTGGCTTTGTTACCCCAGGTTTAGCATGCCGTGCAACTGACAGCAAGTCTGCTGTTCGTTTATATCTCTGTTGAAGCCGCAAAAGTGAATTTGTTTTCTGCAGATCAGACCAGTAGGCCTGCTTTGTTTGCAGCTAAAATCAATGCAGAGTTCTAAAACCTGTGGACTCTCCAAAACACAGGATTATCTGAAAAAGACACCATTTTTGCAGCTGCGGAATATGCATCTGAAGGAAATAAAGGAAAAGAAGCTACTGAAATGAGCGGGCCATTATATTGACACCTGCCTAGAATACCCTGTGAAATTAGAACATATTTCCTGCTAAACCGTTCATAACTGCTCATACTGCAAAGGGCTCCTACCTTCCATTTGCTTGGCCATTTGGAAAGGTTGTGTTTTGCAAATGTAACTTAGTTCTGGCTTGTGTTTCACCTAAGAATACTCCTGTAAATGCCTTCAACCTCTTAGAAGATTTCTGATACCAAGTTGCCTCGTTGCAAATGCTGAATGCTTGGTGTCGAGCAAAACACGAAAAGCCGACGATGTTCTGTTTAGGCCAGACATTTTATTGAATGTGCCAACCGGCAGATTGTTTCTTTCTGGGAACCGATGCTTTTAAGTAACACTGGAGCCTGCCGAAATCATGATGTGCATATATTAATCTCAGGATGCATCTTCTTAATGAAGAAGGTAGACTTTGGTCTTGCTCCCTTTTTAGGAACCATAGGTTCTCAACTACATCACTGTCCTGGCCAGTACCTTGAGGGACTTAACTGCATGTCCCTTGTTAAAAGGGCTGACTAGGAGTAGTTCCCTGATTTACTCATCCGAGTTGGTGAGCACAATGATTTTACTGTTCAACCAGATGGTTGGCGATGTTAGTAGCATCACCTTCCTAGATCCATCTTTTTTGTGCCTTGTTCCCTCTATACTCACAAATTTTGGTATGGCAGCCCTGCAGAGCAGCTATGTTTCTGCCCCAGTGTTCATGTTTGCTAATTCAAATGATTCCCAGTAAACAATACTCAGTTGTTTTAGAGAAATTTCTAACTCTGTTCTTGTCAGTTTGCAAGAACTTGTGATGTCTTGCCCTTTGGGCCATTGAGAAATCAAGCACAAAACACACTTCCTACTGTCTTTCTGTGTGAATGACCTCCTCTTGGACCTCAGGCTAAGAGCCCCACCAGGAGGGCCTCCGAAGGCAGCATTTGCAGACTCCGTTTTTTCCCCATCCTTTGTGTTCCCTGTTCTAAAACAAAATTGGACCTGTAGAATTGTGTGTATTCAAGTTAGCTGGCAGTGATGGAGGAGATGATGAAGCGTCCCAAATCTTTTCCAGGTCTGCCCACCTGGTGTCCAGATACCGACCACGTGCCCCCATCATAGCTGTGACCCGTAATGCTCAAACGGCCCGCCAGGCCCACCTTTACCGTGGCATTTTCCCCGTACTGTGCAAGGAGGCAGCCCTGGATGCTTGGGCTGAAGATGTTGACCTCCGCGTCAACTTGGGCATGAATGTTGGTAAGAAGTCATTTGGAATCTGGGTTTCCTTCCTGTAAAATCAGCATGGAAGCAAAAGTGAGCTGATGCATTTCCCAGAAACTGGTAACATCTGGTGCTGTGCACCACGTTAGGCACACTCCGGTATTAGAACTGATGTGCCCAGCCTTGGGTGTTACAAGTTCAGCTGTTCCTGTCATCTTAGAGATCAGAGGGGAATGTCCACCAGTCTGCACGGTAGCAGCAGTACAAGCTCCTTACTCTTTGAGGATCATGCTTTCTCATTTTTTTCTTTTTTGTCCCTTTCCAGGTAAAGCTCGTAGATTCTTCAAGTCAGGGGATCTGGTCATAGTGCTTACTGGTTGGCGCCCTGGATCTGGTTACACCAACACCATGCGTGTAGTGCCTGTTCCATAAAATGGATCTCAGTGACGATCGCCCCCTCCTCCCGTCTCGCCACCTTTCCCTCTTGCATTAGACCAGTAACTGCTTGCAATATTATTCTTGTCTGTAGAGCGGATAGTGACTGCCCTAAGCCATCAAGTGCAGTAACTGGGGGAAAAGAGACTTCAATTTAGAAATACTTGAAATAGTTTGGTAAGTGGAACCTCTCCCCTTTTTCCTTTGCCCTGGGCTATCCTGCCTTCTGTGTTAGGAGCCGGTATAATCCAGCAGCCCAGGTTGCCCAGTTTCTCTTCTGTAGCTGTCTACTCTGCAGGGAAACTAGGAATCTTGGTTTGCTTAACTGGTATGGTGTTTTAGGCAAAGGCTGGATGCCGCACTTGCCCTCCCACCCTCCCCTCTATGTTAAGTCTTGTGTTGCCAGCACTCTGCCAAAACACGCCACTCGGGAGCTCTGCTACATTGTCGCTCGCTCGATCTTGTGGCGCCTCGCTAGTCCTTGCTGTGTTCCTGTGATACACAGGAGTGCTTGTTCCATCGTAACCCATGACGCACATCACTTGACCAGATCAACACACACTCCAGTAGGGGTTGACCCGAGCAACCTATCCCATCCCTTGGAAGTTTTAGAAAGCAAATCTAAACCTCCCGTTTCTCCTTGCCAATAGAACTGAGGGACATCAGAGAGTGTTTTTTCAGGGTGGGTTGGTTCAGGAATAGATTGCTCTGGTTTTGACAGCATAGGAAGAATTGGGGAAAACAGATTTTGCTCATGAGACTTGCACGGGCGAGCCAGGCCGTTGAAATAGTTCCCGTCAGCGCACTCCCTGCAACTGAAGCTACCACGAGTTGCTTGTGCTCCTGTTGTTGAGCTGTCTTGTGTTCAGGTGGAGTCATGCTTCCTGACAGTGCACTCTGTAAATCTATATACATTACCTGCTGTTAAGAGGTATCAGGTTGTCAGATACCACTTCATACATCAATAAAGCAGAGTTCCAAACCCATCGTTTCTTCTTCTTTCAAGGTTACAAAGCCACAGCTGGGTACTACACTTGTACTGTGCTGTGCAAAAAGTATGAACCAGGGAGGGACTGGAAATGGTGTGGCTAGCTGATTAAGCAAGTACCATCCTGAAACAGCCTTTGTTTCAAGTGATATTAAAATACTATTTCCATTCTTCTGCAATAATGGTAGAAATTGGGTCCAATGTCTTTCAGGCATCAAGTAACAGTAAATAGGTACAAAAATATGTCCTCTAACAGTTGCTGAAAAAGGGAAGGGTTTATCTGTTCTTGGCTGCAATTGGCAGCTAAGATTAGTAAAACGATCAATGCAAATACAGTACAAACATTTCAATAAAACTAATTCACAGACTCCCAGCAGATACTTTGACCTCCAAGTTCTGGAATGCAGCCATGTCATTGGGGCCTTGCAAAGGATGTCTGAGCAAACGTGTGTATGAAAAGCTGTAGAATCTTTTGCACAAAAGGGAAGCATGTTGAGTACATATCTGTGTTACTAAAAACTATATAACAGCTGGAATGCACATGATTGCTAGAAAGGTACAGCAGTTTGAACTGCAGAATATCTGATCAGAACTGAACCTGTCCAGGACTTGATATAATGGCTTTCCCCCACTTCCCTGTGGAATGCAATTTAATTGCTTGGCATTAATAGGTAAAGTAGGTTTGTCTAGTTGGGCTGTTCAGTGCTTTGGATTTGAAGGCAAAATGGTGTGATGGAAGACACAAATACGTGCAGCCCTGTAAAATGGCCCTTTTTTACAGGAAGCACATGGGCTCCCACTGAAGTTCTGTGCTGCACTATTTGGTATATAAAAGATGTGTAGCTTTGGTTTGTTTTTGGCATATAAGGTTGGCTAAAGTTGCAAGCTTGGAAGGTGCTCTTAAGCTGTTAGGAATTCCTGTTATTCCACCTTGGTTTATAGCTTTTGTTAAAATGGGTAGCTATAAACATGTAGAAATAATTGAGCTTTATGTTCCATGCATATAGATACGTACTGAAAATCTGTTAGCTTGATTAATACAACAGACCCATACAGTAGTCACCTTGTTTCACAACCCTGTGAGGTGAGTTGGGCTGAGAGAGCGTGACCAACCCAAGGTCACCCAGCCGGCTTTCATGCCTAAGGTGGGACTAGAACTCTGTCTCCTGGTTTCTAGCCCAGCACCTTAACCACTAGACCAAGCTGGCTCCAACAAGCTCTCAGTGTTACAAAGCCATGCAGTATTCAGGTCCATCAGTGAACAGAACCTCCAGCAGGGGTCCCCAGACACTACCTAGAAGCTGCCTCCATGCATCTGAGCAAACCAATGCAGCAGCCAGTTCACAAGTTAGCAGCCTAAAATAGCCTGTTCCTTTGTTTGTTTCTACTAGTCAGGTATATGTTCAGAGTGCAGGTTGCTAGAGATGGTCAAAAGCTGTTTAGTTAGGCCACCGAAATGGGTAAGCGTCAAGCAGAAACCCAAAGCATGTTTTGCTAGGGGTTTGCTCCATTGGAAGCAGCATATGGATTTCTAGCAAGCATAAGATGCCTCGTTGATACATTCCTGAAGCCAAGTACATTTGAGAACTTGGATGTCTCAATAACTGCTACTTACCCCAAGTCTCTATCTGTATATTCCCAGAACCTCCCTTAATATATCCCTCCTTCCCCTGAAAGGAACTTTGATTGATTGATTGAACTTAGCTAAAGAGTGCTACCAGATCCACCTGATTTAACTTGTGTGGG
This sequence comes from Candoia aspera, assembly GCF_035149785.1. Classification (NCBI taxonomy): domain Eukaryota; kingdom Metazoa; phylum Chordata; class Lepidosauria; order Squamata; family Candoiidae; genus Candoia; species Candoia aspera. The sequence continues at coordinate 7,855,606 of NC_086165.1, read as the reverse complement.
GCTGAGCAAAGGATGCCTGAAAAAGAGAACCAATTCTGGGCAGAAAATCTGGCAGGAATTCCGGCTAGGGTTCCCCATGTGGTTTCTGTCAAGCAACAAAAGAGAAGGGTTGGCCCCCCGAGATTGCCCCTGCACAGCAGGAATTTCTCTGGGGATCTCTTAATGAAGAGGTTCCTGCTTTGTAGCTTCCGTCGAAGCTGGCAATTTGTCTTGTAAAGACAGCAACGATCTGAAGGATTTGCTGGCGCACCTGCCTGACTGCAAAGGAATTGGGTGACTTGAGCATCGGTAAGCAACTGCTTTGGATCAGGGCCTACGTGGGATCTTCTTGTGGGTACTCCTGGCCAAGGGCCCACCGGGAGGAGGCTGGTTTATTCCCAAAATTGCCATGCTCGCCCCCCGCCCCCCAGTTCCAAAACGCCCTGGTGAGCATTTCCCTGCTATCTTCCTTCCACCCCAGATGCCTTGTCCCTTTGTGGTGGCCTTCCAAACAAAGCTCTAGGTTACAGCAACCCATATTTTGTTTATTATTTTGGGACCCAAAGGGCTCCTGGAGATAGGAACGATGGTAGAAGTTGGAGCTTTGCAATGCAACCTGCCAGTCTCTTAATTTTTACAGAATTAAAAATGAAGGGAAGTCAAGAGCTTGGCAATTTGTGGACTATCAGGGCCCCAAAGTAGCAGGTTGTCTTCTGCTTTAGAGGCCGTATTTACCATCCAGAGCCTGCTGTGTAGGTCATCCTAACTCAGGAATTTATCAAATTTGTCATTTTGTCTTTGAATTATGCACTTAAATGCAGCAAGAGAAAAACTAGCTGTGTTGGGCAGAGAGGAGAAACTTGCTAGAAGCAAACATCTGGTCCAGATCACCATAAATTCAAATTTGGATTTAGGGACCATTTATTGCAGCTGCCCTGATTCTCTTCTAGAAAGGAGCGGAGAGACATAGCAGAAACCCCACCTCCCAAAGCTATGGCCAGATCAGAATATGAGGTCCAGACTATTTTCTGTTTTGCATTGGAATGAATCAAATATATACATTAGATTCACAAATAAATTGGCACTGCCTGTGAAAGGATGCGTGCATTCCTGGAGAAAAACACAGATATTGGCTGATGTCACAAAGACATCAGTTGAGATTGAGACAAGTATAAATGCAAAAATGCCTATATTGAAACAGAACTATAGAAGGGAAAAAATCATTTTACTCAGTTAAAGACGTAACAGCAGATTTTGTGCATACCAAAAGAAGCACAATTATGCAGGAAATTCAGGAGAGGAAAAGACTCTAAATTATGCGTCCCAATCTGCACACTTTGCAGAGTAGCCGGTATAAGATTCTGAACTGTCTAATCAAGTTTATTTTTACTTTGAATACTCCCACCCATCAAATCAAAGATGCACATTCAAAGGCCCCAGGGCCTAATATGACCCTCAAAAGCCATGGATACAGTCCTTGGAATTCCTTCAAACGTTACCAATAAAGTTTAATTTTTAATTTTACCCCCCCAAAAAGGAAAATTACAATATAGATGGGAATAATATTACTTTAATTCTAATTCAATTTTCATGTAAACAAAATCACGTTGTTTGCCTTGGTCAAGCCTCCTTTGGGGTGTATGCAGGGCTGCAACTAGGGTCTGTGTCACCCGGGGCAAACATGGATTCCGCGCCCATTTTGGCGCCCCACCAGCGCGGCGCCCGGGGCACATGCCCCGGTTGCCCCCCCCCCCCCAGTTGCAGCCCTGGGTGTATGACACCGTCCCACTACAACTTTGCATGCCAGTGAAACATCCAATGCAACCCATCTTCCAGACTCAGGAACTGCCCGTTCCGTTCTTTTTTCTTCTGAAACGTCAGAAAATATTCGAATGCACAATGCAGAGAGAGGGAACTTCTAGGAGGAAGCCCACTTATATACAGGATTTTTTAATGCTTCTATAGTTACAGTATCCTACTTTGGACACATTCTGTGAAGACCCAGCTCTCTGGAGAAGGCTCTGATGCTGGGAAAGGTGGAAGGAAAGAAGACGACAACCAGCAGCAGCAAGACTCAGTAGATTGGAAGAGCTGAAGGCCAGGTTAGGGATAGATCACCGTGGAGAAAAATCTGTGTGGTTGCTAAGAGTTGACACCAACTTGATGGCACATAATCAATTAATCAACTTGAAGACCCAGCTCTCTTGAAAAGTCTATAATACTGGGAAAGGTGGAAGGAAAGAAGAGGACGACCAGCAGCAAGGGGGGATGGACTCAGTTACAGTGGCAATGGGGGCACCTTTGGAATTGCTGAGGACCAGGTTAGGGACAGATCAACATGGAGAAAATCTATGTGGTTGCTACTTGACAGCAAAAAAACAAAGACTTTTTTAAAAGACTGGAAGCCGCCTTGCCAAAAGAAGAAAAGACTCAGCTGATGATTTGGGGATTAGAAAGGGTGAAAGAGGGAGGGGAAGGGCAGAAGTCCAAATTCTATGTTTCCTTTCTTTTTTTCTTATTTCCTATCTTTTTTTCTTTTTTATATTTTTATTGCATTGTAAAATTCTGATAGATAGATAGATAGATAGATAGATAGATAGATAGATAGATAGATAGATAGATAGATAGATAGATAGATAGAAAACCACTTGGTGGCACATCATCCATCCATCCATCCATCGTATAAGCTGTCCTGAGCTCTTCGGAAGGGAAGGGTGGGTTCAGACTTTGCACGCAAATCCTGGGCTTAAGAGCGCCCACTTTTCTACAGAACATGCTATGCGAGGCCCCCGGAGCCGCTGCTTAAAAACTCCAGAGCCTGCGGTCCTCCAAGTTCTTCTGAACCAACCAACTCTGCTAACCATCTTCACCCACGCGGCGAGGCCTGGCGGGAATCGCAATCCTGCAAGACGTTGAAGGCTGCAGGTTTTCACCCGAGCGGGTTACGGTTGTATTTCACACGAGGTGCGCGTTTGTACTTCCTGGGGGCCACGTTGCAAGTTCCCGGAACCCTCCTCCCGCAGCTCGGCCTCGCGGAAGCCGAGGCTCTTTTGGCGCCAGAGGACTTGCCCAGCGAGCCCTTCATTGTGAGCTCCTTTCCATGGCAGACACCCAAAAGGCGTCGCTATGCAAGAACGAAAATGGCAAGATGATTAACGCCAGGCGGGCACATCCGGGAAGCCTGGCAGCCGGTGCCCAGGGCCGGGAGGGTGGACGGAGCCTGCTGGTATCGGTTCTCTCCGGTCGGTGGCCACTCCTGCCGGGCGTGGCGACGGGACGAGACCTCGTCTCGCCTGGAAGAATGGGGCATCCGTGGAAAGGAGGCGCCCCAGGGCCTCACACGGAGCAGGCACGGAGGAAGACGGGCCCTGGGGCCGCAGCCTCCCCTGGCCCGGCCAGACGCTTTTGATCCGAGCCCGGAGCCGGGTGCCGGCGCCCAACGCGCAGCCGCGAGCGAAGGCGCTTCAGCCGAGCACGCGTCAAGCCGCGGGACAATTAACCAGAGACAAGCGTGTCGTGGGAATCCGGCTTGAGGTACTCTTTTAATGCCCCTTTCCGAAAGCGCCGAAGGGCAGTGCTGCGCCCCTCCCGCGGCTGGGGGAGAAACCCGCCTCTGTGTCTTACGAGCGGGGGGTCCCGCATGCGCTCCGCTAGCGGGGGAAGAAAGCAACCGCCCAGCGTTCGGGTGGGCTGACTTCCGAGTAAACGGCAACACGTCCTGGCGGAGGGGCTGCGGCCCTCTGCGCGCTTACCAGGGAGTAAGTCCTGGCGCTGCCTGAGGACCTGGCTGCACGGGCAGCAGCTCGCCCCGCTCCGGCCTCCGGAGAGCCGCCCCGTCCGCGGCCCCTTTAACAGCGAACGGCCGGTTTTTCCCAGGCTCGCCCCCTTTCCTGCTGGTGGGCGCGGCCTTGCAGGCAGGCCTCGAGGGAGCCAATCGGAGCGCGCGGACGCAGCCGCGCTCCCGGAGTGGGGGTCCGAGCCGCCGCCGCTAATAGGTTGCCGAGGGGGCGGAGCCTGAGCCGGCAGATCGCGAGCCGCCGGGGATGACGGCGCGCCGGAGGGGGGGGCGTTCGCGCGCCGCCGCCGCCGCTGCCGGACAGGTATGCGAGTTCCCTCGTCCCCGTGTCGCCCGGTTCGTGGGAATGGGGCGGTATGCGCGATGGTGACTCGGAAGCCGGGAGCTCCGGGGCTCAGCCGCGCCTCAGGATGGCGGGTTGGAGGGTCCTTATCCTGCTGTTGCCCCGAGGGAGTTGAGGGAGCCGCCGCCGCGCCTGCCCGGACCTTTATATGTACGTCGGAAGAGACTGAGGAGGGAGCGGCGGGTGGAACTAACTGGGGCAAACGATCTCCCTGCAGAAGCTCCGCAGGTGCCTCGGCTTCTGCCGTCGTCGGAACCCGGTGGGGCAGACGCGTGTCCGGCAGGGTGGGCTTCCTCTCTCGTGGGAAGGGAGTGCGGGTTACCCATCCCTTCCTGATGAAGAGAGGCTCCTTCTCTTCTGTAAGCATTTTTGCTCTGACTTGGGGTGGTTAGAAGAACTTAAGGAGGGACTGACAGGTTGTTTGAACGCAGCCGGTGAGTCCGGCCCTGTCCCCGAGGTTGCCGAGCAAAAAGGCGTAGCAGGCAAGGAAAGTGGTGTGGTGGGAAGAGGAAAGAGAGCCCAAGCGCTAGTCCCTCTGTTCCCTTAAGGGAAGACCAGAAATGGTGGCTTCCCCCCAGGATCCTGGGACTGCCCTTACAGTTACGCCTGGGCGAGCTGGAGGGACTTGAGTTGGGCAGCGTCCAGACAGCCACCTCCTGCGCTCTTCTGCCCATTCTCTGCTTCATGCTGGGGTGCTGGGTTGGCCCCTTGTGGCTGCTTAATCTGACCCACCTTGGAGGGTTGTTGTGATCATAAAATAAGGACGCAAGTTTGGAATTGAGACGTGGCATGCAAAAGAGGGTTAATGGGCATGGGATGCTGTTCTGAGTCGGTTTTTGACTGGAACACCTTTTTGTTTATTTATTTGTTTGTTTTGTACCTTTGAGTTAATGTTGACTCCTGGCAACTGCCTGGACAAGTTCCTGCAGTTTTCTTGGCAAGATTTTTCAGAAGTGGTTGCCTGCTTCCTAGGGCTGAGAGAGGGGGACTGGCCCAAGGTTACCCAGTTGGCTTTGTGTCCAAGGCGAGACTAGAACTCACGGTCTCCTGGTTTCTAGCCTGGTGCCTTCACCACTAGACCATACTGGCTCTCTTATAAGCACCTTATAAACCTTGTAAAATAAGTAAAATTTAGTTTTCCTGGTACTGGGCTGGGGGGGTTGGGGAAACAAAGGTTGCCAACTTCTCAGCAAAACTTGGCTTCAATTTGTTTTGCTGGTTCTAATGGAGAGAGTTCCCTTCCTCCTAGCCCTTATTGGCAAAACTAAAAATTTGAACGGCTCTTTATAACAGGTTTCCGCAGTTTAATGCTGTCCGGTTGGGTGGGACAATGACTCCCTGCTGGTGAGTATTGGCAAATATTAAGGGTTGCATAGTCTCTGCCAGCTACATGGCCTCTTTTTAAAAAAAATTAGGTGGGCAAAAGAATGCTGAGCTCTTAATTACGTCCATAGCAGTCAGTTTTAGATGCCTGGCAGGGGTGTCTGCAGGGTATGGTCAAAAAAGTCAAGATGGAGGCCACAAGTGTCAACGAAGCTTTGCCTCTTTTTTATGTGCATTGCAAAGGTGGTTTTATTGGTGGGTCTTTATTTTAAATTCTGGACTTGTGTTTTATTGGTCTGAGACTGTAAATAAATGCAATTCAGACATTATGGGAGTACTGTACTTTCCCCAGTAGTTAAGAAAGCGAAGAGCTGTAGAGTTCAGCATCTGGAGTGGGGGGGTTCCCCATCAGTGCCCAAAATCTTACTCTGTTTTTTTATTTGCTGCATTGCAGTCAAAGGCATAGGAATGGGCAGGCAGGAAAAAAAAAGGAAGGTTATAAAATTTGGGGAAGCTCGCCTCCTCCTCCTTGCTGACAGCAAGGCCCCTTTAAATAATTTGGATGACACTGTCAGGGCATCTTCAAATGTTGGGTTCCATAGCAGTTCCTCCACTGTCACAGTTGGTGCTTCTCGGTCCCTAAAAATGGCATCCTATGGCCCGGTTGGGCATGGGAGAGAGGGTGAGCCACAGAATTGGCACAAGCCGTTTCTCCCTTCACAATCCCTGCTTTGTCCGCTGCTCAATTATCAACATGAATAAGGGAGGGGAGAAAGTATCCTGTTCAAGTTTTGGGAGTCCCAGTTCTGCTGGTGGGGGACTCTTGAGCCGGTCGAGCTGTTGTGGACACGGAGTGACTCCTGCGCAGCTTGGCTCAGCCTGGGGCTGATGGGCTAAGTTGCTCTGCTTTCTAGCAGTGCGCTTATGGCCAGCAATGGCCGTTGTCCTTGCCTTCTCTTGCCCCCCTCCTGGCTGAAGATGCTGTGTGCTCCTGGCAGACTTCAGAATAGGCTTTGTGAGTTGGTCGGGGGATCGACTCCTTTGCACAGGATTGGCTTGGCAGGGGTTTGTTTTGCAATTTTGCAACTCCATCTCTGCCAGTTAGGACAAAATGTCTGGTTCTTTTTCTCTCCCCCCTCCAAGTGTTCTCCTGTTGTGCCACTTGGGCATGTAAATTCATTGGGGCTGGTTTGTCTTTTTCCTGTTGGTGGAGAGAGAGAGATCTCTCTGGAGCAGAGAGGCTTTCCCTGAGAATGCCAGGAAGATGAGAAATTGGGACACGGCGCAACCTTCAAACTTGGGGGTGGCTGTGCAGGCTGGCATCAGCTTTTCAGATGGGGCTGTCTGCCTCCAAACACCTTGGCTGTTTGTGACTGCTGAATGTAGCTTTGTCTCTGGCACCACACCCAGAAGGGGTGGAAGCATGGCTGAGATGCTGCCCGTTTCACGAAATAAACTCTTCCCTTTTGACCAGCCGGATGTGAATCTTTGAGCCTGGCAGGGTGAGGGATTCTTGTGCCATCTTTCCTCTTCTGGAGGAACCCAGCAGCTGATCCCCTTTAAAGACAGTCAGAAATTTGGGCTAAGAAAAGGGCTGGGTCCCACTGGAAAAACACGTGTGAGCAAGGGTCCCAGTACAATCCCTGGACCGTGACTGTTAATCAGTGGGAAGTACAAATCGACAGTCTTTACACAGCGGGTTAAACCCTAATGTGCTTTTAGCTTCAGGCAGTGTGCAAATGCAGGTTTTGTGGCATGGTCAGCCACCCACGGCTAAAAAGAAACCATGGCTTGGTGTGAAGTATGAACCTAGCCAGTGTGTGGCCATGGATCAGCTCTCTGGCTTGGGGTGTCATGCTTAGCCATAATGTGGCTTGTTAGATTCTTTGGCTTACTATGTTGTTTTAACCAAGCCACTGCAAATTACAAACCTTGTTTATGGCTCCGTGCAAAGGTAGCCATTGGAGCAAATGTCAGCAACTGTGGTTAAGCAAAGGGGGGCTTACTGCAGTGGGTGAGGTGAGCTAAGCAAGGATTTTGTCGCAAAATGTGTACTCTCAGTAGTAGTGGTGTCTCCAGGTTATGGTTAACAAAAGATGGTGGCCCTGATGGTGCAATCAAAGTTTTGCACATAAAAAGTGGACAGAGCTTTGATTGCACCATCAAGGTTACTATCTTGAGTTTGTTGACCATACCCTACAGCAGTGTTTCTCAACCTTGGCAACTTTAGGATGTGTGGACTTCAACTCCTGGCTGGGGAATTCTGGGAGTTGAAGTCCACACGTCTTAAAGTTGCCAAGGTTGAGAAACACTGCCCTACAACCACTCTACTCCAGTAGTTAGATTCATTCTCTGCTGCCCCTTTACAAGCCTAATTGGAAAAGAAGCATGTCACTCTTCCTAACTGGGTTTCTGGCCAATCTGCACAACCTCAACATTGTACTGCCCCTGTTTGGAACAGAGTTTGGCAGAGTACTGTGTTTGCTATTCTCTCCCCCGCCTATGAAAGGAGCTTTTGAAGGTGGATTTTCTGAACTTGTACAAACAGTTTTGAATGGCATGGCGCTCCGATGAAACAGCCAGGCCGAGCCCACGGCAAGGAAATGAGATCACTCTAAAAAGGGGTCTGCATTGAGGGGAAGCGTGCATTGGCAGTGGGGAATGTAGTCTGATTGTAGCCCTCCTTTGTGAATTTGGAGTTTGCAGACTGTCATCAACCAAGCTTGACTGGGACTGTTTGGAGTGGGTGATGTCAGTTGCCTGCTGTGTGCCTGGGGGGGCAGGGTGTCACTTTCTGAGGAAGGACTCTTGCACCCATTCCTCTGTGCGTCACAAATGGGGAGCAGGTAGCCCTCTGATGTTGCTGGAATTCCCAGTGCTTCCACCCAGCCTGGCTCATAGTGTGGGCTGCTGGGAATTGTAGTTTAGCGACATCTGCAGGACCACAAGTTCCTCCTTGTATATTGAGCTATCAGCCCAAACCTCCCACCCCCTTTTTATGGCTTAAAAAAAAAATCAAGTATCAGCAATAGAAAAATATTCTATGCGTGAACAGGAAGGGTTTTTTCATTTCTGGATTGAAAGAGACCGCCTTGATGGGGGGGGGTGCCTTTGTGCGAAAGAGAGAGAAACAGATTATCAAGGTTATGCTTCTGATTATATTTTTAATCAGCTTTTTCCTCTCTGGTGCCTCGAGATGTGTTGAGTTTTTAACTCTTAAAAGCCACGCTGAGTGTGGTGGAGCAGAAGCCGAACACATCCACGGGCAGCAGATTGGGGAATGCTGATTGGCTGGATTCCAGCGGATCCTCCAGATTTGGAAGTAGAGGGGAAGAAAGTTTGAGGTGAAGCATCTCCTTGTGCACAGACTGTTACATTAGTAGCTGTGAAACCCCCACAACCGAGGACAAGGGTTTCTCAGGCTGAACAAAGCAGCCTTGTCCTCCCTTGTGAGGGGGAATGAGGTCAACAGATGTTAGTCTCCTAAATCAGGATGAACTTGCATTCTAGTGGGAAAAAAAAATCTGTCGTCATTTAAGCCTCGATATCTCTCTGAAACACTCCATGCCTTGTTTGGATTAGGGTAGGATGCAGAGCTAAGAGCCAAACAGAACATTTTCGAGTCCTTTTGAGCTCATGATGTGCATGTCCTTGTACCGGACATTTTATAAATTTAGTTGAGATGCCATCAGCGCTGCTGGAATTAATCGGAACCCCTATCAACGAAGCTAGGTTTGAAACCAGCTACATTCAAGATGAGGGGGCTTAACCATATAATTTAACTAGAATTTTAAACAATTTTTTGTGGAATAAACCCCAGTAGCTTGTTGCACATACAACACGATGCCAGAAGTCATGGTTTACAGATCACAACAGCCACTTCTCACATCAGACTAAGCTAAAACCAAGCAAACTATATTAAGTGCACTTCATAAATAAAGATGGTTTTGCAGCCACGAGGATTACACTGTTGTGTTACTTTCCCCCCTTTTGTTATTTCCCCCTTTTAGTTAGCTGTTTCCATCTCAGGATAGCTAATGGTGATTAGTGGAAATCATAGCTGTGGATTCAGTTCAGGTCTTGATCCTGGCTTGAAGATTGCTCAGTTTGCAGTAAACTGAACAGTCCTCGTCTTCTCCCAAAAATGGTGGAGAAAGAGGCCTGAGAGCCAAAAGTTTGCCGCTCTTGAAATTGCAACCGGTTGTTTGTCCTTCTGGAAGCGAGCACCCACGTGTATATTCACGCCTTGCCCCAGGCTCTGAGATTCATGGGATACAATGAAGTCACCAAAGTACCTTTGGTTGGTATGCAAAAAGAGCCGGCCCTGGCTAATAAAATTGCAGTACGATGAGGCAAAGTTCACATGAAAGTGTTGTTTATTTGTCCAGTCGCTTCCGACTCTTCGTGACTTCATGGACCAACCCACGCCAGAGCCTCCTGTCGGTCGTCACCACCCCCAGCTCCCCCAGGGACGAGTCCGTCACCTCTAGAATATCATCCATCCACCTTGCCCTTGGTCGGCCCCTCTTCCTTTTGCCCTCCACTCTCCCTAGCATCAGCATCTTCTCCAGGGTGTCCTGTCTTCTCATTATGTGGCCAAAGTATTTCAGTTTGGCCTTTAATATCATTCCCTCAAGTGAGCAGTCTGGCTTCATTTCCTGGAGGATGGACCGGTTTGATCTTCTTGCAGTCCAAGGCACTCTCAGAAGTTTCCTCCAGCACCACAGTTCAAAAGCATCGATCTTCCTTCTCTCAGCCTTCCTTATGGTCCAGCTCTCGCAGCCATATGTTACTACAGGGAACACCATTGCTTTAACTATGCGGGCCTTTGTTGTCAGTGTGATGTCTCTGCTCTTAACTATTTTATCGAGCTTTGTCATTGCTCTTCTCCCAAGGATTAAGAGTCTTCTGATTTCCTGACTGCAGTCAGCATCTGCAGTAATCTTCGCACCTAGAAATACAAAGCCTTTCACTGCTTCTACATTTTCTCCCTCTATTTGCCAGTTATCAATCAAGCCGGTTGCCATAATCTTGGTTTTTTTGAGGTTTAGCTGCAAGCCAGCTTTTTCACTTTCTTCTTTCACCTTCATCATAAGGCTCCTCAGTTCCTCTTCGCTTTCAGCCATCAAAGTGGTATCATCTGCATATCTGAGATGGTTAATGTTTCTTCCAGCGATTTTAACTCCGGCCTTGGATTCCTCAAGCCCAGCATGTCACATGATGTGTTCTGCGTACAAGTTGAATAGGTAGGGTGAGAGTATACAGCCCTGCCGTACATGAAAGTATCAGGCAGGAAACTAAAAATATTCCATCTGGGTGAAAGAATCCGTGTGACGCTTGGAGAGGGAATTCACATGGCGCAATAGTTCACATGGTGCTGCTGGAGAGAGTCAGGAGCAAAAAATTCTGGATACGCTCAGAATTGAAAGACCAGGGGACTGTGTGTAAAGTTAGGGTATTTTTACTAAAGAATCTTACTACAGGGTTTTTGTTTTGTTTTTTTGTAGGAATGTATGTATATCCCATTTTCCTTCCATCATGGAATTCAAGGTAGGAGAAATGAACCCCAAGTTAGGATTCATTGATCTGGAAATGATGTGGGTTTGCTGATTCCAGTTTCTCTGTTTTCCTCCGGATGATGCTGAACCTGGACTGTTCCATTCCAAGGCCTGTTTGGTTGTTTCTAGGAATAAGTTCTCCAGTTCAAGGGGCTTGGGGACAAAACACATCTGTTCAGGGTCTGGCCACCGTCAGGCCATTTATAAGCTGGAAGTGCTTCTGCAGATGTTTGAGCAATGGTCTTTCCCATCCTCTCCTGCCTTGATCTTTTTCATTGGAGATTCCAGGAATTCTGGCCCATACTACATGCAGACCCAGTGCTCTGCCTTTGAGCTATGGTGAATGCAAGCTTTTTAAAACTCTTTTTGGTCACCTCACTGCACACAGTCCTTTCAGTGCCTTGAAAATTACAGGTACTGTAGTCCTCATTTAGCAACCACAATTGGGACTGGCAACTTGGTCATTAAGCAAAGCAGTCACTAAGTGAAATCACACCTATGCTTATGAACTTAACTTCGACTTTGCTTTGCCTTACAGACCTGCGAAGGTCGTAAATGCGAGGATTGGTTGTAAAGTTACTTTTTCATCACCGTTGCTAAACGAGGATTACCTGTAATGCCTCGAAAGACACCACAACTACCAACTCACCATGCCTATGTTGTCATGCAAAGCTTTCTTCTGCTTTAAAGAGGCTCATACCAGGTGATCCTGGTCCAGCTAGTCTGGGAGCTGAGTCTTAAAGTTGCTACAGTTGAGAAACGCTGATCTAGCTGTTAGGGCCTGGTTCAGACCACATACGAAGCCATGATACGCTTTGTTGGGTCTGGTTGAGGGCATGATGTCAACCCAGCCCCTGTGATTTATTAATTGAGCCTCTAACAAACCATTACCTAGCCAGAGGCATCAGCACAGCCCGAGTTCTCCTGGGGCCAGCCTCTTTCTTCACCAGCCTACTTTGTTTACTGGGCACCAACCCAAGTCACAGGGCGACGTTTCTTGCGCACCTGGAAGGTATGCAAGTGCTCACCTTAAGTGCTTCCAGCCCACCCTCAACTTTGGGGCTCTTACTTAAAGACCGGGCTGGCCCACATCGGCTGGGGGCTGGTGAAAGTTCCAGGTGGAAGGAGAACCGTTGAGAACCCCTGGTGGGTGCTGCCAGGACCATGTAAATGTTGCCACGTGGATCTTCTTGGGATAGAAATCTCGTGTCAAATCCTTCTATGTTGGCTTGCTGCCTAGGAAAGGCGCAATGGATCTTTTGTGGTCAGGGAGCTTACTTATAAGCAGTCAGCTGTGAATGCGGCTTTGTTTAACTTTTTCTAAAAATACCAGGAACCGAGGAAGCCTCCAGGTGCCATGAATAGGGTCTAAGAGCTAAACAGCAGGAAAGCAGCCTTTATGACCCCCTCTTGCCCCCCTCCTTGATTTAAAGCTGTAGAATGGGGATAAGCAACCTTTCTCTTTCCTTCTGGGGGCTGAATTAATTATCCGAGGCTTAGCACAACGTTTTTTTTCTTACCTGCCCCCCCCAAGGGGAAAATTGCACCTCCCCTTATTTCCTGGTTTCAGCAGCACAATCTTGGGGGGCTCCACAAAGCTCCCAGCACCATCCCTGCCCTCTTCGTGGCTTTAGCTTCTCTGTTTAACTTAAACAGCTTCTGGAATTTGTGCAACTTGCCTGCCTTGTTAGGCGCATAGCAACAGAGAAGAATTGTCCTATTCCACAACTTTGCTTCCCTTTGTTTTTAATGAGAGGTCCCAGCAATGAACGTGGGACCTTGTTTATGCAAACATGTGCTCTACAGCTGAATTGTCACCTTCCCCTTTGGCTTCTGAAGCATCAGAAATGGGTAGGATGGAAGATAGATTGGTGCAGTCTCAGGTCTGGAAGGGCAAACTGAGAAATCTTAGATTTAATTTGTATCTAGTTTATGAAATAAGGACCTCTACCTCTTGGCTGCCCCTTATAACACAACCTTTAAATTGTTTTAGTATTTAAGAAATTCACTAAAATGGTGGAGAAATGCTGCAGATGTTCAGGGGAAGGGCTACATAAATGCAAAGTCTATTATTTGTTCTTATAATATGAACTCCCTGTCATCCAACACAGTTGCTGCCCATTTTTCACCAGAAGGGACTCAGTGAAAATTTTCTCTGGCTGTGCAAAAACATTTGAATCCAAAAAAATTTGGGTTTGGAACAGAATGTTCTTATCCCACCGGAAGAGTTCCAGTTGTGCTCCATCCATTTGGGAAGAGTTTTGAGCTCTAAACTGCTCTATTTTGAATCTGAAAGTTACATTTTGAGCTTGGAATTCTTCTGGAATATTTGGAACAGCAATGGTGATTTCAAACTTGGGCTGTTCTGAATTCCTAACATTTTGGATACTGCTAGTGTTTTGTTCCAATGCATAGATCCAATGCTATAATATTCTAAGCCCAAATGAAGGTTATAAGTGTTGAGTGTTATTTTGGTGGGTGGTATTTTATTTTTATTTTTAATGGCTCTGGGTTCCCTGCACCCCTCCCCCAATAACCTGCATGTTGTTATAATTAGATGCTATGTCCAAACCCAGAATTAAAACACGTCTCATAAACTAAATGTTATTTTCATGTGGATGGATTCAGGACATGGATTGTCAGTTGCTGGCTGTCCCTGTCAAACTTTATTCTCTGTTGTCTGTCTGTAATGAGAATATTGGATTTTTATCCCTCCTCTATGGAGCAGGTATGCGCTGGTTCACCAATGGAAACCAGGTGTGTGTTCTTAACCTCCCAGTTTCCTCTTGCTAAAAACGTGCCGACTGGTGAGCAGCTTAAGGAGATCACCTTGGTCCTGCAGGCTTGAAGGCTGACCTGCTAAGAATGCTTCATTCCTCAGTTGCCAGCTTCCTGGTTTGCAGCTTGCCTAACTAACTCAGCTTCTCAGCTATAGCTCGAGCAGTTGAGTCCAGGGACCGAGTGAGGGATGGCAGCACAACGTGCCTCAATGTGGGGCCGGTAAGAAATAGCACGTGGAAGGGGACCTCTTCAGCTGCTGTATGTTTCCAAAATTCCCTAGGGTTGAAATTCAGAGAGATTTCTAGTTGCAGAGTGTCTTGCTTGGCTCCAGGTTGCAGCGATTGAATGAATTAGCGAATCAGAGCACACTGCAGCGGGTGAAAGGCAGAAGACCAGGGGGGAATAATGGGCTGACTTTGGGCAGCATGTTTGCAATGTGCCAGACTAGGCGAAGGGGTTCGACATTTTGCGAAAAACCCAGTGAGTGTTTTCAAATGTTATGTGGAACGGTCATTCTGTTACGCAAAAGCCCTGGGTTTTATTATAGGCAAATGCAGCAATTAATCTGGGTTCACGGGTAAGGCATTTTATGTGAACCCAGGTTTCCTGTTGCACTTTTAAAGTTGTACTAAGAACATCTTTTAACTTTTGCTTAAGTATGTATGGAAATAGATGCCAGGAACTCTTTCACTACGTTGGCAAGGGGTTCAGATTTACACTTTTAAGCGTAGCTTCACCCTTGATGCAATCTTGCTTGCTTGGGGTACAGGTTTAAATAACTGGCAATGGACTGGCAGAGCTCCCCCCAGGCAGTCATGGGAGTTGTGCCCGTTTGTTTGGTTTTTTTACTTTAAATTGTTCCTTCTAGAATGGGAGAAGGGAGGCTGGGCACTGATCCTGCTCCTTCCCTCTGGACGTTCCACATGTTCTCTTCATTTTTATTGCAGCAGAATCCCACCCTTGCTGGGCTGGCCATTCCCTCTCCTGATCTGCTCTTGAGAAATACCAGCTTTAAAATGCACTTGAGCAAATCTTGCCTTTGTGTGACAGAAGCCGAAAATCCCCTTAAGGCTGAGCAGGACTTCTGTCCCTGCGCAGCTCCTGGCAATGGCCCTGAAGTTCGACAGTCTCAAGGGGGCCAGACTGGGAAAGGCCATCCTAACCCACTGGGTACCGGTGAATCCTTCCAGGGTCTCCGCTGTGCTTTCGCTGGGTTTTTCCGTGGGTGGGTAGAGTTTTTAGGGGGGGGGACATCTGTGATTTCAGCAGGTGGTCTTTTTGGGGTGGCTCACATTGACAACAAATAGTCCATAAAACAATTCAGCAGAATAGCTCCCTAACAAGAAAATGGAAAGAGAAAATGAGGGAGAAAATAAAACTAAGGTCAGGGGGAAAACATCTAGCAGAAGACTGTCTGCAACATGCAAATTAATTCAGTGTTCTGGGTTGAAAGGGCCATCGCCCACAATCTTGGTCCTGTTGGGGTCCATCTTCCATCTGTTTCCCTTTTTCAACATTTATTTGGCTGTAAGTTCCACACTGAGATTTCTGGCACAGAACGCAGAGCAGCAGCTTCTGGATACAATATCAGTAGAGGGGTTTTGTGTGTGTGTTTTTAAGTGTCGCACGAGTCTCCTTGGTTCTCTGTAGTGCAAGGCCACAACAAAGAATCCAGTCTGGGCCCCAGGAAAAGCTGCTTCTGCTCTGAATTTTGGCTTTTTTTATCGCAGGGCGGAACAAAAATATGAAAGGACTCTTCATGTCTGGCAGAGTTTAATCCAGGAACAGCCCAAGTTCTTTTGTATTTTGCAAAGAAAGAAGCGGAAGCGAAAACATTTTATCGTATTACAGTAGGATGGGGCGCTGTGGCCCAGTTGCACTGCGGCGTTGGCTTTCAGTGATTTTAGTGCCCTGGAAACGCATTCCTCTCCTGGGGCTGTCATGCCAAACAGAGCTTCCAAAAATAACTAATGCAGATCACACTTCAGACCAGGAAATCAGCATGAAAGCACTGACTTTTCCCCTCTGATGCCATTTTTCTTGCCTCCTCACAAGGTCATATTTGTGAGATTCTAGATCAGTTTTTCTCAACCTCGGCAACTTTAAGAGTTTGGACGGCAACTCCCAGAATTCTGGGAGTTGACGTCCACACAGCTTAAAGTTGCCGAGGTTCCGAAACATTGATCTAGAGGGTGCTGGTTGGGAAAGGCTAACTTAAGAACTGCTTTTTGAGCTGGAATACAGGTCTGTGTTTTATTTCTTCACTGCAACAGTCAACACCCAGAATTCTCAGCAATGGCACACTGGCTGGGGAATTCTGGGAGTGGAAGTCACTAGTCATTCATTAGTTCATTCATCAAATTTATACGGCTGCCCATCTCACAAACAAGTGACTCTGGATGGCGTACAACGAGGCTAAAAAACAATATATATAAAATTATTGTTATTATTATCTTTAAAAAACACAAGTCTAAAAAGAGGACAGGTACTTAATAACAATGGAGCCACTTCAGTATCTAACCATTCCCCTGGGGTCCCCAGCCTTTTAGGAAAAGCTGGGATATTGTTTAATATTCTTGCCCTCCCATACTGTAGCCCCATAATCCTTAGGGGAGGGAAGGGGGAATGTATATCCTATGGAGTCCTTGGTGCTCTCTGAGCCTTGTTGTTTTCTTGCAGACGTTTCATTGCCAGACTGGGCAACATCTTCAGTGTGAAGAGGGAGTGGGCCTTGCTCTCAGTTTATATACCGTGGCTTCCCTGCTTGGTTGGTGGGGGTGTTGTTCTCTCCCTGGGAGTTCTCACAACAGCCCAATCAACGAACTCCCAAGGAGAGAACAACACCCCCACCAACACAAGCAGGGCAAGCCACGGTATATAAACTGAGAGCAAGGCCCACTCCCTCTTCACACTGAAGATGTTGCCCAGTCTGGCAATGGAACGTCTGCAAGAAAACAACAAGGCTCAGAGAGCACTGAGGACTCCATCGTTCAACCCTGAGCTACAAATATTTGCTTCAACTGGTAATGTATATCCTCTTCCCTCAAAAGCTACAGGATGTGGCCCTCCCCCCCGCCCTGCATCCATTGCGATTAAACGTAAGTCTCACCTATAAAACCACTTCAGGTTGTGGCTCACAATTTTCCACCTGTTGTCTAATTTCCAGTTTGCAACTGTCTCACACCGCTTTGATTCCAGTCGTTTGCTCACATCCTGGCCCAGGAAGATGGACTGAGCAAGTCTGGCCCAATCTTTCCAGCCTCCACTTACAGGATGCACTGGGCTCTTCCCATTGATGCAAGTAGCTAAAATTAGCAGCGGGGTGGGTTGATCCCAAAATAGCTGCAAGAGTTCCAAGAAAAGGCTCATTGCTTAAGATCAAAAGCCTTTTGACCTTCTTCCTCTCACCAGCTCCTTTCCATACCCACGTTATGGAGATTGTATCAGATATAGATGAGTTTCTTGTGTTATCCGGGCTTGAAATCAGCACTCTTTTTAAAATTGCTTTGCTAAATAATCTCTGACCTTTTAGCCAAGGTGACAATGGGTTTGCGATTTTTTTGTGGCCTGTGCAGTGGTGCCCCTAAATCTTGGCTGCCCCAGGAATTACAGGAAGCAAATAAGAAACATTCGTTTTCCTTTTCCTTCCCGTCCCTGTTTTCCTTTTATGTGGTGTCATTTTTCTTGATTATGAACCTAAGGGCATGGGACATTTTCTGTAGGAGAAGGAGCCTCTTTGGCTGAGAGGTGTACGTGCATTTGATTGTACAAAGTGGTGGGTGCCTAATGGTTTAGATGAAAGAGAGGAGATTGATAATGATCCAGACAGGCTTGAGCAGTGGGTGAAACAAATAGGATGGAATATAACAGGGAGAAATCTAAAATTCAGCATCTGGGTTGGAGAAACCTAAGGTACAAGTATAGGATGGGACAGACCTGGCTTGGCAGTAATAAATTTGAAAGTGATCTAGGTGTCCTTGTTGATAACAAAGCAAACATGAGCCCACAGTGTGATGTAGCTGCAAAAAAGGCAAATGCAATTTTGGGTTTGGAGCATAAGAGAGTCATTGGGAAAAAAATCAGGATTCTAGGAGTACCTTTTCCAACTGACAAATTTTATTAAAAGGCTATGCTTTCCTGAGCTGCAGCTCACTTTATAAGATGTACAGCTCATAGGAAGAAGTTCTTCCACGCCGCTCTGTCCTGGTCAGATCCCACTTGGAATCCTGTTTCTGCTTCTGGGTACCACGGTTGGAAAAGGACAGTGGCAAATTGGAACAAGTTTGGAGTAGGGCTACTTAGATGGGGGGAGGCCTGGAATCCAAGTGTCGTAACAGACGTTTAGAGAACTGGTTATGTTTAGCCTACAGAAAAGACAAGGAGATAGGATAGCAATCTTCAAATTGTCTGAAGGATTGTGTCGGCAATCTGGGGAATTCTGGGAGTTGAAGTCCACACGCCTTAAAGTTGCCACGGTTGAGAAACACTGCTCTAACTGTACCACGCGGAAAATGGAAAATAGGGTCAGTTGTAAATGTTGCGGTACAGAGCTTCTTGCCATTGGTTCTGCAGTAAGCATGATGAACAGCACACACAGGCACCCAGCTTTGTTCCCTCCAAGGCGTTTATCTGGATCTCTTTGAATTCTCTGAAGCTGGTGCTGCCGCTTCTGTGAATCGGGGCATTTTGGCTTGTTGGCTAAACGAGAGCCATCCTGAATCTTTGGCTCATGTCACAGCCAGGGTTGAAAGGGTGGCCGTGATGTGATGTGCGGCGAGGAGGCATCTTTTGCAGTCCGAAAGCTGCGGGGGGCGGGGGGGGGGTGACGTCTCTCTCTGGGTGCCTCCCTAGAGAATGTTTTAATCAGGGCTGAGAGAGCTGCATTCCTCCACGCACTTCCATCTCTGTCCTGACCTAGTTTGAAGCACAATGCAGGGAGGGTCGAGAATGTAGTGAGGGGGGAAAAAAGAGAAATAAGCTTACAAGTGCGTTGTTGCATAGTCAGCCGATCCAAGGAGGTTTCTAAGGGGCAGCTTAGTCTGTCCTGTAAACACTATTAAACTTTTTTGATAGCTAAAGGCGTGCCCCTGCTGTTTTTCTCAGACAAGCATGTGTGTGTAGGGGCGGGGTGGGGGAGGATACGGTGGGAGAAATGCAGTCAGAGGGGCCAGTGTATCCGGTTTAAGAAGATTCAGAGAGAGGGGATCTCAGAAACTCCCTGGGTGACTTTGGGCTAGTCCCTTTCTCAGTCCAACCAACCTCACAGGGTGGTTGTTTCAAAATTAAAATGAAAGGAGAGACACCCCGCCCCCATAAGGGTTCTCATGAGCTGCTATAGAAAAAGTGGGGTGTAAATATGTTTAAGGCAGCGTTTCTCAACCTTGGCCACTTTAAGATGGGTGGAGCTGGCTGGGGAATTCTGGGAGTTGAAGTCCACCCATCTTCAAGTCGCCAAGCCTGAGAAACGCTGCTTTAAAGACATAAAACTGAGGCCATACAATGTGCTTAAAATACTATAGCATTGAATCCGCCAGCTTAGATGGAGAAAAACTGGATTTACCCATTACACTAGACCAGTGTTTCTCAGCCTTGGCAACTTGAAGATGGATGGACTTCAACTCCCAGAATTCCCCAGCCAGCCAGCATTTGCCTCCGTCTTTGTTATGAGAAAAGAGCAGTTGGGGCAGCTCTACAGAAAGTCGGGGACGAAGACAGATTTCAGCTGCGGTGTTTGCAGCCAAGGAAGCCTGCCGCCCATCTTTCCCAATTCTTTGTCTGAAGAATTTACACCATCTGTGACATTGAGGTCACCCTGGTTTTGTGTGTACTGTAGTTGCTTCTCTGCCATATTGTCGTCTTGCATTTTGAAGACTTCTCCCAAGGAAGAGGTCTGGAGTCCTCCAAAGCTTGCCCTTGATTTTGCACGTATTTCTCGGGTCCTGATAAAAATATGGCCGGCTGGTGGGTTTGGATACTGCCCAAGGTAAATCATCTGTGAACCGCACGTAGGCCATTTCTCACTGGGAAACCCAATGCTTTCTGACAGAAGTTAGTGGCGCTTTCAACTCCCCACCAGAAAGACAACTCTACTTTGAAGCGAGTCAACGCCAGATGCTCGGAAGTGTCCTAAGACCCCTCTTGCTTCCTCTGTGTTCCCTCCTCCTCCCTCGCCATTCCCCAACAACGTTGCATAAGCAGTTCCTAGATGCCACCTGGAAGTACCCCCTTTCTCCAGATGGGCTTCAACGTAGAAGATGGACGCAGACCCTCAGCTTCTTCACTTGGAGGAAAAAGAGAAGCTCACGGACAGATCTAGGCAGTGATTTTGACCCCAACGCAAAACAATGAAGAATGTTTGTCATGCCTTCTTGGGTGAAGTTTTATGCTTGGTGCTATGTTCTTGCTATAGCTGAGATTCTTCGGCAGATAATGTTTAGGGTAAATTACTTCAGCTGCCCTTGGGCTGAAAGTAGGGTTAGGATATTTGAGGTCTACTGTAATGTTCAACTTCAGGGTTAGTGATACTTTCAGGCCACCATTGTGGCTGAAATTCCTTTCTGGATAAGATTTGAGCTAAAAAAACATTCTCTTAAGATGAAGGTAGGTTTAGGCATTCTGTGGATTTTGGGGTGAAGTGTTATCCCTGATGCATTCTGGTTCATGGGATGGCTGAGATTGCTTGCTGGGTAACACTTAGGGTTAAAAACAGAAATAAGTAAAAATAATTAAATTTTAATTATTGCCTATAGAGTAAAGCTAGTAAAGCCTTGGTAAAATTAAGAATCGGAGTAGGCTTTGCGTGAAATATTTTGTGTACTCGTATCTTTTGGTAACCATTACGGCTGGATTCTTGTGGGTTTTTTTTTTCCCAATTTGCAATCTAGATTACAGTCCTAAACTTCCCAGTGGTTTCCTATCAAAAACTAATCAGTTCTGACCCTGCTAATTTTTTTTTTTCTTTAGATCAGCTAATCTGGCTGAGTACACTACCTGTAGAGGGCATAGGGAATAGTCTTGAAGGACAGGAGGATAAAGTGAGGGGGGGGGAAGCACATTCAGACTTGCAAGGTTCTCTTATTATAACTGTTCCAATAAAAGTAGTTTTAGATCAATAGGGCATTGGTTTCTTGACACCACCTACCTGTGTGTGCTTATGGCAGTGAAGCCTGAACAAGCATCCTTGAAATCAAAATGCATTATTTTCTTATCTGCTCCTGGCATCTCTGAGCTTGTTTTGGGGTTTCCCCTCTGTTAGATGCTTGTATTTGGGCCAGAAGGCCTGCAGTCTTGTGTTATCTAAAGCAGCGTTTCTCAACCTTGGCAACTTTAAGATGTATGGACTTCAATTCCCAGAATTCCCCAGCCAGCGATTGCCTAAACCCAAATACTCAGTCTCACAAGCTCGGGCTTAAAGATAACTGATTTATTAAAGGAATAGTATGCAAATACAGAGAAAGCTGAGAATGAGCAAAAGCGCGCCAAATACAAACTTAAAAGCCTTGCTTGTGGGCAGGTCCCGCCCGATCGCCCGTCAGGACGCTCCCCCTCCCAGGTGCTGAATGCCGTTAGATGCGCCTGGGAAAGTAACCTTGAACAGGAGCGCAAACCCAAACATGCATTCCAAGCCCTCAAA
Organism: Candoia aspera; assembly: GCF_035149785.1. Taxonomy (NCBI): domain Eukaryota; kingdom Metazoa; phylum Chordata; class Lepidosauria; order Squamata; family Candoiidae; genus Candoia; species Candoia aspera. Next base: position 7,834,193 of record NC_086165.1, on the reverse strand, counting down.
ACAAGGGAGGGCAACAGAATGGAAAAACCCCGGGTGAAGGGATACGGAACAGAGAATGACATGTGAAACGTTACAATGTTAACCAGACATTAGAATGTGAACATGACATATTGCCCCCCCAAAAGACATTAGGGAGCCGGTTTGTGAGGATAGGCAGAGTGAAATTGGGCTACGAGACGAGGAGAATGCACGTCTGGAGCAGCAACCCATTCAGGATGAGGGAAATGTTTCCAGCGGACGAGGTATTGTAGAGTAGAGCGCTGGCGTCTGGAATCGAGAATAGATGCCACCTCGAAGTGTTGCTGGTTGTCGATCATGAGGGGAGGTGGAGGAGTGGGTTGTGGATGCCAACGGTCCGATGACAGGCAGGGTTTGAGTAAGCTGCAATGGAAAACAGGATGTAAACGTTTAAGGTTGTGAGGTAAATCGAGTTTAAACGTAACAGGGTTGAGCTGAGCAACAATTGAAAAAGGACCGACAAATTTAGGACCAAGTTTCTTAGAGGGTTGTGGGGACTTGATAAACTTAGTTGATAAGTAGACTTTATCCCCGACTGCAAATGATGGTTCTGGGGAACGCTTTGCATCAGCATGGCGTTTATAGGCAGCTTGGGCATGTTGGAGGGCAAGTAGAATATTAGACCATGAGTCCTTGAGAGAGTCCGCCCAGCCAGCGAGGGTGGCTGGGAGCGGTTGAGGATGAGGAAGTTCAGGAATGGGAACAAATTCGCGTCCAAAAACTGTTTTAAAGGGAACTTGACCAGTGGTTTGATGAATGGAATTGTTGTAAGCGACCTCAGCAAATGGGAGTAGATCGACCCAGTTGTCTTGCTGGTAGTTAACAAAAGCTCTGAGGTATTGCTCTAAGGTAGAATTAACAGCCTCTGTAGATCCGTCCGTTTCTGGATGCCAAGCAGTAGAAAGTGATTGTTGCGTACCCAGAAGTTTCAAAAATGCGCGCCAAAATTGTGACGTAAATTGTGTGCCTCTGTCACTCACCAAACGGGCGGGGATACCGTGGAGACGGTACACGTGGATGAGGAAGAGGCGTGCCAGCTGTTGGGCGGTAGGGATAGAAGCGCAGGGGATAAAGTGGGCTTGTTTGGAGAAAAAGTCTTTGACGACCCAAATGACAGTTTTGCGTTGACTAGGGGGTAGATCAACGATAAAATCCATGGAGATATCCTGCCAAGGGACCGACGGAGTGGCTACGGGTTGAAGGAGACCCTGGGGTTTGCCCGGTTTGCGCTTTATCGCCGCACATACAGGGCACGCAGTGACATATTCTTTTAAGTCTTTGAGTAAAGTTGGCCACCAGAATTGCCGGCGAACGAGGTGCAAAGTTTTCACGTAGCCGAAATGCCCAGCTAGCTTGTCATCGTGGCAGCGTTGTAGTATGGTTTTCCGCATAGCTGCGGGTACATAGAGACGATCGTTGCGCCAGGCAAGATCATCGGTGAAAGTTAACATGTGTCGGTTGGCTTGCAACCAAGTATCCGTTTTAAGGTGGGAGAGCAACTGTTGTTGCAAATCGGAGGGAATTGACAAGGGAGGTGAGCTGCTGGAAGGCGGAGCGGCTGGAGGCGGAGTCGATTGTGCTCGAGTCTGGCTGCGAGTCACTGCTGCCAGACTTAATTGTTTGTCGGTCCAGACGGTGCCTTGGACCGTTGGCCCTGGGCCATCATCTTGGGGTCTGCGCGAGAGTGCATCAGCCAAAAAGTTTTTCTTGCCTGGTATAAATTTAAGAGTGAAGTCAAAGCGGCTGAAGAACTCAGCCCAGCGCAGCTGTTTGGGACTGAGTTTTCGGCTGGTGCTTAGAGCTTCCAGGTTTTTATGGTCAGTCCAGACTTCAAAAGGGTTGGAAGTACCTTCCAATAGGTGTCGCCACGTCTCTAAAGCCGTTTTTACAGCAAAAGCCTCCTTTTCCCAAACGTGCCAACGTCTCTCTGTTTCAGTGAATTTGCGAGAGAGGTAGGCACAGGGTTTTAAAGCGCCAGATTGGTCAGATTGTAACAAAATTGCTCCTATGGAAAAATCCGAAGCATCGACTTGTACAACGAAGGGTTGAGAGGGGTTTAGATGCTGTAAGATTGGTTCGGTGGTAAAAAGTTGTTTGAGCGTTTGGAACGCTTGCTGACAGGCTGGAGTCCATTTAAGGAGCGCGCCTGGGTTCTTCGAACGTCGCGTATCCCCCTGTCCTTTAGTTTTTAACAGTTCAGTAAGGGGGAGGGCGATTTCTGCAAAATTTTGGGCGAATGCCCGATAGAAATTAGAGAATCCAAGGAAACTTTGTAATTGTCTCCTGGTACGGGGAGGCTCCCATGCTACAATAGCTTCTACTTTTGCAGGGTCCATTTCAATGCCCTGAGCTGAAATTCGGTAGCCTAGGTAATCAATTTGCGATTGATGAAACGCACATTTTGACAGTTTTGCGTACAACTCTGCTTTTTCCAATTTAGCCAGTACCTGACGCACCAAGTGGATATGTTCTGACATGGTTTCAGTATAAATCAATACATCATCCAAATATACTAGTACCCCCTTAAATAGGTGGTCATGCAAGACCTCATTGATTAACTGCATAAAAACCCCGGGTGCCCCAGATAAACCGAATGGTAAAACTTTATATTGGAAAGCCCCAAGAGGACAGTTGAACGCTGTTTTCCACTCATCCCCCTCTCTTATGCGAATGCGAAAGTAAGCTTCTCTCAAATCCAGTTTTGAGAAAATTTTACCTCTGGCCAGATGTGATAACATATCTTTGATCAGGGGCAAAGGATATTTATTTAATATTGAGACCGCATTGAGCCCGCGGAAATCGGTACAAAGCCTTAATGACCCATCCTTTTTTGGCCTGAATAGGACAGGAGCTCCTACCGGGGAATTAGCAGGCTCAATGAAACCCCTAGCCAGATTTTTGTCAATGAACTCCCTTAGCGTGGTAAGCTCTTTGGGAGACATGGGGTATATTTTTGGGTGAGGCAATTTTACATTTGGTAAAAACTCAATGGCACAGTCCGTTTTTCGGTGGGGTGGCAAGCGATCTGCTTCCTTTTCCCCAAATACTTCAGCAAAATCTTGGTACTGATTGGGTAGCCCCTCAAGAGGTTGAAGCGTTTGTACAGTGGTATACGCTACCCCTCCACCCTCCATGTCCTCCAATAGGTCCTTTTCGGGTACTTTGTAAAATCCATCCGCAAACGTCACAGTTCTATGCAGCCAGTTGATGAAAGGGTTTTGTTGCACAAACCAAGGCATCCCCAAAATTACCAGAGGACCCCCCACTGGAGCTACCACAAATGGCAGCTTTTCCTGATGGGAGCCCATCTGCAAGGCGACCAGTCCCGTGGAAAGATTAACTGCTTTCCCTCCCGCCATAGTTCCATCCAACTGGGTGAAAATCATGGGTCTTGGCAAAGGGAACGTGGGCAGTTCTAGAGCCGCTACGACATCAGGGTGCATTAGAGAACGGGAGCAACCCGAGTCTAGCATGGCCCACACTTCCACCGTTTTGGTTTGTGAGCCCAGCTTAAGTTTAACAGTCAGTGTGGGAAAGTTTCCACTCACCGAATCATGGTTACGCCCGGTTTCTTCCACCTGCCCTAGGGCGCCCTTCAGGGCAGGTGGTAGGCTTTTCCCGCCGGCTGCTCGAATTGCAACTCTTCCTCCTCTTCTCCGAAGGGTAGGTCGGGGGGGTCCAGTTCCGCGAGGGCTGCCTTCAGTTTTCGCGGTGGAGCAGGAGCAGGCGTCTTTATCGCGGGTTTCGTCTGTCGTTCCTCTGGACGGCGTCTCGGGCACGACGTGGCTCGATGCCCTTCTTTTCCACATCGGAGGCACTGACCCTTGGAGAACCGTTGCTCCCTCTCTTCTTCCCAGGTTTTCGGTTTGGGGCGGCTGGCAAGTCCAGATGCGCGCGCTCCTCTAGCGAGACGTGTTTGTCTAAGCTCTTTGGTATGGGCATAGGTTCGTAGGGCATTTTCTGCGCTTCCCGCCAACTGAATCCACCCATATAGCGTTTTGGGATCATCTCTGCCCAGAGCCCATCGAAGGATTTCGGGTTCAAGCCCCTGCTTGAACAATTCGATGATTGTTGGCTCAGACCAGTCTTCCACTTTTCCTGCCAAGGCTTTAAACTCCAACGCATATTTGGCAACTGAGAGGGACCCTTGATAAAGTTTCCGCAGGTCATTTTTAGCCGTTTCTTGAGCTAGGGGGTCTTCGAAATGCTCTTTAAGTGCCCACAAAAATTCATCGAAGTCCTCTAACTCAGTTGCCTCAGCTTGGCATAGTTGCACATACCAATCCGCTGCCCTTCCTCTCAGCTTGTTGGCAATGAAATTGACCTTGCCGTGTTCAGACCGAAAGTTCCGACCCCAATCTTCCATATAATGCTTGGCATTCGTAATAAAGAAGGAGAGCGTTGCGGGATCCCCATCAAACTTCACTCCAAATGGTGGGAAGGTTCTTGCCGGCTCAGCTGGCTGTGGCGGTGCCGCGAATGACAGCGTACGCCGAGCCCCCACAAGTGGTCGATCCCTAGGAGGTCTTGCCTCTCGCTCTCCCCTTTGATGGGCTGATCGAGTCTTACTTCTCCCCCGGGTCGACAGGGTGCTGTGCCTGGGGTACTGTGACGGCTCTTCCTCCCAATCCTCCGGGGTGGGCTCTGCCTCTCTGGGCTGATCCTCTCTGGGTAGATCCTTGAGGATCGTTACTATTAAATCCATTTTATCTTCCAATGCCCTCATACGGGCCGGAGTGACCGGCTCCTCCGGGGGTTGGTTGGTTATCACCACCTTCGGTGACAGAGGGACTTCGTGCTCCCAGGCCAATTGGGGAGACCCCCTCCCCGTGGTTCTTTCCATAACAGATCTCTGTTCACTCCTGAGACTCTCCTGTATGGATGTCAACAGCTCGTCCAATTGGGTATCTCGCAACTCCCGACGTGCTGCTCTTTGCGCTCTCGAGGTTAGCGCTGGCCGGCTTTTGACCACCTCCCGCTCTTCTTCGCCTCCCTCACTTACGCGAAGTTGAGGTTCTGTCATCGCTAGCGTTCCCTCTTATCCAAGGATTGGATGGGGCCAGCGGAAAATGGAAAAAATGATTCTCAGCTTTATGTAACGATTGCCTAAACCCAAATACTCAGTCTCACAAGCTCGGGCTTAAAGATAACTGATTTATTAAAGGAATAGTATGCAAATACAGAGAAAGCTGAGAATGAGCAAAAGCGCGCCAAATACAAACTTAAAAGCCTTGCTTGTGGGCAGGTCCCGCCCGATCGCCCGTCAGGACGCTCCCCCTCCCAGGTGCTGAATGCCGTTAGATGCGCCTGGGAAAGTAACCTTGAACAGGAGCGCAAACCCAAACATGCATTCCAAGCCCTCAAAACAAGGGAGGGCAACAGAATGGAAAAACCCCGGGTGAAGGGATACGGAACAGAGAATGACATGTGAAACGTTACAATGTTAACCAGACATTAGAATGTGAACATGACAGATTTCCTGTTTGCGTCAGTGGAAAATCCTTGAGGCTACTGATATATACTGGCACCCAAGTGTGTGTGTGCGTGTGCATGCGCCTTGCATGCAGATCTTTTCAAAACCCACCAATAAAAGGACAGAAATTTTTAAAGATTTGACCCGCAGCCTAGAGAGCAAAACTCTTTCAGTTGCCTGTGTTGCCGACCTATTTCCATGTGCAAATCAAATGGCTGTTTCTCAAAATGGAAAGGAACTCCCATAAGATCCTGCTTAATCCAGGAAGTCTACTGAAGAAGCTTCCTTTTGGGTCCTTCTGAAGCACGTGCATTATTTTGTACTGCAATTATTTCTTTTCCTCTTTACAGGGAAACAGATCTTCCCAAAGCAGCTTGTAAGTGATACATGCTGGCTGGGGAATTCTGGGAGATGAAGCCCACCCATCTTAAAGTTGCAGAGGTTGAGAAACACTGCAATGCTGTATGAACAATTGCAAATAAAAATGCAGTATTAAAAAAACCAAGCTTCTGGAGTCCTTTCTGCGGGGCAGTTGCCAGTAATAGCCCTGCTGGGAGACGTGGATGAAGGAATCCAGCTAAACAGTCTTCTCCCACATTCCTGCTTCATTTGAGCAAAGGGATTTCCCATCACAGAGAGTTCCAAACTCGGGCCAGCCCTGGAATTCCAGCCTTGTGTCTGGCTCATATAGAGGAGAATCTCCATAGCTCAGGGTTGAGCTGTGGTGTCCTTGGTCCTCTCTGAGCTTGGTTGTTGGCTTGCAGACGTTTCATGACCCAACTAGGTAATGTTGGCCAAGAGGCCCATGACTTGGCATGAGTTGTTACCCAATAAACCACACCAAGGCGGGAAGGTCTTTTGTTCTCATTTATTTCTGTGCACAGCAAGAAGAAAGGTCTCCTGCCTAAGTGTAAGAGCCCCGAACGCCACACCTGACTTCTCTTTTATACATTTTCTAGCAAGGAAATAAAGGCAACAAAATCCCTATATTGGCTGATTCTTTTACACTTGCGTGGTAGCCTTACATACTACATAGTATCCCATAATATCCCTTAGCATGTTCTGGGTTTTCGAGGACCCCCCACCTTAGGGGTGTGCATTTTGTTATGCTAATTAGCCCTTAGGTTACAAGTGGGTCAGCTGGTGGTCTCGTAACTAGGTCATTCTGGGGTTTCTGAATACCTCCAAACCAATCTTCCCTTTTTCCAAGTGCAGCAGACTCTTCCACCTGCTGCCAGCCACCTGTTCAACCCAGATCCTCTTGAAACTTAACCACAAGCATCTAATATTGTCTGCTAGCAGGCAAGCATTAAACAATAATTTTCGTATGACTACCCAGGCCCTCAGTAACACCATCAGTGCGAGGGAGGGTGGGGTTGGCTCCCTGTCTATTTACAGTCGCTTGCCCTGCCCGTGTTGGTGGGGGTCTGGTTTTCTCCTTGGTAGTTCCTTGATCAGGGTGTGGTTTTCTGCTTGACTGTTTGTCTGGTGTTAATCCCTGCTTATCTGGGTGTAGGCTGCTGCAGAGGGTGTCTTTTTGCTTCCTTCTTAGCTTTTTTATTGTCTCTTTTGAATGGTGTATAAATTGCACTGCAGCATTGGGGAATGGAAACAGTTTGCAGTTGCTGTGTGTGTGTGTGTGTGTGTGTGTGTGTGTTTGGCTTCACTGGGCTTTTGGTCTGACTCAGCTTGTCTATTCATTGGCCTGCCCTTGATTCTCCTTATCGTGAAGATTTTATCAGCTGCCCTGGCTTCGATTAATTGTTGCCATATTCTGCTTTAAAATGTTGTCCTAATCACTTCTTTTATATGTAAATCAGGAAGTTAGGTTATTAGCCAATTCCTCCAATCACTGGGCTGAAAATGGAGGCGAAAGTGTAAATGCAGTGAGATCTAGGGGACCCCTGCATAAACTTTTCCAGTTGCTGTTTTCCCCGGAAGGTGATTCATCGGTGAGATTTTGAAGAGAAGAAGTCAGAGAAAGAAAAAAGTTTGCAACCTTATCTCTTATCTTGAACTCATTTACAAGATATTCCCATGCGTGCACTGGGGCAGTTTCCAGAAGCTTGCATCCCCTAGATAAGGGACTTAAAATGGGGCAGAGATAGGAACACAGTTTGTAAACTGGTTTATTTTTGGTTGCCGGTGGAGACTCCGGATTTCTCCGGCGTTGTTTTGCCAGCGGAGAAGCTGTTTAGCCCTGAGATCTTGGAAAGGGCAATTTTATCTCTTACTTGGAATTCCTTTGCAAGATATTCTTACGTTTTATAGATGTTCACAGCTTCTGTTAGCAGGCCCACAGCTAGGGTCTCTGTCCCCCGGGGCAAACATGGATTCCGTGCCCATTTTGGCACCTCCCCAGTGCGGCGCCCAGGGCAGATGCCCCGCTTTCCCCCCCTAGTTGTGGCCCTGTCTGTCAGCCCTGGCTTTTAGGTCCTAACCTAACCTAAAGAAAAATATCTGCTAGCTGTTTATGTCTTTGCAAAAGGTGATCGATTGACTGATGCTTTCAAGTCAGTCTTGACTTGTGGCGACTGCTTAGACAAGTCTCTGCAGTTTTCTTGGCAAGATTTTGAAAGTGGTTTGCCATTGCCTCCTTCCAGGGCTGAGAGAGAGTGACTGGCCCAAGGTCACCCAGCTGGCCTCGTGCCTAAGGTAGGGCTAGAACTCACGGTCTCCCAGTCTCTAGCCTGTTGCCTTAACCAGTGCACCCAAATGGCTCTCTGCCAAGTGTTCCTCATGGAGTAAAGGTGCTATTCATGGAGAAAATCTATCTGTCTATGTGGTTGCTAGGAGTGGAAAACAACTTGATGGCACATAATCAATCAATCAATCAATCAATGCTACACACATCAGAATCTTTCAAAACTGCCAGTTCTCACATTCCACTTAGGGAAAACTTGCAAGAAAAGAAATGACCCACGGTACTAAGCCAGACAAACCACAATGTGATGAACTCTAAGTCAGCCTTTCTCAGTCTTTTGCCATGCTGTAGCTGTGGATGATGGGAGTTGGTGTCCAGGTTGGAGAAGGGCAGGAGCAGGATAAGATGGATAATGTTCTTTCCACACATCCGGGCAGCAACATAAACTGAAGCGTACTTGTTGTTTATGGGACTCTGGTGGTTTTATCCCTCCAAGCACCTCCCTTTTTTGGTTTGCTGGCCCTGAATTCCCCATCTCCTGGGACTTCTATTTTTGACTTGAGGATAGGAGTGTGAAGCAGAGAGAGAGGCAGCAGACAGCAGTTTGTGTCTGATCTAATATTTAAAAACAAGTTGCCAGAGTGGGAAATCAGTGTGAACACAGCAGCATGATTCCCGCTCCATGGATTTTGGATGCAGAGTTTTTGATCTTTCGCTCTCCACGTGCATCCAGATAGAAGAGCCATCTCTTAGCATCCAGGAATGGTTTTTCATGTGCACTAATTCAAGCAGGCTGCCCTGTGCCTTGTGGCTCTGGTGTCAGAAGCAGTGGCTTCCCTGAGTGGTTAAATGTGTCTTCCAAACTTGGAATGATGACTGTTTCTGGTTAACCTGAGCAGAAATTGGAATCAGCCTCTGACAAACATTCGCCAAAAGTGGTGGCTGCTTCAGATTCAGACGGTTGTATGCTCAACCCCAGAAAAGCCATCAGCAGTTGGTTATGGAGCTCTGCGGGACAGGGATGAGATAATGGCTTGCAGATCCCTGTTCCTCAGCCTGGGTGGCTAAGTGTCTCTTGCCTGTTGCTTAGATGGATCTAGGTTTTGCAATGGGGAGGTACAACAAGAGATGGCAGCAAGCTGTTGGAAGTGAGAACTGGGTTGTCTGCAACCTGTTGCTTCTAGGTCAGTGTTTCTCAACCTGGGCAACTTTAAGATGCATGGACTTTGACTCCCAGAATTCCCCAGCCAGCATCTTAAAGTTGCCCAGGTTGAGAAATGCTGTTCTAGCTGCTGTGGAGGAGAATGTCTTACTGCCAGCCCAAGAGGACAAGACACCTGTCCAGTCACCACTTAAACACCTTCAGAGGGAGGGCACCTCCACCTCTCTGGGTCATTAGCTCCACTGTCAAACTGCTCTTATCAACAGCAGTTTTTCCTAACATTCAATCAGAAATTGCCTTCCTGTTAAAACCATTATTCCTTGACTTGAACTCTGGCGTGATAGAAACCCAATCTTGACTTTCTTCTGTGTCCTGTCCTTTCAGGTATTCAAAGAGTCCTATCTTTGTTGCCTTTTCTCAAGGCTCAACATACCCAAATCCTTCAATCCCTCTTCACAGAATCCAGATTCTCGTCCCATACGCATCCTCATTGCCCTTCTCTAAACTGGTTCTAGTTTCCCTGAACCCTTTTGGAGGATCATGGGCTGACCTTGAACAAAAAGGCAGGGAGAGCAAGGGATGGGCTCCCCCCCCCACCATATTGTGGACATTTTGCAGTCTCAACCCTTTTAGAGAGCACCATGTATGAGTGACTGATCACATTTGTTCTGGCTAACCTGAGGGGCTGCTGAGGCTATTACTGCCTCAAATGACCTTTGCAATGATTGATGAATTGATTACAGGTTGTTCTCGCTTAACAATTGGGACCAGAATTTAGGTTGGTAAGCAATACGGCCATTAAGCGATTCTGGACCCGATTTTATGACCATTTTTGAGACCTTCATTAAGCAAATCACATGGTCATTAAGCAAACCACATGGGCAGTAAGCAAATCATGCAGTTCCCTATTGATTTTGCTTATCGGAAGCCGGCTGGGAAGGTCAAAAATGGTGATTCCATGACCATGGGATGCTGCGACTGTCATAAATGTGCAATGATTGCCAAGTGCCCCGATCACGATCCCATGACCATGTGGATGCTGCAACAGACGACTGAAGTGTGAGGAACAGTCAGAAGTCATTTTTTTCAGCGTGGTCATGACTCCGGATGGTCGCTCAATGAACGACTGTTAAGTGAGGACTACCTGTGTGTGCCATCAAGTCATTTTTGGCTCCTAGCGAGATGACCTGGAAGGCTTTGGTTGGGAGAGGAAAATGGGGGAGCTTCCTAAATCTTAAGCATTTTTCCAATTCTACAAGTGCTGCTTGATCCATTTGATGCCCAGCAGATCTCTCCTTCTACTGTCCTTCCCCCTCCTATGCCAGCCCAGCTATTAGTTTTCCTGTGTTGGCTGTCCTTCTTTCTCTATCTGGAATGGCTTGTCTATTTGGGGCAATTTCTCGCTCCCTTTGAGCCTCTGAATTGCACCTCTTTGGCTATGCAGGATAACCTTCAGCCCAACGGCTGTTTACTTTGGGTTTTCCAAAAGCCACCTGCCGAGTGGTATCTGATAAGCCAACTATCTGTGCAGATAAGGTGACCAGGCCAGAGGCCAAGAATGAGGCTGAAATAGCTTATTTGCTTAGTGGAAGCTGTTTGCAAAAGATTTTTCAGGGAGTTGCAGGCCGTCCTTGACACTCTGCATGTGCCAGGAAGATACGCTTTTCCAAGTTTGTGTTTATTATACGGTCAGAAATTGGAGGCGAGTATACCAAACACAAATCCTATGATATGTGACTGGGTCCCGAGCTTGCAGCAGTTATATCTTTCTGACACAAGTAGAAACCCCACGTTGGCAGGTTTCAACTTCGCTTGCATCCAGCATCAACCTTGCGTGCGAAAAAAATTATGGTGGAAGCTTTGGATGGGCTGACTGCTTCATTTAGCCGCACGCAATAGTAAACTGTTATTATATTATCAATACTTTGATGTGAGTTGCAGCAGGATTTTTTTTTAATGTTATAAATTAACTGGATGAAAAATGTTTCTAATATTGACATCCTAAATTGTAATTAATACTGACAGGATTTTTTCTTTCTTTTCTCTATTTGCAATATTTTAAGCCAGTGTTTTCCAAACTTGGCAACTTTAAGATGTGTGGATTTCAACTCCCAGAGTCTCCGTACATCTTAAAGGTGCCAAGTTTGAAAAACACTGTTTTAAGTTATCTAAATAATATAATGTTAATAATCTCTAGTTATATCATATAAACATCATTGTACTGAAACAATACAAGATTTATAAGACAATAATAAAAAGGGGGAAAATTAAGAATTAAAATATATATTACTTTTGAAACGTAAGTAATGGAGAGGGAGAAAATTATCAAGAAGGTGGGGGCAAAGTCATATAGAACACAGCAGGCAAGCCAATATATCAGATAAGTCTCTGGACCATTTCAAATATGTTACAGCTAACAATAATATATAATAACATTTTAAAACAACATTATTGTTTAAAGCTGAAACTAATAAATTACAAATATTAAAATGTAAAGTCTTTTAACCTAGATAATGTAATACTTTAAAATGGTGATAGAGTAGAATAAAAACTATAATATTCCGAATCAAATTCCTAGAAGGCATTTATAGAATGTAAGGCAACAGTCCCTTTTATGCATAAATCTCTACAAAGGGGCATCTCTTACTGTTCAGGGAGGTATTTACAGCTTATAACTCAGTCCTTGGAATTGTGCAGGACTTGTTAAACTTTGGCTGAGTTTACCTGTGACCCTAAGCCAGAACATTTAGCAATGCTTTGTCCAAGAAATCACAGGGGTCAGCTTCACACAATGCTAAACACATATTAGTTTGTTGATCGCTGCAAAGCAACAGACAGTAAGTTCATACTTCCTTCTGAGCCGAAAGCAAACAAGGCGCGATACTGCTTAAGAGATAATGCACCATGTATTTATGATTGTGTGTGTGTGTGTGTGTATAAAACATATAAAGCATACATACACAATTGATGTATCAGTACACGATTTATATATAAACAGTAGTAATATAAACAGTAATCAAATTATTTCAGTTGTTATGCGATGGTCTGTGTGACCTGAGATTTCTGTGGGGTCCAGATAAAGAGACTATTTATGTACATTTGATTTGGCAAAATAATGCAAGGTGGAAGTAATTACATTCCTCTGATGGGAGATGAAAAAAAGCTCCTGTGCTCATCATGCATGCATATTTTGCAGTAAGGGCCTATCTGCCTTAAGCAATGCCATGTTCACTTAGGGCAGTGTTTCTCAACCGTGGCAACTTTCAGATGTGTGGACTTCAACTCCCAGAATTCCCCAGCCAGCTGTGCTCCTAAGGTTGAGAAACACTGTCCTATGGAGAGCACCAGCCACAAACCTAGCATGTGAAGCAACAGGATGCAGTTCTGCTTAAGACCAGGAAGCAAGATAACCATATCCCATTGCTTCACATGCTACTTTTGGGGGAAAAGGGGGGGCCTAAATAAAAGAGAGTGTTTATAGGCATCAATTATTATGGTACTAAGTAGTAAATCATGTCAATCACCTGTGACCTTTAAAGCTAGGGTGATTTTGTCTCCTTGAATCAGTTAGGGAATGATTTATCTGCAGAGCACTCTGGAAACTTGTTCTGGTTTTGCTAGATATTGGAGCCTGAATTCCCAGGACCGGTTTAGTTCTTGGCTGCTGGAAGTAGATGGACATGCAACTCTTGAGGGCAACCATCTTTCCATCGCTTTCCATCTTGTTCCCTTGTCCTTCCAGAAGTCTGTGGGTCTTAAAAATGCAATACAATTCTTTGTTTTCCCAACGCCTTTCCTCTGCTGTGTAGTAATGCCTCTGAAGCCGGAATCCATTCCTTAAAACACAAAAGCATTCCAGCTATAAAAATGTTTAAATATGCAAAATGCAAAACTTTACCCTTAGCATCTGCTTGAGTGCCAAAGTGTGAGTCACAAATTGGAAGAGCCGGCTGGATTTTTCTGGGTTGTTTTAAAGTCCTAGTGTTTTATAACCAGATTTGCATCTTTTGGGGGGGGGGAATCAGTAAATTGCTCTAGGCTCCCCAATGGGACTGCACTGTCCCACAGTAGGAATTTTTCCTTCCCAAGAGAGTTTGGTTTATTTATACATTGGTTAAAATGAACTCTCAAAAAAACAGGAGGGTAAACTGTATCTTTCATATGTCTAGCATCAGTGGCGCAGCTACATAACTTTAGACCTTGGACCTGTCTTATGAGTCTCCTCCTCCTCAGCCTTGGGGACAAGCATCACTGTGTTTTGGGTATCTTCAAAGAAAAAATAATAAAGCAAACACTTGGAACTAGACAGATGAGCGACCCAGAAAATATGTTCTAAAGAAGCAAGAAGAAAAGAGGTTTCAGTACACAGCATCAGTTCCTGGTAGGCCCCAACATAACTGGGTTGACCCATTGCCTTCATTTGTTGGATCTTCTCTTGAGCTATAGGCTCTGGATTTTGACCACAAGATCCAGCCCTAAGTACCTCGGAGGTTGTCCTTTCCCTAATGCATGTTCCCACCCTCTGTGTCCTAACATCCCCATACCTCTAAGTAGGTGCTGAGAAATACTTCCACCAAGACCTGAGAGAGGTCGCATTCAGACATCAATATTTTCCTGGGATCTCTCACAGTTTGCTCCCATTGCTGGCAGCCACAGAGCAGTTACATGCATAATGAGAGGTAGGGCAATAATACAATACAATGAGATATTCCTGAATTACTTTTACTACTGTACTTGCTTTGATTGCAGATAGGACATAAATTAGATGCTTTAGCCTTTGAATAATGGTTGCTCAAATTCAAGGTTTGGGTTTGGCTGACACCTACTTTAAATACCAATGTTATGCTGGGAGTCCTGCAGGTTTCATGTTGTGAAGAGTTAAGTTTTTCTTAACTTCATATCTGAGTATCCCCCCAAAAAAATAAAGCAAGTTGGGCCATTAAGCAATAGTAACTATCTCTGTTGTTCAATGACCAAGAGTCACATCTAGCTTCCGTATCATCTTATCTCTTACTGTTTGTTCAAATCAGTTTACAACCAAGACTACTGACCTACTCCTATTTGCTTCCTGCTGGAGAACAGATTATTCAGCCATGTTGTTTTTGTGATGTGCTCCATCTGTGTTGTGGTTCAGAGCAAGCCTTCTGCTGTAGCTGTCCTACAGTGCTATCCTGGTGGGCTTGGAGAAATACAGCTTTTAAGGAGGAGGAGGAGGAGGAGGAGGAGGAGGAGGGAAGTACCACTATGGAATTCACCGTGTAGTAGAGGTGTGTGTGTGTGTGTGTTTAGTGCCTGAATGGTAATTTGGTGGAAAGTATACGTCCTTATGGACAGTGCTATCATGATGAGATGATGGTAGTGTTGATGGTGGTGGTGATGGTGATGGTGATGGTGATGATGATGATGATATGCATGCAAGGTCTAACATTTTTAGACTGCTGCATAGAAATGGAGAGAAATGACTGTCCCTGTGTGTAAGCTCACTATCTTAAGAGTCATAGCATTAAAGGAGGAAGAGAAGAGAAGAGAAGAGCAAAATAAACATTGAAGAAGAGCTCCTCCTCTGTAGAAGAAAGGAGGCCAGGCTGGTCTCAGTTCAAATTGTGCTTTCTTGGAAAGAAGGAAGGAAGATCCCAGCAATTTCTCTTGCTAATCTTTAGGGCCGAGTTGGTCTTCCCCCAGCCATGATGTTCTTCTAGGAGACAGAAGGAACACTTTTTCAACATGGTCCCTTAGCTCTACACTGAGGAGGGAAAGGTTGTGTGCTCTTGAGAACCATCATCATCCTGCAATACGGAGCTACAATATGATCTTTCCTTCATCTAAATCAGTGGTTCTCAAACGGGGGGTAATTACCCCAAGGAGGTAATTTGGGCATATACTGTGATTGACTCACAGTATATGCCCAAATTAGTTTGGGGCTGCTGCTGCCAAGATGCTTCTGTAAAACAACAGTCTGGTGTTTTCTTTTGTTGTTTTGTGGGGATCATGACATTATTCAAAACCAGGAAAAGGGATAATTTAGTCAAACAGTGTAAGACCCATTGGTCTGAATCCTATTCAGACAATGAGATTCTGGTTAACCAAACAACACCCTACCTAGCATACTATGCCATGTATGTATTCAATATATTGAGCCAATATTTGCAGTCTTTGTTACAAAAATTATGCAACACCCTAGATATTTAACCCTCTTAAGTTGCTCAAAAAACATGTCTCTCAAGGAGCACATTTCTGAATAAGAAACGATGAAAGAGAAGATGATGAGGAACTTAAATAAGACTGTGCTGAAACCCACCTCTCTTTTGGTATGTGTTGTCTCTCCCTTCTCCATCTGTCTGCAGCTCGAAATCAACGCATGAAAAATCAGGGCCCATGTACAGCCTGGACAAGCTGGAAGCATGGCAGAAGGAAAAGAGCTTGGAGTCTCCAAATGGCAGGTGAGCATGACCTCCAAATGGCAGGTGAGCATGTTCCAGGTGCTTGGCCATGCTTGGAACAAGTTCAGCCCTTATCTCAGGTGCATCCACTAGCTGCTTTTTCTAGACTTGCAAAAGGAAAGCAGAAAGGCCTACTCCTGAGTCAACACACAGAATGGGGCTCTGCAGAATGGAATTTTGAGCAGCTTGGTATCAAATCTTTGGCTGTTGGTAAGTCAGCATTAAAGTCCAAACTGAACCCAGTGCTAAACGAGCTAAGGTGGTGTGTGTGTTTGATATTTGTGTGCTTAACTGGCACATTTCTGTGTATAGATTTTTCAGTATGCATGTCCGATGTTTTCTCAGCATAAATCGTAACTACGGGGGAATCTAGGAAGATCACGATTTCAGCATACTGGGAAGGGAAATCCTTCTTGGAAATCTCTTCTTTCCCCCTTCAGAGTTCCCTGTTAGCCTAGCGGGGCTTGCAGCAGTTCAGGGAAGATCTTGCCCACTGAGACACAAGTACATAAGAAGCAGGTGGTAGATTGTCCAAATTAAAAATGCCAACCGTTGAGCATTTCCCCCCATAACTCTGAAGACCTTCCTTTCTGTGTTCTGTATAATGCAGGGTTTCTCAACCCTGACTACTTGAAGATGTGTGGACTTCAACTCCCAGAATTCCCCAGCCAGCATGGGCTGGCTGGGGAATTCTGGGAGTTGAAGTCCACACATCTTCAAGTGGCCAAGGTTGAGAAATGCTGGTATAATGAATCAATAACCTACCTTTTACTGGAAGAGGTCCAAGCTGACCACCCGCCCCAACCCCATTGCAGTGACAGCCTGCAATAAATCTTACAAAAGGAGGGGCCGGTGGGAAAGACTCCCATATTGATCTTGGCTCCCTGTCTGGTGACTTCACAGGTACGTGTGTGTTGTTTTCTTGCCTCGAAGGGCAGAATTCATCAGACATCTTCCTCCTCCACCTGGGAGCTTGCAGCATGAATAATCCCTTTCAAAAACCTTTCTGCTGATGGGTATCAGCATGAGCGAGAGTCTCATTTATGAAGAGTGATGTATATAAATAGAGACAAAGGGTGTTCAGCAATGAAATCTCCCTCCCTCTTTCTCTCTCTCTGGTGTAGCCTGAATTTGAATAATGCTGTAAAGAATGAGGAACTCAAGAAATGTCATCGAGAAGTCACAGTAAGTCAGGGAGGGAGGGAGGGAGGGAGGGAGAGTGGGCATAATTTTGATGGAACCATTGGCCACTTTCCTTGATAGCCATGTTGGGAGGGATGGGATTCAACTTCTTTTTCCCTTAGAAGCTGCCTGCCCTGGTAGCCTGAGGTAACTCCCCTATGCACCCTCTCTTTTTCCTGACCTTGCTACTCCATCTTCTGCAGTTGGTTTGACATGGGCAAGAACCTTAGTAGCATCTGCTGCATTTGATGTTTTGGGGATGCTTCTACCTTTTTTGTGGGGTTGAGCATGTAAAAAAAAAGTCATGTCATGCAAGGGGTAAGCATAGATGCTATTGAGATAAGCCTTTTTTTCTTGTGGAGTCCCTGGTGTTCTCTGAGCCTTGTTGTTTTCTTGCAGACGTTTCATTGCCAGACTAGGCAACATCTTCAGTACGAAAAGGGAGTGGGCCTTGCTCTCTGTTGCAAGCAGGACAAACCACGGTATATAAGCAGAGAGCAAGGCCCACTCCCTCTTCGCACTGAAGATGTTGCCTAGTCTGGCAGTGAAATGTCTGCAAGAAAACAACAAGGCTCAAAGAGCATCAAGGACTCCACCGTTCAACCCTGAGCTACAGAGATTCTCTTCAATTGGTATCTTTTTTTCCTTGTTTATTCACACCAGGGTTTTTCAACCTTGGCAACTTTACGACACATCTTAAAGTTGCCAGAGTTGGAAAACACTGGTTTACATTCTCAGAGAGCCTTATAGCAGTTAGTCTTGTCCAGGCCTCAAGATTCCCCTCCCCTAGGGAGTTTATAGTTTTTCCTTGTAAGTTGTTATATTTACTACTGACCACTAGGAGACACTATGCGACAGATTTCATCCTTGTATTGGGACTTGTCAGGTGTAGCTAGTCTTCATACTTTAGTTGGTTGCATTATAATATGGAGACCACCCATGCCTGATGAATCCCAAACAAGGATGAAACCTGCCATATAGTGCCCCCTCGTGATCAGCAACAAATATAACCTCTGAGCAAATATAAACTCTGAGCCTCGTGTGGCGCAGAGTGGTAGGTGGCAGTATTGCAGCCAAAAACTCTCCCCAGGACCTGAGTTTAATCCCAGCGGAAGCTGGATTCTCTCTCGGGTAGCCGGTTCAGGTCAACTCAGCCTTCCATCCTCCCGAGGTTGGTAAAATGAGCACCCAGCTTGCTGGGGAAGGTGACGACTGGGGAAGGCAATGGCAAACCACCCCGCTCTATAGTCTGCCAAGAAAACGTCACAACAGTGGCGTCCCTCCAAAGGGTCAGACATGACTCGGTGCTTGCACAGGGGGCCTTTCACCTTCACAGTGATCAGTAGCAAATATAACAAGGGAGAAGCATGATTCAAGCACAGTGAGTCCATGGTTTACAGCAGTATTTCTGGACCTCAGCAACTTTCAGCTGTGGGGATTTTCAGCTGGTTGGGGAATTCTGGGAGTTGAAGTCCCCGCAGCTGAAAGTTGCTGAGGTTGAGAAATACTGGTTTACAGATTTGTGTGTTGTATGAACTCAGCCAATTCTGGTTTACTCATTCAGTAATGGTTAAATGAACAATGAGGCATGTGAACCCAATATTGTCTTGTCTCTTTTTTCTGATCTGGTTGCAATGTAGCCTACGCTCCCTTCCTTTATTTTTTAAAAATGAAGACGGCTGGGGTCAAGAGGGCTGGGGCCACCCGGTTGCACCAACCCTGCATTTTGCCGGTCTTCTGCATGTCCTTGATGCTTGGGTCTGTTTTCTCTCTAGGCTCCAAATAAATACAACTCCCAATATCACAAGTTATTCAAGGACATTCCCACTGAAGAGAGCGTGCTTAAAGGTAAAGAGGAAAGGCCGGTCAAAAGCAACTCGGGGGCGTTGTGAGTTCACTGTTCCCATCTTTCCCACCTAGTACCTGCCAAAATTGCTGGACAGCTTCAGGAGAAAACAAGCTGGGATTAAAATTCCATTCCCTTGTCTACCGTTCCTTTTTATTTGTAAGGCTGTCAGCAATCTCCTGTGTCTGCTTTGACATCCATATACTCCCTCCTTAACTGATGGCCACTTTTGAGGTTAAAAGCATTCCTTGCTACAGCAGTCTGTCTGTTTTATTTCCAGTCTGCTCCTGCGCCCTTCAGCGAGACATTCTTATCCAAGGCCGTCTCTACATTTCTCCAAATTGGCTGTGTTTCTACGCAAACCTTTTTGGGAAGGATATCAAGGTAATTGTCACACGGAGAAGGAAGAGGCATCTCGGGGAGGTGGGGCACTTTGGGCTTGCTTACCAGCCTCTTGGCTTTGACTCTATTTACTGATGGTGTGTCCCCCCACCTCCGAAGAATGCCCTAGAAGCAATGTTTTTTTTTTAATCTGTTCAATTGTGTCTGATTCTCAGAGACTGCCTGGACAAGTCCCTGCAGTTTTCTTGGCAAGGTTTTTCAGAAGTGGTTTGCCATTGCCTCCTTCCTAGGGCTGAGAGAGAGGGACTGGCCCAAGGTCACACAGCTGGCTTTGTGCCTAAGGCAGGACTGGAATTCACAGTCTCCCGGTTTCTAGCCTGGTGCCTTAACCACGACACCACGCTGGCTCTCTAGATGCAATGTGGTCCTCCGCAAAAATCCATTTCCTTCCTCTTGCTTGGAGGATTTGCTTGGAAAAGTTTGTCCTTCTGTATTGTTTTGCAAATTCATGTGCAGAAAGACAGAAAACAGGGCAGTTCTTAGTTTATGGTGTAGAAAGGCTCCACTCCTGCTTCTATTTACCTTTGGATGTAATTGCTTTTGAGACATTTTCCCACCTAACTTTTATTGCTTATTCCCAGTCCTGCAAGACTGTAGCAACTGTTCTGTTAGAATGAGTTTAAATTTTAATAGACTAAAAAGAAGAGTGATAAAAGCAGATGAAAGGAAGCTGTAAACACTCTGTCAATGGCTTGAAGAAGCAAAGGAGTCCTTGCTACTTTTCCAAGGCTCCTGATGTATCTTCTGGGAACAAGATTTCCTCCTTTTCTTTCAAAACTGTTTTTGGGACAGTTGGTGCATTTTGGAATTTTGAGCGCATGTAGTGGGTGTTCTCAAAAAATGCTGCCTTTATGGGGGTGAGGGTTGCCTATTCCCAACCTGGCTGCCATGACAGGCAAGGCCAGTTGCAAAACCTCATTTCTCTGAAGATAAGTTGGGGAGAGGTCTGAGACTGGTCATTTGTCACACGCCAACTTCTGGGTTTCTCCCACATTGTTTTTAAAGACAAGGATAGGATGAAACTGTGGAATTGGAAATTGCCTCCTATGCTGGGACGCTGCTCATGGACCAGTGGAAGGAAATCAACATGGTTGCAAGGAAGTTCTAACTCAGTGGTCTACCTTGTTGGTTTTGACCCCATTTACTGCTGGTATGCTCTCCCAGCAGAAGAATGTGGTCCTCAATGGAATGGGCTTCCCTATCCTTCAGTAGAGGATTTGCCTTTTCTGTCATGGCACCTGCCCTATGAGGCAGCCTCTCCTCAGGGATCCAGAGGGCCCTGACTCTCCTGGCCTTCTGGAAGGCTGTGAAGACCTGCCTCTTCCCTGAGGCGCTGGGCCAGGATGTTCGCTGAGCCCAATACAGGTGCGATTGGTGCTGTGATGGTACCATGATTATTTGCATTCTGTTTCTGTAGTTTGTTGATGCTGGTTTTATTATACATTTTTGTGGATTGTTGTTAGCCGCCCAGGGTTGGGTATGTAAGATGATCCTCCGTATACATTTCCTAAATCAATCCATAAATCAGTTGATCAGCTAAAA
Source organism: Candoia aspera (assembly GCF_035149785.1). NCBI lineage: Eukaryota > Metazoa > Chordata > Lepidosauria > Squamata > Candoiidae > Candoia > Candoia aspera. The sequence continues at coordinate 7,813,484 of NC_086165.1, read as the reverse complement.
TAAATTTTAACAAATTAACATTTTGCAACCTCTTTTTCATTTCAGGTTGTTATTCCTGTGGTCTCTGTCCAACTAATAAAAAAGCACAAAACAGCCCGGTTGTTGCCAAATGGACTAGCAATCACCACCAATGCCAGCAGAAAAGTAAGTTTCACTGGCTGTTGCTCTTGCTCTGGGCAAATCTCAGGGCGCTGATTTTTCTGCCAGGCTAAGATTAAAGCTTCAAGCGTTTCTGCCCCTAATAAGTCGTGAGTGGCTGGGGATGATGGGAGTTGCAGTCCATTGCATCTCTAGATTAAATGAAGGAAGAGCCACTTTAAAGTAATCTAAGGCAGGTGGGAAACGCTGGAAGTCAGGCAGATTATTATTATTATTATTATTATTATTATTATGTTCTTCATACAGCTGGCACTTTCTACATCCTATTGTTGTGCACTTTTGGGAAATCTTTTTCTTATTATTTTTTTACTATACCTTATGGTGAGATTAACAAATAAAAATAAACTATGGTAATGCAATTTAAAACCATAGTGGTGATTCAAATGAGGCAAAACTTTAAAAATGTAACAAGAAAAGAAAAAGATCTGTGAACTATTAATGTAATGTTTAATATGTAATAATAATTAATAACATAGTAACATTTTGTGATACAGCTAGCTCAGTCCTTTAACCGATTATTAAATCTATACTATACAGAAACATACTTCTCATTTCTATGCTATAATGACAATTCCAAAAATTGACAAAGAACACATCCTTTGAATCCGCTAACATCTGCAGTGTTGTTTTCTTTCCATCTACATAGAATAAATCTCATAGCCAGAGTCCAGGCTCAACAGAGCCAGGGTTCTTCATAAAATGTGATTCCATATTTTAGAAGGTAATTCAGCATTGAATTTACATTTTTAGCAATCTGATAGCTTCTTTGGCAGTGAATTCCCCCCAGGCAGAGGGGATGGGGTAGAAATGCTACCAGTCTGAGAAGCTGGCAGAGAATAGTCCATATCAGGACACTGATAGCTTTTTCAGTGACAGATTGCAGACTTCATCACAGTATCAACCTTCATTAGAACCTCTCCCTTCTGACCTTCAACACTGGAACAAGTTGCACAGAGCCTTACAGTTCAAAGCAATTGCAGTCAAATTGTGCAGCCACTTGTGGGCAGGATGTGAAAATGCTGCAGGTGGTTGATGTTCTCAAAGGGCCAGAGTGGGAAGGGAAGAGAGCAGCAGCAGCAGCTTTTGATGCTCCAGCCAAGTAAATTTGGAACAGATGAAGTTCCTTTTATGGGCTTCCCAAAAATGAAACCCACAAGACTTTCCGGATGCATCGATTGCTTCTAATTGGGGAAACTTTCCCTTGTGACTCAAATCCTGACTTGCATTATTAGGCCCCCACAAGGTCAGCGTAGGCCACGCTCCGCTGTCCCACCTCTTCTTGAGATTGATCAGGTTTTGTCAGCCTTCCCAGGTAGACCAGACAGGAAGCACGCCCAGATGAGCTAATTCTATTTTATTGCTACATTAAGGGAATCTTGCAAGTCTGAAAGTACAAATCTCCCGCTGTCTCTTTTACAGCCTGAAAAATTAGGGAGGCTCCTTTCTGAGTTCTTTCTCCACCTGTTATGCAGCTGTGGGCTTCCCCTCCTCTTATCTGGTAGTTCCCCAGGCAGCATCTCTTTCCCCCGACTCCCAAGGTCATTCCCACGTACCATTACAGGCTTTTTCAAGCCGGGCCCCCAAACATCTGTCTTCCAGTACCAGGTCTTGCATCTGCAGAGGAAGCACCTGGCCTGCCCCTTCTCCCAAGCCCCTTGCCCCAGACTTGGTGGCCTGGACTTCCCCTACTCACACATCTCGTGTTCCCTTTTCCTTGCAGTACATCTTTGTGTCCCTCATTTCCAGAGACAGCGTCTATGACGTCTTGCGGCGTGTCTGCACCCACCTGCAGGTACTCCCTTCTCCTCTCTAAGGTCCGAGATGGGTGTCCTGGGGGGAGCCCTCTGGCCCGTTTCAGCCAAAGGTCAGAAGAGGGGTGGTTGGGATCAGATATGTACCTTAATTCAAAGGATTCTTAAGGCGAATGTACAATTGAAGCCAGAAGTTTTTCTTTTACAATTGAAGCCAGAAGTTTTTCTTTTAGGCTTGATGGATAAACAGTTGGAAAGAAAATTTGGGGCTTTTTAAAAAAATATGATAACAGCAGCAAGAGTTTTGCATACGCAAAGGCGGAAGGGCTTACAAATTTCTACTGTGGAAGAATGGATGGTGAAGTTAATGGAACTGGCAGAGATGGTGAAACTGACTACTTCGATTAAAGAAAATAATTTGTCTAACTTTGTTCCTGCTTGGAAACCACTTTTGGACACTTTTTGCTTGAAACTGAAAAAGATGAAGTTTTGATTTTGGAATTTGACAATTAGGACTGTACCAGAATATAAAAATAATGTGTATCTTAGTTAAAAATAGAGTCAGAGGTTAATATAGTTCTACGTTTTTATTTGTACTGAAGATGGTCAGAAGTAACTCTTTTTTCTGTGACTCTTTTTATTTCTGCACTTTTAAGTTTGTTCTTTTTTATTTCTTCTTTTTTCAATCTCTTTCTATCTTTATATGTTTTGCCTGCATTTTGAAATTTAATAAAGTTTCTTAAAAAAAAAAAAAAAGAAGAAGAAGAGGGGAGGTTGGCTGCAAGACTACTAGCCAGTTTTGCTATGCTAAAGCCAAAGTTATATATACCAGAGAGGATAGCTTTGCATATTGCATTAATCCATAATGCGTTTAGTTTAACTGTGGCTTAATAGAACTCACTCATTCACTCATTTGATTTATTCCCCAGCTTTCCTCCTGGAGTCTAAAGCAGAATACTTAGTGCTCTGTTTTCCCCGAAGTCTTGTCAAGTAGAGGAAGTCAATCTGAAAGGGAGCAACTGGTTCAAAGTCACCCTCTTGAGCTTCCGAGTCTAAGTATGGACTTGAACTATGTCTCCTTAGGCTGATAAGCTGAACTACCACACACACCAGCTGCAAGATATGCCCCTTCCACTGTGGCTAGCAGACCATGGTTTATGGCTCTGCATGATGTGTGAACCAGGCCGTTGTGGCTTGTCCAACAAACCATAGTAAGGGCACTGTGGCTTTGCAAGTAGACTAAATCCAGCCAAGTACAGAGCCAGCCGCTAACTGGAAGTATGGTCTGCGTTTTCCAGTGGAACGACTGAGAATTAACCCAGAGCCTTTGATATGTGGAGCCAATCCTCTGCCAGGGCTCTCTTTTTTGCTTCCAGGAGGACCAAAAGGCAATGTGGCTAAGCGTCTGAAGATGTTTGGCCTGTTGAACTTAGCTAGAAAGGGGTTTGTTGAGCAGAAGTTCCTGAAGCATCTTCAGTTCACTTTTGGTGGGGACCCCAACCCTTTTATTTTCTCTACAGGTCTCAAGCAAAAAGAGTCTGAGTTTGAAAGCATTCACTGAAGAGCCAGATACAGTATCTTTGGTAAGACAGATCTCTGAAGGAAGATCACAGTAGCCAAACTGCACAGTACTCCATAACAGTCCTTGGGTCACCCAAAGGCCTGGAGTCAACCTCTGGGTGAAAACTTCTGCTTAGCCAGCCTTCCAGCCACTTGTCACCCCCCAGAGCAGAAATTCCTCCCGCTTTATCTAGGGCAGTTTCTAAAATATTAGAAGGAAGTGCTAAAATGTTCTTACTTACGGGTACAAATGGGATTCCTCCCGCTTTCTGTTGACACCACTGTTCCCTGAGCAACTGGGTTAGTCAGTGAACTGCACAAATCGCACTGGAGATCAAACTCAACTGGTAATTTTTTTAATATTGTGTTATTAATTGCATCGATTATGTTTGGCAAACAAATCCCCATCCTGTGACCTAGGCTGGGAGGCAATTAGAAATCCAAGGTCACCAAATAAGTTAGGATTTGAAATTTGTCCTTACAGGTCTAACACTATAGCCATTGACCACCCTCCCTCTCTTCTGTGAATATACAACACTGATGGTCTCTTAACCATGGCTAGGATGTGGGGAAAGCTTCCCAGTTCCTAATTCTTCTCAGTTTAGTCTTCTCCACACTAGCTGTACATTGACTTCAGCTGCAATTGAAGCAAACCATGATTCCTTGGGCAGAGATACATGGTTTGCATTGCCCAATCTGGGGCAGAGAAAGATCTCTTCCATTACTCATTCCGGTTCTTTGCAAATTGGAGGTAGCAAAGATTGAACCGAGGACTTTCCACCAGCAGGGCATATGCTCTGTGGGTCTTCTGTGGCCTCTCCCTGGAAGGAGGGCTTTTGTGCAGCATTGCCACTGGTTTATCAGCAGATGATTCTGTGGTGGAAGGAGAGCCAGAAATCTTCGCTGATCCACTTCTGGCCCATGAACCTTGATGTCCCACTGAAAGTTCAGGCAGTTGGGGCTGCATAACCTGCTTTCCACAGGAGGTGATCGTCCCAGAAGTGAAGTGGAGGAAGAGGTCCTCAGCGCCACTCTCACTCGCCCTCCCAGACACTGGTTTCCAGTGTCTCCACCGAACTTCGATCAGCAACCTCAGCACTAAGGAGAACTCCTGCAACTTGGAGGAGCCCCTTGCATCAGGTACATGGAATTCTGGAAGCCCCTGAGGGAGGGGAGGAGCACCGTCCTGGGCTGGCCCAGATTGTGGGGTGATCCAAAGACATCAACTCATATGGAAGGAGTGGTTGAAATGCAACTGGAAGGCACTTTTTCAACAAACCCTCTGATAAACAAAGGACGTTGTCATTTTTGGATTCTCCAACCCCTGGCTGGTGTTCTGAGTGATCTGAATTTCTCCCTATTTGCTTCTGATCCAGAAAGTACAATAAACTCTGAAGAGGAGGAGGAGGAGGAGGAGGAGGAGGTGGAGTTAGGAGTGGACCACAGCTACAAAGCGGAACTGAGGGCAGCTGATTATCAGCTGCTGAAAATCTTCATAGTGTTGTAAGTCTAAGACAGTGTTTCTCAACCTCTGCAACTTTAAGGTGTGTGGACTTCAACTCCCAGAATCAGGGAGCCAGGACATCCACACACATCCTTTGGCCACCTTGCATCCCTCGGCCACCCCAGCTTCCCCCCGTCCTCCCCGTCCTCCCCCACTTTCCCCCACCCTCCCCCACTTTCCCCCACCCTCCCCCGTCCTCCCCGTCCTTCCCCATCCTCCACCCATCCTCCCCGTCCTCCCCTGTCTATATCAGTGTTTCTCAGCCTTGGCAACTTTAAAACATGTGGACTTCAACTCCCAGAATCCCCCAGCCAGAGATGAGTTTTCCAATCTTTCCTACGGCTTTCTGACTCCCTCTTGGCTCAGATCTAAGTGGGACCTCTCTGTGGGGTCTTGATTTCAGGATCTGCCTTTTGGTGCTGTCCTCCTCATACCTGGCCTTCCGAATCTTCCGGCTGGAGCAGCAGCTCTCCACTTTGAACCAGGATTACCTCTCCCGAGTATCTCAGAGGTAAGAGAAGTTCTGAGATTTCTCCAAAAAGGAGAAACTTGGTGTTGGCAGATGCTGGGAAAGCCTTTAGCCCAGGAGAGGTCAAAAAAGTCACACACCAAGCATTTCTATAAAAATAATTTATTTACAGAAAACAAAACAAAAGCAAAACATATTTAAAGGACTTAGCTCCCTTTGGAGCAAGCCTTGCTTGCCTACATTGCCGGCAGAGAGAAAAAAAGGAAGTGAGAACAAGTCCGGGCAGGTTTCCTCCCCCAGGTGATTTGCATGAAGCACGTGAGAGGAGACAATCTAATATAACCTTTTAACCCGGCCAAAATGATTAGGCACAATAGCAGTCTTAATCTATTAGTAGGAAAACCTCAACACTTGGCACTGGGGCAGCTGGACTCTTGATTCTGCTAATATCCTTTGCTTATTTCCAGTGTTTTTGCTTTGGGGCAAAGAGCTTCCAGTGATGTGCCTTCCAACTTTTCTTTTCACCCCCTACATCATTTGGGATGGATTAGGCTGAACCCGGTGGACTTCATGGCAGAATGTAGACCTGAACTGGGATCAGTCTAGTCCCAATCCAGCTCTCTAACCCAGTGTTTCTCAACCTTGGCTACTTTACATGCTTAATTTACATGCTGGCTGGGGAATTCTGGGAGGTGAAGTCTACACCTCTTAAAGTTGCCAAGGCTGAGAAACACTGCTCTAACCACTGCATCAGACTGGCTTTGTTACTTAGGGTGCCTTACCCATCTTCACAGCGAAGACAGATTAGTGAAAATGCATTTCTCATGGGCCCATTTTTTTAACAATGTGGACTTTTGCAAAAGCAAAACACAGCTTGGACTCAAACCTTTGAAGTCCAGGGCTCAAATACCTCCAAATCTCCATTTAAAATACATTTTAGGCATTTCTCTGGATGTATCTGATGTTCCAAAGATTGCTTCTGCATCTGAATCTGGTTTTCATTTCATGGATGTGGGATGAGATGGGATGCTGTGTTTGAAACACTGAGGGAAAAGAATGGGGATAGCAGACATAAAATATTGACAAAGAACTAGTTGCATTATGAAAATTAGCAATGTATCCTTTCCCCTTTGTCCTAAATTTCTTGTAATTGCTGTAAAATCCCTTTTTAAAAGATGTATATCTGACTTTATGTCCAAAAGGAACTCAAGGTGGAGTATAAAACAGGAAATATAACATGATATATTATGTTTTTAATTCTTCATGAGAATAAAACAGCAGCATCAATTTGGGGGGAAACAGTAAAAAAAAACAGATAAAACAATCAAGCTAAAGGTTTCCTAGAAATGATTATGTCTCTGCCGTTTGTGTAAAACAGGAGTGGGCGACTTACAGTCTTCACATCCCTTCTTTGTGGTCCCTCATTGCTGAAAGCAAAAGGTTTGCCTAATATTTTGAGGGGAAAACAAATAAGAAAGGTGGTGTAACCCCTGAAGGAGGCCTATCGCAGTTAAAACACACACACGCCCATACACAAGAAATCCCTTAGGCTGACACACAAAAACCCAGCCCCACCGAAGTGTGATGTGAGCCCACCCACTTGGCAGCCCCTCCAAGTGAAGAATGCCTCTTGACCACCGGAAGATGGCCCGTCCCTGGCCCTGAACAAGGAACCATTGGCTCTGGCAACCTTCATTCAACAGAGTATTTTGTAGTGTGCAAAGCATGGCTTTTGTTACGATTTGCTGGCTTTGACAAGGCCAGAGGATCTTCTACATCCTTGCATGATGATGCAGGAGGGGATGCCCCTTTAAATAATCAGCTGCAGAATCTTTCTGTTCTTCTGAGAAGTCACACATCATGATGCTTGCACACAAGCGTTCTGCACCAAAGGTTGCAGATAGGTGACTTTTCAATGAAGAAGTTCTCACTGTTTTCTGTGTGACCAGCTTGGACTGGGAAACTTGGATTTCTTTCTCTCTCTCCAGGTGATTGAAGCACAAGGGAGATTGCAAAAGATCAGGCTTCACCTTAAGTTGGGTCCAAGTAGGTAACGTGGCTACGATGAAGACGGGGCAAGCAGAACTCTGGTTCTCTCTCCATTCTTGCTGGACCAAAGCAGTGAGGAACACTTCAGGTGCTTCTTCACCTCCAAGAACCCCGTTTGAGACTTGACACGTTGCATCAGCTCTGCTAGAGCATCTTCCAGGCTGCTGAGGGCGCTTAAGACCATCACCAAGAAAGGTCCTAGCTAGGCTTGTCCAAGAGTGGCAGTTCTAGCCACAATTTCAGAGGTGTCTTGAGCTATGAAGAGGTTACGGAATTTACTCTCAACAGTGCCAGCAACCTTGGAGATGGCATTAGAGGACTTCTCCAAGATACCCGCTTGCACTGTGGAACTGCAGCAGCTTGTGGAGCTTGGCTTTAGAAGGACTTGGCTGCTCTTACCAGTGAACTGTGTGGCTCTTGGGGCACCATCTCCAAGGGGCGATTTGCAAGTGCCAGAGACATGGCTGGATTCTCCTCTGGAGAGGGTTCCTCCTGCATGTGGCTGCTGCCAGGACCCGCAGCCTCTTTTCCGGTGGAAGGAGGTGGGGGGGTAGTTTATCCTCCTGCAGTGAAAACACAATTAGTCCATGAAGGTGGCTAGTGACTAATGTTTTCCTAAGGATGCGTAGGAGTCTGGGGCTATCCCTTCTCTGCCCTTTCACATCCCAGTATTGTGAGTTCGCCTTGGGACCGTTCTTCTTGCACTAAAAGGTTCCTCTGGTCCCAAACAATGCTGCTGGAGCGATTTGCACCCCTGCAAAATTTCCAGAGCCAAAGTGACTTTGAGCAGATGAGATGAATGCCTCTCAGCTGCCAGGCAAGCCCTATGTTCCTGTGGACTGGAGCCCACTGAAAATGGATTCCTCCGGGGCAGGCTGTTGGGCAGGCAGCCACACCGGGCTTTTTCAGGAAAAGAAAAAGTAAAAGAAGTGTCTCAAGCATTGAGTTGGAGCCCCACATGCACTTCCTGTTGGTCTGCCTCCTTATCCTGGAAACGGCAGGTTGGCTTTGATGGGCTAAAAAGGCATGGTGGGGGGTGGGGGTGGCAGGGGCAAGTGAATGTTGCTGTCAGCCCCACTAAGTAGACCAGACTGTGAAATCAACTCTACAGGATGGTTACAATTACTTTAACTGAGATTGCCTATACTAACTGTACCCCCCCACCCTTCCTATGGTTCAGTGAATTAGGGAGGTGTCTGTCTGAGCCACTTCCAAATGTTATCTGGATGTCTGGAGTTTAAAAAATGCTTTAGCCCCTTTGGCCCAGGCAACGGAGCCTGCATATCTCCATCAGGGTTGTCTTCCTTACTCTCTACAGTTGCCAGTCAGTTGCATCCCCAGCAACAGGGTGGGGAAGCTTGGTTGTTTGGCCCTGGGGGACTTGTTGGTGGCCAAGTGGGGAAGTGGACCAAGGTGGAAGTTCCATCAGGAAAAGGAGCTGCTGGAAAGAAACTGTGGGCGCTCAGCCGTATGCGCAGGTGACAGAAGTCACATTTGAAGGGAGGGCTGGGTCTGCAGGTGAGTATCTCCTAAGAAACCTTGGAGAGAGAGAGAGAGGATGGATGGATGGCTCTTAATACGAATGAGTGGATGGTCTCCTGGCATACAGCAAACCCCTCTGCGATCCTTCCTATTTTTCTAACAATGCTGGAGGGGGACCTGTGTGGGGTATTGTGGGAAGGCAAAATGGCTGCTCCTGTTGGCAGCTACTTGGGGCTGAATGTTACCTCCAGAAAGTGGGGCATTGGTGGAAAGGCTCTGGAGTGTCTCCCAGTGGGCTTCTGAATGAGCAGGGGGCTTCAGCCTGGTACTGAATGCACTTTCATCAGCATCACTGGAGAGAAGCAGCCCATCTGTGGCTTCTCCTCTTCTTCCTGGGGCCACTGGGCTGCTGGACAGCTGGTCTGTTTCTTCCTTAGCAATAATGTCTCAGGTGTTTATGCAACTTGTTTCCATGAGAACTTCCCGCCTTGCTGGTGTGTGTGTGTGTCAGTGGTTTTTAAATCTGTTATTTGGGGAGAAGTGCTGCTAAGACAAGGACACTTTTCATTGGCTAGCGAGTGGGCTTGCAAGACCGAAAAGCTATTGCCAGCAGGAATTGCAGACCAACCATGGAAGGTTGGTAGGGAAAGTAGGCAGATTCAGGAAATGCTCAGAGAACCTAAGTTATGTCAAGAACAGCTTTGCTGAGCCTGATGTCTCTGGAGGTATTCCACTTGCCCATCCGAATGGGGAAAGGCAACGTAGGATGGCTCCTGGCTGCATTTTTCTGTCATTTTTGCATATTTCTCCTCAAACCAAGATTAAGCAGGAATTAAGAGCCCAAAGTCCCAATACAGTTTGCACTTAGCCTTTCATTCTTTTAACAATACATGTCTATCTTCCAGGGTTATTGAAAATGACTGTTGGGGGCACTTTGAATACATTGGAAAGGCACACTATAAATACACAGTGTCATCCTTAATGTGATTGTCATCCCTTTTATTTCTTTTCCTTAAAACAATATTCGGGATAATCGCTTCAGAACATTTTTGGGCTTTGCTCTCTACGAGACCTGTGCAAATTATGACAGCAGGGGAAATACTAAGAACTGGCAGAAGTTTAGCAAGGCTCCAGACCTTCCTGACATCCTTGGCTGTAGAATTCTGTAAAATAGGTTGCCTTTTGGCTGAAAGGCCATCAGTTTGTGGCAGCCACTGGAAGCCTAAAGCCAAAAGCAAATCTTTTAAGATCTGACACCACCGATAAATTTGATGGCAAGACCCCTAGTCAGCATGAAAATCCATTTTTTTCCCATGGTTAAGTTGTTGGTACTGATGAGTATTTCCCATTTTGCCTAAAGAATGGTGGGAATTGTTTAAAACATGAGAAACCATCGTATGTACCATATTTAAATTAAAATTAAGGTATCTATCGCCTTTTGGAGTATGATTCCTGACATATCTGACCCCAAAAGATTGCTCATCCTGGGGTGCAAATGAGTCTGACCAGGATTGAAGGCTGGGTTTATATATTGTGCTACGTTTTGAGTTGTTTTAACTGTGGTTTTTATAAGCAGTAAGGCCTGGAGGCACATGCCATATTGAGGGGAGACCAAAATAACTTAATTGGGACTTAGGGCAGAAGTTCATATCCCATAGTCTGGAGGCCTGCAGTGTTATTGCAATGCTCTCTCGCAGGCGGGGCAAAATTATATCTCTTCTAAAGGCCAAAATCTCATGAGATTGTCAAACCTTGTGGGAAGTTAGTATTCTTTAAAATATTAATATATTTAGTTCCAGAGGCCCATGGATGCCACTGGTGAGGGCTTGTGTGTGAGCCATGGTGCCAACAGCACTGAATTTGTGACTGGTTTATGTATGATCCTCAAGGTTTTTAATCACAGTGTAGTGAAGAGTGCTGACGTCTGGTGATGTGTAAACCCAGTTGATATCTTCCTTCACTTTCTTCCTCCCGCCTAAAAAAAAAACTAAAAACCTGCAACAGAATTTTTGCCAAATTCTGCAAGTTAGAATCGAAGTGGGGAAGAAATTATGCCAGAGAGAATCCTGCTCAAGTTTTGCCTTAGTTTATTGTTAGATTTACGTATATCCTACCTTTACATCTCAAGGCAGCATATGTAATGCTCCTCCTTTCCCCGCCACAACCACCCTGTGAGATGGGCTATTTCTAGCACCCAAACGATGCTATTTAAGAAATGTGTTTGTTTTTTTCCTAACTTCATGCTCTATAATTGTGTTGGTTGGCCGTTACCAATCAAGTAAGTCTATAGATGATCATTAAGAAACAAGCCCTCTAAATTCCTCTGATAAGTTCATTGGAAGGTCCAGTTTTGAAACGCTCTCAACATTAAAGGGATACTCCACAAGGCTGATCCCAAAGGAAACTATTTTAATCTAGCTAACTCTCCAGGATGTGGGAGAACAACAGTGGGAAGAAGTATATGTAGAACAATGTTCTTGGCTAAGGTCACTGACATCTTTTTAGTTGAAATAACAGGATGACAAGAAAGTGGGAGCTAACACCAATTGCAGAGAGGTGATAAAGCAAGACTTGAAACCCCATTAGGGAACCAAAGAGAGCATGTAATGCAAGATCTCCTTCAAAGAGGTCAACAAGCGTGTCTGCAACTAAATGAATTTCACATACAACTGCCTGGAGTTCACTTTCCAGCTGTTGAGATTGGCATGGGGACTAAGCTAACAGCTACCTCCAAGATCAGGAGGGGTTGTAAGTTCACTCTTTGTTTACCGAATGTCCAGGTAGGACCATAACTGGTTCCTTATGGTAGATGAGGAGAAGGGCCCTCCTGCCCTATTGCAGCAAACACAGAATCTTGGTCTCCTGTTGCTTTTAGGTAGTGTTAAAAAATGGGTGATGGTAGAAGTACTTTTCCATCATCACCCATTTCTTAACTTTTCTTCAAAAGAGCTGGAATTGCAAAGACTTGTTAGCTATTTGTACCAATGCATTTGCTGGTCTCTGCCTGTTGCACTGAGCCGCAAGCCTCATGTCATTTACATAATCTATGCTCATGCCTCCCCCCCAATTGTCTATTTTGGAGTTTCTCAGCTGCCATTGGCCATTGGGTGCAGATTCAAGTGTGAAAAACCAAATCTGTTTCTTAAATACCAGCATTGCGGTTTGGGTGGTGGTACCTGATACTGGGGAAGTGTGGACAGTGTGGTGTCGCCTGCCAACAATAACTTCAGCCCTCTTCTTCAGTGCCTGCTAGACTTTCTGCCCTGACAGACTGATTAAAATATTAACAATAATCTCTTTAAAAAATGGGGAGCTAACTTGCTGCAAAACACCATCCTCTGGCACAATTTCCAAGAATAACTCAGAGCTTTACAGAGCATTTAATGCCAACAGCTCTTTTCATTTTCTAAAAATACCTGGGGGGGGGGGTTGTTCTTTGCAGTGGTTATTTCCACAGACTGCTTTCCCTAATACATAACCTTTCTGCGCGTGCTCTCTGAGCCAAGATCTGCACTGCAACATTTGGGAAAGGCAGCCTGGATTCTGATTTGCGCATTTGTCCAGGAAATGTCAATTACATTGACTTGTTTAAAAATGTGGAGCAAATGGATTTCCCCTCGATCCCTCTCTGGCACTTGATTGCAAATTGGAAAACTGCCATCCTGATGTTCCCTGTTCTGTTAAGGAAGCCTTAATCAGCTTAGCTTTTGCTAGGCAACTTGTGAGCCTGGATTAATAGCTTCCTTCTTCCCATCCTATTGGCTAAACAACTGGAGAGTTCCCCAACTCTTCCATATTTCTAGTATTCCGGTTAGGGGACATCTGTTGCCCTGGATGGTGGGATAAAAGCACTCTGGGCACTCAGCCATATGTGCATGTGCTCACATGGGTGCACATCAAGCTCCAGATGGGGAAGGTCTTTCATGATACTTCAATACAGAAAGAAACTAAAAGTGTCCCATATGTCCACGTGTTATATGTAGTAAAAGCATTGTAGGAGGTCAGTGCTGCCGATAATCCTCTTTGTCTTAGACAACCTAGGTCAGCCTTTCTCAACCTTTTGACCCTGGAGGAACCCTTGAAATATTCCTCAGGCCTCGGAGAACCCCTCCGCATTCAGGCTCCAATATAGGCCAGAAGTTACAAAATTATTCTATTCGTTTCATGCGTAGGCCCGTATATATGCATTGACAGAGTTCTTAAACGAAAAGAATGAAACTGACCTCTTTAATGTGAAGTTGCCGGAATTGAAATAATTTTTTTAATAAATCGTGATCTCCCAAGGAACCCCTAGTGACCTCTCGTGGAACCCTAGGGCGCCACGGAACTCTGGTTGAGAAACCCTGAATTAGGTTGTCCTTCCAATTGCCATGGTTAGAGTAGCCACTGCTATTTAAATAGCTTTGGAAAAGAAGAAGTTGTGGATTTCTTGCCTACTTCAATAACAGATTTATCCCGTGTTATGTTAATATGTCTCTTTGGCATGTGGGATGCTCAACTAAAACCCAAAGCTGTGAAATTTGTCCAGTAATTTTCAGACCCCTTTGGGGAATCTGGGTGTAAGGAAGATGGGGGTATTATAATTGTACTGTTGGATTCTTTGCATTTTCATGAGACATCTCGCTGATGCCCAGGCTGGCATTGGGATTTAACAAAAGACTGTGGCTTGCATTGGATTGAGCAGCTTGGCTTCCTCCAGATCTTTTGGGTACCACACCTTGGATCAGCACCAGCAAGCATGGGTGAACTGGAGACGGGTGCTATCCTCGGAAGCATTTGGGGGCTGCCAGTTTTCTCCCCAACACTAGCAGTTGCATTGGAAAGATCCTGCAGTTGCTGACGCCTTTTAAGAACTCTGTCTGAAGGGTCCAGAAAGAATGCCTGTTGTTAATTTTCTAAAGATGACCCAGCAAAATTCTGATTTGTGCCACGTTTATTTCTGTGTATTGCATCTGGGATATGTCTAAGAGAATAATCCAATCATTAAACAGATCTGCCCCCTCTTGGCGCTTTGACATCAACCAAGATCTCTAGGCGCTGCCCCCTTATCTAGCCCTCATGTGGTATGGCATATGGCACTTAATTGTTTTTCTTAAATAAATAAACAAATAAATAAGGCAGTGATGCACGCTTCAAAAATGATTCGGAAGAAATTTTTTGGCCCTTGTCTGACTACAGCACCTTTCCATTGTTCCTTAAAGTAGCCTGATTCTCCATGAGCTTGGGGGATGTGGGGGGGAGCTGTTTCTTTTCAGCTATCAAGTTTCTTAAAAGGAGGGTAGGATGGGGAATTAGCGGTCTAAACATTAGAATTTATGCGAAAGTAACTGCCGGAAATGCAGAGCGCCATGTTTTTGTTCAGCCTTGTGAATGAAAGGGTGCAGTTCCTGCTTGTGCACACCAGAGGGCCCCAAACTCCTTCGCTAACCTGCAGAAAGGGCATCCCTGCAGTTTGCACATCCTTCCTCCCCTCCGAACCAGCTTTTTATTTATTCTGCAGCCCAGAGCATTTGACGAGGGCAGCTGTCTGGGACCCCGTCTTTTTAAAATGGGGATTCTGTTCTCCTCGCACGCGTGCTTGGATTGTGATTAGATGCGGCACAACCAAGTCCAGATCGTTCAGTCTGGAATACTGTTGGAAGCTTCAAATGCCTAGAAATAAGCAAAATCCCAAACCAGTTCTTTCTTTCATTTCTTTTTCTCATTCTGCTAGACTTCCTGCAGATCGTGCACTGCTTTCCCACAGAAATATTACCTTTGCTTTGCAGACCCAGAAGCTAAGATACTAGCTTAAATTTGTTGCCACCGATGCCACCTTTCCTTCTGCTATCTGTCAGGAGGTATATTCAGAATTTATTTATTATATATTTGATTAGTGTTTTTCAGCAGGGTGTGGAAGTGCTTTTGCATCTACGTAGCTTGCTTCACATCTGCTTGCTTCTCCTGCAAGAGCTGGCTGAGGGTGGACGTGGAGAAGGTCATGCACGGAGCTGAGACATGGAAAGCAGCTTTAGAGGTGGTGAGGTCATGCGATTTCTTGCAGCTCGCGCTGTCTTTCCAACTCTTTTGAAACCTGGTTTCTGGGCCTATATTTAGTATAAGTCCTTAGGCACCACGGTCATTGTGAGCGATGCTGGGAATTACAGTTCAATATCTTCTGCAGGACACAAGTTCTTTGCCTGCCTTGTGGAAACCGAAGAGTTAGGGTTACAGCAAGCCCACATTTTGCAAAAGCTCACTGTAATTTTGTTAAATCTTAAAATGCGATTCATAAGGCAGTGATAGATGCTCCAGAGTGGGTACATGTTTTGTTTTTCACATTCAGAACCACAGCAGATGTGCCTGGAGTCAGAACAGCCACATGAATCCCAATTTGATCGCCCACTGTACCATAAACACACAGGTTTTGTTGGGTAAACAAACAGCCAATTACTGTCTGAAAGGAGGACAGTCTTCTGTGCCTTTGGCTTGGCTGTAAATCTTCAGTTTTCACTGTGTAGAAAAGTTCCCTGGAGTCCATTAGGAGGAAGAATTCTCTACTTTAATCAATCATTCTCAGAGGGTATGATACATTTGTTAGAGTGCAGGGCATCCTACTCAACCCCTTGCTTAGGAATGAGAGGATCTTGATTGACTGATTTGGATTGATTGATTGATTGATCGATTGGCATCAAGTTGTTGTCAACTCTTAGCAACCACATAGATTTTCTCCAGGATGATCTGTCCCTAATCTGGTCCTTCAGCTCTTCCAATGGTGCCCCCATTGCCACTGTAACTGAGTCCATCCATCTTGCTACTGGTTGTCCTCCTTCCTTCTACCTTTCCCAGCATCAGAGCCTTCTCCAGAGAGCTGGGTCTTCACATAATGTGTCCAAAGTAGGATAATTTGAGCCTGTTCATTTGTGCCTCCAGTGACAACTCTGGACTGATTTATTCAATGTTCCTTTTGTTTGTTTTCTTGGCTATCCATGGTATTTTCAGGAGTCTTCTCCAACACCAAAGTTCAAAAGCATCAATACTCCTCTTATCTTGCTTCTTCAAAGTCCAGCTTTCGCTTCCATAGAATGTCACAGGGAATACCATGCTTTGCACAATTTTGATCCTTGTAGGTATATACACATCAGGATCTACGGTAATCTAATATATTTGGAGAGCAAAAAAGCTGCCCTTGGACTATGTGGATTCTTCATTTCAACTTCCTTTTCAGTTATGGAGTTTGTTAGCCAGCTGTGGGCCAGCTCCACCTTCCAGGATGAATGTGAGGTCATAATGCGGTCATAATCTTTTTGAAAGACAAACAGGATAAAAATGCTATCTAAATATCTGTTTGAAACACTGCCAAAATGTTTAAGAGTTCCATCTCTCTCCTTTTCTGAATTCTTAATTTAAAGTTTAAGATTCCTTTTAGGGTTGCACCCTTCCCTGAGTCGATGTTTGGCTTTCAACAGGCTTTTCCTGCAATGCAGGTATGCTTTGAACATTCCAGGTTATCAAAGTACAATATGAGGATTACAATGTTTACATATTAGGGTTTAGCAATTCATTCACAAAAATTGGAACAGGCCAAAGGCTAAGAAGGTGATTTTGCAGCTTCCTGGATGAAAATCTCTTCAGATCCACATGATCTGCAGCAAGACAAGGCTGTAAATGTGCCCTCCAGAAGATTATCCGTACAGATGGGAAACTGGAAAAGCTTCAGAAACTAACTGGATTGTCCCAATGGATTTTGGCTCCCCAAAACTCAGAAAATACTTGTGGAAACCAGAACAACAAAACCTGGTTTTAAAACACACAGACTGAAGTTCCTATTTCACTGTCATTTTTAGAAAACACAACTATTAGGGGAATTTTCAACTACTGGTTCTTTTAAGGGACACTGTTCCCCTCATGTTAGTCATTTAGAGATCTTGCCTGCAAAGTTTATGTACAACCACAGAACTGGGAGACACCCAGTGAACTCCTTAACAAAGGCCACCCTGAGCTGACTCTTAAACGTTTTGAGTGGTGGAACGACTCAAAAGGCATTATCATATGGAGACATTCTAGTCCTTGTTGTGTAGGTGGTTCCTTCTACAGCTGGGCGTTCTAGATGCCCAGGGCAAGTCTGGCTTCTGGTTCTGGTGGCTGATGTGGGGAATCCGAGAGCATATTTCCATATTGGGACTGCCTATTGCCACTCCTGCAATACTGTAGATTGTTGCCCATTTTCCCTGCCACAAGTTTTCATAATTCTTCTGAGCAGCATTTGCTTTGTCTAAGAAAGGACCCACCCTTACTAGCAAGGTGGTGCATTGCAGGCTACGATTGCAGCTGAATCTGCTGTTACTCCCTCTTCCCCACGGAAGTTTATTTGCAAAGTTGTTGTTACTTACCCTCCCTTTATATATTTATAGGTGGCAAAATACCTAACACTCCTGCTTCCTCCTATTTTCCCCACACCCGTGAGGTGGGTTGGGCTGAGAGAGGGGGACTGACCCAAGGTCACCCAAGTGGTTAACCAGTTAAGTCTTCCCACCCTTCCTCAGCCTCCCTGTGGCATTTGGACTCACCTCCAGAAGTTGTAAATAATCTAGTGCCAAATGACAGAGCCCAGCCAGATTTTCCGGAGCACTGGTAGTGAAAGGGCTGGAGCCACGCGTTGACTTCATCTTTTTAAGGTGAGTCTTTTTTTCTTTTAAGCTTTTGTGCACACGTGGGAGCTTGGGGGATGCTGCAGTCGCCACTCGCCTAGTTCAGTTTTGCACACGGGGAGCATCTCACACACTCTTTGGCACTAAAAGCCTGTCCCGGCTTCAAATGCAGCTCGCAGCCTGTTTGGCTGTTCTGTCACATAAAGACTACAAGCCATTATACGCTTTTTGGAGAAGCCTGTTGCCCCACCCACTGAGATGGGGAGGATGGTGGGTCATTCAGGAAAATAAATGTAAAGGGGAAAAGGGTGGGAAGCCTTAGAATCCCTCGCTGGCATCTTACAGAGTGTTTGTCTTTCTACCTGGTGACACCCTTGGCATTTGAAACTGTTTGCTTTTCTCTGTGCCTAAAGAAAAGCTGTTGCATTTGGGCTACTGTACTAAGTCTTTCAATTAATAAGACCACAGTGGCACTCGGGTCAGTTGCAGGGAGGTCCCATGAAACTTGCTTAGAACTTAATGACTTCTAAGTAAACAGGCCCAGAAGTGTGTGGAAGGCCGCCTGAAGCAACCGTGGTGCAAAAGGGCATTTGGAGAAATACATTTCCCTACCATCCAGTGCCATGTAAGGGAACACAGCTCAGAACCAGTAACACTTCCAGCGACTCAACTATGATCCAAATTGCGTTTCATTGATCATTTCTAGGGCATCTGCTATTCCTGTCCTGATTTTAGTGGACATGAAGGTGCTCAACACAGGAGCAGCAACTGAAACAGCACAATGGGCACGAGGCCTCCGTTACTTCTTGGAACTTTTCCTAATCCCAAGGTCTTTTATTCTGAATTCTCTGTTTGCTGAATATGAGCAAAACGACCCCTTTTTTCCCATCACCATGGCTTCACACTCCAGTTTTCATGCTGTTGCGCCAGGAGGAGGTTGACAATCTAGTAATTATGATGAATTAACTTTAAGGTGAAGGTTGCTGCTAAAAATACCCAAATGGAAGGCCCTGGGTTTCAACAACAGTAGATCACTACCGAACAGTTCCTAGTGAGCTATTAAAGTCTTCCCTTCTTAGCGTCATTTTGGGGTAAGACAGAAGCGGCTGTGCACAACACAGAACAGCTTCAGGTAGAAGACTGCATCTTCTGGGCTGTCCTAGAATTCCATGATTGAATTAAGGGACTTGCATCAAAAAAGTCTCATCTGAAGGCATCCTTGATTTTAACGAGATACAACTCTGTGTGCTCTGGGAAACCTAACAATCCATCAGGGTCTGCAGAAGCTTTGTCATCTTCCAGAAAATGTCTCTAGAATGAAACTGCTGTTCCCCCCTCTCTTCTAGCTGTGTACATATTCCACAACTGAATAATCGTTTGGAAGCAAAAGGAAACACGGCTACCACCGCTGAGCATCACTTTTCCCATGGGCTTTTTTTATTTTGGGTTGAAGAATTTCCCAAACAAAATGAAATTATGCAGTTACGACAATAAGAGAAAGTAGGAAGGTGCTTCTGCCCAACGATTTCAACACATACTAAAATAACTGAACAACTTGTTACTTAAATCCTGTTCAAGATGCTCCTTGGGCAGCACTTAAAAAAAGGATTGTGGCTAAGGCGGCATCCATCAGGAATCAATAAAACAGGGTTGAAGGAGGGTGGGGGGACAGATGATATAGGCTTTATGGCTATACCACCTGGCTTGGTATGTTACCAAACGAGATAGGTTACTTTCTTCAGCACAGCCAAATGTGCAGCAGAAGTAAGCAAATTTACATCACACAACAGTAGAAAAATTTCAGTGGCAGCTGGTCATGATTTTACCTTCACTCCCAAATGCCACATATTGTTTGGCAGTCAAAAAGGAAGGTGACTTGAGAAATAGGTAAGCTCCCATCCCCTGCTTCCTTTGCCATTGCAACTTTTCTCCTAACTTGCTCCTGAAAATCTACTGAATCTCTGCAGCAGAACCACTTGGCACGGCAGCCAGGTGCCTGCCGCTGCAATTCTCATGGAACTTGGCTCCTAAGTCCTGCCTTTCCAAGCAATCCAGAAATCCTAAGGTGCAATGTTAGGTAACAGAACTAAATCTTACTGGACTTTACTCCAGCCGAATACATTTTAGGGCAATTGATTCAGTGCGCTATTAAGGTACTTTCTAGGTCAAAGTGCTCAAGGTGATATACAGAAATTACAAATTTCTGTAAATAGATATGCTATCCCCCCTTCCCCCATCTAGATACTGGAGGGGTAACTTGAATTCCTTTCACTCTTTGTCAGCTTCATCATACCATCCATTCAGATGTACAGCACCTTAAAAAATTCTTATTGTGTTAAATAGGAGGAGATGGGGCTAGAGAGAGAGAAGCCCGCCCTTTCCTGCCCTCAAGGCTACTGTACTTTGCAATAATTTGGCTTTGTCATACGACAGTAAATTGTATACCTACCAGAGGCAGGCAGAACACTTCACACAACAAGCAGCTTTCCCCCCCCTTCCTTTCCAGAAAAGCAGGAATAAGAGAGCTCTCCTTCCCAGCCCTAAGACTGAGGAGGTAGATACAAGCGATACAGCAATTTTGCAGTAGCTGCCATAGTTAAATAGAAGCAATGTCTCTGCCACTGACATCACTGAAACTGGATCACACACAGGCCTACAAAGAACTTGAACATCACAGGAACCGGGGGGGGGGCGGAGATATAGGGGTGGGGTGTAACGGCTGAGCCGCAGCTGCTCCAAACTGTAGGGAAGACGCGTAGCCGCTTCCCGGGGCTTGGCATTATTCTGATCAACAGCAGAATAATGCAGTGCAGAAGTGCAAAGGTAAGTACATTCTTTCTGTAGGGAAAAAGCAGTCTTGTGCACCATCTTCCCCTCTCAGGCACAGGGAACAAGACGAAAACAAGACGACCAGTGGCTGGAGAATCGCAAGTCATTTCTTGGAGAGCCTAGAGATGAGTTCTTTCCATTCTCCTCTCTTGCCTGTTATATAGGAAGGAGTCAGGAGCTGAAGTACCGGTTCCTGCTGCCCCTGGAAGAATTCTTGGCACACGACCTCCGTGGTACAGATCACGTACATCCCACAGTCATAGCTATTCTGCTGGGCTGGAGCCGTCTCCTCTACAAAGGCCATTTTGCCTCTTTTGCCAAGGAATGACTGCAAATGCTTGGCGACCTGTTTGGCGTGCATGGAGTTACACCTGATATGGGAATCATAGTGAGCAAAGCAGTTTTTGTCTTGGAAATACACCAGCAAGCTCCAGTGAGTGCCACCAGCTGCCTGGTTGGAGTTGTCATTGATAGCCAGGAACACAATTTTCTTGTGCAGGAGGTCCAGTGGCTCAAGGAACAGGGCCAGTTCCTCCTGGTTCGTTGTGCATTTGATGAACTGAGCCACCTCAGGGCCCACGAAACAGACCTGATCGGAGAAGTCTCGGAACCGGTCGTTGGCAAAGTACTCGAAGGCGAACCCAATGATGTGGTCGTTAAGCCAGCAGGGAGGGTCTAGCAAGGAAACATCAGATTGTCTCAGCAAACTGTCCACGTAACTCAGGACAACAGGGTCCATTCTGCACAAGCGGGACTGCAACTGCTGGAGAAATCCCAACACCTAAAAAGATCAAAGATGAAAAGAGAAATTTACTACAAAATGGCAGGTTATGTTTACTGACCCCACTGTATGGATCAACATAAGCTTATCCACAGGGTGTCAAACATCACAGCTCTCTAAGAGTACTCGGTAGTAACCCTCTCCTCCTTTGTGTGTGTGTGTGTGTGTGTGTCAGAAGCACCTACCAAGGCGGTTCTGTATTGAAGGATTTGCCGGTGGCGTCACTGTTGCCCGGGGGACACCCGAGGGGGCTCCTTTCATGTCCCTGTTATTTTCCCACCGAAGTGGTACCTATTCATCTACTTGCGTTTGCATGCTTTCGAACTGCTAGGTTAGCAGGAGCTGGGACAAGTTGATGGGAGCTCACTCCGTCACGTGGCTCGCACTCTTGGGTTTCGAACTGCCAAGCTGCTGACCTTAATGGTCCTCTGACTCAGCGTCTTAACCACTGAGCCACCGCAGCCCCCTTTCTCCTTTGTCATGGACTGAAGAAATACAGCATAGAATTTTTTTCTTTTCTGCTGGAGTAGAAAAAGGTAAGAATCAATAAGAGGAGGCATCTGCCTGCCCCCTCCTATCTAAACCTCAACGAGAGAGAAGAACCTGAATATCTTTTAGGCAATCTGGGCTTGCTGAGATGCTTCAAAAAGAATCTTGGTTTTGGGGGGGAATATACCAAAATTTTGGAAAAGAATGTTGTTTCTTACCTTCTCCATGACTCAGCATTAGTTGAGAATTTAGGGGAGAAGAGAGGAGTTGCTGGGCATCCTTCTCCCAGAAGGCCAATAATATTCCCCCCACACACCCAAAAAGTTATGGGAAATGCCCACCATTGTCTAATATGATGAGAAAAATCAAGTTGCTCAGCTACAATCCAAAGAGGGACAGGTTCATTAAAAGTCACAATCTCTCAGCCTAAACACCTTTATAAGGTGGTTGTAAGGAGAACATGGGGTTACGGAAAGAATTATTCTTTAGGGAGGGAAGAATGGATGGAAAATGGAACAGCAAACAATTGCTCTTCCATTACTTCCATATTATTTGAAGGAAGCTGAAAGGTGCTGGATATCATGGAGTCTCCAGTGTCAGAAACCTTCTCAGGTATAGATAAAATTATTATGCAAATTAAGTCTATGCTAGAGTTCCAAGGGCATGTCCATTGATAAACTTTGTAGGCACATGGAATCAAGTATCAAATACAGTCTGGGCAACCTTGGGCCAGTCCCTCTCTCTCAGCCCAAGAGCCAATCAGGCGTGGTATGAGAGTTCTAGTCCCGCCTTGGGCACGGAAGCTGGCTGGGTGACCTTGGGCCAGTCCCTCTCTCTCAGCCCAAGAGCCAATCAGGCGTGGTATGAGAGTTCTAGTCCCGCCTCAGGTATGAAAGCCAGCTGGGTGACCTTGGACCAGTCCCTCTCTCTCAGCCCAAGAGCCAATCAGGCGTAATAGGAGAGTTCTAGTCCCGCCTTAGGTACAAAAGCCGGCTGGTTGGCCATGGGCCAGCCCCTCTCTCTCAGCCCAACTCACCTCACAGGGTTGCTTTTGTGGGAAAAATAGGAGGAAGTAGTATTAGGTATGTTTGCTGCCTTGAGTTATTTATAAAAATAAAAAAGGCGGGATAGAAAATGAATAAATAAATATAAAATAATTGTACTACAGAAAGTATTAGAGCAACCTGTATCTTGCAGTTATTCTTTCCTGGACAATTACAAAGAATTATCTGCCTTTCTTCCAACAAGCCCACTCTACAGCAAGACGGAGCATTCCACAGAATTTTCCTTCTCTCTAATGAGATATGATGCTAGACAAAAGATTGCCACTAAAAAGACAGTCCTCTACTTGCAACAATTGTATCTTTCCACAGTTTTTTCCCCCCCAAATTCTTGCCAGAATAGTCAATGATAACAGATTTGGGATAACATAAAGATGCCATGTATGTAGATCTAAGTAACAGTGAACGAAGGAAAAGTTCGTATTTGGACACAATTTTTAAGGAGCAATTCTGTATTTGGCATAACCCCTTATTTGCCCACCTCGTTTCAATAAACTGGATGGGGGTCTCAAACGCAAGAGATGTGTGAAGTGCTCCTGCATTGATAAAGCTGAGCTAGAGAATGAAAACAGTTGAACATGAAAGCTAAAGAGCGTACTAACATTTAATGTGCAAAATGGGAGCATGGCCATCAATCAGGTGTTAATTGGATTTTGAAATATTTTTCTATCTCACGCTATCAAGGAAAATAAACTGATCCTTACTTTAGTCCCACTCTTGAAATCAGAGACAAAACTGCAAAATTTTCAGCCTGCTTGTTTATCTAGAAGTCAGTGCCGCTAAAGCTTTCTCGAGGAATTAAACTGACTGCAGCCTTGAAGTTATTTGATACTCTGTGTTCTGTAAATACTTTTGTAGATCATTCAGGCTTTTGAAAGTGCACAACTAACAGCGAACACTGTCTCCTTAGCGTGACTCAGAGAAAACTGGAGAATACCCATTCATTGCAACAGGAAAGGACTTGCTTATTTATTTACTCATTAGGAAGGAATGGGAAGCTTCCCTGTGGACAATTAAAGGACAAAGGAGATTTAATGATGACCTTGCTCATGTGTGTATCAATAAATGTTGAGATGTTTAAGGGCAATAACTAAGTAACATCCTTTTAAAAGCTAACAATGAGAATTAAGGGTGTCATACATGAAAGGTTCATAATAGCAGACCTTCTATAGTGAACCAGTACTTGCTTTTTTTAATGCATCCAGAGCTTCCCACTCTTCAAAAGGAAATATCGCATGGACTAAGTTATGTAATGCTGATCTCTGTAAGAGGAATAATAAGATGGAACAGGAGCATCTATGGGTAACCTGAGTCAACAATCTGGACTTGCACAGATTAATAGCAACACAACAGAGGCTGCATCCTTTTCTATGCTTAACCTCCAACTGTCAGTAAGAGCAACGTGGTGGTTTTCAGCATTGTCCTAGAGCAAGTAATAGTTCATCTCCTGATGGCATTTCTTTTCTTCCCAATAATGAAGTATTGCTCATTCTACCTATTAGCTGTTACTTGAAACCTCTTGACAATGACTCACCAAGTGAATTCTATATCTAAAGAAAATCTTTCTCAGATACCAACTCATTTTCTTGGGAGCTGCAACAAAGCACTTTTAAGTATATTATACAAAGAAAAAAATAGAACCTGCAATTATGAAGGGATAGGCATACAAGAATCTTTTTTTAGGCCGAGTAACTTTCCAGTGGTGGGGGAAAAAAAATAGAAAGCTAGCCTTGAAAATTGTAGAGTAAGAAGAAAAGTCTTGTGCACAACCCCTGGTGGTTTCATGGACACATCCATGTAGCTTTTTTGGTAAAGATATGGAAGTGGTTTGCCCCTGCTGCCTTCTGAGTTGCTTTTTAACCTGCAGTCCTGGCATTTCCCAGTGGTGTCTCACCCAAGTATTGACTGTGTTCAACCCTGTTTAGCTTTTCCAAGATAGCCAAGGTTGGTTAGGCGCTACCATCTAGCCAGGCAGACTAAGAAAAGCTGTGACAACTACTAGTTCCAGTAGTTGGAATTTCCCTGCAGGCAAGATGATCTAATGTAATGTTTTATTTAGCCTTCTAGCTAATAAAAGTTCTGGGTGAGCAAAGCAAAACAACAAAAAATGAATGAGGATAGCAATAAAGTTGAACTAGATAAACTGAAGCTTCACTATTGACTGAATCAATCGTGAAAGCTACCTTACAGCTGGAGACTATCCTGGCTGGCAAAGGTTCAACAAATCATCAGGCAGAGTTTGCTTCTAGTGCCCTGTTTATTCTGTAAATGCTGGGAATTGACCATGGAACCTTCACCAAGTACAGCTTGGATTTTACCACTGAAATCTAAAAAATGGATAAAACTTTCCCAAGTTAAATTGCAATACTTCTAAAAGTATTGTGCTTGGACCACAGTCTTCCTGTAGTGGATAAGTTTTATTGGATCTGACCTTCACCTGTGGAGTCCCTTCCTAAGAGTAGACGGCTTGGCCATAGTTATCCTGTGACTTTTCTCTTCATCAAGCTGAAAGCAGAAGAGTTCCTTTGGGGATGTTACCTAATCTTATATATGCGTACTTCAAACTTTGGTTCTTGTTATACATCATGATGCAGCTTGTTTCATTTTTGTCTTAGGATAATGTGTAGGAACCCAGTCACCTGGGTTACTGCACTACATGTTGTATGAGCCCAGGCAGTTGGGGCTGATTCAAAAAAGCAAATGTTTTTTAAAATATAAGGCCTAGCATTATGTGTGAACCCAGTCATGAAATGATTTGTGTTTTGCAGAAAAAGACAAAAAGTATGTCACTTTAAAGGTTAACAGATTTATTATGGCTCTGTTTTGCGCAACTAATCTATTAGAATGAAAAGCGTCTCCTCTTCCCATTTCAGAGGCTTGTTTAATAAAAACAAAGACAAAAAACTCGTAAGATCTTCTGGGTGCAATTCAAGGTGCTGGTTACCCCGCCGAAGCCCTACATGGCTCAGGGCCTGGCTATCTTCAAGATTGCCTCCTCTGAAATGAATTTACCTATCCTGTAAGATCTGGGAAAGAAGCCCTCCTGAGGGTTCCCTCTCCAAAGGACATCTAGATCAGTGTTTCTCAATCTCAGCAATTTTTAAGACGTGTGGACTCCAACTCCCAGAATTCCCCAGCCATCATGGGGAATTAAGTCCACACATTTTAAAATCTCTGAGATTAAGAAAAGGACTCAGGAACGGGGCCTTTTCAGCAGGGGCACCCTCCTGTGGAACAGCTT
Source organism: Candoia aspera (assembly GCF_035149785.1). Lineage (NCBI taxonomy): Eukaryota > Metazoa > Chordata > Lepidosauria > Squamata > Candoiidae > Candoia > Candoia aspera. The sequence goes on along the minus strand of NC_086165.1, from coordinate 7,787,479 downwards.
GGACCACTTCCTTCCTAGAAGAGAACATTTGAGGGATGTTAAGATTTTCTGATATCATCAACCCCTGCTGATTAGTACTATTATATTTTCACTGTTTTGAAGTTTTTGACTTCTATTTTTCTCCCATGCCACTTGGTGCCATTTCAGAGTAGAGTGGCAGAGACGTACCCAAAATAAAAAAATAAAAACTGGACAGATTTCTTACAAAAGAGCAGAAGAGCTAAACGGGTCACTTTCGCCATCCCAGACCTGCCGCACTCCATCCCTGTAGCTGGGTGGGTGAGGCCAAAATTTGGGGACCCGTTCCCAGGATTTCTCTGGGTAGGGAGTTCATAAGCAAAGTGGGTGCCTTAAACATTACACGTGATAAAGGAACCCAACTCAGCCAAATGGCCTCTGACACCGCCCCCCCCCCCCGAAATGTCTGGCCCTCAAGTGCATGCCCGGAAGGGCCCCAAAACAAACAGAAATAGTGCCCGGGATTGGCCCAAGATGAAATCTCGGGGGCCAAAGCCTTCGAAGTGGTCTTTCTCAATCTTGGCAGCTTGAAGTGTGTGGACTTCAACTCCCAGAATCCCCCAGCCAGCATAGCCGATCTCCTGAGGAAACGTGAAGCGTCTCGCAGGATCTCGCACATAATAGGGGATAAGGACGAATGAATGGCGGGACAGAGACGTTTCGTCCACGGGGAAAAGACGGAGGGCCGCTTTCACCATCCAGGCGCCGTTTGAGGTCTGGGAAGGAAGGGACAGCCGCCCGAAAGCGGCGAGGAGGCGGGTCCGGCCCCGGGAGAGCTGTCCAGCAGCCGCCTGCCTGCAATACGAGCTCCAGGGCGGGCGCGGCGACGCTTACGGTCCCCTCCGGTCTCTGCGGTAATTACAGCGACGGCCACCGACGGCATTCAGCACCCCGAGGCCGCGCCGGATCCCCCGCAGAGGAAGCTACCTCACGAGGCGCCTTACCTGCCACCGGGCCTCGGGCTCCTCGCCACGCTCGCCGGGGTTACCCGGGACGGCCGCCAAGCACCGCCAAGCCGAGCGTCGTAAAAGCCGCGCTTTCCTCCTTTTCCCCGCGCTACGCCAGTCGCGTAAAGAACTGACGGGAATTGCGGCGGCGGGGGCTGTGAGCGCGCGCGCGCGCCTGCCCGCCTGCCTCTCCTCCCGCCCCGCCCCTGAAAAGAGGCGTGGGCGGCGCTTGGCTTGGGGCGCGGCGGCCCGAGGCCTCCGCCCCTCGCTGCTGCTGCTGTCGCGCGAGGGCGCGCGTCACGTCAGCTCGAGGCGGGGAGGAAGAGGGGCGGGGCCCGGCGGGGCGCGTGCACGTGCGCGCGAGGGAGGGAGAGGCTGAGGCTGAGGCGAGGCGGCGTTTCCTCCCCACCGAAGCGAAGTGGATGCGGGTGGCCGTCGCGGTGGTGTCCTCGCCGGCCTGAGACGGGGGAGAGAGAGCCGCGGCGGCGGAGGGATGCGGCGGACCCGCCCGACCCGCAGGTGAGCCTCTCCCCCGGCGCTCCGTCCGGGGCACCCCGGGCTTCCCCACCGCCCCCCGCTTCTCCCCTCAGCGGACAGCCGGAGCCGGGGACGGGGCGGGCGGCCGCTTTTCCCCGCCACCCCGCCGCCGGCGCTCCCCTAGCTCGGAGGCACCTGCGGCTCCCTCGGGCAGCCCCGGCGACGCCTCCCCGCCGCGGCTTCCTCCGGGATGTGGCGGCGCGCGGAGCGGAGGGAGGAAACGGGGGAGTCACGGGGCCGCCGCCGCGGCGGTCCGGACGGGAGGGATGCGCGCGTGTGAGGTGGGCGGCTGTACAAGTCTCCCTCATAAATCCGTGCAATAAATGCGGGGGGAGCGCCGGCTCCTCGCGGCCGCAGGGCCAGCTGGGCGCGGGGAGGCTTCATTCATTCCCGGCGGCGGCGGCGGCGGCTGCTCCCGATTCCGAGTGGGCGCGCTGGACCCGCTGCCGGGGGAGCCCCCCGTCGCTTGACCGCGAAACGCTTCTGGAAGGTGCCCCCCCCTCTACCCGCCCGCCCCCTCTTCCTCCCTGCACCCCTTCTTACGCCTCCCCCCCGCCGCCTGCCTGCCTTGCAAGGTCACCGAGCCTCCCCTTTCCTGCCCGCCCGCCCCCCTCCCTGCGGTGCGAATGTTACATGAGATCATCCATTTTTGGAGCCCCGGGTTTCTGTCGGCACCGTTTTTCTTTCTTTCTTTCTTTCTTTCTTTCTTTCTTTCTTTCTTTCTTTCTTTCTTTCTTTCTTTCTTTCTTTCTACAAAAGAGCAAAAAACGGGGTGGGTTGGGGAGGGAGGGAGGGAGGGAGAGAAAGAAATGATGGTTGTGCTGTTGCATTGCGTGGTGTGCGAGGCTGAAATCTGGGCTGCAGCAGCTGCATTGTGATCCCGATGGAAAGAGCCCAAGCTGGGCTGGAGGATAGAAATAAGTTTCCCCCCCCCTTTTCTTCTAAGGTTTAGAGGGTTTTTTTTTTAAATGAGAAAGAAATGGGATTGCTCTGCATCCTTACAGGCTCTTCCTGTGTAAAACTTTCTGATGGCAATATTTGTTTATCTGTGCTGCTGTATTTACTAGATAAGCCACAAAGGAAGCTTTTCTTTTATTTTGATTTTGAAGCCAAATTTGGGGTAGCGGTTATGAGTTAGTTAGTGGAGCTGTTGTGTCTGCTGGGCTCAGGCCTTCAGTATATCAGGAACGCTGCAGTGTAGTCAAACTGGTAAATGCTTTCAGATATATCGCTGCTAAGCATGCTTTTACTAGGAAACTGTATTACTGCATACATTTAATAAAAACACTCAATTTGCTTTGGTGGTTCTCTTCAAGGGTGCTTTAAAGATGACACTGCATGGACAGTGGACCCGTTCCCAACTATTGCTGTGGAATACAACTCCTGTGATTGTTAGTGACTGTGGCTGTTGATCATGCTGGTTGAGAACGATCAGAGCTGTAGGAAAACACATTTGGAGGGTCCTCCTTTGGCAGTAGCTAATACAGAGATTGCATTGGCTTTTTGTGAATTCAGCCTCTGCACTAAATCCATCAGTCTTTGCCTTAATCTTCAGATGGGAAAGAAGCATAATCTTGGTTCCTCCATGTGTCACATAGAACATTTATTTAAAATGTATTTTAAAACTGGATTTTCCTGTGCTGTAGAATTTAAACATAGCATATTTATACCTTTAACAGTATTAACAAAAATGATTAGCAGCCTCTAACTTGCCTCCACTTTCCCTCTTCCCTCTTGTCCTGCTTTTTAATCCTTGTAGTCCCTGTGCTCCACTTTTCTTGCACTGGGTGAATTATTTCACTTGATTCTTTTTTTAAGAAGCCTTACCGATTGGCCATTCAGACTTATCATAATGCAAATGAAGTGACAAAGAGGGAGAAAAAAATAATTGCACAGCAGTGTGGGTTGCATTAGCAGGACACTTTTTTCCCCTCCATTCTGTGGAGAATGAATGCATTATTTTGAAAAACTTGGAAGGGATTCCACAAAGGTGAATTGGGCATTTGATGCAGGATTGTATAAATAAAACCACATATTTTTCTTACTAGGTATTTGTGTAAAATATGTATGGCTAGTATGTGGCTCTGTGTTTATTGATCCCAGGCAGGGTGTTGGTTTTTGATTTTAAGCGTGATGAATTCAGCCGTTTGAGTAAAGTAAGCGAATCATGAGTTAGCATGTTGTGTAGACAGTTGCATTGTGATGATTACTGTAGTGACAAACTCACTATAATCATAATGAATATATTACGTGTTCATTAATTTTTTCAGGAAAATGGTGTCAACTTCTTTAAAACTGTCTGCATCTTCTGGATTCTTATATACTAATAGTAATTTTGTTCCACTTACTGTATGTTCCACAATATTTCTGTCAGTTGGTGAAGACAGCTTCAATTTGGAATGTGTGCCATAGAATCTCTTAAAAGGTACTATGAAGTCCGGTACTTTATTAATTTAGAGATATTTTAGTATACTATTTCACCAGTTATGTATTCAGTCTAAGTTTTTATAAACTTATACTTTTTGATGAATGAAATAATAGAACATTAGGAAGATTTTGTAAGTATACAAGAGACACATCAAATGCATATGTTAGAAAGCTGCTTTGACTCACAAAATCATCAGTTCTCTAGGAAATGCAGTAGTCAAAAGTCATAATGCTCTATTAAAGCTCTCTTTTGAAACTGCTATGGTAAAAGGAAAAGACAACCTTAGTTCGAGTTTGACTTCTGGTGATTACATAGTAGTAACAGTGCAGGTTTCTTGGCCACAATATGGAAACTTTGCCCTTGCTGCTTTCTGGTTTTTTTTATTTCAGATTAGCCTATAGCCGAAGGATTTCCTCTTGGCCTCCTATCCAAGTACAAACCAGTTTTCACCCTAATTAGCTTTTTTGAGGTCAACATGGTGCAGCTACCTGTGGTAGCTGAAGGTCCTTCAAAAAAAGTTTAATGTGACATGATGGGCATTTTTTATAATATCCTTATTTATGCCTACACTTTTCATTAGTTGAAGAGAGAATTCAGAATCAGCTAGGCCTTACAGATGTGTGAACTTTTATTTGCATTTATCATTATGTTTAAAAAATTAAAATGACAGCCACATTTGGGTACATGTATATTCAATTGATTTTAGTATGAAGCCACAACGCATATATAAATAATACAGTTTTTGTGGTTTCCTATTGAACTTTTTAACCAAAACTGAGTAAGCTTTGCTGATATTTTGAAAATGATGTTATCAGTTTTCTAGTAATGAGCACTTATTTGCCTTTAGATGTTTGATATTCCTTCCATGGATCTTAGTTTTTTATGATGGAAAAAATCCTGATCATTTTCTGCAGTGCACATTACCATAGCTGCCAGCTTAAAGTTTTGTATTTAAACTTTTTGAAATGATTTTTAATTAGTTCTGGAGACGTGCTAATATCTACAAAACTCTAAAAGATCGCTACAGCTTCAGTAAAAGTTATTGTGAACAGGGATATGTGGGAGTCAATAGATTTCAAATATTTACTTGGAAGGAAATGGAGAATTCTGTTTTGATACTGGTTTTGACTAATGAAAGTTGCCACCAGGTGGTTTATTACTTTGCTTACATAACTAGTCTTGAAGTATCGTTTTACCTTTGTTCAGTTTTTATGGGAAACCAAGATTGGTTAGAGAGATTTTTTCCTATTGCTGTCAGATTTTATACAATCGGAATTACAGTCATACTTCACATTCAAACTGGGAGTATATATGGAGGAGGGAAGAAAGAGATAGAAGTAAACTTTATCAGTCTGGAAAAACGTTTAGAGTGTTTCTGTAAACTCTTGAACATTATCTATTATGCAGAGATGTTTATTAGACTGTATTCAAAAGTACAATTATTTAGATGTGCCCATGGCATGTAATTAAACAAAGGTTTGATTTTGACATACAATAAAAGGTTGGAAAGGGATTGAATTCCTTGCTTCCACTTTCTAGTATCAAATGGCTTTAGAATAAGTTGAACTACTATTTCTGAAATTGTGGGAATTACAATTTTAGTTCAATTTCATCATTTTTATCCAAGGTGAAAAATAAAACATTTAATCTTGATTTGTTGGATGTGGAAATGATAGTGCTTGATATATACATTTTTGAATACTGATAAGCATTTGATTTTTTTCGAATATGAGTTAAGCATGGCCCACATGCACATCTTGAAAGGGATTTTAACTGGAGCTGTGCTTGGCCAACACAAAAACGAGTCTGCCTAGGATCCTCATAGGTTAGCATCCTTGAGGAAGTACACAACATACATTTGTTTCAAACCTCTTTGGGAAACCAGTTTTTGCAGTTCATTGTGAGACTGCTTGCTTAAGCAGTATTCATATTCATGCAATATTGTCAGAATTGTGTCTGTTGTCTACAGCATTACTGCAATATCAACAATTGCCAGTTATTCTTTTCTTCAGAAAAAGTGTAGAAGATATCCATCCATTTTAATGTCTAGTCCTACATCCCTTTTAATATTTGAATTCATGGAATTGAAACAATATGAATTTTAGTTTTAAAGTTATTTTTATCTTGTAATAGGTTGCCTAGAAAATACTTCTGAAACAGAAGAGTTACCACTTGACCAGAAGACAAAAAGGTCTGGCTGTTTTTAATAAGGTTTATCAGTTTGTTTGGGCTTTTCTTTCCTAAAGGGGTTATTTCACATGTGTTTATTTCACACCACTCAGGCTCACATATGTGAGATGGGCTGTTATATAAATTTACCAAATAAATAAATAAATAACTTGTAGCTAACTATACAATATGAAAGCAGAGAAGAGGAGTCTTCTTCACAGGCATGAGCCCATGTAGTTTCAAATGTCTGAACGGTAATAATACAGGCAATGCAGGACAGCGCTGGTCTCTAAGATTGCAGCAAACTAGAATACCAGTCTTTCTTGTGTAGATATGGGTTTAGATGCTAAGAATACTATTGAAGTGTATCTAGTTTCATGTCGTACTGATTAATAAAAGTAAGAATCTGCATTCTTCCTCTGCATGTTGTCTTCTTCCATCATAGGAATCAAGGTTGAATTGGGATTTTCTATGTGCTGTTGTGAGATTACTATCCTAGTGTGCAGAAGAAATTATGTAGGATAATGTATTGCATTTGATATTTTTAAAAAATTGGAGAATCAGATCCAGCATGAAATTGTGAACTTGAGACCCGGTATGTGGAGATGTTCACATATTCTATCTTGAATTGTGGCCACATAATTTTAGATTTCATACATTTAAGGTCAAGGAACTGAGGAAGGTATCTGGCCTAGGAACAATCAACTTGTGAGAACCATCTTAAGTAACTGTGTTTCTTTAATCAGTGTTGCACATACTTCGTTAAAGGTTTTTCCTAACATCAGAAATACGGTTCTGTTCAAAAAGACCATTCATTCACTTAGGTAACTAAGCCTGTGATCTTCAGCTGTAATAAAGATACAGAATTAGGCATCATAATGAACCTGCTGCCTGCTTTCCTGATTAGCTGATACCGCTTGTTAAAAGGTCCTCTTAAATTCATAGTGTAAGTACGAATGAATATTCTAGAAAAATATTCGATTTCTTAAATTTGTGCATCATCTAATACAAGTGAAACTCTGGAAATGTTTTAGCATTATAAATGAGAGTTTTTATTTGGTTCCAAAAGAACATACTTTACATAATTTCTAAAGTCCCCATTTATAAAAATAATATTTTAATATTTTAGCAGCTCTTGGAGAAAATAGGAAGGAGGAAGAAGAAGCACGTACCTTGTAAACATGCCATAGTGAGCCAGCACTTTCAAAAGACTCCAGTGATCAGGCAATTTTGACTTTGAAACTTTGTGTTTTCTTGTTCAATTTTTTTTTTAACTTTTAAACAGCATTATGTCTCTCAGCTGCAGTCACTTTTGCCCGTTAGTTAGTGGCTATTTAGTTAAACTGTGACAAGAACCAACTGGAACTTGGACTTGCTGTTTTCATTATGGGATGATGAATGTTGGGCTTTTCAGCAGATTCAGAAATGGGAAGTTTGCTAAAATCATGCTCTGGGATTACCTTCATGAGGCTTATGACCCCAAGTGCTGTTGTCCTTAAATAGTTGGTCAGCTTGCTTCTATGAATATTGAAGCAGTTTGAGCACTTCTCCTTGCATTGATGCAGACTGGTTAGTAAGTATGACTCATAGCTATCTCCCTAACCATAATACTATTAAAAGAGTTTCAGATGGAACATAGCTGTTAGAATTCAGTTCAATTGTTTTCACAAGCTGTAAGATCCTACACAAAGGAGCTGCTAGAGAAGGTACCGCACAGGGTCACAATTTTATAGTGCTTCTGATTTAGCCCTTATCTAGATCATGATCAGCAAAGTTTCCTGAGATAAGGAAAAAACAGTGCTTTGGCAACATCAAGCGAAATATCTGAAATCAAACAGCAGTCCTGGAATCCTTTTTAATGTGTTTCTCTCAAGTTGTTCAGGTTTGATTTGCAAAAGTAGTTTGTCTCCCCTGCCCCAATAACTTCCAGGACAACTGGCAAACCAGAAGGATACCATGGTCAATGGCCTTGAACCCTGCCCAGATGTCTAGTAAGACCTGAAAGGGCACACTTGCCCCATCTAGGTTCCAGTGAAGGTAATGTACAGAGCAACCACCTGCTGTTTCCATCCCTGGGTCAGAATCTTGACTGGAAGGGATCGTAACTGGATCTTTCGTGTCCCCCCCCCCTTTTCTTGCCTGCTCCTTCGGCTTATGCAACTTCCCAACCTGCATGGATCAATCACTGTTCTGTTCCCTGAACATCTCACCTGCTTATGTGTAGTGAGTCCTATGCTGCTGTGGTTTGCAAACACTGAAGCTAATGTCCCTCTTCGTCCCCACCCCTTTCACTTTCTGCAGGCTGTTGTTTTGATATACTGTTTTCCACATTACCAAGTGTTCTTGGCAATGTTCCCATGGAGACTTAAGTTGGGAAAAAAGGTTATATATGATTGGTCATCTAAATGGATTTTTCAGGGAATATCTGTAAGCCAGGAGACAAGTTTCCTGGCAGCTTTCACTCATGTACCTTACTTGGGCAATGATAGGAGTGACCAATTTGATTCAGTATACTTTCTGTTTGTCCATATCTAAACAAGGAATTCTTTTCAGATGTGTAACTGTAGAAAGAAAATATTTTAAAAGAGATTGTAATCCTTGCTGATCACAAATGGTTAAATACTACATATATTATAAGGCAACTTGCTGGGATAGATTTAGTTTGATAAAATAATGACCAGTGTTGATTGTGAAGTTTCTATTGCCAGACTGCACAGTTCATTAACAGTGCCCAAGATAACCTCAGTTGTGGTTACGGGCCCTAAGGAGTATGATTCAAAATATGGTGGATTTTAAACTGTTCTTTTCAGTATCACAGCGGTTTGTATTTATTGGATGTGTGCCATAGAACTTGTGTGAAGTAGTGGATTACATAATCATGGAAGAATGCAGTCCCATTACTGTTGGAAAACTGCTACTATAATATGCAGCATCACTTGAACTGCGGTATTTGTTTTGTTATTTTCATCAGTTAATTTTTTTTGCGTTTGATTGCACTATCACTGATTCTCATCTGAAGGAAGAGCTTGGTGTCGCAATATTCCTACAAGGACAGCGTTTTTGATTTTTGCATGAGTATATCATGGCTCATAGAATTATAAAATTGAAATCTAAGTCATCGGCTTCAGTTCTCCATTCCATGAAGAACTATCCTGCCCAAAAGTTTCCTCAGAATGAATTCTTGGACTAAATAGAGTACAAATGGGAAATGAAGAAACTGGGGATAACCTAATGCATCCCTCAGTTCAGTGAAGAAATGCAGAGCTAAGTAGCTGTCTACCCTTCTTTTTAAAGACCCCTAGGGAGAAAGATTCATCTATTTTAAGTAAATTGCTCCTACCATCAAGATTTTTTCCCCAGTTTTCAATGAACATCTACTTTGGTCATTTAAGCCCATTAAGGTTAGTTTTGCCATCTGAATGAGCTGAAAAAAGTCTTTATCTGGCAAGCTGTGCAGGACCTGTACTTGGAAAAGGAACAAGGAGCTGACTATTAAAATTTTTGAAAGGCACTCTTTGCCCAGCAAAGTTTTGGAAGACACTAAGAGCTTTATATAATTGCTGCCTAGATTCACACATTACGTTACACAATAATTTTGTTTGTTTGCTTTTGGGTTAACATGATAGGTCAATCCAGCTGTTGTGTTTGTAAAATGTGTTACATTATGTATGAGTGAAGCCACTATGGTATTTTAAATGAACCATATTAAAACAAACCATGGCTTAGCACAAAGGTGCACAATCTGAAGCTGCAGAGTCACCAGTTGACCTCAAGTTCCTGGAGTGTGGCCCCAGAACCTCTCAAACACTTGCCACAAAATTTAATGTGATAAAAGGGGGGAATTTTATCCACAGGGAGTAATCATATTAAAATAATTTGAATTTAGTTATATCAAAACTAGTTGTGACTGAACTCATTTCTCTGCCCTGGCTTACCTGACAAAGTAACCCAGCTCAGTTGTTTGTCCTGGTCAACCTCTGACATTCAAGTCCCAAAGCCAAATGCAGCCCTTGGCCTGAAAAGCACCTCAGGGATGCAACTGCGCTCTCCCTTCTTTCTGATCCTTTGCTGGTTCATCATTTGCAGTTATAACAATCCTCTGTGTTAGATTGTTTCTTTCGAGTACTCATTCATTTTGAGTATAACCTTTGTGACAGAGTCTTGCAGGGCAATATTTATTTACTTACTTACTTACTTACTATCCTGCCTTTATTATTTTTATAACTACCTGTGGATTATTGTCAATTTCTCCAAATCTTCCATTAGAGGAGGATTTTCAACAGAACCCCAAGCTCTTGGTTGCATGTGATTGTGAATGAAGCAAATATCCACTTCTGTATTCTCTAGATAAATATACAGGTAGTCCTCACTTAACAACCATTTGTTTAGTGATGGTTCGGACTTACAACAGTGTTGAAAAAAGTGGGAGACTGTTAAAACTAATACAGAATAAGTGCATCTTCTAAAATTTCACCCTTGTTATATGCCATGTGTTCCAATTCTAAGAATAATGTGTTTATTAAGTTTCTTCAGCCTTTCATCAAGCAATCAAATCTTCCATGTTTTCTAAAATGTAGAAAAAGTCTGAAATTGGCAGTAGTTCTTTGGGTGTGGCTCCAAAAGGACATGTTTCTGGTGGTGTGTGCGGGCTGAATTAGGTCTAATTATAGATACCAAGAAAGAAGAGGACAGGTTCAGTTAAACTATCCAGCAGTATTTCTGTTAGCTTATTACTTGGAATGAATATAGCAGAGCAACGACAAATAGTTCAATTTATTGTCAGTGGGCAACATTTACATGAATGCTTATCATTTGCATAAGTGAAAGATTTGGAAATAAAACTGCAAGTAACGCTTCCCAGAAAATTATAATCTTCAGTCACTGTTCTCCCCCAAATATTGCTTCTTATGTTGGAACTGCCTCATCATCTCACTTTATATTTCTCTTTCAAAGTCATTTTTAGTGTGCTTTTTTCATGGCTGTGGCAGCATCCCATATTTTTCTAACCTCTTGTTAGTAACTCCTTCCTTCCTTCCTTCCTTCCTTCCTTCCTTCCTTCCTTCCTTCCTTCCTTCCTTCCTTCCTTCCTTCCTTCCTTCCTTCCTAGACTCTTTTCACCTTTATCCTGTCTTTCTTGAATGAATTTCATGCGTTCGCTCAGGGACCTTGTGATCTGTGTTCTGCACAAGGTCTGGCACAAGTTTTTTGTTGATGTGCTTTTTTCTGTATCATGGAAAATGTTTAGATGATATTTTGAAGTAATGGAGAAGAAAAATGTGGAAAATACAATGACTGAAGCTAACTGTATGTTTTTCTACATTTACGTATTTCATTGAGTTAGAGGAAAGTGTTCTTACTAATCTTTGGAAGTTTGAGGTAAGAACTGGATTACTATAGAAATAACTCTGCTGGGGTTTTTTTTTAATAATAGTTAGGAAAATAAGAATGTAGAACTGCCCTTGCTGTTTGCTTTTAAAGAATGTAAGTGCTTTCTCAGATGACTGGTTTAGAGGGTTTGTAGAAATTGGGAGGAAGCTGAAGTAAGCTTTTGGCTGTAGTTTTTTGCTTTAACATTTACTCCCTTCTCTTGTTCTATTTACAAAGCAAGTAAGAGAAAGCTGCTTTCAGCAGCTTGGTTAACACAGCCATCAGTTTTCATAGGCACTTCCCATTTTTTCTGCTTTGCCCCAGTGGATTTGTCATGGAATCTTGTGGGTACCCACTGTCCTACTTCCTTCCCACATCATGTGGGTTTTTCCAGTGGTTAGCATGGATAGCTGTTTGGATCTATGATAACCCCCTAATCTATAGTTGAGATCACTCCTGAAACAATATTCTCTAATTAATTTATGGGAAGATGTTCCCCATTCCCCCATAAAATATTATTGGAAATCCTAATTATAGTTCATTTTCCTCTTCGGTGTCTAGGAATTCAGAGATTAAGCCTTGAAGGGTCAGTCATTAAAGTTACTGAGATGTGCAGTGATCCTCCGGGAGGAAAGAGTTTTTTGTCCCCATCACTGTTTCAAAGGCAGGGATCTCTTTGCTTGTTAATGTCCTGTCATATGCAGAAATAACCATTTATGAGCTCTTGTGGAAGTGAGAATGTATTTGAGAGTTTGAGATAAGATCTTTTTTTAATGACCCTGTTTGATTTCTAAATCAGGTATATTCAATTAAAATACTTACAACCTGTCTCATCATGCTTAAAGCAACATTAGGAACCCTGTAAAAACATTGTAAGAATACCGCTCCCCCCCCCATTAATCATCCATAATCAACAGCTGGTTATAAGCAAATTTCAGGCTCTGTTAGCATCGGGGAACTATAGGTCAGAACTAATGCCTTTTCAGAGTTATTTGGCAGAAAGCACAAGGTAGAATTGTGAGTAAACTTGCTGATTTGAAGAATGCACATTGCTGCCTCTTATTGCATGCTAGAGCACTTTCTAGCCCTGAGTAACCCAGCAACACTGCTGCTGCTTGTCTCCATCTCCTGTTTTCCAGAAACGCTTGAGAAAAACTGTTGCCAAAAATTGCTAAGGAAATAGAACATGTGTAGGTTTGCAATATGGGTTATTTTATAGCTAAGAAACTGATAAAATCAAATTTGCAGGAACCCTTTAATTCATGCTGCTGATCATGTCTTTTGTACATACCAACTTGCCCCCTTCCCTTTTTGGAGGGTATTACTAGAGCTGCCTGTGTGGCCTTATCTTTTCTAATTGGCGTATCTCACTATTAAAAATATCCAGTGGTTTTTTTTTTTGAGATGTGATGAAATGCTGTTCTGGATGCCAATCCCACAGATGTGACATTTAAGTCTGTCTGCACAGAGCTGGGTAGCATTCCATGAAAGTATGTATTTTGTTGCTAACTTATATAAGACTTACTTTGAGTTTCTACTCCAAAAATAGGTAACATCAGTTTTTGCAGATTGCAGTGTAATGCATCTAAAGGTTCTATGTTTTCTGCTAGCATTCTTACAACTCAGAAGTATTTTAAATGCAGCAGGAGGAAGATAAACAGAAGTGCAAGTAGCTGTGGTTTAGCTATAGTAGTAACTTCTTAGGTCCATTTTAGGTAGATTGCTTTCCAAAAGTATATCTGAACAACAGGGCTTAGTATTTTAAAAAATCCCTCACATTTAAGCTGCATCACTTTGAAGATGACCTCAGATTATGAGGTCTGGTTGCAGGCATTCTTTTTTCATGATCACAGAAGCTGGGCATCCTGATGGGAACACATTTTGATTCTGAATATTTCTAACTATTTGTCACTAAACATAACAATTTATCCCCTTCAAGCTAATTTTGTGTGTGTGTTGGGCAAAAGAAAAACAAATATCTCCAATTGTAAGTTAGGGATTGCATATGAAATTAGAGGGCAATTACCTGAGTATTGGTAAGTAACTAAGGTTGTGCTGTCTTGTTATGGAAAGAGTTAATAATTATCTTTAGCACATCGTTTTTAGCATAGCATGTTCTTTTAAAATTCTCAGCCATTATTCAGTTCTGCAGGTTTATGCTCAATTTTTTTTAATGTAAATGTGGGCCTCTAATGTTCTATTTGTTTTATCTCCTCCCCAACCTTTTTGTGGGCAGTAAAATTAGATTTATTTTTGTAAATTCCAAACATATTTTATTCTATTTTAAGAATTCTTAGCCGGGTTCACTGAATGCCAGAAACTCGAAGAATGAATGATGCATTGTGTTTCTGTTTGTTAGAGTTGTTGCAGTTGGTTCTTCCTGTCTTCTGAGGATATGATAGTTCAGAGCTTTCCTTGCTACCTGGCAGAGCAATTTCTTGTGTTTATATAATTGACTTGTGAAGCTTAATTGCCTTGTATTAGTTGATTTGAAATGTTGGTATTATAAGAGATGTTGTTTATAGAATGGATGTGATGTATAAGCTGTTTGTTATCCAGATGATGATTTGTGTCTATCCAAACAATAAATTTCAGGATATTTTAAGCCAGAACACCTTACTGATTCCTTTGGGACATAATTGCATCATTCTGTCTGTAAAGGAACCAAACACTTGACCCACTTGAAATGATAAATACTCCTGCTATTTTTTAGAACAGAAAAGAGGTGAGTCAGGAGATTATTGCTTGCCATGGTGCTGGAGCTTGAGCACCTCAATGATGCCATGAGCTAAACCGCGAAGGGCCACCCAAGACGGGAAGGTCATGACAGAGAGGTCAGACTAAATGCGATCCCTGGGGAAGGTAATGGCAACCCACCCCAGTATTCTTGCCGTGAAAACTAAATGGATCAGTACAACCAGAGATATGTCGGTATACCATCGGAAGATGAGACCCCCAGGTCGGAAGATGGTCAAAATGCTACTGGGGAGGAACAGAGGATGAGTTCAACTAGCCCCAGATGTGATGACGCGGCTAGCTCAAAGCCGAAAGGATGGCTAGCGGCTGACGGTGCTGGTGGCGAACGGCGAATCCGATGTTCTAAGGATCAACACACCATTGGAACCTGGAATGTAAGATCTATGAGCCAGGGCAAATTGGATGTGGTTATTGGTGAGATGTCAAGATTAAAGATAGACATTTGGGCGTCAGTGAACTGCTCAAGATCCTGCAAGGTAGGCTTCAGCACTTCATGGAGCGAGAATTGCCAGATGTACAAGCTGGGTTTAGAAAAGGCAGAGGAACTAGGGACCAAATTGCCAATATCCGCTGGATAATGGAAAAAGCCAGGGAGTTTCAGAAAAACATCTATTTCTGTTTTATTGACTATTCTAAAGCCTTTAACTGTGTGGACCATAACTAATTGTGGCAAGTTCTTAGTGGTATGGGGATACCAAGTCATCTTGTCTGCCTCCTGAAGAATCTGTATAACGACCAAGTAGCAACAGTAAGAACAGACCACGGAACAATGGACTGGTTTAAGATTGGGAAAGGAGTGCGGCAGGGCTGTATACTCTCACCCTACCTATTCAACTTGTACGCAGAACACATCATGCGACATGCTGGGCTTGAGGAATCCAAGGCCGGAGTTAAAATCGCTGGAAGAAACGTTAACTATCTCAGATATGCAGATGATACCACTTTGATGGCTGAAAGCGAAGAGGAACTGAGGAGCCTTATGATGAAGGTGAAAGAAGAAAGTGCAAAAGCTGGCTTGCAGCTAAACCTCAAAAAAACCAAGATTATGGCAACCAGCTTGATTGATAATTGGCAAATAGAGGGAGAAAATGTAGAAGCAGCGAAAGACTTTGTATTTCTAGGTGCAAAGATTACTGCAGATGCTGACTGCAGTCAGGAAATCAGAAGACGCTTAATCCTTGGGAGAAGAGCAATGACAAATCTTGATAAAACAGTTAAGAGCAGAGACATCACACTGACAACAAAGGTCCGCATAGTCAGAGCAATGGTGTTCCCCGTAATAACACATGGCTGCGAGAGCTGGACCATAGGAAGGCTGAGAGAAGGAAGATCAATGCTTTTGAACTGTGGTGTTGGAGGAAAATTCTGAGAGTGCCTTGGACTGCAAGAAGATCAAACCAGTCCATCCTCCAGGAAATGAAGCCAGACTGCTCACTTGAGGGAATGATATTAAAGGCAAAACTGAAATACTTTGGCCACATCATGAGAAGACAGGACACCCTGGAGAAGATGCTGATGCTAGGGAGAGTGGAGGGCAAAAGGAAGAGGGGCCGACCAAGGGCAAGGTGGATGGATGATATTCTAGAGGTGACGGACTCGTCCCTGGGGGAGCTGGGGGTGTTGATGACCGACAGGAGGCTCTGGCGTGGGCTGGTCCATGAAGTCACAAAGAGTCGGAAGCGACTAAACGAATAAACAACAACAAGAGTTCTAACAGATTGTTGGTGTATCTCTTAACATGACAAGGAGTTACATCTTATAATGTTACATTTTTTATGCTAGTAAATGACTGTAATTAAATAAGGAGTTATTGCATAAATATCAGTCAGTTAAAGGAGCCATTGAATTGATAGCCAACGTTCCCTTCCTCCTTTTATCTACCTTTTTATCTTTGACCTAGCTTAGCTTGATATATTGATACATACTGATATATTCAGATATATTCAAAAAAATAAAAAGTGACAAAAAGAATATGGTAGTAACAGACATTCACTACTCTTACCCTGTGCCCAGCATTAGTCATCCATCAAGATGATCTGTGTAAAACCAAAATAGGTGCCATCTCTACATTAATGATAGTCAGCCAGCTGCAGTATGGACAGCAAGACATCTGAGGAGTCCTGGTGTTTGGGAGGAGAGTTCCAGTCAAAGATTAAATCAGGTTACCCTTTTCAGTAACCTGATCCTGCAGTACTTAGGGCTCTATATACTAATACCACAGCTTATATTTAGTTTAGTAGTAAAGTGGCAAACAGCACCCTAGTCATTCTCCTAGCCTCTGGCTTTCTACAGTAGTTAAAGCATCCAAACCAGTATTGGGGGCAACTCCAGGTAGAGTACATTTCGGTAATCCAGTGTTGAGTTAACTAATATATGGGTAAATGTGGCCAAGCTGTCTATTTTCCAGGAATGGGCATAGTGGACATCCCAGATTCAGCTAGTAGCAGGTCCTACCTACTGAGCCATAAAGGTTGCATGGATTCTGGCAACAGTGATGGGTTCCGGAGCATGCCCAGACTGCAAAGCTGTCTCTGCGGTAAGCGCAGGATCATGCAAAGCAGGCAGTTCCTCTTGTGTTTCTCTGTTATGGAGGTTTCGTTTGCGTATATTGTCTCTTATCCAGTTCAGGTTCGTCTTGCAACAAAGTCAAAATACACGCGCGCACACAAGCACTCAAAAAGGAAATTTAAAATCTTGAAAAAAAGCATTGAAAATTGAATTGCTCTTTTGAAATTGCATTGGTCACTGCTAGGCAGGATTCACATAAAATTCTGGCAAGCGGAGTGCCAAAACGGAGGAGGAATTCCTGCTTATCTTTTGGTATCTGACATGACCCAGAGATGCTTGTTTATGCATATTAAAGAGCATAGCAGAGCGCTCGTGTGCACACAGCCTGAAGACTAGCTGCCTGCATTTATAGGTGTAGCTGTCAATTCATAGTCGGTGTTTGGCTGAATTTTGGAAAACTCATCCACCTTTATTCAAGTTAATCTGCCAGAATTCAAGAGGCCTGTTTTTATTTTGTAAATATTAAATAGCATGGGAGTCTCTGACCCATATATATCCAGATTTCATTTTAAATAAGTAGTGGCTATGTTTGTAATGCCAGTGTGTAGCTGAGATATTTTATATCAGCTCCAGGAACTTTTCATGCAAGGTGTAAATAAGGCTTTGTTTCAGAGGTAAAGACCAATCTGAATTAAAATGTATAATGTGTGACTGTTTTATTTGCAGTAATGTAAACTATGTCACCCATGTGTTCCTGCTACTCTGAAAATATGTGGAGTATGTGACACACACACACACACACACACACACACATGTATGTAGCAGGGAGACTGAACAGAGGGCAGTCTTTGAACATGTTTAGTTCAACTAGGAAATTGCATTTAAAACTTGTATTTGTATTTAATTGCATGTTATCTGTATAAATAACACACACTACCTCAGACTGGTTCAGTGGGAATAACAGAGGGAATTTCTTCACTTTTCCCATTCTTAGTTACTCAGGTTCTTAAAGCAGAATGACAGCCAATATAAATGGTTGTGTGCAGATGATAGCTTTTGGAATTGGCAGGGTAGAACTCTCAATGCTTGTTACTGTAGGTATGATGTGAAAGGCGAAAGGCCCCCTGTGCAAGCACGAGGCTATGTATACTGTAGGTATACATGCATTCAATTAACAGTTGTTAGGCCTCTTCACTAAAAAAAAAGTCCTTTTAACTTGGGCAAAACAGATTGGACCACTTTTTTAAAATGTGCAAAGTAGAAAATATGCTGAAATTTATTTTGCTACAGGGCTCTTTTGCAGTTGATCTTTTGCCTTGCTGCTGTAGTGCTGCTCTAGTGTATCCACCAGGATAAATGGGGAATCATTGTGTGCACCTATTTCCTTAATGTCCATTCCTATGTTATGGGAAAATTTCCACTTTGTGTTATCAAACTCTTCGGAGCAACAACGCCCACACTGTCTGCAGCTCAGATTTTTCTTCATAGCCCATATGGTCCTGCTGTGCTTCTATGCCTGGCAAGCTTTTTCCACCATTTGTGCTGTTATTACTTTTTTCTCCCCCATCCCCCCCCCCAAAGATACTAGTATACCGGCTGATTATCTCTCCACAAAAGGCTTTCCTCAGAACATCATCGAGAGGGGATTATAGTTCTTTCATATATAAATTGTATGCTGTAACCTGGACTGTTGCAGGATGCAGATTAAGCCTTCCTGCTGACTCCAGGTTGCAGTTTTCTCTTTCCAGAGGACACATTTACCCCTTGTTGCCCTCACTACCAACTCTTCTGTCTCCACCCTGTACCTCCTTCCGGCTTCTGGCTTACGCATTGGGCTTTGGGGAAAGAGAGAAAGAAGTTTCACACATCCATGCTAAAGTATGAAGCATGAAGAAAGGGAGCAAAAGCATCTGCTCCCTTCTGTTTTCTTTATCAAACTTGGACATAAGTGAGATCATTTCTTTCTTGAGAAAGAAAAAAAACTGGAGTCTTCACCTCATCCCATATGATGGAAATACTTGGAAAAAGGCTTCAGCAGGTGGCCATAAGGTGAAGCTGATCTGAGAGCAGGGTACTTAAGTGACAACTTGTGTGTGTTGCTTCATTTTGTGTGGCTATTGATGGGCATATTTTTGGTTTAATTATCTGAACTGCACGCATGGTTTTATTTGTAGCATGAAAATAAGCCTTCAGCCTTACTGTAGTTTTGGCTGCCAATCTTATCAGAAGACCTTCAGAGTTCACACTGACATTGACAAATACCCAAGTAGTCAAGCATCCAATTGAGGCTGAGAGGTAGCATCTGCCCTATGACTGACCCATTACTAGTGGACTGTGACAGAACAGGCTGCCCATTGAATGGATGGCTTGTTCAATGCTTTCCCCTCTGGCAGTTGCCCGCTGTGTCAAATGCTGCTTCCCTGAAGTTTCTAATTCAGCCAGTGAAATGGAGTAAACGTAATTTTAAAAAAACAATAGGCTTTATTTCTTAGCATCTGACCTTTACCAACATGGCATTTACATACTGTAATACATTTGCTTTGCCTCAAGGGATACAAAGCTAATTTTGTGGGTTTTTTTTAAAGATTGAACCATTTTTTTTTGGCATGGCAATATTCAGCTATTCTATAGCATTATGCTTTCATATGTTCCAGAAGTATGATTAGCAAGCGTTAAGCTTGTGAAAAAATACGCTAGAATAAATATGACCACAGTGGTCTTAGACAAATTCTAGAGCATCTTGAGTTGTCTTAGAATGTACAAATGATTATAAATAATATGAGTGTGTATTTTGTATTTTTGGAAACAATGTCTAAGCTGACATTATCTGAGCTAGCACTGGCATTTGTATTGTTTCATTGATTTAATTTGCTTATTTGTATAGACAGAAGATCACTGGTTAAGAGTCTTAATTATGTCCATCTAGCAGTTCTAGTTATTAATACTTGGAGAAATATTTCATTTTCTTTAATTTATTTAAACATTTCTCTGCTGTCCTCTGAATAATAGTTCTCAACATGGCTTATTAAGTACTTTTCTCATTTATTTTCCTAGCCCTTTCTTCTGTGTTCTTATATTATCCTTCTAATCTTCATTTCTTTTTATTCCATTCTTACCTGTTACTGATCTGTAGGTATTTTGCTTTAGATATGCCTTGTTGAATTGTCTGTCAGAAGAAGAAAAAATAAATTTGTATGAAGAATTACTGCTTCCTGCTGCTGAATAGCTTCTAAGTGAAACTCAGTTTCTGATCATTTGCTCTTCATTCATTTGTTTAAAAATGTATAAGGATTTTCCTTAAGGTCAACTTGCTCTTCACTTTTTCAAGGAAAGAAAAAATTGACACCTAGGTTTTTTCCCCATTCATAATAGCAAGTGTCATAAAGAACACTATCCTGGTATCTGTTTCGTACCATTGGAGTCAAACCAAAAGAAATATATGTGTTTGTGTGGGAGCAGCAGCAACATGGTAGATTATCCTCTAAGATATTCCTTCTCTTTTGCCATACGAGGTAATGAATATTTTTGAGACTGCGAGCAGAGTATTGCCAATAATTCTCAGCGTAAACTTGCTTAAAAATAAGCACAGCAATGTGTCGCTTGACTCTTCCAAGAGATGAGGTTATAAGCGGTACTGAAAAAGAGCACTGCCACTGCTAAGTCAACTCTAGAGGGATCTTCAGCACAGTCATAAGTTACAAAAAGCGCACTGTTGTATTTCCCCTTTAGTAAATGTATTTCGTAATTAATGTGTATTCGTGCACAACATGCTCTTATTCAAGATGTTCCTCCGTAAATGTAACCAAAAAAAGCAATGACAGCACATTATTTGAATGAAATGGCATGAGGGGTGGGGAGGAAATGCCTGAACTTAGAAGCACTTTGCTTGCTAGATAGCGTAGCAAACATATGACAGGAAGCATATGACTTTCGGAATTACACATATGCATGCACACGTACAGTATGGATGGTTTCTCAGGAACGTATGATGAAGAAGGAGTTAAACCACCCTCAAGTAAAGTCAATGCATAAGACTTAGGACAGGAAGCAACCTTAAAACCTGCTTGGAAAAAAAAAGTGGATTAACCCTGTCCTGGTGACCAGAAAGGCACTTTGTGGTAAATCCAACTATCAGTCCATGGCACACATTGAAATCATCGAGGATTGACTGCATTGCTGAGCAGAGTATTATGTATTTGAGTCTTAATGGATTGTTTCCTTCTAAGTGCCAGTTCCCACCAACCCCCAGTCAGTGTGCCCTTAGGTATTAGGGAGGCTCCAATGGCTGTGTTCATAATATTTCTTTTACAGCATCAAGACTCATATATCACTCTCTTAGACGCCAACCTTTCCATTTTATGGGCCAAAATTGCAAATGCGGCCTTAACAAAAACATTAAAGCTAAGATCCAAACAAGCATTAGAATTACAAGTAATCTTTCACTACATAATCCTAAAACTGTCAATCTCTTTTGTTTAAATAATGTGGAGTTGAGTTACTTTCTGCCTGCCAAATATGTTGAAATTACCAAACATTTGGAAATACAATGAGATTTGACGCACTTGAAAATGAAGCAACTTAACACAATCAGCATGTGTGGTGCATTTTAAGAAATTGCCAAATTATGTGCATTGTCTTACGAGATTTGAAGATTTTGGATTTTCCTTCTGCTTTATTTCAGTAGTCCAAAGGTAATGATGGCGACCACCGTTTGGAGCACTTTGCAGAATTATAATACACCAACATTTTCTTTTAAGTGAATAACAATTTGATGACTTTGCCAGTTTTACTTCACTTCTATATTTGAGAAATGACTGCTACAACCAGGCTGACATCATGAATCCACAAGGACAAAATCAAACATGCCTTTATGTCTGGCATGCATAAAATTCCAGATTCATCTATGGCATTTGAAAGTATTTTTTTGCGGGCCTGCTGGCTGGCGAATTCTGGGAATTGAAGTCCACATGTCTTAAAGTTGCTAAGGTTGAGAAACACTGCTATAGACTGTTACAGCAGCCACCCTGCTATTCAGTGACATCCCTGCCTGAGCTGCTTGACTCCACCTTTGAGCTGGCAGTAGAGTGTCCAAGATTTATAGTTCTGGGAGATTTTAACTTGTTCTTACATGGAGTAACATCTGATGCAGCTCAAAAGTTCATAGCCATCTTGTCAACCATCAGCCTGACCCAAGTTTCTGAGGGCCAAAAACACAGGTGGTCACACGCTAAATCTGTTTTTTTTCCCTTGGGGCAGTTGCAGTGTGAAAGAGGAGTAAATTATCTGTCCTTTGTCGGTCAGATCACTCTCTGGTTGCTTTTCAGCTTGCTGGGGCTACCTCCCATCCCCCAGTTGGTAGGACCTATTTGATCAGTTTGCCTTAAGCTGAACTTAGACCCAGATGGGGTTTAGAGGAAGCTTGGGGTTTTTCCTGGGAATCTGGTAGGCTGTTCAACCAAGGCTTTAGTCAACCCCTGAAATGGGTTCATGACAAGAGATTTAGATCAAATTACTCCTATACAGTCTCTCTTTGTTCATCAATCCTGTAGGGTTCTCTGGTTTTCCAAGGAACTTCAGGAGATGAAACGTCAGAAGACAACATAGAGTGCTGTTGAAAGACAAAGAGTGAACATGACTGGGCATGTGTAAGAGCCCATATTAGGAATTACATCATGGCAATAATAGTGACCAGTACAATTATTCTTCTGTTCAAATGTCTCGTCAGCCATCTTGATTAAAGCGACCCATGCCCTGCTGGGGAGAGGCAGGTCAGGAGAATATTTACAAGGCTGCTGGAAGGAATATTCTAGGCATCTGGTGGATAAAGTTGCTTGGAACTGCTCTGAGTTAGACTCTGACTGGGCAGGTCCTGTTAAGTTGGCCAGCATATGGTCTTGCTCTGTTACCTAGAAAGTGTTTGATCCTGTGACTCCTGAGAAAGTGTACAGGATCCTCAGGACAGTTAGTCTGGCCACCTGCTTATTAGATCCATGTTCCTCCTAGTTGATTAAGGGAGATAACATGTGGTTAGATTCATGCAATGGTAAATTCATTCTTGAGAAAGAGTGATTCTACTTGCCTTGAAGGAGGCAGTAGTGCACCCCTTCCTCAAGAAGACATTGATGGACCCAACAGCTTTGGATAATTTTTGTCCAGTCTCCAGCCTTTCCTTTTTGGATAGGATTGCTGAGAAAGTGGTCAGACTACATTCCAGAGGGCCCTGGGAGAAGCAGATTACTGGAATTTATTTCAGGCAAGTTTCAGGCCAGGGTATAGTATGGAGGCAGCATTGATCACACTTATTGGTTAACTTTGGTGGATCCAGGAAAGGTGCAACAATCCTGGTTCTTTTTAATCTCGCAACAGCTTTCGATACCATTAATCATGGTATCCTTCTGGACTGACTAGTGTTTGGGAATGGGAATGTATCTCTCCAGTCAATATTGACAGTGGCGAGAGGTCCAGCTTGAAGCTTCTGGCTTGCAGTGTGCCTAAGGGCTCAATGCTCTCACCCTTCCTGTTTAACATCCACATGAAACTGCCAGGGGTCATCCATTAACATGGAGTCAGGTATCATCAGGTCTGCATAAGGATGAACAGGCTCAAATTCAACCCTGATAAGACTGGTTCTTCTAGTGCCAGGGATTCTCCATCTTTGTTTCTGTATGAGATGGTACCTTCCCATACAAACCCAGTGTGCAGTTTGGGGTTCCTCTTGCTCAAAAAGCAGGTAGTAGCTCTCAGGAAGATGTTAGCACAGATTTATCTGGTGTGGCATTATTTTATTCACTTGTCTGTTTGTTAGATTTATATCATGATCTTCCTCCAGGAGCTTAAAACCATATATGTTGCATTTACTCTGTTGGGTAGGTTAGACTGAGAGAATAACGCTCCAGTGTCATCCAGGTGAGCTTTTGTGACTGAAGTTGAACTAGAACATCAGTGTCCCCAGTCTTAGCCCAGTGCCTTAATTAATTTACCATATTGGTATTTCACTGGAATTAGGAAAGTTTCTGTTTCCTCAGTCTCATACTTTTGAACCAGGGATACATTAAGATATATGAGAAACACACAGCAAATGTGAATGCATTATTTCAGTGCTTCACCTATTATTACTTAAATAGTAGAGATAGTTCAAGTTAAGTAAGTATAGAAGTTCTGCAGCAACTAGATGTGTAAGCAATTCTGAAAGAAACTCATGAGCAAAGAAGCACTTGTTACCTTTTGTAACCCTGGAAATACTTCGCAGTTGATAGGTGTTTCTTAAAGGACAGGTCTGAAGGAGACAGAAAACTGCAAATTTTAAAGGAGATACTGTGGCTTCCTTTTTTTAATAGTGTGCTTATGCATTTCAGGAAGTGGAATAAATCCAGACTTGTCAGTATGCGGGACATGTGACTTAGTTTCAGTTGATATAATTCTAATATAAAGCAATTTCACTTATCCACCATTTTGGGATGGGAAGGAAATGAATGCAGCTGCTCTTTAAAGCTGAGGACAGTGCAGGAAATAAAAGATTCCTATTGGTATTGCGATAATGGCTGTAAACTTGAAAATGTGTGGTTCAGGACTTCTGCATGCTGTTCAAACTATTCTGATATTTCATTCTGTGATGTTGCCTTAATTACAGTCTATGTTTAGAATCCTTTCATAATGTAGCTCTTTCAGTTCTTACAGAGTTTCTCACCTCTGTTCTTCCTCCAAAAAAGGGCAAGTTGTATTTGAGCCATTTGGGGAAAGCTAAGGAGGGTTTTATAGATAGCTTCAGAGCTTGCCTTGGCACTGATGTGTTCTTGCACTTCAGTCAGTGATTATAAAGGATGATTGCTGTTGTCAGCATAACTTGAAAAATACCACAAAATTACTGGGAAAGGAAATTGACAATTTCATCCCTTCTGAGTTCATGACATGGCTGTGCCTAGTTTGCATGATCAGGATATCTGGCCCTTACCTCTTCCTGCGCTAGGTGTGATCCCTCAACCACCAAAAATCTGCCCTCTTCTTCTAGATAAGTTTGGAATTGCATTGCAGTAAGGATACTTCCGAGAAAAGCGGTGGCTTGTTTCCTTTCCCCCATAGAATTTTAGGAATTTTGTTGCAACAGTACAATGAAAATTTTCTACTCAGATCCTCCTCATTACTGGCTGCCATTAGCAGGATAATTTATTACATGATACTGCATTGCACAGTATATTTCATTCGACATTACAAGAACTATATGGTGGGCTGCTGGTTTAGATAGTTACAGCCAGTTGTTGAGTCCAAGGTTTTAATCAAGTTATCCATCAGATTATTTGGATTATTTGGTATGTAAAGTACCTTTTTGTTTTTGTTTTAACTACCTAAATGTTACTAGTGAATTTGGCCACTTCACTGCTAAACTTAGCACCAGCTCATTTTAGAGAACCAGTTCTGATCTAGGTTCTTCAGGGACTTATACTGTTTATCTCCTTCAGTTGTAAATAAGTGAATTGTCCATATATTTTCATTGCCCTCTTCCTGTTCTCTGACCATTGCCAATCCATGAAATGACCCCATCTTCTCCTCCCAATCCTAATTTTACATAGATTGTTTGGTAAAGTGTTTTGAAATCTTAACAACATGCTTGTTGACACTCTCAAGCTCTACACAGTTAAGATAGTGGGATATAACTTTGCTAAGCCTTGGTGGGGTTTTTTTTTTTTTTGACCAAGACTTATCCCTCTGTTACTAGTTTACTCAGAATATATATTAAGCGACCTATAATATCATTGGATATGTTTTTTGTTAAATTATGTTTTTGTAAGAGTTTTTTACTCCCCTGTTACAGAAGGACATGTTACAGTATGTATTTTTGTTGGAACCCTACCCAATTCACGTTTGATTTATTTTAGAACCCTGGTATGGAGTTTTCAGGCATCTTTAATAAATCAGTGAATATCTATGATCCATCTAAATACAGCTAAGATTAAAGCCATTCAGCTTCTTTACAATATATTTCTTCTAGTAATATTTTAATTCCTTTGTCATTCAGCGATTCAGTATGACAACAGTTGAATTCACTAGACTTTTAGAACCAAGCACTGATTCCCACATAATGGCTTGGAGGCTTTCAAAGTAGAGAAGCAGAGTACAAAATAAAATCCAAATTCAATTCCTGTCATCATCAATTGAAAAGGACCTAGTAGCAGATTATGAGAGAGATCTCTACCTGAGCTCCTGAACAATTATTACCAAATGGGCTATGTTAAGTTGGTTTAGCATGTTATTGTAATAAGACATTCCATTGCCTTGAATTCAGTTAAAAGTAAAATACTCATTTGATGCATGAGCAATAAATGTAACCTGTGTGCCATTTAAGCAGTTGTGTTGTGTATGTATTTGTTAGTGGTGTGGGAAGCAGGGCATTGCTATTCCTGTTGGGCTACATATAAAGACTTCCTGTTTGGGATCTTGCAAGTTTGCCTCTCTAGCTATTTGTTTCTAGTTTGGTTTTGCTTTACAGGGTTATATTGCTTCAGAGAATGCTCTGACTTATTAGCCACTTCAGTGAGCCCCTAGATGTATTTGGGCTCATGCACAAATGCCTACTTACTTGAATCTTGAAAGCTTAGTCTAGTAGCTGAATTACTGTGGAATGCATATTAAAGACTTGGGCACTAATTGACTTTCTAAGATCTGTATTTCATGTTACTGGCAGAAGAAATTCAGAAATAACCTAAACATAACTACATGTCTGACTAGAGTTGAATATTAATATTATTTCATCCCATTTCATTCAGCCTTAATATTGATTATGATATGATTCCCTAGGTCAGTTTACTGAGGTAGAGGATTGAAAATGTTAAGGATGTAACAGACACCAGTCTTTCCATTGCTGAAAAGCATCCATTGCAATCTGAATTGTCTTTCCAGGTTGTCAATGAGAGTTATTTCTTTTCCTAGAAAGTCTGCTTAATTAGCTCACAGGCTACCTCATTAAAAGTGGGGGAGCTGGAAAGGGAGAATCACTGCAGCGTTCACTGAGAGTATATCAATAGCACTACTGTTCTTTTGCATTCCCTGAACAAACAAGATGTTAAGTCCCTCTCTACTTCATGCACTGCTTTACAGTTGTGGGTCTATTATTAGAGGTAACGAATAAAATAGAGGCTTTTATTGTATCCAAAGTTAAAACATTTATCTCTGATCTGTGCTGAATTTTTATGATTTAAGCACTGGCCCCTTACAACTTTTTTGTGGTGGGGAATGGCTTGATTTCCTGTCTGACTATAACCCCCACACACATACCATTGCCTAAGCTAATTCATGAAATCATGGTCCCATCACTAGTCATGATGGGGTCCCTGCTTTACATATTCTTACAGGGTGAGGCCTAAAGCCAGTAGCTTGCAAATAGTTTTTATAGCTATAACCATTTTGATCAATAAATTCTGTCAGTGCAAGATCATGTGCAGTGTGGGAGGACTGCAGGCAGGCTGGCACCACTTCAGTCTGACTGAATTTCCTTCTCCTCTCTCTGTGTATGATGTGTTTCCAGGTACCAAGTATGCCAAGTTTCCTGTCTTCATGATTCTCTGTGTCATGTTCCTTTGTGTTGTAATAATTCTATGATAGTGACATTAGGGGAATGCCATAATATGCAGAGTCTTGCCTCAGATGCATTGTGAAGGTTAAATTTAAAGTTTCTGGGCAATAACTCCTCATGGGAAATCTGGTTCTAGAAGAAGATTTTATTATTGGCGTCTGACAATCCAGATGAGAACCCTCAAAAAGGTATGCATATAGGTTATGGATTTAACTAGGAGCATGACAGTTGCTGAACTACAATGCTGAAATTTTATTTGAGATCACATATACCAGTCAGACGTTTTAAAATATTTTAAGTTTTCTGTTTTGTCATGCATGCAGATACTATATTCTGTTTCTGATGTAACTAAGAACTTGTCTTGCTCTTTTAGATCCAGTAGCAGCTACCAAAGGAAATTCAATACTGAATGTTTGAGTCACTTTTATCAAAGCCTCTTAGAGCATGAATATATCCTTTAACTATTCTTCAAATACAATCAGTTATGCATACATCAGAAGCTTATTCACACTGGGATCTAAAAATAAATTCTTGTCTTTTTAAACTGGAGCTGAAGAAGTTGAATTGCAAATGACAAAATGTTCAATTATTTAAAATCTTATTCTATATGAAGTCATACAAGTGGATGGATAAAATATATCTTAAAAATGAAGCTAATTTCACTGATTCTCATTAGGTTTTAATGTCTTCACTACTTTCCAAAGAATCTCAGAGAATATAGACATTGCTTTTTGAGAGAATGACAGTTTATAGTTTAACCATGGTTGCAGAGTTGTTTGAAACATTGAGCATTTTGGTTTGGTTTTGGAAAAATATTGTTCTGTATATACTCCTTATCCTTAAATTTTTTTTTCCTTTTTTTATTGTAGCGCTGACGCCATGATCTCTTATCTAGCCATGTTAAAGATGGATTGCTGTTACTGATGGGAAAAAGTCCAATATGAGTGGAAATGATACTGGAGGAAGAAGACGCTTTGAAGACACAGAGCACACACTACACATATACCCTGGGAGCATTGCTGAAGGGACCATTTATTGTCCTGTTATTGCACGAAAAACATCTACTGCTGCTGAGGTGATAGACTCTCTGATTAACAAATTGCAGTTGGACAAAACAAAATGCTATGTCTTGGCAGAAGTGAAGGAATTTGGTGGGGAGGAATGGATCCTCAACCCCACAGATTGCCCTGTCCAACGCATGATGCTGTGGCCACGTATGGCCCTGGAGAACCGCTTGAGTGGCGAGGATTATCGTTTTCTTCTAAGGGAAAAGAACCTAGATGGTTCAATACATTACGCCAGTCTCCAGTCCTGGTTGCGGGTGACCGAGGAACGGCGCAGAATGATGGAACGTGGCTTCCTTCCTCAACCACAGTATAAGGATTATGATGATTTATGTGCATTGCCAGATTTGAATGAAAGAACACTCTTAGAAAACCTTAGAAATCGCTTTAAACAGGAAAAAATTTACACATACGTTGGAAGCATTTTAATAGTCATTAACCCATTCAAATTTCTTCCCATTTATAACCCTAAATATGTCAAGATGTATGATAATCACCAGCTGGGGAAGCTGGAGCCCCATATTTATGCAGTGGCTGATGTAGCATATCATGCCATGCTACTGCGTCGAAAGAACCAATGTATAGTCATTTCTGGAGAAAGTGGGTCTGGGAAAACACAGAGCACAAATTTCTTGATTCATCACCTCACGGCTCTTAGCCAAAAGGGATTTGCTAGCGGAGTAGAACAAATCATTCTTGGAGCTGGACCAGTGCTGGAGGTAATATTAAAGTCATACTGTTGTTTATGATAAAGCTTTTGCCCCCAATTATGTTTTCTAATAATTAAATCATTATTCTGTCTTGGTGCAATTGATAAAGCTATGCAAAGCTTTCCTACCTATTGTGAGGATTCTGCTGGTGAAATACATGTGGAAAACATTAGGTTGGAATGTGCTTCTTTTTTTTAAATGCACCAAAGGACTCTGAGCGGGATCAACCATCATCCTACTCTTACATCTTTTCTGAAAACCTTTATGGATTATATTGTAGTGTTGTGGTATGTTTGTCACCCCAAACTATAACATTATTGTAGAAGAAAACTTAATTGTTTGAATTACAGGATTTCTCTGTGACTTTATAAGTGAGAATGCTAAATATTGTTTGAAATAATTAGGTCTTATACACCATTCTCTGTTAATCTTGATTTTTAAATCTCAAGAATAGCAAACCAGTACTGCTATAAATGGGCTTTTAGTTTGTTATTAGAGTTTTATTTTTATTTTAAGGGAAAATTTATCAGGTGAAGAAGGAGATAGGCAGGCAAATAACCCATTATCATCTTGCTTGCTTTTGGATCAGCAGAGAACTTTTCTGCTTCTTTCTTCCAAGTTCAAAGGAAATAAATAGTCTTCATTCATGCGTGAATTTTTTTCAGTTTCTTTGAAGTGTATTTTAAATGACATCTGCTCCATCTTATGCAAATTGTGAACACTGGTGAAGAATTAGGACACAAATCTAATATTGTCTATTTTATCACAGTAATTTGACATAAAATAGAAAAATATCAGATTATAATTTAACACATTTATGTATAAAACACTTATTTAGCCACCTATCAGAAGAAACTGGCATGTATGAGTCCCCTATTTTGTTATAAGCCAACAATAACATTTATGCTTATCTTACCCCTACTAGTGTAGCGAACCATCCATTGTTAAAAGTTTAAAAAGTTACTTAATAGATGAATGCACCTACAAGGAACTGTCTAGAATTGTGTTATAGAACTGGCCTTGTACCATCTGATCGCTCTATAAGAAACTTCAGTCACTATCATTCATGAGATATACAACAGTGTGTTCTCCATCCCAATTTAATATATTTCTAGTAATATAAGTAGATTGTATTTCTCTATAAAAGTAGCAAGGCAGCAAGACGTGTTCTGCCAACTCCGTTTCTGCCACAAGGACACTGCATATGCAGTATATTGAAGTCATCTGCTAAAATTGCTGATTTTAGCATTAAATATGATCAGAGTAAAAGCTTGATAAGGGACAAATTGCTGAGATCCCAAATTCATTCACCTCTAACGCTTCTTCCAAAGAAAACTCAAAAAGTGCTCTGGCTTTCATTGTTACAAACTCTATTTCTAACTGCCATAATTGGGTAGGTTTGGGTGGACCCCACATAGAACATATTCAGAAGAGAATGGCCAATTTTACAAAGTTTCAAAGGGAATGGATTGAGGAATAGGTAGATTTAAGATTAAGAAACTTTGTGAAATCTTTTAATTAACAAATAAATGTAAACATATAATATTCCTAAGTAGCAGTTATTTTCTTATTATGGTTAAAATTGTCCTTTAGAAAGAAATCCAAAATCATGGTAAAATAATGCCTACCTTTAAAAGTTCTTACAACCTGCATCATCTTTTAGGTTCAGAACGATTCAGCAGACTGAATTGCCTCTTCAAAGAATGTTTTCGTTACTTATATCCCACTTTCTTACATAGCCCTGTTTAATGAACTGATCATAACTTACGCGAAGACTGAAATATTTTACCACGCATAGAAAATATTTTTATCTAAAGTGGAGCATAATTTTTTTTATGCTTCCTGTCTTCCCAATCCCCCTTAACCATAGCTGACATTTATTTTTAGTAATCACAAAAGTACTGTATGCTAAGCAAAGCTGAATGTGTATCATAGAGGTAGACAGCTTGGCTGCTAACTTCAATACGTCGTGGGCTCTGAATATTGAAAATGTGCTCTCCAAAATTTTGTGAGAGAACTTTTCTTGATGGAAGACCAGATGAGGGTGGTGATATAGTTATCTAATAAGTTAAGGGAACAGGACCATTAGTTCTCCACCGAGCAGATTTATATTTGTTGGAGGATTGGCAGTGGCAGTGGTAAGAAAATTGCATTCAAGGCAGAGGTTATTCTGTTCCTTCTGCACGATACCTAGTATTTCAAGCAACCCTAGAACTAGAACTGTAAGGCAAATGATGATAAAGGTTTGACTCTTCCAATGCGTATCATACTCAAGCTTTGTAGAAGTTGGGCAATGCTGATGTCTGGATTATTATTTAGTTATCTTCTGTATCATGTGCACAGATAAAAATCTTAGTGCTATTGTTGAGAGGAAAACTTAGATTACTTTCATGCAGATTTCATCATACATTGGAAAGCTCTTTCCCATTTGTCAGTTTGAAGTCAGCCAAGGTCGCTTACTTTTCCAGTCTTGCCAGATGCAAGTGGGGGCAAGACCATGGATTTTTTCCTTGATTCTAACTAAATCCTAAATATCAACACTGAATCCCTTTGTAAAGTATTCCACACCTTTTTATCATTGCTTTTACACACTCTCTCTCTCACACACACACACACACAGATCTTTACACCTTCTTACAAGATGCTTAGAATCAGCTTAAAGGGTAGTTTGACCTCAGTGTTGTCCCTTCATGTGAATTTTATTCCAGTGAAGTTAATAATCACATTATTTTCATGTGTTATTTTGTAGGGCAGCCCTGAGAAGTCAGTATTTGTTGTTGAACTGCCTTGATACTATTTTCCATATATGTTACATCCAATCAAGACCTAGTTTGCTATTTCCAAAGCGAGCTTCTATAGTTCTTAAAAAAGGAAAGTATCTCAGCTCCCCATACACAGAACATATATCCATTGATTATTGTTTCAACATGTTAGGATGTGTTAGCTGTAACAGTGATATTAATCAGGAAATTACTAGATGTGGTTCTTAGACATGTTTGGCCCACTAAGGGTGCATTGGTCTTAAAAAAGCTTATTTGACTCCAGCATCTGCACTTGATTATCTCCCTCTTTGCTCAGCCAGCAGAAATGAGAGTGAAATTCCCTTTTTTCTACTTCAATTCCAATTCTCTCCCTTCCCCCACCAGTAAGTTCTTGTTTGTATTGGCTATTTCTACCCAGATCCATCATCTTCCATTTGCTCATACATCCTCTATTTGTCTAGGTTTCTTTCTTATTCAGTCCTGTTCCACGGCCCTCATCCTTGCGTACCTTTGCATGCTCCTTGGTCACTTGATTCAAAAGGATTCTGGTAGTGCTTTTTCTGACTAGCAGATTTTATTAAAAGGTATACACTTTTGTGAGGTGCATCTACCAGAATTGTACTGATTTTTTTCCACCATACCCTAACACAGCTCTTCTTGTACAGGATTTACTTGACTGAGTATTTCATGCCTTTTCCATTTGTCTGGGGATTTGGGGAATACTTTGAGCCATCAAAATAGAGGTAAAAATGTTGTGTCTGATAGGCAGCATCTGTTTCTGTCAGTTCTAGCTATTCATGGAGATGCAGTGGACTTTCTCCAATATCCTTGCATATTCAGACTGATTAAACCAAATGTCTGTGAATGGGAAACATTAATACTTGTATGAAACATGGTGCATTCACTGTGACAACTGCTACTTGCAATCTGCCAGAGACAATACACCACTCTTTTTAGAGGATTCACTCCATCTCAGCATGAACCATTAAGGTCAGCATTTGAAATTACTCGAGTTTGCACACATTAGTGACAGAGCAAAGGACTCATTCTATGAATAAAAGATTCTTTAATCTGTAACTACTTTTAACTATTCCTCAGTAGCCAGTGGGTCACAGCTGATTATCTGGATTCAGTTAGTGATACTTCTTCGAACTTTATTTAATGCAGAAAATGTTTGCAGCAGTTTTGAGAGATAAAGCTATAAAGCTGAATCAGCAGAAAGCTCAACATGTAATATATATAAAAGTAAAAATAGTAAATAACTCTACAGGAAGTAGAAAAATAAAAGATATATAATGCCTGCATGTGTTACCTTTCAATGGTTAAGGCATCAGGCTAGAAATTGGAACACTGAGTTCCACTCCTGCCTTAGGCACGAAGCCAGCTGGGCCAGTCACTCTCTCTCAGCCATAGGAAGCAGGAAATGGCAGACCGCTTCTGAAAACCCTTGCCAAGAAAACTGTAGGTACTTGTCAAAGCAGTCACTAGAAGTGAACACTGATTCAAAGGCATAAATAAATAAATAAAAAGGGAAAAATAAGTATTTCTTGTCTGTGCATGCTGGTGAAAGTTGACAGACCAGGAGAAGTTATTTCGATAAGAAATCCTACATTTGGGGCATGCTGCTAGTGAAGTCCACATTCCTCTGAAGTTATGAATTTTATCTGAGCAATCACAGAACATAAAACATAATCTGTCCTACATTTTGGAGAGCTAGGAAGGACATGGAAAAGATGATGTCCCTGAGGTATATGAAACCCCATTTCGGGGTTTAAAGGAAAGTGCCAGTACCTTGAATTGGGCTTACGAAAAGAGATAATTGGCATAGAAAGCAGTGTGTTGGCAGTAGAAAGCAAAATGGAATTTGTCTGATTCATGCCAATTCCCTGTGGTTTTAAGGATTATAATGTCAAAGAATAGATGTTAATTTGATTCCAGAATATGAATGAATCTGTCTATTTTGGTTTTCTGCTCATTTTCTCATAACATTGTTTAACTCTGTTTATAACAGTCTACCTTTTCTTAATTAAAAGTCTGCAGGTAGATTTGTGCCCATGTCTTTTAATCCCTTTTGTAGGCACTTTTTCTAATATATGTACTTTTTGGGAGCTGTTTTCTTCAATCTAGTGTGTTTGGCTAGTTTACATATTATTTTTGTATAAACTTTTTGACTGGAGGTTTGGAAAAGTATGATTATCCAAGTATAACTTTATTTTGTTTGGGAAATTTATATTGGATAAATTCACATCAAAATATGAGCTAATACCCTCCTACCCTAATCCATACTTGCTGCACATGAATAGAAGTTTGGTTTCCTTCCTTTAACATGAAGATGGTTGCTGACCAAATATATGCAGCTTTTTTTTTCTCAGTACTGAACAGGCTTCACCTCTGTTTCCTTTAATTTTTGTGATTCCGTTTAATTTTAGCTCCTTGTAACATCTCAATATAAGCTAGTGGAGTTGGCACAAAAGTTAAGGGTAGGTAACCTGACTGACTAGGTTCCCTCTAATCTAGGCAATGAAAACTGTTTTCATTCTGCTTATGTCTGTTTTGCTATTTGTTTTTTTCTGAGCAGGTTTCTGTGAATGTGTCATTCTTGTATAATCAGACTAGATAACCACCTATTAACTTACACTGAAACTTCCTTATTCTAATAGCCCGGGGATTACTCTGGCCTATAGCTGAAATCTCTTCTTTGGCACCATAAAAATAGTTTTTTAACCTTAAAGAACACCCAGCTAGTATGTGGCCAGCAATTTTTAAACATAAGGAAATGGTAAGAGAAAACTTAGGCAGAAGGAGCAAGCAGGCATTCAATTTACTTAAGCAGTCAATTTTAAATTCAAACAGATACTCAGACACATTGTTTTATTAGGAGTAAAAACAAGAAGAATACCAACAGTTAACAACAAGAATAATGTGCAACTTGGCTAATTTTCTTTGGAAGGTTGTTGTCTTGGCAAATGTTCAAAGGAATCTGGTCCTAAAAGTATCTCCTATGTCTTACAGCTCAAGCTATATTTTTTCTCATAATTATAGAAGACCTGAATGCATGCATAGGAACTGCAGGTGATCTTTCAATGTGTGTAGTTTTCTTAGCCAGCACTGACCTGATTCCCACAGCAAAGTTGATACAACAGTAGAAGCATATTGCCTGATGAGCTGGAACTCAGCTGAACAGTATCCTAAATGTCTCTTTCCTGGTAAAAAGAGATACTGAATTACAGAAAATACTATCTGTATATTCCCTGCTTTTTCCAAACTTGCCTACTAGCAAATCTAATTTAGCATAGAAGTTCTTAGATTCTTCCAGATTCCCTTGAAACCAATTCCTTGTGATTTACAATCAGGAACATGATTAGGGTCTGGTTCTGCAGAAAGAGGGCATAACATAGGGAAACTATAAAGAAAGCTAGTGCTTGAGTTATCTTAATGAGAGATGAGAACTTTTTCTGAATTTTTAAGTCATAAGAATTGAAAAATTATTTTAAATATAGATATATAGATACAGATAACATTCCCTTAGATGCCTGCCTGTTATGATAATCAGTATTAATGCCAACAGTATGTGAAATTCCAAGAAGTATATGCATCCAAACCATGTCGTGGTTTAATGCTGGGAATGTTGACTACAGCTGTGTTTGTGCTCTAGAGTCCCTTTTATGTTATGTTCCAAGTTTGTCACAAATACTTTTGAAGTCAGACTTGTTGCTACTTGTTATTTCTTTTCCAAACAGATGTTTGTAGGGAAATGAAAGAAGAGATATGTATGCTTTCTGTTAATAAGCATATTATTTTTACCAAATTAAATTGTACTTTGGTATTGAATTTGGTCATGATTCAACATCAAATCATTATTAGCAAGGCTTTGCAAGTTGCCAGAGGCACTATCCCTTCGGTAACTAGATAGGAGGCCTTATTTGTGAATGGGGCTCATTCTCCTCTGCTGCACAGCATCATCCCCTCCAAGCTGCTGGGTTGGTGATGAACCTGTCCAGACTTTTTATGCTGAAGGACTTCAGTTTGTCTTCCCTGGGGATGGGCCAGCAGCAGATTGTGATTTCAGGGCCACCAAGACAATCAAGGATTTTTCCCCGGTCACCATGGGTATAACGCACATCAGAGGCTCACATTAGATCTGGTTTGTATCTTGAAGCAATTGAGGCATAATTTCAGAGTGGGGAACTAGGCTTCATTCCTCTCTTGTGGTCAGATTATTCTCTAGCGTCTTTGAAAAGGTGCCACTCCCGTTCAACCCTGCTGGACTTAGCCAGCTGCAGTGCCCTTGAACTGAACTCAGCTTCTGGTGGAGTACATAATGCAAGCCAGTGGAACGTAGGAAATGGCAGATCCTCATCTCCATATTACCTCGGCAGTGGATGGTTTGGGTAGGTTTTCAACACTTACATCTCTTCCTATTTTGACAGGCATTTGGGAATGCAAAGACAGCACACAACAACAATTCAAGTCGCTTTGGCAAATTTATTCAAGTAAATTATCAGGAGACTGGCACTGTGCGTGGGTAAGTGGCAATGTGCAGTGACTAAAGAGCTTTAGGCATGAATGGTTTGCAGCTGTTAGTAGTATTATATGCATGATTAGAATGTAAAACATCCTGTGTAAATCTGGGCTCTAGTTGCTTGTCTGGGAAAGATGTGGGCATGTCATGTAGGAGAAATAATTGGCTTGATATAGGTATCTTCTCTTAAGGAAAGCAACTTCTTACATTCTTTCCATCACAACAACTTTTCTGTTTAATCACAAGGAAAAGATAATTCTCTGAAATGTGTTTTAATTTATTGATATAGAAAATTGTTGAGCAAAGTCCATTATCCACTTAGAAATTTTTCTCTGGACTACTTGGGCTCTGGCTTGGACAATAGACATTGTTCACAACTATTTGAATCTGAAACAAATGTGTTTTTCAAGGCGGTTATAATTTATGAAAGCGAATAAAGGACCCCTAACTTAAGGTACTTGCCTTCAAATCAGAAAATAAGCTATTCTAGATTGCTCCCACTAATGTTTTATTAATTAGCAACTTGAGTCCAGGCTTTAGAAATGGGAAGTAGAAGCTGGTTTTAAACAGAAAATGTTATGCTCAATTAGAAGAATGACCAGCACAAAGATTTATGGTTACCTGACAATCTTGTGGAACTATTATAATTTAAAGTGTATTAAAGCAGAAAAGCTTCTGAAACAGCCGAACATATTCTGTGGCATTATCCTGTAAAATATTTGGGATTGCAGAATTCCAGTTTTTGAAAGGCCAGTCTGATTATCATGCTATATTTTGCGCCATTTAAAATCTTCCAGTTCTATTAATTTCCTGGTAAAAGCTCTGCTTTCCTGAATAAAGATGAGACATAGAGCCAGACATTTTTTTCCTTTCTTCTCTGCTTCAGTTTCGTTCGGTCTGTTGCTTTTCCTTGTTAGAAACAAGGAAACAAAATCAATAGATTACCTGGCCAGTACATTGTCATAGTTCCAGTTTTTATATAGTCTGTTACCTTCCTGGAGTTCTAAAGGCAGGCAGGATGTAAGAATGCTGTTTACTTTGTTGATGGCTACACCCTGTGTTTTTTCTGCTGTCACATCTTTAGGATCATCAGATGTGAACAATTTTGGCCCACCAGGTGTATCAGTCAGAAAGCATTAAGATGTGAATCTTTCTATAAAATGCATGGTTGTTGAGATATCAGGAATAGCAGTAGTACCTTGATTTTGGCTCTAAGGAAGTTAAGTTCATCTGACCTTTCATTTAGTATAGAATATGTGTTAATAAATCTTGCTATGGTGTTGCAACAGGTAGGTAAATAAAAGCCTGTTAAGAATTTTATCTCCTTTTCTGAAGGAAGTTTTGTGCATTTAGGAAACTCCTACTTTTACAGTGACTTAGCAAAATGCTTTTCATTTTCTTTATCTGTTAAATATATGAGAGCCAGTTTGGTCTAGTGGTTAAGGCGCTGGGCTAGAAACCAGGAGGCTGTGAGTTCTAGTCCCACCTTAGGCATGAAAGCTGACCAAAGGTGACTTTGGGCCAGTTACTCTCCCTCAGCCCAACTCACCTCACAGGGTTGCTGTTGTGGGGAAAATAGGAGGAGGAAGGAGTATTAGGTATTCTCACTGCCTTGAGTTATTTATAAAAATAATTTAAAAAGTGAGCTTCTTGCATTTATGACTTACATTCCATGGTCTTCTGGGTATTTGTTTATATTAAAAATTATATCCCATCATTCTAATACATGGATACCACTTAGAAATTGTGTATATCAGTAAAAATTTAAGAGTCAAGACTATAGAATTAGAAAGCTCCAGGATGGATGCAGTACTGTAATACTGATATGGAAAGATTACATCACCATAATGTAGTGAATCATCAGTTCATCACTTTTTGCAGCACAATCCAAATGAACCCCAAATTTTGCAGATATATCTCTTTTGGGAAATGGAAAATGGAGCCACGAATATCAATTATTAATCTTAATAATTAACATAATATGAAAGTGAGGGAGATGGATACAACTACCCTTATGCACAGAATTCTTTCATCCCTCGTATGAATTAGGGCTTTTTCCCCATGAAAGTTAAACTCAGCGTGCGATGTTTTGTCATTACCTTTTCTTCTAGAGCTTACGTTGAAAAGTATCTACTAGAAAAGTCCAGACTAGTCTATCAGGAACATAATGAAAGGTGAGTAACGAATGAAGTAACATATAAAGTACTGGAACAAATAAAGGAAGATAAATCAAAACAATTATTAGAATTTCAGAGTATAATTATTACACTGGGTTATAAACTGTGTGGGCAGGCCTGCATCCCACATTTTGGAAGAGATGGTTCTCTCTCTCCCAAAATATGGAATGACATACTTATTACTGACTAATTCACGCCCCAGCTTTGGGGGCTTGTTCATACAATTCAGTTTTTATCTTCTTCGATAATTAATAGCTTGCCCACATCATTTACTAATAAATCGTAATATGAAATCACTGGGCTCCTGGAAATTTACCTCCAGAATTCTCTAAGCAAGGATTTCAGGTTAAGAGTAGTTGCTCACACAAACGGTTCAGTTTCTTGCTCAGAAATTACATTGTTCTTCGTAATGGATTCTCCTTGCAGACTGTTAAATGTGCAAGGCAGTAAGAGGAAAATACATGCTGCAGTCGTTTATTGACTCTGCACTCTAGTTTAGATTGTCCTTGCTTGTTACGTGGAGACAGGAAAAAGAAGGGTGGGTCAAGAAGGGCTGGGTCCTTACCCCTGCCCCACAAGCTGTGTGTATAAGATGGAAGTTCGTGTTAAGATCTGACCTAACTCCATCTTTCCCAAATGGAATACTGTATTTGACTTTTCAAAACCTCATGATTTAGCTGCTGTGTCTTTAATTTAGCCATCTCCAACTTGGTGCCCTCCAGAGCGATTAGATTATATTTCCCATTATGTCTATGCAGTGCAAAACAGTAGGAGTTGGTCCAGCGCATTTGGAGAGCACAAGGTTGGGAAATGCTATTATAGCTGAAAGGATTTTTAAAAGACACCTATTTGTTATCATGGTGACCGTTTTATGAAAATCTTCCATGTTAATACTGGTTTTTACTTGCTTGTGTCCTGGGAAATTTTGGTTTTCAGCATATATCTTCCATTATAGTGAAAACTGAAAAATAATACCCTCCACCCCCCAAAAAACGGATCAGGTTTATGAGTAACTGTACAGAACTTACTAGTCAGAAGTAAGAACCTGCTTACACATCTGTGTTACACATCTTTCAGTGAAGAATCTTGGAGCCCTTTTTCCTATTTTGGCTGTTCATTCTATTTTCTTTTATAATCACCTTGGAAATAGACAAGGGACAAGCTAGTAACAGGTTTAGTTTTTATATTTGCAGCCATGAGTTCCAACAATGCAAAGTATACCATGCTCTTGATTCATCACTCTTTGAGTGAGATGGGCGGTGATGAAATTCAAATATAAATAGATCACCTTTTTTGTAGTTCCTTCCTGATACGCAGGTAATGTACATACTTCCAGTTGTTCTCTAAGCTAGTTACTCATTTGTTACTCTAATACATTTTTATTTGTTATCAGGAACTACCATGTATTCTATTACCTGCTGGCAGGAGCAAGTGACGAAGAGAAATCTGCATTTCACCTTAAACAGCCTGATGAATATCACTACCTTAATCAGGTGGGAATATACAAGCAGCTTTGTGGTGGGTGCATGTGTTTGTCTGTAGAGGAATGGACTATTCTCTTCTGGCAGTGCTATTTTAAAGCTAATTTTAATGTCATCTGCTTAGAGATTTCATGACATAAGCAATTAATCAGTACAATAGTGAAATAAATGTTTTTGGATTATAGTTTTTCTAAAGAATATATAATTTTCCAAGTAAATTAAATATTAACAGCTAATAGAGGTTTATAATTTTATTTTCACAAGTTCACACATCTTAAACAACTTGCATGTTTTCCTAATTCATTTGGTAGCACGATATTTTTATATCTTTACAAATGTCCATTAATCCCAATTGCCTGTAAATAATTGAAATTGTGGAGATACTGCATCTTATACTAACGTTTCATAATATTTGTACAATTTGTTTTCATGAGTACTCAACAGTTCTGAATACAATAGAACCCAGATGAAAGAACAGTTAAGGTGGTTAAGATGCTTCCTTTACCTATATGCCATTAGAATTATATAACATTATTAAATACAATATTTTTAAGATTGAATCCTAAATTACTTTCCTTCTACTAGCCAAGTGGTATGAAGCACAGCAGGTTTTTCAGTATAAGATAATGTGAGATCACTGCTAGTGATTCCCCTCCACATTTGTGTATTGGTTCAGTAGGAAAGAGATTATGTGTGGGAAAGGAGTGGGGATTGGGAAATAGATCCCTAGATAGCTTAATAGTGATTGAATTATCACTTGAAGGAGTGATATAGGTATATTTGAAATTTTAAAAAGTAGAACTTTTAAATTTTGTTTTGTTTCTCTGTTTAAGAAGATTCCTAGGATGGATACCCAGAGAACCTGGCAATAGTTAATGTCTGGCCTTTATCTCTTTGGTTTTACGAAATGAACTGTAATTTTAGATTCTGATTTTACCTAAATGACTTATTATTTGGTCACAATAAGTATTTGAGAACTTTTGTTGAAAAGTTTATAAAACTACTTTTAACAAGATGGGAATCTTAATTTTAGTTCAGATTGTAGAACCATTAAACATTATAGTTGGTTTTTAATACTGGAAATTAATCAGAGCAGTGCTGGTGATTTTGTAGAGTGCATATAAGGTTCTTGGGCTTGGAGTCATTTAGTTAGTTATTTTGCAGTATTTGTATGCCACCCCAATCAGAGAGTTGCCTGCCTCTTCACCAGCACTTTATCAAAAAGGTTGAAATTGACCTACCTCACCTAATTGTGGGTAGTGAGTAAAATACATAAGATGGAACATTCTTAAATGATGCAGAAATGCTAAAGCACTGTATAGTATACTCCAAAGATTAATTATAAGATGAAAAGGCTCTTCAGTAACATGATGAAATTGCATGGTGTATACTTTCTCAAAGCAAGGTTAACAGTACAGTAACACAGAGGAATGCTGTTACACATTTCTGCGATGGGAAAA
This sequence comes from Candoia aspera, assembly GCF_035149785.1. Taxonomy (NCBI): domain Eukaryota; kingdom Metazoa; phylum Chordata; class Lepidosauria; order Squamata; family Candoiidae; genus Candoia; species Candoia aspera. The sequence goes on along the minus strand of NC_086165.1, from coordinate 7,746,005 downwards.
CCTGACACTTAATGTTTACAGAAACAGAAGACAAGTAGAAAGAGATTGTTGTGTGGGATTTGGAATGCTACTTACCCAATCTGCCTTGCTTTCAGATGACAAAGAAACCCCCTAAACAGAGCTGGGATGACTGTTACTATGACTCTGAGCCGGTCAGTACAAGTCCATCCATCCATCCATCCATCCATCCATTCTGGGTTACTGGTGACAGGCCTTTCATGCCTTCAGGCTTTGCTCCCAGGTGCAAAGCAAATGCAGAATCAGTTCCTTTTGATTAAGCGATGCACAGCAGTTGTGGGCCTGATAATGTCTTAGGTAGTTTTCAAGGTCATCTTTGTATAGTGAACTTTTTAAAAGTGGGGTGATATTATTATCATGCCATAGGATATTGCAAATATAATTGATTATAACATTTTCCTTGGTCCTATTTTTCAAAACACAGATAATTAAACTTTGTCCAGAATAAGTCTTCAAGAGAATATTTAGTATAGTATATTCTCTAAAGAGCAATGTATTGATTTAAAATCCATGTAACACTTGTTGAATCTTACCTGTTTTCGGTGGCCTGGTTCACATGAGTTTTATTTGTTTCATTCTTGGTTTAGCAGGATGTGTAAATCCATCCATTATGGCTGAGCCTTATGAGTAAATCAGGCCACTTTGGCACTGTCTTCAGTTAATTGTGGCTTAGAAAACCCTGGCCTATTATTATGTGAATACAGCCAGAGACTACATCAGTAAATAAGTAAATACTGACTACATCAGTAAAATAAATAAGTAAATCTGTTTGACCTTAGATTCAGGGCTATATAGGTAGTCCTCGCTCAGTGACCACAATTGGGACCAGAATTTTGGTTACTAAGCGAAGCGGTCATTAAGCAAATCCAACCCGATTTTACAACATTTTTTGCTTCGGCCATTAAGTGAATCACCATGACATTAAGCAAACCACATGGTTGTTAAGCGAATCGCGGTTCCACATTGATTTTGCTTGCTAGAAGCTGTCCAGGAAGGTTGAAAATGGCGATCATGTGACCACGTGACATTGCAATTGTCATAAATGCGAACTGGTCACTAAGTGCCCAGATTGTGATCACGTGACTGCGAGAGAACTGCAATGTTTGTAAGTGCAAGGACCGGTCGTAAGTCGTTTTCTTCAGCACCATCGTAAGTCTGAACTGTCACTAAACAAATGATCGTTAAGCAAGAACTACCTGTATTTTATTTTATCAATTAAATCAATTTATATGGCTGCCCATCTCTCAATAGTGACTCTGGATAGCTAGCATAAAACTATAGCTCAATCTTTAAAAATGCCAATAATAATAATAGCCTTGGAAACAATTCCTAGAGGCCTCTCCAAGTTGTGACCAAATTGTAATTTGTAAAGTGAAGGGAGAAAAGGATTAAATAAGAAACTGGAAAATAATCATTTTAATTCTATTTAATTTGAATTAACTTTGCTTTGATCTTTTAATATTTGTATAATTCCATTTTATTGCAGAAAGCATGATCATTCTAATTGCATGTCAACAATTCTAACTTGTTTACAAATACAATGTATATGCATACTTAATGTTTTATTTCATTCCTATTGAGAATATTTTTTTCCATTTCCATTTTATTGTTTTTGAAGTACAATTACTAGATGGCTCAATAGAATACTTGTTTTTGAATCAGAAGAAGCAAATGGTTCAGTGCAAACCTATTAAAGATTTCAGTCAATTCAACTCTCTGGAACTGAGTTGGATTTATTGCAGGAAGCTATAGATGGGAAATCATCTTTTCTGTTAGCCTGGCTGACACTGAATATAGCTCAGTTAAGCAGAGTGATGTTGGAATAGGTTTGTCCTATACTGCTGAAGCCTTATAAAACTTTTTCCTATCTTTCAAACTTGGGGTGCCTAGAAATTAAGATGGCTACCCTTAAAGTATTATCTATATTAGCACAGTGATAGTAAATGCTATCCTTATCCTTGACCTATTTTGAGTTTTTCTATTAAAAGCCTCTTGCCTGCTTTATATTCTAGACTCCAGCTCTCATCTTTTCTCTTCTACCTGCTCCCTTATTGCTCTAGGACTTAGCTGCCAGATTTGCTGGGTATTTCAGCATTTTCTTCATGTGGTTTCTTTTTGTTCTTGGTGACTATTTTTTTCCTCTTCAGCTTGATTTACATCCTTGCCACATAAAATAGGGTCTCCTATACTCTGGCCCTCTTGCCTGCTCAGCGCTCACAGACTGAATAAAAAGCTCATACACAGCTCTGCAGAACTGGCAGCCCCATAAAAGCATCTTTTTATGGTGTGTGTGGAAAATAATGTTTAGAGATAAACTCACCTTCTTCAACCTTCAGATGTTTGGGAATATAATTCTCCTAATTCCTAGCCGGCATGCCTGAGATCATGGTAAACTTGAAGCTGTAAATCATCACATCTGTAGGACACTAGATTGGAAAAGATTGATTAGCATATATTCTGGAATAGTAATTATATCCATTAGATTAACCCTTCCTGCTTTTCTTAACTGATTGTAGCCCTTCCATAAATGTACCAGGCAACTCATTGATGCAATCTATAGATTTACAGTGTTAAAATGTTACCCGGATTTTTGCTTGAAAGTGATGATGTTTGTTTAGGTTGATTGGTTTTAGTAAAATTGTTTTTAAACATTATTTTTACAATAGAAAAAAATATCTGTAGCTCAGGGTTTAACTGTGGAGTCCTTGGTGCTCTCTGAGCTTGGTTGTTGGCTTGCAGACCTTTCATTACTTAACTAGGTGACATCACTAGCACTGACTATGTTCCCTAGTTGGGTAATGAAACATCTTCAGGCAAACAACCAAGCTTGGAGAGCACCAAGGACCTCACATAATTTTTATAAATATGATGATGAGCAATCTAATGTTAACCTAGCCTGGCACTGCATGGTGTGAGGGAGTAGAAATGAACTTGTGTTCTGCTATCAGAACAGAATGTTTAAGCTTTATCTTGATAAACAGATGACAAATCTGCGAGAAAAAAGAATCTTCCAGGTAATTTTCTAGCACTTCAAAATAAATGTCTTCATTCTCTGGAAAAATAACACCTAGGGATGCAAAAAGCAGATAGAAAGGAGGTTTAAAAATTTCCTCCAATCTGCATTTGGAATCCTAACAGGAAATAACGTTTATGACTAATTTAGGCAGAGTAGCACCCTAAGAGAGACAAAAATAGGTTTTAACAAGAACAACTTTCAGAAATGTAGTCCAACAAACTAACAGTTAGGAGACGGGGGCTCTCAAAGAATTAACAGAACAGAAAACCAAACATAGGTGAAAAAGGTGCTTAGGTGAAATACTTACAGTAGTGAAAGCTTCAATGAATCCTCGAGCCCATTAAGTTCTTCTTTCTTTTCTTTTCAAAACAGGAATAAATAGATATAAATAGGAAGGAAGTGCTGCAAATCCCACACCTTAGGATAAAAATAGGTGCCTATTTTTCTTTGCTGCCAAAAGTACCATTTTAGTGATGGGGAACAGCTGGTTGTTTGTCCTTTCCTTATAGCAGCAGTGGGAATGGGGCATGGGGAATGGGGAAGAAGCTTAATCTTGTTCCAGCCAGGAAGCCTTAGAGAATATGTATGTTGGAAATGGGAATGTATGGCATAATTCACAAGCCCTGGTTCCCCCAATTTAAAAAGCTTGCCCATCCCTAATTTGAAATGAAACATCCTCCTGCGAGACATGGACTCCTGCAGTCCTCTGCAGTGGTTTTACCAAACTATACAGAACAGGTTTTATAAAACCAAAAAAATCTGTCCCAGTGTTCATACAGTGATACAACCACATATGAATTAAACATGCAGAGCTGAAATGCTGTCTTGAGGAACTGCAGAGAATAGAATGAAGCTCACTTACGTCATGTCCCAATTAGCTTCACATGTCTATTAATCCTGAGTAGAAAGGCAAGGTATAAATAATATAAATAGAAATTCTCTCTGATACTTACATGTAGTTTTATTTTTAAAAATGGAATGCAGTGCTAGGGTGCAAGTTGAGTGTTGACTGGACTCTAAAATTTATTTATTTATTTTAATTTTTATCCTGCCTTTTATTATTTTTATAAATAACTCAGGGTGGCAAACATACCTAATGCTCCTTCCTCCTCCTATTTTCCCTACAACAACAGCCCTGTGAGGTGAGTTGGGCTGAGAGTGAGTGACTGGCCCAAAGTCACCCAGCCAGCTTTCATGCCTAATGTGGAACTAGAACTCACAGCTTCCTGGTTTCTAGCCCAGCACCTTAACCACTAGACCAAACTGGCTCTTTCAGTTTTAGTTTAGTTTAGTTTTAGTTTAGCTTTGGTTTAAAAAACATTTTGCAGATTCCTCAAATAACTGTTGGTGTTCAAGCCCACTGTGTTGAATAGGATGTTGTGTAATATAATGTCTACTCTTGAATGATTAAAAACACTGTAAAGTATGCAGCCTGTAACTCTATAGGTTGGGGCTTTGCAGTGATAGATGAGTCGACACTCTATAATCCCAAGGAAAAAATCCTGTATAATTCAAGAGACAGTCGAATGGGGAAAGATACTGGGAGCTTGTCTCCCCACTTGATTTTTTAGCTGCAGAGCACTTAACGTATGTATGAGCTGTGTTTACTTTTCCATGTAGACAAACTGAACGGCAATAATTATTCCAAAGATGGAAGGCGTCTAGGAAGAATCCCTAGTTGTTTTCTTCCTTTAGACCTACTTCTGCTTGCAGAAGTTGTCCTATCCCGGCATGTGTTTTTCCTTAAGTTATCTTAGGAATCCTTTATTCAGCTGGCAATTCCTGCACTACTTATTTATAACTAAATTTGTTTCTCATATTACATGACATTGTGAAGCATAGTATGGAGAATGGACTTCAATACAGTGTGACAATTATTCTGATTAAAAAACCTGCTAACCATCCGGTGTTGTACAGATTGAACTTTATAGTGCGTTGTTAACATTCCTATAATTTACTGATCCCTATTTTTTTCTAATGTTCCTTGTATTGGACTCCATAGGATTGCTTCTCTGTTGAAGGCGAAGACTTGAAGCACGATTTTGAACGTTTGCAGCTAGCTATGGAGATGGTGGGCTTTCTTCCCAAAACTCGCAAGCAGTAAGTTGTTATTTTTCATTAGAAAGACACTGTGAATTGATCTGGCAAACACTTGTTGTACATGACATTAAGTCTGTCGGTAACCATATTAACTATTTTTGCCCTATTAACTATAGACATCATTTTGTAATTGCTCCCATATAACAAATATGGAAAAACAGGAAAATCTGCTTTGCCTATGTATTTATCTAATTTATGAGAATTGATTTATATGTGATATAAGGAAACACATGCATATATCAAGATGTAGCTTAACTTGAAGATACAAAAATGCCAACTTTATTAATATGTAATAACATTTCAGTGACCTTAGTTTCATTTAGTTTCTTCCATTCACTGTTCTTATTTTACACCCTTAGGATTTTTTCCCTTCTGTCAGCTATATTACATTTGGGTAACATCTGTTACAAGAAGAAAACCTACCGAGATGATTCCATAGATATCTGTAATCCAGAAGTCTTGCCTATTGTCTCAGAGTTACTAGAGGTAAGTTATGACATTTGGACAGAAGCCATCCACTTTTTTTTGTCTTCTACATATTCGTCTCTTTCTACGTAATATATAAAAATAAATATGAAAGTTATTGGCTTTCATATTGATAGTATATTAGTTTCTTGAGTAAGATAAGGTGAAGTAAAATGTTCCTCCATAAAATAATACCTCCAATTTATTCATGTTTACTTTGTAGGAGGTTTCACTGACATTATTGGAACAACTTTTAATAAACTTTTGTAAGGTTTGGGTAATCAAGTGGGTATGTTAATTCAGAATATTAATTTTGATTCATGAACTCTGGCTATATATATATATAGAGAGAGAGAGAGAGAGAGAAGATTTTTACATAGATTAAAGACAAAAGAGAAGTTAGAAAAAGGAAGAAAGATACAGTAAAAGAAAAAGTGCAAAAAGTTGTGAATATTTGGTAGAATTGGTTGAAAGTGGCTCCTTGTGGAACATTTTCATGTGAAGGATATAAAAATATTTTAATTAAAAATGTGAAACCAGGAGTTGATTTCAAAGGTTGAGCAAACTTTAAAAAATGCGATTGCACATCCATTTATTTTCAATTTCCAGAATTAAAACAAAATGAAAACTACTCTTTCTATGACCTAAGTGGATGATAGGTTGGTAAGGGACATGCAGTAGATCAGGATTTTGTGGGAAGATTCCGCTGCTTTGGTCTTTAGATCACATGAGTGAATGGCACTGATTGATTAACGTATATCAAGTAGTTTTGGCTGCAGCTTTAAAAGTGAAGATCCTTGAATAAGAGCATAAGAGAGTTCTAATAGCAGGTTTCAAATTAGGATTAGCTTCAAAAAAATTAAAAAGCCGCATTTAATCTGCTTCTCTCAAATAGCTATGTCAATCCTAGGGAAATAACTGTCAGTCCTTTTTGGCTTCCTGTTGCATGGGCCTGGCTACCTGATCTCTGCTTTTCTGCCTGGAATAGCGAACATCTATAAAAGAGACTAGTAAAAGAAGACTAGTCTTTTCATTTGCTATCATAATCTGCTTGATAAGTGTTGAGCCTCATTATTTGGGCTACCAAATGTTTAAAATCCTTCAGTTTGGAAAGCTGGATTTGTGACGGTACATCTGTCAAGTTGTCATTCAAAAATATTCAGGTCTTTTTCACTGAAGAAACCATCTACTGCTCAATTGGTGTAGTTTATGCTTGACAGTAGTAAATGGTGGCAACTGTGCACTTCTTACATGGACCTGAGATTTCATCCACATAGGCATATGCGTGTGCTTTGACAGTCTCATCCACCTCTAGAACAAAATTTTATGTAAACAGCTTGAAGGTTATTTACCAATGAAAAACTTTATCCATAGGAATGGAGAGCTGTCTTAGTGCTTATGAGTGGTGAGAACTTTGGAGCTGACTCATATAGGAATGGGAATTAAGGAAGGAAGGGCAGGCATGGGAAAAAGTCCAGCACCTACTGAAGCTCCCCTCGGAATGTGATACGGTACAGTGTATCACATATACCTCGCTTAGGAAAAGCTGACTGCCATTGTGGATGAATGTGACGACTGGGTGCCTGTTGTGGTTCAGCATTAGATCTTGGTGCATTTTCAGATCTGATGGGATCAACATGTTAGATAGGCAAAGGTACGAATACAGAAATTTGCAAAATGCATCTCATGCGATGGCCGTCTGTTTCAGTATTGTTTAAACTGCCCATTTAGGACAGAAAACTTTTCTCATCATCTGGCACCAGAAGCCAGTTAATTGGTTGATCTTGAACCTACGTTACAGCATCTTCTTTGTCACTAAAGTCCTTTGCTGCATATGGCTTACTAAGAAACAGTTTTCATTAAATACCTATGTTAAATAATGGGAATATTTTTTTCCCAAAGAACTATATTCATATACGCATTCTGGAGCTTGCTGAAAATCTCTTGCTGTGAAATATGCAATCATTTAAAGCACTGTACGTTCCTCGTTGCCTTTTTGAAAGGGAATTCAAGGTCAAAGGTTCGCAAAATCTTCTTGTATGAGCCAGCTTGAAACTGGAACAAAACTGCAATCATGAGAGGGAGGCCAAGTATTCCTTGAGACACTGTGTTGCATTTTATTTTACTAGCCAGAGAGTGTTGCAGGAAAGTGGTGTGTAATAAATGCTGTCTTTTACAGATACTGTGCTAGAGGAATGTGAATTTGTGTCCAACTGGACAGAAATCCTTTCAGTGAATCATAACTCACAAGGGAGTTCAACTTCTCCAAATATACAGTCTGCTCAATATTTTCTGCACAGACCTTAAGTGTATTTTTTATACGTGCTGGTAGTCTTGAAGCAAGGGACAGCTGCTTTTTCTGTTTTGGGGTGCCCCACTAACCCAAAACCGTGCATCTTTGCCTTCTGAGGAGGCAAAGATGCTCTTGTGGGTCTGGTGGGTGCCAGGGAATTCACTTAGTGCTGCCGACTCCTTCTTGTATAGTGTCAGTGTTGTCTCTCAACCTGCCATTGCCTTGTTTGTGGCACTGCAAGTTAGCTCTCCACCCCCTCAGTCCTTCCTAACAAGAGGAAATTGTTAGATATGGTTTTATGTGAGAGTAGCTCTGTGTAGGAGGCACACCTGTGCTGTTTCTTCTTCTAGTCTCACGTAAGATGTGCCATTACTAAATTCATGAGCCACAGTTGATAAAAAAGGAACTTTTAACATACCGGGTAGCATTCATCTTATATAAATGGTCAGAAATGCACCAAGAAAAGGGTATACATTAATAACAGTGAAAAGACCTGCTCTTCTGTGTGCTGCACTTCTATTGCAAAACTACTTTTGTGTGAATTAATTACTTTGCTAGAATTACTTAATGTATAGTGAATTTGCACCTGGAATATTGGTACAATCAAGATTATGGGCAGGCCAGGTGAAAAATTAAATTAGAATTAATTTAAATTAAGTTAAATAAATGAAATTGTATCATTATTCCTCTCATTGCCATGTTGAAATGTATAATACACTGGCAATTTTGATGGTGCTCTGGGTCCTCAAGAGTAACATCTCACTATATGTACCCTGGTGAAAGTAACGGAAATACTCTATGGTCTTTCTCTGGAATCCTCTACATATTGAAAACAGACAGCCATCCGTCACTCAGTCACCTTGACACCAAATTAAAATTGGCTCATTTGCCAAGACATTGGTTTGAGCTTAATTTGTGCTCCTGACCTTTCTGTTTCTACAGTACTATGTTGGTATTTTTTTTTATTTTACATTTTGATTCCTATTATTTTTAATTATGCTGTTATCTTAAGAGGAAGGACAGATTAAAGCATCTTAAATAAATAAGAATATTTTGAGAATAAGCATGAATGAATTTATTTAGCCACAATTTCTTAGTCATAACTGTTCTCCAAGATACCTTTAAAAAAACCTAAGATTATCCAAAACTTTAATTCCTGCTTCAAGTCATGAGTAACTATGGATTATCTTTTTCTGTAAAGGCATTCTGTGAGTCTGTGGTAGTGAAAATATACAGGTATTCCTCAAGTTACTGATAGAAAAATACTTGTTCTATTTATTCTGTTTCCAGGGCTTGAAACCTTTATATGTTTCTAAAATTATGATTTCTTTTAGGTAAAAGAAGAAATGTTGCTTGAAGCACTGATTACAAGAAAAACAGTGACTGTAGGAGAAAAGCTTGTATTACCATACAAATTGGCAGAGGTATGTGTAGCAGTCATCTGAAACGTGGAAAATTACATGAGACTTTTTAGAAATGTCTGCATATTCTTGGAACATTGAGGGATGGTGGTGAAATGGTTGCAGATGACAAGCTGAAAAAAATAGCATCAGACAGTTCAGGATAGCTGAATTTCATAAATGGATTCTAGTCTGGGGAGTAAAAACTTGGAATCTGACTGCAGACTTCCATGTTTTATTTTCTACAACTGTTGCTCATTTCTTTGGTTTTGTTTGCTATATATTTTATGTGCATCTCTTTACTCCTCATTCCAGAAATATGTTTCATTTAGCCAGATATTCATGTTACAGCTCCAATCCGGGTAGCATGTATTTCTATCTTTTTGTTTCAGTGTCTTATGCTCAACTATTATGTTTATTGCCAAGTTACATTTATAATAATTTTATCCATGTAAAATGTAACAAAATCTGTATTATCTCAGTTCCTTAAGTTGTTAATATGTTTAACTGAGACTAAAGTGAAGTTGGAATTCAGTTGAAGTCCATGTGTAACTTAAAATTACAATGTTGAAGTTTAGGGAATAAGATTGTCCTAGAATTCCATCCTCAAAGACAAATATAATCTGTGTTTGGAATTCCAAACAGATTACATTTGTCTTTGAGGATGGGATTCTAGGAAAAAGTGCTTTACAACCTGTACTTGCACTTACGACCGTCGCAAACCGTTGCACCACCCCTGCAGTCACATGATCGCAATTCAGGCACTTGGCAGCGGGCTCGCATTTACAACCAGTTGCAGTGTCCTGTGGTCTCATGATCACGATTTGCAGTCCTTTTTTGCTGGTTTCTGGCAAAAAACATCCATTGGAGAAGCTAGATTTGCTTAACAACTGTGGTGATTTGCTTAACGACTCATGATTCACTCAACAATCATCATAAAAGTGGTCACAAAATCAGGTCCAGTCTTGGTGACTTAAGGACCACACTGCTTAACAACCAATGTTTCAGTCCCTATTGTGGTCATTAAGTGAGGACTTCCTGTAGTGTATTGATGAGTCATGTGAGTCATCACATAAAGTCAACTTCTTTGACTTTGTAAATGCAAACAGTAACATCTCAGCATCAGAAATAAAACAGTACAGTAATGTTAATTAAACATGTGACATTCTCTCATAATTTGACACAGTAATACAAATGGCATTTACTTTTTGTGAGCTATAGTAAAAATAGGCAAATAAGCCTTTGACTGAACTGGAATTCACTTGGAGTTCCGGTTGAACTAGAAGCATACAACAAAGCAGTGCTTTATTTCCCCTGCTCTAATCACTGCCTGCTGCTTGTTTTTTTCATGTTCATGATGGACACTGAAAACACATGTTCTGCTTGATATTGCTGGAGTTTTAGTTCAGCAACATCTGGTAGGCCATGGATTCCCTATTCCTGTTATAGGATGCTTATACTGATTCTTTGTAAATTGCTCGGAGCTTATGGGAATTGAGCGGCATGGACACTTTAGTAAATAAATAGACCTATCAGAGAACCTAACAATATGCAGCTCTATTAGTTCATGATTGTGTATGGATTTTAGCTGTTTATTGGATAAATCATGCATCCAGATCTACACCAGTTAGCAGAGAGCTCATCCAGCTTTTAACCTAAGATGTTCCAGGCAAGCTTCCAGGGAGAAATTTTTCTGGTATTGATTTGTTGATGCAATAGAGAACAGACCCACTAAACTGCATTTGTGATAACATAAGTCATTGCTTTAGAATTTACAAAATATTTCCTGTCTTTTCTTTCTCATAGCGCAGGGATGAATAGTGTAAATCTCTTACCAGCCTTAACCAATATGCCCAGAAATGAAGGATTTTGTTTCACAAAAACATTTGAGGAGCCACATCCTACCCACATTCGCACTTTATGCAGTGCGTTACATTCGTTCAGTTGACTTAGTGCTCTACAACTTGCTGTCATTCTGGAATTTATCAAACCAATAAGACGCTAAATAAGAACATGTACTTTTCCTAGTAGATGGTACACTGTGAACAGTTGTATAGATTAGCTGTTCTTGGCCAAAGATGAACCTCTGGAATGAAGATCTGGTTGTTACAAAAGACGTTTTGATACAATGCTGTCCTTTGAAATTAGACTTGAGGGGGAGAACTGAATAAGCAAAATGTAAAATACAGACTCTGTCCTCTAAGACGGAAAGAGGTTCTCGTCTGCATAGAAGCAAATGGTTTTGCAACTTGCCATATTAATAAACAGAACTGTATTAAGACACATTTGGGACCAAACTCTTGAATATATCGTTTATGAGTCACTCGTATCTATTTGGCCTTGGCCACTACATTAGCAACAAATGTAAGAAATGACATCAGTGTAGGAAACAGAAGAAATGACTGAGATGAAGAAGCAGGAGGGAAGCGAAGGCAATATGGCAGCCATATGTTACTTTTTAAAAAATCTGTTTATATTTTTAAGTGCTCATTCAACAGTATAGCTAACCCACTCTGTTAGGTTAAGGTTGACTTTAGTTGCCTACATATTTTCTGCAGGCTGCATGAAAACATAACATTTCTGGCACCTACAAGGAAAAAAAAACTGAAAGCAACACATTCTATTAACTGGTGGAGCCGAAGTATGGAAAATTATCCTCTAGACTTGCAAATATTCTCTTCCTGTTTTTATTTTCTTGCTTGTCAATATAGTTATGTGGGTTTAGATATGATTGATAGAGAACAGGATGTTCCAACTTGTTCCAACTCTCCAAACATGAGACAGGCTTCTCTAAGGAAATACAGGTAATAGGATAGTTACCCTCTTGTTGCAAGCTTGATGTGTGCATTTTTATAGTTTTTGTAGTAATCAGGCCTTTCTGTGTGACTTGTTTGGCTTATTGCTGTTCAGGAGGCTATTTTCCCAGCCATTCTGTAGCTTCCTTCTGTGAGCACATTCTCACTTAGGGTGCACAGTCAGATGAACTGGGGCCTTCATATAGGACATTTGAAAGATTTCTGTCTTGGTGCAAAGAACCTGAATAAACCAAATTGTATCACGTTTTTAGCTGCTTGGAGTCATTTTGTGTTAGATACTTTGAAGTTCTAAATGTTGTATTCTGTATCACAACTTCGGCAGTATCTAATGAGAAACATTTATACTGTATTTAATCACAATGAGAACTCAGTTCTGAAATCTGTTATTGTTAAAATAAGCTCTTCCCTTCAGAGAATGGAAAACAGTGAGGGAAGAGCGGGCACAGACTTCATCTGTTCTTCTATAAAATCAAAACTAGATCTTGCTACCTTCCTTCTGTTTTCCTTCCACCTTGAATGCATTTGTTCCACTTCAAAGATACTACGATGACACAATTTTAAAGTGTCATTCAACCATAAAGTGAAACTATATGAACTTACAACAATATACATGCACAGTCATAGAACAGAGGCTAAAATGGAGAGCACAGCATATGCTACCTTATTTTGGAGAAATAAAATTGTATGTGTGAATGCTTATTGACAATAATCCAGGGGGGCTGAAAATAGATGTTAAAACAGCATAATTAGTATTTGGCTTTATTTCTAATGATTTCTTTTGATTTTCTAGGCTGTTACAGTACGAAATTCCATGGCCAAATCATTGTACAGTGCCCTGTTTGATTGGATTGTTTTTAGAATTAACCATGCACTTTTGAATACCAAGGACTTAGAAGAAAGCACCAAGGTATGTCTTCATCAAGAACATTCCACGTATAGTTGATAAAGGAGGAATTAAAATGTCATCTGTTTTAGGTTTGTGACTCAGGGTGGTTAAGAATACTATCACAGAGAAGCGGCATTTTTAGAGAACCAGGTATTTTTTAAAGGTCTGTTTGAGCATTTGCCCCTTAAAATATGAAAAAGAAGCAATCACATATAAGCCTGCCAACTTTTAGAGAAATTAAATGACCCGACAACTGAAAGTTAATGTTGAAAGTAAACCAGAGACTAAATTATGAATTGTTTATAATTTGTAAGTTGCTTCTTGTTAAGAAGCAGCAGCTTACAAATTAAAAATTACTCAATTAATAATTGAGTTGCCATCCACTATGGGGCAAAATTTCACAGACATGGAGCTAACTCTTGATACAGGAAGCAAAATGTCTTTGTTGAGGATCCATATTATGCATTTTTTCATGAATAGGAATACCCCAAGTGATAGAAAGCTGGATGACATCTCCCCTCCCTGTCCACTTGGGGCAACTGTCTTGCCTCCTTTGTCATCACTCTTCACAAAGGGGCACAATGCCCTTGAACCACACAGGTGCTGATACTGATAATGTATATATTCTAGAAGAATTCCACATGCTGGCTTTTGTACTCACACAACTTTATTAGTATTAGATGCAATGAAGGCATTGAATGAAGGGAAAGGCTGTCTTACATATGGAAGCCTGTTCTGATACAAAGCCATCAATCCAGCCCAGTCTCTTCCTGGGCTAAATGTAGATCACTTTTGTGCCTCAGTGATTACTGTTTGCTGAGCGTGGTTTGAGTTATTGCAATGTATTCTTGACATAGGATTAATTCCTCCATTTTCTCTAGTTTTATTGGAAAGATTACAGTAATTATTTTCAGATGTCATGCTGTAGGCTCACAGTGTTTTTTTACTGTTCAGTGTTTAATGCATAGTTTTTCTGCCTATACCAATCAAATTGGGGTCATGCACTTAATGCACCCCAAGCAGATAACTATAATGTTGAGCACTTAGCAGACTGCAAATAAATCCCAACTGCTCAAGTTTAGGGTAGGTCATTGTTCAAACTTAATATAAAACTTGCATATATAATGCTGATGACGCTATATACCACAGAAACCTGCTGTTTTGCAGAGTAAATTATATATAGTATGTTCTGATTTGATTTTCTTGTTATATAAGCTTTTATTGCATATCAAAACATTTGTTTTTTTTCACTCCACCCACCAAGTTGCTTTCTCTTCTTAAAAGCTTTAATAAAATCTCTGGTACAAAATCACCAGTATTTTTTTTTCACTCTATTACATCTGCATTTTTTACATTAAAAGCTTGCATGTAGATTATAAGAACTGCTAACTCTTAATGCTGTCTTTTTATTTTTAATCTGTTCAATTGTGTCCGATTCTCGGAGACTGCCTGGACAAGTTCCTAAAGTTTTCTCTGCAAGGTTTTTCAGAAGTGGTTTGCCATTGCCTCTTTCCTAGGGCTGACAGAGAGTGACTGGCCCAAGGTCACCCTGCTGGCTTTGTGCCTAAGGTGGGACTAAAACTCACAGTCTCCTGGTTTCGAGCCTGATGCCTTAACCACTGCACCAAACTGGCTCTCTAATTTTGTCTAACTCATATATATTCTTTTCTGCCAGTATATACTTGCCCCTTCATAAGTCAGAGAAGTTCATTAAAAAAATATTAAAATCTCTTTCTATGGCAGAATGCATAGAAAGTGCAAACACAAATGTTCTAAATTAATTACTCAAAAAATAAATCTGAAGAATCCTATTTGGTTCCAAAACACTTTCCCCTTACATCACATAGAAATAGCTAAGAGTTCAGCCTTAAAATCTGGGAATGTGACTATTTGGGGACCAATAACGAACGTTAAAAGCTTTTGAGCATCATAGTAGTATATGATTTTTGTGCCCAGTACAAATCCTGCGTTAGCTTGTCTTGGAAAAAAGCCTATGGCATTTATCATTCTATTTAAATTCTACTCTGGGTGAGAATAGCTGCTGTGATTAGTAGCACACCCGTCCACTGGCTATTGACCGTCTGTCTAGTGGAATATGCTTCCTGGTAATTGCAGTTTCTCTTAGATGTAGGCTAAAAGGCATAATGCCAGAAATAGTATGGGAAGAGGAAAAGGGCTGGTAATTAGTGATGTATTTTATACAGGAGTGCACTTCCTTTCAAGATTAGTTAAAGCACATGGTCTCCATTGCCGAGGTTCAAAGAATTTCATAGGGCTATGATCTACTGAAGGCTTGGGCAGGAATCTTTGACCTTTTGTGACCAGTGGAGGCATTGACTTAACAGTTGCAAATGCCATAGCAACCTCATTGTTACATGACCCAGGACGTTCAAGTATTAAATGCAGCATGTCTGTTTTCTTTGTCTTCCAGACTTTGTCCATTGGAGTACTTGATATTTTTGGTTTTGAAGATTATGAAAGTAATAGCTTCGAACAATTTTGCATTAATTTTGCAAATGAACGTTTACAGCACTATTTTAACCAACATATCTTTAAACTGGAGCAGGTAAGCCTGGAAAAAAAATATTGTTTTTATTTTTTCATGATTGTTACCGGAATGTAACTGCTCCATATGGGGGTGGCAACAATAACTTAGGGTGCATTTATATATTTTCATCTTCCAGGTTCTGTGAAGGCTATATATGGCAATCTAAAAACTTAGCTGTTTTGCTTCCTCAGTAAAACAACTACCTATCACCTCACTGTAGTCCTTTTTGCTCACAGGGTCTTCGGGTCTCTGGATACACATGCAGGACATGACAGTTCAGTCTCTGCATAGTTGCAGAATCATTTTCTTCACAAAGGTCAATAATTAAAATCAAATCATAGATAGAATTCAGCCACCCAGTCTCCCTTCCCCCTCAAATACACATTTGTAGGAGTGAGAACACTTGAATCTTCCCCCATGATTCTTGTATTCCTGATCAATCCTAAGAATCAAGATTTGGCTGAATACTTGCTTAACCTCTGGCCCTGAAATGAGTTGCAGAGCCTTGGCTTGGCTCTCAGTCAAGGGACAATCATTTTCTCCTTTCAGCTAGCTCTTCTGGCAGGCTCCAGTCAAATAACACCTCTTTATCCCTTGTGGGTTTCGAAGGAATTTTTTATAGATGATATAGTGGCATGACAAGTATATGAACAGATACTAAGCAAGTTTGTTGGTTCAGCACCAAGATCCAATATACATTAATGGCTACTTCAAAAGAGATGTAAGAAACCTCCCCCCGATAAACATGTATGCTATTTATATGAAAATTGTGTAAATTTCTATCTCACTATGGTGGCAGTTTGAAAATCACAGCAGGGTAAGCCTAATCACCTGCCCCATTGCAGGAACCCACTGCTGCAGCATCCTCAACAGATGGCCGTTGTTGTTTATTCGTTCAGTTGCTTCCGACTCTTTGTGACTTCACGGACCGCCCATGCCAGAGCCTCCTGTCGGTCATCAACACCCCCAGCTCCCCCAGGGACGAGTCCGTCACCTCTAGAATATCATCCATCCACCTTGCCCTTGGTCGGCCCCTCTTCCTTTTGCCCTCCACTCTCCCTAGCATCAGCATCTTCTCCAGGGTGTCCTGTCTTCTCATTATGTGGCCAAAGTATTTCAGTTTTGCCTTTAATATCATTCCCTCAAGTGAGCAGTCTGGCTTTATTTCCTGGAGGATGGACTGGTTTGATCTTCTTGCAGTCCAAGGCACTCTCAGAATTTTCCTCCAACACCACAGTTCAAAAGCATCTATCTTCTCTCAGCCTTCCTTATCGTCCAGCTCTCGCAGCCATATGTTGACCTTTGTTGTCAGTGTGATGTCTCTGCTCTTAACTATTTTATCGAAATTTGTCATTGCTCTTCTCCCAAGGATTAAGAGTCTTCTGATTTCCTGACTGCAGTCAGCATCTGCAGTAATCTTCGCACCTAGAAATACAAAGCCTTTCACTGCTTCTACATTTTCTCCCTCTATTTGCCAGTTATCAATCAAGCCGGTTGCCATAATCTTGGTTTTTTTGAGGTTTAGCTGCAAGCCAGCTTTTGCACTTTCTTCTTTCACCTTCATCATAAGGCTCCTCAGTTCCTCTTCGCTTTCAGCCATCAAAGTGGTATCATCTGCATATCTGAGATTGTTAACGTTTCTTCCAGCGATTTTAACTCCGGCCTTGGATTCCTCAAGCCCAGCATGTCGCATGATGTGTTCTGCGTACAAGTTGAATAGGTAGGGTGAGAGTATACAGCCCTGCCATACTCCTTTCCCAATCTTGAACCAGTCCATTGTTCCATGGTCTGTTCTTACTGTTGCTACTTGGTTGTTATACAGATTCTTCAGGAGGCAGACAAGATGACTTGGTGTCCCCATACTGCTAAGAACTTGCCACAATTTGTTATGGTCCACACAGTCAAAGGCTTTAGAATAGTCAATAAAACAGAAATAGATGTTTTTCTGAAACTCCCTGGCTTTTTCCATTATCCAGCGGATATTGGCAATTTGGTCCCTAGTTCCTCTGCCTTTTCTAAACCCAGCTTGTGCATCTGGCAATTCTCGCTCCATGAATTGCTGAAGTCTACCTTGCAGGATCTTGAGCATTACCTTACTGGCATGTGAAATGAGTGCCACTGTTTGATAGTTTGAACATTCTTTAGTGTTTCCCTTTTTTGGTATGGGGATATAAGTTGATTTTTTCCAATCTGATGGCCATTCCTGTGTTTTCCAAATTTTCTGGCATATTGCATGCATTACCTTGACAGCATCATCTTGCAAGATTTTGAACAGTTCAGCTGGGATGCCGTCATCTCCTGCTGCCTTGTTATTAGCAATGCTTCTTAAGGCCCATTCAACCTCACTCTTCAGGATGTCTGGCTCTAGCTCACTGACCACACCGTCAAAGCTATCCCCGATATTGTTGTCCTTCCTATACAGGTCTTCTGTATATTCTTGCCACCTTTTCGTGATCTCTTCTTCTTCTGTTAGGCCCTTGCCATCTTTGTTTTTGATCATACCCATTTTGGCCTGGAATTTACCTCCGATGTTTCTAATTTTCTGGAAGAGGTCTCTTGTCCTTCCTATTCTATTGTCTTCTTCCACTTCCGCGCATTGCTTGTTTAAAAATAATTCCTTATCTCTTCTGGCTAACCTCTGGAATTTTGCATTTAATTGGGCATATCTCCCCCTATCGCTGTTGCCTTTTGCTTTCCTTCTTTCTTGGGCTACTTCTAGTGTCTCAGCAGACAGCCACTTTGCCTTCTTGGTTTTCTCTTTCTTTGGGATGTATTTTGTTGCCGCCTCCTGAACAATGTTGCAAACTTCTGTCCATAGTTCTTCCAGGACCCTATCTACTAAGTCCAGTCCCTTAAATCTATTCTTCACCTCCACTGCATATTCCTTAGGGATATTAGTGAGCTCATATCTAGCTGATCTGTGGGTCTTCCCTAATCTCTTTAGTCTGATCCTAAATTGTGCAAGAAGAAGTTCGTGATCTGAACTACAGTCAGCTCCAGGTCTTGTTTTTACCGACTGTACAGATGTCCGCCACCTTTGGCTGCAAAGGATGTAGTCAATCTGATTTCGGTGTTGTCCATCTGGTGAAGTCCATGAATAAAGCCGTCTCTTAGGTTGTTGGAAGAAAGTGTTTGCTATGCAGAGTGAGTTGTCTTGGCAAAATTCTATCAGCCTATGTCCTGCTTCGTTTTGTTCTCCCAGGCCATGCTTACCTATAATTCCAGGTGTCGTTTGACTGCCCACCTTAGCATTCCAGTCTCCCATGATGAAAATAACATCTCTTTTAGGCGTGTCATCCAGTAGGTGCTGCAGATCCTCATAGAACTCCTCTACTTCAGCTTCTTCAGCATCTGTGGTTGGAGCGTATATTTGGATCACTGTGATGTTAGATGGCTTGCCCTGAATTCGAATTGAGATCATTCCGTCGTTCTTTGGATTGTATCCAAGCACTGCTTTAGCCACTTTACTATTAATTATGAAGGCTACTCCATTTCTTCTGTGGTCCTCTTGTCCACAGTAGTAGATCTGGTGGTCATTTGATGTGAAGTGGCCCATTCCAGGTAACGATCCTTTGCTGAAGCAACAGATGGCCATCTAGCCTTTTTTTAAGCACCTCTCATCCATCATCTCCTAAAGCAAGTCTGTTCCATTCTTGAACAGCTCATACACTTAGGACACTTTTTCTGATGTCCAATAAAAAGTTGCTTGCTTGTAATCTAACCCATTGTTTCTTGTCCTATCTTTGAGAATAACTACCTTGCCTAGTACTTTTCTAAGCTTGTTGAAATTGGCTCTCCTTAAATCTCTCCTGTGATTTAGTGCACATGCATGAATATATTTCCCTTCTTTTTCCTGTAATAACGTGAACCTCAGGATAATACGGTCACTTGATCTCAATGTTCCTGCTGCTTTTACCTTTTCAGTAGTTCTTCCCATCATTTAGGGTCAGATCTAGGAGATCCTGTGTCTTTGTTTCTTCTTCAGCCCTCTGGAAAATGAAACAGTCAGCAAGACCACTGAGGAAGTTGTGGGACCTTGCATTCTTGGCCAAGTTAGTTTTCCAAAAGATGCCCACATAATTAAATGTCTCCCATTATATGATGGAATGTTGGGTTGACTCAGAGGAGGAGGAGAGTGCCAAGCCATTACAGAAAAGATATTTGAGTCCCAAGAAGAAAGAAACAGTGAGAAAAATATTTAAAACAAGTCTGTCTTGATTGTGTTAGATGTAAGTTGAAGAAAGAGGGACTGTGACAGGCTTTCAAGATTATATTACAATAGCATAACTGCATTGAAGTACTTTCCAAGACTCATAAAAACCCGTTTCCTGATCTTGGCTACCTTGAAGGGCTGACACATTATTATGATGTCTCTCCTCCCAGAAATTCCTATAATCAGTCCAGGAAAGTATTTTCCATATCTTCTGCCTGGCTTCAAAGTCAATAGCATATGCCCACAGTAATGTCATTGAATGGCCCATAGACAGGCTTGCTCAGTCTAACAGCATGTGGCTGGACTTTTCACTGCATAGAATATGGATGGGCAACTTGAAGTCCAAGGATCACATGATTACATTTGGAGCAGCCAAGAGCTTCCCACTGGTGAGCTTTTTGGCATGATCAGCTAGCCAGAGGGAGATGGATTAATGTGTTTCTGTGGCCATTGGTGACTGGAACCAAGTCATGACTCTAGGCAACTAGTAGCAGCAGATCAACCTATGATCAGCAGTGAGTCACTGATACTTGTGTGCATATATATGTGGGACAGTCAATGAAAGGGTCCATATGAGGGTACATGGATACACGGGGGGGGGGGGGGGGCTTCCAATGCCAGATCAGAATTTATGTAGCCTTGGGGCCAAAAGGTCTATCACTAGTTTGTTTGCTGTTGCTTGGATTTTTGACTTAATTTGTCTTTCCCCAAACACCAGGAGGAATACAGACTTGAAGGCATCAGCTGGCATAACATAGACTATATCGACAACTCTGGCTGTATAAACCTCATCAGTAAAAAGCCAACAGGGTTGCTCCATCTGCTGGATGAAGAGAGCAAGTGAGTCTGCTCCCTCCCAGCTTTGTAGTTATCAAATCATAGACGTTGGATGTGAGTAGCAGCATAAAAGGAGAAAAAATAAGAGATCTCCACATGTCTGAAAGCTGCCCGTATGGTAAGGCAGGCAGATTCAGATGATCAGGCTTGTTCCAGAGGGTGAGAGCAGGACCATTTGTTTATAGGGCAGTTCAGAGCTGTGACAAAACATTTGAACATGGACTATTTCAGCTCTAGGTACCAGTTTGCTTCTAGAATATAACCTATTGAGCTGTATTTTTTTTAACCTACATACAGTTGTTTTTGTATTTTTGCAAACTTGAGTTTCCCAGGCCTGCTGATAACTCCTAGCTTTTATATAAGGTAGTGTTATTTTGCTATGAAAGGAGCCACGCTGCCAATGACGTGTTTCCTTACTCATACCAGAGTCTATAAGGAGTAGAAATTCTACTTAATTCCATTGAAATAAAGAAACAGGAGAAGCAGCCTTGGAGCTATGGTTAACTCAACAAACACAGTATTTATTTCTATGCCCTACCTGAGTTCTTCCATTTTCAGTCTCTTTCAAGTGTTCTGTTCCCCAGTAAAATTAATCAAACGTCTTTCGTTGATTCATAAAGAGTTAAGATTTATGGGCTATAGGGCCTATTCAGAAGAGAATAATTTTCATTTTGAAAACTTGGGAATTCAAGAGCTAATAAAAGAGGTTTTACAAGCCAACATAAAATAGAAGTGGCATTTCCTACACTGAATATACGCTATGCTCATATGCACTGAACATACACTGTACATAGCATCCACCTTTGGCCTTGCTGTTTTTGTACTGGAGATAGAAAATCCCATAAAGAGTGTAAGTCCAATAATTAAATAAGTAGCAATTCACTGCCCTTTCATGAAACATAAAAGTTAGTTGGCTGTTGGATTTGACTCCTTGTCCTTGATTGAACAAAAGATGGAACTAACGTTACAGGAGAATTTTTTTCCCATTTGTTACAGTTATAATGAGGCCTGAATAACTTAGCTGTGGTGGTACACTTATGAGGTAATGTGTGTACACTAATGGGAAATGAGACCCCCAAGAGAAAATACTGGGTTAAAAATCAATAAGTTACAACTGAAAAAAAAGTTTGAAAAAATGGATTATTTTTTCCACTTGCAAACAGTTAGAGGCCTCAGGGCTTTTTTCTTTATAATAAAATGGTGTTCATCGTAACCCTTTACGCTAATGTCTATAAAGTAGGTACCAGCTATTAGAAAATACTAGGGAGAAGACTGCTATGCAGTTGTTGAAATGATGCTTTCCTGGAGCCACATTATTATTATTATTTTTTCATGGAAATATTGTTAGAGTACGACAAAATTATATACTCCAATTAGGATTGGGAAAGAAATTAGTTTAATTCATGAAGACATGCTACTGTCTATAATAAAATATATATTACTTAGTGTGTTGTTGCAAATAATATTTTTCCAGAATAGTAATTAATTCATGACCAGAATATAAATATCTGAAATTTGAACTTTCAGAAGATTATACACCTTTTTATGATAGATGTGATTTTGATTATGTATCAGAGAAAAACATTAATGTTCCTCTTCCATTTTAGTTTCCCACAAGCAACAAACCAAACGTTACTAGACAAGTTTAAGCGTCAGCATGAAGGGAATCTCTACATAGAATTTCCAACTGTAATGGAACCTGCCTTTATCATAAAACACTATGCTGGAAAAGTTAAATATGGTGTGAAGGTCTGTAACTTCATCTCTGCTAACAATTTAGTTTGAAGTATGTATTAATCCCTTTGGTTAACCGCTAAAAATCATGATAATGCCTAGTGATTGCCTTGCTGATTGAAAAAGTGCTAGTTTAGCTCCTGGATGATAGAAATGTTGTTTTAATTGCTACAAGTTTTCAATTTGTACTTGTTCTGAGTTTCTGTGTTGTTATACCTGGGCTTAGGAAATGTGTTAAATATATTTTATTTAAACCTCACTTGTTGTCTTTCTACTTAACATTATATTCAATTGCTTGTCCTTGTTCTGTTGGTTTGAATGAGACTGCTCCACATTTGAATGTGAATATGGAAGATGTGACTTGAAAATCTTGGGTCTTGGTTGAGCCTATCTGCATAGCAAGAGCACATACCCTATTTCCCATCTGGAGATGCCAGAACCTGAACCTTTTTCCTGCAAGCCATGTATTTTACCACTGAGCTGCTTGTTCTCAGTAAACAGTTGCAAGAGTTGGTTGAAGACACGGGAGTTTGATAGTGACCTAGTGAGAGAATGAGTTTAGATCTCAAGAGTCACCATCCAGGAAAGGTGATGAGATGTCCTTCATTGGGTATGTTCAGGCAGAGGATGAAGAGGCATCTGTTGGGAAGCTTTAAACTAGATTTCCGCACAAAGTAGAAGGTTTAATTCAATGGCCTGAATTACCTCTTCCAGTTCTAGGATAAAAATCAGGCAAGATCAGACAGCTTCGTATCTGAACAGTTCTAATTGAAAAAAAATGTTCTGAAAGTGCTGTATAAAATATTTAAAAGACAGAAGGAAAATAATAAGTCCCCTTTGGGGTGTCTGATTATATACAGTCATTCAATAAATAAGGGCTAAATTGAAAGGTGAAATGGGAATTGAAGAATAAGGCCATGCTAAGTTCTGCTTCTCTTATTCTTTCTCATCAGGATTTCCGGGAGAAAAATACAGACCATATGCGACCCGACATTGTTGCTCTCCTTAGGAGCAGCAAGAGTGCCTTTATCTGTGGAATGATAGGGATTGATCCTGTTTCTGTGTTTCGCTGGGCTGTCCTCAGAGCGTTCTTCAGAGCTGCGGTTGCCTTTAGGGCAGCTGGGCAGAAATATATTGAGAAGAAAACTGGTATGTGTCAAGTATGGTACTCTGTTCTCATAATCCTTCTTGGATCCTTCATAGTTGCTACATTTTTTTTTAACAACTTCTATTTTCCAATCTACTATTTTAAGAAATAGCCAAAAAGTTCTTTAAAATATTTGTTAAAAATATTCCAAAGATTTTGGTGTAAGAAAAATGAATAACATGTTATAAAGTATAAAGACTTAAGATTGTAAAAATTCAGGGTGATTTTTGAGTGTCTTTTTTGTTTTTGTTGAGAAGTACAACATGCAGAGAACATTTTAAGCTGTAGAATATTAGTAAATCTAACATCAGTATTCTACAGCTTAAAATGTTCTCTGCATGTTGTACTTCTCAACAAAAACAAAAAAGACACTCAAAATTAAATCTAATTCATGAGGGTGTTAGTTGGCTTGAATTTATTGTTTCCTTACTGTTTCCTAGAAGGGAGTTTGCTGGCTGCTTTGAACTTGAGTATAGCCATTTCCTTTCTCCGGTTTTCCAGAAAACTCCGGTTGTACTCTAATAAGCCCATTCTATAACCCAAAATAGATAAAACATTTTGATTAGATGAATGGGGGAGAAGGTTCAGAAACTAATTTTTATCAGTAATTGAGGATGGTTTCCTTAAGGTGCAGATAGCATTTTCTCCCATGTAGGCAAATTGGTAGGTAACTTCTTTTCTTTTCAAAGCTGAAAATGTATTTGTTTTAAAAATTGGCATTTTGGAGAGGATCACACAGGATGTATGGAGATCCTTTTGTATTGTACAGTTAGAATATGTAAACATTTACACAAAAGAGAATGTTTCAAACAAATCTTGAGCATTTCCATAGAGTGCACAGAATACAAATTTTGCAAGTATACTTATAAATGTATGTAGTAAAGCCTGTCAGCTGCTAATTTAGAAGCAGAGTAATACATTTTTGCATGAACATCTGGTGTGTGTGTTCTTTTTAATGAGTCTGTCATTACAAGCATGTGTTGTTTGCCAGTCATGTTTACGGAGCCATTGTTACAGAAAAGATTTGGTGGCCCGGGTGGTCCATGGGCTCAAAAATCAAGAACTACGGCTTTGCGCTACTTTCAGATTGGGATAAATATTCACGTGCACTTTCTCTCTTTCTCTGTATATGTACAGGAAATAGCTGTTTTGTTACGAGGATTTGTTGGGAAACTGCAGTTGACCCAAGTTTCTTGGTGTGGGTCCAAGTAGTAAAATTAGGTTTTCTTTCTTTCTTACAACTAATGGTAGTCATGTTTTATAGTTGTGTTCTCTTAACAAGAATTTTGGTAAGAAAAATGTCATATGGGAAGCAAATCTGATTCTGCTTTCAGGAGTTGGCCTGAGTCCCACATGTCTCTCTCATTAGTGGAAAGTACCAATGGTGCTAATGGATCCGGTGCCTAATATTTCAGCAGAAGTTGCAAGGTTTTGTTCTGAAGCCATACAATAAATAAATAAAAAACCAGCAGGTTTAGCCAGGCAAAATTCTGATAATGTATGCCATAAAGTTATTTATTTCCTCCATTTCATTTTTCCATACTATGCTTACGTGCACCCAACTAGATACTAGTTTCTTTAGTTTTTTCTCTCTCACACTCTTGGCCATAATAAAGTTTGTTCTGCTCTAATTTTGTCTATGGCACAATACAAGGAACATACCTTTTTAAATTCAGAGTTCCAATTGATAGATACTATGTTTTGTGAGAAAAAATATTACTTACTAATTACTGTCTTGATCACAAAGGAACTTAGCAACTGTGCTCCTCTCCTGTGGGTTTTTTCTGCTAAGAACCACTTTTTTAAACTATATACATAAAATGCTACTATCAGAATATATACTGATGAAAGTTGCCTTAGGAAAGAAGAACAATGTTGGGAAGGGGGTGGTTTTCAGCACAGAAGTGGCAAAGAATTCTTACTGCTTAATTCTTTCCTTGCCTGCCACTTTTCCTTTGAAAAATCTCTTCCTTCGAGAATTCATGTGTTTGGAATCAGGGATTTGTAAGCGTATATTCTGCAAAGGTGTACAGAAGTGTAAAGGAATTCTTAACTAGGTGCAAGCATCTTCTCCGGTAAAAATAGCCCTTCTCCAGGTTGCTTTTCCCTTGAACTGGCAGCTCTTGAAATTGAAATAAATGGGTTTGTATGTAGTGTACATAGGCATTGTTGTATACTTAGATTTCAGTGTCCATGTCTAGAAATACTAACATCAGTGCATGATACTTGACATCTCATTCCCATCTACTACTAAAAGAAATTACTTTACAGCCAAAGTCTAATCTAGTTACTGGTAGTGGTTCTGTGAATAAGTAAAACTGAATCTGTTTATAGCAGTGACTGCTCTGAAATCAAGAACATCTAAGGACTTTAACTGCAGTTGAGAGAACGTGATTTTAATTCTTGCATCTGACCTTGCATCTGATATGAACATTCTGTGTGCTGCTTTTACTATACATTTATCCTCCTCCTCCTTCACAAAATGTGTATATCTGATTTTATATTGTGTCAATGTAATCTCAAGGTTAGAAAGCTTTGTAAAAGATTGCCTGAAGGCTTTTAGAATTTTCCTCTAAAATCTACCTAAGGTAATTCAAAGCACAGATGGGAAGTATCTCATGCCCATGTCTAGTTTCGTTGTTGTTGCTATTCAGTGTGCAGTTGTGAAAACAGATTTGAGTTGAATATTAATATTAATTTGCAATGCTGCTTCTGAAGTACATGTGTTCTTATAGTATCCTTTTCCTATTTGTGCATTTGTGGTAAAACCTGAGAATTTTATAGTATCAATCAGATGTTATTGTCAGCAATGTGCTTAATCCACTGAGTTGTAAATAATATAATATATTATATTGGCAGGTTGTATCTTGATAGCTGAAGGTAATTTTTTTACATTCTTTTCTTTTCTATTTAAACTTATAGTAAGAAACAATCCATGAAAATCTAATGATAATTTCTCAAATAAGAGAGTCCAATTCTAACAGGAATATCAGATGATTAATTCCATAATCACTAACTTTCAAGATTTATAATAATTATAGTATAAAAAAATCATAGGTTTGGGCATGATTAGCACCCCTTGGATGTCTCTGATCTAGAATCGTATTCTTTTAAAATCTTTTTGTCTTCACCGTTTTGTCAGTATCGTGCTACAAACCTATTGTCTCTGGAATATGGTTCATCTTTCTCTTTTGTGCTGCTCGTGTTTCTGCCACTACAGATCTATTCCATTCCAAAGCCACAACAGCTGGGTTCACATTCCACACTGCACCATAAATGGCTCCGTTTCTGGCTTTATTGGGTTATATATTCTAGCCATTGTAGTTTGTAGTTTAAGATGATGTGTGAATCCGGCCAGTGATTTAACCAAGAGAAAAAAAATGCTGGAATTTGTACCATCAGTTGCCATTTCCAAATGGTATTAATTAAAGAGGGATCCTTTGAAGTATATTATCTATCAAACATGCAGGACAAATATACAGTAATTATGTCAGAAAGAGCCAGTTTGGTGTAGTGGTTAAAGGCACCAGGCTAGAAACCAGGAAACTCTGTATTCTAGTCCTGCCTTAGGCAAAAAACTAGCTGGGTGACTTTGGGTTAGTCCCTCTCTCTCACCCCCAGGAAGAAGGTGGCAGTGGCAAACCACTTCCAAAAATGTTGTCAAGAAAACTGCATGGGCTTGTCCAGGCAGTTGCTGGGAGTCAAGGCAGACTTGAGGCAATCCAAAGCTAGCTTTGTAGAGCCTGAGACAGCCAACATCAATGCTCTCAGAGCTCATAACAGTAGCAGCTCCTGCACTGTTGGGATCCTCTCTATTTTGGTCCCTAGATACATGAGAATTGTATACTTCATATTGAAAAGCCAGTCTTATATTAGTTGTACTGAAGGAATTTCAGTATTTTGTTTGCCTGCCTATCATTTGGTTTACTTTTTCCGACTTGTATTGGCTCTCATTTTGAGTCCTACCTGAAGGATTTATTGCAGATAAAGCATGCAGCATAAATTAGTCTAACATTTTATGTCTCAGTTGCAAAATTTGGCCTTTCCAGTATAGAATTGTAAGTCTATTGAATATGATTCTTGCAAGCCAAGAATTAGCAGACAATCAGTTACTGGAATTGGTGGCTGAGAGGGCCATGCGTTAAAGATGGCCTATTGAAGAGCACTATTGAAATGTATTATTGGTTTTGATAATCAGAAATTAATGCATTTATATCTGAGCTAATAACCCTATTAAGCATCAGACTGTATGATATACACATATTTGATTAAAATAAAGTACATGTTAAAATTTGCAGCACTGTTTCAGTGTTCTTTCTAGCTGATGAAAATAAGGTAGGCCAGGTAAAGTCATTTTAGCTACACTGTTACCTTTTCTGTACTTAAATTGCACTTGAAAGGCTCTAGGGTTTTCTTGACATTCCTTCAACAGAAGAATAACACACCCTGTCCATTCATCAGAATTGCTTGAAAGAGTGACCAGCCAGAAAGGAGCCATACATTTTGAAAAATTCTGTGTCAGTAAGGCATTGTCCGCACTGTTCTTGACTCTTCCTTGGTTTCTGCGTATGTAATCGTTCTCTTTTCTCCATGTTTTTGTTTTGCTTCCCAAAGGGCATGATGATGCGGTTTTGAAAAATGTGGATAGTTTTAGCTTTCTCCATCACCCAGTTCATCAGAGGAGCTTAGAGATCCTACAGAGATGCAAGGAGGAGAAGTACAGTAAGGCGCCGTGTACCACCATCTCTCTGACATGACCCTCACACACAGCAGGAAATGGAAACCAGGAGCAAGCTGTGTTAGCAAGGGTGGGCAGCCCTGCTCAGAATGTCCCAATACAGACCTTAAGTCATGTTAAATCAGTGTTTCTCAACTTGGGAACTTTAAGATGTGTGGACTTCAACTCCCAGAATTCTCCAGCCAGCCATGCTGAGAATTCTGGGAACTGAAGTCCAGACATCTTAAAGTTCCCAAGGTTGAGAAACACTGTGTTAAATGATAAACCAGGGAGAATTTGGAAGGTATTTTTAGTGCCACCCTACAGGGACTTTCTAGGCAATATGAGCATTAAAGATTAGCAGTTGATGCCCTGAACCTTTCCTTAATCCTAAACTCATCTTCCATATTTGAGCCATTTTGTCAAAGTAATTACTGATTTTTTCCAGGAAGATTGGCTCAAAATTCTTCTGCAGCAGTGGCGTTTAGAGTAAAGGAAGAATATGCTGAAAAGCACTAAAACTTTACTTATAGCCAGAATCTCTTAGCAGAATTTGACCTTATTTTCATTTCCTTTTTTCTTTTATGCAATAGCATTTACATAGGAATTTTTAAAAAACCGTCCTTTAAAGACTTTAGTGCAGCTTATATGAACCTGTAAGCTGTCAGAGAACACCTTTCATTCTAGAGAATGGCAAAGCTGCCCTTGGTCTCCATTTCCTTCTCCTCACTTCTGTTTGTTACATAATGAACTAGTCCTGCATGAAAGCCAGGCCCTTTGCCTTTGTTACTAATGATGGCTGGATTCCTGTTGTGGGAGGAGAAGGGGTCCAGCAGCATGAAACATAACCCCCTCTGCCCTAAAGAGTAGCGCATGGTGTTTCAGTGTAATAACTACATTGAGAGCCTACCAAAGGGTACCATGATGCTAGCTTGCTCATTAAACAGCTTTGCACATGCCATAACAAGATGATTTCATTGTAATGACCAGATGCATCATCGCTGCTCTTCAGAAAAGGGCAACTAAGTTTTATATCCAAAGTTTGCCTGACTCCTTGTATGGAAATGAATTCAGACTTTTGGTAAACACTTAGATGCATTGCCCCAGAAAGCCTGTTACACCTTTCAGTTACTTCTTTGAGTATAAAGATTTGTCACAAATGACATATTGCTGCTTATATTAATAAAGAAAATGCCCATCTCTCATGTATATCTTGAATATATGCTGGAGTACCATCTCCCACAAAGATGGGTACTCTGTGTGAAGATGATGTGGATGGTAAGTCTTGACTTAGAAGGATTTCTTTGCTTTTGAAAGGGGAACGGGGTGTGATTTGAGAGGGTTACTGTAGGGGGTTGACGTAACATTTTCTGGCTGTGTTTCTAATTCAAAAACAGGTCTGAGTGGAACTGCATAAGAATTGGTCTGCTAGTCCATATAAAAAAGTCCATCTAATCCAACATGGAGAGCTTGAAGCTAACAGTCTGATCAAGTTTTTCTGTATTTGATATTAAGTTAGATAAAATGCAAAGACCCAATTGTCGCTATGGTAAATAGCTACTGATCAAACTATTCATGAAAGTAAACTAGGCATCAGAGTTAGTAGCTATTGCCATACACTCTAATATCAAAACCCAGCAAGTTGTACAATATTTCATCTGAAAACATCCATCCTCCTGAGTCTATTCCTAATTAATCATTGAATTCTAGGGTTCAAGAAGGAGAAGTTCTGTATCACTTCTCACTCTGTTCCCAATCTTGAAAAACTTCACTGTGTCTCCCTCTTTCTTAGCTTTTCCTGAACCAGAAATTCCCAGTATTGCTTCAGTTACCTGAGTTCAGTCTTCCCCAGCCTGATGCCCCCCCAACTCCTCTATCACTTTGACAACAATTCTCAGCCCAGGCAGAAAGGGTTTTGGCTCCGCTGGCTTGGAGGGAAGAGAGTTGCTTGTAGGGTATCACTTTGGGAAAGACTTCTGGATTTGCTTTTTACTTTTTCTGGTTCTACAGCATCCTTTTTTGAGGTAGGGCAACCAGAGCTCTATAGGTTTAGTATAACAGTGTTAGGATACTGGCTATCTGACTCTGTTTTTGTACTTACACTGAAGTTGATTTTGATACTCAGTCTTCTAAAGTTGTTGGCTCTAATGACAAGGAAAATTCAGATACTACGAAGCTATTAATTTAACCATGGCGTTTCTGTGTAAAGTAATTACCTGTATTCTGCCAAGCTATGAAGCTTACAGTTTATTTGCTTCCTAGATTACAGAAAATTGGCTTTCCATGTGATTAAATGCATAGTGTGATAAATTGTGGTTGACAAAATGTGATGAGTTGCTACTCTGTGATCTTCTGCATACACCTATGGTTTGCTTCGGTTTTTACTATTTTGAAATAATCTCACGTCCTCTGCAAACTTAGCTGTGTCACTGACCACCACTGATTTCAGGTCCATGGACCCAGCATCAATATTTGCAGAGATCTTCCTTTTTGTTTCCTCCATGTAATCCCTTCTGGCTCCCCTATTAATAGACATTGGTTGATAAGAGAATCTGTCCCTAAATTCCTGATTTTGAATGTTCTTACAGCCTATTAATAATGTCCTTAATTAAAGTGTGCATGAACTACATTACTCATGCAATAGATAATACATGTTGGTTTAAAGGCTACAAAAGAAAATTGAGGTTATGTGTTAATTTTAAGGTGTGGAAGTGAGTACTTGCCAAGGAAAATATTACTATGCTGGTTTACTTAGATGAGTACAATAAAATTTAAAGCTAAAGTTTGAGTTTGTTGAATCTCTTCATGTAATAACATATTTTTGGTTATCACAGACTGATATGTACCTTTGCAGTTGCAGTTGTTACTAGTGAAAAGCTTGAGACAGAGAAAACAGTTACAACTCTGTCTCAGGGCTTTGTTTTGCTCTTCTGCTCAAGATCTTTGTAGTCAAAAATAAGCAGTAACGTTTGGCTGAAAAAATTCCATTTCAGTTGATACTTGCAAGTCTGTCCCATTTTGCACGTTTGCTTAGCTTTGCTAATTACTTCTGAGAGCAAGAAAGCTGTATGAAATTCACTGATTCTCAAAACTATAATCTTCCACTTTTTAATGTTAGGAAACGCCTTATATCAACAAAATCTGAAAATAATAGTAATTGTTGTTACTGTATAGTGTTGGGTGGTTCAAAGCATGTAATTCTTCAAAGAGTAAGTTAGTAGGATTGCTACCATAGTCGTTTCTAGAAATCTTTACAGCAACCATCTCTTTTCCCAGAATCGTGCAGCTATCCTCTGTAGCTACTATATGATCCCATGAAAACACACAGCTACTTTAGAGTTACAGACAGGGGCTATGTTAGCACCCTGCATTCTCCAAATCTGCTTTATGGAATCTGAAGTGCTGTTTCCCTGTGAACTAGTCTAGTACCAGAGATAAGAAGACGGCTTTCTTAAAGCCACCAAGTGAATGCGTGATGGAGGTGAAATTGGTACAGAAGCTTGTGGATTTTGTGTTCAGAAGGAACAATTGTTAAACAACGTTAAGATGGTAGTGTAAGCTTTCAGATAATAGAAACATTAGCCTTTCTAAAGCATGGTATACAATATTCGTGTATTTGGCTATTTTTAACTGAAGACAGAGAGGTTTGACTGGAATAAGTGCAGTCTTCTATTGGCTATTGATCAAGCAGATCTCCATAGAGATTTTGCTTCAGGCAGAAATGGAGAGACCAAAAATAGTGAAGTATGCTTGCTAGGGTCTGGTTGCTAAAGCCTTGCAGCAGTTGTGAATCATAGCATGTTAAAAAGGGACCACTCATAAAAATTGCTGTTGTTAGTAGCAGTAAGAGGCTTCATTTTGCAACAGGTTATGACTGTCATGTGGTCTGTATTTGCCAGATGATTAACAAATGTAGGTAATTGGGAGGGTGAAACAATTTTCAGATATTCTTAACATAGTTTGGAACTTTTTTCTTTCGTAAATTCTAACATGTATCTTAATTATGATGACCAATGCTTTTAATGCCAGGTGACTTTGACTGACAAAATCCCTTTGAGGTTTCCACCCCCTGCCTGAAAAAGAGATATGCATATATATTTAACAAGTTAAAATATGGCTTGTATGTAGGATTTCAAGTAGTTTTTATGGCAACTGACTAGAAAATGGTTTCCCTTATTTTTAGAAGCCTGTCAAATATATCACTTCACCTCACACCATATTAAAATCCTATTGTCTGCATGTTCCATTTTTAGCATATATTGCAACAATCCTTTTTTAAATTTGATCCAGTGAATTTCCTTCATGCAAAGTAGAGCGTTACATTTTTATTGCTTTACTGCTACAGGTATTGCTCGGAAACGTCCAAGAACACCCCTTTCTGATCTGCAGGGAGTTAACACTATTAACGAGAAAAGCCAGCGGTAAGTCAGTCAGTGAGAATGCTGAAGAAAGAGCTCTGTGTATGAAGCTATGACTGTGCTGCGTGATGTACTTCTCTTTTTAAATAACTGGCATTTTCTTTCCCATTCTCTGTGGGGGGAAAAAAAATAAAAGTGTACTACTTCCATACATTGCAGCGATGCATACGGAGTGTGGAATAGCAGGATGGGCCTCAGACAGAGCCGACTCTCCAGCCCCAGCAGTTTCCTTGACAAAGATGGGATATTTGTGAATTCAACTAACAGCAAGCTTTTGGAGCGCGCCCACGGCATTCTCATGTTAGTGAATATTTGTACTCTGTTCCAAAGGTGGCTTGGATAACAGTAGATACAGGATAAGTGAGGGTAAAAAAGGCCCCACTTTGTCCTCAGTATCTGAGGGGCATAGAATTATCAGTTGAAGAGCCTCAGCAGCATGGTGCATCTTAAAACAGGGTGAAGGTGTTGTTTTTTTAAAATAATAAAGCAGTAAAAGTCCTTGAGCTCTGCAAAAGATGCTAATATATACACTTGGAGTGTTAGAGAAAGGATGATCCAGATGTTGCTCTCCAGATGTTATCTTCTATAAGCCCTAACCAAAACAGGTAGAAGATGAGGGGAGTTGCAGTCCAACAATACCTTCAGGGCTGCAGGTTGCTCACCCCTACACTAGTGATTAATGTGGACTATGTTCCCATGGGATGCTATCAAATGAACATGGAAGCTACTAATGAGCTACTTCAGATAACTTTCACATCCTCATCCTGTCTTCAGGATCTGTCTCCAATAAGTCTGATATGTAGAGAAAAACTTTTAATGTAAGCTTGATCTCTTAGAATTTAAATTGAAAAAAAACAACACCATCTTCTACAGTTTCTCATTGTAATTTTATAAGTTTCATCACCTAATTCCTTTATATAGTGTAATTTCCTTAAAAGATGCAAATAAAATAACGGGGTGACTGTTTAGAAGATTTGCTTATTATGAAATATATGTTGTGTTCAGGATTATAATGTAGCTTGTCCCATGACGTTGGGTGGTTTGAAAAGCTTGGTATTTTTGACAGTTTGGTATGCTCTCAGATGTTAAAGGTATATAAGAAGAAATAAATCACATGAGCCCAGAGCTCATTCCAGACTTGTTTTGAGGCTTGGTGTTACATCCAAACCAAGCCTTTTTTGTCATGAAATATTTACAGACTAACAGTGTAATCCTACTCTAATTTGGCTCTTACCCTCCATAGGCGAAACAAGAACTTTAAAGTCAAGCCCAGCCTCCCAAAGGTGAGAGAATTCAGCTGCTTGGCTGAAAGCACTGCTAATGGATCTAGTTAAAGAGTTCCTTCTGGCATGACAGTCCTTCCTCATGTGATATAAAATAATACAGGAAACAGGTCCTGCAGGATGTATACAAATACCTATTCAAAATGTAGCATACACATTGTCTTTTCATTTGCTTACATGAGGATATTATCCATGTATAACTCCATGAACAAAGAATGCTTTTTCTCTTGTGGACGTAGTAAGTGTGCATGCATGTATGTGTGTATAAATATTTGTTGAATGTGCCCGAAATATGGCAACATACTTATCAATGAACAATACAAGGATAACTCTTATGCTGGTTAGCCTTCTTTGGGATCCGGGACACAAATGTGGGATGCAAGTTTGTTTGTAGCTCGGCGCTTAGTTGTATGCCTCCCTGCAGGGTCCTCCTCGTACTGATTTAAGCTTGAGTCCCTGCCAGTTTCTCACAAAGTTTTCTACTTCTCTGCTTCCTCAGCACTTGCTGGAGGTGAAATCGCTCAAGCACCTGACAAACCTGACTCTGCATGACCGTATCACAAAGTCTCTTCTCCATCTTCACAAGAAGAAGAAGCCCCCAAGCATCAGTGCACAGTTCCAGGTGACTTACGTGCTGTTCTTTGATTCAGGAAGTGTAAATTCAGGGGAAAAAAAACCCATCATCTTGGTCAGAAGTTTTCAAAACTTTTCGGGCTATGGAACCTGTTAGTTAGAAAAAAAAATTCCCAGAATCCCTAATTAAGAGGCAAAGCTCTAAGGATTAAAAATTGGCTTTTTTAAAAAAAAAGCTTTAGTTCCTCATGGACCCCATCAAATTGTCACAGAAGTCTTAAGTTTGAAAAACCCTGATATTTAGTCCTGGGTGGCTCTACTTTCAGAGAAAACGAAGGTTATTTTGGGTCTGGTTCGGTGACTAGATTTCAGTAAGAATAAGAGTGACTGGCCCAAAGTCACCCAGCTGCCTTTCATGCCTAAGGGAGGCCTAGAACTCACGGTCTCCTGGTTTCTAGGCCAGCGCCTTAACCATGACACCAAACTGCCTCTCTAAATATGCTAACCGAAGCTTACGGTTAAACATGAACAAATTTCAGAGCCTCTATTGCATCCTCCCTTTTTTCTCTATTGTTTGAACACAACTGCTGCTGGATGGTTTTGTTGTACTGTCTGCTTCTATTCTCACAAAGGAGAGATACAAATCTAAATAGTGATTGCCGAAGTCAGTGCTGTGTTTTGTTCTCCACTTCAGGCTTCACTTACCAAGTTGATGGAGACTCTTGGGCAGGCAGAGCCCTATTTTGTCAAATGCATTCGCTCCAATGCTGAGAAGGTAAACCTTTCCCCAATTTTAAGTGATTTGCAGCTAAAATACATTCAACTTGTGATTTGTCATAGAGCTGAAGATTAAAGAAAGCAGAATAAAATGCACTACCTAAAGCAGTCACAACACAAAGGCAGGTTAAAATAGCAAAGGAAAATATCAAAATGAGATATTAAATACAGCAAATAGTACTTGTGGATATAAAAGCTGTTTTAAGGCACAGCTTTAGGACAGTGCAGGTAATAATGTAGAAAAGTCAACTTTAAAATTCTAATTTTTGACATGCATTTAGTGAACCAATTTGCAGACTGAATAATTTCAGTGGGTTTAAAATGTCCCCTATTGTCTGCTGGATGAAAAAGTATTATTGAAGCAGTATTAATGTGGAATGTTCTGTGATTTTTTTCCAATTTGGCATAGCAGGCCTTAGTTTACAAAACTTTGAGTGCAGAGTTTGGGAGGGCGGATGGGAGGGTCATCTGGCTGTGAGAAATTGTGAATGGAGCAGAATTTTTTGTTAGACTCTAAACCTGCACATCTTTACGAAAAAGGAGGCAGTCTTGTGTCCAATGCCTGTTAGGCATATCAAGATACAATATTCCTGATTTCATAAGCTATGCCATTTACTTCCTCTTGCCTCTTTGTTGCTAAATATAGCGCAGGATTAATGTCTGCATAGGTGTTCATACTAAGATAGGCATTAAGCCAAGCTTGTAGATTTACTGCATATTTTGTTTTGAAATTGATGAAGTTTGGTGTCAGCAGTAATGTAGGCAAAACTGTACAACACTGTTAGGCTTAAAATGCGGGACGGTTTGCTGCTTTGTGAAACTGTGTAGGCTCCTTCATCTAAAAACATGCAAACCCAGAACTGAGTTAAGTTATCCATGCATAACTGCTTCCATGGGTGAGTTCGTTCAAATCATGTATTTTGCTTTTTCAGCTTCCCTTGAGGTTCAATGATAACTTGGTGCTTAGACAGCTGCGGTATACAGGAATGCTTGAGACAGTGCACATCCGGCAGTCGGGATATAGCTGTAAATACTCTTTCCAGGTTAGATTATTCTTTCTTGGTTCTCTGAAGGTTATGGTGGTGGTATAAAGGGTCTGAGAGCAGTTGAGTTGGCTGGAAAATAGTTTTGTTTAAATTTTGAAAAAATGTGACCTAAAGAAATATATGCCAGGTTGTTCCTGGAGTTATTTGTGAATCCAAATCTACTTCCAAATCTACAGAGTTGTGTGTGGCAGTATTTCTTGTGAGCTGCCTCAGTCCATTTGTATTTCTTAAAAGATTAAGAAATTAACAGGAATGTACTCAAATAAATGAATGAAGATACAGGAAGGTGAAGAACCCTCTGTGGCTATTCTTCTAGAGGAACATGATCCTGAAATGTGTTTGTGGGAGATGCACGTATCTTGAAATAAAGATATACATTGTGTTCACAAACCATCATGATAATCAGAGAGATGCTTTCACTGTTTCTGTTGCATTGGAGTTGGGCAGCCAATACATTTAAAATAATAATAAGAATTGGTCTTAGGAACTGAACTCCGTGCAGAGTGAGGGTCTCCACTGCATGCCTCTGTAAATGAATGATCAAACTAAGCATAAAATAGTCTGATTTTAAGGAGTTTTATTCCTTCATTTATTCCATATTTGTATTTGTATTTATCTTTATATTGAAGCTGTAATTCAGCTGTGACAGGCAGCTATGTAACATCCTTCTAACTTTTCAAAATATTTGGTTCCATTTTTATGTTTTACTTTTTTAGCCTTCCAAAACTTTGTTCTTAATATTCTTTGAGCTACTTTTCTTAAAAGAAAAGCTTTAAGTAACTACACAACATGAGTGTCCAGATAGGTGGGATGTGTGCGTGTGTGTGGGGGGGAACAAGGGGGCAAATGACATTACAAATGCTTATGCTACCAAACCTTTTAATGCTCTTAATGAAGACATACAACTTCACAAGTATACATTCTCCTAGAAATTTTTAATCTTTTCGTGGCTGATCACGTATCTGGAATGGAAATCCAACTGGATTTTTGTTTTGTTTTGAATGTTTTAGTCAGTAAGCTCATAACTTTTCAGGTCTCTGTAGTTCTTTTAGGTCTGTGTATTGAAAATGAGTTTATATACAAACAGTTTACTAACATGAGTTTTTTTATAATAAACTGACGTATGAAGAGTTTATAAATGTAACAATATGGTGATGGTGTGTCTAAATTTCCAGGATTTTATAGACCATTTCCATGTACTTCTCCCACGTGGCACTGTCCCATCTAAGCAGAATATTGAAGGCTTCTTCAGGAAAACAAAGACTAACCTAGATAGTTACCAAGTGGGGCGAACAATGGTAAGTTCCAAATACTGTTTCGTAGACAACTTTGAAAAGGATATTTTATTATGTTCTTTCCTCATATGCCTTTTTAAAAAAAAAAATCCTCTAGACTATAGACTGAGATAATTTCTATGACATAGATTTCAAAGATCCTACCTCTGAAGGATGATAACTTAATTCATCTCTCTGTAAAGAGAGGCTGGAAGAATCAGTGTGTTTCTTTTGACACATGTGCAGTGGCAGATATTTTCCTGAAAAAAACACGTCTGTGTGTGTGTGTCAGGTTGCTAATAGGGAAATTGAATGGCATTAATTGCAATTGTCCAATTATCCATTAGGTGTTCATGAAGGAACAGGGGCGACAGCTTTTACAAGGACTGTTGCACAAGGAAGTGTTGCGAAGGATTATCTTACTGGAGAGCTGGTTCCGGACTATGCTGTACAGGAGGCACTTCCTGAGCTTGAGGCAGGCTGCTGTGGTCATACAGGTGGGTATCAGTAGCCTGCTTTCTTAACTTTAAATCCTGAGGATGTTTGGCTTACTCTCAACACAGAAGCTGTTTCAGTGCAACAATTAGGCTGCTTTTACACAACACAGTTAAGCTAATTATTGAATGTATCCATTTTCTGTATTCATACATTGCAACAAACCTTAAACCAGCCTTCTTCAGAAGTGGAGAAGTTTATTCAATGTATTTATACTCTATGTAAGAAAATTACTTTCTTGTGTAGGATTCTAACTAACGTTTAATTGAATGTCTTTCTTCATGGTTATCCCCAGTACAAAATTCTTGGGTGGATTAGTATTTCTGTCCGTGTTGAAACACAAGCTTTAAAATGCTTGCAACCTGTAAAAATAAGGTTTTTGTACTTAGTTGAAATATCATAAATTTATAAATTAGTATTTAAGGGTAGAAGATTCTTTACAAGAGCTATTCAAGCTATTGGCTTCAAATAAAAGCTCATTATTGTGTCAGTAGGGTGGTGATTCTACTAGATTGTTTTCTAAGAAGTATTGGAAAATACTTGCTCATTTTTTAAAAATTCCCTGGGTAGCATTGCTGGCGTCGTTACCAGAAAAGAAAAGGAGCTAAAGCGGAAGAATCCCTGAACAATTCAGCCTTTTTAGACCAAGCTGCAGTGGTTCTTCAGGCATACTGGCGAGGTTACATGGCGAGGCGAAGGTTCCAGCAGATGCGGTTAGCGGGCTTCATTATCCAGAGCTCTTGGCGGGACTGCTTAAGGCGTAGGCATGCTGCAGCAACATCTATCCAGGCGCAATGGCGGAGCTACCGCATGAGGACTCTCTACAGGGCCAAGAGAAACAAAATAATTTTGTTGCAAGCAGCATACAGAGGCTACAAAGCACGACAGAGGTAACGCATGCACTGTTTTGGAATGGACGTACATGTCTAAATGAAAGAAGACCTTGGGAAGTATTGGGGCTAAGTAGTTGATGCAAGAGATGGGATGTGATTTACATAAACAGAACAAACAAATGCACTTGTTTACAGTTATGTTTCAGATGCGCCACATAAAATAGCTCTTGTACTGTAATGGTATGTGGGAAACACCTTGGGAGACGGCAAAGTATCCCTATTTTATGTGGCAGCATCTGAAACATAATTGTAAATGAGACAGCAGGAGATTTGTACTTTCAGACTTGCAAGATTCTGTTAATGTAGCCTTACAATAAAGTAGAA
Organism: Candoia aspera; assembly: GCF_035149785.1. Classification (NCBI taxonomy): domain Eukaryota; kingdom Metazoa; phylum Chordata; class Lepidosauria; order Squamata; family Candoiidae; genus Candoia; species Candoia aspera. The sequence goes on along the minus strand of NC_086165.1, from coordinate 7,706,732 downwards.
TTAGCTCATCTGGTCATGTTTCCTGTCTGGTCTACCTGGGAAGGCTGACATTTACCTATCTACATATTTACTTACTTTGTAAGTAAATTTGAGTGTTCTTACAATCACTGGTTCACTGCCCTCTAATCACCTGGTTTCCAATATGGTAATTTTTTTATTCATATGTATATAATTTTGTTCACTACAGTGTGTAGAATAAACCACTATTGCCTGGGTAAGCTGTAACTTATGGTTTATAAATCATAATGGCTAGATTCACATATTGCAGTAAACCAAAATCTCACACAGATATATTATTGCTTAGCACATGAACATAGCCCCTGTTAAATAAAGTTCTGAGGACAGATCATACTTCAAATGGTTAAACATATGCTTTGCATGTGGGAATGTCCATACTTTCAGTTAACATTGCTAATTAAGGATTCATTTAACAGTGCTAAAGAGGATATGAATTTATGAGCTACTAACACAATAGACCAGATTTGCATAATCTGGTGCTCTCAACATGTGTGGAACTGCAACTCCCATAATCAGTCAGTATAATCAGCCTTCACCACAGTCATTATCCATCATGTGTGGGGATGAGGATTGTAGTCCATACAGTCTTCCCCAACCTTGATACAATGGCCATTCTGTCTGGGGAATCCTAGGAGTTGAAATCACTCTTTCGAAAGGTACCTAAGCTGAGGAAGAGCTGTGTTAATAGATAGTACTACGGTTTGTGTAAAGCTTTGCAGTAAGTCCTGGTTTGTTTTAACAATAGTTGCAGACATGTCAGTTGTTACATTTATATAAACTGCACTGTAACAGAAAAAGATAGAACCTCTTTCATGATACATGAGGATATTTATGTTCTGCCATTAGTAAGATGTACTGACTGGAGAACTGAGGGATGTGTTTATTCCAGTGGGAATACTGAAAATATCCAAATAGCTTTATACATATTTGATGCTTCCTATTTAATAGGGGAAGTAGGATGGGAAGTTAATATTAATGGAAGAGAGTAAGAGATCATAATGAAGGGAAGTTTGACATATTTGCAGTCATCATATCTGTCCTCTTTCTCTACCTATTCATCTTTAAACAGGTTTACAACATTAAAAGAGCAGCAATTGAGTGAAGCATCACTAAAGAATAGACTAACAAGTAAAGGTGATAAATTAACACTAGGGTGTAGCTCAGATATTAAAGATTCAGACCCTTCTGAATGGGAAGATAGTTCATTTGAAAACAGAGTGAAAGCTGTAGAAGACTATAAATCAGTTACGGACAATAGAACAGACCTATCAACTTCGTTATATAAGCATCATGAGAGGGCCAACAGCCAGGGTGGAGTGAGCATGGAAGAGGAAGTTCTTGTAAGAGAAAGACCAAAGTCACTGGAAGATCTCAACCAAAAAAAAGGAGTTCGTGCAAAACGAGAGAGCCGGCGGATGCGCGAATTGGAACAAGCAATTTTTAGTTTGGAGTTGCTTAAAGTTCGATCAACAAGTGGAACTTCTCCATCGGAGGAGCATCATTTGTCCCCTGAGCTTGTTTCTGAAGGGATGCCCTCTCCTTGGAGAACTCCAGAGAGTAAAAGCTCTCAGGGAAGTCTAGAGAAGCTGAGCCGGGACCCCCTCTTACCTCAGGATCACAATATACATCCTAGAGAATCACTACCTGATAGTCCGAAATTTGATGATGATGATGATGATGATGATAAAGGCATCTCCAAATTTGCTGCCGCTGCTATAAATAGAAATGTATCAGAGAGAAAGAGGTCAATCTCAAGTTCTGAATTACCGGACCTCCTTGCTGCTAAAGAGCTGCCAGCTTGTGACTCTTATGGTGTTGTCTCCAACATGCGTACAAGAGAATCATTAATTTCTAGTAGTTTGCCTACATTTTATCTTCCACCACAAGACAAGCTGAAAGTTGGCTATTCAGTGAGAGGCAATAACCTAAGAAACAAACAAATGGAAATGGGGAGCAATTTTTTTCCCCCAGAAACGAAAAAGAATGTTCAGCTGGAAAGGGCAAGACGGAGTACAGCCTTACCTGAGGATGGCCAAATTTCCTGCAGCAGAGAATTCCCAACTCCGACAGCTGCAGAAGTGCATCTTTCTGATACAGTTATCCAAAAGTTGGAGAAGCTAAATGTTGAGAAAGAAGAACGCCAGAAACGAAAGCAGATGCAGAATGAAAAAGAAATGATGGCACAAATACGACAGCAGACGGAAATTTTGGGGAAGCAGTGTAAAGTTTTTGAAGAGCTTCAGAGACAAGAGAATGAACAGAACAGGATTCGGGACTCTTGCCATGGGACCCCTCTCGCGTCGCCCAAGAGAATGGACCGGGCTCAGTCTCTACTCATCACAAATCCTCAAGACAATCTTGCAGCAAATACAGAAGCCACCTCATCAGTGGACCTTAAATCTCTTACTGGCCCCAAAAAAGGAACTCCCCCTACTTCCCAGATGGTCCAGAAGGAAAAGACTATCCTCAAGGTCTCAGAAAAAAAGGAAGGTCAGACCCCAGTCATCCCGGAATCTGCTGGAACAGATTGGTTGAATTTGCAAATGGGTGCTGAGCCTCAGGAAAATGTGAGCAGTCTACCCGCAAGGGAGAAGCGGTTCAGATTGCCTCGGATGTCTAGCCAGGGCATGGAAAGCTCTTCTAAGGAAACCAGAGTTGGTTCCATTTTCTTTACACCAAAGGATAGTCATTTGGGCAATACGTGAGTACCATAATGGATGCGTGTACTTTACATTTCCATGAAACTGCTACATAAGTCTTCCTTGAAAATAGCAGCCTTGGAAGAAGAAGAGAGAAAGAGAGAGAGGAAGTTCCCAGAGTGTCAAGGCTTCATAGGTAGCCTGGTTGTAAATCTCTTTCTCTCTCTCTCTTTCTCAAAGTGTAGATAAGTGCCTTTGTTGCATAGAATTAGGAAATCGTACATACACAGGCATTCTGAATATAGTGACACACAGGAAATCTGCCCTATATTTCTGTCAGTCCCAAGGTTCAAATCCTGGGTCTCTTCCTCCTGTCTTTTCGAATTAACAGACTTTTGGCTGCTCTTTTCTTGGCCTCGAATTTCTCTGCCATCAGTCCAATGTTTACAAAACAGCTGGCTGGCATGAAAAACAGGGGCTCCCACTTTGCTGGCTTCAACCCTTACAAATAAAAAAATATAGATATGAGTATCAATTGAACTCTCAGTAAAATACATACAGAATTGTGAATATCTTATGAATATCTGATACAAACTGTGTGCAACTTCTGATTCTTTTAAGCTCAAAATATTGACCACCCATTCTCTAGAACATTGAACCAAATAGCAGCAAAATTACAAGACACTGGTTTTGCAGTTCTAGGGAAACCCAATGCAATATCTCTGTAGGGAGTTGATCACTGCTTTCCCATACTATTTATTTTTGACTGTCTGTAGTCTACTTCAAGTCAGTCTGCAATCATTTTGTTTTTTTAGCTTTAACAAAGAATCTTCATCACCTCTGCTTCTTCCAAAAGAAGAACAAAAAAAGCCACTGAAGCTTCCCAAAACAGATAGAGGAGAGGTAAGAAACATACTTTTTCACCAGTAAGTCATTTATTTCTCTTCCAAAATCATCAGTACTGTTAACATGAGATGAACTGTAGGAAGGAGTATAGGGTTTCATCAGCTGGAAAGCAGATGTAAGATCGAAGAGTGCTACACCACAGTGCTTTTTTGTACTGTGGACCTAGTTTTTATGTGGTAGCAAATCTGTTTCTCAGCTGTATGCTTCAGATTGTAGGCAGGGGTTCCCATAATTGAGTGTTTGTTCAAACAAGCACTGTATATAGAAAACTAGGGAGAATCTAGTTGAATACCTTCTCTCTGGCATCAGATTGTCTAGATTTTGTGCCAGGGGAATCTCCACTTGCATTTTAACATGCCGCTCAGCCACAGCTTTGCCACTTCAGTGTGAACCAGGTCCTGTTCTGCCTGAACTGGCTCATCGTTTAAACTATATTAAAGGCAATGATGGCATCATTCCTACTTTTCCTGTGTTTTCATTTCTGCTGTCCATCCTTTTTTGTTGAGAACCAACTTACTTTGTTGTCTAAACAAATGTTGCACTTGGAAGATTTTTTTTTAATCCTTATGGTTCCATGTTCCTTATCCTTGACTTGTATTTTTTGTTTGTTCATTTCATATCATCTGTTTTATCATTTGGTATCAAGCAGGTTGCCCGACCAGTCCATAAAAAGAAAGCCCGCATGGCACGGACCCGCTCGAATTTCTTGACTAGAGGTGCTTTTGCTGATTGGGAGGGGGATACAGAGGAAGAGGATTGTGATGACAATCTTGAATTCCTTCTCTCCTTTGAGCATCCTCCTCACCTTGAGCCTGGTTGTGCAGTCAGGCTTGGGCAGCCCTGTCATAGTGACTCTGAAATGGTAATATATTCAACAAGCAGTTGTATGGGAGCATTTCTTGGCTAACCCTTGGCAGTACTGACATCTTCTGCTGCTGTTTCTCCCATCCTGTAACGGTATTATTGGATGGGTAACCTCTAAGAACACAGTCACCCAGGGCTGATGCCTCCCGATGTCAAAGTTTAGGTAGCGTTTTAGAATATCTGTAGCAATTGTTTCTTCAGTAGGGCCCTGCAATTATAATTCCCATAATCCCCTTCCTCTGATGCACTGAATTAGAGGATGTAGAGCTGGAGAAGGCTGAATAGCTATTGTATGTCTCAGTTCACCAGTTTCTAACCTTCCATCCTATTTTTAAAACAGGTAGAAGATAGAACCACCCTAGACTATCTTGGGATGAAATGCAGTCTTGAGTTGGGCAGTCAGAAATATGTCTGGTCTAGTAACACAGGCAGATAATTTCAACAGTGATTTTTTTTTTAATTTTAGTATCTGTTGCAGAAAAGGAAACCATTTTGTAAGCGATAAATCTCTTATTGTTCAATGGGAGTTCTAGCCTCTGCACAGGAGAGTAGAAACGGTTTTTCTAAAATGGGTGAAGATAGTTCCCAAATGCCTTTTAACTGAACAGAATACCATTAATGAGACACTGGAGCAAATTCCCTCAGATAGATATCTGGACTTCAATACCCTTCTTAATGGCATTTCCTATGGAAGTACCATTGAATATTTTTCTGGATTTCCTGGAGCTCAAGCTCATAAATTGGGTCCGCAACTGAAGCTGTGGGAAGAATCTAAAGCTTTGAAGTGCATCTCAGTCCAGCAGAAAATATGTGACAACCTTTTTCATGTGAGGTTTCAGTGCTGATATTTTATTAAAGCAATCCTCTTTCGAAATCCATGTTCATGTATACAAGCTGTAGCTGCAAGCCTGAAATTCTCAAACTAGGTTTGATTTTTGCTGGAATGTCTTGTCTTAGTTTGAGACAGCTGGTGCTCTGTCCCTTGGAATAGGTAAGCAGGAAGACTTAAGTTTAAATGCTAGTTTGATATGGCTCATACATCATGCATCTCAGAATTCACACTGCCCTGCTTCAAAAGACTGTACGTAATTTTTAGTTTATAGACCATAAGGATATTTCCACATTGTTGTCAGGCCTCCCAGATAATAGCATTGCATGCCAGGTATGCAGGACATTGATTGATCTTAAAGTCCAACTGCCCAGAGTCCCTCCTTGTGGGGGAGATGGGCGGTGATAAATTTGATAAATAAAATCAATCAATCAATCTACCATTTTTCTCCAATATGGTACCCTGATGCTGGATGGATAGATGGGAGTTGTAGTGCAGGACATCAGGAATATACTGTACTTGACTAACCTTTTATACCGCCCGTATACAGAATATCTCAGAATAGTATACAGTAGATTTCGACAGCAATTTAAAATATAAGGGATACAATAATTGATACATTTTTAATCATAGACAACACAGTTGCTACCTCTTCCTTTTTGTCTTTCCTCCCTTGATATGCAGACAAGAACAACGGTAAATTTCCTGGATTTCGTAGTGGGTGAGTCCCTAAGGCAGTGTTTCTCAACCTCAGCAAATTTAAGATGGGTGGACTTCACCTCCCAGAATTCCCCCAGCCAGCCATGACCTAAGAGATGAGTTTTACTAGAACCATTACTAGGACCATCCATGTAAGCAGGAGAGGAGGAGCCAATATAAACAACACCCAAACCCACCGAAAAGATTCCGTGGCCAGCGGTTTCAAAATCCATTAAAAATTCAAGCAGAAACAGCAGTCATATTTATTCTGTCTCATGCCATAAAATGTCGGGGAAGGTTGCACTAAAGAATGTGAGAAAGGCTGAGTAAAATTTTCAGCTCACTACATGGGACTCTTTAGTTCTCTTTAGTTCCCTTTCCTGCTTGCTTAAGAGATTTGTCACTCACATTGAGATGCTTAAGAACGTACCAGATAATGTTTGCATTGAATTCATTTTACTTAGGAAGGCTCCAAAAATCCTTTCATGTAGAAATGGTGAGGCAAGGGAGAATGTGCTGTGTTCTTGGAGGTTACAGTACTGTTTCCACCAACAGTAAATAGTTTCAGACTGGGAATTGGTTGAGATTAAAGGCGCTGGCTTCACTGAACTCTCTCCTCAAAAGGGGCCTCATCCCTGCCACTTTTCAAAACACTCTGTTGATTCTCCTGCCACCATTTAACAGATGTCATTTGCATGCAAATAGCCCTAGATCTTCACTTACTTTGCATCCTTTCTCCTTCCATGCTACTCTGGGTGCTCCATCAGCTTTTTCACTAGCACACACACCTATTTGCACCTGCATGCACACTCAAGCTCTGCTTTTTAAGTTTATGCTGAATTTCATGACCACTGTTACATATGAATGGTAAATTATAGATGTCTATGTATGTATGCTTGGATATGTAATATTGCTCAAATGTGTTTAAAATTGTCATCTATCTTTTGTTTAAGGGTTTTTTGTTTTGCTTTGCTTTGCTTTGCCTTTCCATCTTAGTTGTTTGGAACAGAATATAAACTGTGTTGTTAGACTGATAAATTTTCCTGCAGCTCATTAGTGTTCAGAAAATTAATAGCTAGTATTTGCAGAGGCTGTTTTTAATCAGGTCACACTGGTGCATATTTTGAGCACATGAACATGAAGGTTATTTATTCTGAGCTTTCAGCACAAGAGGCGCGTCAGTTAAGGAGCTCTCCTTTGCACACAGGGTTGATTAATGTCACGAGGGAGAGGAAATGGGTTATCACCTCCACACCAGTTGTGGGTGAACAAAAGCTCTGCAAGTCACTGTTTTTGCCATTTTTTGCACGTTGTTCATTGTCTCTGAGTACATTACTGTACGCTTGGCATTGATTTTTCTTTTTCATTATTGAATGCCAGCCACTCTGCTGCTGGCTAGCTGACCAGTTGGCCTGGATGAGGCCAGGCAGGAAGGTTAGAATGATTGCCACTATTCCAATTGGTTCATGCCCAGAGCTGAATATTGCAGAGCAAAGGGGCACAGCATTTTTTTTTAAAAAAAGAACCTGAAATATTTTGAATTCATTAGCCTTCTGGCCTGCTGTTATAACTGGTCTGGATTTTGCTTTTTTTTTCCAGTAACGTAACTGAAACAGGTCTCAAATCCACTCGTCTAAGAAGAGAAAGAGGGTATAGATATTTTTAAAAAATCTTTATGGAGGTATAGCTCCCAAATTATCTTCAGTATGCAGAGGAATTTGGAGGTTATGCTGTTCCTGCTACTATGCCTGTTGAATGCAGTTAGAGAGAGACATGCAGGGGTTACAATTCATCTTTTAACAAAAAGGAAAATGGATTGTATTTGACTTTTTTTTTTTTGCAAGTAAGCCAGGAAAATAAAAACAGCTATAAGGAGTTACTCTTTTTTGTTGGAATAAAGAGAACAAATGAGGTTTATCCAAGTTATAATGAGTGAGGTTGAAGCATAGCTGCAAAAGATGTAAGAGTGCATTATAACTTGGTTTCCCAGATGGGTCTGTGGAGCCATTTCTAGCGGATGCTTTTTTCCCTTTGTTTGTCAGGGGTTTTTTGTTCTTTTTTTTTTTTTTTTGGTGAATTGTATTTTTCAACATTTGACCAGTTGTAGAACTCTAAAAAGACTTTTATTAGAAGCTGTTTCCTTTGCATTAACCAGTACTGCTTTTCCAATGGATATGTGCCAGATCCTGCCATGTACTTGAACTGTCAGCATTCCCCACTGAGATGAAATCACATCTGGAGGGCAGTAGCTCGCAGTCCCCTTTCTGTTCTAGCAAATTCAGCATAACCTTTTATGTGAAAAATATATTTAGATGAAATACCATCCTCAGTATTATCACTGTATCCTGTTTGTAAGGGATTAATTACATTTGAAAATGGAAAGCAGTTGATCTTTGAGAAGTGGAATATAATAAATCTCTCATGCTTCTTGTTTTCTTTTTGAGCTGTCCTTTTTTCTGAAAGTTTACTACTCATGTGTATTTTGAATGATTATGTGCCATCAAGTCAGTGTTGACTCTTAGCAACCACATAGATAGATTTTCTCCATGATGATCTGTTCCTAACCTGGTTCTTCAGGTGTTCCAGCAGTGTCTCATGTATATAAATTTCCATATTGTTTATGTTTATAAATAGGATTGCCCCTCTGAACACTTTTTTATATATGGATTTTTTAATATATATAGAAAACTGCTTTATACCAAGTCAAACCTGTAGCTACTTCAGTGTCACCTACAATAGCTAACAGCAACTCTCCAGATTTTTATATGAGGTTCTTTTCCAGCTTTACCCAAAGTTGCTGGGGTCAACCCTTCTGCAAAAGTAACCTGCCAATGAAGTCCCAGTCTTTTTAAAGAAAAAAAGATGAAAATATTTATTTTGGATCTAGGGCTGTTATAGGAACAGGAAATTCAAGGCCTTCGGCATAATTTGTGGACAGCTCCAGCTCTCCATCCCATTTCATTGTCTTCAACCCTCATTCATTCTCAACCAAAAACACAATTTCCAATAAAGACCTTACCTGTTTTCACAGAAAAGGTCATATAACAAGCCTTTCTGTTGTAACAGCACCTTAGTGCGTGAGAAATTTTAAGTGGAGACAACATTCACCAACTAGCAGTCTCCATGAATACATCAAAGAGAATATTATTTTTAAAGAATCAAACAGTACTTCAAACAGACTTTTTCTGAATTACAGGAGCCAGGTTTCTTAGGAATACAGTCCATAACTGCCATTTCATCAACGCATATTTTTATTCAAAAGCCCATTTGTTTTGCTTTGAAATTTTATATTAACATCTTGCTATTCTTCCCAGTATTGATTTTCTGAACTAATAATGACAGCATGTTGTGCTGCATCTTCTAGTCTCTGGCTTTAATCTGTAGCAATCAAGCAGAAGGGAAATCAAGTCAGATTAAAAACATCTTTTCCATAGTGAGTGTTTTTCTTTCTCGCAGCTTAAATATTGAAAGCACTGTATAGGTTGATTGTGTCTCCTTACAATATCAAAAGATACTGCCAGCATTAAAGTATTTGTTACCTTTGAAATTACTGCAGATGTTACAGCGTTCTGCATCAAACGAAGGCCAAGCAAAGCTTCACAAAACAATGTCTCAAGGAGAGATTGGCAAACTGGCAGTTGCCCAGAAGATTGTAGCCATGGACGGAAGGTATAAATTCTCCAACAAGAAAAAAAAGAGCAAGCCTGAATTAAACATGATTCGGGGGGTTTTCCTTAGCAATTTTTTAGAATTCACTAAACCTTTAGCACCTATTTTGCTCAAAATTCTGTTATGGGTTGGAGATGACAGCAGTGCTTGTTTAAAATTATTTGGGAAATAAATGGATTTCTCCATTTCTTGCAGTGATTGAGAGTACAATGGCTGGAGAAAAAAGGAAGCAATAGTTAGAATATTCAACCTGTGGCTACTAGGATTTTGCTCAACATATATTCCATAAAATCAGTCTGAATTCATATGAGATGGACCCAAATGAACTGAAGTATAGAATAGTTTATCATACATTTTATAATATGTCAATTTTATTTTTCCATATATAGATATATTTTTGCAGAGAAATTTTTGACAAGCAACTAGCACGTTTTTGTGGCTCTATTTAATTCAGTATAGAAAGCAGTTATGACAAATGAATAGTTGGCAGTTTTGAAAGACTGAGAAGCAGATTCATGACATTGCAGAGTTTGAACCTGTCAGCATAAAAAGATCAAATGTAGCTGTGTCAAGTCAGCAGTAAAATAACAATGGAAATGATAGTAGTAGTAGTAGTAGTAATGATAATATTGAAAACTAACTTTCCTGTAATTTTTAAAAACTCATAATACTGTAAGGGGAGAATTTCTGCTCAAGGAGTAAGAGAAGGAAAAATACAGATCATTGGTACTTAGTCTTGGATTGCCTGCCTACCATAATAGTGCTATCACTAGGAAGGTGGGTGTGTGTTCACACATATTACATCAACTAATGCAAAAATCTGAGACCAGTGCAAATTGAACCCTCACTGATGAGAGATCTCCCTGCTGCCTGTTGATTTTATATTAGAGCCAGTTCAAATACAAATAGACAAGATCAGGAGACAAGATTACCTGCATTTTAAAACTAGTCCCATATTTTAACCATACATTTTCCCTCTAATATAGGATTGTTTGAAAATGGGGATGTCATGAACCAAATCTCCTATTAAAAGGTGGTGTATCAGTCCCATATGCTCTGAATGATGCATCTTTAAAATGGATTTTCTTGATCCATCTGAGATAGTACAGATTGGAACGAATTGGGTTAACAATTTTTCTTAAGGGGCAAGAGAGGAAACTTGCATGGCAGTAAGGAGACCTGGATAAAATAGTCATCGTGACTTGAGGCATCTTCTCTTCCCATTTGTCATTTAGTAGACCTCAAAGAGCCAAGATGAGATTTTGGGGGAAAGGAAGGCAGGGGGAGAAGAAAGCAAGCAGGGAGAAGCTTGCTACCCAGTCAGAGCTGTTGGAACTGTATCCTGACCAAGATGCACCAAGAAGAGAGATGATTCCAGGTCTACAGCTTGAGGAAGGTAAAACTGGCAGTTTCATACCAATGTCAAGTAGAGAGTTGATAAGGAAATGTGTTGCTTCTGCATGTTGCAGAGAGAAAAATTAGGTGGTAAATCAGGGCTTCATAGGTGTGAGGACTGGCTGGGCAAATCACTTTTGTTACTTATCTTGGCTGTTATAGAATCATAGAGTGGGAAAAGAGCTCAAAATGCAACCTCCTGCTTTGTGAATACATACAATACTTTATCGGTGCTTGATCAGTTGCTTGACTTGACGGTCATGTCCAGCATATGAATAATCTTCTGGTTCTTCTACACTTCATCAGAAATCCAGGAAAGCAAAAGACTAGTGAATTTATCCTTACTGTCTGGCGGAAGTCATTGTTCCAAGAGGTTCCAGGCACGTAGTGCAGAGTTCTCATTTGAGAGCTGATAGTCCAATTTGCCTGGAATCCTAAATTTTCTAGGATTTCCCTACAGTGCTAGGGGAATCCCATGCATGTATACAGGAGCTGTTTCTATCCATTATGCTCCACACACCTAAAGAAGCAAAAGATTGGGACCTCGGTGTTTTCAGTTTCCCTGTTTCCTGACTGGGAAAATGGCTCTGCTTGTTCTTCTCAGTGGAGTTCTTAACAAAACCTGCATTTCTTTGCACATGTAGAGCTGACTCCTCCAAGGAGTCCTGAACTGTCGGGCATTTATCGAAGGGAATGTAAAGAAAACAAAGAGCCATCTCCAAAGGTGAAGCGGAAGCGCAGCCTGAAAATCAGCAATGTAACTATGGAACCTGCACAATGGCAGAACGATGCTCTTCAGATCATAACAAGTGCTAGTGACTTGAAAAGCATGGACGAGTTCCTCTTGAAAAAGGTAACCTATATTTAGAAATGACCATGTCAAGGGTGATGTGTTCCATGCTATATACCTAAATCTGCAGCTTTACCAGCTAAGTATACTTACTGGCTTTCAGTCTGAACAAGGGATAATATTGTTGCCTTCATGGGCTGATTTTATGGACTTCATGGAAGCATCTGGCTGACCTTTATCTACTGTATTTTTGTCCCGTTTGTCAAGCAACTCTTGTATATGAAGCAACAAAGCTTAGTTAAAAGGGAAATAGGTCCTGCCTCTTTGAAACGCAAACCAACAAGGCACACACAAGAGATGGGAAGGCAAGTACAAAAAAAAAGGAAAAGGAAAAGAAGAGAACTCAGTTCTTCAAGGCTAAGATGGAATGAAATACCAGCCCTAAGTAGGACTGATTTTCCCTTGCCATTCTTGAATAGCAGTTCATAGTCCAGTGGTCATCTTGCCTCTGAATAAATCTGGAATGTATTGCCTTTTATTCCTGGTGGAAATGTCTGGAGAAATTTTAATGTTCTGCCTGGCACAGGAGAATAAAGCATGTTTGTTACTGCTGTAAGTTCTTTGGGCCAACTTTGTCAACATCTGGACCCAGGACAGTCAAAGTTCTGGACCCACCATAATCAAGCGGAATACTATTTAGGTCATTAAATTAAATAGGGTTGCCTTACAAATAGTTACCAATGGTAGCCGTCTTACTAGTGTCTGGGAAATTGTGTGCTTGATCTGCATCGTGGAATCTGTCACAAGGTAAGTTTTGAAAAATTGTCTGATTTCATTCTGTGGTTTTCAGATGAATGATTTGGATAGCGAAGACTGTAAGAAGGACACTCTTGTGGATGTGGTATTTAAAAAGGCTTTGAAAGAATTCCGACAAAATATCTTCAGTTTCTACTCTTCTGCATTGGCAGTAAGTTACATGGCTACTCATGTTTTAAAATAAAGTACTACAGGTGGGAGTTCCTGGTGCAGCCAAACTGTGCAGAAACAGCCCTTGATGTTTGGGGAAATGATTATTTACTCTAATAATACATTGGGTTTCATAGAAGAACTTCTGATGTTTCTGCTTCTTCTTGTTGTCATTATCATAGTATATCATGTAACAGCAAGAACCTTTGTTTCTGCTTTTGGGAAGAAAAGAGGAAGAAATACAGGGCTAGAAAGTTCAACTGGGTGCGTTTCAGGAAGATGCTTCTTCATGCAGTACAAAAAAAAATTGTCTCATCCTCCAAATAATAGTGAACGGGATGAAGAATGAAAGGAAATGAGTCATTTGTTTAATGAAATCAGTAAGAGTGGTTCAAGCAAGTATCATAGGAAGTGTGATTATGACGATACAGAGATGGAACACATCAGGTGCCACTCAGAGCTGTGCAAATTGGGGAGTTCATGCAATGCATTTTTATAGTGCCAACTTCCTCAAGCTCATATAAAGCAACGCATACTCTGGGGTAATATTCTGAATCCAGAATTGGGGCACAACGCCTTTCCTGCCTGTTCTGTCACCATGCAAAGAAGGAAAGACCCATGCTTGTGTTGTTGAAATCTAGGCAAAAAGCCACTGTTACCTGCCTTTTCCATCATTTGAGTTTAGTACTGTGGTTATGTTTTTTCTTTGGATATTAATTTTTATTTGTTATAAATATTTTAATACATTTCTGCCCTGTTTTTAGAACATTCACAGTGTTCATTTCTTCATGTTTTAATAGATGGGTGATGGGAAGAGCATCCGCTACAAGGACCTTTATGCACTGTTTGAACAGATTCTAGAGAAAACCATGAAGCTTGAACAGAGGAACTGGAGTGAATCCCCCGTACGGGTCTGGGTCAATACATTTAAGGTGTTTCTGGATGAATACATGACAGAGTATATGCCTCTGGATTATTCTGCTTCGAAGGTAAACTAGTCTGCCACAACCTCATATTACATCCCATTGGCAGAAGGACAACGTTCTAGTTGTCCTGTGAAGAAGGACATTGGTTCCTGCCACATTAGCTCAAGCTACATGCATGATGTTTTTAATGCTACTTCACAATATAATTTCCTTGCCTCTTGTTACTAACCAACAGAATTTGAAAGGCTGGCTTGCAATAATGTATAACAAGTTTTATGATCACAAAGCATAATGTGCTGTTGGAAATGAGCTTTTCTTTCATTTGAAGTAACCTGAATGCACATGTACCATTCTGTTCTAAAAAGGCCTACAGTGGAGAAAAACGTAACAAACCATAATTGTATGTCTGTATATACATGCATAGTTTAAGGCTTATGTTCTCAAAGAAACTGAAGTACAGTATGTTGGAGAGAGCCGGCAGCTTAGAAAAATATGCAGAAGCATAGTGGTTAGTAATAAGCCATAGAGGGGACTACTATAGGCCATTCTGCTAGTCACGCAAAATAGGTTAATATCGCCTTCCAAATACCCCTGTTCCTGCCAGAAGCCATGACAGCAGAATTCTACTTGGCACTTGTTAGCTCTCTCGGTTCTGGCTCTGGAGTGCCAGCATAATGAAATATTGAATGTTATAGGAATATCTTGGGCAAGGGAAGAAGCAGTAGATGAGATAAGAAAAGTCCATCTGATTTTAATAGCTCCTTGAATTGCTTTGTAAACAAACAAAGATTATATAAGAAGACAGAATTAAACTTGCAAATGGAAGCAAAGTATTCCCAAAACTACTGAACTGTTTTATTTTGTTTCTCATTGTTTTAGGTGACAAAAACAGAAAGGAAGAAGAGACGAAAGAAGGAAGCAGATATTGTAAGTTGAAATACTTCTTTTAATGTGAAGAGAGTTATTAGAAATTATATAGGCATATATTATGTTCTGTATGTCTAAATGTTTGCAGCAAGTGCGAGAATTCTCTGTTGGCATTTAATGAAGTTAACTTCCTGATGCTTTGCCACTTTTTGAGACAGGATAAGATAGGCTGGGATGGATCGTGAGTCTGATTAAGAAGGACATAATGATATGTTATATTTTTGATATCTGAAAATTACAGTAAGCAACTTTCATTGTTGAAACGGAAGGTTTGGTAGAAGTTCAAGGAATGAATGTAATGCATGACATTCTTGAACCTTCTGAGAATTAAGCAGTCAGTGTTGCCAAGAATGCCCTTCCAGCATTCCAGCCAATTTTATTTTATTTTTTTTGAATTTTGAATTAGCAGCTGTATGAAATACTTTCGTGCAGAACGGTAAATATTCAGATTATTTTCAACTGCTGTTAAATGTTAAATTGCTTTTTCTGTTGTTGTTACTAGGTAGAAGAACATAATGGCCACATTTTTAAGGCTACTCAATATAGCATCCCTACCTACTGCGAATTCTGTTCCTCCTTGATATGGATCATGGACAGGGCCTCTGTTTGCAAATGTAAGTGTGAACTGTTAATTCTCATGCACTCTATTTCTTCCTCTTCTTTCTTACATTTTCTCTCCTTAGAATATTGTTAGCTCCTTTAGTCTTTATTCAAATGTCATGCCAAATACAGAGCGGCCAATAGTAACTATTGTATTATACTTTTAATTTTTAATTATAACTTTGGAACCAGAGGAGACTATATTATATGAAGTGCCAAATCTGTATAGAGAAGCATTGTGCTTTAGTCTGCTACATTCCACAGCCCTATTATGCCCTCACTCTTGCCTTGTCCACATGATGGGGATGAATTAGGTTAAAACTGGCACAGGTTTTACAGGTTCCACAATGGTTTAACAGCTGAAAATGCCAGAAGGAAGTGCTTAGCTCCTTGAATGTAGTCCTTTGAAGTTCTTCATCCCAGATTTGCCTCATAATGCTAGTGTAGTCAGGAACTGAAAGGGAGAATGGGCTGCTCCATTCTTTCCTGGCCCAACAACCCTTCTTTTATCAGTGTTCCCTCTTTGCAGGTACATTATCTCAACACATGCAGGCGTGGGAACACATTTGCCATCTCTGTCATGTGCATGTCCCCCCCACCCCCGGGACACAGTATGGTTCCTACCTCAATGCAGCAAACTCCAACTGGGAGTCTCCTCATCAACTCTTGCAAAGTTACAATACAATAACATTTCATGTGCAACACTAAATACACTTTTCCTAATTCCAGTGTGCAAATATGCTTGCCACCGAAAGTGCTGCCTGAAGACCACAACGAAATGCTCCAAAAAGGTACTGTGTTTTCTCTCAGTTCTGTATGCCACAAGAAATGTCACAATAGTTGTGGAACATCCATGGAATGAGCCTAAGCAGAATGGTTTCCTAACCTCAGTGCCTGTGGTAGTTCCCCACGATAGAATTCTCTTTCCAGGACTGTGAAAGTGCTTCTTTTGGGGAAATGGGAATTCACCCAGCTGTGACAAGCCGAGCAGATGCCCTCCTTCAGCTAACCCACATCCTTGCCAGCACTCCTTCGCCCGTATAGTCAGTTGTGGAGGAAGTTATTCATGGTCTCTAGATCAGCATGTTGCTGTGTGTCTGTCTGGTTGCTGATTCTTAATTCATATTTCTGTAAAGCAGAAACCAGGGAGTCAGGAAACTCTGGGGCGATGGCAGTTAAAGGCCTGTTTTCTGCTGCTGCTCTGCCTGCTCCCCCCCCCCCCCCCCGCTCTGAATTAAGGCTTTGACCAAAATGCCAACCCAGCATAGGGCTATAAGCACAGAAGTATTACAGGGACAGCAAGGACTTGGGGAAAGGTGAGGCACGTCTAGATATTTCCTCCACTCTAATAATCGCTTTATATTTTGCATGGTTTTGTAATCTTAAAGCAGTGACTCTTCTGATCCTTGTATTCACCAGTCTTAGAGTAATGTGAATCTTGCTGAAGTTTAGACAGTGTGGCTTCGATGAGCTGGCAGCGCTGATCGCATTATCCCTGTCTCTTTAGTACGACCCGGAGCTTTCTTCGCGTCAGTTTGGAGTCGAACTCTCTCGCCTGACCAGCGAAGAGCGAATTGTGCCGTTAGTGTTTGAGAAGCTCACCAGTTACATAGAAATGCATGCTTTGTACACTGAAGGCATTTACCGGAAATCCGGATCAACGAATAAAATCAAAGAATTGCGGCAGGGCCTTGACACAGGTGAGGAGGCTTAGAGAAAGGGAACTTGCGTTACTGTGTTTTTTTCCTAGTTTCTATGTCACACAGATCCCTCAAGATTACCAGGCATTTGGCCTGACCCAGGTTA
This sequence comes from Candoia aspera, assembly GCF_035149785.1. Classification (NCBI taxonomy): domain Eukaryota; kingdom Metazoa; phylum Chordata; class Lepidosauria; order Squamata; family Candoiidae; genus Candoia; species Candoia aspera. Next base: position 7,689,698 of record NC_086165.1, on the reverse strand, counting down.
TTTTAGAGATGCTAGAACTTTGGGCAGATGATGGCCAGAAAGCTCAATATTCTGGTCATCAACAATTTTCAGTTTGATTCAGCTCAGGATTTAGATAGTGCTGAAGCAGGGGCTCATACAGTAAATACAGTTAATTCTATGTTATGCTAAAACTAATATGTAGTTACAGTATGGTTTATGTTTGATTTATGTTTGAGATCCAGTTTGGTGTAGTGATTAAAATGATGGACTAGAAACTGAGAAACTATGAGTTCTAGTCCTCCCTTAGGTATGAAAGCTGGCTTGGTGACTTTGGGCCAGTCACTTCCTCTCAGCCCAACCTACTTCACGAGAGTGTTGTTATGGGGAAAATAGGAGGCAGTAGAATTATGTCAGCTGCCTTGAGTTGCACAAAATAAAAATAAGGATAGGATATAAAAAGGAGGAGGAGGTTGCAGAATGAAGTCAGATAAGTCTATATCTTAAATACAAAAATATTGAACCTGTTCTTTTCAGTCAGTTATACTATATGGTTAAGGAACCTTGGCTGTGACTTAATAACAAAATCCTGGGTTGGCATCTTTTAAGAATCCATCAGAACCGAAGGTTCTCATTTATATCCAGTCTTATATTGGCACCAACATGCCGAATTGGGTGCGGAAGTATACTTTTGCTATTTCTTCTTTTCTTTTAATGTTCTTTCTTCCGTTCTTTCTGCTACCAGATATTGAGGGTGTGAATCTCGATGACTACAACATCCACGTCATTGCCAGTGTGTTCAAGCAATGGCTAAGGGATTTGCCTAATCCTCTCATGACGTTTGAACTCTACGAAGAATTTTTGCGAGCCATGGGTAAGGAGTTCTCACTCCTGGGCAAAAAAAAAAAGGACCTTAGATGAAGTAGAGCTTTGGGGAAAAATCAAAAACCAAAGCTAAGAGGAAAAGCAAGTCTGTTTCTGCTTGGAAGGTTATGCTCTCCACTAGTTCATTATCTCTGCAGCTTGCTTTACCTTATCCAGGGGAATATTTCTACACAGAGCGCCCATGAGAGTTCTTTACCATGATGAAACCTAAAACAGTGGTGATGCTTTTTCTAGAAATCTGCTTCAGAAGGTGGTCCGAGGCATCCCACTGTGATACAGTGTATCCCCTTGATGAGACCCCAGACTAGAACAAAATTTCCATTTCTGTGCTAGTTGTCTTCTTTCTCTGCATTTCAGACGTTATGTCCTGATTTTTCACCTAAAAATTTCAGAGCCCCCAATGATGTAGAAATCATCTTCTTACTTGAGTTGCAATGGGATTTCCCAGAGCATTCTCCTGAAGAACACCATTTGAATTGCAAGGGTACTTTGCTCAACGCTCAGAAGCTCCCTTTCTTGGGGTGTTCACTAAATCCTGAGCAGTGGTGGAGTTGTAGGACGTGTGTTTTGACATGTGAAAAGTTAGAGTGAAGCTGGCAAATGTAGCATGTATAATATTTTATAAACTTAGCTTGATGTTAAAATACTCATTTCTAATACAGAGCAGACCACAATCCTGATGAATTGAATGAACTGTGTTTTCTGTAGGTTTGCAGGAGAGGAAGGAGGCCATCCGTGGGGTCTACTCGGTCATTGATCAGCTTTCCCGTACCCATCTTAATACCTTGGAACGCCTGATCTTTCACCTTGTCAGGTATAAATATCCAGGATCAGATTATAAAGAGATTTTCTTGTGAATGCCAGCTTATCTACAGACATATTCCCACTTTCAGCTTTTGATGACAGCTGCAGTCTTTAAAAGCTGCTATATTTTCAGGGTTCTGTGTAAGAGACAGGCCTATTTGCAGACAGCTTTGGAAAGTTAAGTTCTGCCTATCTTCATCTTGCCTTCAGTCGTGCTGATTATAATCTCCCAGGAAACCCAGCAATTCCTGCACATTATTTTGGGTGACAAAATGCTTTCGTTGAGTTTTCAAGGCACACGTCAGAGTAAAAGGCCTTGTTATCCCATGGTCAAGTTAGAGGACAGATAGTTCTTTCAGTTTCTTATGTTGACGTGTTATTCTAATGTGGGTCATGGCAGTTCTGTTTTAATGGTTTTATTGAGTTCATATGATAGGGTGATGAAAAGATAATATAAATAAATAAAATACTGTTATATTCGCCTGAGCAATAGAATTGGTGCATTAATCCAAAGAGGGTAACTATAATGGCTTGAACACAACCAATATGAATTCTGAACCTGGCCCCTCTCCATGCCATCTGTAGCATGAAGAGCAAGTGAATTGGCCATTTAAGTTTTGAGGAGGAATTTTTCCTACGGACTTGAGAGGATTTTCCTATAACATTTTCACCATTTTCCTTCCCAACCAGGGCCAAGCCAAGCCATTACCACCAAGGGCAAAAGACAAAATTGTATCTCCTCTGTTTCACAAACAGAAAGTGACTGTAGTGGCATATGGAACTTTGCACCATTGGCAGTGGGCTAGAGACTGGTACTGTGGCTTGGACTAATTTTAGGAGTATGGAACTGACTGTATTCCACGCAGAACTCTGTCCAAGAGAAAGGAATGGCTTCGAAGGGCAGGAGGAACAGCTGGAAAGCTGCTGTTGTTGCTTCTCCCCAGCATCGGCCATTGCCTCACTCTGCCTAATGGTGTCCATACTATTTTTTTTCCTTCTCTTCAGCCTTGGTCTCAATTCTTAGGTCCAGTCTATGGGTTTGCCCCATCTCACAACAACTGTGAGTTGCTACAAGTGCCTGCAGTTAAGTTTTATTGCCATTCTGTTCTGATGCTGTTTAGGATTGCTCTGCAAGAAGAAACAAATCGAATGTCAGCTAATGCTCTGGCCATTGTGTTTGCTCCCTGTATCCTCCGCTGTCCAGACACCACTGACCCTCTGCAGAGCGCTCAGGATGTCAGTAAAACCATCAGGTAATGAAAAAAAACTTGCTACCTGCCCTGACCAGTTCAGCTTTACTGATGTGATTCCTGCCAGTCACGTGGATAGTTTGGGGAGGGACAGTTGACAACAGAAATGAAAACCCCAGAGGGAGAAGTTGCATGCACAGATTAATCCTTCCAATTTTTCAGTTATAATATTCACATCAAGGAAGATCCCTGAACTCATGTCTAGGATGTATAAGCAGTTTCTAGGCTTCAAGCCATCATTTTCTCTCTTGATAATTTTTCTCTTTCAGTTGTGTAGAGCTGATTGTTATAGAACAGATGAACAAATACCGGGCCCGTCTCAAGGATATCAGCAGCCTCGAGTTTGCAGAGAACAAAGCAAAGAGCCGTCTCTCCTTGATCCGCAGGTCCATGGTAAGGGGAAGGTCTGACTGAATGAATGACAGGCTGGCCAAGTCCCAGATCAAGAAGAAGTGGAGACAATGCTCCCTCAACTGATCTTCCCCATTTTCCAGCCCACCTTAATTGATACAAGCATTCTTGTTCAAGGAAAATTTGGGAGGACGATCACCTGTGTTTGTCTCTCCTAATGCCATACTGGTTTAATACACTAGATTCTGGAATTGAGGATCCACATGTGCCAGTTAAGTTACTTGGGTTTGGATAGTAACTGAAAGACATCTGTCTTTCTCTCTCTTTTCTCTTCCCTCTAACCTTTTCTTCCCATCTTCCCAACTACTTACACATCTCAAATCCTTTAATATGTGATTTAGTCTAATGCAGAAGTTAAAGTTTGGCTTAATCAGTAATATCTGGGTCTTCAAAGGTAGAGGTGCTCGCTCTCTGTTGTTATTTTATATAGGTAACCCATATGGTCCTTGGGGGATTTTTTTTTATTCCCAGATATTCTTTAGTGAACTCGAGTCACTTTAGCTTGTGTGTAATTGGCTTTTCTCCATGATTGGTCCTTGTTCCCCTAACTCTCGCAGTATTCTCATCTGACACTGCTTTTTACTGAACGGGCTTCCATTCACCTCTCTTCCAAATGCATGTGCCCGTGGGAGGCCCTGGGGTGACAGTACGGTGTGCAGACTGCAGTCTGGCCCCAGCTGAGCTCTTCGTAACAAGCCACTTCCTCTTAGCTCGTGCCCTTTATGAGACGCAGAATAATTTGCATGCTCCTTAGCTAGGCTGCTGACTTGAAAGGCAGTTGCTCTGCTCAGAAACGGCCTCTGTTCTCCTTGGCTCAGGTCGGCTGGCTCCACAGAGATTGGGGCTTGGCTGATCTTGTGGGAGGCCGAGGGAGGCCCTGCTGAAAGCAAGCTGGGGCTGCAAGGGCCCACCCAGCACCCTCTCTTGGGAGCTCATCTGCGACTGTAGCCGATGCTTCTTCACTTCTTTTGCAGCAGTAAATGGCTTGTAGCTTGTTTGCACCTTCTAGCAGCTGCAGCAAAGAGCAAGCTTCCATTGCCATGCCCAGCAACTCTCAGAGTAAGCTGATGGCGTGTGCCCTCTAACCTGCTCCTTTCCTTTTCCTGTCCTCTCTAATCCAGAAGCCTGTACTAATTGCCGTTAGATTTATGAGCATAACCCGCAGCTCAATCCCGGTATGTATCAGAATCGCAACGCACTGACCTTATGCCATAACTCTCCATTCACCCCAGTGCTTCTGCATGCTCCATGCCGCATAATTGTGTGCGTGTGTGCGCACGTGTGTGTATGTGTTTATTTCCTCTATTTGGGTGCTGTCAACTTCTTGTGATACAGAAGGCATCAAAAGAAAATGCATATAAGGCCATTTTCATCTAGACAGATTAGGAGGAGGAAGACAAGTAGCAATTAAGATAGGAGGGAATCAGTTCTCTGCAACACTTGGCGCAGACGTCTCTAGAGGAGAGTCCTTGCTATATTGTGTTTTGTTTTGTTTTTTAACCAGAGCAAAGCTGTGAGTGAGGCAGGGCCTCCTAGCAATTGAAAAGCTAATGGAAATTTGGAATAAAATTGTTCTCTGGGATTCTTGTGCTCTTCTGTGGAGCTCATTTCTGTATCCTCTTTTATTTTCCCCAGTTCTTTTATCTGTATCTTCATCTTTTCCTCTTGTCTAGACCAATTTCACATATTGAGACCACGAACAATCACTTGAAACACAACAGGAATTCAGAATATGGTTCTTTCCCCCTCTAACCTTGCCAGTTTTCAACAAACAAACAAGTCATCCTCCAGCACTGCCTTTGCTTGAATTTTCAAAAGGAAGCACACAAAAAGAAAGAGTCTAAGAGTCCTTTTTAGAGTCAGGCAGCATGGAAGAAGCACTGCCTATAGTTAACCCAAAGCAACTTTGCTAATATCCAGTCATAGCCTCAGAAGATGGAGCCTTCAAGTTCTAAGATGAAAATCTGAGTGTGATTTTAAAAGTGATATAAAAAAAAACAGCAACCCCAAAACACATGGTTCAGCCAGAAAGGGAAACCTGGAAAATGATTTAATAATTCCTGGAGTCATTTATATAATAATTTGCTGCTGCTGAAAGTATGAAGTGGTTAAAAGTCCTGATTCGGCTTTTTCTGCAGTATCCCCCAGGACAGGTATATGAACCTTTGGTTTCTGAGAATCTGAATGTGCCTGAGGGGCATTTATATATCTCTTGGCTCTGTGTCCAAGGAAATAAATTCTCACTATCATTGTTACAGTGATCCGCGTCTGCTGGTTTATTCACAGAATGTCATCGGAAAATACAGACAGCAAGATAGCCTGTGCTTTGTCGATGGCTTTCTTTGTTCTCATTTTTTTCCTGCCTGGGGGGATTCCTTACTTAAAACAATGTTCAGTATGTTCAGCATTTCCAACATCTTAGAAGGAAGTAATTTAAAAGATGGCATGAACAGGATTTTTCTTTTTTTTTAAATACTGTAATCTACTTTCTTGTAATCTGTTTCCTTCCTTGCACCACTTTTTGGTGCTGGCAACCTGAAATACTCTGCTATAAAGTAGATCCATAGAAGTACCTCTTTAAACATCTGGCTTATAGATCAGAAATATTTTTGAGGACCTCCAAAATTGTTTGTTTGTTTGTTTATTATTCAAATTTTGTTACCACCCATATCCCCCAAAGAGGGACTCTGGGTAGTTTACAATAAAATTAATACAATAACAATACACGTTAAAATCCCGTAAAAATAAGAACAAGTTACAAATATAAAATACAATATAAATAAATATAAAATCCAAGTGGCTCTAAAGATTTCAATCTGGTGGGAGGGGCTCTAAGGAGCAAGCCACCCCCAAGAATGGCTACTATAGTTCCTATGCCGTTGAATTTATACTTGCTTCCTGTCCTATCTGTCTCTGCCAGCCATCTGAAGAAATCGTTTGTTTGCTTGTTGTACCATACACATAGTGGGGATGCGTTCTTCTAGTCTCAAAGCTGATAGAATGCCACGTTCCTCATCAGCCTCAATTTACCCACAGGGTAAAGGGCGTCTACGCCGAGGGACCTATCCAAGCCCTACGTCACCGGCGGCGGTCAGATTGCCCTCTATGGCAGATGCTCCTGAGGAGGCCCTGAGCAGCGAGGAGGCCATGGAGATGGAGGTCACCGAACAGCAGCAAGTAGCCATGCAGCAGGAGGAGAAGGTGCTGGCAGAGCAAATCGAGAGCCTGCAGAAGGAGAAGTGAGTCTAAGTAGCTGGACCAATGAAGCGGTGGGGGGAGGGTCGCCATCTGCTGCAGTTCGGGAAATGCATGACCCGCATTGGTCAAGTTGGGATGCAGGTTGACTGTTGTGGATATGACCTTAGTATTCCTTTATTTCCTTGTGCTGCTGTTTTTTTCTCTATCCAATCCTTTCCATTTGTTTCATGTTTCGCCCCTGCAGGGAAGAATTAACTTTTGAGATGCTGGCACTGGAGCCTAGAGCCTCTGATGATGAAACGTTAGAGTCCGAGGCTTCAATTGGCACTGCAGACAGTTCCGAAAACTTGAATTTTGATTCTGAAGGAACTATTTCAGACAAATCAGGTAAATAAAGGATTGTTGATTATACTAAAGGAACAATCATTAGCATATGAACTTTAGTGTTCAAAATTTTTTCACTCTCCAAGACTTAAAGAAAGTGAGATTCTTCATTTATGGTGTTAGGGATATCATTGAGATATCTAAATTCCAGAAAATCCTCAGTACTACAGTTTTAATACTTTAAAAAAAACCAAATTTCAGACCTCAGGGTTTCCAGACACATCATGCAGATGTTTATGGAAAGTCCTAGGTGAGTTGAGGAAGAAATGTCTCCTAGGTTAAGGGACACATGCAGGTAGGTTTTAACGACCCTAATTGGGACCAGGATTTCCACTGCTATGCGAAGCAGTTGTTAGGCGAAACATCATGTGACCGCACCGCTTAGCGACAGCAGTTCCAGTAGTCTTGGTTGAGCTGGTTAGGCAAGGACCATGCCATCATTGAAATGGCAAGATATGGTTTCTGTACCCAGAATTGTAGAACAGTGCAGATAGGAACTTCAAAACCATATAAGATTTGATGAATTTACACAATTTCAGCCATCAAAATTAAAGGTATATCTGGTCCACAGACATCATCTGGAGAGGAGGAGGCTGTTGTGACATGGTACCCAAATTGCCAACTTCTCGGTGTTTAGATGCTCCTCAAAAGCTTTCAGTGACTATGTAATGATCTGCATGAAGGAAAAGATTGGAAGTTGCTGCCTCAGTCCTAGACATTAATGATAACAGAAGATCTGACGGTAGAAGGTCTTCTGCAGAGAACACCTTCCATTCTCTTCTCTCTTGCAGCTCAGCACCAACATGCAACAGGGGCAGTTGGGCACATGAGCGTGAAAAGTGGCTATGGAGGAATTTGCTCGCTTAATGAAAGATTATAACTGAGGTTTAATAGTATTCACTTAAAACTTTACACTTGTTTGAACAAACGGGAGGAAACTGAAACAGGGCAAACTATATTTTGAAAACACATATTGGAAATGCCCTCTGCAGGCAGTCTAGAAATAAGCCATAATGTTTGATTCCATGGATGGCAATCAGGAGAGCTTCATTGGACTTTCCCAGGAAACATTGTCTCTTTGTCAGTGCATTCACACTGCCACTTCTTAAGCATCCCTTGTATCTCCTCCCTACCAGGCAGAAGTTTAATCCTCAACCAAGCACGACCTGTCAAGGCAGACCCCGTTGGTACCTCTAGGTCTCGAAGGCATCTGCGGAAGCAGCAGGAGTCTTTGGACTCGGTGGATTCCTTGGTTTCTTCTCCATCCCTGTCACCCTCTTCCTCATCGTCCTGCCTGCCTCATGTGACAAGGAAACGATTCCAGATCTACTCCAAATCGCCTTTTTATCGAGCAGCCCCCACTGGGGATGCTGTGGCACTGGAGCGATCACCAGGGCATGCCAAGGTCCTGGACGATAGGCCACAGTTCACCACCAGAGGGACATTCAATCCAGAGAAAGGCAAGCAGAAACTGAAGAATGTGAAAATCTCCCCCCCAAAAGCCAAAGAACTCCCAGAGGGGTCTGCTGGGACAGGCCGGAAGCGTCATCCTGATGCTGCTGATTACATGAGCCCTCAGCAACTGGTGCTGCTAGGAAATAATGAGTTCATGGTATGAGTTGTCTGTGGCAGTAAAGCGAAAGCATCTCCTCCATAGCATCTTCCCTCCACTCCAGTGCCATCTGCTGCCACCTCCATTGTAGGACTACTGCTGTCCCCCAAGTCAGCATCTCCTCCTTATTTGTTGCTTGGAGTCCTAGCATTGCATTGCCAGTGCAGAAGTGGGGAGCCTTGCTCTTCCCTCGAGTACAAGTGGAGGAAAGTTCAGCCGTGGCCTTAGCTGACTTAGCCTTTGGAACTCCGTGATTTCTCAGAGAGTCAGGCTGGGAATTTGCAGTGAAACCAGTAGAGCTGAGGGAATGATGGCTGGTGAACCAGGTTTGTGTGTTCCTTTTTCTTTAATGGGCCAGGGAATGTGCCAGCCAGCTGAGAACATCAGGAGGGCAGCTTGAGTTCAAGAGAGGCGTTCTTGATCCTGATGGTCAAAGTTTCTGACTTTGGGATTGGGTTTTTGCACTGGGACTGAGAAGCAGTGAACCTTCCTCAAAGGAATGTCAGCGACACAGAGACTGAGCCCTTTGTTCAGAGCTATTTATAATGCACTCCATGGCGTTCTCAGATGAGGTGAAAAACACTCATTTTCACTCAAGCACTTCTTAGACTACATCAGGTGCACCTCTGTTGTGAAAAAGAGTTATTTATCTATCTAGCGTTCTTGGTTTAAACTTCTTGGTTGATGGTGTCAGAATAACCAATGCCAGTTTGATTCCAGGTAGGTCAAAGCCAAACATTTGTGCCGAATTTCCAGTAGCCATAATCACAACATAGATCCTGTCCTTGGGGCAGAAAAGCAGACTCTAAGACTAGACGGAAGTGTTAGGCAGTAGAACTGTTTACTTTTCTGACTGTGTCTCTGGCCCAACCCCATGCTGGTAGCTGAGCAGAAGGCTCTAAACCTCTTGACAGGCCGAGAAATCGCTACTCAAGCAAAATGCAAGTGTAAGGAAGGCTGCTGTTGAAATCAATCAGTTTAACAAGTGATTTAACATTGCTTTCTTTGCTAAACATCAGTATTAAACAAAGGCGCAAATTAAAAAAAATGAGAGACTACTTGAAGCTCTTTGTTAGTATTATGGTTACTGAAGTTCAATGTAAATATAACTTTTTATGTTTATTTTCTTTTTCCACAATGTGGGACTTTATTAATGTGGGACATTTAAGCCAGAAAAGTGGAAGGAGGAGCAGGCATAAGTTACTAGAAGTAATTCCAGGATCTTTTTCAGTGTGGAACAATTAACAGTTGCCCTGTTTTGCACCAGTATGACATTAGATCATTCCACCTATATGTTGTGATTAAATTGCTATGCTGTAACTGTAGAGCAAGAGCCTTGATGACAACAGAGAGGTCTGCATAAGGGTCTTTTGGAAGCTCCATTTTTCAGATATCACTGATCTGTTTTGATTGTATGGCAGAAAAGTTAGACTGCAAAGACCTCCTGTCATGATACAGCCACCACTTTTCCACATTTGTTGAAGCTGTAGAACAAGGACAGTGCGCCATGATCACAGGCAGAAACCCGAGGTAACTGATCCTCTTTACAAACCATGCACACTTTTATTAGTTTCCTATCTAAGAGGTTTGACCAACTGAGTGTTAGAGCTATTAATGGTTTAAAACCACCTGCCCCCACCCCGAAGTAAATGAGGAGCTTCAATTTTTTCTTGGAGTCTTTAAGTCTGCTGCACCCCACTGCCGAATCACAGCTGCAGCACAGTGGTCCTTAGTTTTTAATCTGGCACCATACGAAGCAAGAGACCTTGATGTAGTAAGTATACAGACAGGCTGTTTTCACAAGTCAAAAGCTGCCGTAAAAATCAAAACTGAATGCCAGAATTGGCATTCTGAATGGCAGTGTAACTCTCATAAGAAATCATAATATTTATAACAGTACCTGTTACAATAAAGAGGCCTTATTAGAGATTTTGAAATCTTGCTAGTTTGAACTGTCCTTTCAGTGACTGAAGATGGTGTTTGCTATGTTGGTCGAGTTTTGTTTAGCTGTTCGCAGAAGAATCTGTTGCGTTTTTCCTACTTCAAGAAGGTGAAATGTCTGGCAGACCTTTCAGCTTCAACCCTGTTGACGGATTCTTGTTTGCTCTTGGTCACTGGGGTTTGTGTTTGTTAGTTAGTTTTCTGCGCAGAGTAAGTGCTCCTGCAGGACCCTTTGCAGATAGAATGTTCAATATCTGGGTTCCAGCTTGCAGTGTTTGGTTGGGGGGGACTTTGTATACGTGGGGCATTTTATACCAACCCCCCCTTTTTTTTTTTTAAATCCTGACTGCTAGCAAGTGTAGCTCGGCATCAGTCTTTGTTCAGGTGTCTCCCATTCTGGAAGCATCACAAGTACGCTTTTACAAACCTGATGAAGATTATGTTTTTCTTAGTTCCCCCGGAGTCTTGGAACCTGCAGTGATGTGCCAGTAGCTTTAGGTTCTAATTCCTGCAGTCAGTCTTTCTCATAAATTCTGTGCAGGGGGTTGGGTTAAGTCCAAGGGGCTCTAATAAAATTGAAAAGGAATTCTCAAGAGTCTGGTAAGCAGGATAGTGTCAAGTTAATGGATCCTAAAGCTGCCTCTTCTTTATCCCTCTTTACAAGTTTATTACCAAAAAGCTGTATCTGTCTCCTCTCTCCCCCACCACTTCAACCACCCGACACAGACATCATGTTTACCAAGCAGGGCTTAGGCATGTGCACCAAGACCTTTTCCTGGCTTTTCCTTCTGACCCCTCCACCCCCATGTCAGCTGATTTTTGTGCTGAGAAATTCTGGGCTCTGCCTACAATCCTGGGGACTCATTTCCCCCTTTCTTCCAGTGCAAAGCTCTCTCATCAGGATTGGTCCTGGTGCGTTGAGGGGGTAGATATCAAAGACAGACTTTTGTTTGAACTGTTTCTGGATTCAGGCAGCAAGTAATTCCTGTCTGTGTTTCTACCTGATGCCTGTCTTCCAGGATTTCTCAATCTTTCCTAGCATCTCCACCCCAGAACAATCTGTAAGTGTGTGGACCGTCCCTTTTCCCACTCATGGTATTAAGTGAATGTACTCACCACTAGGAAGGACATTGGCTGCATATAATTATTTTTAATGGAAATTTTTAAAGTAATTTATAAGTATGCTGAGTGTACATTTTAAAAGCAGACTGTATTGTAAAAGGATATACTGTCCTGTGTCATATTCTATAAATTTTACCTGTGAGAGAAGAATTCTATAAAGGAAAATACTTTATTTTGCTCACTGAGCTGGATGATGTACAGTTAGCTTGGTCAGCCGGCACACTGTTATTTCACATCTGGAAAGTTTCTTTCCTTTTTAATGTTATTTTCATTTCCCTTTTCTGGAACAAGGCCGTCATATTTGAAGTGCAATTTGTGTAATATTTCATAAATACAATACTATTCTATGGCTGTACAAAACAACTTTATGAACAAATATCCCCCAGCTTATTAAAGAACAAAAGAATGGAAAATAAAGTGATAGTGGCAGATGTGTTTCCTACTTGTTGATATTTTTATAGACACCCAGCTACCACAAGGGTTGGTGTCTGGTGGAAAAAGGGTGGGGGAGAGGGAATGGGAAGCAACATAATATTAGGACAATTAAAGTAGAAGCTTTTAACGGCCTGTGCAGAATGTATTAAGAGCTGATTCAACATAGATCAGCAGAAGTTCGGTGCTTCTGGGATAGTATGATGAAAATAAGGAAACTCACATTCTTTAATGATCCTTCCTATAGTTGAAAGAGTTCTCTGTGCTTTTTTTAGAAAGTCTACTGTACCCAGAAGAAAGGTGCCCCCCCCCCCGCAAATTGCTTTTACACAATTGCTTCCAATACATGGCTTGATGTAGCAGTCTGCACACAGTCTGCAGTCTGTCTGAAGTGGTACTGTTCCAAATCTGTGCTGTTTCTTTAATTAAACACTTGTACAGGTTTTTGTTCTTGTTGTTTATGGCTAGGTGTGAACTGTTTCTGACTCCATATTCCTGATAACTGCAGAAGAAATATTCCTGGCACAGAAATACAACCATAACTATTTGTGTTTTGGGAATAAACCTCTCACCTCTAGCAAAATAAGAATAAAAGGTTAACATGTTATTGACGTGTTCCTAGAAGAACGCTGTGTCAGTGTTTGTGCTCCTTCCTTGTATTCCAGGCACCAGTAATTGCTTTAAAAAGTTTGTTTGTTTCTGATGTCCAGTAGTATGTCTGCTACACTATCAATTAACATCCTTACTGCTTTTCATTAAGAAGCGGGTGCAGATTCAAAAGAGCGCAATTCAAGGAGCCAACTGCTTCCTCAAGCAATGATGAATATTAGTGTAGTTCTCTGGTTTTGACCTGGAAACCTAAATCATCTATACCCAGTGTAATGGAGAGCCTATCTACAGAGCACTATTCCACTTCCCAATACCGCCAGAGGATTTTCATGTGATTATTTTCACTCCTGCTGACTGAGGTCCATTGAAAATAGGCAACAAAGCCCATAAGCCAGCATGCTTCTTCCAGATGGGAAGAGAGAGCCTCCAAGTTCACTGAAAATCCACTCTTGCAGAAGTGAAATTTTGCTGCATGAACTGCACAACAGCTTAGTTGGAAAATAATCAGCTTATCTCTTGAATGAAGAGAATGTCATGGAAACGGAGCAGGACAGCAAATCCTGCATGTGGAAGAACTTCAGTCCAAATTTACAACTTGGTCAGCAAATAAAATTCTGTGATTCCTGTCCCTAAGGAGCAAGGAGTTCCAATCCCAAACAATAATACAAGCTACTCATTTATTAACATTTATACAAGATAGCTAACAAAGTCCTCTCTGCTCATGTCCACCAGCCTAAGAAGAGAGATTCTGCATTCAAAGTAGACCAGGCCCATTTTTCCCAAGCTAGATGTGCTTTTGATTTTTAGCTCATTTTTATATTGCAGTTTTTATTGTTGGGATAGGTAATGGAAAGGTGGCCTACGAACGCAGTTGAATAAAATAAAGGTCCAGGCTCCCATCAGAGGTTCCATGATAGCTTATATGTCTTGTGTCACATGGAAAGTAGCATAGCTGAACATTTCTGGGATGAGGTAAGGGCCTCAGCTACTCTTGTGTTCCATGTCCAAGCTATCAAATGCCTCAATCTGGAAGATGGAAGAAACTTCTGATTTTCTTAGCAAGAGGCACTTGAGCTGTTTCCTGACAGAAAATTGAGCTTGGTGGTACTTCGCATACTACTGATTCCATTGAATGTACAATAAGCCTGACTAAAATGTGGATTCAAGTCAGTAGTTTCACACTACAGTCCAACATTATTCCCACACTGTTCTCTCTCGTACAAGTGGGTCTGAAGCAGTTTCTGTACTATGGGGCGACTTTTACAACTGAACCACCAGCACTGTTTATGATCACTTGGTGTGCCAGCCTAAACCCCAACCATCTGAAGAGGTTTCTCTGCCTCTCCTCCTGCTTGCGTTTCAGATCCAGGTTTTCATACAGAGGTACCTGCTTAGGATTTCTCATGGCTCCTCCAAAAAGCATGTTAATTTTTGAACATGTCACACAGCAGCTTCTCCATAGGGGTGTTCCCAATGGTTCTGCGGAAAAATAGAACCTCGATGCGTTCCGAAGAAATGCATTTCAGTGAAGGAAGCAGCAGTAGCAGCTTTCCAAACCTAGGAGATAATATAGGTAGAGATTCATAGCTATATCAGCAAATATGTACCAACAGGAACTGGCATCAGAACATGGTCCTCCACAATTTTTTTTTCTGCTGCATTTTTTTCCTTGTTGCTACTTGATGCAACTTTGCAACCATTTTGCATCTTTCTTAATCTCCTGACCTAGCATTCTGGAACACTATAAAGGAGAATTGACAGCCACCACAAAAGAAATGGAAGATTCTTGGCAAAGTCCTCCCTTTTGGAAGGGTGAAATTAACTTTTCAGAAAAATCTCTTTAAAAGAACAAGTCCACCATCGTGTCATTCTTCTGAAGTAAGGTCAGGCCCAAAGGATGCAAAGTTAGTGACAAAGTATATTTTCAAAAACAGTGCAAGTTTTCAACAAAGCAAGACAATAGAAAAGAATCATCTTTAAAAGGTGCCAGAAAAAAATCCAAACAGTGCAGTAGTAGAATAGTATCAAAGAAGCAGGAGAATACCAAAAATCAAAATTAAAAATCTTCATTTGGTACCTAAAACTTAATGGGGTCATTGAAGCACTGAAAAAAAGAGTCTTTCCTCAGAATCAGTCAAAACATTGAAAGGACCTGGGGAGATCCTCAATCAAGATTTTTACTTTGGGGTGAGTGTGGGAGGTTTGGATTTATTTCTCTACGGAGCACCTCATTTTGCTGAAACAACTTGAGCAGGCTCATCGGGATCGTGAGGGCGTCCTGCTTGTTCCTGCATCTGTGTTTCCTTGCTAGAAGAGGGGTTCACCTTTTCCTTTCTGTCATGCTACTATTGTCGAAAGAATCACTATCAGAAAAAAAAGAACACTATAAAATTAAGAGAGCCAGTTTGGTGTCGTGGTGAAGGCACCAGGATAGAAACCAGGAGACCGTGAGTTCTAGTCCTGCCTTAGGCACAAAGCCAGCCCCTCTCTCTCAGCCCTAGGAAGGAGGCAATGGCAAACCACTTCCAAAAAAAACTTGCCAAGAAAATAGCAAACTGACTAGTTCAGGCAGTTGCCAGGAGTCAAAAACTGACTTGACACAAAAAAAATTAAAATAGGTTGTGAGACAAGCTTTGAGGGAGGCAGCACAGAAAAGAGCACACATCTATAGGTACCTGACTGGCTGACTAGGGTAATGTATATGACTGTGTTGTCCCAGCATCACCTGTGACTGATCCTGCAAATTCTCTACCTGGTCTGGATCCTTCAGTCCTCTTGTTTCTTAAAAACAAAAAAAGAGGAAAAGTTGAGATTTAAGCAATGCTGCTTTTATAAAGAGATCTGATCCTTGACACAAACTTTTATGTTCCAAGGTCTGTGACAGTTGTATAAAAATGTTTCTAATTAAGTTTTTTTTGTGTGTGTGTCAATATTTCAGAGGGCTCAGTGAATGCACACACTCGTGCACAAACAAACAAATCTTTATTACGGTGAAGGACCAGCATACCTTCATGCACAAATGCACTTACACGCACATGCATGTGTGTGTGTGTGTGTATAAATAAAATGCTACTGAATTTTCAAATAAGAACGTCATGCGGAGCAAGACGTATAAGCCAAACAAAGCATGAGATAAGAAAAACAAAAGGAAACATAGCCTAATCGTATTTCTAATGGTGTGATCTAGACTGCCAACTTTGTACGTCTTCATGCAGATTTGTATTTTGATTTTCACATTGCTTAAAATTTGTAACTTCGCCTGTAACCCGAATGTGCTCCCCCCACCCACCCACTGGTTCACCTGGTTTAAAAAGAACAGTCGCCTTCATACAGGCAAATTCAGTGGGATCCACCGCCAGCGTTTTGAAGCGTGCAATTATTTCCTGCAGCGCACAGATATCCGTTCCTCCAGATGCGGTCTTGGCGTGGAAGGTGGAGGTTTGGTCTGACAAAGAGAGGAGGGGGCAGGTTTCCAGAGGCAAAGACCACTGGATAGCACAGAGCAGGAACAACTCACTCCAAGCTTCTTCCAGTAAGATCACCTGCAAGCAATAGGACACAGCGTCGAGTCCCTAAAAATCCTTGGGAAAGTCCCACTGCAGCGACTCCCGTTCCTTAAATAAGCCTGTAAGTATTTCAGCAAGAGCCTCTAGATTTTTCCCTTTTATAATCCTACTCCTGGCACTTGATTTATCAAAAGATAAATGAACTGTGAACAGTTTTCACCAAACCAGTAACTGCTACCTCCCCTAATCCGCCCGTAACATGACAGTCACAGCTGCAGATTCACCTAATATTCACCGTGTTGGTTTTTCTTGACTTATCTCCAGTGCATCGCTTTAAACCGATCGATCTATTTAAATATCACGAGCTCTAAATCCAACCTATATATAGAAAGAGCTGCAAGTGTAAAGACTGCCTCTATTTGGTTTTATGAATTACATCTTAGAAGCCAGCCTTTCTCGAGGACTGCCTTTTTGCTGGCTCAACTCCAAAGCCACATCTTCCCTGCTAAAGCTGCTGGTTCCTAGGCGTGACTGAGGAGGCTCACCTGGTCACGAAAAGGTAGGTTTGAGAAGATGGGAAGATTTTTTGCCCATTTCACAGCCATGAAGAGGAGTCGGGCAGAGATTTCATAAACGCTCTCTGGGTTGGTGGCCGGGTGCGGGGACCGGTGAGCCTCTGCCCCCGTGTGTTCTGGCTCGTTACTTGTCACATCAATGTTTTCATCTGCTGCAAAGGAAAACGGCCCATCAGTGTTGTCTGCAGAGGTTAGTGAGGTTGGCAAGCGTGTGTGGTGTGGTGGAGAAAAATTGTGAATACTATGCTCATTTACTTCACAATTTAAAGCAGAACAGTTGCCGTTTAAGCCCCAAGTATCTCTTGAAGTGGTATTTCCTACAGTGACCATTGCATAGGCTGTGTAAACATCCCTGGGGAATTCTTCTATCCCAACTGGCCCTCTATTTTGGGGAAACGAAGCTACATAATGTGGCATTTAGGAATCAATGGACCTTTTGCTCTATGCTCAAATTGTACGGCTGCAGGAATTTCTGACTCTTCGTTTAAAATATGAGACATACCCTCAACAGTAAAGCATGAAATAGATGAATACCCAAATATGACCTTCGATTAGCCCAATATTTGCCTGGGGGCCGGTTCTAAATCTGACCCCACACGTCAGAATTCCTGATTCAGATTGTGCCTAGTGCGGTGGGAGAATGCAGTGTCTTGTTGTCAAGCAAGATCAAGGAAAGAAGAATTCCGCACAGGGGCAAAAACATGGTCTTGGAACTGTAAGAGGAATGTCCCACCTTCATTTATAACGAATCCTTAAGGCAGAGACTTTGAAAGATTTATAACGCTGCTTCACGGCTTTCTCGCCACCTGAGCTGAGTTTCTGTTTATGAGATAAGCTGCTGATGGACTCACCTTCGATCTCTGGATCACTTTGCTTCCATTCCTTCCCCAGCCTCCCCACTTGCTTGTTAATAACACAAGACTGGAAGCAAAAGCTGGGACTCCTTATTCACAGAGACTTTGCCTTTGTGGATCCAGGGAGGTAGAAGCGCTTGCCTGTGTCCTCGTACGGTGTCCTTTTTAGGATGCCCCAAGATGTGCTCTGATATCCCCCATCTTCTCTAAATTTGAGAGTCATACTGACAGATTTTCTGGTTATTTCTTTTTAAGGGATGCTGGCTCTACACTCACACACCAGGTGGCCAGATATTTTTATCAAGCTATACAATTCTGGAAAAACTTTTAATCAGACATATTGTTTCATTGTTTTTCTTTTTCCTGACAATGAATTGTTAGATTAAACTATTTTCTTTTATTGTGGAGGCTGGTCAAAGACCATGATAAAGATCATTCATTCATTCATTCATTCTAAACAACATTAAGCTTCCCTGTGGGAGCTAAGACTGCACCAGCAGGGGGCGCTGTTGTTTGCAGCCAGCTTACTTAAAACTGCAGAGTAGCTCACCCACTTGTAAGAGTAACTCCAGACAGACGTGCTCCCCTATCCCTTTCTCAGAGTGCCAGCCACCTACCATCCTCCGGCTCCAACTTGGCACAAGTCTCCGCTGTCATCAGGCTGGCCATGAAACGGTGGTTGGTGGGGGGGGTTAGCACTCGGGCCCGCAAAACCCCACTTACAGAGCAACCGGTGGGAAGCCTGTGGCTCTGAAGGGACGGGCGGGGTGGCGTCGGCACACGCTGGGTGGTGGCCACATGTTCTGCCTGCTGTTCAGAATGCAGGTCCGTGGGGTCAAGGTGCACTTGTGCTGTGCTGCGTGGCTGGCGTTCGTTCTGAACCGCTGGAAGCGGAGAAGGATCACGGTGAGCAGCCAAAGTGGGCAGAAAAGCTTCCATTTCCTCCTCTTGACCATGTTCAAATAACTGGAGCAAAGTAGGCTGATGGTCTCATCTTTGATTTCAACCCCCTAAGCTAGTGGCTTCAAAAACTACAGGATAGGAAGCATCTGGCCCAAAGTCACCCTATGTAATGGAATGTGAGAATGACCTTAGAAGACGGGGGTGGAGGGGGAGATGCTGCCTTGGGAACAATCAGATAAAGGAAAGGGAGTCCACAAGAGGGTGACGGTCTAAAGAAGAAACAGGAAAGACCCACCCTGAACACTCAAGTGATAAATAAGGAGGGCAGGAGATTTATACCTTCAGACTTGCACGATTCTGTTAATGTAGCCTAACAATAAAGTAGAAGTAGTTCATCTGGTCGTGTTTCCTGTCTGGTCTACCTGGGAGGGCTTACATCAGTCTCTCCCCCCCCCCCATCTTCCAAGGTCATTCTCACATTCCAACGCAATCCAGCACCTTCCCTACTACTCCACCCTAGTTGTTGAGCTGAAAGGGAGAGAATGACTGGCCCAAAGTCCCCCAGGGAGTGCTCATGGCTGAGGCGGGACTAGAACCCAGATCTTCACCCTCCTAATCCAGAGCCTCCCCCACTGGTTCTTGGAGCTCCTGAGAGACTGAGTTCTGGTCCTTCCTTAGACATGGAAGCCAACTGGGTGGCGTTAAGCCAGTCAGCCTGTTTGGTCTAGTGGTTAAGGTGCTGGGCTAGAATCCAGGAGGCTGTGAGTTCTAGTTCCGCCTGAGGCATGAAAGCCGGCTGGGTGCCCTTGGGCCAGTCCCTCTCTCTCAGCCCAAGAGCCAATCAGGCATGGTAGGAGAGTTCTAGTCCCGCCTTAGGCATGAAAGCTGGCTGGGTGACCTCCGGCCAGTCCCTCTCTCTCTCAGCCCAAGAGCCAATCAGTGTGGTAGGAGAGTTCTAGTCCCGCCTTAGGCATGAAAGACAGCTGGGTGACCTCCGGCCAGTCCCTCTCTCTCAGCCCGACTTGGTGCAATGTAGACCAGCCTCCTTGTGGTGCACCCCAGGCAACGTGATTTGCCACGACTAAACAGTCTACACATCTGGCTGCTGGACCTCACAAGGATTTCCCAGCAAGGAAAGCAGCATGAACACTGAACTGCTATGCCATACAATTAAAAAATAAAAATAAAACCCTCAGCCAAACCCACCTCACAAGGTTGGTGTGCTGGGGAAAATAGAGGGAGCATTACAAAACAAAGGTGGAGTGTAAATCTAAGTAATGAATTCACGCATTTACAGGGCACCAGGTGGGAAAAGTTGGCCGGTAAGATCTGCTTGCAAACGACTTATCCGGTTCCAGTGTTTACAGCTCAACCGAGAATCAGCCCCTTTCCCCCGATTCACGTTTACCATCTTTGTTCATTCCCGCCTGAAGGCATTTCTTCAAGCGGCAAGCTTGACACTGGTTTCGGTGCGCTTTGTCCACTGGGCACATTCCACCGCCAGCCTGGCACCTATCAAGAGGACAAGATAATGTTACATCAGATGCATCTACCAGGGATTCTAGATTTGGGAGGGGGGTGTTGTGTGCTATATGAAACAAACACCTGTTCCAGAGAAGGTTAAGGTCACAGAAAAGCTTGACCCTGAGCCACAAAAACGCCAAACCCTGTGACCAGTGTGGGTTCCCCTGAAAGTTGCTGCAACAGAACCACTAAGCTTATAACAATCGGTCCGTCGACATTTACTTCTTTCCAATCGAAATTTGCCATCATGAAGCAAAGAGACACCCAACACATTGATGTTTCAGTACGGATAAGAAAATCGGGGTCTCGGTTTTGAGATTAGAGCAAGAACTGTCCCATCCACGTCTAAGGACTACTGGCATGTCTAGAGGGGGGGGGGGGAAAGGATTTAAGGTGTATCACAAAACTAGAGCTCACAACTCACAGGCTCCTGCCCGGAAAGTCCAATTACCGTATGCACAGGGCTCTGGCAGAAAGTGGGGTCAGTGATGGTGATGCAAGACTAAGGATGGCCTCTCACCTCATCCCCAAATTCTGCACATTGCGTTGTGTGGAGGCGCTTTCTCCATCCAGTACTAGAGGCTGAACAGATGTAGGAAAGAAAATGAAGCCAGCAAGACTGCTGGTCCGTTTAGCAATGGACTGAAATCTTAATCTTTTTCTCCCCCTCTAAACGTGCTACTGGACTTTAGGTATGGATGGGACATTTCCCACTCTAATCTCAAAACCAAGACACTGGTTTTCTTACCAGTATTGAAACATCAGTTTGGCCCAGTGAACTCTCCACAGCCTAGAAAGGGTGACTTTGTTGGTTCACTGGTTCCTCTAAATCTAGAAACAAAATGAAGAGACCAAGAGTGGACCCTTCAACCTTGACTTGCTCTTCGCTTGAACAATGATCTCTCCCTGCCAAAAGGACTAAGGCTGGGGTAGACCTACAACAGAAACTAAAGTCCCCACGTTAAGTCAGCTGCCGCTATTGAGAATGACTGGACATCCTCCCCCTCTTCTTCCCTAAATGTCAAAACATGGTAGGCTGATGGATCTGCTTTATGTCCTAGATGTCTTTCCCCCCAGCCTGAAGATGAGTCTGAAGAAGACAAAATGTAGTGGAGTGGTTGGGTTCAGGGAGAGCAGTTCTGGAGCCCTGCAGTTCTTCAGAATTAAAAATGAAAATGTACAGAATCTGATCACAGGCTTCCTGTCTGATGTGGAGTTTGTCCCAAAGCCCTCCATGTTCTTGCAGCTTGACCCCAGCAAGCAGTGCATGATTGGATTATTCGTCCTTCCTTGACTTCAACAATAGTATCCGTTACCTATAAATGAGCTTCCGGCGAACGCTGCGTTTGAAGAAACCGCTGCAGCCATTGCAGGCATAGATGCCATAATGCTTCCCACTGCTGGTATCACCACATACTTTGCAGAGCAACACCGGGCTCCCTGCTTTGCCAGGAGCCAGACCAAGCTCTACAGAGAACAGAGAAGAGGGCAGTTAGGGACCGGACGGAGGGAGTGCGCAACGAAGAAAGAGAGGCCAATGGATTTTCAACAGAAAACGTGACTGGACAAAGACCCCTTAATTGATAGTTCATGCCTGCATTGCTGGATCCTATGTTTGCCCTGAAAAAAGCTACTTTTACTTTGACCTACTTTATAATAATTGACCAATATAGATAAAAAGCAATTCCAATTGTCTATCCATCCAGAGCAGGAATGGGAGAACTTTTTGTGATTTCACCATATCCTTCCCCACATTTTGAGGTAGATGGTCCATCCACCCTCTTCCCCAACTCAGCTATACCTGTCTGAGGATCCTCCCAGATGTACCAAGGCTGTTTTGATACTAAGCAACTGAAAAAAATAAATATACCATGCAAGATGTAAATGCTCAGCATCTACAATAACCTAATAACAGCCTCATCTCGACCAGTTCCTCAGTAAATCCACACACCTCATGGGCTGATCAATAATAACCCAGTGTAATAGCAAGACACTATAGCAAGTGTTCAAACAACTTGGTCTGTGCTCCACAGAGTGCGTATCGCTACCTGCAATTCTGGAAGGAAAGGTGACGTGATGCATGAGACACAACTTCACCGCCAACAGTCAAGGACATCACTGAACTTCCTGACAGTATTCCAGCTTCCTGCCCATTGCAGTTGGGTGAGCTGCTTATGGCCAGAATGAAAGAGAAACATGGTCTGAAGAGTTGTAACACCACCACTTACCTAACTGGCTGGCCTCCATTCCTCTATTCATCCCCGACTTCACAGGGGAGGCAGTCATAACAGTGGCCGATATCACTGGTGGCTGCACCCTCTTCTTTGTGGAGCGTTCTGACTGTTTCTCCTTTGCCTTTGAATTGGAGGCCCAGCTGCAGGAAAAGCAAGTCTGTGCAGCGTTGTGGACTGACCAGTTTTCCCCAGATGAGGCAGGATAAGTTGCTGGAAAAACGCCTTCAGTGTAAACCAGACTCTTTCCCTGGAAAAACTCACTCTGCTGCAAGACTCTTAAGAGACCCTTCCCCAGCCCTTGACAACCCTTGTTCTTCCAGATGCTTCATGTGTGTTTGGTGTGTGCTATGCCCATGTGCGAATCCTTTCTCTTCGGGGCTCCTGTAGTGTAGCAGGAAAGATTAGTCATTAGCGCTGTGTAAGCAGTTGCCTGTCCATCATCCTCTTAATCTTTAGTTTCTTTCCAAAGGTGGGACCATCAGCCACATAAACAAGAATGAGAAAGATGCTGAAGGACTATCAGCAAGCCCAGGATGATGCCAGAATGCGATCACTCCCATCTTGGCAGTGGCTCTGCGTGCACCATTTCTACCCCCTCCGGCTTCACAAATCTGCCACTATGTTGTGCTGTTGGAAAGATGATCCATTTCTGGAATGTTCGTCTGTTCAGTCACCAAGCAGGCAGGATGAGGGTTGCTTGGGTTCTCTAGACATAAGACCTGCCTCTGCTCTGACTCCACCACATGGCCCTCCACTTTGGCTCCTACCTTGAGACCCAAGAGCAAAGGTTGTGGGGAGGAAAAATCCAGTCAACCATCCAGTCAAGGGCAACTGCTGATCACAACTGAATATTTTATAAGGTGGATTTTTCAGAGAAGGATGTACTACCTTGGCAAGCAGGTTCTGTATTATTGATGAAGGGAAAGGTGAAGCAGAAGCAATTGTGAGACAGAAGTCAGAATATAAGGCCCTTCATACTGAGGTCCTGAGATCTCTGAGGTCATGGCAGGAAGTGGTGGGCAGAGGCTGAACAGTGGTACTGGAACAGCCCATGATCTGTCAACCAGTTTTTCCCATCTGAGTGACAAAAGCCATCTTGGTTGGAGATGATAGGGATTGTAGACCACACATCTGGAAGCCAAGTGGTGGAAGAGATCTGTAAATTCTTACGTAAGAAATTATTTGCCTTACCCCATTTGTATACAGCAGTGTTTCTCAACCTTGGCAACTTTAAGATGCCAAGCATGGCTGGCCGGGGAATTCTGGGAGTTGAAGTCCACACATCTTAAAATTGCCAAGGTTGAGAAACACTGGTATACAGTAAAAAGTTGCAATATGGTGTGCTTATGGCCAGAATTCATCCAATTATGCCTTAATTCAAGGATATTCCATTCCATCCAACCCTCTGCAAGTAAATCATCATTCTGTTTATTCATTCCTGGGCCGTTATGTGATACCCCTTTGTTTAGGCTGTTTTCCTGTGAAGATCAACTAAACTTCAGCAAGCTCTGAGTCCTTCCAAGCTTGCCACTGCGTTCCCCTTATGCCATGTTGACTATATAAGCAGTGCCATTCACAGCCCCAATACTGAAAGGAAAGAGAATGATGTCGGCTGTCTGCCACTGTGTACGGACAGGGGAGGCAGAATGTATATGATTTGATTAATTCGGGCTTTGTAACAACTTTCTGATTTCCAGAGAGGCTGACATGCCTTTTATTATTTGACTCTTCTGGTTGCTGTGAATGGATCACAAATCAGGGAGCTGGCTTTTGAGTTCTCCAGATTTCCTTTTATAGCGAATTGTTAAGCAAAGCTTTGCAAAGAATTGAGGCTGTGAAACGGTTAGTGGTGCTGTAGGAGGCCTCAATTCTGCAAGCTGGACTCTTTTGGAGACCACGATAGGCGAACAGGTTTGAGCAGATTCTGATGGGTGCATACCCCATTTCAGGATGGAGCCACAGATGGGCTTGCACTCTTGCTTCTGAACATGTAACATCGGTTAGCAATGGGATAGGCAATTCGTCTTGCGGAACCTGTTGGTGTAATTGCATTTAACGTTGGGAGATTCCTTTTTGCCTTGGACTTAACCACATCCTTAGAACAGTGTAGGATGCTGGCTTAGCTACATTATGGATCCTAACTGGGGACAATATTGCATCCTTGTTTAAGGTTTTAGTCTCTGGTGGTGTAAGGGAGGAAGTTATTAGGGAATTGTCTTACTGTGGAATCCTTGGTGCTCTCTGAGCCTTGTTTTCTTGCAGACATTTCACTGCCAGACTAGGCAACATCTTCAGTGTGAACCCCATTCCCTTTTCGCGCTGAAGATGTTGCCTAGTCTGGCAATGAAATCTCTGCAAGAAAACAACCAGGCTCAGAGAGCACCAAGGACACCAAAGTTCAATCCTGAGCTACAAATATTCTCTTTGATTGGAACTGTCTTACTGTCCTCATATTGAACACACAGCTACAACTGTATTCAAATATCTGCTCTTAGCAATCCTTCAGCTAATCCCTTTCACTCTGCAGGCAAAGGGGTGGGGTGGAGGGAGGAGGATAACCCAGCAAGCTGCAAGGAATCTGCTAGTTGAACAAAAACAATTAGCTTTAGGATTGAGATGCCAGCTCTGAGTCACTCAATCCTGGTGGCTAGTCGGAGACAGATGGTGGTGGATGCTTGATCAGCCATTAGCACTAAGGTTGTTAATCTGCAGCCCTGATCTCTCTGCCTCCAGGAGGCCCTTTCTAACCAGGAAGATGGCCAGATGCACACTGCTAGCACACCTCCCCCCCAAAACAAAATTAACACTGGTGCAAAATAATCATCCCAAGGCTTAGGGTTAAATCTTTAGTAGCAAGAAACACTGGGTCATTCTAAGTCAGCTTTCTTTTTCTCTTTTGTGTCCTCTGCTCGTCTGATGCAAATTCAAAGTTTCCATTTGAGCCAACAGGGAGAAATCATCACACTAACCCTTTCTCCTTAAGGCTTTTTGTCCTGCTGCTGCACATCAGCCTGCCCTGACACCTGTCCATTCAGGGTGACCTATAAAAGAGGTCATTATTTGGAGTGGGATCTAACTTGGGGAAACGCATATTGGCTTGTGAGTCTCTTGGCTCTAATTCCCTGCCCCAGCTTTTACCTCTGTCTTTGCTTTACTTCTGATGGCTGTATTTGCCTAAGCCCTGAACTCTGATCACCTTATTTTGGAAGTTATCCAAGGTAGTGACCTGTAGGCCATCAGTCTGAACTTGCAGTGAGCCTTCATCTGGGGATGGAATACAATTTTAGGATTGGTCGCTCTGCTGTTTCCACTCCACCTCCTGTATGAGGTTTTGTAAATACTGATTATGTCTTTCCTTGATGCTCTTGTCCTCCAAACTAGTTTTGTCTCACTATTGCAACTGTTTCTCATAGGATTCTCATTGGGTTCCACAGTAAAAGCCACGATCCTCTCTCTGCAATATTAAATGTGAAGACCTCAGGTTCATAAGACCGCATGTAGTGTTAGATGTTCCTCAAGCACCTTGTTGCCCTGTCCCCCAAGGTCATTTCCACATGCCATTACAACTACCATGCCAAAGTGAACCTTTAACCCTTTATTTTTGTAATCGTAATCATGGGTGCCCTCCATCAAATGAGGAAGGGCAATCTTCGATGACTTCCAGGTGCTACATGGGAGCCTGAGAGGACCTCATTTCCCGTGAGACTTTTTTCCCCCGCGTTGCTGTCCCACCGCCTGCCTCGCCACGCGTCTCAGAGCAGGCGGGGAGCATTTCCCGCCGGCTGGTCGGGGTCGGTATTGTCCTCTTCCCCCCAGTAAGCGTCCCAGCCCTCTTTCGGTGTCGCTGTGGCCACGGTCATTCGGCGGTGAGGCGGCGGCCCCGGGTTGGGTGGTTTGGGGCTAATTTTCGGGGTGGGCTTGGGCGCGCTGGTCGGCGGTCGGTTGGCGAAGCAATCCGCCGTCTTGTGCCCTAATTTGCCACACCTCCCGCAGGGCTCCCGGTTGAACTTCTTTTTTGGGTATATGGGGCCGGCCATCCCCCCGTGTGGTGCGGGTACCTTTTTCCCGGCATCGTTTGTGTCTTCCGTGGTTGTCATGAGGAAGGTGCGGTGCGCGTGTTCGGCTTTCCCCGCGAGGTGGATCCACCCGTGTAACGTTTCTGGGTCGTCGCGGTAGAGGGCCCATTGGAGAACGTCGCGGTTGAGCCCCCTTTTGAAGATTTCCAGCAGGGTGGTCTCGGACCAGTCGCTGACCTTCCCCGCGAGGGCTTTGAACTCCAGGGCGTAGTCAGGGACCGTGCGGGTGCCCTGTTTAAGTCTTTGGAGTGCGCTTTTCGCCCGTACTTTGGCTAGGGGGTCTTCGAAGTAGTTTTTCATCTCTTTGATGAAAGCAGGGAAGGTGGCGAGGGCGGGGGAGCTGGACTCGTACAGTTGGACGTACCAGTCCGTGGTCTTGGAGTTTGATCGCCACGGCGGCGATCTTGTCGGCCTCGGAGTCATAGGAGTGTCCGTGCCTCCCCATGAACTCCCTAGCGTTGGTCACAAAAAACGAGAGTTTTGTGGGGGTCCCATCGAAGAAGATGGGGAAGTCCTTTGGGGCCCGGGCGTTTTGTGCGGCCCCGCCTCTCGCTTCTCGGGGTGTGGTGTCGGCCGCCTGTGCCGTCTGCTGGCCCTCCGCTGGCCCGTGTGGGTTCGATGCTTCGCTCGGGGTGTGGGCTTGTGCGGGGACGTCGTTGGGTGGCGCGGGGGGCATAAGCGCCTGGAGCATGGTCCGGAGTTCCGTCAGCTGAGCCCGCATGGCCGCGAGTTCAGCTCGTGCCTCCTCGTCCACAGCCCGCGCCGCCGCTGGGGCCGGTTCCGTTGGCGCGTCCTCGGGGGTGGGTTGCCGGCGGGGTTCATCGTCCCTCTGCCGCGGGTCCGCTTCCTCCGCCGTCTGATGGGTGTCTCCGTCGTCCTCCTCCGTGTTGAGCGCCGTGGGGCTGTCGCTCCACGCCCGTTGCTGGGGTGCGATGTGGGGCGCGGGGTCCTCCGCTGGTTTCGGAAGTCGTGCTGCTCCCTCCCGCGGTCGGGTTGCCTCCGTCGCCATCTCCCCTTGGGGTTGGAGCTGAGGCTCGGGTCGGGTGGGGTGGGCGTCCATGGCTCCGGGAGTCCGCGGTGCCTCTGGCCTTGGTCGGTCCTCCTCTGTCTCTTGCCGCGCGGCTCGCCCTCCTTGTCCGCGCCGTTCCGGCCTCATCTTGCTGGTCATCTCGCCGTCTACTCCTCCCGCGGCTCGTTGTCGTCCGGTGGGGCTCGGCGAGGCTGAGTTTATGACTCTCAGCTTTATGTCATGCGCTGCCTCCCTCTGAATAACATTCAGACACTGGTTTGCGAATCAGGCTCTGGTTTATTGCAGGGCAGGTACAGCGTTGGTAGAAAAAAGCTGAGAGTGACAGGAGCGCGCCGGTGCGGGGTTTAAATACCCCGCGCCGGTCACCGCCCCCTCGCTCACGGTCACGTCACCCCCCTTTGTCCCATGCGTTGCCCTGCCGGTGGGTGAGGGTTTCCGGGATCGCCCATCATCAGGTTTCCATTCCTCTGCTGATTGCTTTCAGCTGGGCGATCCCCGTTGTATTGCCGCTGATGGCTTGGGTGGCTCCGTGATCCGTTTGGCTATTGTTTGTTGGCCGTTAGTCGTTGTGGGTTGATGGCTACTTAACTTGTACCCCTTCCCCTATTTCCTTGTCATTGTCATGTGTGCCATTGCGCTGATGACTTTAGCTCAACGGCACTCATGACACCCAGTTGGATGGAGCTGGGATATTTATCTCTCCCAATCCTTTCTACCCATGTCTGCCCTCCTTTCCTTATGGCTGTGGAGATGAAAAGTAAAATGGAGGGAGAAAGTTGGAATTCCTAGAAGAACCCTGTTTTGTAGGGCCAGGCTAGGACTTAGTCTCTGTTCCAGCATACCCACCTCATTTCCATTCAAACAACAAGCAGACTAGTTCAGCCCAAAACAGGACTCTTCGTGGCTAAAGCTAATTTATCCTGCTGATGAGATTTGCATAAAGCATTAACTCCTCCCCTCTCCCAACCCAGTGGAGTGCATTGATCAGACAGGGCTAAGATGTCTCCTGAATAGTTGAGATTATTTACAAATTCAGCTTTGTATCAATTCATAACTTCATCGGTCTGTATCAAGGAATAATTTTTCAATCATTAGCTCCTCTTGGGAGTCTCCCTCTATATTCCTAGATGATTCACAAGCAATTTACTTCCCAAAAGATGTGGTCAGGTTGGAAGGGGTGACATTCATAACCCAAGTGCACTTTCCCCCCCTATATATTACAGAAAATCTTCAGGAGTCTGGTAGCACCTTTTCTGATTAACCCATTTTATTAAACACATAAGTTTTGTGAGCTGCAGCTCGCTTCATCAAATGCATAGGTGGCATTGAGGATTTTGTGATCTGCAAACTCAACACCTTGGCAAAGACAACTCAAAGCCAAGGAATTTGGATGCTCCCTCTTAATCTCTCACAGTCCTGAGCTCCACCTGCTTGCAAACAGCATTAGCGTTTATTTCCAAAAGCTAAAGCTGTCAAATCTCAAAATGTGCTAGGCTGTCAGATTGAGTGTTACTGTCATAACCTGTTACGTAACTGTCACTGACATGGAGGAGAAGAAAGAGTGGAGGAGAAGGACGAGGATCAACCCTGAACTAAATGCTGGTGTCAGCACTTTGGAGACAAAGGAGGCACTCTATATATACTCCAGCTTAATTCCATGAGATCTGTGGCTCTTGATAGAGATGAAATATGACTTTCAGTATAATATAACTGTAGGATCCCATCAACCTTCCAGCTTGAGAAGGACTTTTCTGATTATTAAACTTCCTTTTTAAAGACCCTGATAGAACAGGAGTTGTTCAAAAAAAAGACTGATTTTAGGAAGACCCCTGACTGAATCTTGCACTATTTCTTGTACATTACAATGCTGACCTTGTGCCTTGCTAATATCTGTGCATCACCTATCTCAGTTTCCAGCTATGGCCCTACATCTTCCTTGAACTACATTTAAGGCCTCCTGACTCTGGCCCAGCTCCCAAAATGGAACCTCTGGAGAGACAATCATCATGCCCATGGCAAAAGAAGGGTGGTGGGTCAATTCATAGAAAAGTTAGCTGTTGCTTCCAATCCCTTTGAAGAAAGAGCTTAAATTCACTGAGATCATTACAAACATCAAGAGATTCTCGTTCCTTGTAGTATTCTGGTAGAGTCACAGGACTGGATGATGTGAAGTGGACCAACTGTTTCTCCTGTGCTGGCGTTAACTGCTTTGGCCATGCTGGCTAGTGATTATGAGAGGATGTATCTAGAAGACATCAAATTGGGGAAGGCTAATCTAAAAGGAGTAATGGGGCAGTGAAAACTTAGATATTTATTGTTAAGCAGCAATACATGCCTGTGTCACATCTGGGCTTGTTGAATGGAGGAAATTGTTCCAGAAGATAGGGCAAGAAACCAGAGTAATAGCAGTAATTGTAATAATTAAATTCCAAGGAAAGAGATCTTGGTTGGAAAGCAGAATAAAATTCCTAATGGAAAAAAAATGTAAACCAATGGAACAGACTCCCTTGGCATGTGGTGGGATCTCCTTCATTGGAAGTGTTTAACAGAGGCTGGATAGCCACCTGATGGATGCTGTAGTGGTGGATTCCTACGCTGGGCACAGAGTTGGACTACTAACATTATCTCCATGGTCAGTCCCTGACCCTCACATCCTATGATTCTCTGAAAGCACATTTCAAAGAGACAGGACTGCCTTCACACATCTTCTGAAAGTAGCTAGTAACCTCTCTCTGACTTCTGAAGAGATGGCCTCATTCTCCCTAAGGGATGGATGTGGATTCAAGAGTGCTGCAAAAATTCTGCTGGTAAAATCTCTCCTGCTAAATTCCTCTCCTTACTGGGGAAAACTTCACAAAGTCAGCTTCAGCTTGTTCCATGGCTGACGAAAAGAAGTGGAATCTATTTCCAAGAAAGCAGCCTTTGGAAAGATCTAGATTGGTCCCAGTTTCCTCTTTTGAACCTGGGTTCAAAACAGCAAGTCTCCCCTTGAGAGAGATGCTGATTTGGATACTTTCTCTCCATGTTGGTCTTGCATTGAGAAAAAGCCTGCTCTCCAGTGGGGATTTGGGGGAGCGGGGTGGGGAGGGATGGTGGATTAGTTTGGCCCACCATCTGTCATTAGGCCAATAATCACTGCCTGAAGCCAATCCAATTGTCATTGAAGTATTTAAATAATAAGGCTATTCTTTGCCCCTCCAAAATCATTTAGTTAACACCATTAAGCAGAGAGACTTACAGTGAAGTAATCTGGGAAGGCAAAAATGCAAGCAGTGCAATAGGAAAGTCAAATGACTGGACTGCACGTGGCATGTCTCTCTCCCTCTTCCTCATGTGCCTTTTAGTAGAAAAATAATAATAAGGGACAATTTTCTTGAAGTGCGGCTGTATCAAGGTCTGCTCAAGCTCACACTCTAACCCTGGCTGAAGATTGCCAGCGATACCTTAGGGAGATCGGGATTCTAATAGCAACCACAATGTCTTCACACATGTGGTGGCGTCACTGCACAAAAGGCGGAATTGAATTTTTGATAGTGAAATACAACACCAACAAAATGCAATACCATCCCAAAAGGATAAATAATGGTTACACAGGTATATTATGATAGTCATATATATCACGAGAAACAACTTCTTCCTAGCTTGAGTCCCACTTGTTTGCACATCGTCCACATGTCAAAGCCATCAATGCATGATTCAGCAAGGGGTTTGTTCTTCAGCCACCTTGCCACAGAGCCTGGTGCTGTTTCAGAGCTGAGAGGGAGTGACACCCGACCAGCCTCCAGGCCTAAGGGAGGACTAAAACGCCTGGGTCTACTCATCCCTACTCAAGACAGTTGACAGTTATCTTCAATGCCTTTTGATCCTGAACTGGTAAGCCTTCCAATGGACCTACCAGGTACCAATAAATAAAAAAAGGCATGCGATGCACAAACTGCAAGCCCCAAATCCTCTTCAAAAGGCAGGACTCAAACAACGCCCTCATCCTAGAAACGTCTTCCCAAAATCTTGCTGCAGCAACATTTAGCCTTCCATCCCAGTCTGCCTAAAGGAAGCAGGCGAAGCAGCAACATGGCAGAAGCTGTCCCACCATGAGCGAAGATTCATGGAGGGAACTCGGCTAGGAATTTGCCTTCACTACGAGAAAGAATTTCACGGTAATGCCTTTTCTTTGGCAGAATTTCTTGGCCAAACTCTAGCGCCGGCAAAACAGCTTTGCTGCACCTTTTACCTGAAGACTATTTTAAAAAATGCAAAGCCCTTTTAAAAAATGTTCACTGGCTTCTTAAACTTTTAATCCTATCTGTTACTCAACAGTAGTTGTTTTTGTTTACTAATTGTAGACTATTAAAATTAACAATGGTAATGGGGCCTCCATTTGAGTAAGTACAAAAGAGCAAATTGAGCTTCCTCTTCCTCTACAACATGGCCACGACCTCTCAGTGACCTCCACCTGGACGATGGATTGCCTGGCTCCCGTTTCACAAGTAATTAGGTTTCCCAGAGAGCCAGGAATTTTTTTCCTTGCTCTGCAACCGGAGTTTGCTTTCAGGCATTTTCAGTGGGGTGTCCTCCTTTCCATGGTTGGTAGCCAAAAGAAGGGTGAGGACAGGGACTGTCACTTTTGCTCCTGAGATCATTGGCAGTCAAAGACAAAGGCACTTGTGATGCCTTCCATGCATGGAATTAAAGTTTAATGCTGTCCCAGGCATGACCAAGTTCCTGAAGGCAAAGGGCAGCCTTTCTGCAGCTCCACTTTTGACTGCCTAGTGGAGCCTTGTACGATGCCAATGGTCTATTGTCCTTGCAGCTGGGAGGCAGCAAAGGATTTTACCGAGCTTTCTGGTAGACTGTTACATGCAGAAGATCCCAAGTATGGCCCAGGCAGGGCAACTTCAACCCATCTGATCTTGGTGAACCATGGGGCTCTTGATTTCTCATTCTTGGTCATGCCGGTGAGACTGATGAGAGTTGGAATTCAGCATTGGGGGTCACATGCCAACAGCCATGCTGGCTGAGAATCCAGAAAGCAGTAAACCCAAGGGTCTGGAAATTGCTGGATTTGAGAAAGTTGTTGTAAGTAGCCCTGACCTAGAATCCAGCCACCTCTGTTCCCGTTTTGTGTCGTGATCAGCTAAAGCCATTTGCTTGACTGCCTCAACATAACAAAGCAAGATGAGTCTCAAGCCACTTAAGTAGGTCAGGAAAGGACTTTCACTTTTACCTGCATTTATTAATCTCACAAGAGCCAGTTAGGTGTTGTGGTTAAGGCACCAGGCTAGAAACCAGGAGACCCTCAGTTCTAGTCCTGCCTTAGGCATGAAGCCGGCTGGGTGACTTCGGGCCAGTCAGTTTCTCTCAGTGCTAGGAAGGAGGCAATGGCAAACCACTTATCTTGCCAATCCCTGAGAATCCCACAAGAACAGCAAATAAAAAAAAGGGGGGTGCCGCTCCCTCTGCTGTTTTAATTGGAAATTGCCATAACTATTGGATTTGCACTGTGCATGTGTTCCAATCACAAATTTCAGAGATGTATATTTGGGTCAACTTGGGCAAGGAAGTGCAGCCTGGACCTCTCAGATTATTTTTTTCTGATTGGTACATTCACATATATAATAGATAATAATATATATTATAATATAATATAATAACAAAATGAGATGGCTCCATTGTCTGTAAGATCTGATGCTCTCTCCTTGCCTTTTACTGTAAATCATATATTATAGTTTTTAATGGTTGATTGTTTTTTATATTGCTATCCTATAGATTCTTATTGTAAGCCGCCCAGAGTCACCGTCTGTGAGATGGGTGGCTATATAAATATGATAAATTAAATAATATAATATAATAATCACTGCTGACATATTTGTGCTTCAGACGTTGTGGGCCGAAGACTGTACCCAGAACACCTACATGTAACAAAAACGGCAGCTTGAAATCAGCAATACAATCGTAGAAACAGCAGTTTGAAAGCATGGCTGAATTGCCCTTGGACAAGGCAACATTTTTAGTAACGGACACCCCGAAACAAATTTAATTTTTAAATGAGAGCCAACCAGTTTCCCAAGTGGACCCAAATAGCTGATTGTCTGATCTACTCAGAAGCTACTTTTCCTAGGATGATGCTAAACAGTGCCATGGGAAACTGCCCAAGTGTCTGCCTTTTTGTTTAATAACTTTATTCCTATAAGTCAGTACATACAAAGGGGTATATCCTCTAGTTCTCTTCAGTCAGTAATAGAAAAGGGTTTTGTATCTGAAAGGCCTTTAATAGGAAAAGCAGTTGTGCATTTCTGGGGTCGGGATGAATGACCCTTGGGACCTTCTGCCCACGCGATCCATAAAGCAAACCAAATGGAAAAAGGCGACAAAAACCCCACGTATTCTCCTCCGTGCCTCGCAGGCAACATTCCGGTGGAGGGTGGGAAGCTGGTCCCACCCGCGGCCCTTTCAAAACGAGGGCCGGCTCGGCTCTTGCCTGTCGCCCAAAGCGGTTCGCAACGAGACTGTCCAAGCACTCGCTCCGCGCGACGAAGGTGCCCGTCGCGGCTTGCGGAACAAGCCCCCTCGGGCTGCCGGGTTGCCACGCCGCCCCCAGCCTTCAGACCCGGTTTACGGTCCGCCGCAGGGAGCCCCTCGCGCCGGCCTGCCCCTTTAAGGGGCGGGGAGGCGCTTCCCAGCCGGGCTGCACCAGCCGCTCCCCCGCGCCGTGACATCAGCCGCATCCAGAGCCGCTGCCGGGGCGCGCCGCCGTCCCCCGTTCGGAGGCGCTCCCGGCCAGGCCCGGCGCGGCGCGGCCAGGCGGCCCTCCTCCGCCCCGCAGCCATGTCCACCGGCCAAGCCTACAGCGAGGAGAAGGGCGGCTCGTCCAGCCTCGGGGAGCCGGAGTACGGGCACGATCCGGCCAGCGGGGGGATCTTCTCCTCGGATTACAAAAGGTGGGGCTGCTCCCGGGGTGGGAGGGCAGCGCCGCCAGCCTCAAGCTCGTTCCGGGAACGGCCTCTGCCGGCGCCCTCCTGGGCGGACGGGGGCCCAACGTTGCAAACCCCGGCCGTGCAAAGGCTCGCCTCGCCTCGGAGGAGAGCGGGGGCTGCTCCCCCGCTTCCCCGCTAATGGCTCCCCGCTTTGCAAAGGATGGCCCAGATTTTTCGCTGCTCCCTGGCGCGGCTCTAGACTCTCCTCCTCCCTCTCGAGGATGACGCCAGGAGCCTCCGAGCCAATCTCGGCCAGAAGCTGCCCGCCAGGAAAGGTGGTGCGGCAGCTAGAAAGGGGGCTGCCCCCCTTCCGCTAAAGATCCCGGGCGGGGAAGGCGGGGGGGCTTTTGTGGTTATGCACTGCCTGGATGGAAGGTCCCTAGCTGACCTTGGCTGATCGTGAAAAGGCCAAACAGGTCAGACCCTGTTAGTGTTGGATGGGAGACCACCAGGAATCTCTAGGATAGGCTGGGAAGTCAAGAAAAACATTTTGGAATGAGGCAGGAGCAAACAGCTGCCAAAGAGCTTCATTGCTGGGTCTGTAGGAATGGCAGAAACCATGTTAGATTCAAAGGACATTTTTAAAAACTTAATATGTATCTAATCTGATTTTTATACTGAGTAGGGAGATTCTGGGCAGTCCAGAAGTTTAATAAATCAAGAAATATACTCTTCTCTCCCCCTCACCCTTTCAGCTCAAGGGCAACTTGTCTTTTTAATCTTGTCCTTTTTTCTCTTCTACCTGGACAGGAGCTAGCAATTTCCATCCCATTCTGTGTTTGAGCCTCCAACTCAGGGTTGCTTGTAGCATTTCTATTCCCTCTTTCCTCCAAATTGCTGGGGGCAATACTTGAAGTGCTCCACCCTCCAATATTATCCTCAGTGATCCTGAAAGGTGGATTGGGAAGAATGAGAACAGCTGGCCCAACATTTCCTAATTAGATATTTGGCTAATCCTAGCTTGGAGGCTAGAATTCCCAGCTAGCCATTGGAGCATGCTGTTTGTCTGCTAGTGGGGATTCTGGGAAGTGTAGTCCAAGTGTATCTGCAAGGCACAAGGTTGGGGGAGGTTGACCCACAGCTTTGGGGGAGAGAAGGAGAGTTGGAATTTCCTGTTGGATTTAATGGATAGTGCCATTCCACAAATGTTCTTGGGTGGCATTTGCACCTCCTCTGGAGAAGCATGATTTTTATCTTGGCGCTGCATCACAGCTTTGTATTTATAAGATTTCTGCACTGGTTGTCATTAATTTTTGTGAGAGTAGAAGCTGAGATGTATTCTGCCTAGGATACTGGCTGGGAACGAGCCTTTCGATGAGTTTATTTGGTGGAGAGAAACCTGTGCAGGTGATAGTTCTGTGACTTCTCCCAGCATCGCTAGAAGCATTTTTAGCTTGGAATAAAAAAAACAAAAACCCTGTCTTTTACAGCTCTCTGGATCAAAGTATCTGGGAAAAAAAATGACACTTTGATCCCAGCTGAAAAAACAATCACGAAACTCTAATCGTACAGCTGGCTGGGCAGATGGGGCAAATCCGTATAGCTTTGACGGTATATGGAGACATATCGAGATCTAAACTACGGTTTATGGCTTATCATGTCTTATGAACCCAGCCTGTGTTGGCTTATTCAGCAAACCATGCCCTAGCCCCATGTGGGAACTCAGCCGATACACCACATATCAGTTATTTGGGATGTCGTGCAACAGCGCTATGGTCTGATAGTTCAGGGAAAACATGGCGGAATGAACAGGAAGGCAGGGGTATACCTGTGTTGGTAGAGACAGTCTCTGAGGGCACAGGCTTTTCCCCATACATGTGAACAGGGCCATGTGGTCCTGGATCTGAAAGCCAAACAACCCCCTTGGTACCCAATTCAGCCTAATACTGGGATCTGTAGTGATTCTCTAATCAGGGTCAACGCAGGCTATTTCTACTATCCTTAAAAATCTTTCTGAACCTTTTTCCAGGATGGAGAAAGCATCCTAATATCTTTGGATAAAGATATATATTATTTATATAAATAAAGGCTAAATCAGATCAGATTATCTCTGCACCTAGCCCAGTATTGCCTGCCTGTTGAAAGCAGCTCCTTAAAGGTTTCATGCCAAAATGAGCTTTTCCCATTATGCGCTCTCTGTTTTTCTTCCTTTGATAGGGATCCACTGCATGCGAAGCAGGACATCTTCCATGAGTTGGTTAGCAATGACCCACATGCATTGGAATGTTTTGTTTTGTTTTGTTTTTTTGTTTTGATTTGTTTTTGAATCCATAAGGACTAGAAACTTGTGGGCATTTTTAAATGAAAGTTGGGCTTTTCTGAGGATACTGAATTCTTCTGCCAATACAAATCTTGTATTTTTGTGGTAGGATGCATTAAAGGTGGGAAACTATTGTTATAATTTTGAGGCATACAGCACATGTTATTTGATTGTCAATTTGCATGTGTGTCTGCTTGGTTGGGCAGTTATAAACATATTGCCTGTTTGTGTTCTGCCGTGAAAACATCAGCTTCTCAATAGTTCTGTAATCTGTGTTTGCTTATCTAGTAGAGATAAGTTTTGCTCAACTGGGCATTGGCCAAGTGCATTGGCCTTCTGCTCCTGATCACCTTCTCCATCAAAGGAGACATGCTGTTGTTGAGGGAGCTGGTGGCTGGGGATTCTGGGAATTGAAGTCCACACATCTTAAAGTTGCCAAGGTTGAGAAATGCTGCCTTAGAGACAGGACTGTACATACAATCTCCCCACTTCTGTGTTGCCTCTGCCTTGGTACATTGGACAGCTCCCTGCTCCTTGGACGGATGAAGGCAGCTTTCCCTTTCTCCCCGTTCCTGCTCTTGATGCAAGACCAAAGGAATTCATGATTGCAGTGACTTCTGATCCCTCCTGCAGGGAGGGGGCACCTTCAGCCCCTTTCTAGTTTGTGTTCTTTACATGGAAACTGTTCTGTCAGCTCTCCCAGGTAAACCAGACAGGAAACATGACCAGATGAGCTAATTCTACTTTATTGTAAGGCTACATTGACAGAATCTAGCAAGTCTGAAAGTACAGATCTCCCACCTTCCCTGTTTACTGCCTGATCCTTAGGGCGGGTCCTTCCTTCCTAAATTTCTCTCTCTGGCCGTTACTCTGTTGCAGGCTCCTCCCCCTTTTATCTGATTGTTCCCTAGATGGCATCTCTTCCCCCGTCTTCCATGGTCACCCCCACATTCCATCACACATTCCTTCAACCTAAGAAAGCAATGGCATGCAATTTGGTTTGGAAACAAGGAGTGCACAGGGAGATGCTCAGAGGGAGATGGAGCCTGGCTTGTTGGAACAGTCCATGCTTGGTGTGCCTCAGTAGAAAGATGAAACTGAAGCAACTGGAAAGGTTTCTCATTCTGGGCATGATAAACATGAAGGCTGGAGTCTCACTTTAGGCCTTTGCTTAACCATGATTTCCTGAATGGGCCACAATTGGGTGGCTTGTCCAATATGCTCTGTCCTAAATCAAGGCCTATCATGGCCTATCATTTCCCTCTGTGCTAAGCTCAGCTCAATGAGCTGAGTGTCATCCATAAAACAAGCACCAAGCTTTTGGAAGAATGGAAAATGAAATATGGATGGATGAAGTAGTAATGAAAATCTGTGCCAACTAAGGTGGCTGCTTTTTTTGCCTGGAGTTCTTGCATCCAAATGCAGGGCAGGTGATGAGGCATGAATTGTGATGCCATTGAGCACCTGACACAAGGATATCACCTGGATGGTGGTGTCATGATGGACAGGATGAGATTCTGACATCAATGTCATGGATGCCTTTGAATGTTGGTAGTTTCTCAAGTCATTTGTTTTAAAACTGGGGGGATGCCCCCCAACACTCCTACTCTTCCATGGGCAAGATATAATGTATTTAGCCTGTCGTCCTATAGCACAGGTGGACAATTTGGTGGTAGCCCTTTGGCGCCCTTATGTAGCATCCAGTCATGGTCTTGACCTCCTCTTGTTCCTGGTTTCACCCCTAATTTTGTATCATTTATTCTTCCCCTCAGGTGCCTCAGAAATACACTAAATGTATTTCTTTTGTCCACTCTTCTCTCACTCCGGGGCAACGCGAGGCCACCTGAAGCCCCGGAGCTGTCCTTGGTCCTGAACCTTTTGCGTTTGTCGTTTTTTTTTGCTGCAGGCTCCGAGGCTGAAAACCAGCCAGGCGGTTTCTTGCCATTTTGGTGCAAGAAAAACATGAGAACAGAAGGTTCTACCTTAAAGAAAGCTTGACATAGTTTAGAAAACAAGACAACAAAAGGCAGTGACCCCAACTTAGAAAAATAAATAGAAATCCTTGCCTGTATGCAAAATAGTGTCACAGGCCTTTGGCTGTGGTTGGCTTAATTATGGTTTCTTGATTACAGTTGTCTAAGTTCAGGGAATATGCTAAGCGACAGAGAAGCAAACCACATTATGGGTTATAGAGTTGTGCAGATGTG
The DNA here is from genome assembly GCF_035149785.1 of Candoia aspera. Classification (NCBI taxonomy): domain Eukaryota; kingdom Metazoa; phylum Chordata; class Lepidosauria; order Squamata; family Candoiidae; genus Candoia; species Candoia aspera. The sequence continues at coordinate 7,650,949 of NC_086165.1, read as the reverse complement.
GCTACTGCTTCATTGTTCAGCCAATATGGCCCCTGCTCCCAAACTGCTAGGTGCAGCTGAGACCTCTGAAAGATTAACTGTGGGAAAAATCTCCTAGAGGTAGGAAAGTTGATGGGGAAGAAATTGAGGTTTGCTACCAGGACTTGCTCCCAGATAACAACAATCCTCTTTACATGTCAGCCCTACAAGGTAGACAAGATGAGGAAACTGGCTTCATAAGAAGATTAGAATTAAACTCTGTTGAGAAAGGTTATAGCAGCTTTTCTCAACCTTAGCAACTTTAAGATATGGGGACTTCAGCTTCCCATGCTGGCTGAGGAATTCTGGGAGTTGAAGTCCCCATATCTTAAAGTTGCCATGGTTGAGAAATACTGGGCAGTAGTAACAGACTCTTGCAAGTGTGGTTGTGTTTTCTCTTCGCTTCCTCTTATACCCCACTGAGTCAGGGGGAAGCTAGACCAAACCTCTTCCTGATAGACCATCTCCTTTCACTGGGCTTGAGGCAGGTTTCTGCTCTCTTGTTTCTGCAACAGGCTCTGAATATTCCCTCCCAGGCCATCTTCATGGCTCTACACACCACAAGCGAGAAGAAGTCCCAGTGAACCCAATGGGTTTATTTCAGAGGGGGCTGCTTTGCACTGTAAGTGCATTTTTAAGAGTTGCTTCAGCACCAGGGACATCCACAGGGAGGGGTCAAAAAAGTCAAGATGGTGGCTGTGGTTGTGCGACATAACACACATGAAAAAGGGGCAGCAGTTTGACTGCACAGTCACAGCCTCCATCTTGATATTTTTCATCTCTCCACCCACCCATGCCCCTGCTTTAGAATGCCTAAGGCTTGCCAGGGAACTACCACTCCCATAATCCCAACCAGCATGGCCTTTACATCACAAAGGCTTATTTGGGGTGGAAATCTATCTATGTGGTCGCTAGGAGTTGGAAATGACTTGATGGCGTTCGATCAATCAATCAACAATTTAAAAGAAATTGGGCCACTTAGAGCTGTTAGTTCTTGTGTGCACGTGCCTTTTGGGACACCGTACGTAGAAGTTGTTGGGAGATGCGGGTTCAAGTTCTCACTGGCCCATTAAGCTCAGGGGTTAATTTGGGGTTGCTTTCTATCACTCATCCTAGCCTACCTCACAGGGCTGTTGTAACAATTTTAAAAGGGGGAGGAAAGGAAATCATTCGATTCCTCACACCATCCGACCTGTTTCCAGTAGAACCGGAAAGGACGGGCGGGAATTAGCTTCTCCCGGTCCGCAAAGCCCGAACGCGCCTTCGGCTTCCCCTCGCGGAAGCTGCGCCCGGGGACGGGCTGCGGGCGGGGCAGCTGCTCCCTGGGCCGCCAGGTGGCGCTGCGCCCACCGCCTTCCCGGCGGCGGCGGGGCCCGGCGGCCGCGGCGTCTGGTTTCAGGGGCGCCGCGAGCCAGCGGGGGCGGCCCTCGGCCGGCGGGCTGCGAGCGGAGTGGCTGGCGGCTACCAGAAGCCCCGCCCGCGCCCGGGCCAGCCAGCCAGGCCGCGGGAGCGGCGGACCTGCTAACGTGGCTGGCGGGCTGGGCGGCTGACCCGGCGGCGGCGACCGCGCCAGCACCGGCCACTGCGGCCGTCTCGGCGTCTGGGTCGGGACCTGCTCCGGGGAGCCCGCGCGCCCTCCAGCCGCGGCGATGCAGAAGCTGCTGCAGCAGCTGCCCGCCGGCGCAGCCCACTTGGTCAAGGCGCAGCCGGCGGGGACGGAGGAGGCCAAGAGCCCCGTGCTGGTGCCCGATGGCGTGCCGCAGGCGTGGTACCGCACGCTGGAAGGCGACGAGCTGAGGCTGCTGAAGGGCCCCGACCCGGAGGCCGCCGTCGCCGCCCCCGCCACCCCCGCGGGGCAGCAGCAGCATCAGGAGCGCAGCCTGGAGGGCAGCGTGGCGCAGCCGCTCCGGTAGGGCAGGGGTCCAGGGAGGGGCTCAGGGGACTGCCGGCTCTCTCCCCCACTCTCCGCCCAGGTACGGGATCAACGAGCTGGTGTTTGATACCACTCGGTTCTGGGTTGCCTTCTCAGGACAAGGTGGACCCGGGCCTGCTCACTCACCCCCATTTTAGACTACTTGTGGTCAGTTACATTGGGCGTGGTGTGGGCCCAGAAGGCAGGGTTAATAGGGTGAACCCTGGCTCAGCTGGGTCCTGGTTAGGGTGTTTTGTGAAACTAGCCATACTGGAGGGATTCAGGTTGGTTGTGAGAATTTGAAGAAAGGGGTTAAGTAACTGAAAGTGTGCCATGCAAATGCTGCTGAGGGTTGAGTTCACCTTAACTTAGACTGTTCAAGACCTGGTAGCTGCCTTGGCAGAAAAATGCCAAGATGGGTTAGTGTTAGCCTGAGTTAATCTGGTCACAGCTTTGTACAAATGTAGTCGGCGGTTCAGTCGCATTGCCGAAACCCAGAAAAGAGATTAATTCAGCCAGTGGGAAAGTAGCTACTGGCTTGAGAATGCTAAAGCTGAGAATGTTTGGTAAATCAGGGGGTTGTGTTCGTTCAGCAAAGCATGGCTTAACCCCTTGTGCATAATGGAATGCAAGAAAACAAAACTTGCTGGGTTTGCGTTTTAACATAGGGTCTGGAGAGAGGCAGGGTAATCTGGTAAAATGAAAATCTGATTCATAGGGTAATTCCTTAAACCAGAAAATCCAGAGTGTTGCTGCAATTCCATGTCCCCTTGCTGAAGCCCCCGCTGAACAGGGTGGCGTATTTCCAAGTTAAGAGGCAGAGGGCTGTCCCCTTTACGTCTTTCGTCAGTCAGGTTCGCCCTGTAATCAGTCATGGCTTGTTTAATCATGGTCTGTTTCTGTCATTGTTCACCATGTGAACTTGGCCATTGTGGTTCCTAAAACATGGTTGAGGGTTTAGACACACTGGTGTGTGGACCTAGCCTAGAGCTGTCAGTGTTGCAGACGTTGTGTGTGCGTTCCTGCGAGGGGAATCATGTCCAATTATTCTAAGTCAATCAATCATATAAAGAAAAGGCATGTTGGTTTATAATTTTCTAAACAAAAGGTTCCATTTTGAGAGGCGGGACAGTCTCTTCTGAGATATAATTTTATAGTATTATTTCACTCCCCTTCCCTTTGCTGTCTGCCGTATTGGTGGGGCTAATCTGGGGGTTGACGGGCTGCAGTTTCATCTTGATGTCTGTTGAGTGCATTCAAACATGCAAAGGATACCTTGACTGGCTTGGCTGTTACTTATCAGAGCTTGGAGCAAGATGTAGCAATGTGACAAACATGGTTTAAGTGTAGTTTATGGAATCAACTCTTGGCTGGATTTGCACCTTCTGCTGAGCTGTGAATCAGGCTGGGTGCTTGCAGCCTGCTCAGTCACAGTGAAGCGAGCCATATTCTGACTTTGTGCTACATTTCTCAGTGGCAGGACCTTCTCACTTTCTTGCTGCTCCAGATGAATTTGCAATGGGATAAATATTTCACAGCCCTCTGTGGGATTGGATTGCTTTGGTGTAAACAACTCTCTGAGATCAAATTCATCCCCCTCCTGCCTTTGCCAATGGCTCCTCTCCAGATGGTGTGACCGATTTCTCAACCTTGCAGCTTGAAGATGTGTGGACTTCAACTCCCAGAATTCCCCAGCCAGCAAGGCTGAGGGTACTGAGCTACCCTCTTCTCCTTTATCTTCTCTCTGCCATGTTTAGGAGTCTCTTGTGGCAACCGCAGATTGAAGAAACAGTGGTTGGGTTCACATTGCCGTAAGCCCCAATATGCATGGGTGGGGACTGAGGAAGGTCTATGAACCCAGCCATCATGTTCTGTGAGTCACGGCTTGTACTGTAGCTCAGCCTTCTGGCACATGGAACAAAGCATGGCTCTGCATGACTGAACCCTGCTCATTGTTGTGTTCACGCATTGAACTCAGCGATGGTTGGTTGACTAAACCATGATTAGTTGGATTCAGGTAACCCTAAGCTAAAATCTGAGCAAACCACATGATGGCTTAGGGCAGTGTGCAAACCCAATCGAAAGATTAGACTTCTTTGTTGGGAAGAAGAAAAGGGCTGGATTCTCTTATGGACAGAATAGTCAGTGACCTGTCATCATCTCCATTAAGCCTGAATATGCTGCCGTGTTGTGATTTTTTGTTTTTTGTTTTCAACCAGTGAAATAGTATCTTTGGAAGGTGGCCAGCAATTGACCAGTTTTCTATTGCGTTGCGTTTCAGCATAGGCATCCTTTTTCCAGGCTTGCTTTAGTTTAGAATTTGGGACTTGATCTCTCCTCCTCCTTCCCTTCCATCTGCTTTTCTGGCCTCTAGCTCCCTCCATCGGGTTGGACCATAACTCCCAGTTCATCCGAGGTGAGAATTCAGGGCCCTGGAGTCTACCACGTCCAGAGGATGCTGGGCCAAGTACCGCAGGACTCCCATGGTTTGAATTCCTGCAATGGTCTCTGTGTTTCTTTGCAGACATGATGATCTGAAGGAGATGTTAGACAGCAACAAGGACTCGTTGAAGCTGGAAGCTATGAAGAGGATTGTGGCGGTGAGTGTCTCTTCAGTGCTGGAGCATTTGCTTAGGATGCTCTCTCTTCTCTGATTGCAGGATGATGCTCCAAACCCCAGCTTGAGTTCTTTCCTTCTGTTTAAGGAGTCCAAGACCCAGCATCCTCTCCCCTCTGGTTTGAGGGAGTAGTGTAAAAGTTGTCCTTTCTCTTTTAACATCTCCACCGAAGGCCAGCCCTTTGGGATTGCTTCCTTGTCAAGAAAACATGTTCTCTTGAGGTTTTGTGAACAGGCTGTTGTGGCTAATGGTGGCTGAGATAAGTAAAGTGTGACATCTCACCCCTTCTGTATTGAGAGGGGGAGGATACCATTCCATGGAGAGTCCAAAAACGTGGTGATGGAAGGTCTCTATGGGACAAACGTTCTCTGCTAACTACCCCATGGCTGCTTCTCCTGCCCCCAGATGATCGCTCGAGGCAAGAATGCGTCAGATCTCTTTCCAGCCGTGGTCAAAAACGTGGCTTGCAAGAATATAGAGGTAAGCCATCATGGGCATACATATTGCACTTAACTAAAATTAGGTGATTTGTTGGAACTGATTATGTTCTGTGACTCCAGTCATGTGGTTAGCAAACTGTGATTTATGGCCTAGTGCAACATGCAAACTTAGCCAAGGGAAACCAGCTAAGGGTGTTGCTCTGCTGAAGATGCTTATAATTTTTTGATGGACTGGAGCAGGGATGGATAACCAGATGCACTTCAGGTTTTGGGATTGTAACTCCTATCTATCCCAGCCCATGGCAACATACAGGAAGAGCTGCTATCTAAAATATCTGGAGGGCACCAAGTTGCCTCTCCCTGGCTTAAGTAATAAGTAATGAAAGGACTTTTGGAAAACATTGTTTTTGGAGTAAAGGTTGCTATAACATACATGCTAATGCTGCTCTAGACTTCAAGTTCAAACCAGGAAGCAATGGCCTTGGTCCAAATCTCTGCTTAGTCCTGTGGATTGCCTTAGCTGAGCATAACGAGACCCTTGTTTCGCCCAATCAGTAAAAACACTGGCTGCCTTATGTAATTAAAATAAACCAATCAGCACACTATTGCCATGTGCTTTCCCAGCTCTTTTGACGAGTTGCTTCCCTGCTGGTTTTTAACCAATACATTCAAAATGGTTTATGATTGAAAACCATCTAATGGATATAACTGGGAAAGGGAAAAGAACAGGAAAAAGGAGAAGGAAGCTGAGAAAATGTGTTGACTGTGTAGGACTTTGGAACGAGTCCTATCATTTCATAATGAGGAATCAAGTCTGGCTGCAGATTAGAATGGTTATAGAAAGGCTGCAAGTTGATAGGTACAGAACTGGCTCTTAGTATATTTACTGCTCAGTGCTATAATAATAATAACCACCCTAACCCTGTGCAACATGAATTATGGGGAAAGGATGTCAATGCCATCGGGCAGCAAAGTGATTTGAGCCAGCCCTGTATGTAACAATGGAAATAATTTGGGGAGACAAAATGGGGACTATGGAGAAGGCCAAGGGGAAGGGTTGATACTTGGGGAAGCAAAACAGAGGCCAGATTCTCAGTTCAGGCCTGACCATTGTGCCATTTCTCTGCCAGGTGAAGAAGTTGGTCTACGTCTACCTCGTCCGGTATGCAGAAGAACAGCAAGATTTGGCCTTGTTATCAATCTCTACTTTCCAACGAGGTCTCAAGGTTGGCCATTGCGATATTCAGAGGGCAATCACTATTGTGGTTCATGTACCAATTATGGGAACAGGAATGGAATGGGATTGACCACTGGAGGTCATTACCTCAGTCTTCAACATATCTGAGCTTTACCTGTGCCCTGGTCAAAGGGTGGGGGCTAGAAATCTTCCCAGCTGGGCAGAGTATTTGCCTTGAAGGTCTCTCCCCAATTTTTTCTTGGCTCCAGGATCCCAATCAGCTGATTCGAGCCAGCGCCCTCCGGGTCCTCTCCAGCATCCGCGTCCCCATCATTGTCCCCATCATGATGCTGGCCATCAAGGAGGCGGCATCGGATATGTCTCCGTATGTGCGCAAAACTGCAGCACATGCCATTCCTAAGCTGTACAGGTAAGAGTGACCTGGGCAGAACCATGGCTTGGTTGTGCCAATCCAAACTAATTCCTGTTGAGAGATTTGGCCTGCAGTGGTGCAAATCCAATATCTTTTGAGGATCCTTGAGATCTAATCAGTTAGATATAAGTGCTAAAGCAATTGACCAAGAGGTTGCCTTACAGATGTTAAATACTATATTACAGTGTGCTTTGCTCACACCTTTTTGCCCTCCTGTTTGCACAGGGGTGTGCAACATTGTTGGCTCAGGGCCATGTTTGCTTTTTGAATAGTATGCTGAGAGCTGCCTTCTAACAGCACAATAGAACAAGGCCAGATAGGCAGGCAGGGTAAAAGCTAAATAAATAGGCTAAATTAAATAAATTCATTTTTGCTAAATTCAGTTAATCCAATTTCCCAATGTATTTAATGATTTTCTCCTTCTGTTGGAAGAAATTTGAGAAAACCCTGGAGTGCCTGTCAAAATTTTTGAGGGTGTCATGTGGTCCTAGAGTTTAGAAGTCGGTTTTTGTGCCTTAAATATGCACGTGCACACACACCACACATACATACAGACGTGTTTGTGTGTGAAAGAAGGGATGAAGCTGGCGTTTGAATTTCAAACAGTGAAGCATTTGAAAGTGTATCTGTCTTCATCTCAAGGACCAAACTAAGCCCCAAATGAAGTAAATCACATTATGATAGAGCACAGTGTGTTGACTCAGCCCCTAGAAAAGGTTTAGCTACCAATTGGCTTTGTCTGTTCCTTGCAGCCTTGATTCAGACCAGAAGGACCAGTTAATTGAGGTCATTGAGAAGCTGCTGGCGGATAAGACTACGGTGAGTAAGATGGTCTCTGGAGGGTTTGGAGATGAGGGAAGGAAACTGAGAAAGAAAAGTGAACTTGCAAAATGCCTCAGGAATGCCATCTTGTAGATCAGTGTTTCTCAACCTTGGTGACTTTAAGTTGTGTGGACTTCAACTCCCAGAATTCCCCAGCATGCTGGCTAGGGAATCCTGGCAGCTGAAGTCCACACACCTTAACGTTGCTGAGGCTGAGTATGACTGTTGTAGATTAACAGATTGCACAAGTGATACTGTTTGGATCATCAGGTGCCTGATAATAATCCATAAAATCTCTTGCTTCGTTTTTTGCTTTCTGGGTGCTACGGGGGTTTGAAGAAGGGTGGACAAATATGCAGGACTGAAACCTTTTTTAAAAAGGGATTTACTGTCAGTCTGTGTTCTTTAATACGGCCAAGAAAGAGCCTTCTCACAGTTGAAGAATCCTATGAAAAACAGTTGCTTCTCAGCTCTGTAAATCTGGACAGTCTCTTAATTTGTGAACTGTGTTCCCCTCTTCTTGTCATCTTGCCCAGTTGGTGGCTGGAAGCGTCGTGATGGCCTTCGAGGAGGTCTGCCCAGAGCGCATTGACCTTATTCACAAGAATTACCGCAAGCTGTGCAACCTGCTGATCGATGTGGAGGAATGGGGCCAGGTGGTGATCATTAACATGCTGACCCGCTATGCCCGCACCCAGTTCCTCAGCCCCAACCTGAACGTGAGTCAAGGAGCAGATGAGATAGGATCCCGTCTATGAGGTCCTTTCACAGCTCCCTGAATGGGATGCGATCCTTTACCCAAGCATAGTTCTCACAGACTTCTCTTTAGCAAGATTTATTGAGGTGGAAGGGGTACGGTGCAAGAACCCCAGCAAGGGAACATCTTTTCAGTTTAGAGCCAATATATCTCAGAGCGTATATTAGGGTGGAAATGGTCTGAGTCCCTTTTTCAGACACTGACAGCGCATTGCAGGGGAAGTTACGGAGAAATCCGCAACCTGTTGTTTACATATTTTTGCCTGAATCTTTATCAGTTAAACAACCAACCATTATCCTGTCAGTGTGACCAGTAGAGCCAGAGATACTGGCTGTGGAACTTGGAGCATCCAAATTTCCGGGACATGCTACCTCCTTCAGTAGAACCTGGCCCAACAGAGCTCCTTGCTGTATTCTTAGAACAGGATGTCCCAGGTCATACTATTGTAGATGTTAAACTTGGCTAGAACAATACTGAGTTGTTTGTGATTCCAAGAAACATAATTGTCTTTGCATACTGTGTGATTCAGGCCATCACACTGAACCAAAATGCCATTTATTTGTTCTTGGGTGTAGCTTATTATGTGAAACAAGCCATTTTATTTGACAATCAGGTTTATGGCTTAACTGCTATGTGAATCCAGCTAAGTAGCGGTGTAGAGTAGTTTAGAAGTTGTTCATGCTGCTTGCAGGATGGGAGAAGGAAGAGGCCCACTTTCCCCACCTCAAAAGCCTTGTTGTTTTCTGATGGACAGGAGTCCCTTCTGGAGGACAGTGCTGAGAAAACCTTCTATGGGTCCGAAGAAGAAGATGCCAAAGATGACAAGGCCAAGTCAGCCCCCTTGGCAAAGCGCAAGCCTTACGTGATGGATCCTGACCACCGCTTACTCCTGCGTAACACCAAACCCCTGCTGCAAAGCCGCAATGCTGCGGTGAGCCCTTCCCCAGGGGTGTGGAGGGGAAGCTTGCCCTGAAAATAAGGAAGCTCCCTCCCTTGTCTTGTGGTCACCAAAATGGGCACAAAGAAGAAGGGGAGAAAGACCTGCCCTTTGCAAGGGCATCCTCTGCATTCATGCCCAAGTGAGGTGGGCAGTTACCTGGACTTGAAGGTCGTGCCGTCTGTGTGGCGTAACAGTGGCTGCACTCAGAAAAGTGGGCAGGGACAATAGGAAAGGGGTGGAGCTAGGTGGACCCAGGTGAAAATATTTTTTCCAGCCTTCAGTGTCCCAAAGTGAAACTTGACCTTAAGTCTGTGAAAATGGACCGTTGTCTGGCCGGCAACCCTTACCGTGAATGTTGATAGCTGTGGCACAAGTTTCAGGCATTGCATAAGATCTGTGGGCAGGAAGGACAGATGATTTATGGGTTTTCCACTCCTATGCAGAGGTTTTTTTTTCTTGCCAGTCTGCTCTCCACCCCAGATTCCTTGCATTTTGTTATTTTTGGCACTCTACATCCAGTTCGTTCTTCTTTATGGCCTTATGCCATCTCATGTTGGTGAATACAGCAAGCAGATAAACATCTCTTGGTTGTTCTACTGGTTTGTGACACAAGTCACCCTCTCTGTTTTTCAGGTGGTGATGTCAGTGGCTCAGCTCTATTTCCACCTTGCACCTAAGGCTGAAGTTGGTGTCATTGCTAAGGCCCTGGTGCGTCTCCTGAGGAGCCACAGGTCTGCAGATGCTTCCTTCCCATTCTCTGTAATTCCAGGGCCTCTTTCTTTTCCTGTTCTTCCAGCAAAGTGACTGAATTAGGGCATTTCTGCCAGTTTCCAACAACTCCTGATTATGTCTTGTTTTGTCTAGATGTTTTAGGACCTGGATGTGGTCTTTAGAAAGGGACAAAACGTTGCGGTGTAAGATGCTTCTTTTCAATGTCCCAGGCAGTTGTGGCCTTTTTTCCATCAAGTTCCATTCCATTCGCTCTTTTCCTTTTTCCATTTCCACCTCCCCAAACTGTACTGATTAATTCAGGTTTTATCAGTTATAGCTTTCTGTTTAATAAGTCTTTCTCAAACTGGTACCTTCCTCAGGCATAGATATTATAACTCCTAGCTGCTGGCCAGAAATGGGAGTTGTAATCCCATCACTTCTGGAGAACTCTTGCTTGAGGAAAGCTAATGTTCACCAAAATTCTTGTAAAAACTAAGGCTAATTAATCCTTCCTTCCTTCCTTCCTTCCTTGCAGTGAGGTACAATATGTGGTGCTTCAGAATGTGGCCACCATGTCCATCAAGCGTAGGGTGAGTGCCCCTTTCCTTTTTCAGGTGGGAATTATTCATGTGGCCCACTGCAAATGTGGTCCAAGTTTTCTGGAGGTCTGGAGGTCTGTCACATTGCACTTATTTAATATCAACCAGAATTTCTTCCCATTTATCAGGAAGCAGTATGTATGTGTGTATGTATGGGTGTGTGTGTGTGTGTGTACATACACACACAGTATGTATCTCTTGAAGATAATCTTTTTTGACCTCTAGAAGCCCAAAGAAATCTCCATGGTTTTTTTTTTTTTAGCTGAACCTGTTTCTCTCCTCCTCTCTCTCCAGGGAATGTTTGAGCCCTACCTGAAAAGTTTCTACATCCGATCAACTGATCCCACCCAGATCAAGATCCTCAAGGTGTGTTAGATGCTTGGATATCCTAGCTCATGGTTGTTAGTCCTCTTCTGTACCACTGATTGCCCATACCCCAAAAATACAGTCTAATTCCAAATAATGCATCTTTTGTTTTTAATATTAAAAACCGTGAACCAAAGCAGAGATGGGAAAAAAAAACATTAAAAGTGAAATGTTGACAATATTGTATATTAATAGTGTAAATCTGTGATGAGAATTATACATGGTACTAAGCCCTAATGTTAGTTGTTTGTGCTAATCCTAAACTGATGAGTGGACCCAGCCATGTTGGTTTGTAAACCATGGTTTGCTGAATGTTATGTCTGAAACAGGCCGCATTGCTTATAGAACCATGGCTTAATACAACGTTTTTCTGGGTCTTCTCAGAAGTAAGGCTATATCTAAGTAAGAGATTCACTAACTGTAAACCAGCTTCAAACTTAGTGAGATTTTACCCCCAGGTTTATCACTTAGGGCAAAAACAAACAAAAAAGAGAAACTTTCCAGTGTCCCCAGACACAGTTGGCCATTTTGTCCTTCTCTTAGAGGACAGCTAGCAAATTCCCTTCCACTTCTATTCCTCTGCATTCTGCCGGGCACAAATAGGATACAAAACATGGCTTAGCTCTAATTATTTGCTTGCACCTCTGCGTGCTCAAGGTGGCAAGGATATTGAAAGACGTTCAAAGCTCATCCATTCTGCTTTTTTCCCATATCCTGCCAGCTGGAAGTTCTGACCAACTTGGCTAATGAAACCAACATTTCTACCATCTTGCGGGAGTTTCAGGTAATGCATGGAAAATCTTAGTACAGTGGGCTCTTCCACCTCAGGGCACAATGCCAGAACGTTTTCCTTTATTAATCGGATAGCCTGGATATTTTCAGTGTGGAAACCTATATTGTATCCCCTGATTAAATAAAGTTCTTTGTCCCCCAAATAGGGTGGTTAACAGCTAAGGGCTTTTAAAATGAGTTTCGCTGCCCTGTGAAGTTGGACTTCTTGGAGTCTTAATTGGAGTCTTGAGTGCTACTGAATCCACCAAGCCCCCCTCCTACTTTTAATTTTAAAACAATGATCGTTATTTTGCTAACCTTTGTTAATCCTCCCATGATTACTGACCATCTTGGGCTGGAAACCTTTGCGTGCAAAGCAGTTAAATTTTTCTTTTAATATACTTTTATTAATTATTTTAAAATATATATATAAAACAGGGAAGGAAAAAGAACAAAGGAAAGGGATAAAAGGTTAGGACACAGACGAGTAAATAAGTTATTTACATAGAGATTATAATGTTTCAGTATATCGTTAATTGATTGTGACTGACTAAATACATTGTTTTAAAGCTTGAAAATCCCTATGAAGCTCTAAGCAAGCCTAAATATCAGGAGCCATGGCTAGCACAGTATAAAATGTAGAACAAGATTGTGAGCTGCAGTAAATTCTGTCCATGCTACTGAAAATCTGTTCTAATTTAGGAGTCCCATAAAATTAAAATACATGCAGAAAGAAAGCCCAGTTCCAGATGTGGTACAAATCCATCTCTTGAATTGTAGTCTAGGAAGATTTCCAAGTTGAATTAAGTTGTTAGGTGTAAACCTAAACAACTTAAAGTAAACCTAACCTGTGTTAGGTTTACTTTTGATACACGAAGTTAGGCTAGACATGGAAGCAAAGTCCCAGCTGTTAGGATTTCTTCCTTCTATGGAAGAAAGCTTGTTTCAACTCCAAGGATAATATTCAGCTAGATCCACCCTATACGGTAGACAGATAGGTTGGGCACGATCGTTGTTCCTTCTCTTCCTGCAGACTTACATCCGGAGCATGGATAAAGACTTTGTGGCAGCCACAATCCAGGCCATTGGCCGCTGCGCCACTAACATCGGCCGAGTGCGGGACACGTGTCTCAACGGGCTGGTTCAGCTGCTGTCCAACCGAGATGGTGAGCTCCTGCTCTTAGAAGCAGCCTAATGTGTTGCAGCCATGTGGACAGGTCATGGGACGGACTTGAGGCTTGTGTGTGTGGGTATGCGCCAAAGATGATGGAGCCAGATCAGAAAATGGATAGAGCTGTGATGCAAGCAATGATTGATTGATTGATCGATTGAATTCAAATCGCCACCCAACTCACACAAATGCAACTCTGGATGGTATATATCAATAAAAAACAAAAACATTCAAGGGCAATTAAATTACAACAATTAATAGTCCACCAGACACCTTGTAAGACATCATCCTCTCCTATCATCCTGGCTCCAATTCCATTAAAAATAGCCCATTTTCCCAGCTCATTAATAATGGGAAATTAGTGGTCGTTTTCAGAGGGCCCTTGGAGGTTGTGAGGCCTAGCCCCAGGATTCCGGGTGTGCATTGAGGGGAACTGATTGACCTTGCAGATGACTCCCATTTAAACTAGAAACTAGAATCCTGTGCTGTTTCTGGGGTAGTAGGTTAAGGTAGGGTGTCCAGGGATATGACCCATTGCTGTGGCTCTTGAGGAGAACCCTTGTGAATCTGCCTTTGGTGTCTTCCTGGGGTCTCCATGAGGCCCTCGTCTCATTCTCTTTAATGGTAGAGCTGGCCTGGTGTATGTCTACCTTCCCTCTTTGTCATCCTGCTTAGAGCTGGTTGTGGCCGAGTCGGTGGTTGTCATTAAGAAGCTTCTGCAGATGCAGCCATCTCAGCACAGTGAGATCATCAAACATATGGCTAAGCTGACGGATAACATCCAGGTTTGAACGAGAGCTAAGGAGGAGGAGGAGACTCTCTGGCCTCTACTTTGGTGGGATGTGATGGGGAAGGCAGGGCTGAGAGATGTAGAGATGTCACTTCCCCTGGTCTCCAGGTACCCATGGCCCGGGCCAGCATCCTGTGGCTGATTGGTGAATACTGTGAACATGTGCCCAAGATTGCCCCAGATGTTTTGCGCAAGATGGCCAAGTCCTTCACCAGCGAGGAGGACATTGTGAAGCTGCAGGTCATCAATTTGGCAGCCAAACTTTATCTGACCAACTCTAAGCAGGTAAGGTCTGTTCTAAGAATAACAGGGAGTGTAAGTAAGTATCTAGACTGTCTACCTGTCTGGTTTCCAGAGGTTCTGTCATAGACATGTCAAGGAGACATGTATCCCAAGCATGCACACCAGAAATGCCTCTTAACTTCAGAAGTAAAAGCAAATGTAGGCATACATGTTTTGTATTGGAACTATTGCACTTCTTGGGTTGGTGGTAAAATATTTCAAAAAGGGACCTCTTAATACGTAATAACTTGTCCACTCAAGGGTTCAAATTTCAGATGGTACCTCTCGTCCAGGAAGTTTTGAAGGAACCAAAGTCCAGAAACCATTGGAGTGGCCAGCTATGTTAAATTTAATACATAAAGAAATAAAATAAATAAAATAGTTGATTCACTCAGTTTGAAAGTCCAGCTATTATTTAAATCTATCTCCATCGTTAAGGGTGAACAGTTACAGGTTTTAGCAGGTGGAAAGAAGGAAAACAAATATAAACTGTTTTATCTTAACAAAGCCAGAGATCGTTGCAGGTGGGGGCATATATTTTTAAAAGTAAAGTCAAAAGAATTCCAGGTGGAGAGTTCAGCTATTAATAGCTTGAAGAGAAGAATAAAGTCCAGGTTCCAATGATATAAAATAATTTTCTTCCAATATGCAGAGTGATGTGTATTTTCATGGAAGAGACATAATTAATATGTTTTACAGTTGGAAGATCTCTAGCTTGTCCTGGTAGTATTTTTAAATTTTATTTATTATATTTATGGATGTAATTGAAATCTCCATACCTCTGGCCATTGGTGTAAGAAGTTGCCAGGAACCTCCCCCAACATGCTCACCTGTAACCTGTGGTTGACCCATCACTTTCTCTTTTTTGTTCTTTGCCATGTTGTCATTGCATCCACAGAGTAAGCTGCTGACCCAGTATGTGCTGAATCTGGCCAAGTATGACCAGAACTATGACATTCGGGATCGTGCCCGTTTCATCCGCCAGCTCATTGTACCCACCGAGAAGAGTGGTGCCCTCAGCAAGTATGCCAAGAAGCTCTTTCTGGCACAGAAGCCTGCTCCCATTTTGGAGTCCTCTTTCAAAGGTAAGGCATGGCAACTCAGTGGACCTGTGGGAACAGTTGAAGGACCATGATGGCAGGGCCTTCAAAACTGGGTGGATTTTATGATGGTTTCTTCCTTCCAGATCGTGACCACTTCCAGCTGGGCTCCCTTTCACACCTCCTTAATGCGAAAGCAGTGGGCTACCAGGAACTTCCCGATTGGCCAAGCGAAGCTCCGGACCCATCTGTGCGCAACGTGGAGGTAGGACTAGCCCTCTCTTTAATGGTGATGGGATATGGGAATCCTTGAAGCAAGTTTTGCCCAGATCCATTGTGAAAATATTGGATGTCAGTGGTCCAATGCTTGACCCGTACAAGAGTCATCTCTCCTCACCTATTGTGGCAGATGAGGCACAAGTCCTGGCCACCAGGTCTTCTACAGGATACTGTGCTTGCAATATCTGGTGGTGTGTATTGTTCTGTTTTGATGAAAGGTTGAAAGGTTGGTCCCTACACCCCATGCTTATTTTTCTAGGAAGACTCCATTGATCCTAGAGGAACCCACATTGGGCTACTGGGTGGACCCAAAGAGGTGGTGCTTGTGTGTGCAGTGATAATTTGCCTCTTTCTCATTCTCCTCCGCCTCTTCCAGCTTCTCTCCCCTGTGCTGTGCATCTCTGACTGTGTGCTTGTTAGGAAATTAATCGGTTGATAGATTGAAAATATTTTGGATTACTAAAAAAGTGCCCTGATTTAGTCAGGTTGCTGATTTATTTCAGAAATGTTATTACACAAGCTACAGGACCTCTCTTAGTAGAGGCATTTCATTTTTCCATTCTCACAGCAGAGCAGAGGGGATATTTTTTAAGACAGTGGGATCTACTACAGTACAGCACATGAATAAGGAGCCGGTTTGGTGTCGTGGTTAAGGCATCAGGCTAGAAACCGGGAGACTGAGAGTTCTAGTCCCACCTTAGCCACAAAGCCAGCTTGGTGACCTTGGGCCAGTCACTCACTCTCAGCCCTGGGAAGGAGGCAATGGCCAACCACTTCTGAAGAACCTTGCCAAGAAAACTGCAGGAACTAGACCAGGCAGTCTCTGAGACGCAATTAAATAGATTTAAAAAAATTACTATAGCACATGAACTTCATTTGAAATTAAAATGTGCTTTTAGCATCAAAACTAGGACTTTTGTATCCTGTAAATGAAAATCTACTCTATCTAAGGAATCCACATTAATTCACAAGAGTCTCTTTAACATGGCAAAAGCCTTAACTTTGTTTTTCTGCCGTTTTTTTCCCCCCACATAAAGATTTCAAGCACCATGCAGTGTTCAGAAGTGAGAGCTCAGGTGGTCAAATGCTATGGCTATATTTTGGGGTTTGAATCAGGAGAAACTCTTAACTCTTACTCAACCATTGGACCATGGTGGATTTGGAAAATAGGTAGAGGTAGGCTTGGCCTACCTCCCTGGGTTCTAACGAGGATAAGATGGGGTACCTTGAATTATCTAATACTATGTGAGTGGGAGAGAAGAGAACGCACCAGATATAATCACCCAAGGCAAGTCTTTCAACAGTGGCTGCAACTCAAAACAGATCCTTGAAGTTAAAAGAACCAGGTTAGGAGGTAATGGGAAGAGATTTGCGTTGAATTCCTGGAGGGATGTTAGATGGAATAAAAATGTAGCAATGGCGAGGAACCTGTAACCCTCCAGATAGTACTGAACTACAGCAGGGCGAACAGCCCCGCCAACGAGGCCATTGAAAAACGATCCCGGGAATTGTTGTTCAGCAGCCTCAGGAAAATCTCAGGTTTCTCCTCCTTGATACATGATTTGAACTGGACCTTGAACACGCCTGCTTTTCGGGTACAATTAAATCTCATTTTAACGGACTAGTTGGAGGGAGAAGGTATCAGTTATTCATGGATGTCCATTAAATGCAAGATGGTTTGCATAATGACTGTTACTCAGTGGAGATTTTGTTGTGGAAATTTGGTCCGTTGTGTGCAATGCCTATTGTATTACAGGCCGCTAAATTGAAATTTCACTGTATTATCGCTGTTCAGAGATCTTGCCATGCAGCTATTAGCGCATGGCCACTGTTCCGGTATGCAGAAATATGCAATCTTCTCTGCCTCACCACTTGGATTCATCTTAGCTCACACTCTTGAGGGCTGCATCCCGTAGAACCATGAACTTCCTCTAGACACCTAGTATAAGGGTGCATGCATGTTTCCTCTTGTGTGCACATGGCGTACATGCACTACCAGCTGCAACAAAATAGATGCCACTGAATGCTACCATCCTGCATGCTGACTCATTTTGGTCATTTGCACCAAAGTAACATCTGTGCAGGAAATCCACTGTGTGAAGCTGGTCTCGGTTCCTGGTCTTCAAGTCTGTTGTCTTTGCTCCTTTGTGTAGTAGGCTTGTGATGTGCTCAGTTCCATCTTTGTAATGAGGCACATGCTTCCCACATCATTGCTCCATCCAGGTCCCAGAATGGACCAAGTGCACCAGCCGTGAGAAGAGAAAGGAGAAGGTGGAGAAACCATTCTATTCTGATTCGGAGGGAGAATCTGGAGCAACTGAATCTGCTGACAGTGGTGAGAATGGAGTGGCAGAGGAGGACTTGAACTGAATGGAGAAAACCATGGGCTTTGTGTATAAGAGTTCCAAGGGCCATTCCCAGAATCCCTTGTTAAAAGGATTGGGAAGTGACTGAGATACATGCAGAGCTCTCACCAGCCAGAGCAGGGACTGTTTGGGCCAGTGAGCAAACATATGGCGTCAAGTAGGTTACTTGTTTAACACACGGCACTATATTAGGGACACCAGAGACTGCTGTTCTTCAAGACAATGTAGGCTTCTGACCCTGTTTTCTCAGCCTGGTTTCTTTGGTTGGTGGTTCACGCATCATCTAAGCCATAGTTTGGAGAATAGACCATAATGGCTAGATCCACACATTGTATTCAGCTGTAAGCTACGATTTGCAAGCTTCAGTGGCTGGGCTCCTCCAAGATGCCAAACAAAATGAAATAGACCACATTATGGCTTAGCAGAGTTGGTGAACCCAAGTAAAGAATGCCATAGAATGCTTTATAGTCTCGTGAGCAGAGGTGTCTTCAGGGCATGGTCAGAAAAGTCAAGATGGTGGCCACAGTGCTATGATTAAAACAGCATCAGGCTGTTTTTTGATTCCCCACCCCACTTTGGACTCTTCTTACAATCTGCATTAACCCTCTTATTAGTTGTTGCTTTGTGTCTAAATATTTTTATTTGGAAGCTGCTTTGGGAATTTGCTCTTCGATGGGAAGGACAGTTACACAAACGATGAAAATAAAGGATAGTGATTGGAGATAGGCCCCTGCGCAATAGAATGTATGGGGGGCTGTATTAACGTAGAGGGCATAGGGAATGACCTTGAAGGACAGGAGGAAAAGCCGCTGCCAAGGCAGCAGTCAGATAAGGGGGCGTTGAGGCCAGGCCAAGAAAGTAATGTGAGAAAACGTCTCAGAGAAGTCCCTCCCTAGTTCATGAGAAGATAGAGGGAAGGGGAAGCACATGCAGACTTGCAGGATTCTGTCCCAATAGCTGTTACATTAAAAGCAGTCCTGACCTATACAGCATTGGTTTCTTAAGTCTCATCTACCTTGTAGGGCTGACCACTGTAAATTCCTTACCTCTCCTTTTTGCTGCCAGAGCCCGAGACCATGAGTGGGTCTGAAAGTGGAAGTGAGAGTGGATCTGGTTCTGGCAGTGAAGAAGAGGATGAGGAAGAGAGTGAAGACCAGTCAGAAGAGGAAGAAGAGGAAAAGAAAAAGAAGAAGAAGAAGGAAGCTCCTAGGAAAGGTCTGCTGGAGAGCGCTGGCAGGTAGAATGGCCAATCGAGACTGGAATTGGGTGCAGACAAACAGGGATCATTTGGGGAATCACCTCTGACACCTGGGCTGGGCCACCAAGGCAAAAAATGCAGGTGGATTGCACTGGGTGGTACAAGTGGACCAGTCACAGAAAATGGCGGCCCAGGATGTTCCTCTGTAGGGTGCCAACTGATGTGAGAGATTGTGGGGCAGCTGGGAAAGGAAGGGGGAACCCCAATGTACATGTTCAGGAGATACCAGTAATTTTACCTCATAAAAGGCAGCTTAAGCCCAGGTGGGGAGAAACCTAGGAAGAAGGCATTTCCCAAGTATGAAAGAAACTCCGCCTGAACGAACTCACCATAACTAAGGTGAGGAAGCTCTTACAGTTTGCCCAGATTTTGTATTTGCTCCAAACAAGGTTAAAAATAGCTTTCTGCAATCTGTGTTTTCTTGGCCTTCCAACTTGTGTGGAACTTCACAATCAGATAGATATGCTGTCTTCCAGATCATGTTTTCCTCATCCATTTTCCACCCAATATAGTAGGTAGTATCTATAGGTGTGCAGAGCTGGGTTTTGTAAAAAAACAAAACCCTTTTTAGTTTAAAAAATACAATACAGCAGTGTTTCTCAACCTTGGCAACTTTTAGATATGTGGACCTCAACTCCCAGAATTCTGGCTGGGGAATTCTGGGAGTTGAGGTCCACATATCTAAAAGTTGCCAAGGTTGAGAAACACTGCAATAAAGTATATGCCAGCCTGCAAGTGAATAGCTGGAGACAAGGGTGTCCGCAGGGAGGAGATCAAAATCAAGATGGCATCCACCACCAAGCTGTTGAAGCCCTACCCTTATGTGTATTGCAATACACATAAAAAAAGAGGTGGGGCTTCAATCACATGGTTGTGGCCACCATTTTGACTTTTTTGACCCCCTTCTTGCAGACACCCTGGCTGGAGATCTGAGCCAACAACCCAGCAGCATGCAACTTGGCAAAGACGTCTGCCATCCCAACAGGAAGCCAGGGATGACAGGAGATGACCCAAATTTCAATTCTCTCTTTCTTTCCTGGAAGTGCCAGTGAGGAGGAAGAGGATGGGGAAGAAGAAAAGGAAAGGAGCAAGAAAAAACCACCCCCCCAGGGAGGGAAGGAAGACTCAGCCTCCTCATCGGAAGAGGACAGCCTCTCTGAGAGCAGCTCAACTGAATCTGGGTCCGAGTCCGACATGGAGGAATCTCATTCAGAGGAGTTGAAGAAGAAGAAGCTGGTAAGGGGCCAGGAGGGTGGGCACAATGAAAAGTGTGAGCTCCAGGTTCATGCAAGACCACTATCATTTAACTAAATAGGAGGAGGAAGGAGTGTTAGGTATGTTCGCTACCTTGAATTATTTATAAAAATAATAAAGGCGGGATTAAAAAAAACAAAAAACACTCTGATTGAGCATTTCTCTAATTTAATCTAATTTAGTTAGGAGAGCCTCTGCAGTTCCCAGCACCACCAGCACTGCTCTGAGCTGTACAGGTAGTCCTTGTTTAGCGACCATCCGGAGGAAAAACCGACTTACAACCGTTCCTTGCACTTACGGCTGTCGCAGCGTCCCTGTGGTCACGTGATTGCGATTCAGGTGTTTGGCAACCATCGTGCACTTGTGACAGTTGCAGCATCCCGTGGTCACAGGATTGCCATTTTCAACCTTCCCAGCTGGCTTCCGATAAGCAAAATCAATAGGGAACCACGTGGTTCGCTTAATGACCGCATTGTTCGCTTAACGGCCATGTGATCTGCTTAGTGGCCACTGCAAAACTGGTCATAGAATTGGGCCTGGATTTGCTTAGCGACCTAAATTCTGGTCCCAATTGTGTTTGTTAAGCGAGGACTACCTGTAGTTTCACGTCTGACTTCTGCTTCTTGATGTTGGTTTCATTTTGGCCTTTCTCTTTCAGCTTTCCAGCAGCATACCTGCTCCTAAAGCACTCAAGAAAGGATCAAAGGAGATCTCTCTGCTTGATCTGGATGACTGTAAGCATCCCTCACACAGTCTTCCTTCTGAGCTTCTTCCTTCATCTTTCTCTCCTCTTCCAGAGACTATGGCATTCTCTTTGATCCGGCCCCTGCGGCTATGCTGTGTACTCAGGCATCAGCGCTTTCTCGGTGGCAGCAGGAGCCTCAGCTCCTGCGAAAAGTGGATTTTCAGCAAAGCAAACGTCTGATGGATTCTAAAGCGGCTAATTATGCTTTCTCCTCACATTTTATATAGACATTTTCTAGCTTGCAGTGGCTGCAGTTGCTGATAGCTGGCACCCCAAGTCCCAGCACACCGTAGCTTAGGTATAGAACACAGGCTTGGTGTGGCAGGAACTCCCTCGTTAACCCCTATCATTTCCTGGATCATCTGAGAAAAGCCCCTTTTTTAACTTCTGTGCGATTGCTGCCAGTCCTTGTACTTGCGCATAATAGTGAACTAGAAGAGCTGATTCACAAAAAACAGCAGGACTATTTGCTTGGGGTGCCTTTTATTACTTTTTAATCCTTCTTCGCCTAATCAGGGCACTTGGTAGATCTATGGATTTAAACTCCCCAAATCCTTAGCAATGGCTGTGTTGGCTGGCAAATCCTAGGAGCTGAAGTCCATGCACCTGGAAAGTGCTCAGGTTGGGGAAGGCTGCTTTAAATGAGCTTCCAGGTTGCTGTTTCAGTTTATGTCCAGTAGCCATAAGGGCAATAGCCATAAGGCCATTCTTTGCTCTTCCATACCTTTTTTTTGCTCATTGTGTTTCTTCCCTTGCACTACTTGTCTTCCTCCCTTGAATGGTGGGGGACTTCCTCCTCAGGGGGCTCCAAAGCTTAGTGGATCAACCACTCCTGATGCAGAAGCATTTAATTACACAGCCATATGCCCACAATTTCATAGAGACCTATAATATGCCCATTGCTGACTACTACCTATTTTGCTGTCTTGGAGATGCTTCAATGCCCCTGACTATTCATGGCTCCCTAAAGCATGTGATCTGTCCATGGTGCTGAAGTCAATGTAGGTTGCATTGAGTGACCATCTTGTTCTAAGCCATTTTCATGCACAACCAAGTCCTGTCCAATTCCCACTCTTTTTCCCCTCAGCTTTGAATCAGTCTAGAAGTATACTGATCCTTGCTTTTCTGCTTCTTCAACTCACAGTCACACCTCCATCTCTGCAGCCGGTTACCACCAGCCCAGTTCTCTCCACTAGTCTCGTGACTGACCTTGAGGGACTCACATTGACTGATCCTTCTCTAAGTGCAGCTGTAAGTTATCTCTGTTGCTCTTGTTTGGAAAGATGGAAGTTAAAGGCTATTAAACAACAATCTCAAAGCAGCAAATGTGTCCATCCATTTATAGTCCCCTCAATATCCTTGTGAGATAGAACATGCTTTAAAATACTGACCAGAGGTGAGCTAGATGGCTGACTGGGCCTTTGAATTTGCATCTCCCCAGATTTACTCCAACACGCTACGCATTATGCATTGCTCTTCTGTTGTTGATATGGCTGTAAGATAGCTTTTAGAATCTAAGTTAGGATAATTCTATGCCTGAATATTAAAGGTATTATGATGCTTTTTCTGGCTTTGCTTGTTAGAAAATTGGTTCTTAGGTTTGGAGTCTCTGACCAGAAATGGGCTAAGGAAAACAGAGATATCTCAAGTGTTAAGCAGGAGGTTCAATCCACAGCAAATAAGACTGGGAAAAACTTCTGCTTGAAACCCTAGTGAGCTGCTGAAGGTCAATGTGGTGACTTCTTTTGTTTCTAGCTCTTGATTTGTAATTAGGTGCCACTACATCTCTAAAGGGAAATAGGATTCCCCTCAAACCAGCTGGGCATTGAGATCCTGATTTTTATCCTTAGGAATTTAGTAATTTAATGCCAGATGAGGGCTCTCTTTAATTTTCACCTGTTTTCTTGCACATCTTCCTGTTTCATTGCATCAACTTGTTTTCTCTTCTTTTGCTCTTCCACTTTGTAGATGATCAGTCCTGTCTTTGGGGCAGTGAAGATGTATGAACTGCTGCATCGCATGACTGGGGAAGGGCTCTCAGTTGAATACTATTTCAGCCGGCAACCTTTTGCTCCTGACCCTTGCATGGTAGCTGTGCAGATCCAGATCACTAATAACATGGCAGCTGAAGTGAAAAATATCCGTGTTACTGAGCCCAAACTACTCTCAGGCATGCGCATCCAGGAGTTCAAGGAGATTGGTATGGGGCATGTGTGTTTGGGGCTCTTTCTGGGATAAGTGGTGAACAGGGTTGGGAAGGTGGCATCTTCAGGTGAGTGTCAGACTCCCTGATCAAATGTTAAAACAACAATTGATCAAACTCGCTTCCATCTTGAAGAAACCCAGAAACCCGTGTCAGCAGACTGCGAGTCGCCAGCAAGGAGGGGGAGTGTGGTTGGAGTGTGAATTATGTTGTTTGGGTTAGATGCTCTTTGCCCAAGGTCAGTGGGCACAAACCGTTCAAGCCATCTGCTGGCACTGGGAGGGGTGCATACCTATGTGGGGAGTTTTGGGGGGGAAGTAGAGGCTTTGTGATTTTGAACTGTAGAACGTGTGGGAAATTTCATTCGCAACTTTTGCCTTGTATCAGTCACTTCACTTCATTAAACAGTTTATTGAGCAAAAGCTTGTGAACTGTCATTGAATGAATGCTTGAGTGTGCTGGCCATTACAGTGAGCCTAGTAGATACTGATCATTTGGCCAAGCTAGGGAGAATGCCCTTCCATAACCTGTTGCTCTCTAGTTGATTGGAAATCCTGGAAACTGTAGTTCCAATCAGTGTAGAGTCGTCATTCCAGCCTATATGTCTTCCTATTGGGGAAGATAGTGCTGTAGTCAATGTGTTTAATTTGTGGGCGAGAAGTGCAACAGTCCAATGCATTTAGGATCACTCCTGGCCATTTGGCACATGTCGCTGCATGCTGTTTGGGATCTGGGGAAATCTCTGTGCTGTCCTGGTCTTCTGGTAGAGTTGTGGACAGTCGTTCCCCTAACATCCTCCTTTGGCTTTTCTCCCTGTGCTTGCAGAGTCTTTGGCATCTGGTGAAACAGTCAGTGTGGTGATGGGCATAGACTTCTGTGACTCTACCCAGGTGGCCAGTTTCCAGTTGTGGTGAGTACCTGCTGTATACCTCATTTTGCTGCAGCGTTGTGCTTTTCATAACTTCCTGTAGAATGGTCAGGACAGGCAGGACTGAAGAACAGAAGAATGAGTCCTGCTGCATCAGATCAAGAACTTATCTAATCCTACATTCTGTGTCATGCAGATGCTAAGCAGATGGATTTAGGAAGTTTGTAAGAGGGGGAGAAGGGTAATGACTGACTTCCAGGGTGTCCTCCAGAAGTTTATTGTGATTCTGGAGGTAGCAAACAGCCATCCAGACTTGTAGCCATTGAGGGCCCAGCCCTCCATTAGTTTGTCTAGGCCTGTTTTAAAACCATCTAAATTGATGGCCATCACCACCTCTGATAGCAATGAATCCCACAGTTACAGTCCAAGGAAGGGGTCGCCATCCATTTTGGGGCCAGTGGACACATTTGGGAGCATGGTGAAGATGTTACAGGCACTCTCAAAATGATCGCTATCAAAAGTACTGTATGTCCAGTCACAAAGTGCCTAGTTGATTGACTGATTATATACCATCAAGGTGGTGTTGACTCTTTGTGACTACGTAGATGAAAGATTTTCTCCAGGATAATCTGTTCCAAACCTGATGCTTCAAATCTTCCAATGATGCACCTGTCACTGCTGTAAGTGGGGATGTTCTCCTCTGGCTGGCAGCCACCCAACTTTTATTTTCTAAAAGTATTTATGGGATCTGTGTAATCCCAAACACAAGTCATACCTAAGGCTGATGTTTTGCTTTGAGCATGGAAGCCTCCCATACATGTTTTCCTTTATTAAGAGTCTACAACAATATTGGTTAAGGCAGCCACTTACACAGAAGTTGTTACTCTTGGATGCCACATTGAAAACATCTGAAGCATAAGACTGTTACAAGAGCTCAGCTGCCCTGTTGTGCTGTGCTGTTTTGAACTTGTCAGAATGTCCCATACAGTCATTTTTTCAGCTTTCTCTGCCAGCATTGCATTTCTTTTGTCTTGGCAGCCCAGGGCTCATAGGTTTGTCTTCTGAACACGCTGAGTCACAAACTGAATCATAATAATCGTAGGGTTTTAAACACTGGGAAAACAAAGCATCAATAAAACAGCATTCGTGACTAAGCTCTCCCCATTAAGCTTACTGTCTAAATATTGCTCTCTGTAAAGTAGGCATTTGAAAAGGCTTGAGAAGAAGAACAAATTTAAAATTTAAAATATTATATTTATTGTATTCATATTACAGGGTTTTATAGTTTTATATTTTTATCCATGTTTTATTGTAAACCGCCCAGAGTCCCTTTTGGGAGATGGGCGGTGATAAATTTGATTAATAAATAAAATAAGTAAAATCTGAGCTGGTAAGAGATGGCCTGGGAAAATTAGATCTGACCAAACCCAATGATTGTCTAGAAGCAGATGTGACGATTAAGTGCTGTAGAAAAACCAACAATATACCAATGGAGGTGTCAATTGCAGCCATAACCTTTAGTCTAAGAAAGGTTTCTCTACTGCGGCAACTTCCAGATGTGTAGATTTCAACTCCCAGAATTCTCAGCCAAGGAGGCCATGCTAGTTCATACATCTGCACGTTGCCCAGGTTTTGAAACATTGGCTTAAATAAAACATCCTTACTGGCATTGGGAAAGGGATATGCAAAGAGTTTTCTCTTAAGTTTTCTCTCTTTTTAGAATGCCAACAGTCTGAAAGATTTTTAAGCACGGGGGCGGGAAACCGGCAGAAAGGAAAGGGAAGACACTGCCATTCGAAGAGGCGTTATTGTGGAGTTTTAGAGTAGATACTGGGTGATCTTGCAAGTAATCCCATTTCTCTGGGCACAGTAAATCCTAGCTTACTTTGGCTGCTGTGTTTCTCCCCCTAGCACACACACTCGCCAGTTTTACCTGTCCATCCAGTCACCCGTTGGGGAGCTTATGGCTCCGGTGTTCCTGAGTGAAAATGAATTCAAGAAGGAACAAGGTAAGTGAGTTGGGAGTGGGGGAAACGGGAGAAGGCCAGGATTTCATGAAGATCACATAGGCAGGATCCCAGGCTAGCTTAGAAGAGAGGAACCACCTCCATTGAAGGAGATCCACATGGACTTATCCGTGGCTTTCCCCAGCTGCTTCAGCATCATACAGAGTCTTCCTGTGGGCGGCCCAGCCAGGGCCAGGGGCCAAACCAGCACCTTGAAACGAGGGTGACCCTTTCTCACCACTCTGAAGTTGCTCATTGTTCAAACTCCCACAGGAGAAAATCTCACAGACTGCAGTGCAACTTACCTCTGAATAAACGTGTATATGAGGTAGAGGGATCTGCAGGGGATGGTCAAAAAAGTCAAGATGGTGGCCACAGTGGTGCAGTTGAAGCTCTGCCTGTTTTTTATGTGTTTTGCACACTTTTTGCCATATCCTGCAGACACCCGATAGGATAGGTCCCCTTTCTTTGCTGAGCCCTGTACATCCGTCCTCCAGCTACCTTCTCTTTCTCCTAAGCGACTTGTGAATTTGCTCTGGGCATCACCCTTCCCTGGCCGGTAAAGATGTGGGAGAGAAGCCTCCCTCCCCAGAGGGAGAGTATCCTTCAGGACACCTCACTTTGCGTCCTGTCAGGCTGGCCTTGGCTGTAGGGAGAGCATCCCTGGGCTCTGCTGGCCACTGATGCTAATGGTTGTGCTTTGTTCTTCTTCGCTGCTTTTGCATTTTCCATTTTTTCCGTAGAGCATCTGTTAAGGATGGGCGTGGGTAAGTGCCAGCCACAGATGCTGCGGCTCTCTGCTCCTTCAGCCACCGTGCGAGCCCTGCTTCCCCGGATGGTGTCTCTCCTTCTCCTTCTAGCTGTGCAAACAGTGCTCTTCTTTCCCACCCTCCCTTTCTGGCCCTAAGCACAGGCACCCCTTTGAAAACAGGCCGGCCGAACCCTTTCCCTCTTCCTGGCACTACAGGTAGTCCTCACTTAACAACCATTCATTTAACGATGGTCCAAAGTTATGACGGCCTCAGAAAAAGTGCATTATAACCTGTACTCACACTTACGACTGTTACAAACCATTGCACCATCCCTGCAGTCATGTGATTGCAATTTGGGCACTTGGCAGCGGGCTGATGTTTACAACCAGTTGCAGCTTCTTGAGGTCACATGATTGCAATTTGCAACCTTTTTTTGCCGGTTGCTGGCAAAAAATGTCCATTGGGGAAGCTGGATTCGTTTAACTACCTGTGATTTGCTTAATGACCATCATAAAAATGGTCGTAAAATCGGGTCCAGTCACATGGTGACTCACTTAATGACCGCATTGCTTGACAACCAGTTTCCCATCACTTAACAACCGCATCGCTTGACAACCAGTTTCCCAGTCCCTCTTGTGGTTGTTAAGTGCGGACTACCTGAAGTACAGCTTTGGTCACGGACACCTTTTCTCTCTCTTGCTGTAGGCCTGAGCCCTTCCCTTCGCTTCTACTGCCCTCCCAATTAAAGATCAATACAAGGTGGAGCTTTAGCTCATGGAGGTGAAACCAGTGGAAGGAAGGTTGCACCTGATTCCTCCTTCCCAATCTGGCTGCAGGTGTCAGTCCTCCCAGACAGAGCAGACAGGAAACAGGACCAGATGAGCTAATTCTACTTTATTGTAAAGCTACATTGACAGAACCTTGCAAGTCTGAAAGTACAATTCTCCCGCCGTGTCCTTTACAGCCCAAGAAACTAAGGAGGGTCCCTCCTGAGCCTCTTGCTCCTCCTGCTATGCAGCTGCGGGCTCAGCTCCCTCTTATCTGACTGTTCCCCAGGCAGCATCTCTTCACCCGGTCTCCCAAGGTCATTCCCACATACCATTACATCAGGCTCAGTTGAGAAGTCCAAAAAATTGGCCCTTCCAAGTGAGGGCCAGTTCAGACTCCAGTAGCAGTGGGACAGCCGAGGGAGGATCTGTACCTTTGCAGCGAGCTGTTGTGCTGTTGCGCGAGGCACAAATGGGAACCTGGAGGAGGAAGAATATTTTAGCGTGGATGCCAAGACGCTTTCCTGGCTGCTCTGTTGTGCTTTGGCAGCTGCAATGTTATTTTCTGCTGGGAATTCAATCTGGTTGGGCCAAGTAGCAAGAGAGCTGTAAAAGAGCTGGTAAAAGCTTCCCCGTTATAGCAGATGTATAGAGAAACAGCAGAGCAGCAGGGGGTTGCTTCATGCCTTGCATATTGTCAGGGTTCAGTTAATAGACCGGGAGGACCACCACTCTGCCTGAATGAGCTAGAAGCCAGTCTGGGGGTACACACTGTGGGGGAGAGGGGGTTCCGGAGCACAAGGATCAGGGTCCTTACAAAGAAAGGCCCAGTAAAAACAACACAAAACTGAGCTTCAGCTTGGCCTTTCCTCCAGAGCTAGTTAAGTGAAGAAGGACTGGCCCTTCTGTTGGTCACACCGAATGGGGAAGCCAGTATTGTGGCCTAGGAGACACCTGAAGCACAGACAGAGCCTTCCTGCCCCAGGGTTGCAGTGGAAAAATTGCATTGGTAAAGTAGGAAGTATTTGAGGCCCTGGATCTGGAGGGAAAAGTGTCTTCTGCAGATCAATGTTGGAATGCCCTTATCTTTGGCAGAGGGGAGCTCCCGCTGGTCTTTGTCTGAATGATGGAACAGACGTTGGTTGAAATTTCTCTTTCTGGCCAAGCAAGGAAATGAATGTCTTAACATTCCCAGCTGGAGTTTGTTGATATCTACTAGGACGTACACTGTCCAAGTGATCATGGAGCAAAGTCCTCTGTTGCCCTGTGTTAGAACATCAAGCTTCACTGAAGGGTTTGATATTTGGAGCTTGGGAAAGGTCACACAGACGTAGTTCACCCAGCATACTAGGCCCTGATATGGTTGCTTTGTTTTGGGATTAACATGTTGTCTGAACCCAGCCAGTTCTGATTTATCAATGTGTCATGGCCTAGTGGGCTGTGTGGATCTGGTCTAAGGGTTCTAGCATGGCTTTCCCTTAAGTTCCCTCTGCCTACCTCTGCATGGATTTTATACCCTGCTTCTCACCTGCAAGCAAAGGCAGGCAGATTTCCTTGGAGGCAGATGGGAGGTGGGCTTTGAGCCTCTTGCTGTACATCCATCCCTTTTGGTCTTCCGGCCTCCCGTGTCTTGGACAGATTCCTTGACATTCCCTGGGCTGCTATTTCAACACCAGTCTTTCTGCATGCCCCAGCGAAGCAGTTCTCAGCATGAGTGCTTCTACTCTTCAGACCCCAACTTTTCCAGTTCACTGATCAGCACTCTGGTTTCTGCAAAGGTGGCCCCAGTAATTAACCCTGAACCTACTTTCTCAAGATGGCCAGTCCTGTGGCCAATAAAAATATTAATTCTGGAAGTGGGGGTTGAGATTAAAAAGTTCCTGGCTTATGAGGGTCTCCACTTAGTAAGAGTTGAAAATGCAGGAACTCTCCAGTAAATGCAATACATTCTTGTACTCAATGGGAGTTTGCCTGTACAGAAATTCTTTTGATTTGCATTGGCTCCACTTCACTTTGGAGAGCCTTAATCGGTATCTTTCGCTTAGCTAAACCACAGAGAAGCACCATTTTGGATTCTGTATATAACACAGCAAGGAGTAAGCCAGAATTGTTTGTTTTCTAGACTTACATCCGTCTTCCCTTCAGAAGCTTAAGAGAGGTTGATGTGGTTCCAATAATGACAGCCTTGTGAGAAAGGTTGGACTGAAAGAGAGTGATTGACCCAAAGTGAGCTTTCATAGCTAAGGGTGGATTTCAACCTAGGTCTCCCCAGTCCTAGTTTGACATAGAAACAAGATGGTATCCATTTTGAAATACAACAATCCATGGAGGGGGTTGAAGCAGAAGAGGCTGCATTTCTGGGATTGCTTCACAGCTCCCAGCAGTAGAAGAAAAATGTCTAAGGTCATCCTTCCATGATATCCACTGTCCCTTGGGAATGATAGCTCTTATAAATCTGCTGTGATTTTCTTTGAGGGATGGGCAAGACATCTTTGGAAAAGCATTGCCCTGAAAAATCTGAATGACTGATAAAATATTGTTCCAAATCACAGGAATCAATTGCCTTTCCATGGATGCAGGAACTGAGAGAGATAAGTAGGGAAGCAAATTATCTTTAAATCTTTAATGTTGTCCTTTCACAGTAGGAGTGAGAAGAAGCTACACCTCAAAGGGGCATAGAAAACATTTTGTCAGGAAATGTTTCAGCTTGCAACAGAGTAGTTAGGACATTCCCAAAGCAGTCTGACTGAAGCAGTCCATTTTGAAATTGTAGTTTCTCTGGAACCCTTGGAATGGCTGTTCCAGAGTGAGAACATTTTTGACGGAAGGTTTTGCACCCTCCAACTTCCTAGTTGGGTTTTCCCATTCTGGAATGATACCATATGTCATGAGTGCCGTTGAGCTAAAGTCATCAGCGCAATGGCACACATGACAATGACAAGGAAATAGGTGAAGGGGTACAAGATAAGTAGCCATCAACCCACAACGACTAACGGCCAACAAACAATAGCTAAACGGATCACGGAGCCACCCAAGCCATCAGCGGCAATACAACGGGGATCGCCCAGCTGAAAGCAATCAGCAGAGGAATGGGAAACCTGATGATGGGCGATCCCGGAAACCCTCACCCACCGGCAGGGCAACGTATTGGACAAAGGGGGGTGACGTGACCGTGAGCGAAGGGGCGCGGACCGGCGCGGGGTATTTAAACCCCGCACCGGCGCGCTCCTGTCACTCTCAGCTTTTTTCTACCGACGCTGTACCTGCCCTGCAAATAAACCAGAGCCTGATCCACGAACCAGTGTCTGAGTGTTATTCAGAGGTAGGCAGCGCATGACATAAAGCTGAGAGTCATAAACTCAGCCTCGCCGAGCCCCACCGGACGACAACGAGCCGCGGGAGGAGTAGACGGCGAGAAGACCAGCAAGATGAGGCCGGAGCGGCGCGGGCAAGGAGGGCGAGCCGTGCGGCAAGAGACAGAGGAGGACCGACCAAGGCCAGAGGCAACGCGGACTCCCGGAGCCATGGACGCCCACCCCACCCGACCCGAGCCTCAGCTCCAACCCCAAGGGGAGATGGCGACGGAGGCAACCCGACCGCGGGAGGGAGCAGCATGACTTCCGAAACCAGCGGAGGACCCCGCGCCCCACATCGCACCCCAGCAACGGGCGTGGAGCGACAGCCCCACGGCGGTCAACACGGAGGAGGACGACGGAGACACCCATCAGACGGCGGAGGAAGCGGACCCGCGGCAGAGGGACGATGAACCCCGCCGGCAACCCACCCCCGAGGACGCGCCAACGGAACCGGCCCCAGCGGCGGCGCGGGCTGTGGACGAGGAGGCACGAGCTGAACTCGCGGCCATGCGGGCTCAACTGACGGAACTCCGGACCATGCTCCAGGCGCTTATGCCCCCCGCGCCACCCAACGACGTCCCCGCGCAAGCCCACACCCCGAGCGAAGCACCGAACCCACACGGGCCAGCGGAGGGTCAGCAGACGGCACAGGCGGCCGACACCACACCCCGGGAAGCGAGAGGCGGGGCCGCACAAAACGCCCGGACCCCAAAGGACTTCCCCATCTTCTTCGATGGGACCCCCACAAAACTCTCGTTTTTCGTGACCAACGCTAGGGAGTTCATGGGGAGGCACGGACACTCCTATGACTCCGAGGCCGACAAGATCGCCGCCGTGGCGATCAAACTCCAAGACAGGGCGGCGGACTGGTACGTCCAACTGTACGAGTCCAGCTCTCCCGCCCTCACCACCTTCCCTGCTTTCATCAATGAGATGAAAAACTACTTCGAAGACCCCCTAGCCAAAGTAAGGGCGAAAAGCGCACTCCAAAGACTTAAACAGGGCACACGCACGGTCCCTGACTACGCCCTGGAGTTCAAAGCCCTCGCGGGGAAGGTCAGCGACTGGTCCGAGACCACCCTGCTGGAAATGTTCAAAAGGGGGCTCAACCGCGACGTTCTCCAATGGGCCCTCTACCGCGCCGACCCAGAAACGTTACACGGGTGGATCCACCTCGCGGGGAAAGCCGAACATGCGCACCGCACCTTCCTCATGACAACCACGGAAGACACAAACTATGCCGGGAAAAAGGTACCCGCACCACACGGGGGGATGGCCGGCCCCATATACCCAAAAAAGAAGTTCAACCGGGAGCCCTGCGGGAGGTGTGGCAAATTAGGGCACAAGACAGCGGATTGCTTCGCCAACCGACCGCCGACCAGCGCGCCCAAACCTACTCCGGAAATTAGCCCCAAACCACCCAACCCGGGGCCGCGCCCTCACCGCCGAATGACCGTGGCCACAGCGACACCAGAAGAGGGCTGGGACGCTTACTGGGGGGAAGAGGACAATACAGACCCCGACCAGCCGGCGGGAAATGCTCCCCGCTTGCCCTGAGACGCGTGGCGAGGCAGGCGGTGGGACAGCAACGCGGACCACCTCAACGAAACGACGAAAGCCCCGTAATATTGGCAGCAATTCAACTCTCTGCCGGCAACGGAGCCACCACGGCCGCGGCACTAGTGGACTCGGGGTGCTCAAAAAACCTCATCCACCCCGACCTAGTCGCCAAACTCGACCTCCGCTGCTTCCCCCTCCCCACGCCGCTGGCATTCCACCAGCTGGACGGCTCTACAGCGGGAGGGAAACCAGCCACGCTACAAACCGAGCCGGTCACCCTGCAAATGGGCACTCACACCGAGCGCACATCGTTCGTAGTCACGCACATCGGACGGCCCATTGCAGTCCTGGGGATGCCATGGCTCGCGACAAACAACCCGCGGATCAACTGGGAGACCCGCACCTTCACATTCGGCGACGGCGAGTATCGAGCACCAGTTCCAGCGGGCAGAAGCAACCCCACGGTAGGACGAGCGGAGGCGACCACACAAGACGACGCCGCTACCACAGCAGACCTACCAGAACAATACGCCGACTTCTCCGAGGTCTTCGGAGAGGCAGAAGCTGACCAACTACCCCCCCACCGCAAGACGGATTGCCGGATCGACCTACTGCCCGACGTCCCCTTACCTAGACCAAAGATCTATTCGATGACCCCGAAGGAGATGGCAACCCTCCGGGAGTTCATCGATAAAAACCTAGACAGGGGATTCATAGAGCCAGCATGCTCACCGGTCGGAGCCCCCGTCTTATTCCGGGAGAAGAAAGACGGGACCCTACGGCTCTGCACCGACTACCGGGGCCTAAACGTGGCTTCCCTGTCCAACAAATACCCCTTACCCCTGGTGAAGGACATGCTCGCCCACCTGTCCACGGGCAAAGTCTTTTCCAAATTGGACCTTCGCGAGGCGTACTATCGCATCCGAATCAGGGAGGGGGACGAATGGAAGACGGCGTTTAACTGCCCCCTAGGCGCTTTCCAGTACAAGGTACTGCCCTTCGGACTCGCGGGGGCCCCTGGGGTGTTCATGCAGCTCATCAATGAGGTACTGCATGAACATCTGTTTAAAGGGGTCCTGGTCTACATCGACGACGTCCTTATTTACACAAAAACGCACGAGGAACATGTAACCCTCGTGAGGCAAGTCCTCGACAAGCTCAGAAGGGCGCAGCTCTATGCAAAGCCTACAAAGTGCGAGTTTCACAAAGAGCGCCTAGACTATCTGGGGTACCGAATCTCCGGGGACGGCATCGAAATGGACCCCGCAAAAGTCGAAGCGGTGCTAAACTGGGAGCGGCCCCGCAACAGACGGCAACTACAGAGCTTCCTCGGATTCGCGAATTTCTACAGGTCATTCGCCCGGGGGTTCGCTGAGATAGCCCTCCCCTTAACGGACCTCCTCAAAACCAAAGGGGTGGGGGACACCCGACGCGCCAAGAACCCAGGCACAGTGCTGAATTGGACTCCCGCGTGCCAGACCGCATTCGACAAGCTGAAAGCGCTGTTCACTACGGAGCCAATCCTCGCGCACCCGGACCCAGAACGGCCGTTCGTGGTCCAAGCCGACGCCTCAGACTTCTCCCTGGGAGCCATCCTGCTACAGAAAGACCCCACGGGACTCCTGAAACCATGCGCCTACCTGTCAAGGAAGTTCTCCGAGACAGAGAGGCGATGGCACGTCTGGGAGAAAGAAGCCTTCACGGTGAAATCGGCACTAGAGACATGGCGACACCTACTCGAGGGAGCCACCCAACCATTCGAGGTCTGGACTGACCACCGGAACCTCGAGGCCCTACGAACGCCTAGACGCCTTAGCCCAAAACAGGTCCGATGGGCCCAATTCTTCAGCCGCTTTGATTTCCAGCTGAAGTTCATGCCGGGCAAGAAGAACTTCCTGGCCGACGCCCTCTCCCGACTGCCCCAAGACGAAGAGCCCGCCCCAGACACCATTGGGACGGTCCTATCCGCCTCGCAACTGGGGATGGCCGTGACCACCCGAAGCGGCGCACGGAGGCAGCTCGACTCTACGGCGCAGCCGACGGCGGGACAACCGGCGACGGAAAGAAGCCAACCGCAACTACCAGGGGGAATGCGCACGGACCTCGCCGCCGCCCTCAAAACCGACCCCTGGTTCCTGGCAAACCCCGACAAGGTAACGATGGCACAAGACCTGGCATGGGGGGAAGGCAGAATCTACGTCCTGGACTCGCAACGCCAGGCGATCTTGCATAGGTCACACGACGCCAAGCAAGCGGGACACTTTGGGTTCCTCAAGACCCTACACCTAACACGGCGTCAATTCTGGTGGCCCGCGCTCAGGCGAGACGTAAAAACCTACGTGGCGTCCTGCCCAACGTGCGCTAGGGCCAAACGGGCACCAGGCAAACCCGCGGGGCTATTGCAACGGGTGGCAGAACCCTCCCGCCCATGGGAGGAAATCTCTATGGATTTTATAGTGGACCTCCCACCCAGCCAGAAGAAAACGGCCATTTGGGTGGTGAAGGACTACTTCTCAAAGCAGGCCCACTTCATCCCCTGCACGTCGGTCCCATCCTCACAACAGCTAGCCAAACTCTTCCTCATCCACGTGTACAGGCTACACGGATGTCCCGCACGTGTGGTGACCGACAGGGGCACACAGTTCACCTCCAAATTCTGGCGGGCCTTCCTGAAGCTGACGGGGACCCAACAGGCCCTATCTACGGCTTGGCACCCTCAGACGGACGGAGCCACTGAGGTTCTTAATGCCACCTTAGAGCAATTTATACGATCATATACTAACTACCACCAAGACGACTGGGCTGAACTGCTCCCGTTCGCCGAAGTCGCATACAACAACGCCGTCCACACGAGCACGGGGAAAACTCCGTTCGAAGTAGTCTCGGGGCGCGACTTCGTCCCCATACCGGAGCTACCTCAACCCCCGGAACCCCAGGTGGACGCTAGCGACTGGGGACGGAAGATCGCGGAAGCATGGCCAGTAATCACGGCGGCGCTGAAGGATGCACAGGCTGCCTACAAAGAGCAGGCCGACAAGCACCGGCGCCAACAACCGACGTTCCAGGCGGGGGATATGGCCTATCTATCCACCAAGTTCCTAAAGTCAACCCAACCCTCGAAAAAACTGGGGCCTAAGTACATCGGGCCGTTCCGAGTCACGCAAATAGTGAACCCGGTAGCAATACGCTTGGACCTGCCACACAACCTCCGGAGACTCCACCCGGTGTTCCACACCAGCCTCCTGAAACCGGCAACCACCTCCCGATGGCACCCAAGCACGCCACAGCCCGCACCGGTGATGATCGACGGGCAACACCACTTTGAGATAAGGGACATCCTCGACTCCCGCAAGCAACGAGGAACTCTACACTATCTGGTCAGGTGGAAACACTTCCCCCACCCGGAATGGGTGGCGGCGCACAACGTTAACGCGCCTGACCTGACCAGAACATTTCACCGGGCATACCCCGACAAACCGCAACCAAGGTCAGCAAAACCAAACCCCCCCCCCGCAGGCCCCCCCCGCCTCCCGTGCCCCAAGGGAAAGGGCCCCCCCCCAAGCCCGCGACTTGGGTGGACCTTCCCCCCCCCGGGACTCACTCCCCCCGCCCCGGGCCCACGGGGTGGTGACAAACGTTCGCCAGCACCCTCCCCCCGCCCCCCGGCCGCGGGGGAGTGGCAAGCAAGTCAACAGGGCAACCTGGGGGCAACGCCCAGGAGACACAACAAAGGCGACGCACTTTAAATAAGAAAAAGAAGGGCCCTACCTGGAGCTGAGAAGCACCCGACCAGCCACGCCTCTCTCCTCGCCGAACTGAGCCAAACAAACAGGGTGTGGCTGGAGCATGCGCACGCCAGGTCAGGACCCGAGCATGCGCACCACGGACACACCCTGGGAAGGCACGTGGTAGAGGGAGGAGCAAAGGGAGGGGCGACAACTACTCCGGCGGGAACTTTGGAAAAAAAAAAAAAAAAAGTGGCGTTTTGACAGCTCCACGGGGAAAACCCAGAAAACCGGGGGAGAACACTATTCGAAAAGGGGGCAGTATGTCATGAGTGCCGTTGAGCTAAAGTCATCAGCGCAATGGCACACATGACAATGACAAGGAAATAGGTGAAGGGGTACAAGATAAGTAGCCATCAACCCACAACGACTAACGGCCAACAAACAATAGCTAAACGGATCACGGAGCCACCCAAGCCATCAGCGGCAATACAACGGGGATCGCCCAGCTGAAAGCAATCAGCAGAGGAATGGGAAACCTGATGATGGGCGATCCCGGAAACCCTCACCCACCGGCAGGGCAACGTATTGGACAAAGGGGGGTGACGTGACCGTGAGCGAAGGGGCGCGGACCGGCGCGGGGTATTTAAACCCCGCACCGGCGCGCTCCTGTCACTCTCAGCTTTTTTCTACCGACGCTGTACCTGCCCTGCAAATAAACCAGAGCCTGATCCACGAACCAGTGTCTGAGTGTTATTCAGAGGTAGGCAGCGCATGACACCATAATGGAGTTGCCCCTTCTTCATTACATTTTTCTCCTAAGTCCTGCTCTCATTTTCGCATGAGATTTTTTATCTTTGCCTGGATTGTTACTGTTTTTTTCCTTTTCTAATTCCCAGGGAAGCTAACGGGGATGAGTGAAATCACCGAGAAGCTGACTCTACCAGACACATGCCAGAGCGACCATGTGATTGTGCAAAAAGTTACAGCTGCTGCTAACGTTAGCCGTGTGCCCTGTGGTTCGGACAAAGAATACAGGTGAAGAAATGGTTGCTTTGCAGCAAGAGCATGATAGCCTCTGTTTTTCTGAGTCCTGGCCTTCTTCCTTGGATCCTCTCCTGGAAGGAGAGATTCCTTGGATTCACTGCAGATCCTCTCTTTGGAAGTAAATCTGGACATCTCACTATTTGGCTAATGGTTTTGAGCTAAAGTAGTATTTAACTTGGTACTTCCCAACTTTCAGAACTCCCAACTGGCATCCTGGGAGCTGTAGTCCCAGCATATCCAGAGATCAAGTTGGGAATCCTACTTGATAAATATCACCTAATGCATCTAAGTGCTCCCTTGTAATTTCCAGATGTGTTGGAACAAAGGAAGTGGAGGGCACACAACAGCTACATAGAGCCAGCACTCATTTTAATGCCACACTCTGGTTAGGGTTAGGCCAGGTAAATTGTCCAATTTGAGCTCTTCTATGTCAAGGGTGTTATGCAAACATTTTCAGTCCAGGAGCTACCCCTGATCTTTGACATGCCAGGAGCTGCATTCTAAAAAAGTAGATAGGGTCGTAATTTAAATACATTCAAATTGATTTAAGAGAATTTAAATATCCTTGTAAGTTAAAATGACATGAATATAGTTAATAGGCTTATTCCCCCTGGATTTAATGATGCTTCTTTTGGGCTGTGATTTCTGTATCTTTGCCCTAAAGGTACATTTTCATTCTCCTATTGAACCAAGAGTTTCAAGAGTTTTAAAGTGACCTTAAGAGTTGAAATATCCTGGAGTGTTTTATACCTAAATGGCACAGTTCCTTGAAGAGAATACGCAAAGTGTGTCTATTTATTTCTTTGGGTCATATGACAAGCTTTCTGGACTTAGAGCACTTCTGACCTCGCTTGGAAACACAATTTCCCTTCTCCAACCATCTTCTGCCTTTTTACTCTTGCTGGTTCCTACCTTGGAGATTATAGGAGTTCAAGTCTCAACACGTCCAGAAGGCTATTGATTAGGGAAAGTTATTCCAATACTTGTTGCCACTCTTAGCTTTTTTTTTTGGTGTTTCTCTTGGTGCTTCCCCCTGGACAGGTTTGCTGCTAAAACAGTGAGCAGTGGATGTCTCATTCTGATCACACTGGAGAAGAAGTCGGACAGCTTGGCCCAGCTTACCATCAACAGTGAGAAGATGTTGATTGGTACCATGTTGGTGAAAGACATCATTCACTCCTTGACACAGTAGTGACCAAGGTGCATCAGATTCCATCTCTCATCTCCCAGGATTACCAGTCATCTTAGCCAAGGTTTCTGTTGGTTAGTTATAGTCCATATGGAAAGCAATGTTTGGAAGAGGATGAAGCACTGTGTGTGTGTGTGTGTGTGTGTGTTTAGAACACAGGGAAGATTCCTGTGACTCTACTGCCCTTGTTGTGTACTGTCTTCCCCCCCTCCACTTTTCTGTTCTACAGCTCTATTTATTATGAACAGAGATGGTTCAATAAAATTGCTTCTTGGAATTGGCTTCTGTTTACTGGCTCTTTGGGGTGGTAGCAAAAATTATTTAGGAGGACAGGATTTAAGCCAGCCTTTTCTTCCACGGTTCACCCACCTGACTGCTCTTCGGTGGGCAGGCAGGTTCATGCAAGTGCTGCCTTTTTTGCCAGAACTAACACACTGAAAAAGGAATACTTGGTGGGTGTATATTTAGAGAGACTTGTCTGCCCAGATCTACGTATTGCTACTCCATGTTCTCACCACTTCAGAAATGAGTTTTAAATATTTATTGTATCTGCAAAAAAAGAAAAAAAAAATTCTGTTTTTGTGCCTTTGGGATCTGTGCCGCAACGAAGTCCATTTAGATCCCAGCCTTTTTCATTGCCTCTAGATCAGCCTTTCTCAATCTTTTGACCCTGGACGAACCCTTAAAATATTTTTCAGGCCTCGGGAACTCCTACACGTCAGGCTCAAATGTAGGCCAGAAGTTACAAAATTATTCTGTTTGTTTCATGTGTAGGCCTGTAGGAATGAATTAACAGCGTTCTTAAACTAAACATAAAGAATGAAACTTACCTCTTTAATGTGAAGTTGCCTGAATTTGAAATAATTTTTTAAATAAATCGTGATCTCCCAAGGAACCCCTAGTGACCTCTCGTGGAACCCTAGGGCGCCATGGAACTCTGGTTGAGAAACCCTGCTCTGGATAGACACATTGCCATTGGCATCACTGTCTTTTCCATGTCTTTTCAATTCCTTGCCTCTAGACATTTCCACTCCTTTTGGCAAAGCATGTTTTCTTTCTGTTGAGGCTACTGTGCCTTCCCGAGTTCCTTGTCCATCTACACAAACATGGGCCTGTTCCCCAGTGCTACCACAAGAAAGCAGCAGAAAACCCAGGTTGGCAGAACTGTTTGGCAGCAATTTCTAACCCTTTTCCAAGAAATTCAGAGTTAGGTAAATATATATACACACATACAGGTAGTTGTTACTTAACGACCATAGTTGGGACCGGAATTTTGGTTGCTAAGCAAAGCAGTCATTAAGCAAATCTGACCTGATTTTACTACCTTCTTTGTGGCAGCCGTTAAGCACGTCACTGCGGGTGTTAAGTGAACTACGTGGTTCCCTATTGATTTTGCTTGCCAGAAGCCAGCCGGAAAGGTCAAAAATGGCGATCATGTGACCATGGGACACTGTGACAGTCATAAATGCGAACTGGTTGCCAAGCTCCCAAACTGTGACTGCAGGGATGCTGCAACAGTCATAAGTGTGAGAACTGGTCATCTTTTTTTCAACACTGTTGTAAGTCTGAACTGTCACCAAACAAATGGTTGTTAAGTGAGGACTACATGTACTCACACACACATATACAGGCATACTGTAGATACATATATATCCTTGCTGTTTTTAGGAAGATAGGCAGCATTTCCTAATAATGGCAAGGAGAGTCCCAGGCCTTACTTTCGCTTTCAGAACAGAGTGTCAAGGGCTAAACAAGGAGCCTCCAGCAGAGTGACTAGAATTAAAAATTAAAGGGATGGAATGATTTGGGATGGAAGTGAAGTGAGGGAATGCTGGAAGGAGATTTTTAGAGTGTATATGGAGCAATGGTGGTATCTTGAAGACTCAAGTGGAAACATGCTAAAAATAAAGGTGATCAAGGAAAATTTTTTTATAAATGCTACAAGAATGTTGAAAAATTATAAGGCTGCAGGCATAAATGGTGTAACAGGTGAAATGTTAAAATTTGGATGTTGTTTGCTTATGGAGTGGTGGCACAATTTATTTAACATGGGAAAACTGCATTGGGACCTGATGGTTGGAAGACAGCAAAGACAGAGGTATTCAGAACAAGTGCAAAAACAACAGGGATTAGTTTGTGAAGTGTGTTTGGGAAGAGTTTTGCCGGAATTCTAATGGAAAGGAAATGAGCAAATTTGGGAATTGCAGTGCAACTTTATGCCAGGCAAACCTTCAGACCAGATTCTACTGTTTAGCAGGTCTTGGAAGATCGTTGCATGTCTCTCGTTTTAGAGAAAGCATATAGTAAAGTGGACAGGCTTGAATTACGGAACATTTTGATGTATGGTGGAAGCAAGGATGCGTTGCAAAAATAGAAACATAAAGAAAGCTATAATGGATGGTGTGAATTCATTTTAGCTCCTTTTCTTCTCTCAAGCCTCTTATTTCTTGGGCTTAATGTTTATTACTTTTTTTCCATGCTCTGCATAAAGCTCTTACCCCCAAGGGAATAGCATAATCAGTAGATACGTATGTGTATATGTGATTGCTTTTTGTTCAGAAGACCAGCACTTTGGTGCCCACCTGTGGGCAGACTGTAATTCTAGGTTTCCACATAGCTTCCTATGGACAGGTAGCATTCTTAAAGAAAACCACTTTCTGCCTCCTAGATCTAACTCTCTTTTATTGAGGAGGACTCTGTGCTGTTAATGTTCTCCTCAGACAGAGAATATCACCGGAAGAAAGGGTGCTGTTGGAGCAAGCCATAAGGTAGAGTGGAATGTTGAGAAGATGTCATGGACCAGTCACAAAACATCAAATACCAGAAGGAAGAAAGGCACCACGCTGCTATTGCTCACTGTATTATGTTCTAAGAATGCCTTTGGGATCTCTCTGAGGCATTGCTGGAAAAGCAGATTAGGCTTCAGGCAGGTGTTTTGTTCTGTAGCATGCTGGCTTCCAATTATTATTATTTAAACCAAAAGAATCTACAAAAAGAGCAAGAAGCTTGGCGAGAGGCAAGACCAAGTTGGTGGGCACATTGTCATCCTTGAGTGCTGTGCTGGGGAGAGATCTACCTACCTTTGGGGATGGTGTACTTGACTAATGACAAAGTGGTGGAGAAAAACAGACCATAGAAACAAGCTGGGAAGGAGTCCTTTGGTGGGGCTGGTCTAGAGAAGATGGGAGGAGGTCTGGAAACTGAGTCCTACAAACAATATTTAGGAAAAATAGGTTTATGTTGAGAGGAGATGATTAGGGAAAAAATAACATCTCCAACATCTGCAGGGCCTTCATGCAGAAAATGAAGCCACCTTGTTTTCTGTTCCAAAAGCAGGACTTACCCTCACATGTAAGCTGACATGCCAACAAAATTTAGGGGGAAACACAAGCAGTGAATGGGAAGTGCAAGTCCCACAATAGCATGTAAAGGCAAGTGATCAAGCATAACAGATCAAGTAATAATGCCAACTTACACATTTACCCAATTGTGCCAAAGAGATACAGCTTAAAGTATTTCTGAACATGGTTACATTTCTCTTACTGTCTCTAATGATCAAGGTATTAGATAACTCCTGATAGTTCAGACTTTTGCCTTAGGCCCTTAGGAATCAGCACTGCTGACCG
The DNA here is from genome assembly GCF_035149785.1 of Candoia aspera. NCBI lineage: Eukaryota > Metazoa > Chordata > Lepidosauria > Squamata > Candoiidae > Candoia > Candoia aspera. The sequence continues at coordinate 7,609,101 of NC_086165.1, read as the reverse complement.
AGATACATCTGACTGAACTAGGAGGATAAACATGGGGGTCCTATATTGCAATGATCACAGAAACACCAACTTAGAAAGCTCTAATGCTAGAGCCAAACAGTATATAGGGGGAGCATATATTATGCAAAGCATAATGCACTTTGGAGCCTTACTTAAATTCCAGCTCAGCCTAATGGCTAGAAAGGACTACAAATCTAAGTGTCTTAATTTAATCAACATCTGGGACATGTTGAATGCCTAACATCTATATTCTTGCACTCTGCAAGCCAACCTATTCATAGAACACAAAGGCCCATTCTTATGTAGAACTCCTAATTTGGTTGTGCGAGTGTGTGAACTGACCATGATTAAATCAAGCCATCTGTGTATGGTGTGTTAATTGTCAACACACCATGCAATAAACAGGGCCACCCTGCTCCAAGTCACAAAGAGGAGGATAGATTAAATTGGGTCTATATTTTATCTGAGTTATGCTTAGTTTTCTTTAAAACTGAAATCCAAGAAGTCGTCTCAGTGAAGTCTGGATGCATACAATGTAAAACTAAAAGCTACTGAATCCCGAAGTGGCTGTACAATGCACCTCCATAACAAACCATGGTTGACTCAGCCCAGGCTTCTCTTGACCACCTGGAAAGAGGGCACAGGTTGGTTTTGGGTATCATACTCAATGCAGTTGGCTGGTTTGCCTAAGGCAGAAATAACGATATAATTTGAGATCTAATCAGAGCAAAGGTATTTGCACCAGAATTGGAAATATCAAGGGAGGCTCAGAGGTTTGTTCATTTTTAACGACCGAGCTGTGACAATGAGAAGCTGCAGGCTCACCAAGGGTACATAATTTCTAACGGTGTTTCTCAACCTGGGCAAAGCATAACCCGGAGGTCCCGCCCTATGTTTGCAAACACGCAACTTTATTCCATGGCGGGGTCTCCCGCCCCCGTGCTCGGCCTCCCGGGCGCACGTGCTTCGAAGCCCCTCCTTTTCTCAGGCCGGTGGGGAGGAAGACGCCCACGACGCCCTTCCTCCCAGGGAGCGTTTGCAAACTCCGGCGCGCCAGCCAGAGACCCTGCCCTGCCCTGCCTGCCCGGGCTCTGCTGGCGCCCGGGCGTGGTGCCTTTGCGCGACGACCCCCTGGAGCCTCGCCCGCCCGCCCCGAAGGAGGGAAGCCGAGGGCGCATGCCGATGCGCGGCTATAAATCTCCCGCGCCCGGCGCTCGTGCGGGATTTCCGGAGCATTGGCTCGACATGGCTTTCCCGCCCCCGGTGAGTCAGTCGAGGCTGGAAAAGGCGGAAAGCGACAGGCGAGGCAGAGGCTGCAAGGAAGGAAGGCGCCGGCGGGCCCCTGGGCGCACGTGGGAATGCGCGCCAGGGTGCGCCCCTTCCCAGGTTTAGGGCTCCCTCCAAGGCTGGCCAGCCGGCGCCCGCGGCTCCCTTCTACTCGTGCCCCGGGAGCGGCGAGGGCGTGGCTGCCCTCCTCGCTGGTGGTTTCTCACGTCCGTTAGCGGACGCGTGTGTTTTCTTCCTTTCCTGCTTTTTGCACGGGAACGCTTCCCTTCGAAGACGCGGGGGGGCGGGTAGATTCTTGCAAAGGCCCTCGCGGGTCGGCCTATTAGGGCGTCCCACGTCGTTTCTTTCCCGCGACGCGTGTCAGCAGGAACGCGCTCTGGGTCTCCTTTCGGCCGCCCGGTTTCCTGCAACTCAGTGGCTGCCTCAGTTTATTAAACGGACCCACGCTTAGCTTTAACTCCCTGGGCCGTCGCGCACCTGGTTTTGTGTATACCAAATCGTGCACATTATTATTAGCATATTAATGGGAAGTCACACGTATAGCTGAGCATATCTGCGTGTGTCTGTGTCTCTCTCCCCATATATCTGGGTTTGCTAACTGGCTGCTTCCCTCTCTCCCCTTTTCTTACCCGTTGCCCTCTTACTTTTTTTTATTTTCTGCCATTTTTCTTTCCTTTTTTAAACGACACTCCATGGTCTTCTGCTTTAACCTCAGCAAAAGGGGCATCTATCTTCTAGAACTGCCTTTATGAGTCAACAATTTTTGCAGGGGTGAGATTCTTAGTTGAACTATTTTGGGGTGCAAAGGGCTCCCAAAACTGCCCTTGTGGGCATTTCCCCCCTCCAAGCCTCCTTTGACCTCCCCTTTGACCTCCAGCTGAAAATCCTTGGTTTTACCCCAGGGGCAGAGGGAGGTAGACATGCTCCATTTCCAAGATAGGCTGGACCTTTTGGAAGGCTGGTTCTGTTGCAAAGAGCGCCAGAATTGTTGAGGTACCAGGCAGAGGGTTGGGGTAACTCTTAATTTGCTTAGAGTTTATTTTTCCAAAATGGTACAGAATTATCCCTCGCTGCTCCCAACCAGCATGGTTAATACTGAGAGGGATTTCGAAGTTCTCTCTACAGCCAGGAGGATGTCAACATGTCAGTTCCTAACTTAATTTCCATTTGCTCCAGACCTGAATCCAATGCGGGTGGCTGGTTTTCCACCAGTGCAACGGCTTGCCCCAAATTTTATTCTTGCAACTTAATTCCCTCCACCGTAACTTAGGCCTTTTGTAAATAAAAGTTGCATTTAAAAAAAATGGAGTGAAAGAGGTAGAGTTTGTCTTTCAAATGGCCTGCTGCGTTGTACCCTCACTTGCATGAGATGCCTGGTTGCTATAGGCAACCAGGCTGGATCTTTAATGTGAGGCTGAGAGAGCCTTAAAAATGGGGGCTGTCCCAGGAGCAACCGTGATTCCCAGAATATACTTGACGGCCGTTAGTAGATTTTGAAGACAACAAAACGGGGTGAGTTGCAGGATTTTCTGTAGAGGACAGCTGGTCCCCTTTAAATGCAGTTGTTTGGGGATGGCAGATGAACTTGGCTTCGATCATTGTGCTTTTGATACGATGCAGCTAAACAAAATGGGAGAACAGGTATCTGCAGTAATATTACATTTATTTTCATGAATGCAAGCCCTCCTCCATATTAATTCCAGGCAACTCCAATGTATTTTACTTCTGCTTGAGTGAGTTTTGATAGCAGTGTGAGAAATTCCTTGAGCCCCTACAGCTTAAAAACCAGAGAGAACAATTTTTGAAACAAATCTGTATCTAGGGAACTTCAGGGAAAGATCACTTGCAAACCACAAATGCACCTTTGAGATCTTTACTAGGGAGTATCAGTGTCTATAAATTTATTACGGAGTCAGATTTCGTAGTGTGAGACCTGCTACATCTGATGCAAGGATTTTGATCCCAATAGAAGAATGAATGAATAAAAATACATAGAGTATACAGGAAGTCCTTGTTTAGCAACTGCCTCATTTAAACAACCACAGTTATGACGGTGATTAAAAAGTAACTTTATGACCAATCCTCACATTCACAACCTTTGCAGGTCTGTAAAGCAAAGGAAAGCTGAAATCAGATCATAAGCACAGTCATGGTTTCACTTAGCAACTGCTTTGCTTAACGACCGAGCGGCAGGTCCCAGTTGTAGCTAAATGAGGACTGCCTGTATTTATGTATACATGAAGGAAAGTACCATATTATATAAGTGTAATAAAAAGCCCTTGTAATTTAAAAAAATAGAAATCCAGAATTGGAGAGGTAACCTGCGCACCGTTTTTCCTCCACATCGTTATGTCATTAATGGCATGGACATTAGTGATGATGCAGCAGCTGCATTGGGCACAATTGCACGCCTTGGTATAAATGGGAAAGTATTTCCTATCCATGTGCTGTAAAAACTTCCTGCTCTCCCTTTTTGCTAAGTAATCTAGCCTCGTAAGGACAGAAAATAATGGAGACTCAATTGTTAAGATCTCAAGGCTCAGAAACCTGGCAGAAAACCTTGAAATGCAGTGTACTAATGTAGTAGCTGCAGTAATTCAGTTTTTTCCATCGAGCTTCAGTCTTTGTACACCCTTTTCTTGTTCTTGTCAGCTGTATGAAGGGAAAACAGTCTTGCTTAACTGTAGTTGAGGAAGTGCAGGAAATCAAGATAATTTGGCCATCAATAGGATAATGCTGCATTGATACTAACACATTCAGCTTCTACTCTAGGGGGTCATATTTGCAAGCAATATATTCCACACTATAGGAAGACTAAAAGGTAGTCTGGAATTCTTAATTGCTGCTGGTGACAAAGACCTGGTAGGACTAGCTAAGTTATTTATTATTTTTGGTGCCTTCAAGTCAGTATTGACTCCTGGCGATTTCCTGGACAAGTCCTGCAGTTTTCTTGGCAAGGTTTTTCGAAGTGGTTTGCCCTTGCCTGCTTCCTAGGGCTGAGAGAGAGAGATTGGCCCAAGGTCACCCAGCTGGCTTCGTGCCTAAGGCGGGGCTAATCTTATTTCTCTTCCTTCTTTTACTAGAAAGAAGGTGTTGGCAGGACCTCCAAGGACTGCTGGGACAACTCAGCTGTTCCAGCTCTCACCACATGCAGCAACGCAGATATTTTTCGACGAATAAATGCCATGCTAGATAATTCTCTGGACTTCAGCGGTGTCTGCACAACACCCATCACAAAAGAAAGGAGGGAGCTACTGCCAGGTGAGTTAATGAATAAATACTGTTCTACGAATTTGGAAATGTTAGTCCTTTGACATGACTAACATACTTTGGGCACATCGTCAGGAAAGACCGATCGCTTGAAAAGGACATCATGTTTGGTAAAGTCGAGGGCCAGCGGAAAAGAGGAAGACCTTCAATGCGCTGGATTGATACAATCACTGCAACACTGGGTGCAAACATTGGAACAGACAGGCATATGCACAAGACCGAACAGCATTTTGTTCTGTTATACATGGGGTCGCCATGAGCCGTAAACGACTCGACGACAACTAACAACAAGAAGACATGACTTAAAATATTTGTGATTTCCAAATTTTTTCAGATAGTTATTATCGTCCTTCCCCCCCAGGTGGGTGCCTTTCAGATCTGTTGAATTTCAACTCACATAATCCCTAAGTAATGTGCCATGGAGGCTGGAGATTATGGGGGTTGGCGTCCAGCACATCTGGAGGAAGAATGTTGGCGTGTAGAGGAGAAACCCCCTTGATAAGGTGTGTTACCCTCAGCATCTTGAGCGCAGCAGTCTAGTATTGGGCAGGTGGGGAGAGAACATGAATATTTTCATTGATCATTGCTTCAGACCCATAACTTTGATTAAACAGTGTCATTGGGACCTAGGAAGCATGTCGTCTGCCACAGTGTCTGCCCTTTGGAACATTATCCCTCCAGAGAGACATACAGTTCTCACCCTGATGATAACCCAAAAGTCTTTCAGAACCTGGTTGCTTCCCAGGCCTCAGAGTAGGCTGAGCTCCAGTTGGTGGTTTTTTAGTGCATTGCATATAGTTACCCACTCACCCCCTAGCTATACATGATCTCTTTATTTTACAGTTTTTGCTTTTTAAAGGGTAAACTGCTTGGATTTGGGTGGCCTGTACATTTGATAAAATAAATTAAAAATAACAGGGCTGGTGTTGTAGTGCATTTAAATATGTCAGCTCTGCTCTCTTCTTTAACTGCCGCAGCCATCCACCAAAAACAGAATTGGGACAGTCTTCAGTTCCAGTCCAACCACTGCAGTTTTAGCATTAAATGACCTTGAAATTTGCACGGTAGCCCAGGAGAAGATTGGCAGAGATGCAGGTTGTAGGCCCCACAAGAAATAAGGAGCAGGTTCGTTGTTAATTGGAGAGTAAACTGATATTGTAGTAAGAGTAAGCAAAAAACCATAGTTGAGAGATTGATCATTGTTGCCTTTTTTAAATTGACTCCAGATTTCCTCTGTAATCATTTTATATATATTTTTAAAGCGGAACTAAAAAAGGTCTATAAATTAGTTTCAAAATGGTCCTGCTAGCATGATTGAAGTAGTAGTATTGCCAAGCAACATGTAAGAAATTCCAGGGGTCCTTATTCAGGTTTCCCTTTGAAAAGGAAGTAATTGGAGATTTATTAGCTTATGTTTGAGATGCTTAGAGAAGCCAAATTCTACACTTTGTGTATAAATTTGCCCCAGATTGCAGTTTTTCTCCATCTACCAAAAGCCAATAACACTCTCAACAGGGAGAAGGGAATAAGTTAGGCTTAAGAAGTGCCTGAAGGAAAGAGGACATCTCTAAAAAAATAAGTCTCCCTAAGAAAGGCACAGTAGTAAAAAAAAAGAGTGAGAGAACAGAAAACGAAAAAATACTTTGAGATTACATAACAAGATGACTTCTGACTTTCAACAAGAATATACAACAATTTCCATAATTAATCCTTTATTCTGTCTAACCAAAATCACATTATTTCTATAAGTCATTCCATTAACACATTATGACGCTAAAAACAATTGTTCCTTCCCCTTATATATGAAAAAAATAAATGTATAAACCTCCAAGTCAACTCCCCCCCCAAAAACTATTTATTTAAATATTTTCTTCCTACCACTATTCTATATATTTCTAACCACTGTAATGAAAATTAAATTATGTTTAATTTTTCTGCTTTTCTACTTAATAATTTATAATTTTTATCCCACCTTTATTTATTTTATAACAATCTTAACTCTATTAAACCTATAATCAAATGCTGATTATTATGTCTTATAAACCTTAAAAGATCAAACAAACTTTGAAAGCAATAGAATATGCCTTAATCCAAATCATTAAAGAAAAATGGAATCATACAAGCCTTAATATCAATCCACGTACATATTCTTAATTTCTTACCCCACCTCAGAATAAACCAGAACATTTGCTTGTCTCCATATTACACATAAGGCATTTTTCATATAGAAATCAACCAACCCAGTTGCCCCCCTTAAAAGGTCAGACGTCTCAGCTGAAAACCTTCCACAAAAAAAGAACCGTCTGGTTCCCAAAACAATCCTTCAGGAATACAAAACCAGCAGTATCTTGCAAGACAAACTGTCTTAACTCCTTCAACACCAAAGTATATTCATCTCCTGGCATTTCCTCAGACTTCAGACTCGTTAGTAAAAGCATATTTTTCTTGATCGAACTCTTCTTCCTCCAAAATGTCCTGAGCCAGTTGACACATTTTAAAACTGATGTTTTCTGCAGTATCCCAAATATCTTGCAGAACAGCTTGGCAGGTATCATGGAGAAGCTGTTTAAAGTCAGAACGAAGCTCAGGACGAAACTCAGAATATTTCTTCAAGGTCGTCCGTGTTTCAGACAATAAATTATGGCGCTCCCTGGATACTTGGCTAGCAGAGATAGGAGCTAGTGGGTTAATGAAAGGCTTCGGAAAGTGATTGTGATTGAGTGTATTCTAGCCAGCAACCACTGCCCAAAGAAATTGGATAGAAAAACTGAAGACTCAAAAGGGCAAAGTTAACATGTAGGAAAATGTTAAATCCTTCAAATTAACTACAATGGTAGTAATGGGGAGATGATTATTTATTCTCAGTCCTCCTTAAAATTTAAATGGGAAGTAAGCCAACAATTAAAATTTTAAGATTGACCCAGAAATAACGATGAACACTAAGAGAATTCGTTTCTTCTTGCTGTAGACAGCCTCTCTTAGGGTACAAAAACTTAAAATAAAAAATATAAATTTGGTGATTTAGAAACAGGAAAGGCTCAACCTAGTGTCCCTTTAGGGCTGCAGCGTGGTCTGGAAAATGATGGCGTCCCGGACTCCCATCGTCTCTTAACAGATTTATGCTAACGCTATTTGTGGTCCTCAGGCTACAAGGTGATGTTCCAAAGTGCAAATGGGATGATTCTGAGCATTTTCTGTCCATGAAAATGCTCTAGGGCATCAGGAAAAGCCTGCCTGCGGCCCTCACAAAAACCCACATTGTCAGGTCTGCCCGCAGCACTCGTGGGCACCGCTGTTCAGTCGGCCGTGTTCCCACCTGAAGCCCAGGGCAGTGAACTCTTGAAAACCTTTGTTGCAGCGTTCAACCGGAGGGTGGACAGTAATCTTAGGAGAACTCTGAAGGAACATACAGTGTTGTGTTGCAGAGGCTGCCTTCAACTGGGGAGTGGGCTGGACGTCTATTCCAGTTGGGGATTTCTGAGGGTTAGCATCGAGGACCCGGAGCCAGCCACAAAGAACCTGAGATCAGGCAGGTCCTTTTTAGGTGTATGTGTGTTCGCACACCTTTGAGTCAATGCTGACTCCTGCCGACTGCCAGGACAAGTCCCTGGAATTTTCTCAGCAAGATTTCAGAGTGGTTTTGCCATTGCCTTTTTCTCTCTAGGGCTGAGAGGGAGGGGCTGGCCCAAGGTCACCCAGCTGGCTTCATGCCTAAGGTGGGACTAGAACCCATAGTCTCCTGGTTTCTAGCCTGCTGTCTTAACCACTGCACCAAACTGGCTCTGATCCATTGCGGTAACAATAAATAGATGTCCCCTGCCACTCCCCAGGAGAAATATCCACTCTTACTCTGTTAGGGCATACAGATGGGAGAGACATAAGGTTCAAATCTTGAGGCACAGAGTTGGTGAATACTAGCGTTCTGCTCTAATTATGGTTTTTCTAGTACTTACAATCAGACTAGCTTATTAAAGCGCTGTGTCTCTGAGGCTGAACTGTCCAAGTAAAAATCTGGATAAAGCAGACTTAAGGTTGTTACTTGAAAGCAATTATTTATATTCAGAAACGTTGATAGAATAATTGTTTCATTGAAATGCATCTTTTGTTTGTTTGTTTATCAAACTTTATCATCGCCCTTCTCCCTCCCAAAGAAGGACTCTGGGTGGTTTACAATAAAAATATGTTTTAATTTTAATGTTACAATTTTAATTTTATAAATATAATTTAATATTAATATTAATACTTTTAATATGTGAGGGCAAACTATGGCTAAGGCATGGCTTGTTTTAACTGTGACTTGTGGAGTAATCCCTAACTGGCTAGGTAGGCACATAAAGTTTAGCTGCAGACCATGGTTTTCTTGCGAAGCAAGCAAATTCAAGCCAATCACATTATGCCTATAGCAATTCTAAGACTCCAGTTGAGAAAAATCAGTCTGTTAATCTGAAATGTTGATGGACGGATGGATAGAAGAGGGTCCTTTAAAAATTGCAACTCGGGTTGAGTCTTTACCTCTGCTTCCAGTCATCTCTGCAGTCAGCTAGGATAAAGCTTACATTTGAAATGCGAAGTCCAAATCTAGGTTAAGAGAGCCATTTAAGAGGATTAGTTGTAGATAGAGTGACAACCGTAAGCTTTGAACCTACCTTCGTAAACAAAAATAACTGGTTCTATGTTGGGAGTACCTCCTTAAACGTATGAGTCTGACTAGGTGAATTTTATTAGCCATACGTGCTAGGGCTGCATAGCTACATGGACTAGTAAAGTGAGGCAGCTGCTTTAAGAGGTTGCAGACACACGCAGGGTTCATACACATACACGACCCAGCATGCTCTAAAGGTGGGGGGCTTTTTTTGAAAGCACTGTACTTCACAAATACCTTCCCCCTGTTTCCAGTTGTCTGCCACACAACTGCTTTCTCTGGCTGGGCCCCCTAACTTCAGTGCTAGTTGATGACTCTAGGTTTCTTTCAGACATCTGGGAAGTGCCATCTGGGTAGAAAAGCTTCTATGACCATCTGATCTGAAAATGATGCCGGAGTGGGGTAGGAGGAAGGTGAAGAGACAGTTGAGGGTGGAAAAAGAGCAGCAGATGGCTCAACCACACTTCCCTTTTCAGGCCATTTTGTGATCGCATTTGGTGATGCTGGATCACTTAGCTTCTGCCTAGTATTTAGCACCTATAATACCAGGCTGATTTAGGGAGCCAGTGTGGGGTAGTGGTGAAAATGCTGGACTAGGAGTGGGGAGACCCAGTTTGGACTTGAGTTGCAGAATGACAAGCAGGAAATTAATTAATTAACCAATTAAAGGACCTTATCCCTCAAGAGTTATGGCACCTCACTAATCAGTCATCTGAGATAGGATACGGCTTCTGGTATTTAGCATTTCTCACTGTAACCTGAACAGTGGGCGGAAGCTACCATAATTTGGATATTGATGTACTGTTGTTCTCCGTGTACACACAACTTGTGCTGTTTTTAGCCACAGCTGTGTCTGTCTTAAACCTTTCTAATTTCTCAGTTTGCATGCCTTGGGAGGTGTAGGGATGTATAGAATGATGCATTATAGAAACCAAATATTCTGGAGAAGTTTGTTACTCGCACCAGTGCACAATGACTGAACTCAGCCACTGCTGCATATTCAACAAACCATGGATTAATATGATTTGTAAATTCAAGTCATTTCTTCCCTAGGTGAACTAGGAATTAAAACCTATGATTCCCCTATTTTAACCAAGATTTAATCCAGCTTCCCCAATTCAGTGCAAATGAGATTTTTTTTAAGCCATAACTCCATAATTTCCAGCCAGCTTGGCTAACATCTGCCTAATAGCCACTATTTATCTTAACATAGTTCAAGCTCCTAGTTTTCTTTCTGCCACGGGCTATCATATAAAAAGACTCTTGTAAACTTTGCTTTTATCTGAAAGTTAAGTTGTTCACTAAGGGACGCGGTGGCGCTGCGGGTTAAACTGCTGCGCTGTCGATCGGAAGGTCGGCGGTTCGAAACCGCGCAGCGGGGTGAGCTCCTGTTGTTAATCCCAGCTCCTGCTCACCTAGCAGTTCGAAAACATGCAAATGTGAGTAGATCAATAGGTACCGCTTCGGCGGGAAGGTAACGGCGTTCCATGAGTCATGCTGGCCACATGACCCGGAAGTGTCTATGACAACGCCGGCTCCAAGGCTTAGAAACGGAGATGAGCAGCGCCCCCTAGAGTCGGACTCGACTGGACTTTACGTCAAGGGGAACCTTTACCTTTACCTTAAGTTGTTCACTATGTAGATCCTTGGATTCTCTAGGTGAAAGCCAATTAAAGGTAGTCCTCAACTTACAACCATTTGTTTAATGATGGTTCAAAGTTACAAAGGCCTCAGGAAAAGTGCTTTATGACCTATTCTCCAGTTTCCAGCAAAAAAGTCCATTGGGGAAGCTGGACTGGCTTAACGACTGTGGTGATTAGCTTAACAACCACTGTAAAATGGTCATAAAGTTGGGTCCGGTCATGTGGTGAGTCGGCTTATGACCGCAACAACTTACGATGGAAATTCCGGTCCCAACTGTGGTTGTGAGTGGAGAACTACCTGTAGATCCATCAGGAATGCAATAGTAGCAGAATGAAATCCCAAACAGTGGAATGTGGGGCAGTTCAGGGCACCAGCCTAGCCAGTAAAAGTTAGATAAGGAAATCTTATTCCACACTAGAATTAATGTGCAATGAGATTGGAGTTTAAAAGAATATTACCCCTGTGAATGGATCGTGCTGAGCAAATGAATATACAGAAATTTACCTTGTAGTTGTCTGCTGTGCGTTTTAAAGAAAGCTTGGGTTGAAACGCTTGGAATTTTTGCACTCCTCTTTAGCCTTTCAAATATGATTGCCCACTGTATCAAATGAAAAATGCAACTCTTAACTTGGAAGTTGTGTTCCCTGATTTCTGAATGAAAGAAACTTGCAGCCTACAGCACACTTCACTTGGCCGCCTGTTCCGTTGATCTCCCTGGGGGTTCCAAGTTAACTCTCAGACGGCTGCATAAAGTTCATGGGATCACAACAATAAGTGCAGAAAGTCATTGTTCTTTGAGCTGCATCAATCATACTTTGCCATTTTTGTGTCAGTTCTTTCTTTGCAGTTGGCATAATTCTGCTGCCATGGGGGAGGTATCACACTGGATACTCACACCCAGTCTGCCTATCTTCCCTTGGACTCCTCGAAATAATAGTCTTCAAGCCCCGCTGTCTCTGATTTCAGCAGACGTTGCCCACACATTCAAATATATCTTAGCAACCATAAGGCTGTTGGCTTCTTAATGAAAGCTGACATTATTAGGAAACTTGTTCTGTGCTCTGTATTTCTTGTGATGAAAACTGCATGGCTTTTCCTTCGCTTGTGTAGAACTGAAGCAGAAAAATGCCACTGATGACTTCCACATTGAAGTAATTGCCAACCCAGCTTTATTCTTAAACGGCATTATTCAGATGAACTTCCCTCATGGTCACAGTGCAGTAAAGAGGAGGAATTGCTTGCCACTTTGTGACTGAACCACCGATATATCTTTTAAAGGTCTAAAATGGAAAGCTGGTTCAAATGTCATTCTGGGAATAATTCCTGCTAGGCCGTACCGGAGGAATTGCATGACTAAACATTTCTCTGTAGCGTGGTGAGATTTCCTAATCTAATACATCCTTATACCGCATTTCTGGAAGCATACGTTGCTTTCACTAGAAGAAGTGTCCGTAAACCTGGAGTATTTATGAAAGTGCTGTATTCATCTCAGCTCAGCAACTCTATTTTAAAACCTGGGCAGATCCTCTTCCAAATACAAGCATCTTGGCACATCCTAACACCAGTGTTGTTACTGAAGTTTATACAAGCAGATAATGTGTGTGTTGAGTGCATAGTCTGTTGTGTACAAAGGTATACCAGAATACTAACCCTTAACAACCTGCTGTTCCCTGGTGTTTGAGGATGAGCTAGACCACGGTTCTCCAGCTGACAATGGTAAATAACTTTAAAGATTTTTGTGCAGTGTCACTGAGATGAGCCCAGAATCCTTTTGATAATGCTACGTTTGAAACAGAACAAGTGAAAGAATGTATGATAAAGTGGGCTAAAACTTTTGGTTATAATATACAGATGGAACAATGGGAAAATATGTGGTTGAAAGTATTCAAATACCTTTGGTATATGCCACCAGAGAAATTGTCTAGAATGTATAAAGGCACTTCAAATTTATGTTGGAAATGTGAACAACAAGAAGGGACATTTTATCATGCTTGGTGGACATGTAAAAAAGCTAGAAAATTTTGGATTCAAATACACACACTGATTCAGAGAATTTTAAGGATTAATACACAATTGAGACCAGAGGTTTTTCTTTTCGGATTGATGGACAAACAGTTGGGGAAAAAGTCATGAAATTTTGTTTTTGTATATGATAACTGCAGCGAGATTATTGTATGCACAAAGATGAAAAGATTCGGCACTACCCACCATGGAGGAATGGTTGGTGAAGATGATGGAACTTGCTGAGATGACTAAAATGACTTTGACCGAGAAAAGACAAGATTGATTGATTGCTGACTGGAAACCTCTTATGGATTTTTTGCATAAAACAGGAAAAAATGAACTTATGATTTGTGGTTTTGATGATTAGGCAGGATACATTATAGAAAGAAGAGAGTGATGTTGTAACCATAGAGTAAGAGGTACTTATAACTGCTGTAAAGAACATGGGAAACTACTTGTTTGTATCTTTTTTCTTTCTTTTCTATTTTTCTTTTACTATCTCTACATCTGTCCGGTGAAGATAGCTAACACTGCTGCCTCCTATTTTCCCCACAGCAACAACCCTGTGAGGTGGGTTGGGCTGAGAGAGAGTGTCTGGCCCAAAGTCACCCAGCCGGCTTTCAGGCCTAAGGCGGGACTAGAACTCTCCTACCACGCCTGATTGGCTCTTGGGCTGAGAGAGAGTGTCTGGCCCAAAGTCACCCAGCCAGCTTTCAGGCCTAAGGCGGGACTAGAACTCTCCTACCACGCCTGATTGGCTCTTGGGCTGAGAGTGTGTGTCTGGCCCAAAGTCACCCAGCCAGCTTTCATGGCTAAGGGAAGCCTAAAACTCACAGTCTCCTGGGTTCTAGGCCAGCCCCTTCACCAGACTGGCTTTGTGTTGTCTTTCTCAGTCTCATGGTTCATCTTGATCTATTCTTCAACCCAAGAAAACAAACCACTACCTTAATTCCTGTACAAGTCCCATAAGTAGCATGACAATACCTTTGTTTTCTTCATATTTAACATTAACTCAGATTCATGATGAGCTCTTCTAAGTCTTCCTTACTCTGGCTAGCAAAGTGATGTTATCTGCACATCCTGCTAGTGTTTCAGCCTTCTACTTCGATTCTAGTTGGCCTCTCTTCCAATCCTTAAAGAATTGGCTAGATTTATACAACCAAACACCAAACAAACCACCTGGTGGCTTAGTGTAGTGCATGAAGCCAGCTTGCGTTTTAGTGAAACACTGATTTCCGGTTATAAACAACCCGGATTAAAATTTTACTAGCAACTTTAGAAACGAGGGAGAAGATGAGTCAAGCAGTTGAAACTTAAGCTTTGCAACTTTGGCTAACTCTGATGAGAATATCATTGGCATAATACAAAAAGTTCTTTATTTTCTATTAGCATAACCAGAAGTGCCCAACACTTACAAAAGTTGCACAAAGCAAGCTACCTTGCAAGTGTGAGAAACTATTGTTGATTTGTTTATAGGGCAAAACAGGAACTATGCTCGCTTTCTGAATACAGGGGAAGATCTATTTTGTATTCTGGTTTGTACAGCCTGGAAGGAAAATAACTCCTTTGCGAGATAAATCTCTGCATAGAGGAACTCTGGTTTTAAGCAGCATCTACTTACGTAAAATTAGATACTGGTGACTGGGCTTGCCCTTGACTCTGAATGACATAATTTGCAACCAACTGACTTTTGCATCCTGGTAATGTTGCAGTGGCCGTTCGTTTGCATGCCAAAAGCTTAAACTGGTCTGGAAGGAGCTTTCTTGAGAATAGGTTGGCCCTGGCAAAGCAAGTCTGTTTTCTTAGCAAGCCCAGAGGATGGCGTAAGAAACTTGGTTCTATGTGATATGAACCCCAGCTGTTACGATGCTGTGCAAAGGAAGGGAAATTGGGTTTGCAGGGAAGATAACCTTTCCATGGCCCAGTTCCCACCCTGATCTCTGCATTATGCTGGAATTGGAAAAATATACTGCATTTTTCTTACAAGCATGTCTGGATGAAGATGCAGCACAGTGAGTTTACGCCTCTTGGTGAGGAACCTGTGACTGTTGTCACTGGAGAAGAAAAGATGCTTGGGGGTGCTGGCAGGTTGCTCAGCACTGTGCCCATTTTGTGACCGTCTGTATTAGCATTGCCCTCTTTTCTAGGGTGCAGGCACGTTTCTAGCTCAGAATCTAACCCCCGCCCCTTTTTGAAGGCTGTCCATAGTCATAAACAATGCAGAGAGGCAGCGAACCTGGTTGCCAAGTTTAAGGCAAAGAGATTATGCTAGCAGAATTGTGAAGCTTTGCATTTTTTGTTGTCTTCTTGGGCTTGCACCAGCAGCTGGCAGCTTTCCAGGGTGGAAAAGATTTTGGGGGGTGTGGGCGGGGCCAGGAGAGCACCAAGCTGACAGTGTGATCTCGCTTGCTTGCTTGCTTGCTCACTCTGTGGCTGCCGCTCTGCTACAGCTGTTGCTGAAGGGGTGGCTGTTACAAGCCACCTCCCTGCACTGCTGCTAGCTAAGCCCAGCTCCCTGCTTAAGCGACGCTCCCTGGGGCTGGCGGCGACTGCACCGCCTCCTCTCCTGCACACTGCCCAGACCCCCATGGGCAGGTTTGTTCTCCACCTCTCTCCTCTAAACGAAGATGTGGTTCTGTTGCATGGCCGAGTGACGTCTATGGCACACGGTAAGCATCAGCAGCTTGATCACATGCTGGCCCAGTCAGTAGTGCAGGCGGGATAGGAAGGTGGAAGGTAGAGGAAGCTCTGTTTACAGGCCAGATGGTACTTTTTCTCTGGCTGGATGCACGAAGGAGCGGCCTCTAGAATAGCCCCGGAGCACTGTGAGATCTGGCCGGAGCTTGGCTGGGTGGGAAACACCCAAACACCTGTGTGGGTCGGTGTGGCGTTCATTTTCCCCCCTTCCTGTCTGAGCAGAGTTTCCAGACTCCGAGGGAACAGGAACAGCGAGCAGGATGCTCTTCCCCCCGTCTGCCCAGGAGTCTCCGCGTGGCCTCCCAGACGCCAGTGACCTGTGCCTTGGATTGCAGTCCCTTAGCCTGCCAGGGTGGGATAGGCCATGGAGTACCCAGGATACGGATGCTGCAGCCCAGCCAAGCACGCAGTCTGGTGAGTGAATCTGCTGACGCACAGCAACAGTTGCTGGATTGCCTTTTGCAGCTCTGTCACCCGGAGCTGTTCTTCGTGGAGGAGCAGATCCCTAGCAGCTCGCTCCTTCCTTCCTTCCCTCCCTCCCTCCTCCCTCTTTCCTAGAAGGGAATCTGTTGAGAATTAAACCCCCCCCTCACTAATACAGAGTCATAACTTTCTAAGTTTGAAGCAGTAGGGAGCATATAGTGGTTAACGTGGGGGTGGGGAGGGAGTTTTTTCTCCAGCCACATTTTTGGGGATGGTCCTGCACAGACAGTGGGCTGGTGGAATGACATTCACAGAAGTAGGTTTGTGGGCAGACTGTTGTAACAGAGATGATGGCAGGGAGTTGGTGTTTGTTTATCCTGTCTTTAGCTCCCAAATTGATCCCAGGCTGATTTAGGCTGCTTGCCCCTGGGGTAAGAGTAGTTTGGTGTATGTTCGGAGGAATCCAGAGTGTTGGGAGATCTGGGGCTGCTTACCGTATGCTCCAGAGCCACCATCAACCCAGTCATTAAAGAGACGAGTGACAGTGCCTCTTAGATCTGGGGTTGGGACTCTTTTCTTTTTCTGAGCTGTTTCTTTATATTCTTGGTGGTTCTTTTAACCCCAGAGAAGATTGTGCTCGGTTTTTCCTTAAATCTTAGCTGCCCCTAAAATACGGAATGCTCACACCTGTTCCATCCAATGTTGCCCTTTCCCACATGTGCTAATGTGATGCTTTGGAAAGATGCAACCTCATGAAACTCAGATTGGTCCAAATGGAGCTCTCCACAAAGGACAGTGACTAGGCAGCTATTGTGGTTAAGGCACGTGTTGTGCATTAATACCAAATTTTTCAGGATAAAGGTGTGGAACCTATAGTTTTGTGTAGCCGTCAGCTGGCAGGACTTTTCCATATATGTTTTGGCAGGATTGTTACAGGACCGGCTAGGCCATTACGAATCCTTACGGCATCCACGTATTAATTTAAATACGCTTTAATTGGCTTTGGAGGAGCTGTGTAAAAAGGCATACTTGCCTTTCTACCATAGGACTTTGGTAGCTGAAACTTCTTTGTCACCATCGGTTGTGGCTGTACCCAGATCAGCTGCTTTATGCTGCCAGAGTGTTCCAGCCATTCCATAAGGCTTCGTAGAATTGCAGATACAGACAGCTCAAAAGGCAATAGGGAAGCACCACACCTAATTGTACTTCCTTGTTGCCGTTGTCTGGATTGGCAGTCTGGAGTTGGTAAATGAAGCTGCAGCCTTCCATCAGACGGCCTCGGGCTGTGGCTGGTGATGCACCAGAGGACAGTGCCTGTCTATAGAAGGCCTTAGAAAGGGCTGCCCTCGGCCATTCTTGGCATTCCTTTGTTGTTTCAACAGCCTTGACCTCCTGGCTAAAGATCACAACTCCTGGTCTTATGGTAGTATGTAGTTGCAACAGGCTCGGGCTGTGTCTTTCTGCAGACATCTTGAGGTAGGGCAAAATTGGAGCTTGCCAACCGTGAGAAACTGTAAAACAATAGATGTGTTCCTTTTTGAGAGTCCCTGCAGAAAAAGTTAGTGGGGTTTGGCCAGTTAGCAGGATCAAAATGGGGTCATCTACCTGTCCTTAACACCATGTCCCATGTGGATCAAAGAGGTCTTATAGTACAAAATGGAGAAACAGCTCCTAAATAGCACATAGGCAACAAGAAGAGCTCGCTGCCCTGTCTGGGAGATTCAAAATAATTTTCTCAGCCATCATGTTGGCCCGAATATAAAAGCACAAAGCTTTGGCGGTAGGTGAGCAGAACACGAATTTATCAAATTGTCATTTTGTCTTTGAAGAGAACTGCTCTGACATCAAATGGACAAATTCCACAGTTCCTGCTGATGGAAAATGAAATTTCATTTACCGGTCTAAAGGCGTTCATTATCCAAGACTGTATTGCAGAGCCATAATTGCATTGCAGAAATACTTGAACGTTCTCTTCCTATTCCTTTGGCATTTGAATCATATTTTTCTAGAGCCATGGCGTGGTCTACGTAGTGACCCTGATACTAAATATACTTCCACGTGAAATATTACTGGGCACAATGAATTAACCCTTCACTGTCCCATTTTAGCCCAACTCAACATGAACATCCTGCCCAGTTTAGGAGAAACTGTACGGAGGATTGGCTTTCAGGTTACCTTTAAAACAATAAAGTCAGTGGCAGACTTGGAGTCGGCATTTGTAGTTGTTCATCCAACTTTATGCTGCGTTGTAAGAACGCAGCCTTCGCAGAGACCTCACCCTGATAGCAGAAAAGTGGGGCTGGAACATCAGTTCGGTGTGCTTGAGGGGGATCGGGTGGCTCTAAGTCACGTAGCATGAGAGAAGTTGCAATTCCGAATCCAAGTATTGCTCTTGGAGTAATTGGCCGTATGGAGTGCGCAGGTTTCTAATCCTGCGTAGATCCCCTGTTTATCTTCTTCCCCAACTCCACCCCCTGCACAATGACTTTGCAATGTTGGAGTGGATGCAGATGAAATATTTAGGGGGATGTAGCATCTTAGAGGAAGGGAGGCTAAACATGGCGAGGGCTTGGGAAGCAGGTGCTCCCCTGAGTGGCCTTTCTGGGGCATTCTGGGGCAAAGGGAGAATTCTCTTTGAGAAGGTCGCTTTATTGAGCAAAGACTGGGATGCTCTGCCTGGAGTCAGATTTCAGCAGGCAGCTCCCTCGCTGGGTTTTGATGCAGCAGCTGGCAGTGTGCTTGGCACTAGAACTGCAGCATTGACTGGGCTGGTCTCAAGACCCAAGCCTGTGGGGTAGGGAGGACAGACCCTGCCAAGTAGGAAGCAGCCTTGTGGGTCTTGGCAGTTTGGAAGCTTCTACAATGACTCAGCTGTACCAACCCTCAGGGAGTTGGCTGGGAAGTGCAGAAAGTTTGCAATTGGGCTAAAAATACTACTGCTGATTTGCACTCTCAAAGTGCCAGTGTTTGACTTCGGATGTGCTTGGAATCCAGACAGGCTGTTGTGACTCTTCTAAATCCAAATGCCTCTTGGGTGGGGCTAGCAGTGATTTAAAGACGGAGCTCAGCCTTTTTCAAGCCATGGCGTACAGCATTGCTGTTTCTCTTGAAGCACGGAGTCAGAAGCCCTGTGTTGCTTCATGAAATGAGCAGGGCACTAGCAGATACCCTGTTGCAGACAAGCGAGGAGCCCCCTCCCCAGGTACCCAAAGCAGGCAGCATTCCCAGGCCTGTCGTTCATCTACCGGGGGATGCTGTGTCCTCGGGAGCAATTTGCATATATCTCCAAGCCTCTTTGCCATTGGCTGCAGAATGTCAAAGGCTGAGACTGATGGATCAGATAAGAGCCCCCCCCCCTTGGGAAAGAGGGTCTGGTGTCTCCTCCTTGTTTTACTGCATTGGAAATTATTCCAGATTTGGCAGCTCCTATTATATCTTGGCCATCATCTTCCCATTTCAAAGATTTCTTAGTGATGTGGCAAACAGTGCTGTGCAATTTTGCATCTCCAGTTTGTCTCTTCTGCCCCATGACAGTCTCATAGCCAGCCCGAAATGTTTAGAAAGAGGCACAATTTCAGTTGGAACAACTCTTTAGGACAGTGTTGACATATCACTGATCTGTGAAAGCAGATGCTGCTTTTTGTGTATTTGTTATTATATTTATATACTGCCTTTCCTCCTTGGCTCAAGCTGAAGGCTGTGAAGTATAACCTGGGCATTTTTTAAATGGTTCAGTAGCTCCTCCGTTGAGCAGAGGAATGGAGTAGAAACCCACCCCTCCTCTTTTAGTTCAAATTCTATGAAACCTGTTCCCCAATATTTGCATGTTCTGGATCTTTGCAAGAGAACAGCTGGAAGGTCTGACAATGGTTTAATACTCTACTGCATCTTTGGGTTTTCGTTTATTAAAATACAGTATTTATAAGCTGCCTTTCAACCCAAAGGATCTTCCTTCCCTCCAGCAATAAAACATTTTTTTAAAAATGATCAAGTTTGGAGCAGAGCAAACCATCTTTAAAGCATCTAGAGTAACGTTTCCCAACTTGGACAACTTCCAGATGTGTGGACTTCAATTTTCAGAATCACCCAGTCAATACAGCCATTCCTGAGAATTCTGGGAGCTGAACTCCACACATCTGGAAATTGCCAGGTTGGGAAACAGTGTTCTAGAGCAAAGAATACAGCTTTGACACTCAACAAAAGCCAGCAGATCGTATGATCTGTCTACCACAAGATAGAGAAGGGACCAAGGGTTCTTAGGGAAAAAAATTGGTTGCTGCCACAGAAAAGGCCACGGCTTCTCTTCCTGTTGCTCTTGAGGATTGGGCATGTAGTGGGGCCTCTGAAGGAGGTTACAAAGCTTTAGAATCAATAGGGACATCTCGCAAGGATGATGGGAGTATGTGTGCAGGAGGAGACATAGAATGGATTTATCATTTGGAGGAAAAACATTTCTGATGCCTCCAGAAAACAAACACAGCTGAAACAGAATCTTCCGCAGTGCGTAAGTTTTATTTTTTGCTGGGAATAGTTTGCTCAAGGAACAAATGCAGTCCCCTGCCATTACTCACTTTTTTAAACTAAGTCCTCATTTTCTTTGGGCCATGAACAGTCCATTTCTGGCCCCAATTAATTTCAAGTGATTAAATTGGTTGGCTGGTATTTCTGGCTACTAATATTCTACTACAAGGAGTTCCCCCAAATTTGAAATGGTGAGGACAAGAATATGGCACATGAAAAAGAAAATCCTATGTTTCTTAAAGTTGCAGTCTTTTCTTTATTGTATTCTAGTTTCTGTACTGGACTACAGGGAAAATTTATTTATCCTTGCGATGGGGCTACTATTTTTAATTCCTAGATTTAATTTCCTGGCAAAAGCATAACTGAGGCAAAATTAGTTTTTTGCATGGTTTTTGAACAATATGCAGTCAGTATGTTAAGTCAGTCTGTCTGTCTCTGTCTCCATCCCCATTTCCTCTTCCTTCTCCTATTTTATGTGTAAATAAAAGATCAGATGCAGTGGAAGTCCCAAAACTTACTAAGTAATATGAGGACTCCTTTATTTGTCATATAATCTGAGCAGGTTGGGAGTGCATCCGATCGAGGCCCTAAGTGAGCAATGGGTATTGGCTGTGATCAAAATCACGTACCATGTGAGTATTGGATTATTCACAGAGTATGCTATTTTCCCAAACAATCCTCTTTCTGGAGGATTGCACCCCTTTTGAACTGAGGGGTGGATTTAGGAAGGACTTAGTTTTAAAAACCTTTGCCCACACCATAGAGAGACTGATACAGGGCAATCCTCATCTCTGTCAGGTCTGCTAGGATTATTTTTAATTTACTCGATTCAGGCATTTTTATGCTGCCTTTTCAAACCCACATTCTCCCAAAGTGGCTTGTGGTCAAGACAAAAACACTTTGAGTGCCCCTACACTTAAAATTATTATTTGCTTTCTAGTAAGGGGAGAGACACTTTTTGCGATCCAGCGTTCAGTGTATTGTGCTCTTGCAAAAGGTGAGGCCTGGGAAGATTAATTGTTAGCAACAGAGATCCCCTCCAGTTTGTTAACTGGATTTAGGGACTGGGAAGAACAAATGCAGTTCATGAATTCTGAATTTCTGCAGTTGGTTACCCTACACGGAGTTCCATTTTTTCCCTTCTTATTGCCAGACTTAACTCCATGGAGTAGGTTTTACCCATGCTCAGTAGAAGAGCTGAGTCACGAGTGTTAATATCTGAGCAATTGCCATTGGGAGTGGCAGATAGACAAAGCAACAGAAATAAGTCAGAAGATAAAGACCTGCTTAATCTTATTCCTATGAGAGGCCATTCCAGAGTGAGCCGTGCTAAAGTGATGCTTCCGAGGCCTCTCCCTGTAATAACATCTATGAAAATCGCTGTTAGAGCATTCCTTTGTGTTTCTTCGCAGGCTTATTCTGAAGATACCCTGACTGATCTCCTAAGGATTGATTTAAAGGGCCTTTCTAAGGTTCTTAGTGTTAATGCTGAACTCCTGGTTCATCTTCGTGTGCTTTCTGTGGCTGATCTTTGATCATATAGAATTGAATTGAATTGTTAGCTTCCTGCACCGTGGACAATTTTCATAGGCCACCTTTAGAATTAAGGGAACGGGGATTTGAAAGCCGTGGGAGTGTGCTGTGTTGATAGGGGAAAACACATGAGCTTGCCAGTGCTATCCATCTCAGCCCAGCAGAAAGTTCTTTTTTTTTTTTTAATCCGTCTGGGTTCGTTTAGCTATTCTGTTGCTGCTAATTTGTGCGATAGGCTCTTGAGATTGCTGACCACTTCAGGAACCTTTGACTTCAGAGTGGCTGTAGAGAGCTGAGAATGCAATAAGAAGAATCGGGAAAGGCTGTTTCCCAAGGATCAAACGGTTGGGTTTGTGCACCTAAAAGAATGGTATTAAGCTATCACCTGCTGCAGCAAGTAGGCTTCCTCTGGCTTGCATCTGTTGCCAAAAGAAAGAAAAGGGCCCACTTGGAACAGTCTTCGTTTGACTACATCCCATGATTTCAGCATTTGGTTGTTCTACAGCTGCTGCATTAGGCATTGGCATGCTCACAATCCTGCCCTGAAGCCCACAAAAGGCAATCCTGAGAGTTCTAATGCAGAATATAGTTGGCGCTGCAGAATTCAAAGAATTGGGGATGTAGAATTCTGAGGCAACAAATTTGCATTGTTAGTGGGTATCCTTTGCAATAGGGTCTGCCCCCCTCCCTTGGCTGTAGGAAAAAAACAGCCAGTTTGCTGCCAGACATTTATATTGGAGAAGATCTGAATAAACTTTAATCTGACGTGAGGTGGGGGGCTGCCAGGAAGGGCCATTAGGCTGTCGTTTAATTCCCCCTCCCCAGGGTTTAGATGCAAGTTTTAAATCTTCTGATTGCGTTATATTGCTTTTTTATTACCTTGTGGCTTTTAGACTATAGGGTTTTTTTTACAGATTTATCTTTTCATTCTTTTGTTATTGCAAAGCGTCCTAGGAATGTGATTGACGGGCGCTGTGAAAACTTACTGTAAAACCAACAGAAAGTGGTGACTTTCTGTTCCTTAGACCTAATTTATCTAACTTGGCCTCTTTCAAGATTTGGGTATAATTTACGGTTTTCCTTTTGCAAATGGCAAGCGCAGTTTACAATTAATTCAACTAAAAAGTATTCGTCTTCCTCTGTTAGATAATGACATACCTTTTCAGCAAGAAATGGATGGGCTTGGGTACTGTTAGATGTGGTGCTCAAAACGAAGTGGTTTGTGTGCTGTAATAGCTCCCTTGGGGCAGAAGTTTCTTCACAGATTAAATTTATTCTGAAGACTCATTGGTTTCAGGAGGACAGCAGAAATGGATGCTGTACAGTGTTATAATTTAAAAAAAAAGAACTAAAAGGAAGGTTGGGATTGTTTCTCTTCTACCAATTATGCAGTGGTCTGTAGGACCTGCGTTTTTTTCTATATTTGAACAAGCATTTTACCACTGTGAGCTCTGATTGGAGGATGATTTTAAAATGTTGACAATATATATTAATGTATATAATGTATATGTATATTAAGCAGAATGTATATGCTTAATTTTTTTTCCTAATGAAGTAAACTAAGTTAAGCGTTACTAATCTATTTTTATAGCGTAACACCCAACACATCCTTAGATTAGATTGGTATGAGGTATATGTTTTTGAGGGTTTTTTCTTTTTGTTCCTCCCTCCTCCCCCCCCTTTTTTTTTTGGCTTGCATTATATATTAAAAAATAACCCAAAAGTAGCCAGAACAGCTCTCTGTCTGGATCAAGATCATAATCCTCCATTGTGGTCTCACTCTGCCAGCTCATCTACTAGAATATAGTTTTCTCTCATTAGCTCTTCCAACACCTTCTGATTGGTGGCTGAACAAACCCGGTTTCCTGTTAACTGGAGCCAGGGGACACCGAAACAAAGAAAAAAATGCTCCATGCATCCCCCTTCCAGACAATTAAGGAAAATAAATTCCTGGGTGCATATGTCACAATGTACCTAGTTGGCATCACAGTTCAGCTCACTGAAGCCTTTCACCTTCCCCAGAATGTAGCATGCAGTTTCTGGCTGACAAAAGGGTGCCTGTTCTTAGCTTAGATTTTGAAGCACAGCATGTTTCATTAACATCTAAAAATAAACAAACTGCTAATATAGCAGTTGCACAGTAACCTGTCTCTGAAGAATTATCCAAACCCCTGTCGGTGCATGGTGTTTTAGCAATCTCTGCAAGCCTCCTGGGTTTCCTTGTGTTTACAAGAGATGGCTGGCTTTATCTGACCTCAATACCTGAAAGGGAATATTTTTTGCAAGTTGCTCCCTGGGGTCAGTTTTGTTTGCTACAGTGATCTTAGGAAGCTTCAAAAATTGGCAGTCAGGAAATACTGGAAATTAACTCTCATAGCATCAGCTAAGAAGGCCCACACTTGACACCCCTAATCCAAGATTTGATTGCAGAATAAGTAAGGCGGATGCACAATCAGTTGATTCCCTTATTTATTGCATGTTCTGTGACAACTCAAGAGTTGTACAAACAGCTTCTGATCTGCTTGGATCTTCTCATCTGCTGTCAGCACAAGATCGCACAAGCTGGATGCTTATGAAGATAGTAATAAATATGAGAAACATCAGTTTGAAATCATGAGGGCTAGAAACTATCCTTTTAAAGGGCAAATTTAAATCCTCTTAACTCTATAGATCAGTATGACATCTCATATCTTCTTTAGCCCAACATTGTGCAGGTTTTCTTTTTGTGTTATTTTTGCCCTTGGAGGCTTTTGCTGTTTGTGCCGATGCAACGTGCCTGTGTCAACGTCTTTGTTCATGAAGCGTGGACAGTGGGAATGCCAGCCTTTTTGGCTGTGTGTGTGTGTTTTTTTTCGAACAAAGCTGCACAAGGTTCTGGCTGCAGTACACAGCCTTTAGTGTATGTCTGGTGATTGGTCCATGTGATTGTAGAAAAGACAGCTGTGTGTAGGAGGGAATGTGTGAGGTTTTTTTATGAGTGGGGGAGCCGTCTCTGAAAGAGATTCTATTGGCCAGCTTCGAAAGACTTTCTAGCTGGAGTCAGAAAATAATCAGGATTGCTTTGGGGTCAAAAGCATTACAGGTGGCTCTGCTGAAACAAATTGTTGAGGTTTTCCTACTAACAGATTAAGCTACTATTATACCTAATCATTTGGCCAGGTGAAGGGGTTGCATTTGATTGTCTCCTCTCACGTGCTTCATGCAAAATAGCCTGGGGGGAGGACCTGCCCGGACTTGTTCTCACTTCTTCTTTTTCTCTCTGCTGGAAATGTAGCTCAGCAAGGCTTGCTCCAAAAAGGGAGCTAGGTCCTTTAAATGTTTTGCTTTTGTTTTTTGTTTTCTGTAAATAAATTATTTTTATAGAAATGCTTGGTGTGTGACTTTTTTGACCTCTCCTGGGCTAAAGGCTTTCCCAGCATTCTGCAACACAAATGGTTTGGAGTAAATAGGTTTAGACTGCCGGATGAGGAAAGGGAAGATACTGATGGCAGGCCAGAGAGATGAGTTGGAGTGATGGGGTCTTACGTGATTGAAGCGTGCTAGATATCCTGGGGCTATCAAGGCAAATATACCCCTGCGTGCCTTTTAGCTTTTTCAGATCTTCCACCACTGTCTGTGAGGTAACTTCAGCTTCACAAACACCATTGAAGGTGTGCCTTATTGTGCTCAACCTCAGAGGGCAGCAGCCAATGGAATTCAACCAGCCAAACTGCAAGCAAACCGAAGGCTTAATGAAGTCAGATTTTTTTTTGAATCTCTCAGAGAATGGAGATGGGTTTGTGTGTCTGTTCAGAGGCGAGGCACCTGCACTGGAGCCATTTTACCACGGGGAAGTGAACCGTGTAGATTAAATGTTAGGGGCTGCCCTGCTTCCTAGCGCAGGTGCATACAGGCCCATAATTGACTTCTTTCTTTTTGATTTTTCTCTTTTAGCATCCAAAGATGGCTCAGTTTGAAGGGACCTGAGAGTGTGTGCCACCCTGGGAACCCTTCATTCATCACACTTTCTGTCCTGCTTTTCAGTTCTCAACATGCTGGGCAATCCTTTTGGGAAGCCATCTCTGGGTTTCCTGCCACTAGATCCCATTGGCTCAGAGCTGAGCGAGAACCTTCCAACTCCAACTTTGAGGGCCTCCCGCTTGGACAGCAGTCGGTCCCTCCTGTATTCTCGTTCCAGCAGTCCCTCTGACTCTGACACTAGTGGATTCAGCTCTGGATCCGACCATCTCTCCGATCTGATCGTAAGAAGCCATCATTATTTTTTCTCACACCGTGTTGGAGATGGAAGTGGGAAGGAGTTAGATTTTCCCAAGTTGCTCCTAAACCTGTTTTGATTTGGTTTAAGTTTTGCATAATTGGGAGGTTGGGCTTGATGGCTTTCAAGCTTCTTCCCAAATGTGATTTTTACTGTGCTTCTGATGAACGTGTTTTGCAGTCCAGTCTCCGCATCTCTCCTCCTCTGCCG
This sequence comes from Candoia aspera, assembly GCF_035149785.1. Taxonomy (NCBI): domain Eukaryota; kingdom Metazoa; phylum Chordata; class Lepidosauria; order Squamata; family Candoiidae; genus Candoia; species Candoia aspera. The sequence continues at coordinate 7,582,615 of NC_086165.1, read as the reverse complement.
TTCTTGCCTATTGGAGGCATAACCAGAGATTCCTTAAATGGAGCAGGATCTCACCTGGATCAGGAGCAGGCTGCCTTGGCTGCTGTCACGTCCACCCCAACCAGCATGCCCAAGCAGTGGCCTGGGGCCTCCACCTGGCCATCCTGGAACATAACGGATTCCCCGGAGGATCCCTTCAGCATTGAAAGGGAAGCCAGACTCCATAAGCAAGCCGCAGGTGAGCCGAGGCTGGGCTGTGCATTCAGGGAGGCGAGGCCAGAGTTCCTCCAGGGTCTCTGGAGGAGAGATGAAGCTTCTCTGTGGCTTTTGTCTTCAGCTGTGAATGAGGCAACCTGCACATGGAGCGGGCAGCTCCCACCTCGAAACTACAAAAACCCCGTTTACTCCTGCAAGGTGTTTATAGGAGGCGTTCCCTGGGACATCACAGAAGGTGAGTTCCTGGCAGCCCCTGCAGTCCTTTCTCTTGGTTAAGCCCCTCCTCTGGTGTGTGCAGGTAACAGCCTGATTCAGAAGACACACAGTGGCAGTCTTTCTTTCGTGGTGTGGCTTTCCCCAATGCAGCAGGTGCCCAAATGTTAAATGGCCACAGTCTCATGGGGTTTAGCATTCTCACCCTTGAGATTTCATGCTACAGTATTACAGTCTTGGCCATTTTTTAAAAATGGAAATGTTGTCATGTTTTTACATCTAATTTTACAGATCTGTGGGGGTCATTGAAACCTACAGGGGCTAAGGATTTAAAGCTTCAGAGACCTAGGAAGTCTGCTGAGGTCCAGCAAAAGCCATACAGGTAGTCCTCACTTACCGACCACAGTTGAGACCAGCAACTCCGGTGCTAAGCTGCACAGTTGTAAAGTGAAAAATCACGTGACCGCACCCAGCTTAGGATGGCAATTCTGGATGCCATTGTTAAGCGAAGCACCGTGGGTCATTAAGCGTAACGTCATGTGACCGTGATTTGTGACTTCCTGCTGGCTTCCCTGTTGACTTTGCTTGTTGGAAGTCAAGTGTGGAGGTCACAAATGGCGATCATGTGACCGTGGGACACTGCGACTGTCATAAATCACGCCAGTTGCCAAGCTTCCAAATTGCAATCAAATGACAGTGGGGACGCTGTGACAGGCATAACTTCAAGGACTGCTCATAAGTCTCCTTTTTCAGTGCTGTCATAACTTTGAATGGTCACGAAATGAGTGGTCATTAAGCAAGGACTACCTGTACTAGTGTTTCAGCTGCAAGAAAGTTAGGGCAGTTCATCTCCATACCAACAGATAAAAAAGATCAGGGCATTTACACTTCTTCCAGAAATGCTTGTAATAACAGCTGAACCTCTTACATTGCTGGTTCTGTGCTCAAGGCTCATCTGCAGCAGAATGAACTGTCAGTGGGAGAACTGAATAGCCAGGTTTTTATTTATTTATTTATCAAATTTTTATCACCATCCATCTTCCCCAGACGGGGGTTGCAGATAATTCATGTCTCTGATTGCTCCACCTGTGCCTGAAGTTTAAAGAATACTTTTTTAAAAAAAGGATTAAAAATGAAACCTGTAGAGGTGTATCATGCTCTGAGCTTGCTGTCTGAAAAAATACAGCTTTTTGGAAGTCTGACAGCATCTTTTAGCAAAGCGTGTGCAAACTGGGGAAGCTGGAGGAGCACGCTGGGCCAGTGAGTGTCATGCTGGGCCCCGCTGACTTGACAGGTTGGCAGGGCCAGTATTAAAAGGTGGATGAAAACACAGCAAAAACAGGTTGATTTCCTTTGAATTTAATTAAAAATAAACACTATACAGTTGGCATGATGAAACATACTCTGGCAGCAACTCATGGGGGACCCAGGAGCCCGAACCCAGGAATTGTTAGTGCATGAGGCCTGTGGGTCTCAGAACGCGCAATTTTGCCTTTTCAGAATCTATAAGTCATTTAGCTGAAAGAGGACTGAGTTAGTTTGCTAGCAAAGAGATGTGTTTACCCTCCAAGAATGGGTAAGAAATGTAGGGGCAGGTGACCTTTGACTGTCCAGGTGCTGCTTGAACTACAGTTCCCAACATCCTTCAGTGTTGGCCATGCTGCTTGGGGTCACTCGGGGCTGAAGTGAAGCAATGTGGAGAGCGCTAAAGCCAATCCTAACCCAGGTGATATTTGAACTACAGTTCCCAGCACCCTTCACTCTTGGCCATGCTCTCTAGCATCACTGGGGCAAAGGCCAGAGGCAGCCTTCCCCCATCCTACTCCACATATTGGAGCGGGAAAACTGATTTGGGTTTGGTTGGTTGGTTTTCCTCATCTCTAACGAAATGTTTCTTCTGTGCAGCGGGTCTAATCAGCACCTTCCGTGTGTTTGGCTCGTTGAGAGTGGAGTGGCCTGGTAAGGATAGCAAGCATCCCCGCTGCCCTCCCAAAGGTAATATGCCTAAAGGTAATACAGACATGGTAGGAACTCTTTTTATCCATGCTTCATATAGAGCACTGAGGGCTCCTGGGCATGACTGCATGCTGGTGATGGATGGGGATCACACCGTAGTTTGGTGGCCTCGTTCTGGTGCATAGGTCCTTCCCTTTCACCTCCTTTCCACCTTGCTGAGGGAAAACTGCACACTGGGGGCTGTTTGGGGCCAAGGGCAGCAGCAAGCCAGGGCTTTGGGGCGGGGGAGGGACCCCGGCTGCCCTCAATGGTGGTCCCCATCCCATCAGGACCACAGTTAAGGAGGGCTTACCCTAGGTGGGAAGACACCTTGGAGATCTCCTGGTCCAACTCCGAAGGAATATGGAAGCGATCTTGGGGAAGGAAGGAGGGAACCATGAAGTGGGGCTTGCAGAAAAAAGACAGACCTGAGAAAGAAGATGCATGAGAAAGAAACTCAAAATCACCACGCCTTGATTTTGTTCAGTATAAGACAGGACGAAGAGAGGCTTAGGCTCTCAGGATTCTGTTTTTCTACCAGACTGTAATAAAGAGCATCCCTGGAATCCTTACTGTGCCTGTTTCTTAACCAGGCCTGCTTCGAAGAGTTGGCGTCAGTCTTGAAAGCCTGTTCAAGCTTCTCTCTGCCCTGTCTTACCCTGAACAAAATCAAGGTGGAGTTACTGGTTGCTTTCTCACACTTTGCTCTATCTCAGGACTGTGTGATCTTTTCCACAACTCCCTTATCTGTTTGTGCCGTCCTTCCTCTGCACTGCTTTACAAACCTGTCCAGGGCAGGAATCCTTAGACCATCCCAGACAAACGGCTGCCCAGTCTTTGCTTGAAAACCTCCAGTGATGACTCCAGGAGGAAGGCTGTTCCACTGTTGAACACCTCTCATGGTCAAGAAGTTTGGGCCCCCTCTGTAAAGCTTCCGCCTGTTGGCTCCTGTCCTGGCCTCAGGAGCTATGGAGAATAAATCCGCACCCGCTTCCCTGTGACAGTATTTTACAGTTTCATTCGTCGTGCATGCCACTTGGTCACTCAAAATCAGCCTCCCTTGGTCAGGCGTCCTACACTTACACTGGATTCCAACTCATGATATCCAGCCACAGTGGCCAGCTGGGCATTAGGTATAGAAATGTTCCATTTGCAATAGCAGCTGCAATAGTGATAAGGACTCCCAAGAAAAGACACAGCCAGACATCTCTTCCCCATCACAGTGCCTGCCTTAGGAGCAGGGCTAGTCATACGGAGCGTGTTCCAAGGAAATGAGATGGTTTAGTGATTTTCCTCCCCCATAGCTGTGCCATCAGGGAGATGGCAGAGTATTGCAACAGGATTGGTGTTGTGTCATAATTAGCTCACAAATGGAACCTTGCGTTCCTTTGTGTGTGCGTGTGTGTTTTTTTAAAGAAAGGTTTTTGGATTTTCAGTAGCAACTTTAGGTTTAGATTGAAGAGCCCTGCTGCTTTTAGACATCATTCCTCTGATGGATGGATCTGTCTGGCGAAGAGACTGTAGAGAATTGCTCCATTGAGCATAGTTTTCCATCTTGCCGACATAACCATGCTGAAAGGAAATGTGGTTCATGTCTTCCCTCTCGGAAAAGGGAATAGGGACCCAGGAATAAAGTTGGCTGCTATTTTCTCCTCCTGGTTCCTAAAGTGCAAGAATTTGCCTTCCCCAAATGGGGCTAATCAGGATCAGAGGTGCAATTGGCAGTTCTTTTTATTCTACTTCGCAAGGCTTGGAAGAAAAGAGAATGAGGAGCAACTGATCTAAGTAGAACATCGTCGTAATCAGAAGAAGCACATTATTAATGAGATAGGTGGAGAATTGTTACTGAATATTCCCAAAACAGTTGAACTGGATGGATCTCTTTGATACAGCAAAGCAGTTCTTAATATTAATTACCCTTATGGTGACTGCTAGAAGAGAGAAGATGTGCCCTGTAGTCTTAAATTCTTCCCTCTCATTCTTAACCAAGGTTATGCCTACCTGGTGTTTGAATCAGAGAAATCTGTGCGTGCTCTGCTCCAGAATTGCTCCCGAGATATGTTGAGCCCCAGTGGCCTGAGCGAGTACTATTTCAAGATGTCTAGCCGTAGGATGCGGTGCAAGGAGGTGAGTGAACAGCGTGGCCAAGTCAAAATGAAAATGAAATTAGTAGGTCAAAAGTTTATTACGAACAAAGATCTGGAGGCATCAGCTTCCAGAAAGGATGTTGAATGCAGGAAGGGAAGTGCTTGAGTATATATTGCTTGAAAATAATAGAGATCTCTATAGCTTAGTTCCCATGGAGGTTATTCAGACCCTCATCCAGAGTGTGTTTCTGACAGTTTCATTCCCAAGAGCAATATTGTAGTGACAAGTTGATTGTATAAAATGTAGACAGTGTTGGCTGAGTTCCCACATTATACTAAGTCATAGTTTGTTTTAACTGTATTCTCTTGAAGCAGTGGTAATCTTACAACACGCAATGGCTGGGTTCATTCATCATGCTAAGCCAAAGCATTATGGCCCAGGACCACGTATGGATCCAGTCTCTGGGTTGGTTGCATGGTCAGACCAGTGTTTCTCAACCTCAGCAACTTTAGGATGTGTGAACTTCAACTTCCAGAATTCCCCAGCCGGCATGCAGTTGCTGGACGGCAGCTTCTAACAGTGCTGGTGGGGAGGCGTGCTGAGAATTGTGGTTCACCAACAACTGGAGAGCCACCTGATCCTTGGCTTAAGGGAGGGTATGGAATTTGTGTGGATGGCTTGAACGGCTCTCGTGATTATGTCTTCAGGTGCAGGTGATCCCGTGGGTCTTGGCAGATAGCAATTTTGTGCGCAGCCCAACTCAGAGGCTTGATCCTGGCAAAACAGTCTTTGTGGGAGCCCTTCATGGGATGCTGAATGCAGAGGCCTTAGCAGGAATCCTCAATGACCTGTTCGGAGGGGTTGTGTATGCAGGTATTGACACAGACAAGCACAAGTATCCAATTGGTAAGTAAAGCCAGTCCTTGGCTATTTGTGCCTTCTGTGGTGGTGGTGGTATCTGGTTGTGCTTTGTGGATAATGCCTTGGAAGCAATGCCATTCCCTGTAGGAAGCCTAGGGAAGAAGAAGAGGCTTGAATATCTTGGTTCCACTGTTGGACTGTGGTGAGCATGGGTGGGAGAGAATAGCTGTCTGGTGATCATTTTAACTGAACGGAGCTGGGTGAGTTTGCTTTTCCAGCGCTCTTTGCCAATTCTTTGCAGTGGGGCAGAATTAAAAATGGGTTCTTTCCCCCCAGTACGTTTTGCACTGGACATCTTATATGTCGTTTAACAGTTGCAGCCTGCTATTAAAAATGGACGAAATCTGTTTTCAGTTCAGGTTGACTTTGTATATTTTTACCTATACATCTGTTGTATTCCTGAACTAATCCTCAATTATTAAGAATATCAAAATGTATTTCAACATGACAAAAAAAAAACCCAACTGAGAAGTGTGAAATCTTATTAATATTCAAGTTCCAATCCATACCTTAATCTGAGAGGTGCAATCAGGACATTTCATGCAGAAATAAGCAAAAGATTCAATTCCTAAAACAATCTTTTCTCATATTGTCATCTGTCTAATAAGGGTTTAGACAGATACTGCTCAGAATCCACCTGTCCTTCTCTCCTCTTAGCAGGGCAGACCTTGTAGTAAGTCATGTGCATGCTGACTCATAAAGTCTTTGTTATTGATCAGCGTTGGTGAGGCACTTCTTGTACTAATAGACTGGCTTATTTGCAGGATCTGGCCGTGTCACCTTTAACAACCAGCGCAGCTATCTGAAAGCAGTGAGTGCTGCGTTTGTGGAGATCAAAACAACCAAGTTTACAAAAAAGGTACTGAGCATCCAAGTTGTAAACTTTGTAAGGTGGGGATAGCAAATCTTGTAGCATGGCAAGTCAAGAGTCAAGAGTAGAGATGCTGGATGGAATAAAAGATGCATGGAGACACAGTGTACTAAAGCTAGCAGGTTTTTCATTCTCCAAGTACCAAGGCTGGCAAGGAGTCAGCAGAAAGAATACAAATGCTGAATTGTAGATTTTAGGGATTGAACATATTACTAAGGGATAATCTGGGATCCAGTCTGCTGAAAGGCCCACTTGAAATGTGTTGAGTTACTGCTTGAGCAAAGCAATGAGGACAGGATGCACCAAGCAGCAGCTTATTTTCCTTACAGTTAATGAAACAAATCTGGCAAACCCCAAACTAGGTTTAAGTGGTGTTAAAACCCCCTGCTGTCCAATAATGGAGTAACTACATGGAGAAAATCTTGAAACACTTTAACATCTGTAACTAATCTCCACTTGTTAATGAAGACTTTGCTGTCTGATCATTATTGTGGAAACTTTGTAGAATGGCATCCCACTTTTTGATGCAAGGGGGGAAGCTTTAGTGTGAACCATAAAATAAAGGCTTAATGTAAAGCTGGGGGTAAACCCTCCTCCAAATCTAGGGGTAGGGGGGAATGAAAAATCCCACCTATGTTTATGATATGGCCTTTCCTGTGTTGCAGCGTTACTTTTCAAATGGCCATTGGATTATTCCAAAAATTAAAGTTCAGCACCCAGCCCTCAAAAGTTTTTCAAGCCATAATTTCTTGATAAAGTTTTGGGTGTCTGGGTTATAACAACACTACCAAAACTAGTTTTCAACCTTGATGGTTGATTTCATAGAACACACCCTAAGCCTGTATTGAACCACATGAGGGCTTCGTTGACCAGCTCAGTGAGAATTCGAAGCCCCGTGTTTTCTGAGCGTGGGTGTCCTGATTACCAGGAAACACACTGAGACAATGACTTGGTCTCTAATATTTATTAGTAGTACTTAACAAGAATCCTAACAAACTGAGGAAGCGTGGGAAAACCCAGCCATATAACCCCCAAAGGTTAAGGCGGTCCCGATCTGTGTCTCTTTGAATGTCTGAACAGTTCCTCAGTGCTACGCATGCGCTTGACAGTCTGGGTGGGAGCCCCCTGCTCGCCATCCTTACTCATGACAGTGGGGTAGGCAACCAAGGATACCACCGTAAATATTTCAGGGTTCATGGAAGCTTTATGTATCATGCCGTGTTGATACCAGAACGTTGCAGAAGAAACAGAATAGTCTTTAAGGAGGCTGTATGTCGTTTGTCAGTAGGTGTTTCATAAGTGAAATATTAAATCCCTCCCTCCCATCCCCACAATCAAAATACATTGCTATTTTTTTCCTTTTAATGCCAAAAAAGAAACAGAGACGTGAAAGAAAAAAATACCATGTTGTGTACAAAACAAAGTTCGTTTGGCTGAATTTTAAAATCATGAAGCCTGGACTACATGCAATCATATTCTTCTGTGAATGTTTCATGGGGAGACCTGTGGGGGCCGGTTATGTTTTTAACCCTTCTGGGAATCTGGCCAACCATCTCCCAAAGCAGCAGTGAAGCATCTGTTATTCTGCTGAATTAACCAACTGCTTGTGTCCCCTTTTCTCACAATGCTTGTGTAAGATAGCTTGAATTTCCTTTCCTTCCCGCAGGTTCAGATTGATCCGTATCTAGAAGATGCCATGTGTCAGGTCTGCAGATCTCAGCCCGGTCCTTTCTTCTGTAGAGATCAGGTATTTGGTCTCAAAATCCAGGGAGGGATGCAGCTTTTTATTTTCTGTTTTGTTTTTTAATACTACTGCATATATTACTGGCAGAACTCTTTTGGGCTTCCTTGCATCTCTCCTTTAAAATATCCTTGTAGTTAAATGTCCTGCAACTTTGGTAAATGGATCCATCGCACAGGTGGGAAGACCAGAATAATTCATACATACATAAATTGTAAATAAACCTTATAATTCACATTTCTGAAGCTGCTGGGAATTGTCAAGAAGTTGGGCAGTGTTAGAAATGTGAATTAGGAAGGCAAAGGGGCAGCAGAACATTCTTAATGCATACACACACACACACACACACGTACAGGCGTACACGTGAAAAGAATATTATAACTTTGTAACTCCTGGCCGATATTTGAGCCTGAATATGCAGGGATTCCCTGAGGCCTGAAAAATATTTCAAGGGTTCCTCCAGGGTCAAAAGGTTGAGAAAGGTTGGTTTAGAAGAACTTGCAGCATAGTCTTTTGCTTTGTTTTTAGTCCTGGCAGAAAACAAGATCTGGATTTCTTGGGATAACAGCAGCCTTGATAAAAGGGGAAGAAGAAGAGTGTCCATTGTTATTACAGAGGGAAATTGTATTTTCAATTTGGCTTGCACTCTTGTATCCCTGGATGGGGAGATTCCTTGCATCCGTTTATACAACATCAGGGCCCATTCCTATATGGAACCTCATAGCCCTGTCCTTACTACAGATCAACACTAATGTTAATCCTATAGATTCCACATCAGTTGTGTACCAGAAAGACTGCAGCTTAGGGCAGAGCATCTGTTCTGCACAAAGGTGATCTCAGATTCGATTCTGACATCTCCAGGTAGGCCTGAGAAAGAATCCTGCCTAAAACCTTGGCGAGCTGCAGCTGGTCAGTGCTAACCCAGTTGCCAGACTTGGTACAAGGTGGCTTCTGACCTTCTTGCGATTCTCTTGGTTGTGCCTAGGTGTGCTTCAAATACTTCTGTCGCTCTTGCTGGCACTGGAAGCATTCCATGGAGATCTTACACCACCACCGTCCACTGATGCGCAACCAGAAGAACCGAGATGCCAGCTAGAGCAGCGGCTGAGAGCTGCTCCTGTTTGCCGGGCAAAGCTCTTCTGTTACTTGCCACAGGGAAGAGAAGCCCACCGATCCTAGTTGGTGCCACACCCGGGCTGGGGGAGATGCCCGTCTGAAGGACTAACGGGGAATCTTGCCTTCACGTTTGCACTCGCTGGTCTTTCTTTGTTTCTGCACTAATGCACAGTGAAATTTTTTTGTCAGGGGTTTGGGGGTTTTTGTGAGGGGAGGGCCCCTCAAACAATTCTGCAGTTCCCAGACTTTGGTTCCTTGCTTGCTGACAAGAAGCCTCAAGGGACCATCGGTTGAGAAGGTGTTGAATGCAGATGCCTTCGCCTCAATTTCTTATTTATCAAGGGCCCTTTTTTTACATTTCTTGCAATACTGATGGTAGAATGCATAATAATGCAGGTCTCATTGGCTCCACTTTGTTTGCAGTTGCCATACAGTGCCTTTCCATTCGTTTAACCTTCCCCCCCCCCACCTTCCCCATCTGAACGGAATAAACTGAATGTTCAGCTGGTGTTTTTTACTGTAACAACAAGGAGACTTTGTTCTTCACTTAAAACCAAAATCATATTTCATATTTTACGCTCCAGGATTTTTACCAGTTCCTTTTTACACTCTTGAAATGGTTTTTAAGTCGTTTGAGACTAGATTTTTTTCTTTCCTGGCAGCTTTTAACATCATTGCAACTTGTGTCTGGGAGCTGTTAGTTTAAAAAAAAAAAAAAAGTTTCCCAGTTGTGAATAGCAGTATTTACAACCCGAGAAGGATAGGATATTTTGGATTTTGAAACTGGACCGGATAAATGGATCTTTGATCTGCTGTATATAGTTCGTTGCACTTTAAGTTGCACTTCAGGGGGCTTGACAAAGGTTTTTAATCACAAAGTCACAAGACTTCAATTTTCTTTTTATATCTAAGCTGATTCAAGGGCTGCGCTTGGTTGGGCCAGCAAAGGTTTTACTAGGAGCCCTTTTCTGTTTTAGAGGGGCAAGAAGCCCCCTCAGGAGCAGGGAGTGCAGCCCACAGATTGTGCTGGGAGTTGAAGTTTTGATTTTGTTTTATTTTTTTTCCCCTCTCTTGGAAGCTGTGTGCCAAAGAACGAGTGTTATAAGTTCTCCCTTTTTCCTGCTGAGCTCATGTTGCATATTCCAGCTGCTCTTTGTGGGTTTTTTGTGAAGCAGTATGTGAAGTCTCTACCTCATTGTAGCATATGCAGGCAAGACTGCATTCTCCTACAGATGCGTGGAGTAAGCTGTGATGTAGTTCTTGGCACATAATAAACACGTTGCAGCAGATCTCTGGCTGGTGGTGTTTTTTCAGGGCAGCTTGGAAGTGCATTAAAGAGGCTGGGGAATCTCAAGGTTGCCATCTGTATATCTAGGCTGAGAGGGAGGAATGGGGAATTGGCAGTGTTTTTAAGGGGTGAAGATCCACCACTGGGATGGAACGTAAGGGTGACTTTGGAAGATGAGGTGGGGGAGAGATGTCACCCAGGGAACGATCAGGTAAAAGAGGAAGGGAGCCCCCAGCAGACTAGGCCAGAGAAAGAAACTTAGGAAGGGCCGGCCCTGATCACTCAGGCAGTAAAGGGCAGGTGGGGATGTACTTTCAGACTTGCAGGATTGATGTCAGCCCTCCCAGGTAAACCAGACAGGAAACACGACAAGATGAGCTAATTCTACTTTATTGTAAGGCTACATTGACAGAATCTTGTGAGTCTGAGCTACAGATAATCTATTGGTACATGTCTTTGTAAAATACACAGAAAAATTACCACTCAAGCATCTGGACAATAAAATCTTTTTTCTCCCATTATAATAGATAGATGCATTAATCATGTATTAAAGTCAAGATGATTGATGTTTCTTCAGTTAGATGACATCTATAATACCCATGCATAAATGTGTCACTTAACCTATAATTCTTCCAGCCCAGTTGAGTTAGTATTTCAGTGGTCCTCAAAAGGAAAGTTTTCACTTGTTCCACCCCCCCTTACTCAATTTCATGGGGCAAGAAGTTAGAAAGCATCATAATGATATCCCCAAAGGTTTTGTACCTTTCTGAAATGCTCCAGCATTATCCCATATCTTGGGTTGTTGGCAAGAGTGGCTGGTAACACTCAATAAATGCCTTAAAAAAACACATTATCACCTGGATGGAAGAAGACAAATGTTTAAATTCGAATGAATTTCTGATTACCGAGACACCTAGATTTAGTTAAGTGCATCATATTTCTAACCACACGATCCATTTTAACGTTTCTGAAGATCAATATTAGACTTTGGGGGGGGATGAGGAAGAATGAGGTTTAATGCTTTTTCTAGAATTTAATCTAAGAGCTTAAGGGCTATATCCATAATACTACGAAAATCATAAAAAGTTGGCAGCCTTACTAAGCAATCTACTGAACAGAACTAAGCTTCAGATAAGCTAAGCAACAGCTTGGGTGCCAAATTTCCAAGGGCATCTCAGAAATGCATATGGCCTGGAGAGAGAAAAACTCCCACTTGTGGGGAATTACACAAAAACATTTAGCAAATCACCTATATGTACGTAAGAATTTTCTTTCCATCTCCACGGTGACAAGATAGTCTTAGAGAAGAAAAACTAATGAGATTATTGAAAGTGAGAATACAGTATCCGGGCCAGTCTCATTTAGTGTGAGGTTTCCACAAGACCAACTGTTAGGTTATTAAAGAAGATGCTGATGCTAGGGAGAGTGGAGGGCAAAAGGAAGAGGGGCCGACCAAGGGCAAGATGGATGGATGATATTCTAGAGGTGATGGACTCATCCCTGGGGGAGCTGGAGATGCTGACGACCAACAGGAAGCTCTGGCGTGGACTGGTCCGTGAAGTCACGAAGAATCGGAAGCGACTGAACGAATAAACAACAAAAACACTAGTGTTTTTCATTATGCCTGGTTCAGTTCTCCAACCCATTTTTTGGATATTTCTTCCTCAGCACTGGAGTTCTCCCCCAATTATTTCTAACGTGTTCCTTCTGTGACTGTCATTTCTTTGAACAACAGCATGATATAGGTAAGAGTGGTTTTAAAGCTTTAAAAATATTTCGGCTGCATTTTCCCATTGACCTCAGGAAAGAAAAAGACTTTGCAGGCAGGAAATGGGACTTAATATTCTGTGCATCGATGAAGAGCTCATTCTTAAACTGGCGTTTAAATTGGCATTTCTGTAAAGCTGCAAAAATTATGCAGCTCCTGTCTGAAATGGATTTCCCTCAGCCAAGACTTGACAGTGCAACTTGTGCTCAGGCTGAGAAAACACAACTACAACTGCATTGGCCTTGCCTGTGTATCGACACAATAAACACTGCCCTGCTTTCGACGCTTGAGCTTAACAAAAGGCCAAGTAGATGTATTGATCGAAGTGCATCAAGAGAACAGCAATTTTGTTTGAGAAAAAGATATATACTGATGCCATAGAAATAAAGATATTCCCATGTGGGCCCTTTCAAACTATTATTACAAGTGAAGTCTGTTGAGGTTTTCCTACTAACAGATTAAGACTGCTATTGTATCAAATCATTTTGGCCAGGTGAAGGGGTTGTATTAGATTGTCTCCTCACGTGCTTCATGCAAATAGCCTGGGGGAGGGGAGGACCTGCCCGGACTTGTTTTCTTCACTTCCTCTTTTTCTCTCTGCTGGAAATGTAGCTCAGCAAGGCTTGCTCCAAAAAGGGAGCTAGGTCCTTTAAATGTTTTGCTTTTGTTTTTGTTTTCTGTAAATAAATTATTTTTATAGAAATGCTTGGTGTGTGACTTTTTTGACCTCTCCTGGGCTAAAGCCTTTCCCAGCATTCTGCAACAGGTTATGGGCCCAGTAAACAACGCAGTAAAACCCAGAGAGAAAAGAGAGATCAACTCCACACCTCATGCACAATTTAAAGGCAGGTAGCAAAGACCTGTGAAGATTTTCTTTGGAGCCACCTGGAGATTTTCCAGTAACTGCCGGTCTGCAGGACAAAGAAGCTAGCTGAGGTGACTTGCAAAAGAAGGAAGAAGCCATGGCTACCTCCCAGCCCTCAGCAATGCCTCTGGAGCGCCTATCAGAGACCAACTATTTGAATTGGGCCCTGAAGATGGAAATGTATCTTCGCAGAGAGGATCTTTGGCTGCAAATTGGTGAGCAAACCCCCCAAAATCCCAGTGCTGAATGGCTGAGACAGGATGAGCGGGCTAGAGCCACCATTATCCTGGGAGTTGAGGACAATCAGCTAGTCCACGTGCGAGGCATGCAGTCTGCAAAGCAACTTTGGGACGCTTTGAGAGACTTATATGTAAAGGCAACAGCAGGGAGTAAAGTTACTCTGACGAAAAAGCTGTACAGTGCCTACCTTGCAGAAGGAGATAGCCTTCCTGAGCACCTGCATTATATTCAGCAGCTGTTTGTTGAGTTGCAGGAGAGAGGAATGGAATTTACACCTCTCACAAAATCCTATATCCTCCTGTCCTCACTAAATGCAACGTGGGACACGCTGATTTGTACCCTGGAGGCTATGCCTGAAGCAGACCTCACCCCATCGTATGTTACACAGCGCTTACTCGCTGAATGGGAGAAGAGAGAGGAAAGATTCCCCCCCATCTCTTCTGGAAAGCTGCAAGACCAGAAAATGAGGGAAAAGAAGGGAAAGGAACCTGAGGCCACAGCACTAGCCAGCCAGAGATGCTTCACTTGTGGTTCAGCTGGACATTTGCAAAGAGACTGTGCCATGAGACCCAAGAGTAGAAAGACAGAGCAGAAGAACACAAGGGCAACACAGAAGAAGGCTCTTCAGACAACCCAAATTGCACAGGTTGCTGAGATGGGTAATTCTGATGTATGGGTGTTAGATTCTGGGGCCAGTTGTCATTTATGTAATTGTAAAAGCTCTTTTGTGTCACTGTCTAAAACTGAAAGACAAAGTGTATCTTTGGCTGATGGGTCTGTGACCAAAATTATGGGACAAGGTGACTTGTATTTATCCTGCTTAGGAGAAACTGTAAAAGGTGTGTTGTATGTGCCAAATTTACAATCAAACCTTTTATCTGTGGCACAATTGGCTGCAACAGGGTATATCATAACATTTAAGAAAAATGGTTGTGAGATACGTAAAAATGGGAAATTGTGTGCTACTGGTATGTTAAAAGACTCCTTGTACATTGTGCAAAATGCAAGGAAGCCAAGCTGCAAGGCTGCAGTTGGCAACACACCATATCATGACCAATGTGTACACCTGATGCATAGGAGATTTGGTCATGCTAATATCAAGTATATAGCACAAATGCCACAGCTGTGTGCTGACCTAAAGATAAAACCCTGTGATAAATACTTAGATTGTGTAGTTTGCAAAGAATGCAAAACACTAAAAGCTCCTGTGAGTAAGCACAGTGACAGAGTTACAACTAGACCTTTGGAAATTGTACACTCTGACATTATTGGTCCTTTTGCTCCAAGTCTTGGACAAGCAAGGTATGCAATGACCATCATTGATGATTTCTCAAGATACACATTTATCTACATCTTAAAACATAAAGATGAGGCATTTGAGAAATTTAAAAGTTTTGTGACATGGGCAAATGGAAAATTCCCTAGGCCTGTATCTGCACTCCAATGTGATAGAGGAGGAGAATACCTTTCTCACAAATTCAGAAGGTTCCTAGTGGAAAAAGGGATAGAACAAATTCTTTCTAACCCGTACACCCCTCAGCAAAATGGTGTTGCTGAAAGAAAGGGCAGAACCTTGCAAAATGCGATGGAATGCATGTTAAAAGATTCACGATTATGTTTTAAGTTCTGGGGAGAAGCTTTATCGACTGCTTGTTATGTTCAGAACAGGTTGTATAACTCTATGATTCAGGACACTCCATTCCATTTGTTTTATGGTGTGAAACCAAAGGTAAGCCATCTTAGAGTGTTTGGTAGCACTGCATGGGTTCACATTCCAAAACAGCAGAGAAGGAAAGGAGGCCCCACAACAAAGAAAGCCATCTTTGTTGGCTATGAACAAAGCCAGAGGAGCTACAGGTTCATAATGGGAGAGAAATTAATAATTAGCAAAAGCGCTTCTTTTGCTGAACAAAACTGGGGGAGATTAAATTCTAGCTCTCCAGTTGAACTGACCACCACAAGAGAACAGCAAGGACTTGCTGATGGTGATCTTTTGCCTGATGAGGACATTAAACCAGAAAAGCAAACTGAAGATCTGTCTGATGAGACAGATGCTTCTCAGGAAAGTGATAGGAGTCAAAATTTAAGCCCTGTATTACCTCGCAGATCTCAGAGGAGTAATAAAGGTGTTCCTCCATCACGTTTTCAGGCTGAAACAGTAAAGGCTTTTCACATATTCACAGAACCTGAGTCTTTAGAACAAGTGAATGCTTTACCACCTGAGATTGCACAAAATTGGCATTCTGCCATGCAACAGGAATTAGCATCCTTGAAAGAAAATAAAACATGGAAACTGGTAAATCTACCTCCCAATGAACGCTGTCTGGGTTGTAGGTGGGTTTTCAAACTGAAAAGGGATGCTGATGGCAAAATCCAAAAATATAAAGCAAGGTTGGTTGCAAAAGGGTTCACTCAAAGGAAAGATTTAGACTTTGACAAGACTTTTGCACCAGTTACTAAAGGTGAATCAATTAGATTACTGTTAAAAGTTGCTGCACTCAAGGGAATGTCAGTTAACCACTATGACATTCAAACTGCATTTCTCTATGGTGATTTAGACCACAGATTATACATGCAGCAACCCCCTGGCTATGAAAAAGGGGAGAATCTAGTCTGTGAACTGCAGAAGTCAATCTATGGGTTAAAACAAGCTGCTAGATCCTGGAACCAAAAATTAGATGAAAAACTGCAGAATTTTGGTTTTGAAAAAGGAAAAGCAGATCCCTGTGTATATATGAAGAAGGACAAACAAGGCTGTATGTATCTGTGCATTTATGTTGATGATTTGCTGCTATTCACATCAACAGAAAAACAAAGGCTTGATTTAGAAGCCTGCATGAAAAGCCATTTCATATTAAAAAGCCTTGGAGTTGTGACCAATTACCTAGGTTTGGAAAAACACAGGAAGAAGAATGGTAGCTTTCTGTTAAACCAAAGGGGAGATAATGGTAATGTGAATGGAAAGACATATAAAGTCAGAGAAGATTGGTTTGCATCTTAATCTGTAGTGTAAAAAGGGGAGTGTTGAGGTTTTCCTACTAACAGATTAAGACTGCTATTGTATCAAATCATTTTGGCCAGGTGAAGGGGTTGTATTAGATTGTCTCCTCTCACGTGCTTCATGCAAATAGCCTGGGGGAGGGGAGGACCTGCCCGGACTTGTTTTCTTCACTTCCTCTTTTTCTCTCTGCTGGAAATGTAGCTCAGCAAGGCTTGCTCCAAAAAGGGAGCTAGGTCCTTTAAATGTTTTGCTTTTGTTTTTGTTTTCTGTAAATAAATTATTTTTATAGAAATGCTTGGTGTGTGACTTTTTTGACCTCTCCTGGGCTAAAGCCTTTCCCAGCATTCTGCAACAAAGTCTAAACAACCAGATCATTTTCATGCATGTGGTATGCTGCTCAATTTAGATACAAGGCCAAATTGTATTCAATTCACCCGAGATCTAAAAAAATTGAAGATTGTACTTAGTTCATTCAAGTCTGAAAGATGCATAAAATACTCTTGAAACTATAAAATAATCGGTGAACCAATTATTCGTTTACTTATAATTTTGATTTCTACGGCCACACTCTTTTGGGCAACTTACAAGAATGAATCCCCTTGTTTTCTTCTTCCCTTGTGAATCCACAAGGGAAGAAGAAAACAACACACTACCCTTCTTGGATACCCCCATCAGTAGAGGAAATGATGGAAAATTAGAAACACAAGTCTATCAGAAAACAACCCACACTAACCAAGTGCTCCTTTACCAGAGTAACAACCCAACCTCCCACAAGAGGAGCTGGGTAAGGACATTATTCAGACAAGCACAAACATGCTGCACCCACCCAGAACATGAGAAAAAGGAAACAGACTACCTATACAGCATCTTCCAACAAAATGGATACCCACGCAACTTTATCAAAAAGTGCCTCACCACTCAACCCACCACAGCACAACCAACACAAGCTATGAAAAGGATAACTCTGCCATACACCAGAAACTACCAACAGACTATTGCAACCACACATCCTCGTAGCACGCAAACCAACTAAAGCCCTCCAGAACATCTTAAGCAAACCAAAAGACCTGGTGGCCCAAGAAGTAGCCCACAATTAGCTAGATTTGCCCAACCCACTACGTAAAATCCAAACAAATGGTTCACCATTACGTGAGCCCAGCCTATGCACAGAAAGCAATATGCAAGCAGCGTGCAAATAAAATGTGTGTGAGTGCTTGAGATCAGAGAAATGTGGCATGATAAGCTCTTTATCCAGACCCCTCGAAATATTTTCTGCACTGAATTTCTTCCATCAGGGATTTGGGACGAACACGGTTGGGGGTATGCCCACAGTGGCAATGTTCGTTGGAAGATAATAAGGTGTGGTAAGGCCCTTTTATTTCACTTGTTCCTGGATTTCTCTTTCCTTTGCAGGCAGAACTCTCTGCCCCTTTCCTGAACGCTACAAGCCCGTCCGTGCTGCCTTTCTATCTAAAAGTCAACAAAAATACAGATAGAGTTTGTCAGAAGGACGGAGGCTGGGCCTGTATTAGAGGCCCTCCAGGCCCCTAGGGGTCGCCGTGAGAGACGCAATTCCGCTTCGCTTGCTCGCTCTTCTAGACCGAGCTTTATAGTTCCTTTCCCAAGATCCTTTGCTCCCTTTGCGATCGGTAGCTGCCAACATGGTGAGAGAGGGGGCGAAGCAATCCGGAGTCATCCGTCCCGGACGCGGCGCTGGGAGGGAAGTGCGGGGCGGTCGCGGTACCGGCCGGGAGAGGTGTCGCTAGGCCCGTCGGTGGAATCGATCCTAACGCCCTGTTCCGGGGGATGAGGGTGTCCCATGTTTTTCCCACCGCAGAAATGGCTGCGGGGTAACAGCTAGGCGGGGCGGGCTCTGGCGGCTTACAAGGGCTTGCAGACGGAGCGGGCCGCGAGGTCAGGGACTGTGAAGACGAAAGGGCCAGGGGTCCTCTGCCCGTCTGTTTGGGGGAGGGAAGAGGCGTCGTTTTGGGCCCGCCTGCCTTCACCCACCCCCCAGCTTCTTGAAAAGCTGCCTGGCAGGCAGAGATCCAACAGGTGAAGATTCTCTCCCCTCAGATTGATGTGTATTCATGGGGAGGGTAGTAATCTGAGACTATCTTTGCCGGGGGAAATTCACCCGCAGGGAGAAGGGGTAACGTTGTGATCCTCTGATCGTTTTGGACTTAGATGCCTGTCTTTTCTAGCCTGCCTGGCCAATGTGTGATAGTGTTAGTGTGTGAGAGTGCCAGGTGGCCTAACTCTGTTTACAGACTTAACCTTTTGACCCCGGAGGAGCCCTTAAAATGTTTTTTCCTGCCTTGGAGAACTGCTGCACATTCAGGCTCAAATCTAGGCCAGAATTTACAAAATTATTACGTTCGTTTCATGGGTAGCCCTGTATATATGCATGAACAGTGTTCTTAAAATAAAGAATGAAACTTGCCTCTTTAATGTGAAGTTGCCCGAATTTTAAATAAGTTTTTAAATAAATTGTGATCTCCCAGGGAACCCCTAGTGACCTCTCATGGAACCCTTGGGTGCCATGGAACCCTGGTCAAGAAACCCTGGTTTATATTGTTTGGGGGAGATAAAAGCAGCAGAATCCTTAACTGCCTCTTTCTCACTTTCCTTACCATACACATTGGGTTCTAGTGTTGCATTCAGTCAAGTTTTTTAAACCGCAGAATGTAACTGCTCACATATTGCAGTAAGCCAAAGGCAATCAGGTCACATCATGATTTAGTGTAATGTGTGAACTGTCATCAGGTACAGGTGGGGATCCAAGCCATGATCCCTTAGAAAAAGAATTGTTTAAGTTATTCTTAGTTAAAGAATTGTTAGTCCAGCCTTGCCATCAGTGGAAGCAGAATTTCTAAGGCTTTTCAATCCCAAGTACTTTTCAAGGTGAGGTGCAGCCTGGAGGGCACCAGTTTGCTTATCCCTGGTTTCAAATTTCTCAGATGCTTGCAAAATTGGAAATGCCTAGTTCCACGACATTGGGATTTATTCTTTTCTTTTGATCTTTGTAGGGGCGTGTTCGCACAAAGACTGTGAAAAAAGCTGCACGGGTTATAATTGAAAAATACTATACTCGCCTTGGAAATGATTTCCATACAAACAAGCGAGTATGCGAGGAGATTGCCATCATCCCTAGCAAAAAACTGCGGAACAAGATCGCTGGGTAGGAAATATTGCTAACATGATTTCGTGCAAAGTTTTCAGCTGGTCGTTCTAAACCTTGATTGTGCTCTTTAGCAGAACCTGCATCGAAAGTGATTTTGGTCTTATTTGTGGCCTGGTCATTGATAGTGCAGGAAAAGAATTCTTGACAGCATTTCCCGTGTTTGGAGGATTTGTTTACTTTCCTACCAAACCCTGAGCTTTTCAGACACTATTAAAAACCGGGTGGTTAGAACAGAGGCGACAGCTTTGTTCTGGTTTGGCATTTTTCTGTACTTGAAACTTTAAGGCTAAGCTTTCTTGGGTCAGTTCTGAGCTGACTGAAATTTTTACTTGTTTTTAGGGGGAGAAAAATCACAGTGAAATATCTCAGACCCCCTGTTCTTCTCCACAGGTATGTCACCCATCTGATGAAACGCATTCAAAGAGGGCCAGTCAGAGGTATCTCTATCAAACTGCAAGAAGAGGAAAGAGAAAGAAGGGATAACTACGTCCCGGAGGTAAGTTTTGTAACCTCGGGTGTGTTTCACAGAGCCTTCATGTATAATTTTAAACAAAAGCATATTTAGCTCCAGTAAATCTTGCGTGGCAAGAATCCTCTCTGAAATTTGTAGTCATTTTAGCAAAGCTTTGTTTCTGGATTATCTGTAATCTTACGTAATAGAACTTATTCTGGTCAGTAAATTGGGATTTAAATTATTACTGTAAATTAATAAAATCTAGTGTGGATTTAGGAGCAGCATGTTGAACTTGGGATCAGTCTTGGCTCAGAATCACTCAGCTGGCTTGAACTAGTCATACATTTCTTGCCATCTGTAATGTGAAAGCGTGACTGTAAAGTATCAGTGGAATGATACACAAACAGAATAAATTTTAGGAACTTGTTTGCATACTATCCATTTCTTTTGTGTAAAGCTGAAGGAAAACCAGAAGTACTAGGACAAATCTAGGACAAATTTGGATTAGAAATTTGTTGTAAGGAGTAGCCTGTGTGAATGGGACATCGCATTAGCTCAGGGAATGGTGCAGAAGTTGGTTTGTCCTGGAAATCTGTTTCCAATAGGAAAGATGAACTGAGCCTGCATTCGAAAGTGATAAAGGCCTTTGGCCTGTGGCCTTGTCATTGATAGTGCAGGCAGAGGATGCCTGAAAATATTCCCCGTGTTTGTGGAGTTTCTTGCCATCTCCTTCAAACCCTGAGCTTTTCAGACACTATTTTCATTTAGCACAATAGCATGTGATACTTCATACTTGATCTTGGAAGTCTTAATCACAATAGTTTTGATGTTTTTTTCCTCATTAACATAAGGGCACTCTTGCTGTACCATATTCTGTTGTGTTCCAAAAAAAAATGCAATTGCCTTTCGGAAACGTGGCTTACCTCTTGACGGAAATATATGTCAAAATATTGCGTATACAGTCTTGATTTTTTTTCTGTTCGGATGATTTACAAAGTGACAGCCTTGCTCTGACAGAACTATTTAAAGCTGTCGTTGTTTGGTCCTATAGAAAATAGCCAAGGCAAGTGATGGTTACTCTGGTTTTGTTAAGATTAAAATGAACACAATGAACAAAAACGACAGGAAAAAAACAAGTCTGTATTTGGCAGTCCATGCATAATTTTAGAATAGGGGCCATTTTCTGGTGCTTGAAGATGTTTTTGATAGTTTATCTGTCTACCTGAGTACAGGGCTGCCCTGGTACAATTCCATTTTGAGCAGTTTCCATGGGAGGTATTTTGCATGTCTTCTGGGGTCTCAAATTTCAGTCAATGGCAGAAGGGCTTTCATTGTTCTGTTAAGCTCCTAAATTTGGGCCCCCCGAGTTATTAAAAATGATTTGCAGTTACTACATACGTAAACATTTTGTTCTTAAAGCTTTTCAGGTTAGAATAGCTGAAAATAAAGGATACCCAAAATGAACATATAATCTTATTGAGGGCCTGTTTGTGTTTGATGCCTAAGAGCTTCACTCTTTGATAGCAGGTTTTTATGGAGAAGAGAGGGTCATACCGTTTATTCTGGTGTATGTGTGTCAGCCTTCCTCAACATGTTTTAGGATTAAAAGCCTCATTGTTCCCATCCACTAGGACTATTGGTGGTATTAGTTGAGGTTTCTAGAAATGGTCTGCAAAATATCTGGAGGACAATGGGTTAGGGAAGGCTGCTGTCAGTTAACCTGGTACAGTCATACCTGCATACAGTTTTGGTTGATACTTTAATTCCTTTCGTTCCTCATATTTCTTGAAACTTCTTGCTGATAATCTCAGGCTGCCTGGAAGAAGAGGGTTACGATAAGGAATTTCTGTTTTAACCAAGTCAGCCTTTGCCTCTTTTTTCCTCAGGTCTCTGCCCTGGATCAGGAGATAATTGAAGTGGATCCTGATACCAAGGAAATGTTGAAGTTGCTGGTGAGTGGGGCATGTGGCATTGATGCCAACTTAATTTGCTTTTCTATAGCCAAGTGGCTGTTTCTTGAAATTGGCTGTTGGTGTGAGGGCCTGAAGGTTAAGTGAAAGTAAAATAGCCATGAGCGCCAGTGTGGTGGGGTGGTTAAAGGCGCTGGGCTATAAGCTGGGAGATGGTGAGTTCTAGTCCTGCCTTAAGCATGAAGCCAGCTGGGTACCTTTAGGCCAGTCCCTTTCTTGCAACCTTAGGAAGAAGGAAATGGCAAACCACTTCTGAAAATGTGGCCAAGAAAACTGCATGGGCTTGTCCAGGCAGTCATCATGAATCAAGACGTGACTTGAAGGCAAAAGTCACACCACTTGGCAGTAGTGCTGAAAGTTTTCTTGGGCAGTATTGTTTTGTAGTGTGGTGTTTAACAGCCAGCAAGGTGCAGGGGGTAAGCCAATGCAACTGCTTGGGGAATCACTAGAATGCTTGGTGTATAGTGTCAGATTATGATTGCTAAATGTATCCATTCATTTTTGCACACCAAAGAAACTGAGCATCAAAGATCACCCAAATGGTTTCAAGTAATTTAGCCTGAATGAGCAGCTCTCCTTTTCAGCTCTTGCACAGGGATCTGCTTAGTGTATCTTGGCTCTCTTCTGTTTCCAGGACTTTGGCAGCCTGTCCAACCTGCAGGTCACACAGCCCACCGTAGGGATGAACTTCAAAACTCCACGAGGTGCCATCTAAAGCCATTTCCATATTGTCCCTTTTACAATAAATATATAGAAACAACGCCTTGACTTGTATTATTTCAAATACCTATGTCTTCTAGGTAAATGCTGTGTACATGGACTCTCCATGTATGGTAGAATAAGAATTAATTCGGTTGCATTTTCCTGTATCCTGCTAAGCAATGTTTGTGTTAACTTTGATTTGTTGACCAATCAGTATTGGTTAGATATAAATAATACAGTAGGCCACAACCAAGCAAATCCTATTCATGGGGCTTGCACAGCTTGTGATTTCCCCCAAGACTCTCAGCTGCTTTTTACATTTACTTCAGGTTGGTTCCCCTCATCCTCTACTCAAGGCTTTGATTTTTTTCCCCTACCCAAATGCAGTTGTTGTTTCACATGGAAAGCTTTACCAAATGCTTTGCTAAATAAAGGTCCACAGTGTCTGCTGCATTCGCATGGTCACAATTTATTTTTGATAAACCCCTAAAAAGATTCTAAAATTATAAAATCAATTTGTTTTCAATAAACACTCTTGCCAAGCAAGGCGTTTTTTGTTAAATGCAATCAAACTGACTGCTTAATGATTTGTTACAGAATTTTGCCCAGTGTCAACATCAAACTGACTGGATTCTTTTTTCACCTCTTTCTGAAGATAGGAGCAACCCCTAGCTGCAATTCCTTTGCTTATCTTCTGGCACTCTGCCTGCCCTCCATGATTTTTCAAAAGATCATGAAGAAGACTGTGCTGTGTACCCCGCCTCTCAAAAATATACACACGTATCTCATCATTCACCCAGACAGGCTATCAAACATCTACCTATCTTAAGTAGGATCTTATCAGAGGTTAATGCACATTTCTCAATTTGTATATAAAATATGTGGTTTCTTTTTTGGGTGGTCCTATGCTAGGAGAGCATTTTCTGACTTGGCTTCCTCCAGATGTGCAGAGTTCACCTTCCAGAATTCCCTTGCAGTGGCCTTGTGTTCTGGGAGCTGGCCATTAAGGCAAGCTGCATTAGCATAATACAGTCAGAAGAGTATGTGACCAGTCATGATTCCCCCCCAAGCCATTTACTCTCATCCCGTAGAGGAGGGCTGTGAAATGGGGATAATAGTTGAAATCTCTGGTGACAGAGTTAGTAATTTCAAAATATATTTGAGGAACGATGGACAGTATTAAGATTTTATTTGTTACTTGCCATATAACAATTTAGCACTAAAGTTATGTAATGCTTCCACCCAGTCTCAACATTTACAAGTATTTGTCTTTGGAATGGTTGTCAGAATTAAAGCAGGGGAGACACAAAGCCAGGTACTAGGCATCTGGACAAAGAAGATCCAAAGGAAATAAGTTTCCCATCTTCGTTCCAGCACATTAATATGCTCCACTTGGTTCACTACAAATTAATCTTGTTCCACATTCCAACCACTGGGATGGTGTCTCCTGAGTGAATTCTTCGGTGGGATTTGCTTTCGGACTTATCCCAGACTAAGGATTCACACAGCTGCTCCCCTGTGGGTTCTTTGATGGGCATTGAGGTGTGTGCTTCTGCTGAAGCTCTTGCCGCACTGCAAACAGGTGTATGGTTTCTCTCCCGTGTGAGTTCTTTGATGGGAAGTGAGGCTCGAACTCACCCGGAAGCTCTTTCCACACATCATGCACTGGTACGGCTTTTCCCCCGTGTGAATCCTTTGATGGGTGTTAAGGTCCGAGCTCCGTCGGAAACTCATCTCGCATTCCAGGCACTTGTATGGTTTCTCTCCCGTGTGAATTCTTTCGTGGTATGTGAGGCTTGTGCTCAAACAGAAGCTAATCCCACATTCTAGACATTTATAGGGTTTCTCCCCTGTGTGAGTTCTTTGATGGTAAGTGAGGTTTGTGCTCACACAGAAGCTTTTGCCACACTCTAAGCACTTATAGGGTTTCTCCCCTGTGTGAATTCTCTGATGGGAAGTGAGGCTTGTGCTCACACGGAAACTCTTCCCACACTCCAGACATTTATAGGGCTTCTCCCCTGTGTGGATCCTCTGATGGGAAATGAGGCTTGTGCTCAAGCTGAAGCCAATCCCGCATTCCAGGCATTTGTAAGGTTTCTCCCCGCGATGAGTCCTTTGATGGTAAGCCATGCTTGTGCTGGAACTGTAGCTCTTTCCACACTCGGAGCATTTGTAGGGTTTCTCCCCCGTGTGGCTCCTCTGGTGACTGGTGAGGCTGGTCACTGCACTGAAGCTTTTGCTGCACTGGGAGCATTTATAGGGTTTCTCTTCCGTGTGAATTCTCCGGTGAGCGCTGAGGTGCGTATTTAAGCTGAAACTCCTTCCACACTTCTCACATTTAAACGGCTGCTCCTTGATGAAGCTCGTGCAGTGAGCCATAAGGTTTGAGTCGGAATGGAAACTCTTCTGACGTTCAAGGAAGGTATTCTTTTTGTTCCCTTTATTGTTTTTTTCTGGATTGGCAAGCTCACGGTGGCCCCTGGTCAGAGAGGCAGATGCTTTATTCCTCCCCTGATTTAATTTAGTTTTCCTTCTCGGGGGCTCCCTTTTTTTATCTCCCTTTTTTTCTGAATCCAAAACACACGGTTCTTCTTTATTCTCCATCTCTGACCTGTTACCTTCTGTAATGAAAACAGGAAATTAACACTATTAAAAGCAGACCTTCCAATTACTGATCAACTACAGCTAAGGATTACAGTAATAGGTGAACTGAAAAGGTGAAGCATGGGAGCTCTTACCCAGTGTTGTGACAAACTATTGACTGGCCCGGAGAGCTCAACTGGCAGCCCTCGGTATTTTCTCAGCTTTGACCCTGGGGATACTTAAGATAATCTTTCCTTCTCAGCCTGGCCCAACTCGCAAGATTGTTAAGTGACTCCACGGAAAAATTGCATGCATATTCTGAACTCCTTGGGGTAAAAACAGGATATAACTGCTTAAAGGGGAAAAAAACAGGCATTTTGTCCTTCACTTGGCAGAGTTTATCTCTATACCAGTTTGAATTCCTCTTTCAATGACAGCTGGACCTCCTCTGTGCATTGTGGCTTTTAATTCCCTTAGTTCCACACCAACTAGTTTATATCTGCATTACTATTTATATAGTAGGGCTTAGGATACACCCTTATTCAAGGAAAGTCTGGACAGCTATTAGATTTATGAAGAACCACAAGATCTGAAGGAGCAAGAGGACCATTCATGTGAACCTCTCCTACAGGCCAAATTTTCTTTCTGCCTTCATGACTGGCAGTTATAGGAATATTTACTGCATGAGCCACTTCTTCCTAGTCTCTTTTCCTGTTTGTAGACTTTGGAGCAGGGGGAGATGATGCTCTCGAACAGCAATCACCAAACGTTTAACAAGCTCAAATGAACATGGGTAAATCCCAGCTTACTGCTAATACTGAAGCAGACTTGGCAGCAAATAAAATCCCTTATTCTATTATTCTAACCTCGGCATCTCTCACAGAAAAGGAAGAATCTGCAGTGATCAGTTTGCTCACTAGTATATTCTTAATACAGTTCTCCCATATAGTCTAGATCAGTGTTTCTCAACCTTGGCGGCTTGAAGATGTGTGGACTTCAACTCCCAGAATTAGCTGGCTGGGAAATTCTGGGAGTTGAAGTCCACACATCTTCAAGCCGCCAAGGTTGAGAAACACTGGTCTAGATTGTTAGGCTAATTACAGGTTAAGGGCAAGTTAATTATTTTGGGGCCATTCAACAGCTATAGCGAGTCCCAATTACTTTCCTAATCCAATTTGTAAAGGCCGACACTTAAAAACTCAAAGTCAGACGGGCAGTGTGGCACCAAAGGTCACTCTGATGGTGGCAACGTTACAACATGGTGACCACTTACCTTTGAAATAAAAATGAAGATAAAATAATGGAAATCTCAAATGGCAGAAAAATTTTACAGTATCTGTTCTCATCTTTTACTCTTTTAATAACAAAAATTATGAAACAGGAACTCTTCACTGTGGCATCATTTCTGGGCAATTCACTCCTCTCCTCTCTCTCATTCTGTTCTCTTACAGGTGATAGGTGTGTTATTCTAACAGATTTAGGATTCCATGGGCTTATAGGAGAGAGATTACTGTAGTCTATGGAAGCAAGAAATCAGGATTCTGGTAGCACCTTTTCCAACTAACCAATTTTATTAAAAGGCAGAAACTCTGTTAGTTGGAAAAGGCGCTACTAGAATCCTGATTTCTAGAATTCCATGATAGTTCTTAGTGTTTCCTGATGGTTTAATGATCTTATGCTCATTGATAAATCACTGTATTCATTATATTGTGCTTTTAATAATTGGGGTTGATATTCAACTACTGTAACCAAGGCCTATAGGATTACAAACAAATGTTTTAATTAACAAAACTCTATAATCTTTGGGTACACCAGGAGAAAGAATTGTAAAGTCATGAAGCAGAGATTGTGCAAAACATTCTGATTCTTAAACCAAAAAAACAGAAAATTTGGAGGCTTACTGAAAGGGTCCACAATCCCACAATTCTCTTCCATGCCTAGAGGGTTAAGAACTCTGCTCAAGATTCAGCAAAAGCCACTTCTCTGTGAAGTGCACGACCTCCTCAAAACGCAAGTGATTCTAAAAAAGAAAAAGGAAACTGCTCACTGGCTAGTATAAAAATTATGCATCAGTAATATCCAAAATCATCCCAAAGAAAGAGAAAACCAAGAAGGCAAAATGGCTGTCTGCTGAGACACTAGAAGTAGCCCAAGAAAGAAGGAAAGCAAAAGGCAACAGTGATAGGAGGAGATATGCCCAATTAAATGCAAAAATCCAGAGGTTAGCCAGAAGAGATAAGGAATTATTTTTAAACAAGCAATGCGCGAAAGTGGAAGAAGAAAATGGAATAGGAAGGACAAGAGACCTCTTCCAGAAAATTAGAAACATCGGAGGTAAATTCCAGGCCAAAATGGATATGATCAAAAACAAAGATGACAAGGACCTAACAGAAGAAGAAGAGATCAAGAAAAGGTGGCAAGAATATACAGAAGACCTGTATAGGAAGGATAACAATATCGGGGATAGCTTTGACGGTGTGGTCAGTGAGCTAGAGCCAGACATCCTGAAGAGTGAGGTTGAGTGGGCCTTAAGAAGCATTGCTAATAACAAGGCAGCAGGAGACGACAGCATCCCAGTTGAACTGTTCAAAATCTTGCAAGATGATGCGGTCAAGGTAATGCATGCTATATGCCAGCAAATTTGGAAAACACAAGAATGGCCATCAGAGTGGAAAAAATCAACTTATATCTCCATACCAAAAAAGGGGAACACTAAAGAATGTTCAAACTATCAAACAGTGGCACTCATTTCACATGCCAGTAAGGTAATGCTCAAGATCCTGCAAGGTAGACTTCAGCAATTCATGGAGCGAGAATTGCCAGATGTACAAGCTGGGTTTAGAAAAGGCGGAGGAACTAGGGACCAAATTGCCAATATCCGCTGGATAATGGAAAAAGCCAGGGAGTTTCAGAAAAACATCTATTTCTGTTTTACTGACTATTCTAAAGCCTTTGACTGTGTGGACCATAACAAATTGTGGCAAGTTCTTAGTGGTATGGGGATACCAAGTCATCTTGTCTGCCTCCTGAAGAATCTGTATAACGACCAAGTAGCAACGGTAAAAACAGACCACGGAACAACGGACTGGTTTAAGATTGGGAAAGGAGTACGGCAGGGCTGTATACTCTCACCCTACCTATTCAACTTGTACTCAGAACACATCATGCGACATGCTGGGCTTGAGGAATCCAAGGCTGGAGTTAAAATCTCTGGAAGAAACATTAACCATCTCAGATATGCAGATGATACCACTTTGATGGCTGAAAGCGAAGAGGAACTGAGGAGCCTTATGATGAAGGTGAAAGAAGAAAGTGCAAAAGCTGGCCTGCAGCTAAATCTCAAAAAAACCAAGATTATGGCAACCAGCTTGATTGATAACTGGCAAATAGAGGGAGAAAATGTAGAAGCAGTGAAAGACTTTGTATTCTAGGTGCGAAGATTACTGCAGATGCTGACTGCAGTCAGGAAATCAGAAGACGCTTAATCCTTGGGAGAAGAGCAATGACCAATCTCGATAAAATAGTTAAGAGCAGAGACATCACACTGACAACAAAGGTCCGCATAGTTAAAGCAATGGTGTTCCCTGTAGTAACATATGGCTGCGAGAGCTAGACCATAAGGAAGGCTGAGAGAAGGAAGATCGATGCTTTTGAACTGTGGTGTTGGAGGAAAATTCTGCAAGTGCCTTGGACTGCAAGAAGATCAAACCAGTCCATCCTCCAGGAAATCAAGCCAGACTGCTCACTTGAGGGAATATTAAAGGCAAAACTGAAATACTTTGGCCACATAATGAGAAGACAGGACACCCTGGAGAAGATGCTGGTGCCAGGGAGAGTGGAGGGCAAAAGGAAGAGGGGCTGACCAAGGGCAAGGTGGATGGATGATATTCTAGAGGTGACGGACTGGTCCCTGGGGGAGCTGGGGGTGTTGATGACCGACAGGAGGCTCTGGCGTGGGCTGGTCCATGAAGTCACAAAGAGTCAGAAGTGACTAAACGAATAAACAACAACAATATCCAAAACACTGCTTCCGGAGAAACAGCAGGTCTCCTGCAGGATTTAAACCTTCATGAACAGCATCCACCATTTTCACAGTGGGCAGTTTTTACATCTGAAGGCAAGAGCAGATATCTGGTCAGGTCATCCAGGCTGACTCCTCCTCATTCTGCTGCTTGAATCACCCACCTTTCTTGATTTGGTAGGCAAAAACTGCTTTGCCTCTGTCATGAAGTGCTGGCATTTTCTTCCTCTAGAAATTTCCCTATAAAAGAAGCATCGTTCTTTTATAGTATTACAGTATCAAGCCAGTATTTTCTGAAGCAAGTTCAGCTAACCCCAGTTAGCAACCACGTCTCTCAGAAACACGAGTGAACGCCATACTAGAATGCATTTGGGACCAGGAAAGATTCTTTCATCGCAAAGCCACAGAATAACATCACTGTGGTTGAGGGACAGAAGATGGAGAAGCCACGCACTGGTCCCTCTTGGCCATCATCCATTCTTCTTTCCTTCCCTTAAATTACTTAGTTGAAATTAAGACAGACATGCAATTTTTCAAAAAATTAAGTTGATTTGATTTTTGCCTTCAGAAAGCTACATTCTTTTCCTTACCTGCTTGCTTCTGTAGATTTTGTCTATTTGTGCACGACACATCTTTTAATATGTTCATACAACACTTAAATACCTCCCGAAGCCTTATGTGTAAGAATACATTAGAAAATACATTTTAATGTTATGGGGAAGTTTGTGGAGGGGGGACAAAATCTCAGGAGTGCACAAGCAGTGTTCAACACTAATTTTACCACAAAACAGTAATTTTAGCTGATGAACCCAGAGTGGTTGTCTTCATATAAACAAATCAGAGCGCTGTCCTGACTTTGGTGAAGGAAGGCTGAAAACTTAGGGGACTCCCTGGATTTGCAGAAGGGAAATTCCCACAGACCACCTTCTTTGAAGCCAGTCAAATCAGCGCCTTTCCCATTCATTCCATCTCAGTCAGAAAATATTCAAGAAACTAAAAATTTCCTTATCTGGGGGGAAAAAATCTAATTGGAGCACTGGCCTCCACTCAGCCAGTTTGTTTGTTGATCAGATAGCAACTCCAGGACCAGAGTGCCTGTTAGTTTGCTTATTATATTGTGTATCTTTTTGTAAATGGAGATTTGCTCAAATCCTTTTCTCATTATTTTTCAGGATCCTATTAATTTGCATGTTCTTTTGCAAATTGCTCCTGGGGAAGGGTGGCAAAGAAATGGGGTCCCACCAGGCAGGTTTCTCTGGCCACCTTTCAAGGGCTCGTGCTCTGCCCCCTCCCCTCCGACGCTTTCCCCCGACACCTACAATGACCGTACTTTCTTGGGGAAAAAAAAAATAACGGACAAACCCAAAATAGGGGCCAATCTGAAGGAGGTTCATCAGGAGATAGGTAGATAGAAATTTAATTGTTCATGTTTATAACTTAGCTTTACCGAGGAAAATTCAAGAGCAACACCAAGAAAATAAATAAATAAATAAACCCAAAGGACAGCTTTCTGAAACAAAGGACTGTCCTTTATCGTGCAGGATGTATGGTCGCTGTACCCAAACCCAGTGGGGAAGGGTGGGCGGGCTGCCCGGCTGGCACCGTCTTGGTCCCCTGTCCAGTGCCTTGCAGTGCTGCTGATGCGGCTCCCCATAGCCCTGAGCCCATCCTCACCCTCTCTCCACTCCCCCTCTCCCCACTCCCAGAACCATGCGCCTGGGCACCTGCCCCCTCCCGCTCCTGCTGGCCCCCACGACCCCCCCCCCCGGCTCTCCCCTGCAGCCCCAGGCCGCCCTTTCGCCCAGAGGCATTGGCGGCGCTCACCCGAGGCAGGAGGGGACCCGCAGCGGCGAGCTCTCCTTCTCTTCTGCGGGGGGGGGGGAAGGAGCAGGAGGACCCGCCCCTTCCTTTTCCTCCACCTCCAAGTCGCTTCCTCTCTAGGAATCGGGGCGCCACTCATTTTAACCCCTAGGCTGCGAAGTGGGGCGGTCTCAAGGCCCCTTGCCCTGCAGGGGCACTGCGCGGCTCCTTTTTTCCTCCCCTGCCTTTGTCGAAATGGGGTGGGGTGCCTGCCTGGCTGGCTTTTTCCAAGAGCTGCTTCTCAGCCCCCGTTTTGCCCTCTTGCTCTCTCCACAGGGTGGTGCCCCAGGGATGGGGTGGGGGGGTCGCTGGAAACCTTTCCTTGGTGCTCCCTGAGCTTGGTTGTTGGCTTGCAGACATTTCGTTACCCAATTAGGTAACACCATCAGTGCGAGGGAGGGTGGGGTTTGCTCCCTGTCTATTTGGTGTTGGTGGGGGTCTGGTTTTCTCCTTGGTGGTTCCTTGATCAGGGTATTGTTTTCTGCTTCATTGTCTGGTGCTAATCCCTGCTTATCTGGGTGTTGCCTGCTGAAGAGGATGTGCTCTGGTCTGTTTCCTTCTTAGCTTTTTTATTCTCTCTCTTGAATAGTGTGTAAATGTGGTTTATTTCTATGCTTAATTGACGACTGATTTGTCTGAAGGCTAAGCTTCTGGGAATTCCCTCGCAGTTTTGGATTTAGCTTGGTCTAGGATGCTCACAGTTTCCCAGTTGAAACTATGGTTGAGTCTGTCCATGTGTTGTGAGATTAAGGAGTTTTCATGGTGTCTTCTGACTGCTAGTTGGTGTTCATGGATGCAGTTCTCCTGGTCCTACAATTCAACCCTGAGCTACATATATTATCTTCAACTGGAACCTTTTCTCTCTCAACCCTTTTTGTCCAACTCCAGCAACCTGGCCCACTTATGAAGCTGTGGATTTCCCCACTCCAAAACTCTGAACGTGACCTGCTCCATCTTTTCCCCAGTGTCATGGTTGCATTCTCCCTTTTCCAGACTCCCCCCTCTGCCCATCTGCTAAGCCCTACCACCCTCCCACTGCCGAATGTCTTCTCCTGCTAAGTCCTTTCAGGAGAAACTCAACCTTGTTGATTTGCTAAGAGCACATGTGTACGGTATGTGTGTTCCCATGCATTGCAGCTTGGAGTGATGGGTGAAGCCAGGCAATTGGGACACTCCAAAATATTCTTGCATTTACATTGCCTATACAAACTGAACTAAGAACTTTGTCCTAATTAAAGTGGTGTCTATAATAAAAGCTTATTGGACCAAACCACAATTATTTATCAAAAATCAAGAGGCTTAAATTTGTTAATCCGCATTTCCCTCTTTACACTAAGTAATTTTAAGACAAACCTACTGAAAACTGAATCTGGCCCATTTTGTTTCCTGAGGTGGAAGAGCAGATGGTCCCCCATCACCAACATACCCATTCATTATGCACAAAAACTCAAAATTTTCATGTTCTAAAGTATAAGACAGACATAACTTTGGGAAGTGCAGGTTTCTCCAACATGGCAACGTGACACACATTATTTTACAGAGGTAAAGTTTTCATTCTAAAGTTCAACCCAGAAAAATAAGGAAAAAATGGAGACTGAGATACTCAGAATAACAGGTTTATTTCTGCAACTGTAGTTAATTGTAGACCCAACCCACAATCTCTCACTTGGGAGAAAATCTCACTGACATCCACAAGGCTTACTTCTGAAAACACAGGAATAGGATGCCACTGTGACAGAAGTACCACCATTTGATTTCGGAGAAAATATTAGTGACTCAAAGTACATATAACCTCAAAGGAAACTGTGCTTGGTCAGGCTGAATACAATACAGGACAGGGTTCTGATTAGAGACTATCAACTACTTTGAAAAGAAAGGACTGGTTGCTTGGTATCTGGCAGGACATCAATGGAACCAGTATTAGGAAGGACCATAAAATGTAAAATGTCAATATCATACAACCACTGTATTTCTTAAATGAGTCTTAAATAGCAGAAAAACTATCAGAAGTGCACAGAGATCTTGGAGAAAGCTATTCCAAGTTGTCTGTGCACAACAATCTGACAAACGTGAGAAATGAGTTAAATAGATTTTAAAGAGTAGGAAAGAAACTAATGCAGAAGCCATCTATCTGAAAATAAAAGCTGATTTCCTCTCCTTTCTATGTCAGATTGAGTCCCCAGTTGATTTATAAGCCTTGAGATACAAGGGTCTTAACATCTGATTATCTGAGTGCTGTTATGTTAACCTAGATTCATGTTTTGATATTATTTTAGCCTGTGCTAACCTTTAATAGACTTAGGTTTAGTAAAATGAGAAAAACGTACTATTTGCGTCAGATAATGATTTAAAAATGTAAATTAGGTGCACCTTTGATCCCAGAAAGCCCATATCCCTGGGAAATTTGGCAGTGGACTTCAAAAACTCTAAATTTATCCAGTAAATAATGGCTTGGCTAAAATAGAGCCACACTAGGATATGTTCTATTGTCCAGCAACTAACTCACAGCTTTAAAAATCTTACCACACTTCAGGCACTAAAACGGCTTTCTGCAGGTGGAAGTTTTCTACTCGTAAAAGTTCTTTTCCCTGTTCTGTGATTCCTCCCCTGGATGAAGGCTTTGAAGGCTTGAGTTCAAAATTAAACTCTTTCCATGCTCCAAACATTTTTATCCTCTAACCCCACTGAATTATCTAGTGACAAGTGAGGTTCATGCCTGTGCAAAGGCGCTTTCCATACTGCAAACATTTATTTAATGTTTATCCCGCCTTTAGTATTGTTTTATAAATAACTCAAGGTGGCGAACATACCTAATACTCCTTCCTCCTCCTATTCTCCCAACCGCAACAACCCTGTGAGGTGATTGGGCTGAGAGAGAGGGACTGGCCCAAGGTCACCCAGCTGGCTTTCGTGCCTAAGGCAGGACTAGAACTCACAGCTCCTGGTTTCTAGCCTAGCACCTTAACCGCTTGACCAAACTGGCTCTAGTGTGTATAACATTTCTGAGCCAAGATCCACATTTTGCCTTTAAATGGCATGTTGGACCACACTTTAAAAATGTCAGTGGGGGGAAAGAAAAAAATGCACAATTTACATTTCCTTCAAATTAAATACAGTTCATTCCTTCTCAGTTAGATATAATGCTTTCCCCTAGTGTTCATTCAGAGTTACAATTTGCCAACAAGGAGGCCGCCCCCAAAGCTTTCAGGGCCATATAAGGAATTCACACATGTACATTTTAATTTACATTTTGGAATTCTTTAATGAGAAATGAGGCATAATTTCTGACTATAACACATACACGGTTTCTCCCATCAATGAGTTTGACATACAAGGTGTATGGAACGGAGGACGTTCCACGCCTCAAGTGTTTCCCTTGCACGACTTGTTCCCGGTGTGAGTCCTTTGATGAGACGCGAGCTTCCTAGAGAAACGTTTCCCACATTCCAAACACTTATATGGTTTTTCTCCGGTGTGAATTCTCTGGTGGGACGTCAGAGTAGCCTTGCAACTGAAACTCCTTCCGCACTCTACGCATTTGTACGGTTTCTCCCCTGTGTGAGTCCTCTGATGGTAGGCTAGCTTTGATCTCAGAAGAAACGTTTTCCCACACTCTGAGCATTTGTGTGGTTTCACCCCCGTGTGAATCTTCTGATGTGTATTGAGGGCTCCGATACAACTCAGTTTCTTTCCGCACTGTGAGCAGGCGTACGGTTTCTCTGGCAGGTGCGTTGCTGCGTGAGAGGTCAGGCGTGCCTTCTGAGAGAAGCTCTTCCTGCACACCAAGCACGGGTAGGGCTTCTCCCCCGTGTGGATCCTTTCGTGAGCAATGAGGTTCGTTTTGTAGCTGAAGCTCTTCCCACACACCAAGCACGGGTAGGGCTTCTCCCCCGTGTGGATCCTTTGGTGAGCAATGAGATGCCCTTTCCGACCGAAACCCTTTCCGCACTCCAGGCATTTATGCGGCTTCTCCCCCGTGTGAGTCACTTGATGATATGTAAGCTCGGACCTCAGAAAGAAGTTTTTGCGACATCCCAAGCACTGGTATGGTTTGTCCCCTGTGTGAATCTTTTGGTGGCGGCTGAAGGTTTCGATGGAACTCAGTTTCTTTCCACACACCAAGCAGGCGTATGGTTTCTCTGCCAGGTGAGTCACAGAATGAGACGCCAGGCGTGCCTTCTGAGAAAAGCTTTTCCCACACAGGGAGCACTGATATGGCTTCTCTCCCGTATGAATTCTTTGATGAGAAGTGAGATTCGCTTCGTTATTAAAGCTTTTCCCGCACTCCAAGCATCGATAGGGTCTTTCTCCCATGTGGATCCTTTGGTGGGCAACGAGATGTCCCTTATGACAGAAGGCCTTTCCGCACTGCAAGCATTTATGCAGTTTCTCCCTGGTGTGAGTCTTCTGATGGTATATAAGTTTTGATCTCACAAGGAAACGTTTCCCGCACTCTACACATTTGTATGGTTTCTCCCCTGTATGAATCTTTTGATGTGTATTGAGGGCCTCAATGCCACTTAGTTTCTTTCCACACTCTGAACAGGAGTACAGTTTCTCTGGCAGGTGAGTTGCTGTGTGGGAAGTGAGACATGGCTTCTTTGAAAAGCTCTTCCGGCACACAAAGCAGCAGTGCGGTTTCTCTCCTGTGTGAATTCTTTGATGAGCAGCAAGATTTGTTTTATTATTAAAGCTTTTCCCACACTCCAAACATTGATAGGGTTTTTCCCTAGCGTGGACTCTTCGGTGAGCAATGAGGTGTGACTTACAAGTGAAGCGCTTTCCGCACTCCAGGCATTTATGTGGTTTCTCCCCAGTGTGAATCCTATGACATGTCAGGTTTGTCCTTTCGATAAAGCTCTTGCCACACTGCAGACATCGATAAGATTTCTGCCCTGTGTGAACCCTTTGATGTTTACTGAGGGTTGAGTTGTAACGGAAGCTCTTCCCACACTCCAAACATTTGTATGGTTTTTCCCTTGTGTGACTTCTCTCATGATACATAAGCTTTGACCTCACCGGAAAACTCTTTCCACTCTCCAAGCATTCATGAGGTTTCTTTCCAAGGTGAGTTTCATGATGAGAATCGAAGGTCATCTTCTCAACAAAATTCCTACCATGTTCCTTGGATTTCAAGAGTTCTCTCTCTAGGGGGATATTGAAAAGAACTTTAAGGTTTGATCTAGATTGTCTGAGAGTGGGTTAAAGAGGCCTCCTGCTCAAGTAGACCCATTACTGCCCTCTTCCCTGCTCCTGCAATGTGGATGCTTTCTTCCACTTTGCTATCTGTCCTCCAACAGGCAACTGGCTGGACACCTTATAGGTGTTATTCTGCAGGAGTCCTCAGCGTGACACCTACCTGGTGTTCAGTGGAGCTGCAAACTTCCCTGGAGAACTGCATGCAGTAAAGCAGCTGCGCCAGTCAGCATTTTTGGAAGGCAGTGGATGGGGGTGAGCCTCCATTTGCTGCCCTCCCAGGCCACTCAAAGCAGCTGTCATTGCCTCATACAGAACAGCCAGCTTCTCCTTTTCTATTTCCCATCACCTTCTAGACTAAAATTGGAAATTGTAAGAATATACTCAGAAAGCTTGGGATAGGATGGGAAGAATACTTGAAAAATATTATTTGAAGGATTAAATTAAGCCTAAAAAGTTGAAGCTTGGAAGGACTTGAGTGGAAGTGATCCATTCCCACATCACTTTGTGGATAACATTCTCCACAGATAATCTAATTTGGTTCCAATGGAAACTGAAAACCACTTTGGGTCTTAACAAGTACAGCACGCTGGCTCCCAACTCCTTTTCGGACATGATTCAAACTGGTGACACTGGGCTTTAAGCTCTAAATCCCCTTTTGGCATACATGTCAAGCTACAATTTCAACATTCCCAATCAGCATGGAAGGCTGCTCTAAGTGATCAACGTTCTGGTTACATGGAGAACTTTTTTGCATATTCATCATCTTAGGATACATGGGAAGGACTTTCTCAGCAACATTGATGTTATGGCTTTATGCTGCCTCACCTTTCATTCCATCACCCACATCAGATTCTAGAAAAGCTGCAGCCTGCATTAATTTTTTAAAACAATTCTTGATTCTCATTTACTAATTCTCATTTTCATTATATTGTGGTCTTAATATACCAAATAATTTCCAAATGCTTGTTGAGTGCACTGATTACTTTTTATGAAATTTAAAGACTGAAGGGGATTGAAGTGCTGAAACACAGGAGATGTTATAGCTTTCTAAAATTAATAATCTGCACAAATAATAATACAGTAGTTTTATTTATCCATCCCCCATTAATAATATGTTCAGTCAGGGAAACAGGAAGCCTTACCAAGGGAGGCCACAATCTCCAGATTCTCCTCCATGACTTGCCTGTGCAGAATTTTCTGTTCAGGAACCAGGATAGCCCACTCCTCCTCCGAAAAATGCACAGCCACATCCTTAAAGCACATCCGACTCTGACAGAAAAGGAAAGTTTTTCTTTTTAACAAACAAGATAAAGGACAATTTAGCTGCACAATCCAACGATTCATTCAGGGAGGAGTTGAGGATTACAGGTACTCTTTCCTTAACAGCCACAATTGAGACGGGAATTTCAGCTGCTAAGCAAAGTGGTTATTAAGTGAATCCAATTTCACTACCTTTTTTGTGGTGGTCATTAAGCAATTCACCGTGTTAAGTGAGCCACTTGGTTGTTAAGCGAATCACACAACTCCCCATTGATTTTTGCTTGTCGGAAGCTGGCAGGAAGGTCAAAAATGGCAATCATGTGACCATCGGATGCTGTGATGCTCATAAATGCAAACTGGTTACCAAGCGCCCAAATTGTGATCATGTGACCATGGGGACACTGCAACAATCATTAAGTGTGAGCACCAGTTGTAACTCTGTTTCTTCAGCACTGTCGTAAATCTGAACCATCACTAAACGAATGGTCATTAAGTGAGAACTACCTGTATATTCAAGGTTGGAAGCTTCATAGGTGGCACTTTGTGACAGTTGGTGACATCCTGACCTGAGGCAGAAGCTGACAGAAGTGGAAGCAAAATCACCTCAAGATCAAATGGTGAAGTTTTGCCAAATAATTATTCATTTCCTCTCCTTTCTTTATAATCTGCTTACAAGACCAGAGAAAGTCAAATCTCACATGCATGTTTCAGCCATGGAAGTTTCAGAGCACCTCTGGGACTGCCCGTCTCTCAACCCATTTTACCTAAAAAGTCATTCTGGGAATAAAACTGCAAGAGGGAATACTATGCATACACTCTTGAGTTGCTTCAGGAAAAGCAGAATATAAAGTAAACAAACAAATGAGTTTGAGTTCAAATGCCCATTTCGAAAGAAAGGGAATTACTTGATTGCTTGTCCTGCCATTTAATTATTCTTGCTCTTACCCAATCTGAATGTACTGAAACAGTTTTCTTTCCATCATAAAGCAAAGCTTGAGTGCCCGATGCCGGCTTTCTCCCATCATCTATAAGAAAGAAACACAATCCTCATCTCAGAGATTAAGTGACATATTCCTAACCTTTACATGAATATTATGACATAATTAGATAAATTACAGATGCACTTTGTTCTCATGCAGTCTCTTTTTCATTGGTGCAAAATGTAGAAGTTGAAAGAAACCTATCCTGCAACTGCATAAAAGGACAGGAGACAAGTACCTTCCATGCAGGAGACTTGAGAAAACTTAAGGTAAAGATTTCTTGCGTAACAAGTCCAAGTAGAAATTAGGCCCATTAATCCTTACTCTCTTCAGCAAAGGATCGTTACCTTGTCGTGGTGCTGGAGCTTGAGCACCTCAATGATGCCATGAGCTAAACCGTGAAGGGCCACCCAAGACGGGAAGGTCATGACAGAGAGGTCAGACTAAATGCGATCCCTGGGGAAGGTAATGACAACCCACCCCAGTATTCTTGCTGTGAAAACTAAATGGATCAGTACAACCAGAGATATGTCGGTATACCATCGGAAGATGAGACCCCCAGGTTGGAAGATGGTCAAAATGCTACTGGGGAGGAACAGAGGATGAGCTCAACTAGCCCCAGACGTGATGACGCAGCTAGCTCAAAGCCGAAAGGACGGCTAGCGGCCGACAGTGCTGGTGGTGAATGGCGAATCCGATGTTCTAAGGATCAACACACCATTGGAACCTGGAATGTAAGATCTATGAGCCAGGGCAAATTGGATGTGGTTATTGGTGAGATGTCAAGATTAAAGATAGACATTCTGGGCGTCAGTGAACTGAAATGGACTGGAATGGGCCACTTCACATCAAATGACCACCAGATCTACTACTGTGGACAAGAGGACCACAGAAGAAATGGAGTAGCCTTCATAATTAATAGTAAAGTGGCTAAAGCAGTGCTTGGATACAACCCAAAAAACGACAGAATGATCTCAATTCGAATTCAGGGCAAGCCATCTAACATCACAGTGATCCAAATATACGCCCCAACCACAAATGCTGAAGAAGCTGAAGTAGAGCAGTTCTATGAGGATCTGCAGCACCTACTGGACAACACGCCTAAAAGAGATGTTATTTTCATCACAGGAGACTGGAATGCTAAGGTGGGCAGTCAAATGACACCTGGAATTACAGGTAAGTATGGCCTGGGAGAACAAAATGAAGCAGGACATAGGCTGATAGAATTTTGCCAAGACAATTCACTCTGCATAACAAACACTCTCTTCCAACAACCTAAGAGACGGCTTTATACATGGACTTCACCAGATGGACAACACCGAAATCAGATTGATTACATCCTTTGCAGCCAAAGGTGGCGGACATCTGTACAGTCGGTAAAAACAAGACCTGGAGCTGACTGTAGTTCAGATCACAAACTTCTTCTTGCACAATTTAGGATCAGACTAAAGAGATTAGGGAAGACCCACAGATCAGCTAGATATGAGCTCACTAATATTCCTAAGGAATATGCAGTGGAAGTGAAGAATAGATTTAAGGGACTGGACTTAGTAGATAGGGTCCCGGAAGAACTATGGACAGAAGTTCGCAGCATTGTTCAGGAGGCGGCAACAAAATACAGCCCAAAGAAAGAGAAAACCAAGAAGGCAAAATGGCTGTCTGCTGAGACACTAGAAGTAGCCCAAGAAAGAAGGAAAGCAAAAGGCAACAGTGATAGGGGGAGATATGCCCAATTAAATGCAAAATTCCAGAGGTTAGCCAGAAGAGATAAGGAATTATTTTTAAACAAGCAATGCGCGGAAGTGGAAGAAGACAATAGAATAGGAAGGACGAGAGACCTCTTCCAGAAAATTAGAAACACTGGAGGTAAATTCCAGGCAAAAATGGGTATGATCAAAAACAAAGATGGCAAGGACCTAACAGAAGAAGAAGAGATCAAGAAAAGGTGGCAAGAATATACAGAAGACCTGTATAGGAAGGATAACAATATCGGGGATAGCTTTGACGGTGTGGTCAGTGAGCTAGAGCCAGACATCCTGAAGAGTGAGGTTGAGTGGGCCTTAAGAAGCATTGCTAATAACAAGGCAGCAGGAGACGACAGCATCCCAGCTGAACTGTTCAAAATCTTGCAAGATGATGCTGTCAAGGTAATGCATGCTATATGCCAGCAAATTTGGAAAACACAAGAATGGCCATCAGATTGGAAAAAATCAACTTATATCCCCATACCAAAAAAGGGGAACACTAAAGAATGTTCAAACTATCGAACAGTGGCACTCATTTCACATGCCAGTAAGGTAATGCTCAAGATCCTGCAAGGTAGACTTCAGCAGTTCATGGAGCGAGAATTGCCAGAGGTACAAGCTGGGTTTAGAAAAGGCAGAGGAACTAGAGACCAAATTGCCAATATCCGCTGGATAATGGAAAAAGCCAGGGAGTTTCAGAAAAACATCTATTTCTGTTTTATTGACTATTCTAAAGCCTTTGACTGTGTGGAGCATAACAAATTGTGGCAAGTTCTTAGTGGTATGGGGATACCAAGTCATCTTGTATGCCTCCTGAAGAATCTGTATAACGACCAAGTAGCAACGGTAAGAACAGACCACGGAACAACGGACTGGTTTAAGATTGGGAAAGGAGTACGGCAGGGCTGTATACTCTCACCCTACCTATTCAACCTGTATGCAGAACACATCATGCGACAGGCTGGGCTTGAGGAATCCAAGGCTGGAGTTAAAATCTCTGGAAGAAACATTAACCATCTCAGATATGCAGATGATACCACTTTGATGGCTGAAAGCGAAGAGGAACTGAGGAGCCTTATGATGAAGGTGAAAGAAGAAAGTGCAAAAGCTGGCCTGCAGCTAAACCTCAAAAAAACCAAGATTATGCCAACCAGCTTGATTGATAACTGGCAAATAGAGGGAGAAAATGTAGAAGCAGTGAAAGACTTTGTATTCCTAGGTGCAAAGATTACTGCAGATGCTGACTGCAGTCAGGAAATCAGAAGACGTTTAATCCTTGGGAGAAGAGCAATGACAAATCTCGATAAAATAGTTAAGAGCAGAGACATCACACTGACAACAAAGGCCCGCATAGTTAAAGCAATGGTATTCCCAGTAGTAACATATGGCTGCAAGAGCTGGACCATAAGGAAGGCTGAGAGAAGGAAGATCGATGCTTTTGAACTGTGGTGTTGGAGGAAAATTCTGAGAGTGCCTTGGACTGCAAGAAGATCCAACCAGTCCATCCTCCAGGAAATAAAGCCAGACTGCTCACTTGAGGGAATGATATTAAAGGCAAAACTGAAATACTTTGGCCACATAATGAGAAGACAGGACACCCTGGAGAAGATGCTGATGCTAGGGAGAGTGGAAGGCAAAAGGAAGAGGGGCCGACCAAGGGCAAGGTGGATAGATGATGGATGATATTCTAGAGGTGACGGACTCGTCCCTGGGGGAGCTGGGGGTGTTGACGACCGACAGGAAGCTCTGGCATGGGCTGGTCCATGAAGTCACGAAGAGTCGGAAGCGACTAAACGAATAAACAACAACAAATCCTTACTCTGCGGAGCAGGAGCTATGTCACTTTCCTGGGTTATCCACATCTGTACATCTCTTGGACTTGTTTCTGATGGAGCTTTCAGTATCTCAGGGAAATCAGCGGCAAGTCCTCTAAAAACATCCCGTCCCTGAAAATGCACAAAAGGAGTAAATAAGGAAAAATGGAGGAAAGGACTTAGGACATCTGTCCTTGCAAGATATCCAGAAATACTGAGGCAGTGCATCAAGAGTTTTAGCATATCTTGTCCTACTTTTTTGGATCAACTGGATGGAGTTCTCACCTGCTGGCCTTTCTCCTCCTGATCCTCTGCCTGGCTCAAGAGAAGACCTTCTGCCAGAGCTACAGCCTGAGAACTGCTCTCTGCTCCACATTCCCGGATCCAGCTCTCAACGACCGGGGGCAGGACAGTCAGGAGCTGCTTCAGGATTACCAAGTCCAGCATCTGGCTCTTGGTGTGCTGCTCTGGCTTCAGCCACTGACAGCAAAGATGGTAAAGTTGGCTGCAGATCTCCCGGGGGCCCTCGACCGCACGAAACTGGAACTGGCGGAAGAGCCGGCACTGCGCATCAGAGCCGGGCGCATCCTTCCCCGGGACCTTCTGCCTGCTTCTCTCCCGGGACTGCCCAGCGATCTCCCCTGGCGTGGCTTCAGGGCCCCTTCCTCCGCCACCACCAGCGGGGACGGGCTCCTCCATGTCTCATCTGGGCTCCGCGAAGCTGCCAACAAGATCACACCGTCGCGGCTCCGGTCTGCCGGGCGGGCCTCGCGGGCGCTGGAGCAACCTTCTGCAAAGCCGGGACACGCCTCGTCCAGGCCGCGGGGACCCTGCAGCGGGAGTTCAAAAGCGAATGACACTCGGGGTGGGTCCTTCCAGCCGGCAGCCACGGAGAAGAGGCTTTCGGGGGGCCCAATAAGGGGGGGGCGCTACCCTCGGCCCTCCCAGGCCGCACGCAAGAACGGGGCGGCTTCGCAGCATGGTGGCTGCCTCGGTGCCCGGGCGCTTGGAGGGGCTCCAGGCGCATCGTCGCCACCCCGACAGCAGGCACAGCCCAGCCGCCCATCTGCCCCCGTTCCCCGCAGGGGCCTCAGCCTGGGCGTCTCCCCCGGCGGCCCGTGCCGCGTCCCCCGCGACCCTCCGCTGCAGCCCAGGCCGCCCTTCCGCCCAAAGGCGTCGGGGGCTCACCAGAGTCCGAGTCGGTCCTGCAGCAGCGGGCGGCCCCTTTCTTCTGGGGGAAGTGGATTTCCTGGGAAGTCCCGCCCCTTCCCCTTCCTGCTTTCTTTCCTTCCCCTCTAGGAATTAAGAGGCCGTTCATTTTAACCCTTCGGCGGCCGTGCCGCAAGAAAGCTGTTTTCAGGCGGGTAGCGCGGCGCAGCTTCCCTGCGGCGTGGGGGGATATTTCTTGGCGGGGGGGTTGGTCTTTTCACCGCCCACGACGGGAGGCAAATGGGAATCTCAAGTGCCTTTTTCACGTCTCTGTGCTTCGAAGCCAAGGCGCTGTTTCCCTTCCAAATGTACAGAGGGAAAGCCTAACTGAGCAAGAGCATTAATTCCAAAGGCATAGGGTGAAATCTGGCTGTAACCTGGTGATTACATATAAAATGTTTAAAAGGGGCCTCAGTAATACATCGCTGATGGCTGGGCCAGCTAA
This sequence comes from Candoia aspera, assembly GCF_035149785.1. Taxonomy (NCBI): domain Eukaryota; kingdom Metazoa; phylum Chordata; class Lepidosauria; order Squamata; family Candoiidae; genus Candoia; species Candoia aspera. The sequence continues at coordinate 7,538,887 of NC_086165.1, read as the reverse complement.
CGTTGGGGGGAGCTCACTTGCCTACCCCTAATCTATCCCATTCCAGCTGCCAGTGGATGTCCCTTCATCTAAATCTCTGAAGTTTTCCCTTTATCGTCAACGTCCAGTGAGACAGAACAGCCAGCTGAAATCCAGGTCTGTCTTCATCCAAGGGGAAGGTGGAGATACGAGAGAGAGGTCCCTGTTAAAAAAGGAGGGAATCCCTTATTGCTTCTTTTTCCCGGCCAGATGGGCTTTAATGATCCCTACAGCTTGGAAAAAGAACAAAAAAGACCGGTGGATTTCACTTCTGGCTCCTAGTTTTGGAAATCTGTCGTAGGCGCCCCTGCCTGCATCAGCGCCGCTTGGGGCGCTTGGATTGCTTAAGCCCGCAAATGCTGGGATCCTTTTCTCTTCTAGGTGGGAAGCGGCTCTTTGCATGCTGGGGGGCGTGGGTAGGAGGGTCGGGGAGGCAAAGAACAATGTTTAAACAGCGCCAAGCCGAACAATGGCATCGCATCGCCTCTCTATGCAGTTTCTACGCCTCGGCTGCCGCCTTGCAAACCCCGCCCAGCGGTGCCCAGATGTTTTCGCCCGCATTACGGGCTGCTTGCAAAAGGCCGGCGCGGAGGGGGCAGAAATCTCTCCACGTGGCTTTTCAAGGGTTAAACCAAACGAGCCAGCCTCCTAGAGAGGAAGGGAATTTGGGCAGGAAGGTGCGGGGAGGCTTCCCTTGCAAATGATCCTCCCGCCAAGGGCCCTTCCTGCTCCGCCTTTTCCAACGGGGGGGGGATGGGGGGAGTGGCCTTTTTCTGCTCGGAGCCTTGCATTGCAGACCCCCTCGGGGGGAATTGGGTGAGTTTGCAACCCCTCCACCGTGGCTTTGCAGAGAGGGGAGACACAGAGCTGCAGGGGAGATGGGGTGGGATACCCCCCAAGAGGGGAAATGGCCAGGCTCAAGTCCCCCCCCCCACTTACAGAGAAGGAAAACAAAAAGGGCAGGGCGGGATCTGCTGGCGGGGAGGCGTCTCTCCGTCCCCCTTCTCCGGTCCTGGCGCTTCTGCAAAGCCAAGGGGCCCTCAGCATCCAGGTATTGTTCGGCGGGAGAGGGAGCAATGCATGAAGGCAGGGGACCCCTTCTCTTCCCCTGCCACGCGTAGGGGGGGCGCCCCTTGCATAGGGCATTGCAGCCTCGCCCTCCAGCCATCCCCTCCCTGTTGTGCATTGGGTGAACCTCTTTAAATAGCAAATGTTCTGGTGAAGGTGAAAAACCAAAGAAGTAAAGTCTTTTTGATTGGGGGAGAGGAGTTTCCATTCTTTTTGCAGCTCTTCTGTCTAGGGCAGTGTTTCTCAACCTCAGCGGCTTGAAGATGGGTGGACTTCAACTCCCAGAATTCCCCAGCCAGCTAATTTTGGGAGTTGAAGTCCACCCATCTTCAAGCCGCCAAGGTTGAATTCAATATGATTTTGTGCACAGAACTGCAGATATGTTGGGTGAAGAGAAGAAAATAAGGGGAGGATGAATGCTTTCTTAAAGCAGGCCAGATGAGCTGCAGCAAATTCAAATAAACTGTAAAATGTCCTAAATGCAAATATTTTCAGGACTAGTTTGACTGAGATTATTTGCAGTTAGGATAGTTTGCCAAGGATCATGTGTAATAAAATACAGACAGACATCATTATATATAAGTTAATAAGGGCAGAGATTAATGTTTTAGTATATTCTAGGTACCAGTGATACTTTTTTTTTAAAGTACCTGTATATATTTGCAGATAAGCCCATCTGCAGATAAGCCAACCCTTGAATTTTTAAACAACATTTATTGATACAAAATACAGAAACAAATGAAGCCCTTCAGAATATACTGAAAAAACATACAAAATTTCAAGGGCTGGCTTATCTGAGAGCAGCATGCTTTTCATGGTATTTTGGTTAAAAATTTGAGGGTCAGCTTATCCACAAGTATATATGGTAATTGCAACGTTGCTGTTCTTTTATGCTTCTATATTTTTCTGTTTCACCATCTCCTGGATATATGTTATGTATTGTCAGCAAATTTATTTAAACTTTCCTTAAAATGCATTAAAAAGACCACTTGGAATCCTTGGAAATGAATGCCGTATGATCTACCGAACAAATAAATGAAAAGATAGAAATTGATGACAAAAGGGAGGCTAATTCAGCTGGGATTTCCTTTCATTCTCTGATTGCCACCCAACCTTAGCTGGGGAGAATAATTATTTTGCAATGACAGTGCATGCTCTTGGCTTTGCAGAACTTGGTAGCCATCACTGAGAGCCATCATTGCCCTTGGGACTGAAATTGGCGGCCTAGGAAGGCGGTCTGCCTGGTCAGGAGCAGTTCTGGGAGAACATCTCAGAGATGGATGAGCAAAATGCAGCTTGCCCAGAAGTCGGAAGGGGCCCTGAGACTGTCAAGTCTGGGAGCAGTGGGGAGAACTGGGGGCTGCGTCCAGAAGTATATCACCAGCGTTTCCGGCAGTTCCACTACCAGGATGCCAAGGGGCCCCGAGAGGTTTGCAAGAAGCTCCATGACCTTTGCCATCAGTGGCTCAGACCTGAACAACACACACAGAACCAGATTCTGGACATGCTCATCCTGGAGCAGTTCCTGGCTGTCATTCCCCCGGAGATGCAGAGGTGGGTTCGGGAGTGTGGAGCAGAGACCAGCTCTCAGGCTGTGGCCCTGGCTGAAATTTTCCTCTTGACTCAGGCAGAGGACAAGAAACAAGAAGAGCAGCAGGTAAAACTTTGGGTCCTGACCCAAAGGGATCTTCTCTAAATTGCTCAGCAATGGCTGGTTATCTTTCCGTGTGTGTGTGTGTGTGTTGGCGAGGGGTGGGGGTCCTAACCATTTCACCTCCTTCATTCTATGTCCTGGATCCTTTTCGCTGTTTCAGTTTGCAGAGTCGGGCTCCAATTTTCCCGAACCATTCAAGACATCCTCAGATGCCCGACAGAGTGCCCTGCGGAGGTGGATGAAACACGAAGGTGACGGAAGTTCCATCCTGCAAGGTTAGGATGAATCGGTTGCTTTTTCACTGGTTGTCTCTCTTCTGATGATCCTAGAAATCTACTTTTACAGGTCTTCCGAGGCGAAGATAGATCTCCAGTCGTTTCCCAGAGTTCAAAGATGGGCTTATTTTCACCATCAAGTATGTGCTTCTTTAGATGTTTTGATCTGCATCTCCCCATCATCCCTCAACATTGGCCCCATTGGTAAAGACTGTTGGAGTTCAGGAACAGGTAGCCCCCCGCTTTCTTTTTTTTACATACAAATAATCAGCACCTTGGGTGCAAGTGGGGAGATACGTCTTCATGGCAGATAAAATTATAGTAGCATTCCCCATCACGGATACCTTTTCATGCAGTACACAGTGTTTCTCAACCTTGGCAACTTGAAGATGTGCGGACTTCAACTCCCAAGATTTCCCAGCCAGCTAATGCTGCTGGGGAATTCTGGGAGTTGAAGTCCACACATCTTCAAGCTGCCAAGGTTGAGAAACACTGCAGTAGAGGATGAAGCAATAAAAATAACATCAAGCAGATATTTGCCAATGTGGTGCCTTCCAAATTCAATGGGGTACAATTCCCATCACTCCTAACCATATCAGGTGGAAGATAATAGGAACTGTAGCTCCAGACATTTGAAAACACTAGATGGAGGAAGATAGCATTCAGTAAATAGGCAGATTTATTTATTTGTTCATTTGCAGCCCCAGTAGAGAAGGACTGTGGCTTACTGTGCCTTCCTTTAGTCGGAACAAAAACAATATTAACAAATATCACCAAAGAGCAACTAACAACAGTTCCTCTACCACCACAAGTACGAAGAAGACTCTTTATTTAATTTATCAATCAAATTTATATAGCCTCCCATCTCACAAAAAGTGACTCTGTGAGGGGTACAACAACTAATCAATAAATATATAAAAACAGTCATTATTAAAATGTAAAAAACCACAAGGTACAAGAGAGGGGGCATGTTAACCGTGGAGATTATGGCCATCGGGGAACAATAAACATCCATGCACAGCACAAGATGGGGGCTCCCAAATTATACCAAATTCCTCCCCCGTTCTCTTAAAAAGCCAGATTTTTACAGCATTCCTAAAACAACAGAATACATGGGATAACAGCCCTGCACACTTAGACATGTCTTACCTTTGGTTCCTTCCAGGAGATGGAATGATGTCGGTAATACGTGCCCAGTCAACATCTCTTCTTTGTGGCGGAGGGGACACAACAGCTGTGCCACAGGTTCAGGTATGGAAAAGGGCTGTGGGTAGGCTGGCCATACATCCTGTTTTGAACGGGACAGACCCGTTTTTTTAACATTTCCAGACCGTCCCGTCATTTTAATATAAATGTCCATTTTGTCCAGTTTTCTTAAAAACCTTACTTAAAAATTTGAAAGTTCCCGTGAACCTGTCAGAATGCAGTCTGACTTTGAGTGGAAGGAGGGGGAGCTCAGCAGAAACAGCAGGAAAAAAGCCGCAGAGCTCAACCCGGGGGGAAACCTAAAAAGAGAAAAACAGGATCAGCTGATAGGCGGTGATCAAAGGTTGAGCCAATTGGCTCCTGCCTGGAAACAGCGGGAAGAAAAGAATGTAAAAGCACAGCCAGAGGAGGAACAGCTTGTTGGGGACAACCGTTCGCTAGACTCTCCAGCCCAGCCTTGCCTCTCACAAACGAAGGAATCCAAAGATTCCCAGCCCGAGAAAACTGGAGAAGTTCTTGCCTGCCGATCCAGCCCGTTGCCCAGCCCTGCCCCGTTTTGCCATCCCAATGTCCCGTTTTTGTCTCAAGGTCAGCCTAGCTGTGGGGGGCAGAGAGAATGGCAGACGGACTGCCTCTGTCCTTGCTCACCACCCTGCCTTTGAACAAACCTGTTGAAGGTGTGGGATAGGAAGGCCGTGTTTTGCTCTCTGCAGGGGTTTGGATCTGAATCATGATCGTCCACCCTGCCCCTGGAGTAGCCATTTGAGTTGTGCTGGGGACTCAACTTTCTGTCATCTTCTTTCCAGGGCACGGTGACTACTGAGGATGTGGCTGTCCAGGTCACCGAGAAAGATGGGGTCCTGCCCGATCCTGACCAGAAAGGTTTCCACAAGCAAGCTGTGGAGCAAGACTGTGGGCTAATGGCTGCTTTTGGTAAGCCCCCTTCTTTCTCCCATTACAAAATGGTCCTGTTTTTACCAGAATGGAAGGCAATCCTGGATTTAAGATGACCTCCCCAAAAAGGAAGATGCAGCCAAATAAAAGAAAAAAGCATCCGCGCTCATTTCCCACTACCGTGGTCTTTGCAAATGTAGTAATTCTCCCATTTTAAAAGTATTGGTGGAAAATCAAGTCTTTCTGTGAATGAATAATAAGCTGAGTACAGATAGTCCTTGACTTATGACCACAATCAGGACTGGAATTTCCACTGTAAGTCATTGTGGTCACAAGTCAAGTCACCAGTGACTGGACCTGATTTTACAACCATTTTTACAGCAGTTGTTAAGCAAATCCAGCTTCCCCACTGGGTGTTTTTTGCTGGAAAATGGCCAAAAAAATCACAAAATGGGGCCCTGGGATGCTGCGACTGGTTGTAAATGCAAGCTGGTTGCCAAGCACCTGAAGTGCGATCATGTGACCACAGGGGTGTGCGCGATGTTTTGCAATGCTCGGAAGTGCTTTACAGACTGTAAAGCACCCATTCCGAGGACCATCGTTAAATGAACAGTTGTAAGTTGAGGACTACCTTCATATGTTTTGTCTTTTATTCTGGTTTTTTGGCTGCTGCTTCTCCCCCTCCTCCTCCTTTTCCTCATCTTCTTTTCTGGTCCAGCAAACTTTATCGATCTGTATACGTTGCTGCATCTTACCTTTCCTTCAGAAAATCTGAGGAAGGGGAATAACAGTTCTCTTCTATCCAAGTCAGATAATACCGCTTGGGTTAACTGGCTTTGCTTAGTGCCTCCATTTCCCCAAAAGGCTTTTACCGGCTTCCTGTGTTCACTGCAGAAGGCGACAAGTGGGCAGCTGAGAGGAAAGCAGAGCCGCCTGGGGGTCTGCCAGAAGGAGACGGCATTAAGAAGAGGGAGAAACAGAGGAGGAAATCTGTGCCAAACCGGAAAAGGATGATGGAGCTGAATGAGTCCTCTGCTTCCCAGAGCAGTGACTTCCATCAAAATGCAGTCCAAGAGAAAATAGAGAAAATAAACAGTAAGTGCCAGATGCTGGGTCATTCCTTATTTAAATCTAGTTTTTAAAGAACGCTTAAAATTCCTTTGGGGAGAAAGCATATACATGTTTAGAGTGTGGAAGAAGTTCCCCTTAATGTTCTGGTTTTACTGAGCAAGGAATGCCAGGTAGTCCTTGACTTACTGCCACAATTGGGACCGGAACTTCTGTCACTAAGCAATGCAGTCGTTAAGTGAGTCGCACCCGATTTTACAACCTTTTGGCCATGATCATTAAGTGAATCACGCAGTCATTAAGTGAATTGTGTGGTTCCCAGTTGATTTTGCTTGTCGGGAGCTGGCTGGGAAGGTTGCAAATGGTGGTCACGTGATCCCAGGATGCTGCAACTGTTGTAAATACATGCCAGTTGTCAAGTGCCCAAATTTTGATCATGTGACCGTGAGGACAGTGTGACGGTTGTAAGTGCGAGGACTGGCCTTAAGTCACTTTTTTCAGCGCTCTTGTAACTTTGAACGGTCGTTAAATGAATGGTTGTAAGTCGAGAACTACCTGTAGATGGGCCGGGGGGGTTAAAAAGGCAAGATGGTAGCTGTCCCGTTATGAATTTAAACCGGGTCCTTTTTTTTTACACATGCTTGGCTTCTGGGTGGGGAAGATGGCAGCCTAAGATATCTCTGAAGAAGCATGGCTGGCTGGGGAATTCTGGGAGTTGAAATCCACCCATCTTAAAGTTGCCAAGGTTGAGAAACACTGCCCTAAACGATGATGTCACTTACTTGAATTTCCTTGGGGTTTCTTGAATGCAGGTAGTTGTCATGTATTGATAAACTGTAGTTAAGCACATTTGGTTTTTAGGTAACCTGACTAGGATAATGCAAGGGATTCACGAGCTGGCTGTCCAGGTGTTGCCAAAATGCAGCTCCCAACAGGCCTCATTATTGACAGGCTGTTCGGAGTACTGGGGGTCGCAGTCCTCGGCCATGGCTGTATCTTGTGCATTGTGCAAAGTCTTGTCTGCTTGTGGATTCTAATTTTTAAAAATCTTTTAAAAAGATCTTTGGCGATGGACTATCATCGAGTTTTATTCTTCATCTTATTTCTAGTTGCTAAAATAAGCGAGCCGGCCCGCAAACGACAAAGGACGTATCTGTTCCATAAAGAATGGGAAGAACGGTACTGCTTTATGGATGTGAATGGCAAATCGGTGTGCTTAATCTGCTCATCCACAGTTGCGGTTGCAAAGAAGCACAACGTCCAGAGGCATTTTGAGAGAAACCACGGAGCTTTTGCCAAAAACTACCCACTCGATTCCGAGCTTCGAAAAATGAAGGTGAAAGAAATGAAATCTAAATTCGCGTCCCAGCTGACGGTCTACACAAAGCCCGTGGTGCAGTCCAAGAACACCACAATTGCCTCTTTTAAAATTGCCAGCTTGCTGGTTAAAAGAAACAAACCTTTTGAGGATGGAGAGCTGTTGAAAGAGGTGTTTCTGACAGCGGCCGACTCGGTTTTTGAAGGTTTTTCCAATAAAAAAGAAATCATGACTGCAATACAAAAGCTTCAGCTATCTGGGAATACCGTTTCTAGAAGGATCCAGTCCATTTCAAACGATCTGGAGTATCAGTTGCAAAGCGATCTGCAGAAATGCCTCTGGTTTTCTCTTCAGCTGGATGAGTCCACCGACATAACAGACACTTCCCAGTTGGCCATGATTGTGAGGCTCGTCTTTAGTGACCTTGCTGTGAAGGAAGAGCTGCTCAAAATACTGTCTCTGAAAGGAAAAACGAGAGGTGAGGATATATTCCTGACTTTCAAAAACTATGCGACTGAAATAAATCTCCCTCTTCATAAACTTTCTTCCATCACTACAGATGGGGCTCCAGCAATGGTGGGCAGCATGGATGGGTTCATAGCTCACTGCCAGAAAGATGACTCTTTTCCAAAGTTTATTTCCTATCACTGCATTATCCATCAAGAGGCATTATGTGCCAAAGTGCTCCAGTTTAAACACGTCATGGACGTTGTTACAAAAATAATAAACTCTATTCGAGCCGTCTCCTTGCAGCATCGGCTCTTTAAAGCCCTCCTGAAAGATGTCGATGCTGAATACGGGGACCTGATCTTGCACACGGAAGTTAGATGGCTTAGTAAAGGGAAGGTTCTTGCCAGGTTTTTAACCCTGAGGGATGAAATAAAGGCCTTTTTAAAAACGAAAGATCAGTATGTGGAGCAACTTGATGATAGATTTTGGTTGGTAGATTTAGCCTTCCTTGCTGACTTGATGCAAGAACTGAACAGCTTGAATATTGAACTTCATCGAAATGATAAGCATATTTCTGGAATGATCTCTTCAGTCCACTCATTCAAAGGCAAACTGAGATTGTGGAAGTCCCATTTGCAAGTGAAATCTCTTCTTCCCTTCCCTTCCATGAAGCAAGTGGTCGGGGACAGCGATTTCAACAATGCACCGTTTGTGGGCTACCTTGAGACCTTAGAGGAGCAATTTCATGCACGCTTCCAGCAGTTCACAAGCATTGAGCCTGTGGTGACCTTCTTTGAAAATCCATTCAGTTCAATCGATGTCGCGGAGACAGCCGTGGCCATAGGGGAGCTGTGCCAGGCCATGGTAGATGAGGTGGAGATGGAGATTGTGGGCCTTCAGAATGATATCATTTTGAAATCTAACTCAAGTCATGCCAACTTTTGGAACCTGGTGGACGCCCAAAAATTCCCTTTGTTGAGGAAGACGGCTGCAAAGATAAAGTCTTACTTTGGCTCAACGTACCAGTGCGAGTCAGTCTTCTCGACAAGGAGATTTATCAAGTCAAAGAACAGAACACGGATGACTGACAAACACCTGGATGACTGTTTGCGAGTGGCAATCTCTTCCTACACGCCCAATTACAACAGGCTGGCCGACGGCATGCAGTGTCAAGCCTCTCACTAGTCTGGAGCTGTGTTGTAAGACTTAGGCAAAACGTGGCAGTTTTGCACAAATCATTAGCTTCTTTAGAGGAGACTTCACTTTGCCAAGTTTCTATTTTCTATTCTGTGTTCCATAAAAGTGTAGAGATATTAGGCTTAAATATATAACAATTTATTTGTAACTGTGAATATGATTATGTACTGGTAGTCTAGGAATAATGTTGAGTTATGCTCCCCCCTGCCCTCTCTACTATGCAAAAAAATAAATGCTCTTTTATATGTGGAATCCTCTGTTACCACCATTGTGTTGTGACGGGACCATCTCTGTACTCAAGGATCACATTTAATATGTTGGACTGAAGGCTGCAAAGTAGGTAGGTCACATCACATGTAGACGAGGCTGCACTGGGGAGCCCTGCTTTGAAAACTTGCTTTTTCAAACTAATGTGTCTATTTCAGTGCTTATAATACAGTTTTAATGGCTTTCCCCTCTCCGAATCCTAGGAACTTTGCTGTTCTCAACAATTATGAACAGATTTTAAGTGCCACAGGTTGCCCTCAATGGCATAGGGCATGGAAACTCCTTACAGCTTTAATAAGCAACATTAAATACTTTACATAAGAGAAATGTGTGAAAATGTGGAATAGGAAAGAATTTCTTGCTGCATATCTCAGTTTATCCAAATATTTGCAGGAGTGAAACCATATAAATATTATTCAAAGACAACTGTATTAAGTTGTGGTTACAAAAAATCAGGAGAAGTCTAGTAGCACTTTTTCTGACTGATTTTTATTTTAAAAAATTAAGAAAAATTGTTAGCTCTTTTCTTATAAATGGTAGGAGTGCAGAAAATAGGCATTTTATATCTCTGCTTAATATCCATAGAAGGTATATAGTATAAATGCCATACAACTAGTATTACTCAGGTGCTGAGATATTAAGCTTAGATTAGTACAGAGGTCACCACTCTTTCCCCACATTACTACCAGCCAGCCGGGTCTCTGAAGATGACCGAAGTTCTCCACTTCATATGGAGGCCAGTAGATAAGAGGAAGAAGTCTCCTGAGAATCTAACTAAAAATGGCAAATCTTCCTATCTCTCACAAAGTAAATAAACTCCACATCATGAGGATCTATGTTAGATGGGTATTCTCATACCACCCCTCCATAGTGAAAGCTCATGGTTTTTGTATCTTGTCCAGATAAAAGCAAAGCATCTGCTTGTAACATCAGCAATAAAAGATGTTTGGTGAATTGCACCATACAGGTATGTTTACTGGCAAAACCAACTATATCACAAACGTAAAGTGAGGCTACCTGCTTGCTTTGTACATCTTAACAAAGGCATGGGTTTGCTTCTGTTTTCTGTATACAATATTCAGCATTAAACTTTTCCAGAAGAGAATTCAGGTGTTTAGAGAATAAGGGTATTCATAGGAGCCAGAAGTTGGTATAGCAGCTTCTCTCTAAGGCAAGCGCAGAATTTAATAGGTTGCCTCAAAAAACAAGACCACCACCCTATTTTGAAACCACGCGAGGTCATTGCTACAGGTACAAGCCAGCAACCACAGTCCCTGTACCATGATTCTAACTCTTAGCTGGTCAAGCAAGATACATTCACAAAAACAAATGGGTTTCACAGTCTTCAGAGAGCTCCCTACCATATCTGCTGAGGAACCCCTTTTTGATGGTATATTTTTCAGGGCACACGGTTTATTCATGGGATTTTCGTCCTCACTGCCCTTTATTAATTGACCTTCCACACCAAATGCTCCCTAAATTCCATCTGGGACAACTGATCACTGATAAAAGTTGGAAGTGGGAGGAAAGCTCTTGGGTGAGTTGCCTCTGTATATCTGTTGAGGAACCATGGATAAATCCTCTAGAGCCAGATTTCCTGCAGTTGCTCTGATATCTTCCAAATGGCTGAGAAGAATGTAATGGTACTTTGGAACAACCATGGGAGATCTGAAGGCAAGCAAAAGGTTATATGAGATTCCAGGATTCTCACACAGAACATGGCTAAGCCAAAGTGGGTTTTTTGTTAGTGGGTTGATGTGTTGTATGACTCCAGCCACTTGTAGCTTACTTAATAAAACAACCTTAAGCAAACCATAGTTTAGCGTGTTGTGAATGCAGTCTTTGTCTCTCCTGTTTCATACTCATCTAGTGTAGCACAGAGATTTAGGGTGGCAGCCCATTCCCCTTGCTGTTATTCTTTATGGTTTTCTTTTAAAAATATATAACTTTATTAAGAATTTTAACTACAATAATAAAAATAAATACAAACTAAACCTAAAGAAAGAAGGGAATGGAAAGAAAATAAAAATGCGGGGAAAAAGAAAAAGGAAGAAGAAAAATAAAATGAAAAATTAAGTGACTTCCAACCTTCATCACAAATATAAACAGTTTTAATAACTCTTCACTCCCTATAAGGTTAAACAAATATCTCTTAATTCCATATCCCATCCCTTATCTAAATCCATAAAATACCAACTTTTCAATCCTGGTGTCAGCAAATGTCCATAAAGGGTTGCTAGAACATTGCAACAAAATGTCTAATTTTAACCTTGGTCAAACCAACCAACTTTATATTCCTTCCTTTTACTTCTAGCAGTCTTAATCTTTAATTCAAGCAAATATTGTCATGGGATTTGATTTCTTCTTTATCCCATACACTGATTTCTTCAAGGCTTTAACAAGCCTCTTTTGTAGAACCAATGATAAAACCTTTTTCCAGGTCATTCTTTTGGTTTATCATTTGTATTTCCCTTTTAATTTTTAAACCTTCAGCCAGTTTCATTGTATATCCAGTAAAGCATCATTTTCCAACCAATTATCTTGGCCTTCAATCATTACTCTAATAGCTTTAGAATAGTTACAGGCAATTTCCAAAAGTGTTTAGAAAGTGAGGTTTGTCCTGTTTGTCCAGGGTTGAAAAAAAATCAGAGGTCTGGTAACACTTTTTCTGGCTAAAAAATTATTAACTTTATTATAACGAGTTAGTCAGAAAAGATGTGACCAGATTCCTGATGTTTTTTGCAATAACTGAAAATCTCTGCTGAAGAAGTTGAAAATGTGACTTTAGGTCACTGTTTTTCCACCCAGGGAACTTTAAGATGGGTGGGCTTCAACTCCCAGAATTCCCCAGCCAGCTGATGGGGGTGGGGGATGAACACTATTTTAGGGCTTTCCTTTGTCTCTGCCTCTTTATGCCATTGGGGAAGTACTGTCCTTGCTTGCAGAAAAAGGGGCCTAATCTTTCTCTTGCAAAACCAATGAGTTTTGAAGTCCCACCAGACGAGAAACATCAGAGCATCCAGAAGACAGCAGAAGGTTACCCATGCAACCCTCCTGGCCTTAGGAGGGCTCTGGCGGCATGGTCTCAAAGGGGTTAAATCGAAGGGCGCCTTAATTCCTAGAGAGGACTGGAATTGGGGACGGATAAAAAAAGAGAACGTGTTCCCTCCGGCAAATCTTCCCCTCCACTCCGCTTCCCACAGAAGAAAGGGGCCGCCCGCTGCTGCAGGACCGACTCGGACTCTGGTGAGCCCCCGACGCCTTTGGGCGGAAGGGCGGCCTGGGGCTGCAGCGGAGGGTCGCGGGGGACGCGGCACGGGCCGCCGGGGGAGACGCCCAGGCTGAGGCCCCTGCGGGGAACGGGGGCAGATGGGCGGCTGGGCTGTGCCTGCTGTCGGGGTGGCGACGATGCGCCTGGAGCCCCTCCAAGCGCCCGGGCACCGAGGCAGCCACCATGCTGCGAAGCCGCCCCGTTCTTGCGTGCGGCCTGGGAGGGCCGAGGGTAGCCCCCCCCCCTTATTGGGCCCCCCAAAAGCCTCTTCTCCGTGGCTGCCGGCTGGAAGGACCCACCCCGAGTGTCATTCGCTTTTGAACTCCCGCTGCAGGGTCCCCGCGGCCTGGACGAGGCGTGTCCCGGCTTTGCAGAAGGTTGCTCCAGCGCCCGCGAGGCCCGCCCGGCAGACCGGAGCCGCGACGGTGTGATCTTGTTGGCAGCTTCGCGGAGCCCAGATGAGACATGGAGGAGCCCGTCCCCGCTGGTGGTGGCGGAGGAAGGGGCCCTGAAGCCACGCCAGGGGAGATCGCTGGGCAGTCCCGGGAGAGAAGCAGGCAGAAGGTCCCGGGGAAGGATGCGCCCGGCTCTGATGCGCAGTGCCGGCTCTTCCGCCAGTTCCAGTTTCGTGCGGTCGAGGGCCCCCGGGAGATCTGCAGCCAACTTTACCATCTTTGCTGTCAGTGGCTGAAGCCAGAGCAGCACACCCAGATGCTGGATTTGGTAATCCTGAAGCAGCTCCTGACTGTCCTGCCCCCCCGGTCGTTGAGAGCTGGATCTGGGAATGTGGAGCAGAGAGCAGTTCTCAGGCTGTAGCTCTGGCAGAAGGTCTTCTCTTGAGCCAGGCAGAGGATCAGGAGGAGAAAGGCCAGCAGGTGAGAACTTCATCCAGTTGATCCAAAAAAGTAGGACAAGATATGCTAAAACTCTTGATGCACTGCCTCTACTCCTTTTGTGCATTTTCAGGGACGGGATGTTTTTAGAGGACTTGCCGCTGATTTCCCTGAGATACTGAAAGCTCCATCAGAAACAAGTCCAAGAGATGTACAGATGTGGATAACCCAGGAAAGTGACATAGCTCCTGCTCCGCAGAGTAAGGATTTGTTGTTGTTTATTTGTTTAGTCGCTTCCGACTCTTCGTGACTTCATGGACCAGCCCACGCCAGAGCTGGGAAGAGCTTCCCTGTGAGATTAAACCTTATGTATCATCAGAGAAGTCACACACATGGAAATGAAACATGGGAAGAACAACCATTAATGAACCTTAAAGGATCCAGACAAGGCCCCAGCCCTATAAATGTCTGGAGTGTGGGAAGAGTTCCTGTCAGAAGACTGATCTGAGTTGCCATCAAAGTAATTACATTATGGAGGAATTGCATAAATGCTCGGAAGGTTAAAAAAAGGTTTACCTATAGAATAGCCATTAACAGACCTCAAAGAACTCACACAGAAGATAAGCCATATCCACATGGGGAAGCCTTCCTGGTAAGGTCAAAGCTCATGAGCTGCCAGAGAGCAGTTTTATATGCCTGGAGTGTGGAAAGAACCTCATTCAGAAGGCCCATCCTCTGGCTCACAAAAAAATCCACACCTGGGAAGAACCAGAACTAGGCTAATAGTGTGAGAAAAGCTTGAATCACAAAACAAAACATTTGAAGTGACATACAACAAATGGGTGTGGTGCTGGTGGAAAACTGACTGCTTTTCTATCTCAAGAAGCAAAATCAGCCTCAGTTTTCAACTTTCCAATTCCCATTTTGAAAAGTGGGAAGACAGAATTAGCATAGTTGGGAGAGGGTTTCCCCCCTCCCCCCAATATTGGAATGAACAAATTTAGATCTCTTTGTTTCTATTCTTTTGTTAAGGAATAAAAAAGGTGACTGTTGGTCTAATAATTAATATGGACACCATTTTAATTAGGACAAATTCTTGATTCAGTCTAAAAACAATTTTAATACAGTATTAAAAACAGGCTTTTTTTAATGCATGCTTTAGACAAAGGATTATAGGGTATGGTTGTTGGATGTTTTGGATATTTGTAGTGTTAAGCTTCAATCTGACATTTTTTTCCCTCAAATGCAGTGAAGCTATTTTAGTTTGCCTAACCATTCCAATAAACTATGGCTTAGTTTGCTTTGTTAACCATGCCAGTGTTAATACAGCCTCTTTATGCTCTACTATATGCTATATTATATAGTGTATACACTATATATTCTATAGAATTAAATTGGAGTGAAGAGGAGAAGGAGCTAAAGATTTCCTTCATGTGGCAGCTTCATTCATGCCAAACACCAGAAGAGCTGCAGCAATTCTCGGGTGAAAAATTACTCCATTTAATACCAAGTCCCATTTCTTTTTAATGTCAGGGCAAAACTAGTCTAGTATCACTTAGGATGCTGAAAGGAAGGAAATACACCTCTAGGTGGCGCCACAGCCATGTTTAAATTTTTTTCTAAAATCAGAGTCTATAGAAGGAAAAAAAAGGGACAGAAATGCTGCTCAGCCTACTGTAGTTTACTTGTCCAAATCTCTGTGTGGCATCTTGGCCTTGCACATGAATCCTTAAGAGTTTCTGCCAGTAGTCGGTGTTGAAAGGTTTAGTGTTTTGCTTTGGAGATGAAGCAAAGTTTGATCATAAGTAATGGATTAAGAGAACACAGCAGACCACGTTTTGGGGACTTTTTCTGAGGCTGGAAGTGAGAATTACCTTCCTTTAAGCTGGTTAGCAGTTGTAGCCCAATGTCACATAGCCCTGGTTTGTGCAACACACAAAGCCCTTAAGTGGTTTGTTTCATTTTGGTTCAGTGTTGTGCCACTCCAGCCTGCTGTGGTCTAGTTGAGTAAACCATGGCTTGGTAAAACCAAAGAGGAAAGGTCTAGCTTTCATTTATGCTACCTATTCTTTTAGAGATAACCAGAGCTAAAATATAGCATACGAATGAGGGACCAGTACCTCTCTGATGCTAAACCACAATTCCAGCATGGATAATAGCAGGGAACACTGCAAGTTGCAAGACAGCATCTGGAGAGTAGCAGGTCCTAGCCAAAAGTTTGTATTTCAGTATTATACATTATCCAATCTAGCTACTCTTTTCTTGTATGAAGCAGGTTATAATACCCGAATTTAGGATAGGATCTGTTCTTTTTTAGCCAGCTGTATGTGCACTTGCTTATAAATTCGGAGGGAAGTGTGCATTTTTTCTAGGACAGCAACTGCTGCTATGACCTACTTTGATGTTGAGGGATACATATGCACAACACATATGCAAGAATTCTATGCAAGCACAGGGGGGCTGAATTATTTATGTTCAGTCCGTGTTAATGCAGGATTAAAAGAATCTCCTCTATAATTCAAAGGGCATGGTGGTCCCACACGTGGCTCTAGTGCTCTCCAGGGGCCATTTATGCCTAGGTGAGCAGAACTGAGGAACTTGGCTGGTTTGACAAGACAGCAAAGGCAAAGTGGGAATGGCTCAAAATCAATGTAGAGACTAAACAGGGACCAATGAAGAAACAGGAGGATCGCGGGCATTGAAAGATGGTGGGTTGGTAGCAGGAAGGAGGTGTTCTAAAGAGAAGAACCGCAGACTTAATGGTAAAACTTAGGCCTTGCATACAAAAAGGTCATCCAGTTAAGATGATTAGATAGCAAATGATAAGTCCTCTGCAGAACAGACAGAATTAGGCGAAAGGGGCCAATAGTTTTTAACCAAATAGTAGTTGCCTCCTGTGTAGGAAAGGATTGAAACTTAAAGGGGATTGTCAGAACACCCAGTCCTGCCCTTTTAGCAAAGAGCTGGAAAAATATTCTTCTCAAGCAGAAGGAATCTGCTTGTTAATTGATGTAGATAGCAGTAAGCAAAACTGACCAATAATATGCTTAGGAAAGAATATATGAAAACCTCCCTCAAGAACGTGGCCCAAAGTTGAGCTGACTTCTTCAGACTCTTTATTTTACAGCAGTGGTGGAACATATGGGACCTTTGTGTTGTATTGGTAGTAATTTTTTTTTATGGCTGTCTCTACTTCTGCACAATCCTTTGACTCATCATGCCTAACTACCATGGAGTTTGGTTGGATTTCGTTAGTGTGTTGTGCATGACTCAGCCACTCTGACTGTAAATGCTTCAGACACACTGGGTAAAAGTTAAAAGCTGCTGTCAGCCCATGAGGATTTTTTCTGCTTCCAACCCCAATTCAAGGTCATGCAACCCTGGAATGGCAAGATAGGGAAGCGGTTCCTGTTTGTTGGTCTACAGACTCTGGATATCTTCTTCCCAGAAAAGAGTCTGTTTTTCAGATAGCTCAAGCTTTTGGTTCCAACTACCGCCTTTAGAACAATGCTTTGCTCTGTCTTGTCTCTTTGTCTGGGGTGAACACCCAAAAGTCTTAAGAGGAGAAGCAGGGGGAGGCCACCACTTCAAATGGTTGGTTTAGTGCCACGGGATCATTTGTGAAGTATGCACAGAGTCCCTTGTTCCCACAACATGCCAAGTTACAGGAACAGGTTAATGAGAATAGCCTCTGCCCTGCATGGTTCTAACAGGTAACTAAGAAGGCTCATCCAAGGCTTAGTATGTCATCTGGAGTGGTTAACACTTTAGATTGGGGAAAACCACCTTCATTTGGAACTTGGGGAAACCACTCCATGTTCCAGGGACAGCCTCCAGCTCTGACCGGTTAACACAGTCGGGGCAAGATGGCATAAAACCCAAGTAAACCCTTACTTGTGGTTTACCATGTGGAAATACAGCTGCGACAGATGAAACTATAAAAGTATAAAGCAGCCCAGTTTAAGCTGAAAGGGGCATTTGAAAAGTCAATAGGAGGTACATGACCATCCACCTTGGAACCTTTCCATAAGGTGAAGACGATAGAGCTCTTTTGTAGGGTTTTTCGACACTTAATTGTGGCTACTATTAAGTGGAGGTTGGTACCAGGGTTTCATTTGGATTATTTTTCTTCACTATTTTTACTGAATTCATTTGATTTTTTTTATTGGATTACAAACGGACAAGAATCAAAATGATTACAGAGGTGTATAAATACAAAATTTTTTTGTTCTAATAATTTCCTTTGCCCTTTACTGCAAACTTCCCAATTGTAACGTACACCTCCCCTTTGTTCACAACATCC
Organism: Candoia aspera; assembly: GCF_035149785.1. Classification (NCBI taxonomy): domain Eukaryota; kingdom Metazoa; phylum Chordata; class Lepidosauria; order Squamata; family Candoiidae; genus Candoia; species Candoia aspera. Next base: position 7,521,065 of record NC_086165.1, on the reverse strand, counting down.
CACTGCTAGGAAGTGCCTTGACTACAGCAACAAAGCAGCTTCCTTCGCAGTCATGAAAATGCCGGTTGGCTGAGCAATTGTTTCAACTTGACTAAAAGTTATCATTTATTCATCAAACATTGCTTGCTTTGGATGACTACGGTCAAACTTGCCTGCTTAATGGAGCAGGTGCATCCATACAGTCCAAGTCCCAGCAGACAAAGAGGAAAGGCAATCTATATCAGGGCAAAATACTCTGGAAACAAGAACAGGCTGCCCCCCCTTTTTTTTAATCATACTAAGCTGGATTAAAATAGGATGATCAAATGACTACATTCCAGGGCGAAAACTGGAAAAAGATCCATCTATCACATTAAGCCATATCTTATGGAGTCCTACATTTTGTTTAAACCTTAGATACACTGATGTATGTTTGCAGAACTGAAGTCTCCTAAGAGCACTTGATGAAAGTTTGTGAAAAAATATTCAACATCCAAGTTTACTAGCTCGATTAACTCAGCCCCATTGACATGTTTGACCTTCAGAGAACTGCAAAGTGCTCAAGATAGGACTCAGCTTTGCCTATTGGAGACTTGTTTTTTTTTGTTTGATACTTGAATTTTAATTTGGTAGGAACAGATGTTAAAGTAACAAGCATGTAGCTTACTGGATCCCTTAATTTAAAATGGGAAAGCTGCCAATATAACACCAATTTACTAGCATAAAGGCTCATCTTATATCTTGTAGATCTTGTAGATTTTTATTATATATTTAAGCAATTGTATATCTGAACTTTTAAACACTTTCAGATGGACAAATCCCAACACAGCGAATTTGATAATTTCCCCAATAACAGCAACAATTAGATTCTGAGTCTTAACTACATCACCTGTTTACATCTACACAGTGAAGGCAAGTGCAAATAATTGTTTTTCCTCTTTCAGCAACATTACCATTTCTTCTATTATGACATCCTGAACTTGTTTTCTAATAGCATAAAAATCTTTGTTTTATGCTTCAGATTAATATATTTAACTATCAGATTTTTTTTTTTTGGCACATCTTATCTGCTTCTTTCTGGAAAGTTAATGCTTTGTTCACTTCATTTGAGTAAGCTATCAATGTTCTGTAGGAAATTGGCCTTGCTTTGGGTAGCTTCCTTGACTCTGCCAGTTAATTATGCTGGCCTGTTCAGTGTTTCAGCCCCCAACCCCTCTGGTCTATAACATACCACCTGGCTGAGCTTCTACTGTAGCTGTTTTTAAGAATCACCCAATGTTCTGGAGAGATTTGACCCTTATGATTTTTCTTTTAAAGCTAGCCAGTCCTCATTTAGAAGTTTCTCTTTTTGAAATAAGTGCGTTGGCCTTCATGGCAATCTAGTTTATGTTGAATTTAACAGCACGGTAACCATTTCTAATTCCAATTGTCTCTCCCCAAATCCTGGGTACCATTTAGGATGTGAAGACGTGAAGGTCATAAATAGAATGGCAATTTGCAGCTGAAATTAACATCACAAAACCTCTTCTTGATTGCATCTTGATGTCATTATCCATTTCAAAATCCCCTAGAGATTTTGGTTGGGAAGGCAAGAAAGATGCATTTCCACTATAAAGATTACTTCAGGGTGTGGTATCTCCAGTTATGATTCTGTGGAAGCCACCTACTTGAAATTTGATTATATGCTTCTTCAGGGACAATTACTATTGTAGTAATCTCTTTCCTAATTTTACCAGTAAATGTATCTCACTGGATCTCTTCTGTCCTTGAGGTTTTTGGTAGGTCTTTAAAGCCAGTGTGGTATAGTGGTTAGATGGGATTGAAATCTAATAATGAGCACACACTATCTTGACTTCTAAGATCAACATTTTTCCAAATGTCCTGAGTGTTTGCATTCTCCTCTTCGATGGTATTTATAATCTCCAAGAAGACTAGTCTTAAACAATGGTGAAGATGCATGTTCAACCACAGACAAATGCAGCCCTCTCCCCCATCTCATTTTTCCAGGTAAGGTTAACTGATGAACTCTGTGAGCAAAGAATGAATAATGTACAAAAACTCCTCCACACAACAAAGAATCACACACCACTGAGTACAATTCATATATTATCCAGTTTCACATTCTCAAAGGATATAGCAACTTATTCAACAATCTTAATACAAGCGAGACAGCCATGGTTCAATATAATACTTAAAGGACTTCCAAATACCAAGCAATAAAATATCAACAAAAAAAAAATTGTGCAATTTCTTGTTACTATGCCTGACTGAATCAGTTACAGAAAAAAAGTCTTTCTCTTCAAGCTTTTAACTAAACATTAAACTTATCTTACAGATTACAGTTATTTTTCTCTTTAATAATTAATTGCACAAAAACGACACAAAATCTTCTTATGATGCATAAATATTTCCTTATTACACATGGTACAAAAATACTCGTACAACTTTGTTCGGTATTCCCATAAGGATTGCTGATTTGGCAAGACTGGATTCTCTCCAATCAGAGGGATGTGGGAAAAAAGGTGAAATATTTTACAGCTGTTCTATATATAGAAGTCTGACAGAAAAACAATAACATAAAAACAACCCTGACTTAAACTGGGGAAGGGCAAATGGACCAGAAACCCAGTGCACTGTACTTTTGAGAAGAAACTTTTTTATTTCAAATTCTAGTCAAGGCTGAACATGGGAAAGGAACCCCAGGGGAGTAGGAAGAGGAGAAGAGGAAGAGAAAGACGACAGGAAAAAAAAAAAGTAGACAGTGTTTTTCAGAAGCCAAGTCTTGACAGAAGCAAGATGAAAAAGTTTAGTGATCAATAGTTAATCCAAGATCTACTGCTATGGTTACACAAATGCTAGACCAAAAACAAGTTTTGCACACTCACACACCCCACCAAGTTAAAGTGTTCTAAATTCATGCCAGAAAACATGCAAAACCGATTGTCTTTTGCTTCCTTCAGCAGAACTGCATAAACAACGTTCAGGATAAGAAAAGCCTGGATATTGCACTGTACACAGCTAGCCACATTTAGTGCCAGCATCCCAGCTGGGAACACACACCCACACACACCCACACCAAATGGGTCTACCAACAAGGTTGGGTTTCTCCTGAAAAGACTCAGCAGGAGGAGAAACTCAGCAACAGGAAGGTGGTGGGGCTTAGCAGATCGGGCGGGGGGGAATTGGGGAAAGGGGAGAACGCAGCCATGACACTGGGGAAGAGATGGAGCAGGTCACCTTCACAGTTTTGGAGGGGGAAATCTACAGCTTCATCCATAAGAGGGACAAGTTACTGGAGTTGGGCACTTTGACGGTGTCCACAGAAAAGGCGGAGAGAAGGTTCCCAGAGACTCCTTCATCCTTCATGCATCACTCCATGGAGAGACAAGAGGGGAAATGGTGGGCCAGGAAGCAGCTCTTGGGAAAAGCAACAGAACACATTATGAAGGCTAACTCCATACATACTGTACATCTTTTAACATAGCCCCACCATCATGCAGGGAGGACAGCATCGACCTCCAGCTTCCCAGACCCTTGTCAAGCCAGGCAGCACTATCTCCTCGCCTTTCCCTGGCTGAAAAAGACCCTACTAGAGAAGATAATGTCTTCTCCACCCACGCCCAGAACTCCCATATGCATCACAACCCAATACTCACTAAAACTAACAGAACTGACGGGACTTCCATCCTTGTTGGGTAGCGTCAGAAGGAGGGTACCAGCGCATCTGGAAGAGAACAATGAGGTGTGATATGGGAGGAGTTAAGATGGAGAACCAAGAACAGGCAGAAATACTCTGCCTGGGATACATCGGTCCCCATTGCTCAACAGTGCTCAAGATCCTCCAGAAATTAACTATCAACCCTTTGCTTATATAGCTGTCATACTAGCCAGTAGTTCTTTGGGATCTCCTTGTCCCTAACCATACACTGAGTTTCTTCACATCTCAAAGGCTAGACTAGTTATAAGGAGACAGTTTTTAAGGCCTTGAAATCAGCTGTGAAGGAGCTCCAAAGTTGAAGACATGGCAGCTGCATCATACTGTGTCATTAATGGTCACTCAAGGCCTCTAGTCTTCTACTCCCAACTCCCCTTATCACATCCAGTTCGTACACTACCTATTATTCCCCATACAGGCTATTCAAGCACACTGCTTGCCATCTTTTCCTCTGCACCCTCTCCCACTAGGTTCAAGCCTGCTGGGCCTAAACCCCACCCATTCTTCATAAGCACATTTGCAGGAAAATACACTGAGTCCTGCCCTAAGGAAGCAAACTTTTGTGAAAGGAAGGGCTAAGTAATTAAAAACGAATGCTGCAGGGTCACTAGCGGAGCATACAAGGTTTTAGGGTTTTAAGAAGCCCTTAAGCAGGAGCCAGTGAATGGGATTTGATTGGCTTGCCACTTCTGTGTCCCTCAGTCCTAAGTAAAAGCCTGTTTTGAGACACAAAGGAAAGGTAATTAAAAAAAAACACCCTCCTGTCTTATTATATCCTTGCCTCTTTTTCTTTCCCAGTTCTTTGCACCACATCACAGCTTTGCCCTTATTTTTTTCCAGAGTTATTTTTCCTTGGGTGGACATCCTTTGAACATCCCTATTTAACAGACGTGCTTCTTTGCTAGTAAACGTTCCTTGTAAGTAGCTGTTCTTTATCTTACTTTCTTTTTCCTATGTCCCATAATTATCAGGTCATAATCATATGGCTGGTAGCCTTTGCATTTTTTTGAGATTTGTAGGCATTTGGGGCGGGGGGAAATTAACACGTATCATAAAAAGGCTACAATTGCTGCAGTTTCCTGACACAACCAGCACCAGGAACAAGGGTGCAAAACAAAAACAAAAACAAAAAAACCCAACCATTTCTTGCCCAGGTAGTGATCCTGGGGATGAGAGTCAATTTAACATGATTGAATATCCCAATTTACATTAGTAAAATGCTGGGAAGGTACAGAACTGGAATAAGCTAAAAGAGTAGAATCTGTCTAGGGTGATCTAGAAGAGAGGGCTTGCTATCGGCCCCGATCCCCAGGGAGTGTCTTCTTCAGGGATGCTGCAGCCTTTCTGGTGGTGGCCCCCTTTCTCTGGAGCAGCCATAAGGCAGGCCCCATCCCTACTACTGTCCTGGAAGGCCATTAAGACCAGGCTGTTCCAGACAGCCTTTGGAAATGAAATGGTGGAGGAACCCTGAGGAAGTGACGCCATGGCAGTGGGAGACTGTTTAGAGTTTTTACATCGTGGTTTTTAACGTAAGTGCTGTATCAGGGAATTCGTAAGCCACTCAAGAGTTGGTCGGATGGGAGGGGCATCTAAGCCTGTGATAAATGAACAAACTTGATTTGACTGGTATTTTGTTTAAGGCTGATCTCACACTTTGGCCAACTAAAACCTTTCAGGAGGAAGGAAGCGTCTAGATGGGGTGTGGACAGGAGGAAAGATGAACAGGAGTCACAAAGAAAGACTATGCCAAGGGGGATAAGAACTCCAACATAAGACCTAGCATTTTTAAAAAATGAATACAGGTAGTCCTCACTTAATGACCATTCATTTAGTGATGGTTCAGACTTACAATGGTGCTAAAAAGACCAACTTACAACTGGTGCTCACACTTAATTTATTTATTTATTTATCCATCAAATTTATCACCGCCCATCTCCTCCCACCAGAGGGACTCTGGGCAGTTACTTACAACTGTCACAGCGTCCCCATGGTCACCTGAACACAATTCGGGCACTTGGCAACTGGTTTGCATTTATGACTGTCACAGCATCCTGTGGTCATGTGATCACCATTCTCAACCTTCCTGGCCTGCTTCTGGCAAGCAAAATCAATGGGGAACTACATGATTTGCTTAATGACCATGAGGTTCGCTTAATGACCATGTTGATTCAATTAATGACTGCTGCAAAAAAAGGTCATAAAATCAGGTTGGATTTCCTTAATGACTCTTTCGCTTAGCAACCAAAATTCCAGTCTCAATTGTGGTCGTTAAGCGAGGACTACCTGTATTTACTATGGGCATGGATACTGTAGATGTGGTCCTAAATCCCAGAAGGAGCTCCCACATTGCAGTCCACCATGACGCTTTCTTTGGCTCCAGCTTTCTTCGGCGCTCTGTGCAAGCCCAGCCAACGTGGTTTGCTCAACAGCACAATACATTAGCCCAGTCCTACAGCTGCAGGGTCTTTGCAGGCTGCCTATCTCAACGCTTTGCTTCCGACAGGAAGATCAAAGCATCCCCAATGGGCTGCCTGGACTTTGTTCAAAGAGCTCCAATGAAGGCAAGCCCATCAGTTTCCAAGCAACTGGTCCCACTCTTGACCTGCTCCCATTGTGTAGATGTTTCTCCTAAAGTTCAACCAAAGTCTATCTTCCTGGAACATAAACCTTTTCAGTCTAATGGGTAGCAGAGAACAAGGCTTCTGTAGGAAAGTTCTCCAGGGTTTCGGAGTGCATGTTCCTAAGTGTGCTCCTGTCCTTATTCTGCGTTTGGGTACAAAGTGCTGATTAGAAGCTTTGATCCCCCCCCCCAAATTAAAAAGGTTCCTTTCTGTTACCAGGATTATCTAGAACCATAGGTTAAAAGAGGGACCAGATTCCAACCAATCCACTCCAAAAAAAAAAAACACAGCACCAATATCATCAATAATTAGGACAAGGGCATTATTCCAATATCTCAGTCTACTCTGCAGCACTTGGGAACTATGACCATTGTGAACTGCACAGCGTTTGCTTCCATTTTTAACTAAATTCTTACATCATTAGAAGGGAACACTGTTGCTAGTGTTAACTGGGGTTTAGGGAAATGGCAACCTCAACTTGTTTTTTCAATGCTCTTCATATTTGTTAAAACATAATACAACCCTAAATGAACTTGTGTTTGAGCATGCAACACATATAGGAACTTCATAGCCTCATATACACACCATAGCCACCCACGTTCTAGTTTTTCTAGAGAAGGGGGTATCATTAATCAATCTGTGATCAGCACTTGAAACCTTTAAAAACACTCCCACTGATACTCTTTGGACCCTGAGAAGTACCTTGTTGTTCAGAGATCCAGGGACCTTCACTATAATCTGCTTGCATCGTTTCTCACGTATTTGCCAATCTCTTTCTCTGATCATCAACTATCTCCACAAGTCGAGAGCCATTCACTTCTCCATTTGATAGCCACCAACATGCTCCGGTCCCATATTTGCTTTTCACCTCCCTCCTCCCAGCTGTAGCTCAAAAGCACTTCCCAGATTCCTAAATCCATCTCCCCCGCACATCTGGAATCAGTTTTGGCCACTCTGCTTCAGCAGCTGAATGAGACAGGAAGCTGTCCTTGCCAGCCGGTGCGCTGCTGTTTAATGCTAGAAACACACCCTGCTTCCTCCTGGTGGCATTCAAAGGAAGCATCTGGGAGCACAGTCACCCCTCAAGCAGCTGCCTTGATACCAGCCTGCAGCGAAGCTTCTCCCCAACTGCTTCTGAACAGACACAATAATTCAGCCCACCATGCAATGCTTTAGTTCATTTCTTACCTCTGCACCCAAGTAAACAGTTCTAAAGCAAAAAGGCAAATTGTTTTAGACACCCATTTCCAGCCATGTCTTAGAAGAGGCATTCCCCCCAGGTGAGTGAGAATGCCTCTTCTTAAGGCTGACTTTTGCAGTTTTCACTACAGATGTAAAATTCTGCTGCTCAGTCAGGGCACTCTTTTATTTTAACATTGTCACTGCTAGCCCGTTCCAATAATTGCTTCTTCTACTGTTCCTTAATATACATGTAGCATCAGATTGTTTACATTTCCTTTTTCTGTATCATGTCAAAGTCAGAATTTTACTCATTTGGAAAGAGAGGAGAAAGAAAGAAAGGGAAGGGGAAAGTGTGAAAGGAGATTTACCAGATTCCAGCAAAGGAAGGGATTCCCCCTTCCCTGGCGGAGTCCATAGCGTGACTGATATGTGCCCGTTGACTGTGTGGAAAAAATTAAATTCATGTGTGCTGTTGCTGCTGCTGCTGCTGTTGCTACTACACCACCCGCCCCCCAGCAGGTGAGGGTGGTGAGTGAAACACGGTGGTAGGGAGGCACTCCCACCCTGACACCACCATATGACAGGAAACCTTCACTGGTGGTTCCTTTCCTCCCCCAGATAGGATAAACCCCTTGGTGCTCCATGGGGGAGCCCTCTGAATACAAGAAGTGCCATGCTGTGGTGCCCATATCATATGCGCCAAGTTGGCCAAAGGTGGGTTAGAGAAACGCCTGGTTTTTCATGTTGCCTGGGCTTTGGGTGGGTGAATAGCGTGGAGGCCCATGCACTGGGTTGCTAAGGAACAGATGGGGCAAAACAAAAGAAAACAAAAAAGGATAAAGCTTGCGGAAAGTTAAAAAAAAAAGAGAACAAAACAACCCACAGTGCCCCAAATGGCAGAGAGATGTTTTCGTCTTACCAGCCTTTTCCAGACGGGCCCATCCTGAAAGGCCTCTAGGAATGAAGCTGTTCTACAGCTACTCCACTCTAGCAGGGGTTAGTCAGGACTATGATGTCCCACCTTTCCAGGGCCAGCTCTGAGCTTCAGGGCTAGCCTGCGTAGGCATCCTGGCTGCAGGTCACTGAAGACATCAAAGGAGGGGTCATTTCAACCAATAGCTGGCCATGATGGGAGCCCCTTGGGAGGGGGCAAGAGGCTCGTTTCATTGGTAGATGCCACTGAATGTGACACGCAGACTGTGCTGCAGAATATTTCTCTGATAAGACTGGGGGTAGGGAACCAGCCCTGAGAGGCAACAGAGGTTACGAGCTTCAGTTTTCGTAGTTCATTAGAACAAAGTTCAAGGAGACTCCATCCTTGGAGCTCTTCTTCTTTGGGGACCTGTGGATCTTCCTTGATCAGCCACTTCCCAGCTCACTGAAACTAGGGGATTTATTTTTAGTAGAGAAAAACACCAATACTGCAGATGGTCTAACCAGCATCCTTTGAAGGTTCTTGTTCTTCACCAACCTGTTGCCCTTCAGATGCACTGCACTTCAATTCCCATCATCCTTAGTGTTAACACCCCAAACATCTGGAGGCTGGCAGGCCAGGGAAGATTAGCCCATTATGTAATGATGTGAAACCCATTCACTGGCTGATTCATTGTACTGAGCCATAGCATAGCTTGTTCTGAGTGGATAGTATTTGTGAACATAGTCACCAAGCTTCTTCAGACAATGGTTAAAATAAGTAATGGCTTAGTGAGTGAGTTTAGCCACAGGTTGGTTAAGATTTGCCATGGATCAATTAAAAATGAACAATAATTCAAAGATCAGGGTGCCAATGAGCCTACAGACATGACAGCTACGACAAGTCATAGGACTGTGATCCCCATAAAGCATCACTTTGGATCTCCAAGGAAATGGAAGACCAAGAGTTTGCACCCAAGATTCTCCATTTCATTTCCCTGGAGACTGACCCAGGAATGGCATCCACATTCACTGTACCAGGCAGCAATGAAACTGAATACCTCAACTGATTATATTAAACATGTAAGCAGACGGGTTAAGCAAATATCCCTCATGATGCTCCTGTCGAAAAATCAAGAACACAATTCTTCCATTATTTCATTAAGAATCCAGAATTTCAGCCTGTGTAGTGGGTGGAGCTCTGAGCTGCCAGTTGCTTAGTTAGGAGAGTGAAGTAATGTTTAACTCAAAGACTTTTATGAGTAACACATTCATTTGTTTTAAAGGATAAACCCTGCAGAGTTCAACCTGGAGAACCTTCTTTCTGAGTAGAGAATAAGAATATTCACACACATCTGTTCCACGCTCTCCAAATTAGAACAGCAAGAAACACCGTCCCTGCCAATTGCCTTTAATCAGCATAGCTCTATTCCGAGCCCCAATCCTTAAAATTTTGCATGCTCGGCCTGCGCAGCTCACCCTTTGCAACCAATATGTTTAGCCGAGAGTTACTATAAACCCTGCATCATTTGTGTAGGAGTATTCTACATTCTCTAAACAGTGGGCTTGGGAGATGTAAGCACATAAAAGTGAACATGGAGGGACTTGCCAGAAACTACGCTTGTTCAGCATTCCTCTATTAAGGCAACTGAAGCAAGATCATTCCCCTAACCCTGCTAAATAAGTGGAACTATTTTCATTTTTTTAAAAAGGTCCTTCCCCATCTTTTTCCTGTGTTTTGTCTTTTAGACCATAAGCCTAAAACAAGGGACATTTCTAATTGCATCCATGTGCTACACCCACACATTGCCGAGGGAGCCTTTTTGAGGTGAAACTTCTAATAAAAATGCTTTAAATAAGGAAATGAATGTGGATCTAATAAGATTCTCCTTAAGGGATAACTCTGACTCCATGGAATTTGAGAGGGGAAAAAAAAACCCTATAATCTGTAGAAGCAGCTATTTATTCCCCCTTTGGACTTCGTGTATTTTATCTATTTTCTCTTGTCTGCATGCGTTCTTACTGCTTGGTCACCATGCTAAACTACCTTCTTCCTTCATTAGAACTTCTGCATAGCAATGTATCCTTACTTTCCCTTATGAAGGCAAAAGGGGTCGCCAGGGGAGATAATACAAGAACAGCCTTTCTTGTATTGGCAGCAGAACCAAGATTAACAGTCGTTTAAAGGCTTTTGAAGGGAAGAAGTTCAACTGACTTCATACCATTCTTTGCCAGATTGAAAGAGCTCTTGTTCTTAGCAGGACTAAGAACCGTTCTGAATTGGACAGCATCCAGTAATGGAACATGCACGTCCTGGTCCTACCCCAATCTCCGACTGTGGGTCACCTTCCTGACTTCCTTTCAACTTCAGGCAATCAGTTCTTTTCACGGCCCCCACAAGAGGTAAATATGCATTGCCTTTCCCATCAACTGCTATTTGGAACAGGATCAAAAAAACTCATCCTGCTACAATAAGAGGAGTTGAACGAAGTTCACTTTTGTTCCTCAAGAGGCAGATTCAAGTCCTCCATCCTGCTAGAACAGGGCAGCTCGTTCTGAGCCCAACTTTGAGCCAAACGGAGTTTTCCTTTAGTGCGTGGATCCCTTAGAAGTTTACTTAGCTAGGAAACCAGCTTGAGAAACAGAGGGGAATGACAGCGCAGTGTTTTTCTCAAATTCAAGACAGGCTTGGAGGACAGAAGCTTTCTGCATGAAGATGCAGGCTATTTTGGTATAACAGGGGAGGGGGCTCTCTTGGGCAATCAACTCTCCTCCCACTCACTGAAATTCTCCATCCTGAGAAGAAAACTCTGCACGAAGTAGTTTTGAAGCATCGACACGTTGTCCCTTGCAAAAGGGGGCTGAACCCAAAAGAAAAAACATTCAGTTGCGAACTCACCTGAGCGTGAAGGGCAGCAGCGGCGGCCGCAGCAGCTGGATATGTGAAAGCAGCATGTGGAATGGCAGGGGTTAGTTCTGTGGTGTAGAGGGGGTAGGGAGCCCATGCCTCTGGAGATGCTGGGATCAGGGCAGCCCCAGTCAGATCATCTAGAAGTGGAGAAGTAATGGTCAGCAAGTCTCCCCTTCGGGAAGGGGGCAAGAAAGCAGGAGGAGAAACGCAACAGGAGAGATTGGGTGAGAAATTTTCTGAGCTTGGGCACATTTTTGAAGTGCTACAGAAAGTTTAGCTGGTGGTGTCACAGGGTGGGTGAGCCCAAAAATAGTGACTCTCTTTGGACAGGACTGATAATCAGCATTTAGTGAAATTGGGGAATGCACGGGGGCTCGAGGTTGTCCACACATGCTATCATGGATGGAGAGGAACAAGAGATTAAGTGATTCATGCAGACATGTACAACCCACCTCAGACAAGCTTCCCCACCCCAATTCTGCAGGAAGGGTCTCCCATCAAGCTGTGCTTATCACCACCCTGTAAAAATAGCCCAGTTCAAGAAGATACTGTCCAGAGGGTTCAACCAAGGGCTGTTCTATCCTGTTCATAAAAACCCCACAATCTAGATGGCTGGCTGGGGAATTCTGGGAGTTGAAGTCCACACATCTTAAAGTTGCCAAGGTCGAGAAACACTGAGCTAGAGTTTTGAGATCTCACAACATCAGGAGATAGCCCATTGCTTTGTTACCTGGGGACGACTTTTAATGTTTCTTTAGGATGCCAACTTGGGTATGGTTTGCAGGCCTTGCTTTGTGTCTGAGTTTTAACCTGCTTTAGGGCTGACACTACCCTATCGCTGACTTCCAGCAGCTGTGTCCCAAGAGGGCTCCTGTCGCCACACCCTACAGATTGGGGAAGTGCATGCAACCCAAGGACTCAGATTCTTCTTCCCTCCCACTTGCACCAAATCTGGAAACTGAATTTAGGGTTGTTTCATGCATGCGAAAAAAATAAAAAACGCCACAGTGGGACACACGAGCAATATGCACACTGATCCTCTCACCTGCCTTTCAGAGACATGCTTTCCCAGGAGCCCCCCAGCCCCAAACCCAAGCCCCTTCTTCCTCATTAACTCTCCCTCCTCACTCCTCACAAGGGTCTCGTGCGATGAAGTGTGCGCCTAGGGCAGGGTGGAGGTTGGTGGGGTTCGGTGTGGCCATCAGCTTGCTCTTCGCCATCTTGGTGTTGGCCTTGGCAAACTCTAACCGCAGCGTCTGGGGATTCTCTGGGTCAAAGCGGATCCCCTGCAGGAGGAGGACAGACGAAGAGGGTTACAGGAGTAGAAAGAAGCTGCATTAACTCATCCGGAAACAGAGTGGCTGAAGACTGGGATGCATGTAAGTCTGCAGAGACACCCCGCCTGCCGAAGACCCAAACTCGATTCAAGCTACTGGTCTGCTCCCTAAAGTTACACTGGACAAGCACGTCCAGCACTTCTCTTCAGTCCCCGAAAGGAATCCCACCAAATGTAACTCTTAAAAAAAAAAAAAAAAGTAAACATGTAGGTGAATGATTAAATGAATAAGTGTACAAGCAATTTTGTTTTAAAGCCAGTAGCATGCTTGTAACCCGAAGCATGGATGAAACTATGCATTTCTTAGAATTGCTCAGAATTTATTTTTCCCACTTTTTTTGGTCTTAAAATTCTATTAAGGCTCTAGACACCTATTCTGTGCCTTAAAATCCACTCAACACCCCCCACCCCAAAAAAGCAACGATTCAGACCCACTCAGGGACATCCCTTGGATATGCCTGCAGGGGTCAAAATACTTAAATAATATGGATCTCACCCCACCTCCCATATTGTCTGCCAATTTAATTTTAGGGACACAGATATGCTCATGGAGAAGTAACCATCTTCTCCCAATTGTTTCGACCCGTCCAATTCAGTCCGGCAGGTTGGGCATGCTATGAGTCCCATCTGCCAAGGGATGTTGGCTGGCGGGGACCAGGAGATGTGCCTTCTCTGCCGTGGCCCCTGCCCTCTGGAACTTCCTCCCTTCAGAGATTAGGATGACCCTGACCCTGTTGGCCTTCCGTAAGGTCATACAGACTTGGTTACATGCCTGGGCCTGGGGCCCTAAGTGTGCTAAGGGCCCCGTTCCTTGGCTGTATTGACATCTATGTGATTATTTTACTCGGCGACCACATATATTTATTTTGTGTTGTTGTAAATGTTTTAAATTGTTTTATGTTTTTATGAATGTACGCCTCCCAGAGTCACTTGCTGAGATGGGCAGCCATAGAAATCAAACAAACAAACAAACACCTTGCCTTCCAGCTACAGGGAAATTAAAAATGCACCCCCACAGACTTTCAGTTTAATTGATGATACTCATATGAAAAGCTGCAGTGTGTTTGACTGGATATACAATCTCAGAGGTGATTTCTTATCACTGTCGCAACAAATTCCATGCTATCTTAAGCAGGTCTTAATTTTCCTGTAATGGATGCTGACTTATTGAAATCACCGGGAACACTGCTTTGCCATCTTTCTAGGTTAGGAGTAAATGAAAAGATTTAGTACAACCTTCCCATTTACTCCTATCTAACATCGGTAGTTGACATATGTGGCCATGCCCAGTTGGTCCTTATCCGTTCTATTGCCCTGGGTTTATGACACACAGCCCATTAAGCAGCAGGGAAGGCAGATCCCTCCTGTCCGTCAGGGTAACAAGACACGAGCAGAAAGCTTATGGCTGCTTTGCCATCTGTGTTGAGCTGGGACCATAACACCCTGAGCCAAGCAATCAACAGAATTCTGAAGTTTTGCAAGCACCAATGCATCAAGAGTGCTAATACTCACGTTCAAGGCATTCTTTGCAGCTTCCGCACCAGAACGGCTGTCAAAAGTAACAAAGCCTACCGGCTGGAAAGACAAGTACTTTTTAGCTACATGCACATGTGTATTCCTAACCAGACTGCAGAAACAGAACTCAAAGGGTAGTGGAGAACCCCGCCAAGAGTACATCTATGGTTACTTATACAGTCTTCGTTCATCTCTGGAGAAGCCATCAAACAGGCAGCCTCCTGAAAAATCTGGAGCCCAGGCGTATTTCTTTATTTCTACCTTGTTTCCATTTCAGCCACATGCTATTCCTTACAGCAACCACTCCATGCATTGTTACCTTTCCCCAAGCAGGAGAAACAGATCTTTAAGCTCTGGGCCCTTCTGGCTAAGGGTTAAGCAGCATCATTTGCATGGGGAGCTTTCTCCAACCCAGGTCATCCAGAAAAAATTAGTATGATTGGAACGGAACAATGCATCTGAGGGGCACTGACTTGGCCAAGCCTGTTCTAGAACAATGCTAAATGACCTTCACCAAACCTGGTGCCAAAACTGAAACCCTGGTAGATGGGGTATTTTGTTAGCAAGTAGAACAACATTTCTTCTAGGACCCAAACGCATCGCCTCTAAGGATGGGTCTCTCACTGAAGAGGGGATGACCTAGGTCACTCTTTCCCAAGCAAGGCAATTTCCAGATGTGTGGACTTCAGTTCCCAGAATTCCACAGCCAGCACGACCATTGATGAGAATTCTGGGAGTTGAAGTCCACACATCTGGAAGTTGCCAAGGCTGGGAAACACTAACCTAGTTGGACAGCTTTTGGATAGGTGCTCTAGATTGCTTAACAGAAGCATCAGCTATAATCCTGCAGAAGATTTCCCTGCCCCTTCCCTTATTAGGTCAGCTGGCCCTTGATCTAAGCTGCACCAAGCAACTGCCAGAACAGAAGGTAAGGAGAGGCGTTACCTGTTTTGATGTTAATTTGATCAGCGATCCTTCATAACCCTAGAGAGAGGATTCAGTAAATTAGCTATCAGTTGCCTTAAAAAGGAAAATAAAAGAATAGCAAGGTGGTTCTGTGCCCGAGTGGCACAGGACTCTGGTGGTCCCATGGAACCAGTTAAACTAAGATGCAGTTACTACTGTGACAATATCCCACCCCCCACTATATATTATCAACTATTGTGTTTTGCTAGTTGTAATACAACTGCTGAGTCCTTGGTGCTCTCTAAGTTTGGTTGTTGGCTTGCAGATGTTTCATTGCCCAACCAGGTAACATCAACAGTGTTGATGATGGTAGCACCAGCACTGATGTTACTAGTTGGGTGATGAAACATCTGGAGGCCAACAACCAAGCTCAGAGAGCATCAAGGACTCAGCAGTTCAACCCTGAACTATCTTCTAGTATAATACAATTTTCAGACACAGTACCTTCCTGTAAAAGGACAAAACATTGCTTAATCAATACACTAAAGAATGTAGAACCAAAGGAAATTGGTGCTTTACACTGAATCAGACCAGTGGGTGGATTTTGTTCTGCATTAGTTATCCTACAGATGGAAAGCAAGAAACTTCAGACACTGCAAACTAAAACTCCCAAAGTGCCTCACCGTTGCTATGCCCTCTGGGATTGATGGGAGTTGTAGTTCAGCAAATTCTGGAAGACTACAGCTTCCTTATCCCTGGATTCTAGCAGGTAATGGAACCAGGGGGAAGTTGGGGGCCTTTCCCTACATAAGGTTTATGTATATGTAGGCCTTTAGCAAGCAAAGGCAATAAGGTGTGCCCAATAGCATGGATGAGACCCAAGGCAGGAAATCCAAGCTTTGTGGAAACCTGGGATGATCTTAGTCTAACTGATTCCCTGATGGGATTCTTTTTCAGCCTTCCTGGTGATGTCTAGGATTCAACTTAGGACCTTCAGCATGCTGAGATGATGCTCTACCACTGAACAAGAGGACATCCCGTTAGACCCAGGCATTTGTTTTTTCATTCCTGCTCACCTTGAATGGCCGGAAAAGGAGATAAAGCTCTCGGGGCTTGATGTCCACAGGAAGGCCACTGACAAAAAGTGTCCGTACCTAAGGGAGATGGAGCACCATCAAGCAGAGTTAGAGATCATTGGACCTCATAGTTACAGTATGGCATTTGTGAAAGTTTAAGGTTCTTCAGGCATGAAGTCACTTGATCTGATGAACCCAGGAACAGGACTAGAATTCAGGGAAGGGTATTCTCCATCCATGTGGAAACAAACGTTCTTGTCTGAGTCACATGAAATTGGTTATCATCTGACTCAGGGTCAAACTACACAACGTTAGATACGTAACAAATAGTTTTTAAAAAATTACATGCCAAGATGACTCATTTTCATCAAGACCACAGCATGCAGAGAAGTTAATTTTATCTCAGCCCACCCCCACTAACAAAAATGGCCTCCCTATTCCCATAAGTACCTTTAAGAGGTATAAAAGCTCCCATCAGTACCAACAGGAACTTTTTTACTTGCAACATGGGTGGCTTTTTAATCAAGATGACAAATGGAGGAAGAATCAAATTGTAGTCTTGATAAAAGTTAGTTTTTCTCCTGTACCTAGATAGGGATTTTAAAAACCAACCTCCCTTATTTAACACAATCTGATATTGGGGTCTTGCAGGATCAATAGCCCATTGGGCTGATGCACAGAGGTTTGATCTCCTTGCCTATAGGGAGTTTAAAACTTGCAGGGAGAAGGAGGACTCGTTCATTACCAAGATCCACACCAACAATCATCACTATTTTAAAATGCTTTGGTTTTAGCCTTTACAGCTGAGAGAGCAGCTATAGCAGCAGATTCCACAGAAACATCTGTCTCTTTATTGAACAAAAATATTCATTTGCCATTAAAGATCCTAAGAAGGGTCTCAGGTCTAACTCATGGAAGTAATCAATAGCTTGTCACCACTGAGTTACCATTTTAGGCTTGCAGCAAGATAACCAAAGCTGAGGTCCTCTGACGGTGGATTGTGGGAGGCTGTTTCCAGAATTACATAAAAAGATTTTGGATAAAGAGTCCTCATTCCAACAGGACACAAATATGTATGAAATAGGAATCATACCTCCAAGGCATAATCTAGCTAGCTTTCAAAAACCAAGATCCAGTTTCAGAATTTAGGTCATTACTAGTTTTTATGTTTCTGAAATTACTTCCCAAGTTTTAGTCTCTGCCAAGACTGAAGGTATTTATAAACCTAGAACACTGGCAGTTGCATTCTCTGGAATCACACTGTTGGTCCATGTTGTCCATTATTATAAACATGATCTGGCCTCCATCTTTCAGAATTTCAAGCAGGACTTTTTTTTGGCTCTATGGAGATCTCACAGATTGATCTATATACATACAAAGCAGAGGACCTACTGCAGAGTTGCAGCCTAAGTCATAATTAGCTGTAATAATCTGTATGTTTCAATTTGCAGCATTTTTACGATCCTAGTCACTGAGATTCCTCAACCCTCATTCAAATCACATAGGATTAAGGGTTCCACATTTCTTAATCCTCCAACTGCTTTAGAACTCTGACCATCAACCTTTCATTATACTGTTAAGCCAATTATGGACAGGGGTATTCTGAAATTTTAGCTTGGAAAGCATAGTGCACACTCAGCATTTGCTGCAGAATCTAAATAATGCCTTTGCTTCTGTATAAAGTTGTTTTCTGGTGCCACATTCCCTGTTTAAGAATGAACAATTCATCACAAAGAGACATTTCTTGCTGCCACATCCAGTTTTCCATAATCAGATGGAAAGTCCTCTCATTGGGTTCTTCGCAAGATGACGCGCTTGGCCACAGGTATTCTTAATGACCATAGCTATTTTGCTTCTGCTAGGCCACTCCCAGCTGAGCCCAACAGACAGTATTTTGAGATTATGCATGAGCACTTTTTTTTAACCATACACAGCTAATTTACTCTTTTCTGCAGTTCATAAATTCAGAATTTAGTTGTATTTATTTCCTCAGAAGGAACAGAATATTTTGAAAAACAATGGAACTGAGCGACTGGCATAAAATCTGTCTTAAACATGCTACAAAATCAGATGTTTAATGAACAGACTAATTTTCTATCCCAGCAACTATTTCTTTATTAAGATTATGATAATGATAATCTTAATATTATCAGAGTCACCTTATGTGAGATGGGCAACCATATAAATGTGAGCCATAAAATTAAATAAATAAATAACATAATCTTATATGTTAAACGTGTTTAAAAATTGCAAAGCCTTCTTGTTTAGATTTTATGCAAAGTTTTTCAAGTGCTGTCAGTTTTTGGAATGCTTCAGAGAGTCCTGTTACAGCACACCAAGTACCAGTTTAGGTTTTGGCCATGTTTCTTCATGTTGAATCTTTTTAACTGCTGCACAATTAAAAACGACTGTTACTCAGAACACGGAGTATTATCTAGTATCCTAATTCCAGTTTATGACAAATCTGAGCATAATTCTCATAGAAATATTCTCTCTTCCACAGCCTGAGATGGCTGTCAACTGTTGACGCCATCCCCGGTTATGCATTGGTCCAAGAATTAGCTCAGTTTCTACCTAGCCCTTGAAATGCAAATAGCAGAACTTGGACTACACATTGTTTACATGGCTTTACTCAGCGGAGATGACAATCTCTTGGCCTGCTGGACAATCTGATGAAATCTTTGCTTTTAGGGATGCAATCAGTTAATCAGTTTTGCTGCATTGAGAAATTAGGCACATCTTTTAAGCATCCAAACAACTAGCCAGTTCAGCTGACTGCTCTGATAGACTAGGGAGAGCTGTTTCCTGGACAAAATTAGACACACACATATGCACACACATGTACAAATGTGGGAGCAAAAAGATTGTTGGAACAGAATATGGTAGAGACAAAAAAAAAATAGCAGAAATCTCGCTTTATTGACAAGCTCTTGACAGGGTGGGAACTTTGACTGAAACATGATGGCTATGGTCACCTGACACACTAGCCACAGTTAACTAAGATGTGGTTTGCTCAAGTTATCCCTAGCCTTGACCCAATTCACACAATACTCAGATTCAAAAATGGTTTGATTACTCTGTAGTTTGAGGCTTTGTGCAGATGTAGCTGAGAGAAACAGGATGTGGAGTCCTCCGTGCTCTCTGAGTTTGGTTGTTTGCTTGCAGTCGTTTCATTGCCTGACTCCACAGTTCAACCCTGAGCTACAGATATTTTTTTCTGTTGAAACAGGATGTCTCAGTTATGGATAGTTTAGGATCGAAGCTGCTTAACAAGAGCCATGGCACCCTCAGAACTTGGAAGGAGGCAAAATCAGCCTGCCATCTGGGCCTTGACTGGGTAGAACATGAGTGCTTCTCAAGTACCCCGGTCCTCGATGCAGCTAAGGGACTGCTGTTAATATTCTCCCAAGCCTTTGTCCGGCTGATCTCAGGACATGAGACACAATGCAGCTGGAAGCACTTGACGCGAGCCAGATGGAATGTTGAACTGCACCAGTCAACATTAAATATCCAGACTTATAAGGCCCTGCGCAGAATCAAAACATACACAGAGCTTGCAAAACAAAATTGTGGGAAGGAAAACACTTGGACCTAAAACAAAACAAAAAGAAGGTTAGCTGCTAACATGTTTCAAAACGATTCACCCTAGAGATCAGCAGCTTCATTAAGCCCCAATTTTATGTAGGGTTTGTCTACTTAGCCAAAAAATCAAAAGAGGTTCTCTTGCAATGTGAGGAACATTGAATGATTTGGAATGTGTTGATTAGATAACTTCTTCTCTGCCGGAGAACATGGATGAAGAATTATTTCTGGGAAAGACTGAAAAAAGCACATATTTTGGAAGAGACCAGTAAGGCTGGATTATATTGCTCTTTGAGGTCTGAAATGCTCTATTGTACCCTTTTTATGTTTTTTCTAGTATACTTAATTATTCCTTCAGATGCTACACTCATCTCTACCATAGAATATTTTCTCCATCCTGGTCCTTAATGTTGAGCTTCCCACATCATGGCTCTGGAAGTATAAAACATTTCAAGAGCTAAAAATGAATGAGTTAACAGTGAAGGCTGCCAATGTATGTCCCCAAATGTCAGCCCTGCTCACTTCATGTTTTGTAACTTCTGCCAAGCAGTAATAAGAGATGTTATTGATTCTCTTTGTCCAATCCGTTGACTCTCAAGCAAAATCTTAGGGGAAGAAGCTTGCAAGACCCCTCAATTATATAACTTAGTCCACACGTTGCACAAATCCGCAACAGAATTAATCATGATTTACTGATTAAACTAACACCGGCAAAGTTCACACAAAACCCTAAGTCTTCAGCCAAGGGTGCGAAAGTCCTGCTTGAGAGCTGCGCTAGGTTTTGTGCATGAGTCATAGGTGACACTTGCATTCATGGTAGAGCCATGAGCCAACCAGGAAGCAAATTTCAGGAGTTTTCAAGGTCACCAAGAGAAGTCCTGTTGTGTCCTGGCCTTATCACAAGGTACATAGGTAACAGACAAGGTAACAGACCTTCTCAGCAGAACCCCCTTCTTAACAGAATACTTTCTCCCTAAAGATACAGATGGCTTCAGCAATGCTGCCATTTTGGTTCCAGCAGGTGTTGGGCCCTTAGATTTAAAGATTTAATTTAAAGACTGCACGTGATGTTTATTGACTGTAACTGATATTATTGTAATTGTCTCTCTTTTACATGTTCATCTTGGCTTTGTTGTATCTCACACATACTCTGCTAGGACTGGGGTAGGCTATTAATACTGCATGTCAATACGTGAGTAAAATAAATAAATAAAATGGGCTCCTTGAGCATCTCTAAGGCTTAAAGCACTCATTTTGCTGGGAGTAGGTCTAAGATCTCAAGATCTTGTTTCAGGACTGGCCAATGGTCTGACTCAACTGCTACATTCTCTCTCCCGCTGAACAACACCCTTGTGTTACAGCTGCAGCATAAATTCACAGGCTGTTTGCAAAGAAAGAGGAGAAAGTTCACATGCAGCGAAAGGCTATCCATGGGTTTCTAGTGTAAGTTAAGCAAGGTTTAAATGCAGTCCATTAAATATGACACAAGAGGTGTGACATTTGAAGGAGGGGGACAGAATTGTCTTCTCTGGAGGCTGAAAAACAGAAGCAGAGAAGATGCTTAAAACTCAACAAGCGAGGTGAATTGCCACTGAGAAACCCTAATCTGTTCTTTGCAGATTTCAGCTCAGAAGAATGTTAGGTTTATCCTGGTAGGTTTCAGTAGCTAGAACCGGCTTTCTCTGATACTGAGCAGTTAAATTCTCAGTCACTGATAACAGTTATTCCTAATGTTGATAGTGATTATGCAATAACCACCCAGAGTCCCCCTTTTAGGGGGAGATGGGCGGTGATAGAAATGTGAATAATAAATAAATACATTCTGTGCTTTGGCGCCAGAGTATGTCCTCTCCTGCTTTCAGGGTGAGACCAGACCCGGGTACAGAGCAGATTCTAAGTGGGTATCCATGTTTGTTTATTTATTTATTTATTTGTTTATTTATTTATTTATTTTATTTTTATCACCGCCCATCTCCCTCATACGGGGGACTCTGGGCGGTTCACAATAAAACAGTTTAAAATTTGATAAAATCATAATATTATAAATCTATAAATATCAATATCAATAAATAAATAAATATAAAATGTAGTGAGATCCAAGTAATGGCAGATCTAATACCACCCAGAGGGGAACAAGACTGGCCTCGGCAGGACTAGGGAGCCAACCAACCCCAGGAGTGGCTCTTCCTCTCCCCACTCCAGGCATGGTGACAAAGCCAGGTCTTCAGCCGTTTCCTGAAGTCCAGAAGCGAGGAGGCCAACCTCACTTCCGGGGGAAGGACGTTCCAAAGGGCGGGAGCTGCTGCAGAAAAGGCCTGCCTCCTGGACCCCGCCAGATGGAAGTCTCGTGCAGACGGGGTCCACAGTATGCCCTCTGTTACTTTCCCCTTCCAAGATACAGCTGCTAATGCAGAGGAGAAAATGAGCAAGCTCTGCTTTCTGGCTTGCAACATCCCAACTTTTTTGGGCGGTCAAGCACAAATTACATGTGAACACATTTCAGCACAGCAGGAGAGGCTGAGCTGGGAAATGTTCAGGGAACCTCTCTGAACAGGGGTACCTCCAGCAAGGTGGAGAACCTTTCACAAAATGGGTGTGTTTTCTAGGCATGGAAGGACTCCAGCTGTGAAAGTAGAGGGGAAAACAGCAACACCACCACTCACCATCCCTATAATTACTAAGACAGGAGCAATGGCTTCAAAGGTTTCAACCTGTCAATATTTCCTTCTCCTACAAGGAACAGGATTGCAGCACCAGCATCTAGCAACCTATGGGTGAGACAGCATATCCACTTCAACCACTTGGACAATCAACTCTGGATTCATGTCACCTTATAAACCATAAAGCACAGTTGACACTGACTTGATGGCCCATAATCATCTATTTGTTCTACACAGTGCTGCCCTTGAAGACCATCTGGACCAGAAAGTAATGCACACATGCCCAGTGCTCAGTCACAGTATTGCCATGTTACACCTCACCATGTGAACTATCAGGAGATCTATGAGCACAATTCAAATGCTGGCTGCTACCTATACAGCCATCTATGGCTCAGGGCCTGGGTATCTTAAGGACCACCAATCCCTGATAATTTCTGCCTGCCTAACGCGGACAACTAGGGAGTTACGTCAGGAGGCAACCCAATGGCAGGGAATTGTCTTGAAGTAGCTCCCCTCCTCTGGAACAGCTTGTCCCCTGAAGTGCCCACCCCTAAGACCTTCTGGAAGGAGGTGAAAACATGCTGTTCCGGAGGGCCTTTGGGCATTAACCGTATACATCAGTGCCATGTTCCGTAACACCGTAACTTTAGTCTTTTACCTCTGCTATTTCTATAGTATAGAAAATCAGAATTAATTCTGATTTTCTATACTATATAAATTTGGTAGGCTGCCTAGAATCCAGGTGGTTTCAGACAGTCAGATAAATTCCATAAACAAAGGCATTTATTCCTGGGTGCAATCATGGCAGAAGTAGCAACAGGGATAATTTTCTTTTTACTCAGAAATGCCCCACGATCTTACTGTCCTTGAACTAAAGAAGATTTCATAGCTCTATATATCTGGCTTTCCTGCAAATAACATTCAAGGCAGCTAATACCATCAAAAGCACACATCAAACCTAAGATGCAAATTTTTAAAAAAATCACAAAAGGTCAGGTATTTTTAAAAAAAACAAACAAGCAGGGCGTAAAATAGGGAATGTAATGCAGCTGGCAGATTAGCTAACTACTCCCTGACATTAAAACAACAATAGAAAAAGGACAAAGCGGAAACCAGGTGAAACTGAAAGCAGCTGAAGCTGGGCACCACCATCAAAAAGCCTCTCTTATTATTCCCAGATCACAGCTACGCCTAGACCAGTGCATCTCAACCTTACCAACTTTAAGAGGTTTATTCCTAGAATTCTGCAGCCAACATGCTGGGAGTTGAAGTGCACACCTCTTAATGTTGCTGCAGTTGAGAAACACTGTCCTAGACAATGATCCAACTACATGGTGGCACTTAGCCATCCATGACTGATCTCAGGAAGCCCATCGGTTTAGGCCTGGTTACTATTCAGATGGGAAACCTCCTAGTCTATAGGTTAGGCTGGGAAGATGGAAAAACACCCCAGAAGGCAGCAGTGCCCAACAATATCCATCTTGCTGCCAAGAAAACTCCATGTTTGTGTCCATGAAATCAACCGGCATTGATTTCAGTCTAAAGGAGACTTTACAGCATACCTACAGTATTAAGTAATACTCCAAAATCATTGGATGGAATAAGCTACAGGTTTCCACCATGTTTCTTTGCTTAGCCTTACTCCTTTATACAATAATACATTTCACACAGTCACTTCTATGTTAAACATTCCTGTATCAGCCGGACTGAAAATTCCCATATATCCTAACGTATGTTCATACTGTCATTTATAAAACTGATAAAAGCCTGCCAGTGCTAATGCAACAATTTCCCACTGTTTTTTAAGCATGTGAATTGTATCAGAGACCTTGCCAAGCAGGGAAGTAAATCTCACCGAACCATTTCTCAAGCAAAAAATTATCCAGATATTTCCACTGGCGGGCCATGACTGACTCTGCTGCTAAAAGCAGATAACCAATAAGCTTCTTGCTTCATAACTATCTCTTCTTTCAACATAACATATGCCATAAGCCTGCCAAAGTTGGGGAGAATTCAATCTTTTGTTTGACTATTGATATCATTTTGTTAAAGACCTCCCTCAAAATTTTGAGGCTTTATGATATTCCCTCCAATGATGAAAAAAAGTCCTTTTTATTACCTCTCCAGCAACTTGTAGGGGAGTTATACATCACAGGGGAGATTCTTACAGTGGTTAGATGCCTATAAGATCTTTAGCTATAATTCCTGCACTGAAGTGGAGAAGAACTTCCCAGAACCTCAAAAGGGTAGCCAACTTGCATCACCCAACTGCAATCTGGCTCCCCAAACCGTTTCAAGCTTAATGCAGGATACCTATATTGATTTCAGACAAATATGAGTAAAATTTTGATATATCATCTTTGGGTTGTGCAAACTAATAATTAACTTCTAAAAACTGGACCACAGGGAGTTGACAAGTTCCATCTTTGTAAAAATGACTTTGTTTTTTGGGGGGCCTTCAAGTCGGTGTTGATTCCTGGGAACTGCCTGGATTAGTCCCTGCAGTTTACTTGGCAACATTTTTAGAAGTGGTTTGCCCACCTTCTTCTCTCTAGGGCTGAGAGAGAGGGACCAGCCCATGGTCACCCAGCTGGCTTCGTGCCTAAGGCGGGATTAGAACTCAGTCTCCCAGTTTCTAGCCTGGTGCCTTTAACTACTACACCAAACTGGCTCTCAAAAATTAGTTTACTGGAGACCAAAAAGGCCACATTTCTTCACAGTCCAATTGTTGCTCTACCTACTTTTTGGTATGCTACTACAGGTAGTCCTCGACTTATGTCCATTCGATTAGTGACTGTTTGAAGTTATGACAGCACTGGAAAAAGTGACTTGTGAACGGTCCTCGCATTTATGACTGTCACGGTGTCCCCACAGTCACATGATCAACATTCAGGCACTTGGCAGCCAGCATGTATTTATGACAGCTCTGGCATCTTGGGGTCACATGATCGCTATTTGTAACCTTCCCAGGGGGCTTTCAACAAGCAAAGTCTATGGGGAACCATATGATTCACTTAACGAGCACATAATTCACTTAACAACCACAGTGATTTGCTTAATGACCTTTGCAAAAAATGTTGTAAAATCAGGTGGTGTCACATGATTCCTTGCTTAACAACCCCACCACTTAATGACAAATTTTCCAGTCCCTATTGTGGTTATAAGTTGAGGACTACCTATATATCTTTATAAAAAGTCCCTTATTCTACACCGACCCTTCTTTTTCCACAATTTCAGGTGTGCTCTTCTATCCTGTTTATAAAACCTTGTCCCCAGAGAAGGTACACAGAAATGCCCAGTACAAATATTGAATACCGCAACAGGATCATAACTTGAGTTATTTAATTTCTTCATTGGACAGAGATCTTTTTGGAGTCAGGTAAGACTGGAAAATTTTTAAGTGCTAAGGGAGGTATCTGGGGAAACACGGATATCCATGGGCACCATGTTGCCAATCACGGTACTAAAGATACTAATCACACAATGGAAAAGAGTCAGAGAGCAGAATGGCGTCTCCTCCTTTCTAGCAGCAGCATTCAGAAGGTGCCCTGCCCACCAGCACTAGGATGCAGCTCCTATACCAAGTAAGTTAGAAGAACTACTTCAAGAATGCTGGAATTGCATTAGACAACTTGCCAATTGAAGGCAGTGGGGAGAGCACTATGCCTTTTTTAGCTCCTGCCTTCTCCATACATGGTCATCCTCTGTAGACAAGCCGAGAGGGAACAGAAGGAGAAGATTATACATCTGCTTGCTTGTGCTTTGCTCCAAATTGCACTCTAGCTAGGCAAGATACTCAGTTGTTTGGGATATCTGGATGCCACTCAAGTTGTCAGATGACATTTTTAGCACAGATTAGACTTACACCACTGTTCAGAACTACTGAACAGCCTAGCAAATGTCACTTTGCCACCCAGAGCATTCACCCTCACCAAGTTATATGCTACAGAGAGAGCCCCAAAGCCTTGGAGTTTGAGGCCGCCTAATTTTGGGAAGAATATTATCAATGAACTTCAGTGCATAAAAGCAAGTTTACATTAGAAGCTGGACAATAACTTATGTTTCTAGCCCCCTTTAATTTCCGTATCAGCAGTAAGAGTAGACAGGTCTGTAACACTACAGCCTAGCAAAATGCTAACTTCTGCAATCTGGTGGCCATGTTGGTCGAGTATTTGAGAAACACAGCCTGAACATAAAGCTGAGAGCACCAGACTGAGGACTACTCATTAAACCAGATCACTAAAGCAGTCCTCTCCAACCTGGGCACCATTCATGTTTGTGGGCTTCAAGTCTAGGAATTCTCAGTAATGGCCATGTTGGCTGCACAATTCTGGGAGCTGAAGTTCAACCAACTGAACAGTCCAGACTGGGGTCCTGACTCCCATCCTAGTACTAGCTAGGCTTAGCTTCTAAGTTTCAACAAGGTTAACCAGATACTGCCATCTGCTGAGACTTTCTACCCAAGATGGTTTTATTCCTCCTACGTTTCCCTCCAGTCTTCTCAACCATTCTTAACCAAGATGATCCTATTATAAAGTTGAATCTAAATACTAGGAGGGATGTTTCACTTGTTGCAAAGTTTGCCTTTCCAAGTTGACAGTTCCAGGTAGGTCCAAGGGCACCTCTGTTTTACTTCCTTCACCAACCTGAGGGAGCAACAGTTAATTTGGTTAATGTTTTACCCTCAAGTTTTGTCCATCTGTTGCTGTCACTAAGACAAGGCAACAATAGGAGCCGACCCTGTCTTGCAAAGCAAGGACACAGGTTACCATCCTCATTTTTCATGGCAAGAGAACCGTAATGCATGCAGTTACTACCAAAATAAGACTGTAGTGCAACAGCTCAACATTTTGAACAAGAGGGCTTGGCAATCGCAAAGGAGGACAGAAGTATCTACCTTTAAATCAAAGCTAAATCTCAACTATTCCTATGCTGTCTGTGAAAGGCCTTTTACCCTAAGCTATCTCATGCACTAGAAAACTAGGGTAAAAAACTGTGCTAAGCCATAATACAGCTAGTTGGGTTTTCATTTAGCCTACTGCAGGTTTATGAGGGTGCAAGAAGTATGGTCTGAGGGCCACCAACATTCTCTTTGCAGACCCAGATCTCCAAATAGCCAGGGACAAGCATTCAGACCCCCTTTTTATATATGGGGGATGGTTCGGGAGCAAATTGGATGCCATGCCTTGCAGATGTTTAACAAAGCTACTTGATCTCTTAAAAAGCCTGAAGATCCTCCTCAGGTGAATCCTACTCCTCACCACTTCAAAGCGTGGCCCTCAAAGCCTAGTTCGGCTCTCAAGCAAAGGGAAACTGCAACCTGTCGGTTTATAGCATGGCATGATTCAGTTAGTCAGTTAATTAACTAGCAATGGCATGATGTCTTAGCAACAGCCATTTGATGCTGATTCAGTGAATCATGGTTTAATATGACCACAGGCTTAGAATCAGCCAAATATATGAATAGCACATTTATTTATTTATCATATTTCTGCACCACCCATCTCGCAAGCAACATCTCTGAAAAGAGGTTTTTCTTAAAACATTTCCTTTCTGAACTCTAGGTTTTAGCAGCCTGGCCAAACATATCACCTGAACTAAGGTCATTAAGGTGCATTTTTTTTAAATTACAATACCAAAGCTTCCTTGCTTTTAAAAATATTTTTATTAAGTTTTGGGTTCAAAGAATTGTCCTCATCCCTTCATAAGGTAGCCTAAGACTTTGACTTCCAAAAAGATGAGGGGGGAAAAAGTCAGTGATTTCTTTATGAGGTTCCAGATACCTTCTTCCACCCCCTCAAAAGTGTGAATCCAGACATGACAGGATTATTATACTATTAATACAGGAAGCAAGTCCTTCAGACCAACAATTGATCTGAACTGCTGTGTTTTCATGACTGCATGGAGGGGATGTCTGAAACTGAAACCTTTTACTGAGTTAACCCATTGTAAAGTGCTTACAAAGCTGATTTGCTAGAGCTCCAGATGCAAGATAATCAACAGTTCCTGCCATTGCCACCCAAGTCATTGCCACCCAAACTTGCTCAACATCTATAAAGGAAAGGAATATATTAACTGCCGCTGACATGCGCTAAGGCTGCAGGTGTTGACTACATATCTTGTTTACTCTCTGTTTTAGTTCTGGCTTAGAAGCTGGCAATTCTGTGGTTTTCCAGAAGTTGGGACTACACCCCCATTAACATGACTACACTGTCTGGGACTCATATCCCACATAATCCAATTAGACCTCAAAAGTCTCAGGTTCCCCACTGCTGGCTCCAGTTCATGAGTTTGGTCTAAGGCAGTGTTTCTCAACCTCAGCAACTTTCAGATGTGTGGACCAACTCCCAGAATTCCCCAGCCAGCATGTAGCTGACATCCACACATCTTAAGATTGCTGAGGTTGAAAAACACTGGTCTAATGCATTTTGTTTCTGCAAAAGCAAGCGACAAAAAGGGTACCAATCAGTAGCACCGAAGCTATAAGATAAGCAACGTACTGATTTAAACCATTGCAAACCCAGCTTTCCTTCTGGGAAAGTTTGCTTGTGGTGACATAAACCAAGTTTACACTCAGAGACAAGGTTCACACACTGCACACTTAGCTTGATTGTGGTTTACTGAACAAATCCCAACTGGCTGGATTCAGACAACATACCAAGCCAACCCCCCCCCAAAAAAAACAAGATCATATTATTACGCTCTGTGAACTCAGCTGTAATATTTATGCTCTGGAAAAAGACAAGGCAGTCACCCAAGCCGGGCAGAACAATGTGCTTTTGCAGCTGGTAAAGTTTTAAATGTTGAACAAGAAGGGCAACTTGTTTTAAGCCTTATATGGCCTTTGAGTTAACAACAGACCTAGGGCTGAATTCTAAAAGTGGATATGGTGCCCAATTTTTGGTTTCAAGGTTTTGAAAGGTGAGAATGTGCCTTAAGGCAGGGCCCCTCAACCTTGGCAACTCTAAGCTGTGCTGACTTCAACTCCCAGAATTCCCCAGCCAGCTTTGCCAGCTTTGCCCCCGTACTTCTTTGTTGCTTTGCTGGCTGGGGAATTCTGGGAGTTGAAGTCAGCACAGCTTAGAGTTGCCAAGGTTGAGGAACCCTGCCTTAAGGTATCAATTTAGCTCCTTAAAATGCACCCAACACAAAAAAGGGGTCAAACTTTTTGAACCAACCTCCTCTGGTAGGTCTAAAAGCTGCAACAGAGGTTCTGCGGGGTTCACAGGCAGTCCTCCATTTTTATCCCCGAGACAGAATTGGGATGTCCAATTAAACCTATTCCTTACATAAACCAGCATCTTAAGAACATAGTCTGGCCTACACTTTACCTGTTCTAAACCATATAGAAGCTTATGCCACAAATATCATTCGACATCTAGATAAATACGGGATCCCGATACTCCTTTGAGAAGATACTTTTCTGCAATGAGGTTACCTCCTTCCTCCCTCCCCGGATTGTTCTTCTGTCAATTCCTGCACTTCCTGGGATAGTGGAAAAAAACATTTAATCAGCCAAGTTCCTTGGAAGGATATAAATATCACACGGGGGCAACTACAGGACACCAAGAATGTGCTCTTTGGACAATAAACTTTTTATGGGCAAGTTTGGTACTCTGCACCCCTTGGAAACAGTGCTGGTTATATATTGGGAGGGGAGGGGCTGTACCAAACCAGATAAGCCCCAAAGTTATTGATGTGAAG
Source organism: Candoia aspera (assembly GCF_035149785.1). Taxonomy (NCBI): domain Eukaryota; kingdom Metazoa; phylum Chordata; class Lepidosauria; order Squamata; family Candoiidae; genus Candoia; species Candoia aspera. The sequence goes on along the minus strand of NC_086165.1, from coordinate 7,490,966 downwards.
TTAGTCACACTAGACCAAGCACTCAGACCCTAGAAGGCTAGGGAGCACGCCTGTATGCCCCCTGTAACTAAGAGCTCTGCTCTTTTTTCTGGGAGATGTAAACACATTTGCTCCAGCCATATAGAGAGAGAACAGAGCTGGCCTATTTTGTCAAGAAACTTTGTACACTGGCTAGATTCACACATTTCGCTAGGCCATAAAGCCATGAGGCAGTAGGGAGGCATACATTGTGCTAAACTCCTGCATGTGTTTATTTTGGGCTTAGTGTCCTTTTAAAAACCTGCTACTGTGGTTTGTCACTCAATTTATGGCTTGGTATATTGTGTGAATTCAGTGAAACAGTGGCTAAACAAACTATGGCTTATAATGTTCAAAACCCATCCCTGAGAATTGCCAACCACTGTTAACAGCAACATGCTAACATGGTATTTTAATTGGGTGCACAACTCCAATAAGCCATGAATGAACATGTAGCAACTGGGTTCACACACTGTAAATCACTACATTGAAAACACCCATTTAACCATTCTTTAGTATATCCATTCTAGATCAGGTTGGACTCCCATTCCCATAACCCTAATCCAATATGATTTAATGCTACTATGGCAACTCAAATCTAGCATACCTGGAGAGGACCACTGGGGGAAATCTTACAGAATTTTGAATTCATCCTTCCTCAGTCTTATTGGTGTAACTAAAGACGAACACAAAGGCCTCAGCCAACATAGGCAATGATGAAGACTCTAGGGGTTGTGGTCCAACAGCACTAGGTGGGAGGGCCACCATCTTATATCTGATCTTATTTCATGCTTGAATTAGTACCAAGATTAGCAATCAGTCCTCCTTTTTCACCAGAAGGTCTCTTGGAACCCAGAATACACATAGCATCCCAACGACATTCTCATCTACCACAAAGATTTGGGGAAAGCACATGTGATGTTGTGGTTAGGGTGTTGTAGGTTAGGACCAAGGAGTTCCAGATTCAGGTCCACCCTCAACTCTCTGGGTTGCTGTGGAGACAGGAAGTAGTACTGTGTAGGTCAGCGTAACTCCTGGAAGCTGGCTAGAATTTCTCCAGACATCTGGATGGCCCCAACCCTGTTAGCCTTTTGTAAGGCTCTGAAGACCTGGCTGTTCCCCCAGGCATTTGGGCTAGATTAGGTAAGCTCTGATAATGTAGCTTTTCATTTGGGGGACTGTTACAACCAGAGTGTCCTAGATGATATACTGTTATAGTGGCTTTAATCTTGCAGGTTCAGTCCTCGTAATCTCCAGGTGGGGCTAAAAAATTCCAGCTTGAAATTTTGAGGAGCTGTTGCCATCACTAAAAAAGCAAATGTGATGTCACTTATGTTCCCTTGTTATTTCCTTCCTCAAATGTCCTATTTGGGCATTCTTTAATGGGAGCCTCTCAGCTACTCACAGCAACCCTAAAAGCAGAATTATTAACAGGATTAGACCTGCCGACAGAAAGATTATGCTGCAGTCAGAGGGAAGCCACACTCCGCTTTTATTAGTATAACTGAGTGAAAACATATTGTTGTTAAACATTTTAGTGTGTAACTAATTCGTGAATCTGCCTCATGTAGTGGAATTTACTTGAGGTGATTTTTTTTCTCCCAAAGAAAGCTTGTTGCAGCTTTACTATCTCTTCAAAAAAACATGCAAGACCGCCTGTCTCAGAAGTGGATTCCCTTCATTTTAGGATTGTTTACCAGGATGCTGATGTTGCTCCCGTGAATTTTCCATTTGCAAAAGCAGAATCATGTACTTGGGATCTCATAGAAATTAAAGCATATCTAAACAAGCTGAATGTGCTTTCAGATAGTCTATGCTGGATGAGATGAAGGTCATTGTTCTTTTCTCCCACTGCCAGCAACGAAGAAGTACGGGGGTAAACTGTTACTTATTCCAGTCCTGTCCTCACATGCAGCTCGATTATCTAAATTAGATGCAGCATTAGCACTCATACTGACCACAATCCAAGGTTCAGATAGTATTCTACCACCGTAAAAAAACCCACCTCAAGTCTTTCTTTAAATCAGAATGCCCTGTAGTGAAAGTTATTCAGAACATCTGTACATTTGGACTGAAGATTCACCAAGTAATTGCAAGATATTTACTGTGGGTTTAAACGAGCACCTTGCAGACAGACTGACAGCGGCCTGTGGATGGACAGATTCTTCCTAGCACACACACACAAAACCAGGACATGGAAGGCATCAGAAACAGCCTTAATGCATGGTGCACCATAGCCTATCCCAGAATATTAACCTTGGAACTTCTCATAAACAGTCATGCAATTATAGCCTTCCAGTATCCAGTTGTCACTGCAATAAGAGTAAGTCTCAGATATTACTGAACCAAGCATTCCCTTAAGAATCCCACCCATAAGGGAGCACCAGAGAATTGTACTTTAAAGGCATTTCTCATATATCATAAAGAACGTGAGGTCCAAACAGCACATTCCCAGAAGTTTAATTCCATTATGGCAATAGGCCCCTGAGGAATTCTCCGCTCGTTAAGGAGTTGGATCAGAATCTGAGCCCGGATGGTCGCCATTCTGCACCAACCACGCTACACGCCTGTTTTTCAGAGGGCTGGGGGTAGAAACAAGGAACCAAGGGCCATGCTTTCCTAAACAGAGGTCGGCTCATGCCTAGGAACAGGAGCTAGATTTCATTCAAGCACTAATTAATAGTAATAACCAACACTACGCATGGAGTAGGCTTGGCAACATCGCAGCATCCATGGAGAGAAACCAAATGACTACAGCCTTCTTTGCAAAGGGTGGCTGATACAATTCACTTTACATATTTTATATGAGAGATCCTAGATGGAGGAGAAATCAGCAGCCCACTGTCATTTTGAAGCCGGTCCAGCAGCCACTACAGCCAGTCACCCTCTCTAGTTCAGCTACCTCGTATTTCTGGCCAGATTCTGGTACTTTCATGGCGGTGTTCGGACTCTGACTATACAAGAAGAATCAAGTCACATCCAGCTTTCCAAAACCAGAAAACAGGGAAGCACTGTCTCCGCCTTTTCCCAGTAGTACTACCTCCAACAAGCCACAGAAATTAAATTCTAACTGGTAGAAAGATCCTCCAAAATTTAGCCTGGCAGGCGGCACCTGGAAGACGGCAGAAGAGGGGTGGAAGCCGCGGGGGCCACGTCTGAAGAAAGAAATCCCCACCTTGGGGAGCCAAACCCTGCTTAGGCAGCAGCATCCAGAGGCTGAATAAGAGAAACAGCTGGAGGGCAAAGCTCTCCCGGGCGAGGCGAGGCGAGGCGGCAGCCTCCATGTTGGCTACTCCTCAACTCGCCAAGCCCCGGGGCGCTGGGGCGAAAAAAGCCGGAGCCAGGTGCGCGTGCCCCGCAAAGGCAAGGCCGGGGGAAATCCGGCGGTCGCGGGGGCAGGGAGGCGACCCCAGGGCGAGCCGCCAAGCCTCGGCCCGCCAGGGGAGCCTCCCCTATACTCGCGGGCGTCTCGGGGGACCGCGGGCGGCGGCGCGAGCCTCCCGGCGCCCTTGGCTGCAGAGAGGGCAAGCGCCGAGCCCGGCCCCGAGCTCCCGGGAGCGCTCGGAGCAAGCCAGTCGAGCCCCCCAGCCCAGCCTAGCCCAGCCCAGCCCAGCCGGCGCCGCCCCGCGTCCCCGAGGGGGCGCCCGGCGAGCCCTCACCTCCTCCTCGAGGCTGTTGCTGCTGTGCTCGTTCTCCTTGGCCAGGCTGCTCATGGTGGGCGCGGGGGGCGGCCGGGCGCGGGGCGGGGGGCGTGAGGCTTGCGTGCGCCGCTCCGAGGTGGCTGCCTCGCCTGGCGGGCTGCGGGCTCCGGCGGCTTCCCCTCTGGGCTCGCCGGCCGCCTTGGCTCCGGGGCGGAGAGCTGCGGGGCCGCGCGGCTTCTGCTGGACGGTGCTGGTGCCGGTGCCGGTGCCGCCGCAGCCGCCGCGGCGCACTTCGGGCGGGGCGAGGTGAGGCAGGTGGCGGGGGCCGCGGGCTGCGGGGCCCCGAGGTGCGCGGGTGCGGTACGGGCGGGGAGGGGGCAGAGCGGCTTATTGGACGCGCCCCGCGCTCACATCCAGCTGGCCGCCGCTGCCGGCCAATGAGCGGCCGAGGGGGCCAACGAGCTGCAGCTGCTGCCGGGCCCCGCCAGCCCGCGCTCTCCGCTCGGCGCCTCGAGTGCACGCGCCCAGGGGGAGCGCCCGGGCCGGGGTGGGGCCGAGCCGGCGGGCCGGCCTCTCGCCCTGCATCACGGTCTCCAGGGGAACTCGCCAGCCAATCCCCGCCTCCGCCTGCAAACTTTCGGCGGCCCTCGACGGACGCCGCGTCTCGCTCGCTCTCCCTCCCCGAAAGTTTTTAAACTTTGATGAACTGGCCTGCTGGAACTTCCTTAAAGGGCTCGCGCGCTTTTCTCTCCCTAAAGCAGGGATCCCCGGCGGAACCTGCCTTGCTTGGCCCACTGCCGCGCTCTCCCGACTCCCGTCCCCACGACCAGGGCCCCAGGGCGGGGAAGGGGGGTTCATGGGCCCCTTTCTGTCGTCTGGCAAAGTAGCAAAGTGCCGCCCGCGCTCTCCAAGAGACCGCTTTGTGTACAGAGAAGTCCTGGTTTTGGCGGTGGGGGCGTGGAGGGTAACTGCCCTTTCCTCTGGTTCATGGCTGCGCTCCCCGGCAAAACGAGGTGGAAAGAATGGGTCTTCTGAACGCGAGGGCTGCGTTCTCACGACACGCTGAACCAGCGACTGCGTTTTTGCCGTGCGCAAATTCAGCCCCGGGGTTAGTTTATAAGTCAGTGTGTCGTGCCAACCCAGAGAGCTGGGCAAACTGAAACAACGGGGAGACGTATCGTGGGAATGCGGCCACCGATACTACGCGCCCCCCTCCATTATTGCATTCCTATAGTTATTTGAGGGGTCTTGACTTACTGTACATGTGATAGCTGAATTAAAAAGAAGCGAGCGAGCTTTGCGGGAAAGTGAACTTACGGAACAGCGGCAGGACCAGCGCTAGAAAAACAAGCTTGCGATTGGGAGAGAATATGAAATATATTTCGTTATCCATCTGCTTGTTAGCCGGAATTGTTCCCTCCCCAGAAATGCGCTTTATCTTTTTCGAGGTGCCCAACTCGACCCGTTTCCGCTGCCGGGAAGCGGTTAAATCACGCCCTCTCTCCAGCTTTCTCAGACCCGGGTCCCGGTTTTGCTCCTTCATCCATCCCACATCGGGGTCTTCCTCCCGTCTGGCTCGATCCCCATTGCCTTCGTGAACAGTCCGCGTCGTTTTCTTGGCAGCCACGAAGTACTCCGCGGCTGTCGTCTTTCCGAATATTTTTTCGACACCCTAGTGGGTCCCGTGGCTCTGGGGTCCCCGCGTGGTCTCCCACCCAAGCGCTAACCGGTTCTGGCTTTGCTTCTCTTCTTTCAGATAAGCCACGGTCAACTCCATTAGTTGATTCTGTTCCCAGAATCTCTGCTCGTAGGACTGCAGCCTCCATCGGTTTTATTCCGTTTCGTTTGCTATCTCGATACCACTTTAGAGCGGAAAAGCATCACGCACCTTCTAGCAAGGCGGTTGACCTGAGGGCTGGGTTCACACAACCGTGCCTTGCTTTGTTACCGCCGTAGATTTTGGTGAGACGCAGCCAGTTGCAGTTTGTAAATTACGGGTTTGGGCTTAACGTATTGGGCGAACTCTGCCAGCGTGGTTTAACTGTAGCTTAGCGTGACGTCTGAACTCAACATGTAACGAACCCCCGTTTATCGAGGGGGAGGGAGATGGGGGACCAGGGGCCGCTGGGCAAGGGGAACGGCGCGACCCTGTAGGAGCAATTCCGGATGCCCGAAAAGGATCAAAGGTGGGCCCTTCCTTGGAGCTTCAACGGCGTGAGGAAGCGGCTCGGGAATCGTTTCCCAAAATGGGATATTCCAAATCCGTTTAGGCGATCCGTCAACAACAGGAGAGGGCGGATCTTGCCGGGCTGTTAACATTTAGAACTGCCATTTAGTTTGCACGTCGGAACGCTTCTCCGCGCGAAAGCCGTGGAAGCCACGGTTTCCACAGAGATCGCGGGGTTCATCGGTTGCAGGAAAACCCCGAGGGGTTCTCCGGCTCCTAAAAGTCGGCCAACTTGGGGTGCATCGTCCCCCAACATCCCCTCCACCAATCCGTAACACTGTCGCACCTCGGACCGCCCGCTTTAAACCCCGCGAAGGGCAGCTCCCGCACGCCAGGAGCGGTGAGGGCCGCTAACTTTTGCCAAACCCGGGCAGGCAGCTCTCCGTTACGGCTGATTTCGAGCGTGGCTTCTTTGGGGAAGGAAAAAGGCTCTCCACACATGCTCAGATTGCGGGGATAAACCGGATTCGAGGAAAAGCGGCGCCTTTGCAAAGCCAGATCTCGCCTGCACCAGAGTGGGGGGCAGGGAAGAGCCCCGACTTTCTTGGAAACTGTTTATTCGTTTAGTCGCTTCCGACTCTTCGTGACTTCATGGACCAGCCCACGCCAGAGCCTCCTGTCGGTCGTCAACACCCCCAGCTCCCCCAGGGACGAGTCCGTCACCTCTAGAATATCATCCATCCACCTTGCCCTTGGTCGGCCCCTCTTCCTTTTGCCCTCCACTCTCCCTAGCATCAGCATCTTCTGCAGGGTGTCCTGTCTTCTCATTATGTGGCCAAAGTACTTCAGTTTGGCCTTTAATATCATTCCCTCAAGTGAGCAGTCTGGCTTCATTTCCTGGAGGATGGACTGGTTTGATCTTCGTGCAGTCCAAGGCACTCTCAGAATTTTCCTCCAACACCAAAAGCATCGATCTTCCTTCTCTCAGCCTTCCTTATGGTCCAGCTCTCGCAGCCAGATGTTACTACGGGGAACACCATTGCTCTGACTATGCGGACCTTTGTTGTCAGTGTGATGTCTCTGCTCTTAACTATTTTATCGAGATTTGTCATTGCTCTTCTCCCAAGGATTAAACGTCTTCTGATTTCCTGACTGCAGTCAGCATCTGCAGTAATCTTCGCACCTAGAAATACAAAGTCTTTCACTGCTTCTACATTTTCTCCTTCTATTTGCCAGTTATCAATCAAGCTGGTTGCCATAATCTTGGTTTTTTTGAGGTTTAGCTGCAAGCCAGCTTTTGCACTTTCTTCTTTCACCTTCATCATAAGGCTCCTCAGTTCCTCTTCGCTTTCAGCCATCAAAGTGGTATCATCTGCATATCTGAGATCGTTAATGTTTCTTCCAGCAATTTTAACTCCGGCCTTGGATTCCTCAAGCCCAGCATGTCGCATGATGTGTTCTGCGTACAAGTTGAATAGGTAGGGTGAGAGTATACAGCCCTGCCGTACTCCTTTCCCAATCTTAAACCAGTCCGTTGTTCCGTGGTCTGTTCTTACCGTTGCTACTTGGTCGTTATACAGATTCTTCAGGAGGCAGACAAGATGACTTGGTATCCCCATACCACTAAGAACTTGCCACAATTTGTTATGGTCCACACAGTCAAAGGCTTTAGAATAGTCAATAAAACAGAAATAGATGTTTTTCTGAAACTCCCTGGCTTTTTCCATTATCCAGCGGATATTGGCAATTTGGTCCCTAGTTCCTCTGCCTTTTCTAAACCCAGCTTGTACATCTGGCAATTCTCGCTCCATGAATTGCTGAAGTCTACCTTGCAGGATCTTGAGCATTACCTTACTGGCATGTGAAATGAGTGCCACTGTTCGATAGTTTGAACATTCTTTAGTGTTCCCCTTTTTTGGTATGGGGATATAAGTTGATTTTTTCCACTCTGATGGCCATTCCTGTGTTTTCCAAATTTGCTGGCATATAGCATGCATTACCTTGACAGCATCATCTTGCAAGATTTTGAACAGTTCAGCTGGGATGCCGTCGTCTCCTGCTGCCTTGTTATTAGCAATGCTTCTTAAGGCCCATTCAACCTCACTCTTCAGGATGTCTGGCTCTAGCTCACTGACCACACCGTCAAAGCTATCTCCGATATTGTTATCCTTCCTATACAGGTCTTCCGTATATTCTTGCCACCTTTTCTTGATCTCTTCTTCTTCTCTTAGGTCCTTGCCATCTTTGTTTTTGATCATACCCATTTTGGCCTGGAATTTACCTCCAATGTTTCTAATTTTCTGGAAGAGGTCTCTTGTCCTTCCTATTCTATTGTCTTCTTCCACTTCCGCGCATTGCTTGTTTAAAAATAATTCCTTATGTCTTCTGGCTAACCTCTGGCATTTTGCATTTAACTGGGCATATCTCCCCCTATCGCTGTTGCCTTTTGCTTTCCTTCTTTCTTGGGCTACTTCTAGTGTCTCAGCAGACAGCCTCCACTGCATATTCCTTAGGGATATTAGTGAGCTCATATCTAGCTGATCTGTGGGTCTTCCCTAATCTCTTTAGTCTGATCCTAAATTGTGCAAGAAGAAGTTCGTGATCTGAACTACAGTCAGCTCCAGGTCTTGTTTTTACCGACTGTACAGATGTCCGCCACCTTTGGCTGCAAAGGATGTAGTCAATCTGATTTCGGTGTTGTCCATCTGGTGGAGTCCATGTATAAAGCCGTCTCTTAGGTTGTTGGAAGAGAGTGTTTGCTATGCAGAGTGAGTTGTCTTGGCAAAATTCTATCAGCCTATGTCCTGCTTCGTTTTGTTCTCCCAGGCCATGCTTACCTGTAATTCCAGGTGTCATTTGACTGCCCACCTTAGCATTCCAGTCTCCCGTGATGAAAATAACATCTCTTTTAGGCGTGTTGTCCAGTAGGTGCTGCAGATCCTCATAGAACTGCTCTACTTCAGCTTCTTCAGCATCTGTGGTTGGGGCGTATATTTGGATCACTGTGGTGTTAGATGGCTTGCCCTGAATTCCAATTGAGATCATTCTATCGTTTTTTGGATTGTATCCAAGCACTGCTTTAGCCACTTTACTATTAATTACGAAGGCTACTCCATTTCTTCTGTGGTCCTCTTGTCCACAGTAGTAGATCTGGTGGTCATTTGATGTGAAGTGGCCCATTCCAGTCCATTTCAGTTCACTGACGCCCAAAATGTCTAATCTTGACATCTCACCAATAACTGCATCGAATTTGCCCTGGCTCATAGATCTTACATTCCAGGCTCCAGTGGTGTGTTGATCCTTAGAACATCGGATTCGCCGTTCACCACCAGCACCGTCGCCGCTAGCCGTCCTTTCGGCTTTGAGCTAGCTGCGTCATCAGTCTGGGGCTAGCTGAACTCATCCTCTGATCCTCCCCATTTTGACCATCTTCTGACCTGGGGGTCTCATCTTCTGATGGTATACCGACATATCTCTGGTTGTACTGATCCATTTTGGCTTGTTTGGTTGCCAGTTTTCACGGCAAGAATACTGGGGTGGGTTGCCATTACCTTCCCCAGATATCGCAATTAGGCTGACCTCTCTGTCATGACCTTCCCGTCTTGGGTGGCCCTTCACTGTTTAGCTCATGGCATCATTGAGGTGCTCAAGCTCCAGCACCACGACAAGGTAACGATCCTTTGCTGAAGTTCTTGGAAAGGGGAGACCGTTATTTTGTATCTTTGAATCAGCGGCGGCGGCCACCCTGGTTTGGGTCTCACTGCAAAGAATTTGGAGGCGGTGAGGCGGCCCCAAGACACGCGTTCGCTGGGAGCCAAGTTCTTTCTTGTGTTTATTTGCGTGTGTAAGGGAGACAGATGATTTCCTTATTTTTTAAATATATATATATATATTAAAAGGTCCAAATATATCCGCTCGATTCTTTACTCCGCATTTTTCGTCGATCAGAAATGTTTTATCTTGGAAACCCAACCAGGCGAAAGCAAAGCGGAGGACTGAGGCGCGGAGGTGAGGTTGCGGCGTAAAAGCTCCGGAACGCCTTTCGCTTCGCTCTTCTGAGCCGAGAAATTTACAAGAAAAAAATATCTTTCCTTCTCCTTTCCGGTGCCTCCCTTTTCATGAGCAAGGGCATTGATGAATTCATCTGGAACTTGACCCGTCTGGAGAAAGGAACACATCTCAGACCACCTTTCCGCCCTTTAAATGTCTCCCTTCTCCAACCCGTGTAAGGGGCTCGTGTGAAGGCGACCGGCAGGCAAGAGGCTGAGATTCTCCAAGCCAAGCTGGTCGCTGTCCTGGTCACCGCCGCGGCTTCCCTGCTCTCTTTTGTTCGGGTTGGCTCTTCGCATTCCGACCTACAGCCCAAGGAGCGCACTTGCCGCCTTTGCAGGACCCCCTTTGCAGCACCTTCCCCGTTTATCCACCCCACCTTGGTCAGCCTTGGAGCCAAGCAAGGACGGGGGAGGCAGCTGCTTAGTTTTTTGGCTTAGTTTATAGTGAGTCGTTGCTGGGGCTCTGAGTGCAAAATTTCATTTTCTGCGTGTGCAGAAGTTACTCTGTAGAGGAGACAAATGCCTGATCTCATCTTTCTCCAACCTGGTGCCCTTCAGGTGTGGATTACAACTCCCAGGGGGCTGGGACTTCTGGAGGTTGTAACCAACAGAAATGCTCCCTGTGGAAAGAACAAATCCGGCTTCATGGACAGATCCGTCCCAAAGCAAGGCAGCCATTCGCTTTGTCTCACCTTCTGGGCACAACAGACCTTGAAGTGCCTTCTCTTCCCCCCACCGAGCAATACTGCTGGGCTCACCCAGACCTAAACCAGCAGGGGAAGTGGTGTTTGTGGCAAGAAACAGCTCTCTGTGAGGGGTTGGGATTTCATGCATTTGCACAGACATGAAAGCACGCTGCACCAGAAGCACTTCCTCGGAGGCTCACAGGACGCAGTGAAGGGCGCGTGCGTGCGTTCACACGAATACACTCAAGAACAACAACAATACACATCCAACGCAATAACAATAATATGCACACAACACATTTTTTAAACATTCAACCTAACATTTATTCCTAAATTATTCATTTGTATTCAACCTAACATTTATTCCTAAGTTATTCATTTGTATTCCAGTTCTGAGTTCGGTCCTCATCCCACGGAATGAGATGTGGCTCACGAAAGCTGCTGCATCTCAGTAACCTGTCAGCTGGAAAAGGTGCGGCCTTTGACGTCTTCTGATTGTTCGGCCCACCTCCCTTTGAGGGCTACGCAACACCAGAAGAATCCCCTCCAGCAGGAAGCTTAACCAGGTTCCTGAGGAAACCAAAGCTGAGGAGCATCAAGAACTGGTTTGGCAGGACATTCTGGGCACCGTGGGTCCCGAAGGCAGGGACGGCTGGGAAAGTGGCCCATCATCCACACAAATGAACCCAGGCCCAGTGGGGAGACCTCACTTGCTTTAGGTGGAGGGGGAACATCACAAAATTGCAGCAGAGAGAGGAAAAGGGTTAAACTGAGGGAGCTGTTACCCAGGCGAGGGCCCCAAAGTGAGGAGGAAACGTCTGCGGTCCAAAAGGCTCCCTGAGAAGGAAGATGTGGAAAAAATGGATGTGATTCTCATGTCACATTAAGTGATAACGTATTCAGGCATGCTTTGCCGACCATCGACTGAGCCCAATCGCGTGCCCATTTAGTGCCATCTGTAAATAGGTTTTAATGGGTTGGATATGCTTTTTCTTTTGTTCTCTGCCAGAGTTTCATTGGATAGGTGGGCAGCCATAAAAACATGATTAATACATCTAAAGCAATTAATAAACCCAAGCGTTGCTGGTGCAAAGACCTGCCAGCATGCAGCCCAGCGTTTTGCAGTCTGGCGTTTGTGGTGTTTTTCCTTCTTTCTTTCACAGCAGAATGCACAAGCATTTACTATGGACCACGAGAAGGGGAAAAAAAACCATCCAATTCCACACTGAAACAAAACATGGTTTGTGCTCTGCCGTTTCTCGATTTACTGGGTTGATGCAGTGCACAACACCATATTGTGGTTTGTTTGACTTTGGTTGAATGGGGTTATATGGCTCATAGCTGCTGGGAATCTCAAGGAATAGGATGATTGGCCTCCAATATATGCTGAAACAGTTTACTGCCCATTCTACTTTTGAAAATGCCATCAAGGAAAAGATTCCTTAAATTAGAAGCTGGTTATTAAAAAAAAAAGTAGTAAATGTACCATGCTTAAGAGTTCTGTTTACAAAATGCAGAATTAGGGTTAAATGATATTCAATAAGTCAAGGGTCAGATGTATGGAGCATTTTTATTTTTTTTAATACAGCATTTTCCTGTTATCACTATTACTGCCTTAGCCAGATCTAAGATTAGTGGCTTGATAACTATCCAAATGTACAAAAAGGGATCAGTGGGTAGGAAGCACCAGATTGGGGTAGACTGCTCTGCTTCACCTGCTGATTAATGAATCCCCTTACTGGGTTCATCACATTTGATTTTGAAGAGGATCAGGTATCTCCCCTGCAGTTCAAGTACCAGCTGTCAGTTTGGTTAAAATCAAATGGGATCAGCTAGTGGTCATTTAAGCCAGGACTATTCTTAATAATAACCACTTACTCTTTCATAGTCCAGATCAGTGTTTCTCAACCTCAGTCCACACATCTTAAAGTTGCTGAGGTTGAGAAACACTGGTCCAGATTATTTGCTGGGGATCTAGCTATAAAGTATTTTACAGCTAGATTCCTGGCAAATAATCTTTGGTAATAAGAATTATTTGGTCACAAGAATTTTATATAATTCATATAATTTATATTTTATATAAATATGAAATATTTTATATAATTTATAAAGTTCTTTGGTTATAAGAATTTTATTTTTAGCAAGGTTTGTTTAGAATATTCCAGTTTTAGCAATCATCTTGGTTTCTCTCTTCCCCTCCTCTGGACTGAATCCAATGTGCTGGCATTTATTTTTCAATTCCTAAATGGCTTGGGTTACAAATGCCTGAGAGACTGTCTACATCCACTTGTTTGCATCATAAAATCCACTGGTGTCTAATTCAAGACTAGGCTCTCACACTGAGCCACCCGTAGTTTGTTGAAGAAACTACAATCAGATAATATCACATGATGAACCCTAAACCATGATTTACAGTCTGCATGTCCACACAAAGGCAAAGCAAGTAAAACACACTGTGGCTTAATGATGTGGTGATGTCTACCTTATTGGAAGTTAAATTATGAGAAATCAGTACAAAGGAGTGGGGAGCATCCCTATTAAGGAAAGTTATTGAAAGCTACAGTTGGTACCTAATCCCCCATTTTCTGAGAGGTAGATTAGGATGTGTTATTGACTTTGATGTTTTAATTTCTATTTACTAGCCAACAATGGATCTGAAAACTAAGCCCATCCTGTGGCTCTCCAGATTTTGCTGATCCACAACTTGCAGTATCCACAACTTGCAGTGTCCACAACCAGCAGGGCCAATGTTGAAGGATGGTTGGTGTTGCAGCTCACCAACATCTGGAGTGATAGATTCCATCCATCATTCAGAACAATTGCAATTCAGGGATAAATGGAAGATGAAGGACTTAGACCAACATGATACAGAAGCTGATGGCATGAACCACCACCATAATCACCACCATCCGGCCTTTCTGCTTAGAGATCAAGGTGACTAGACAGCAGATCTTTCCTCATGCTGTCTCCCACCACAACCACCCTCTGAGATAGGTCAATCAGAGAGACAGTGTGTGCACTGGGGGACTTGAACTTGGGTCTTAGTCCACACTATGACCACTACTACAATACTTATTCTATCATTTAAATTCCTGTGTTAAAACGCAGAGGTGGCAATACACAAATACATCTCTCTATCTCTTTTCCTCTGGAGTCTCTCTTACCACAACCAGTTTGCTAATAATTCCTCTCTCTCCCTAAACTCTCCTATGTGCTTTGCTTGGAAGCCGATTTTAAGCAAGGAGGAAGATGGTTGATCTGAGACTCGCTGAAGATGGACTTTTTCTGATAGCGTGATAGCAGCTATCTTTGTTTAATTATAGAGAATATTTGCATTCAAGCTCCTGATAATTTTTTCAGGCATATTTGTGTACTCAGTGAGGTGTAACAGATACAGGATTAAATGAGGACTGAAGAAATTCAGGTCCAAACCATCTCCAGGCATGAAGGCTTACTGGGTGACTCTGCACCAGTCACTAAGCCAATATTTGCTGAATTATAGCATGTTGACTAAATCATAATTGACTGGGGCCACACATATTAATCCATAAACCATAGTCTATGGATCACAATGGCTGAACCCACCAAACATGCTCAGCAAAAAGCAAACAAGCCATGTTAAGCTGGAATCACTCAGTCCTACCTGTCTTATGGTTGTGAGTGTAAATGGGGAAAAGGCAGTACGTTTTATGTATGCTACCCTAAGCTTCCTTTGAGAAAATGAAGGATATAAATCTTATGAATAGTCATTTAAAAATCAAGAGATCTCAAGTTAACCATCCGTGGATGGATGGATGGATGGATGGATTCCTTGAGCTTCAGCAACAGCAGCATCTTCTTCTCACTTCCTCCCCCACCCCACGTCCCAAGTTGACTTCTCTCAGCCCCCCTTCTGATTATCTAGGGCAATTTGCAGCAACTCACCTTAGATCAGTGTTCCTCAACCTTGGATTTCAACATGTGTTGAAGTCCACACATCTGAAAGCTGCCAAGGTTGGGAAACACAGCCTTAGATAGGCTGGGAAATAGCTGCTTTATTCTCTATAGCAGTGCTTGGGGAGTGAAAGAGGAAAAGGCATTTTCTAGTCCTGCTCTGGGATGAGAAAGAGAAGAAATTTCTCACCAAAAGTTTTGAGTGGGAGTGGTGATGGTGAATTCCCTTTACATTTTTCCCATCAGGAAATTTTGCTTTTCTCACAGGAAATTTTATAAATATGAGTGTCTGGGAATGGGGAAAGAGTTATTCCTTCTCTTTTTTCCACATTCTTTTCACCTTATTTTTCCTTTCCTCAGCCAGAAAAGGCCAATAAAGATATTGGAAACCTCACTTTGAGCAGATAATGCCCTTATACAAACATCATTAACAGCTAATATCAGAGACTGTTTCTTCTTGTAAAGTCTAGTTTCTGTCAAGATAGTATTTTAATCTTCCCTGAAATGAATGCTGCAGCCATTATTCTGTAAGCTGGGGCAATTTACATGCAAATATTGGGGTGCAAAATGGCTGCATTCAGGTTTCTGACTGGATTGGGACTGATGCAGCACCTTAAGGATATTTGACAGCCTGGAGGTTTAAAGGTTATTCACTTATTTGGGAGAATATAGATTTCCCTCTGGTATAAAATCAGGGGAATCTGCAGGAAGGCGTCACAAAGTCAAGATGGGGCTACCCAGGGCCGCAACTGGGGGGGCAACTGGAGCATGTGCCAGTTGGTGCGGTGCCAAAATGAGCGCTGGGGGGGCGCCAAAATGGGCACGGAATCCATGTTTGCCCTGGGTGACACAGACCCTAGTTGCGGCCCTGGGGCTACCACTGTGTGATCATAACTCCATCCCTTTTTACCTGTGTTGTGTGTACATAAAGAAGTGGTGGGACTTAAATCATACAGTGGTGGCTGCCATTTTGACTTTTTTGACCCCTTCCTGCAGGCTCCTCTGCAAAGGTCTAGATTGGTTGGGATGATGAACGAATGCAGTCATGGAAAGATTTGAAACATGGAGAATCTACTTTCCCCTTTGGGGAGAACACCAACACTCTCTCACTGGAGCCTGGTTTGAAATAGCAGCAGGGTGTGGGTTGGGGTGTCCTCCCCCTTGTGACCATGGAGCCAACTGCTTCCTGCTCTCCATGGCTGGGTTCATACAACACAGAGAACTGAGGGACTAAATGTGGGGTTTGCATAATATGTCAAGCTATAAACTCAGCAAACAGGCTGGATGGATATAGGGAGACATGGAGATGTCCTTGGATGGAGATGCAGTGGTATGTGGGAAAGACCTTGGGAGACAGGCAAAAAGATGCTGCCTAGGGAACGGTCAGATAAGAGAGGGCAAAGCCTGCAGCTGGATAATGGGTGGAGCAAGAGGCTCAGAAGGGACCCTTCCTAGCTTCTCAGCTGTAAAGAAGATGGGGGGAGGGGAGAATTATCTTTTCAGACTTGCAAGTTTCTGTCAATGTAGCTTTACAATATAGTGGAATTAGCTCATCTGGTTGTGATTCCTGTCTGGTCTACCCGGTAAGGCTGGCAGGAGGTGACCTTGGATGGATGATCTTGGATGGATGTGTAGCACCCTTTGTTTTCGTAATGAGTTCTGAAGCATGCCTTGAGCCCCTGGAAATGGAAACATATTAAGAAGAGACTCAGGGAGACTCTGGGAGACTCTTCCTTGGCTTCCTGGGGCGTAAGAGGGAGGGAAGAGAAAGCGTAATCTGACTTGCAAGATTCTGTTTCCACAGCCTATCTCACTAATACAGAGTTCTAGGCTCCTGCGGTGTGTGCTCCCTGATCTGTACAACCTCAAATGGCTAACAGTGGGTTTGAGCCATATGCAAAATCAGAACCAAACCAGAACACAGTTCAAACTAGCTAAGCTTAGCATGTAGTGGCTGGGTGTTTAACTAAGGATCCTGTATGACACCCCCCCTCAAGGAAACTGGTCCATTTAAAAAGAGAAATGTTCCTTCCCACTGATCCACTCAACTCATGATGACCTCATGGAGTCACCGTGGGCTTTATGTGGTTTTCTTGGCAACAGTACAGAAGGGGCTTGCCCCCTGCCTTCTTTCTGGATTTTTTTTAACTTCCTATTTTGATCCACAGCCTGGGATTTCCTGTTGTCTCCCATCCAAGTACTAACTAGTTCTGACCCTGCTTAGCTGGTTTTTGAGAAGAGACAGAACTGCTGCTACTCACAAGGCTTAGTCCCCAACCTCATTATTTTTGACACTGGCAGGCACTGAGTTTCCTGAAGGTTCAAGGGAGGTGTTCTCTCTCTCCCCCGCCCCCCCCCCCCAGCTTTACTGAGAGATGTATGAAATTAAGCCCAGGATTTCGGCATGCAAACCACTTGTGCTACCACTAGGTACATATTCGGTCACAAGCAGCTCACACAAGTAAAATCTAAAGCAGAGTTTTTACCCAACAGGCGGATTGGAGAGGGAAGAACGTTCTGATCAGCAACCGGGAATCTGAGCCCTTTGCCAGTCCGCTCCTGCAAGGCAGCTTGCAATAATTAACTGCGCATGAATAATAAATAAATAAGTAGACAGATGGTTTGAAAACAATGCAAACAAGAGTAAAAATATGCTCAGCGTTGCATTCTTTGCATCATTTACAAAAGCAGCGTGAACTGTGGGCCAAAGGTTTTCTAAGAGGGGAACAAAACAACTTCTAGCAGCCAGACTTGCGCTCAGAGGTGGAGGAGCACCAGTGGCTGTCTAAATGTTGCTGGCTCAAAATCTGCTTCTCCAGTGAAGGATGCTGAACATCTGGAGCATTAGCATCTTGCAAGGTAATGTAGAAGCTTCACAAGCCTGAGAGGCATCCTTACTTTCTGATTATTTTTTTTGCTTTAAATATACTTTGGGCAGGCACACAGGTGGACAAAGACATACAAGTAGTCCTCGCTTAACAACCAGAACTGGGACTGGAATTTCGGTTGCTAAGCAAAGTGGTCATTATGTGAATCCAACCTGATTTTACAACCTTCTTTGTGGTGGTCATTAAGCAAATCACTGCAGGCATTAAGCAAACCACGTGGTTGTTAAGCAAATCATGCAGTTCCCCATTGATTTTGCTTGCCAGAAGCTGTTCAGGAAGGTTGAAAATGGTGATCATGTGACCACAGGATGCTGCGACAGTCATAAATGCAAACTGGTTGCCAAGCACCCAAGTTGTGATCACATGGCCGCGGGGACGCTGTGACAGTCATAAGTGTGAGGACTGGTTGTAAGTCATTTTTTCCAGCATCATCATAAGTCTGAACCATCACTAAACGAATGGTTGTTAAGTGAGGACTACCTGTAGTTATTAGGACTGTGCAGTGCCTGGGAATACCCAGGAGCATGAACACAGCACCTGCTGCTTTCAGGTGTGGCAGACAGGTGCTGTGTTTGTGTCCCAGGTGGATGCATTTTTTGGAGACCATATGCAAACTTCTGTACAGCTGTAGGACATACCAGTGCTCATTTTATTATTTTAAAAGTGGATTCTTCTTTTCAGCAGCCAAGCAGCACTCGTCCGAAATACAAAACAAAGCCCTTTAAAGGGGGCAATGCTGATAAAACCTTCAAGACTCCCACATTCCCTAGACCAGGATGGTTTCTCAGGCCACGAAAGCTCCTCTGAGAAGAAAAATCCAGGAAAGAGGATTTTCCCCTGAAAAACTTGCCGTCCCTATAAATGGCACACAGCTCTGCTTGGTCATGGTCCTGCTATGTTGCATTCCTTCCTGCCCAGAAAGTCCTGTTATGAGTGGTTGCCATCTGATAAAGCACAACCCACTTCATCACACAGCACTTTGTTGTGACAGCGTGAAGCTGATGGTCTCCAGATCAGCCCTCTCACAGACTTATTCTGGCAAGCATGGCGGCATTTCCAGCAAAACACTGTATCCTTCCCCTTTCTTGGTGGGCCTCGTAAAAAGGGGAAGCCTCTTCTGAGTAGGATTCCATTCCAAGGGCCTTGAGAGACCCATCCATGCTGTGTTCCTGGCAACACTATGGAAAGCCATTTTTTAAAAAGTCCCTTCTTTGGGGATTTTTAAAATTTCCCGTTGGGCCTTGGGGCTTCCCAGGAGACTCCCATCCTTTTTACTACCAAGGCCTGACCCTGCATAGACTCTGAACTCAGGAAAGGTCAACCAAACAACCAAAATGCTCTACCAGCAGAGGTTTTACATTTTGCTTCCACTTCCCAGTCTAAAGTCAACCCAGAAGCAGATTGCAAACCCTTGCCAAGATGATGCCACCACAGCCTATAGGCTCCAGTCCATACCCCAGCATCAGTGCCCGCCGTCTGCAGCCAAGGACACCTGCTGGAGGAGATTCCACAGGAGTCAAGCGTTCATTTTGCATGGAATGGATTTAACTTTCGTTCAATGTTGCAACCCCTGGCTGACCCTGGTTTGAGGGACTTTTTGCAGTGGGCTGCACTGGCCATTGGGCCTAGCTAGAGAAGGTGACATTGCTCTGTCAGGCCCAGGTGCCGCTGTTTTGTAATCGTCACCAAAATATTGAGAGACAAAGACAAAAACAAGATTCCCGATCACATGCTTATGGACTGGTCTGGAAAGGGGGTTCTGTTCTGGGACAACGACAATGTGGCTTCGTAAGTCAGCACTGGAAAATTTGTACCAGGTTCATCTGCCATGTTCTGCACAAGCCAAGCAAACTGCAGCTAGTTAAATCAAGCATAACTTCGCACGATGTGTGCACCGAAGCACCTCAGAGACACACAGCCTCCTGCAACATCTTCCTCAGAAGGCCCCAACCAGTTCAAGATGCTCTGCTCCACGATCTAACAGTGTTTTTCAAACCTGGCCACTTTAAGAGGTGTGGGCTTCAACTCCCAGAATTCCCCAGCCAGCATGTGTGGAGTTGAAGCCCACACCTCTTAAAGTGGCCAGGTTTGACAAACACTGATCCAACACACGGAGCAACCAGACTGTCTTCGCTGGCACCATCAGGGCAGGAGATCTAGGCAGATGTCAAAGCTTCATTTTTACAAAACAAACGGGAGAGATCTCTAAACACTGCAGGGTTAGCTGACCACAGAGACAACCCCCACCCCCTCCAAGGTTGTTAAGCCCAGGGTCTAAGTTGACTAAGCCATGCCGCTTGGAGACATTTCCAATTCCCTTGTATAACTTGATCTGTAATGGACACCTGGTGGTATCCTTTTGAACTCTGAAGGCCTGAGCTCCATCACTGCAGCTAACGAGGGATTAGCAGATTGGAAGAGAGGAGAATGAAATGACAGATCCTTCCAGAAGAGGCTGTTCCGTCACTCACGAGCAACGGAGAGAAAGGGGCCAAGAGAGTCAAGGGGGGCGTTAATGGACGGGAATCCAAAGGACTGACTCTGGGGGAGGAAAGGCTCCCAGTAAAAATAGCACCAAAGCTGGCACGCCAGAGGCGGTTTGCTTGCCAGAAACGGAGCGAGGAGTCGTCCCCACGGATGTTAAGGCAGCAGGCTTGGTGGAGAGATAGAGCCTTGTGGGAGGAAACGCTGGAAAATTAAAACCAGCCAGCCCAGGGCCTAGAGCAATGTTGCTTAAACCTTTTGCTCTCAGGAGCCCTTCCCACTTTTCAATATGATCAAACTTTTATTTGTATGGGTTACATTTATTGATATTGTCTGTATTAAAATTTTAAATGGAGGCATGCGTAGCAGCATATTTATTTATTTATCGAATCATGTAACAATAACAATCTTAATCCCATGAGATGTTAACATAAATATTTTTCATGAAAAAGACTATTTTTTTTAACAAATACAAAATAACCAGAAGAGGGACATTGCTTTAAATTTTTGCAACGATCTTCAAAGTCTGGCAAATAATTTTGATTTTGTGGACCCGAGAAGGGCTTGCGGGACCCCCAGAGGTCCTCAGAACGCACTTTATAAAACACTGACTTAGAAGAACAGGAAGTACAACACCTGGGAAACTCATTGTATTACAGAAAGGGTTTTTTTTTTTTACCCTGCATCCCAGAACTGGCATGCTATTCCTCTGGGCCAGAGCTAACCCTCAGACCTGCAAGCTGGGGATTATGGGTGGTATAGTCCACCAGCATCGCCTGTCTTTGTTAGAGGAAGCTGGAACTGCAGGATTTTGCCCAGTCTTGCCTAGTGAGCCACAAATGCTGGTCGGCAAGCCAGTTTGGTGACATATTAACTATTCTAGTGAAGGAATAGTTACAGCTGTGAGGTTTGCGGCCTCCGGGAGACCTGGGCAGAAGAATCATTTCTGATGTAGCTTGAGAACCCTGCAGAGAGATTAAGACTTGGGGTGCATCAGGATGGCGTGTCAGAGGGGTGTATTGGTGATGGTGTTGGATTGGGACAGGGGAGACCTAGACTGAAATCCATTCTCAGCCATGGGGCTCAAGGGTTGACTGTGGGCTCTCTCCCTCAGCCCACCCTACTTCGCAGGAGATAAAATTAAGAAAGATCTCAATGTAAACCACCTTGAGCTCATGAGGGAAAGGCAGGTTGTCACTCTGGGGATCCGTGTTCCTCTTGTTTCAAGAGACACAGCCAAGGGATGCGTTTCGAAACCAGCCACAGCCTCCAAAGTTAGCTTCTGTGTCCGGTGCTCTCTTGCCTCCCAAGCAATGCTTCCCGCTCGAGGCAACTTGGACCGTCTCCTGGTGGGGAACAGGTCACAGGGCAGCCATGCTGGAGAAAGTTCTCCCCATCATTCCCACAGGGTAGGGAACAGCAGCAATGATGTCGAAAGTGAAAAACGATGTGGATCTGGCCGAGGTAGCTTGGCAGGACTTTCCAAACGATTTTCACATTGGAGGTCGGTCCCCCATTTGTTCAGCCACAGGGTGATCCTGAGAGCAAAGGTTTTGCTTTTAACAGCAGATGCATATCTAAAAGGATGTGCAATTGCTGGCGGGGGGAAGCTGTCACATATCAGATTCCAGGAGTTGTTGTTTCCATCATAATTTGTTGGAACACCACCCTACTCCAGGGTTTCTCAACCTTGGCAGCTTTAAGATGTGTGGACTTCAACTCCCAGAATTCCCCAGCTAGCATATGCTGGCTGGGGAATTCTGGGAGTTGAAGTTCACACGTCTTAAAACTGCCAAAGTTGAGAAACACTGCCCTAGTCTTTATATCACACTATACAAAACTAAACAAACCCCATTCCTGCTTAGCCTATAGCTTGTTCAGTCAACCAGGTTCTTAGCATAACCTGAACTCAGCTGACGGCTAGAATGCTCAGACCACCACTTTTTGGCAAAATCCAACTTTTTTATCCCCGGCCCATTATGTCTTTTTTCCCCTCACCCAGCTAGGTTGCCTGTCCTCTAATTGCCATGTCACAGGCAGAATTCAACAGGTGGTGCCTTTCTCAGCAGAGGGATATAGAACTGTCTGGATGGCTTTACCTGTTTCATATAACAGCCTTGGGGGAGAGGCCCAGAGAGGGGTGTCTGTGTGTTTGTGTGTCATCATCTACTTCTTCACACAAGGTTCTGGAAGACACTGGCAGGCTACTACCTAATTTATAGACTTCTGCCTTGCCTGTTTACTCCCAGCAAGTTATTTTAAAAAAGGCGCAGAGATGGGGTGTGCGTTTAGAGAGAGATTTGCCTTAAATGGTCAAGGCAAGAGGGAACAGCCCAGAGGGAGGAGGGAGTCTGCAGAGGGGGCTCACAGACCACACCAGCTCCCTACCAGGCTGGGAACAGAGTTAATCCACCTTAACCCTTTAGGACTAGGCTGTGGGAAGGTCGCGAGACATTTGGCTTTGAGAGGTAAAAGTTCCACTTCACTTGCAGATGAATCCAGCTTCAGTTCTGGCAACCAGGCAGCTCCCTACACCAGATGCTGCCCTGGGCAGTGGGGGGTCTGTTCACACAACCCACTAACTCTGAGGGTTTTTTTTTTTAATCTAGTCAATCTTGTCCGATTCTCAGAGACTGCCTGGACAAGTCCCTGCAGTTTCCTTGGCAAGGTTTTCCGGAAGTAGTTTGCCATTGCCTCCTTCCTGGGGCTGAGAGAAAGTGACTGGCCCAAGGTCACTCAGCTGGCTTTGTGCCTAAGGCAGAACTCATGGTCTCCTGGTTTCTAGCCTGGTGCCTTAACCACGACACCAAACTGGCTTAACTCTGAGTTAACTGTGTCTTATTGAATGAACCCAAGGGCCTGGAGTCCCCCACAGGGCATAGAATCAACAAGCCAAGCACATCTGGTGTGGCGAGAACCCAGCCAGTCTGCAGATTTGGCCATGGGAGCAGCTGACCTCTTCTCCCAAGTCGGAGCCAAGGTCCCTCTCGCATGGTATTGGCAACACGGACTGCCAACAGCTTGCAACAGGATAGAACTTGGTTTTTTTGCAAGTGGACTACCACTGAACAAAGGCCCTACCCTAAAATTAGATTCTAGTCCTCATGGTTCTGGAAAAAGGCCTGATTTAAACAGGAACATAGGAAGTTAGATATCCTCAATTAGGACTATATCAAGGTCCTTTAACTTGATATTGTTGCCACTAGACTGGCAGAGATTCTCCTGGGTTTTAGGCACGATTTTGCCCACAGCCCTTCCTGGGATGCCAAAGATTGCTGCTGGAACCCCCTCCCAATACAAAACAATTGCTCTGCCCCATTGTGGGGGGCCCTCTCTCTCGCCCCATGGCACCAACAGAGAAGTCTTCAGGCACCTGAAAGAATAACCAGTTGATAGTTACTTTGCAATTTATTTCTTGAATTACAGCCATTTATCTGACCGAGCTGCTTTTCCTGCTAGGGTTAGCTGTCTGGAAAATATTCCCAAGGTTGTATTTGCATGCAAAAGCGGCAAAGGAAATCAAGTCCTCCGTAAGAAGAGTGTCATTGTCAGAAGCAATCAGATGCTGAAGAAGGTGATTTCTAGGATGGCTTCTGAACCTGTAAGGTTGCTCAGAGGGCAACATTTTTTATAGGCCCAGATTTTCCATGCAGGGACAGGGCAAAACATACCGAGAGATTTTCCTCCTGTGAGCCTTCTTAAAAAATAAACAAGGGAACCAAGGCCAGTTTGGGAGGCCTGTTTTCACTGAAAAGAAGCCAAAGATTCAAGCCTCCAAAACTGAGCAGACTTTCCCACGCAAGTTGGAGGCTGGGTTCACACACTGCAATAAGCTGTGGTTATTTAACCACGTTTAGCAGCTCAGCAACAATGGCGTGGGTTTGCATAATGCACTAAACCAGCAACAAGTCACGCCATGTTTTTTGCACAGTGCATTGAGCCAGCCGAGGAGTGGATGCATCTGTGGACTTAGCTGAGCCCTATGGTCAATCTGACTTTGTGCCAAGTACTAGTAGGGTTAGGGAATGAAGGAGGGCTTGTTTTAGGGCAGTAAGTCTGTTTTCTTTTTGTTTTTTGATTGCAAGTGTGTCTCAGTGTGATGTATGAGGGGGAATCCAGTTTAAAAAAAATAGCTTTTATCTATTTTATTGAACAAAACAGAAAAAAAGCAAAAAAAAAGCAAAAAGCAAGACAGATATCTATCTTTCCATCCATCCATCCATCCATCCATCCACCCACCCACCCCTATCCATCCCTCCATCTACCTAGAAAAGCCAGTTTGACCCTGAGTTCTAGTCCTGCTTTAGGCACGAAGCCAGCTGGGCGACCTTGGGCCAGTCACTCTCTCTCAGCCCCAGGAAGGAGGCAATGGCAAACCACTTCTGAAAAACCTTGCCAAGAAAACTGCAGGGACTTGTCCAGGTAGTCTCTGAGAATCAGACATCATTGAACGGAGATAAAAAAAATCTACCTACCTACCTACCTACCTACCTCTATTTCTCTCTCTCTCTCTCTCTCTCTCTGGAGAGGAACTCATCTGGATTTTAAAATAAAGATGCAGGTGATGATGCACCTGAGGGCTCGCCAAGCTATGGCCCCCTTGGATCTGGCCTGGTGGTCCGTCCTTAGGGAACCCACTCGAGCCGTGTCTCCGGCTTCGCTTTGCCTCCTGGCCTAACGGGGGAGCCAAGAAGGACAGCAGCCTTTTCCTCCAGAACATCCAAAAGCAGAGCCACCGTTGCGCTCCCTGGAGGAAGCTGGGTGGGAGAGATAAAGATGCTGGCCAGGGCCCTCGCTTCCATAAAAGGCCCGGCTTGTCACACTGTCCAGGCCTGGCTTGTCTCAGCTCCCTCCCCTGGTGCTGGATGGGGCGGGGGAGCTCCCCCTCCTGTCCACAGCACTGGGGGCTCTGGATCCCCCCTCCCTCCCTGCAGACTCATCGAGGGGGAAGGGACAGCTGTGCAGGGGGGGAAGGCGGTTGCTCTGCCTAACCGGTTGCGTGGTTTTCTGGAGCCAAACTGGAGCCAAAGGCAACTGCCGCAAAATGCCTGGCCTGTGACATGGGATCAACCTTATCTTGGCTTGCGGTCTGTGCCCACCTGCGCCCACCTCCTGTAACCTGGATGCTTTCCAGAGAGGTGCCTTCAACTCCCAGGATGCTCAGCAATTTGCAGGCAGGCTGGGAATTCTGGGACTTGAAGGCTGAGTGAGGGAGCCCTATCCGCACCCTCGATGCCTCTTTTGCCAACACGCTGCGTGGATTCCAGAGAGATGGGTCCTCTGGCAGCATCCTGGTTGTGTGTGTACGATACCCAAACCACGGCTGGCTTCCTCAGCTGCCACTGGCTGGGCCCATCCCTGGCCCTCAGCTATAAACCAGCAGTTACCACCGCCTTTGCTAGGTTCACGAAACACAAAAGTCAAGCCGAGCCATTGCTGTGCTTGGGGTGTGGTGCGAATCCCACCCTAGAATGGGCTGGGGAGGCGGCATAGACACCTGGTGGCAAAAGCCTCCATCGGCAGGGAAAGCGGAGAGGGTGCCTGCGGGGTTGTGGGGGAGCCCCCATTCCCTGCAGTTTGGGAGGGCTGCCTCCCCCACACCCCGTCCCCAAGGCAGCAGCTGAGTGGTCTCCACCTGCACGCCTGGCTGCAGCCATCACATTCGATCAGCGTCCAGCAGCCACAAAGCACTTAGACCAGCTCCCTCGCCTCGCTGAGCAAAGGCTGCATTCCTAGAGCCTGGAATTTTCTCCAGCTGGTACAGTTAAAGAAACAGAGACCCCCTCCTTCTGGTTTTCCTCCCAGGCACACATTTCTGTCCGGCCTGCCGGCTCCAGAACTTTTCCCTCGTATTGCCTGGCAGGGGTGACCTCAGGATGTGGTCCAAAAAGTCAAGATGGCGGTGCAATGGTGCGAGGGAAGCTCTGCAGGCAACAGACACCAGGCTGCCACCCATGGCCCAGTCGTATTTATTTATCCATGGCGGTTGTATTTTGGGCAAAGATGCAACATCTGTAGCTACTCAGGAGGCGGTGGGCAAACTGAAGATCGGGATGATTTCCGTGTGTGCAAATTTGGTATTTGCTGGCCAGGATAAGTCATGTGTGCTATACCAGTCACACCACACAGACTAGAAATGTCGTTGAGAAAGCAGCTGCCCCAGTGCCGAAGGAATGGAGGGCAGGCGTGGAAGATGAGTGTCTCCTGGGTTATTATTCGTACATTTACTTATGTACTTATTAGATTTGTATCTCCACTTTCCTCCAGCAGCTAGAGCAGAATAGATAGCACCCCCTCTTCCAATTCCCCAATAACAACCCTGTGGGGCAGGCCAGCCTGAGACAGAGTGACTGGTTCAAAGAGACCTCATAAGAAGACTTGAACCAGAGGGTGGCTGATCCTAGTCTTACACCACAGTAGTGTGCAGTATCCTGGCAACAGAATGGTATCTGCTGGGGAAAATATGTTAGTCCAGTGGGTGGCAAAGGAGAGGGGCTTTTCCTAGAATTTGGAGACACCTCCCTTTGCCCACCACAACTGTCTGGAGCTCAGGACTTCCATCCGCCAATTTGCCCCTTGCTAAGACAAGCTGTGCAGAGCGGCTGACAGAATCAGAAAAAGTGGCATCTGAAAGCCACCAGGGGACACCCATAAAATATTGAGCAACATCTCCAGTCTCTGCGCAAGTTGAGATGATGGGAGCTGACGCAGGGTGCAAAGGAGGCGGGGAGAGGAGGATGCAACGGCTGGCTGCTTTGTTGCTCTCCAAACAGACATCCGCTGAAGCAGCCCTCAGTGTAGGAGGCATTGGGCATTGCTTGGAGGAGCCGTGATCCAGCCATGGAGAATAAGGGTGGCCCGAGTCTTGCCACCTGGAACCAAGAAGCATTCTGCAAATGCAAGCCATCTAGGCAGGCAACTGAAATTGCCAGTAAGGGTGACGTGTCCTCCACCGGGCCTGAGAACAGCATGGTGGGCAAGCAATGCACAGAGTGGGGTCCTCCAGAACTTCTCCAGAGTTTGATCACTGTTTTGCTGCTCATTTCTTTGGGGCCTGCCTCAGTTGTCCTCTCCCAGACATTTTGTGGGAAAGGGATTCAATCGCGGAGGGACAGGGAAATTGTCTCAGCAGCTCCTGCCCACGGTAGCAACTTGGGAAGATGTCAACAGCTGGGATGATGGGGATTCCACCATTTCCCCTTCTACTTGCACCTGCTGCTAGAAAGGACCACTTCGTTGCCTAAGAGCAGAGCTGGCCCTGGCAGTAGTGCAAAAAGTATAAATATTGCTAATGTGCTAACAAGCTTCCTTCCTGGGCAATCTTGTTCCTAGCTGGGCTGAACCCCACCATGTCAGAAGAGGCAGAAAACAGCCTGGTCAACTGCTGATGGATTTGCCCTGTCCGCTCTTTATGACTTCTCAGGGTTCTTTCCTTAATGTTCTGGGTCTGAAAGCATGGATTCTGAGTTCACACATCATCATGCAAAACCAGGGTCATGGCAGAACCAACCACAATGGGATGGGCTTGCGTTAAGCATGGTTTACTATTCACAGTGGCTGGGTCCATGCAGCACACAAAATCCAAAACTCAGCTTTCCTTCCAGGCCAGAATGATAGCAGCAAAGGGCATTGGGCAGTTGAAAACAAGCTTATTCCTGCTTTCTTAGACAGAAGTGTCACTGAACCCAGCTTGGCCTCCTTCTTATTTAGAAGCTCATTCCCTAAGCTCCTGTAGATTTTACGCTGCAGAACTGCAAAGCTGAGCATTCTAAATTGAAAGTAGGTTCCACTGAAGAAATGGTGGACTTGGCTCCAAGTAAACACGCTTATGCTTGGTCTGCAAAAATGCAACACAAACCCCTGACATTCAGAATGGGAAGGTTGGTTGAGGAGCTGAGCCTCTGGGGCTTTAAGAAGAAAGAGGTTAAAAACTCAATTGTTAAATATACAAATCCCAAATGCAAAGTGCGGTAGTAGGTTCCGTGAAAGTTCTGGGTTGCTGCTGATTGAAACTTTTACAGGATTAAATACAATTTTGATTTGCTACTTCTCCTTTCAGGATGCTTCTTCAACTTTCCAGTCATTAGTATGGCCTCAAAATTTCCTGGTGGTCTCCCATCTAAGTACTCACCAGACTCAATACTACTTAGCTTTAAAAAAAAAATAATGTAGATGACTCAATGTAGTCACCAGGAATTGTACGACAACGCCGGCTCCAAGGCTTTGAAACGGAGATGAGCACCGCCCCCTAGAGTCGGACACGACTGGACTTTACGTCAAGGGAAACCTTTACCTTTACCTAATGTATATATTGGGGTTCTAGTGGACATTACGCATTGAGGCCAAAGATACATTAGATTAAAACTGCCTTCCCCCACTTGGTGCCCTCCAGATGTGTTGGGCTCCAACTTCCATGCTGGCTGGGAAGTCGAGAATCCATCACAATTGGAGGTCACAAGGTTGATAGATGATCTAAAGGGGGAAAAATGAAAGAAGCAGTGTAAAGGGGGGGGCTGTAAATGAGAGACTATCCATCGTTTGAGCAAGGGGTGGAATTTGGTGGTCTTTAGCCACAAAATGTGAGGTACATTGGTCATTTTCTCCATCCCAGTCCCTGCATTCCAGCTGCAAATTCTATTGTGGCTCATCTCTCTCCTTCTAAAGGCTACAGTGCCATCTACTGGTTCAGAATGCTAAGGCCCTTGAGCCAGCATCTGTCCTACAATTAGGCACTCCAGCATCACAATTCTGGCTTCCTTAATAGAAGCCTGCAAAAATTGTCTCAGATCAGTACTAGTTTTACCTGGCTGTGAGGTAAGAATCAAATGTCAGATCTGGTCGGGAGTATTATTAGCTGAACAAATGGAAGGCTGTTAATCCTCTTGCTTTGTTGGGTAAACCTGCCATCATCATAACCCACAATAAGATACCTTTTTTGGGATTGTGTATTAATGTATATTAGTAGATTTATGGGAAAATCTTTACATGTTAAAGATGTTAATGTAATGTTGAATTATACAGGTGGTCCTCGTTCAGTGACTGCCTGGTTTAGCAACCATTCGCAGTTGCGACGGTGATGAAAAAGAAACTTTACGACCAGTCCTCGCATTGACAACCTTGGCAGGTCTGTAAAGCAAAGGAAAGCTGAAGTAAGGTTGTAAAATTGTGGTTTCAGTAGCGACCATTTCACTTAATGACCAAGTTGCCAATCCCAACTGTGGCTGCTAAATGAGGACTACCTGTATATCAAAGCTTTGGAATTTGACTGTTTATCAGGAACTGTGGCTGTATTGAGCATGGGGGTGGTAAAAAGGATTACATTGAGAAATTGGAAAAGTGGTATTATTCCAGATGTCAAAGAATGGTTTTTGGAAATGTGCGATCTGTTTTGGAAAAGGCAGCATTTTCTACAAATCAAAGGATGCAGCAATATGTGCTGTTATGGCAGAGATTCTGTGATATCTTATAATAATATTTTGTATTGCTTATATCACAGTAGTGAATTCATTGGTAAACCAGTGACTATTGATAAGTATAAAATATAAGATAGATTTTTTTCTTTTCCTTCTTAGCTTGTAGTTTTAGTTTGTATTTCTATTCTTTTTTAACATTTTTTTTAAGGTTAAAGTTTTGTTACAAAAAACAAAGAAGTTAAATAAAAAAGTATCATATATACATTAAACAAAATTATTGGCTGAAGAAGTGGAAGGCTGCTAATCGTCAGTTCACAAAAGATATTAGTTGCAGCTAAGGAGAAGTGGCATAGCCTGGGGTTCAGTGTGTTGTGGGAACTTAGCCATTGGTTGCTTTGTTGAATAAACCTGCTGTCAATCATAAGCTACAATAAGATTCCTTTGTTTGGGATTAGCATGGCTTACGAACACTGTGTGTTCATAAAATCTGGGTTTAATGTGTCGCGGAAAACTAGCCAGAACACATTAACCAGATCCACACTAGGCCATAATGTGATTGGTTTGTTTGTGACGTACTGGGTTAAGCAAATCTACCCAACTTTATTCAACAACCACGGCCAGCAAATTATGGCAGAGTGTGATGCGTGAGCCTGATTCGTGGATGACAAGCAGGTGATATCGTCTGGATCTTTTGTGAACTTCCAGGCCTAAGCATAAGGCAGGGCGATTAAGCAATGCCCGCAGCCATGCCTCGTGCTAAACCATAATATGATCCATTTGCTTTTGGTTTAGTGCAGAGATGCACAACCTCTCTCAGTTCGAGGGCTGCACTGGGATTCCATTCCAAAAGTAGAATCCGAATGTTTGCCACATCTATTTCTTCTCCCCTTTAACTCCCCCTGCAGAGGCTCTGGGGCTGCAGAAGGGGAGGTGGGTTGGCTCATACAGTGTGGGGGCTGTACTTTTCTTACTCCTGAATTAGTGGTGGTGTTTGCACAGCAGATTCACCCTGGTTTGCTTAACCATGGACTGCTGAATAAACTACTGGTTAGTTCTCCCACCATACTAAAGTTACTATACTATGGATTTGTTATGGTAGTCCTTGCTTAATGACCACAATTGGGATTGGAATTTCAGTTGTTAAGTGAAGTGGTCATTAAGCAAATCCGATCCAATTTTACGACCTTTCTTGTGGCAGCCATTAAGCAAATCACTGCAGGTGTTAAGCGAACCACGTGGTTGTTAAGCAAATCATATGGTTCCCCACTGATTTTGTTTGCCAGAAGCAGGCCAGGAAGGTCGAAAATGGCAATCATGTGACCACAGGATGCTGAGATGGTCATAAATGCAACCTGGTTGCCAAGCACCCAAATTGTGATCTCATGACTGTGGAGGCGCTGCAATGGTCATAAATGCAAGGACCAGTCACAAGTCAGTTTTTTAGCATCGTTGTAAGTCTGAACCATCACTAAACAAATGGTTGTTAAGCAAGGACTACCTGTAGAACACAACCTGAGTTTTAATTTGGCAGAAAGTAGGGGTGTCCTCAGGGTATGGTCAAAGAGGGCAGCCATGACAATGTGATCCAAGTTCTGCCTGTTTTTTATGTGCATTGCACAGGCACATAAAAGGAGGAGGAGGAACCATCTATTAGTTGAGGCTGGTGGCAGGTTATCTACAGGGCTAGAAAGCAGCGGAATTCAAATTCACACATGGACTCTTTTTGCATGTCTATGGCTAAGAGGACCATACTTGATTCAACTCATCTAGGGTTCAGGGTTTGCATGCTATGGAACCATAAATGACAAATGCAGGATGGTTCATGCAGCATCCTAGTATAAACTATAGTTGGCTGGTTTGTGGTCTGGTGTCATGCAAACCCAACTCTGATGATGTACATTATTGATCTGTTCCAGGCTACTGGGGCAGGGCTGGTAAAAAAGATGGCAGCGGTGGCGCTGCGGGTTAAACCGCTGAGCTGGCCGATCGGAAGGTCGGCGGTTCAAATCTGCGTGACCGGGTGAGCTCCCGTTGCTAGTCCCAGCTCCTGCCAATCTAGCAGCTCGAAAACATGCAAATGTGAGTCGATTAATAGGTACCGCTTCGGCGGGCACGTAACGGCATTCTGTGTAGTCATGCCGGCCACATGACCACGGAAGTGTCTACGGACAAACGCCGGCTCTTCGGCTTTGAAATGGAGATGAGCACTGCCGCCTAGAGTTGGACATGACTGGACCTAATGTTAAGGGAAACCTTTACCTTACAGCTGCCCCACCCTTGCTTTTTCCAATTCCCTCCTCACAGATGCCCCCCACTTGGGGCAGAAACCCAGAGACCCCCCAGTGGGTGGAGCACAAGGTGCCCAGAGACAGCCGTCTAGCTTAGCGCATTTGGATCTCAGGGAAGTGTGCCCTTTCAGTTAAAGGCAGGCCCATCTCTTACGACCCTGACTTCAGAACCCGAATGAAACCTCACTGGGGCTGTCCCACCAGAGGCCAGGGCATTGCCTGGAAGCAGCTGGGTAGAAAAAGGCAGCCGGGTGTTTGCGCGTGATGCTTCAGGTGCAGGCGCACACATTATTTGTGCGTGTTTGGGCTGCTGGCATTTGGCTGGGGCCTGGCACATTGTCCCTGACTTCCGCGCCGAACACAGCCGGGGAGGGGAAGCAGCTGGCTTGAGCGCCGGCAGGGAGCTGTCGCCAAAGACCGGTTCCCACGGCCTCCTGTCCTTCCTGTTTCTGCTGCTCTTGGAGGGAGGCCAGGAGTCCACTGGAAGAGTTGTTTGGAAATCATGACAGGCGAGGGCAGTTGCGCTATAACAACATCCTCAAGACAGCTTCTCTTTCATGCCCAGCATGTCTTCCGAAAGGCAACTGGACAGTCTCTGGCCTTACCCTGCTGCAGCTGAAGAGTCTCCGAGAGTTCACTTCCTCACTAGCATCTCTTCCGCTCTGGGAAGAGTCCGGACAAGGCAGAGGAGAACGCTGGGTGAGATCCAGGCCCACTCCCGGGTCTTTATGGCCACCTTCAGCTGACTTCTTGCCATCAACACAAGCTGCACAAGCCCAGATTTCTCAGTGGAGGAAGAGAGCCATGGACATCCAGCAGCTGCCTCTGCTCGAATGGCGCCAGGAAACAAAGAGCGGGGTTGTGCATTTCCCTAACCCATGGTTTGTTACGACGAAGTGCATTAACCATGATTTATTGAATAATGCACAATTGGCCTAGTGAATATAAAACACAGGCCACAACAGTTGCATTCTGTTAAAATGAAAACTACACAAGCCACAGTGTGGCTGAGCGCAACGTGTGAACCCAGCCAGAGACTTGGCCATACCTATATGGCCTCAGCATAACATCTGGTCTTTTTATGACGGCGTTTCTCACAACAGATTCAAATGAACCAGGGTTTACGAGAGTACTTTAATTCACCAAACATACGAAGCCCCAGACTAGCTAACCAAATTCTAACCTCGGATTCTGCATAAGCCCAAAGGAAAGATCAGTTCACAATGGTTTCTCTAGCTGCCTGCGCAGGAAAGCCTCTTCTGAAATCATGAGTAGAGATTAATTTTATCTCACCCAGGAACACCGAGGACTCTTCTGCCAGCATTCCCATCCAGCAGCTGGTTCAAGCAAAGTGGGGGGCTGGAAGCTTTTCTGGGGGGGAAGGACTGCTGTGAATTCAACTGTTCCTTCAGTCTGAAATGATGCGGCACCTCAGAGTGAAGTATTCCTTTGACTGATTCCATCTGTACCATGCTTCCTCTTTCTCTGGTTGCTATTCATCTCTCAAACAACTCCCCTGCAAAGCATGAGAGCAACTGGAATCAATAATACATTTTCTGGCATGATAATATTCCTTAGGACTGGAACCAAAGCAATACCCGCCCCCTTTTCCCACGTGAATCCTAAAAATAAAATAAAGCACATTCCAGCTTCCTCCAGCAACAATTAACCGGCAGAGCAGCCCCTGTGAGAAAGGCCAATTTTATTTTTCCTGAGCCATATAAATAGAATTCTTCCTCAAATATGGGATGTTGAATCAGAATTTTTTTTGGGGGGAAGGGGGGTTGGAATGACAGCCATTGGCTTCTTTTGAACTTGGGTGACAAATGACTTTGGCTTCCCCCAAAACAAGCCATGTTCAATTGAAGGAAAGTCACAGCAAAGTAACATTGCCATACTAATCAACGGTACTTGGAATATGGGCTGGGTTCACACATAAATCACAGCTGAACAAACCATGGTGTCATACGTGTGAATGCAGTCACACACTGTACTAAGATGAAATATGGTTGGTTTGGTGCAGTGGTGAAGGGGCTGGCCTAGAAACCAGGAGACTGTGAGTTCTAGTCCCGCCTTGGGCATGAAAGCCAGCTAGGTGATGTTGGGCCATCACTGTCTCTCAGCCCAACCCACCTCGCAGGGTTGTTGTTGTGGGGAAAAGAGGAGGCAGGGATATTAGGATGTTTGCCACCTTGAGTTTTATATTTAAAAAAGGCAGAATAACCATCTAATCCAGTGTTTCTCAATCTTGGCAATTTTAAGACTGGTGGACTTCAACTCACAGAATTCCCCAGCCAGCATGGCTGGTTAGGGGATTCTGGGAGTTGAAGTCCACACATCTTAAAGTTGAGGAGGTTGAGAAACCCTGATCTAATCTAACAACAACAACAACTTGGCCCACCAGATCTGGGCTGTGAAAATCATGATGATCCCAAGGTGTCAGGAAAGAACCACCAACTTTGCTGCCATTTATTGGCCATTGTGAACTGTAAATCATCATAGTTTATGACTCAGTATAATGTATGAACTCAGACATTTTGGCTTAACTATGATTAAATAAACCATTTAATGAATTTAGTTCAAGACAAGCAACCTGAATCCTCAAGGTTACACATGGCACTGATTTCCCTTTTCACCTGGGGAACCCTTTTGTGCAATGCACACAAAAAACAGGCAGAGCTTCGATCTACCATTGTGGCTGCCATTTTGACTGTTACCCTATAACAGTGTTTCTCAACCTTCATGACTTTCAGATGTGTGGACCTCAAAACCCAGAATTTCCCAGCCAGCTGGCTAGGGAATTCTGGGAGTTGAAGTCCACACATCTGAAAGTTGCCAAGGTAAACACTGCTCTATAGACACCTCTGGTTCTAAGGCTGGAAAAAGGCAACAAAAATCAACAAATGATATTCTTAATAAACACAGTCCACGTTTAAGTGACTGTCTTGTTTGGCCATTCACAGTTACAAAGGTGAAGAAAAAATAACTTTATGACTAATCCATGCATTTACAACCTTTGCAGGTCTGTAAAGGAAAGCTAAAGTAAGAACATAAACATAGTCATGGTTTCATTTAGTGACCACTTCGCTTAACAACCAAGTGGCCAGTCCCAATTGTAGTCACTAAATAGGACTGCCTGTAAATAGAAAAGTGACTGGGAACAAGGCAGAGGTGTTTGAGAAAGCAGGGAGGAAAGAACCTGAGAAGTCCAGTAAGGGAAGAGAGTAAGTTGGAAGGAGAGATGCCAGGCTGAGGTTTAGGGAGAGTAAAGTCCCTGGAAGTCAACTGGAACAAAACAGAACTTAACTGCATCGTATCCTCAATAGACACTCCTGGCTATTTCAGAACTGGCTTCTTCCTTGGCCTCAGTTTATTTTGGGAAGCACCTGCCATCCTCCTAAGCCCCTGGGATATACACTGCTGGGCTGAGGAGGCTCAGCTCCCAAATTTCTGGAGCAGGCGGCCAGATCATCGAAGACGGAGATCCCCAGGTCAGGGTGGGTGGCTTTACGGGAAGTGGAGAACTGAGCTAGACAGCTCTCACGCGAACACAATAGTAACAGCCACAACAAAAACCAACAACGGCAAGTATAATCGGTGAGACGCCATCGTAGGGAAACTGGCGTAAAATACATTAAGTAACTCTATGAGGAACATTATCCTTAATCGTGCTTATGATGTGAGAAAACCATAATCAGCACAGCGGGGCACCCAGCCCAGAGGAAGGTTGTTTACTGCTGCTTTATTCTTCTCACATGTATATAATTTGATAAATAATACACACATATATAAGACAGATACACACTCGCACGACATGCACACATAAGACACAGAAACAAAAGACACACACGACATACACATGTAAGACGCGCGCGTGCGCGTAAGTTACCTCCACACGTGCTGCCTCACGCCAGCGCTCCGGGCGGCGCCTGCGCAATACGCCCGCGAGGCGGAGCTACCGCCTCCGCTGCTCCCCCCCCGTCTTTGTTTCGAGCGGCCTGTTTCCCAGGCAGCCTGGCGGCGGGAGGGGGCGCGGTTATGCAGATGAGTAACGGGGCGGGCGGCGGCGGCGGCATCACAGGCGGCGGCGGCGGCTCGCGCTCTCGGTTCGTTCGCCAGCCCAGTCGGTCGGAGCTCGGCGCTCGCTCGCCAGGGAGGAGCTGCTGTGAGGGCCGAGCGCGAGCGCCTCCTCCCGACCCCCGAGGATGATAAACACCCAGGACAGGTACATGGGGGGGGGGGGGGGGCGAAGGCCGAGGCCTACCTCTCCCCCGAGCGCGGGGGGGCGCCGCAGGCAGGGCCCCAACGCTGGGAACCGGGGAGCAGGAGCGGAGGGACGGGGCAGCGAAGCGGAGGCTCACAAGCGGGGGGGCAAAGGGGGTCGCTGCTGGGTTGGGGGCGAGGTAGGTCCCTGCCCGTCCCGCGGGATTGTGGCCCCATCGGGGGGGCTTTTTGCCCGAAGCAAGAAAGATAAAACGGGGGGGCGGGGAGAGGAAACAAAAACAGCAGCAGCAGCAGCAGGCCGGAGGGGGCGGGGCGGCGCTGCTGCTGCTCCTCTGCACGTCCACACCGCCCGGGGGGGCTCCCCTCCACCTCTTCGGCGCCGGAGCCTCGGAAAGGGGCTGCCCCCCACCCCTTTTTTTGCCAGCCAGGAGCGCGCGTGCACGCACCCATGCACGCACGCACATCTACGTGCCCGGGGCGGCCGTCCACGGTGTCTCAAAACCAGGCTGCGTCGGGGGCGAGACCGCCCTGGGCTCCTCCAGCCGGCGGGGGGCTTCTGCGACTCGTTCGGAGACGAGGATCGACCTCAGGTCTGTTCGGTTTCCCGGAAGCATCAGGTGCTCCCCTGGGAGGCGGGTGGGTGGATGGAAGTCCAGGGCTTTGCTAACAAAGAAAGACACCTGGAGAAAGGAGGGAGCGAAGGGGGCCGCCGTTCCGGGCACCCTGGGACCCGTTCGGTGAAGGTCGAGACACCGGGGCGGGCTTGGGTTGCAGAAGGGGGCAGAGAGCCCTGGCCTGAGGATCCCAGGACTGGACTGGACAGGGGGTCCCGAGGAGGGTAGGTGGAATTGGACTTGGGTGAGCGAGGAAGATGCCTAAGGGCCTGGCTCAGGGCAAGAACTTGTTTTCTGCATTAGAAGAGGTCCCAGGGCCTTGTTTTTATGGTTCAACAATTGGGAAGTCTGTTGTGATTCAGCCTGGGATCTAGGAGTTGGTTCTTGTCAACTTGCTTTCCGTCTGCAGAGAAGTTAAAGGACCTATGTGATGCTCGAGTGTGTTCTTGCCAGGCGCCCCTGGGGTTGTTCCCAAGAGCAGTGGCCCTGGAGTCACTGAGCTTGATAGAGACTGGGTCTTTCCCAGGGCATGATAGATAATGCAAAACGAATTATTCCCCAATGCTGGGATCATTATATTGGCATTGATCATAGCCAGTGTACAGGAGGTTGGTTTTTTTTAAAGCATGCTCTGCCTTTTGTGCTAGGAAGATAAAAGGTGGGGGCTGTGTTTTCAAGTTGGCTATATTTTCTGGTTTCTGGAGAATAGCTCTTCCCCTGACCTGCCTTTTTCCTATGATAAAGTGGTCATAATTAGAACCATGATTGTACATGCAGTTACTAGTGTTCCCAGAAGTGGGTTGACTGATGGTGTTCCATACCATGGTCTAAACTTCTGATGGAAGTCACCTGCAAGTCACCATTATATTGGGGACAAATGGAAGGGAGCTGTCACCTGGATTGAGAAATAGATAAAATACAGCTATTGTCTGGTTTGTTTCCTGTACACTCCTACATTTGCAGTTGAAAGAATTGAGGTTAGCAAAGATGAGGTGGTGGTTGGAACGGGATTCCAGGAAGCATAGCAATTTCAAGTTATGGTGATTAGCCGTCCTCCAATATGATAATTCATACTTCGTGGGATTTTATTATATAGTAGTTTGCATTGGACAGAAGCCTATAATTATTTTTGGAATGTGTTGTACATATTTTCCTTGCATCGTGTAGATTTCCTAGAAGTGTTTATTTGAAGACAATTTTGGGGGTGGAAGGAAAGTTGTGTCTGTATAATAGCTGAAAGTACAATTTCTTTCCTAATATTGAATGCTGACGGAATTCTGTTTGCAGTAGTTGAAGAATTTGAAGGGATAAAAGCTATTTTAACAGCTAGTTTATGAAAGGAGCTTCTTCAAGCTCAGAATTGCATTTAAAGATCAGACAAATGCTTTCAGCAACAGCTTTTCAGAAATGCAGATCCTTTTCTTTCAAAACAAAATGTTAATTTCTGTTTTGGAACTGGACAGCAGAACGCTTATCTTAACCATAACTGCTTGCAAGTTAGACTTTCACTTTAACTGGCAAACACTGTGTGTTTGAAATGGTTTGCAAAACAGGAAGGCTGTTTATTTACAGTTACTGCAAGGAAGGATTTCTTCATTTTATTGAAGCCATGAGTAATTGGTGAACTTTAAAAAGGAAACACTAAAGCCCTCGTGTATCTGGTCCTAAATTTGTTAGAAATGTAATGCAGGTCAGAATATGAGGCTGTGGTTAATGGTTAAATCTGGGTGCTGCCTACTCATAAAGCTCTCATCAGGGAGGGTTTTTTTTTAAATCCACTTAAGACCTTTCATGTTATGTAAACGGTGAAGTAATTCCATCTCTCCAGAGGCCTAGCAATCAGGTCAGCCATAGGGGTGGGAACGATCCTTTTAACCTGTACTGTTTATAAACTCCACATAAACTTCCTTGCAAGTGTCGCTCCCTTCAAAGCGTAAGATCCAACTAATTTTAGATATTTTTATACTATTAGGTTGGCTGAAAAAACATCAGGTTCAGCATAGCAAGAGTTCATATTACAAAATGTATTTTTCGTTGTAACACAGCTCCTTTTTTTCTTTGGAGAGGCTGTTTGATAACCAGATCTCTTTTAGCCCTACCTACAAAACACCTGCTTTTCTGTTGTTTTCCTTTGCTTGAAAATACAGGGCTTTAGGAGTTGAAGCTCTAGAGAAAGCTGGAATTTAATGTCAACTCTATCCAGTGGGTTACATGCAATTCACTGTATATATCAGGTCTGTTTTCCAGGCTGGGCATGTGTCTGCAAGGAAATGTATGTAATTCATGCACTTGACATTCAAAAGACTGCACCTTTGTTCTCAGTTCAAAACAGGGAAATATATACCAGTCAGTATGATGCATTAAGTTGGTTAGTGTGGTGATAATTCAGAATCTTCACACCTGCTTTTCCCAATCTGGTACCTTCTGGATGTATTAGGACTATAGCTTCCAGAATTCCCAGCCAACAAAGTCATTCCCCTGCTCAGGTGGGTTTTTTTTTTTTTTTTTTTTGTGCCTCTGAGTCAGTGTTGACTCCTGGTGACTGCCTGGACTAGTCCCTGCAGTTTTCTTGACAAGGTTTTTCAGAAGTGGTTTGCCATTGCCTTCTTCCTGGGGCTGAGAGGGAGTGACTGGCCCAAGGTCACCCAGCTGACTTTGTGCTTAAGGTGTGACTAGAACCCATGATCTCTGGGTTTCTAGCCTGATGCCTTAACCATGACACCCAACCCTGCTAGTTGGGAATATACTCACAATACATTTAGAAGGCAACAGGATGTGGAATCCTGCTCTTCATTATGCATAAATACAGTGTTATTCCTTTTTAAAATAAACAACATTATACAAAGCACAGAAAGAGGAAGCAGTAGTAAGGAAACTAAATTCACATTGATACCAACATCTTTTGCTAGACTCCTCTAAACCTTGCAAACCATCCTTGCTTCATACACTGGGCTGCAAAACCTATGACACATTTTCAGAATTATGGATCCCTTATATCCTGATTGCATAATTAATGTCACCCCTCTGATCTTTGAGAAGACCGCAAGGCTGGCTAGTGGGCTTAATTCTCTCAACTTTTTCCTGAGTAAAGTTTGCACCAATTACTAACATTGCTTTTGCAATCCCTGAGCAAATAAATGGCAGAAAGGGAGAATTTTTGTAATGCTCACAATAGCACATGGGTTTAACTCTCCCATTTTGCTGGCTATCCTATAATGAAGTCCTACAGTAAAATATTTACTCTGTTGAACCTTGGCTTATGTTTCTGAAATCTTTGCAAGATCTGTTACCTTGTCTTTTCTTTCTTAGCAGACTGAAACATACCCATATTCTATCCCAGTGTTTCTCAACCTTGGCAACTTTAAGATGCGTGGGCCTCAATTCCCAGAATTCAGAATTCATGCTGGCTGGGGAATTCTTGGAGTTGAAGTACACACATCTTAAAGTTGCCAAGGTTGAGAAACACTGCCCTATCCTAATAGCATATTACGGGTATTATTATGGAATTGAAGAGCTTAACTGTAATATTTAAAAAAACACCTTAAAATTAGTTCACTTTCATATATTCACCAATGGTGCTTGTGGCATAATGAGAAAACCTTGCAAACTTTGGGGCAATATTTCAGATCATTAAGCCCCTCTGATTCAATTATTTAAGCTTTGCTTGCTTGCAGGAACCTTAGAACTGCACTCCCTTATTTCATGACATAGACCTTTAGTGAAGCTACTTTTTTAAAAATTAGCTTCTGTATCAGATGTGCTAACTCTTGATTACACTGGTGATGGGTGCAGATTGGGGACAGATCATCCTGGAGAAGATCTATCTATGTGCTTGCTAAGAGTTATCACTGACTTGATGACTCATAAACAGTATTATCAGATGACAATTTAATTACCTTATGGGATTAAGCTGTTTTATCTGATATTCAAGTATCAAAATTATTCTTTATCTTAGCTATTGGGAGTGTTTAAAAATTTTAAGCCATAAATAAATATTCATATTTTTTTTCAATTCTAGTACATTGAGAGAAAGGATTGAAAAATACCCGAAGTAGACAAAAATGGCTGGATTAATGGCACTAAGTACTATGTAGATTTAGATTAGGTGCAAACAATAATTACCTTTTTCAGAGATGGGGAAATAAAGTCAAATGTAACATTCCCCTTTGTCTGGTCTGTGCCAAACAAGTTTTGCAGCGCTCTTAGTTGGACATAAAATGTTTTCTTGGCCAGAAAAAGTGTACTAAATGGATCAGCCATACATGCCTATATAACCTTTTTCTGATTCTTGTGTATTGTGAATATAAATTCTAAGAGATACATATTCTGTATGGAGCTATACAAGTAAAATGCAGGTAAGCTATTGCTTATGTGCAGGTTTATGACATTCATAGTGTTTTGTCTCTTTACTGAGCCATTATGAATCACATGGTAAAAGCACAAAAATTTGTACTGAGCAAAAAGCAAAGAATTCAGCATCCTGAGAACTGAAATTTGTCTAGTTTCTAACATATTTCCGAAGGGAGTCTTCCCCAAGGTTGTGGCACTTATTTGCTTTAGAGTAGAACAGAGTGGATGATAGATTAGAATCTGCCAGTAGATATCCTGTGGCTTGCAGAAGGTAATTCTGACTTCCAGCCACCTAACAGTAAAAAAAAAAAAAGCCATCTTACATTTATATCACTCATAAGAAAACATGGAGAAATTAAGGATTTTAGATGTTTTTTGTTTAGAGGGAATGTGATCTTTTGTATGAAACAAGCCAATGTGCTTTATACAAGTTCTGGCTTGTTGATCTTAAGATTCTGGATTTTTTTAAAGGAAGGAGTGTGTTAAAATAAAAGTGCCTGCCCTTAACTGGGAGAAGCATGCCATCCTGGGATACAATACAGAAAAGTTCAGCTTTCCTTAGTACAGAACTATTTTTTCCTGGGCATCTTTAGAGATCAACCTGATCTTTAGAGATGTGTCAGGTCCATCCTTCAAAGCCTTTAGGGCCATTTTCTGGAAGAATGAACTACTTCCTACTGGTGATGGTGGGGATCTTGATTTTCATAGCTACACTTGATTATTCAAGCTTCCTCCAGCAGCAATAATGCTGTATTGTTGAGTGGAGCAAACAAGCACATCTGCCAGCTGTATTGGAGGCTAAAGCAGGGAGAGGAGGGGAGGGGAGAAGAAACACAGTCAAGCATTTTACTTTACCAGTCT
Source organism: Candoia aspera (assembly GCF_035149785.1). NCBI lineage: Eukaryota > Metazoa > Chordata > Lepidosauria > Squamata > Candoiidae > Candoia > Candoia aspera. The sequence goes on along the minus strand of NC_086165.1, from coordinate 7,449,347 downwards.
CCACCAGACACCAGCATAAAAGAAGAGCTGTTTTTCAGTTAATTATTGCAGTGAATATGGATGATGAAGACAGGCCAAGTCAATGTATACAAACTCCCTTGCTAGCACCCTCCGTTGCAGCTGCTTTGCATCACTAAATAGGCAGAATGAACTTGGGGTAAAAAAAATGGCTTTTTGTTGGGAACGAGATGCTTGACTTTCAAGTTAGCACTCAGTTGGGTGTTACTGTAGATTTAATTGTGTCCCATTAAAGGCAGTTGAGGCCACTGTACAGGAATCGGCCAGCCTCGGGCTTCAGCTTAGAAATTTAGTACTAGCCCACTTGCAAGAGGACGGTCTTTTCTAGTTGCAACGTGTTTAGGCAGTGAAGTGTGTGCAACGTGCTTCAACATAGACGTGTGAACTGGTTTGGGAGGCTGTCAGAGAGAAAATGGCCATAAAATGATACCACTTTCATACGAGATTCTGCTTGTTTTGTGTACAAAGTTTAGAAATTATAGCATGCATTTGCAGGTGTCTTAAAATGTCTTTAGACATTCCTGGCTCTGAGTGAAAGTGATGATGTTCTTCACATGAAACTCAGCTATGAAGCAAGCAATGTTGTATACTGTTTTATTTCAGCTAGTCTTGTGGCCTATTGGGAAAATGGGGATTTTTTTTTATCCTGCCTTTTTTTAATAAATAACTCAAGGCAGGGAACTTACCTAATGTTCCTTTCTCCCCCTATTTTCCCCACAGCCACCACCTGTGAGGTGAGTTGGGCTGAGAGAGAGACTGACCTAAAGTCACCCAGCCAGGCAGACTCAGTCTCTTGGTCTCTAGTGTGTGTCTGTGCACCAGTACAAGGAGCTGTTGTAGCCAGCTACACCTGTGTAGGTATTAGATGGAGTCTAAATAGGCTGAGACAGGGTGTGGTATGGGAAGGACACTAATAGGTATCGTATCCACTGCCAGACTGAGATTTCACCTTAAACCGGTACAAGGCTATAATTAAACAAAATATGATAATCCAAAGCATGAGATGAATGCAGCATAGGACGTGCAGCATGAACATTGCTCGTTCACAGCATATATGTGGGTGGCAGCATTGCATAAATAGTAAAATAATGTATCGCAAGGTTGAACGCAGCAGCCTTAGCTTGCTTCTTCTGAAAAATATGAAACCAAACCCTTCTTCGTTGCTCCATCATTTGCTGAAAAATGTGTACTGGTCTGATTGTGTACTTCTGGTCATCTGGGCCTTTTGCCAGTAGCAAAAATTGATTGTACACACTGTCTCCTATGGGGTTCTCCTTTGTTTGATAGTGGCTAACCTCAAATATGTTGCCCTCTTGAGCTGCATTTGAATACTGCTGGGGCTTGTGGTTCTCACCTTGTGTTCTTTCTGTTCCAGGAGTATCTTACCTTTGAGTAACTGCCCCCAAGTACCGTGCTGCAGGCACATCGTTCCAGGGCCTCTGTGGTGCTCCTGATGCCCCTCACCCACTGTCGAAGATCCCCGGTGGGCGAGGGGTTGGCAGGGATCCTTCTCTCTCAGCTTTGATATATAAGGTGAGCCTAATTCCACAGCTTCTGGGCTTTGCTATGAGACCGCAGGCTTTCGCTTCACGAGAAGGGCCTCCAAGAACACTGTGAATGTTTTTCCATTTCTGTGCCCCCAGTTCATAGCACTGTATAAATCAAGCATGCTACTTCTGGAAGCTCATTATTTTTGGTCTGGTTGCCTTGGTGATCTTTTTAAACAAGTGACTTCTGGTACTTTTTCTAGCACCTCTTAGTGTTAATTGCTTTGCTTCATTTTTTTTTAAATAATCCAGCACGTGAGAAAATAGAACACAAGGATGCTCTGCATCAGGTCAGTTGGTATAGATTCCAAGTTCATGTAATGAAGAAAACAACTATGAGTTCCAGTTTTCCCTCTGGGGTGATCTTCCGTAATCATCCAACTGCTCTTCTCCCTTGAGTTCCGTTTCCATAACACTTACAAAGCTAATACTGAATCATAGGTTAAGTTCCTGAATATCTTATAGCTGGGAAGCAGAAGTAATGAGACAGGTGGATAACCTTCCAACGATGAAATGGCTGGACAGCGTAGACCTCCCTAGGGATACCTTTACAGGTATTGTCTTTGAGGTGTTTCCTCCTGTGTTAGAGAGGAGGAGGAAGGTCTCTTCTGTTCCTGAAGCATTAATGAGATACTGTATTCACAAGATTTAGATACCCTATTAGAAAGAACATTGCTATGAGGCCGAGTCGGATAGCATTCTGGGTTGCTTGGTAAGAACAGAAATACACAAAGGCCGAGTTTTTTTCTGTTTCTAAAGCTGTTTTACAGTTGGTTTCTAGTTCCTGTCTTGCATGAAGTGTAAGGTGAAGCAGCTATCGAGTGACTGTGCTCGTAAAGAGAAAGAAAGAGAATACAGTATCTGTGCAATTCTCTGAACGCCAAGCCTGGTTTGTCCAGGACCATTTCTGTTACTTGTTGGTGCAACAGATTTTTTTAAGATGTGTGAATTCTGTTAGAAACTGATAGTGTGTTTGAATGAATTGGGGTACGCACTGGAGATTGCTCAGGAGGTAAGACGTTCGTTTATTAAACATACTCAGTTGGTAATTGAGTACAGTCTGAGTTGAAGGATTATGATTGTTCCTTAAAAAGCAAAAGCACTGGTTGGTGTCAGTTCCCATAGCAATGAGGAATCAGGGAACTGACTGCTCTTTATTTGCTGCTCCTATGGTTCTAATACTTGAAAAATGTTTTTTTTTTTCTTTCTTTCTTAAAAAGGATGAGAAGCTCACTGTTAACCAAGATCTTCCAGTGCATGATGGGAAACCACATATTGTCCACTTCCAGTACAAAGTTACGGAAGTAAAGATCTCCTCCTGGGATGCAGTGCTATCCAATCAGAGTCTTTTTGTGGAAATCCCTGATGGCTTATTAGCTGACGGGAGCAAAGAAGGGTAAGACATGAGCAACAGTTGCCCCCCCCCCCCCGTTTCTGTTGGATAAGCCTGCTGGGTCAATTACTATCATTGTATTGGTTAGCCTTTTAATATATACAGGTGAGAAGAATGGTGGCTGTGAAAAAGTTATACAGGGCATCTCAAAACTTAAGTGTACTTGTCTCACTTTAGAATGTCCAACAGACTTTCCAAATCGCAAATGGTGTTAACTTCCATTTGCTGGAAAACTAAAATATTAATTTATTATTGTATCAATTTGCAGCCTGCAAACTTTATTTCAGAAGGGTTCTGCAAGTGACCCATGTGGACCCTTGGCATAGTCTTTTTCTGGCAGTCTGCTTGGCAGGGAGGGGCAGAAAGAAGCGGGGACAGCAGGAGGAGAGGGACAGAGTGTGTGACTCCCACAGATTATGCCCCAATGAACATCAATAGGGAAAGATTGTCTACTCCTGGCTTCTCCTACCAGTGGTGAAGAGATTTCTCTCCCTCCGGCCGGCTCCTAGTATTTTGAACACAGGGGAAGCCATTGTGCTGCCAATACCTACCGATTTGCTGTCAAATAAGCTCATGCTGTATATTTTACCTTTGGACTAAACTGCCCTGAGTGTTTCATTTATAAAGATGCTTCAGCTAGCTTATTCTTTCCTTTTACCATAATTCTCTGATGACTGCACTTCCCCTGTCAGCGTGGTTTAAGTACAATTGCATAACTGATTAATTATAGCTAGCTAAAATAAGCAGCTTGGAAGTTATAATTAAAATGGATGTTAACAAAATCCCTTCTACGTTAAACTCTGCTGCCGCCTTCTGCCTCTGATTAAAACCTTGTTTATCTGCTACTTACTTCATCAGTAGCAAGATACCCTTGGCCAAGCAGAAGAGCAGTCTGTCCTCTGTCAGGTAGTTTTTACAGGTCTATTAAATAGATAACTTGAAAACTCTCTGTAATGTGACACCATCTCCTATCGTTCGCAGTAGAGGGTTGCTGTAGCCTAATATTTGTTCAGTGCTAGCTGCAAAATCATGTAGTTTATGTGGGCAAGAGGCACCTTTGTATCCTCCAAGGTTATGGACGATGAAACCTCGTAGCCCACTGCCTGAGCTGGATGTAGCTTGTAGAAAGTGGTCCAAAGCAGCTGCAGAACTTCACCTTGCCTCTCACTGAGATACACATTACGTAGGAGGACTTTTGTGGTAACATTGTCAGCCGATCAACATTTCCAAATTTAAATCTGAACCTCAGCACTTGAATGTCCCCATTTCCTCTTCAGATCTCTGTTTTACACAGCTGTGCTTTTTGTGTTGTCTCCTGCTGTGCAAATACCCACTCAGCAACCATGCTTGGTTAGTATCTCGACCGCCTTTCCTTTCCCTCCCCGCATACCTGTTTTCCTTGGCAGGCCTCCCTCTTGTCTGATTATCTGTGCCAAAACCAGGGGAATGATTGCGCGTACAGGCCATCTGAGAGGAACACGAATGCAGCGAATTACTGAGGGGATGTGCTGAGTGTAACCTGCTGTTTTCTTTCATCCTGTCAGATTATTAGCGCTGTTAGAATTTGCTGAAGAGAAAATGAAAGCAAGTTATGTCTTCATCTGCTTTCGAAAAAGCAGAGAAGACAGAGGTGAGTGCTTCCAGCCCCTCGTTCTCCCCTTCTGCAAACAAACCGCTCAGTGGCCAAAGCGGGTCTCGCTTAGAGCATCGCGTGAGCTGGCTTTTCTTCTTCCAGTTGAGTATGATTTGAATATCTACGGCAAGCATCATTTTCTGTCTCCCTGAACTTCTGTGATCTAAAGTAGGGCTGCCAGATGGGGGTGTCCGCTGAACGGCAGCAAGGGTTAGGCAGCGTGCAGCTCTCCTGACCTGCTATGCCTGGTTTGGACTATTTGCAGCCCGTGTCACCAGCAGAGCAAACTTGCCTTTGTTCATAATATGACCTTGATCAATTGTTTGATGGGACAGCAGACACTAGGGCCAGCAACGACTCAATCATCTTGTAACGCAGGATGGAAAATTAGGAAGGGCTGCAGAGAAGTTGTATGAAGAGAAAGGATAGCGCTGGTTTCAGAAGTCTTAACAGAATGGAACGGTTGAGTTGTGCCATACGTAGAGAGAGATTTGGGGCATTTGCTTTAGATGTAAACAAATCTATGAATTGATCTGATGTTGTAAATTTTCTTCTTTACAGCTCCGTTACTGAAGACATTCAGTTTTTTGGGTTTTGAAATAGTGAGGCCTGGTCATCCTTGTGTCCCATCACGGCCAGATGTGTTGTTCATGGTATACCCCCTGGATCAGGTCTCTTCAGATGACGATTAGACCTAGTGCAGCGTTTCAGTGGGGCCTGGACATGCTTCAAAGACGAGAGGGGGCTAAAACGCCTCTTCTGAGGAAAGGGAAAACAAAATTCTTCTGGACTGAAACTGCATTTCTTATTGTTAGAGTGACCTGTATATCTTCTGAGTTGACTTTTCCATTGAAATGTGTTACCTAGTGAATAATATAAAGTCTGCACATGTAATTGCACAAGAGTAAATGGAAGGTAAATGGAGCTCTGTGGCTCGCTGTAAGCCTAGTGGAGACATCCTGCCCAGCCCCAGGGTGGCTACGGAGCCCACAGATGAAGAGAGGGAAAAGCCTCAATTACTTGTTACATGTTGGGCTATCTATCAATTTGGTTATTTGGCTTTCGTTTTAAATGCGTATTGATATGTTCAGACTCTTAAGCAGGGGAACGTTTTGAGTGTGGAAATATGAGGAACATTAGCATTTTTTGGCAAACAGATGATGGTACCACTGGGTCCATCAATACTCCGGGGTTCTGAGAAACTCTGTCCTTTTTCTGGCTTTTTTATTAGGTTAGTTATTAACTCTGCATTAGTGCAGCTTCATTTAAAAGGGGGGAGTGAAACCAATGTGTGAAGGTGGTCTTGCTTCTGAGAGAGCCTGAATGGCATCGCCATCCCTCTCAAAAGAATCTGGTGTCCTACCATGGTATCATATGGGGAAAGGGCCAAGTCAAATTGAGCTCTTCCTTTTAGGAGGAAATGTCTGGTCCACGCTTCTGTTATTTACGAAGTCTATGGATTCCAGAATCATTCCAGGCAACTTGATTTGACACTTAACTTAGTCTTTAATCTATGCATTCTCCAAATGCATTGGAAACTTTCCCTAAAAGTAGTTCACATGATTGAAATCTCATGTCCTCATCCTTTCTTCAAATGCCTCCTTTGAATGTTAAATGACAGCTGTCATGCTTACCTTTCCTTGAACAGCCAAGTTCCTTCAAACTTCATTCACAATATACAATTCTAAAACTTTCCTTGTCTATTTACTGATGTTATTCAAAGCACTTTTCACTTCTGAGGCATTAATGTGAATCTTTTGCCTCATCAGTGCAAAACATGAGCCATCTGGCTATCGCAGAAGGGAAACCCTATAGAGCCTAAGTGGGCACAATAAGCTTCCTCTTCGGCCAGATACCTGCAATTCCTGCTTAGTTTCCAGTTGTAGATTGTGGGTATCTTGACTGTCTCGCTGAATTTCAGGGCAGGAACGAGCAGTTTCTTTAGCCTTACCATTAAGGATCTCCTGGTTGGAGGAGGGGATTATCTAACTCCAGACCCTTGGCAGGTCTTGGTGGGGGGAAAAAAGCAACACAGGACTGATGCCACAGGGATAAAATAAAAACTATCTGCATCTCACAATTTTCACTCGTAAAATGTCAGATCTCACAACTACAGGCTTTAATATTAGGCATACTTTGAAAATTTATCGGGCTGACAACTGGCACTATTAATCGTGGAAGATCCAACTCACAGAGTTTATGATTTGGGGTTACCTGGCTGTTTGATAAGCAGTTTAATCTGCACCGTCCAGTTAACGAGAAAACCAGCAACTCATTTGCCAAAGAGTGAGACGCCATTTGGGAGACCTCCACTTGGTAAAACTGGCTTCTACATTCACCACACTTTTAATAACGTAGACGGATAGGGCTGCTAAAACTTCCTGAACCGTATTTAGACAATTCTTGGATATATTGCCCCTGCAAGTTAGGACATCTGAAATGGAACCTGACTGTTTGAAACGAGCTCTGCTTGCTTTATTGGGTGTGCTTTGTCTTGTCTGCTTGCTTGGGCTGATACATAAAGCCAACAATATGACTACTGTTTGTGGAAACAAGCGTAGGCCAGCTAGGCCCTAAATGGCATTGGCCTCTTAATCTTTGAAATGTTTGTGCTTATCAGTTTTCAGAGTTCTAGCCAATATAAAAGAATTGCGGCCTTTTTGATTTAAGGTTGATAATGTTCCCATTTCCTTTTGCTCCAATGTGTTATAAGAAGTGCTTTTAGGCAAGTAGGTTCTCTCATCCAACTCTAATTCATCTTTAAGTTAGCAGAAAGATCTACAGGGACAAAACCACACGTGAGGAAATTTCTATTGAACCCAGGAAATAACGGTCCAATAAAATTCAGAGTCTTTGACCAAGGACTGTTCAAAATGCAATCTTTGAGGAAAAGGGAAATTCAACTTCTCTCCCCAGCGAAGCTGTTTGCTCAAGTATACTTAATTACAAGTAAGCTTACCCTATCTAGACAGGTACCTACTTGGCAGAGAATAAAAATATTCACTAGTACTACCAAATTCTCTTCCCCTCATTTGTTATTCATCTTACTTTGAGTGGAGAAAGAAGAAACCTCACGTAGTTGGACTTTTGCTAAATTTAAATTTTAGCCATAATGATACCATTTTGCAGAATAGGGTTGATGCTCATGAATATTCTCAGCTTGTTATGACTTCCTTGAAGTTGGTATTAGATGGGTCAATAAAATATCCCATAGTGCCTTGGTCCAAAAGCCTTTTTTTGGGAGGGTTGGGAAGACATACCTATCTCATTAGTCCTGCAGAGGTTTCTTTACTTTTTTGCCCTTTGCTTATGACTTACGTTAAAAGCTGCGCGACAATGGAAGTCTTGACGTTGAAGACAGAAGTGACCTACTATTCGGTTGTCAGGCACATCCTCTGAACTGAGTTGTTATCCAAAGAGCTTAACACCCATCATTCCTATCCACATGTCCTATCCACATAATTATCTGCAGAGCATCAGACAAAAGGGCCAAACACTGAATCATTTGCTTTGTGAGATGTAAACGTTTGAGGTGGTAGTGTGAAACATTTTTCCACCATTTCCAGCCCTGCTCTTTACATTGGCTTACGGTTTCCTCTAGACTATATCTTTGGTTTCAATTCTTCACCCAGGAAGTTCTGCAAAGCGGGGGTGGGGGTGGGGACAGCCTAGTGAACAGTAGACTATGAAGAGCTGCCTGCTTACTGGATTGATCTAGCTGCTCAGGCCAGAATACTTGACCTCTATGTATCTTGCACAACTGCAGAAGCAGCTCTGAACCTGAAAGCCCATTTCTAGCCCTTATCACAAGTTTGGAGGGGGGGGGGCAGACTAATGTCATTTAAATAATTTTTTACACAAATATGACTATCTGTATTTTTTTTAAAAACAACAACAGCAATACACTAACACCAATACAAACAAAAGGCCAAGGCTTTGCATGCACCCAACAGGGCAAGGATCCTGCTGCTGAGGTAGGGCATTTCTTATACAAATCCCTTACCTAGTAAGGTTAGGAGCATAAAGTTGGGCATGGAAGAGAACTCAAGCAATTCCTTACCCATTTACAAGAGCTTGCTACAAAGTGGTGCTTCTGTAAAGGCTCCCCTCCCCTTTAACTCAAAAGTACAAAGCGCTGAGGTTTACTTGCTGATGCTGCGCCTCTTTTCCCTTGTCACAGGTACAGGAGTTGCATGGCTCACATTTTGGCAGTCATATTTTGCACCTACTTGAGCAATGAATCAACAAAGCCAAGAGAACTGGTACTTCCTGTCAGATTGTGAACACTAATAATTGAATGTTCTTACAGGATGATATGCTGGTAAGAAAAGGCTGCAACCTCAAAAAAAAAAAAAAATTCTTGCTGCCTTCAAGGTTGTCCCTTTGATGACCTCTGCTCCCCAAACCCAAGTTTGGGTGAGAGAGGTCACAGGACACTAAAGGCCACTCCTGAACTCTCCCTGGAGAAGGTCTTGAATGGCAAGTGCCGGAAAGGCAGAGAGGATGCTGCAGCTCGCTTCCTGAGCCAAAGATCACGGTGTGCTTTAAGACAGTGGGAACTGCTGTCAAATGAGACTGTACCGGGGATAAGCAGTCTCTTCTGCCTGCTGCCGCTCCCCTCCTTTTATGAAGCTATGTGAGACCTCAAGCTGGGAAAGAAAAAAACCCAACAAATTTCAAACAATTCCTTTTTACAGTATGTACAAAGTCCAAGAGGCAGAGGGTGGCCTCACACAACATACAGACAGGAACAGAAAGACAAGAGCTGGGAGCTTGCGCTGCTGGGACAGACATACAGCACTCATTCCTTACAAGTCAGCTAGGCAGGGCATGACCTTGCCCCTTGCCATTCCAACTGACAGGTCTGCAAGGAATGTAGGCAGAGTTCCAGTCAGAAGGGTCTGTGGGGAACACTGGCAAGGGGCCACGGGGAACGAGAAAGCTGGGCAGTGGTGCCACAGTAACACAGAAACGGCCTCTGCGCTGCACAGGAACTAGCCATGTTGCCAGCCCATGGGGTGTTTTGCAGGAGGGGACTGCTGCTTGACCGCTAACCCCCACAGAAGCTGCAACTGCAGCAGGGTTTTACAGGTGGGCAGCCTGTTGCTGGAGGCGCCCCCGTTGCCTCAGCAAGGTCAAGCTTCCCTCAACTCAAAACCACGGGGCCCACGCTTCATTCCTCGCAGAGCAGGGATGGTTTTGCAGGCGTGGGGAAGGCCTGAAAATCAAGCTACTCCGCCCATGCAACCTTGCTGTGGAAACGAGGCCTCCTTCCTTTGTGTGAAGGGCTGGGGAAGACGGGAGTGACAGGCACCCTTCAAGCACAGAGGCGCAACCTGGCTGCTGGGCCGCAGCGGGGCCCGACGGAAGCAGGGCCAGCCTGCCTGCAGGCTGCGTGGTAGGCAGCGCGAGGCTGTTGGCGCTGCGGAACCAAGTGGCTTCTGCCACTGCGACACGCAAGTCCTGCCAGCAGGGGGAGGGGTTAGAAAAAAGGCTGGCGGGGGGGCCGTTCAGGGGAGCGGCAGGCCTGGAGGCAAAGTGCTACAGAGGCATCCAGGAACCATTCCCAGCAGGGAGGCTCACAGCTGACTCCAGCCGGCAGCAGGCCTGGTGGCCTCCCTGCTTCCCCCACAGTTTCCCAGGCCAGCATGAGGGAGGGGAGCCTCGTCTTTCCAGTGCTCTTTGCAAGAGTCCACCTACCTGCTTGTGCCAGGTGGCTACTTCTCACCAGTGGGGGGGGGGAACCCAAACCCACAATCTGGATGTTCTCTTCACCCAACTCTGGAGTAGCTGTCTTGGCTGCCACCCGGGAACCAGGGAACTGTGAATGGAACTCAGAACTAACAGGCTGCTCCTCCTCCCCCCCATCGTTCTTCCAAAGGTCCTGTGATGTCACACGGCTTGGCCCACCATCACCGTCCTCTTTCCCAGAAGAGTTCTGGGAAACAGCCAGCCACCCCAAGTCAGATGAATAAATACTCCGGCGAGTCCCAGCTCCGTGACTCACTCGTGCGGGGCTCAGCGTGTGTTCGACGGGGGAGGGCAGAGTCTGCATCACGCTGTGGCCGGACCGCCGAGCAGAACAATCAACACCATTCAACTGACGTCTGATGCAGTTTCCAGCGCTTCCTCATGTGAGCCAGTCACATGTCTTGGTACAGCCCAGGTTACCTTATCAGTCACGTCCTACGGGGAAGAGCAGGAGGAAGGTCAGCAAGCTCTGTCTCAGCCACGCGGTGGGGCTAGAGTAACAGCGGCTCCGAAGGAGGGACTGGAGATCTTGCCCTTCCCGACTGGAGGAGCAGGTGGATCCAGAACCGGGGAGTGGGCAGTGCTGTGGTGGGGGGCATAAAACACCACAAGCAACGCTACTCTTACAGTCATTACCCAACTTCTAATTTTCATCAGAACTAACAGGAGGGAAAGCAAGTCACGACTGGAAGCCAGAAGGGATGGTAGAGACATCCAATATATAATGAAGATCATTTCATGCAACAGCAGGTAGCTATCACCTGTGCCACACATGGGCTCTTTACTTAGGTCTTCACCACAAGAAAGCAAGCAGCTTCCATAAGCAACCTCATATTGCCAGTCCCCTCCAGCTTGTTTGGTTACAAGCTTCAACGAACGTTATAGTTGGGCCTCTTCCTAGAATCCGAACGGTGGTTCTGCCTGAAGCCAGTAACAAAAGCGCCTACTGGAACCGCCTCCCTTCATTCCTCCCCACGGCCACCAAGGCAGATGTGTTGGGACGTCCTTACCGTTTTCACCTTCGGGGCGGGGGATACAGGGAAGGAGCAGAACCTTGCTGACTGGCAACAATGGCTGCAGACGAAAGACCTGCAGGGGAGCAACATCACGACATACAACGTAAGCATTTGGGAGGCAGAGACGGTAAGGCGGTCCTCACAACACAGTACAAGGCTAAGTTCGTCATGGAGGCATTTCACAGTGGCCAGAGAGGAGCTTCAAGAGTTGGGCAAGGTGGCGAGTCTGACAGAAGGTGCAAGGGCTGTTGGGTTTTGCCAGAATTTCAGATAGTAACTCCCAGCAGTTTCTGGATTAGGAGGCTGCACTCCTGCTCCCTCATGCCCTGGTCACCTCCCAAAGGGATTGCTGTAAAGCGATCTACGTGGGGCCACCCTTGAGGAGCATCAGAAGCTTCAGTGGGTGCAAAATGCAGCGGCATGGGCAGTTATGTGTGCTTCTTGTTCAGCGCATGCTACACCTCTGCTCTGCAAGTTGCATTGGTTGCCAGTCTGCTTCCGGGTTCAATGCAAGGTGCTGGTGATAACCTATAAAGCTCTACATGGCACGGGGCTGGGTTATTGGAGGGACTGCCCGTCCCCGTGTCAGCCCTTTGACATGGTCCAGACAAGAAACCAATACCATGAACACTAACAACACCTTTATTGTATGGTTACTGTAAAAGAACCTTGCAAGTCTGAAAGCACCTCTCCCCCCTTGCCTTTCCTTTCAAGGGAACTAGGGAGGGTCCCTTCTGAGAGGCTTTGCACACTCCCATTCCTTCTGTGGGCTGAGGTGTCTCTTATCTGTCCATTGCCCTGACTGCACCTCTTCCTCCTTTGTAATGGTATGCGGGAATGACCTTGGGAGACAGGGCAATGCGATGCAGCCAAGGATATTCCCGCAGACCATTACTCCCTGGCTACCTCTACCCGTCTCATCAGGTCTTGCAGAAAGGGCGTATTACGAGTCCCATCAGATTAATCATCTGGAGGAGACCCTTTTTCTGCTGCAGCGTCTGTCCTATGGAACATCCTCCCCCTGGAGGTTAGATTGGCCCCGACCTGCTTGCCCTTCAAAAGGCTCTGAAGACACAGATGTGTCAATGGGCCTGGGGATCTGGTTATGGTTTATAGTCTGCTAGATGAATTTATTTTTTTATTTAACAAATGTATATAGCTGCCCAACTCACACATGGTGACTCTGGGTGGCTTACAGAATTAAAATTGATAAAACCCAACACAGACCGCATGACGGCAGCAAACACATTCATATCAACCACCTGACTGGCTCTGAAATGCCCTGGGGTCCCCAGGCCTGCTGGAAAAACCATGCCTTCAGGGCCTTCCGGAAAAGGAGCAGGGAGGTGGCCAATCTTATCTCTGGGGGAATGATGCTCCACGGGGAGGGAGCCACCACGGACACGGCCCTTTTCCTCAGTCCCACTAGATGTACTTCCCTGACTGAAGGGACCCGCAACATACCCTGCCTCCCCATGCACTTGCCTTTTTATGCTTTTTGGTTTTGATTGGGTTTTTTATTTGCTTTTAAGGGTTATTGTGTTCTACTGTTTTCCCGAATTTTGTTTATTGGTTGGGTTATTTGGTTGTTTTTAACTGTGAGAGGGATGGCTACATAAATTGAATGAATAAATAAATAAATAAAAATAAATACTGCCTCTGAATTTGGAACCCTGACCCACTCTCCCAAATAACATCCCTCTGCAGAGGTACCCCATCCATTCTCACCTGTTGCATAGGGCAGGTTATACTGGGCTGGGAGCAATGAGTAGCCCAAGTGGTGGTGATGGTGATGCGTGGACATCAGACGCTGCGAAGGAGAGGAGCGGGGCCGGTCAATGCTTCTCTCAGCCCCGCTGGCTCCCCCTACGCCGCTGCAGCCTGCGTTGCTCCCTCCCACCCCGCAGCCGCTGCGCTCCTGAGAGGCCTTCTCGCTTATCTGTAAAGTAACCAGAGAAACAGACACACTAAAGCCCAAGTGTGGATCTGCAAGGAATGGCAGGCCGTCCTGGCCAGATTTTGGATTGTTGCCCTGCAGCTGTCGACTGCAGACACCCTTTCGCAGACACTCCAGCCATCGGGCAGCACAAATGCATCATCACCTGCGCCAATCATGAGACACCCAGCAGCTTATAGCCCTGGTACAGCAGGGTTAAAATGTAACAGGATCAAAGAGAGAAGAGCCACAGGCTCCAGGTCCAGCCAAAGGGCCCAGCAGTGCTGAGAAGCGGTTAGTGCAGCACTGTGAACAGCACTCACCGTTGGGGATTTGCTCTTGTAGTGGCTGGCGTGCTGCTGCAAGATGTCCAGGGCCTTGGATTCAGAGCTGGATTTACAGCCAATAATAGGACTAGCTCGGGATTTCTCACTCTCTTCACTTCCAGAAGATTTGCTGCCGTACGGGGAGAACGAGTAGCTGGAGGGAAGGTAAGAGCCTGTGGGAGAGATGCCAGTCAGCATTTCTACCCTCGGTTTATCAGAAGAGCCAGCCATTCAAAGAAACCAACTGGCATCAGAGACCTGGCAGTAGGAGAAGATTAGGACTAGATGTAGTGGAAAGTGTCATTCCATCCAGACATCTTGCTTTATATTCCAAGATCACCATCAGCTGCTAAGACAACTTACCAACTTTGAGTGCTTGGGAGATGAGGATTATTTTTACCTATCCCTCATCCAGGACTATGTGCTTTGGAAGCATCTAAACCAGTGTTTTCCAGTGCTGGCTGGGGAGTTCTGGGAGTTGAAGTCCACACATCTTAAAGTTGCCAAGATTGAGAAACACTGATCTAAACTGTACACACTGAACACAGCAAAACCATCTATTCCTTCTACAGGGTTCTTAGTACGTCTCTTTAAATCTCAACTTAAATTTAATGTTGTTAAGCATTGCAATATTTTGATAAATCTGTTTCCTTTATTAATATACTAGATCATTTGTTTTTTACTATTTAAAATGAAAGGATAACCTCAAAGGAAACCTTTGAAATAATGCTTGTGTACTCATCCAACAGCAGTAACGTCTTCAAAATGTAAGATACCAAGAATGAACAGGACTACATATACATTATTACAGAGGTTCTCCCCTGGAAAGGCCACACAGGTCGCCAGCCTACCCCCATTATTCTGAAAGTAAGGCATTCTGGATACGGTGGGACCAACTTTCATATATGATCCAATATTAGACTCCAAATGGACTTGATCAAATCCAAAGCCAGTGTTTCAAAGTGTGGTCTCCCCCAAGACCTCTCAGGGGTCCATGAAATTAAAATTATTTGCCAGCCTATGTTGAAAAACAATATTAAAATCCGAACAATTGTGAGAAGTTTTAAGTGGCAGCAAACGCGTCAATTTTCATTTTCAATATGGCAAATATCGATAAATACAGCCCATACAAACAAAAGCCCTTTTGGGGTCCTCCATCTGTCTATTTCCTACTAAAACTCTTGTGTCTGTTTGATACTTTGTAACCTTTAACCGGGCGAAATGGCTTGTCATAGGGCAACAATTTTGAACCAAGGTACTTCAAATGGGCTAACAGAATGCGTCCAAATTCTGGGACCCATGACTCCCATGGAATAGAAATCTGGCAAATTTTATAAAACATTTTATGACATAATACAAAATGTCACAATGCATTTCCTGTGATCAGCTGATGTGCTGTACAGTTCAACATGGGCTACTTTCAAGGCAGAGACATCTCTGAATATCTCCCTGAATTTTTACGAACTTTTCCGGTAAAGGCAGCACATTAGAAGCTCTGCCCCTGTTGAAGGCATTGAGGAATCTGGTAAGGAAGTATCTCTGAAACGATGACCCAACAGGTCACGGGTTGTCTAATAATTTTTAAAAGTTCTGAGAGAAAAAAGCTTAAAAAACATGGCCATAAGCAACATAAAGAGAATTCCCTAATCTCCACATCCTGATGTTTTAAGAGACCCAACCGCATCAGTCTATCTGAGCTCAATGCCCATTTTATACTGAGGATAGAAACCTCAACTCTTCCCTTAGAAGCCCATCAGAGCCTTCCCTCTGTATGCATGACAGAAACCACTTGTACTTGCAGGGTCCCCTTTCAAGCCCCCATACCTGGGTAGTTCTGCATCATGACGGTTGGCATGCCACGATAACTGGGATGGTTGGGGTCATACGACTGACTGTAGGAGTAGCCGTGCATGTATGGGATGTAGGTCTGATGCTGGCTGAGCGGGGAGGACACGGGCACATGGGTGCCAGATCTGGCTTCTTTGCCCACTAAGCGCGAGTCCTCACTGGAGGGCATTTTGCAATCAGAGTTGCTGCTCTCTTTCCCATCGTCCTTCACAATGGATTCTTTGCTGCGGCTCCTCTCCTCCTTTAACTTTCGATCCCTCTCTTCCTTCCACCGCTCATCCTCTGTTTTGATGTCAGGGTACTTAGCAGGGTAAACATACGTCCACATGCGGGGCTCGGCTTCCTGCAGCAACATGGAGTTGAGTCGGTCAGGTGACAGGCAATTCCATAGCCCAGAGGTCGCGAGATCTGAAGCTGTGGGAACCTCAGGTAGAGTATTTAAAAACTAGAGTTCGTGGAAGTAATTATATACTCACATGGATTCTTCCAACCCTACCAAAGCTTTTGCCTCTGGGTCTTTCAGGCTTTTTATCTACCATTCAAATCCCTCTCCAGATCACCACATAAAATTGGCCCAAATTCTTAAATTCTAGTTACACTAGCAAACAGAAGTAAATATTCATTATTTATTCTTCATTTCTATTGAATAATATTACTTAATTTATTACCACTGGCCTACTTTATTATAACCGAGCAGCAAGCTACGCCAATCTCTTTCACAGTGAGATAGCCCAGCTTTGGAAGCACCAGTCACAGTAAGAAAAAAGCTACACAATTCTTATGCCTCACTACTTTCCTGCTATGTGCGACTCATTAAACTCCTTAGCTCTTGGTTTGGGTATAAATAAGAGACAGATACTCCCAAAGGGCTGAGAACACCAAAGGGGATAGAAATAAGAGTAGAGGTGTAATTTCATTTGCGTTATCCCTTCCCAATTCTGTCCAGCTCAGTATATAGCACAGCTCACAAAAAGCCAAGTGGTACAGAAGCCACTGTAATTAATTCCTGCCTAGAAACACAAGATACTGCAACTTGCACACTGCTTTCCTATATTCCTGGCATTCCTTTATTGTTGTGATAGCCTATCACTGAGCCAGAGATCCCTGCAAATTCTCTTTAACAATATGGTATCTGAGCCACCACAAAACTGTGGTGGTCTAGAAGAACAAAGCAATGTGGTATTCGCTAATTAATACTTGAAAACTGAATTCTCTCTTCCAGCTTGTGCCACAATACTGTTTATTAGTAAAGCAAAGCAACTTTAACTCCAGTACTTAGCCCGTGCAACACTCTTTGTGTCCTGTAACTGGCTAGTGCAAGGCGGTATCTGAATGCCGCTCTTGTGAAACAACCAGACACCTTGCATTTTCTGCCCTTACTGTATAGAGAACAGAAAAATTGTTCCTCATTAAACATTTTGGAGATCAGAAGGAAATATCTGGCTCTCAGTGACCCAAATACCCTATATTTATTCATGAGGTATTAAAGGTTGATTTGGCTGTCTGAATATCAAATGTTAATGTGTGGGTGTGTGATTAAATACCATCCAGGGTGGACTGAAAATCAACAAATCTGAATCAATCAACTGTAACTGCATTAGCTATAGATTCTTTGGCAGAGATTCCAAGATCCAGAAACCTGGGAAACCAAACAAGCACCAGTGAGAATTAATACTGTTCTCACTGCCTCTCCGTTTAGCTTTCTGGACCCAGAAATTAGCCACTCTGATGATCGCTCTCCCCAGATCAACCACCCCAACAGCCTCTTTCCTATTTACCTGTCTGTACCAGAGTACTGGATCCACCTCAGCCTGCCGTCCACAGTCCAAACCTGCCTTTGATTCTGCAGTCTCTTTGCCAAGATGGCTTTCGCTTAATTTTCCCTTGAGGCCTTCCATAGTCTGGCCTTGGAGTTTTGAGGAGTCCTCCAATTTGGGAATAATGACCGACTTGGCCACATCGCTGCCTTGATCCTTGACCTTACTTAGTCCAGGTTTGACCAGGTCAGTTAAGCTGGGTGCTTTGGTCAGAGTGGGTGGGAGAGAAGTCTTCTGCTTCCACTCCTCCTTGAGTACCACCTCTCTCTCCTTCAGCCCCAGGTCCACTTTTTTGTCCAGCCCACGCTGCTGCTGCTGCTCCAGGCTCTGACGCTGCTTCTGCTGGTCTTCATACTGCTGCCGATACGTTGGGTTAGTGCTGAGCAAGTGGGCATGATAGCCCTGCTCGCTGTAGCCGTAGGGAGGCACATAGGCATACTGGTTGTAGTAGAGTGACTGCATATACATGTTGGACCGCTGCTGTATGACCGACGGCTGCTGGCTCGAGGGGCCCAGCTCTGCCTTCTTCTCCTCACAAGCCTCGTTCTTCACCTTCACCTCTGGGCTCGGTGGCTCTTCATCCTTCTTCAGCTTCAGGGCCTGACTCTCTAGGGAAGTTTGGCTGCTGGGATTAATGGGGCTGGGACTTGATTGTGCATAGCCGGGTGAATAGTATGCCTCAAAACTCTGGTAATAAGGCGATTCCTTGTTTTGAGGCTGAGAGGGAAAGAGGGCTTTTTTGGCCCCTTCCTTGACAATCTGATCGGGGTCCTTGACCTTCATGCTGTCCAGCTTGCCTTCGCCATCCTCCCCTGCGTCTGAGATGTCCGAATAGGCTGGGCTATTCGTTTTCACAGAGCTAGCTTCAGCCCCATTTTGGGTGACCACGTGGAGTGGAGTCATGGGCTGTGTGGGCGCCGTGCTCTCTAGTCGGCTGCCCCCCCCGATGGAAGGGCTTGGGGCATTGTCAGTGAAACTGTAGATTTTATCTGCCTCAGCCTTGATGCTGGCCAGGCGACTCTGGTGGGTGTCGGAGGAACCATTCAGAAGGCTTTCTCCCTTCGCCCCAAGGTCACTGGGCTCACCCCGGAAGGGGCTCTTGCCTTCCTCAGCCCGACACCCTTTCCCAGGAGTCAGGGGGCTCTCCGCTTCCTTGGACTCTTTTTTCTTCTTGTCCTTCTTTTTCTTGTCCTTGACGGGGGTAAGTGTTGGGCTGACTGTAAACGGCTCACCCATGACAGTGGGCTTAGGTTGAATAGGCTTCAACTGGGGACTGTTAGGCATGGCCTGAACGACGGTTGTCGTGAGACCCGTGGAGGAGCCAGGGCTGGTAGCGGTGAATGTGGCTGCCTGGAAAGTATAGATCTGAGGTGGAATGGCTGGTGCTATGGGTCGGGCAGTCTTGATGCTCTTCGAAGTGATCTTCTCGGGCTTGATGCTAACTAGCTTCTTAGTCTTTTCTTTGTCACTGGTCCTCTTCTCCATTGAGTCAAAGCCATCATTGCTTGTCTCATCAGGTACCAAGGGACCATCCTCAGAACCATCATTGGAAAGAGCACCAGAATCAGGATCTCCTTCACCACCTAATTTCTTCTTGCAAGCAGACTTGAGGTTGAATTTGTTTGATGGTGAGGGACTGTGTGGCTCTATCAGCCGCACTTTAGGAGTAATTGAGCGGGCTGGTGAGAGAGAGCCCTTCTGGCCACCGGAAGCACCATTGCAGCTGCTCAAATCGGCTGGGAGAGATGGTTCCTCTCCATACTCACTATCCCCATCAGCCTCAGGCTTGCTGTCATCATCAGTGTGTGCATGGGCCTGGTGATACTTGAGCCCGTTAATGTGCTTGTATTTTTTGCTGCAGTTGGGATGGGGGCAGTCAATGAGTATAGGAGAGGGGCAGTTCCTATCCAAAATGGCAGGCTCTACTTTGATGGCTGTGGTGGCTACTGCTGCGGCAGCTGCTGCAGCCGCAACTAAAGGTGTAGCCGTTGAGCCCATGGAGTTTGTGCGAACACGTTTGCTTCCCTTTGAGTCCTCAGAACTGGAATTCACTTCCATGTCAGAGAGGGGCTTGCTCTTTCGCTTGGTCACTGATGAAGGGCTGGCCTTGACCTCCTCAGAAGTGCCACTGGGTGGGAGGCGGTGCTCTGAGGAGTTCTGGCTGCCTCGGCGCCCCTTGCTGTTGGTCCCTGCCCGAGTCTTGCTACTGTTGCTGGTCCCTTTGGTCTCTGAGGCTGCTGTGCTTTCGGTCATCGGAGGGTTGCTGTTGGGACGCACCCGCTTGCCTCTCCCTCGACCATTCCGCATCTCCAAGTCACTGGTGGGAGAGTCGCAAAACCTAGGAGGTGGCAGAGCAGAACTTAAGAATAAGCATTGAGTTTAGCCCTCAAGCCGTTCTCTCTCTCTGCAACTGGCTCTCTTGGGAAAGTTTCCCCTGTAGCTAGAATGCTAGCACCAAAGCACTAGGTCTTCTGTGCTTCTCTGCAAGACTCCAATAAGTACTAATTGGTTTTCCCTGAAGCAAGCAAGTAGAAAGAGGCAGCAAGAGATTTCCAAAGGAGTAAAACGTGGGACATGATTTTAGGGGTTCTTTTATAAAACCTAGGAATCCCGGATGCTTGTACTAGGCAAGCTCAAATCCGAGTTTTCCAGCTTTTAATACCTTATCTCTAGCATTCAAAGATAAAGAGAGGTTTCAGAATAAGCACAGCCCCATCTGATGGAAGTTGCACAATCCATTATCTAATCTCTCCCAATTCCCCTTAGTAATTCAATAAAAAAGTAACACAACAGTTCAACGGTCTCAGCTGAGACACAATACTGGTTGGTTTCCTAGGCAGAAGTTGCCTCATCAGCTTCCTACATGAAAATGAGAAGGCTGACTACCAAAGGCAAGTTTTCTTCAAAAACTGTAGCCGCTTGAGTTCTTAGGTCACGTGGATGAAAAAAGAGGTGTATTAGGGCATCTGCTGCAAGGGAAAGAAAATACACAGGCTGACAGTCTCCCAATGCTCCATAAAATTAGAGTATTTTCTCTAGCAGACTCCCCGAATGGCCTGCAGCTCATGAATGAGCATATAATATCAGCTCACAGCAAGAGAGTCTCTTCATCTTGTATTTTACCTGGGTGGTGCCCAATCATGTTGTGTGCAATCCAGTAGCGTCCCCACGTAAGTCTTATTCCTCCAGGTAACATTCACCACCAGCATGCCTATGAGGGGGAAGAAGAGGATTGTGAATACCCAGGTCTCTGGGGACAGCAATATTTTCCCATCCTTTTCCACTGTTCTCAACCAGTATACAAAAATATCCTGCTGAACAGGTCAGAACAAGTGTGGGTGGTGACTAAAATTCTATGTCGCTACTAAAAACTATTCTATGTAGCTAAGTCAGCAGGAGAACTCAGACAGTACTTGCTTTGGGCTTCGTAACTACTTCTTTCTTTGACATATGAAAATCCTCCCCACTCCAAAAGCTACTAGAGACCAGACTCGTAATACTGTTGAGCTCTGCTAAACATAGGACACTTTTGTAATAATGTTAAGAAAATGGCAAGGATATAGTAACTAGAAATCAATTTTGACTCAAGACCCTTGATGGGGGTCACATAGAGATATGTTTGATCAAGCCAAAAGCCAAGCTGGTTCGGCAATTTCTTCCACTGTGGGCAATCAAGTGCCTTTGGGAAGTTCATAGAACACAACAGCACCTTTCTACAATAAAGCAACTGGTAGCGAGGAACACTATCACCAACCCTTAAGATGTTATATAGTCACCATATCTACTAGTTACAGTGGGTTTTGCAGATTGTTTCTCCTGTTACAGACTTCGATAATCACTTAGATTGCCTTTGGATATCTGCTGTATATTCTTCTCTGCAGCGACACTTGCCCTCTGGATTACTCTCCAGAGTTGTCTGACATGTCTTTTAGGCACCTATTAAAGACCTGTATTTTCACTCAGGCTATGTGGATGAAGCTTATTGATTTTTTCCCCTCCTTCCAATTCACTTTGTAATTACTTTTTTTTAAAATAATTTCAGTGAAAATTTTGATTACAATAGTAAAAGCAAATAGAAACTAAACTCAGAAAGAAAAAGAGAGAAAGACTAAAAGGTGCAAGGAAAGAAAAAGGAGAAAGAAAAATATTTAAAGAAAAGAAAAGTATTTAAAGAATCTTCATCACAACAAATATAAACAAACTTAATAACTCTTCTCCCCTTGTAAGATTACAAACAGGTATCTCTTCTTCCTATAACCGATCCCTTATCCATATGCAAATCCTTAAATCATCAACTTCTCAGACCTGGTGTCAGCAAAAAAGGCCATAAAGGGTTACTAGAGCGTTATAGAAATGTGTCTTATTTTAACCTTGCTCAAACAAACCAACTTCATATTCCTTCCTTTTACTTCTAACGATCCTGATCTTTAATTCATTCAGATGTCGTAGTAGGATTTGATCTCTCTTCAGTATTTCTTTTTCCCATCCCAAAGGCTTTTTCAAGGCTTTAGCAGATCTCTTTTGTAAATCCAAAAAGTTATTATCCAAGTAATTCTCTTGGTTCTTCACTTGTATTTCCACGTTAATGTTCAAGGCTTTAACCACCTTCATTTGTATATCCAGTAGAAAGTCCTTATCCAGGTCATTCTCTTGGATTGTCATTTGTGTTTCCACTTTAGTTGTCTTCTGTCTTATAATCCACACTTTTTTATTATTTTCCAGTATTTCTGGTTCTAATATTTCTACATCAGACAAAATTTGTTTTACCTCTTTATCCTGTAAATCTCTCAAAATATTCTCTTTCACATCTGTCATTCCTTCATTAACATCTTTTGGACATAATCTATTCATAGAAGCAGACATCACTGCTGGCATTATAGCTACCAGTTTTTGACCTTGTCCTTCAAAAATGCCCTGGAGTATTTCAAATGTATAATGTTTTGTGTCATTTGTAAATACCAGTACTAGTGAAAAAACAAAGGGCAAGCTTTCACTTTTTCTTTTCCTTTCTGCCTAGAATCTTTAGTCCTTTCTGGTGTCCAGTTTCTGAAATCATAAACTATGACTTAGGATAAACAAAACAATTTGGCTGTTCATTTATATAATTATTTCCAAGATCTTATAGTAAAAGTCCTAATATTTCAAATTTGTCTGGTCCCAAGAAAGTTATAAACTAATTAAGGGATCAGAATCATATTCAGCTTTTTGCTGTTGATTTCCAATTCTTTAAATTCTTAAGCTTATAATTACTCGAATAAAAGAGTAAAATGAAGGTAAACTCATCAGGTGGCTTTTCAAACTTGACGTTCTGACGATCTCCATTAGCCTTAAAGTAGTTAAATAGATAATTTCTGAAAGTGTTTTTAAAAAAAAAGGTTAGCGAACCCAGTGCTGAATCAACCCTGGTGATCAATGGGGTGACAGATGTTGCAGCAAGATCGCCTTCACATCCTACCCAGAGTCCTTTAAAAGGCTCCACTGCAGTTGAGAGCATGATGGCTTCCCTTCATCTCTCGGTGCTCAAACCTGTGGAAAACCTCTGTTCTGCAGGCTCCTCACAAGCAGCAGCCATCCGGAGCACACGTGGGTAATCTCCTGTCCTCACCTTATCTGGAGAGGTTCCGTAGAGCCGGTCTACTCACCGGTTCTTCAGTCTTTGCCACAGTCGTCCTCTCCGCTCATTTGGAGATGTGCTAGCTCACCATTCCTCCCCTGGAAGTTCCTTGCTTTGTAATTCCTGATGCCTTTTTATACTTTATTTTTATTTTAGTGTTGTTTTGTTGTTTGCATCCTACTTTAAGATAACTACAGGGGAAACTGGCCTAAAGTGTATTAAATAACTAAAAAGAATAATGGATGGCTTTATCTTATTTATTTATCGTATGGCACATTCACATCGCAGTTCAATAGAATAAAAACACAGGAGATAAAATACAAGATATAAAATATACAGTATAGAATTATAGACATATGTCTAGATTACGAATATAATTTTTTGCTTCATTTGTCACAGCCAGGAGATCAGCGAAATCTCCATTATAGGCTCTATTTTGGCACTCTGTCACTATATGTTGGATAGTTTGTTTTTCAGCCCCACAGTCACAGTTCAGTGACCTAACTTGAATGGTCAAATACTGTTTTAAAGGTGCCAAGTTGACAGTCCTCATTGTTACACTATGTTTAAGAGCATTCCTGGAGTCTGGGAAAGAAAAAGGAGTTTTTCAAAACATGGCCGATGAGGACCAGAGAGACATTTCACCTCTATCTGTTAAGCAACGTATCAGTCAATCCGTTAGGGAGTGTGTGAGAAAGGATCAAACAGCTCGCAGAAATCCCACCGTAACATATTAATAAATAAGGGCTGGTGTATACTTACCTAGATTCCAAGATTCCTAACTTAACTCCCTTTCCTTGGCATGAAAACCTGATTAATGAGACTCTAGTTTCCTTGGCCGTTCACTGCTATTAAAGGTATGACACAAAATAGCCATGTGCTATGCGAAGGTCATTTTATTTGTCCTAAATTCCCCAACATTCAATTTCACTGGCTAAGCCTTTGCTCTCTCTTGCTCACTTCTTTTTTTTTGGTGGGGGGGGGTCATGCCCAAACTCCGTAGCCTCTTCTCACTGCAGAGCTGGCTTCAGCCCATCTGATCATTTTGGCTGCATTTTGGCTGGACACTTTCCAGATCTAAAATACTCTTCTGGAGGTGCAGGAAGCAGAGCTCTGCACAGTAATCCAAGTGTGTTGTAATACAGCTTTGAATAAAGGCATTATAATATGGACGACTGAGCCTCACCAACGTGAAATCTGATTAGAAGTCATACACTTTCATTCAGCAGTCATTCACACCCGCTCAGTACCCCAAAGTGGATATATGCCAAATGTATCAACTTTACATTGTTTTCACTGGAGCACATTTGTTCTTTTAATGCCTTTTCCATGTGTTTGGATACATTATTTTGGAACTCTTTATTGCCCCGTTTTTATTTTAAGCAGTCTAAGTAAGTTGGTATTGCCAGAAAAACTTGATCAACAAAGTAGTAAACCAGAAGGGAGATGCAAACAATCCAATGTATAGCGCAAATGACAATACAACCATATGTTCCAATTCAGAACAGAGAAACAAGTCCAAAATCCAAAACTCAAACAAGACAGGGTGCTATATTTTCATGATGATGGTAACCATATACTGTTTTCTTCATACAACCTTTTACATCCTTCTCTTAAAAAAGAGAACACTTCTTGCTACTCTAATAAATCTGCTGGAGTTTCAATTGTTCCCTTCCTCTAATTGTGCCTCTCTTCTCTCTCCTAGTTAAGGCTGGAGAAGGTGGTATCATGTATGGCTCTGCTTTTCTTCATTCGGTTCCTAGCAACTTCTCCCTTCACAGTGAGTCAAATCAGATCTTTAATGTAATACGATGATTAGTCCTGTTTACAGTAGACTACTTACGTTTCTCTTGTGGTTTGCCATTCTGCAATAACTGCATTTGGGGGGGTGCTCTCTGCTGTGGTGGATCAGCAAAACCTGCCTTTACTGCTAACACACTACCTCGAAATCACTTGAACTGGTTAAAGCCACCACTCCCAAGCCAGCATGGACTTCTTATATCCCTCTCTTCTGAGAAGCAACTGTTGAATCCTAGTCTCCTTTTCCTACTATTTGACCAGCTGCGGTTCACAAGAGGGCCTGAATATCATGCAGGCCTAAGGTCCTCTATTCAAGTTAGGGTCTCTACAGTTAGGATACTAAGCAATGGGGTAATGGAAGAAATAATCTGACCTCGTTTCATAAGCAGTGTCCTATGTTCTGTTGGTGCAAGTGTACAAACAACAGTTAAATACATGGCACTCATCTATCCTCTATATTGCCAGCCTTCCTAAATCACTGTTCAAGAATCAGATCTAGTTAAGTCTCGTAACGAAAGATAAGACAAAGCATCCCCAGCCTCAAGTTTCCTGTTACCAAAAAACACCAAGGAGTCCTGTATCACATTTTACACACGTGGTACTGTATGTTAAGATCCACGTACTGAAAACTAGTTTTCATGTGAGCAATTTTATATGAAATAAATACAGATGTTTACCGTTATCAATCATTTACACTTAGAATTTGGATTTCTATAATGAAGAGCACAAACAGGGTCTTCATCAGAAAACAATGATACTCTGTAATATTAGCAGAATTTAATTCAAATGGACATTCCTTCCAATGATTACTTGTTCTGGTTATAGTATCACAAAATCACAGGTGCACTCATGCAGTTCATAGGATGCATCTCATGCAACACTCTGGGGAAGCAATGTGGCAAAATCTCTATCTCTTTAGGAAGACTAGGAAGAGCTACTTAGAGTGGGAAGAATACAGAAACAATCTAGAATGGTAGGATCAGAAGCACATACTTCAGTCATAGCCTCCATTTTCCAGAAATCACACATTCAGCTACGTTATTGAAAACTAGTATCTTTCTCAAGCCAAATCCTAGACCAAAGAATGCTCTTTCTTTGGACAAAGATCTGCCAAGATATAAAAAACTGATATTAGCACGTTCTGATACTAGCCAAGATAAGACAGCAGAAACGGAACGGAAGCCATATG
The DNA here is from genome assembly GCF_035149785.1 of Candoia aspera. NCBI lineage: Eukaryota > Metazoa > Chordata > Lepidosauria > Squamata > Candoiidae > Candoia > Candoia aspera. The sequence continues at coordinate 7,423,459 of NC_086165.1, read as the reverse complement.
AAGTAGAGCAACTTCAGGAAATAACATAAAACAAAAGCAAGTTGGACCACATTCAAAACCCAGTAAATTAAATACTTCTCTCTTCTTTAAGTTGTTTTGCATGCTTTCAAATGTTTAGAAAATGTCTGTATTTTATCCCACCCAAAAGCATCATGTCTGTTAACTCATACTCATTCATATTCTGCAGCTGATGACCTCCAGTCACCATTAGCCCAATAAGAACGGCCAACTATTAGAAATGACAGGAAGGTTATAACATGGCTGTAGCTTAAGATCATACTAACTATGCTATAGCCTTTATAGGTATTTCACCCTGAAAAACCTTACAAGTTACAAACGTTCATTTTGCAGGGCTGGACTGGACAGACAGTGGGAAATTATTCCTTCCTAATGAAGCAAAACAGTGGGCCTACACAATGGTATCTGTAATTTATATAGAAAGCAAGCTCACAATATATGGTGTTATATGCTATCAAGTGTGCTGTTGGATCTGGCTGCTGGACCTCACAAGGATTTCCCAGCAAGAAAAAGCAGCATGAACACCGAACTGCTATACCATATGATTAAAAAAAAAAGTGTGCTGTGTAACACATGCTTGTGCATCAAATGCAAATTGACCTACAGATTAACTATCAAAGATTTCTTCATAGCTCAAAGGTAAACTGCTCTTCAACCGCTCTTTAGGCAGGATTATACCCAAATTCTAATATAGCAGAGAGAACAGTGATATAATTTGGTACTGGGCAGTTGGAGCTGGAGGCTTAAATTCTACAATACCAGTATGGACTTGGGGATGGGGGGAGAGGCAAATGTGGCAAATCTTATTTTTGCTCTGGGAGTGGCTTAGGTGGGGAGTCAACAGATTTTTCCTCTCCATTCACCCTGCCTTCCTTAGACAGCTCATCTTGCTGGTTCACAGGCTGCCAAGATGACCTTCCACTCTTCCTAATATTTTTCTCTCTTCTTTGGGATCTATCTTCCTGCAGGTGTCAGCATCATGCAGGAGGCACCAGCTTTTCAAGGCAAGACTGCTTTGTACAGTTTCACGCTCAGGCTTCACACACTGCTTTCCTGCAGAGCCTTACAAGTTAATTGTGTGGCAATGCGCCAGCAGCTGCTTCCATCTCAGTGCTGGCAGGTCAGATTAGGAAGGACGTCCTGGCAGCTTGCCCGCTGCCATGATCACAGGAGAAAGATGAAGAGCTCTGTAAAGCAGAGAACTCAGTGGTGGTTGAACTGCCCCCCTTCCTTTGCCTGCTGCTCTGGCAACCAAACAAAGCACAAGACTAATTGTAACTCCTGCCTGACACACCGTGTCCCAGATTTAACCTACCTCAATCAATCATGCACACACAGGGAAAAAACTCCCTCCCAGCAAATAAATACAGAATTATTCTATGAAATGGAAGGTGATTTGCAAAGCAGTCTTTTACCCGGTCTGCCTCTGAAGAACCACCACCTTTGCTGGAGAAGAAAGCAGAGGGGAAGAACCATTTCCTGAAAGCTCTGGCATTTCAGGGCCAACTATGACTGCTACGTTCAGAATAATGATACAGTTTATTTAAAACCCACTAAGTTGCAGTGGGAACTCTGCTTTTTTATGCTCTTAAAGAGCACTTTGTAAAGCAAGCCAGAATAAAAACATGATTTTAATAGGGCCAAAAAGATATAGCTGCTCATCCAAAAAACATGCTGAGCCAGACTTCTTTGTGTTGGTACAAACTGGTCTGGTCAGAGTTTCCAAACTGCAGCCGTTTTATCACTGGGCAGTTCAGGGAGAGACTTCTGTATCCATTTGGCATTTTCAAACCAAAAATCTACTGCTTTCCGACATAATTACAGTTATGTACCTGTAACTCAGCAACTGCTGTGGTATCCAGGCATGATTTGCCAAAGAACTGCTTCTCTTGGGAGCATTAACTTGCCCAAAATTCAAATGGCCATTTTATTGGAAAAAACTTTCCTTTCACCTTGGGCTTGTTTGTGATTGCCACCTTGTGACTGCACATGGTAACCAGCATCACCAACAGTCTTAATGAACCAATCCCACTTTGTCAATATTGGGCAAGTTCAATGGGGATTTTCCTTTTTATTTAAAGAAAAAACATTTGCCTCCCATGTCACTCACATTCTTTTCTTTTTTTAAGTATAGATTTCATTTGCTTGTTTCAACCATGACAATTTTGTTGTGTTTTGCCCGTACTGGACTGTAAGCCTAGAAGTTCAAATTATTTTTAAAGCATCTAGCTCTGAATACACAAATGTTATTTATTCAACTTCAGTACTGGAGTGGATCATTTCTTCTTACCCTTAATTTTTTTTTTTTAAAGCCACAGGTCTCCATTGCTACAAAGAGAAATAGTAGCTTGAGAAATGTCATTCTTTCTTTTAAGTATTCTCCTTTCATAAATTTTACAGTTTCCCACTGCCTATCACCATTAAATGCCATGGAGGTTGGAGATGAGGATTTTATTTAATAAAAAAGGTATTAAAACAGCTCCAATTATGGCTACCGATGCTTTCAAATTGGCATACACTCTCCAATTTGCACACTAGAGCTCCATCACTAAGTTTAAGCTCTTGCGGCAGAATTTAATTATGCAAAATTCAAAGGGCTGGTCTGCTATAAGCTACAATGGCAACAGTCTTCCCCCTTTTCTTTCTTCTGGAGATTTGACAGAACTGCTTGCCCTCTTTCAGAGAAAATGTATACCTCTCAAAACAAAAAAGAAATATTGCAACCCACAGTGCTTCTCATCCGCAAGATAAAAGGGAAGGAGAGAGATTTGGAGGAAGACGCTTCTGATGGTTCCTTTGTGCAGCAGCTGCTGTTGCCATGCAGTGATCCTTGTTGCTATGAAGATCTCCGTGTCAGACAATGGTGTTTTTTTTTTTACTGCAAGCCCTACTGCTATTGGCTGAGACATTTCCCAGGTGAGTGGCAATGGTACTTCAAGCCTCAGTCTTTGAAGGTAGCTGAAATGGGTTTGCCTCCAACATGGAGCAGGTCTGGGGACACTGAAAGCCCCCCTCTTCCATTACTGGCTCCACTCCAGATGGCATTCATCACAATTAAGAGGAAATGGGAACCTGGCGGCCGGCAAGGCAGCGAGTGGAGGGCTGCATTTCAGTATAATTAAATCCATTAATGATCTCAGCAGATCAGAATCACACGTAACAGAATTAGAGAAACTGCTACAATAGCTGTCTTAAATGTCTCAACAATATCCTTACAGTTATTCAGCACAATATATTTTTGTGGAAGGCAGGTGAACAGAACAAGCTGTACTGTAGCTAGAAGTCTGTTTACTCAGCAGAAAGAGCAGATGGCCATGAAAAAGCTGCCTATGGAGCGGCAAGGACAAGTGCTACAACTTTCACAGAGGTCAACAGTTTCAGAAGAGACAAATATAGCCGTTAAGAATTCTGAACCAGTGTTGTCGATGCTCCTAGGAAACATTTTCACTTCTTTGCCTTTCTGCGTAACCAGGGGACACTTTAGACTCAATTAAGGCAAAAAGGGACAAATCTGTTAGTTAACCGACTTGAAATCAGAAGCCCAGTTCAGATGCAGCCATTCCAATTTATCAGACTATGAATGAACTGCATGTTTAGTCGTGCTGGAAACTGTGACTTAAGCAAAACTTACAAATGAGGTCCTTAATGCTGAAAATGAGCTCTGTGTCTAACATTATGTATGAATCAAGTCTCTAGGTAAGTAGCCCAACCTGCACACAGCTGCATTAAAAAATGTTCACTTTGCCACCCAAATACTGATGTTGTTAGTGATGCCTGGCACCTCAAAGGCCTGAAGGGAGAGAGGAGATTTTTTCCAATCTCCTGCTCGCTCACCTAGAAAAGAGGCTTGCTTGCTCCAGACAGCAAAAGTAAATGAACAAGGATTGTGGGAGTCCTTTAACTATGTTTTTATAAAGTAGCCTTTGGTTTGTTAGTGCTACTGGGAGCATAGACTGAGCGTCTGACCCTTTCCCATATACCGACTAATTCATTTTATGGGGAAATTTCAGTGGGTCTTGTGACATAAGTATGATGGCCACTTCTTGCCTTTTTGCTAGCATATTTTTCCACTTTGACTTCAACTGATCAACAGAGAACTCCAGGACAGCAAAAGAACTTGAAGCTAAGAAGAGATTTGGGATATAGATGAAATGTGCTTGCATGTCAAAAATCAGTTTAAGTGAGCATATTCTTCAATAAAGATGGCAGTTTCCCAATTCCTTTTACTAATAACTGGAAAGGAAAAGATAAATTCCTGGCGCTCACAGTCTTCTGGCTCAGCATCATACGTCGCATAAGAGAAATGCATTCATCCAGCAAAACTGTAAACAATCACATGAAATCCAAGTACCATTGTTAATTAGGGAGCCGACATCTTGCCAAATACAGAACCAGTAAACACACACAATAATGTAATAGTTCAGAACTGATCTAGAGGATGCAAAGACTTTGTTCTGAGAATTATATTATTTCTGGCGGTATGGACCACGCAGTAGCTGGAGTAGTGTGGCAGACAACTGTGCACGTTTACAATGAGTGCAGGCTAAAAATAGTTAAGCTGCAGGAATCACAGAGTACCTTCTAGGCAAGATCTGAAATTACAGCTGTTCCAGAAAAGGCTAATGCTGCAAAAGCATTAGAGATGGTAACAAGCAGCACAGGATGAGTATCATCTCGTTGGCCTCCTGAGGCCATTTTCTCTGAAACACATGTGGAAGGCTGACTAGATCCTGATCAGCAAACAGACCTTCTTGACAATTTCAGGAGTTCTGGTAGGGTGATGGAACTTGGGCTTATTATGCCATAAGTACTGATGGTGAGCAGGAGGGGGCCCCTATCCAGGGAGGAAAACACACGCATAGTTTAGAGGCTTTGAACTGTCCTTCAAAGAAACTCAGAGCAGACCCGCCTTGAGGTTTGGGGTTTATCTGTGTGGGTTTCCCACACTCCTTCAGTTTGGCAGGATTTTCTACCTAGTAGAGCTGATAATAAACACTAGAGACTAATTCCTTGTCTCAGTGTGGATTTTTGCTCTGAATCAGGACATATTAGGAGAATACAAGCACCAGTGTCAAAAGCAGACCACTTTGTCAATGGCCTGGGCCCTTCCTTGATCAACAGATCAGGATTCAGTATCTGGAGCTGCCACTAACAACAAGCAGAACAACCACCTAAACTCAGCTTGGCATCCAAATGAGCTATCAAATGGTGAAAGTAAGAAAACCATGTATGGACTTACTATATTTGTTTCATCCTGTCTGGCAGGTTCACATATTCATTAGGTTATAGAGAAAACGAAAACAATCAATGGAAACCCAAATATAACAGAAAGATGATAAAGCTCAGTGATGAGATAGTTTGTTCCGATCTTTAATCGTTCAGCTTCACACAAGCTCCTGGAGATACAAGTGTGCAGGCCAAGTAAGTTTAGAAAGAACATTTGTCAGCATGTCTTTGTCTTTCCAAATTATAACCTCTCAGAATCTGTCAATTCCACTCTGCCTGGCATTATATCAAGATGGATCAGTAACAGCCAAAGATACGCATTTTGCATCTCAGCAAGATGCTTCTTTGTATCACTCTCTCGGAAGATAATTGACTACCTCCCAATTGTTACTGGGTCCTTGCCAAGGCAAATCATACCTCTTCAGAAGTTTCTAAAGGGGTAGCTGCATTAATCTCTTGTGGCAAAAACAACAAAAAAGAGTCTTATGGTATCTTAAAGACACATTTTTGTGGATCACAGTCTGCTGAAGTTAAAGTGGGAGAGCTGGTGGAAGAGGACACGCTAGCTTATGAAACAAAGAAGGATACTCATTCATTTTGAAGCGGAAATCAAAGTTTCTCTCCAATTTAGAATATTTACACATCTTACAAACATCTACACTGCCTCCAAAAATGCAAATATCAAAGAGCTTAAACTAAACAATGACTTGGAAAGATGGCTTTAGAAAATGTAAGGTTAATGCAAGCTTCAAACAAAGAACAGATGCATGAATGAATGACACTTTGAAGCAATAAATCCATCTTTTTAACTCTAGAACACAGAATAAACCACTGTGCGTGCATATATACATGCCAGAGGTTAAAACTGCAAATTAAAGTGATGGTATGATCTACTACATTATATCCATCAAGTGACTAGCACTGGTCTAAAACAAGTATACTAAAGGACACCTACCGTCTTCTGTCTCCTGCCATACGATGCCTTCCAGATTAACGCTGGTGCCAGGTTCACAGGGGCCCAGGCACTCTGGTTCAGTAGCTAGTGCCACATCACAGGTGTTCACCCCTACAGAGCGAGTGCGTACCATTATCTGTTCACATGGTGATGAGATATCACTGTTAACAACAGGGACAAGAAGATGCAGTGGTAGCACTGCAGGGGTGGACACGGGAGACTCCATCTGGAAAAACAGAAAATAAAGCAGTCACAACTGATGCATACCAATGGATGAGGGGCCCCTGGGTCCCCCCGCCACCTGTAACTTCCCAAAATAGGGCATTTGCACAAGTCCTACACTTGACCTTATCCTCAGGAGCGGCTATAAGAAGTTCTTATCTAATACATTTATCTGTGAAGAACAAAATCTAGACAGTTTGACTTGGCCATTCTGGCCGGCTATGGAAAAGGCTTTAACACCTCCTCTCAATTCAATACACAAACTTTATCCATTCTCCAGCACCTGTCTCTGTGCTATGCTTCCAAACCAATGGATATTCATTTGGAGGGAAAGAGAGATAAAAATCTAGGCAGACAAGTTTATACCTGCATTGTACCACCTTAGACTCCGGATAGGATTTTAATATGGACAGAAAGGTAAAGACTAACATATAGAACTTTCCCCTTGACATCTAGGTTTTCCCTCTGAGGGTACACATGGAAGTCCAATGTGGTATAATCTCAAAACAGAATTTCTACTCCTGCCTGGTTAAGGACTAGGTATTCCTATGGAAAAGGCACTTGATACAGCAGATTCAAGTGATCCCCCATCATCAAGTGTCTATATTGTTATTCACCCAGCCCAGGGATCTGGCTGTCACATACAGCAAGACAATTTTGCTCTCCCAATTTAAGCACCCACCAGAGAAAGTCAAGAGATTTCTAGGTTGAAACATGATCTGCAGCGTAAGGAAGCTGGCTGCTCACACAGAGTGCACTCCTCTCATAAAACAAGGCTTCCAATTTGGCTATCGTTGTCCCTCACATCATCAGCTAATTCAAGAACTGCATGACATGTCACTCTGCAGTTAAGTGATGGCCTGAGTGTCTCTTGGTAAGTGCAGACACATTCCAGCCAGGGAGATAAAGCCTTCAAGATGTCACTCTGGGAAATCTGCCGGCTTGCTGCAGATTATAGCTTGGCTTTTTGGTCTCAGATGAGCCTAAAGCATCCCCTTTGCCAAAAGATAACCTGCACCCTCTTTCCCATGAGTATTGGTGACCATAAAATCAGGGGTTATTTATGGAACATGACTGCCAACGGCCACACACTCTCATTCAAGCTAATTCTGTTTTTGAACAGTCGCCAGATCATCCTTAGCTGCTGCAAATTGTCTTTCTCACACACAGAGCTAGCACTGCCTTTTTATGAAGCAATTAAACACAGTGAAACAGAGCAAGCTGAATCTTGCAAGCTCAGTGTTGCTTGAACAGGACATCAGAGGAGCATCCATACGTTGTCCCTGCAAGCATTTTTGAGGAGGGGAAGAGCTGCAACCCTAATTTATTAAAGCCCTTCAACGGACAGGTACAGCCACGTCCAGAAGATGGTGGAATTATCACGAAGCCCACTAGGGCCTCTGCTGGACAAGGACAAGGGGGAAACGCTTGTATTTATCCTTCAGTGCACACAATCTCATTAAATCTCCCCCATCACATAAGCAATAACTGAGGGAAACAGCTGCCCACCCTCTGGCAAGGTTCGGTGCCCAAGAATGTAGGCACTGCTGAGCTCTGGGAATGGATTTTCACTTCCAGTCAAGTTAACACAGCAGGAAAAAAAAACCACCCAGAGTGTCACTGCCTGCTCGCCCGCATTAGGCTCTTTTCCCTCGGTGTACATTTTTGCTCTGGACAGCCAACCAAACAAAGCCGATCTTATCTGATCAACGTTTAATACTGTCTGCCTTTTTAATCTGCAGTGATCAGCTGGCTGTGTTTGTCCAGGCAGATAACAGAAGCTATACCCTATTTTTTTCAAAGGCAGTAAGCCATACCTCAGATGTACAAGCTCCCTGACGTAAGCCCCCATCGGCAGGGCGACTGCTCTCTTTCTGGCTTTCTTAGCATAGCACAGCTCTCTCCCCTTGAGCTTGCCTACGGCTATCTGCATGCATGGGGAGTGGAGTAACTTACATTTTGCTGAACAGGATCCTCGACCCTGTTGGATGCACTTGTGGAGGCATGCTGGTGCATACAGCCTTCTGCTCTATGAACAGAAGAGTGGCACAGGGAATGGAACATGGCGCCCTATTCTCAGCTAAGCAGAAATTCTAGGCTGTCAGAGCAAACACAATACCAGTGGAGGCAGCCGGACCCTCCGCCCAAGTCAGAACACACGCTTGCAGGCAACACATTATAAAACTTTATGCTGAGATTTTGGAAATAGAAGTCCATATGCGTGAGGGTTCTAAGATACTGTACCACTTCCCTTCTTTTTAAAAGCAGCTCTGACAGTAGTCTTAAAGGAAGCAATTTTTGATTCCAACACTGCATACTGGATTCTCTTGTAAGGGCACCACTCCAAGTAGAGTCTCAACACCGCCAGCTGAAGGCCAAAGTCTTACCACCCGAGAGAGTAGAGCAGATACTTCTGCCTGCTGCTTGCGAGAAAAGAAAACGAACCTAATCAGCTGCTGCAGAAATCCTTATTCTCTAATCCTGAGCAGATGTTCCCTCCTTCTCATGTATGGCAGCAAAACATTTGGCACAGAACTATGAACAGTCAATTTGTCTTGCAAGATGGACACTGGCTCATCACAACACATCCCCAGAGGCAGAGTTGGGGCACTTCTTGGTGTGTTTAGAATCAGAGAAGTTGTAGGTTTGCAAACTGTTCAGCTGCTTTTCTACTACGAAAGGTAATCAGTACTCAGCAGAAGAACACTAATTGCTGCTCCAGCTTCGCTAATTATCGTTTGGTCACGTTTGTAATCTGCATTATGCCACAATGCATAATAAGCAGCTTGCTGAGAACCATCTAATAAGTGAGACGGCTTTATGGGATTTCATATTTCACTCTGCAGTGGAACGAATCTGGTGTCATTTATCAGTTGTCGGGGCACAGGAGAAAAAGGGGACGGTGTGTAGCTCCATCTTCCCCGTAGCTTTTGAAAAGATGAAAGAAAAGGAGAGAAAGTGCAGAGAGACAGTTCTTAAAGAATTTATGACAGAATACATGTTGCTGACCAATGTACATCTTAGAGGAAGAAAAGGGAAAGGGAGTTGTTCTTCTATAATTGATCGGGTTTCTGCCTTAACTGAGTGTCTGAGCTGCAAATGAGAATAGGATATATATCTAAAGATAGAGTAGTGAGAGAAAGTTTGTGAACTCTTTAGAACTATCTGTAATCCTGCAGCACAGAGACCTGCAGCTTCCTTTAATTCCTACGATAAAGAAGTTCTGATGAAACAAACGACACCCCAAACAGTGTACTACGTCATGTCTTTATTGAATACACTAAGCCAACATTTACCGTCTTTGTTGGAAAAAATATGTGAAGCTTTAGATTTAGCAACTGGTGACACCTTTTTTAGCACTAGTAGCTTCTTCCACTGAAGGCAAGGAAATAAACAATCTGGAAAACTCATTCAACTTCCTATAGATAGTAATTAGATTTTGTTTTCCTCCTGTACAAAACTTCTTTCTATGTTCAGGATCCAGATAGCCTGCCAAAGCCAGGCATGCTATGACAACTACTGCCAAGCGCCAACACTGGACAGAAGAGAACATTTCAACCCCTTCCTTCAATTTCAGCAGCCACAGTGACTGATCAAAAGACTGTAAATTGTGTACCAACCAACTGCCTTTAATTCCAAATCTCCTTAAAGATGAATTGTGGCTCACCATATAGAAAGATCTTCAGCCCACTTTGAGAATGAGTTTTCAGAATCAAAACCTAGTTTTCCTTAATAATGATCTTCCATATAAATTGAAAAGGATATTTATACTTCAACCCTATCATACTTTAAGATTTCACAGCTTACTTTCTACTGGACTTGAATTATATTTATTTATTTATATTTCAAATTTTGTCACCACCCATCTCAAAGAGAAACTCTGGGCAGTTTACTATATATAGGTAAAGGTAAAGGTTTCCCTTGACGTAAAGTCCAGTCGAGTCCGACTCTAGGGGGTGGTGCTCATCTCCGTTTCTAAGCCTTGGAGCCGGCGTTGTCCGTAAGGACCCGTCCGTGGTCATGTGGCCAGCATGACTCACGGAACGCCGTTACCTTCCCGCCGAAGCGGTACCAATTAATCTACTCACATTTGCATGTTTTCGAACTGCTTGGTGTGCAGGAACTGGGATTAACAACGGGAGCTCACCCCGCCGCGCGGTAGATATAGATATATATAGATATATATAGATACATACACACACATACATATAAATAATACAGATTAAAATACAATAAAAACAGTATTCTTAAATATAAATATAAAATATAAGATCCAAGATAATGGAGGGACACTTTAAATATACCTAAGCAGTGTGCCTTCTCTGTGGTGGCACCTGTGCTCTGGAACAGCATTTTCTAGACATTCATATGACTCCCACCCTTCAGCTGGTCTAGAGGTCATTCAAAACATGGCTCTGCTTCCAGGCCTTTAAAGGGTAGATGCCAAGTTAGTTTTTCTTTTTGGTTTGGGGCATGCTTGGTTGTTTCCCACTTCCAGATGTGCATATTTTTTTTTATGTTTTGGAGTTCTTTTTGTGTGCATCGTTAAGCTGCTCAGAATCTTTTGGGAGTTGGACAGTCTGCAAACTGAATGAAAGATTAAGGACTTGCCTTACTATTGTCTTATGTTGGTTTAATATACATTTATTAATATAGCCTTGGAAGAGTATGAATTTAAAATGTGAATGTGATTTTGAATTATATATATATAATTTGTGTGCGTGAGTATGTGTGTGTATAATTGTATCTATATCTATATTCTGTAATTTCCCTTATATATGGAGCATGGGTAAAAAAGAATACACTTAACATAGATGAGTATGCTACCCAAATTTATAATCCTGGGCTGATGATATATGTTCATTTTCTGCTTATGACTTGGCCCTTTATTGATACAATGGAAAGACTGATTAATATTATTGTATGTTGTCTAGCTTCAATACTATGTTCAAAAAATTGAGCTGCCTTTTTATACACATTTTTGTCTTTTTCTGTTTCTTTTCTTTCCCTCCCTTTTTTGTATCTTTTTCCCCTTGTATTCTAGAGCAATAAATAAATAAATAGAAGGTTCACACCAACACAAAGTAAGTTCTAAGGAAATGGGGTTATCTTGAAGGTGCGATGTCACACGACTGTTTACTAAACCCTCATGCGGAAATGTTTCATGAAGAACATTTGTCGCAGAAGTGTAATGTGCCTTTTCATTAAACTGTGGCTTCAAAGTCAGGCACCTGCGGGATCATAAATTAACTTTAATAAGTTAATTAAAGTTATTAATAATTTAATAATTATTAACTGCCACTCAATTTTGGTGATATAATTTGAGAGGGCTCTGGGGATTGCAAAAAGGGGGTTGGAAGTGGCTAGACGTACAGACAACCAGCTCCCGACAAACTGTACTTTAAACAAGCACCCTCCACCCTTCTCTTTCTTCTTATTAAATGACATGGGGCTGCAGGATGCAAAATAGGAATTATGTTTCCAAGGTATCATATACACCTATCTATAATTTGCATTTTGCTCCAGTGTTATAACAATTCACTGCAACGTTTTAGATTTCAGTTCTAACGTGAGTTATAGTCAACTGAAGAGAGGAAGCACTGGGCATCTTGATACTACGTGCTCTCTGTAAGAACCAGATGGAAGCATTTCAAGATTATGTAGATATCAAAGCACCGAATTTAACTCCAGTGCCAAATATCTGCATTGCCTCCCCTGAACCCAGTCCCTTACAGGCATATAGGGTTCATATTCTTGTATTCCTGTATATTTTTGTCCATTTAGTACAAACACAGCCAAAGACAGACCCTTCTTTCTTAAATCAAAGAACCTAGCTGCGACACTTGGGACAGTGAGAGTTAGTGCATGGAAAGGCCGATGTTTGGACCACATTTGGTCTAATCAAGGAGGTGTGTTTAAGAATGCTAACCCTCATATATTCACATCAAATTTAGCATGCTAGCAACATAATGTAGATTGGGGTCTCTTATTTATCACGGAAGAGATTGTAGAATACATTTTATCGTGTGTTTGGATGTTAAACAATTCTCTCTTACCTTCTTGCAGTGCTTTTTTTTAATCACACAGTTTAAAATATTAAAATACAGTAACCGGCAGCAGAGAGACTGAGCAACCCTAAAAGAGGTATGGGCAGCCAGTCCCTCAGGAGAGAAGAATGTGGCAGGCAACCTGAATCACTCACCACTAGTGCCAGCTAGCAGGAAGTAAAAGGCTGGTAACTTCATGATGGCTACTAAAACAGTGGCTACCAAAAAACCATCTGTAAGTTTTGGAGTCCATGATCAAATCCATGGGGAACTGCAAGAAATCAAGAACTTTAGATGCCTTTATACACAACCTCCATTTAGTATTACAATGCGAAAAATGTTAATCCCCACGGCAAAATTCCATCTATTTCCCCATTCGGTTAAAAGTTAAATGGAGCTCACATACAGAAGATGGTGACAAGATGTCTTATCACACTGGCACCTGTGGGTAGCACAACAGCTGTATCTGGCTCTGTCAAGCTGTGGTTTAAGAGGCACATATTCCAACTGTCACTATCGAGAATACCTTGTACCATAATTCCTATGTGTAGCGACATCACTTTAACTGCATTACTGTGCAATTTTAAACATCACGCTCCTATTTTAAAAGGACATGGAATAACATCTGCCTTCACAGACATTTTCCATTGGCAAATACCAAAACAACTAGTACACAATCCTTGACAGAAGAGTTCCATTTATTGGGCATCATGGAAAAGGATTTGGAACATTAACATGGAAAACTTTTACGATATTTGATTACCGCAGCTAGAATTACGTATGCATCAAGTGGAAGGAAGAACTAACCCCCTCAATGGAAGAATGGACATTTAAATCCCTGGATCTGGCTCAGACAGCAAAATTTACGGACCAGTTAAATGATAAAAATGTGGAAGATTTTCAAAATGACTGGACCCCCTTTTTCAACTATGTAGAATCGACCCAAAAATTTAACCTGAATGTGTAAAACATATGAATATAATACAAGATGTAAATATTATGTATTTGATTCATATAATCTTAATAGAACTGTAGAATTATTGAAACCAAATTAGTGAACTGTGAAAATAAATTAATTAAGGTATAAAATTGTACTACTTAGGGAGTTGGAAATCCATTTCTCTTCTTTTAAACCTCTTTTTTTCTTCTTTCCTTTTTTCTTTTCTCTTGTTTTTGTATTTTATGTTTATTGTTGATTTGTTATATGTCTGTATTATTTGTGTAAATAATTTAATAAAGACTATTTTTTTAAAAAAAAAAGAGTACATACTTCTTACAAAGACACAGGCAGTACCTTCTCAAAATAAATATCACAAACAAAATGGGCAAATGATACATATCAAACGCATGTAGTTCAAAATACAGATTCATTTATTCGAATGAATTAAACTCCAACTTCACAATACTTCCTACAGAAACTGCCAAAATGGTCAAGAACTCCCTTTTTATGAAATAGCTTGTAAATAATATTTAATAAAGGCAAAAGCAACTAGCATTGAGGTGACTGAATCTTGAAAATCTATTTTATTCAGATTCTGACAGCTGTGAATTAATACAGTCCATATACAAACAGTAAAAGGTGTCTACAATACTTTATGTGTAAACTAAACTGACAAGTAAATGTAAACATATGTGTAACTTGTTAATACAAAACTGCTATTTAGAACTATACAAGAAAACCCCATAATTTAGTCTCAATTAACACAATCCTATTAATTTTGACAGATTGTTGCAAATCAAAGTAAAATATGTGCACACGAAGTGCCAAATTTTGTGTGTGTGTGTCTGTGTGTGTATAGATACATAGATATAAAAATCTAATACCTGAATACCAGCTGGCTGTATGACAAAACGTACCTACCACATTAGTCCCCAGAAGGACAACACTGAAGAGATTACAAAATAATGTTTGCTTTTATTCAAGCATGTGATATTGCCTAAATTAGAAGAGAATGCTTTTACCACCTTAGAATTACCAGCATTCACTAGCTGGTCCATCTGCAGAAGCTATGAGGAATGTGTTTTGGAGGGACCAGCTGTAAGGTTTATGGATGATAAGGTCATTTCAGGCAACATATTTCAACCAGTCTTCAGTTAATTGGCATGACGGGAGAGTGATCATTTTGCAAACTTTCAACAAGGCAAAGACTATTTCAACCATCTGTGTGTATCCAGGGTGTGGTCTCCAGATTCTTTTTTCAGCTTGGCTAACAGCCTGGGGTGATTTCTTAGTTACTACTTATCAGGAACTAGATCCATCCTTTTCCTCTGCCGTGCCATAAATTAAAATTGTACTTATTTAAAGTGTTGGTTTGGACTTTCCTGGAAAGGCTATTACTTTCCTTGAAGACGTTCTTTGTCCTTCTTGCTTATAAGACCTGTCACTTCCTAACTGTTACTTATAAAACTTAAAGGTACAATGTGAAAGTAACCTCCACATCTGGAGAGTATACATTTTATAATGAGTAGTGGCTCAACATTTCAGATCACCACCACAGGGAAAATCAAGGGAAAGAGGTGGAGAAATACAATAAAAACAAACCAAAATAAACATGAACTACGCCCTTTGGATGCGATTCCCCAAATGGCAGGACAAACTGGCTGGCTTAACACGTTCTGTCTAACTCTGGCTTTTTAAAGAAATCACCAGTGGATTATGAAGGAAGAAAAAAAATCCAATTTATATTTCAAAAGTGGCTTAACCATTTCAAGTTGAGCTTAACCCAGCACACAAGAGAAAATCGCAGTGCATGTGAGGAACAGACTGGCTGTAAGCGAGTCACACAGACTAATCCGCTATGAACAGAGGCTGAGCACCACTTCTAGGTAAAACCCTCTTTTTCTAATTCTATAAAATTAATACTTGAAATTTTTCTCTTATGATTTGTTCTCCATTAACTATGCTGGAGAGTACAGTGTAGTTTTACACATTTCTTATTTCCTATATCTTCCTTCTCTTACTACAAAGTATTTTATTTTGAGAATAAAAAGACTGTACTCACCTCTCCAATTAATTAATTCTCTGCTTCAGAAAAGTTTTACACAGCTGGAAGCTTATGATATTGTAGCTAAAAAAGATTAGCTGTTTTCCACAGCAACGTTAAAAATAAAACCAGGCTTCTATAAATATGTTCGGCATGGTGAGCATGAGGCCATTCATGGCAACTGTGGCAAGTCTCTCTACTGGTTCTTATTTTCACTTCCCCTTCCCAGCCGTATCCAAAATAGCAAATCATAGTTGGTGCTTCAAACTGAAACTGAGGATTTGCTTCCAATTATGATTCAAACCAAAGTGGAAAGCATAGTTTATTGATCTTGGTGTGATAGCAAACAATGAGAAAAACAAAACTGGATGTGCGTGAGAAGCGTTCAATTGGTCAGATCCCTGCCCCCCCATTCTATGTTCAGCAGAGTGTTCACCTGAGATGGTGCATGACGTATCCTTCCACTTTCCACCCAGAACCACGCGTGATGAGAAACCAACTGATTCCTCACCGCAGAACATGGTTCCAAGGGGAAACATTAGAATAACTTCATCCTCTGAAGTATACAACTTCCAAGTACTGGGGCATGCATATCATAACAAGTTAGAGATTTTAATAATCAATAGACTGAAAGAAGATGTCTTTTCTTGCCTGAGGGATAAACAGTTCTGAAATTATCTTGCCCTGTCTACTTAGACTTTAGAGCTCCAAACTTTCTTTTCTTCAAAAACTAAGCATTTTACAAATTCTCCTCCAACCTGTACATAGCACATGGGTTAATAGTTGCAGCAATACTGCATGCTAATTTGTTCTCTCTGGGTCTCTATTTGCACAGGGCTCCTTGTGGGGAACTCTCATATTTGGCTATGAAACATCTACAGATAGCAGAAATTTTCAGATGCGTCCTTGTGTCAGGGCTCTCCTGTATGGTTAAGGAGAGATTTTTATATTCACTAAATTTTTAAAACAGTATAACAGATTTTAACAGGATAGCGACATTTTATATTGTGACTGTTGAGTTAAAGGATTGGTTCGTTTATTGATTGATTGATAGATCGTATTTGTACAGCCGCCCATCTCACACAAAAGTGACTCTCTCTGGGCTGCATACGAAACTCAGTTAAAAGAACCAATAAAAACACATAAAACAATTGTTAAAACTATAAAAACTATAAAAACACACAGAACAGGAAAGGATGATGTTAACCGTAGTAAGGGAGCCATCACAAAATCTCCCCAGTCCCCTGGGACACCCAGGCCTGATCACATAGCCAGGTCTTGAGGGACTTGTGGAATGTTATTTTCCATATAAAGAACAAACGATGGGAGGGAAAAGACCAACACATCTTTCCATTTGATCTCTGTCCATCAGTATCAACTGATCTTGAAACCTTGCATAATCTGCCCTTCTTTTAAGCAAGTCACAGTAGTCATTTTAGCTTCCATCATACTGAATGACCTTCTCTGGGCTTGGAAATTAATCTGGGCTGTCCTTCTACTTTGGACAGAAGATCAAGAGAGAATTCCAGGGCTGTAGGCAAGAGTAGGAAGTTGGGAAAAAAAATAAAGACAAAGGAAGCAGTGTGACAATATGGTCACCAAAAAAACTGCATGCAAACATTCATGTGATCACCAGAAGTGGAGTTTGACTTGAAGAGCATCTATACCATTTTACCATCTTAAATAGAAAAACAGAAAAAAAATTGCAAGAATCTCCACTTAGTTTCACTGCCCGGTAGGAATCTGTACCTTGACTCTCCTTTATCTCCTTTGGTAAATATTGCAGCCCTTCAACCAACTTTAGACTCCTGAGTTATTGAGATAAGGCTATTGATAGCAAGGCACCATGAAATCCTGTCTTGTACCTGACAAGGCAGCCTTTGTGCAAAAACTGAAGTCACAGGACTCTAAGCTGGGGGAGATACATTAGTTTAGGCAAGTCAATTGTTGGTCACTGGGGCTGGATGCCAACTTTTATCTATACAAATGTTGTTTTGGACAAATACTCAATATGGATATTTCAAGTGTTTGTATCTCTCAAGATCACATGTTTAGCATTTGTTTAAAAGGTCTATTTTGGGGATTTAGTATCTGTTTTTCTTTGATTCTGGAGGGTTTGTTTTACAAAAAGAAAAGAAAAATAAGAAAGGAAAACCTCTTAACTTTGGCTGGGAAGATGGATAATGGCTTATTACTATTTGGAGATGTGTATTATTTGCAATTTCAACATGTGCAAAGCACCGTGTCAATTATTACAGCAGGTCTGCTCATCCAATACTTTATATAATATGGTTGAATAATCATTTCACAAACTAGTAATGTAACTCCACTAACCACACAGAACCACCAAGCATAAAAATCTCATGCGAGTTGCTCAGTCACAGGGTGTCCAAAATTGCTTTTCCATATGATCACAGAGGCTTTCGGGACTCCCACAGGAAAGATGATCTGGTTGCAATTCATTGCAGATAGTTTTCCTATCATTTGTTTGCAGTGTGTGACTTTGCCACCCACAAATTCTCTCAGAGTGTAATGTTTGCACTTCTTATTTGCTTGCCATGCAAACAGGAGTTACATGGATCACAGCAAATTATAGAAGCACGAGCCTTTCTACACATTAACCAATTTTCACTCTCTGTAAGAATGGAACCCATTTCAAATTTTCAGCTATGCAGTGCTGTCTGTGTGAATCACCACCTCTTCAAATTAATGACAGCCCCCTTTGGTATTGAGGAAAAGAACACTCACTAGGAACTGAAAGGTAGAAATCACCACTGTGCAATGTGCATGTTTCTGTAATCCTCTAAACTGAATGCCAGGAAGGATTGAATGGTAGACATTTGCCCCAAACAGGAGAGATGTGTAACAAAACACAAAATATCGACCATAATGCCAAGAGATAAATTCAGGACAAAGGAAAGGGGGAAAACGAGTTTCAGGACTGCATATAGAAGAACTAGAGATGAGGGGGGACCACATTTCATGTAGTACACTGTAAAAGCAGCTCTGCCAAATCAGATCAACTGTCTGTCTTGTCCAATATCCTGTTTCCCACAATAGTTAGATACAACAAGGGGACATGGTTTCCTATCCAGCTGCAGTTTAGCACTCCCACCAGCAGGTTTTATCTTATCTCATTTGGTCTAATTCTCTATTAAAGCCATTAAAACTAGGAGCTTATATCATTTCTCACAGTATGGAATTCTGTAAAATTAATTTTGAAATGAATTATGAAACACACTTTCCTCTGCCTGACTTGAATCTACCGACAATCAGGTTCCATTCAGCCATTTCATCAGATTTTAGCTCAGATGAGATCAACTGTAGCTTGGCATCCTCTCCTCAAGCTTCTCCATTGTCATTCTGCCTTGTCATTATGCAAGGAAGTGCCTAATTTGCTTATTTTCCTTCACTTCACTTTTTTTCTTTTACCAAGTGTCAATATGAGTAGAACATGGTATCAGCAAATCTCATATTAATTTTCATATAGCAACCAGCAATTTTAAGCCTCTTATATAAAACAAGTTCTTGCATAACTATTTACAGAATAACCGCATATACACCTTCTTTGTATCTGGCCTCAGTGGACTTTTTTTTTTCTGTAATAAAAAGGCCTAGAGGCTTTCTTTTCCTTTCCTTACTGAGAATCAACCAGGCCATGGCTGTTGAGTAATACATTTGAGAAAGAGTTAAGACAGACAGACCTAGGAGGTGTTTAGAGCAGAGTTTAGAGGCTGCATACACTTCCTGCTCAGATTACATCAGAATTTACAAATATAGGGAGTTATAAAAGATAAATAGAAAATAACAAATATGAGGAAAGGTATAAAATGTACCCTAAATGAAATGATATAGCGTATGCAGAAAATCACTTAATCTTACATCTAATTTTCAATATTCTTACCATGCAACAGAAGTTTTCTTTTACATCTTCTCCACGCCCCCACAAGCTGTTTCACTTTCTCAGCACAAGAAATCCAAGCCTTTCAGTCGGCTATTACCCTTTTTCACAGACTAAAAGCCTAGTCTAACGGAACAAGCAGACTTTTTGCATCATCCCAAAATGAGACAAGTCTTGAAAAAATGAACTAACCAAATTTTGCATTCTTAGTAGAAAATAAACACAAAAATGCAAGCTAGCTACACTATATATTGCTGTTGTTTTAGAGATGGAGACTGTCAAATTGAAGTAGAACTTTTAGAAGATAAAAGTGGTAATAGAAAAGATTGAAGTTTGTTTCCTCTGTCTTTTTGGGGGGGGCGGTCTATGAACACATCCTAGTCATATCCACAGTGAAATCTCTGAATTACTGTACATAAGAAAAAAGTTGTTCAATCTTGCAATTTGATACATATATTATTCTTGACAGGAATAACAGACATCATAATACAACAAGTTTGAAGTCAGTAAAAGCTGTTCACTGAACTTTCAAGTTTAGCAAATTGCAGGTAAATTCAGGGATGGCGGGCAGGTAAGAGTACATTTAGCACAATAAACTAACTATAATGAGCCCAAATGTGGCAAGGAAGTGTAACTATAAGGGGGACTTACCAAATGATTTCAGGCACTTTTTATTTAAGAATTTAGATCCAGACAAGAGAGTTATACTAAAAGATATAAATATACAAGGCATCGTATCTTACAAGCCTTTTTATTTGTGCAGATTGGTACCGAAGTTCATAATACAAGGGGCAATCTACTAGTCCAATTAGGAACATCCATGATTAGGATCTGCAGGTTTCAAGTTCCCTTATGTCCAGAAATGGCATGAATTTTTAATTAGGAACAGCAAACAAAATAGCCACAATACAGGGTCATGTATGAATATAAGGAACATAATGCTCCTTATGACAGCTGTCCTCTTAGTAAACTGCCTACCACATTGACAAAGTAGCTTGCAATTTTCCCAGGCAAAATCACTGGCACCACCAGCCCAGCATCCAGAGGAAAACTTGCAGCTCTTTGCCAGAGAAGCTTGTTCCAACCTGCTGCATGAAGGCAATTCCCAAGCATAAGTCAATAGAAGCATTATGACTCAGAACCACTGCTCAAAGTAGTGTGTGACTGTGTATGGAACCCAAGTGTGTTGACGCTGGACTACCCCTTGTTTCTGCAGCTACTGAACCCTAAATAGTTAATGTCACTCTTTCCTGCCTCTGTCAAAAGGGAAATATAGCCACATGAGTTTTCACCTTCCAAACAAAAGGAAAAGCTTTTGTTTTTACAAATATCAATCTTAAAAAGGGGCAAAAGGACTAAGTGCAGTCAGATCCCAGTTGGAAAATTAGAGTCAGAAGAAAGGATGTCAAACAGAGGAACATTTGCAATTATCATCCACTACTTGACTCACTGGCTGCAGTTCACTCTTTCCTGTATGGTTTAATAGCTTCTGCTATTGCTGCTTCCTGATTTACTATGTTAAAAGCACTTACTGTGCCTGTTGCAATCTCTCCATGCTCTAAGTCTTCCCGGCTAGCTGCATACTATGCCCCTTGAAGAGTATGGAATGTGCGTTGGTCACAGCCTCGCTCCTAAGCAAACCCACCAAACACACACACACCTACTACTTCAGAACAGCACGACAGAAGATCTTCATTCAAGGCTACCTGAAGGCCGGAGCGTGCCATTTTAGTGCAGGCGATGATGTGGTCAGAAGGCCTTTGCCGTCTCTTGTCCCAAGGCTGGATCTAGGCCTCAGAATTATGGAGAAAGTCAAGAGATAAAGGCAGGACAGGATTGTCCTGGATCTTGTACAGGAACATATTAAAGGAATGTTGCCTTTTTTTAAAGACCAAGATTTGCCAAATGTATGAGTTATTGGATTTGATAAAAAGGTACAAGGAAGGAAGGATATGAAGAATCGCAACATTCTGTTGTTATTCCGCTATGAATGAGCAAATGGGATCAGCCATCTTGCAATGTGAACTTTTTGAATAAATTGAATCCCTACATTATCTAAGCTATTTAATCCATCAATATTGGATCTTGAAATTTATCCAACACAAACATTATATAACGTTACAAAATTGAGTAATTCATATATGCTTGCTTTTTCCATTTCACTTTGCCCAGTCTGGGAATTATCAGGAAGTCTACGTAACCTCTCCAATTATTCTATTCTCAGAATGAACAATCAACACTATCAAATTCTTCTTTATAACCTCCTCTGGCTTCTCAGAAAAAGGGCAAGACAGAATACATTTAGCACAAACCAAGAAACAAAAGTATAATTACTTCTAGTGTGGTACACGTTATCAGAGAATCAAGCCTCTTCCGATTTTATTGAAACCAAATATATGATATGCCGTTCTTGTTCTGAGTGCCTAATTAAAATATCATCTGAGAAATATACGTAGTGAAAAAGCAGTATATACATGTAAAAAATAAACAGTGCTAAAATGCTTGCACCAGGCAACCAATTACACAAAAAGTACTTGGATAGAGGAAAAGGCATACAGTACATAGTTCTGGCCATGATTCGACTGAAAGTAACCTTCTGAGAGTTCTCAGTTCACTGCTTTTTGTTCCTTGCAAATCAATAGCAATGGATTCAGTGGCAAATACAGACAGACAGACAGACACCAACAATTCCAACTCCAGCCAAGACACTTTCTTTACAATATCTTGTTTAATTGGATAAACGAGTCACACAAATACAGCTAAGACTCACTGCCTATTCTAGTCATTAGCCAACAGAAACAGAGCGGCCAAGTCTAGGAGAACAGGGTCGTACTACAGACTGGTTGCTAGCCCTGTCTTGAGTAGCCCCTAAAACAAGAAGTTCTTAGTCAGATCTTTAAATGGTCTGACCCTGACCCAGCAGACCCCAGTAAGGTTACCACAAACAATATACTGTATGACTATTACCATCCATGGGGCAGCAGCATTATTAGGCTCAACTGAAAAACAAGCTTTTCAAGCTTTAATATTATGCTGTCTCTTAACAAAAGCATGTACTCAAGAAATGGGGGAGTAGAGCATTTGCTAGGCGATACTTTATTTGTACTTTATAACATAACAAAATGAGGAAAGTTTTAAAACTGGCCTAATCAGACAGAGCCAGTTCAGAGTAAAATGATATCAGTTGTGCTATATGAATACAGCTGATAGTAAATTTTGTACCCATCATGAAATGAGACTTACATCCATATCACCTTAGCTCACCTGCCAATGTTTGGACAAACTGACCAGCACTTAGACGCAACTTCTTTTTAAATGAGGACCCATCAACTGTTTGTTGTTTATTCGTTCAGTCGCTTCTGACTCTTCGTGACTTCATGGACCAGCCCACGCCAGAGCTTCCTGTCGGTTGTCAATACCCCCAGCTCCCCCAGGGATGAGTCCATCACCTCTAGAATATCATCCATCCATCTTGCCCTTGGTCGACCCCTCTTCCTTTTGCCTTCCACTCTCCCTAGCATCAGCATCTTCTCCAGGGTGTCCTGTCTTCTCATTATGTGGCCAAAGTATTTCAGTTTTGCCTTTAATATCATTCCCTCAAGTGAGCAGTCTGGCTTCATTTCCTGGAGGATGGACTGGTTTGATCTTCTTGCAGTCCAAGGCACTCTCAGAATTTTCCTCCAACACCACAGTTCAAAAGCATCGATCTTCCTTCTCTCAGCCTTCCTTATGGTCCAGCTCTCGCAGCCATATGTTACTACGGGGAACACCATTGCTCTAACTATGCGGACCTTTGTTGTCAGTGTGATGTCTCTGCTCTTAACTATTTTATCGAGATTTGTCATTGCTCTTCTCCCAAGGATTAAACGTCTTCTGATTTCCTGACTGCAGTTAGCATCTGCAATAATCTTCGCACCTAGAAATACAAAGTCTTTCACTGCTTCTACGTTTTCTCCCTCTATTTGCCAGTTATCAATCAAGCTGGTTGCCATAATCTTGGTTTTTTTTGAGGTTTAGCTGCAAGCCAGCTTTTGCACTTTCTTCTTTCACCTTCATCATAAGGCTCCTCAGTTCCTCTTCGCTTTCAGCCATCAAAGTGGTATCATCTGCATATCTGAGATGGTTAATGTTTCTTCCAGCGAGTTTAACTCCAGCCTTGGATTCCTCAAGCCCAGCATGTCGCATGATGTGTTCTGCGTACAAGTTGAATAGGTAGGGTGGGAGTATACAGCCCTGCCGTACTCCTTTCCCAATCTTAAACCAGTCTGTTGTTCCGTGGTCTGCTCTTACTGTTGCTACTTGGTCGTTATACAGATTCTTCAGGAGGCAAACAAGATGACTTGATATCCCCATACCGCTAAGAACTTGCCACAATTTGTTATGGTCCACACAGTCAAAGGCTTTAGAATAGTCAATAAAACAGAAATAGATGTTTTTCTGAAACTCCCTGGCTTTTTCCATTATCCAGCAGATATTGGCAATTTGGTCCCTAGTCCCTCTGCCTTTTCTAAACCCAGCTTGTGCATCTGGCAATTCTCGCTCCATGAATTGCTGAAGTCTACCTTGCAGGATCTTGAGCATTACCTTACTGGCATGTGAAATGAGTGCCACTGTTTGATAGTTTGAACATTCTTTAGTGTTCCCCTTTTTTGGTATGGGGATATAAGTTGATTTTTTCCACTCTGATGGCCATTCCTGTGTTTTCCAAATTTGCTGGCATATAGCATGCATTACCTTGACAGCATCATCTTGCAAGATTTTGAACAGTTCAGCTGGGATGCCGTCGTCTCCTGCTGCCTTGTTATTAGCAATGCTTCTTAAGGCCCATTCAACCTCACTCTTCAGGATGTCTGGCTCTAGCTCACTGACCACACCGTCAAAGCTATCCCCGATATTGTTATCCTTCCTATACAGGTCTTCCGTATATTCTTGCCACCTTTTCGTGATCTCTTCTTCTTCTGTTAGGTCCTTGCCATCTTTGTTTTTGATCATACCCATTTTGGCCTGGAATTTACCTCCGATGTTTCTAATTTTCTGGAAGAGGTCTCTTGTCCTTCCTATTCTATTGTCTTCTTCCACTTCCACGCATTGCTTGTTTAAAAATAATTCCTTATGTCTTCTGGCTAACCTCTGGCATTTTGCATTTAATTGGGCATATCTCCCCCTATCACTGTTGCCTTTTGCTTTCCTTCTTTCTTGGGCTACTTCTAGTGTCTCAGCAGACAGCCATTTTGCCTTCTTGGTTTTCTCTTTCTTTGGGATGTATTTTGTTGCCGCCTCCTGAACAATGTTGCGAACTTCTGTCCATAGTTCTTCTGGGACCCGATCTACTAAATCCAGTCCCTTAAATCGATTCTTCACCTCCACTGCATATTCCTTAGGGATATTAGTGAGCTCATATCTAGCTGATCTGTGGGTCTTCCCTAATCTCTTTAGTCTGATCCTAAATTGTGCAAGAAGAAGTTCGTGATCTGAACTACAGTCAGCTCCAGGTCTTGTTTTTACCGACTGTACAGATGTCCGCCACCTTTGGCTGCAAAGGATGTAGTCAATCTGATTTCGGTGTTGTCCATCTGGTGAAGTCCATGTATAAAGCCGTCTCTTAGGTTGTTGGAAGAGGGTGTTTGCTATGCAGAGTGAGTTGTCTTGGCAAAATTCTATCAGCCTATGTCCTGCTTCGTTTTGTTCTCCCAGGCCATGCTTACCTGTAATTCCAGGTGTCATTTGACTGCCCACCTTAGCATTCCAGTCTCCCGTGATGAAAATCACATCTCTTTTAGGCGTGTTGTCCAGTAGGTGCTGCAGATCCTCATAGAACTGCTCTACTTCAGCTTCTTCAGCATCTGTGGTTGGGGCGTATATTTGGATCACTGTGATGTTAGATGGCTTGCCCTGAATTCCAATTGAGATCATTCTGTCGTTTTTGGGACTGTATCCAAGCACTGCTTTAGCCACTTTACTATTAATTATGAAGGCCACTCCATTTCTTCTGTGGCCCTCTTGTCCACAGTAGTAGATCTGGTGGTTATTTGATGTGAAGTGGCCCATTCCAGTCCATTTCAGTTCACTGATGCCCAAAATGTCTATCTTTAATCTTGACATCTCACCAATAACCACATCCAATTTGCCCTGGCTCATAGATCTTACATTCCAGGTTCCAATGGTGTGTTGATCCTTAGAACATCGGATTCGCCGTTCGCCACCAGCACCGTCGGCCGCTAGCCGTCCTTTTGGCTTTGGGCTAGCTGCGTCATCACATCTGGGGCTAGTTGAGCTCATCCTCTGTTCCTCCCCAATAGCATTTTGACCATCTTCCGACCTGGGGGTCTCATCTTCCGATGGTATACCGACATATCTCTGGTTGTACTGATCCATTTAGTTTTCATGGCAAGAATACTGGGGTGGGTTGCCATTACCTTCCCCAGGGATCGCATTTAGTCCGACCTCTCTGTTATGACCTTCCCATCTTGGGTGGCCCTTCACGGTTTAGCTCATGGCATCATTGAGGTGCTCAAGCTCCAGCACCACGACAAGGTAACGATCCTTTGCTGAAGCCATCAACTGTATTTTAGCATAATACACATAATCACACTTACAGTTCCTCATGAGACACTTCAGCATTCAAGCTTTTTAAAGCCACATTGGTTCTGCAGAATGTGAGGTGACATTGGCAATTCAATCTGTGCTACTAGAGGAGCATTTGTTTTGGAAGGGTAATAAATCTCTTAATCTTTAGGACAAATTCCTTCATAGCAAAAGCTGGTATGATAGAAGTGTAAATTCAGGTGAAAGATGTAGCTTTACACATGTACACAACCATCACACCATTCCCTTTTAGGGTAAGCCACCTAAAAAGCAAAAGAGGAGAAAAAAAATAAGCAGAGAAATTAAAAGCATGAGATGAAATAAGAAAAGGAAATATAGATAATTCTAGTTTATACTAGAATTAATCTACCTTTCCATATTTCTAGCCTTGCAAACTGTCCTTGCTTGCCCCAAGTTCATACACTGCTTCACAAACTGCCTTTTGTCCTTTAAGCTGCAGCTTCCATGCTGAAATATTGCGGGCAATATGGATAATGACCTATGTAAAGTTTCTTAAGAGCAAAAGCTAACAAAAAGGATACAGTCTACATTGCAAAAATGAAGTAAATTATTATATATATATAAAACAACTGTGAAAACAGCAAGTGTTGTCCTTATCAAGATAATAGGAACACAAATTCCAGATCATTACACAGCAGAGGGGAGAAGGGATTTTAAGGGATTGAATAAATAAGAAGCCTGTGCTTAAAGATTACCAAAACTTATTTCACCTCCCTAGGCCTCTTCGGATATTTTCACGAATTCCAAAACTAGCTTCAGGTTAGTTGAACACCTGCATTTAGCATCCCAATTTAGTGTATATAAAAAATGGACTTTTGATGGAAATAATCCATTCCCAAAGGAAACTTTTGTAGGGTAGGGAAGTCCTCAGCTTTACACATGCACCCTTAACCTACTTGGCTAGGTCACCTTCCAAAGCTCAAGTGGCAACTGCTATCACCAATATTTTATAGAAGTTGTCAGTCTTACCTGAAATATAAAGGAAATCAACACACAGTTGGTGTTGACTCTAAGCAACCACATAGATTTTCTCTACGATAATCTGTATTTAACCTGGTCTTTCAACAGTGCACTCATTGCCACTGTAACTGTCTATCCACTTTGCTACTGGTCATCCTCTTCTTCTCTTTCCTTCCACCTTTCCCAGCATTTAAGTCTTCTCCAGAGAGCTTAGTCTTCACATAATGTGTGCAAACTAGGATAATATGAGCCTGGTCATTTGTGCCTCGATAGAGAACTTTGGGTTGATTTGTTTGATGATCCATTGGTTTGTTTTCTTGGCTGTCCATGGTATTCTCAGGAGTCTTCCCCAACGCCAAAGTTCAAAAGGGTCAATATTCTTCCTATTCTGCTTCTTCAAAGTCCAACTTGTGTTTCCCTAGAGTGTCACAGGGAATACCATGGCTTGCACGATTCTGATCTTTGTAGGTAAAAACACATCATGGCATCTGAATATCTTTCCAAGGCCTTCATGGCTGCTCTACCAGGTGTTAGTCTGCAGAGTATTTCTTGACTGCTTGTTCTTTTATTGTTGATGGTTGATTCTGAAAGAGAGAAGCTATCTACCACTTCGGTATCTTCACTGTCAATTCTAAGGCTGGTTGTTCCTGTTGTCAGAGTAGTGTCAACAGCATAGCACAGTTGGTTTCTTCCTCCAATTTTAAAATCACACTCATCTTCTTCCAACAGCTCTGCATAATATATTTTCAGCATATAACTTGAATAAATAGGAAATACCATTCCCCAGAATTGCCCAGTCTGAAATACAAAGCCAAGATTCCATTAACCATACTTGAGGGCCAAGAACATTTCAAGCAGAGCAACATGAAATTGTAATATTGTCAATGTAGCTGCTGTTTGAAAAGAGGGAGTGAGCGATGTGTTATCCAAGCAGCTCTCTCTCAATGGTGCATTGTCAGATTGTTGTACAGTTTAGTTAGCAAGCAAAACTGGATCAAAGCAAATAGCATAAAACCAAACACCCCCAAACTTCAGGACACTGGGTAGGTTTCCTGTGTCTCCTTGTTCAATTTGCTGGAGGGAGGGGAGGGTAATATGTGCAACAGGATTAAGAACCTGGATATGGTCTAAATTAAGCGCTAGGAGTCTGCCCAGTGTAGGTTCATCTCCTTCCTCCACCAAAAGGTCCTTGCTTGCTCCTTGCTAAGCTACCTTTTTCTCCCTCTACTTCCAAAATTCTTTGGTGGATGTGTTCAACAAGGATCCAAACATACTGCTTAGCAGACAGGAAGCATGCGGCACTCTGCCTGTAAAAGCATTTTTAGAACACAGTGAACTTTAACACAACAAACACTTGGAAAGAATTTTAATAGGCTCTTGTCCATGACTTTATACCAGGGAATAAAACATATTTTACAAATAAAGGAGTTGCTGCTCCTAAGTACAAAAATTCAGACAAGACAGAAGCTTGTATTGCAACTGTAAAAAGAGCTTTCTTGCTCTATCACATTTCACTAGAAACACAGCAATCCACATGTTGCTAGAATTTTTTTTTAACCTAAACAGTCTTACTGAGAAACTCCACTACTAAATGGCAGTAAGTTCATTCCAAAGCTCAAAGAAAATAGAAAAAGAAAAAGAGAATACAGTAGCTTCCATCTGTTCAACAGATGTGAAAGGATGATCCCCTGAACAAAGCACAGCAGCAACTAAGCATGTGGTACATGGCTGTAGCAAGTTGTTAGTCTCATTCATATCCACAGGATATTTAGACTCTGCCATTAAAGGAGAGCCAGTAAAGCAAAATGCAATTCCTTATCCAATCTGAAGAATCCATTAGCCTCTCACCTAAATACCAACTGTATTAGAGAACACATCCAGTCAACCCCCGAAAAACATAAGAATTCTGAATGCAACATACAGTTTTTAAGAACTTTGACCTACAGTTGAAAAAGTTTAAAAATGATTAACAATAAAGCTCTAGTATTTCTCAGAACAATATCTGATTTCCAAACCAGACTGAGAATAGGAAAAGAATAGAGTTTTGACAAGTCATAAGTCGTAAGTGTTAAAACAGTAACAAACAAGTCTTTGCGGGCCACCACGCTGAATGAATGGGACGGAAGTGAGCAAACAAAAGGAGAAAGACTGGCAATTTCGATAGGGAAGGATTAAGCAGATGATTGAAAATCGAAGATCTGAGACTGTATTCACAATGTCAAGCCATGATTTTAAATTACAGTCTATTGAACAAGCCAGAGTGGCATGGTTTATACATAACACCAAACCATAATTTTATATCTCACTAAACCTCTCTCTCTCTCTCTCTCTCTCTCTATATATATATATATATATATACTGTGGCTGGGCATATGTAAATCAAGACATTTCTACAGAGAGATTAGCATTTATTGGCATGTTCAGAACAGCACATTGTACAATATATAGCACTGTGCATGCAGTCTGCTGTCCTACACAGTGCTTGAGTCAGTGGAAAGGAAATTAGTTCAGGAAAACATTCATTCCATTCCAAATTCTGTAACTAGTAGAGGTTATATAACTGAGATGAATAAATCACATGGAAATAAAAGGTATTTATATGTAGCCTGAACAGTAATCCACGTCCTCAGAGCATCTTAAAATAAAATGCAATAAAAATTCTAAGGACAAGGAACTTAAAACCATATCCATACAACTGCAGACTGTTCAGGAATATGTATTCAGTACAATTAATGGAATTTACTTCCAAGTAAAACTTGGTAAACCAGATTTTAAATGAATCCAACAAGTACAGCTTCTTTAGAATGCAGTCTACTTTTTGTTTCTAGACACCTTCACCTAGCAGACTTTCTTTTGTATTTTGGAAGATGTTAATACGAGCTACACCTTCCAAGCTTACAGTTATTACAAGGCTGACTTGATTTTTTAAAATCTCATATCCTTAGGTATAAAAGGTAAAGGTTTCCCTTGACGTAAAGTCCAGTCGAATCCGACTCTAGGGGGCGGTGCTCATCTCCGTTTCTAAGCCTTGGAGCCAGCGTTGTCATAGACACTTCCGGGTCATGTGGCCAGCATGACTCACGGAACGCCGTTACCTTCCCGCCGAAACGGTACCTATTGATCTACTCACATTTGCATGTTTTCGAACTGCTAGGTGAGCAGGAGCTGGGACTAGCAACGGGAGCTCACCCTGCCGCGCGGTTTCGAACCACCGACCTTCCGATCGACAGCTCAGCGGTTTAACCCGCAGCGCCACCGCGTCCCTATCCTTAGGTATACCTTGATTTTATTAATAATGCCTGTACCTATTGGTTTATATTGATTCAAATTCATGCACATAAAAACCTACATTCTGATTCATGTTTCAGTCAGGGAAAAAAAATCAATATTTTTCTCAGATGTTTCACACACCTGAGCCTATCAGACCATCCAGTACACTATGACCAGTATTGCAACAGAAAAACCTAATTTTTGGTAAGAGTTCTTTTTGCTACTGAGAGCAAGCTAATTCTTAGGTCTCAGCAGGAACCATTAGATGTGCCAGAAGTGCTATTCTCATGAGCTCATTCACCATACATACTTGGGTTGCTCAAGTCTGTTCCAATGAATAAAAGAGCAAAAATGTATATGAATATAAACAACTACACACACTAACTGATTTGGGCCAAAAGGCTTTGTTTCCTTTGGATCAAATAACAAATAAGGAGATTCACCAGGCTGGCCCATTATGAGAAGAACAGAATGGTTATTTATTTATTTTTCAAATTTATATAGCCGCCCATCTCACAAACAAGCAACTTTGGGCTGTGTACAAAGAACTAAAAACAATCAATAAATACATTAAAACATTAAAAAACCATCTATAACAAAGAACAAAAGATGAAGTAATATTAAAAATAAAAATAAGGGAGTTATAATTGACTGAGAGATGTTACTGGGGTAATTCCATGCGAAAATACCATGTTTCTCTTGTGGTAATATTTGAAAATGGCAATTCTCCCCTCCCAAAACATTATGTTTTATTATTATTACCAGTGTGGAATTTGCATCAGTAATAATGGTAAACAGCATATTAGTCATAAAAATCCCCCATTTCAAGTCCGTTATTTTATTCCGATTATGCTTTACAGTTTCAGATCTAAGCTTTAAGGATAGAATAGAGTATATACCAAAATAAATGGTATAGAATCATTATGCTGACTACAGCAAGTATCTTCCAAGAAATATGCATGGCATTTAGCAGTATTTGTAGATATGTACAACATAACCTTCTGCCCAGATTTTCTATTTTATTGTCACAATTTAATTTGCACTTTCTGGTGAAACTTTTGGGTATACAGCACCATCTTCCCCAGTAGTATGTGTTAATATGAATACATGCTTTTAAAACTGCCTCCTCCAATCTGGTGCTCTTCAACTGCAGACTACAGTTCCCAGAATCTCTAGGCAGCACGTTCATTTGGGGGAAAGGATGTTTTGTAACATCCAAGATGAATCCTATAATAGCTCTTGAAACTTCATCAAGCATGTTACACACACTGGCTATAGTAAAAATATAGGAAACATCAAAAGAATACAAAACACACAGATAATTTATCAAATGTCAGTTTTGTGGACATGCAACTCCTCTTTGGTTATGGTTCCCTGGCTTCCACTGAGAATACTGGCGATTACCCTTAACCCTCTAAATGGCTTAGAGAGAAGATCTTCTTGTCTCACATCAGCCTGCTAGTTTCTTTACATAAGCCAGTTAAAAATAACACATGAATGTTGGAAGCTGCTTTAGTTTGGATTATTGTTCCATCTACCATCATGTCTACTTTGACTGGAACCAGCTCTTCAGGGACTTTCCAATCCACCTGGGGAGGACAATGATTAAACCTGGAACTGCTTAAAGCCTGTGCTCTATCAAAGAGTAACAGCTCCTCTACTGAGGTCTGTCGTTTGAACAACACCCTATTCCATCGCTTCATCTGCTACTTATTGCTTATATTTATATCTGTTTCATTTTAACCCACCATTTGGATGAGAGTTAACTTGAAAAGGAATTTTTCTTATCGACATATTCGTATTCTGCAGTAGTAGAATAAGAGTCAGCACAACCACCTCATATGGTACAACTGCCTTCCTGCCATCTGGAGCAAAATGTGCATTTAAACTGTGATGAATGATACTGGGTGTCCTCTCATAATTCAGCATCTAAGTAAGAGACATGTGCAAAATTGTAATGTGGAACTACACAACTCTTTCTGTGAAGAAACTATAAAAAACAGGTGCCACAAGAATGGGGGCAAGGTGAAATTCAGACAGCAGGTCAATTGAAGTTTAGAGCTTAAGAAATATCTTTTAAAAGCCACAGAGGGACTGTTAAGGCCAGTTCAGAGGGCACATAGAAGATATTGTTTTCAGTAAGGAGTAAAGGCAGAAAATGTTATTGTTTTAATTAAACATTTTCTGTTTCAGATTGGTTTGGGCCATATGGATTTTAGGGACAGTTTGGTACTCTGGATTCATACAAAATTCAGCCAGAGGAGATAGTATCTGTTGATTTTGTTTTCATGGAGTTATATGGAGCCAAGTGTTGCTGCTGCCCCACAAGAAACAATACTGAAGGCTTCCCCCTAACCCATATGCACATAATCGACAGTTACAATCTAGAAGACTGTGGATGTATTAAGCTACTCAGTATAGGATTCATTCAGCAATGGCTACTTGAGGCAGAGATGCCGAGAGTGTCTCCGGACTGCAAGACCTAGCAGATCGGTAAGACGAGGAGGAGGATAAATAGGCACTGGCACACCAGGAGCACACTTAGTCATCTGGGCATTATGTTTAGGAAGTATTGTCTGATGGACAGAGTGAATGGTATTACCCAATTCTGGCATTTTTTAGATGAAACCAATGTTTAGATCCTATTTCAGTGAAGTCCACATTTAGCATACACAATAGAGAATGAGCCCAAAGTAATTCTGCTCTTTGAGCAGCTTTCAGTTCTGGAGCTGCAAAGGGAAAACCTGCTTTCGCATGTTAATACTTGGCAGCATTCTTATATTTGGATACAACAGAAGATGCAGATAACAGTGACAGGGTGGAGAAGTACATGATTAAAACTGCTGTCTTGCATTTAACATTTCTTTCTTTAAAAAAACAAAAATTGCATTCATGTACCTCCACTTGTTCATTTCCAGCAGGCCCAGAGGAATTATTATGGCCAATATTCTATTAGGGTATATCCTTACAGGGTGTTGCAATGGGTGGAGGCTCAGTCATGGAACACAGAATCAGAAGCAAAGGTGCCCCATCAAGGACAGAAAGACATCTATTTTCCTAGGTGTAGTTGTCTGCATTACCTTCTTCCTATTGCTCCCCTGCTCAGGAGCCCAGTGGCTTGCCAGAGCCTTTCAGCTGCACCAGTCAGTTTCTACGAATTTGCTGCTTTCACTGCCAACCCAAGTGTGATTCCAGTACTGGCCCATTTCCCAGGCAGAGGCAAAAGCACCAGTTTTCCCCTTCCATTTACTGACATATCAAATCCTTCTTCAAAATTACCTCCTCTGGCAAGCAGACCTGAAAAGCAGAACAAAAGCCATCTGCCTTAATGCCTGCTAGGAGCGTCTAGAGGCTTTAAATCATCTATGCAATGCCTTTAGGGGCATACTAATACAAGATGCAGATGGGTACTGAACCATATTAACAAAACTGGAAAACACCAAAAAGGAATAAGATAGGCAAGTAACGCTGTTTTGTGGAAATATAATAAGGTTTCGAGCTATCACTAAATACATCGCATCTTAAATTGTAGGAAGAAGAATTATGTTTACTAAGCAAGGTTTCAGAGTTCCATTGGAGGTGAAAGCACTCAAATAATCCAATTTTTTCCCCCTCTCTCTCTCATTCCACCTAAATATTCTGTACGGTGTCCTGATACACAGAATGGTTTGATTCAGCACACAACCTTCCATTTTCATTTCCAAGGTTCGGTCCCAGGGAAGGTTAAACAACAATGTGCTATACCTGATTACTTATTTCTTAACACACAGTTGGCACCCTAAGACTGATATGAGACCCAAGGGCTGTTCTTCTATCTCAAGAAGCCCACATATGTCACACATGCAGGAGACCGTTAAAGAAATGAAGATCCTACAATTAAGTTTAAAACCAAGAACTGTTGGGAGTGGGACATATTTAGTACCAACTACATCAGGGAAAATATACATATTTTTAATTATCAGGTGTTCTATTACATCATTCATTTTTATCAACCATTTATCAATAATTTTATCGACCATTTGGTGGAGTTTTTTAAAAAGAGAAGCACAAAAATATATTACATATGCTTTAGCAAACCTTATTTTGAACTGATATTCTTGTGACCAAGCTACACGAAACCTTTCCTTGACAATTAATAGGTTATGTCCACATTAAACCATATACATTCTTAATCTCTTAATGTATTGTATGCACCAGGTCATCACAGCAAGCCATTATATGATTTTTTTGTTGTTTAATGTGCTGTGTAAGCTACTGTAGTTTTCATGTTTCAGCATGCATGATGATGACCACTGCCTAAATGTGATTTAGGGAATAAATCATTAATTACAAACACACTAAATGTTTCAGCTTTTTCTATGAACACAGTGGTAATCTGAGAGGCACCCCTGCATTTGTTGTCTGGCCTACTGAACATAAAAATATAGAATAAAGGTATATTGTGTTTGGCTACTCTATTAATTTCTCCAAGTAATGATTAAAAGTTACAAGACTGGAAAATTTATATTCTTAATTCTGGAACATTTATGCATTCTGTATTTTGGGAGGGAAGAATTTTATCTTGCAGACCCCTTAAAAGTAATAATTGCTAACATACCTGATGTTTCCACCCATTTCTCAGCAAGCTGGCATTGCATCTCACTCCCAGGAATCAACCTCTCTCTGCAAAAGTGGGAAGTGTGAAGGAGGCCAATGATTATTGTTTAACACAGAACTCTAACCACCAGATGTAGGAATACATTTGATTCCTCGGAATTTGCATTAATGAGACAAACTACACAACAGGGATATAAAGAGATTCAGAAATGTTATTGCATAAACAAAAATAATTCTCTCATAGGATGGGGAGATGTTTAAATAGTCAACAAGGAAACTGAAGGCCAAACAAAACCACTGGAAAGGATTCTTCAGAGTACTATTTTTTGCTTTGAGTATAACAGTGGTATTGCAGATGTGAAGCACAAGGCAACAACCCATTGCACAACTTGTGGGCACTTTCACATCTTGGCAGATGCTGGAGTGGTGCGAAAATGAAATGGTGGCTATGCTGGTCTATAGTCATAATAAAGATATGATTTGATGAAATGGTGGCCTCGGGTAGGTTGAGGTGGTGAGCATGTAAGCATGTATGTTATTCTGATCTCATAAGGAAGGCAGGATAAAAATGGGTTAGTGTGTGTATGTATGTTACTTCTCACCGAATGCATCCTGTTCCGCTCACAAAGTTGGCGTATCAGAACAAGGACAGTATTTTTCTCAATTAAAATGAACCTCCAGGAAAAAACAGCAACCAATCTCAAACCTATGGTATCTTGTGGTTAATGGCACATGCTTCTATACACATACTGGACACCAAAATAAAAGCCAATCTGCCAGATTTTTGCCTGGCTCCTGGAACTGGGGTGGGGGGAGATAAACCCTCATTTGCAAGTCCTCCAAAGGCAGCCCTGTCAGCAGCTTGTTCATGCATAGCTCACAGAGCACAGCAAAATGAACAGAGTTTGAGCAGCAGCTGGAAAGCTTTAATGAAAGAGGAACACCTTCCAGTGCATTCCAGAAATACTTAGGCCAGGAAGCAAAGTAGATAACAGACCATGGTAAATTAGTGGAAAATTGAACTCAATATTAATAGATGGTGTCTCTACCCCTAAAATGGAAAATAAAAATGAGTGCAACTACCATAACGCCACAGATTTCTGCCCTCTTTGCTAAACTACTGGCCTCAGAATGTATAGAGACTACTGGGAATTCTAGCCATTAATAGTCCCAATACATTTGGAAATCAACTACACTAAATATCCACCTGCTATCACTACTGATAGGTGGAAGAAAGAAAGTAAACATGAATCCCAACAGCAGTCAAGACTTGAGTGTATGAACTGCTTGGCTACCAACTGTTTTTAGTAGGAATGGGTATATTTACTGCTGCTGGGATCTTTAGAACCATAGCAACTGACTGGCACCACTTAGCGGGAAACCATAGCATGATAAGCATGCCTGTACTCCAGCTAGCTGGCCTTCAGCCCTTGTCATTGGGAGCAGTTGCCTGGCTAGAAGGAAGGAAATTGATGGCTTGGGAAATTGTCTCTGACAGAGCTGCTGCCCTTTCTGTCACATCTCCAGGAGAAAAGGGGATCGAAAGCTTGTGGCTGCACTTAGCTCAGCTCTTTTTCACACAGAGGTGCTCCTGGCAAGGGCTTCGTCCATTATTTTTCCAACAATGCCATAAACACCGCGCCCCTCCACAGACAAATAGAATGTGTGAGAACCCCTCCAGATGTTACCTCCCCTCAATTATTTCCAGTGTTGAATTGTTATTCCTCTCACAGCCATGCTGCATTCCCTAATTGCTTTTTATATCTAAACCACTGAAGAATACTTAAAAATATTAACATTTCAAAGTATGGATAAATGAGAGGAAAGGGATTCAGAAGGCACAAGCTTTGAAAGTCATCCCTCCTCCCTCCAGACAGAAGCGATGTTGATGATGATGATGATGATTTTACAGGACTTATATGGCTGCCTATAAAGATTCTAGGTGGATCACAACAACCCATAAAAACATAGCTAAAAACAAAAGTACCTTCCCTACCACCATACCCCCCACAGACGCCAGCCAAACAGCCTCCCAGCTCAACCCCCATCCTAGCCCAATGTTTGGGGGATTCCTTGGATCTCGGGGGTGGGGGAGGCTGTTCCAAAGGGCTGGGGCAGCCACTGAAAAGGCATGTTTTCAAGGTCCCATCAGGTGGCAACATGTAAGGGAGGGGACTTGGAGTGCACCCACCCTATTTAACCTACTAGGATGGGCAGATACCCTCAGGAAGAGGCAGTTCCATAAGTATCCTGGCCCTGTGCCATGAAGAGCTTTAAAGGTGATAACCAGCACCTTGAACTGCACCCAGAAAGCAACTGAGAGCCAGTGCAGCCCATGCAGCAGTGGTGTTACTCAGGTGAATCTTGGGGTACCCAATACTGCACAGGCCTCTGCATTCTGAACCAACTGCAGCTTCTGGATAGTCTTCAAGGACAGCCTCATGTAGAGCACATTGCAGTAATCCAGACAGGAGGTGACTACGGCATGAGTGACTGTGAGCAGTGCACATCTAAGCTCCATTTCAAGCAGACTTTCTGATTCTTAGCATTGGCCCCTTAAGTTAGGATACTGATATCCTTCTATTATTACTTCTAACCTAAAAACCAGGGCTGTGTAGATGCTCCCTTTTAATATACAGGCAGTTGTTTCTTTAATTGGACAGTACTGAGACTTTGTCTATCTGGACTAGCTTCCAAGCCACATGCACTAAATGAGGATGCTGTGACCCAAGAGCAACACAATTCCTCTTTTCAAGATTTGGAGGACATGCTACCATCTCAGTTAAGCTGCAAGCTCAGGCATAACTATTTTGCTTAAAGAAATTACTTAAAGGTAATAAATGTAAATAACCAGTAGAAGCTCTAGGAATTTAAGGAAAAGAACAGATAGAAGCTTATCTAATCATAGTAGTTTCAGCATAATAGAAGGATTTGTTTTGAACTTAAGGTCCAGCACTGTACAGTTCTCTGCCACACAAGCCATCTATTAGAAGTATTTATTTGACTTTAAATATGTAATCTATCACCTCTCAAGTTACAGAGGCTCTTGTGAAGGCCAAATTAAATCTGGTAGCACAACATTTACAGATAAAAGCAATGCAGAAGTCCACTTCAATGCTGCACAAAACTCACTGCATGTTACACACAAAAGCTGTATTTTGAGTTGTTTCATGAGAAAACAGATAGATGAGAAAAAGAAGAAAGTGCTAAAGTATGTAACTTTTAAAGTCTGTCTCTACTTATCAACTATCTTACCTCAAAAGGCAGACACACTTTGAACAGAGCTCCAAAAGAGTATTTCAACAGTCAGCCAAGTTTATTGAAAACTGGCAGAATCAGACAATTTTTATCTTGCCATTAATTATGACTTACTATAAGCCCTGTTTCCAAAATCTCTAAATATATATATATACCCATCAGAGTAAGCAACATAATACAAAACACAGAAAGAGGAAGTAGTTATAAGTTAAAAAAAAGTCAGGATATTTGAAAAAGAAAAGGAATTCTAATTAAATCTCATTTCCACCAACATTATTCACTATACCTCTTCATGCCTTTTAATCTACTACCGATCTCTGACCATAATAAAATTTGATTTGATCCTTGCAAACTATACATGCTTTGACAGTTTTTGAGCAGAGAACTGTTTCATAATACTCCAGTGTGTGAAGTGCTAAATCCAGATTTCCACGTTAGTCTGTAAAGTACAGATTTAGATTATTTGTACTACAATCTGAAAATATCAGATTCCTAAAGCTTCCCCCTTTCATAGAGAAACAGGCAGGTCTTGAACTATTTGCCTGAGTTTTCCCTTAGCAACCATTATTTGGGAACTGGTTTTGCAAGTTTCAAATCTGCCAACTGCATCAGCAGTAGAGAAGGTGAAAACGATGACTGGAAATAAATATAATATACTGGATTTAAGCAGTATTACACATTTACTATATTTTACTTTCTGAGCCATTTGTCAGAAGGTCCATGTTTTGCTGTTTAAAAAACCCAACTCTACTCCCAGCAGGCTAACTCTGTGCCAGCTGAAATGCAAATGAAACTATAATTAATATTTTTTATAAGGTTTTTT
Source organism: Candoia aspera (assembly GCF_035149785.1). NCBI lineage: Eukaryota > Metazoa > Chordata > Lepidosauria > Squamata > Candoiidae > Candoia > Candoia aspera. The sequence goes on along the minus strand of NC_086165.1, from coordinate 7,384,593 downwards.
TTTTTTTTAATCAGGCCCATTTGTTAGCAATTCAATATGTTTGCTCTGGATTCAAGTTGTTTCTTCCAGAACAGATAACTCTCACACCTAGTAGACTGATTTTTTTTTCTTTTCAGAGACTCCTTAGAATCTCTTAGAAAAACTCATGGTCAGTGCCAATTATTAGCATATTCAGGGATAATTATTTAATCAAAGAAAATTAGCTTTGGTTCTAGTGTCAACTATAAAAATTGTTAATGGAAACCACAGCTGACCATTGGGGGAGTGTTTGATTTTGTTTTGCATGAAAGATTAGGCTTGACATAATTTGCCTTTTGCTTCATAACCACCAAGCAAAAGCTAGCTTCCCTACTGATCTGAGATAAAAGCAATCTCATGGAATTCAGACAAGAACATCTTTTAAGCTTGCAATACTTTTGGTTTCAGAAGCTAAGATTTATTGTGCATTCAGAAGGAAGAAACTACATTAATCATACAGTGGTTTCAGTTTTGTGCCAACCCATTTTAGAACCAGCTAAAAAATCCCCCCCTCATACGGAACAAGGTTCCATAGTTTATGCTAAAGTAATAAAGGATGCTTTCATTTCGTTCCTGCCACAAAGAGGGGAGGGGAGTTTCCAAGTTTAAGATTGCCATGATAATCCCAACTGAGCTCATAAATAATTACTGGCAGATGATTAATATGAAAAACTCTGATTTGTAAAGTAATTGAGAATGGTCATTCTTCCCAACTATAAGTTTTAAGTAGGGTGTAACTGAGTCTCCTAAACCTTGACAGTGACAAAGAACACATTCAGAGCGCTGCCTGTGTGAGACCAGCTGCCCATACATACCTCTGCAAGAAGCTTATTAAAACCCCATCTTCTTCCATCTAGTAGCATCATGTCAGCATCCTATATCTCAGAGGAGCATGCTTTCTCCCCATACCATCCCACCCCATAGCTCTTAAAGTAAAACAAAGCTGCAACAGAAGCCAAGAGGGGGAAGCTGTGTTGTCCACTGATCATCTCTCGTTGTCATAAGTAAGGATGGCAAGCAGGGGGCTCCCATCCAGACTGTTAAGCGCATGCGTAGCACTGAGGAATTGGTCAGCCATTCAAAGAGACACAGATCGGGACCGCCTTAACCTTTGGGGTTTATATGTCTGGGTTTTTCCCACGCTTCTTCAGTTTGTTAGGATTCCTGTTATGTACTAGCAATAAACATTAGAGACCAGTTCCTTGTCTCAGCATGGTTCCTGGCTGTTAGGACACTCGTTCTCCATTTATCCTAAATCAATCCAGACAGTCAAGCAGAGAACAAGGACAATAGATGGAGCTGCCAGTCCACTAGATTGTTCCTCCTACTCTCACGGGCACTACAGAAGTTGTTGCCCCACAGCAAGAACCTGCCATTTATTATGCTATTATCAGCAAAAGCAGTACATAGCCAGTGCACTGCCAGCTGCCAGCAGCACAATCTCTGAGCTGGCAGAAGGAAGCACTGAAGTGGCATCACACTCAGAAGTCAGGACCCTGATCCAAAGACAGTTATTTCTTTTCCAAGGTCACGGGCAAAAGAGTGTATCACAAAAGAAAAGAAAACCCCCCCCACAAATACTGGAGTTACACTTTATACAAACATCTATCTTCCAATTAACACAAGAGCCTGGGGGAGAGATTTACAAGGATGAGTAAGTAGGTGGGGAAATGGTTATCCTTTCTGATGCATGTAAAGTCTCTTCTGGAAAACCTTTTTCTAACTATTTCACTCCTCTCCCCCAACATATATACAATTGGGCTCCAAGTGGGAGAAAACAGAATGCTGCCCAAGTCTTGCATCAGGCAACAACGAAGAGTAGAACCCTTGTTTGCTTCCTGATATGTAGTTCTACCTTCACTGAACATTCTTCGTTCATCCTTCGTTCTCATACAGCACTGTTCATTGAACAATATCTAATGATGCTATCATATGGATCTGTTCTAAAAGAAAATCCAACTGTCATTCTTAGAAAATATGTTTAAAGATGCCACAAAAAGTCCTGTTCTGAGGCATGAAACCATCAACAGCTCCTTTGCTTGAGGAACCAACAGATGTTATTGCTGTTTGCTGTCTGTAATCAATCTATTGATAACTTTGGTTTCCAGAGGAATGGGATCCCTATTTTATTTGTCTCCCTCTTTCAAAGGGAGATAAATAAAATACTTTTAACTTTCAAAGTAAATATTCAGAAAACAATTTCACTGGACTTTCTTTTTACATTGAACATATATTCCCTCTTCAGCCGCTAAGAGATTTCCTCTCTTGAATTTTAGGCACAAAGGAAGAGTTTAGTGTCAGCAGGAGGAAAATTCTACCCCAAATTTAAGATGCTTGGTTCCTTTTTTTTTTAAAAGAACTTTATTATTTTTCAAAGCATAGTTAAAATATAAAATAGAGTATAGAAAAGACAGAGTATAGACCTAAAGAAAAAAGAAAAACTATAAAATGCAAAGTTAGAAAGAGGTAGAAAAGGGAAGTGATTTCCGACTTTCTCCAATACAGATATAAATGCAATTACAAATATTATTTCTATAAAATCAGACCTTTTAATCATCAAAGCCCAAGATTAAAGCTTCATTTTTTTCTGACACAAGCAAATAGTCTAAAAGTGGTTGCCAAGTAGAAACAAATCCAGAAACAGTATTTTCTAAGATGCTTAATTCCAATGGTCTTTCTGCATAGCTTCTATTCCCTTAGTTGCTAAAGCTAAATCTCTCCATCATCATCACAGTCTGAAATTTTCTATTCAGGGCCAAATCTAATGGATAGGGTTCTACTAAGGTGCCTTGAAATGGACTATGTTGCCACTTCAATTTTATAAAGATATGCAACATTGCCAGATTCAGGCTAAACCATTTTTCTAAAATTTTTGCCCTCCAGATGAGTTGGAGTACAACTCCCATTGGACATACTGCCTGGAGATAATGGAATGAGAAACAAGGAAAATTCTTATAAAGCATGTTTCTTTATTAGGTTTACCACAGGCCATTTTCACTGCTATAAAAAGCAGAACTAGTTCTACGCTCAATCTGACAGAGCCAACCAATTTTGTTTTAGACTCTGGAATCTAAATTTCACATATTATAGAACTGTCACAGTAGTTTTCTGTACATATCTGTTCGTTGAAAAAAGGCATAATCCAGCCAGTCTTTTTTCTTTATATATAAGTAATGCATAATAGTTTTCAACATAAACACAAACTATTACCTATAATCAATAGGAAAGAAGTAAACTAGCTTTGTAGTATGGCAATAACGTATTGCAAACAAACATCTCTTCTTTTAAAATATCTGCCAATCCTTCAACACACGCTATTTTGTCTATATAAGGTAAAGATAAAGGTTTCCCTTGACATTAAGTCCAGTCGTGTCCGACTCTAGGGGGCGGTGTTCATCTCCGTTTCAAAGCCGAAGAGCTGGCGTTTGGCCGTAGACACTTCCGTGGTCATGCGGCTGGCATGACTAAACGGAGCGCCGTTACCTGCCCGCCGAAGCGGTACCTATTAATCGACTCACATTCGCATGTTTTCGAACTGCTAGGTTGGCAGGAGCTGGGACTAGAAACGGGAGCTCACCCCGTCACGCGGATTCGAACGGCCAACCTTTCCGATCAGCAAGCTCAGCAGCTCAGTGGTTTAACCCGCAGCGCCACCGCGTCCCTACATTTTGTCTATATACCTAAGTATATTCTAGCGCATTGTATCTACAAAGGAAAAGAATGTGACATGTAAGGACGACAATCTTCCCTACTTATATAAGCATCCTGAAAATGCAGATTTCGGTTATTAACTATCACTAGGCTCCTACAGCACTTAAACCATAGTATGTTTTTTCTCTTGCCATAAAAACCATGATAGGAAAGTGATGAACCTTGACAGCTCTCTGGAGAAAATGATACTGAAGAGACTTTCCCTCCTTTTTCCACAGTGTAAGCAAGAGCTCAGTCCCACTTTAACGGCCATCTGGAAGGCATCAGGCTGGGAATGGCTACCCTGCAGTGGAGAAGCAAGTATTCATAAATCCTGTCTGACTTCTCTTGATTCACTGTAAACCCAAGTGGTAGATATTTGCTTCCTTTATGAGATAAGTAGCTATGTGGATTTTTCTCCTCCTTCCCACATCAGTATTTTCCACATATAAATAATAATAAAGCTAGAACTAGGCAATACATACATACATAAGGCTTTGCTGTATCAAGAATCTAGGCAGGAAGAGAGCAATAAGCTATCAGCTAGGCCACAGATCTGACTATCTGAAAGCCGTTAGCCTTGAGCATTTCCTAGACTAGCACCTGAAGGGTCAAGTAAGCCTTACGCACAATCCATGAAGCTGCTTTTTTTCTCCTCAAAAACTCTGTACATTGCTATAAATAATTCAGTACAAGCAGGTGACACTTCACAGATGTGCTGGGAGATGCAGTGGCAGAAATAATATATCAAGTTATACAGTGCAGACAAGCTTCTAAATACACAGCCTGCTTTTAAAATCTTTTGATGCAACCAAGAAGTTTTATCCATTCATTCCTTCTGTTCTTCCTAGGAATATAGGTAGTCCTTGGTTAACGACCACTTGTCCAGCAACCATTCAAAGTTATGATGGTGCTGAACAAGTGGTACTTACGACTGGTCATCCAAGTTCCTGCTGTCCCAGCACCCCTGCGGACATATGATCACAATCTGGGCGCATGGCAACCAGTTCGCACTTACGACGATTGCAGTGTCCTGTGGTCACATAATCACTATTTGTGACCTTTCCTGTTGGCTTCCCACAAGCCAAGTCAACGGGGAACCCAGCAGGGAAGGTCACAAGTCACTTGGTAAGGCTCTCCCACTCAGCAGCAACCACCCCCAGCCCCGCTCATGCCATGCCGGCCACCCACGCAACCTCCCCCACCTGGCAGCAGCCGCTCACCTGCCTGCCAACCTGCTTGCAAGCCACCTGGGATTTGCAACTTCCTGCCAGTTTCCCCATTGACTTTGCTTGTGGGAAGCCAGCAGGAAGTTGCAAGGAGGTCCTTGCTTAATGACTCACAATCCTCCCCTAATGATGACAATACGGACTGCAGGGATTGCTGTAATTAAGTGACGCCTCATGTGACATCGCACTTCGCATCACTTAGCAACTGAAATTCCAGTCCCAGTTATGGTCGTTGACCAAAGACTCCCTATAGTGACTCTTTCCTTCCTCTCCAGATAAAGTGGGTAGGATAACAGACAGAAGTCACTATCATTCCGTACAATGTAACAAACAGGATAGGGAGCTCCCAGATTGTTTAGCAACAAGAAAAAGCTATCTGTAGCCACACCTTCCTAATTCCATCAACTGCCTTTCAGAAACAACCATTCATCCCAGCAGACAGAAACCACAAATTCAGCCTTCTGCATCAAGAAGGACATCCATTCAACTACCAAGACTCCAGAACAAGTGATACAATACAGCAAAAAAACATAACATATAAGCTATGAAGCTTGATTGGCTGGGGAATTCTGGGAGTTGAAGTCCACACAGCTTGAAGTTCCCAAGGTTGAAAAACACTGAGCTATGGGACAGCTATGGGATAGCTACTGGGGAGGAACGGAGGATGAGTTCAACTAGCCCCAGACGTGATGACGCAGCTAGCTCAAAGCCGAAAGGACGGCTAGCGGCCGATGGTGCTGGTGGCGAATCCGATGTTCTAAGGATCAACACACCATTGGAACCTGGAATGTAAGATCTATGAGCCAGGGCAAATTGGATGTGGTTATTGGTGAGATGTCAAGATTAAAGATAGACATTTTGGGCATCAGTGAACTGAAATGGACTGGAATGGGCCACTTCACATCAAATGACCACCAGATCTACTACTGTGGACAAGAGGATCACAGAAGAAATGGAGTGGCCTTCATAATTAATAGTAAAGTGGCTAAAGCAGTGCTTGGATACAGTCCCAAAAACGACAGAATGATCTCAATTCGAATTGAGGGCAAGCCATCTAACACCACAGTGATCCAAATATACGCCCCAACCACAGATGCTGAAGAAGCTGAAGTAGAGCAGTTCTATGAGGATCTCCAGCACCTACTGGACAACACGCCTAAAAGAGATGTGATTTTCATCACGGGAGACTGGAATGCTAAGGTGGGCAGTCAAATGACACCTGGAATTACAGGTAAGCATGGCCTGGGAGAACAAAACGAAGCAGGACATAGGCTGATAGAATTTTGCCAAGACAACTCACTCTGCATAGCAAACACTCTCTTCCAACAACCTAAGAGACGGCTTTATACATGGACTCCACCAGATGGACAACACCGAAATCAGATTGACTACATCCTTTGCAGCCAAAGGTGGCGGACATCTGTACAGTCGGTGAAAACAAGACCTGGAGCTGACTGTAGTTCAGATCACGAACCTCTTCTTGCACAATTTAGGATCAGACTAAAGAGATTAGGGAAGACCCACAGATCAGCTAGATATGAGCTCACTAATATCCCTAAGGAATATGCAGTGGAGGCTGTCTGCTGAGAGACTAGAAGTAGCCCAAGAAAGAAGGAAAGCAAAAGGCAACAGTGATAGGGGGAGATATGCCCAATTAAATGCAAAATGCCAGAGGTTAGCCAGAAGACATAAGGAATTATTTTTAAACAAGCAATGCGCGGAAGTGGAAGAAGACAACAGAATAGGAAGGACAAGAGACCTCTTCCAGAAAATTAGAAACATCGGAGGTAAATTCCAGGCCAAAATGGGTATGATCAAAAACAAAGATGGCAAGGACCTAACAGAAGAAGAGATCACGAAAAGGTGGCAAGAATATACGGAAGACCTGTATAGGAAGGATAACAATATCAGGGATAGCTTTGACGGTGTGGTCAGTGAGCTAGAGCTAGACATCCTGAAGAGTGAGGTTGAGTGGGCCTTAAGAAGCATTGCTAATAACAAGGCAGCAGGAGACGACGGCATCCCAGCTGAACTGTTCAAAATCTTGCAAGATGATGCTGTCAAGGTAATGCATGCTATATGCCAGCAAATTTGGAAAACACAGGAATGGCCGTCAGATTGGAAAAAATCAGCTTATATCCCCATACCAAAAAAGGGGAACACTAAAGAATGTTCAAACTATCGAACAGTGGCACTCATTTCACATGCCAGTAAGGTAATGCTCAAGATCCTGCAAGGTAGACTTCAGCAATTCATGGAGCGAGAATTGCCAGATGCACAAGCTGGGTTTAGAAAAGGCAGAGGGACTAGGGACCAAATTGCCAATATCCGCTGGATAATGGAAAAAGCCAGGGAGTTTCAGAAAAACATCTATTTCTGTTTTATTGACTATTCTAAAGCCTTTGACTGTGTGGACCATAACAAATTGTGGCAAGTTCTTAGCGGTATGGGGATACCAAGTCATCTTGTCTGCCTCCTGAAGAATCTGTATAACGACCAAGTAGCAACAGTAAGAACAGACCACGGAACAACGGACTGGTTTAAGATTGGGAAAGGAGTATGGCAGGGCTGTATACTCTCACCCTACCTATTCAACTTCTACACAGAACACATCATGCGACATGCTGGGCTTGAGGAATCCAAGGCTGGAGTTAAACTCGCTGGAAGAAACATTAACCATCTCAGATATGCAGATGATACCACTTTGATGGCTGAAAGCGAAGAGGAACTGAGGAGCCTTATGATGAAGGGGAAAGAAGAAAGTGCAAAAGCTGGCTTGCAGCTAAACCTCAAAAAAACCAAGATTATGGCAACCAGCTTGATTGATAACTGGCAAATAGAGGGAGAAAACGTAGAGGCAGTGAAAGACTTTGTATTTCTAGGTGCGAAGATTACTGCAGATGCTGACTGCAGTCAGGAAATCAGAAGACGTTTAATCCTTGGGAGAAGAGCAATGACAAATCTCGATAAAATAGTTAAGAGCAGAGACATCACACTGACAACAAAGGTCCGCATAGTCAGAGCAATGGTGTTCCCCGTAGTAACATATGGCTGCGAGAGCTGGACCATAAGGAAGGCTGAGAGAAGGAAGATCGATGCTTTTGAACTGTGGTGCTGGAGGAAAATTCTGAGAGTGCCTTGGACTGCAAGAAGATCAAACCAGTCCATCCTCCAGGAAATGAAGCCAGACTGCTCACTTGAGGGAATGATATTAAAGGCAAAACTGAAATACTTTGGCCACATAATGAGAAGACAGGACACCCTGGAGAAGATGCTGATGCTAGGGAGAGTGGAAGGCAAAAGGAAGAGGGGTCGACCAAGGGCAAGATGGATGGATGATATTCTAGAGGTGATGGACTCATCCCTGGGGGAGCTTGGGGTGTTCACGACCGACAGGAAGCTCTGGCATGGGCTGGTCCATGAAGTCACGAAGAGTCGGAAGCGACTAAATGAATAAACAACAACAAACATGGGACAGCATATCCCACAGGAAAGCCCTGTGGATATTAATATTTCTTGATTTCGAGCAGAGACAGCATCCTAGGAATCCCAGAAAACCAGCCTGGGTCTTACCTTCTCTGACTTGACTTTTTTGAGCTGTCGGCACTCACTGTCACCATCTTCCAGCTCCGACTTAACTCCCAGAGGGTTGAGCGCAGATCCCGTGTCAATAGCTATAGTTCCAAGCTGCTCAGCAGCAGCAGCAGCAGCAGGATCAGGTCCTTGGCCACCATCGTATTGCCCAACCCTGACTAAGGCAAGGGGTTGGAGTACAGTGGCCTCCTTCTCTGTTGGAGCACCCACACCCTCACTCCGTTCTTTCTTACTCTTGGAAGAACCACCTTCCTTCTCTTTCTTTGAGTTTGCCACACTGCGAGAAGCCTTGGCTGGTTTCTCAGAGACTTTGGGGGCAACGGTGGCCACCAAACCACCAGAGTTCACACCATCCCCACAGCGCCCTTGAACCTCCTTCTTGCCACTAGTCCCTTCGCTTGGCGTGAAGAGGGAGGATCCTGGGGCAGCCTTGCCATTGTCCTTGCTATTCTTACTCCGCTTGGACTTGGATTTGCCTTCTTTGTTCTGTGGACCTGGCACTGGGGTCACAAACTTGATGTTCTCTGGCAGCGTTGCCACAGCATTTGGTGCCGGCAGACCCACCTCCTTGGAGCCTGACATTTCCAATTTCTGTTGGTCCTTTTCCAAATCCGCGTCCAGGTCAATGATGAGATTCCCTACTCCGATGTCCCATTCATCCCCACTGTCGTATGTCTCAACTGGGTTTGCATCCACTCCTTTCCCTCCGGCCGCTCCACTGCTCAAGGACATCTTAGAGTTAACGACCCACCTCAAGGTTCGAGCCTCTTGTCTGCTCCTTCAGCCTCAGGGTATGAAGTAGCAGCTCCAGCTATGTTCTCAAGCCTCCAACGATCAAGAGGTACCCAGATGATAACATAATGGCTGAAAGGAAAAGCAGGGACAACATAGATTACATTGCTATTATTTAGGAAGTGTGTTCAAAAACCATGCACAGCATAGGATATGGGAAGGGATTTCACATGCAGATACAAGGATGCCCATGCAGAGTAACTGAACAGATATTCACCACCCATTCCTGCTTTAATTTCAGGCTAAAAGAAAAAGTTGAAAGTTGAATCACATTAAACCATTTTCATAGGATTACAGACAAAAAATATTTTAGAAATTCAGCCAATATGTGTATTACAATGGGCAGTTGCTCTCCATGGTCTCTAGGCTTCGTTTACTATTTCTTTCTTTTGATTAGAGTTGCCAGGAAATGAATACGAGACATTCTCCATGCAAAGAATGTGCTTCTACTATAGTCTGTCTGTCCTGTATAGCTCAGGTTCAATACCTTTCTTTTGCACTAGTCACACGTTATACATAAAATGAATACAGGCTCCAAAGGACAAGGAAAAATTTTCCCCAAGGTACTTCTTTTCAAAGGCTACAACAGCCCCACACTGGGCACAATACTACTATATCCTAGAATGAAATTCAATTATCAGGGTTTTTTTTTAATCAGAAATGTATCAGGCTTCCTTTTGAAGAACAAAAGCAACCTAGGAAGCGATGGAGACACTCTTGCACAATTCAGATGAGGAATCAGGTCCGGTGTAGCAAATAAGCTTGTTTTTAAAGGCCAGTATACCCCTATATCCTGATAACTTTAACTAGAGGACAAGAATCAGCAGCCTGCTCAGTGTAGCTGATATACACATCCCAGATTCCTTCAGTATCAGCCATGATGACTTGAAGAAGAGACAATGTTATCCACTTTGATAAGGTATTTCACATCACCCCAAAGTCATTTCTTCCAAAATCCTGAATTATCTACACAGAGAAGGAAAGGCTACGTGATTTTCAGAGAGGTCCCAGAAATAGTATATTTACTGAAGAGTGATAGCAAAAGACAAGAAACAAATTAGGAAAGTCCAAATCAGGTAAACAGTCTGGTAGGTAGGTAAAGGTATAAATTAGAATTGTCAGAGCTATATGTAGAACTGTATCTGAAGGCCAAATAATGCATAGATGTTGGCTCCCTTACACTAGCCTATAATGATTCTTAGCCTCTAATGATTCAGTGACCAATCACACCTTTGGGAATAAGTGGAATGACAAATATAGTAAATAAATAAATCTTCATGAACACTCTGTACCCTGGAGGATGCAAATGAGAGAGTCAGTCATTCCATAAGATAAGTATGACAATTATATTTACAAGGAGTAATTAGCACATGAAATAGCATTTTCCCTGCTGTCAGCCAAACGCCAGCAAAGGGCAGTCTCAGGTGCACCTATGAACCCATGGCCACCGCTCCAGCTGTGGCTTTCCTTAAGCATTATTGTCTTTTGTTGCTCCATGCTAAGCAGAAGATACTGATGATCTGTACTGTAACACATGAGGAACACTTACGGGAACACAACAGCAGTACTGTTTTTCAGAAAGATGGGTACTATCTTTTCATTTTTATTTATTTTTTAATTCCAAAAAGTACAGGGATTAAAAGGCAGGTTGATAATGCAGATCAGGAGAAAGGAACACTGTACAATATTAGCCGTTAATTCATATGATTGCAGTAGCTGCACTATTTTCCATCTATTCCCCTATAGAATCTCTGACTTCGGCTGCTAACAATCTGTTCCCTGACAAGTCATTATGGAGATTTTTAACCTCAGGAGCTAAGGGTTGGTATTACAGCAGGAAATTTAGAAAACACAGCAGTGATTTTGTCTTTACAGTAGATAAATGCAGAGGCATAAGCAGCTGCAGAATCAGGAATGGCTTTGAAAAACTGCAGCCTCTCGCTACCCCACCTTCTGATACGTAGCTTAGTGCTTTCTGTCTCCCTGAAATATTTGGCTGATTGGCTTGTTACATCTTGTCACTAAGACTGTATTCCTCCAACTGAGATCAGAAGCAACCTTCTTCCTACCTGGACTAGTTTTAGAGAAGGGGCAGAGCCACAGAATGAAGTATCAGTGTGCCCCATTTTCTTTTATGTACTAATAGAACAAGAAACATGTCCTACAGCCAGAAGAGCAGGCAGCCACTCACCTGTGCATACTAACAGTCCTTGAACATCATCAGCCTCTTACAATTTCATTTTTTGTTGCTGTTGTTCAAGAGGTTGGAGCAGAAATTACAGCAGTCTACAGACATTTCTGCCAAACTGAAAAGGCATATGGGAAATAAGATTTGCAGAAGGATGTCTGGTCAGAAGCACTGCTGTATTAAATATAGCCCAAATACATCTTCATGCATGCATCAGGACATTGCCGTACACAGCTTATCCTAAACCATGTTAATAATATGGTTATTATTAATAATTAAACCTCCTTGGTTTAATATGCCTTAATAAATTATGATAGTTACTTTGGTTCCAAGACCAATTTGCTTTTACACAGAGTGAAGTATCATGCTTTTTAACAATATGAGAATTGAATGTTGGGATACAGTTATATTAGTCATACTAAAAAATGGCAGATGATGCTGTAGACTTTGAAGATTTGCATTTCAGTCTTTACTCTACTGCAGGGTTAAAGATATGGTATGCAGTACTCAGCTCCAAGCAGGAAAGGGGTTTCAGATGTGGTTGGTGCATTTACTGTATCTGCCAGAGGTTATTTAAAGAAGATATGCCTTTTTCCAGACTTACAAATGGTCCCTGGAAAATACTGTATGTTTACCATTCAGCTACAGTGTGAGCTCACGAAAAAAGCATGGCGTCTTTAAGGAGCTGCCGACAGGCACAGTGAATGCACCCATACTGGATCTGGAATCCCTTTCCTGCTTCAGATCTGCATATTGCACACCTGGCAAATAAAAAAGGGAGCTTAAGCTACATCTATGCAAACACATTCTCTCAGTACTGAAAAGTAAGTAACTTCCATGACCATCATACATATACACTCATCACAGAAAACAACATACTGCAATAAAAATCCAAGCTAATGTTGTCTTTTCTTAAATATCACAATTGCAGCTCTATCATAAATATTACCTGCATTAGGTACTTGAATGCTTAAAGCAGGCTAGACAGTTATCGTTTGATCAGTTTAACACAAACACATATCTATAGTAAAGGTGTATATGGAAACCTTGGATTTTCTACTACAAATTAAACAAGCAGTCTAGATTCAAGCAGCATCTTCAAACTCATCTCAAGTTAATGGTAAAATAGTTCCATCAACATAACACGATTCTCCAAAACTTTCCTTCTCCCAAAGAGACAAATTATTCTAGGCAAAATGTTATACTGTTCCTCCTGCATTCACAGAATGGTACAAAAGGCTGCCCATAGAAACTATACCTTGACTTGGAAGACAGATGCTTACTACAATGGGTGGAGGTGTTATACTAAGTGCCATGAGGTAGGTCCACACACAACTGTTGTGTGTATAGAGGCAATAAGATGGAAGGCTCAAGTTTCTGCTGCTAGTCTTCAATAACTACCAGTGGCCTGTCCTGTCCCACACATATCACCTAGAGATGGTCATGAAAATGCTTTTAGATGGACTTCCATTAGGCTACAACTCAAACAGATGTTTGGAATGGCAGAGTATCTTTTTAACCAATGGGAATGAAGGAACAAAGACCTTTTTCAGACCATGCAGGAGTGCTTTCTTTAAAGCAATCAACATCACACTAACTGAAAATAAAATATATCTACAATGTGAGATAAAATGCTTATACAGAAATGGAGTATTTCAAGTAACAGATTCTTTTTTCCCTCACTCATGCTACAGCCCCGCTTTATGAATCCATCAGAAAGTTACCTCAATGAAGCAGAACCCTGTAAGTACCATCTTTATAACAAATACTAATGGATTCCAATGAGCACTTGAAATTTTTCCTAAACAGATGGCAGGCAGTTCTGCTGAATGTCTATTTGAATGTTGGAGTTGGGAAGGCATTTGATGTGATTGGGGAGCTCTGTGGTTTCCTAAGGACTTAACCAAACCCAAGTAAATGTAATTGAGCTTACACTGTAGTGGTAAGGGCAGCAAAATATCAGTATTTCTCTGCCCTTATTGCATCAGTGGGTTGTCACTCAACTGGATTGTTTTAAAGTAGCCTGCTACTGTTAGGAATGGATAGAAAGATCTACCAGCAAATAGCTGTGATGCATTTTACACAATATTTTGCTGTTAGTCACTCAAAATTGCCTAAGTCTTCATGGGCAGAGTTTGATGAGACAAGCGGGTCAATGTCTTGTAACGTAAACTCTTGAGATTCATTTTAATGGGACTCTGAACTGGATAGAGTGCCCTCTAACACGAACTCTACCACCTGTGTCTTAGATCCATGCCTGTCCTGGCTTCTTTGGGTAGCTGTGTGTGTGCATAGCTGGATCTGGCAGTCCAGTTCTTTATAAGAAGGGTTTGTTTCTGTTGCCTTTAAGGATGCAGTGGCACAGCTTCTTCTGAAAAGGCCTTCCCTGGATCCAACTACACTGGACAATTTCTGCCCAGTCTCCAACTTTCCCTCCCCTGCTCTAGACAAGGTGGCTTACCTGAACCCTTTTGTGTTGGTCTTCAGGTTTGGCCATGGAATAGAAATAGCATTAGTCGCTCTAAGAGATAATCTTCATTAGGACCTAAATAGAAGAAGTGTGCTTTCCTGGTTCTACTTGACTTTTCAGAGGGATTTAATACCACTGACCATAGTATCCTTCCAGACTACCTGTGAGGACTGGAAGCACTGTTTTACAGCAGTAAGTGGAAGATACGGGGGAAAAGGGAATGCTTCCTTTTAGGTTCCACCAAGGCCAGTTCTTTCACCCTTACATTTAGCATCTACATGAAACTGCTGAGAGAGATCATCCATCAATTTGAAGTGGGGTATTTCAATATGCTGATGATACCCAACAGGCAGGACTGGAGATGTTGTGGAAGACTTGACAGTCTGGAAGCTATGAGGGTCTGGATGGGACAACACAGGCTGAAATTCAACCCCAACAAGATGGAGTTGCTGTTTGTCCAAAACTATTTGGTTCTCTGCCTGCTCCAGTTTCAATACTAATTACAGTGGCAATCCCTCTGTAGAAACCCTTCTGGGATTCCTCTTAGATTTATGGTACTGCTGGAATCACAGATGCAAGTGGCAAGGAGGATCTTTACTCAGTTTTGATTGGTATGCCCAACTGTGGCCTTATCTGGAGAAGGAAACTCCTGTTACAGTAACTCATGTCCTCAACACCATTAAGCTAGATAACTACAATGTGCTTGATCTGAGATTACCTTTGAAGGCTACTCAGAAACTGGAGTTTGTACAAAATACAGTAGCCTGTATTCTAGCAGGTAGGACTGCTACAACTATATTATACCCATATTGCAGGTGTTATGTTGTTACATTGGCTTTCAATAGGTTTCAAAATGCTAGTTTTAACCCACAAAGCCTTATAGATGTTGGCTCCCAAGTATCTTCAGGAGAGTCACCTCCAGGTAGAACTGGCCCATCCTGTGCGCTTGGCCCAGAGGGGGGTGCTCATCATATCCTATGTGCATAAGAGGAGTGGGGGGCTAGGGACATTTCCCTGTGGTATCCCCCACCCTTGGAACAGCCTTTCCCCAAAGGCCATGTTGGCAGCTATACTGGCATCACTCTGGAAGGCAGTTGAAATGGAATTCTTCTAGAGATGTTTCAAGTTGTAATTTGCTGCCATGTACTCTAAAGTTGGTGCCATGGTTATCATATGTATTATTGCTCTATTAATAATATTGCTTGTTTTATTTAATTTATGTCTGAAATTGATTTTACTGTATTTTTAGTTTTACCGTATTTGTACTGTAAACTGCTAGGGATCACTTTCGTATAGCAGCATATATATATAATAGAAACAAACCAGAGGTTTGCCTTTTGTATATTACATGCAAGTCCCAATATTTAGTTTTATTTAAAGTTATAGCTGGAAAATATAACTAATAAAATCTGTGCACTGTGGATTTAGCCAGATGTCTGAAATGATACATTCTATTTATCCAACTGTACCTTAGCCTGCAGCTTGTGGCATGCTGCCCCTCCAGAATGTCTATTACAGAGATCAGAAATAAAGGCATCCAAAAACCAAGAAATCACTTAGATCAGATGGGGGAAAAAATCAGTCCAGGCATAGGAATCCTTCTTCACTTCCTCCTTGCCACACAGAATTCTACCCACCCAAAGCAGAAGCTGCATGTATTCACTTGTACAACTGGCAATCTTCCAACAGGGATTCTAAGGGAAGTCTTGGAACAGAAATACTGAGACAGCTTCTCACCTGGGAAAACCACGTATATGCAGGGCCAGACATAAATAATTTAACTCCATTAAAGGCTGCATGAAACCACCATAAACTGCATCTGCATTCTGGGGAAGAGTTATGTCATTAAAGACCAACCTGAAAGTTCACTTTCAAATTGTAGTCCCTATAAAAACACCTCTATTAGATCTCAGGAAGGCTAATTGTGACTTTTCACACAGTTTCTGCCCTCTTGCTGATCACAACAGCCTGCGCTGCTGCTGACCTTTTGTGGAGAAGTAAGAGGCAAAGAAAACCCAACTGGGAACGATCTGACACTCAAAGACGAATTGATCCCACCAGCAGTTTCAGCTGCATACAAAGAGAATGCCTCCCACCCGGACATTCAAATCTGCAGAACTCTGGTTGCTTCCAGGCATTACCAACTGCAATTTTCAACCTGATTAACTTTCAGGAATGCCATCACTGAGGAACAGAAACGGTGGAAAATCTCCAGCACCAGGCCACCACGGCTCTAGAGCCTGGCAAAGCTAACAGGATTTCAGATCGCTGCCTTGCCTTTCCAGGGCCAGTGCTGGCTTATGTGCGTTCTGGCTCCAGGCAATTCCCAGGAAAACAAGTGAGGAATAATCGCAGCAATCAGAGCAGAACAAAGCAGTTTTTAAGACATATCTGCCTCAGACCCTTGTAACAGACCTACCTCGCAGGGCCCAGAATGATTCCACGTAACCCGGGACCTTGTTCCGTTAACCCCATCCAGCCTCTTAAATGCCTACTTTTCCGGAGATGGCTGCGGAAACACGAGCAGCTGCTGTGTTTCTGGGTCGCTCCTCCCGTCATTCTGTGGCTGGCGGCCAGCCCACGGCTTTCCTCTATACACCACCTCTACGCAGGATCCGTTTTTGTTTCCTGACTAAAGAAACTCAGGGGGATGCATCTTGCTTGGCAGAGGAAGCTGCCGCACTCTTAGCTCCTCACACTACAGAGCCAGGCTCTCTCCAGCTGCTTTGTTTAGGTTGGATTTTTTTTTTTGAGCAACTCCCATGTCTTTTTGTAGCTTTCTTTTTAAGATGTTGCTCTCTCCCTTGCACTCTCTCCAACAATGAAAACAATGTTGAATGAAAGCCAGCTGGCAGCCAGAAGGAGAGGGAGAAATCTGCACAAAGGAGCTTCCTAACTCGCTGCTCTCGTTCAAGGAACTGTCTGCTGGCACAGGAAGGCGGGGGGGGGGGGTCTGCCCCTCTCTTTCTGAGGCAGACCCCATCAGACCACAGTACAAAAATGTGCCGTTGCAACCTCCCACTCCCCTGGCCTTGTGTATAACACGGATGCACCGCCAAGGCCTAAAATGTTGGAATATTCAACGCCAGCAAGATTGAAATAAAAAATAAAATAAAATGCCTTCATCAGGATTATCCACACCTGGCATGACTTGTAATAACTTACAAAATCATTTTAATTATGAAGGGTCTATATGAGGCATCATTATCCTTCCTCTGAGCAATAATAAAACTGAAAAGTCAAAACAAAATCAGCACAGAGGATTTTACTCTACTCTTTATGACAATTGCTTTAGCATACAACAGATGGATTATCACCAGGGTACAAGGCATAGCAGAGAATACTTAAAAAGTATAAAAAGCCAAGTTTACTTTGTGTCAGAGGTAATGTTTTTCTAATGCAAATAACTACGGTTATAAAGCACGTCCATTAGCTCGTTTCTGAGTTATGTCTAGGTATATAACTACATAACAATGTTCCATTATGAATGGGAACCAAAAAACAGGAAGACTTCAGAACAGTTTGTGTGATCTGAAAGAGAAGCCTAATTTTTTAAAAATTAATGTTGTAAATCACAATACAGGAGGGAGTAGGTTACACTGCCCCAAATATTAGATATGGTAGTAACAGGTATATGGATAAAGTTGCTTATTATGCCTAAGAAAAAGTTTCCACTTGCCTAAATTATCAGACAATCTGGTTCCTGAACAGAAGAAAATGTTCTTCAAACTTGCAATGGATTCCTGCTAAAACATCTGATAAACATCGATCACATAACATGTACCTAATATTTATTAAACTCAAATTCTACACTTTTACTATTTTAGATAGAATTAAAATCCACTAACAACCTTCATTTAACATTGATGGACATATACTTATAACCCTGTGTAACTGAAACTGAAGAGTATTTTATATTTGTATACAGTATTGTAGATAAGTGCAGAACTAATTTTTTTTTCAGTTCAAATATTCAAAGATAATGTGATGCCCATAGTTTAAATTAATTTCAACATTTCTAGTCACGAGTTTTACATTTGGAGAAACAGCAATTTAAGTAACAAACTTGCTGTGATTCAAGGGATAAAACGCCAACAGCCTTAAAGTCCACATTTTTCACAATCAGAAATAGTTTCTTATATTCTCTTTGAATCTATGCAACTCTTACCCTCACAATGTAAATATTTCTAGATCTGTAAAAACAAACCAGAGTCTTTTGGGGTTGTTGTTTTTTCCTGTGCTGAAGAGACCTGCTTTAAGAATCATCCCACATGGCAGATTTCTTCATTCTGCATTGTACATACAATCTTGGGAGTTCCCCTTTGTGGCTGCTCCAAACTAAGTTTGTATTTCATGAATGCACAAGGTCAAAATGGAACAGAATGCTCTAAATAAGAATATTTAGAGCATGAAACTCTATTAGCCATGAAGGTTAACTGACACTTCCAAATTCAGAGGCAGCAAGCCACCGAATGCTTTTTAGTGGACGACAACAAAGGGGAAGGTTATTGCTTTGATTCCCTTTTTGTGAGCTTCTTGGGAGCATCTGGTTGGCCTTTATTGGATTCAGGATGCTGAATGAAGAATTCTGATCGGGTCCCACAAGGAGGTTTTTATGTTTTCTACTCCTCATTATTTTCTTATCCCTCTTCTCTAGCCAACCCTTCCCTCTCTTCAAATTTATACAATAACAGCCCCCAATAAATTGACCCTTAAGATGGCCCCATTTTGTCATTTCTGAAATTAAATGACTGGAAGACAAACGCAATACTTCATCTTTTCCTACTTTAGGGCTATTTTCTGACATAATACCATATGGTCAAGTTAACAAAATGGACATGCTGTGTTCACACAACCAGTTTCTGTCATTTCCACCCTATATCCTTTCTCCTCAGAGGAGGCGGCTTTGTCAGAGAGAGAACGAAGGTATCTTAGTGGTTATCTGCTCCAACCCTGTTCTTAGTGCAACCATTAGTGGCATGTAACAGATTACCATCCAACTTCTGTTTGACCTCTAGCAAATTAGAACTCACCACTTGATCTGGGCTCTTATGCTCCTGTTGATGTAGCCCAAAATAGCATTTGCCTTTTTAACAGCTGCATCACACTGCAGGCTTGTGTTTACCTTGTAATCAACAAGGACACCTAGATCACTTTCATATATATTACTGCCAAGCCAGGTCTCTCCCATCCTATAAAAGGTAAAGGTAAAGGTTTCCCTTGACGTAAAGTCCAGTCGAGTCCGACTCTAGGGGGCGCTGCTCATCTCCGTTTCTAAGCCTTGGAGCCAGCGTTGTCCATAGGACACTTCCGGGTCATGTGGCCAGCATGACGACACGGAACGCCGTTACCTTCCCGCCGAAGCGGTACCTATTGATCTACTCACATTTGCATGTTTTCGAACTGCTAAGTGAGCAGGAGCTGGGACGAGCAACGGGAGCTCACCCCGCCGCGCGGTTTCGAACCGCCGACCTTCCGATCGACAGCTCAGCGGTTTAACCCGCAGAGCCACCGCGTCCCTCCCTCCCATCCTATACTTGTGCCTTTTATTTTTCCAACCCAGATGCAGATCAACAAAAAAATCCTTCACTGAGTAAAAATCTATGTATTTTTAGGGATAGAAAAACTATGCAGCAAGACTGTTGTGAAAAACTAGCTCTATCTGTGCAGAAAGTATTTAATATTATTTCAGTTCTCATTTCTGAAATAACAAGGGACAGGGGGGATAGATAGGGAAGGAGAGCAATGCAAAGATTGCTAACAATTTGAGCCAACTGTAATTTTAGTATTCTGTGTGACTAGTTCACATAGTTATGGGATTTAAAGTCTGTTCCATGCCAATGAGCATTCAAGGAAAAGCAATTATAATAGTGATTATTATCATTATTATTATTTAGTACTGCCAAGTGGAAAACATCCTTTGCAAAGATAAGTTAAACAGAAATAAGCCTCATAAGCTACAAGCAACAGTTATAATGCTAGCCTGCAGAGGAGCTAACAAGAGCTAACAAGCTAGGTTTAATGGTGGCAACTACAGGACAAAAGTCTAAAACTGCCCAGGAAGTCATTCTGTACTGATCACACAGCCCAGCACCTCAGACAGGTCCCTAAAAGCTCTCTGCTTCAAGGCTCATTCACTCCTTCCAAACCCCACTACAGGTGGGCAGTAGACAGGCCGCACTGAAGGTTTCTCCAGGGAGATCACAAATGGGCAGCTCTGGACGCCTTCGTGCCTTCGGGGGAGACAATAAATAAATAATAAACCCAAACCAGATTCTAGACATAGAAGACTGTTGCTGTGCTGGCTAACAGCTGCAGTTCCATTCGTCCAGCAACTAATTAAGTGAGGCGTGCTGGAACGAGATGGGCTTTGCATGTAATAGTAGAATGTTTACCTGCACTTGTCATCTTCTGCTACCATGATGTGAGAGGGTAGAAACTGCAATGGAAAAAATTACTTTTGCCCTGGAGCAGAAAGTCACCCTCTTCACCGCACTGGAGTCACCAGTCCTGCCTATCGTATCTGTAGGGTCCCCATCGGTTTGAGAGAATGGTACATGGCAATTGTATGTGGACACCCCTCCCACATTGCAATGAAATACAAGAGATCTCTTTTCCTAGATTAACCACATATATAAATTAAATGCATTATACCAATGATATGACAGGTTTATTTTTATTTTTTTTGCACAGTTGCTACCAAAACAATGTTAATATAGCTAAACCTTAACCGGCAGCAAGCCTCAAATCACCAATCACTTAATATATTAGTTAAATAATTAACAAACCAAAAATAAAAACAGTAACAGATTTTTTTCCCATGTGCGTAACTGAACAAACCACTTCTTAAAAAAAATAAGTTTAATGACCAAGACACCAAGAGAGAGAGAAAATTGTGTGGTTTACATGCATGTTTGCTACAAAAAGACTTACTTCCTTGACAAGATACAAGAGAACCGGAGAATGAAACAGAGTAAGTATCACAGAAGTGCACCATGTATCTATGACATACTCTTTTCCTCTTTTGTTAACAGGACAACTCTAAACAGTACCTAGATGAAGGGTTTTTGTACAGAGTAACATTAATTTCTGTTCTTTTTCCACAGGTTTTATTCCCATGTGCCCACTGCCCCAAGGCACATGTTCTTTTTCCATTCTGCAAAAGCCCAAATATTATAAAGTAACATTTTATAAAGCAAACACATATGCAGGTGAACTAAATTAAATTGGTAACTTAGTAAGCATAGTTTATTCTGAAAGCAGAATATGGATTTCCTTCATATATACAAAAGAATATACCCAGTCCTAACGTATCTTCTGATTATTCAGTGTAGAAACGACACCTGAGACGGAACAGTGTAGTAATGAAAAATCAATATTTAAATCATGGAAAAAATGCTCATCTTATTAACAACTCCATCTTGGCTACTTTCATGCAACTAAGTAATACCATAAAGTGCAATTAAAAATTATTTGGTTTCTAAATTTGGGCTATTTTTAAAACAGGCTTGAGTTAGATAAAACACATTTGAATCCTATTTTATGCTTTTAACTGTAGTTCTGTCTTGATTTTCTTTGAGTGTCATGAAACACTGCAGTTTCTCTCTCTCTCGAAGGAGAATGTAGGGATGTGTAATATTTTTAACTAAGCTTAAAACACTGCTCTACATACCTACAGTGTACCTGAAATATAACTATGGCCAAAAGGCAACCCACATAACCAACCAGTCTCTTTAACTGCCAAGTCTCACTAGCCATCAGACAATGGTTTTTCAGTCCACTGTGACTGAGTGGTTCAGAGCAAAACCCAGGAAAGCTGGCAATGCCATCTAGAACGCTGCCTGAAACTCCATGATATTTTCTACCATAAATTAACACTTGGACTTACTGTGAGATGCCCTTCTGGTCACTAAAGATGGACCTGGAATGAAAGGGTTAACTCCATTTTCTCTGGCTTAAAAAAAAAAGCTATCCCATGGGGGGAAAAAAACTTGCTCCTCAGCTGCATGAATTGACTTCAGTCAAAAGGTAGTATAAACAAAACGCTTTATTATTCAACAAACAACTCTACAACTCACAGTATGTATCACGATTCTCTACGGCTTGTGTATCTTAAAATCAGAACACAGAAGGTTCACTATTTGACATGAAACACAATCCTTCCAGCAAATACTTGGGCAAATGACCCGAAGAACAAGATCTTACTGGGGTGGGACAGTCAGGTGCATCTTCAGTGACCTGAAAGGAATCTCATAATAAATCCAAGTGCCATTCTTGGTCACCCCTGAAAGTGGAGCTGACGGGGATGGGATCTATTATAGCACTGGGGGAGGCGGGGGAGAGAGTATATATCTGCAGATGTCTACTCCATTAACGTTTAAGAAAGGCAGACAACTCTGGCCATGTGGCTGCCTTGCAATCCTCTACTAATGAAATCCATGACAATAAGGCTCTAAGGCTGCTGATCCCCTGATGGAGACAGCAGTAATATCTCCCAGTAGCTGTTTATTGCTAACCTACAGACCAATGTGATGCACTCCTTAACCCATCTACTGACAGAAGAATGAGAAACTCGCCTCCCTAGATTGCCAGCTCTGTAGGAGATGAATAAACTCTCCATCTTGCTGTCTAGTATTAACAGGATTTGGGAAAACATTTGGAAGAACACTCTCCTATGCCTATGAAATTTTAAATTTATCTTGGATATGAAGACAGGATCTGGCCTTCACACCAATTTGTCCAGATGGAACATACACAGGTCCTATCCAGGGTATTTGTACCAGCACTTTATCTAGTTCACTTTGTAGGAACCCCAGAATTTCCAGTATCCCAGATTCTTTCTCCTGGACCATCAGTCAAACACTTGCCAGATCATCCTCTATATGTTCCCAGCAGACAGTCTCCACAACAGAATCTGAAGACTGGGGGTCACCAGGTACCCGTGTTCAACTTCCAAGCACATCCCTTAAGTCACTCTGGGTCTGGGTGAAGAACAGCTTCCTCCCTCAGCAATTCTGCCTTGCCCAAGGGATGCCACAGCAATTCCTTAACTATTTATATCCAGGCAGAGAACTACAGGTCCTGAGCCAGAAGGGAATGATTGCAATTACTCATGCCTTGAGAAACTTCATTTTCTGTGCTATTCTGGACACAATCTGTGTCGGTGAATAGTACAGAGCAAACCCTCTGGCCATGACATTACCAGGTCATCTATCTCCTCTGCTCCGACATCACGGAAAAATGAGAAGTGGCTCACCTGTCTGCTCTTCTCTGTTGCAAAGGAGCTGATCAATAATAAAACAAATACCTCTGTTATCTTCTAGAAAACCTTTGGGTAAAATGTCCACTCTTGACTGTGGTACACTCTGGCAGCTGAGCCAGTTCACTGTCGTGTTCATTGTTGTTATGTTCTGCTGCTATCAAGATCAAGTCATCTTCTGCCTACCTCATTAAGTGATTTGCCTCCTTCTAGAGGCCCTTTGACCTCGTTCCTCCCTGGGAGCTGATACAAGCCTTTATCGTAATATTGTCCATCCTTATGAAATCCTTTCCCCTCATCAGATGCTCCAAGTTCAACAATGCCAGATACACTGCCCTCAGCCCTAAGCATCTGACTGGCAGGAAGGCCTCAGATTGGGCCACCAGTTCTGGACTGAGAGACACAAAACTGACCTCCCCAACCTGTGCAGTTGGCATCTATGGCTATCTTCTATTTGGCTTTTTGAGAACTATCCCCTGGGTCAGAATGGATTGCTACAAACCTCCCCTTCAGGGATTGGCCCCCTGCATAGGACTTTTGGAGTCATTCAGATTATGGGTCATTCCTGTGATGGGAGCAGAAGCCACTGGAGCAGTCTGGAATGAAAATGTGTGGGCTACTATTATCACTCCCTGCAGTCTTGCCAACATCATGAGTTGTTTTGTAAGCTAGCATCTCTCTTATTGGACTCTGTAGCCTGAGTGATTGTTCTGGAGATAGGAAGTCTTCCCTCTTTGGATCTATCATACAATCAGGTGCAGTATTCATGTGGAGGGAACAAGGGAGTTCTTGTCTATGTTTATCACAAAGTTGAAATCTCGAAGGAGTTGGAGTTAAGCTAATTCAATTACCTTTCCATTGAGGGAGCTCTGATTAAAAGGTCATCCAAGTAGGGGTAAATATGAACCTGCTGAGTCCTCAGATGCCCAATCAATGATGTCATCACTTTGGTTAAAAATTCTGGGTCCTAACACCAGACTGAAAGAGACAGCCTTGAACTAGTCCTGGTAAACTGAATCCTGTACACGAATCCAAGAAATTTCTGGTAGGCGTGTCAGGATACACAGCAAGGCATCCAACAAGTCTATAGAGGCTAGCCAATTGTTTGGAATAATGGCTTCTATCTTTGTCATCACAGTCTCCATTCTGAAGGTCAACTGTCTGTTGAATCTGTTTGTTGGCTTGAACAAAATGGTTCAAGCTATTTTCTTTTTAATGTTGTTTCTGCTGCTGACAGCCTTCCTGTTGGCCTTATTTTCAATTAGGACCAGGTCAATCAATTCCCAGACACTTTCTTTCCATTATAAGGCCCACTCACAATGCTGGTCTGAAGCAATGGTTCCCTTGCTACTGCTGAAACCACAAGCTGGGTCACACTGAGGTCCTGGAGGTCACATGGCTCGCTCTGTACATCTGCCATCAGCTTGGCTATTCTGCAGACCTTGGTTATCCCCTCTTTCAGATATATCTGCTCTTTGGGCAATGCTCTGAATAATTCTCTGGGCCAAATTGTCACACCTCTCCATACCATGGATGTTAGGCATCTGCCCTGACTGCAAATTCTGCAGCTTTGTGAACCTGCCTGAGCGAGCTGTCTGTTTTCCATTCCATAGGGTCTCACAGATTGGATGAAAAGCCTTTGGAAACTGTACCTAGTTCTGCCAAAATAGGTCCCTTCCCGACAGTGGTCCCAGAAGTGTGAAATGTGTTTCTTTTTTTGAACCAAACTGCCTACTCTGTGGGTGAGGCACTTGGCCCATTCACAGCAGTACAATTATCTAATGAAAACTCCATTTGAAAGACATTATCATTATGATATAGAATTTCCCTGCACAATGTGAGGCCCCATTTGAACAGAGGCTGTCCAAAGTGACAGCATATACATTTATCAAATCTTATCAAACAGATGTTTTTAATAAAACAAAGGTTTTATTCTTGGGAAAGTACAATCTACATTTCTGAAGTTGATTTTTAGTGTTCCCTGTTGCATTCCAAATGCTGTAAAGTAAAGCTGGCTTTATCTCCTTAGAAGCCCCGATTTGGCAAAGCAGACTTGTGTATAGGCTTAAGCTTACATATTATCCAAGAGGCCTAGCCCCCTTAACTCTGTAAGATCAACATCACTCCAGGTGGATAATTTCACCAGAATCAAAACTAAAGGGTTGCAGCCTTTCTCCCAAACCCCCATATAATAATGTATATGGGATTTGATACACAAAATGACTTTAGCAGAACCACCCATTGCTACTTAGTTGGAAATCCAACTAAAATTCTCACTCTGCCTTATGTTTTTAAGTTACTTATCCTCAAGGCACTTGCATGCTTTTTCTTTGGCCTCTTTCAATCCTTTACTCTCTGAAATTTTTCAAGGTACATTTGCTGGTATCCCATACGATAAACACCTATATCCATGCCTTTCTGGATCAGCTAAGTCAGTGGCACGTGTACCAGTGTGCTGTTTTTTCTATAGGGACGCCTGTCATTTACTCATAGCACCTATTTTAAACAAATACCCAAGTAGATGAGATACCTTTTGTGTCAACCTTCTTTTATAAGACATAATTCTGAACAGAATTTGCACAGTGGCAAAATATGTCTATGGCTATTAGGAAACAAATAGTATCACAGGTACTATAAAGGTGGACCTTTATGGTTAGAATTAACATTGCCACTTTGCTATAATCCAGCCTTGGATTTCATTGTAGTTTATGCCTGTTAGGGACTCTTTTTCCCTTCCACAACTTTGACTGAATTAAATAAACCAAATCTATAATTTAATCTAGACTATAAAATGTAATAAACTAAGCATTTGCTTTTATCTTACAGATTGTTTGATCTGAGTACTTTTTTCCTACTCTGTTTTGTCATCTATATTGTATAGCTGTTATCATAGCTTTTATAGTCCTAATATTAGTAGTAAGAACCATTCTTATAGTTGGATCTTAGTGTTAATGTTTTACAGTTTTGTGTTAATAATCCCTGTAACATTAATATTAAGCTGTTAGTTTATACCTTAATCTTGTAATTTCATGTGGTCTCTTATGGTATCAGACTAGATTCTTTGGTCTGTGAACTACAGTTAGTCTTTTGTTATTTCATACGACACTGTCTACTACCATATTTTATTCTCTATAGTTCTAATATCAATAGTAAGAACAAATTCTAGTTAGATCTTAGTGTCCTACCATTCTATGTTATTAATCCGCATAATTATGCTGACTTCCTGACTTTTAAAGCCAATCACGGATTGTACCTTTCACTAAACAGCAGGAGAAGAGCCTATCTTTGGGCATTTGTGTGACAAGAAGCTCTTAATGCACACACTCTGGATAGAGAAGTTCAAAAGCTTGGAAATACCTGTCCAGATAATTCAGTGAATCCCCCAAGATAAATTCATTCTCTGTCAGGAGTGCTCACAAAGAAAAAGCAAGACCACAAAAGGTTTCAAACAAACAAAAGCAGCTACAATGACCTGACTCCAAACTCAGGCCTCTCGCACCAGTTCTCCAGCAAAGAAGCACCGGGACTACTCTTCAGCAAACTATTGTTCTCCTGAATGAGCAAATGAACCTGGTTAAACTGCCCCCTGCCTGTACAAAGCTCAGAGGACCCCCAGCATCAGCTCAAGAATATTTATAGAAGCAACTAAATCAGTGTTTCTCAACCTTAGCAACTTTAAGACATGTGGACTTCAGCTCCCAGAAGTTGAAGTCCACACGTCTTAAAGATGCCAAGGTTGAGAAACACTGAACTAAATGCTTCAAAAGAGACACCCTTTTCATAACTTCTCAGTAGCAGCTCACCTGAATCAGCAAGTATTCCAGGCTTAAAAGAAGCAGAGCAGCACAGAAAAAGCAGGCTCATTCCAGTGTGGCTGTTCTTTAGGAAAAGGAATTTGACATGTGAACCAGAACTTATTATTCTCAGCCTCTAAGTTGCAGTCCCTATTACTGATAACACACATACAGATTACCCATATGCTCATGCGTGGACACGAACATACACACAGAGGCCTATGTTTGCTAAAACACAAGATGATACGTGGCAAGGAAACATCTGAGCAAGCTTTCTTGATGAAAGTTTCTCCAGAAGCAAATGGCGAGATGAGATAATCCAAACAGCGACCTGTTTACCACTTAAAATTTACCACTGCATCTTTCCAGCATATACTCATTGCCACGCAAGCTGGTCTGTACATAAGATTACCACCAAGCATCCTCTTTAGAGTGCCCCCACTTGGAAACACACTTTTGTTTCCTGTCCTTTGAGTCAGCCTTGACTCCTGGTGATTACATGGAGAAATCAATGCAGTTTTCTTGGCAACCATTTCTGGAAGTGGTTTGCCACTGCCTTCTTTCTAGGAGTAAGAGAGAGTAACTCAGCTGGCTTCATGCCTACAGTAGAACTCACAGACTCCTGGTTACTAGCCTAGTGCCAGGTATTTTTTCCCAAAAGACTGTTCTTATTTTGATGTCACTTTATCAACTAAAAGTAATGTTATTGCTGCAATTTTACCTGCTGTTAAATTCTGGTTGTCCTTATTCTTTATAGAAAAATAAACCCTGAAAGCTTTATAATCTCTAATTATGGATTGTACTTTAAAAAGCATTTTTACCAATGAAACTCAGCATTACAGAAAACTGCTGCTATATTAACCAATTGGGTCATGAACAATCTAAATTAAAAGAGCACACTATTTTTGACTGGAAATTAAAATCAGCAAATTACAATTTACATATTTTGTACAAAGTTGCTTGACAGCACATTTTATTCTGATGGTATTTAAAAATCTACTGAATTTTGAGTGCTTCACACAAACTTCATGATGTCAGAAAAAAAGGAAAGAAAAACAGAAGCTTAAAGCATTCATTTTCCTATTACTTGAGCATTTACACATGTTACTTCTATGCTTTTAGGACTTGACAGATTTTGGTGTACTGAAGTTTAATTTAACAACCGGCTACACACATCCCTCTAAACTACAAATAAGGATGTGCAAAAGTAGGGAATTTCTCTCCAAATCATTCTGTATTTCCTCTGGAATGACGTGAGCAGACCATTGTTGTCTGTTGTATTTCTAAAGTTATTTCTTTCTTTCTTTATCTATAATGTATGTGCTGCCCAAATTTGGGCAGTTCACAAATGAAAATGTTAAAAACAAGAAAAAATATAATAATGAACAAATGAATAAAAGATGGCAAGGATGACTGAAAACAAGACAGGAACAAACTTATCCAGAATAAATTGTTTATGGTGTTCCAGGTGTGATCCGACCCTGAATCTATGTGTCTGGTCCACAAATCATTTCCTGTTATGGATAGTATGAATTAGCTACCTTTGGAATATTCAGATTGGTCCATTCTGTGGGGAAAACGAAGTATTCTGAGAGAAAGCAGAATATGATGTAGACAAAGTACCTTGTTTTGCACATTAATCATGCAGCTGTTTAGCAAACAGACCATGCTGCAGTATGAGGTCTGAACCAAGTGTACCAATACTTGTAAACTGGAGATTTCAGAAAAGAATCTGTAGCCCACACATCTTCAAAATACAAACTTACTGAGAAAAAACTGGTAAAACAGACACAGACTGAACAGTCTTATGCTTTCAGTCAAAAGATGAAATTATTTATTCATCCCTTATAAACTTTTGACTTCTTATACCAAAAGGTAATAACAACTAAACCACTGCCAAAACAGCAGCAAAATCTCTGAACATAAGACTATATTTTTTCAAATGCAGAAATTATAGCCCCTATCTTAGAAATCTAAAGCCTGTCAGAGAATCTGTATGGTTATTAGACATCAAAGTCTGTGATTTCTCAATGGAAAAAGCATGAAACAAAACCACAAAATTCTCTACATCTGTCAGAAATGTACTCTGGCTATAAATTTGAGAAACTGTCTCACAGTCATGAACTAAATGATATTCAGAACACAAAAACTTAAAACTGAACATATATGGACTAACAGTGCAACTTCCTGACATTACTGTGCTGCTAAATGAAAAGATTAAATATTGCTAATGCTCATTTCTCTTTTAATGTCCAACACAATCTAAGCATATTCAGAATATCAAGCAAGCAAGAAGAAAAAGACTATTATGCAAAAACGAGTGAGATGCATTTAAAAAAATGAACAAAAAATAAAGCTGACAAATCTTAATATTTATTTTGAAATATTAAAAAAGATAACTAGTTGACAGATTGATTTTAAAAATATTCCTTAGCATTTTCACTGAGGTTACTTGTCATCTATGAATATGGAAAAGAGTCTGTAGCAGACCAAAAATTAATAATTAAAAAAACACTACCAGTAATTGAACAAACAAAAGTGCTGGATACTGTTCGCAGTGAAATTCTATGTCTGCTTACTTATACAGAAAGCCAAAAATTTAATAGGACTTAGACCCTATCAAGTGTGGATTGCACAGGTAGGACACAGAGGGAATGCAGTCACTGATTCTAGGAAATAACTTGCTTTGGTTGTGCAGATCCTGCACCGATATCACAAGGGCAAAACAAGGTTTGAATTATTAACTATTCTACAGATTTAACCTGATAAGTGGTTTTGCTGGAGATAGCCTTAGATATACATTATGTATTTTCCAGTACATTAAGGTTTAAAGATTAAGAATTCCTTGCAGTTCACAACACATGCAGGTCCTGAAGGTTCAGTGTAAACTACACTAAGCTCACAGACTTGGGCCAGTCCCTCCCTCTCAGCCCAACTCACCTCCCAGGGTGGTTGTTGTGGGGAAAACAGGAGGAGGAAGGAGTATTAGGTATGTTCGCCGCCTTGAGTTATTTATAAAAATAATAAAGGTGGGATAGAAAATAAATAAATAAAACAGGACAAGGTATAAATCAAACCATTTTCAGGTGCTGTAGTGGGGCACAAAATAGATCACTGAAAGGTTTTAAGTTTTTAAAACTCATCAGAAATGATAACTGTTACAACAGAATTCCTGTAACATGCACATGTCCTTCAGAGAGGGAAAAATGGGCTTTTTGATTCTAGCATGGTGGGGCTCAGGTTCATTAACAGAATGCTCAATGGGAGTTAAGATACAAAAGGTGAAAATCCCATTTCAGAGGAACAGCTCTTAAATATAGGAGGCAAACCCTGACAAAAGGCAGTTGTTCACAAGCCAAATAACCAGCCCAAATGAATTCCAAATGTAGGCATGCATAAATAAATAAATAAATAAAGCTAGCTGCAACCAGATTGGCTTACACAGGACATTTCAACCTGCCCATTCATTTCCTCCTACAGCCATTAGCAACCCACCGAGGGCACTGCTGGGGAACTGTCATTTCCCACTCTAGAAGTAAGCACTCTTCAAAGATAGGAGAGCGATGTGAGGCAGCAAGAGTGTCTACAAATACCAGGGGGGGAAGCCAGGCTTGAATGCTCTGTTCTGGATACATCATTCAAAACATCAACTTCACACAAGACAACTCCTTCAGGACGCTGGGACCTTATGTAAGTCTTGAGAGATACTGAAAGCACCAGCATGATTTATTGCATCAGACACACAGCAAACCTGCCATTAACTATCCACCCTGGACAACTAAGCACTTCTTCCCCGCAACAACCTTACAAGACCATTACTTAACCGACTCATGGTCCACAAGTACGAGCAAGCTTAACCCTCTAGGTAAATAACTACCTTTGCAACACCCTTTAATGAGCAGAAACTGGGAGCCATTTGGCCTTCCCTACTGCGTGCGTCCAAAACCCAATACACAAACACAACCGCCTAAACACCCGACAAATATGCAGCCGCTGACCATCTGAACAAGCCCTGAACTCAGGCACCGTCACCTGATCGCGGCACCATAAAGTGGTGCCGGAGCAAATGCAGGCTGGCACGGGAAAGCTGGAAGACAAGGAGTCGCCGCCTTCCCATCGCCTCCCCTCAAACACAGCCTGCTCCAGGCTGGATCCTTCAACGGCCATTCGCACGTCAGGGCAGCCCTTCCCAGCAGGGCTGCCTCTCCACCGCGGCTTCCAACCCAGTCCGCGAAGCCTCCAAGTTCCTCCAAAGCCGCCAAACTCCGCCGGCGGCGACGCTCTGCGGGCAGGCGGCACTTCCGAGCGCCCGAGGAAAGCGAGGCGCCGCGGGGGCTTCTCCCGGGGTCTCCCCGCGGCTCGCTACGCACGTGCCCCGGAGCGCCCGAGCCGCCGCCGTGGCCTCAAGCGACACTCGGCGGTGACCCCGGCCGTGCCCTCGGCGCAGAGGCGGCTCCGGGCTGCGCAGAAAGGAAGCCCGCCCGCCCGCCCGCCGACCCCCCCTCCCCCGGCGGCTCCGCGTCCCCACGGGCACGCTCCCACCGCGGGAGGGAGGCGGAGGGCAGCGCCCGCCGCGACCCCCTCGGCGGAGCTCCAAGCGGATAGCCCTCGCCCCCAGGGGGACCTCGCCCGCCCCCTCCTCCTCCCGCTCCTCCCCCCGCGGGCAGAGCAGCCCCTCTCCACGGGGAGGGGGCCCTCCACATGGCTGGAGAACGCGGCGGGGCTTTTGTGCAAGGAGCGGGGAGGAAGGGACGGGGCCCCCCGGGAAGGGGCCCCGGGCGAGGCCAGCCCCCGCCCCGCTCCGCGAGGGGAGGGTCGCGCCCGCGCCCCCTCCCCCCCACCCCGCTGCTCCTGGCGCGCCGGGCGAAAGGCGACTCCCGCCGCTCCGGCCCCAGCGGGAGCTCCGAGCCAGGCCGGGGCCTAGCGTGCCGCCATGAGGAGCCCGGCCCGGCCGCGCTCGCCCAGCCCGCCGCGCCCGCCGCCGCGCCTCAGACTCACTCTCAGGTCCCGGCCGGGGCCGGGCGCGCCCCTCAGCCGCCGCCGCCATGAAGCCGCCTCACGGGCCCGTCATCCCCGCCACCGCCGCCGCCGCCGCCTGTGGGAAGGGGAGGTCTGCGCGCGGCCGGCGCCGCGGCTACGATCCGGCTCCTCTCGGCCCTCCCTCCGCGCGGCCGCCCGAAGGGGAGGGGGGTGGAGGAGGAGGGAGCCGAGGCGCTCGGAGCAGCCCGGCTCGGCGGCGGGAAGGAAGACGCGGAGGCCGGAGCGCGCGGCGCGGGGGACAGCGGGAGAAGCGCGGCGCTCCTGCGCGCCCGGGAAGACCCGGAGCTCGGAGCAGGGCCGTGACGTGGACCGGGAAGGCGGCGGCCGCGGCCGCGGCGCGAGGAGAAGGCGGGAGGAAGCGCTGCGCCGCGCCGCCCGGGACTCTGGCAAGGCGCCAGCCAATCGCGGCGCGCCCAGCTGCCTCTCTTAAAGGGACAAAGCTTGGGCGCGTGGTGGAGCCTCGGTGTGGCGCGAGGGGAGGCGAGGCGGCGGGTCAGCCTCCCTGCGCCCTCGGAAGGGTGGCAGGGACCCTTCCGAGAGGGGATGCGTTCGGGTGGGGGACCCCTAGCCCTGCGGGTGGGGATCGCTGCTGGCAAGAACTGCCCCCGGCACGGCCCTTGGGCAGGAATGCTGGGGGTGCGGGGTAGTTCACTGGCGGCAGAAGATGTGTTTCGGGATCCCGGGAGAATTCCAGCATCCTTCACCAAGGACCATCCTGGTTGGGCCAATTATTGGAATTGGGGTCCAACAAGCTCTGGAGGGTGACAGATTGGCCGTGTCTTAGTTTAGTACAGTGTTTCTCAAACTTGGCAACTTTAAGATGTGTGGAGGTCTGCTCCCAGAATTCTGGGAGATTCTGGGAGCTGACCTCCACACATCTGAAAGTTGCCAAGTTTGAGAAACGCTGGTTTAGAGGGAGATGTGGCCTGCTGCTGTAAAGCCCACTCACTAGGAAGTACTACTGCTCCAGTTTATAGGGAATGTTTAGGATTGCCTTGCTAAACCCAAATAAGAGGCAGAGATCCAGAGGAAATCTCTATCCACAATATGACAGGCTACTGCAGGCCTGGTCCTCATAAACCATTTTTGTTTGCTCAGGTTGTTTTGCTTGATCCTTGAGGCTGTATCTTATCTCTCCACTGATCAATGCAATATAACACTTTCTTGTTTCAAGCAACTATCTTTGGGAGTCTGAGAGATTGCAGGAGGAATTACATAATGTCTGGGAAGCAGGCTTGTGTGCCACACTGAACACTGTTAATTTGGGGAAGCTTGAGGATAGCATTCTTCACGGCAGGTACTGTACATCGCACTGAAACAAATAGGTGCTCTTTCTAATTAGACCTGTTTCAGTCTGTGATCCTAAATTCATCTGCATATTCGCTGAACAACCTTGAGACATTCTTCTGTAAGCCAGCATGGGATGGGTGCATGGGTGTATTGCCCACTTAACTAGAGTTGGGCTGAAATGATTTGAATTTCCACCTCCACAATTGTCCTAGCTGCTGTGCAGTTTCTTGACAGTCTTTGAATAGAGCCCGGGACAAAAACCTGGGAAGGCCCAGGGACCCCAGATCACTTCGGAGCCAATCAAGTGGCTGATTTCAATGTGTTGAAATGTGCCACTGTAGGGTGTATCTTGTGTTTTTATGTTTCTAACTCTGTTAGCCGCCCGGAGTCACCCTGTGTGAGTTGGGTGGCCTTATAAATTTGTTTACTAAATAAATAAATGAAAATTGTGTTGCTGGCGTCAGTCAGCTAGCTCATCTGATAGAAAATGGATTCATAAATCCTGAGGCTGCCCTCTCGTCCAGAGACAATGCCTAATCCAGGAGAATCTCTAGATTGTGTGCACATTGCATATGTTTTAAGATTTTTTTTTAACAAATGCATTCAAGAAGGATGAATTCCTTCTTACTTGTAAGGAGGAATTGTATTGTACTCCTAGAAGGACAATTCTAAATCAGTCAGAATATATGTAGTTACGATGGTATATCCTTGCCCTGTTTACCCAAGTTCTTTTAATATCTACCCTACAGTATCACTACATGCCATCAGGTGGCATTTAGGTGTAAAGCACTTATAAAAACATAATTATACTTATCAGCAAATGATGAACCAACTCATCATCTTGCATTTGTTTTGAATTTATTGCATGGTGTTTGTAGGTGAGGTACTGTGACAGAAAATTAGGGATTTTTTTTAGTGAATATCGCTTAATTTTGCAAGTCATGGGAGGAACCTTTTTGTGTGCTGATTAGTGATGTGGCCTTGGATACTTACATTGGGTGCAGCTGATTGGGCCCTTGTCCAGCACAGGTATTAAAAATCAGCAGTCTGTAGGCCTCTCCCCCAATGATGCAAGAAGACGGTGTGGTTGATGGAAGCTACCGCCTCATTGTACCATGTTGCACTGCACCATCGCTGCGCAGTGCACCAGTGCCCTCTGCCTAAGATCAGGTGCTGGAATTGAGAGCAGGAGGGGACGGAGAAATGTCTGTTTTCCTTACTCAGCTCTGAAGATCGCCTATCTGAGAGCCCTCTCATCTCTACACTGTGGCATGATTTACAAGGCTGATTGCTGATTAGATTGTTCTGTCCAGTTACACGATAAATAAAACTGCTTATTCAAGTAAGGGGAAGAGTGCAGGCCTGACCCTCAGCAGTATGCATCTTCATAGCCCTTGGAGATTTATTGCTGTTCAAGAAACTTCATCAGACTTCTGTAAATGAGTCCCGTTTGGCCTTCCTTCAGCTGGCAGTCCATTATCCTCTCTCACAGCTGTTGGGAGAGTTGTTGTTTCGGCTTTGCAGCCTAAGTGCTCTTGGCCTGTTGAAACCGCTTCAGCCAATCCCTGGCAAGGTCCGCTCTGGATGTTTGAAACTTGACTGGAGGTCACCGCTTTGGAACTGCAGACTACGTGGCTCCCCGTTTGGATGGTTCGGTCCCCGTGAGATCAGACGGGCCTGCTCTCCAGTCAATGTGTGTACAACGTGTACTCAGTAGGCTGTGCTTGCACAACAGCCAAAACATTTTAGCTTTTGGTGTCTTGCAAACCTGGCTCGCATGGCTTATGGTTTGTGTGTGATGTGAACCATGAAAATTGGGTTGGGTAAGTTATGATTGAGCTACACAGGGAATAGCATGGGTGTGGGCAACATTTTGTGGGCTTTCCTTCAAAAGCCACAGGCCCTGGCAGTAATGCCAGCTGCAGCTCAAAATGAAACAAACATATGGACAGTTAATCTACCATTAACCAAACAAAACCTACATACCTGAAGTGCACTGAGGAGTAACTGGCTTGGAGCCAAGGCAGTGTATGTTTTACAGTCACACTCTACAAGAGCAGAAGTGGCTATATTCACCAACTTATTTCAGTTTCCCCTTTAAATTTTTGCATTTGAGGTTGGAAAGATGGACTTTCAAGTATTAAAGTTGGGTTAGTGTGGCCTGTTTTTTGTTATCTTCAGCATTATTACAGGTGCAAAACAGGTGTGTTTTTTTCAAGAGGGAGGTGGTAGGCAGAAGGAGTCGTTTAAAGATATTTTACTTTCTTTAAAAGGACAATATACCTAAAATATCAAGAGTTTCTTTGTGAGACATAGACTAAGTCTGTGAGTCTGTTTTTTGAAGGCAGGATGGCAAGTAATGAGGAACTCCCAAGAGCTAATGCTAACACAACTAGAGGGCAGCATGTTGGAGACCACTGAATGTAGCCACAGCAAGTAACAAAATACGACATAAATACCTGTGGAGACAGGCATAAAATGTATTGTCTTGCATGACAGGCATAAATGGTACGTGTATAAATTGTGCATTGAAATTGTCCAGTGAGTTGCAAACCTACATGAAATAAATGAATGAAGGGATGGGCATCAAATAGTTTTGGTGGGTGGGGTGAGGAATTAGTTTAGAGATGCTTTTCCCCCAACCTGGTACCCTCCGGATCTATTGCAACTCATTTTCAGCTAACATCAGCTAGGGAAAGCTGATCTGTGGCCATGTCTGCTATAGTCTACAGCAGAATCCACTTCCTTGGTTATTGCTCCTACTTCCTGTTGCCACTCGGGCAGATATAAAGTATGTGAGAGCACATTGGTTGGCACGCCCCTGCCTGCATTCCATCCTGTGTGCTTGGATCTACTTTGGCAAAGTAGATTCTTCCTTCTCTGAAAGACTTCTGGCACTTCCAATGGAAAAAAAAGGAGAGGAGCCTTATGCCTTTTGAGTTTGGGGGTGAGAATCTTTTTCTGAGGCTATTGAGCCTTGCCACACAACT
Organism: Candoia aspera; assembly: GCF_035149785.1. Taxonomy (NCBI): domain Eukaryota; kingdom Metazoa; phylum Chordata; class Lepidosauria; order Squamata; family Candoiidae; genus Candoia; species Candoia aspera. The sequence goes on along the minus strand of NC_086165.1, from coordinate 7,348,239 downwards.
GACCATTTGTTCTTTAGCGGCTGGGAGTGAGAACTTAGCATTCAGAAACTCCACCTATTACTTTAGGCCTGATTGTGCTAATTAATCATGGATTTGTGCAAAGCCATGGTTTATCCATGGTATGTAGAATAGACCGCATTTGCCTGGTTCACAGAAAATGTTACAGTATAAACCAGAGTTTCCAAAGCACAGCAGCTGAGTACACACAACACACCAAGCAAGACCAACCTGCTGCATCATGGTTTAATGTGATGTGGGTTTGAGAAATCTTAGACAAAATGGTGGAATGAGAGAGTTGAACCCAGCAGGTCTTTAGGGAGGCTGTTGTAATGGTGAGATCTGTGCTTTTGCTTTGACTTTGAAATGTACCTTCACCACAAATGGGGGTCTTCTTCATTCTGATATATGAACCTGGCAATCTGTCCCCAAGTTCTGCCCTGACAGGGCCTCCCTTCTAAGCTTCAGGAAGTATTTGCGCTGTCCAGATGTGCCTTTCTTCTTGCAGGGATGACTGAAGCTGTTTACCTATCACGCACCATCTCACAGGCTACACCCCAAGTGTTTTGAGCATCACTTGAATTCATGCAGGTCTTGTTTTAATGATTGCTGCATGCACACGCACACACACAGAAATCTCCAAGGTATTACTCATATATATCATGCTGTGTTTTCTAGGTAACAAATGCTGTGGGAGGACAGGAAGATTTAAAAGTGTTGACGGGCATCTTTGCTTTAGGTCCCAAAGTATGCCTGTTGGAGGGCAGTAAACCCAGAGTAGTTGGACTCTGGGTGTGCTCAGGGCATCTCAGCAGGCAAAAAAGGCGAGTTGCAAGGAGTGGGTGGCCAGGTTAAGTGGCCTAGAGGGATCACAGGCCAGATTTCTAGCATTAGAATAATCTGTATACTGTGATGCACAGCAGGCTTGTCAGGGAGTAGCCCATGGGCTAATCAGCCTTTGGAATCTTTATGGGCAAAGTATAGACCAAAAGAGGAAGATACAAGGAACACCGGTTCAGAAAAAATAAAGCTGAGAGATTACAACTCTCAAGCAGCTCAATAATTAAACTGCATCACTGTTGTTACATTCTTGGGCTTCTGAACAATTATCTTAACCCCACCCTTTTGTTTTCATGTGGGATAATTAAGAAGTTAAAGGCCAGGGTAGAAGATAAAAGAAAAAGGCCCTTCTATTTATTCATCTGTTTACTAATGAGGAAGTGGCAGATGGGTGGGGGCAAGAGAGGGCAAAAGAGACTCAGTGCTGGAATCCACATTGTGCTAACCCAGGAGCTTTTACAAACATTTGGGTGGTTCACACATTGCCTCAGGCAATAACCATAGATTAGAAGCTCTACAAGCTGGGTTTTCCAAATACAAATATGCTAAACAATAAACCAATCACATTATGGGTTAATCTGCTGATGGGCCATGCTGTGGCCCAAAGCCGGGGTACCCCATCAGTGTCTATGCTTGGGCACTACAGAGTCATCCTTGGCTGTGAAAACTGATGCACAGTTCTTTCCCAGGCACAATCGATAAGTCAGCCATCAGCTCCCCCCCCCCTTTTTTTTGTATACATCTTTTTACAATTTTTATTTAATTATGTCATACAAGATGGTCCATTTTCAAACAAACAAACATAAAATAAAAATGAACAACTTGCCACTCAAAAAGAAAAAAACCACACAACAAATAAAAACATGGAAAAAGACCAAAAGCCTATCGTTCCAAATATATTCCAAGTTCCCCTGATTTTAGGGATCTTCGAAAAAGGAAACGAAGCTTTCAGTCTTAAGAATTTTTTTCCAGAGGGAACGATAATGTTACATTTTCTGATTGACAGAATATACTGTATAATTTTCTCAAAAACTGCTCGATCAACCTGCTTCCTGATTACATCCAGAACTGAGGCTCCTTGAGAATATTAAGCCTCTCCCATCAAGCTGGAATCAGCTTGCAAGATTTCAGAAAATCTGGCAAGTGGAACCTTTTGCAGTGAAATAGACTCCAGGGCACCTTGGGGTCAGAGCAAGCCAGAACATAGGTTTGTTTTGAATCTAAAACTTTGGAATTGGCAATCTCGTGGCTAAACTTTCAGAAAACCCCATGTAAAAATACAGTACATTAGGAACACAACAAAAATAAATTAGTACTTTTCTGGCTATGTTAAGGTCCTGATGATTCTTTTTCATAGAATCATAGAGTCGGATGGGATCTAAGAGGTCATTAAGTCCAACCCCCTGCACACTGCAGGATTCACTGCATTTTCTTTTAATTTTGCAGATTGTCAAATGGCTGCCAATTGCTTAGCCCCCATGTTGTACAGAGGTGGGGAGAGATACTTATACAGTATACTGTATTGCTTCCTGGCAGTGAAAATGCTTGGCTCAGGAATCTATTATGCCCACATGAGTTTATTCATTTATCATTCAAGTAAATCTATTTTCCATCCATGGGAACAGAGGCTGTCTTTTGCAGAGGCGGCACTGGGGGGAGGACGGGGAGAGAGGACATTCATAGAAAGAACTTCTTTTTGTTTGGTTTCGCATTCTCCTCCTCTCCCCCCCCCCAAACCCCCCCCCAACCTTCTGTTGGGAAATCCATATTGTCATTTAAGATAGGAAAAAATTCAAGCAGACTGCCTCTCCTTGGAAAAGTTTTGCAAGATGCCTTTTTCTCCCCCCTCTTGGGGGGAAATTATTTGTGATTCTTTCCCAACTTTCTTGATAGTTTAAAACAGCATTAATTGCTAAGAAGATCCTGATTCTGATAGGGAGCTTCTTGAAGGCCACGTACTGTGTATTATATGTGCTGTGTATGTATGTATGTATGTATGTATGTATATATATATATATATATATATTCACGTATCATACTGCAGTAGGAATATTTTCAGAACATTTGCTGTCCTAAGCCATTAGTACACAGTACTATTGATTTGGTATCCTGAACTTCTAAACAAGTTCCTTCTTTCCTTCCCTTTATTTTGTTTCAAGCCATGTTTTGCCATTACTGTACCTCCAAACTAGCTGGTCTGTGCCCACCATCTGGAACCACAATGGGGAACCGTGGTTTAGTCAGAGAGAGCAAACCACGTGCTGTTTCGGCAATAATGAAGAGAGAGGGAACCTCTGCCCCTATGGATTTGGCTGAGCCATAACTCCATGCAGCACCTGACAGGCTTCTGCCAATGGAACTGAGCGCAGGGTATTGTTGCTCAGCAGTGGCTGGAGGACCACGGGATCCCCTCTCCCACATGCAACCAGGGGTCTGCAAAGAACCAGGAAGGAAGATGCTGGCATGGAGGAGAGAAAGAATGGGATTTCAAAGCAAAACAAAAGTTACCTTTTCAGAGAAGATAATATGAACTCTTTTATTAGAAATTATGAGATTGCAAATCCAAGTAAGATGCTTTAAGTAAAACAGAAATGCATGGGAACTTTTCCCATCAGTTATCTCCAAAAAATCCCCCAGATTCGCCCCTCTCCTCCTGGCTCCCAACTCCCAAGATGATTCTGACCTCAAAGCAAGTTCACACAGACATTCCTGCCCTGCAGAACTGATTCCCCTCTGATAAACAAGCCCCCACTCACAGCACGTGTTTCTTGCATGGATTTCCCATCAGAGGGCTATTTATCTGTCAAATCTAGGAGGGAAGTACAGATTCAGATCCCTGTGTTAACTTGCTTTTCTCGCTTATGTAGCTTTCTTTATCAATGAAAAATTTCCAGCCTAGTTGTTTGGAATAATCTGTACAGCTTAGCTGGGAGATGACCAAGAAAGAGGAAGAGGCCAGTTTGGATCCAAAGGAAAAAGAGATTCATCCCCATAACTAAAGGCATTTTCCAGCATCATAAGCAGTGAGTAAAATAGGAAGGAAGCATCTTTTCAACCCGAGTCATTGACTGGCTCTCTGGGGACAGGGATCTGCGGACAAAGGAAGTCCGCAGCTGCAACACAGTTATACTTTGCGCTCAACCAAAGCAAAACGTCACATGCTTGAGTACGGTGACATTTTTATTAACTCTAATGAAAGTATCACCCCACAGTGACTTTTGCCCTTTTCTGCCCATGTGACCAGTGCAGCTACTTAACATTTTTGTAAGTTTTTTTTTTTAATGTAGAAGTGACACTACGCTGATCTCACGTAAAGGAAGCCGCAGCTGTAATTGGGCAGTTTTCTGCAATGTCTGGATTCGCTCAACTTACGAAGAGACCATGAGGCAAACCGTATTATGATTAAGCCGAGGTGTGAATCTAGCCTCAAGGGATTAAAAGGGCAGAGATAAAAACTGGGTCTCGTCTCAGCTCTGCCCTTGGTTTCTGTTCCTCCCTCCATGCCCCCAAAATATACTCTCTTCCTGTTGCGGATGGAGTTCACAGCCCATGGCATCAGAAAGAGTAGTCTCCAATGCCATGGGCTGATGACAGTATTGGACCATCCTTGTAGCTAAGCACAGCCAATGTGAAAAGCCCAATAGTCAATATGTCCCTGAAGGTGCTCTGATCCTGTCTTTCACAGCATCCCACCCAGTGGCTAACGCTCCAGAAATTGCACTGCTGCTCGACAACTGCAGGGTTTTGACAAGGAAGCCTTCTGACTCTTATCTGGGGAGGAGAGGGGAGAGATTTGAAAGCGGGGTCTGGATAAATGGCGGCAGAGGCTGCCAAGGGGAGGCTGAGTGCCCGCACACTTGGGTGTCCATAGTAACTTCAAATGTCACCAGGAGGCACGGAGCATCGGCAGGAGCAGTTGCCAAGGGAAGGATCTTTCAGTTCGGCTCATCCTGCTTTCTGGCTGGCAACACTGGGTACTCTCCAAGTGGGCATGCTGGAATGGCAACCTGGCCATGAGCTGCGGTGGGCAGAAACGGCACTTGGCGTAAACAGATTCGAGGCCTCCAAGCTCTAGCCAGGCTGTGAATAACAACATGATTTCCAAGAATCCAAGTGGGGCTGTGTGTATGTGTGTCTTTTGTTCCCTTCTCCCCCAAAACTTCCTTCATTCCTACAGTCTTCCGAAACATCACCCAGCCCTGATTGAGACAGACCAGCCTTCCCAAACTGCCACCATCCTCACGTGTTGGGGCTGCCACTCCCAGCCTTCACAGTCCCTTTGGGAATTGGAGTTGAAATCCCAACGTATCACAAGGATACCGTGCCGAGGAAGGCTGGTATGAACAAAACCAGAGGACATCTATCCTCAACGTCTTGCAGAACAGTCCACAAATCAATCCAAGGATTTCAGCTGGACTCCTGGCCTGAAACATGGTCGGCTTCCCCCTTTGCTGTCAGGAAGTGCTTGGATCATGCCTTCTTCCAGCAAATCTCCCATCCTCGCTGAAAAGCCAGGCTGCTGCTGGGTACACCTCTCCAACACGGCCCCAGGGCAACAGTGGCAGAGAGCTGCTCATTCTGACCCCATCAGCAACACTAGCATGCATGCACAGATACACGCATGCATGCACACGCATGCACACTCTCAAGGGATTCCCAGACACTCCTGACTTCAGCCCAGCAAAGCTTCACAGGCTGGGCTCAGACAGTAAGAGGCTAAAACTGTTCTTTAAGAAACAGAAGAGTTTTATTGAAACAAAAGGAATGAGCTGAAGTGCTGAAGTTGGGGGGGGGGGAGCTGCCTGAAGTTCAAGAGCAGCGGGTGCTTCCTAATTTATTTTTGTAACCTCTGGAGCAGCATTTCTCAACCTTGGCAATTTTAAGATGTGTGGACTTCAACTCCCAGAAAATCCCATGGCTGGCTGGGGAATTCTGGGAGTTGAAGTCCACACATCTTAAAATTGCCAAGGTTGAGAAATGCTGCTCTGCAGTCTCTGAAATGGAGAAAACGGCATCTAAAAACAATAAAGTTAGATACAATACTAAAAACCCACCCTTGTTGCTTGCCTGTGCCTATAGTTGCGGGGAGCTCATCTATATCCTGGCCTTCTGCAGCAGGCAGAACAGAAGCTGTTGCAGCAGTTCATGCACCCAGGAAGTGGGTCCAGAAGGACCGGTGGGTCCAAATGGAACATGTCATGCCCCTTAGCAGCATGGGCTTCTGTAATCACCGGGTAGCCCTCCTTCCTGCCTGTCTCTGTCTGAGTTCGTACAGCCTCCCTTAATTCTGTCCTCTCCAAGCTAGGACACACCTCTGGCATGTTGGGATTCCTGAGGTGTTGGCACTCGGTTAAGGTAGAAATGGGAGCTAAGAGCATTTCAGGGCAGATAGAAAAACACACAACCCATTGGAACAGGGCATGTCATTCGATAAGAGTTAAAGAGACGAAGTAAAATGCACTTTTCCATCGGCAATGCATGGTATTTCACTTCATGCACACAGAATCCATGCTTAGCCAGCCCTTCTTGCTTCTCTAGTGATGCCCATGTGCAGGGGTGTGTTTATGTGAATAAAAGCAAATTATTTAAGGTGATGTGTTGGGTTAGGAGCAGGAGGAGAGCCACAGACAGCCCACACTCAACCGTACTCTTGGCCTTGGACCTGCTTTGTAAATTAATGAAATTAATTAACGAAATTAATGCATGTTGGTCTCTGTTGCTCAGCAAGCAATTCTGACATGCTTTGTACATCTCCGGCACATCTTTCCTTAAACTGGGTGGTTGCGGGCCATGATGGTTTGTGCGGCAAACTGGCTACCCGAGTTCTGTATCTGACAAGAAAGGAAAGAGGCCATGTGAAAAAAAGAAGCCGATTCAGGCTGAGGAGGAGGTGAAAAGTTCTCGGTCTGTAAGCCTTCCTGACTCTTCAGCTGTTACAGATTCCGGCATCCGTAATTAGGAGAACGATAGAAATTGTAGTCCAAGGAGGACACCAAACAGTGCCCAGCTGATCTAAGATACCCCTCCAGACCCCAGGGGAGACATCAAGGTGTAATTCCACCCTCTCTTAGGGCTCCCTTTGGTCACAAACAACTCAGCACTTTTGGGGGGGGCTTTGTTTATAATGATGTAAGTTAACAGCAATTTCCTTCTTTGTTTTCTTCTGAGCCAAACCCTTGAGTTCACCGTGTGCCTGTGCTTCCTCCTCAGCGCTCCTGGGGCCTCCACTCCTGAAGTCTCAGGCTGTTGAGAGCCATTCTTCTCTTGGGCCCAGCAGTGGGGAAGGAGGAGGAAATGTCCTCTGGGGGCTCACACGGCTACTTTCTGCCTCATTAACCCCTTCTTTGCTCCCTGATGAATCTTTGCATCCAGCTTCCCTGAAAAGAGAGAAGGGAAAAGGGTTGATTGGGGGGGGGGGGGGAATCTCATCAGAACTTATCCTTCAAGGCTGTTTGTAATTCAAATCAGCTGCAGGCAGTAAGATCCCTCCCAGTTAGGGGACTGCTATCTGTGGATTTCCCCACTTCAGACAAGAGGCCAATTCCAAAAATCCAGCTGTGGAGCCTTGTGCAGAAGGCAAGAGATGGGGAAGAAATCCTGGGGAAAGAGCAAAAAAGAGGCCTGAAGTTGGCCTGCGTGCCCAGTAAAACCGAATGAAAATCAGCAATCCTTGCAAAAGGCAGACAGCCTCCAAAGAGCAAACAGGCCACTTAATAAAGCCTGTTTAATAAAGCCCGCAAATAGAGGGCAGCGGAGTATTCTGGATGTAAACGTGACAAAAGCTTTCCTGTAACCTTGTAGTTGCATGTTGAAAGTCTACAACAGTGTTTCTCCACCTTGGTGACTTTTAAGATGTGTGGACTTCGACCCCCAGAATTCCACACATCTCAAAGTTACTAAGGTTGAGAAACACTGGTCTACAACTTAATCTTGAAGGAGGTCCCCAACTTTTCCTTTCCTTCTTCATCATCTCTTCACTTTCTCTCTCTTTTGCTGGGTCTATTCATGAGGCTAAGCCAAACAGTGATTTATTTGCTTCACTCCACCAAGGACAGTAAACCGTAACTGATGACGTAGCAGGCTGTGTGAACCCAACCAACTCTGGCTTATTCAATGAGCCGTGATTAAAACCAACCTAGCTTTGCTCATTGTTGGGACCCAGTTCTCTTTCATCCCTCTCATGACAAGCTGCTTACATCGAATACTAATTTCCAACATTTTCCCTCATTTGGCTCAGACCCCCAAGCTGGTTCACAGCCAGCATGGCAGAGCAATGGGAGAAGACAGGAAAGCTGGTTAGGGTATGATGGAGCTGAAGTCCAAAACATCTCATAGGAAAAACTTGTTATCTGGCTTAGATCACCCATTGCCAGCTTAACCACAATGTGCAAGTGCCATCATATGGCTTTAAAGAGCAAAGCATAAGAAAGCACCAAAGCATCCTATGATATATGACAGGCTGCCTGTGGACTGCTACAAACTATCAGCTGGTGCCATCGCACTGTTCAGCCAAACAGTCTGCATTTGAGGCTCTCTTGGACTGAGCAACTGGATCATCCGCCATAACGCTTCTGCCTAGCAATGCGCCAGCTCCTCTTCTTCCGACGCTAGCAGGAGGGCACCACCATTTTTGTAGCTCTGCATGGCATATCAGATGGAAGGCCTGCCAAGAGAAAGTCCTCACACTGCCTAGCTCTTTCTTTCTTGCCAGGCTTGGATCAAGGGTAGATATTTCCCTACAGGAGGAAGAATGTAAAGGGGAGGGGTGGGGAAGGCACAGAATAGCCCTTAGGCCACACCTTTTGTGCCCAAGCCTTAACTTTTGTGTGCCAGCATGTGCTCTGCTAACACTTTCCAATGTCACTTGTAGAAGCAGGCATGTTTGTCAAATATTCCTGCTTGGCCCACTGTCTAAAACAGAGGCAGGAATATTTGTCAAAAGCTTGTCTTCATCTTGGCCCTGTTCAGGCACAGGCTGTTGTGAGACCTGCTCATCCATAACCAGCAGGAACTCATTAGTGGCATCCTGTCCGCTCAGAGAGGTCCCTGCCACTGCACCAACCCCATTGTTCTGAGCATGAACGAGCTGTCTGGGGGTCACAGAGAAGGAGTGCCTATGGGGAAGTGCTTACTAAACGTCTGAGACAATGCAGTGGACAAGCTGTCCAATCTCTCTCCCCGGTGTGCGTTGACTTGTAATTGTAGAGATACAAGGATGACTTTGGAACGCGGACAGCTATTTTACATAGGGTCTGATGAATGGCTTATATCATCACCTAGCTCACTACTGTCTTCTCTACACTGGCTGGATTTACCCACTGGCATATCGTGATTTGTTTGGTTTTGTATTGGGTGAACATAGATCGTACAGGAGCTCAAAGGGTTTGATAAGTGTTTGACCCTGTGCCTGGTTGGAATTTGCATGAGAGTTCAGGAGGTTCCAAGTGGCTTGGATCCTAACTTTTCTCCTATGAATGGAACAGAGTTCTCAGAACTGGGATTTTCTTTGCAGCCTTCCTCAGGCCTATCTACTCAAGTTAGGGGAGTGAGCTGGTAAAAACCACTCCCGTCTCCTGAAATGTTTAATTCATTGTTTCCCAACCTTGGCAACTTTAAGATGTGTGGACACTCCCAGAATTCCCCAGCATGCTCTTTTTAATAACCAATGCCCTGATTGCCCAACTAGAAAAAGCTATACCCACTTTCCTTTTTTCTTTTTACTGAGAGTTTTGCAGCACTCGCCACATGCCCTGGGAAACTGAGCCCCAAATCTGATTTATCTCTGTCCTTATCCTATCCCATCATCTCTGCTCTGCTTCGCTTCTGCCACCAATTCCAGAATGTCCCTACATTTTTTATTTTATTTATTTATATTTCAAATTTCCATCACCGCCCATCTCCCCTTTAGACTTGGTTTCGTATAAACCAGACCACAAATGCATTTTGGCCAGGCCTTACTCTTGCTAACCACAAATATAATCTCACACAATTTACCCACTGACAATCTCGAGATAAATGTATTTCTTTTAAAGCAGAAGCCATGGAAGTAGAAGCCAGTATAGTGTTTCTCCTAATCTGTAAAGCAGTGTTTCTCAACCTTAGCAAGTTTAAGGTGTGTGGACTTCAACTCCCAGAATTCCCCAGCCAGCCACCAGGGAGTCAAAGGGCGAAGCCATGAGTGTGAGGTAAGAAGAAGGGTGTAACTCTTGCAGAAAGTCTATTAAATAGGAGGAATCTCACCACCTATTCTGGGGCTCATGTCAATCCTAGCTTGTTTGGGGGGCGGGTGGAATGAGCTGATGGTTGGTGTCCAATGTGAGGAAGTAGCAAAGAGAGCTGATGATTGAATGAACCGGGCTTGCAAGGGATCCTGCAGTAAATTAAAAATAATAGCAATGAGCTAATGAGAACAGGAGCTGCAACCTTCTGATGATCAGAGTCCACACCTAACATTTCTGGTAGTGGCAAAGACCACAGTGAACAGTGTTGCAAAATGGGTAAGGTCATACTGTAGGGATTAAGGAAGATGACCCTGGCAGAAATATCCAGGAACCTTGGCAAAAGGGGCTGGAACATGTTTTAAGTCCAAAACAAGATAACATCTGGAACTGACTCAGGCAGGCACTTCCCTAATTCACTGGAGTATTAGAAAGAGGAGGAGGCACAGCACAATCACACTTGCAAGATTCTGTTATTATAGCCAACCTCGATAAAAGTAGTGTTAGCTTTCCTGTAGAGTTGATTTCCTGCTTTGGTTTACCTAGTGGAGCTGACGCACATCAAGCACAGGGGTACGAGGGTAAAATGTGTCAACTCTTTCCCCAGCATTATTAGGTTGGGGATGAAATTGTTGTTCTTTAAAAACAGAATGTGTTTCCTACCTCAACATTTTGGGAAATCATGTGGCTGGTTTACTGCCCTCACCCCACTAAATCTCAAAGTGCTGAAAATAAAATAATTAGGGACCAAAGGGATCCTGGGGCTCTCAACTTCAGAGCTAAGCGAATGGATTTGGTGAGAATTACAGTCCAGAGAGAAAATATCCATGGAACCAAAGACACCGGAGGAGGTGTTAGTCTACGGTAGCCAATAATCAGCAGCTCACAAAAGCATATGATTTTGAATAAAACTTGCTGGTGGGAACAGGCGCCACCGGACTCCTCCTGATTATTGCCCACTGGAGTTGGGTGGCCAGTAAATGTAAACAAATACATACTGGGTGGAATTAAAGTCTTTCTTGCACACTCAGCTTCAGTCATGGCAGAGAGCGCATCAAAGGTAAGTTAAAGGCCTGCAATGTCTCAGTTCCCACACCTTTCTTGCTAACTATTTCCTGATGGCCTGGAATGACCATCTTTTCTCTCCCCCACCCCCACCTTGCACCCTAAACTCTGCCAAGAGAGGGTAAAAGCCAAGGGAAAGTGGCAAAGCAGAAAGTAACTTTCCAGTCTGTTAGGCTGAAACTGCTTCAAGAAGGGAACTGTCAGGTTGGAAATGACCCAGTGTGACACATGAAGGGTTTGTGCCAGTAGCAGAAATGCAGATTTTGCTTCATCAAAGTGAGAAAACAAAGCTCGCCCCTGCTCTGTCAGGAAATCTGATGAGCAGAGCTGACCCCAGCATCCAGCATCTATAGGCAGCTAACTGCTGGGGTCTCTATCAGGTCAGCCCCTCCCCACGATCCCCTGCTGTATGGCCCCCTAATGAGAAACATTAGGCAACCAGGTTGACTCCCCATTATACCCCTGGCTGATGCTAACGTCAAGGGCACTGTGCAAAATTAAAACGCTGTTGCTTGGCTGCCTCAAACTAACACACACGACCCATCAAGGTCTCCCGAATCAAACACTGAATTGGTGTAAACTAACTCATAAAGCATAGTTTACAACCTCAATTCATAAAACATGCTAAGCCATAAGCTATGGTTTGCAAACACAGTGACTGAGGTCAGACAACAACACACTGTGCCCCAAGCAAGCAGATCCTATTTAGCACGTTGTACAAACCGCACCTTCAAGTGCTACCCCTGGGCACTCTCAGAACCTATTGAGAGATGCAGGGCCCCCCAGGATAGGGACCCCCCCGTCAGAAGCTGGCCAAGCCCTCTGGGAGGGTGAGGAAAACAAGTCTAAAAATAGACAGGTATTTGATTCTTGTAGGGAGAAAGTTGATCTCCCAAAGAGGTGCTTGACAGACACACCACACACTCACTGTCTCCAAGAAATAGACTGAATCACGATTATGTGCCAGGTGCGTGCCTGTTAAGGGCTGTGCCACCACAGCTGCCAGATTGGCTGTGACAACAACAGGCTTTCTCCTTTGTGAGACAAAGCCACGGCGTAAGCCAGGAAGTCCAGCCCCATCGAGCTACACGTACCTGTGTTTCTACTACAAATATAGAAGTGTCAGCCAGCTGCTATAGACAAGGCCATACAGGGAGAATTGAAAAAAAGGCAACCCCTGCAGAGATATAAATGCTATTTCCCAATAGTGGAGACTGGAGTGACTTTACCATACGCATCCCTTGATCACAACAATATCACTATAGGGGGCAGGGAGGGGAATGCGTGTAGCTGGTCCATTAGAAGAAAATAAAATAACTAAAAAGGAACAATATAATAAACACTGAAATGATCAATGAATCAACGAGTTTTTGATGTTCATGTAACACCTCAATACTTTAAAAAAAACCCTCCTCTAGAGCAGGAGTGGGTGATATTTTGCTGATTGCAGACTAATTTGGTAGCTTTCAGGGCTCAGAACAAAAGGCCACAAATTTCATCATCCAAACACGCTGGAGACGCAAAAGCGGTACCGTAGCATTCCTCTTCGGAAATCAGAACTCAGCAGTTCTTGAAATGGATTCTAGTATTATTCATCACCTCGTTCAGAACCCTTCAAAGGCAGAGAGCAAAAAAAGAAAGGAAAATGGGATTGCATCTGCGCATTAGAAAAGTTGGAGATGAACTGTAGATGACACAGCAGGTTAGAAGCCAAATTCGGACATCTATGCTAACAAATAGTGGGGTTTTTTCCACCTCTTAAATAAAGTCAACACTATTTAAAAAGACTTTTTCCAGCAGGAAATGGTTAGGATTGAAGGATCAATCAAATCCTGACCCATGATACATGTCTAGTCCAATTCCTCAGGCCAAACCACAGGACTGTATAATGCTGTTTACAGACAAATGTTCATTAAAACTATGACAAGAAGTTACCAGTCCAGTTCTACAATTATCTTGGACCAATAGTGCCATGAGTTCCTTTCTTATTCCTCCCTTTCCTTTGAGGGTCTGTCTTCAAGGAACATTTTGTGGTTTGTTAAACCACAGTTTTCTGTGACCCCTTTAACTGTTTCAACTACCACTTACAAACCAAGATATCAAACCAGAATCTTCCTTGAATCAGGACACCTAAAGATGAGAAAAAAGGCAGAGAGCAGGCAGGAGGACTTGTGGGGGCTTAAGGCTTATTTCTCAAGACCAAGATCACCCCATTTCGATTAGATCATTGATTAAATCAGAAATCTGCAATTTCCTTCTAGGGGATGATTTCAGCTTTGGACAATCTCAAGGCTTTGAGGCCAGCAAAGAATTAATATGGATCATCCTGACATTCTTGGCACTTTTAAAACTTGGGACGGTATGTTTCTGTACAAAATAGATATTAAAGTAAGTGCTCTTTAAATCTTAAATAATGCAAAATTGGACATACCATGCTGTCCAAAACCACCATTTTGCCACCACATTTCAACATCATTTCAACAGCATGATCCTGTTGACTTCTAGATTACAATAATGAATCTAGAGATGTTATTTCGGCCAAAGGCTGCCTTCCTCAGCATAAATACAGGTCATTGAGGACCACTTAATGTGCAATATTTTTTTTTCTTTAGAATGGGGAAAGCACAGGGATAATCTCACATGTTAATAAGTACAGACAAGTCCTTTCACACGCAAGAAAAGCTGGATTGCTTTAAGAGTTTCCAAGGGGTGTACAACAAAACAAATGTAAGTCAACTCACAACGCATGGAAAAATTAAACACAGTTCAGCTATGCAGAAATGATATCCATGTAGGAAATTGTCACATGTGGAATAACTCTAGTGCTTCATAGGAAATATAAGACCAAATCAAGGTAATTAGACAAGCACCAATGTTGCATGGCGACTGTAATTATTGCCATCATTTTATCAGCGGTAACTGCTAGACAGGTGAGAGAAGATTGTACCAAAGGGAGGTAATTGTTAATGCATCCTTGACTGTAAACATGTTGCTTCCTAAATAGAACAGAGATGGAAGGTCTGGCTTTTCCAGAACCTAGGCTTGGTAAGAATTCACCTCTATGTGCAAGATTTCTCCCTTAAACTCCCTACAGACCCATCCCAATGTTGCTTCTCAGGCCAACTGAGAGTCTTCAAGAGCAACGAACTTTAGGAAAGGTGGTCTACTGGGTCAATGATCTTTCCCCAAGCTGCTCCCTGATCACACGTGAACATCAATGCTGTCATTATTTTCTCTCAAGTCAAATCGATGTCTATCTAGTGGGCTGTACCCTTGCTTGGCCCAATGGTATTACAAGGGTCTTCCTGCTTCTGTAAGGGCAAGAGAAAGGGACTTGGCCAGCAGCAAGCTTTGTTCTTCAGGGAAAGGGAAAACTACAGAGGAAACAAAATGCTCAAGGTTGATTTACACTGGCATGAAAACAGTATAATCAAAGCTTTCGAGCAGTGACTTTAGGGCATCAGGGATGGGAGTGAAAAACATGCAAGCAAGGAGAGAGCTTGCCAGGAAGCATCTACGAAGACTGACTTGGTTACCCTGGGAAGTTGCTGGCACCACATGACGGCCCACTGCTGCTGCCTGCCCTTAGTCTCACTGCTTGCCAGGACATGCAGCTGCCAGGTAAGTCTAGAGACCCCCTGAGGGAGGGAGGGAGGGAGGGAGTCCACCTGGGGTCATTTTGCCAGTGTCCTCCCTCCTTGAGGAGTAGAGACCTGCTACTTACAGATTTTATGTTTGCCTTTGATGGGAAACTTAATAACCATCTCTTGGGGGTTAGAACAGATGAAGACAAATGGAGAAGCTGACTCCTGGCTCAGCTGGGGATACTAGAGGGGAAAAAAAAAGAGAGAACAAAAACATCACCATCACAAATAGGTTATGAGCACCACAATAAATTAAGGAAAGAGAACTAACTACCGAGGGAAAACTACACAAATCGACAAAAATATGTTTCAAACACTATTTAGTGAGTTAAAATGTAAAGGCAGGGAAGAGCTCCCCTACCCCAATATTTCTTGATATCTGTTCAAAAGGTAGGCTGGGATCAAGTGGAACTAAGCTGCACTTAGACAAATCCAAGCAGCCAGTTCTAAAGACAGTGCTAGAATCAACCTTAGATTTTATACTGCAGAATTGCAGCCTGGGAATAAGGCGAGGGGGTAGGAGAGAGATTTTGCACTCCTTCCCTTCTCTTGAGCTTCTTAAAAATAACAAAAAGCAGACATAATTATCCACAGCCTTTTTATTAAAGAAGAGAAGGTCTCTTTGCAGAGAAACAGATTGAGCTAATCAGGGCAAAGATACCAGCTGCATGATCAATAGTGATTTAAGTTGGCACCTTTTAAGTACCCCAAATGATGTCGCAGAGGAAAGCTGAGGAGACTGTAGTTTATAATCCCTGACAACATGGTATAGAATGGATTTAAACTTCAGGATTTAAAGTTACAGGAAGACAGATTCTGGTTGAGTATTAGAAGAACATTCCAAACATAAGGAATAATTTGACATTAGAATCAACTATCCAGAGGTGGTGGGCTCCCTTTCACTGGATGTATCCAAGCAGAATTGGAACAACCTTCTATGGGGAATACCTTAATTTGGATTTACTTTAATTTGGATTTGTGCAGCGAGCAGAAGATTGGACCTCACAATCTAAATTGCCCTTTCCAACCCTGTAACTCTATGATGATTTTAAAAATTTAATGTTATATACAAACAATCCTAGGAACATTTATAATTTTGTCCCGTAATCATTAGCTCCTCCCATCCCCAAAGACCTGTGATTAAAAAAAATGACAAAGAGGGAAGAAAAAGATGGCTATTCCCCCCCCCCCAATTCAGTCATCTTCTGAATGTTCCTCGCTGGCAGGAACATTTGCTACAAAGCAGGCACAACATTTGGGGGTAGCAGATAACTCCCCCCCCACATGAGGGATTGAGCTCTTTAACGGGTTCCAGAAGGACATCCAAGTTGATGCTTCCTTGGGGGAAAGAGTACTACAAGTGCAGATGCCCCTACCCTGGCCACCATATTGCCAACTTCAGAAGGTCCATGCGCAGGGTGGCTCTGGAGTTGACCATGCTACTTGCACAGATGCATATAGCAGAAGGCACCCTTCAGGCAGCTAGGTCTCAAGCCACTGGGGAACATGAAAGTGTCTTTAACTGTGAAATGTCAGCTGGTGGAACATCACGTGCAGGCTGCTTTCAGAGCTCCAATGGGGAAGCTGCGGAAGGCAGCTGCATGGAAGACGACTTCGTTGCTTTTCATTTCTCACATGGTAAGATTGTGAGATTGCTGGCCTTCTCCACAGCATACAGGTAGTCCTCAACTTACGACTGTTCATTTAACCATGGTCCGAAGTTACGACAGTCTCGGAATGGGTGCTTTACAACCTGTAATGCACTTATGAGAGTCGGAAAAAGTCCCCCCCACACACACAGTTACATGAGCGCATTTGGGCACTTGGCAACCGGCTTGCATTTATGACTGGCTGCAGAATCCTGGAGTCATCTGACTGAATTTTACAACTTTTTTTGCCATTTTCCAGTACAAAATGCCCATGGGGAAGCTGGATTCATGTAACAACCACGGTGATTTGCTTAACAATCCGTGATTCGCTTAACCACTGCCGTAAAAATGGTCGTAAGCTCAGGTCTGGTCACATGGTGACTCAACTTACGAGTGCAACGACTTACAGTCGAAATTCTGGTCCCAGTTGTGGTCATAAGTCGAGGACTACCTGTATGCAGAGAGTTGGCTTGTTGAGTGAGCAGGAAAAGGCATTTGGTTCTTTGGACCATTTCAAAGCAAGTCAGTTAACAAAAATTTCAAAACATAAGAGGGGCTCTGCTAAATCGAGCCAGGGGCCCATTTAACCCAATATTCTGGGTCACTCATGGGACAACCAGGGGTACTCAGGACACCCACAAGAAGGGACTCCTACTCTTTCTCCTCAACAACAGGTATTCAAGGTACATTGCCGGCGCATATCGTGGGAACGTACATGATTAATTCAGATAAGCATTTCAGAGTGACAAAAGAAAAGTAGCATCCACAAAAGTCAAGGAAGGAATCCAAAAAATGGAGCAACTTTCCACAATGGCAAACAAATGTAATTTTGATCACCGAGGCCAGCTAGAAGGACTCAGCATACCAAGATCACCACCCACAAAAGGCATTTCAAATGGCAGAGCTAGATGGATTACCAAAGGAATTCAGTTTAAGACAGAATCCTGTACCTGCTGCCAAACTTTGCAAGGCATGAAGTCTGGATTCCCGTAACCTAGGTTTTCTCAAACCATCTTATTTCCCCAGGGGTAGCCGTGTTAGTCTTTTGTGCATCTTAAAGGCTAACTGATTTAGAACGCCAGAATCTTTGGCAGACCTTCAGATGTATGAAGTCCCAGAGTTAGCACCACAATCAAAATCCTGCCTGTGACTAGGCTGCTGCCTGGGCACAACAAAGCAATGGCATCACCAGGGCAGAATTTCTGTGTCAGATATCTGGAACCCCACTCAGCAGAATCAGTGCAGGTTCCCCCAGCAGCAGCAGGATGCTGACTATGGCTTGAAAGGAGAAAGAAAGACGATTATCACTTTGTGAGCACCTGTCAACTACTTTAGTTGGCAACACTGTGAAGCGGCCCTCTGGAGCCCTTCTGTTGGGCCAGAGATGATCGGAACCATGTGCCAAGAAAACTGCTCAACCAGGGTACCAAAAGGAAGGCTGGGACTACATGAGAAGCCCCAGAAATGGAAGAGCAGGGGACAATTTCTTCTGTGACAACCCTTGCCCCTCTGTGCATTACTCAGAGCTGTAATCTAGGCACCACAGATAAAACGAAGGCAAGGGTTTCCATCTGTGGGAAGAATATCCTATTCTGTTCTTAATTTTCTTAAAGAAAACCAGTGTCATTTAAATTTAGCCCACAGCCAGCTTCTACTCTGTCCACACGCCAGCTTATGAGTCACAACCTTCTGGCTTAATAGCACATCAAGACAGACCACCCTATCCCACCCCGAAACATTGGCAGAAGATGGTTGAAATGCACCCGATATATTTGGTAATCTCTTTCTTTCAAAGCTGAGTAGGTGGGAAGGGCAGAGAAGCCCCCTCTTTCATGCTTCATAAAGCCGTTCAGCTGTCAGGCTAATATTTCAGGTAATTAATTACTTAGTAGGTATTTTCACCTCTGTTCTTGCAGGAAATTGATTACCACTCCAGCAAGAAAATTGCTCTTTCGCTATTTAGCAAAATAAAATATAATAGAGGTTTCCCCCCACTGCTGCTTTAGCAAGTGGATTAAAGTGCTGGTGCCAGAAACAACTAGGTCAATCTTTCCAACCAACAACAAGTCTCTTGAGAAGACGCAGAATTGACCTTGACCGAAGATAGCGAGAGCAACGTCTTCAGCATGCTCAGGGTAGGGAGTGCGCTAGGGTGTTCAGAAGCCACCCTCTCTCAGTGTGAGAAAGTTTCTAGGCCTAGCAAGAACAAGTGAGAAAGGAACTGTGCACGCCGCTGCTAACGGGCATGGGTTAGGTAATCAAAATGGTTTTGTTCTGAAGCAGCAGCAGCACAGCATTCACGGCCTCAACATCTGAGGTTACAAACCGCAGTCTTGCTGGGCTGTTGAATGCAGGCAACCTCTTCCCCGGAGACTGTCGAGAGCTTCTATCTGCTGCTTGCAGATAACAGAAACAGGCCAGCAAGTGGTTTGGCTGCTCTGAAGGGGAGATGCAGAGCCTCCGCCAGGCTACTTCACTTCCCTTTTATCTCACACTTATGTAAACTCCCTCTGCACTCTTCACCACTGCCAGCCTTGCACACAGAGCCAGTCCCCAAGCTGGAGCAGGGGCAAAGAAGGCAGGCCTGGGAGAGACACCCTGGCGAGTCTGACCCTCCCTTGTACTTATCAGTGGAAGGTGGGATCCAGAGTTCCGGCCACATCAAGGGAAGATGTTCTGCAGAGGCAAGATGGGACCGGAACAGTGTTTCTCAACCTTAGCCACTTTAAGATGTGTGGACTTCAGCTCCCAGAATTCCTCAGCCAGCATGGCTGGCTGGGGAATTCTGGAAATTGAAGTCCATACATCTTAAAGAGGCTGAGGTTGAGAAACACTGGACTGGAACAACAGCAGTTGTACTCACTTATAAACAATGGAGTTGACAATGGAAAATGAAAACAAGGAATGAATGAAAACAATGTCAAAAATGAAAGGGATGATTACGAAGTACACTGGCATTAAAAAAAGGCAACAACCCCTTTCCCCACTTTCATCATACCTAAAAGCTAATGCAAAGGCAATAGAATTTAGCCATACAACAAATTTTTGTGGATAAAAAGGCTTTTCACAACAAAAATGTCAAGTGACCTCCTTGGGGAGAAAGTTTTGCCTACTGGGGCCACTAGTGAAAAGGTCTTGCTGCCCTTGGTACTCTCAGTCTGGCTAACTGGAAAGGACTCCAGCGCCAGTGTAAGGCAAGTTCACAGAGATCCCAGGGGTTCTAGGTCATTTAAACAACTTTCCACAGCCTGGCACTCTCCAGATGTGTTAGGGTACAACTCCCACTGACATTGGCCACGTTGGCTGGGCATGATGGGGTGTGCAGTTCTAGACATCCAGCAGGCACCAGGTTAGAATAGGCCTCCTGAGAATTTCAAAGATAATTCCAGCATCTCCACCCATGCTAGTAGGGATCCTTCTCCATCAAGTTTTCTCCCTCCCACAAATGGGAATACACCCTTCTGCTACCACAGGTCCATGAAATAGTATTTGTATTTTCTCTCGGTTAATATTGGAATAAACCAAACAGAATAGCAGGCCTCCAGGTTTCATGAGGACCTGCTTTTTAAAAAAATCACAAAGAACCGAGCAAGCTTTTGAGTCCCTCAAAACAAGAACAAAAGAAAAATGGGAAGTGATGGCCACAGTTTCTGGAAACTAATTATTTAAAATTAAAACACCTGGAAAGCTCCAGGTTAGGGAAGATTAATCTAGCTGGTGGTAATCACTTCCTCTTCCTTTGGATCTTTTCCCATTCAACTAAGCCACTTAAGTTTTAAACCAGCCTACAATAGGGTGGTATGGAAAATGCGTATACAGCAATGGACTAATTAGTTCTTGTTTCACTAAAGTGATTTGAAAACCAGATGTCCTCTGTATAAGCTTTTTTTTTTTTAAGTCCAAGTAATGCACACTTTCTTGAAAAATGAACTGGCAAACAAACTCAGAAAGGAAAAAAAACAGCAATAGCTATTTTATACTGATACAATTCTGCAAATGCATGCATGTAAACGTGGCTGAATGCATGAATGAAAGGGACACCTCTCCTTCTTGATAACAAGCGTTGGCGGCTGAAATGAAGTTCGGGAAGCGGCACGCTCGGTGTTTGTGGAATGGTGATATAATGGCCAAGGTAAGATATGCATAACGTGATCTCCCCAAGGCAACGGAGAAATGCCTTTTAGAAATCTGCAGTGCTTTATCCAACAGATGTAGAGCAGCAGGGAAGCCTGCATGAGTCCAGCAGCTGATCCACAGAATTCAGCTGAAATGGTGGGAGTATAAATAGACACTCACATCATTACAGGCTCCAAGCTTAAGAGTACACTTTGCTTGAGAAGCAGAGTACAGCCAGTTGGCTTGATCTGCCGTCCAATGTCTCTAACGGAAATTGCCTGCTGACTGTCAAGATGTTGAGCAGCTCTGATCTGACATTTTTTTCAGGGATGTGCATTCATCTATTAGCCTCTCATTCAGAAAAGGAAAGAAAGAAGCAGCAGTGTCTCCTGGCTTCTCACCACAAAATGGTTGACAGGTTTTTCACCTGTTCCAGCACTGGAAGATTAATTGGCTTCTAACAGCCTACCTACTTTAAGGAAAGGACAAGTTAGAGCAGTGTTTCTCAACCTTGGTGACTTTAAGAGATGTGGACTTCAACTCCCAGAATTCCCTAGCCAGCAGCATGCTGGCTGGGGAATTCTGGGAGTTGAAGTCCACATCTCTTAAAATCGCCAAGGTTGAGAAACAGTGAGTTAGAGACTAAGAGAAATGTTCTTCTGTGGCAACAAGAAATCCCAAATCAGACTGAAGCCAACATTCTTAGCAATTTCTGGAGGAAGGAAAGGGGGCACATGTGTGGCAAACAGTCTGGTTTTGCAGATTAGGGAATATATGAATTTATGTTCTATCGTGCTTTTCCAAATGGTAGGTGTTAAAAGGATCTCCTTCGGGGAAGGGATTGCTGTAGGAAAGAGCAACAGTGTTGTGCTGTATTTATTTCTACAGGCATCTGATGGCACCAATTCCATCTCACCATCTGGCCATCGAAAGCTTTTCTTTACATCCATCTAAAGATCTGCTTTTGAGAGGTGCTCAAAAGTTATGCCCGGCCCAGCATCACCAAACAGGTGGCCTCTAAAGCGGGAATAGGCAACTACAACACCCAGAAGCCCTTGCCATTAACTATGCTGTCTGGAGCTAACAGAAATTAGCCACATCCCAACCCAACTGGGTAAGACATGAAGGAAGGGGGGAAAGCTCTCACAGCTTGGATGCAATTCACTGCAGATGAGCCGGGCTAGCTGTCACCCTGTTCCTTAGGGAGCCACTAGCTACTGCCCCACTGAGACCCAACACGGGGCAAGCAATGCTGCCGTTGCAGCTGCTGCGTCTATTCACCTGCAAAAACAAACAACCCGTCACTAAGGATGCGCTTCCACAAGCAGCTGAAAACACATGCAGCAAACCCGCATTGCTGCGGAGCACACACAAGCCCGAGTAGGAAGAGTCCCTCATTTCAGAGGTTCATGTAGCACAAAGACTACGTGGTGTGCAAAAAACCCTCCTATCCCTTCCACTCCCCTATGCATTTGGAAATGGAGGCTGGGAGAGAAGGGCTGGAGGGCTGCAACAAACAGGAATTGGGGCCTGGTGTCTTGGACTTTGCCTAACCAGTATAAATGTTGCCCACCCACCCAGATGAATAGAAAGCATCTGCTGGAGGTCTCAGGAGGTGCAAAGGAAGGGGGCATGTGTGCTGCGTGAGAGCTCCCTGCTTTGGAACAGCTTCCCCCCCTCAGGTGAGATGCCCCCGCCCCACCCCAGCCTTCCAGAGAATGCTTAAGATTTGGCTCTTACAGGAACCCTTTGGAGATTAAAGAGCCAGGCTAAGATCTCCCCCATACATGGAGTTACTGTTGTGTTGTGGTTTGACTCTATAATTGTACCGCTGCTGTTGCATTATTATCTCATGTCATCCAGAGCCTAGAGCCTTTGGAGTCAGACCGTTCAGAAATCTTACACATCAACAGACCAACACGGATCCTCCCAAGCGCTCAGACGAAAGTCCCCCACTCAGAGGAAACGGAAACACCAGACTGCGGAGTGGAATAATCGCCAGGTATCCTGGGGTCACCAACGGAAGAGTTTGCTTTCAGAAAGAGGACACTACTGAAGTTTCTATGGCAGTTTTCATCTGTTCGAGCAAGGCCTCCCTCCTGCCTTCCGGAGGGACAGCCACAAATCCCCCAGGTAAGCCGGCCTGGCTGCTTTTGTAAATCAACAGCCAGCCAACCCTGGATGGCGGAACCCTTGTTCAAAAAGAGATTTTCCCTGACTCAGGGCTGAGTTGGTTAAACCAACCCGCATTGCAACAGGGAGAGATCTGAGAGGGGAGTCCAGTTCTACACTGAAACCCGCCTGCAAAGGGTAGCAAATGAGAAAGGACAGGAAAGGTTTTTTTCCCTTCTTTCCTGGTTCCTACTCTAACTCTCAAGCACCCCCCTTGCGGAGAAAGGCTTTCTAGAACATCTTCGGAGTGGGACGAAGGCTGGCTTGTCATTTAATGCAACCCAAACCCTTAAACGAGGCATTAATTTCTCTCGTGCTCCTAGAATGGTGAGCTGCCACCAGCTGCCCAGCCCTGCTCAAAGGGCAGGAAGCTGTTCTGAGGACAGGCTATGAAGCACACGCCCGGCAGGGAAAAGTCCCCAATTTCAACTCCTTAGCGCCCTGAACTCCTCACAGGTTCCAATGGTAACAGCCGGTGGGAAACCCCAGAGGGCCTGCTGTCAGTCAAAGCAAGGTTGTGGGGAAGGGAGAGAAGATGTAACTCTCTGCTCCCCAGAGGGCTAGTGCAGGAGGATGGAGCTAGCAGAGCAATATTTTCGTTTTCCACATTCAGGACCTTTGGGGATGGGGTTGTCTCCAACTGCATTGATTTTATAACTCCAAGAGGACTGGGGAGAAAAAAGGCTGCTTATTTTTAAAGCAAGGGACAAAACGTCTTCCAGCTTCAATTACTGCAACCCCCGCCCCACAA
Source organism: Candoia aspera (assembly GCF_035149785.1). Classification (NCBI taxonomy): domain Eukaryota; kingdom Metazoa; phylum Chordata; class Lepidosauria; order Squamata; family Candoiidae; genus Candoia; species Candoia aspera. The sequence goes on along the minus strand of NC_086165.1, from coordinate 7,324,787 downwards.
AAGGGGAAACCCCAGAAACAAGTTGCCTGTTTTGCTCACTCACCTGTTCCCTAAATTGCTCTTGCGACAGGCAGTCAATCAAGTCCACGCAGCCGAGGAGGCAGCCGGAGGGATAATCCTTGGGAAATTCCAAATCTGCAGCAAGCGGGAGAGAAAATCGTCAGGCAAGCTCACGCATGTGCCTCGAGTCTCTGCCATTCTCCACATGGCCCTGATTAGCCTTCGCCAGCCCTCGCGCGCAGTCCCTCCACGGTACTTTCAGCCGCTAATTCAATGGTTTGGATGAAGCAAACGCCTTCTCAGGGGGCGCTGCCTGATCATATACATGTGCAGGGAAAGGGCTTCATTGCCACGTCACAGGAAGCCATTCCCCATCAGGACCTCAAGCTCCGAGAGCTTCCAAATTTCTACTGCTACCCTTCCAGCCAAGATGTATCTCCCCCAGGTTATGGTGACCCTTCAAAGGTCAACGTTCCACACAGTCGTCTAAGGACCTTGCTCTGGGCCAAGAAACGCCTTCTCAGTGGAACCCATTTTATGCAGTTGGACTGCCAGATGCACGTGGTAAGATTTCTGTCTTGAGAAACACACAGTATGTGCTTGGGGGGGAGCTGAGAAGTAAAAAAAAAGTGAGGTGAAATGACCAACAGGATAGAAAATGGGGCTCTGGAAAAACTGCCGGTCAGGCTATATAAATTCAGAAAGGAACCCTATCTGGAGTCATGCAATGAACTAAGCCAGAAGGTATCTGTTGAGTTTCACCCTGCTGTGGTGGTTTGTGGTTTCACACCTTGCATAACACCAGTAAGTTTATGTCAGTTAATATTCATAGTGAAATAATCCTTGGCTTCATGTAATATAAATAACTGTCACACATTCATACATCCACATATGTCTGCTCTTTCTCCCTTCCTATACCTTTTTCTCAAAATCTCCTTTCCCTTTGGAGCAAGTTCTTGATAGCTACAGCCCTATTTAACCAAGCTAAGTAAGCATCACTGAAGTAATCACATATTCTAACCCTGCCTAACCTTGAAATCATTTTCTTCCCATTGCCCTGTTGTCTTTAGTGAGGTAATGCTCTGACTAAGTTCCTTGGAACTGAGAATTACTGTCCTGACTTAAGCAAAAAACCACGCTGAGACAAGGAATTAGTCTCTAGTGTTTATTATCAGCTCTAGTAGGTAGAAAATCCTGCCAAACTGAAGGAGCGTGGGAAACCCAGACAGATAAACCCCCAAACTCAAGGCAGGTCTGCTCTGAGTTTCTTTGAAGGACAGTTCAAAGCCTCTAAACTACACATTTGTTTTCCCCCCTGGATAGGGGCCCCCTCCTGCTCACCATCCATGCTCATGACAATTATGGTCTCATATTTTACAAAATCCTACTGCATCACACTATATAAATAATCAGAATGTTACGAATGTGATATGTGCTCTTACAAGTAGGAGTGTACTATGCCACATCATCTGCCTACTGAGGAATGTATATGAGGACCAGGAAAAAACAGTTAGAATGAAATTAAATAGTTTGAAATCAGGAGAAGAGTACTGTATATTTTATTTACAAGCTGAAATATCATAAGAGATGCTGGACTAGAAAGAAGGAATAGAAACGAAAATTAAAATTGCTGGGAGAAACTTTGACCATCTCTGATAATGTGACAATAGTACTTTGATGGCTGGAAGTGAGGAAGATACATCATCATCATCATCATCATCATCATCATCGTAATTTATTAAACTTGTATGCTGCCTGACTCTCAACAACTCTGAGCAGCTCACAACAATCAGACAAAGAAATTACAATAAATAAAAAATAAAAGGTAAAGATTTGGCAAGCGTGATGAAGCCTAGGTTTTTATGGCTCTTCTAAACAAGAATCTTTTGCTGAAAGTAAAAGAAAAGAGTCCAAAAGTCAGTCTGTTGCTCAGTAATAATAATTTAAAAAAACAAGACTATGTCAATAGGCAATGCCAAACCCAAACAACAGGCAGAGAGGAAGCTGAAGTAGTAACAGGCTTTACATTCCTGGGTTCAAAAGTCCATACAGATGGTGACCGCAGCCATGAAATAAAAAGATGTTTGCTACACACCAAGTCTCTGTTGATTTAGAGCAGTGCTTCTCAACCTTGGCCATTTTAAGAAATGTGGACTTCAATTCCCAGAATTCCCCAGCCAGCATGCTGGCTGGGGAATTCTGGGAGTTGAAGTCCACATTTCTTAAAATGGCCAAGGCTGAGAAACACTGATCTGCAGTTTTTGAAGAAGACTCTGATGCTTGGAAAAATGGAAGGTGGTCACAATGGTTCCAACCATTTTGAGCACCTCTCCTTCCAGAGCATCTCACCATACAAACTATGAACACACAGCTTTTCATTTCCCTTCTGGCCTCTAGAGAGAAGAACCCCAACAAGGCTAAAGGACAAAGCTCACCTTCCTGTAGTAACATTCGGTACGTGGCCTCCAGGTCAGAGATTTCCTGGAGGGTAGGCCTTTTTGCTGTGGCCGCTATCCATAGCCGGCCTCTGTGTGATGTGTACCAAATTCGGCCTTCCACCCTGCGGAAGGAAGGGGAAGGATCAGAAACAGAGCCAGCCTCCCAAAGGGTTTCTTTACCTGTCACTCAAAGAACATTTTCATTACCTTTTGGAAACCACTACCTGAAACTCTGGGGCAATCTCTGAGCCAACAGTCTCCACAACAAGGAAGTGGCTATGACAAAAGGACAGAGGTCCCTTAAAAAGCTTCACAACCCAGGAGACTGGCAGAGGAACTAAGATCTCCCAAGCAGGCAGGGAAGGTTTACATCTTCCTTTTTTTTCAACAGAAACAAATGTTTCTCCCCACAGACTAACCAAAGAACACTAGAAACAAACATTTTTTTTTAAAGGTGCTTTGAAAAATTCTTTCCCCGCTTAGAGCTCTGTCGTTCTAGCCTCATGAGACAGCCAAGGAAAGAAAGGTCTAGCAGACAATACATGCATGGGTGTAACTAAACCCAACGTCCAGGGCTTAATTTGTAGAACGGATAAAAGTCAAAGCCCAGCTGTACTTAGAAATGCCTGCTCTTTCCACTATTACAAAACTGATAGGATGGTTGGGCTTTTCACTTCAAATGACTGACCTCTAAAATAAGAGGGTTGTCTTAAAATCCCTGGGAATCTGGGCTAAGCAGGTGAGGGAGGGATTGTCTCACATTCATGGTCATTGTCTTTTGGGGCAAGGAGCAAGCGAAGAGTCACAATAGCAGCATAGCATGTTCTGTACCTGCTATACTGGCATTCAGCCCTCTTCTCTAAGGAGCTTAGAACACTAAATACAGCCAAACCATTTTTATCATTTTGTAACTGTGAAAGACTCCAGGAAGGAGGCACCCAACACAACACGTTTCATTTCACAGCAAACCAGCCATTTGAAACACAGCACCTCTGGCCTCTGGGTCCAGTAATATCTCACCCAACGTACCAAACTGGATTTTAATTCACACAGTCCTTGTGGTTGCAATGGTGGCAAATGACTGCATCCTCAATCAGCTGATTGCCAGTCAGATGCTTTTTACATTCAGCCTTCCAAACTTGGTGCCCCCCCCAATGGGTTGGATTGCTACACTTCTTACAGGTAGTCCTTGCTTAATGACCATTTGTTTAACAATGATTCGGAGATACGACAGGGCTAAAAAGTTACTTGCAACCTGTCCTCAAAGTTACAACCGTTGCACCATCCCTGCAGTCACCTGGTTGTGATTTGGGCACTTGGCAACCAGCTCACATTTATGACCATTTGCAGGATCCCACGATCACATGATTGCAATTTGTGACCTTCCCAGCCAGCTTCCAATCCTAAAACTCAATTGGAAACAATTGATTCACTTTACAACCATTGCAACTTGCTTTACAATCACAGTGACTTACTTTATGACCACCACAAAAATAATTACAAAATCGGGTCTGGTCATGTGGTGCCTCGCTTAATGACCACATCACTTAGCGACCAAAATTCCAGTTCCTATTGTGGCTGTTAAGCAAGTGCTACCTGTGCCCCTATATAAAATTGATGGGAATTATAACCCAACACATCTAGAAAGCATCAAGTTGGGGAAAAGCAGCATTAAAATGTAGCAACTGTGTTCAACACACACACACACACACATCTTTTTTCCTTCAGGGAGGGAGGGGAGAAAACAGCACCACCTGGTGTATGGATCAGAATGGTTAAAATATTTAGGCTAGCATAGTTGTAAACATGGGTTAAAATTAAACATTGGAAGTTGATTGTTTCAAAAAAAAAAAATAGAATGAATGGCATAATTAAAACCGGGCTGTGCAGAAGGGTCACCTCCTGTTTAGGATTTCAGCCACTTAACTTTACTTTCCATAGTTTTCCATCCCACCTTTACGTACAATCTACGTTCGTCCTGTGATAAGACAAATGTTGATGAGTTTGCTTCTGCTCAGTGTTGTACTAACTGAGCCATGGCCACTTATAAACCTTGGTTGATGGCTTACCACTGAGTGTGAAACCCATTACTGTGGCTTACTTAACAAAAGCAGTTAAAACAAATGAAGGCTTGAAGTAATGTATGAACTCAGTTGCAGGGCCACAAAATGTATGCACTTCTTTTTGGGGATGTTTTAGGAAATTCCCCCCTCCCTTCAGAGACTTTATGCACCCCTCAATGTTTTGTACTTCTTTAAAGTTCAGGGTGGTAATTAAGTGAAGACCACTGTATACTGTTATTACACTTAATTTGTCCAACACTTTTTTCCAAAATGCTCATGGCACTCTGCCCTCTCATCCCCCCCACAACAAACTTTTCAGCATCTCTCTCCACTTTAGCAATAATGCAGCACAAGGCATTTTGGGACTCATCACTAGTTCCTACCTGAAATTTGATTCTAACCTTCTTCTAAGTGTGAAGTAAGATGATATAATTTTGAGGGAAGAGTGTGCTATATTTTGTGGAAAATGACCAAGAGGTTAAAAAAGGTATAATCAATTCCTGAACATCCTTAGAAAATATAAAATTGCCAGTGGCTATCGAAAACATGCTCCTGTGATGCGATTTTTCCAACCTTTAGCTGTGAAAAAAACTTTGTTCAAAATTAACCCCCCATAGAATATTTTTTACAACTTAGAGCAATCCCCAGAGCTTACAAGCCACAGAGGGAAGAAGGGAAGCACATGAATTTCACAAACATGAAGAGACAGCTAGAGCTCATTAAATCGTACAGGCAGCTCCAATTACAGAAACGCCAATATGTTTTCTCTAAAGCTTTCTCTAAAATGGCAGTGCCACTTTCTAAGCCATGACATAGCTGACCGGATTTCCAAGAGTGGATGGGCAAACCTAGCATCACACAAGTAGCCCATTTTCAGCAAAAAACAGCAAGGGAAAACGTGTAGGATTTAGCTTGAAACAGTAATGGAACTTATGGAATAATGGAACACAATAGGGCTACGGAGATGCACCCGTCACCTCACTACAGCCTCCCAATTTCCCCAAAGAAAGCACATCTGAGTGGGTTCACATGTGATGCCATAAAGTGATTTTTTTGGCTTATGCTTAGTGTGTTATATGACACTGGTAATCACAGTTGCTAAACCCCATTTATGGCCTAATGATGTACGAATCCTGTCCCAGAAGCTTATTCAAACAAATCTTGGCTAACTATGATTTAGTATAGCAAACTATGATTTAGTATAATGTGGGAACCTAGTCTCAAAGTGCTCCTGGTGACAGATCTCTGTTTACCTCTTGATTCCTTTGACCAGCAAGGAGGCCCAAGGCTGATGCAGGCTCAGACACCAGCCGTCATCTGAAATCTCCTGTATCTCTCGGTCCTGAATCCGTAGGCGACTTCTTTCCAAATCTGCGGGGTTCCCACTCTCTGCAGGAAAGTCCATTTTCCGGTGTGAGAGCAAACCAGCCTGGTCCACCCACTTCAATATAATTTAACAGAGAACAAAAAATAAGACATTGCAGAAAGGTAACATTTTATACTGAAACCAGTATAATGTAAAATGAAAAAAATAGGAACAGAAAGCGCAAGCTTTTTGACTTGTGCTTAAATGCCACTGGTGTTCACTACTGTCACTGAATTCAGCAGAAGGAACAAAAAGTTACTGTGGGGGGCTTAAAAGTACCTAATTAGCCATGAAAACAAGAGGCTGGTTGCCAAGACAACAATCTTAAAACAGCCCACCTAAGTTTGTGTTCTCTGCCTGGACTACAGTGGGAAAAAGACATAGAAACACTATCCTAAGATGCAACCTGCAGACCCAAGGAGAACATCAAAGGCTTAAATGTCTCTTCTGATTGGTTTCACACCCAAAATGGTTTGCTTGGTTTTAGCTAAGCACAATGGGCAAACCCTGCCATTTGTGGCTCGGTGTGATACGTGAACCCAGACACCGAGGTTTATTCAACCAGCTATAGCTTAGTGTCATTTGTGAGCCCTGCCCACAGGTTGGTGATGCCCAAACAGATGGGTCAGGAAAAAAGTTTTATGGACAAAAAAAAAAAAAAAATCCTAACCCCAGGATGATGATCTCCAAAACCTATTCCTGAAAATACAGTTATTAGGTTGTTTGGTGGTGGTGGTGGTGGTGGTGGTGGTGGTGGGGATTCAGAGGTGGGGAGAGAAAGAAAGAACACTGACCACAGGAGCTGGCTGGAGAATGTGAGGATTCACCAAGACTCCCAATTCTTCAAGTTTCCTGTCTGGATTTTGCTTTGCCTTGATCAAAGTGCCGCTGTTGATAGCTTCGACTGTTTCATCCAACCTGCAAGGACAACCAAGCAGTTTGCCTTGACTCCCATGATATTCTCTTCACTCTTTTTATCTAGTGCTACAGCTGAAAATACCCTTCTCGTGCAAACACGGACCTGTGTTCTTAATGAGTTGCAAATGCTGAGAATACCTCGATTCAATAATTTAATAGCATCCTCAATTATCTTGGTTAGCAAGTTCTTAACTCTCTTAAGACTCTGAGTCTGCCTTTCCACTCCCCTCAGGAGCTTTCATGGAAGCTTACTATCCTGCCAGACCAGAATGAATTAATAAGAGAGACAAATCCATCATGGCAGCTGATCTTTTCCTATTACAAATGCAGGACTGTGGTCTTTGCTGTCTGCATAGTTCACTGTGAGGTTGCAGAACAAAAAAGAGATGTAAGCATGCTGTAAAGCAGGCTTCCCCCCGCTGCTGAAATACCAATCTCTGCTGGCCCAGACCAGCAGGGAGAGATGTGGAAAACGATAGTTTAGCACTATTTGGAAGGCCTCAAGTCCTTCCTTTCAGCACAAGTTCTTCAGAAAGTCATTCACAGAAGACCCATTCATGGATGCTTAAACAGGATCCGTGAATGAATGAATGCATGCATGTATGAATGAAGTGGGGGAGGAACAGGGAAAATCTAGGCCCCTCCCAACACATCCATTCCCACCCAAAGAGCACCTGCCATTTCCAGAAGAGCTTGCCTATCGCTACGGTGACCTTGAGTCAACCACCCTCCCCCACTGCGCCAGGATCCTCACTTGCTGTGATATTCCGCCAGGCTGTCGTGTTCCTCCAGGAACTGCCGACCAGCAAAGTCGATGGTGATCTTCCTGGACAGCCGCGAGGCGTGCCGCAGCTCACGCAGCTCCTTCGCTCTCTTCTCCAGCATCTGCCTCTCCTGCTTTGACAGCCACTGGTTGGAGTCCGTCGCAAAGTAATCTGACTCATCGTCAATGACTTGAGTTCGTCGCACACTGGCAAACCGAATGGAAGATGGGCAGCACCATTACCCCCAGGAACACTGTGTCACCGTCTGGGAAGCCGTCTTATATCAAATTAAGCTACTGGTCCACTTAGGCCTCTACAGTATCATATATTCTCAGCGGCAGCATCTCCCCCGGGCTGTTTCCCATCGCTTGTTACTCAACCCCTTTAACTGAGATGAAAATTAGGATCTTCAGGATGTGAAATAGGTGTTCTTCTAATAGACCATGGGTACTTCAAGCACAGATTTGATCCATGGGGGCCCTCTAATTTTTCACTGGAGCCCTCCATGAGGAACGTGGCCAATCCAAAGCAAAGGACTTTTATTGAGCAAGTAGGGATATTTACTGAATATTTCTATCTTGGGCAGTGAAGCAGAACCAATGGCTATCCCCTTTCACAGTCCAAATTAAAATTAATCAAAGCACAGTAGATTTTACCCATAACTGACCACACAGCAGGGCCGGGGCTGACAGCAAGAAATTTTTTCTCTTCCTCAATTCAGGCGCCCAAGCACTTCTAACAAACAACATCACCCGGTTGGTGTTCTCTGCCAAAAGGCAAGTGCAGCCAGCACAGATTCTCACTGTTAATGATTCGCCCAGCGGGCGTCTTCCCTCCTCAGGAAAGCTCCTCCAGCTTTTCCATCAAAGAAAACGGCTGAGTTAAAAGCAAAGCTTCTCTGCTTGTGGGGCTGGCTTTAAAAAGAAAGCGCAAGAGCAAGGCTCAGTGGCCAAGGATGGAAACTGCAGGTGTGAGCGCAGCACGAGTTCACCTCCAGCACCTTTTCGATCAAGGCTAGACACCTTGGCGCCCACCAGGTGCCTCAACTATGCAGGCCAGGAAACTACAGAGGCAAAGTCCAATCCATTCTGGGAGCACTCAGCTGGGGAATTTATTTATTTATTATTTAATTGATTGATTAAAATGATGGTCTACTCATCCTTTTCTACCTCGTTCTTCCACGTACCTCATTTTGTCATACTCTAGCAGTTTGTCTTTATGCTTCACAGCCATCTCCAGACCTGATTGAAGTCGAGCTTCCCGATGTTGGGGTAAATCTTTGTCATTTGTGTCCATCTTCCCAGAATTTTCAGCACCTGAGAGACCCCCCATACACAAAAAAAGCTCACTTCGGTACAAAGGGGGAAGTCAGAAATTAAATATTTACCTGTGCTTTTTTTCCCTTAACATTTTTAACAATAATATAGTGGAGATTCTGGCATTACATTCAAAAATGTATCTATTCATAGATAATATTTTTGGAAAATGTACCTTTGTTTTAAATAAAAGGATTATGACTAAATTAATAATAATAATAATAATAAAGATAATAATAATAGCATAGAGTACTGTTGATGTACTTCTTAAAAGGTAGAAATTAGTATATACCTCTGTCAATCTATCCATCCATCCATCCTTGTATATCTGTATATGCTGTATCATTGTTAAATAAAGTTTAAAAAAAAAGCTCACTTCAAGTCTTGAGAACATGGCACCATAAATAAAATGCCCAACTCAACCAAGATTACCTCACATTGGCTGAGCTGAAAACATTAGTAGATCGGATACTTGTAAGAATTGTCAAAAAAATATTACTCCTATTGAATCAGAAAGTTTAGCATCCTTCAAATGTTTCAAGGGAATTGAATAATTCTGCCCCTCCCCGTAACAAGCTTTTACATTACATTACATACAGGTCTTCCTTGTTTAACGACCACTTGTCCAGCAACCGTTCAAACTTACGACAGCTCTGAGCAAGGGGGACTTAGGACCAGTCCCTGAAGTTCCAGCCATCAGAGTCCCTGTGGTCACATGATCACGATCCAGGTGCTCGGCAACCAGCCTGGATTTCCAACCACTGCAGTATCCCCACATGAGCACGATTTGCATCCTTCCCTGGCAGCTTCCCGCAAGCAAAGTCAATGGGGAAGCTGGCAGGAAGTCAGAAGTTGTGAACACGTGAGTTCCTCACTTAACGACCCATGCGCTCCTCGCTTAACAACAGCTACTGGGGACTGCCGGGACTGCTGTTGCTAAGCGGCACGGTCATGTGACATCACGCTTTATGACCGCATTGCTCAGTGAAATTCCAGTCCCAATTACCGTTGTTAAGTGAGGACTACCTGTACAAATAGCCCTTGATAAAATACCCACCACCTAGAAGTTTCTTTAGCAGCTTCTGGCTTTTATTAGAATCCCGCTGCAAGACATCCTGTTCTTCTCTGGTGCACACCTACAAGAGAAGAGGCATCAGACTGAACTTAAGATCTTCCGAGCACTGGGTGTAACGCTTAGGAAGCACCTTTTCTTCTTGCTGGACGTGCATCATTTGTTCACTGTGAAGATTCCTCTCTGAACTGTAACTTCATCCGCATTTTTAATCAAAATGTGTTCAAAGCAAATTAAAAACAACGAAGTGCCAAGGTGAGAATTCAGTACCCTGCTGCCCTTTGGTTTTGTTCTAGATCTAGAAGTTTTCCTGCCTGTTTTGTAACTCGGTAGTATCTAGCCTCGCTAGTTAAGAATACGTTTCTCTGTTTTCATGAGTGCATATGGCTGGCGGCTTACAGTGGGATTTTGTGTTATGACAGGCATTCCTTTCTTCTCAGGGTTCAACAGGTATTTAAAATATCAATTACGTCTTTAAAGAGGTTTTTCCTTAAACAACTTCCTCGTCCTCCCCTATCTACTTGCTGTTTTTATACTGTTGCAATCAATACACTAGCTTGTCACCTTTCCCAAGGCAAAGTTAATATTTATTTTTTAAAAAACAGAACAATGTACTTATAAATCTCTTTGTCTAATTCAGTGTTTCTCAACCTTGCCAATTTTAAGATGTGTGGACTTCAGCTCCCAGAATTCCCCAGCCAGCCAGCTGGCTGGGGAATTCTGGGAGCTGAAGCCCACACATCTTAAAGTGGCTAAGGTTGAGAAACACTGTTCCGGTCCCATCTTGCTTCTGCAGAACATCTTCCCTTGATGTGGCCAGGAACTCTGGATCCCACCTTCCACTGATAAGTATGAGGGAGGGTCAGACTCGCCAGGGTGTCTCTCCCAGGCCTGCCTTCTTTGCCCCTGCTCCAGCTTGGGGACTGGCTGTGTGTGCAAGGCTGGCAGTGGTGAACAGTGCAGAGGGAGGTGCTGGCTGGGGAATTTCTTAAGGTATTTATTTCCCAGGCTTAAAAGTAAAATGCTGAGACTGTTGTCAGTACATCTTCAGGCATCCTAGGAAGATCTCCAGGCATCCCTAAAACATGAAAAGCAACTTTTTAGTAGTTCAGAAAAGTTTAAAGCAGGAGCTGCTGCTCTTCAAATGGGGTATAAGCTTCCTTCTTTTCTTTCAGAATTCACAAAGCATTGAATAAATACTTTTGTTTCCTCATCCCCGTGCACGACCTGTTTTGGTAGGGCTACCAGATCTGGGCTGCAAAAAATTGGACAACCACGGAAAGCAGCAGAGTGATACTTTTCTGTCTCTATCTGCTGCCATCTAGCAGCTATCTGGTTTTTTAAAACTTTTCTGTCCCCATAAAAGTTGCTTTCCATGTTTTAAGGATGCCTGGCGATCTTTCTAGGATGCCTGAAGATGCTAAGGAACCCTCTCCAAGAGAGCAGATCCAGAGACAAACTTTTGCTGTGCCTGAAAAAGCTGTGGGAAGTGTAGAGAAGGAATGCTTGTATCTTGCAGCCAGCGTTTAGATTCCAAGTCCCAAAGAGAGAAAGAAAACAAAAACATACAGAAAATTTTAGCATACCAGAGTTCCACAGAATAAGCAAGGCCCAGACCCTTCTTGTTCGCAGACAATGCGCCCACACGTCAAACAGTTGTTGATGAGCTTGTGCTTTTGGGCCAGGCATTCACAGGAATGGCGCCCTGGAAGCATGACAGCCAGCTTGTCCTGACCTTCTTTTGTGTACAAATTCATGTATTTGGCCTTCTTCTTGGAGGAAGAGGAGCTGCTACCTCTCGGGACCTCCTGGACCTGTTATGAAGGTGGAGAAAGAAAGATAAAATGAGGAGAGGAAAACACACCAGAGCAGTGTTTCTCAACCTTGGCAACTTCAAGATGTGTGGACTTCAACTCCCAGAATTCTGGAAGTTGAAGTTTCCTATCTTAAAGTTGCCAAGGTTGAGAAACACAACACCAGAAAGTAGATATATTACCACATACTACCACAAACACACAAGGTTGAGAAAGTAGGTATACTACCACATACTACCACAGTACCTACATATAGTATAGATATACTACCACAGTACATATATAGCAGGAACATCTGGAATTGAAATTGGTTACCCATTTTCTCAGTTACAGAAAGGTACTGTCCTAACTTAAGCAAAATACTACGCTGAGACAAGGAATTAGTCTCTAGTTTATTAACTGCTCTAGTAGACAAAAATCCTGCCAAACTGAAGGAGTGTGGGAAACCCAGACAGATAAACCCCAGAACTCAAGGTGGGTCTGCTCTGAGTTTCTTTGAAGGACAGTTCAAGGCCTCTAAACTATGCAGGCGTTTTCCCCCCTGGATAGGGGCCCCCTCCTGCTCACCATCCGTACTCATGACAGGTACACAGAGATAGCCTAAGTGTGTGTTAAAATAATATCTCCCATCGTTTTGTTTGCTGTAAGGTCTAATAGTATTCCACTCCCCCACCCCAAAAAAAGAGAGCCTGTTTGGTCTAGTGGTTAAGGTGCTGGGCTAGAAACCAGGAGTCTGTGAGTTCTAGTCCTGCCTTAGGCATGAAAGCCGGCTGGGTGACCTTGGGCCAGTCACACTCTCTCAGCCCAACTCGGTGCAATGCAGACTAGCCTCCGCGTGGTGCAATGTGACTTGTCATGGCTAAATAGTCTACACATCTGGCTGCTGGGCCTCACAAGGATTTCCCAGCAAGGACAGCAGCATGAACACTAAACTGCTATGCCATATGATTAAAATAATAATAGTAGTAGTAGTAAAAACAAAAAGAAACCTGTGAATTTGGTTCTGTTACATCCCGAAGAAAACCCTTAGAATACAAAAGTGGGTACCCACCAATATAACATCACCTGAGAATTGCCCGTTTTGAAACAGTAGCCCATTCATCCTTTCCCTGGAGTTATTCATGGGAAAAAACCCTAGATTTTTTTGACAAAAATTCCAGTATGGTATTAAATTATCTGCTGCTAAGATCATGGCCCCAAACAGTCTCTCCTACAATGTCCCTCTCCAGACAGACTGAGACTCTAATTCTCAGAATTCCCAGCCAGTACGGCACCACAACAAGATAATGGGTAAACAATAATTATTCTGTATTTACTAAAAATAATTTTAATTGTTCTTTCATTCAGGGTCCTGTGATGTCTCGATAAGGTGGGGTCTTGTTATTCACCATGACATGCAATGGAACCTTTAAAAGCACTAAACAAAACAATTATAATCAACAATCCTCTTTGTTAATTCTGAAAGATTAGTTTTATCCTTCTATTAAAAAAAAAGTACTCCAAAATGAATGTGTTTTAATAACAGTGGATACCGAATGCACCTACCTTGGCTAAATCAAGTGGTGTTTTTACTTTTTCTACAGGCTGGCTGGCTTCAACATAAATAGGTGCTTCCTGTTTATTTCTCCCCTTATGCCTTCCTCTCTTTGTCTGGTCTCCTGGCCGAGGAGTATCCAAAGTATCTACAGAACAGGAAGAACTTAGCAGAAGCTGCTATTGGTACAGATTTTTTCCTCCCCCCTCTGCAAATATCTAAACCAGGGTTGCCCAAAGTGGTCAATATCAAACCCCAAGGGTCAATGCGACTATCCAAAGGGTTGATAAATGTCTGGGGGTCAAAAAAGGGTCAGTAAATGTTGGGGGTCAATAGGTGGTTGGTAAATGATGGAAGGTCAATTGGGGTCAATTAATATTTTGAGGTCTCTGTAGAGCTCCACACCAAAGTCCCTAGTCTTGAAGGTTTGGTGGCTAGTCGTGAGACAGTGTTACCCACGGTCAGCCGCCGGTGAGAACAGCCTTGAGTTGTCTCTATTATTATTATTACTATTCACAGTAGTAGCACTATTAGTTAAAGTACTATTTATTAAATTATTTTCATATAATAAATGTTTGGGGGGTCGATGAACAATCTGAAACTTCACGAAGGGCTCAATGAGCTAAAGAATTTGGGGACCGCTGGTCTAAATAAACAAAGAGCATGACACAAGACTATTGTACAGATCTTTTGCTACCCTCCATAAATCACTGGCCAATGTACAACTATGTCACATCACTGCATATTCCTAGATATTAAAGGAAGATGAAAGCAACATAGACATACCTGTTTTTTCGGTCTCATAATTAGTTCAGCCTAGGAAACACTGACCAAATTACTGCACCCTTAGAAAGAAGCGCTTTTTCATGTAACTTGCTGCTTTCTTTGGTTAGGCCAGGGGCAGGTCTTCTGGATGCTGATGAACTATAGCTACCATACAACTGCAACCCAACTAAACTTAATTTAAGGAATGTTGATTGCTGTAATTCAGCAAGCTCTGGAGGGGCATATTTTAGTTACCCTGCATTTAGGCAGAGCTATCAGACCAGGTCTACAAGGATTCAGATCCCCCCACCCCCCCGTAGATGGTAGCAAAGGGCTAAAAATTTCTATTGGTTGGGGCTAATCTAACAATGATTTGCTAATGTCCTCTTTATTCAATTATTTCTAATGTCCTCTTTATTCTTGAACAGCTTTTCATCTCATTTATTTTCTGCTTCCACTTACCATCCTTTTTCTGATATAGTGGCAAAGGATCAGAAGTTGTAGAACAGGACTGTTTCCACCTGGCTATGAGCTCATCTACAAAGTACTTCCTCTTGCCATCTTTCCCTTGGATTAAGTCAGTGACATACTCTCGAATCTCTTCCTCATCATCAATAGACAAAATATATCTAAAAAGATACAGAAGAGTATGTATACATGCTTATTAAAATGCAAAGATTAAGTTCCATGATGCTTGGCTTCCCCATATTTGAAGGGGCTGGACGGATCAAAAGGACAACTCTGGATATTAAGCCTTTTGGCGAAGAGAATCCAAATTAAACTGGGTTTCTACCAATGGCTTGATTTGCATATACTGTATGAGCAGGTTAGGCTTTCCACTAAAACAAACATTAGTAATTGTACTGCTTCTAGGAAAAGTTATTAACTGTGGGATGGGCAAGAGAGAGCCATAAAAATGGCTGGCAACTAAAAATGCCAATATTGTTTAATTGGTATTAAACCCTTCTCTTAACAGGGCTCTTAAACCTTGAATAGGTAAAGGTAAAGGTTTCCCTTGACATTAAGTCCAGTCGGTCCGACTCTAGGGGGCGGTGCTCATCTCCGTTTCAAGCCGAAGAGCCGGCGTTTGTCCGCAGACCCTTCCGTGGTTTCAGCACACCAAAGGAGACCAGGTATGTAAGGCAGCAAGAGCAGGTCACATTCACATTGCACATTAAACCATACATTGTGGTTTACCATTATAATAGTAATCATTATATTTACTCGTAATACTTGGATTCACACAACATCCTGAGCTGCAAACAAGTCACAATAGAATTTAATGGGTTGCATGAATGCAGTGGTCATGCTCTCACGGGCCCCAGCATCAGTTGCCCAATGCTGTCACCTCCCTGGGCTCAAGGCCTAGACCGGCTTCTTCCAAACGCCGCACCTGTTGAATTTCTGCCTGTTATCCAAGGGACAAAGCGATACCCTCGGTACAGCAATTGGCGCTCTTGGTCTGCCGGGGCCAAAGGAAGCCAAACGGAAAGGGGGAAGGCCAAGGGGCCACCCATTCGGGCCCTATCCCGAGGCAAGCAGGCAGCCCGTTACAAGGTTACATTGCGGGAGAGCGCCAGCTCTGCCCCGCTTCCCTTTTGCCCCCAACCTCCCAGCTCACTGGATAATCTCCTCGCTGACATCCAACCCAAAGCTGCCGCGCAGCTGCCCAATGCACCACGATACGAACGCCGTCGCCATCTCCGCTTCTGCCAGCGAAGCCTTCGTGACGGGGGAAGGAGAAAGTGCTGCACACCCACGAAAAGCCGGCCGGGCTTCGGTGCAACGCGCAAAGGCGCCGGCTAGACAACGACGGCTGCGCATCTCTAGTTCCGTTCCTCATCCTGCCAACCACCGTCTCCCTTATGGTTAGAATAGTGTTTCTCAATCTTGGCAACGTTAAGCCATGTGGACTTCAACTCCCAGAATTCCCCAGCCAGCATGAAGTCCACATAGCTTAACGTTGCCAAGGCTGAGAAATACTACTTATAAGAGCAGGATGTGGCAGAGTAAGCTTGCTGGGGAGACTCAGGTTCTATCTGATTCCTGCTTGGTCATGAAGACAGAGAGACACCCATGCAACTTGATCAACTTCGTTGGGAGTGTAAACAGGAGAGTTGTGTTGTGTTCAGGGGATGGACTGAACCTTCACCATTTTAGTCTAGGCAGTGACTGAGCTGGCACAATGTGCCACCAAGTCATTTTCAACTCCTAGTGACTACATAGATAGGTTTACAACATGCAAACTCAGGTTAACTGAACCATGATTGACTGCATTCCTGGCCTAGGAGCACCACTTGCTGATCCAGACACTATACTGGCTGGCTGTGCACAATGCATTGGCTAATCCTATGTTTGCCTAAACTTCATGCTGGCCCCCAAAACTGGGTTGAGTACTCATAGTTTGGCCTGTAAATAAAAGTCTCTGCATGCGTAAAATGGTAGAAGAGAGGCTGTACCTTGCTCGTGACTTTGGCCATCCTTCTCTGTATTTTAGTTGCTCTGCAACAGTTGGGTTTGCACAACTTAATGAATTACATATTGGGGCTGCAATCTGAAATTTTATGTGACTCTGGTGTAAGTGGTTGGCTTACCATTTAATGTGTTTTGCAAATCCAGACAATTGGGGTAATTCAAGAAACCATGGTTCATTTAACTATTATTAGCATGGTGTATAAAGTTAGCTACAACTGGCTTGTTTCTACCATTGTGAATCGTTTAGCTGGCACACATAAATTGAGCCACCTCACTACTTACTTCCAGTTCCAGGTAAAATACAAAATTCCAGCACTGTTCTTAAGAAAGATATTTATCTGAATCCTGATTTCATCTGCGTTGTAAAAACTGCTCTGTCCCATTGCATTTCTCTGTCCCATTATTACTACCATCAGTTCGCAGATCACACTAAGCCATAATGTGCTTTGTTTGGATTTGCTTGAGTGCTACCACTTATTCTGTCTCTACAGCATAATTTATGGCTTAGCAAATTGTTTAGTAAACTATCATCAAAGAAACCATGACTTAGCGTGATGTGTTCTAGATATTTCTAGAGTTCTGGCCAGAGTAAAAAGGGTTCCTTAAAATACATTTTAGCTTGGTTTATCCCCCAGCAAGATTTCCGATCCTTTGTAATATTCTTGTGGAAATGCTTGTTTCCATGTAAGTCATCAGAAATTAAGATGGAATAGGGGCTTCCAGTGTGAGTCATAGCTGACTGAAGATATCTCCATGAACAAGAAGAGACGACAACCACTATAAAGTATGAAGGACCAGCCAGTAGACCAGTCCTTTGAATCTCCCTAGAGATTTTCAAAACAGCAAGCTTAATTTGACATCTGGTGAGTTTTACTTTCTTCTTTGGATTTAAGAAATTTTAAACAGAGACTTAAGAATTTTAAATAATGTACAATTGGCAAAAAGCAAAAAAGGCCTTTGATTTAAGAAAGTTTTAAACAGTTTGGGAGACCAGAGAGATTTGGAATATTGGTTATTTTTGCTGTAAGATTTGGGGGGGAAAGTATATAATTAAATAATATACTTGTGGGAAATGACTGAAATGGAACTAAACCCATATTAGGAACTGAGGCTTGATGAAAGTTGCAAATGGACACTAGAAGGAACTAAAGGACCAGGCAGAAGAGTTAAAATGGCTAAACTCCCTATAACTTTTTATTATCTTAAAGGGTTTTTTGGAACATGGACTGAAATATTAATAACTAATCTCTCAGAAAGGATACAGCTTTTAATGGATTAACTTTTAGAAGATGATGAGAAAAACTTTAAAAAATGTTTACCTGACATAGACATTATAGAGTTGGAAGGCATGGAAGACAACAAAATTGGGATTACCAAAATGGGAATACAAAAGACAAATCAAGAAAAGGTTCTGGACATAGAACAGCTGTGACACGAAACCCTGGACGATGTCTCCTCATGGGATTTACAAAGTAGGCTGGTGAAAGCTTTGAAGAATCCTTTTAACTGAGAAAGAGTAATGAAAGATCAAATCCTGTGATGACACTGGAATGATTTAAAGATTGTGCAGAGCAAAACGAAGGAATATAAAGTTGGACTATTTGACCAGGGATAAAACTGTTTGATATTTCTGGTAACTCCTAATGGACTTTTTGCTGAGCAAGGATTGAAAAGATTATGATTGTTCCAGTTAGACTCAGACAACCAGTAGAATTCAATTGGAAATCTTTATTTACAAGCAACTATTTACAATAGTGAAGTCCTTATTTAAACATTCAAACCCAAGCGGGCAATGGTGGAGCGCAGGGCAAAACGACATTGCCAGGATCAACTGGGAACTGCGGCAAGGCAATTGGACAGGACTTGACTGGAGATGGTGGCAAGATGACTGGAGAATGTGGCAAGACGGCAAGGCAAAACTCGGCTAAGGATCGCAACGAGGCAGCAAGACTTGTTTTGACTGGACTCCTCTGCAGGGTGGCAAGACTTGACTCGGCTGGGCTGCTGGGCAAGGCGGTAAGACTCAACTCAGCTGGGCTTCTGGGCAAGACAGCAAGACTTGACTTGGCTGGGCTTCTGGTCAGGGCGGCAGAACTTGACTTGGCTGGGTTTCCAGACAAGGTGGCAAGACTCGACTCAACTGGGCTTCTGGGCAAGATGGCAAGACTTGACTCGGCTGGGCTTCTGGGCATGGCGACTTGACTCGGCTGGGTTTCCAGACAAGGCGGCAAGACTCGACTCAACTGGGCTTCTGGGCAAGATGGCAAGACTTGACTTGGCTGGGCTTCTGAGCATGGCGACAAGACTTGACTCGTCTGGGTTTCTGGACAAGGCAGCAAGACTCGACTCAACTGGGCTTCTGGGCAAGATGGCAAGACTTGACTCGGCTGGGCTTCTGGGCATGGCGACTTGACTCGGCTGGGTTTCCAGACAAGGCGGCAAGACTCGACTCAACTGGGCTTCTGGGCAAGATGGCAAGACTTGACTCGGCTGGGCTTCTGGGCATGGCGACAAGACTTGACTCGGCTGGGTTTCCAGACAAGGCGGCAAGACTCGACTCAACTGGGCTTCTGGGCAAGATGGCAAGACTTGACTCGGCTGGGCTTCTGGGCATGGCGACAAGACTTGACTCGGCTGGGTTTCTGGACAAGGCAGCAAGACTCGACTCAACTGGGCTTCTGGGCAAGATGGCAAGATTTGACTCAGCTGGGCTTCTGAGCATGGCGACAAGACTTGACTCGTCTGGGTTTCTGGACAAGGCAGCAAGACTCGACTCAACTGGGCTTCTGGGCAAGATGGCAAGACTTGACTCGGCTGGGCTTCTGGGCATGGCGACAAGACTTGACTCGGCTGGGTTTCCAGACAAGGCGGCAAGACTCGACTCAACTGGGCTTCTGGGCAAGATGGCAAGACTTGACTCGGCTGGGCTTCTGGGCATGGCGACAAGACTTGACTCGGCTGGGTTTCCAGACAAGGCGGCAAGACTCGACTCAACTGGGCTTCTGGGCAAGATGGCAAGATTTGACTCAGCTGGGCTTCTGGGCATGGCGACAAGACTTGACTCAGCTGAGTTTCCGGACAAGGCGGCAAGACTCGACTTGACTCGACTGGGCTTCTATGGAATTCGGAAGGCTGGGAAGGCTCTGTTTCTGTAGTGGCTACAGGGCAAGGCTCCGAGGATGATTCCGTTTTGTCTCCGAAGGAAGCTGTAAGCTCAGTGGAACGTTTGTCTCTGGCAACCCAGTCCACGCTCTGGCTCCATTTTATCCGGTTCCTTTCGTGCTGTTCCCCTTCTGGAACCAATCGGGCTTCATTTTGTTTGGCGCACTTTTTGGCTTGCCTTTCCTTTATGCTGCTTGGTGGTTTTAAAACGAGCTCCTGTTTTCCTCCAATCAGCTGCTCAGGGCTTTCCCACTCTGCTGAGCCACCCTGAGTTTCGGTTTCCCCTTTTTTCTTGGCATAAGTTTTGGTTTCCACGTTTTTCTCGGCATAAGTTTCGGTATCCCCTTCCTCAACCTCAGAGTCAGACTCAAACCTTACAATGATTTCTGGATTGTGTATAGATAAAAGTTAGGCTCTGAGGAGAAGAGTTTTTTTTATTTGTAACTTTAAAAGGTGAAAAGTTAGTATATTAGCTTGTAGTCGGTGTGATGAAGGTTGGAAGCCACTTTTTTATTATTGCCTTTATTACCTTTTTACTTTCCTTTTCTCTTCTACTTTTTTCTTTTTCCTTTTTTTTCTGCACTTTCTGAACGTTTTTCTTTTTGCTTCTAGTTTAGTTTGCATTAGTTTTTACTATGTTTATTAAAAACGTCAATAAAATTATTAACAAAAAATAAATAAAATAAAATGGACTAGAAGCCCACTTTACTTTAATGTATGATTATAGGATATTTTGTGGCTCTGTTAGAATGTAAATAAAAGGTTAACTAGCTGGTTTTTTATCAGAAGCCATTCTGATAAGAGGGAAGTGGGAGAGGGAGGTTGGAGATAGATAATTGAATACTGGGGCAGAGTTGAAAAGGGTGGGGGAGAAAAAGAGTTAACTAATATCTAAAGCAAGAGAAATAAGTTCAGGTAATCCCTTATGACTATTGAAGAGTAATTCTGTAAGCAGTTACGGAGGGAATTTGTGGCTGTAACTCTTACAGGATATAGTAAACTATTTCTTTTTATTATCTATCGCTAAACAAGATTTGGATCTTTCATGTTCAACTTGTCCTCCAAGGAAGCAGGAGAAAAAAATACAATTTTACCCTCCCCCAAGGCACTACACCAAGAAAATAATAGATAAGGGGTGGCAATATTTGCAAGAGAGGTGAATATAAGATCAGGTGAATTCCATATAAGTGCTCTAAACTTATCAGTTTTGGGTGATGAAAGCAGGAAGCCTAAAGAACATTTATTTCCAAAATAAACTTGAAACAAATTACACCACTTCCGTTCAAATAAAACCGAGTTTTGGTACACAGGATGATTAAAGCTTGGTGAGCCAGGGACTCCACAGACCAATCTTGCGAGCAAGTTTATTTTAAGGAGTTAGCAATTGTTTGAGAATTCAAAAACAGGATGTGAATTATTTATTTGTTTTTATTATTCAAATTTTGTTACCGCCCGTCTCCCCCAAAAGAGTGACTAGTGATAGTTATTTCAAACTGGGTAACCTGATGCAATAACACTATTCCCCCTGCCCCGACAAAAAAACCTTGTCTTTCTGGATCCCACTCCTCCATAAATATGAATGCACATAAAGCTGAACAAGGGTCTGACCCAAAAAAATGTAAGGATCTGACCTGACAATGCTGGAATATCTGAAAAAGCAAATGAAAGTGCAGCAAGGCAAAGCTGGGCACAGGAAGGAATTTAGAAACAAAGAAACTTGCAGGAGCAAGGACAAATACATCCGGAGAATAGTCAAAGAGAACATTGCTAAAGGAGTACTGGAAAGAAATCAAAGAGAAGACAAACTAAGTTTCACTCCCAAGTTCTTACCTTCATGCTGTTCTGGGACTCCTCTGAAGCAACTGTTCTATACTCTGCAAGAAGCGAGGAAGAATGTTGCAGTATGCCCCTTAAAAATTGTCTTATCTTCTCCGCCTGTGCCAAGAGGCTAAGTCTGAAATCAGCAAATGCAGTTTGCTTTAGATCCTTCAGAAGGAGATTGCCTTCTCCAATGGTTAAAATGTTGGGCTAAGGGCTTAATTCAGGACTTGAGGCAGCTATCAACAGCCTTATCTAGAGAGCAAAGAGTGTTATCTGTGGTTGTTCCCCTTCCTGAGTAGTTTTCAATAATAACTGAAACCCTGGTTGTTGCCCAAGCATTAGCAGGGTAAAGCCCACTCCTAAACGAGTCCCTTTTAAAAAATGGTCTTTGTTTTCATCATGCTTGCGTGTTTATTGACTTACTGCCTCGGGAGAGTCTTTCATTCTTTATGGTTTTATCTTGTGATTGTTTTATTGAATCAGAACATCCTAGAAGACTGGAGTTGGATAGGATCCTAAGGATCTAGTCCAACCCTCTGCAGTGTTCAGGAAAACCAGTTAACTGATCTATGGGAGGTAGCTGTCCAGCCTCTTCTCAAAAACGTCAGAGATGGAGAACCGAGAATCTTCATGGGTAGACTGTTTCACTGTTCTACAGAACTTAATGTCAGGAAGTTCCTCTCTCTCTCTCTGTGTATATATGTTTAGATTTTTTTTAAATCCCACCTTTATTACTTTTATAAATCACTCAAGGCGAGGAACCTACCTAGTACTCCTTCCTCCTCTTTTCCCCACAACCCTGTGAGATGAGTTGGACTGAGAGAGGGGGACCGGCCCAAGGTCACCCAGCCGGTTTTCATGCCTAAGGCGGGACTAGATATTTAAATGAAATTTAGATAGATGTAACTTATATTATTCCTGGTCCTAGTTTCCAGTGGAAAATAGTTTCTGACCATCTTACCTTATGGCATAATGTTATGTACCTGAACACTGAGTTGTCTCCCTTCAGTGTTCTTTTCTCCAGACTGAACATCCCAAGTTCCCCCAGCCTGTCCATCTAGGGCGTGCCCTCAAATTGCTGTATCATCTCATTGTATTCCTCTGAACCTGTTCTAACCGGTCAGTATCCTTCTGTAATTGTAGCAGCTAGAATCTGCAGTGCTCCAGGCATGTTCTCATCAGCACAGAGTGGAGGGGAATATTCACATGTCTTTGATACATTGCTTCTAACCCAGCTCAGAACTGCACTTGCCCCAGTAGCTGCTGTCTCTCACTGCTGTCTCATGTTCAGCTTGCTGGTAAAGACCACACCCGAGTCCTCCTCCAAGCCACAAATCCCCCCCTTATATGTGTGTCCTATATTTTAGCTCCCTGAGTGTAATACATGATATTTCTCTCTCTTGAAGGACATCTTATTCCTCTCATCCCAGCCTTGCAACTTCTCCAGATTAGATTGCAAACTCATTCTGTCATCCTAGGTGTCGGAAGGACTGCCCGATTTGGAGTCATCCACAAACTTGATAACCTGCACATTAATCCTATGATCCAGATCATGCATAAAAGTGTAGAATAACACTGACTCCAGAACACATCCCTGTCAGACCTTACTAGTGTGGTCTCCTACTTTAACAGACTTGCAATTGTCTATTTTGTGTGTGTGTATGTATATACATATTCTGCTTTAGGCTCCTTTGGGAAGGAGGTTCAGTATAAAATAACATTGATATTAGAGCTGCATCACAGTTCATAATGGCTAAAAGCAACAATATGGGTTGGCAAAATAAAATCTTAGTTAAAACCAATTATCTTCTCCCTGAATCTAGAAAAGAGACAAGGAGCCCAAAACAGAAAAAAAAACCACACCCCAAAGTCAAAAGAACCAGAGAGGAAAAAGACATGTACGTGGAGTGTGTAAGTAAACCTCCTTATTCTCTCCTCGCAAACCCAGCTCCTTCTAAAACCATCCCAACCTTTCTGCAATCTAGTTGGCTTTCCATCTCCATGCCAACTAAAACTTGCTTCATGTCTTAAGGCCCAACTGATGAAACTTTGTAGCATCAAAATCTCCTCCTCCTCTCAGAAAATAATTATTTGTAGGTTTCCTCAAAGAGAAAAGGTCTCTTTTTTAGGGAGACTTGTGAGTCCCTGAGCCGGTGAATATTACACATCTCTCCTTCCATGACACTGTTCCATTGTTTATGACTGGAACAGGCTGGTTTGTAGACTGCTGACCTCTTGCATTCCAGCTTCAAGGACACACATCTCCATTCTGTTGCACAAGCTGAAAGACAAGGCTGAATGTTGGTTGGTTTGTTTTTTTGTTAAATTTTATTAAAAGTTTTAAAGAGAAGATAAAAACTAACACAAAATAGAAGAGAGAAAAAAATAGAGGAAGAAGAAAGAAAAAAGAAAAGTGCAATGAGAATAAAAAGAAATAGACGCTTCCAGTTTTCTCTGCAGCAAGTATGATTACAAAATTATCTCTTACTCAATGATTACCATAAAAGCACACTTTTTTCTCCTATCCATTTTTTTTTCTCTAATCATCAAAACCACAAGTCATCAGTGCATTTTTTCCCTGTTTCCTGCAAAAAAGTCTATACTGTAAGGGGGTTCCGGCCAGCCATAGGCTGAATGTTTACCCACACTAGGATTTTTCCATGGGTCCATCAGCATTTTCCCAAGTCCAACCACAACCAGCAAAACTAATATAGTCTGCAAGTTGCCCACTAGCAGATAGATAATTAGGAAAAAATAGTAAGCAGAAGGAATAAACAGTTCTCATCATAGGAGGATGTAAAGTGAAGTTTGAAGGACCTGTATTTTATAGAGTATATGGTAGTGGAATAGCTAAATGTGAATCTGAGTGCCAAGCTCCAAGGCTTGCAAATTGTGAGGATGGCTCTCCAGTGGGAGGAGATGAGTGGTGACAAATTTGACAAACAAACAAACAAATAAATAAATGGCTGCTGGTGGAGGCAGCAGCAAACACATCCTGCCTTAGCACCTTGGCTGATGTTGCTCATTGCAGCTTTTATTTTTTGCCTTTTATTTATTTTTAAGATATATCTCTGCGCACATAACATTCTGCACTGCAGGCTAGGCAACAGCATTTTAGCCTGACGTGTTGCACACATGCAGCCTGTGCAACTGATTTATTGTTCAATGTGTGTCATGGATCCTGTGGAGCCAGAAAATTAGGTTAATTGGGTGAACCAGCAGGCATCTTGTGCAGACACAGCTTCAGTATGGGGTTCGTCTTTCATAATGCTAGAATTTGGGATCTGTTAATGGAGCTGTGGTGTTGGGAATTTCTGGGGAAACCTTCCAAGTTTGCATTGTTAGGGTGCTTCTTTAAGGAAACCTTCACTGACTTGCAACTGTCTATTTTTTGTGTGGTGCTCATCAGTACTTATTGGAACGGGCAACCCACTGACTTAGATCATTCTTGATAAAGTGTGTTTTCCCCAAACGGACATGGTCAAAGCAATGTCAACATTTTGTAATTTGTTTCCATGACCAGTTTATTGCAATGATCAGCATGCTGCTAGAGAAAAAACAGTGGAAGCCTTTGCTATCAAGTGTAAACACAAGTATACCTTTTAGAAATTAAGCATCAGGATGTTCCTGCAGCGTTTGTTTCTCTTGATGCCTTCATGAACAAGGAAAGCGCTAGGCTTCAGTAAGATGGTCCTGAACTTCCTCTTTTACTGAAGTAAGGAAACAATTGCAGAGAAGATAAACTACTGTATTAAAAGAGCAGAAAATTAAGACTTTTCCTAAATTGGAGATTGTTAGTTGAGTGAGCAGTTCTATCAAGAGCTCCACTGAACACAGCAGAGATGCAGATCAGCACAGAGGATGGACCTGGTTCAAGGAGAGATGGAAACCTTCTAAAAACTTGGCCCACACAGTCCAGACCTTTATTCCCCACGGATCCAGATTACTAGGCTCATTTCTACTTTTAACTGGTCACTTTTCTCAAGCATCTGGCATGCCTGATTCTCAATTAGCCCTTTTTCTTAACTTGCCTGGAACATGCCATCATCTTTATTGCATTCCCAACATGTGTACATTGGTGGTTAGCATGGTTTTGCTTAAGAAGTCTTTGAAGTTTGTCCACTTTATCAGTGCGGTCCATTCACCCACAAGTCCATCTGCTTTCTGTGATGGGTCTCCAATGCTGCCTTCTCCATTCTGTTACTGTAGCTTTGTTGAAACTAGTTTGTTGAGGCCTAGGTTTATCCATTGCTCTGAATCAATGTACTAGCTCTTTAATATTCAAACATAAAACAAGCTTCAATAGTATTCCAAAGCTAGGTTACACTAGCAAATATAACCTGTACCTGGCTACAGGAAATGCTTCACACAGGACATAGTTAACCACTGCATTTTGGTAACAGCTCCTGACTTAGCATGAAAAGAAATGTATGAAGGGGGGGAGGTTGATGGGCAGCTACCCAGAATCAAACACATTTTGCCACCAAGTACCAAATACTAGACAAAATAGGAGAGAAGCTATGCATGATCTGCTGGTTTGTTTCTCATAGCCTATGATGGAAACATGATGAAGGATGTGTTGAGAAAATAAATATTAAACGACTACTATATATATATATTACATTTCCTGTGTGCATATATGTCATGCCTGGGAAGGTACTTGGGTTACCGCATTTCTCAATCAACAAATTAACAGCAGTCATTCTTGAAATCTTGCTGCTGCAGATGAATGACAATGGAACTCAAGTGGTTTAACACCAATTAAGTGTGAGGGTTTTATTACCATAATAATGGATGGAGTTACAGAAGCAAGCTGCCTGTTACCACTTTAAAACCAAACTTCAGTGAGTTTAGATTAGCTGTTAATCTAATTAAGTTCAGCTTTGATTTGGTGTGGAATGGAACTGTTAATCTTTCCAGATAGGTAACAGAAAAGCCCTGGTTTTAAGGTGGGTTTATTCAGTAATTAGTAGGGGATCCTAAAGACAGGAATGCATTCTTTGATAATTTACAGATTTAAACAGGGGTTATATTTATAATTCATTTACACCCCATTTTTCTTTGAGATTTGTTTAACATGTATCCTGTTAGATCTCTGTAGGGATCACCTTTGGTATTATTGACAGGGCAATCCTATGTATGTTTTTTCAGAGTGATATCTCACTAGCTGGCTTCGTACAATATACTAGGCTAAAACATGGTTAGCTAATACAGCACTGTGCAAACTCATCCATGTGGTGAGTTTACAATCCTGCATATTACACACTTACCTCCTTCACATCCCAACATCCTGATTCCATGCTTTACACCTTCTAGAGAGGTGGACACATTAAAGTCTGTCCTAAAAAGGCCAACAATCCTCTGGTATCTTGAAAAACAACCTATTTAGGATAAATATTAATGAATTGAATCAGAGGCCACTTTTTCAGATACCCCAGACTGGTAAGTAAGTATGTAAACACACACACAGACACTGCTAAAGAGACCAAAGAAAAACCTGCTCAGCTAGAAATGAAATTCAAATAGATGAATGTGTGAGAATCTGAAGCTTAAGAACAGATTGCAGATGGCTAAAATGTGGGTGACTGGACTGTGGGTCACTGTGTTGTGAGAAATTGAAGCAATTGGGTTAATTCAGTAAACTCTGCGCAACTGGCAGGTACAAAATAAGCAACCATTCCTAACTGTGAGGATGGGTGGCAAATTACTACATTATTTTTGTTTAGTGTTGTTTGTTTTTATGTACAATTTTGATATGCTGCCTGCTCTTTTAATACTTTGAAGCAGCTTAAAAGGTGCAAGAAAACAAGTGTTGTTTTTTTAAAGACCTGAAACTTCTTATGGACTTTTTGCTAAAAGAAGAAAAAAACCGAAATGATTTATAGATTTAATGATTTGAAACAGATGAGTTTTAAAAAAGGGGTTGAAGGGATATCTAGAAGAGTTAAGAGGGAGGGGAGACGATAGGTTTGTTAGTATCTGTTGAAGAGAAGGTCGGAAGTCCTTATATTTCATAACGTTAGTTCTCTTTCTTGCATTTTTTCCTTTTCTTTCGAGTTGCTTTTTTACTTTATGTACAATCCTCAATAAATATAAATGAATTAAAAAAAGAGTCGGCATCCGGGTCTCATCAATTAATAACATCCAATGATTATTCACCAATCCTTGCAATAGGCGGAGGCCCCCTTCTCTCGATTCAGACCCGGAGCAACCCAATCAAACCTCCCAAAATCAATTCATGGAGCAGGGCTGGTTCTGGACCCCTTCGACCTGCTGCCGCCTGCCGGGAGAGGGGCCGCCCGGGGCTCGGCTGCCAGGCGCGGATCCCCTCGGGACGGCTCCGGCGGCGGCCAAGCGATCCGGACGCGGCCGGAGTTTCGAACCGCTGATGAAAGTCGCGGGCTGATCTGTGATTGGCCGCTCGCCGTCTCCGCCAATGAGGGCGCGGCGCGCGCGCGGGAAGGGCGAATATTGCGGCGGTGGGAAGGGGCCGTGTGGCTGCTCGCGGGAAAGTTACGCGGAGCCGCCGCGGCGTGGCCGGGTCGCCTTGTTTTCCTCCCGGGCGTCGCTTTTATCTTTTTTTTTTTGGTGCAGCGGCAAGTGGCGGGTATGGTGCGGACCAAGGCGACCTGCGGAGGCACCGCCGGTGCCTATCGGAAAGGTAAAGCGTTCGGCGTCGGTGCCTAAAAGCCCGCGGCTGCGTTTGCGAGTGCTTAACCGGGATGCAGAGTTAGCCCATCGGCGTAAGGTCTGGAGCAATTACCTGCCTAAAAGGGTAAGGTTCGCACAAGATGCTGCGCCGCGAAAAAGTAAACCACCCAGCTTCAGCGGCGTTGTGCGACTGCAGCTGCTCCGTAGCCGCCTGGCTAAATGAATTGCGGGGAACTGTCATACTCAAAGCAGCTGCCTTCCCTTCCCTCCTCTTCCTCTAAATGTGATGGATTTTAACCACCTAAACCCATTAGGCTGGGTTTAGGACATAGCAAGCCATAAAAAAAGCTTCGCATGGGGTGCGTACGCGGCCGTTGGATGTTTAGCGTGTTGTGTGAACGCAGGGTGTGTATTGCATTCCCGGCGCAATTAGGAGGACCTGCTGTTATTCCATGTAGCCCTACCTCAGAGGGCTGCTGTGGAGATAAAATGGAGAAAGGAGGGGTGGGCTTTCTGTTGCTCCCCAGCCTTTTTTTAGTTTTTTTTTATCCTGCCATTACTGTTTTTATAAATAACTCAAGGTGGGGAACATATCTAATACTCCTTCCTCCTCCCCACAACAGCAACCTTGTGAGGTGGGTTGGGCTGAGAGAGAGTGACTGGCCCAAGGTCACCCAGCCGGCTTTCCTGCCTCAGGTGGGACTAGAACACACACCTCCTGGTCTCTAGCCTGGAGCCTTCACCACTAGACCAAACTGGCTCCTTAAAGGAAATGGGGTGCTGACTTTTGATTCAAGAAGACAAAAGGTAGAGTTTGCCTGGGGCTACATTCACACAGTGTGGGGAACCACATCTGGCCAAGTTCGTTAGCCTAGGATGCTATGTGAACAAAGAACCTGGCTAAGCAAGCTTGGTATGAGAATGCTGCTATAGTGAAGCAATGGCAATTGGCTATTCTTTGGCCTGGAAGAGGATTAAGGAACAAGGTGAATTGATGTTCAAAGCTTTTACCATCAAACTGGTTTTTGCAATCTTGACCGTGGTTTCCTAAGGTGATCAGCAATCTTGGTGATGGCTTTCTGGACAGGGAGCTGGAAGGCAGGGACTTTGTAATCTGCTCTGGAGGTCTTTCTAGTTGATATACTTTAAATGGACAGATACTTGCTACATTTTTTTTCCAGCAGAAGATTTGAGTCTCAGGGACTAGTCTAAGGCTTTGAGGTTGCTGGGTGGGGGCTTCATTATAGAACCTTGGTTCAATATTAGGGTTTGTTATGTATTAGGGCAGCCTTTCTCAACCTTCTGACCCTGGAGGAATCCTTGAAATATTTCTCAGGCCTCGGGGAACCCCTGCACATTCAGGCTCAAATACAGGCCACAAGTTACAAAATTACTATATCTGTTTCATGGGTAGGCCTGCATATATGCATTAACA
The DNA here is from genome assembly GCF_035149785.1 of Candoia aspera. NCBI lineage: Eukaryota > Metazoa > Chordata > Lepidosauria > Squamata > Candoiidae > Candoia > Candoia aspera. The sequence continues at coordinate 7,295,193 of NC_086165.1, read as the reverse complement.
ATGCTCTTAAGCTGAAAATAAAGAGTGAAACTTACCTCTTTAATGTGAAGTTGCCCGAATTTGAAACAATTTTTTAAATGAATTGTGATCTCCCAGGGAACCCCTACTGACCTCTTGCGGAACCTGAGTGTGCCAAGGAACCCTGGTTGAGAAACCCTGTATTAGGGTGACTAGATCTGGGGTGCAAAGCTTCGGGTATTCTGTTTCTGGCTGTACAGCTAGCAGTGGACTCCTGAAATTGGAGTTATGCATATTTGACTACTCAGCTATTTCAGCATGTACCTAATTTGAGGAGCTGCACTGGTCTTCAGTGCTGCAATTCAGTTCCTCAAAGTTCCAGCCTAAGAATTCCTTCCCTTTGGAGGGCAGGGCAGGCTGGTTTATGCAGTCATTCCAGTTCTTTAAAGCCAACGTTTCTTTCTCTTTAAGGTGCTATAAATGTTTTACATGCTTTAACAGGAAAGGAGTGTCTTTAAAATACTCCCGTGTGGACTCTGGTTCACAATCAGTAGTTATTACTTAGTAGGTTAAGTGCAGGAATGTGTAGGAGGATCCTGAATGCTTTGGCAAATCTCATTCCTTTCCTTTTCCATTCTTGGGGTGGCTCCATCCACATGAGTTCTGACAGCTGAAAAAGAAATTTCTGGCCAAGAGGTCATAGCAAGGTCAGCTAGAATAACTGCTGAGCAACCTGCAGCAGATTATTTTCATCAAGTGTAAATATTACACTGCAATTATTAGAAAGATCAAATTGGTTTCCATTGACACTGGGCTAAAGTATTGCTTCCCTAGCAAAGGTACTGGGTTCTGTGTTCAGATTTTTAAAAATCCAATTGAATTTAAATTTTTAATTACAGGTAGTCCTCAACATATGGCCATTTGTTTAATGACCATTTGAAGTTACGACAGTGCTGGAAAAAGTGACTTGTGACTGGTCCTCACACTTACGACCGTTGCAGTGTCCCTGTAGTCATGTGATCAATATTCGGGTGCTTGGCAACCAGCATTTATTTATGATGGTTGCAGCATCCTGGGGTCATGTGATCATTTTGCAACCTTCCCAGGGAGCTTCTGACAAGTGAAATCAATGGGAAAAGCTAGATTTGCTTAACAACTGGGTGATTCGCTTAGCAACTGTGGTGGAAAAGGTCGTAAAATCAGGTGTGACTCACTTAATGACCACATCGCTTAGCAACAGAAGTTCCTGTTCCAATTGTGGTTGTAAGTCAAGGACTATCTGTATATCTACCTTGAATGGAGCAAGCCTCTTAGTAGGCAGGAGCATGGTATTGCTGCAGGTCTCTCTAAGACTGCCAATTCTCATTCCTTACTTCTCTGGCTGGAGCTGAACATTTGCTGAGTACCTTCCCATAGACTCCAAGCACCTTGGAGTAGGGCGGGTACACCCTTGTTACCTTTATAGCCCCCCCTCCCATCTTCTGATTGTCAAATTAAGCTCTGTGTGGATTGAAAGAGAAGCAGTTGGTCTGATGCCTGGATAATTTGACTTAGAGGCATCTTTAAATATAAATAATCTCTAACCCTTTCTTTATGCCAGTGGTAGCTGCTAGGGCTCCCCGGAAAGTGCTGGGCTCTGGACCGGCGAATGTTAGTCCCTCTCCTACATCAAGGAAAGGTGAGTGTGTAGGACGGGCTTGATGCTTGACTGGCTTTAATGCTGCTTTGGACGTGGGTTGAAGGGTGCTGACACTTTTCAACTTAGAACTGCACTGCAAGTAATCCATCTGAAGCCCCACTCGCCTCCTTAATGGTGCTTTGTTGCTTTCCCTTGGCTTCCTTTGATTAAAGTTGCTGTGCTATGTCTATCCTTCATCTAGAGCTGCAACAGAACAATGTTGTTCTCAAGTGTAATACGGTTTCTGAGTTTTTCTGCCATTTTGCTGTTTTCTTCTTGAGTAAGGACGTCTGAGCTATGCCTAAAACGCTTTGCGCTTTACAATCTGGGCTGAATTTCTAAAACATTTACCTCAAAATAGGCAGCAGGCCACTTCCATGAGAGTAGATACCAGGAATTGGTACGCTGCTTCTCTGATATGCTCTGGCACGCTTGCTTTATGCTTCAGCAAAGGTGGTTTGTTTTGACTAACCTGAGAGAGCCTGTGCACTCAGCTTCTTAGAGATTAATCCCTATGTGGATGAGAAGGGTAGCTACTATGCTGGATACTTTGCTTTTTAATTTGATACCTGGGCACTGATAAATTCTGGTTTGTTTTCTACAGCTGAAAGTAAGTATGCAGGAGGCAATCCGGTATGCGTCAGGCCGACCCCACCATGGCAAAAAGGAATTGGAGAATTCTTCAGGCAAACCCCAAATCTTCTGGAAAAGGAGAACCAAAACTCAGAGGAGGAGCCAGGGTGCAGTGAAATAGGAAAACGCAGAAAGAAGTAAGGATGGCCATCTGTACATCCCTAGTGGCAAAAAAAACTGCCACTGTACTCAAGGTTTAACATGCTATAGAAGGATTAGTGAAACAAATCTTCCAATCTACCTCACTAATTCTAACCACCTTAGTTACTGCTTGGTGCAGTTACGACTCACGAGCCTTGTTCACTCAGTACAACATGAATTTTTGGGAAGACGTCTGAAACTGGATTTTTTCTGAAGAATTAGGGGTGAAAGTTTTTGGAAAGTTTTTTTTCCCACAGATGGAACACACAGCAGAGCTTTGTTTCATTGCTTTTACAAAGTGGTTTTTAAACAGCATTTTCAGCATTCCCTAGATAATAGAATTTTCTGTCTGTGTTTTGTTTCAATTGAACACATCCTGAGATCTGTATTCATGGCAACACAGAAAGAAGGGACTGTGTGTGTCAAGGGAGGTTAGAATGTTGCTATAGTCTCTTCTAATGGCCCGCTTGAGAACCAGTTTGGCATAGTGGTTAAGGCATCAGGCTAGAAACCGGGAGACCCTGAGTTCTTGTCCTGTCTTAAGGCATGAAGCCAGCTGGATGACCTTGGGCCAGTCGCTCACTCTCAGCCCTAGGAAGGAGGCAATGGCAATCCACTTCCGAAATCTTGCCAAGAAAACTGCAGGGACTTGTCCAGACAGTCTCTGAGAACTGGACACAATTGAATGGTAGAAAAAAGGCCCAATTATTGTAAATATCGGTGACTGGGATTTTAGAAGAGAAATGTGAATGGTTGCTGACTTATATTTCCTTTCCTTTGACAGAGCACGTCCTTTGCCTCCTTGTCCCTTAGAACAGGAAGAACTTTCTGAAGATGATCAAATGTGAGCAAGTCATGATTCTTCTGCTAGCAGATCTTATAATGCTCTGTCTCTCGGAGTGTTGTGTATAGTCTGTATATATTACACGCATTGTTTGAACTTGAGCCTTTTTAAGCACCTAGCATGCTATTCTGTTTACTAAAATAACCTAAAACTTGACAGACTAAAAAAAGGGAGAGGTTATTGGTACAATGCTCTTAGTACTTCAATGCCTTAATGATTTTTAACAAGTTTATATGTTCTATATTAAATTTGTTTTGCTTCTTTATGCACTTACTAAAGTTCTGTGCCAGATCAGTGTTAAATAACATTAAGTTTCTGTAAAAAAAAATGCTGTATTTGACTCTTGCTATGATGAATATCCAGTTTGTTCTGTGAACTAGAAAATGCTGAATTAATAACTTTTAGATTTAAAAGACACAAGGCCCAAGAAACTTACCTCATTACAGTGCCAGCACTGTAGGATTTCTGTATGGTATGATAGGTTGAGAGGGCCAAATAGTGGTACAAAGGCAACATGAAGAACAGTAATACTAATATCAGGAATAACATATTAATGCTTCCAAAGATTTTCTAGCTTCCTTCCATATCTGTTTTTGTTGTATTGGGAAATGTTGTATTCTATTAATGAATCTGGAAATTTCAAAACCCACTACATTATTTGTAATGGTGGAGTTGGCCTAATAAAGATATAATGCAGATTTTTATTGAATTCAGCACAGCTATCCTTGCTTTTATCTGTGTAACTAGCTTGTCTATAGGCAGACCTCAATTGGTTCTTAAATGATGATCTTAAGGACTATGAGTATTCATATGTACTGTATACTTCCTGCGTGTGGAACTTTGTGGCAGAGGGAAACATTCAGTTTCACTATATTTCAGCCTGATAGCCTTCATCTCTGGTGGGACTAGAGCAGTGTTTCTGGGGAATTCTGGGAGTTGGAGTCCACCCATCTGAAAGCTGCCACGGTTGAGAAACACTGGACTAGAGTTTCCAGAATTCCCATCGTATCTTTAGATAAAAAATGGCCCTTCAGGCCATTGTTTGAAATCAGAATAAATGTTCTCTGCTCCTGTGTAAACATACAGAGGTGTGCTGTGGGTTTGTTAGCTTTTAATGTAGGTTAAGATTCTTTTTACTAATTCAGCACAACTTCTGCTTATGAAACCTTTAGTCTGGAGTTGAGCAATGTTTTAATTAGGACCCTCTGAAATGCCGCATGGGTGTCTATGGGGTGTGTCCAAAAAGTCAAGATGGCCACAATGGTGTGATTGAAGCACTATTTTTTAACGTGGGATTTACATAAAAAAAAGCAGTTGGTACTTCAATTGCCCCGCTGTGGCCACCATCTTGACGTTTTTGCCTACATCTTGCGGACAAAAGAGCGCAAACATTTGAGTTCTCCAGAATGTTAGCATCAGGGTAGGCAACACCTTTGCCTAATTGCAAACTTTCTTCTTTAGAAGTGTTAAGTTTTGTGGCATTTGGGTGTGCTACACAGCTGAGCATTGGGGACATTTTCACAGCACAGCTGCCATTCATTTTCACACTGCGCCAAGGTGTTGGTGTAACCATGTTTTATTGTTTAAAGCAGGGTTTTTCAAACTTGGCCACTTTAAAATCTGTGGACTTCAATTCCCACAATTGCTGGCTGGGGAATTGTGGGAATTCCACAGATCTTAAAGGGACCAAGTTTGCAAAACCCTGCTCTAAAGTGTGGTTGCCTCATAGAATACTTGATGCATGAACCCCGACCCTGTGCAAATGGTGCAATATGGAAGCAAGTATGGAATATGGATCATTTGCCAGATAACTTCACTTGTGGGGTCCAGGGCTGGCCCTCCCCCCCAGTATCCTTTATTTTGGGGGGGGTAGGACCTCGAAAAGATTTGCCCTAGTCACCTTCTGGGATATTCCCCACTTCCAGTCTAGCCTACAGTCCTGGGATTTCCCAGTGGTCTCCCATCCCTGTCCAAGTCAAGTCTGACCTGCTTTGCTTTCCAGGATCAGCTACAAACCAAGTTATGCGCGACCTCAGTATATGCGTAACCGTGACTCTTCATCCCCAGTACGCGACTGCCCCCCCGCTCGGTTGGAGCCACGGCCGCTGCCTCCTCACACCTCGTAACGCCCGCGCCCGGAAACCCTCCCGCCGTCACGTGCCCGCGCCCGCCCGTCGCCTGAAAGCCCACCCTATTCCGCTTAGCAACCGGACGCGGTTGCTAGGGCGCGTTCGGGACGGACGGGCCCCGGAAACACTTTTGTGACGCGCGCCTCGGGCCGGCTGGCGTCTCTCCGATAGGGTGCTGGCCGGCGTAGGGCGTGTCCGCGGGAAGCGCTTCCGGGGTGGCCCGCTCCCCCTTAGAGCGCTCAGCGTAGGAGGGGGCAGTGGCCCCGGGTTCGCGCCCCCTCCCAGCCGGGAGAAGCGGCTTTTCCTCGGGACGGTAGGCCGGCCGGGCTCCCGCCCGCCTCGTGCTCGTTTTCGGGGAGGGAGGCGGGGGCGTCCGCCGTTAACTGTGACCGACGAGAGCGCTCGCGGGGGAGGGCGGGAAGGGAATAGAAGGGGGTCGCTCCTCGCCGCTCGGCTTCTGCGCCTGCTGAGGGGGCGCTCGGCGCTGCCTCCGCGGGCCCGAAGCCGCGGCGGGGGGGTTCCCCTCCCCCTCCCCCCGCCTTGGGGGCGGAGCCCTCCGGCCGTGCGGGACGTTTAAACGCCGCCCGGCCGGCTGTGTCGGGGCATTCCCTCCTCGCCCCCCTCTGGGTCGGGGGTCGCTCCTCCTCCCCCCACGGCCGGGCTTCGGCGGCGCCCGGCAGCCTTCTGCGCTGCGGAGCCAGCGGGGCTCTGCCTTGGCCGCGATCTCGGAGGGAGACAAAGAAAGGGAAGCGGTCAGAGCCGCCTCCGCCGCTCTGGAGAGCCTGCCCCTGGCTCGGCGCTGCGCGTCCGGACGGGCCCGTGGAGACCCCGCAGAGGCCGCCCTGGAGGGCTCTGGACGCGGGATTTGGGGCGCGGGATCCGGAGAAGGCGCCCAGCTCGGACGAGCGCACCCTCTTTTCTCAAAACGCCACCTGCGAAGCGGCTGCCCAGGCCTGTCAGATGCCTCTCCATCGGTCGGCCGCGCATATATTCCGGGGAGGAGAAGGTTTCTGCGTTTTCTTTAGACCTGTTGATTCTCCCCATTGGTGTAGGAACCCGTTTTTCCCTTAGTTTTGAATTGCGACCTGGATGTGATAACTTTTGGCACGTGCTCCCTCTGTAACAAGCCAAGCTAAATAGTTTAGGTGGAAGGACGTGATTGCACCAAAGGAACCTGTTCTTTTCCCCCTTTCCTTCTTTCCTCCTTCCTTCCTTCCTTCCTTCCTTCCTTCCTCTTTGCCATGGTCTTCTCGATTGCCTTGTTTTTCTTTCAACCTCGATGACTCAGTGCTTAAAGTGCAGTGGTTTATTATGATCTTAGCTGAAGGATGATTTTTGCAGGGCTTCTCACTAGCTGGTTTCTGTGTGTTGGATGTAACTCTAGCAGCCAATTTCTTTTCTGCCTATGACTTTTTTGGGAGCTATATTTGTTTGGCAAATATTGATCTGAAGATATTGCGTCAACAAATTAAACACTTTTGTACAAGGAAGTTGAAATAGGTGTGCTTAAAAAGATGGAGATGCAGGTATCCGGGTATAGACTAAAATGTGAGGAATCTGAAATATAGTTGACTTGAAGTGTGGTCTTCCTTAATTGATTTTCCAAGTCATGTTTAGGGAAGTACTGTTCTGTGAAAGAATGAAAGCAGTTTTTGAAAGTGGAACATAGTATAATTGGTAAACCTAAAAAAAATCCAAAATCATGTCCTTTGCTAGAAGCTCAAATTTTCATGCAGATGGGGAATATCTGCAGGTATTTCAGAGGAACTGTATTTTTAGAACTGAAACACATTGTTAGGGGAAACAGCAGCAAGCTTGCTTTCAGTAGCAACTGATATAAATATTTTGATGTTCAGAAGTATAGATTTGCTTTGGTATAATTGTTCCATTTTAATTTCATGGTACTGTAATACAGTTATGATCTCTCTTCTAGAAGTTGTGTTGATCCTTACTCTAATTCTGCATGTATTGAACACCACTTCTTCCTGTTTGGTAGGAAAAAAATCTGCAACAAATCATATATCAGCATTTTTTATTTTGGCAGCTTGGTGTTAAGCAGTGTTATGTGAACATAAGCTTCCTTTGATTTTGGAGGAATGTGATTAAATGTTCTTGAAATTGTAGAATACAATTCTGCTTATGAAACAATTTAGACTCATAAATTGCTACAATCAAGATATCTATATATCTTCCTTCTAATATAGTTCTTTATAATAGTTCACTATGGCTATGAATTGCAGAGTGGTTTAGTCATAGCCATTTGAGCAGTAAGTTGGGAATTAGACTTTTGGATTTCTTAGTGGTCTCTGATATCCGGCATTCAAACTGTGCTAGGATCAGGCACCTATGGTATATAGACCAACATCTTACTGAAAACTTAACAATAGATTTTATTATAGACAATTGGAAAAGTTGTATGTTACTCTTAGCAAAAATGAAGTTCAAATATGACAACGTGATGGTGTGTGCTTTTCTTTTGAATTATGCATAAGTAGCTTTTAGGGAGTTATCATATGGCCTCACAGCTCCTGCCTTATCCATATTAAACATATTGAGATGGTTTATTTAAGGGTTAGATTTGGAGACATCCAAAACAACCAAGCATATCTGAAAGAGTAGTTCCTTGTATTCTTTGTATGTGTTTGTATGGATAAGACTGACCAAAGAGTACCATTACTTCTGAAGGAAATGTCCACCGTGCCACCTAGGAGGTCTGCATCAAAGGCCCTATTGATGAGATTTATCCAAACCATGTTATGAATGCCTGTGTATCTGTATCAGGTTTCACTGCAATAGTTCGTATAACTATTGGTGATATAGGGATAAACAGGTTCCATTGCTCTCTGAAACTTTCTTCTTCTGTCTATGTTATGTAAAATTATGATTCCCATCTGCCAATTAGAAGTGATCCATATTTATACTGAAATGCGCTAGCTGTCCTGTGTAAGTATGTGCTTGTTGAAATATGGACGTTTGATAATTGACAGTTTTAATAGGATTCCATTAGTTTCACAAGGAATAGTGGCTGTAGTGATACGAACAAGATCCTGTAATTAACCAAGCTGTTCATAACAAACGGAACAGGGCTTGAAAGGGAATTTTGGAACTCCGCTTGCTTTGACAGTGTTTTCCTTTATTTTGAAAAACAGATTATATATTCAGCAAAGAGGAGAAATGTTTATTATTCTCTGTTATTCAGGGCAGAGTAGAATTCAGTGGTGCTTAATTCGCCTTTCAGCCTTTCTGCACTATCAGGGTTCAGTTCCTCCTGCAGCCACTTGTTTTCAGCTTCTCAGGGCTGCTGCGTGGGCACAGCTATGAGCCACTTCCATGGCAACCACCTTCAGTTGTTGACTGATCTTCAAAATAGGTGGTAAATCTATGCAGATTAATTGAAAATGTATATAATTGATATGTATGGATGTGTCTGTGATGGCACTGGATCATGGCATTTGCTTGCTGATTCACTTGAAATGGTTGCCTCTTGGTGTGTTCAGTGGCTTTCTGTTTTCAGAACCAAACTCTAATCAGGTTATCAACTCTGTTCTTACTTTTTTTCCTTTAGTTTGATGTTCATCTAAAGATGACTTCCAAGATATAATCCATCAGCAGTTTTCTATTCCTTGCTTGTAACAGCACTAATTGTTTGTATGTATTTCTGGCACTCTTTCTGTTTATTTTGTGGTGTTTGCATTGTGCAATTAATACTATATCCTGGGATGATACTCAAACAACCAATTTTTTTAAAAAATAGCTTTAAAATGGCTTTTATGTATTATCCAGCACACATCTGAAATGTTAATATAATGCAGGACAGGATAAGAGGTACTTATGAAACGTACTATTACTTATAACAGAAGCAATAGGATCTTTATGATAATACATTCATTTTGTAATATTGGCATGTCAGTTAAAATATAATGAAAATGTTAAGCTATGGGGATGACATATTACTGGTCACAATGGTATAGGTGATTTTCTATTCATTGGTACTCAAAACATTGGCTCCCCTAAATGATCCATCTGTGTCCAAAAATTGCTGTAATACAGAATGAATCTCAGATGTTGTCCCTTAAAAACAAACAACATATGCTTAGGACCCAGAACTTGATATAGTAAGGTAGCCTTTCTCAACCTTTTGACCCTGGAGGAACCCTTGAAATATTTTTCAGGCCTCAGGGAACCCGTGCACACTCAGGCTCCAATATAAGCCAGAAGTTACAAAATTATTACATTTGTTTCAAGGGTAGGCCTGTATATATGCATTAACGGTGCTCTTAAACTGAAAATAAAGAATGAAACTTACCTCTTTAAGGTGAAGTTGCCAGAATTTGAAATAATTTTTTAAATGAATTGTGATTCCCCAGGGAACCCCTAGTGACCTCTCACAGAACCCGAGGGTTCCATAGAACCCTGGTGGAGAAACCCTGTCTTAAGGGGTAACCCTGGCTCAGAATATTTAACTTCTTTTGTTCCAAGCCACCTGTTTTCTTTTAATTCACACTTGACACCAAATGATTCAACTGTTTTGTGTTGCTTCCGAGATGAATTTCTTATGGGATCACACAATTCAGACCCTGCTGAAAGTTAATACTTTGGTTTTTCCCTGTCTTTTCATCCTGCTGGTTTGAATAGGAGTAGGGGGAAAAAATCTCTCTCTCCAGAATCAAAAATAGGAATTGTTGGTAGTTAACAATGCAGCTCAGATGTGTTATTTCTGGGATTTTTTTTTCCTTCACAGACTTCTACAGCAGAAGTAAAGGGAGTTGTCAGGATTTATATTCTGCCAGAGGATTTGCAGACTTATTCAATATTACTTACTATTTTAACAGACAACAGAGGAGAGGTTTCTGGATTATTCAGGGCGAAGGTGCCTTGCCTTCTTTTTTTTAAATAAAGCTTTATTAATTTTTCAGAATTTAATTAAAACACAAAATACAGAACATATAGAATACAAGTCTAAAAAAGAAACAAGGGAAGCTAAAACAGTGCAAGAATAGACAGAAAAACATAAAAGACAGGTGGCTTCCGACCGTCTCCAACACAGATATAAAAGCACATAAAAGTTAATCTCTTGCTATTAATTAAACATTTAGTAACATTATTTCTCTGAAGTCAAAACCCAAAATCAGAACTTCATTTTTTCCGTTACAAGCAAATAGTCCAAAAGCAGCTTCCAAATAGAAACAAATCCAATTACAGTATTTATTCTCTTATCAGCACTGTCAGTTTAGCCATTTGCGCCAATTCCGTTGACTTAATCATCCAGTCCTCCATTGAGGGAATTTGTGCATCCTTCCATCTTTGAGCATATAAGAGTCTTGCTGCTGTTATCATATATAAGGACAGAGTCCCATGTTCTTTCTCAAACTGTTGGTCCACAAAGGTGCCTTGCCTTCTTAATGGCCCCAATAGCAGTTTTTCCTGAACACCCTTAAACCGCATTATGTTATCACAGCCACCTAAGTTCTATGAGTTCCTTACATTCTAGGGGAAGTGTAGTGATTCAGTGTCAGCCAGCCAGAAACCACAAACATGTAGCTAGAACAAAGAACCTACTTTGGGTGGAATGGCAACATGCTTTTGTGCCTTTCCTTTCCAGGCCAGGTATGACCATGTAATTTGGTTACAAGTAAACACAATCCTGTAGCTTAAGGGATTAGTAACTTTGACAAAGTTTGTTTCGGCTGCCACAGCAAATGCAGGCAACCACAAATGACAGCTTTGTGTCTTAAATCTTCTTGACAATTTTTTGCATCCCTGTAACAGCTCTTTGAGTCATTCACTTTTCTCTTGATACAAGGGAAGCATCTTTTTTGTTGTTAAGTTCCTGCTTTATTTTCCTGGGATTATTTTCACCTTGGTTCTTCCACACGGCTTTTACATTTGCCACTTGGCATATCAGGTACTCGTGAGTACGCAGGATCTGCCTTTTGCCAGGCCAAGTTCAAGCCAGTGTTGCTTATTCTGACCGGCCATGGCTTTTCTTCTAAATGAGATCATAAAGCCACCCTTTACTTCATGAGTTGCAACATTCCCATGCAGGCTAGATAGTAAAATTCAAACGGATTGGTGAGCTTGAATTAAACTAATTCAGTATATAAGCTATTTTTGTCTCAAACCTTTTGAAACTGAGGGAAGGGTGTTTCAAGTTACCTGTCCCTACCACAGTTTCTGCATAAAAATCTCTTGATTGGGGCAAATTAAAATTGTCACTTGTTTAAGAAAGCAAGGTACAGCTAAGACTAAAGGTGCAGAGAAAATGCAAGGTGCGTTTGATGGAAATCGAACATCCATGTCCAAAATAATTTAATTTGTCGAACAGAATTGAAGCAAGTGGTATAAATGTTAGTGTCCAAGAAAGAAAGTCATAAATGCTGTGAGAATGCTGAAAAATGGGAAGGTGGTAAGTGCAGATGGTGTAATTGGACAAATAACATATAGGTGAGGTTTGCTTCTGGAGTGGCGACACCATTTGTTTAACATGTGGGAAGACTGCATTTTGCCTGGAGGCTGGAAGAATGCTGTTATTGTTGCCCTACAAGGGAATAGCTAGAAAAAGTGAACAGTTTCTTGAATCAGCTTTAGCCAAACTGGTATAAAAACTACAGATGACCAACTGTGTTTTGTGGCTGAGTGAGATTTTGATGCAGATGTCTCCAATCTTACTGAGAAATGCAAATTGTTTCTGTTTTACAACCAAAACCACCCTCAAGCTCTCTGCTTCCCCTACCTTGAGCTAGGTGTTACTTGACGGTATTTTGGGATGGGATCTGTACAATATATTCACCCCATTTGTTTGTTTGTTTGTTTATTTTTTTGAGTGATTGCTATCAAATGCTGCCTTCTTTGCTTTGCATACCCAGAATCATTAATGTTCTTCATAAGGAACCCATATCTAAAGTTACAGTCAAACAATTGGAAGGCTGGACTCTACTCCTGGGCTATAGGCCATCTAGAATACCTCCTGCATCCTCCCTAAAAGAAATCCCAAATATCTTAAGATGGCAATTGTGAGACGACAAAAACCTGAGCCAAGTGCTTGGAAGTGTAAAGTGGTGGTGTTCAAGTTTATGCTTTTTATTTCCGACTACAAAAGGGTTGTGGACTGGAGCTGTTAAAAATACTTATCCTTAAAGAGTGATGGCTGCCCTCCATGTTAGTGAGCAGCTTCTTCCTTTATAAGTAGGATTTTGATCTTGCACTTTTCCTTTTCTCTCTTTCCCTCTGCAGGTTGTGTAAGGTTTTCCTCTACCTCGCTGAGGACTTTGAAGTCATCCCCCGAATCTTCCGTGGCAGTGCCTGAACAGCCTGGATATGATGCCAAAAGATCTCCAAAGTATTTTATAGTTTGACCCAATGATTCTTCTGGATATATATTTCTCTCTTCAAGAATAAGTGCAAAGACCAAATCCTACTTACTACCAGATATTTTTATTGCAAGATCATGGACCATATTACTAGGGAGAAAGATGAAAGGCGAACAGGAAAAGGAAATCCAGGAAGAAGTACGCATAGTTCTCGAGCATCGAGTTCCACTTCAGCTGCTGGTGTTCTTATGGTTGGGCCCAATTTCAGAGTTGGCAAGAAGATAGGCTGTGGAAATTTTGGAGAGCTCCGGCTAGGTAAGAGCGTGGCCGGTTCAGTCGTTCTCAGTTATGGCTGGTGCGGCTTTGGTCGAATAAATAATAACTGAACTTAGAAAAGATCGCTGAGGGAATGCATCTCAAATTTATATACATATGAAAGACTGCATGTAGTTGGTGGCACTTAGCGGTATTTCCTCTTCACCTCTTGCTATGACACATACATGCATCATATAGCACATACATGTAACAATTGCAGGTATCTGTCTTCATGTTTGTGCAGATTTAATGAACTTTAGAATTCTTGAAATTAACTGATTGAAACTTTTTTTTACTTGAATGACATCTTGCAATGTAAAGCATTTTGAGGGATAATTCTTTCCTGTATTTCTATATTCACTTATAAATGTATAGAGAACGGACATTAAAGATTGAATAATTATTTTCAGATGATGGATTATAGGGAATAATGTGACTTGCAAACAAAAGTTGATAATAATTTTAAAAAAATTGTTTTACCTAACAGCTAAAAATAATAACTTGCATGTCCTAGTTGCTATTTCAAACAAAATTCTCTTTCTCTTGCAGGCAAAAACCTGTACACAAATGAATACGTAGCAATCAAGCTGGTGAGTAGTTCTGCAGTTTTTAAAAATCTCTGCGTTCTGAAGCTTAGCCAAACCAGACAACTTTTTCAAACCGCATTTGTCCTGATTGCTTCCAGCCTAGGCTCCATAGATGTGCTGTAATAGGGAGTGCCTTTAAATATTGTAGAAACCAATTCAGTGTCAGCTGTGCTGTTCATTAAAACCATTCCAGGCTCAATTTAAATGCCAGTGATTACTTTTAAAACTCTTATGGCTTGCCACCAAGTTTTTTAAAAGGACTGCTGCACATTAATGGAAGAGTCTAATACGAGAGATGCTGCTTATATGCTTGTCCATCAGCTCTCTTAAGTTGGTGGGCATGAGAAATAGGTTCAGTCACGGCACTTGCCATCCCCTGAAACAAGCCATTCTGAACTTTCCAGAAATGGTCTGAATTCAGACCAATTCTGGAATACTAAACTGTCTTCTGTGAGGCTGGAATGGGCCATTTCAGGATCATAATATTTTGCATTCCCATCACCTTTCCTCTGATGGCACAATCCTTATATGATGACTTCCTAAATGTATACCTCCCTATATTTAACTGAACATTAAAGACATGGCAATTGATCTGCTTTCAAAATAATATTGCCGTTTTTCATATCTTTGCACTACTTTTTAATTTATCTCTTTATTTAACCAATCTACACAGCCACCTATCTCACAAACATGACTCTGGGTTGCGTGCAATAAAACCAACATTAAAACAATCTCAAATAGCTATAAAAAACAATTAGACATAAACATAAAGATTGTGGGAGAACGCATCAGAAACTTACATATAATAGAACCAACTTGTGGGCTTCCTGTTACCAAGGAGTCCCCAGGCCTGCTCAAAAAAGCATGTCTTGAGAGAGTTCTGGAAGGTCAGAGCTAATCTCACTTTGGTGGGGGTGATGTTCCAGAGGGTGGGTGCCATGGCAGAAAAGGCTCCTAGGACCTGTCAGATGGAACTTCTTGGCAGATGGGACCTGTAACATGCCTCTCCTGCCAGACCCGATGGGGTGGGTAGATGTAATTGGGAAGAGGCGGTCCCTCGGATAATCCGGCTTGATGCCGTGTAGGGCTTTAAAGGTCAAAAGCAGCCCCTTGAATTGCGCCCAGAAGCAAACTGGCAACCGATGGAGCAGAGGTGTAACGTGCCCTTCTAGGGGTACACATAACTGCCTGCATGACCACATTTTGCCCCAGTTGAAGCTTCTGGATACTCTTCAAGGGCAGCCCCATGTAGAGCATGTTACAGTAGTCTATTTGGGAGGTGACCAGGGCATGAGTGTGAACAGAGCCTCATGATCCAGGAACAGGCGCAACTGGTGCACAACCCAAATTTGCACAAAGGCTGTCCTAGCCTCGACTGCCACCTGCTCTTTGAGCAGGAGTTGCGAGTCCACAAGGGTGCCCAGATTGCAAACCAGTGCCGCCCCTTCCAATGCCAAATATGGTAAAGTCCCAGATTCAGAAGGCCCTGAAACCCAAAGCCACTCAGTCTTGCCAGGGTTCAGCTGAAGCTTGTTGTTCCCCATCTAGACCCCAAGAGCCTCCAGGCACCAGGCCAGGACAACATAGCATCGCTTAGTTTGCCAGGGGCAGAGATATATAATTGAATATCATCAGCATACTGATGATACCTCACCCCATGGCGACGATGATCTCACCCAGCGGCTTCATGTAGATGTTGAACAGAAGAGAGTACCAAACCCTGCGGCACCCCATACAGTAGGGGCCGAGGGTGGGACCTCTCACTCCTGATCAGCCCCGTGGGAAGGAAGAGAACCGGCACAATACTCTGACTCCCATTCCCTGGAGCCAATCCAGAAGGATACCATGGTTGATGGTATCAAAGGCCGCCAAGAGGTCAAGTAGAGCCAGGATGGATGCCCTACCCCCACCCAGCTCCCGCTGGAGATCATCCGAAAGCGCAACCCATGCCGCTTCCATCCCACGTCCAGGCCTGAATCCTGACTGAAAGGGGTTCAGTAAATCTGCTTCATCCAGGTTCTGTTGAAACTGCCACGCAACCACCTTCTCCATAACCGTCCCTAACAAAGGGAGGTTGGATCCTGGGCAGAAATTGTTCAGTATAGTGGGGTCCAGCGATGGCTTCTTGAGGAGGGGGCAAACCAAGGCCTCCTTAAGGGATGGAGGAACAAGCCCCTCCCTCCAGGAAGAGTTCGCCACCGCTAGAACCCTGCCTTAGCTAACCAGGAGTGGCATGGGTCTAATGAGCAGGTGGCTGAGTCGTGAGGGTTCTGTCTACTTCCTCAGACAGCTTATTTGCATTTTATATTTATTTTTCTGTGATCTCATTGTTTAATGTTTCCTTGGAAAGTGCCTGTAGAAGATCTTGCTGTAAATGGCAGTGTATAGAGTTTTAGACTGTAAAGCGAATTTCCAAAATCTGTTTGATGTATTCCTGATCCTACACTGTAATTTGGTGAAACAATCTACCAGAAAAAACCGGTTCAGTCTCTTTCATTATTCTGTTTTCTATAGGAACCATTAAAATCTCGTGCCCCGCAACTGCACTTAGAGTATAGATTTTATAAACACCTTGGCTGCACAGGTAAGAAATCTTTCTCCTAGGAGTTAAAATAAATTGTGACGAAGGAGTGCAGTGAAGCTGTAGTATATGCTTGGAAGCCACATATATCCTAGATATCAGAGGTGCAGTTTTTAGCAGTGAGAAATGTAGTGTATACAGTATAGCTCATCAACTTTGTTACAACTTCGTTTGGTCTCTGCTGTTATTTGGCTAGTATTAACAGTAGCAATGTTGATGATTGTGGAACTGTATCAAGATTTGTTTAAATTTGTATTCCTTATGCCAAGAAGGAAATAATCAAAATCAGTGAGATGATTGAATTATTTTAAATCAGCGTGGTTGCAGAAAAATACACAATCATATTGAATAACAAGTTTTATCTTAGACATAGCCGACTCATTAGAAAATTCTGTAGGACGTTTAGAATATTCACTCTAGGATAGCACCCTTCAACCACTGTCAAATGAATAAACTTTAGCAGGTTTTAAGATGAAAATGGTTGATCTCACAATATAGTCAACTCCACCAAGATTTTGTGAAATCTTGGGCTTTCAATTTTGAAAAATAAACATGATTTTAATTAATTTTCCTTTAGGTGTTTTTTAAAAAATTGGTACTCATAACATTGCACAACATTTTATGATCATGCCCACATCTAAAAAGGTTGACTGACCACTGATTTACTGGAGTAGAGATCAGTCCATGGGTCAGATGTAGGGTAATAGCCAAAGTAATATTCAAACAGTTTTCTGCACCCCAAAATTCTCCACTGTTGTTTTTTTAAAGTAGTATCTCTCCATCTTGCAATTGTAAATTGATTTGAAACCTGGTGGGACCTTTGAAAAGTAGCTGGTGATATGATTCAGTTTGTCCCAAACAAACAAACAAACAAAGATGAAGTATTTTAGGAGCCATTTAAGTAGTTCTGTAACCCATCATCAAATGTAATGAGTTGAATTCTGCCAGATGTATAAGTATTGACAAAAATTGCTGTGCTGCATAGGTCTAATCAGAATTTTGGGTTCCTCTCTCCTCTCCTCTCTAAAAAGAAAGAAGGCCAAATGAAATGTGGTGGCGAAGAATTTTGGGATATATTTTTCTAGAACTTTTATTGTGATTAATTTAGATGGTCCATGTAAAAGCTGGTGGTTTTGAGTCTTTTTTGTGTTAATAGTAGTAGTTGTTATCTTCCTGATATAGTATAGTTTAATTTTTTTTTTGTATTTGCTTCAGTTGAAGGCTTCCCACAGGTATTTTATTATGGTCCATGTGGAAAATACAACGCCATGGTACTAGAACTCCTTGGTCCAAGTTTGGAGGACTTGTTCGACCTCTGTGATAGAACGTTCACTCTGAAGACTGTCTTGATGATAGCAATTCAGCTGGTGAGTAAAGGAACAGTTTCACGTTTTTTAAACCCACACCCTCGTCCAACATCAAATATTTTCTATTACTGCCTTTTTGGCCCTCGTGCAAACTTTCCTGCATAAGTTTCTTTTGGTTTTATTTAAGTGTACCTTGCAATGCAAACTTTTAGAAGCATTAATGCAGCAAAGAATTCCCCAAATGGAGCTCGGGCGCTTAAAAGAGCACTAGTCAAGTCAAGCTACCTAGTGTGATCACAGGTGATTTGTGGCTAAGGTAGGCTGCATCAACTGACGGTTACGAACAGAAAGCAGATCATGGGTTGGCGGCTTTCAAACTGTTTGCTAAGATTGTTAGATTGTTTTGGGCATGTTCTAGCCTTTCCTTGGTTCATTTGGGATAAGAATAATAAGAAAAACTTCTTGGTGTATAGAGCTATATTCCTATACACTCAGACGATGGGATATTTTGAGGTATCTAGTATCTAGTGATGCTGTTCATCTGACCTTTCATTCAGAATACTAGTCCTGAACAGTTAGCAAAATGATTTGTAATTCAGTGTCCTAGAATAACTTACTGTTCTGCCTTCTTGTAGATCACCCGGATGGAATTTGTACACTCAAAAAATCTCATTTATCGAGATGTCAAGCCAGAGAATTTTCTTATTGGCCGGCAAGGAAACAAGAAAGAACACGTCATCCACATAATAGACTTTGGATTGGCCAAGGAGTACATCGATCCCGAAACACAAAAGCATATACCTTACAGAGAACACAAGAGCCTAACTGGAACAGCAAGATATATGTCCATTAATACACATCTTGGCAAAGGTTGGTTCCGTTTAATATGCCGCATTAATGGATTCTTTTCTGTGCCGTTTATGTCATGAAAACATGTTCAGAAGCTGTAAATTTCCATATTGCGACTCTCTTTAAAATTAGCAAGATGACTTCAGCATACCTGCAATAATACGAAAACAAAGATACTTGTGTTACCACTGCATGTCCTTGCATAGCTGTTTATCAGTTGGGATTGACACAGTCGGCCAAAATTTCCAAAGTTTTTGGCTATTTGGAAATAAGAATTCCTAGTGCTTTTATTCAATTTTCCCTACTTGTCTCCTTTTACAAGCAAAACAAACCACAGTAGCTTCTTCTGCAGTTGTTTATTGTGACACGTGAACTGGGATCTTGGCTTATCTCTTCCTCACAAGCTAGGAATCAAAAAAACAAGAATAAACCATGGCTTTTGACTCTGGCTTATTAAGAGAGGAATAAGCCAGTTTATGCATCACGGGGAAGAAAAACCCTGAGCAAAGGTCAGAGACTATGATAGTTCAAAATGTCTGGAGAACCCCAGATTGTCCAGCTTAGCTTTAACACAGGTGTTTGTTCCATTTGAATGTGTGAGTATCCATCTTAAATAATGTGAGTAAACCACTCAGTTCTGTTGTTGTACATGCAGAATAAACCTATATTAAATGAGTAACTTCTCAGATCCCTTGTATCTATGTCGCTTGTGAGACCACATATTTACGGATGTCTTCTTCCTTCTTGTACTGGAGTTAGAAATGTAATTACTAATGTAATGTTGATTAAGATGGGTAGAGCAGTGTTCTGTTCTCTTACATGTTTTAGAACAGAGTCGGCGAGATGACTTGGAGGCTCTTGGACACATGTTCATGTATTTTCTTCGAGGCAGTTTACCATGGCAAGGCCTTAAGGTAGACGCTAAAACGTGTGCTCAGTCAGTTTGATTTTGGCAGATAGTTTTTGTGTTAGTTATGTGTCACTAGTTCACTTTTGTTTCAATCCTTTGGGAAGAACACCTCACTTTCAACATCAATGTCCAAGTTTTGCCCCACCCAATTTAATTTATTAGATTTGTTATTCCCGCCCGCTCCCGAAGACTCTGGGTGGCTTACGAAATCCCAAAAAAGTAAAAAAAACAACAAACCCTATTAAAATGGTTAAATAATCGTAATTTTGCCAGCAAGGAATGAACATAGTTGCTAGTAGAATTCAGTTCTGACAATTGGATAAGGAAAACCATGTGTCCTGCCTTTTTTTTTTTGTTTGCAATTTTCAGCGTTTTTTCTGTTAAGTAACTAAAGGTAGCTACAAGGCAGGCTTCTGTTGCTACTTATTTTATTTCTAATCCTGCCCCAGCCCGGCCTACCTCTGAGCTTTTAAGTCTGCCTGCTTCCATTTTTTCTGCTTCTCCAGAAAGCCCTTCTCTGTTCCCTGGCCAATGCTTTTCTTACAACTGCACTTTCTCATTGGCATCCCACTTGCCTTTTGAGAAAGTAAAGACAACAACAACAATGACAATTTTAAACCAACTCTCTATGTTCTTGCTTCTAGAAACTGATTAAGGAAGAACGGTGACAAAACAAATTCACCCCCCCCCCCATGCAGTTTGTTAAAAAAAGGGAGCTGCTGTACAGAAAGTGGGCCAATCTGGTTTTATTTTGCAGATGGGAAAATTAAAATTTCTGGTTTTTTAGCACTGAAGTCAACTTGTTGAATTATGGTGCAAATAAAGATGTAACTCATCCAAAGATTTTTCCTCTGCTTACTCCACCTATCTTCCTATTGCGATCCAATAAATGGTTTTAAAACGAGAACCTCTGCATTTCACAGGCTGATACACTGAAAGAGCGATACCAGAAGATTGGAGACACAAAGAGGAATACTCCAATTGATGTTCTCTGTGAGAACTTCCCAGGTAAGTTTTAGATCCGGTGGCTTGTCATTTCTGTAAATTACTCCTGGAAATAGGAAGTATGAGGACAGTGTTTTTTAGAACCTAGCTAGTACAAAAAATGTGTACCCACCGGGAAGCTCTAGTTAAATGTATGACAACCGTTAGAGTTGGCCACAAATTTCAGTTTTACTTTAGGATCAGTGACTTTTCCCTGAACCTGTATTTGAAAGATTACTTGCAGCCTCTATCTCAAATGCTTACATTGGCTACGCAGATCTAATCATGAGAAATTCCGGCTTGTCGAGTTTGTGACAACTTTTTTCATATTTTGCAGTCTGCCTCATATTTGATCAAACTTGCTGTTTGCAGTTGGCTTACAGCCACAAACATAGGAATTTCAGTCATCTGGCAGGCTGCAGTGAATAGTTTGTGCTGCCTGTGCCAGGAGCTGCAGGTTCGGTATGACTGTGCTACATTTATTTTTGCTGATTGTTATATTCGGTACAGATGGATTAAACTATGGAGCAGGCTCCTGGTAAAATGTTCAGAGCCTGCTCTTGTTGGAGCAACTAGGCAGGGAGAAGGCATTCTTGATGCTTCTCTTAGATATTTTGGTAGCTTCTGGTACTATCAACCCTTGTGCCAGGGAACTCTTGCCAGGATGGGCCCTGAAAAGCATTGATCTCGTGGTTTCAGTCTGTCCTGCAAGTTCAGTTCCTTATCTGCTGGAATATGGTTTCTCCACCGCAGGACTTGTGGTCTTGCGTCCCACTCTGTTCCACATGCATGTGAAATTGCTTTCTCATATTGGGAAACTTTGACTGTGGTGCTTGATGCTCTCTTCTTTTCATCTAATCATGGGGGAGAAAGATGGGCTCTGAATATGTGTCGTAAGCAGTGATTAAATGAGGGGGATACTCTGAAACTTCTTTAGAACATGCAGTTCCACCAGTTTGCTTCAGTTTTGTGCTTTTAGAAGTGATGTAATCCTTGGGACGCGGTGGCGCTGCGGGTTAAACCGCTGAGCTGTCGATCGGAAGGTCGGCGGTTCGAAACCGCGCGGCGGGGTGAGCTCCCGTTGCTCGTCCCAGCTCCTGCACACCAAGCAGTTCGAAAACATGCAAATGTGAGTAGATTAATTGGTACCGCTTCGGCGGGAAGGTAACGGCGTTCCGTGAGTCATGCTGGCCACATGACCCGGAAGTGTCCTATGGACAACGCCGGCTCCAAGGCTTTGAAACGGAGATGAGCACCGCCCCCTAGAGTCGGACATGACTGGACTTTACGTCAAGGGAAACCTTTACCTTTACTTAATCCTTGGGAGAGCATTACCTATTTCTACTTTGAGTCACCTGGCCTTTCTATTACCTGGACTTTCTGTTGAGTTCAGCACTTTCAGTCTGGGCTCAAAAATCTACCTGTGTAATAAATTCACAACATACAAAGGCTATAATGTGCATCCCAGCAGGACTCAAACTATTTAAATCAGTGTTTCTCAACCGTGGCAACTTTAAGCTGTATGGACTTCAACTCCCAGAATTCCCCAGCCAGCACGCTGGCTGGGGAATTCTGGGAGTTGAAGTCCATACAGCTTAAAGCTGCCAGGGTTGAGAAACACTGATTTAAAATAAGCATGCTACAACTGCTTCTTTATGGTGATCAATCCTGTGCTTATGAAGATATGTTAGAATCCATTAAGTCTAAATTTTTGCTTTAGCTTGAATTTTTGAAGTGGCCATACCCACATATTTGATCTTTACACCAACCAATGCATTTAACAATTGGGAGAATACGAATACTAATATAAACTCATAATCTTTCCAAAGCTGGTGCCTGTTAATTGTTTTTGCCTGTTAATCCTTTTTCATAAGTCTTTAAATATTTCAACTATATATTTATGGAAACCGTTTAGAAATCCATGACTTTGTATCCCACCAATGCATCAAATTTGTTTCTCATCTGCCTCTGTAAACTGATAATTTAGGGGTTTAATCTGACCAGTAGGTAACGCTGAAATGTATTCTGCTTCTACTTCTTTCTGAACAGATTGTCTGATGTTGCTTCTTCCTAATTCCCTTTAACAGAGGAGATGGCCGCTTATCTTCGTTATGTCAGACGATTAGACTTCTTTGAGAGACCAGACTATGATTATCTACGAACAATCTTCACAGAATTATTTGAAAAGAGAGGATTCACCTTTGATTATGCCTATGACTGGATTGGCAGACCAATTGTAAGTTGTAAGCAAGTGAGATCTGTTGTATTTCCCACAGGTTCCTCTTTAAAAGCCAGTTTGATGGAACATCGTTGTCTCATTATTTGGGAAGCAAGATGGCCTCCTATATTTTGTTGGGAACTTTCCCGCAAACCTAGATGTTCATGCTATATTCTTCTTTCCAAAAGTTTGGTTTTTTGAAGCGGGGAAGTGTTACATTTTGGTTTTTAGTGAATGGGATTTTCTAGGCAATTAGTATGTTGCTGCTCTTGCCTTGGGGCTGGAGAATACATTTTTTTCCTGCATCTCTTTGATAAGATTGTCACTTCCAACACAAGTTACAAGATGTTAGTTGTATCCCAACTCTAACCATGAACATTAATTTTCAGCAGTATATATTTCTAAGTCCATCACTTTAGGTATAGTTCCGAATATCAGTATTATATCTGACAAAATCCTGAGAGGTTGCTTGAGACTTGGAAATTTATAGTGAATACTGAGCAGTATGGACAGGTAACGTTTATTTAGACCAGGGATACTATATGTTTCAGCGAGAATAACCTTGATGCTGGTTGCAGTATAATAAAAAAGATGCTCTCAAGTTAACAATTCAAAAAGGGACAACACAGAATTTGCATTGAGTTGTATTCTCTGCTATCAGTGGTTATATTGCTCAAGTCAAGATTAAATTCATTTTGGGACTGTCCTTCCCTTTGATAGGAAAGTACTGTAACTAGGCAGTTTCCTGAAACTCACTCTCCCAGACATAATTGCTGTGTTAAATAAGGTTTCTAGATGATTTATTTTCTGTGCTCTTTGGAATCTGAATCACTCTTGTCTCCCATCTCATATCTCAAGGGATGCAATATAACCCCAAGAATTTCTGCTTTGGTGAAGAAAGCTTCAGCTGTTAAGACTCTGGAGTTCCATTCTGAAATGTGAAGGAAATGTACTTGTCATATTTAACTGATTGCTGCCATATTTATCTTGGGAAAAGATTTTGGGTGTTGGGTCTGCAAATAAAAATATATGCATAAGAACAGTGATCTAATTAGATAAATAAAGAGTTCTGAAATGTATGGTTTAGTGAAACATTGCACGGTAGATCTTAAAATCACAACTAATGACATGATTCGTTGTCTGCGGATCGTGATTCTGGAATGCTCCACCTGACAGAAGTGCGTGGCTGTTGCAGATTAGTCCTGTCCCTAACAGAATCCTAGTATCTGCCAACATTCCAGCTGTGGCTACCTGTGTGCTTTTCTGCAACCTGCTGGCTCTTGCTTCAGAACCTGGAAGCTTTGACCGAAAGCAGCCCGTTTGCAAATATCGTGACTGCTCTGAAGTGAACGCACCTCTGTTTGTTGAGCTGACACAGACAGTTCGAGTCTCACTGAAGCATGTGATCGTGTCTGTATTTTATTTTCCAGCCCACTCCGGTGGGACCCATGCACGTAGAATCGGGACCATCAGTAGTAAGAGATCCCCATATACATCGGGATCGATCCTCAATACAGCCTTACCGAAATCAGGTTGGTTAACCTTATAACTTAATGCTTTAAAATGTATCTCCCTATTTCCAGCCATTAGCTAATTCCCAAAGGGACACACAGGAGAGCTAGGGATGACACTGGCATTCCCAGAAGCCTAGTTCATACCGCTCTTCACTTTTGTGTAGCAAGTGTTCCCTGACAGCTCTGCCATGGCTGCTATTGGGTTGGGTGAATATGCGTTTAAAACAAGGGTACAAAATAACTCGGGCCCCAGATGCTAATAGAAAAAAATGACAAATCCAAGTCTGAGAATGGAGAATTGAAGAGAAACCAGACATTGCTAACTTACCTTTGGTTTTAAAATGTAGTTCAGTGCGTTATTGTGAGAATGATGGATCTTTTGAAGTGGCTTTCGCTCTGCAGGCTGTCCTGGTCAAGTGCAAAAGTAGGAAAGATGTGGCCCCTGAGCTACCCTTGCTAGCAGGATCACAGATGCTAAGAGATTAGCAAAGTCCAGAGGGGAATGCAAGGTCCATCCCTGCAGTGAGCCTGCAAATGCACACTCATTGTTTTTTGCTTCATTGATACGCAGCAAAGCATCAAGATGTAGCAAGAGAAATAAAACCACTTGATAAATATTAGAACTATACCATCAACAGTAATTAGAAATAGATGACAATGAGTTGGCAGATGCAGAGATAATGTACCGTCTAAAGCTCTTTCTAAATGCTAGTGTCTTTATAGTATAGGTCTCATTTATATCTGCAAAATTTAAAAAAAGAGATTTATTTTGTATTTTTAACCATATGAAACCCACTCCTGCATTTACTGCTTTGTGCCTTTAGGCATCCTTGTCAAAGGGAACATTTAACGCCTGAAATGCTTTTTAAATGCTTTGCTTCCCTGTCCCTCTTGAGCTGACCACATGCTTGCTTGGTTCTGGTTCACCTTTGCCTTTCCTCCGGTCTCTTTGCTTTCCTGCATGCTGATACCTGGGCAGACTGTGTCAGAGCGCAGAGGAGACTGGGAAATTCCAGCAGTCCGGCAGACCAATACTTTGTTTCTGACATCTCACTTGGCTTCCGAACGGCATGGGGGATCTGTCCAGGTATTGCTTTTTCCTCTCCCGCACAGCTTTTTGGCCATCACTATTTTGTGGGTCAGTCCTTGGGCATGTGCAGGGCCCCCTTGGTCTTTCAGCTGCACTGTGTGGCTTCGGCTAGAACAATGAGGGTGGATGGGCATGATACGGAAAGCTTGTGAATGCCAGAGGACTTAGACCTGATATTGCTGAAGTGTGATATTGCTTCCAGTGCTGATTGTTTAGGGCAGCCTTTCCCAATCTGGACATCTTCCACAGGTGTGAACTTCAATAGGATTCTCAATGAAGACCAGTCTGGCTGCAGAAGTCTTGGAATTAATCCACATATCTGGAGGTTGCTCAAACTGGGGAAGGCTTTTTAGGCAAAACTTAGAACACAAACTTTATGTCCAGAGCTGCCTTCTATCCATCTATACCCTTTTCCTGTTCCTTCCCTCCTCCTCCTCCTCCTCCTCCCACCCCACTTTAGGGAAGAAAGAGGCTGTCAGTGGAAATGACAGCTGCTCTCAACTATATCAAACTAAAATCCCAGGAGATGCAAGGAAGGCCAGGTCTTACATCATATATGACTATGGTTCTTCTGACTTCAAATGACTTGGACTGAAGCCAGCATACAAATTAGCCCCATCACCCGTTGCAAGATTGTATGTTGCCAATCAAATACTTATTAAGGATCTGCTGCACAAAAAGACTGGTGTATGTGCGAGGAGAGGGCACTTACCCAACATAAGGAAATCAGGATCAGAGCGTTATGGTTTCCTACATGAAATTTGTATTCAGATATAAGCAACGTCATGGGCAAAATGCTAGCTGTGGTCTGAAGCTGCCATATGTGTGCTGCCAGGATAACTTGTAACATTGTGGTGATCATGAGTGTCATGTGCTTGGCCTCCTGATCAACAGGTGTGCCAAGATGATGGAGAAAAAGAGGCTGAAAGGGAGAAGGGTGGTAGGGGTGATAAAACCGATTCTGTAACACCGGAGCACTGTTGCCTTTGTAGCCTCTGTTCTCTGGTTTTAGAATTTAGAGCATTAGAGAGTGGCCAACTTCTTTATAGACTTGAAAATAAGCCAATGTTTTTCATAGCTCATGAGGTTCTTTTTTTCCTTCTGAACCATTTGCCTTCTTGAGATGCTCCCTTTTCCAGGAGCTAAAAGGGCAGAAAATACTCTGAAAGATGCAGTGAGTAAAATTCCACAGCTAATTTTGTGAAAGAAGACAAAGAGTTTTGTCATACTTTTTAAAAATTTTGCTCCATCTGTGTGGCTATTTTTGCATGCCGTTTCCATCAATAATTTATTTGTGTGCCTTTGAGGCCCATCCTTCTGAGCCTCCTTGGTTCCCTCTGACTCAAAACCATGACCCCCTAGCCCTTATAGACAGGATATAGTATCCCTTTTAGCTTGGTATCTTTTAAAGGTTGGAGTGACCCGACCCAGATTCCTACAAAAAAACCACTGCCCCCAACCCCCAAAAATCCAGGAAAGATTGTAGAGTACTTTTAACTCAAGCTAAGTGGGACTAAAAGCACTATCTGGTTTGAAATAACATCCCTTTCTGAATACACTTTTCTTCTTCACTCGATGGCTGACGTTAGCCATTCCCAACCTGATGCCCTCAATGTCTTGGTTTATTGGTTGGGGAAGGCCTGTAGGCTGCATTTGATGTGGCTTGGACACTCACTGGTCTTATGTCCCATATTAACAGGGTTTTTTTGTTTGTTTGTTTGTTTGTGTTCTTTCCAGGTGGTAAGCTCAACTAATGGTGAGTTGAACATCGACGAGCCAACAGGAGCACCCTCCAATGTGCAACTTGCAGCCCGTACTGAGGTGGAAGTAGTAGAGGAAGCTAAGTATGTTTGCTGTCAAGCAAGGTTTTCCCTGCATCACCTCTATGTGAAATATATTGATGTGTTTCCGTGCTTTGATGCGCCCATACCCATAACGTGTTGTCAGATCCTTTTTGGCTTTCCTTCTTGCATGGATAACCATGGCATTGCTGGGTACAGCTGCTGTTCCCTTGGGCTGTCTAGGTCATGCTACTTCTGATCAATGCATGTGCTGCAAATTTGACAGAGGATTTCAAAAGAATTTGCCAGTGGCATGTATGGCCGATTCCCCAGGAGTTAAGGCTATAGTTTTTGGTCCTTAATGCCGTACGCACATTAACAAATTCAGTTTCTTTGTGGTGATGTGGAGATCATAATAGAGAAACATGGGTCCTCTTCCCCATTCCCAGCCTTCTTCTGGAAGGTTGAGTCTGTGTTGTTGTGCTATACCTCCTCCTCAAAAAGAGATGGTTTTGTGTTCAGTAGGAAACTTTTTTTTTGGCTCATAGAAATCATGAATTATTTTGCCTGCAGTGGGATTTATTTTGCTTATATTAGAGGTTGAGGCCATTGTTTTTATTTCTACCATCCAGTGCTACTGTGCATGATCTATTATCCCTGCAGGAACCATGATGTGGAGCTTTTTTCCCCTCACTTCCTTTTCTTCATGAGGAAAGTCAGCATACACTCAATTAATTACACTGAGAAGAAGGTTCCTCAAAGATTTAGTGGGCCACAGCACTGCTGTTTGCCTTACTTTGTATTGTAGCTCTCAGCAGTCTTTCAGCAATCACAACAATATTTCTGAAAATTTCTTGGCAAATGTGATCCTTGATTTGCTAGGCTAAAGGTGAACTACAAATGTCCGTTCCAGCAAAGCAGGTCTGTGTCTTGTCTTTAATTATGCTTCAGGTTCTGAAGCTCTGGTGGAGAGGAAGTAATTGTCTAATAATCCTTTAAGAGATAGGTTATCATTTTGCAGACATTTCGACCTTCTCCCTTAAGAAGAATTCTATAGCATCTTTGAGCTTAGAAGGAGGAGACTTTAAATGTTTTTTTATGAGCATAGGTATACTTGTGGCAAAATGTTGTCTATGATTTGCTTTTCCAGTTGATAACTTGGTTGCACTGCGGATGGTCAGTGACTTTCTGTGGTCAAATGGGTGGAGATGGGAGGAGAGAAAGTTAATTTTTAAAAATTAATTGTACTTAGGCAAAGTGCTGGAAGATTGCTCAGCACTTTAGCGGCAGGATCGTTTCCAAGAAATGTCGCACAAGTGGACTAGACTTCAGCAGTTAGGAATGTCTGTTTGGGCAATAGCTTTCATAAAGCCCTTGACCAAGATAACTCTTCTGAAACTGCAGCATCTACTAAGCAAAGGTAGACCATCACCTTTGTGATAGGGCCAGTCAGGCTGAAGGAAACATGGGCTCGCTACTGTTCCCATGGTTCTCATCATCTCTGGATGTTGACTTAGAGCAAATCCCATCTAGTTCAACGAGTCTTTTATTCCTAAGTAATTGTACCTAGAATTGCATGTAATGGGCATTGTCCTGAAAACGTTATATTCTGCTCCAGAGTCATGAGAGGAGCTTTCTTCTGGGATGGACGTTAGGGCTGCCAGATCTGGACTGCAAATTCCAGATAAACACAACCTGGTAGAAAAAAGGTTAGTTTTCTGTATCACTGTTGTCACCTAGGGGTCATTTGGATATTTGCAGCCCAGAACTGGTAGCTGTAATTCAAGTGGAAGTTAGAGGATGTTAATGTTCACTGGAAACTGTGATTGTTCTCTATTATTATTATAAAAGTTTGTGGCACAGTGCCTCTTTGGCAGCAAACTTTCCATGGATATGGTACTTCCAAGGTTTATCCTCAATTATCTTAGGCAATGAGTATTTCCAAGGTGTTTCTCAGTCAGCCCTCACTCATAACGCCTTGAATTGGCTGAGGACATAATTTCCTCTTATG
This sequence comes from Candoia aspera, assembly GCF_035149785.1. Lineage (NCBI taxonomy): Eukaryota > Metazoa > Chordata > Lepidosauria > Squamata > Candoiidae > Candoia > Candoia aspera. The sequence continues at coordinate 7,266,353 of NC_086165.1, read as the reverse complement.
TCTTGCAGCCCTTGTTTTTCTTCCTTTGATTTTTGCCAGGTCAGCCTCTTTAAAACCACCTGTTGACAGCATTTCCAGTAGCATCTTCTAACCAAATGTAAAGCTGCATCTTTATTCTTACTGACCAGTCTGGTGTCTTAGTGTTATTAATTTACGCTATCCTCCAGGTTTTTTTTTCCCCTCTCAGTTCTTCTCTTGATGGCCATTGTGTTTCTGCTTATACTAGAGATCTAGGCCATTTGCTCAGGTTGTTCTTAGATAAATTTCTATTTTTTTTTTCACACACAATTTTCAAAGCATACGATTGCTTTGAAATAATCCCAGTAACTCTAACTGCACTGCTCATATTTCCTTCCTGCATGTCCTGTTCTTGTCCCAGGTTAAATAACTTTGGCTGAACTTATAAACAAACTTACTTCAAAGTAGAAGACCTCTTGCCACCTCACCACTTGGGTTTGTCCCTGGCAGAAATGTAATATTTTCCCTGTAAAGTTAGGGATATGAATGCCTTCCTATCCTTCTGTTTAATGCTATTCTTGCATCTCCTTCCTTTTAATCTATAGCACTGCATTTTTTGCTGCTAGATAATGTCACTGGCTTTCATCCTTTTTCTTGAACCTCTTTTTTATCTCTATCGCTTTCCATATTACCCTGATCATTTCAGTCACTCATTCAAGATTCTCCACACTATTGTTCCTAATTAGGTTGTTAGATGCTATTTCCTCTATTTTAGCTTACTTTCATTTTTCATGGTTGTCTCTGTCTAATTTGGACTATAAACCTCATGCAAGGAATTGCTACTTTTGTCTGAGTCCTGTAGGTTTTTTCCTCCCAAATCACAGAAGACTATCTTCCACTAGAGTGATAAATCAAGGGGCTTTAGAACTTTAATTGTTATTGTCCATCAAAGGGTTAATGTGTTTGTATCTGCACCTTTCTGGGAAGTCTCTTTAGGGTTTCCTTGCATATTTTCCAAGAGTATTTTCCAACGTAACAGTTTAGAAACCTTCTTGCTCCCATCTGCCAAAGTCTCACTGAACATATTTTTCCCCCTGTGACCATATTCTGGTGCTCTGGAATAATGGTCTTGGGCTATTACAAATACTTCCTTTTGTCTATCTCAGAAATGCCCATCATGGTATCTCTTCCTCAGTAGTTACAGGAGGGTCAAGCGGAAGAACCAGATTTGCAAAAGCAGACGGAGCTGGTGTGGACCTCAGCTCTGCAATGCACGTTTGCATGACTGCCATGACATGCTTCCATCTCACCTCTGAGCTAATGTTTCCTTCTTTCCTTTCTGTGTTTTTATTTGTCTTTCTTTCTTTCTCCTCTCACTGTCTATTGTAGCTGCCTGAAAATGCTCAACTTGTGGTGAGTCACTCTCTCTGGTTCACGTACAAGGGGGAGTGAATCAGACTAGGCTGTGCTTGGCCAAACCAAAGTAAAATTAACTGACTGGGCAGAGTGGATGTTTAAGAAGTGGCCTCCTTAGGGCGTATAAGTTGGTGCTTGGATTGGCACATCGGTGGCTTATCTCTTTAGAAAAGGAGATTGTGGGTAAACATTTTAAAAGCATGAAGGCACTTCGCTTTGTCCCAAAGTTGTTGAACGTTCCTATAAGCAGTTCCCTTGCCATGGATATACTTTGTCTTTTTCTTTTCAATCTTTTATTTGTAAAAGGTATGTTTTATTAGCAATTTTGCAACAGTTTCTATCGTTTCATGAAAAACTTGGGCATTTCCAGTGCTAGGAATCAGCACTATGAGAATAGTCTGGCTTTTGTACCAGAAACCCTAATCTGTTGTCTAAAGTAGAGCTAGATTCCCTTTATCCAAATAATCATATATCCACATATATGGTTTCTCTATGGGCAGCTAGTGGGGAAGAGGGTAGTTTTTAATTACACAGACCTTTAGCTTGGGAAAAAAAGGACACAGTGTAAGAGTATCTTTTGGGGGGGTGGCTCTGATTGAGCTTTGATTCCAACAATATAGGCAGTCCTCGACTTACAACCATTCTTTCAGTGACCGTTTGAAGTTACGAACGTGCTGAAAAAGGTGACTTACGACCGGTGCTCGAACTTACAGCCACTGCAGTGCCCCCGCAGTCACGTGATCAAAATTTGGGGGCTTGGTGGCCCACCTACACTTACAGCCACAGGGGTGCTTCAACTCCCCCCCCTGCCTATATCCCCCCCTCCAATCTCTGCCCTTTTGGCCACCCTGCCCCCAGCCTTGCAGGGTGGCAAGCAGCCCCAGAACCGTGCAGCTCTGGGGCTGCTTGCCAGGCCCCAGGACGCTGCAGCCACCCCAGTCCAGTCCCAGCTGCCCTTGCACCCTGCACTCCGAAACCCCTGCTGCCCTGTACTCCGCCGCCCCACCCCACCTTGCCATCTTCTTGCTCCCGCTGCTGATGAGGCCCCCTCCCCTCCCCTCCTATTAATTCTGACCTTCCAGTTTATCCCTGGGGCGAGATTCAGTTTCCCATCCTGGGACAGACTAAGCTGCTGTGTTTGAGTGACATCTCTCGCTTGTCTTTTGAGCGTGCGATTGGAATTCAAACCCTTCTGAGCCTCATAGGCAGACATTAGTATGTTTTCCCTGCTGAACGAAGTGGTCCTTAATGTTGAAAGATCCTTGACTCTTTGCATGTGTGCATGTTCATCTACATCCCCATAATTGGCACTGAGGATTATGAAAGTTCTAAGGTGGCCAGTATAAGTTATGGCAGTTAGCAGTTTTGTAATCTAAAATGAACCTGCCTCTCTGGCTTGTTTTAGAATTTGGCATTTTAAGGAATTTATTTGGCCATCAATGGAACTCCAGTGACTTCCCCATTTTTTCCACAAAAGGCATCCCAAGTTGCATCGGATGCTGTTCCTGATAGACCCCGACCTTGGAATTCTTTCTCAGGTAGTTCTGTAAATGCCCTGCTTTTGTGCCACAGATCCTCATCTTTATCAAGTTGTGGATATAGCTTGTCCCTGAAAAAAGCCACAAGTAGACTTACGGATTCTTCTTCAGTGAAAATAAATGGCACATAACTCATTGACTAACCACATTTTCTGTTTTCGCACACTTGCTAAATTTTGCTCTGCAAAAAAATGCTTTCCTTGTGTCTGTTTTTTTAGATTGTAAGCCCCTCAGGGTATGGACCTATCTGATCTGTTCTTTGTGATGTACTTGGTTGGTGCTACAGAAATAAAATAAAGACAGTTTTGCAGAAGGCCCTGCCTGTGTTCACCTATAAGCAGTTAAGAGTGGTTTCTTAGTATCACAGCCTCTGTCAAGATGTGCTCTGCCATCTTTGCATGCAGAATAAATGTTGGATGCATAAATGCTAAAGATTGCCTCTGAATGCTGGGAAGCTGTCAGGATTATTGGGGTGAATGTTATGTTACATTCTATCTATCTATCTATCTATCTATCTATCTATCTATCTATCTATCTATCTATCTATCTATCTATCAATCACATTTATATAACTGCCCATCTCACATATGTGACACTGGGTGGCATATAATACAGGTAGTCCTCGACTTATGACCACAATTGGGACTGGAACGTCTGCCGCTAAGTGATGTGGTCATTAAGTGAGTTGCACCTGTTTTTATGACCTTTTTTGCTGCAGTTGTCAAGCAAATCACTGCGGTTGTCAAGCAAATCTGGCTTCCCTTATTGATATTCTTATTGGAAGCTCCCTGGGAAGGTCGCAAATGGCAATGGCATGACCCTGAGACACTGCAATCACCATAAATACATGCCAGTTGCCAAGTGCCCGAATTTTGATCACACAATTGTGGGGCGGGGGGCATTGTGACAGTTGTAAGTGCGAGGACTGGCCGCAAGTCACTTTTTCACTGTTGGAACTTCGAACGGTTGTTAAACGAATGGTTGTAAGTCGAGGACTACCTGTAAAACAGTCAAATAATATAAAACAATACAACATTTTTTTAAAAAAATTAAAAAATTAAAGCAGTTATAACACAGATATAAATGAGACCGTGGGAGAATGGACCAACGGCCTACCACGGTGTAGCCACCTTGCTTGCTCCCTACCTCCCTGGGATCCTCAAGCCTGTTAAAAGAACCAGGTTCTTGCTCCGTGTCAGCTTCTGAAATAAGCTGTTTAGTGGAGTGTGCAGCGCTTCAGAAATAAGCTTAGAAAGGTGCTCTGGAGTGGCCAAGGGTCCAAAGATAGCACAGGGCTGCAACTCTGCAGGTGGCACGTGACCCTCCCAAAAGGCAGCTGCTTTAAAGAGTGACAGCTCTGACATACTTTTTTGAAATTACGTCCAAAGCACAGCCTAGCCCTATTGTTTAACCCTAAGTTATCACCTTTTGCTCCAGGATAAGGTGCCATCCAGGAGTTTCACTTGGAAGAGGCAGGAGAAATTGAGGGAATCATGAAGACAAAAGTAATGGAATCCGTTATTTTTAAATATAACACGTCTCCAAAGACATCAGACAAGGGGAATTCGTTTGTGTTTCTCAAATTTGGCAACATTAAGACATGTGGACTTCAACTCCCAGAATTCCCCATCCAGCATGCTGGCTGGGGAATTCTGGGAGTTGAAGTCCACACGTCTGAAAGCTGCCAAGTTTGAGAAATGCTGATCTAGAAGGAATGTAGGGAGCCACATCACTTCAAAGCCGTGGAGTTTAACCTGATCTGCCCTGAGTAGCAGTGGCTCTCTGTGTTTGGGGCAATATTTTATAGCATTTCTTGGGGGTGTCAGAATTTGAACCAGGGACTTTGTGTGCACAAAGCTCATGTTCTACCACCAAAGCTCATTCTTTACCCTGATGGTCACATTAACTGGGGCAATTTGGGGATTTTATTAGTACTGATACATTTGGAGAGCATCAGGTTGGGGAATGCTGAAATGGTCATTCTTTCAAATGTTTTGAACTTGGAGGGAGGGGCAAATGGCTTTTTAAAAATACTCTACCGTTGAGGACTTCCATTCTGTTTTCAGATTAGAGAATGTCTGGACGGATGGGTGAATCTCTGTTGTATGAAATCTTTCAAAAGATTTTACATGTCCCTCCTTACCTAAAAAAGGGATACCGCTTTTCCTGGACATTAGCCCAAACTACAGAAACTGAGCCATTTTGTAATTTGGGTGCAGTCCTGGATGCACAGAGAGTCCTATGTGCATATGACATTCAGGAGTAGTGGATCTGGCCGAACTCAGGCTTTCCGGACTATTGTCCCATGATGGTGCCTGATCTTTTATAATTTCATTTTGCCAGCACCCCACTTCTCTTCTGCTTAGACAGTGGTTAAATCATATTTGTAAAAAGTATCTGAAATGGATGATGCATCCAACCCACAAACCTAAAAACCTGTATAGATTAAACTTTAGATACTCTTGGGAACCCTCGGAATTTTTCTAAAAAGCCATTCATTTTCCCACTTGTGAAGGTGGGATCAAATCTGGATAAAGAATTTTAGAGTATCACAGCTAAAGAGGTTCACTGTGAAAAGTCAATGTGTCTTGACCAAGGCCTTGATTGATCAGTCTTGATGGAGAGGCTGATGGAAAAAAAGACAGTCATTCTGGTGCTATTTAGAACCAAAGTCAGAAGTGAAGTGTGCCTAAGACAAGCAATGGGCCAATGAAGTTTGTTATTGGAGGTGATTGCCAGGGTTATATGCCTTTTATGAACCTGGCTGTCTGTCATAATGCATTTCTGCACAATGTCACAGTCGTCATTCACAGGGTGGTTGTTGTGGGGAAAATAGGAGGAGGAAGGAGTATTAAGTATGTTCCCCACCTTGAGTTATTCGTAAAAATAAAGGTGGGATAAAAAAAATCTTTTTAAAAAATAGATGTGGTTAATCCAGCAAGTTTATTATGGGGTGGCTCTTTCCTAAGACCATTTTGCCACAGGATTGCTGGAAGAAAAACACCCCTTTCTGGCAATCCTCCAATTCCACAAACAGGTTTCCTGTGTTCACGAGAAGCCATCTCTAGCATGGTTGGTTTTGTGCAGATCCTGCTTTCCTGAGCTGCACCCCCCAGATATATTGGGCCAACCGCCATGCTGGCTGGGAGTTTTGGGGATTGCTGTCCCAATGCATCCGGATGGTGTTGGGGTGGAGAAAGATTGGCCTGAAATGGAAATTTTGAGTGTGGGAAATAGTTATGTTAAAGAGACTCTTGCATATGTGGTCATTCTATGTGACTCTGTGTCTCTGCTTCATTTCATAGTGAATTCATTGCGTAGGTGAAGGCTTCCCAGGGTCCACTCCAGGCTTCTCATAAGAAACTGGATTGTCTCATTCTGTGAACCATCCAGCCTGTGTCATCATTAAAGGAGGCCATCTGTGCAGAATAAGTCACCCTTAGTTTCCTGCATGCGCCTCTCAGGCTTTACAGATCATCTTCCTTCACTTTGGTTGTTCATTTTATCATTGATTAAAATACACCTTGTCAAAACACTAGCTATGTCCCCTTTCTGTTTTATTGTAGTTACTTTTTGTGAGATTTTGTCCATTTGCTGGATCCCATGCTCTATGTATCTCCCCTCTCAATCAATCAATCAATCAAGTACCTGAGGATATTCATTTTAGCCCTAAACTCAGTCTGGAGTATTTCTCTATACTCTCATAACCTAAATGATTGATCAAGAAGCTGGCTTTCTGTGAATCCCTAATTGTTTTGGCAAGATGCTGGATATGGCCATTCTGTTAAACAATGATGACATGGACTGAAAGAGTTGGACACACAATTAGAAGGTTGCCATGTGCCCCCCACCCCCGCCCCCAGCATCCCTTTTGTGGGGTTGATGCATTCCAAAGCGGTAAAGGACTTTGGTTAGGTTTGTGCACTGCCCAGTTCTGGTGTCATCAGTTCCCAAGGAAGAATATCTTAGATAGCAGAGGTTGGTGTAGAGTATTTCTGTGGAATGGGTGTAGAGGAAGGTTAATATAGTTAATTTACACTGATTGACATTTTTCTAGCATAAATATATGTTCCATAATTTGTTTGGATTTTATTTAATGAATTGAAACTTGTTAGCATGGGTCCAAGAGTGAAAGACACAACGTTGTAGTGATGCCCGCAAGCTGCATTTGTGATTTATCCGAGGCAGGTCAGCCCAGATTCACCAGTCTGTTAAATTACCAATTCAGTCATCTCAGCTAGTGTGATAGAACACCTGTCATCTCCAGGTCACCAAGCTGGGGAAAGGTGCTGTAGAAGAAATGGGTTAGATGGACAGGCAGATCAGACTTCAGCCAACAGAGAAAAAAGGACAGCTTCTTGAGACAAGGGTGGTGTTGAACTTTTGAACATAAATGGCGAGGGATAAGTTAGGGATGCCAAGGAAGTGCCTCAAATTAAATCTCTTTAACTATTTGTTCCATCAACTTGATTGTATGTTTTGATTTAGAAGGTCTTTTTAATACAGATTTTAACTGATGACATTGTTTGAATGTTAGAACCTTGGAATATGTATTAATATTAAACAGAATATTAATTCTGTTTAATTCAACATTAAACAGAAACAGCACCCTGCTTTTTAAATATGGGAACATACAACCTAACAAACAATCCCTTTAATTTCCGCTTTTAAGGAATTGGAACTACAGATACTTTTGATAATAACACACTAGGATGTAAATGATTCAGATAGCAAACAAGTTCAGATGCCATCAGCCAAGTTTATGCATTGACACTAATGTGAATTGTGCATTCAGTTCCCTGTCAGATAAAAGGGAAATTGTTTATGTAAAATAATAAATCAGGCAGGTATGAATAAAACCAGGATGGAAAACAACATTTTTCCTGTTAAAAATGTAACAAAGGAGGAGTTAGCAAACATGAATTGCCAATTTAACTCTATCTTCCAGTCTGAACTTACTTGTTTGCAATGGAATAAGGAGGGAAGAATATTACTAAACACTTAATCTCCAACTTATTTAGATTACATCAAGAGTTTATTTCTGTGTAAAAAAAAATTGTATTTATTTTCTGCTGAGGAAGGAAGGATCATTTGTTCAAATGACAGTCCCAAAATTTTACCTCAGATATTTTGAAAACTCCAGATCAGGATGACCAAAATCCATATTAGGTCAAAACTTCATCCCACATATTCTTAAATAATTGACTCTAATCTCCATGTGAGCAACTGCTGTGACTTTCCTCTGCCTATGCTATTTGGATCTGTCCCAACAGCATCTCCTGCGAACTTCTTCATGCTTCTGAATCTCCTATTTGTTAGACATACATCCAGCTTAAGAGCTTTGTGCTTGTCCAGGTGTCATTTTTGAGAAAATATGGACTCAGACTGTGCTTTTGTGATGGTGTGAGTCTTTTGGTTGAAAGGCACCATGTTCACATTCCTGGTGGTGAATGTAGGTGGCGTGGAAAAAGATGGAGGTTAGAAATGGATGAAAGAAGCTGGAGGTCAGAATGGATTGCAATAAACTACGGCAGTCCTATAAATAAATGAATGCATGCATGCATGCATGCATGCATGGATCCCTGATGTGTGATAACAATGAGTGCAGGCTGTCCAGTTGTCTTAGTGCCATCAATTTTGGCAGGAGAGGGTGGATCATGTGCTTGAGTGTTTCTGAGAATGAAGGGCTCCATCCTGTATGCTGTGCTGGAAGGAGAGGGCTTGCTGGATGGCCCTGGGACTCTGTATTGATTTGCTCTGTTCTTTGTGCTCCAGGTGCTGCTGCTTCTATAAGAGGAAAAGGAAGAAGTCTTCCCAACGCCAGAAATAACAGGTGTCTCCTGAAGGTCCCTGGGGACTTTGCGTACCTGCTGTTCCTGCCACGTCTTATTGAATGGGGCTCCTGTTGGGGAAGGTCAAGAAACAAGGGACACTTTAAACCAAAAAGAAAGAGGGAGAAAGAGAGAGAGAGAGGGAGGAGGGGGAAATTCCAAAATAAACATTCAGGTGGATTCCCCAAATGGTCTCCCTCATTCACTCCATACCTGAGGGTCCTTTTGGAGTCAGGACAGCATCTCCCCCAAGGCACTGGTTGCCCCTGGTGGAAGGCAGGGCTGGCTACCCTCCTTCCCTTCTGTACAACAGATCAGCGAAATGGGCATTCCTGGTGAATGTGCTTTGTTCCTCCCCCCTTTCTCCTGTTGGTTTTCCACGTGCTTCCCGCTCCCCTCCCCTCCCCTCCCCTCCCCAGGGCCTGTTGTGAACCGTAGGGCCAAGGTAATGGCGAAGAGAGGAGAATGCTGCTGAAAGAGCCCAGCTTCTCCTGCACCCAAACCATGAGTTTCAGCTGGCAGCCACAGTGTGGTCCTTCTTAGTTGCCCTTGACAGAGTCCCTGGCAGTAAGCCAACAGTCGGAGAATTGCAATCTGCTCTTCCAGTTGCCTTGATTTACTGGCTTCGGTGATGTCTCCTTTCTCAGAATGGTTAGAGAAAACTGTCTGTTCCAAACGAACATATAAGTTGTTGCACTTTTAATTTTTTTTATTTTAACATAATGGATGCATATGCTGTTTGTGTGTGTTCTCTCCTCGTGGGTGTGAATGATGCCAGCACACGTGCTCAGCTTCAGCTGGAGTGCATCGCCGCCTCTTAATATAGGCCGCCCGCCCCTCTTAGGACTCCCCCAGGACCACTGCCAGGTTCTTATGGCCCACCGTCCGTTTGTGCCCTGAAGCTTACTTGAATTTTCCAGCTTGCGTTGAACACCCCGGTTGTGGTTTTCCTCCATGGTGCCTACCTTGACCGGCTTGGGATTGAAAATCTTTTCTGCTGGCAGGAGGGAGTGAAGTCAGCCGGACTGAACTTTGGACAAGGCACAGAGAGGCAAAAGCAGGCTGCTGTAAGCGACCATGGAATGAACGAGGCACTTTGGCCTTTTAAGCGGAGCGAAGCTCTGCCAGAAAGAGGACACTGCCACTGCCTTACACTTCATCTCCGGCTGGATCTTGCCGAGGCTTTTCAGTCATCTCTGCAGAATAGAAGAGGTGCGAGATCTAGCAGAGTTATCTGCGTAGCACCTGCAGATCTTTTGGTTGTGTAGCCCAGGCTTCGTATTAACACATGTACGTGGATACGGACTGAGATCGATATCAGAAATGTAAGGTCTTTCTCCCAAGGAGACAGGACTTCGGGTACAGTTTGAGAGTGAAGCGAAAGAGATCCTTCTTCAAAACACCTGGAATTACCTCCTGAAATCTGTCTGTCTAAAAGGCAACACAATCCTGTGGATCAGTGACTAACTTTGGGGCACTCCTGGGAAGGAAGGAAACTATCTTGTTTGCTAATGAAAGAACCTGCTTGTAGGGAAAAAGCCACGGGGTCCTGTAATGACTCTGTGGATCCCTGCTCATCTCAAATACACTTTTCCTGCCTGATGCTCGTTTTAATTTTAAAATCTTATTTGGGGGGTGGAGGGAAACCCACTCTCTTTGCAGAGCTGTAGATTGCTGTTCATTTCCCAATTAGTGGGCCAGAACCTAGATTTTCAGCAACTTGTGCATTCATTCTTTGAGTTCTACCTTTTCCCAAATTTGGGGTACGACAGCTCATCATCCTCATCTTTCCTCACTGATAAGAGATGGGAGTTTCCCCCTTGGCAGTACCTTAATGATTAACTTACTGTCCATTAAATACCAATTAAAATTAGTCTTTTATCTATCCTTACCATGCTTGGTTTCTGGAGGAAGTTAAAAACTAAGAATTCAGAAAGGAAAATTGCAGCTCTTTAATTCTAGCAGCAGCAGCATTTACATTTCTCTTATCCATTTGAAAACCTTGCATCTTGAAAGTGAAATGCTTTTACACCGAACAAGACAGCCTAGGGATTTTTTTCCCCCTACTAAGGTACATCTTAAAGCTTGCAGAAAGGGAGAGCTATATTTTAAACTGAGGATAACTTTGCTTCTAAATCCACAGTAAATCTCTAGAGTGAAATAGGAACTCGAGAAACTAACTTGGTCTAGACTACTTCTAGGATCTCCTTTTGTTGTAGACTAATACTTCATTTTGCACAAAGCACTGGTCTGGGTCATGAAAACAGCTTCCAAGCTTTCCATTGCTTCTTTGCAAATGGTAATACCAACCTGTGGGTCTGCAGCCTCCCATTTCTAGTGAGGCAAAAATGTGTTGGCTTCCAGCCTCAGATAATGTGCTTCTGAGCGGTGTTGAAAAACTGTTACGTATCTTTCCCGGATATTAAAAGCCAAATCTATTTAATTGTGATGGTTGCTTTGCTTCGGGAGTTCTTGAATTCCTTGCCAGCTTGACACAATTTTCCTGTAAGAACAAAATATCAACAGATACTTGATATCTGTTTAGAAAATAAAGATGACTATCTCCAATTATCTAGAGAGAGGGCTTTCCACATATGCATGTTCCTTGGCTGTTACTGTTTTTTTTTTTGTCACGTAAAAAAAAAAAAGGTGAATGCCTCTGCTTGGACCAGGAATCCCATTCACAGACCTCTCCATATCTTGAACTTAGTAAATGATCTCTCTCATCGGTGTGTTCGCTAGTTCTGACTTCCTTACTTTGTTATTGAGAAACTCGAGTTGCTAATCTAACAAGCTCTGCATTAATGTTCAAGAAATGTACATATATCATGCTGAGAATTACCAGCATCAGCATTAGAAAATTCTTAATTCCATGGTTGCTTTGAGAATTTTGCTCTCTTTCAGTTGTTACCCTTTTAAAATACCCCAAACACCCGCTGAACTAGCTATGGTTGCTCCAGAGACATTTGCCCTTCCAAAAGGGCCTGCCCAGTGTTCCTAAATCCAAAACCTGAGATCTGCGCTTCCGTTTCCATCGTGTACCACAACTCCTAGAGGGGGATGAGCAAACTTACAGCTCTTTCTAGATTAATAGCACTCCGTAGGTGTGTCTTTCCTAAGGCTTGGTGAGTGGTGACTTCTTACAAGAGGTAAATGGAAGATACCAGGGTGAGCCCCTGGCATGTAGTTTGGATGTAGTGTTGGAGTGATAAACATGCACTGCCAAATTCGTACTTTCCTGTAAGTGCAAAGCCATAATCTTTGCTTTCTCAAGATATTACGAAAGGTTCAAGAGGAACAGATTATGCCTTTTCTGTACCCCTTATTGGGCCTTGAAGGGATGTACCAACCCTTTGCTCAGAAGGCTGCGTTCCACTAGTTTTGAACCTCAGTAACTGAAGAATGAGAGGTTGGTCTCTTTCTGTAGGCCTTGATGTTGGCATGACGGCTAGCAATGAAAGGACATACAGTTGTGGATGTACTTTGCTTCAGCAGCTCTCTACGCTGTGTCTGTGTTATGCATTATCCCATAAGTAATTGGAATCAAACGTCGTTTTCAGATGAATGTTTTTACTGTCAATGAAATTGTCTGTGAGGTGTGGAAAAATGTAAGCTGCAATGAAGTGATAGGAACTGTTTGTGACACCAAGAATAGGGAGTTGGTGGCCCTGCAGATCTTGCTGCCCTGCATCTCTTGGTGATGCTGATTCACATGGCTGGTGGTGAGGGATGCTGGGATTTGTAATTCAGCCATTTCAGGAGGGCCCCCAGTTCTCCATCCCTGCACGGCATGATTGTCGGACTGGGAGAAGCCTTCTTTGCTCCTCTGTTTGTATGCAGCAAGCCTTGGGTTTGAAGGTGGGCAGCCATTGCTTCTATTCGTTTTACTGCCAAACGAGAAGAACTCGTTCACCCTGGCCAGCATGCCTTCATGCAGTAGTACCCTGTATTTTCTCACCCGAGAGGGAAGCCATGCTGAATCCCAGGAGAAGGGCCACCCCTGGGGAGGGACTCTCCCCCAAAGCGGGTGTGTTACCTGGCTCCTGTTGTCAGCTCAGAGTTCAATATCCCTCCCGAAGAAATGCGCAGGTGCCAATCAAACATAGACAGGAGGAAGGCTTTTAACCTCTCTCGTTCTTTTAAGACTGTCTCAGGAATACAATCACTTGTTCTCCCCCGCTCCCCCCCCAAAAAAGGTTTTTTTCCCTAACTGCATTATTGCTGTATGACATAGGTGCTACCATGTGGAATTTAGAGCAGGGGTTGCCTTTTCCACTTAGGAAGCTGGCTTGATGGTGACAAAAATTGTTTCTGCAATGACCAGGAGAGAGGAGAGTTAAGACTTTGGGGCATGTGGACCATACCAAATATTGCATCTTCCCCAAGCAGGGAAATGCAGTTAAGTGGCTTGTTCCCACTGGAAACCTCATGATGTATAATTTATTACGCCTGTTTCTTTTACTGTAGGCCTTTTGTGCTTTCAAAACATGGGATGGGGATAGTGAATGAGTGTGACTCTTCTTACCGTAAAGAAAAATCAGCTGTGAAATTTTTTTTTTCCTCTTTTTTTTTAAAAGCATTATGTGCACATTTCTGATTCTTGTTGAAATGCCTTTTTTTTTTAATGGTTTTATGTGAAACACATGATGCAATGTTTTACTGTACTCTCATAATCCTGGCACTGCTGTTGCCACCCAGTGGTGAACGTGAAATACCTTTTCCACATGAATGTCAATTTGAAATACATTTGAAAACAGTTACCACGATAAGGGCTCATATATGCCGTGTGTGAGAAAATCCTTCCTCAAGCACTGGTGGGTTTTATTTTGCCAGGAAATGGGTCCTGCTACTGATCTTTCTGATGCACCTGTTTTAATGGGACATTGCAAGAGATGTTGTGTACCTTGAATACATTCTCCCCCTAATTGCACCATTTTAATGTAAAATAAAACATTGACTTTGCTCTGTTCACTTCTGTTCTGTACATTATTTTGCCCCAAATCTTGGGCCCTGCAATTAGTGTCTTGAAATCAGACTGAAAACAGATGCCGGAGTGTGATTTTTGGGTAGGAACTTGTAGGCTTCAAAGTATTAGAGAAGTCCACAAATCCCTAGTTCATATACACTATTTAAAATGTTCAAAGTACCCTGTGTGTGTGTGTGTGTACACCAAGAGAATTGTAATGCAAGTGAACAACTGCTCCAAGGTGAAACAACACCACCAACAACAAAAATTCCTAATTTCACATACATTCCTAGTTACAGGTGTTTGGGAAATTGGTCTGTGGATTGGATTCTGCTGCAAACTGGTGCCCTGTATGCCACCAGTGGGTTAATTGGAATATGGCTTTCACATGCCATGTATGGTTCATTTACATTGTTCAATTAAATATTTGGAAGTAGTTGCACATGTAAGTGCAATCTTTTGTACACAACTTAACATGGCAAGTGAAAGTGCCATAGACTAAAAGATTCATTCTTCAGTTTGGTTGCATGTATAATATAAACAGAACCAGTCTGGTGTAGTGGTGAAGGCACCAGGCTAGAAACTGGGAGACCATGAGTTCTGTTCCTGCCTTAGGCACAAAGCCAGCTGGGTGACCTTGGGCCAGCCAGTCTCTCTCAGCCCTAGGAAGGAGGCAGTGGCAAACCACTTCCCAAAAGCCTTGCCAAGAAAACTGCAGGAACTTGTCCAGGCAGTTGCCAGGAGTCAACACTCACTCAAAGGCACCAAAAAAATATGATGATGATATAGACAGACGGTCTGCCTACTCAAAAAGTTAACTTATTGTCTGCAAAGACTAGGTTTATTTTTTGTTTATAAAAAGGCTTAAACCAGACTTCAGTTTTAAGTGTGGCTGCTTCACCTGTATATGGTGAACCTCTAAAAGTTCAGATGGGAGTAGCCATGTTCCTCTGCAGGCAACATTTATATCAAAGACTGCTAGAATTACTGGTGTGTAATTTTTGATGGAGCTGGCCCCCTTTTGGGTGCTTTAAATCTTAGTGCATGGATTTTTAGGTATTACTGGCAGACAAATCACTGTTTCCTATTTTCTGTTCATGTAAGGAGCCAAAAGGCAGGTCAGTCTTTCACCAAGCTTCCAACAGCCCTTTTGCTCTGGACCTAAAATGTAAACATTCAGCAGTAGCGACCAGAGCTGGATCTGCTTTTTATTTTGGAGGTTAAGCCTACTGTTTGAATAATTAAGAATATAAAGTTATATAATCTGTCCATGAAGCATCCTGTGCCACTCTGAATGATGCTGTAAAGCAGTGCTTCTCAACCTTGGCAACTTTAAGACATGTGGACTTCAACTCCCAGAATTCCCCAGCCAGCAAGCTTGCTGGCTGGGGAATTCTGGGAGTTGAAGTCCACACTCTTAAAGTTGCCAAGGTTGAGAAGCAGTGGTCTAAAGAACTCGATTTATCCTGGAGTAACTTTGGCCACAGCATTGCAACCTTCAGAGCCCACCCCCTTTGCGCCTCTAGCCTAGCTTTCCTCCGTGAGCTCAAAGGGATCAATACAGATCTCTCCTAACTGCATCCGCACAACCACCTTGGAGGTAGGGCTGCGAGCGGCAGGCGGCCAAAAGCGATCCGGTGGCTCCCTCGCTTAATGGAAACTTGAGCCGGGAGCGCCGCTCTCTCCCGCAGGGACCCCGGATCCTGTCTACTTGCCTCTCAGTTGTACTGCCCGCTAGAAGGGAGGAGCGGTAACATCCTCGCCCGCGCTCCTCTCTGGGTAACGTAGTCTCACCCGACGTGCCTCCCTCCTCCCTGCCTCTTCTTTGTTGCCACTTGGCCCAATGGGCGCGCCGCTGCCCTCCGTGCCAGCTTCTCATTGGCTGATCCGGCTGCCCAATACGAGGCTGGAAACGTGGCATTCCTTTGTCGCAGCTGCGGCCGCCGCCTGGGTTCTTCGCCGTCCTCCCCCCCCCTCTGGCGATGGAACGCGCCAATCCCTGTCGCTGAGGCCCACGCTCCGCCCGGCTCGGGGCTGTACCATTGGGGCGGTGGCAGGGGGGAGGGGGGCGGGAAACAGAAGGAGAGAGGGGGGAAGGGGGCGGATGCTGGCGGCGCGGCGGGCACTGTGGCCGGGCTGGCGTGGCTGGGGCTGCGAACGCAGGAAGATGAAGTTGCTGGCGGCCGCGGCCCTGCTTGGGCTGGGTGGGGGTCTCCTGATGCTGCTCTTCCCAGGGGCGCATGCAGAGGAGCGCAAGAAGGGTCCCAAGGTCACGTCGAAGGTGAGCGAGCCAGGCGGGCAGGCAGGCAGGCGCGGGGGGGCCCCAGGCTCACCCTCCCCCGTGCATCACGCCCCCACCTGCTTTGCTCTGCGGCAGGATTTGGTGCACGCGCGGCAGCCCTTCTGATGGCTAGCCCCCTTTACAACAGCCTGGAGGGGTAGGCCAGGCTGGAAGCGACTGGCCCATTGCCCGGGCGGGTCTCACCCTGCATCTGCTGGCCGGCGAGCGGGCAGTTTTTATTTCCTCGGCGTGCATTCACACACGTGCACGTGTGTTAAGCGGGGTGGGGGGAAGCGGGGACCGTAATCCTCTGGTACGGCAGCGGCCGTTCAGAAGGAAATGAAGTGCCGGGGAGCGCGAGCCTTTTCCGCCCCAGCCCCGGCGGGTCTGCCTCGGTTTCATCCGGGAAGGGTTATTCCAAGGTAAGTGGACAGATCCGGGGGACCTTAGCATGCCTGCAGGCGAGTAACGCGTACACACACACACCCATCTTAACCAGAGTCGTCCGTAAGTAGGATTGCTGCCGAGAATGGGGCTTTGCAGCTGCAGCGCTTGAGATCTTGGGGCGACAGTCTCCGACGCTCCCCTCTCGATTGCGAGGTTAGGCTTGGCAGGCCGGCCTCTGGGAGCCAAACAGCCGCGTGAAGACCGCAGATTTATGCAGGATGATGCTTTTTCTTCCTTTCTGGGAACTCAAATGCTGCCTCACTGCAGGATTGCTCAGGAGAAAGCCCACCTGGACTCAGCGGGATTATTTCCCGGCTGGTTGAGGCACAAGGATGGCAGCCTGGTCTCTCGAGTCCCCGAAGTTAAGGGACTCGATGATCATGGTGATGACAGGGCATTTTCAGAAAACTAAAACTGGACTGTGATGTCCTGGTGAAGAAAGAAAGGGGTGGAGAGATGAGGGCCCTGCTGTTAGTTCCTCTTACAAGGGGTTCTGCCATTCCCAGGAACCCTTAGCTAAGGCTGAGATAATAATGATACCAATACCAATAATAATAAAATATATAATGATAATAAGAAGCCACCCAACTCCCAGCAGCTCTGGACGGTCCCAGATCCAGCCCAGGTTCTGCCTCCTGTGGAAACGTCCGTGAAACGTCCTGTTGTGTATTCCAGGAAAAGCAGCAAAGGCTGGTGGCCACTCAGACAGCGGCCTCTGTCCTTGCACCCAGGTCTGGTAGAAGCCTCTAAGGACATCACACACGTGGCGATGTCATCACAGCTATTAACCAAAAAGCGTATTTTTCATCCCTTGCCCGATATGATTGGCACGAGCTAAGTAATGTACGGCGTGCGCTTGATGACATTGTGCATGCCTGGCTCTTGGGCTCTGACGTATCTGGTGGGCTTGCAAAGACACACCATGTTCCTTCCTCCAACCTGGGCCCCTTTAGGTGTGCTGGGCTGTAATTTATAAATAAATGCAATAAATAAACAACGCCATTATCCTATTGATTGTGCTGGATAGGAGGTAAAGTAAAGGTAAAGGTTTCCCTTGACGTAAAGTCCAGTCGAGTCCGACTCTAGGGGGCGGTGCTCATCTCCGTTTCTAAGCCTTGGAGCCGGCGTTGTCATAGACACTTCCGGGTCATGTGGCCGGCACGACGACTCGGAACGCCGTTACCTTCCCGCCGAAGCGGTACCTATTGATCTACTCACATTTGCATGTTTTCGAACTGCTAGGTGAGCAGGAGCTGGGACGAGCAACGGGAGCTCACCCCGCCGCACGGTTTCGAACCGCTGACCTTCCGATCGACAGCTCAGCGGTTTAACCCGCAGCGCCACTGCGTTGGGAGGCTTGGTCCAGACTTGAGAGTATTTTTGGTTGGTGTGAGGCTCCCCCCGTTTTTTTTTTTTTTTTTTGCAGTGGGGGAGAAATGCTGGCTTGGAATTACGGGTGTTTACTTTACGGGAGGACATCAGCCTTCAGAGAAAGTACTCATCACTTTTTAAATCCCACTCCGTAGAAGTAGGAGTGCCACTAGGCACTCTTTATGTTGTTGCTGAAATCTGTATTCCTGGAGATTTCCTGCATTCCTGGAGTTTTTCCTGGAGATGGGTCTATTTTTGTCACTTTTCTCTGATTCCTTTTGCTTTCTTGCAGGTTTGCAACGTCTTTGTTCTTGAAAGAAGAAAACCTAATACGGGCAGTCCTTGTTTAGCAACCACAATTGGGACCAGCCACTTGGTCGTTAAGCAAAGCAGTCGCTAAGCAAAACAGCGACTGTACTTATGATCCTACTTCAGCTTTCCTTTGCTTTACAGATGTGTGAAGGTCGTAAATGCAAGGATTGGCCATAAACGTACTTTTTCATCGCTGTTATAACTGCAGACAGTCACTAAACGAGGCAGTTGCTAAACGGGGACGGCCTGTATACTTATTCTTCCCTTAGGTCTTATAATTAAAAGTTAATAGAGATCCCCCACAATTTATCCCTGCCAGGTTATTTTCTTTCCCCATATCCTCAGCCTCATATAAATCACCTTGTGGACTTTTATTGTTATTACTTTTTTTTTGAAAGTGCAATCAGTATATGGGAAGGACAGCTAAACCAGGACTTCTCAACCAGGATTCCATGGAACCCTAGGGTTCCGCAAGAGGAAATATTTCTCAGGCCTCAGGGAACCCCTGCACATTCAGGCTCCAATTTAGTCCAGAAGCTACAAAATTATTATATTCATTTCATGGGTAGGCCTGCATAATTGCATTAACAGTGCTCTTAAACTGAAAATAAAGACTGAAACTGACCTCTTTAATGTGAAGTTGCCCGAATTGGAAATAATTTTTAAAATAAATTGTGATCTCCCAGGGAACCCCTAGTGACCTCTTGTGGAACTCCAGGGGTCAGCAGAACCCTGATTGAGAGAAATCCTGTCCTAATCCATAAAGTGTGGTTGGTGGCAAAAGAGAGCTTCTGTGGGGGCAGACTTCAGCAACTGGTGCCTGGGAATCAGAGATGGCTTCCAGGATTTCGGGCTGAATTCAGAATAGGAACAAGTTTGGCTAGGCCTCCAGTCCCTGACGACAGCCCCTGTTCTTCTCTCCAGGTGTATTTTGATATTAAGATGGGGGACGAAGATATGGGGCGTGTGGTCATCGGCCTCTTTGGAAAGACGGTTCCGAAGACGGTTGAAAATTTTGTTGCTTTATCCACAGGAGAGGTAAGTTGGACACTGGCTCCAAGATGTGGGCATTTCTGACTGCCTGCAAAAATAGGTGCCGGATTGGTGCGATGTGACGATGCTTCACGGGGGGGAAATGAAGCAGAGACGTCTGTTACTGTGGATGACTGGAGAAAAATCCCCATGGCGCTGGCTTTTTCTGAGCAGGGCTGGCCCTGCTGTTGGGTGGAAAGGGGCCGCCCCCACAGGGAGCAGAGGTTGAAGTTCTGAAGAAAGTAGATCCCTCTGCATTTATTAATAATATTAGCTTGGATCTATTTAGTGTTCATTTAAAAGATCTGAGAGGCCGCCCGTCTTAGAGCACAACTCTGGGTGGCTGAGAATCATCCATCCATAGAACGGACCTCCTGAAGTCAAGGGGAAGCCTTGCCAAGAGGGAAGGATGGGATTTTGTGTGTAAAAGCTCTTTGGTTCTCAGCTTGGTTAGGAAAACATTGAATTCCACGTTCTGTCTGCTCAGTCAGCATTATTTTGTTGCATGCTGATTAGAGATTCCAGACTACAAATCCACTGTCTTTGGATGGTGCTGGCACAGGGGCACTGCTGACGTTTAATATCTGGATTCCCTGCGTCCACCAGCCTCATGCCTTGCTCCTTTCTTTTCCCAGAAAGGGTTTGGGTTCAAAGGCAGCAAGTTCCACCGCGTAATCAAGGACTTCATGATCCAGGGAGGAGACTTTACCCGGGGCGATGGAACAGGAGGTAAGACTCCAGGCTGTAGTGGGAGTTTTAGGTGATTCCAAATTCATTCTCTTTGAGGTTTGGGGCTGAACATCCATTGTGGGAGTTACCTGCTCCAGAGTATGGAAACTACGACTCCCAGAATTCCATGCCCATCCGGAGGGTGCCATCTTTAATTCTTGGGCACTTCTACTTCAATAAGATGGTTTTCCCTAAGGTATCATTTTCCTCTTGAGTGGGTTAATCTGCACATGTATTTTTAATTTTTATTTTTTCAATCCTATCCTTCAGTGTGAAAGTCAAGGTGACTAACAACGGTTTAAGATAGGCATAAGTAAAAATTAATACTGAATGAAGAAGCTGAAAGGACAGCCCGCCAAAACAATGGGCAGTAAAATCAATTATGAAAGCGGGAGGAAATAAGAAGGCTTAACTTCTAACTGGCTGGGCAGCTGTGATTTATTTGGTGCAGTGCGAAGGGTGAATCCAGCCAAAGGTAGCTTAATTGCAGATTGGCGTGTGAACCAAGCCGGTGTCCCTTGAGTTGGTATACCATGGATAAGTAAATCCTGGTGTAGCATTTTGTGGAAACACAATGGCTGAAGAACAAGGGAACAACAGCTGAAGAACAGTGGTGGGCATCTTATCAAAGCCCTGCCAAGTTATCACTTCTAACACCTGTAAAGGACACAGGGATCTCAGAGAAGCTCCGAATGGCCAGGTAGTTCTTAGGGTTGGGACCTTCAGTCCCTATTTTGCACAGCATTCCATCTCTCCTATTCTCACCTTGCCAGGTAAGAGCATTTATGGAGACCGTTTCCCAGATGAGAACTTCAAGTTGAAGCACTACGGGCCGGGATGGGTCAGCATGGCCAACGCCGGCAAGGACACCAACGGGTCTCAGTTCTTCGTCACTACTGTCAAGACCTCATGGCTGGACGGCAAGCACGTTGTCTTCGGCAAAGTCCTGGAAGGGATGGTAAGTAGGACTCCAGGTGGGGCGGGGCGGGTGTGAATTAAGTCTTGCTCACTCTGTAGATCAGTGTTTCTCAACCTCAGCATGCCTGGCTGGGGAATTCTGGGAGTTGAAGTCCACACAGCTTGAAGTTGCTGAGGTTGAGAAACGCTGGTATAGATGCAAGTGATGCACTGGTTTAGAATAAGAAGAGCCGAATTCCACTGTTACTACAACTCAGTTGGCTCCTGGTCTGTATTTGAATGCCTCATTAACAGTGACCTATGACGCATCCAACTGTTAGGGTGCTTGTTAAGACTTCCATCATCACCAACCCCACAGCATGTTGTATTTTTGTTAAAAAAAATAAACCTGCCTTAAATTTGTCCTTATTCCTCATGGCAGGGATGGCAGGAGTCATACAATAAATTTGGAGGATGCCCAGTTACCAAAAGCTGCACTTGGATGGGCTTGATCTCCTTTTCTTGAGATGGCAGTGTTGCCAGATGTTGGTCATAACTGGAGAATGGAGTTCTCAGTATAGCGGTGGTGTGGCTGTGTGATTCTCCCCTGCCTTGTCTCCCCAGACAGATTTCATATCTGGCAAATTTGTCTTTTTGAGGCCAAGTGCAAACATTTTCATTTTCCCAAGCAAGCCTTATTGACTGTTGCTTTCAGCTTGGGAGTGCCTTGGGATCTTGAAGCCCTAGACTGAGGTTCTGATTAGCTAAAGCTGGGTTTAGTAACCATTTCTCTCCAGGTGTTGTTGAACTACAACTCTCAACCAATGTTGGGTGCTGGCCAGGGCTACTGGTAGTTGTAGTTTAATAATACCTGAAGAACCCAGGGTCTCTCCGCCTTGTCCTAAATAAAAATAAAAGTTATGGAGGGCTGTAGTTCCCATCTTGCTGGAACCTCAACTGATCCTCCAAGCTGCAGTAGGGACCATGAGAACTGGAGATGGTGAGGACCAGAACATCCCTGAGATACTGTCCTCCACAGTAGATGGGTCCACATCTCAGGACTTTGTTACTCCTCCTAGGATGTTGTCCGGAAGGTGGAAAGCACTAAGACAGACAGTCGTGACAAGCCCCTGAAAGATGTCATCATTGCGGACTGCAATGTCATTGAGGTGGAGAAACCATATGCCATTGCCAAAGAATAATCTGGGGCTGCTGGAGGGCCAGGTTCTGGCCTGCAAAAGGGCTGGAGGCCCTACGCTCTTCCTGGGGCCTCGTTCATCCTCCTCCAGCAGGTGAGCAACTGCTGCTCTCTTCCTCCCCTCCATGCTGGGTGGTGGGGCCTCCATTCTTGCAACAACAGCTCAACTCTTCCTCCATCATCATCGGCCTCTGTGGGCAGCGAGGCCTCTCCTGAGTGACCCAGGAGTGTTGCGTCTCTTGCTTTTTTTGTAAGGAAGCACATGGACCAATAAACACGACCATTGTGTTTTTGTAGACCGTCTGTCTTGCCTTTGTCCTCATCAGCCAGGCCAGGAGAACCCAAGCCAGCTGTAGTTTGTGCCACCAAGTGTGGCTTAGCACACAGTGTAAACCCAGTTCCAGAGAAGATAGTGAAAGGTCACAGCAGTTGCCTTCTTATGAACAGAATGGGGCAAAGCATGCTAGTAGCAATCTCTAATTTTGAAAATGGAAAATGGAAATGGAAATCCCAGTCCTGGGCACTGGGAATTCTAGTGGAAACGAGTCATTCACATTATAAAGATCTTTAAAGGGTTGGTTTTGAGGAACTTGTCCTAGCCATGGGAGCCCACTAGAGCAGTGTTTCTCAACCTCAGCCTCTTTAAGATGGGTGGACTTCAACTTCATGCTGGCTAGGGGATTCTGGGAGTTGAAGTTCACCCATCTTAAACTTGCCCAGGTTGAGAAACACTGCCCTAGAGGCAGCCTCTCCTCGATAAGGCCCATGGGTTTTGCAAATGCTGGATTCTGCTCCCGAAGAGATGCAGCCAATAGACCCACATAAACACAATTAGAATTACAGCCCCCAATCCACAGTGCATTTAATTGCTACCCTGCACAACAAGCATATGCTCTTCTGCTCCGGATCTTCTTCCCCTCACTGGGTGAAGCCCAGGACCATGCTCGCTCAGCCCAGAAGCTGTGCCCGCTATCCGACTGCTCTGCTTTTAATGCGAGAGAAGCTGGGGGCTGCCCTTCCAGGGCAGGCAGCTGCTGAGCAGCCAGCATGGAGGTTCCCTAGGCAGGAAACAAAGGAGCCGAAGTCCAAATCAGTGGGTAGCTGCTGTTGTCTTTTGCAGCCGCAAGTCCGTTAAAAGCTTTGACTCCAGGCAGATGATGGTCTCGGGTGTAGAGGCCCTGCAGGACCCCGCTCAGGATTATATTTGGAAGCAGGTCTGGGTAAAAAGAGGAACAAGTAGCCTGTTTGCAGTTTCTCAAAGTGAGCACCTTCAATTTCCTTTACAGGTAGTCCTTACTTCAAACCATTCATTCAGTGATGGTTTGGACTTACAGCAGTGCTGGAAAAACTGACTTATGACTGGTCCTCACACTTATAACTGTTGCAGTGTCCCCGTGATCACAATTTGGGCATTTGGCAACCAGGTCGCGTGTATGGCCATTGCAGTGTCCCATGGTCATGCGATCACCATTTTCGACCTTCCTGGCCGGCTTCTGGCAAGTAAAATCAACGGGGAACCGCATGATTCGCTTAATGAGCACATGTCCACTTAGCGCCCAGTGATTTGCTTAACGACTGCCGCCAAAAAGGTCATAAAACTGGGTCAGATTCACTTAATGACTGCGTTGCTTAGCAGCCGAAATTCTGGTCTCAATTGTGGTTGTTAAGTGAGGAGTACCTGTACTCTCTTTGCAGTTGAGAAAGCAGAGCGGCCTTCACTTCTTAGGTAGTTGCTGCCCAAGCCCAGGCCCAGAGATACAGTTGAGATCGAAATTATTCAACCCCATGGCAAATCAGGTTGATAGTCAGCTGTTTGCAATGAACAGATCAAACAAAAGCAATTGAAATAGCTCAACACAACGAATGCTTCAAGTGGTGTTCCCAAAGTCAACTGAAAAAGTCCCTCCAGTGGGAGGAGATGGGCGGTGACAAATTCAATAAATAAACAAATAAAATGCAACTTATAATGACTTCTCCAGTCTCAAAATTACTCAACCTCCTGAATAGAATCCATCACAACAGCACACATACAGTATGCAAAACAGGTGTTGTCTGAAGCACACCTGATGCAACTAATCAAGGGCTTCATTAGTTGCACCAGGTGTGCTTGAGCTAGAACGCATGAAATACCTGAACTGGCTGGGGGTTTGTTGAGTGTCACGTTGGACTGCATGTTAGAAATACAGTATGGCTAAGTCAAAAGAATGGTCCAAAAAGGTAAGAGTAGAGATCATCACCCTTCACAAACAAGGAGCAAGATACAAAATGATAGCGAAGGCACTGAATGTTCCTAGAGACACCATTGGAAGCACAGTTCACAAGTTCAAAGTTAAAGGAGCAGTGGTGACACTACCTGGATGGGGCAGAAGAAGGAAGCTGTCAATGGCTGCAACCAGATTTCTGGGAAGGCAGGTGGAGAGAAACCCTCGAGTGACTGCAGAAGACCTGCAGCAAGACTTGGTGGCAACAGGCACTGAGGTTTCAGTGAGCACAGTAAGGCCCGTACTAAACACAGAAGGTTCCCACGCCAGAACTCCAAGACGTACACCACTACTGACCCAAAAGCACAAGAAAAGTCAGCTCCAATATGCTCAAACATCATGTAAATAAGCCACAGAAGTTAAGGGATTCTGTTCCATGGAGCGATGAAACAAAACTGGAACTTTTCGGTCCAATGGATCAGTGGTATGTCTGGAGGAAGAAAGATGAAGCATACGCTGAAAACAACACTCTGCCTACAGTTAAGCATGGTGGTGGCTCGGTGATGCTCTGGGGCTGCTTTGCATCCTCTGGCACTGGAAACCTGCAGCGTGTGGACGGCAAGATGGATTCATTGAAGTATCAGGAAATCCTAAGAGAAAGCGTCATGCTGTCTGTAAGGAAGCTGAAGCTTGGGTGTTCTTGGACCTTCCAACAGGACAATGATCCCAAGCACAGCTCAAATTCCACTAAGGCTTGGATGCAGAAGGAGTCCTGGAAGATTCTACAGTGGCCATCACAGTCACCTGACTTGAACCCCATAGAAAATCTCTGGTGAGATTTGAAGGAGGTGGTTGCATTACACAAACCCAAGAAGATTCCTGAACTGGAGGCCATTGCTCATGAAGAATAAGCTAAGATTCCTCAGGAATGCTGCCAGAAGCTGGTGTCTGGCTATGCATCTCGTTTGCAGCAGGTCATAACAGCAAAAGGGTGCTCTACTAAGTACTGATGATGCTTGCCATGAAGGGGTTGACTAATTCTGAGACTGGAGAAGTCATTATAAGTTGCGTTTTCAGTTGACTTTGGGGACCCCACTTGAAGCATTCGTTGTGTTGAGCTATTTCAATTGCTTTTGTTTGATTTGTTCATTGCAAACAGCTGAAAGTCTGTACATTTTGACAATCAACCAGTTTTGCAATGGGGGTTGAATAATTTCAATTGCAACCGTAATTTTGTGCCCCCTGCCCCAGACAAGAAGGCAGGACATAAAGCATAAGAATAACGATGACAACCACAGAAACCGTAAAACTTGGTGCTGGGGTCTGTTTGCAGAAGTAGCTTGTGGCACCAGTTCCAGACTGAAACTCAGGTTCAGCGAGGGTGCGCATAACGAGGACAACTCAAACAGGTCCATTTCCTCCTACCCAAGGCTGGAGAGGCACATCGGTTAACCACCTGTCCGTGGAGGCCCAGGTCTCTCAAGGTGAGCATTCCCACCCTAATGTCCTCTGCATATGTAGGCTTTGATTCCAGAATTCTCTGCAATTGCGAGGCAGGCTGGGGAACTGTGAGAAGGCGAAGCCCACACGTCTGGAGGGACCCCACACGTCTGTTCGTCAGCCTCAGCAGCTTTTGAAATATGTGGATTCCAGCTCCCAGAATTCTGGCTGGAGAATTCTCCATGCTGGCTGGAGAATTCTGGGAGCTGGAGCCCACACGTCTTAAAGTTGCAGAGGTTGAGAAACGCTGCTCTACGCTTTCCCTCTCTGGCAAAGGTGAGGGAGGTCCCATGACACATCTAGAAGTTGCTGCCATCCCAAGCCAGCCTGACCTGCAGTGAAGGCTGCTGGGTGTTGGCACTGACGAACATTTGGAAGAGCATAGGTCTCCCCATTGTGAGGAGGGAGGGGAACTAGTTTCCGCCAGAAATCCATCCCAGAATAGCTTTCGGCACTGAAACTCCCATCGCGTTGTCCTTGTTCTCGGCCCAGACTCTACGACACCTGTTGCTTCTGGAACCCGTTTGCCTTTTCCCAGCCTGGACTCGGACTCCTGCTGGACAGCAGAGCCTTAGCAAAGGGAAGTTTCCCTTCCTCCGTCACGCCCCCCAGAAGCCCCCTGGAAAGGGGCCTTCTCAAGGCTTACCTGTGGAGGATGGGAGCACGTAGGGATCGCTGTGGAAGCTTAGGACAGGCCGGTGAGAGAGCTGGGCACTGAGGCTGCTGGGAGAAAAGAGCGCGCCAACGTCTGCGTTAGAACAAGCAGGAAGGGGGCAAAGAGCCTTCTGCTTTGCCCCACCTCTTCCGTCCTCCGAGCCACTCAAAGGGGCATACGGCGCTTAGGGTGAGCAGAGGAGTGGGTTTTTTTTCCAGGTGGAGGGCTACAGATGCCTTTGGAGTGGGATGCCAGGAGTTGCGCTCAAAGAGGGATGGAGCCAGGCCAAGGAGCTGGGCCAAGCTGGGGCCCTTGGAGACCTTCCTCCCCGTGCCACAGACAAAGGGAACGCCACTTGCTTAGTGCTAGAAGTCAAGCCTTTTGTCCTGATTACCAGGAAACACACTGAGGCGAGGACTTGGTCTCTAATATTTATTAGTAGTACTTAACAAGAATCCTAACAAACTGAGAAAGCGTGGGAAAACCCAGCCATATAAACCCCAAAGGTTAAGGCGGTCCCGATCTGTGTCTCTTTGAATGGCTGAACAGTTCCTCAGTGCTACGCATGCGCTTGACAGTCTGGGTGAGAGCCCCCTGCTCGCCATCCTTACTCATGACACCTTTGTGCTGCTGGAGAAACGTGACTGTGGAGTGAACCAGCCTTCTGGCATTTTCAAGATTTATTGGAATACCATCTTTCTCCTTAAGACACAACAGCTCTCAGCTGAGCGGGGATGATGGAAATCCAATACGCCTGGAACATACAAGGTTGGCGAAAGGTGGGATAAACAATAAGGGCAAGCTGGTACCCGGATCTCTCTCACCAGTGAAAGCAAAAGCTTGGGGTGCTCCCCCAGCCCCCCCCCCCAAAATAAAGAACAACTTGCCTGGAGTCTTGCATGGAAGAATTCTCATCCCATCTGTTGAAAAAGAACATTGAGAAGCTAGGAAGCCATGACAAGACAGTCAATAAAGCACAGCTCAACACATTACTGTTAGACTATATTACATATTTAATTTGGGGGGTCAGCCATGCCCTCGTCTTCTTTGCACAGAGGTAACCAAGGTTTAAAATAAGCTACCTTCTCCGAGAGCCCAGCTGTTCAGAAGCTGCCCCTTGAAAGAGCTGGAGATACTTGAAGGCCACCTTCACACCCGCCACTTTAGATTTCTCCTGTCACAGGAACTGTTCCCCGAAAGCCCTGAGGAATGTGGGAGGGCCTCCTGGCAGAGTTTCAGGAGCTACAAATGGGCCTCCTTTTAAGGACCAGAACCAGAGAAGACCCATCAGTATATTCCTTTGGGCCACCCATCTCTGGAGGTAAGAACCTGGACAATGGCTGAAGACTTGCAGTGGCCAGAATGGCCCAGTCTGATGTAGTGGGTGAAGGCACTGGACCAGAATGGGAGGATCTGAGTTTTAGTCCCACCTTAGGCACAAAGCCAACTGGGTGACTTTGGGCCAGTCCCTCTCAACCCTAGGAAGGAAGAGGCAAGGGCAAACCACCTCTGAAAAATGTCAAGAAAACTGCATGGACTGTCCATGTGGTCACCATGGACCTGACTGCCAGTTTGGTGTAGTGATTAAGGCTCCAGGCTAGAAACTGGGAGACAGTGAGTTCAAGTGATGCCCTAGGCAAGGAAGTCATCTGGGTGACTTTGGACCAGTCCCTCTCGCAGCCTTAGCAAGAAGAAGTCAATGACAAAATCACTTCCAATCTGTTGTCAAGAAAACCACAGCGACTTGGCCATGTAATCACCGGGAGTCAAGACTGACTCAAAGGATCCTAACAATAGAAGAGCCTAGAGGTATCCTGAAACTAACCTGTATTTCAACCCGTTAAAACATTGTGTTTGTTGAATGAACAAAATACAGGTGTCTTCATCTACTACTCAACCAAATCTAAGAAATCACATTACACTTTACAGGTAGTCCTTGACTTATGACCACAATTGGGACTGGAATTTCTGTTGCTAAGTGAGGCAGTTGTAAAGTGAGTCATGCCTGATTTTATGACCTTTTTGTCATGGTTGTTAAGCGAATCACCATGGTCATTAAGTGAATCTGGCTTCCTCCATTGACTTTGCTTGTCAGAAGCCGGCTGGGAAGGTTACAAATGGAGATCACGTGACCCTGGAAAGCTGCAACCATAGTAAGTGCAAGCTGGTTGCCAAGCGCCTGAATTTTGATCACGTAACTGCATGGACACTGCAGCTCTCGTAAGTGCAAGGACCAGTCATGAGTCACTCTTTTCAGTGCCGACATAACGTTGAACGGTCACTAAACGAATTGTCGTAAGTCAAGGACTACCTGTACTGTAGTTTGTGAATCAGTCCTTGGTGTTGGATTTTCACTGTGATTGTTTGCAGGGTGGAGAGGGGTGAACAAATAAAGGCACAACAACAACAACAACAACAAAAGGACAAGACAAGAAGAATGCACTGGAATTCATGTAGAATAGAAGCCCTCCAGATGATCCTGGACTACAACACCCAGCATCCCTCACCATTGGCCACCTGGAGGGCCACAAGTCCCCCTTGTTCAACTGAACAGCGACATGGGGGAGAGAATTTGCTGCCCCTCATTCTGTTTCCCACTCCCAAGGAATACTCACCCCAAATGGGGCTCCTGGTCTCCGTGCCAGAGCTTCAAGAAATGAAGGAGCTCCTTGGGAAGCGTTTGGTTCTGCAAGATGACACCCTGCGGGAAATGCAACAAGGCGGTGGCGTGAACCCCCCCACCCCCCAGGAATATAGAACGAGAAAGCAAATGGGATCTGTGGTTTTAGCAGGGAATAACTGTCTTCCCCTCCCCTCACACCTGCAGATACGCTTCTAAGCCTGCGCGCCGTTGCTGCAGAACCTTCACCATCCAGTTGGGCACACGCTTGGGTGGGAAATCAGGAACCTGGCAACTCCTCTTGATCTAAGGAGAGAAACAAGGACACGGTGCCTCTTAGGACATGGGCATCCACAGAGGTGGACCAAGCAGCAGCTACGGTTCTGAAATTGCTCATGTTTACTTGCATTGCTGATCTCCTCTACATAACTACTTATGCAATGATGCCTTAGGCTAGATCAGTGTTTCTCAACCTTGGGGACTTGAAGAGGTGTGGACTTCAACTCCAACTTTGCTGGCTGGGGAATTCTGGGAGTTGAAGTCCACACCTCTTCAAGTCCCCAAGGTTGAGAAACACTGGGCTAGATAGAAATATTTCAATGGAAAAAATCCATAATTATGTTTTCCCCATTAGATACTACTGGTCAAGATGGCCATCAGGACAGGTTTTGGTCCTGATCTTCTCATTCACAAAAGAAAACCCAGAAGCCAAAGACTCCTGCATTCCTCTCAATCAGAGAAATATCCAAAAAGCAACAAATCTGTGTTTGACCTGCCAGGAAATGTACTTTGGATTCAGGGTTAGGAACCTTCTTTTCTTCCTACCAAACTCAAGTGGAATCTACACCAAAATGTCGCTGTGTTCCTTCTCTTGGGTCCCTTCTACGACTTCCTTCTGCAAAAGCAGCAATCAGCATCATGCATGAGAAATAGAGCCCAGCCTACTGAGGCTTGATCAGATGGCTTTAAGTAGAACCTCCATGTTCAGAGGAAGTTTGCTTCTACTGCCTTCCATTTGTGGGCTTTCAGGAAGCGCCCAGCCCCTCTGGGATGCTGGGCTGCAGAAGGAACGGGCAAACTGAGGGACCAGAGTTGTATGTGGTCCTTGAACAAGTTAAGCCACACATGGTCTGGTGCAGTGCTCAAAATGGGCAGGTGGGTTTCAACCTGCTGAGATGGGAAACACATGGAATCCTGGGCATACGACCCTCTTGTTTCCAGCAGGTGGCAGCACATAGCCAACCTTAGTCAATCCTCAAAAGCAAAGCAAGGCCATCCCTGGCTACTATTTGGAAAGGGGACCACTAAGAAATCCCAGGGCTCTGGCTAAAGTGGAAGATAGGAAAGCAAAAACCGGCAAAGAAAACAACAAAACACTCCTGTGCTGATGCCCAAAATACGAAGGCTTGACTCAAGGGGGTGTCGTCCCCTTTACTCACCCTTTTATGAAGTGCGTAGAACTCGCTGTAGCGCTTCTCCACGCAATGTTTCCTTCCGTTACACACAATCTCCACTCTGAAGACCTGCAACAGCACCCAGACGTGGGTCAAACTCGCAGCCCCTCCCTCTCGTTCACGTATGTCCCTGCTGACTTCCTCATATCTGCTTCTGTAATCCAGCTGGGTGCAGAAGAGCAGCTGCCCTTGCCTGCAGGCCACAGAGTTCCAGAAGTCATGGCTAGAGAGGGTGGGCTGGGAAGGAGATGCTTTTCGGCATTCCTGAACAAAGTAACAGATTTGGTTCCCATCTTGGCTTTTCCTACCGTGCAGCCCCCTCAGCTCTCTCTGAAGACATGTTCCTTGGAAGCAGCTTGAGTGAGGCTTAGAGCCCAAGCCAGTGTTTCCGAACCTTGGCAGCTTGAAAATGTGTGGACTTCAACTCCCAGAATTCCCCAGCCAGCAAGCTTGCTGGCTGGGGAATTCTGGGAGTTGAAGTCCACACATCTTCAAGCTGCCAAGGTTCGGAAACACTGGCCCAAGCAAAGGAGTGGGATGGGAGGGGCAAGTGAAGGCTGCCCTTTAATCAGAAGCCACTCTCTCTGGGCCTGGGAAATGCATCTAATAAGTTGGTGACACACTTCAGAAAACACCTGGGTAGTTTCCATCTCTCCTAAAGCCTGTGTGTGTGTGCATGCAGAGAGACCACACCTGGATAGATACAGTAGTCCTTGACTTATGACCATCCATTTAACGATAGTCTGAAGTTACAATGGCCTCGGAATGGGTGCTCTATGGTCCATAAAGCACTTCCAAGCATTGCACCCCTCCATGGTCACATGATCGCATTTTGCGAGTTTTTTGCTGTTATTCTGGCAAAATACACCCAGTAGGGAAGCTGGATTTGCTTAACAACCACCATAAAAATGGTAATAAAATGGGTCTGGTCATGTGGTGACTCAACTTATGACCGCAATGACTTACAATGGGAATTCTGGTCCCAACTGTGGTCATAAGTTGAGGACTACCTGTACTTTTGTCTATTTGTGCATTCAATCTCTGATTAGGCTGGGGAAAGAACCCCCTTCCGTCGGAACACTTGAAGAGTTTATTGCTTCTGCAGACAAATGTGGTGCCTAACTCAGGATCACCCAGCGGGTTTCTCATGTCCTCCTTCTCAAGATGGCAGATGTAGTGCTGTTTACCAAAGAGCACCGCCCCAATACACAGGTTTACCTTCGAGAAAAAGTGGAATAAGTTCCTCTGAACGGCAATAACAGGACTATCAACCCATCTTGCTTAACGGAACAGAACTGCCACGCAGCCTATGGAGAAAGTTTGCGCTCCCACAGTCTTTATCGGCAGGGACGAAGGGGTCACTCTGCCCTGGCCCCAAATGTCTCCATGCCAGAGAGGGTCTGTCCTCATCCCGCTGGACCCAAGGCAGGAAGCCGACTCACAAGTGCGCAGGGGCTTCTGGGTTTCCAGGGCTCAGACCTCTCCTTTCTGTCCCTGAGTGACTTTGGCTGGGAGTCGCACAATGGGCCAGCTGTTCTCCCAGGAGCAGGTGCTTTCCTTAGCAGCCAGGGAAAGTCGAAGAGAGCGAGGGCTGGGCTGCAGGGCGGCGAATAGATCCGCAGGAATCAGTCCTCCTTCTATGACCCCCGCCTAACTGTGCAAACAGGAGGCCAGTGTCTGTGCGCCAGAAGGAAGTTTGCCCGACTCGAAACGCGTCCTGAAAGGTCGCTGATGCCATTCCCTTATTTAAGTAGAGAGGAAGCCCCGCCGCCAGCATGTCTTGCACTGCACCGCGCCGCGTTAGCTTCTCCCGCACCCAGCACCAACGCACGTGGGGATGTTCAGGTGCGCAATCGCGTATCTTCACACACACACACACCCACACACACAGAGCTGCTAACCAGGAATAAGATGGCAGGCGGAGAGGAAGAGGACCCGGTTCCAGAAAACCTCATTCCTAAGAAACACATTTCCCTTAAAGGGCTATTTGTGGGGTGCGGGGTGGAACGGGAAGAGAGTCCGCCGGGCACCGTTCCGGCGGAGAGGCAGGTCCACCCGCGCGTTTCCCTTCGCTCCCGCGCAGGGAAAAGCTCTTCCGACCTGAAGGGAAGGCTTCAGGCTGCAGCTCCCCTGGGGTTCTCTCCTCCTCTCCCTGTTGAACTCCGGCCCCCGTAACAAGCGGCCGAACCTGGGACAAAGCCCCTTCCCGCGGCTCAGCCTCGCGCGCCTCGCGCTCCCCGCCCTCCCGAGCTCACCCTTCCTGGGCACGGCCAGCTCCCCGCACCCCGGCCAGCCGGGGCCCAGAGACGGACGGAGGACCGGTCTCGGCCAGGAGGCGACCGGACCGCTGCGCCCAACCTTGCCCGCCCGCTCCGCGCCTGCCTCGGCCGGACGCACCGTGTGAGCCTTCCCCGGGCTCCGCTGCCGCCGCGAGGACGCCCGCAGGGTCACGGCACTCACGGCAACTTCCAGCTTCATCCTCCGGCCGCGCTGCCCGCCAGCCAGCCCGGGTCCTGCAGGCGCGCCGCTTTTCCCCGCCGCGCTCGCCCCGCCCCGCCCTGCCCCGCCCAGTCCGCGGCCTCCTCGGAGCGGCTCTGCCGCGCCGCAAACCGGCCAGGCAGCTCCGGTCGCCCGGAGCCCCAAGTCGGTCTGGAAGGGCGCCAGGACCGGTCCCTTTGACCCCGTTTCCCGGATCCTCTGCACCCGCGGCCCCGGCTTCCTCGACAAGCAACTCAGGGCAGCGGGGAGGGGGTCCCCGTGCCCAACCTCAGGGCAGCCCTGAAGGGCTGTAAGAACTCCCTCCGCGGCTGTTAAAGCCAGAGGGAATTCTGAGCTTTCGTCCTGCCCTGGACGGTGGTTTGGTGAAACGGTTGGCTTTGCATGATCCACAAAGCCAGGAAGGGCGGGCTACCGAATCAACCCCCCCAAACCGCACCTTGTGCAAACTTGGCAACTGAAGGTCAGCAGCCTTCTCCCCCACAGATCGTGCACTGTTGGCGCTGAACAGCCTACCTTGAGCATTGAGAGATACAAGGCAGATCCCTGCTGTTTTGGTACAGCGTGCTGGGGAAATTAGCCTGGAAGATTTATAGGGGAGAAAGTCTCGACCATGGGTGAAAAAATATCCATAGTTCTTGTTGCTGCGTGACAGAAGCTCGTATCTGTGGTAAGTGTGGGAAAACCATGAAATACATTTCTCCACATTAAAATGTGGTCCATTTGTTCCACTACAGCTCCTGGGCGGTTCTCACAATGCGTGCGTGCACAAACTCACACTCACACAAAGGCGTTAGCCACCACGCCCTGATTTTAAGTTTTATTTTGTTGCTGCCGTTGCACCGCAGGAGTCACTGAAAAACATCTGTGGGTTCAGCATCAAAGTCCAAGTGTGTTAATTCCTGCCTGTGCTCCACTCCGTATGGCGGGTCACCCTGTAAGCAGGAAATTAGTCTCTTTTCAATAGGAAAATATAAGTGTGCGTGTGTGTGTGTGTGTATATATATATATATTTATATATGAATCTAAATGGAAAAAAAATAATATACAGCTAGAAGAGTGACTAGCTGGGGAAAGGGCTCCTTCAGCAAAGGAGCATCAGCTCTGCAGGGCTGATCCAAGGCCAAGAGGTATCAGCAATCAAGGCGGTCCAGTTCAGCAGCATGGATGTTTACCCAGCCTGCTTAAGAGATGGCCTTTGCTTCCGGGAGGAATCCCTCCCAATGCTTCACCAGCTGTGTGGACAAAGAACAAGAGGAAATGTCAGAGAGCAATTCTCCAGTTGCTTATACAGAAATATTGCTGGTGTTCCCCCCTTTATCGTGACCCTCCTGATAATCCATGCCTGACCCATGGAAGGAAAAGCCCTGAGCTTCCAAGTGGTGAGGCTGATTGGTTAGAGCTCATATTGCTCCACCTTATAGAGCTGACTGGAGCTGATTTTTCTAAGGTCCAGCTAGGAGTACAGGTAGTCTTCGACTTACGACCATTCATTTAATGACTGTTCAAAGTTATGACGGCAGTGAAAAAAGCGACGTACCACCGATCCTTGCACTTACAATGTCACATGATCAAAATTCGGGTGCTTGGCAACCAGCATGTATTTATGACGGTTGCAGCGCCCCGGTGTCATGTGATCGCCATTTGCAACCTTCCCAGCCAGCTTCCGACAAGCAAAATCAATGGGGGAAGCTGGATTCACTTAATGACCATGTGATTCACTTAATGAAAAATCAAGCACAGTCCTGTAATGCCTTACTTAATGATCACATTGCTTAGCAGCTGAAGTTCTTGTCCCAATTGTGGTCATAAGTCGAGGACTGCCTGTATATCAATTGGAGGGGACCAAAGGCATCAATGGAGGATGCGGATTCACACTGTTCACTGTTCATAAGAGACGGCACACGCCAGTGGGATGCGCAGCACCTCTCAGCCTTACCTGCTGCTGTGAATGTAGCAACGTCTCCAGGTATTTAGTCATGTGGGTCCGGAAATCTTTCGTTTTTTCTTTCTGTAAGTAAAGGTAAAGGTTTCCCTTGACGTAAAGTCCAGTCGTGTCCGACTCTAGGGGGCGGTGCTCATCTCCGTTTCTAAGCCTTAGAGCCGGCGTTGTCATAGACACTTCCGGGTCATGTGGCCAGCATGATGACACGGAACGCCGTTACCTTCCCGCCGAAGCGGTACCTATTGATCTACTCACATTTGCATGTTTTCGAACTGCTAGGTGAGCAGGAGCTGGGACTAGCAACGGGAGCTCACCCCGCCGCGCGGTTTTGAACCGCCGACCTTCCGATCGGCAGCTCAGCAAAACAGACACATATAGCTTTGGTGGTGCAATTCCAGCAGCAGGATGCTGCAAAGCTCAAGAAAAGATCCTGGAACTGGATCTTGGCTTGACACTTAGGACAATTTTCTGAGTAGACAATTAATTCCATGTGTGTCAAGTAAGAAGCAGACAATTGCCTGCTACACAATTAACTGATGGAAAAGTGCAATTGAACTTTTGGTGCAACCGGTGTGGGTAGGGCATCGGAAGGGGAGGTCAAAAAAGTCAAAATGGGAGGCCGTGACTGTGTGATCAAAGCCCTGTATCTTTTAAATGTGAAATTAGGGAGCGGCCAATCGATGTTTAATTACACTTGAAGCTTCCTACTGGGTTCTTCCTCCCTCCCTCCCTCATTTTCCCCTACAGCAACCTTGGGACTGAGAAAGCTGCTGCTGGAAGGGCACCCAATGTTATCTTAACCAGAGAACCGAATCCTTTGGGGCCAGACATTTCCTTTGATTAGTTCTGCTTTTCTGGCACTGTGAAACTGGAAGGGGCTCTGCTGGGCTAAAAGAGGCAGTCCTGTATACCTCAAACTGTAAGACCTCTTTGCGGAGGACAGCAGATATCCGTTCAAAGTCCCGTTCGTACTGCGTCACACGAGATTCCCACTGAGGAAACAGAAAAAAAAACTGGTCAAAGAGCACAGCAGGGTTTGGTCATCAGCAGAAGACAGACTATGCTCGGGAGAGCCATGTGTCCTTAAAAACGGTTTTCTTAAGTCCAAACAGTCCAACATTTACACGCAATCGTGTGGGGGAGATGGGCGGTGATAAAAATATGATAGATAGATAGATAGATAGATAGATAGATAGATAGATAGATAGATAGATAGATAGATAGTGGAGATTGCAACTTTCCTGGGAGCAAGACAGCCTTGTGAGTTCACTAGGAAGTGGTGAACTCATATTTACATCCAGTAGTGCAAGGTTTACATCCAGTAATGCAGACTGCAACTGAGAACCAGACACCACTGTGGGATCGCTAGGAAGGGGCACGGGATGAGTCCACATCTATCCGGGAGCGACGTTCCAGAAGGCCGTGATGGGCAGGGCTTCTAGCAGCCTCCCTCTCACCTCTGAGATCTCCTCTTTAGCTTGCTGAAGTTTTTCGGGCTTGTTGGCCCACAGAAGCCTCGCTTCATTCTCCCGCTTCTTCTGCAGTGTAACCTGGGCGTCTTGCCAGCGCTGCCAAGCCTTCATTCGTTGGTCAAAGGCACCCTGTTCAGAGGGAGAGACCCACCGCCAGAAGCATCAGAAACATAACCAACAGGGAATTATGGTTGGGCTCAGAGCAGTGACAAAGTCAGATGTAAATGGTGCGAAGGTGCCAGAAGAGCAGGGCAGATTGGATGGCACAGTCCAGTGTTTTTCAACTGTGAAAACTTTTAAGATGTGTGGACTTCGACTCCCAGAATTCCCCTGCCAGCATGGATTGCATTTTGCAATGTTTTTTGCCATTTGCTTAATGGCCACGATTCGCTTAACAACCTGTGATTCGCTTAACAACTGCTATAAAAATGGTCATAAACCCAGGTCTGGTCATGTGGTGATGCAACTTATGACCACAACTTAACGATGGAAATTGTGGTCTACCTGTACTGGACCAAGATGGACCTTGGCCTGATCCAGCACAGCTATTCTGTCACGTTCACTGTTTCAATGTGCGCTGTACATCGTAACGTTTCACAGGCCATGGTGCTGACGTGCGTTTCTGTTGGGAGGGAGCTGCTGGGGGGACCTTGTGCCAAGCTCTGTATCTATGTTCGTTTCAATGGAATGTGTTTGGGTTATGGGCTCGGCTCAAGGACTTTTCCACCGCATCATCAGAAGCCGTTGGGAGCACCTGGGATTGTGAGCCTGGGAAGATTCTACGGGGGGAGGGATCTCGTTTGTACCGAGGGGTTTTGAGTTTGCATTTGGTGCGCTTTTCCCATTCTCAGCTTTCTTTGTACTTGCATATTATTCTTAAATAAATCAGATTTTATGAAGCTCTTGCTTGTGAGTCTGAGAGTATTTTAGGATAGGCAACCATTACATATTCTCATATACCGTTGGCTACGGTACATACCTTGAGAAAGTGGGGTCAGCAAATATTTTGGACACACACCGAGGTCCAACTCCTACCAGCCTAATGGACCACCCGCACAGTCCCCTCTCACCATGATGGCCAAAGGGCTCTGCAGGGCGCCCTCCGCTCCGCCCTTGCCTTCAGCAAGGTACCAGGAGCTCTTACCCTTACGACAGCGAGAAGGCGAATGTAGTCACTCAGGAGTTCAGCCAGGAGAAAGAAGTCGCTGCTGGCCTGTTCCTGGTGCAGCTGTTCAATCTTCTCTTCCACCTCGGCCAGCTGGGAGAGCGCCCGGGACAAGGCAGTGTTGTCCTCTGAGCTCCCCAGCATGGCCAGGCTCTTGGCAAACTGAGCCGTATTCAGCGACAGCTCTGGAGGACGACAGAGGGAGCATGGTGAGGAGGAGGAGGAAAGTTCCCACGTCCTGGTTGGCTACAACGCCTAACCCTGAAACCCAAGGAGGAAACGGGGAGATGGCGATGGTGCAGCCAACTGCAGAGTTTCAGGCAGCCATTCTGAGAGTCAAGTTCAATTGGACATTTGGGAAGGGTGTGGGGCAGAGCTGGTGGGAAAATGGGCTTGAGGAAAATACGGGAGAAATTACTAAGCCAGCCAAATAACCACCATTATGATGTGCCAATTCAAGGAGGCTTATCTGTGTTGGGAGAGACAGTTTGGCGTTGTGGT
This sequence comes from Candoia aspera, assembly GCF_035149785.1. Lineage (NCBI taxonomy): Eukaryota > Metazoa > Chordata > Lepidosauria > Squamata > Candoiidae > Candoia > Candoia aspera. The sequence goes on along the minus strand of NC_086165.1, from coordinate 7,228,368 downwards.
TAAGGAATCAGGCTAGAAACCAGGAGACTGTGAGTTCTAGTCCCGCCCTGGGCACGAAGCCAGCTGGGTGACCTTGGGCCAGTCATTCACTCTCAGCCCCAGGAAGCAGGCAAGGGCAAGCCATTTCCGAAACAAACCCTTGCCAAGGAAACTGCAGGGACTTGTCCAGGCAGTCTCCGAGAACTGGACACAACTGAATGGATTAAAAAAAAAAACTGTGTTGGGGGCTATGTGTTCACTGCAGGCTGATGCGGGGGACAAGGAGACAAAAGAGGTTTTATTTTACTGCATCCAGTCCCTTGTTAATAGAATTCCATTTCTACAATTCATTAATGGCTTGTTCTCCAGTAATTAGATACAGTTGAATGCTCCAGCTGGAAGGCACTGTAGGAAGGAAGACTTGTATCCAGATTTGCCAGGGTTAGAGCCCACCATCACTTTTCCAGTATCTGCGTGTAGCTGGCCCCCTTACGCCTAGAAACCATTCCCCCCCGTCCTCCAATTCAGAGTCACCACAATTATTCCTGCTGACAATCAAAGAACCTAAAGACAGGACCAGCATCACTTCATTGCGAGGGGAAAAATGCCACAAGACCTGAACATCCATAGCCTTTGATCGCTCCAGCTAATGCTGCCGGGAACTAGAGCATTGCACGCTCCCCCCTCCAACTTTATAAAGTGCTCAAGGCCCCAGATGCAAATCTAGAGTGTCTGTAAGGCTGAGAGGGGACACCACAGTTTTTCAACTGCCCGTAGCTAGTTCATCAGGGAAGTTACCTTTTCTGTGATTGACCAGCATTTCCATAACTATATGTAGCTTCCGCAGGCGTTGTTCCTCGCATTCCACCTCCAGAAGCTTTTCTTCAAACCACTAGAAAGGACAGACGGGGCAGAGGACCAGCCCCAACAAGCCATCATATGAAGGGGCTGCGAATCCAGCCCAGGGACAAGATAGACAGTGGTTTCATATGCATCAAGAAATGCTCGACTACTTACAATGTCTGATTCGTTCATCTTGATTGTCATTTTGCTGACTGCATCGGTGGCTCTGTTGAACATCTTCAGGAGGCCAGCTCCGCTCAAGGCCTGGGTGCCGAGGGCACGCGGCAGCTGAAAGGGGATCGGAAGGAGAATCAACAGTGAGACTGATCGGTGCTATTGGAATATTTCTGATCAGAGGCCAAGCACAATTGGACTGAAAGATGGCTGACAGGAAGAGAGAAGAGGGATGCTCTGCTTGCGAGAACAGAATCTTGATCTCCGTAGATTTTAAATAGGAAAAATCCTATTTATTAGGCTGTTTGGAAGAGTCGGCCCCAGGCTTATCAATTTAAAGCAGCGTTTCCTCTTCTGTGGAGCGCAGGTCCTAGTCAACGCACCTGTGCTTCAGAGATTTTTTTTGATCCGTGGGCTATTAACTTTCCTGGAATGGACCAGAAAATTTGGCGCAGGAGCAACTGAATCATGTTTCACACAGCAGGGTGGCTGTCAGGCTGCCTAAAAGCAACAGTGATTCTTTTCTTGGCAAGATTCTCACAAAGGTCTCTTTAGTGCAGTGTGTCTCAACCTCAGCAACTTTAAGATGGGTGGACTTCAACTCCTAGAATTCTGGGAGCTGGCTGGGGAATTCTGGGAGTTGAAGTCCACCCATCTTAAAGTTGCTGAGGTTGGGAAACACTGCTTTCGTGAGATGAACGGGATGAGTGGCAAGAATTCCAGCAATTCAACTATTTCCCACTTAGAACCAGTTTATCGCCATGTATGTTGGGCAGACCCTCTGATTTTCTTTCTAATCGCCTTCCTATGATCTTGTGAGGCAGACCACTTGGTTGAAAATGGGGAAGCCTGATGCTGGCTGGTTACATATTGGCCTCCTGAAGCTTTCTCAGTCTGGGAACCAACTGGAAGGTTCTTCTAAAGCTTGTTGACCTCTGCCAATTCGAGAGGGTTTCGTTCTAGGAATGGAGAAAGCACAATCTGGTGTCCACTGTCCTTCCAGTGGTCAAACAAGGCAGAAGGACCAGTCAGAACAGTCTTTCATCCAACCACCCACTATAGGTCAGGATGCCCCAAAGAGAAAGCAGTCTAAGAGAAAGTAACCTAGCTTCCATTATATTTGTTCAAGCCACCCAAATAACGTAACAGAGGGCAAAACACACTTCTGAGTCACTCAGAGGCTTTGGGAAGCTGGCAGAGCCATCAAGCTTCTCATTAAGAAAGAATGACTTGCAGATCACTCATATCCACAGGCCAATGACTCTGTTCCTAGAATTAAGGATGATCTAATAAAGATTTCTCTTTAGTGTGCAGTGGATGCGCTCATTTAAAAAAGATGAAACAGCACTGTGGTTCATTCAGAACTGCTGCAATACTCCTTCGCAGGAAACCCACAAGACGGTTGAAGAACGTAAGACCAAAGGTTATGAAGGGCAGATACCATAATGCAAACTGAGTGGTCAATGTATGTGTGTGTAAGCAGACATTCTTCATAACTGATCCTTGAGCTGCAACAAGCAAATATTCTCCACAAACACCTCGGCACTCTTATTTGCAAACCAGCACTTACATCAGGCTTGCTTAAAAATTGCCAGGTTAACTCAACATTTTTTTCCTTGAGTGAGAAAACATGATACCAAAACTTATAGGGGAATGTCGCAGAACTGGGAAGAGGTTCACTTTTCCAAAAACAGAAGTGAGCCAGGAATACGAAAGTGAAGGGGTTTTAGAACAGCTGAAACCGGGCCTGCTTGCTGAAAAATGGATGGGAGTAGCATGAGAAGAGCCATGCCCTGCCTATGGTGAATCCCAAGCCACACACATACAAATCTTGCAGCCAAAGTCCTCCATTAACACGCAAGGGTGTCTCATCTTCAACCAGCAATCTGATAGCAAGAAATACAGAGGCTCTAATTCTACAGATTTTAAACAAAAAGGAGCAACCTTGTGTGTGCATGAAAAAAAAAAATAGGGTGCAAATGTGAGGCTCTTTCCAATGCTCCTTGCTTTCTAGACCAGACAGTGATTCCTGCATTTCCTCCAAGGACATAACTACAAACTTGTACTGTGTGTCTAAAAAGCATTTCACAAGCAGTCCCTTGGCCTTCTCCCTTGGCTAACCAGTTGTTGTGTATCCTGCAGCCACACAGCACCGTTTTCTCAGCTACCACCAACCCTTTGGCAAGTGGCTTAGAACGGTCAGACAGCTGGCATAATGAAACCACCAGAAAAAGAAAAAAAGGGAGAGGAGAGCAAAAACAGGAGGGGGGGGGGGTGAAAATAAGACGCAGCCTCCAAGTGCCATGCAAAAACAATGGGCAAATTCTTCTGGGTCAAGAGCCGCAACTTATCCCCCTGAGTTGTCAGCAGACGCAGAAAGCCTTTGCTGGAAGGAGTGAAGCTGAAAATATCTGGCCAGGTTTTGGACCCGATAAAAACCGCACCACTGAAAATCAGCTGTTTTCCTGCTGGGGCAGGGCAATCTCAAGATGTTCTGGGGACCCCAACGGATGCTCAGAGACGCAGGCTGTCCGCCTCTGGATCAAGACCTTCTCCTGGAGCTCTTATTACACTGAAATACTCCACAAGCCGGCCCCTCTCCAACAGCTTCGTTGCAAAGGAGAGAGGATTTGGACTGTTGTTTTGGCCCGAAGAGGAGACGGGTCTCGCCGTAGCTCAGCATGTTGCAATCGGCGTCACACAGAGCCTAACTTGAGTGCGGTTCAGCAGAAAGGAACAAAGGGGAAGCAGGCTGAATCAGCAAAGTCCTTCAGACCCCTTTTACCCAGCCAATCTGCATCACTCTTTCCCCACGGCTGGCTTGGTTTGAAAGAAGCTGAAGCTGCTTTCCACTTCACCCCCTCCTGTCTTTCACAAAGGAGTCTGTTGCTGAAAACATGGCCATTAAGCACAAGCCCAGTAAAAACAACAACATGTGTCAGTTTCTCCAATTTTATCGCATAAAACAAGCCAGGGCTGCTTAGGCCATAAGAGCGCACACTTGGTTAGGGTAGCAAACCAACCTCGTCTTTTTCCAAGAATTCCCGGACATCTGGGTCCTGCAGCATGGTTGGGTGGTTTACGGTTCTTTGAATATACCTGTTGGATTGGAATACAGAAGTTTGGTTTGCCTCCATGAAATGTTTCTGATTTTAAAAGGGAACTAAAAGGCATGTTTGCACTGCTACAGTATCCAGGATTTTTTTTTATCCATTCAATGGTGTCCAATTCTTGAAAACTGCCTGGACAGTCCCTGCAGTTTTCTTGGCAAGATTTCAGAAGTGGGTTGCCATTGCCTGCTTCCTAGGGCTGAGTGTGTGTGACTGGCCCAAGGTCACCCAGCTGGCTTTGTGCCTAAGGTGGGACTAGAACTCCCAGTCTCCTGGTTTCTAGCCTGATGCCTTAACCATCACACCAAACTGGCACTGCTATAGCATCCAGGATAGGAGGAGGAATATTCAGAGACTCAGCCTCATAACTATTTGTGGTGGGGGTGGGGAGGATAACTAAATAAACATAACTAAACTCTAAAGGCTGATTCACAATCAGATCTGCCCACTACCTGCCTTCAGGTGTAGATGAAGAAAATCATAAGAAGAGTCGTATGATTTTAGAAGTAAGGGCAGGCACACACCCAGTCCAATTTCTGCTACAACGTCCCCCTGTCTCTGCTCTTGCCATACACACACAGTGTACGCCATCTTGATCTCTTGAACAAAAAAATGGGGTATAAATCAACAGAACCAAGGTGAGAAGGTCCAGATTCAAGTTTCCACTCTACCATGGAACTCACTGGATGACTCCTGGCTTATTACTTTCTTGGGCTGGACAGTTAAGATGAGCTTGGTCAGATTAGGACTTGGATGGGAGACTACTAAGGAATGCCAGGATAGGCTGGGAAGTCCACAAACATCTTGGGAAAAGGAAATGGCAAACCATTTGTTGTTGCCAGGAAACAGCATGGCTGTGTCCATGAGGGCACCAGGAACTGAGCTGAGATTATCTTAGAGGAGATGTTACACGCCCACTGGAACTGGAAGCATGGAGATACTGAAGGAAAGCTGGGGTTGTCCTGGGGACTTCCCCTTCTCACTTCTGTATTCATGGGGGAGATTTGAAACAATTTCCACTTGGGTGAACTTCATCAGACTTTGTTTCTACTGGAATCCATTGCAGCCAAGAGGATCAAATTTCAGGAACTGTAGGCCAAATTCCAGAGAACAGTTTCCATTGATTGTCCACAGGAACAGCCTTACTGAACAAATCTCTGAAGAATTTCGGAAGGAAATGTCCTCCCGCAATTAATTCCAGACACCTTTAAAAGCGGATGAGATTTTTCGTAGGTTGATGCCTGAGGACCAGAAGCTGGGAAATAACTAGGGACCTTTGAGACGCAGGGACCTTTGAGATACTTGCTCCTCTTGGACCATGGACGGATCACACCAGGTTAGATGAGCCCATGAGCTACTTCCTACAAGGCAGATCTCCCTACCCAGAATAACAAGCCAACTGCACCACCTTGTGGCTTACCAAACTATGACACCCACCAAGGAGAGATGCAAATGCCAACCTTTCTAAGGCAGCTCTTCGTTTCTCTAAGAATTCTGTGGAGGAGGAGTCTTCTTTGCCAACTTTTACTTTGGTCATTCCTGGAACAAGAAAAACATGGCCACAAGTTACCTGCGTTGTATGCACAAGGGGTTCAATTTAGATGTCTCCTTTCAGAGCTTCTTGTCAGACAGATGTATGGCTCAGAGGACTTTGCAAGACCAACAGGTCTCCTCTGGGTACTGCCTTCTTAATGTTCCTCTTGCCACCGGTTCTTGAGGATGTTTTTCCCCAACATCAGGCCTTTCCACTTTCAACTGGTGAATCTCTTTGGTTGAATAGTCCCTTGTCCTTCCATTGCACGCCTCTCAAAGAAGGAATCATAGTCTAGCTCTGGGACTGGTCTACAGTATCTTCCCCGTTGCTTACAATGGGAATTTAAAAACAACAACAACCAGTGCTAAAGAGGAATATCTGCTACTTCTTCCTGCAGGTTCTTCTGAAGAACTGTGATTATTTTAGGCAGCAAACAGGTCATTAGTTGAATGGGGAGAACAGGGGAACTAAATCAGAACAAGTGAGAGATTGTTCCCCCTTTGCTAGCAGGAGGGAATAGAAAAGAAGGCTGCCTATTGTTTTTTGAAACTCAAGTGTCACTCGTAGAATTATCTTCTGAAGGGGAAGGGACTGAAACAGGACACCCCAGGCTTCAAGATCTTGGCTAGTAACTGTGCAGGACATTAGAGTGCTTTGCTTCTTACTGGGGAGGAATGAAGAACCAAACAGCACCTTATCCTCAGGAAAAGATGCTATTATGGGTCACAACAGATAAGCGACATATTGCCATTACAAACTGTCAGTGAATGCTGCACTTAGAGCATCTAGAAATTTCAAGCTGCACAAAAGACATTGGCTGGGTCTACGGTGCACTGAGTTATAGTCTGTGCCAACCCTGTGTCCTGGAACGCCAGTACACACGTAACAACAATCGCTGGTTTATAAACTACCAAAGCTGGGCTCACACATCATAGCTAAATGCGAACCCTATTGATTGCCTTTCGTCTAACATGCTAAAGCTGTCAATCGAAGCAAATATCTGTAGCTCAGGGTTGAGCTGTGGAGTCCTCGGTGCTCCCTGAGCCTTGTTGTTTTCTTGCAGACGTTTCATTGCCAGACTGGGCAACATCTTCAGCGCAAAGAGGGAGAGGGCCTTGCTCTCGGTTTATACACCGTGGCTTGCCCCGCTTGTGTCGGTGGGGGTGTTGCTCTCTCCTTGGGCGTTCTTTGGTTGGGCTGCTGTTTGCTGCTTGGTGGATAGACTGAGTTAATAGTGCTAAAGCAGTGTTAAGAGAACACAGCTGCTGGTTTTACACAGTGTGCTATGCTCAAACAAAGATGTTATCACTCACAATGGGGCTGCAGCACAAAATACTCTACTTCGTTTTAGCCTCACATGGGATGGGATGGGAACGTGTGTAATGGGTCAAGCTAGGCCACTGTGTCGAACCTTGGAGATACGAGAGAATGCTGCTGGCAATCTCACCTATTAAGCTCTTCTCAGGAGGAGGAGGCACAATGATTCCATTTTGTGCATGTTGTTCCAAAAGCTTCTCGTACAAGCCCAGGAAGTCGCTGAACCGCCTCTTCACGGAGAACTGCTGGTTCCTGAACATTGGCAGAGTGGTCTGAGGACAGTAAGAATCAGGTCAGCATGACAGGAGTCACTCAATCAACCAACCAATCTTTATTCGGTCATAGGCCAGCAAATAAAACAAAATCACAATTAATTAGGATAAAATTAATCCTAAATCAATCAAGCCTAAGTTAATTAGGATAAAAAGAGAAACATGTAAAATTCTAAAGTATCTAAGAAAAATTAAAGGACGTGTTGTGCAAACTGTAGAACAGTACTTGGCTGTGGTCAACGAAACAAAATCAGATCTATCGGATGGGAGTCTTGATGTGACTGCGACTGCTGGCTGGGGAATTCTGGGATTTGAAGTCCACCCATCTTAAAGTTGCTGAGGTTGAGAAACACTGCTTTGGAGGGTCTTGCCATGGGCAGGAGGTGGGGCTGGATGACCTCCAAGCTTTTATGAAACAGGTTTACTCACAAAAGCAAATGTACCCACACACACCTTGATTTAAAAACCTGAACCGCACCACTTTGAAGTCTACAGTTCTACCTAGGCTTTCTTAAGGCTTTGAAAACAAAAGGCAGCCTACTACTTTTCAGAAAACACATTCAGGATTGTGCGGGGCATGCTACTCAGCTATCAACAAGCAATAAATTATTACTATATTTTTATCCCGCCTTTTTCTCTCTCTCTCGAGGTGGCAAACATACCCAATACTCTGGCCTTCCTTTTTTCTGCACAACCACCACCCTGTGTGGTACGCTGGGCTGAGAGGGAGAGACTGGCCCAAAGTACAACTGTATGCATTTAAATGTATTTAATTTAAAAAATGACACACAAATAATGTTAGAAATGAAGCTGCTGCACTCTTGAAAAACCAAATGCAACCAGGATAAAAAAAGGCCTTTGTGGAGCCAAGCACACTTTGCTTCCCTTTTGGCAAGATCGTCAATTCATATTATAAGCGTTTTGGGACGTCTCCTCTCAGTTTCTAAAGTAGCCTGCCATGAAGCACGGAAGAGGATTTTAATGCGTTAGTTGGGGACACGCTGACCCAGCTATGAGGATCTTTGGAGGGTGGACAAGGTATTTTTGCCAGCTGGCAAAAAGGAGCAAGTTGGAAACCGAAGCCGTCTGCACTGCAAAGACACCAGTAATCAATGAAAGGAAGGTGTAACTGAGGGACACCTGCCTTCTGGCTGGTCAGTCGAAAGGATTTAAATAAAATGCACAGGTAGCTTCTGAGATGCAAAGGTGCGAAAAAATTAACAACTATCAGCACTCACCAAACAAGTAGGTTTTCGCAGGTAAAATTAATGCTTTACTTGTGTAGTAGTTGATCATTCCTGAGTCAATCCATTTTATTATGGGGAAAAAAAATTGGTATCTTTGAAATCTCCAAAATGAGTATTTCTTCAAACACTGAATTTTATTGTTGCCATTTTTTTTTTTAAACAAAAAGTCATCTCTGTAGATGTGGCACTGCCAGGAGGTCTGTGTCACAGGTAAACAATGTGAGGAACGTATTCTCTACAGGTAGTCCTTGGTTATCGATGGTAATTGAGACCGGAATTTCCGCCACTAAGCAATGCGGTCATAAAGTGCAATGTCACATGAAAGCACTGCTTAGCGACAGCAATCCTGGTGGTCCCCGTTGCTGTCGTTAACCGAATCCCACCAGTCGTTAGGCGAGGACCCAGCCCGACCCAAGCCAGCACGAAAGAAGGCCCCACCCAGGACAGTAATGGCACATGGTGTGCTGGTGGGCAGGGCTGGGTGGTGGGGGCAGCTGATGGCAGCAGGTATGTGGGTGGCCAGAAAGTGGTTGTAAATGCAGGTGGGCCCAAATTTTGTTCATGTGACCGTGGGGGTGCTGCAATGGCCAGAGCTTCGAGGACCAGTTGTAAGTCCATTTGTTCAGTGCTGTTGTAATTTCGAATGGTTTCTGAACGAATGGACGTGAAGCGAGGACTACCTGTAGTCTAGTCCCATTTTTGGTCTCCGAGCATCTGAAAAACATGCTACTGAAATTATATTGTGTAGCTGTTAACTTCTTTGGACAAAATAACATCAAAATAGGTAGGCTTAATGTACCTACTATGCAGAGAAATCTGATTTCCCAGGCGTGGAAAACTCTCCTTGTCTGGCACTTTGAAGGTGGGGAAAAATAAAATAATTAAACAATGCCTCCCAGCCCTAAAACGGGTGCGGCTGGTCCTTTGTCTACATCCTCTCCAGTAACATGTTCTTTAGAACAGGAGAGTTGGAGCCTTTCATCTCAGAGGCTTTCCAAGGTCACCGTCCAAATTAACAGAGGAGGAGGAGGAAGCAAACAGATGAGCTTATTGTCCCAATGTGTTGCCCCGCCAACTGCAGCTGTCTGGGACTGTCCATGGGGCGGCTCTGCTGAGAGACCATTAGAAACAACCTGCTGAGTCCTGAGAACATGCCTGGCACCCTTTCAAAAGGGAAAAAAAGAGGCAGTTCCTTCTCTGAGCAGCATGAAATCCCGAAGACAAAGCTTCAACACACACAACCGCCCACTCATAGTGACGGGAAGCAACTGAAAAGCTGAACCCCATGGGCTTTTGGACAGGTGGTGCATGAAGTTCACCAAATGGTCATTTAGGAGACAGCTGCTTAGTGAAGCTTAAATGCTTGGGGACAAAGTATGGGGCTGCTGCAGTTGCTGTTTTAAAGAGCTAGTTCAGATGGAGGTAATGTAAAAGAACTGCCTGGGAGTCGGAAGCAATAGCCAGGGAGGATGGGATTAAAGGCGAGAGGAGACACACTCCAGATGTTTCACCAGGATCTCTACATTCGCTTTCCCCAGCCTAGGAGAGGACTTAAAATTTCCACTATTCCTCAGATGCTGCAGATCGTTCTAGGACTCGGAAGTTCATGCACGTCCATCAAATGTCTTCCCACATTTTCTTCGCCTCAGGCTGCGCTAAAGTGGCCACCACCCAGCCTGAAGTATCTTAGAAGGCCACCTGTGGGTTTCTTTGCTTTGTGGATGGTCTAATTGTATAAAACGGCAGGACGCTTTTTACACAGGCATCACAGATATCATCACTTTAACCCAAGCTCATCTAGGGCACAAGACATACCTTGCCTTGGTTAGAGAGAGAAACAGTGAGTGAAAATGTAAGAGAGATTTAGAAATGTGAGCTGTTGGTGGGAGCTGGAGAAATGGACAAGCAAGACCTACTGTAGCAATTTGGCTGAGAAAAATGCTCCTCTTCAAAGCCTTCAAACTCACCACTAGAATAACTATAACACAACTTTAAGAATTGGTGCCAGGTTTGCACGTGTATCTCTCCTCCCCCTTTGCTTTTAGATTACAAAACTGGATGCCAGGACACCCTTGTTTCGGAAAGAACCATACAGATGCTGTCTAAATGATCAGGTTCTCTGCTGTAAGTCAGCTTTCCCTTGTAGTCTGAATGAAGTGGGGGGATCTGGGGAAAGAGTATAATTAAAATAGCGAACAGCCACTTCATGCCTCTGTCCTCATCTAGACTGTGAAGTTAATGCCACTGGAAGAAAAAAAATTTAAATTCAAGTGGAAGATGGTCATAAAAGAGTTACTTTGCCTTAAGTGGACCTGCTGCCTTGGGAATAATGGGGAAAAAGAAACGAAAGCTGGCATACCTGGGTGGACACCTTGTAAGCAACATATGCATTCATTCCGTCTCCTGCAGGAACAAAAGAAGAAAATTGGGACAAGCGCTTCAGCAGGCTAGAATAACTGGCACTCTTAGTAAGTTGGGGTTAATGCCCCTTCTTTGTAGGCACTCCGTAAGCACAAGCTGGTCAGTGGAGCCCATTGCCAAGGACAGTTGCTCAATCTCTTCTGGTAACCACTTGGGGCTTCCTTCAAAGATGATCTGTGTTGGCCATGATCTTAATCAACATCTAGAAGGGGTTTACCAGAACTTTATTTATGCAATTTACAGGTATTTACTTCCTTAATCCTCGCTGACAGTGTGTGTGTGTGGTTTCTAGCTGGTTTTTAACCGCTACACCAAACTGGCTTTTTTCTCCAGGTGGTTTACATATATTAAAATAGCAATCAGAATAATAAAAATTTGCTTGAAAACTTCAACACACTTACCGTTACATACACGAAGTACACAAATGGTTACTATTCACAAAATCCATTTTACACAAATGGTGGCTATTTGTGGTGCTCCCTTTTCAAGGACTGTGTGCCAAAAACTCAACAGGGTTCTTTTTCAGGGTATAATGTGATCCCGATACTTCAGGAATTTAGGAAGTGGGGTGGAAAAAACTGTTCCAGGTACTGAAGCCTGCTATACAGCTCCCCCAAAGTTCATAGGGAGTCTTTGCCTTTTTCCCAGAGAGGACGACACAACTCACTTAGACACAAAAGGACTAAAACCTTGCTTCCTTTCCAAAAATAAAAAATAAAAAATAGAGCATTCTCCAATGCCAAATTCCTCCTCAGTGCTGACCTGTCACTTCATCAAGCAAGTGCATCTCACTCCATGCTTCAGCTGACATAAAAAAAAAAACCCCACTCAGAACTTCAAGCAACTGGTGGAGTGATGCAGGGCTTCGGTGGATAGAAATTATTCAAGCCACACATCAGGCTGAAAGTGAGGCAGTTTGCTAAGCATCAGCACTGCCCCAAAAGTTCCAGGCGCCTGAAGGAACCACAGGCTGAGTGGGAGACCAACAGTGGGATGACGCTGAGCAAAAAGCATGAAAGGGAGGCGGTACAGTTACTATTCGCCACATCCAGAGCAAGATTTGGAATCCATTCAGCTGCTGGTGGAATATTTCATCTGCATTCCAATTTATTTATTTTTTTCCTCCTCCAACATCCTAGAAGGCTACAGAGGCAGGTTTGCATTAAAGATCTAAAGAAAAACATTTGTCGGGAATGCAGTTGATGCTGTTCTTTTGCAGGACCCAGGACGTGCGCCGTTTCTGTCACAGCACCTGCCCTCGGAACACCCCGCAGCCGTCCAGGAAGGCCCTGAGAGCAGCTGTTCTCCCAGGCCTGCAAGTCAGAAGTTTAGTTGAATCCGGGAGACTTTGTTAATTACTGCTGACTGGTTTATCCTCAATTGCCATTCCCGCCCCCGCCCCCCGATTTTCTGATCTTATTGCAACTGTTACGTTACTTCTGCCTTTGGTTATTTATATATCATCATTTTAAATAGACTCAGTTTGACAAGGAAGGTGGCCATGTAAATCAAATAAAGAAATAAATGAAGGCAGTCACTCTGGTGGGCTCGAGAGGAACAAATAAAAGGAACGGATCTCAGGTGATGGTGACACCAATCGATTCTATTTTCCTTTTAATTTGAAGCTGCCCAGAATGGCTGAGAAGCTGGTGTCCTCTAAACTGAACGGACAAACCAATCAAAAAATAAATTTTCCTCCAACTGGGAGGCCGTGGCATTCACTCGTAAGTCCTAACATTGCTTCCATCGTGCCAGTCCTAGAGGGAAGAGATTTGCAAAGTCAGAAGCTGGACGGGTAAAGCCCAAGGACAGAGGCTCCCTCAGGGGTGCCAAGCCCAGCTTCCTACAAACGTCAGCCTAGCGCAATAATCGGGGACTTGTTGCACTGCTAGGGCTGAGGGAGCTCTGCACATCTGCCCCATGCCAAACAATTAAGCGGCTGTTAGAGCACTAAGGCAGCTGAAGGAGAGTGGAAAAAAAAAAAAAACTTAGCACACAGAAAGAGGAAGTGGGTTGAGAGCTGGCCAAACAATCCCTTCGGTGCACACGGCTTTCATTTGAGAGCGCCAGAAGCCTAAAGCAAAGGGCATAATATTCCCCAGGTACAGAGTTTCCCTGGCATAACCCTGTATCGATAGATACCCTGTTTATGCAGCTGCCATTAAAGGTGCATCAAGCACAATCATGTTTTGCATCTGCTCCTGTTCCAAGGAGAATACTCAGTGTTTTTAAATGCAGAAGGGCACTTTTCCAGCTGGGCTTGGAAACTTCCCCCACCCACCCCCAAGATGCTGGCAGATTATGTCAACCTGCTAGCCTGTTCGATGACATAAGAGCGTGCCAACCACATCAGAGAGGGAGCTGTTACTGAGGACCAATGGACGAGAGCTTTAGCTATGACAATTCTCGTCACCACTGCATTCCCGCAGAATTACAATACGTATTCAAAATCAGCCATGAAGCTCACCAGCATCTTCTCCCAAAACCCCAGGCGGCATGGAACCACGCTGCCCCCCCTTTTGTATTTTGGGGATGGGGGAAACTGGAGACTTGAAGAGGCAAAATCAGTGCCTTTAAGGTTTGCAGATGCAACTATTTCAATTTATGAAACTCCCCAATTCCCTGGCCCTATGAACATTTTCAAATACGCCCTTTGTATGCCTTGCAAAGTTTGGTCTAGTCCTGGACTTGCGGAAGTTATGTGCCAGTCTTCATACTTCAGCTCTTACTCCACACTAGGCCTGAATTGGCTTAACTTTCTGAGATGACTCGTTTAGAGGCTTTAGGGCAGACACGAATCACCCCTTAAACAAGAAGGCTGATTGCCTACTACAGTACAGATCAGAGCCTTTATACAGGTCTTTGCTCCAGAGTTTAAGCTTTAGGCTTTTCCCCCCAGCTTTCCAAATTAACTTGGCTGCCGTCTTGATGGCCCTGGCAAGAAGCTGTTGCGGTATAATTACATGACAATTTTCTTGAGCCTGGGAACCACTAGGTCCTGCCTTGCCCATCTCAGCTCTCCCATGATGTATCTTTGCTCTAAATTGTACACATTTTACTCATTGATCAACATCCTTGAAAGTTCTTCCTGTAAAAGGCTGGTTCTGGAGCTGATCTCCAAGCAGCCATAATGACTATCATTAATCTTGCAATTTGGGATGCCATAGCTACTGACCCCTACCGTTCATAATGGCAAGGATCAGACCCAGACTCAGAGGGAGGAAATCAAAACTCTACTCCTTCACAGGCTTCCATGTGACTTGGAATCAGTTGCTCTGAGCCTAATCTACTTCACAGGGGTGGGTGGGAGGCCAAAAAGACGGGATGCTACAGATGGGCGGGGGGTGTCTGAACTCGCTGGAGAGAGCACAGAAGGAAAATACTGACGGTGACAAGCGTACAGAGATCAAAGGCTCCAGAAAAACACTCAAGGTAGCAGTGACTGAGGGCAGAAGGCAAATATAGAGAATTTAGTGAACGGCTGCATGTCCAACACAGTTAAATCCTGCGCATCTCGGTAAAACTGTTTCCATTTCATCAGGACTCACCAATTTTCTCTGGATCACTCACTCGCACCGAAAGTTCAAATTTGTCTTCCTGCTCTTCCTCTTCCAGCTGTATAGGAAGGAGAGATTACATGCATGTCAGAACCGTTTCTCGGGCCTTGCATAAGATACGATACACAATATGCTGGAGGGAGAGGTAGGAAGGCGGATGGAGACCACACCAGAAGCCTCTGCTCTATCCAGGTTTCCTCCACCCTCTCACCGCCCTTTGAGAAGCATCCCAGTTGTTGACTTATTTTTTAAGCATTTGTTGTGCTTTTGTTTATGATAGTGTTACTCGTAAGCGGCTCTTCCTAACAATTATATCCTGAAAGACAGAAGATAGACAGCTGTAAAGCCTAAATAAATAATATTGACTTTTGCTCTAACTTGAGTTTACAGCTAGTCCTCGACTTACCACAATAGGGAATGGAAAATTCATTGTTAAGTGGTGTGGTCGTTAAGTGAGGCATCATGTGACTGCACCTGATTTTACAATATTTTCTGTGGTGGCCATTAAGCAATTCACCATGGTCGTTAAGCAAATCATGCAGTCCCCCACTGACTTTGTTGGTCCGAAGCTGGCTGGGAAGGTCGCAAATGGTGATCACATGACCCCAGGACGCTTAAAATCATTGTAAATACATGCTGGTTGCTAAGCGCCTGAATTTTGATCATGTGACTGCAGGGACACTGTGATGGTTTTAAGTGTGATGACCAGTTGCAGGTAATTTTTCACCAGTGCCGTCATAACTTTGAATGTTCGCTAAATGAATGGTCATAAGTCGAGGACTACTTGTATATTACAAGCTTGAGGGGCAAAAGTCTATATGCTAATTGGAGAGGGGAGGCAATAGCAGTTCCTGATATGCTCCACTCACAAAAATAACTTTGGTGCTTCTTTTCACAGTCTTGCAAGAAGATGGAAAAGGTATGAAGTCCAAAACACTGTCCAAGTAACATCCAACTTACTCAACGTCCCTTTCTTTGCATGGAGAGAGGATCTGCCCTTTTCTCTAGGAATAAAAGAGAGGGCAGCAACCACTCTAGCTTTTTTTTTTTTTTTTAAGGGAGAAAGAGACTTTCTTGCTGTACTGTGACTTCCTGAAGGGGAAGGCTCAGGTGGAGAAGGCCCTTGGTGGCATCTCACCTCCGTGCAATGTGCTAGAAATCCATGCGGTCTCCTTCCCTACTATATACAGGACACAGCTGAATATACAACTAGCTACACTGAACAGATAATTAGCCAAACACAAAAGCACTTACCTCCTCATAGGTTTTTGACTGTTGCTTAGAAGAGGAATGTGTTGATTTTTCCACAAAAGGGACAGGACTGAACACAGTTGTTGTCTCCTTCTTTTGGTGGTTTTGGGTGCTATCCAAGGACAATTCAACAGTGGCATCTGCAAAGGAACAGATTGAATAAGTTGATTTTTTAAAGCCATGGATGCAATTCCACTTCCCTGACTGATGGAATTCCCTAGAATTCCATCCCAAGATGGAGCCACTCCCTTGACTTACAGTGACTATGAAAGACACTCGTGGTAGAATCACTTCACCAAGCTGAGTCATCTTCTTAGTGTCCCAGAATTCTCCCTTTAGAACTTGACAAACAAATCAGATCCAAGAGCATGTAGCATGAAGCTATCCGTTCTGGGCCACAACACACATCTCTGCTCGGAGATGTCAGTTTCAATAGTATCTAAATCAGGAACGTGTGACCTTCTAGATGTTGTTGAACTACGTCTCCCAACAGCTCTGCCGGATAGCACTCCTGGGAGTTGTGCTTAAGCAACATCTGGAGGACACATGCTCTCCATTCTCGATCTAAATCACAAATCTCAACCAGTCATCTCAAAGTTGCTGTTCATATATAAAACATATATTCTTACTAAATAGGCCCAAACATGACATGAAATAAACATGCAAATTAATGAGCGTACCCCTTGCCCCAGTGTCGTATGCAGGATATTGGGGGTAAATGGCCAGGTTTCTTCAGCTCTGGGCATTTTCAAGATTTACTACGTTGTTTCAGGCTGGTGAAAATCTTACAAAGTTCCCTTTTCAAACTAAACCTGAAACAGTCACAAACCTGCTATGCGCACTCTTCAGAAACTAAAGAAACGAAACATCTAATTAGAACAGAACCGTCACAGCTTGCAATATGTAAAAGGATTCTTGCCAGAATTGAGAATATAACAGGTTCATTCCAACTGGATTCCAGCCATGTTAAATTTGTTCCAGCTGGATTTCCTTCAACATGCAAGAATCTTTCGCCAAGAATCCTCTCTGGTTCTGATAAACTGATCTGACTCATATTTCACATAATAATCTACTTGTTAATACTTTATAGATGGAATTCAAGCATGGCGGCTTCAGTAACTTGGCTTTTCTTTTCCCACTTGTTGACCCCACCTCTCCAAATTTGTTTTTCGGGGAGGGGGCTCCTAACACTCTGATCAGATTTAGAGAGAGGACAAGGGGACACAGAGAAGCGCAGGAGTCAACCCTGCCCCATTTCTGCTGACAAACAAGGCCTCACAAGCAGAAATGGGACTCTGAGGTCTACTCAGGAGACGTGACCGAACCTTTCACGTTCACACTCCTGTAACAGGATCCCCATTTGCAGATGAGAAGACTGAGGCCAAGAACAGCTTGGCAATAGCTATCCTGAAGTTCTAGGCACTTCCTAATGTGTTCCACACTCTATGGCTTTAGATTAGCTGCCAAGCTTATAACTAAACCAGGGGTCTACAACTATCTGTGGCCCCTAGAGCCATTTCAGAAATTCCCACCAATATGTAATGCTTACAGCGCGATAGAAAATGTAACGCAGAGGAAGGCAAGGTCACACCAATTCTGTGTTACTGCTGAGAAAGCTCCATGGATGTACCTATACAGACAGTTCTCTACTTACGAACTTTTCAAGTTACAAACTTTTGCCGATACGAACAAACCTGTCTGCAACTCCAACCCAGAAGGTCCCTGAAGGTAGACGGGAAGGCAGAAGAAGGTGGGAAAGGGTTTCCGGCATGCTGTGCACGTACACTTGGCAGAATTGTACTGAGCATGTTTTTTATACTTGGTTGGACTTAGAAACAAAGCAGACTTACAGCCTCTTGGAATGTAACCTGTTCGTAAGTAGAGGACTGTCTGTATAGTCACCAGAGGCTGAGGTCAAAGTAAGGGAATATTTCTTATTTTTAATCGTATGAACCACAATTAATATAATCTCAAGGAAACTTACATTCAATCAGATTTGTTTTTGCAAAACATTAACACCTGTACAACACAGGCTTAGCAAGGTAGAAGTCAGCAAAGCCGCTCGTGGGAGCATTTCAGAGAAAGTCTGTGAGCCCGTGCCTCACTAAAATTGGTGCGAATGGCGTAGGATGAGAGCCATGTTGGTTTATGGTGGCAAAAATATCAGAGGGAGACTAACAAATTTTATTAAAAGGCGTAAGCTTTCGTGACCTTATTTTTAATAAAACGTGTTAGTTGGAAAAGGTGCTACCACCTTCTAACAAGGCTCTCTTTCTACACGGTCTACAACGAGAAGCAACAAGGTCAGCCGGATGGAGTGGAAATCTATAGGAAGTGAGCTTTTAATAAAATCTGTTAGCTGGAAAAGGCGCTACCAGACTCCTTTTAAAGTAGGTGCGACCATGTAAATACTTTGCTGTGGTCAAGGGAGGCATGGTATGGAATGTGAGGACCACCTTGGAGGACAGAGGGAAGAGATGCTGCCTGGGGAACGATCAGATAAAGGAAAGGAAGTCCACGAGGGGGTGACGGTCTAAAGAAGAAACAGGAAAGACCCACCCTGAACACTCAAGCGATAAATAGGGAGGGCAGGAGATTTATACCTTCAGACTTGCAAGATTCTGTTAATGTAGCCTTACAATAAAGTAGAATTAGTTCATCTGGTCGTGTTTCCTGTCTGGTCTACCTGAAAGGGCTAACAGCTATGGATTTCTGCACCCTCTGGAAAGAGGTTCCCGCCACAAGATCCAAGATTTCTGTTGTTTAGAAGATCTGTGACGACCAGGATCTTCTTCAAGGCCTTCAGCAAGAGAGACTGAGACCCATCATTTTATTGTGCTTGCCATGTTTTACCTTTATCTTTTATTGATTTTGTGATTTCTTTGATCGTTGTGAACCACCCAGAATTGTCGCGAGCCGGGCAGCGCTCACGTTGAATAAATTATTACCGCCTTTCCACCATGGCATGCAACACGACAAACCTGCAAATAGATCCTGATCTTCTTGCTCTTCCTGGATGCCATTTGTTCTGAAATTGTTTTCCAGCTGCACTGGGGACTCCTCCTTCGGGAACACTGGCTTACTCTATAAGGATAGAGAGTGGCCATTATCCAAGCTGCAGAATTAAATCTGTTACTGAAACACAGGCAGAGATACCGAATCAAACAGTTTCTCTGCCCCTGCCTATATTGCCCCATGGTAGAGATGCCAGAGAGTCCACGCAGACCTAGGCTTCCTGTTCCTGCCCTGTGGAAGGTCTTCCCATTTGAATCCATGCGTCTCTTCTCAACAGCTGGGAGGGCTGGAAATGCATACGTCGCTTTCAGGCTAAGTTAACAAAGGAGGCATTGGGTGCCTTTTTGAATGCTGCTTTGTCAGGCTAGCACATGGCGTATAAAGGCTCCCTGCTTCCTACCCCCCGCCCCCCAGTCTTTTCAGTACTTTGGTATCTGGAGACAGTGTTGACGCTGTCTGCATCGCTGAGTGCTCACTTTGCCAAAAGACAATAGCTGTCTGAACAGGGTGACAGTTCCAAGAGGCACCAGGAGCAGAACTGTGGGTGCTCCAAGTCAGGGCTTTGTCGCTAGAGCAATTCTGGTTTGGAACAAAGCAAGGTTTGGGTGTCACCCCGCTAGAGGTCACTTCTGGGGAAGTTCTTACCCCTCTGAACTGCATGTCAAAGTAACTGGACTGTCTGAATCTGTCAGTCCTGACCCCTTTATTCTATGCAAGTCTGTAGCTCACACCAACACACTGCCTTTGAGCTAAAGCAAAGTAGCAGGGTCTCAAATGCGTGGCTGGGAATCTGTACACCCCTTTTCTCATCCCACATCTTTGGAATGTATTTCTGCAAACACAAAAGCTTTGTGGCATTCTCACAATGCAAGTTGGGTCAGAAGAGTTAGGCTATTATGCAAATCCTCATTCTGGGACTTTGCAGGAAGAGCGCTGTGTTGGTGTGAGAGCACTGTTTAGTCAAAGGCAGAAGCTTTCAGGGGCTGCAGCCCACTTCACAGGATGCACAGATTGAGGTGAGCATGAAGTCTTCTGCCTTTGAATCAAATTTGTCCAAAAAGGTGCCAGCAGCCTCCTGATTCCTTCCTAGCCTGAACAATTTGCTAAAACTTTCCAACAGGAGTTTAACTCTGCTCTTTATGTTACTGTACTTTCTGAACATACTGTTTGCCTATTTTTCCTCATGCTTTCACAAGTACCCTATGTTCCATAACATGATTTCAAAACTATGAATTATTTCACTTCCAATGGTTTGTTTTCTGTTAGCCCCCTTGCGTATTTTCACAAAGAAGTCAAGCAGGCTGACCCGGATTAAGCCCGAGCATTTGTCACAATGGGAGAGGCCCCCCACATTTCAGACTTTTCTGCTGAAAAGCTGAGCAGTGGCCACCTCAGGGTGCTCTTTTGGCAAATCACACTAACACGTGTGCGTAACTCTTCCCTACTCACTGTCAGAAACTATTTGGTTCCTTTTTCACAGGAAATTTCACTCCATCCGTATTCCTTAACTTTTTGCTGCTACTGCAGAAATTGCCTAAAATCAGCATTTTCCCTTGAAAGAGAAGGGCAGGACCCGCCCTAGAATCCCCTGACTTTTCTCCTTTGCCATCTGTTTCTGGATTTTGTAGTGCAAGAAAGACAGTCTCCATTTATTCTCCTTGCCTTGGCAATCATATCACTTAAGATTTTTTTTTTTGAAGTAGAGATTGAGACATAACTGTTGTACCAAAACTGCATTTAAGGAACCCTCACATCCACATGGTCACACGCCAGGGCTGCTGCCCAAATTGATAGAGGATCATGATCACGATCATATCTATTAAGGCAGTTTTTCAAGCCATAAGGGCCTGGCAGCTTCATATCAGCTGATGTGCAGATGTAACCCACAAGATAATAGAATTAGCATCTTTACTCTTGGGGGAACTTCAAAATTACTAAAAATGGTAATTCTGAGGGTCAGATACCACTAGTACATTCCATAAGCAATTTATATCTCTAAGATAGAAATGCAGCTAAAAGAATAAACAGAAACGAAACTTATCTCGAAGGTATGACCTCATTTTCTGAAAAATGGTAAGCTGCCCAGCAGCTTATAAATTGTATAAACGCACACTGTACATTTGTGGTAGAGTGTTTAGATACTGAACTAGGAGTGGAGAGACCCAGGATGATGTCTATCATCACCCAGAGAATCCCATTGGTGACTGGAGCCATTACTCTCTCTCAGCCCAACCTACCTTACAGGGTTATTGCTGTGGGGATAAAATGGGAGGTGGGAGTGCGGTGTATGCCACCTTGAACTCCTGATCAAAAGGTGGGATAGGAATCTAACAAATAAATAAATGGCTAAACATCTGCCCTACTTTAGAATAACACACAGCATTTAGTTGGCCTAGACTGATTTGAACAGTCTAAGCAGAATCCGATCTGGTTGTTACATGGATGGGAGACCACTAGGGAATCCCAGGGCTGTAGGTTAGATTGGGAAATCAACAAAATGTCTTCACTTTCTGTGATTTAAGTTTTTGTGAATGGAATTAAACGGAAGGGTAACAGCTCAATAAAACAAGACACGAATGACAGCTCCAAAAAAGGATTTCAAAGCGATTAAGGACCAGTCTCAGCACCTGTAAAAGACCCTCTTTCAACTGAATTGTAAGACAAAGTCATTTCCAAGGAAACAAACCAATACGAGACAAAGATGGGATGCAGACCCAGATGGTGGGGGGCGGGGGGTAAAAGGAAGAGAAAACATTTCTTGCTGTAGAACAAGTGAAGCAGAATTGCAAAGCTAGACCTGAACCCCCATCCAGACCACCTCTCTTGTAAACAAAGTGGCTGAATTCATGTCAACTCCGTTGTAAAACAAGCCCAAGACGTAGCTTAAAAGGAAAAAGATTGTGGCAGAACCTGGAAAGGTGCCTACTTAAGAAGCATTGTGTGTCCTGCACAGGGACACCCACCCCCAGGTACAGATACAGCCGGGGATGTGCTGGACTTCCACTCCCATCATCCTAGGCCGGGTATCACACAGCCTGGTTGCAGATGGCACCTTCAGAGAGCCAGTCCTCTTTCTGCCTGGCAAAAAGACACACCCAGGACCGAGAAGGAGAAACAACTCCTAAAAGCAACTCTCGCAAATGCATGAAGCTCCTCCAGGGGGATCCACTCAGGGATGGGCAACTTTCTTCCAGGATCCTGGTAGCTCAGTGTTTCTCAACCTTGGCAACTTTAAGGTGGGTGGACTTCAACTCCCAGAATTCCCCGCCAGCAGAGCTGGCTGGGGAATTCTGGGAGTTGAAGTCCACCCACCTTAAAGTTGCTCGGGTTGAGAAACACAGCCATAGTTGGCTGCACTTGGAGGGGAGCAGCAGCAACAGCAGCATCTCTCGGCCGTTTCCCAGGAGGGGGCCGCAATGCCGTGACCGGGGATGATGGGAGTTGGGGTCACCCCGGGCACATGTCCCCGGAGAACAGCCCTCGGCGCTTCCTCGCGAGGAGGCACCCGCAGCGCTCGCCCGGGGAAACTTTCCGCGGCGGCAGGAGTGAAGCGGGGAGAAGCGAGCGGGCGGCCGCCTCTGGAAGAGCCGAGCGGAGCGCGACCCCGCCACAGCCCCGTCCCCGCCGGGGCCACCGGTGGGCGCGGAAAGAAGGGCTGGCCAGCCGCCCTCCGCCCCGGGCACTCACGGCGCTGCCGGTGAAAATGTCCTCCCCGTCCGAGTCGCTCTCCGGCGGGGGGGCGGCGGGGGTTGCCTCCGCCGCTTCCGCCTCCACCGGGAAGGGCGGGGGCAGCCGGTCCGCGGGAGAGCCTCCCGACGCCATCTCGCCGCCGAGGCAGCCACTTCCGGCTCCCCCTCACGCAGCCCGGCCGGAAGCCGCAACAGGTAATTTATAGCGAAGGGGGCGGGGCGAAGGGGGAGGCGGGGAAAGCGACCCGGACGCCCAATCAGGGCCGGCACGAGGCCGGCGGGGCGGAGCGAAGGGCGTGGCTTTTCGATAGGCAAGCGGGCGCCCTGCAGCTGTTGGCGGCGCCCGTAACGCCCGTTCAGTACAGCAGGCGGAGCTGAATTTATTTTGAGGCGATTATAATGGATATAAATGTATGGTTCATAATGTAAATGCATGCAACACCGATGGGTATATATAATATGATAAATATATGATAAATAAAATAAACCATATAGGTTATAGATCTGTATATTGTACATATAAAATCTATCATTCATAATTAAGGTGCATGTAATACAATATTTATATATAATGTAAATAATTTTATATAACGTATAATGTATATATTGTACATATGTGTGTATATAAGTAAAGGTAAATGTTTCCCTTGACATTAAGTCCAGTTGTGTCCGACTCTAGGGGGTGGTGCTCATCTCCATTTCAAAGCCGAAGAGCCGGCGTTTGTCCATAGACACTTCCTCCATGGTCATGTGGCCGGCATGACTAAATGGAATGCCGTTACCTGCCGGCCGAAGCGGTACCTATTAATCGACTCACGTTTGCATGTTTTCGAACTGCTAGGTTGGCAGGAGCTGGGACTAGCAACGGGAGCTCACCCCGTCACGCGGATTCGAACCACCGACCTTCCGATCAGCAAGCTCAGCAGCTCAGCGGTTTAACCCGCAGCACCACCGCGTCCCTACGTGTGTGTGTGTGTGTGTGTGTGTGTGTGTGTGTGTGTGTGTGTATATAAAATATGTCATTCATAATGTAAGTGTATGGCATATAGTATTAATCTATAATATAAATATTATACATTAATGAGGTACAGTGATGAGCAAAGCTGCACCTTCATTATTTTCAGCAATATAAGTTGCTGTACCTATCTCTTGAAAAGTTGGGGATCCTCTTCAAGTAGTTTGGGATGGTTTGGGGTAGTTTCAAATTTAAATCTTGTAGATTCCAATTATATTTCCTACTCTCTTTTCTACAAGAGCACCTCTCTCAAGTCTTTAGTAGTACACCCACTTTATGTATTTTGTTCAGCTTGCTTGGTAAGTCTAAGCAGCAAGCTGCTTCCTCCCCCCCCCCCCCATCAGCATCTGGTCAGGGGTGATGTTGCTGTGGGTGCTGCTGGACAACGGCCGTCTCTTATTAACAGTTTTCCACATTTTCCAACAGAGGGCTGTTCTGCATTCTACAGATGGAGCTTTAGATTTTCCGACCTTGGAACTTCACCCATCTTTTCTTGGTGTTGTTGGCTGGACCTTCCCCTGGGCGGGCCACTTTCTCCGCTGTAAACTTTCTCCATTATAACTCCCCTGTATGGAGGGTGGTCTCCTGCCATTCTGCATCTACGCCCAAACCATCTTAATGTGGGCTTGTATCTCACCCTCAGTTGTGGGTTGTTGCCTGCATCTCAGTCTGATGGCATCGTTCTTCAGATGGTTGTGCAGGGAGTTCCCCAGTATGCACCGTAGGCATCACATGAGGGAAACATCAAGCTTGTTTGTTTTTAATAATGCCTGTGTCTTTAAGCTGCATAGCAACAGTGGTGGGACGTGTGCCCAGATCTGTCTCTTTGGCTTTCCCTTGAATGTTTCATTTCCTTCACGGGCACCAGTTTAATCATGTACAGACAACATTAGCCTGGCTAATCCTGCCCTGCACTTCTGCTTTTGATGCTGTTGTGTGTTGCACTCCATTGCACTTAGAAGCTGGCTGGGTAGTGTATTTCTTCTAGCCCCAATAATTGTAAGAGTAGGAAAATAGCCTGCCATTTGTTAGAGAAGTAGGCTGAAGCCCAGCTGGTAGAAATGCCGTTGTGTTTACTGGCAAACAGATTTGCTGTTTCAGCATTTTCTGTGAAGCGACAAGAAGAAGTCAGGCTCAGGCAAGACATGTTGACTTCTTAAAAGACTAGCCTTGTGTACGGCTACATAGACTGTAGTGGAAATTTACAACCGACAGACTGCACAATCTGTTTTGACCTCTGTCCTTCACAGCACAGGAACAAAGTACGTGTGGTGGTTTGTTTGCTATTCCAAGACAAAACTAAGGTGGGGAAGCTGAAAGCACCCCAGTATGCAGAAGAGAGAAGCAGTAAAGTTATTCTTTCTGCTATTCAGTACCAACAGCTGCAACAGGAAACTAAAGGGGTGGGTTCTAGATGTAGATTGGTTCCTCTTTCTGGCTGGTAAAATTGTAGAAGCCTCTGCAGTGATTCTGCTGAGCAGTTGCAACATCTTGCTTAAGCAAAGCAGAGGGAAGGACCCAGTTACAATGCAGCTACTGTTCCGGTGAATGAGACCGGAAGAGCTACAGGGAATGATCTGGCAATTTTTGCGTTAGGGTAGTGGAAAAACATTATACTCGTTAGAGACGTGAGGGGCCCACGATAAAAACACATAGCTGAATGGGGAATCTCTTCAACAATATGATTTTAAGATGATTACACTTGAAAGAGACCTCCCAGCAGGGGTGGGCGTGACTTTGCAAACTACATATGGGGAGCTGGGACATCCTTACCCAAGCCCCGCCCCCCGCCCCAGAATTCTGAACGTTGTGAGCTTAACTGCTTTGGACCAAGTCTGTTCTATATGATGTAGCTGGAAGGGGCAACGTGCATATCTGCAGAGTATCTGACCTCTACAAGTTGACTTTGGGTTTTACTGTTAACAACCACACCAGGGACCAGGCATAACTCAAAAGAATTTGCAGTGACCTTTGAAATCATGAAGGACTTGAGGCCAAGATCTTTCAGAGTGCAATTTCTTGTGTGCCTTAAGAGTCACAGTGAAGCTTTTCTGCATGTCCCAACTGCTGGGTGGGCACAGCTGATGGGAAGACGCGGAGGTTATCTGCAGGATATGGTTAAAAAAGGCATCTACACATAAAAAATGCATGGAGCTCCAGCTGCACTGTCATGAATGCCAACCTGACTTTTTGGACTATACCCTGCAGACTCGCCTGGAAAGAGGACAATGTCTGCCACTGGCTGTATCCCTCTTTTGGAATTTTAAGGGCTGAAGCTTCCACACTTCTGGAGACAACAGGCGCGTTGGAGCTATCTTGATCAAGAGCAAGTCTAGTTACCTAGTCACCAACCCCAGTCCCCCCATGTTAAGATATCAAACAAGTTTGAGTTGCTTTTATTGTATTTAAGTGCTGTACATACCAAAGACAATAAAAAATAAAGTTATCTCCCCATCAGTGGCCCCTAGTACTCACTGTAGAGGCCAGCCTATGTCCACTTACTCAGGCTGAGCACGTTGGTGTGGCGTGCGCTCTAGCGCCAGCACTGGATATTTACAATTGGCACAGAGTATTACAAAAAACCGGAACCAAAAAAAAAAAAAAAAGCAAAAACAACCCAAACAAATCTGTGTTGTTAAATTAAGGATCCAGTTCTGAAACATTTCCTGTACATCTCTAGTAGCATCTGGCTACTAGAAGCTGCTGGCCAAAGTCCAGATGGGCAGGACCAGCGTGGTTCCAAGTCTTGCAGCTGCTGATGAAGGCATCACCTGTGAAACAAAGGCAAGCTTGAGAATCCAGCAGAGTTCCTGCAACTCTGCGATCCTCTCCATTGCGTTCTTTGCAAAAATAAGGATTGCCAAGTTCAGCTGCCGAGTATACGCAGCAGGTATTTCATAATTGTCCTTGCCTAGAAATATCGTCCAAGATGTCAACAGGAAGCTGCTTCTGGATGGTTGCTAGAAAACTATGGACCCATGAGTCACTAAGCATCAAACAAGGAAGACTTGGGTTTTTTTAATTGGCAGCTCATCAACCGCTGGTCAGTCAACTTTACACATTTTCTAACAGTGGAGATGTTAGATCTAACAGATGGCACACCAAGCAAAACAGCTAAAGAGGAATCCCATGATCAAGAACAACTGTATCACATTCTACTGTTTGTTTTGGCAGTGCTCTATCAGAATTACATCTCCTGAACTCCTGTTAATCAGTAATTAAGCACCCTCTTCCTTGGCTGGGCAGTAGAAGGACACCTACAGTTATCTTAAACAAAACAGGCTTAAGTCTAATCTTGGACAGGTCATACCGATGGCCCTTTTTTCTTTTTTTGGTGCCTCTGAGTCAGCATTGACTCCTGGGGACTGCATGGACAATCCTGCAGTTTCCTTGGCAAGGTTTTTCAGAAGTGGTTTGCCATTGCCTCCATCCTGGGGCTGAGAGAGGGGGACTGGCCCAAGGTCACCCAGCTGGCTTTGCGCCTAAGGCACAACTAGAACTCATGGTCTCCCCGTTTCTAGCCTGATGCCTTAGCCACTACACTGAACTGGCTCTCACTGATGGCCCTATTTCAGCTTAAAAGCCCTCGAAGATGAAGTCTTGCAGCTTTGAGGACAATCCCAGGGTTATGCTGGAGGCAGGCAAGAGCAAGGCACCAGCAGCCAAAGTGTCTGGCCCGCATGTAGAAGCATTTACTTTCAGTCCCAGGCAGGACTGAGGAAGATGTCTTCCTGGAACGCTGCTCCTGTTATAAGGATTTCTGGTCCAGCAAGCTGTAAAAGATCTCCCCATGTTTCTGATTAGGAGGACCAGCGTAGTAAGTTACTAAACGTCAAATGAAAACAAGCAAGGGAAGAACAGGACAGGCATTATAGAAAGGCAAGCAGTCCTCTTTCCCATATCCATGGTCAGGGCCCTCCTTCCCGATTTCTAAGAGAGCAATGAGTTCACATGTCCATCCATGATAAAAGAGGTGATGGTGGGGCCCTGTGGAGCTCCAGATGTTATTGAACTACCATGCCCAGGATCCTTCACTATTAGCCATACTTTCTGAGAATGCTGGGAGTTGTAGTTCAGCAAGCCCTGGAGGTTACATGGCAGATCAAAGACCAAAGTGAGCTGAAAGGAGACATGCATGTACTAAAGAAGTCCCTAACTTCCCACCAGGTGACCAGACTACAAGGACCCTGGAGCTTTCATCTACAGCTTTGCCCTGCCATGTTCAACTCTTACAGGTATACTTACCTTCATCCAGCACACTCCCTTACCCAGGGGTAATCCTCACTCCATCTGGACATCCAAGCGGTTCACAATGTCTTTGTCCACATAGCGACAGAAGAGGAAGAGGAGGTTGCTGGGAAGGTGAAGTGGTTCCACCATGGAAGCTTTGGGAACTTGAGACAGCTCCCTTGCAACGAGAAGCACCATGTCCACCCTGTGAAGAAGGACACAGTTGCAACAGTGGGGAACCCGGAAGTTGTCAGCCGAACCAGAGTTGGATCACTCCGCTCACCAGATGGTCCCTCACCATTTTTCCAAGTCTTTGTTATCAGGCTTCAGGGATGTGTCCGAAGAGAGGCACTTCTCACCATGGCTTAACAACAGATACAGCAGCGAGATGGCAAACTTGGGAAGGTTGGGGTGGAGAGAAAAAGACCCGCTAGTAAAGCACTTGGACTCAACTCAGTCACTCTCAAGATGGGAAAAGTAATAAGTAAATAAATAAGTCCATGCTTAGGTTTTTCCCTAAGAAAAACCCACCACCTCTCAATCTAATCTGGATTCTGAGATGGGTGCCAAGAACCTCTGCTCTGAATCTGTGCACTCCCATACCTTGTTGCTAAAGATCAAAGCGAGGGACTGTTTGACAGAATCAGGCTGCAACTGGGTTAGTTCCTGGAGGATGTCCATCAACTCGCTGAACGTCAGCTGTCCAATGGTGTCACAGAGAGGATTGTAGAGGATAGGCAGGGTCTGCCACAGTCCAAAGGGCATGGAAGAAGGTTGGCAAAGTGACAAATGTTAGATCAAACTGAAGCCTTCCAACTCTGGGAGAGATGATCATATCCAATCCACAGATCAGAGATACTGTGGAATCCAAGCAACCATTTTATCTAGGCTGGGTTTGCCCATGGGACTAAACCATAATGTTGCCTGGTTTTGCTTAACATCCTATATGGACCATTCCTGTGATTTGCAAATTCATTACTTCATATGTTGAGTGAACTTAGCCAGTTATAGTGTATTCAACAAACCATGGCTGAACCAACCACAGCACACATGCAAACCCATTTTAGCAATATCGACACACTGAACCTCTGAACAAATCCAGATTGCAACCCACCCCACACAATAAGTGTGGGAAATCAACTTGAACCAAGTTCATCCATTTTGTCTAATTGTCTTCTGACGATCTCAGCCCAGGAGGAGTCAAGCCATACTCTTGCTGCCAATTCTGTCAGGTGGTTCTTAAAAGTGCAAAACACTGGCCTTGCATGCAAAAATTCCCACACTGAGTCCTCAGAGTATTTCAGGAGACCAAAGAAAGTCCCTCTACTGAAAACTTGGAGAACTGCTACAGGCAGTGTAGACCAAAGTTAGGGGCATCTAGAGCCCTCCTGTGGTTGCTGAATTAACAGTAGCTCCTCTGCTACAAGAGATGGAGGGGGGGGGCACACAGTGGAGACCACACACCATAACCAATACTCTGAGCCAATGACCCAATGTGGAGTGAAATACCTCCAATCCTCCAGTGAACCTTTTTAGGGATGTTAGTTTCTACAATGGTGGACAGCTCTTCCAGATATCCAGAAGTTTCCTCTTTTGAAGGAAAGGGTGGATGAAGTGTCCCCATGGTTCCTATGGGAGCCATGAAGTTCTACTTCATGAGTACCTTGACTCTGATCAACAAGACTAGATCTGCCAAGCCTTGCAGCTGCAAACATATATACTTGAGAATGTGTTAAAGGGAGACGGGTGACTCAGAGAGCTGTCCAGGAAATGGGGAAGGACTTCTCTGTTCCTCCCCGTCATTGAGTGAAGCAAGCAGTCAAAATGGCAGAATGGAAGGCTACCTTATTAGTGTCTGAGTGCAAAGGCACACCTTTCGGAAGATGGGTTTTCCTCCCTGTGCAGGGATCTCCAAAGGCCACTGTCTCTTGATAATGGCTAAAGGAGAAGTAGGACAAGAACAAGTACCTCCTCCAGCAAGTCCTTCTTGATGAGGACTGCCAGGTGCTGAGCAATACTAACAAGGGTCGTCTTGGCTTGCTCCAGGGAGAGATGCGGGAGGAGGCGTGCCACCAGCCGCTTCCCTTTTCCTACCAGCAGAATCTGTAGAAACTCCTCTTTCGCCTCTCTGAAAGAAAACCCCCAAGGAAATCAAAGCCAAGACTTTGTGGGCGTGAGAAAAACACACTCCAAAACACAAGTTGCTCAGCATTACAGCTACAGAAATTCCCTGGAATTTCCAGAAATTATTATCTTCTAACTCTTGCATAAGAGCAACCGGGCACCCTTTGGATCTCCTGGGACTGCCCACCCAGAATTCCCAGTCAACATGGGTAGAAAAAGGCCTTCTCAAATTGGAAAGCAGGTGGCCATACAGCAGGGATGATGGGAACGACCGTTCCAGCCGATGTGGAAAACGCTGGGTTATAAGAAGCCTGCTTTAGCGGGAAAGAGGAGAGTTGGGATCCAAAAATGAGTAAGGGAGATAACTGCTGATGCACGAGAGCAGGGTTTCTCAGCCAGGGTTCTGCGAGAGGTCACTAGGGGGTCCCTGGGAGAGCACGATTTATTTGAAGAATTATTTCAAATCCGGGCAACTTCACCTTAAAGAGGTCAGTTTCATTCTGTATTTTTAGTTTAAGAACACTGATAATGCATATAGACAGGCCTACCCATGGAACGAATATAACCATTTTGTAACTTCTGGCTTAGATCTGAGCCTGAATGTGCAGGGGTTCCTCGAGGCCTGAAAAATATTTCAAGGGTTCCTCCAAGGTCAAAAGGTTGAGAAAGGCTGCGTTAGAGAAAGCAGCTAAAGTGAAGGGATTCATGTAGACACAGAGGTGTGTGTCTCTAAAGGTGCCCTTCCTTCCTTCCTCCCTCTTTATATGGCTGCCCATCCCACACAAGGTGACTCTTGTACAACAATTAAACCATTCTAACAGATGAAAGTAATTATTAAAGTAAGAATATTATCGAAAAATTTTAAAGTATGCCAACCCCGCGGAGAGAGCGAGAATGTCAATCCTAATAGAGCCGCCTAAGAACGTCCCCCGCTCCCAAAGACCCCAGGCTTGACGACACAACCAGGTCCTGAGGGGCTTCCTAAGCAATAGCAGGGAAGGAGCAAGCCTAATTTCAGGGGGGAGAAGGTTCCACAGTGGGGGAGCCATGGCAGAGAAGGCCCAGCTTCTGGGACCCACTGAGTGCAAGTCCCCGGTGGGTGGAACCCTTAACGTGCCTTCCCTGCCAGCTCTCGTGGGACGGGCTGATGCAATGCATTCATGCTAGTCGTTTGTCTTGGACTCACCCTTCCCCAGGAGTGAATTCTTCACTTCTCAGTGCTTGGTAGATGCGCTCTACCACGTGGTCACGTTTCTCACAGAAATGGGGATGCTTCTCTGCCGGGGCCTGGTCCAGTTTCCGCTGAGTGTCCTCCATCTCCAGGAGCCAAAGGTACATCTGTTTCCACAGCACGTAAACATCAGCCAGGACTTTACAAGACATAGTAGTAGTTTCCTGCAGGTATTTGATGCCCTGCTTTGTACAGGTAGTCCTCGCTTAACAACCGTTTGTTTAACAATGGTCCAAAGTTGTGATGGCCTCGAAAAAAGTGCCTTGTGACCTGTACTCATACTTACGACTGTCGCAAACTGCTGCACCACCCCGGGGTCACATGATCACAATTCAGGCACTCGGCAACCAGCTGGCATTTATGATCAGTTGCAGTGTCTCAGGGTCACATGCTTGCAATTCACAACCTTTTTTGTCAGTTTCTGGCAAAAAAACATCCATTGGGGAAGCTGGATTTATTTAATGACTGCGGTGATTCGCTTAATGACCTGTGATTCACTCAACAACTGTCGTAAAAATGGTTGTAAAATCGGGCCCGGTCACATGGTGACACACTTAACAACTGCACCACTTAAGAATCAATTTTCTGGTGTGTGAATACAGGCCGTAAAGCATTTTTTCCGAGGCTGTTGTAACTTCGGACTGTCGTTAAACAAACAGTCATTAAGTGAGGACTACCTGTACTCGAGGAGACTCAAGAAAGGAGACTATCCACTTTAATCTACCCGACTGTTAAACAGTACAATGCGAGAACTGGCCAGCAACTCACCTTTTCAATCTGGTACAGCACTTGTAGCCGTTGATTCCCTACAGCCTTGGAAAATAAAGAGGGGAAACGAAAACAAGTATCTGTAAGAGAAGACAATCTGCACTGTGTTCTAACAAGTCTGCAGGCCGGTTTCCACAGAATTTGCAAAGCAGAATTTTCCAGATGAGTTGCAGGGAGTGGAGTGATTAATGTAAAATGATGAACTATATTCACCTGAGATCCAGGAGAACCTCGGTTTAATACTTTTAAGGTTCACGTGCATTATTTCAAACAGTCTCTCTCTCTGCCCACCCCCCCATATACAAAGAGAGGCTCACGAGGGTGCCGTTCAGATAAACACGGGCAAAAAGATCGGGCACGTACCTGTTCCAGAGAGAAGTGGTGCACGGCATCGATAGCCCTGCGAGGACTGTAGCACGTGGACATGGCTACCTGGCCTAAGGACCCCGGAATTCGCACTACTGGCAGAGGAAGTCATCGTTAGCAGCGTCTGGGCATTTCCACTCCTTAGAAACCCGCTCGCGCAGGACTTACCAGATTCATACGTCTCCACTTTCTGGATATACGGGGTGACTAGCTTAGGGACCTCCGGTTTACACCCTGCAAGGAGTCCTTTCTCAGCTTGTTTGTGCTCCAGTTTGCGATAATACTCCTGGGGACAGGACAGGACAGTCCACTGGTCAAAGCAGGGCGAGCCTACAGTATGCTGATTAGGGCTGTATTTACCGCATCATGTCTGTCCTGCTTCCCGTTTGCATCTTCAACAGGGGCTGAATGATGGTTTTTGAAACCTGTTTGGTCCAGGCAGTGACCCTCCTGACCAACCACTGGGGAGGACTGCTTTTAAGAACCCCTCTCGTTGCATCTTCCCCACCGAGAAAGCAGCTCACTTCAGCCTCAGGATGTCCTGAAGCTCCAGGACCATGTGCAGCCCTAAAAAGTCTCACGTATGGCTCCTAAGACTCTCCTAAAGTTGGCACTAAATTGAAATGTTTACTCTGACCTAAGAGGAAAGTGTAAGATACACGATAGAGGGGGATACACAGATAGTCCTCGACTTATGACCACAATAGGGATTGGAAAATTCCTTGACTTACAACCACAATAGGGATCGGAAAATTTGTCATTAAGCGGTGCAGTCAATAAGTGAGGCATCATGTGACTGCCCCCAATTTCATTACATTTTTTTCAGCGGTCGGTAAGCAAATCACATGATTTCCCCATTGATTTTGCCTGTCGGAAGCCAGCTGGAAAGGTTGCAACTGGCAATCACGTGACCCTGGGACGCTGCAAATGCTGATTGCCAAGTGCCTGAATTTTGATCATGTGACTGCGGGGATGCTGCGACAGCCGTAGGACCAGTCAGAAGTCACTTTTCCCAGCAACGTTGTAACTTTAAATGGTCGCTAAATTAATGGTCGTAAGTTGAGGACTATCTGCATTATACCCTGTAAAGGCGACTCTCTCATCTGATTACTGCTTCCTTGTACTGTGAACACATATACATGTATTTTGTTTTAGTATTGTATCCCTTATTTGATTATGCTTTGTTTATATTTTAATGTTGTCTTGCTGTATTGATAAGGTCAATTCGACTAATCAATGAAATGAAATGAAATGAAATGACCACCTGTATTAATGGTACATAAACAGTTTAAGTTAAAGGCCAGGTTAACTTTTGATCCCTCTTTCTGGAGTGTGGCTCAAGACTAAGCACTGTTCTTGGCCAGGAAAAAAAAAAACTATGCATCTTGGTTGTAGCCTGTACATTGAATGACCTAATAGGTAAATCAACAGTAATGGTTATTGTTTTGTTTTTATTGTAAACCGCCCAGAGTCCCTCTTGTGCGGGGGAGATGGACAGTGTCAAAATTTGAAAAATAAATAAATAATAAATAACTATTCTTAGGGGGCCTGGTGGGGGGGAGGAGGGGTGGGGAAGAGCTGCTATTGCTTGATGGTATCCCCAAGAGACCTTCTGCCCAGTTTCTCATGCCTTCCTTGACTTCTGTCCTCAGTCCCTCCCCTGCAGCATCACTTCCAGAACAGCAAGGGTGGGCCTACAGCTACAAGCAATCCAATGTGATGCCCATCCCAAGCGCCCCCCCACGATTCACCCTGCCCAGCCCACAATTTGAGACTGACTCCACCCCTCTCCTGCACTCACCTGGTAATAATAGTCATCCCGCTGGGGGTTTTCGCTCTGCAACTGTAGCATCTGCACCTTTATCACCCAATCTTTTTCAATCGGAGTCATGAGTGCAGAGAAAGGGTCCACCTCTGGTGGCTGGGATTCTATACAGGGAATTCTTTGAGGTAAGCAGGAACATGAGCTATGAGATGCGCTTCGCAGCCTTCTACCTCCCCTGCTCTAAGACGTCAACTTTACCCAAGAAACATATCATTTTACTCTAACTCTCGGGGGACGTGTTGAAGTTGCTCTTGAATCATCTGGGCTAACCTTCCAGAAATGGAAGGTCAGTAACCAACTCAGTCTAAATTTTATTTTGAAGGCCTTACCTGATCTGGGACTTGTTCCACCAGAGGGTGGCCACTGTGTGGAACAAGTACACTAAGCCACATAACCATTCATGTGTTAGACTGAGAGACTGAAGCAAGGGTAGGAGATCTGGGGGCAAATCAAGGACAGCTTATCTCCTGCACAACAATTCAGCCCTGGTGGGAAAACATTTGGGAAAAAGCATTTCAAGGAGATTCCCCTTCAAACAACTCAGTATAAACGAGGCTGGGAATTCCTATTACGGTTTGCAAGATCCTGTATTCACCCCAGAGTAGCATTAATGATACTTTATTGAACGCTGAAACCCCGCTCTCTGGAGAAGGCTCTGATGCTGGGAAAGGTGGGAGGAAAGAGGAGAGGAGGACGACCAGCAGCAAGGGGGGTGGACTCGGTTGCAGCAATGGTGGTGCGCTGCTGGGACACCCGAAGGGTCAGGTTGGGAACAGACTGTCGCAGGGAGAATTTGTCTGTTCGCCAAGAGTCAGCACTGGCTTGGTGACACATCATTGTCACTGAAACCTGTATTATTCTTTCTCCCTTGCTCTTACAGTACGTGGGACGCAACAATTAGAGACAAAAATGCCTGTGTTTGCTCTCCCCCTTCAATTTTCTCTACCCCTTTACCTCCTTTCTTGCCCTTGCTGCCTCTGGGTGAGAAACCGCTGGTGCAAAGGATGCAGCTGGGTCATAGTGCTGGGCAAGCTACAAAAATTGAAGACAAAAGGAAGCAGTGACTCCCACGTCCATTCAGAGGCGGCGGCCGAGTCGTCTGACCCCTCTTTTACCTGATCTTCTGCTGGCTGCTGCTCAGTGGACTGAAGGGCGGTGTTTCAGGTGTGTGAGTCAAAGCCCATGTGGGGCTGCTGGCATTGGAAAAGAAAGGCGGGAACGGAGGCGGAGAAGCATAGCCTGACATCTGAGGAGGGAATGCGGGGTTAGACCACAGTCACAGTTGCCGTTACGTTCTTCATCAGAGGCAACGAGAGGAAGATCACAGCAAGCAAATGAGCGTTTAGCAGTCCAAAATCTCTTTGAAGTTCTTTAGGAAGGAACCCAGTGGGAGCATCTGTACACTCTCGCTTATCAGGAAGAATTGGCTAATGCCACCTTGGCTGCTTCTCCAATGCAGAGAACAGGTGGTCCTCAACTTACGACCAGTTGTTTAGCAACTGTTTGAAGTTCGACGGTGCTAAAAAAGCGACTTACGACCACTCCTCACACTTACGACTGTCGCAACGTCCCCACGGTCACTTCTGATCAAAATTCGGCACTTGGCAACTGGCATGTATCTACGACAGTCGCACCACCCCGGGGCCTCATGACTGACATCTGCAATTTTCCCAGCCAGCTTCCAGCAAGCAAAATCAATGGGGAACTGTGTGATTCGCTTAATGACCGCTGCAAAAAAGGTCATAAAATTGGGTGCGGTCAAGGGATGCCTCATTTAACAACCACACTGCTTAACGACGATTTTCCTGTCCCTATTGTGGTCGTAAGTCAAGGACTACCTGTAACAAAGATGCCTGTTCCAGCTGAGTAATCTTGTCCCAGCTGGAGGGGTGCACTTTAATTTTTTGAATACTCAGCTCCATAAGGGGCCTACCAGGTGATCCCACCAAATGAGGGGAAGCTGAAAAAAGTGGGCTAGGGACCACCGATGGTGAGCAGTTGCTCACCCGACTGCCAGCCTGTTATGCAAAAAATCCAACAAAACTAGTCTATATTAATAGTACTATGTTCAGCTAGTATTGAGGATAGTGGGCCTTTTTTGTTGACAAGGATGACCATGGATTGTATTTTTTTTCTAAAATATTCTCAGTGTTTCTAAATTTCAAGAACTCCTTTCTAAACTTGCCACTCGAATGATCTGACCAGGGAAAATATTTAGAAAGAAGTTACAGATGCTTCCCAGAAGCAGCTTCTCATGGCCTGCAGAGACTACATCTAGCCACCAGGGGGCACTCCAACCTTCCTCTCTGCATGCGGAAGTGTGGAGTCCTACCAGCATAGAAATCCGCTTCAGCAGTGTTTTTCAACCTTGACAACTTTAAGAGGTGTGGATTTCAACTCCCAGAATTCCCCAGCCAGCCAGGCTCTTAAAGTTGCCAAGGTTGAGAAACACTGCACTAGAGAGAAAAAGGAAGAGATGCAAGCTGCGTGGATTTCCAAGAGTTGGGCACTTTAAGTAGGGATGCGCGGTCAGAAACTTGATTCCCACCACCTTTCCAAAAGCCGGTGCTGAATTCCAGTGTTAAGGCTATCTGGAGGAATTAACATGCAGAATAATCACTTTTTAAAATTGATTATGTGCCAGCAAACTCTAATCATATTTATGCAATTTTAATTCATTTTAAAATGCATTTTTTGTCCTGGCCCTCTCCACTTTCTGAAGTGCAGCCCTGGCACACCATTTAAAAGACTTATGTGGCCCTCAGACTGAAAATGGTTGATCATCTCTGGACCCAACCAAGCCTACATGCCCCCCACCCTTTTTTTTTAATCTGTTCAATTGTGCCCAATCTTGGAGACTGCCCGGACAAGTCCCTGCAGTTTTCTTGGCAAGGATGTTTGGAAGTGGTTTGCTATTGCCTCCTTCCTAGGACTGAGGGTGTGTGACTGGCCCAAGGTCACCCAGCTGGCTTTATGCCTAAGGCAGGACTAGAACTCACGGTCTCCCAGTTTCTAGCCTGGGGCCTTCACCACCACCCCAAACGTTACAAAACCTTCTTTCAAGCAACTTGCTGGGTGTTACTGTGTCCTGCATCCTACATCCAGATACATGCAGGAATTAAGTTGCAGACGCAAAATTTTAATTGCTGCTTTGAATGAAATGCTGACTGCTGTCCTGGGCCTTGAGTTGGACAAAGCCCTGGAATGGGTAAACTCCATTCCTTTTAAAAAGTCAGCTGTTTTGCCTGGCTCCTAAATGAAATTAGCATCTTAGAGGTACAACGGTCAGATTGCACGGCACATCACCTGACTAAGGCCAAACGGACGACGTGTCCTGCGGGGTGGAGTGAATGGATAAGGCGTTCTTACGGAAGGCGACATCACTGAAGATTGCTGCGAGGCAGGAA
This sequence comes from Candoia aspera, assembly GCF_035149785.1. NCBI lineage: Eukaryota > Metazoa > Chordata > Lepidosauria > Squamata > Candoiidae > Candoia > Candoia aspera. The sequence goes on along the minus strand of NC_086165.1, from coordinate 7,190,993 downwards.
GATGACCATTGAGTGACAATCATCAAGATGCAGAAGTACAAACATACAGCTCAACCGTATATATAATGCGTATTCAAAGCAGAATCCAAAACTCTTGGGGATCTTGACACCATCTCAAGCCAACCACCTTATTGTTCTAAAATGGGGGGGGGGGAGTTGATCAGCAGGATTTGGCCTAATTTTCAGCTTAATTTCCAGAATTCCTGCAGAAGAGATCAGTTCAAATCTCTGCTAACCGCATTACCTTGGCCCTTTCACGGCGACTTGAGTGAAAGAAAAGATGGGGCTGGCAGGAAGAGGGCATCTGACTGCAAGTGGGTTCCTGCACAGACGTAGATGCTAGTCAACTACTGTGATTTGGCCCCTCCACTGCCTGGTCCCTAACAGACTCCACCGGAGGACTAAATATAATTAATTAATTCCCTCAACAGGGAAGCGACAGAGAGCCAACCTGCATTTTAACAGACGCAGCAAGGAAGTTCCTGCTACAGCGTGGAGCTTTTGCAAGATTGAGAGGTTCTGGAAATCTGGAATTCAAGAAATTTCCCTTACCTGCCGCATGAAACGCTGGGAAGCGGGCTTCAGAGTCCTCCCACAGAAACCCGAGGGCTCAAGATCAGGGGAATTGAGGTAGCCGGTCTGCACTGGTGAGGTCAGGAAATCTAAGTCAGCAGGAGACCTAGACGCCCTTTCCAGTGCCTGAAGGACAAGAAATGACAGCCAACCCTGAATTGCAATTAATTAGAGCTATGGAGATAGGGGGGTTGACAGGAAGTGGCAAAAAAGTCAAGATGGTAGCCACGATGGTGCCATCGAAGCACCATCACAATGCAGATAAAAAGCTGAAGGGCTTCAGTTTTATCATCCTGGCTGCCCTCTTGACTTTTTCTGACTACATCCTGTCAACGGGGACATGAATGCAGTGCAGTTCGCTCATTGCTACCAAATGTATCTCTTGGTGTATTTAGGGGTATGTGCTTGGTTTCTGCTCTGAAGCTAATTCACAGACCCCAACCTTCAGGGCTGAAACCATTTCATCAGAAGTGAAATGACATCTCGGAGGAGGAAAGAGGACGAGGCTAATGCTGACCCATCCTTTTTAGGCCCCAAATCACAAATGATCTGGATTCCAAAGTAACAAGAGGAAGTAGCATTGGGAATAAAACGCAGGCTGGGGGGTCCCCAGATGGCAGAAACAGCACGGGGGAAGAACAACAGAAGATGGAAATAGGCTACCAACAGAGCCCTTTTTGAGTGGATTAATCCAGAACTTGGCTTAATTAAGGCAAATGGGTCCAATATCATCTCTTGCTCTTTCCTCTCTGGACTCCACCATCCATCTAACCATCCTTCCTTCCTTCAACACTAGAACCATGCAGCTGATCTCTGCTCCTCCACATCCACCCAAGTATGCTCTCCTTCTGAAAACAAAAGCCAAATGTCCTAACGTTTGAGCAGCTTCAAATATTTCTAAGCTCTTCCAAGTCATAGCAGATTGGGTTCACACATTATTTTATGTCATTGTGTGGTTTGTTTTTGGCTTGCCATACCAGGTGAAGTCCTTGGTGCTCCCTGAGCTGGGTTGTTGGCTTGCGGACGTTTCATTGCCTAACCATGTAACACCATCAGTGCACTAGTTGGGTATGAAACATCTGCTAGCCAACAACCAAGCTCAGGGAGCACCAAGGACTCCACAGTTCAACTTTGAGCTACAGAGATTCCCTTCTATTGGCACACTGGGTGAATCTAGCTGCTGCAATTTGGAAACCACGGTTTATGGCTTAGTGTATTATCAACACAGCCAACCCTGGCTTAGTGTAGCTAGTGTACCTGAGTGTAATTAAGCTGGATAGATGGTAAAGCCAGGTCTAGGCAAACCGTTCTGTTTTCAGAGGGCAATAGTGCAGAGACAGAGTGTTACCTGCATCACAGATAAGGATGGGCCCCTTCTCAGAGTTGGACTCCACATACCACATTTTGAAGCAGTCTGAATGGGGTGGAAACACAGATGCAAAGGTGACAATGGGGGCAAAATGACTGTGAGCAATTGGCAGAGTTAAAGACCCCCACTTTCTGCAGAAGGCATTCAAGGCTGCTTCTATTACCGATTTATCAAACTTTGCTTCCTGGAAATTAATGCTGAAGCAGCCAGAAGGCGGCTTTAGGCCAGGGTTGCTCAACTTTAGTGACTTTACGATGAGTGGACTTCAACAGAGCTGGCTGGGGATATCTGGGAGTTGAAGTCCACCCATCTTCAAGTCACCAAGGTTGAGAAACACTGGTCTAGCGACACCACTAAAAGAGATAGCCAGGTTTTCCCCTCTGGTTTTTAGCATGAAAACTAGAGACCCATTTCCACCCATAATTTTTTGGGGGAAAGGAGTTACGCTACTGAAATTTTGCCCAATTTGCCACTGAGTTTTCTCAGGGTGGTAAGGAACAGCAAATAGGGTGCTATTAGCCTACAAGCCTGCCCATCCTGTCTTAAGTCACTGCAGGCATCTCAGAACTGAGTTCAAATCACTGGAATGTTTGCAGCCAGCCTATTTTCGATTAAGGCTGCATTTTTTTCTGTATAAAAGAACCAAGGAAGCAAGCACCACCTGTGGTGGGGAAAATGCCCACTTTGAGGGACCAAAGCCTTGGTGCAAGATGCAACTAGGGATCTTTTTATGGGTTTACACAATCACCTTGATCACTGGGCTCCTGGCCCGAAGGATGCAAAATTGCTCTGAACTTCTATTTCCTTTCCATGTTGCTCCTGAGAAAATACTGGGAGGCATTTCAGAAATAATACAGTCACGTCTTTTTACAGGGCATTTTCTTCTGCATTTGGCAAAGGTTTTTTTTTTTTTTGCTAAGCTCTTGGCAAAGATTGAATTTCAGTTGTCAACTCAAGATAAAGCTTAGAACAGGGGAATGACATTTATTTACTCTGGTGCTTCCATGGCCAAATTTTCTTAGGTTCATCTGCTGTCAAAACTGAAAATGTGGGCTCCTTTGGCAGCTGATGTTTCTGCCTACTGTTGCTACCCTTCTAAAGCAGCTTCTTCCTGTAAAATCTTTCCTAAACCCTGCCTCCTCCCCATCCTTCCCTTTTTATTTCTTCTGTTAATATACATTTATCAGAAGGGCGGGGGGAAAAGAAATTATACAGTCTTACCAAGTAATCAGGAGAATAATCTGAAAGATTGTTGGCAACTTTGCTATCAAGAATAGCAGAATCTTCTCTCTGCAAAGGGGGAGAAACAGGGGGATTCAAGCAAAGAAAGTCACAGAGAAATGCCACTAAGGAAGGAATGAGATGTCCCAAACACAAAATGGGCACTTCTAAAACTAATTTTTTTTCAAGAGCATTATCAGCATTACAAAACATCAGTTATCAATTTTATTTTTTGCTATGCATGAATGAAATTCCCTCCCCACTTTTGTCAATTACAAAATTAGAATCCAGAGGCAATTTGAAGTCCTCGTGGCAGAGTTGTTGAGGTGCTGAACATGGACCAAGAGAGTTCACTAGACTACGGAGTTCACTGGTGGTTTAGAGCCCGTCCTTCTCTCTACTTAATCTGCTTTACTGGGAGATCCCCATGCATACCACTTCCAAGTCCTGAGAGAAGATGGGATCTAGACAATAGAAGAATCAAAACCTGGGGGGCTCTCCTATAGCTTAGAGCAACCTCAGTAGCTTCATTGTAAGAGAAACAACTCCAACCAATGCCCTTTCAATGGACTGGTGGGGACATCCCTTCTTTCACAGCCAGATGGTCCACCACCCACAATGAGTCTTGCAGCTCAGCTCCATCTTGAGAGCATCCTACCAAAGGAGGTTCCCCAGGGTTCCCCTCACCTCCAGCAGCAGCTGACCACGTACAGCACTCATAACAGCTGGATCTTCCAGCTCATGTAGTTCTCCTGCATTCTCACTTGTAGGCACCCCTCCATGGTCAGCCATGGCTTCCTCTTCTTCTTCCATGATGCCATGATGGGGCTGAGACACTCTGGGAAGGCTTTCATCTCCTGCTCCATCTTCCACCATGGGTTCCACCTCTGAAGTTCTGGTCTCCTTTTCTCCTCCAGCAATGGCCACCACCCCTTCCCCGGGGTCAACCTCAGCCACTTTCTGGGATTCTGTTGTCAGAGCCTTTGCCCCAGTGTCTTCAGAGTAGGCTTCCAAAGCAAGAGAACAAATGTCTAGGTCAATGCAGAAACACCCTTATGCTAAAAGGAAAAGTCTATAACTGCAGTACAATTCTTACATAATTACAATCTCACTGTAAATAAGAGATCTGACTTGACAAAGGTCCTGTGCTTAAGCTGTCTTATTTTCTGTGCTCCTCACAACAGGACTAACAAATTTCGGGTTTTGTTGGATGTTACTAGATCACAGAGGACACAGTTGCTCAAGGGGCTAAAGAGGTGGAAGAATGTCCTCCTTATATACTTGACAGCCTCCAGAAGGGGTCCTCCTTGTAAAGAATGGCTGCAGTCACAATACTTCAGTACTTAAAATGACATAACAAAAGCACTTGCATATGTTAAACTTGGTTCATTCTGACCCTTCGCAGACTGTGCAACTCTAGCTAAGTTATTTATTTTCTGGTTGAACACATTATACAAACGTAAGAAGGCTGCTTAGTTTAGTAACTAGGTTAAACATGCTGCGTGAACTCTACCAGGTTTTAACTTGGAAGAGGAGTCATCCATCTTCAACCTGGCACCCTCCAGATATATTCCCAAGCTGGCTGAGTCCTTACGTCTGGATGAAGGTTGGGGAGGAATAGTGCAAACCCTTCTAACTAGGAGATCACCGTCATCAGCCATGTTTTAATTATATTTATGCAGGTATATTAATACACATGCCATTAACACTTTTTATGGACTTCCCTACACAAAGAATAAATCTGATGCAGAATTTAATTCCAACTGGAAACACTTCTTGCATTGTAGCATCATATATTGTTTTGTATCACATCCAGGATCTGAGTTTTCTCTTCACAGAAGTATATTTCATAGTTTTAGCCTATAATTTTCAGTATTGATATATTGTTTACCGTTCATAATTTGTACCGCGTTACAAATCTTCAAGTTCCACAGATAAATTATCTGTACTTTTCTTAAAATGCGTTTTTATGTTTTTCTGTCTTACACTTTTTAATTTATATTCTTTTAAAGAAAATAAAAGAAAATAGGAAAATTCGATCACGGCAGCTTCGGATCCCTTTTGTTCTACGGAACTATTTTATTACGAGCTACTCCCAATTCAACGGGAGAGGATGGGATTCACCGTTTCAGTACGTTTTACCTGAAGTGAATGTTAAGTTAATATAAAGATCAATTTCATCCTCTTCAGCTGCTTTGTCAACCAGGGTTTCTTCCTCTGTTTCCTCCTCCATCATGAAATAATCCTCTAGGATCTGATTAAAGAAACAAGGAAATGGGACCTCATAGGCCTTTAAACTCCCTCTTGGAAGAAAACAGGGAATTCGGTCAAAACATACCTTCGCTCTGGGCCAGTTCAAGGAAGTTTCTCAACCGTGGTAACTTTCACACGGGTGGACTTCAACTCCCAGAATTCCCCACCCACCTTAACGTTGTCAAGGTTGAGAAGCACTGAACCATGGGAGCCTGGAAGAAGCTCGCCCCTCCCTGAGTGGATCCCCCTGGAGGAGCTTCATGCATTTGCGAGAGTTGCTCTTAGGTGCGTCTTTTTGCCAGACAGAAAGAGGACTGGCTCTTCGAAGGTGCCATCTGCGACCAGGCGCCCTTCGGTTGTGCGGGACCCGGCCTAGGACGATGGGAGTGGAAGTCCAGCACATCCCTGGCTCCATCGGTCCCTGGGGGTGGGTGTGCCTGCGCAGGACACAAAATGCTTCTTACATAGGCACCCTTCAGTGTTCTGCCACAGTCAATCTGTTTGCTTTTAAGCTACATCTCGGGCTTGTTTTACAACGGAGTTGATAGAATTCAGCCACTAAGTGTGGTCTCCTGGCTCGGGAATTCTGGGAGTTGAAGTCTTCAAGTTGCCAAGGTTGAGAAACACCGCCCTAGTTTCAACAGCCAAAGTTGCTCGGCTGAGAAGGGCAAGCCAGCCACTCATGGTCTCCAGCAGCCGCGGGGAGGAATAATTTCTATTTAGGAGTCGGGGAGGACGAGGAGGAGCTCCGCGCGCGGGAGAGCCGCTCGGCCATCCTCGGAACGGCGCGCTCCCCTCCCCGCGCTCCGCAATTCCGGAGTAAGCCTTACTCCGCCCGAGTCCCCGCGGCCAGCTACTCCGGGGACCTCCTCTGGGCGGAGGAGCCGCGGCGGCGGCCAGAGGCGAACCGCGCCGCCTCCGCCGGCCACGGCTCGGCCGCTCCGAGAGGACGCGAACGAGCCGGGACGGAGGAAACGAGGTCGCAGCTGGGCTACGGGGGCGCCCCCCGTCCGTCCGCGGAGCCAGAAGCGCCGAGCGGAGCGAGCCCCGCAGCGCGATGCGCTTACCACGTCCGGCGCCCCCGCGGCGTCGCCTCCTTCGGCCATGGAGCCCCCGTGGCGCCCTCGCCCGGCAGTGGTCCCTCCCTGCGGCCATGCCGGCTCTTTTCAAGGGCCTTTTCGGGGGCGGGGCAGCGGGCCCGGGCCTTATTTAAAAAAATACACCCGCCCCGCGGGGCCCCGCCGCTGTCCCCCCGATGCGCGGGGCCCTCTGGCTGGGGAGCCCGGCCGGAGGGCTGCGCGCCGAATCCGATTCCGCGGAGTGGCGCGGGGCACTGAACGAAGCGGGGGGCAAAACAGCGCGGGCCAGCGGGTTGTGCGAAGGCAGCGGGCGAAGCCTCTGCCACCTTAAAGGCGAGCGCGGTTGTTGCGGCATCCGAACGAGCCTGGCTTGCTGGACTTCAATCGCCGTCCTCCGCACCGCGCTGGCCGGGGAGGATGGGAACTGCACTCCCCGCGCTTTGGGAACGCCCGGATCGGGAAAAGCTAACGTGGCTTCTCAAGGCTGGTTCCTCTTCTCAGTTACAGGGAGCGTTATCTTGAGTTGGGGGGTCTATTTATTAATTTCCACTGACCCATCCTCACCCTTTGCTGTATTCACACAAACCTGCAAGCAGATCAGAGGAAACTTAGCTAGAGGCATTCTCACCACAGGCTTGCTTAGTTTTAACTTCAGAGTTTTTTTTTCGTTTTTTTCTTTTCATGGTTTGCTGTCTGGTGCAGACCCAGATCCCTTGGTTTGCTTGACATTCAGTGAATTGCATGTACCCAGAAAATGATTTAATTCAGGAACCAGGTTTGAACCCATCCATCATAGACCAAACATCAGCATTCCTGGGGAGAGCTGATTTTAATCACTATGTGAAGGCTGCACTTTGGAAAAGCTGAATTTGGGATTTACAGCTGCCTGCACCCCACCCTCCAAGGCTGTTGGTTTGAAACTTCCTGGCAGCCCTTTTCCCACCCATTAAACAGTTGAGAAATCCAGCAGGAGAATATTTTCCTACCACTGTGCCTTCACAAAGGAGTCTGAAGTCCATTCCAAATGGGTTTACACAATCTCTGATAGGAGTTGCATGTTAAATACTCCTGCCTGCACACTAGGAAAACTGGTGTAGGGGGCTTTCAGCCCACCTGACTTGCTAGCTTTCTACAGGAGAGGGGTTATTCCAGTGTTTCTCAACCTTGGCGAGTTTAAGATGGGTGGACTTCAACTCCCAGAATTCCCCAGCCAGCCATGAATCCCTGGTTTGGTGAAAGAACCTTCTATTCTGTGAGTATTTCCTGCATTTGGATGTCAGCGCAGGAAAAACAGACATGCAGTGTCAGGCACACAGGCCGCAAGAGGTGTGTCTGTTTAGAATTATAAACACAGCGAGCTTTCACAAACTCAGTTATACCAAGCGGCCCCGTCTTTTGAAATTGCCCACCGCAGCTACGTTGTGAAGGCTCATCAACCCTGTTTGTCAGAGGGGAAGTTCTGGGCTATAAATTTCCCTCTAGGAAACATGGCTCTCCAGATAGAGAAACACCCCAGCAACCCACACAAAGGGATGGGCCTGTCATGAGTAAGGATGGCGAGCAGGGGGCTCCCATCCAGACTGTTAAGCGCATGCGTAGCACTGAGGAATTGGGCAGCCATTCAAAGAGACACAGATCGGGACCGCCTTAACCTTTGGGGTTTATATGTCTGGGTTTTTCCCACGCTTCTTCAGTTTGTTAGGATTCCTGTTATGTACAAGCAATAAAACATTAGAGACCAGTTCCTTGTCTCAGTGTGGTTCCTGGCTGTTAGGACATCAATCCTAACAAACTCCTACTCCCATCGAAAGAGGGAGGAACAAGAAATTAAGGAGAGACATTTGGAAATGTCTTCAGAAAATCAAGAAATGCTGCTCACCATCCTTACTCATGACAGGGCCCTCCCAAAGCAAATCACGTTGCAGCTATTTTTTTTTCCTTCCCCCAAAAATGTTCGGAAAGAAAGATGGAATGGGTGCAGCATGATTCCAGAGATGGATCACGTTGAAGCTTTGCAATCATGTTGCAGCTATTCCATCTTTCAGAACATTTTTGGGGAAAGGAAAAAAAATTGAGAAGGAAGATTACTTGGAGCTTTGATTGCATTCTGTAATTACAGCAGAACAGTTGTTCAATAAAAGCCTAATCCAGGGGAATCAACAATGTACATGTAGGTGTTCCATTGTTTCCTTCTCAGTGGAGGGGTGTGTGTGTGTGTTAAAAGAAGTAAAACTAAGGGCAGGTTGCCAGTGGAAAAATTTGCCCCGTTCTTAGCTGATCTTGGAAATTTAGGCAGGGTTTGGTCTGATTGATGATACTTGGATGGGAGACCACTAAGAGATCCCAGGACTGTAGGTTAGACTGAGAAGCTGAAAAATACGGTGGGAAATGGTAGTGGCCTTCCCTGCTGTATAGTAATCTCACTCACACCTTCTGCTAAGGCCTAATGGGATTTGCCTGGTTTTAACTCAACCCCTTGTGTAAACCTTGGCAATTGCGGCTTATTCAACAATCCTTGTAGAAACAAACCAAAGCTTAGTGTGATCTTAGTGTGAACAGCCCCCCACTCGCGTCAGTACGTTGGCTTTTAATTTTTGCACGCTTTTGTGGCAGGAATTGCATTAATCCCTCGCATTCGTCGGTTAACCATTATCCGGATCTTTTTCCTTTCCCACCCCAGGCCCCAAAACCCGGATTCATATCCTCAGCGGAAGTAGATTCTCCTTAAGCCTACGCTCCTCAGAAACCCACCTGGGGCGGGAGTTCTCGGAAACCGTCGTTTTTCGGCAACAAGGAAAACGAAAGCAAAACCAGCACGGGGCACGAGCGGGCGGGCGAGCGCGCTGGAAAGTACCGAGAACACACTTGCGTGAAGCCTCCCGCCTGGTTACTAGTGACGAAACTGCTCTTTCGATTTTTTGATTGGACCGGAGAGGCAGCCCTTATATAGGCGGCACTCCGTGCCATGCTTCATTGCTGGCCGGACGGCGTAGCGCTTGGTCGCTGTTGGGGCTGCGAGAACCATGGAGCGGAAGGAGCTTTTTCTGTGGTGCCTCGTCCTGGTGTGCGTCGCCGGTCTCGCGGGGGCTGTGCTAAGTAAGACGAGGCGCGGTGGAGGCTCTTTGCCCCTCGCTGCGAGGGGTTGCTCTTCTCCGCCGCGCTCCGCAATTCCGGAGTAAGCCTTACTCCGCCCGAGTCCCCGCGGCCAGCTACTCCGGGGACCTCCTCTGGCCGGAGGAGCCGCGGGGGCGCCAGAAGCGGGTCACTCGCCGGAGGGCGTGGGCCGGGCTTCAGGCCTTATTTATTTATTATTCACATTTGTATCATCTTTTTCTGCATTGGTTCGGTTTCTTCCGGCGTCGCGCTTCCAGCCCGTGGGATGGGGTCGGGGTGAGAAAGCGGGGTCTGGCCCCCGAAACTCGCAGGGACTTTGCGGGGCTGGCGGTGGGCTGGCGTCTCCTGGGTCTGTCCTGGGTTAGCCCAGCAGGTGGCAGAAAGATGGGAGTTGTAGTCTTAACCGTGTCAGCGGAGGCGTGTTACCTGGCTTTCTGGCGCCTTGTATGACCTGGGACGGGCGTTCCCAACCGTGGCCACTGTAGACTGTGGACTTCAGCTTCCAGGATTCTCCAGCCAGCCCGTGCCATTCTCCCAGGAATTCTGGGAGTTGAAGTCCACCCGTCTTAAAGTGGCCAGGGTTGGGAAATGCTGATCTAGGAGGTTAAAAAAAAAAGTTTTGACGCCCCTGTAATACTGGTGGGGCGGGGGAGTCTGGTTGGAGGAATAATGGGGGGAATTCAACTTTGCTTTTTTGTTTTTATTTCTGTGGACTGGGACGTCACAGAAGGGCATGAGAGGGGTCCTCTTCGTTTATTCTTTCATTATTTATTGTGTTTTACATCTACCTAATTTCCGAAGGGTGGTCTAAAATATTACAAGTAAGACCAAAACAGTAGAACATTTTGTTTTCCAAAAGGTGTGAACTGCCATGACGTGGGTGGAGTCAAGGAGCGCTGAGGCTTGTGATGGCTTTCTGGATATTTGAAAAAGCCTTGTCCTCTTTTGTTACAAACTTCATGGTCTCTTTGTTTTCTTTCCTTTTGAATATTTCTGACCTACTGGTGGGGCTCAGTGCCCCAGTTACAAAAGGGAAGAAGGGCAAGATTTGAGAGGCAAGCGTATCCTTTGGTTTGGAAGGGATGATACAGGTAGTCCTCACTTAACAACCATTTGTTTAGTGACGGTTCAGACTTAAAACAGTGTTGGGGAAAAAAACAACTTACTACCGGTTCTCACACTTATCACCATCTCAGTGTCCCTGTGGTCATGTGATCGTGATTTGGGCGCTTGCAACCGGTTTGCATTTATGACCGTCGCAGCTTCATGTGGTCACATGACGGCCATTTTTACCTTCCTGGCTTAATGACCACATGGTTTGCTTAACACCTGCTGCAATTCGCTTAATGCCAGCTGCAAAAAAGGTGGTAAAATTGGGTCAGATTTGCTTAATGACCACTTCACTTAGCACCCACAATTCCGATCCCAATTGTGGTCATTAAGCGAGGACTACCTGTAGTGTGCTGGAAAGAGGCCCATTTTCTGACAGGTTCCTTCTCCAAGAGTAAAATAAAATAAAAGAGAAATGAAGTGCTGTTCTAGAGTTTCACAGCAGCAGTTATATTTGAGAAAACAGGAAAACTTGGAGTCTGGGAAATGAACAGTGGAAGGAAGGTTGGGCTGTTAATCCCTCACACTCACTCCTTGTTCTTCAACCTTCAACGTTTAGGATATGTGGACTTCAATTTCCAGAATTTCTCAGCCGGAGTGCTGGTTCTAAATTGTATGTCCCACTTTTATTTATCCTTTGCTCACCTGGAACTCGGGGTGCGGATGGGGTTTGTGGGAAACTTTTGAAATTAGTCTCTTCCTTGCTGGCCAGTTCCTGACGCACACTAGCTTCTGCTACCTGTCTGTTGGAAATTGCCACTTCCCGAGAGCACTGTTTTTATATTTTCAAAAGGTAGTTGGACTTGGCTAACACACAGGATGTCTGTCGACATATTCCAGGGATGTTCTGTTTGTACACCTTTCCCCCGAGAGCTGCAGGATGACCGAAATGGAGTCATGGCTGTGGCTGGGAGGGCGTCGATCAACTGTTGCTCCTATTTTCACCTTCCTTTTCAGCGGATGTTTTAGGAACATAATTTCCAACCTTTACCAAGCCAGGGGAACCCTGCTTTTAGTCAGAGGATTAATTTGGGGACCCACTTGTTCGCTGTTGTTATTACTATTTTTTTTTTATTATTATTATTTTGTATCATCCATATCTTTCTAAAGAGGTGGTCCTGTTATAGTGTGCGCTACTTACTTGAAGCTACCTGGATGGGTGAGCTGTTGCCATCTGGGCCTTGCAAGGAGTGTTCTCTCTGGAAGCAACAACTATGGACCAAGAATATCTCGGGGCCCTCTGGGAGAAAACACGGGGCAGGATGACCTGGGTTTTCAACCTCTTCTCTTCTTTCTCCTTTAATCTACAGAAGCTCCTGATGTGCAGGTATATTCCCTACATCCCGTGACGATGGGCAAGGAAAACACACTGCATTGCTTCACAGAAGGGTTTCACCCTCCAAAAATCAACGTCACTCTTCTGAAGAATAACGTTAAGATGGCAAACATCAAGCAGTCTGACCTTTCTTTCAAGGATGACTGGACCTTCCAGCTTCTGACCTATGCTTCAGTGGTTCCCAATGGAGAAGATGAATATTCGTGCATGGTGGAACACCCGGCCCTGAAGAAATCAAAGATTTTCAAATGGGGTAACAACTTTAGGTTACCGTCTTTCTAGTCCGTCTCTTCCTCCCCCTCCGCCTTCCGCTTGAATCAGGAATAGTTAACATGTCCTAATCGATAGTCAAGCCAGAGAATACATTATGAGAGTCACCAGTCCAGTCCCTCTTCATGCATTGCTGATTTAGCCTTCCTGCTCAAGCAGCCTGCATGGCTGTTGGTGGGGGATAATGGGAGTTGTAGTTCAGCCACATCTGGGGGGCTACAAGTTCCCCAGCCTTCCTGTAAAGGGGCCAGGCCAATGAAGCTGTGTCCTGTGCATTGAAGCAATGTTCTGTGTGGCCCAGTCCTAGCTGCCAATGAACCAGGATGATCCGCTCGATTTCGCACACTTCCTGGTAATTCCAGGCACCACCTGGGAAGTGGTTAAACAAACCATGTCTTATTATTGTCAGCCTTTGATAGTCGAGCAGTCAGAAAATGGACAACGAACTACTGGAATTCTACTTTGTTGTCATGGGGTATAATAACAGAATTCTGCAAATGGTAATAAGAATTACTTTTCTATACCAGGATTTCAGTAGACATGTTTCTAAAAAGAAAGAAATACAACAAGCTCACCAAGTCCTGTTGTTTTTATATCCTATCCTATCCTATTCTATTTTATTATTTATTATTTATTATTTTATTATTTTATTTTGTTTTATTTTATAATTGTTTTATTTTATTTTTTATTTTATTTGATTAAATCTTATTGAATTAATTTTTTATTTTATTTTTTTAAACTTTATTTATTTATTTTATTTTCCCCGCAAGTGCAAGGTCTGCTTTTTTGTCTGTTGATTGCAACAGAAATTGACCAACCAGCTTGTTGCCTGAGCCTGATGTTGTGGGCTGAGAGAGGGGGACTGGCCCAAAGTCACTCAGCTGGCTTTCATGCCCAAGGCAGGACTAGAACTCACAGTCTCCTGGTTTCTAGCCTGGAGCCTTAACCACTAGACCAAACGGTTGTTTTTATTATTATTTATTAAATTTGTACACTGCCCAATTCCCAATTATTCTGGGCAGTTCACCAGTAGACATCATGAAAAGGAATCTGTTCTGTTGTGGATCTATATGTTACTGCTGGGTTCTGTTGTTCCTACTCTTCCCAACGTGGCTTGCTTTATCTCTCTCAAGGTTCCTCTGAAATAGAACAAAAGAATTCTACAAAAGCATGTGATAGAAAATGCTGCCAGAAAGTTTTTTAACCATTTCCTGTTACTTAAGACAAAAAAGAAAAAAAAATCAAGAGGTGCATTTCTTGCTGAGAGCATGCCAAACAGTGGAAAATTACAGACTTAGAATCTGTAGGCCCTCAATAATTTGACATATATTTGAAGAAATGTGTGCTGAAAGTTTATTCTTTGTCTTCTACAGATCAAGCATACTAAGCCAGTAATCTGTAGCAAATAAGGTAAGAGATGGATGTTTCATGAAAAGTATAGTTCACATGAAATATGCAAGTATGTGTATTATTACTAAGGGAGTGAAAGATTAGCTTGCTCTCAAAAAAAGAGAAAGTAAACCAAGTGAAGCCAGAGTGCCATGTCTTTAAGCAGCTTTCAGCAGGAAAGAGAGCTGTAAAAAGAAAGCTGATGCTTTAGATTAGATTGAACTTGGCAACTTTAAGAAGTGTGGACTTAGCTCCAAACTGACCCTTTTGCAGAAACTCTTTTGCAGTGACATAAAATTATTGCAGTAAATAAAATGTACCTGCATATAGATTGGTAAAATTTTGATCTCTCACTACAGGGAGGGAAAAATTTTTGGAATAGACATGAAGGTATCTATATGCCATTTCTAATCACGTTTCCCATACAATAATAATATTTACGGCTCAAGTAGCTAATATTTTTAAAACCCTGTACACAGTTGTTTTTAAACAAAAACACAAGATGGTCTGTATATCTTATCTAAACATTTTTTTAAAAGGATGGAATGGGAAAATAAGCAAATTAAGATCTTAATTCTTCCTAAAAACCAAATAATAAACATAATGAGGATTTTTTTTAAGGTACCAGTGACCAAGAAAAACCTCTAAATAGTGATGCACAATTTCTCCCTAAACCCTAGATTTCTTTTAATGCTGGCACTTTCACAAATAATTTTTTGATATATATAAAAGTGTTGCATATGAGGAAATTTGAATCCAGGAACCAAGACTGTATAGGCTGGTGCAGTGTTTTTCAAACTTGGCCACTTTAAGATGTAAGACCGGTAATGCTTTGTTAAATGTGAACATATGTTAGACAACAGATGCAGTATACTGTCCCTTAATTCTCCTTTTAAATATGAGTGTGTGTTAGTTAATTACTTCCTTCAATTTTTTTTCTTCCTTGATTGTATAGTTTTAGTAAATAACATTATTATTTTACTATTGTTTATTTTTTATGTTATGTAAATATATTGAGAGCTCTTCCACCAAAGTCAAATTTCCTTGTATGTCAAATCATACTTGGCCAAAAAAGTATTCTATTCTATGTGCGGACTTCAACTCCTAGAATTCCCCAGCCAGCATGAATGAACTATGGGAGTTGGAGTCCACACATGTGGACTTCATGTGAAGGGAGGCTCAGACACTGATGCAGAAAGCAATTTAATTGGTTTTCCAATCCAGCCTATGATCTTCTGTGCCACGTTTCTTTTTTTTCTTTTTTTAATGTAAAAATAATGTCCTTTTTCTCCAGATCTGATGAATGCTGCTTCAGAAGACTATTTTTGCTCTTGGGACTTCTGAGTCAACTGCTTGTGCTGTTTCTGCTTATTGGGGAGCACCGCTTTCGAATTTTTAAAGCACTGCATGTTCAGTTTTTCAGTAGAAGATCAAAGATAGCCTTAGAAATTTGAGTCATCATGTACTTACATCAATTTTCATACATTTAAATTTGAATGCTTAAAAATGTCTCCCCTTCTGTTCTACTGTTAAATTTTCTGGAAGCTTTAGCTTCTTGCTTGTCCTTGCAAAAATAATGGGTTTTTACATTTTAATTTTAAAAAATGATAGTTAAATTTTCCTTTTATAAAATACTGCAAGGCATGCCAATACAGTTTGCAAGTCTTAGTAAAAGACGATAAGTCTTCTACTAGTAAGTCTTTATTAGTAAGACTAGTAAAGTGGTTTTGTAGCCTTCTACTAATGTACAGATAATCCTCCAATAAAGGCCTTCTAACAGTATTTTCTTTGGAACTTCTTTGTGGCTTTGAATGATTTAATAATTCCTGAAGTAAAATTGCACAGTGAGTTGTTTTGCTATGCAATCCCAAACATGCTTACTCAGAAGAAAGATAAGAAAATGCTAACTCTTTGCTGCTAGCTAGAGGTTATTCAGATTTTTGAACATGGGATCTGATAGACCTTTATTTATTGTATGAATCCAATTACCTAGGACGGAGTGAATCATGAAACAGCCACGGAGCTGGGTTTGCATAATGCAACAGGCTAAAATGCTGAAATTTAAAGTTTGGTGTATCAATGCTCATCTGGTTTGCTTTAAGGATCTGATTGATGCTATTTGCCTTTAAAGATTTGGATTTACTCTTTTGAATTGCCTTTGTTTTTTGGGTTTAATAAGATTGGGATTATTAAAATTGTGTAATTTTTTTTTCTTTATTTTAATATCAGGGGGAGGAGTAAATGTGATTTTTATTATGTGTTAAAGTGGAATGATTTACAGAAATAATGTGTTTCCGCTGAGCTTGCCGATCAGAAGGTCGGCGGTTCAAACCTGCGTGACGGGGTGAGCTCCCGTTGCTAGTCCCAGCTCCTGCCAACCTAGCAGTTCGAAAACATGCCAATGTGAGTCGATTAATAGGCACTGCTTTGGCGGGCAGGTAATGGCGTTCCGTTTAGTCATGCCGGCCACATGACCACGGAGGAAGTGTCTACGGACAAATGCCGGCTCTTCGGCTTTGAAATGGAGATGAGCACCGCCCCCTAAAGTCGGACACGACTGGACTTAAAGTCAAGGGAAACCTTTACCTTTAAGAGATTGATTATGGAAATTTTTATATACTGTTAAAAGGTGCGAGCCATATCTTTTTGTAAATTTAAAAATTTTTCTCTTGTGTTTCTGCACTTTTTTAGTTTTTTCTTTCTTTGTATGGTTTTTTTGTAGTTTTTATTCCTTTCTTGAAACCTAATAAAATTTACTATTAAAAAAACCCACGAAATGCAGTGTTTCATCCAGAGCAGCACCAGGTCTCTGCGCTTAAGTATATTCTTAATTTCTCAGGGTGGTTTTGGAACAAACTTACCCTCTTAATTCCTCCACAAATTCATTCTCCTATCCATCTCCCCTCTGCAGGGAAAAAAAACCCCAACTACCACAGAGCACAGGGGTGTACACAAGGGGTGTCAAAAAAATAAGATGGCCACAACAGTGTGTTCAAAACCCCACCCCTCTTTCATGCATGTCATGGTGCACATAAAAAGGGGTGTGGCTTTGATGGCATGGTTGCGGCCACCATCTTGACTTTTTTGACACCCCCAGCAGATACTTCTGAAGGAGCACTTGGGTTGCCATTTTCTTCCTCCTGTGCGCTTTGGGTTATCTCAGAAATTCCTTGATTTTGTCTCAAAAAATGCACCATACCCCAATGGACGCAAAACACAGTGGCCAACTTGGCTATTGATGTGCGTGGCATGAAATCCAACGAGAAAGAGATGGTAAAGGGAAAGGATTATTGAAAAAACGTCTTCCCTGTGGTTCATTCCTTGCTCAGGTCAAAACACCAGATGCTGTTACTCAGAGTTAAAAAAAAAAAAGATTTAGCACACAAGGCAGCTAAACATCGAGTGCTAACATTGAGTGCTGCTGGCCCCAAGGGGTGCAACACCCTTTTATAGTTGACAACTAGGTAAAGGTCAAGGTTTCCCTTGACATTAAGTCCAGTCGTGTCCGACTCTAGGGGGTGGTTCTCATCATCGTTTCAAAGCCGAAGAGCCGGCATTTGTCCGTAGACACTTCCGTGGTCATGTGGCTGGCATGACTACACGGAACGCCGTTACCTGCCCACCGAAGCGGTACCTATTAATCTACTCACATTTGCATGTTTTCGAACTGCTAGGTTGGCAGGAGCTGGGACTAACAACGGGAGCTCACCCCATCATGCGGATTCGAACTGCCGACCTTCCGATCGGCAAGCTCAGCATCTCAGCGGTTTAACCCGCAGTGCCACCGCGTCCCTGGCAACTAGATTGCCTGTGCCTAATTCTAAAATCCTTGAATTTAACTTTCTCAAGACATAGCTTGATTTCCCACCGTATCCGCTGCCAGGAGTTTGTCCTTACCTGCCTTATCTACCTCGGTGACTTGCTTCTGTATAACAGCAAAGCATTAGCACTTCCCTTCTAAAATGGTATGAGTTTAGTTTTCCGCTAACTATTTTCCAACAGTATCCAAAAAGCTGCTGGTTTTTAATTTCTCAGGAAAAAAAACGAGTCAGTGGGGTTGTGGAAATAAACCACTTTAACAAACTTTGCAAGCTAATAAACCTCTAGAGCAGTGGTTTTTAAAATGTCCTAGGAGTGTGTTGCACAGACAATATTTAGCAACAATATTTCTCTGGCTCACATTGGTAGGGGTTAGGGTGGCAGCAGTAAATAATCCTGGTGTTACTTGGTTTATAGATAAATGCTTCAAAATCATAACTCTATCGCAAGATTTGGGGTTTTTTGTTTTGTTTTTTTGCTGGTGTAAGATTAGGTGTCTTGAAGATGATAGGTCTCCAGCTGAGCACCTCAGTTTGGCAATATTTGTTGGATTACAAAGCATAAAGCAAGCAGTTGGAAGGCAATGCCAAATAAAGAATAAAATAAGGCCCATTTGACAGCTATTACTAAGTTTCATCTTGCTTTGAGAACTTCATGGGGAGTTCTGAGACGAAATAATTTCATAGGAACCCAGATGGAACCTTCTGGAAGAAAAAGACAGTTGAGAAGTGGCAGTTACCAGCCAGGAGACTTAAAGCAGGTTAGTGAGGAACGGGCAGAGACCCAAGGATTCCCCTGAACAATACAGTGAAGACTTTACTCTGCAAAATAGGTGAATTCCTAAGAAATAGCATAGGTAAATGGTAGATTGTTCTAGAAATGGGTGGCAATAGAAGCTGGGCTCAATTTACCATGAAGCACCCCAATCCAGTCCGTGCCTTTCAGATGGAGGGCCATATGGCGACTTCCATTCTAGATCCTGATGTGCCATTTTGAAAAACACCTCCAAAGCAGGAGCTTATTCCTGATCTGAGATAAATGGATTTATCTACCAACAGGGATGGAAGGGTTGAGTCTGGAGCATGCCAGGCAGGCCTGCAACTAGGGTCTGTGTCACCCAGGGCAAACATAGATTCCGTGCCCATTTTGGCACCCCCCAGCGTGGTGCCTGGGGCACATGCCCCACTTGCCCCCCCTAGTTGCAGCCCTGATGCCAGGCCTTCTAATGCAACTTTCCCTGACCTGGTGCCCTCAAGTGGTGGTGGTGTTAGTAGTAGTCCAATTTATAAGCCACCTCAATCATCCAAGCTCTGGGGAGTGAGGTCCTAAAAATGGCTGAAGATCATGGGAATGATGGAGTCCAACACATCTAAAGATCTCCAGATTGGTGATTGCTATATTATCACTGGTGGAATTGGAGGTGACCCCAGGAATCATTTAGTAGGTGATCTACTAATCCAGCAATTGTCATTTAAGACAAGAACAGCTCTCATGCATGCTTTCTTCCCTATTTCTGATTGTTGCTTTAGTGTTTGCTCTTTCCAGTATCATGTCCACGTCCACCAGCAAAAATCCCTCCAGTTCCTCGTTAATTTCCTTAAACGAAAGAGAAGTGAGCCCTGTTCTTGCCAGCTCATCAAACACGTCATGGGAGCTGCATGCAGATGACTTCACCAAGGAGTTATCCTGTGCCCTTTGCCTCGAACTGTTTAAGGAGCCGGTCATCCTGCCTTGCGGCCATAACTTCTGCAAATTTTGCCTGGAGACAATGTGGGATAAAAAGGGGGTTTTCTGCCCAGAATGCCACATAAACATTCCTGACCGCGGGTTCATAGCCAACCGAGCCCTGGAGAAAATGGCAGAGAAGATTAAGACTTTTCACGTGGGGGTCCAACAACAGAAATGCCTTGAGCATAGCGAGCCACTGACGCTTTACTGGAAACCCCAAGGGAAGCTTGCTTGTTTCACCTGCCGAGAAGCCCAGATACCTAAAGATCAATGCACCCAGTTTCTCCTCATCCCCGATGCAGTGCAGATATATACGGTAAATGACTTGCTGATGCCTGATCCAATGAATGATCCTGTGACCCAGTCAAAGGCAAGCTTTGGAAGTCCTCTAGGACTTTCCAGCAGATCGCTTAAGTACCTCTTAGTGTTCTGTTTGACATGACCCACATGTTTCAGGCTAAGGATTTGAGGCTGAGAGAGGCTGCCCCATCTAGAAGCTGTTGCACATACTGTAGATCCCTAGTTCAAGATGGTGTTAAGCAGGCGTGCACACTCGTTTTAACACCAAGGACTCACTTGCTTTCCGGCAGGAATGCTAGAAGCAGATCGTTCAAAAGGGTTTGGGTCCAGGACAAAGAAAACGAGCCGAGCCAGAATCAAACACAAATGAGGTTTAATTTAAACTGCAATTTAACTGAAATGGAAAGTGTGGAAGTGTAGTGGTGGGATTCTTCCCCATGCTTCAAAGAGTATTCCGTTACACTGAAACAGAAGAGGCAACAGCTTTGAGGTGCCCTGGGTGTTATATCTAAGATTTTGATTGACAGGAAATTGCATGCCTGTAGAGATACAGGCTGCCCCTGTATTTTAAGCAATCCTTGCAAACATGGAAGTAGAACTGTAGATGTTTGCAGTACATTTCTAACAAACCACGTGTTGGTGCCTGAAGAGAGTACAGCACAGCATCTCAGAAACCCCTGAAGGTTTCAAACAACCTTTTAATCTGGCTAAAATGTAGCTGTAACCGCCCACTATACCCACAGGAAAGGCTGCTCGCGTTGAGAATTCAGCTCAGGTCCATCCTGGTAAAACTGGAGGTGTTGAAGAATGCTCAGGAGGAGAAAATATCTAATCATAAAGTGAGTATGCACAAATTCAAGATACCCTTGAATACCCTCCCTTTGTATTTTTTTCCCATTTTGAGCTAAATGGACATAAATTACATATACTGCAAACTGTTAGCAATGACAGCATCAGAATCACTTTTCTGTCTCTGAGGCCATTATTAAAAGGAGAAAAGAAGTCTAAAGCAACATGACAAGCTCATTTTTGGTGTACAGGTAGTCCTCGCTTAATGACCACAACAGACCAGAATTTTGGTTGCTAACTGAAGGAGTCATTAAGCGAATCCAACCCAATTTTATGACCTTTTTTGCTGTGGTTATTAAGCAAATCACCATGGTCATTAAGTGAACCATATGGTTGTTAAGGGAATCACGCGGTTCCTCATTGATTTTGCTTACCAGAAGCCGGCCAGGAAGGTCAAAAATGGCGATCATGTGACCACGGGACACTGCAATGGTCATAAACACAAACTAATTGCCAAGTGCCCAAATCGTGACCATGGGGACACTGTGATGGTCATAAGTGTGAGCACTGGTTTTAAGTCAGTTTTTTCAGCACCATCGTAAGTCTGAACCATCACTAAACTAATGTCATTAAGTGAGAACTACCTGTAATCATTATTCCATGGTAATATGCAGAAACCATAAAACTAGTATCAGTTATTTGCGTGCACTTTGCTTTCAAGACATTTTTTTATTCCAGGAGAACAAATTACAGCTGCAGTACCACATCTCCTTGGAGTTCCTAAAGCTGCACCAGTTCCTTCATATCAAGGAGAAAACGTTAATTCATCGGTTAAAGGAAGAGAGTGAAATCCTTCTGCAGGAAATGGAAGCAAATCTAAACAAGCTCCAAGATCGATCACAGAGTGCTAAGGACACCTTGGTCTGCATTCAGGCTCGGCTGTACCAGCAAAATTCTGCTGGCTTCCTAAAAGTAAGGTTTCCAGATTTAGCAGCCGAACATGGTTTGGGGTAATGCTGCTGGAATGTTAGACTTAGGACTTGCAAGCCTATGCTTCGCATCAGGAAGAAGGAGTTAATTGAGAATTGCGATGTCAAGTGGAAAAGGTAGGAAATGAAGCCTGCAGCCATTTGACTTGTTAAGGTCATTTTGTTATATCTGCTCCAGATATGGACAAAAGATTTAAGTTATAGGAGGATAGGTGCTAGCCGAAGGTCAGAAAAACTTCTCCATAGTAGTTCGGCCGTGGCACCATTACCCAGAAAGGTGGTGGACATCTCTTTGTGGTAGTGATCTACTGGAATCTGGACAGCCATCTGTTAATGATGCTTCAATATGGATTCCTGTGGTGAGCAAGAGGTGGAGTTGAAGGTCTAAATGGCTTCTTCCTATGCCATGACTCTAATGGCAAGAGTGTTGTCCTGACCATGGTTCCTGTCCAGCCCTTCCACACAAAAAGAACTCCTACAAAACCCCAAGGAGTAAAAGAACAACTTAAAACTCATGTGGCACAAAGGAATATTGATAGTGAAATTTCCTAGGAAGTCAACAATTCATGATTTATGCATGTTCAGTTTATGTGTAATCCATGTTTCAGATAAGCCTGGTTATCCAAGAGCAGGTTGGGAAGATACTCAAACCAAAGATGCCCTTCTGCAACCTGGAGCTCTCCAGATGTGCTAGAGGAAGCTCAGCTTCCATAGCAAAAGGGTTATGTCTAAAGATGCCAGGGTGGGAAATTTTATCTGCAGTATTTTTGATAGCCCGATAGAAAATGTTTTATGAAAACAGGTCCTCAGCATGATGGTTTGTTAGGAAAGAAACAGACCCCAGGATAGAACCAATGTCTTGTTCTTGAGGACAGGCACATGAAGGAGATTGTGGCAGGGTTTATCCAGTGCACTGTGCCACCAGCAAACAAGTCATATTCTTTTTGGTAAACCATGGTTGATTGCTTAGCATTTTGTGTGTTAGCTCAGCCATTTGTGGTGAAACAAACCATAGTCTAGACCAGTGTTTCTCAACCTTGGCCACTTGGACTTTAAGATGTGTGGACATCAACTCCCAGAATTCCCTGGCCAGCATGGCTGGCCGGGGAATTCTGAGAGTTGAAGTCCACACATCTTAAAGTGGCCAAGGTTGAGAAACACTGGTCTAGAAGGATATGAATGCTGCCAAGTGCCTTCAAGACTCTGAGGACCACTGAGAATTTTGCAGTCTAATCTAGTACCTGTTTGGGTTTGTTGGGCTTTATGTTTATACTATAAATGGGTCCTAACGGAAGGCAACTTAGAAATGATTCTTCTTCCTGTTCTCTTGTTTTTTTTCTGACAGGGAATAAAACCATTTATAGAAAGGTGAGTATGAGCCTATAAGGAAATATTTTGAAATGATTATAGCAGACCCACAGAGTGGCAAGAACATGAAGACTAGCCACAGACTCTCCATGTGTTGGCCTAGCCTTCCTGCCGTGGTGTATTTTGCACTGCCTGAAGGGCCCTATGCAAACATAGATACATACACAAATATTCCTTTGTTTGATTGTGGACCCGGTGTTTAACCCTTGTGCATCTATACAGTGCTTCTTCTATGTCAGATGCAAAACATGCATATCAGTGTCCAGGCAATGAATAAGCTAATTGGAACATTTTGCCCCTTCATTTCTTCCCCTAAGCCCCGTGCATTTATATCAGGCAATCAGAAGCCAGGAGGGAGATTCCAGGGATGATGTTGGCATCAAATACACCTCTTCTCCATATAGTAGCTTGTAGCAGGGTATAGCCAATTTGGTCTAGTGGTTAAGGCACCAGGCTAAAGACCAAGAGACTGTGAGTTCTAGTTCTGCCTGGCTGGGTGATTTTGGGCCAGTCTCTCTCTCTCAGCCCAACTCACCTCACAGAGTTGCTGTTGTGGGGAAAATATAAGGAGGGAGGAATATTAGGTATGTTCCCTGCCTTGAGTTATTTATAAAAATTATAAAGGTGGGATAAAAAAATCTAAAAAAAATTCTTTGAGGCAGGAAGTGTTCCTAAATGAGTTCTTCTTAGCCAATATACCCCAAGATAATAATTGTTTCTGGAATTATCTCCCCCCCCATCATTACCACATTCTACTAACTCTACAAATGATCTGTATAGGATGGAGCACAAAACTGACAACTCATCTCTGGGAGAATTAGTGACCGGGACTCTGAACCCAGGAGATTTCAAGGGGCCGATGCATTATGCTATTTGGAAAGAAATGAAGTCCATCCTCAATCCAGGTAAAGATGTATCCAAGTCCAGTCACCTACCTTAACTGAAATGGATTTAAACTGTACAGCAGGAGGGGGCAACCTTTTCAGTTCCCAAGTGCTATCGTGCATAATGGCCTTGGCACCCTGGTACCCCCTTCCCTCCAAATTTTCATGATACCTTGTACAAGAATAATGGAAACAAGCACAGGATATCGCGAGAATGTGAGCATATGTGGGGAGAGAGACAGAGAGAGACATTTTTATGTTTCTTAAATTTTGGAGTCTGCAGTTGCTATCATAAGGTGCCGTGAGAATTTGGAAGCTCATGATGGCTAACCTCCAGGCACTGGTATTTCCTGCAGAAACCCTTCCGTTATTTCTTTGTTGTTCTTAAATGAAATGAAATTCTTCCCCACCCACCACCACTCATTTAGGGTGAAAAAGGAAGCTTTAAAGTAAACATGCTGCTTTTTGGTTATACTGCTGGAAAGATTCATTTACCTAGAAAGATGGGAGGGGCGAGCATATGGCAATGAATAGTTTTAGCCATTTATATATTATTGATACTTAAATAGCATCTGGAAGAACTCTTTAGCCAGTATCATTAAGACAGAATGAATTAGAAATCAAGTATTTATTGTTGCAGCTAGAAGTATTGCTTTTAGAGCAACGGCTGTATAATTAGAATAATTACAATGATTTTGGGGGGCATCTTTTGCTGTGCTGCCTTTTGGGTGGCTAAGAAAACTGGCATGGATAACTATCCCCCCAAAATCATCGTAATTATTATTACATTTATGTCCTGTTTTTCTTCCGTTACGGCATTCAGGGTTGCCCACGTAGAATTCCCTGTGGTTTTCCGACTAAGAAGGGCTTGAGCGCACAAAAATGGCCTAATTGAAGCAGGGTGCTGAACTGTTTAACCTGGAACTAAACAGCAGAATTCACTGCTGATGGATTTATTTCCATCACCTGAAAGGAAATGGAAATGGACAATTATGTGTTGTCCCCAAAGCCCCATCATCATGCCCCTGAAATCTGCTTCTAGGGATCTTTTAATCAACCAGAGGTGACATCCAGAGAAGAAAATCATTCCTGGATTTTACCCAGAATTGGTCCAATAAGACTGATGAATCTTCAGACCATCCTTTGAGATAGTTGCTGTCCAGTAAATCTATACTTTCATGTACATGCACCCCATTTCTAAATGGTGAAATTCCACCATTTATTCCAGATTCAATTGCTTAGAAGGAAGTCATAGGAGATTGGTGGTCAGTAATGAAGGAGGCTGGGAGTTATAATTCAGCAAAAACTGGAGGGGCTTAAGCCATGCTTTCTTGGAGCCGTTTCGCTTCCTGCTAAAAGAATAAACAGGATGTTAATATCTGCCCTTATTCATATACTAAGTGATGGTATTGCAATATAGCCATACTTGCAGAAAACTCAGGGTCAATAATGACAGAACTAATAATTAATTCTGTGAATTTATCTTAACCAGCTTCCAAGCCCATAACAATATATCTAGATTTATATCCGTGCAAAGCTGGAGTGGGCATTCTGCGGCCCTCTAGATGTTGATGAATTCCAAGTCCTATCACAGTCCAGCAACATCTGGAGATCTTCAGGATGTCCACTCCTGTTCTGGAGCACATTGTATAGATTGGCCTTGTTTACTGTGCGTGAAGCCATTTGGAAACATCTCCTACGCTACAACAACCATGTTCTTTCTTTACCAGACATCACCTTTATCACCTTGGATCCTAAAACAGCCCACCCAAACTTGATCCTCTCCGAAAGGATGACTTGCGTCCGGCATAATGACATAAAGCAGGTTCTTCCAGACAGCCCAGAGCGGTTTGACTGCAGCGTTTCTGTCTTAGGTTCTGAAGGATTCACCACCGGGAAGCACTACTGGGAAGTGGAGGTGAAGAAGAAGACCAAGTGGACCTTGGGAGTTGTCCGAGAAAGCATTAACCGCAAAGGGAATTACCCGCTCTCCCCCAAGGAGGGCCACTGGCTGATCAAGCTAAGGAATAAGAACGAGTTAAAGGCTGTAGATATTCATCCCAAGTGTCTAATGTTGGCCAGCAATCTGTGCAGAGTGGGGATCTATTTGGATTACGAGGGGGGGCAGGTGTCATTCTATGAGGCCAACGCCATGTCTCACATCTACACCTTCGCAGACACTTTCACCGATAAAATCTACCCCTACTTTTGCCCATGTCTGAATGACTCCGGAGACAACAAGGAACCACTGAGAATTATTGCTTTTAGCATGTAGAAGCGTGGTGAAGGAGAGACCTCCTTAGCAGATATGTCTCAGCCTGGCTCTGTGAGCAACAAGCCGCTTAGAGGACTGTGGGGAAGGATCCCAATGCCGGTGGAAGGGACCAGCCAGCACCACGGGCTTCTGCTGGGGTTGACTCCCAGCTGTTTCCAACAGTAGAGTAGCTCCTTTGCCCCTTTCCGTGGTTCAGCTGTGACAGCTGTCACGTCTGAAAAGGTGGCAGGATGCCTCCTCTGCCACTTAAACAGCATCCCCTGTTTAATCGGTCCACCGATTTCTTTCTGTGAGGATATCTGACCGTCAGGTTGAGCACAACGGATGTACCCATTAGTGTTCCATTCCATAACACATATAGTAATAATAGTAATAATAATAAAAACATCTAGATTAAATCAAAAGAAAACATTAAGTTTAGGCCTGGCAGTTTTTTCCTCCGCCCCCCATGTTTGATGGAAAGCTCACTTCTTCAGAACGAGTGTGAGAAGAGGCAAACGGTCAAGGATTCTGGGCAGGAATAACCGGAGCAATTTCATTCCCCAGCTTTAAAGAATCCTGTTGTAGAGTACTGGTGAAAAGAAATCCAGCCTAAAGAAAGGCCCAAATCAATTGCAATGTGTAGGTTGGCTGTTTCAAAAAAAGGAAAGGAAGGAAGGAAGGAAGGAAGGAAGGAAGGAAGGAAGGAAGGAAGGAAGGAAGGAAGGAAAGAAAAATTATGGGGAATACCCATAAGCCTTTACAAGGAGCAAATATTAAGTCTGTAATAACTTATTTGTGTTTGAGATCCACATTGTACTTTCAGGACTCAGTGGTTGTGATGGTTTCACAGCTACTGCAAAAACTCAGAAGCGTGGTGGCAGGTTTCCAGCTAACAAATTTTATTAAAATGCCGAAGTTTTTGTCAGCTTGCTTTTAATAAAATTTGTTAGTCGGAAAAGGTGCTGCCAGACTCCTGATTTTATGCCCCAAGGGCCTAACACGGCTCTCCTCCCACAGCAAAGCGAAGATCAGCCATTGATTTCATTGTTTTCTTTTTGCTTGTACCTTTGCTTGAGGGATTACTATTAGCAGTATTACCATTGGCATGATTAATATTTTGCAAAACCCGGTTGTCTGAATCCGCAAGCACTATTTTTGGAGCTGGGCAATGTCAGGGCTCTGGATATAGCCGCCCTTGTCAGGTCCCGACCAAAGAGGAGGCCCATGCAAAGGAGAAGGAAAGGCGGGCTGTGACTCGTGTGCAGCTTCCACTGGAGAATCATGTGCACGGGTGCAAATGTGTGCAAGAGAGGATCAGACGCGTGCAAACCGTTCCGTTCAGCGGTGGGTGGAGACTTTCCCCACTTTGGGGCTTGGCTCAGACGGGATGGGAAGGAAGTGGGCGGGGGGGATACAGAGGCTCACAGGAACCCAGCTCGGCCTCCAGGCGGGATGTTTGGGGGCCGCAGGGCCTGGTTCTCGCAAAGCGTCCACCCAGAGCTCTGCCACCTTTGGGGTGAGGGGGCCAGGGAAGCCCTACGGGGGGGGGGGGGGGGATAGGAAAGCAGCAAAAGCCCCCACTGGGGGGAGGGGGCCTAAGGCCCCCCTGCCATTAAGGGCTGCTGGTGAGTATCAGGCAGGGGAAGTCAAAAAAGTCAAGATGGTGCCTATGCCATTGAAGCCCTGCCCCCTGGGCTTCGAATCTGTGTGTCTTCAAACTCCGAGGGCAGGGCTTTTAAGCACACGGGGCCATCTTGATTTTGTTGACAGTCCCCCCCCCACCAAATCCTGCAATCTGAACGTGGATGCCGTGATGCCAACATCTCTTCAATTTGCACAGACGTTCGTCCACATGCATGTGCGAATGGCCGGGGCACCCTCGTGAGTGGGTTGGGTCAGGTGTCCTCCCTTGCTGGGTTCGCTTTCCCCTTCTTCCCACATCCAGGGAGGGCTTTGTGTCCGGTGATGATCCCAGGCCGGTTTCCACAATGGGTGAACTCCATGGGCGTGGTGGGGGTGTGTGGACGATGCTATGTTGAAGCCTCCTCCAGCAAAATGCAATGCAGAAGATGACGACCTTGGGCCCTTCCTGCCACAGGCTTGACCTGGTTACCAAACTGAGCCATTTTCTGGTTTCCAGCCAGATGTTCTATTCCAGGTTGAGTCCTCCTATCATGCCAAGCCATGAAACAAAGCCTAATACGAACCAAGCTTAATGCGTTGTGCAGGTCAAGCCACCAGGTCTTTAACTGCCTGGGTGAAGCATATTGTGTAAATCCATCCTTCTGTCCATCTCATGCCCTTCGGAAACCTTGTTCCGAAAGGGCTGAAGGAAACATCTGGGTGGTTCGTTCACAGGGGTGGAGGCTGGCTACCCATGGCAAATTGGTAAGGTGCTGGGGCAGAGACCCAGAGCCACAGCAATCCAAGAACCCTACAGAGTCAGACCAGGGGCCCTCCCATCGGTCACTCAGCTTCCCAGAGTGGACCACCAGGTATCTCCAAGATGCCCACGTGGGATAATCATCTCCAACGATTGCTTCCCAGCAGGATCAGTTCAGTGGGACTCTCTTCCTCTAAACTTGAAGAGTTGATGGCACCATCCTGGCCTCAGAGCATCATCCCACCAGCCCAGATCCTGCCTTGAGTCTTTGCCCCAAGGACAGGGTCAGAGGCCAAGGTGGCTGCCCTTAACCAGGTGCCCTCTGGATGGGTGGTGGGTTCAACTCCCTGAATTCCCAGCTTGATGGGGGTTGTAGGAGGTCTCAAACACACCCAGAGGCATCACCTTCAGGGAGGCTTGGGCAAGTGACAACAGTCATGGCAATGGCCATGAAAGAAAGACAGTGCAGCCAGAGGAAAGGTGGAAGTTCCTCTACCCGGGAACGCTGATCCCGGAACATCACCTGTTTTTAAGAACAAGTATCAGGGTTTGCCAAGGGCTTCCAAATGCCAAAGCTACTTTTCAGTCGCTTTCCAAGAGAAGCCTAAATCTTGACAGACCAAGCCATCTGCAGAGAATACACTCTCTTGTGACTTGAAATTCTGTGTTCCACGATCAAGGACCCTCACTGTGATGTTTTCCTGCAGTTGGTGAAGGAGGGGTGATTGTGAACCTGGAAAATGCTGATTACCTCTTCAGCAGCGACGCGTCTCACCCAGATACGAAAAGGTACCTTTTCCCACAACCATTTGCTTCGCTCGGATCAGTGTCTGACATGGTCTTATTTTAATAGTCCTTAATCTCTGACCAGAGAAAATCCTCCCCCTTGAAGGGTTCAAGACCCCACCCAGTTCCGTCTCCTACATCTTGTGAGCCAAAGATTCTGGCTCCCTGCTGCAAGATTTTACCTCTTTCTCCAGCTTTCTTTGAATTCTTGGCTGGTGTTTAGAATTTGGTTGCTGGATGAGCTTCTACCCTTTCCCCCCTTTGGCCAAATTGTTCAGTGGGGGCGTTCACAGGGTGTGGTCAAAAGAGTCAAGATGGAAGCCGTGATGGAGCGATCGAAGGTCCGCTTGGTTTTCATGTGCAACGTT
Organism: Candoia aspera; assembly: GCF_035149785.1. NCBI lineage: Eukaryota > Metazoa > Chordata > Lepidosauria > Squamata > Candoiidae > Candoia > Candoia aspera. The sequence continues at coordinate 7,161,608 of NC_086165.1, read as the reverse complement.
TTGACCACCCTGTCATGGCCACCAACTTGACTTTTTTGACCACACCCTGTGGATGCCCCATTTGGTAACAATGAACAAGGCTGAAATATAGTCAGGAAAATGAAAACCAGGACAAATACATTCCTCAAGCTATGATGATATTCTCTTAATAATGTTAAATCTGGAGCAGCTGGGGTTTGGAAGTATGATGGACCCCTTACTGTGAGTCTTCTAGAGACTTATGGTATATAGATAATTGTGCATATAAATAAATAAACACATGCATAACCACCACACCGCAAAAATGAACACCACATTGCATAAAAATGTTCTGATTTTGCCTGCTGTGGATATTTATTAGAGATGGAGAAAGAGCTTTGTGCCACCAACTCACAGGGAGACCAGATTTATCATAAATGTTCTGCTGCTTTCTGAAAATCTTCACCACTTTCCCTTGTGAAGTTGAAGCCTAATGCAACGTAGTCAAATACGTTGAACTGTTTCACCTGACTTTTACAATTTTCCTTCTTTTTTTGCCTAGAATACACCAAAGTTTAGACTATCTAGAAGACCGAATCACGGTTTTTCATTCCTGTTTTCTTACTGCAAGCATCAATGCTGAAATAAAAAACACCGTTCCTCTAGGACATTTCCTTCTCCCACCAGCCAACTTGCAAGAAGGTTGTACATATGGGACAGAATGAGCAAGAAGTATAATAATAATAATAATAATAATAATAATAATAATAATAATAATAATAATACATTTGTACCAGCTATAGATTTCAGTTTTACTTTTCTTTCCATCTTTCTTCATTTGGTGGTGGTGGGGAACTGATTGCAATCACAGTGACGACAGAAATGTCTTCATTTTCATGTCCTTGTTATTATCAGTTGTCCCAAACTATGGCATCTCTTAGCACCAAACTTGACAGCCATCAAAGAATGGCAAGTTACGTTTTTTTTGCTGTCACCTGAGAGGCAAATGGGAGTCCCATTTGTGCCCATCCATTTCCCGAAACCTTCTGTAATAAGATCTGAAGGGAAAAGGTCTCCTTTGACTCTGTTTATTATTTAATCTGAAATAATTGCAAATACCTGTCACCAGAGGGTTGGAATGAGCTCTCTAGAAACACATCTAAAATTGCAGATTGCATGTAAAATTGTAAATGTGACCAAGATGTTCAAAGAACATTCCTTCCTTCCACATTTTAATGGATGTATGCAGGCATGATGGAGGCATGAAATGTACACCTTGTTTTAATCTCTGGGTGCTCCAGTGTCCCACAGAAAAGAACTTGTGTAAGAGAATTACAGATCCACTTACCAAGGAAGCCCCATTGAGCATTTGCTGCTATAAATGCAACTACATGTATTATAAATGCAGATGTAATGGAATGTGAATTTGCACATGTACTGCATGTGTGCAAATGTGATCAATTTGTTCTTCCAGATATATCACGTTCTTGTATCTTGTAAGAATGGGATGATATCCGTTAGAAATTTCCCAGGTGGGGATGTAAGTTCCCAGATAAGGCTGGAAAATAGGTGCTATTATTCCATTTTAAAATATCTATTGCATTTAATTACTGTGCATGGTAAAATTGGCAGCAAATATAATTGCTGGTGAGAGGTGGCCTTGTTATCACATAAATAACTGGATGACTTTTCTCTCCTTGAATGGTTTTCTTTTCTTCTTCCTTTTGCATTCCCTGTAGAAATTAGAAAAAAAATTGGCAACTTTATATGGGAACAGATCACCAGTCCACTAGAACTACAGGTAAGAAAAATGTCTTGAATACACTGGACATTTACAATATTATTGCTTGGTGTTTTGAATTTTGTTATTTTTCCTCAGGCATAATTGTTCACAGAAGGTGGCTGCTGGCCCATACAAGAGAATAAGATTTATGGGGCTGATTGAATTTCTTTTATAAACTGGCATTGCCAGATTGAGTAACGAGAAATTTGAAATTAAGGTTGTTTTTATGTCCACAGTCTGGTCAAACTCTTGAATCACAAAGCATCAAGAAGCAAGAAAAGTTAAGAGACAAGAAAGAGCTGGAGAAATGGTATAAATCTGAACAGAAAATAGGAGATTGATATGTATGGAAGGGTAACGTATTGACTGAGGATGACCTGGCCAAAAGTGGTTTTTTTTCATTGTTTTATTGAACCCTGATTAACAAACATTATCAAGTAATTAAATTAACATAAATCTACTAAAATGTAAATAAAGGAACAGGTTCTATAATATGTACAATTCTTAAAAAAAATCCAATCATGTCTGATTCTTGGAGACTGCCTGGACAAGTCCCTACAGTTTTCTTGGCAAGGTATTTCAGAAGTGGTTTGCCATTGCCTCCTTCCTGGGGGTGAGAGAGAGTGACTGGCCCAAGGTCACCCAGCTGGCTTCATGCCTCAGGCAGGACTAGAACTCATGGTCTCCCAGTTTCTAGCTTGGTGCCTTCACCACGACACCAAACTGGCTCTATGTACAAATTTACCATATGTAAAATAGTACCATATTATAGTCTATTGCTATTGAAGTGAACGATAAAATCCATCCAACCGTGACGGAATTGTGGTTTCTGCCTTTGATGTCTCATGATTTTAACTCTGATTTTTTTCTAATGTGGCAGTTGAAGAGGCCTTGTTAATCCACATCTCAATTGTTATATTTTCTAGAGTTTTCCAGTGTTGGGCAATTATTACTTTAGCTGCTAAAATTAAACATAATAATTGCCTTTTTTTTAAGCTTGAGGTTTGGTCCTGTAAATAAATGCAATTCAGTCACATTTGCAACTTTTGATAAAAATGAATGAAGACCTACTAGAGAATTTCATAAAGTAGATGATTTTGCTGCAGAAACTATGAGGTTTTTTAAAAAAAAAAATTTGCCGTCTGGTCTCTTGTTTCTCCTGACTCTTGAAAATGTCTCTCCAGGGCAACGCCTAGATCCTTGATTCTTAGTTAGCAAGAAGATAGGTGGGGAAAATAATGAATTGAAATTGAAAGTGTTCCTTAGCACTGTATTTATCATGAGAAGAACCAAAAGGAGCATCCTTTTCTGGTGATAAACAAGAATATTTATTTTGATTGCAGCCAAGGGCCAAGGACATCTGAAACGGGGAAACTAACATACATTCCTCTTCAAGATTATCCATCAAGTAACATGGTGACAGGTAAATAAAATATGTGATGAATGAATGAATGAATGAATGAATGAATGAATGAATGAATGACTAAGACACGTGGCTCAGGAGATCAATGACTGGGTATTCTGTTTCATGATGTTGGACAAATGGTTAGAGGAAATTTTGGGAGAATAAACACACACATACTATACATACATACATACACACATATATGTGTATAATGCATATTTATTAGCATTTATTTTCTAGGTTATACCTCTGAGAAAGAGATGAAGAAATTTCTTGGTGAGATACGAGATTTCATTCCTGGTTGTTCTGGATATTTAGCATGCTGGATTCCAAATGAAACAAATGTTTCCTTTGATGTGAAAATGAAATTAAAAAGGAAGTTGTGAGTAACTGTTGATTCCTTAGGAAGAGCAAAGTTTGTTTCTCAGCTTCCCTGCAATTTTGGTTCCTTCTTTTTTCAGAGGAGTTTAGAATGTTATTACTGGAAAGGAGCCAAGTGCAAATGGGGGAAAGTTTTGTGCTGCTCTTTACGGGCATGGTTCACTCCTGACCAATTCAGGACATGTCTTGTTTGTCATAATGGCTGTTTGAATTCTAGTTATTAAAGCATTGCTGCTTTTTAAAGAAGTCAATGTCCTTTCAGTGCATTGTGTTTTGACTTTTGCTCGGCCCTGAACCATTAAAATCGTATGTCTTCTAAGTCAAACAACAATTATTTCCCTTTTAATGGTTGGGAATATTGACTGTTGGCTTCAGCTGTATTTACTGCTCACAGAGGTCCTTTGGAGTTGGGCAAAAGGATCTAAACTGGGAGCAAGTCCTTACTGTTTTTAAAATGTTAGCTTCCTCTGCCAGACACTTGATGGCAGAGAATTCATGCTGATCCTGTGCATACTGACCCAGCAGGTGGCAGCATCGAGCCAGCCCGGGCTGATCTCAAAAAAAAAAAAAAAAAAAAAAAAAGGGAGCTAAGCAGCTATTAATATTTGAATGGGGGACCACTTGTAAATCCCAGGGCTGTTGGTTAGACTGGGAATTGAAAAGCATCCTGGAAGAAAGTGGCGACCAACTACTCCATATTGTAGCCTAGGAAATGACAAGGTATTCATGAAATAATCTGGAATTCAGACTGAGTCAAGGGTGGGACCCTCTCTCTTTTATTGTACGCAGTGTGTCTAGTGGCTGTTTGAAAGACTAACATGTCTAATATAGTATCGATGCATGGTGCATTATCCTGAATTAGAAATACAATACATTTATGGTGGCAGAGAGGGGGAAGTGAAAGGGTGGGAGATGCAGACAGTGATAAATCTGTTGAATGTGGCAGTTCACAAAACTCTTGCTTGCTGCAGGCATTCTTGTCTAGCTGGGCTAGCAAATGTCATACAGTAAGAACCTGTAATGGTGTGTGGGAATGACCTTGGGAGACGGGGTGAAGAGATGCTGCCAAGGGAATAGTCAGATAAGAGACAGCGCAGCCCGCAGCTGGATGGTGGGTGGGGCAAGAGGCTCAGAAGGGACCTCCCTTGTTTCTCGGGGGTAAAGGTGAGGGCAGGAGAACTGTACTTTCAGAGTCACAAGATTCTGTTAATGCAGCTTTACAATAAAGTAGAATTAGCTCATCTGGTCACGTATCCTGTCTGGTCTACCGGGTAAGGCTGACTTCAACCTTGCAAGTCTGAAAGTACAAATCTCCCTCTCTCCTTTACAGCCCAATAAACTAGGGAGGGTCCCCTCTGATCCTCTTGCCCTACCCACTATGGGCCAAGTTGTGTGGTCAACTCTGTTTGTTAAGGAATGGATTATGATGAAACCAGCGTGCTCCTTTAATCTGTTCTGTGCCGCTGGCAAGCATGTTTCCAGAAACATGGTGGTGACATTCAAAAAAATTGGCAGCGAAGTTAACTGTAGAATAACGGAGACACAAATATGTCAAATTTAGTATCTTTTACTGAAGTACATTAAAAATGATATTTCCTTTGGGAACACTGAAGTATATAGATAAGGGCAGGGGTGTAGTCAAGAGACTCAAGATGGCGGCTGTGATGGTGCAAAGCTCGGCCCATGTTTAAATGGGTGTTGCATCTTCAATGTGCATTAGAGCTTCAATTGCACCATTGCAGCCACCATCTTCACTTTTTTTATCACACCCTGCAGACACCCCTGAATAAGGACCTACAGCAGCCACCTCCAACTTGAAATTCCCTTTCCAGTGGATTGGATTTCAGCTCCCCAAATCCCCAGCATGTCTGTGACTCTGTATTCATTCAGCAAATAACCTGGAGGAATAATCCTGCTACAGGAGAGAATGATGAGTTATTCTGATCCTGTTCAGAATATTAGGCCCCTGTCCAGCATTGCTTCAATCCCATCTTGGTCCCTTTTAATAATACAAGCAAATAGTCACATAAACATGGGACTGCCCTTTTCATGGAACGTGTAATTATGAATTTTGGTTCCCAAGGTGAGTTTAGAAAATTACAACCTCCAGGTGGAGCCCTTTGATAAAACTTGCACATGTGATTGTGAATGAGGAGGAAGGGAGGGATGGATGTGTGATTTCAATTCAGCAAAATGATAACTAGGTGTGATTTCACAAAGGAGACTAATGCTTTTAAATCTCTGTGGCATGACTGTGGGAGTTGTCAGCTGTGCTGCAAAAAGGGGAAAGTAATTTAAAAGTGAGCAGCTGCTCTGAATAATTAAGCTAATTTACTGATGGAGCTAATGCAAAAATGCCTTTAGTTCCTGTTTAAATTTAGAAGGCACCCAAATCTTCTCTTCTTCCCTCCTGGAGATAGGGGGGAATTGAACTAATCCTATTAGACTGGATCACAGGGTTGTTTCATTAATTAATGGGATAGATCATAAAAGCTTCTGCCACCACAATTAATTAACTACTACATTAGATGCCACAAAACACTTTGACTGAAAATAGCATTGTGATTTCTTCAATTTCCAACATACAGTGCACGCGAATAATATGATTTCCTTAATGTCCAGCATCTGATGCATGTAAGAAAAAAGAGCCAAGTTTTGATTGTGTGGCCATGATGCCATTTTTACTTTTTTTGACTCCCTCTTGCAGACGTGCCTGGTTCTAGCCTTGATTTCTGTGTGACCTAAAATTTCCGGTCACCTGCAACACAAGACCACTGTAGGGATTTTTGAAAAGGAAATTTAAAAAAATGGAAGAAAGAAAAGAACTTTGGGGCACATACCAGGGTTAGAAGTTGTGCCCAGTAGGAAAAAACTAACGATCTAAAGAAGGTGGGAATCAGAAAACGAATCTCATGACTTGAATAGGGAAGTGAAAAGGCTGTGTGACTGTATTTGGGTGAACATGGGCTTCACTTACCAATTCTGGCCTTCTTCACAAAATCTAACAGAAGTAAGGAGAGATAAAGCTGTTCTCCTAAGGATCATCTAAGAAGAGGCGGAATTTGCCAAGGTGGAATTTGCCATATGCAATTTTCTCATTAATTAATTAATTAATTAATTCTTTATTCATTCGATTTATATAGCTGCTCATCTCACTTTTATGTGGCTCTAGGCGGCTTACAATAAAATTTGTACAGCATTTTGTCAACAACACAATCTGCTGCTCAAAAGAAGCAAGTCCTATTTGTGACATCTCAACACACTATTTGGGCAAATCACACACACTGTGACATAGTCTAGCTTTCTCTGCAGAAAGTGTGTGGTTCAAGCGACAGGAGTGGGAAGTCTCTCCCTGGTGCTGAACCCAAGCGAGCCTTGTCCTTAGGTGCAGAAATGGTCACCAGTTCTGAATGGACAAAGACAAAAGTTGTGATTCAAGAATGGAACGGTGGTTCTCCTGGTCTTGATGGCTCTGCGCTCATGCTGCTTTCTTTTGGGAGCTGACCACTATCTTAACCTAGTTACAAATCTCTCCACAATATGCCAATCCCACTGTATGGGCAGTACTAATTTGTTTTTTGCTGAATTTAGAACCTGCCACCCAGGGTCAGGCTGCATGACAAGCTGGCTGGTAAGCCACATTCCTTGTTGCACTGTGCATCAATAAGCTTCGCTGTAAGAAATAGGTGAACACAGTGCCAAAAAAACGGAGCCTGCAACTATGTAGGACAGCTGCTAAGAACAACCACAAATCTGCTTTCTGTATAGCGTTAAAAGATGCAAAGTATAAAAACTGAAGTGGAAACAAAGGACCTGTCTGCGTGTTATACCCCTGGATCTTTTTTTTAATGTCAAGTTTTTTCTAAGTCATTTATCAAGACATGTGCTAATTTTTGTTAGTTTCTTCCACTCAGAAATGCTCATTTGGGCTAGCCAGTTTGCCACCTCTCTGTTCAAATGGGGTGGGATGAGGGGTTGCTGGTCAGAAACAAGAGGTGGGAATTCAGCCCTGCCAGCATGGCAGATGATACTGGACTTTAAATCCCCATTTTCACAAGGCCTAAATGTTCAAGCTTTGGTAGATCAAATCTATCCCTTTTGCTTTTCTCCTATTTTCCCCAAAAATCTCAAGTTCTTTCCATCTTGCAAATTTTGGTAAAATGTTATCGAAATGGAATTAACATCTCCTCCCTCTCTAGCTGAACAGCATGTCCAAGTCAAAAGTGTCCATGCATTGGAAGCACTCTCCCACAGGTGCAAATGTCATTGAGACAGCATGTTGGGTAACGCTCACTCCTTCCAAAATGTTCAAGACATCAAGCCCTGGCCAATTTATTCTCACAACGACCCTTCCTATAGGGAGAAGGTTGGTCTGAGGACACTCAGTGAGCTTCAGGACTGAATGAAGAAGGAAACCCAGATTACTACTTGTCTGACTCTTTAGCCATACCTTCCCTAATCTGGTTTCTTCTATAAATTCTGGACCACCATGTCTGATGGGGTGATGTAAATTATCATCTAAAACATCAGCTTGAGAAAAGCTGCTCTAACTAGGTCATATATAAGCCCAAACTGGCCATTGGGGCCAGAATCTTGGTTTCTCATTCTTCTGGGCACTGGCCCAGGAGGGTGTAATGGCTAAGCTGAGACTTATTGGAGGAGCCAACCAGCCCTATGCCATCATATTAAAGGGAACCCTGGCATGGGACATGAGGCTCTTGTGGTCTCAGACTTAATCCCCATGTCTTCTCTAACTCATCAGCTCCAGCATCTGTTTATCACAAAGGTAGAAGCTGGCAAGGGCAGTCTTTGAATGTTACACCCCATTTCCTTATGAATTCCACTTTTCAGAATGGTTGCACAAGGATTCTGGCAAGTACTTGTGCAGCACCAGGCTGAGAACAATGGTAGATTCCAGGGGAAAATTAATATGGTGGATGAGGGAATCACACTATTTGAGGACTTCACACTAGCATTAATCTCTGCAAGATGTCAGGCTGTTTCTTTCTCTTCCGACAACAGGGCAATTAAGCTGCCTTCAGATAACTGGATTTATTTGTGCAATCTGCTGTCAACTTCCATATTTTAAACAATGTACGGTGAAGTTATGTTTTTGCAAATGTAGTGTAAACAGAACATCTAGCAATCCTGTGATCCATCAAGTTGCTTTAGCATCTTCCTTCTCCTTTCAATAATACTTACCAGTTGCCAGAAGAATGTATACTGTTATCCTTAAGTACTTGACCTGTTGACTTTACATTTGTTAATAGTGAAATCCTGTACTATTTCAGTTACTTCACTGCGTGAAATCACCCTCCCAAGATGCTTCCCCATACTTACCTTTAGTAACAATGCCTCTCCATTTCGACAGCAAATTCCTTCATGTTCTTCTATAAGGTCACTTATGAAACTACAGCACAGAACTGAAGCTGTCAATCACTTAAGCTGTGTTGAAGGAGCTGGGAAATCTATGGTGGAAGACGCAAAATAGTGGAAGGGAGGGAGGGAGGAAGGACTTGTTTTCTTCTTTTTTATGAGTGCATTTTCTCCAGTGGGAGAGAAATTCATTATACTGGTTTCACAGTTCTTTGGATAAGGGGAATGCCAACTTAATGAACACCAACTCAATGGGGTAGAAATGCAGATATTCATAGATGGACTGATTATTTGAAACTTCCTGAACTAATTTGTTCAGTGGAATACAATTATCACTCAGTTTTCATATTTCCCTAAATCTGGTAATACAATACTTGGATTAAAGAAATGGAAATACATAGAAAAATGCATACATTAAGGGAATTTGCATAATAAAATGTACCAGTTGGGGTAAACATGGATCTCCTGCTTCTTAATTAAGAGTAAGTGATCATGCAGTGGGAGAGCACATTTTTGCATGTCATGTCTAGTCTCTGACATTTACAGCTGAAAGGATCTCAAATGATGGAGTTGATCTCTGGAGGAACCAAGAAACATAGCTGCTTTCAGGATAAAGAAAATTGGCTTAATTGCCCTACTGCAGGCACCTGCCTCTGTTATGTCCTGCTAATGCAGTGTTTCTCAACCTTGGCAATGTTAAGGTGTGTGGACTTCAACTCCCAGAATTCCCCAGCCAGTCCACACATGTTAAAGTTGCTGAGGCTGAGAAACACTGTACTAATGTGTGACCCTAACACAGTTGGCCATCAAGGGCTCCATTAACCAGAAGACATCATATTTTCTGGGTTTAGGGCTGCGTGTGGTGGGACAAGAGATGGGTAGGTGCAGCCTAAGCAAGACCTAGGCACATCCAGCTTGACCTTAATTGACTCATCTCTTTCATAAACAGCATGTGCAGTGACATGCCAAAAAGTTATGCCATGTGGCGCTGTCAAAATGTAGTCCTTGAGAACAGATCTAAATGTGCTGGAAATCTCCAATGCTTTTGCATGGTGTTTTTTTTTTTTAATATACTATTTTCTTCCATGCTGGTGATTTTTCTGATCCTTTCTTGAAAGAAGAAAAGAAAGGAAAAAGCAGTGATTTGGTTTTCTGAGTTGGTTTACCCCTTCCCCCATACATTCTCCTCTTTTATGGGTTATATGTGACTAATTGTGAAGTTGTGATGATTCAGTGACTTTGTGGTATATTTGCTACGATTAGTATTAACTTGAGAGTCTCAGCTGTAAGAAGCAATAATAAATAGCGTGGAAGCACTGAGTAATAGATAACTAGCTATGTAAATCATTGGACTTAAGTGTGATGCTGGAGCCAGGCTGTTAATTTTAACAGCTCATTCAATATTTTTCCCACTTCGTTCTCTCCCCGCCCCCACCCAACACCTTTCTTCTTCTAATGCAGAGAACCCAGTTTGAATAGTCATGGCTGGCTGGGGAATTCTGGGAGTTGAAGTCCACACAGCTTCAACTGCCAAGGATGATAAACACTGGTCTATGCAAACCCTATCTAAATCAGAGGGTCTTGGCCTTTTGAAGTCCAATGAGTGTCCTTCAAAAGTCTCCTGGGCATAAGTCATCCCCAAAAGGTTTCGTTGTGGGGTAACATTCATATCATTGCTAGATGTGGTTCCCCTGTTGTCTTGTAGTGCCAGAAAACATGGTCAGAGGGAGAACAGAGGAAAAAGAGGAGGAAGCAGAGATGGAAGAAGGAAACCAACATGGAACACTGAATCTGTAAGCAGAGAATTGAGGAGAATGGAGAAAAGAGATAGAAGGTTGGGGTCCCTGTTTTGTAGACAACATCCGTAAACACGAAAACCTGTCTTCATGTTAAAACAATGCATGATGGCTGAGGTGAAATAAATTATAGGACCATTTAAATCAGTTTTACACCCTCAGGGAGCCTAGATGGGACTTTAATATGCCCTCTAGTTTGCTCTCTGTACAAAATCTTCTAACTGGGCATGTATACCTGCATCTATGTACGCATAGCCCACAATTATATTCCTCTAACCTGGGTATCCTTCACAACCAGTTATCTGAGTTCTATTTTTTTAATACCAGCCCTCCAGGGTACTGGTGCTAAAAATGGGTTTCAAAGGTCAAAACAGACTGCCGTTGAATAAATACACTTGCTATCCAACAGGAGGACTGTTCATTTCACTCTGAACAGTGGGGGAGTCCATTATATTTTGCTGTGGTCATTCTGGCGCTTGGCATGAAACATTGTTCCAAAGACCTAAAGAGTTAAGATTAGTTTGCGGCAGAATTCATACAATGTTTAAGAGCCATCAATCTAAGAATTTGGAAGAACCGGCTGTACACAAAGCTATGGGTTAAAAAAAAATATCCCAAAGAAACTTTGCACCAGCTTTGAAATCATACTGGAAGGAAAATCATCTTCCAGCTTCTTCTTCATCAAATACGGTCACATCAAATAAAGGCACCAGCTTTTAGCTTTTTCTTTCTTCAGTCCTCTAAGCTTACACAGTAATGGAGATGTCAAGCTTCTTCAATCCCTGCCTGCAACCCCATGTAGAGTTAACTGCTCTTAAGCCCGTGGGTTAAATCTGTTTAAACGGCGTAAAACCAGGCCTTCCAAAGTCTTTGTAAAACCTATCCAGTAATCTGGAGGAAAAATGTAATGTACAGCTGCAGTTTAAGCTGTTTAACCTCCCCAATTAGTCAACAAATGGTTAAAGCTCTAAATTGTTGGTTCCCAAGACTGATTCATGGGGGAGCTACCATGTCTTTCTCTCTGGAGAATCTTTGAAAAACCTTATCTTCAAACAGTTCAGTTTTAGTTTCTTTGCTGTCCATTTTTTTATAAAATTAGGGTACGACTTTGCACTCAGATTTTCAGGCACCCCTATTTTTAAAGTTTGTGGGGAAGCTGTATATCATGATTGATAGATAGACAGACAGACAGACAGACAGAAACTTTGGGAAGAGATTATTTAATGTGGGAGGAGGCGGGGAGATAAAGAATGCACCCAGAAAATATGCTTGTTAGGTAACTGGATTGAATATTAGAAATTTTTCCATAGGGCTTAAAACATTCCATGCACTTTATTTATTTATTTAAAAGATTTGCAAGGCCGCCCATCTTAAAACCAGAACTTCGGGTGGCTCACAACTATAACAAAAAGCAATATTATATAAAGAATAAAAACAAGAAACTATAAAACCCCCCTGCCACATCCAAACTCCCTTGATGTACTTGTTATAATACTGCACTACAAACTTTTTTGCAACTGCTCTTTGGTGTATCTGCCCCACCAATCAGGGCATCTGCATGTACAAAAGGAGCGGGTCTTCACTCCTGTGGTTGCAGATGCCATCTTGACTTTTTTGACCCCCCATGGATGCTTCTGTCCAATGGAAACTACCTGGTACTTTCCCTCTTAGATCTGGCTCCATAAATTCTTTCCAGTTATGCTTCTGCTAGACCTGAATGTAGTAACTTGTGTTTCTCCATACTTATTTACCTAAATTTCAAAAGCTTTTGTGTTGCTTGAATGTCTTCTTTAATCTGCTATGAGTTTGTGCACTCTCATCTTTATGTAATGATAGAATAGTTTGGATTTTTTTCTCTATCCACCGCATCATTCTAAGGACGATTTGATCTGACATTTAATAATCCTTATTTTTTAAATGGCCTGTCTCATTTCCTCTTCGCGATTTTCCCTACCTGACAATTGTTAAGGCAGGCTATATTTACTTTGGAAATGGGCCTGCTGTTTGGCACATCCCATGCAGCTCTGTGATTCTTTTAAACATTATGCCAAACAAACCATTGTTTTTTGTGATGGGGATGACCCTAGGTAAGCCCTGAGGTTATATCTTCCCATATGTCTGGTGGAGCTTCAAAAGTCAATTTTCTCTTCAAATATTAACTACAACTTGTTGCTCAATCCTTATAAACTGTAATCTAATTGTAAGTTATGGTTTATTTGAAACCACGTCAAGTTCAGATCATGGTGGTACAGCTTGATGCAGACCTTTCCTTCAAAATATTTTCCCCTATATGTTCAATTAATATGTGGGCAATCACATACTAAGATTTGAAGTGTGGCAAATGAGGAAATAGGGTTGAGTTTAGGATTTCACTTTGCTTTTTTGTAATATTTGGACTTGGGAGGAAAATCTTTGAAGATTAACCACAGTTAAGCACTTGGTTACAATACTAAACTGTAGTTAACCAAAAACTGAAGCAAAAGATTCTAATTGCTTGCAGGTACATTGCAAGGCTTAACATTTACTCCATCAAAAAAAAGCATTACAGGTAGTCCTTGCTTAACAACAATCGAGACTGGAATTTTGGTTGCTAAGCGAAGCAGTCATTAAGCCAATCTGACCTGATTTTACGACCTTTTTTGTGGTGGTCATTAAGTGAATCACCATGGGTGTTAAGCAAGCCATGTGATCGTTAAGCGAATCAACCATTGATTTTGCTTGCCAGGAGCTGACCGGGAAGGTCGAAAACGGCAATCATGTGACCACAGGACACTGCAACAGTCACAAATGCGAACTGGTTGTTAAGTGCCCAAATTCTGATCATGTGGCTGCCAGGACTCTGTGATAGTCGTAAGTGTGAGAACTGGTCGTAAGTTGTGCAAATGAAGCCCCTGAGATTTTTCAGAGTGTCCCAAGAATTACATCTGTACACAATGGTTATTTTAACTACACTCTCCTCTCAAATTTAAAACAAGACACCAACACAAGCTCTTTAACCTTGTAATCTTTTATTAATACATCCATGCAACCAAAGGCCGTTCTTCTGAACTTTTTCTTGGGTGGGAGAGTTTTCCTGAAGCTTTTGGCATGCTGGGATGATTAGAGAACAAAGTTTATTTTTATTCAGGGAGCTGAATATGAAATTACAGGACCCTAATTTGGACATGATTCTACAAAATGTGGTTTATAATAAACTGCTCTAAGGTCTTCAACTGCAGAATGATCAATATAAATGATTAACATTACCGGAAATACTGAAAACAAAATGTACTCTTCCAATGAAAGAAATAAGCATGCACATTGTTTGCAAGTGTCATGTCTGGCTCAATAAAAGAGCAATACAGGAATTCTAAAAAGATAAATAGCACTTAATATTATTAATATTCAAAATAAGCAACATTTCTTGTCACCTACACAGGCAATAAAATAGTGAAGAAATCAGCCTTTATAAAAGGTGACTAAGCAAAGTATAGGGACGCGGTGGCGCTGCGGGTTAAACCGCTGAGCTGCCGATCGGAAGGTCGGCGGTTCGAAACCGCGCAGCGGGGTGAGCTCCCGTCGCTAGTCCCAGCTCCTGCTCACCTAGCAGTTTGAAAACATGCAAATGTGAGTAGATCAATAGGTACCGCTTCGGCGGGAAGGTAACGGTGTTCCATGTCGTCATGCTGGCCACATGACCCGGAAAGTGTCTACGGACAACGCCGGCTCTAAGGCTTAGAAACGGAGATGAGCACCGCCCCCTAGAGTTGGACATGACTGGACTTTACGTCGAGGGAAACCTTTACCTTTACCTTTAAGCAAAGTATAAATGCCGTGCATTTGTGTGCTGAAGAAAAAGAATTGTTGAGTGAATGCACAACGCCAAAAGTATGAATGGATAACTGCTGAAGCAACATTAGCCAACTCAAAGAGGGACCAATTGAGATGACCTTATGACAAATAAAATGTTCAAGCATTATGACAGAATGCTGAAAAATAGGTTCTAAAGTGTGAAACCAAGCCTCAAATTCCACAGTGCAAATTGTGTACAAATTGTACCTACAGAGACACACACACACATATATCATTATCTTCTCTGTTTGACTGTTGCTCAGAGAATGATGGGAACCTTTCCAGTTAAGAGAGAGTCACAGATCTCTGCCAAAAAATGTACATAGAGAGAATCACTAATCATAGCATAGCTGAACAGTTACACAACGGCTGAAAATAAATAGGAAACTGGCAAGTGTCTTTGAAAGGTATGTTAATATTTGGCCAGGGTTCACACAGGATTGGGTGAACATGGAAGGAGTTAAGTTCATCACTGGGTTCCTTTTCTATTGGGGACAACTGAAAAATTGAAGCTTTGAAGCTGTTAAGGAACCTGAAGCATTGGTGGGCCATTTTTCATCTACCCAATGATGCTTAACTGGACAATTCAAATTAGAAATTAGGTGGAGTTTGACTGAAGTCTACACTTAGGATCAGCACTGATGGTTAGCAGTTGCAGCCTGCAGGATAGGCTGCAGGGATTTGAGGAGCAAGCAATCCAGTGGAGCTGAAGGTGAGGCATGCCCTCTTGGCCTTCTGAAATTAGGATGAAACTGGTGAGACCGCTGATTTGGGATAAGCAGGAAGCCAGATTGCAAGGAAAGAAAAAAGGCTGGGTTCAGACAACAAACCTGAAAACTGAGTTTGTTTGAGTTCTCAGAATCCATTAAATGAACCAAATAATAGGCTACCACTTGGTAGAGCATCCATGAAGGCCTTGGAAAAGATATTCAGATGCTGTGATGTGTCTATACCTACAAAGATTAGAATAGTGCAAGCCATGGTATTCCCTGTTCCATCTCTATGGAAGTGAAAGTTGGACTTTGAAGAAGCAACATAGGAAGAGTATTAACCCTTTTGAACGTTGGTGTTGGAGAAGACTCCTGAGAATACCATGGACAGCCAAGAAAACAAACTGATCGATCATTGAACAAATCCAGGTTGAGTTCTTACTTGAGGCACAAACGACCAGGTTCAAACGATCCCACTTCAGACACATTATCCAAAGACCCAGCCCTCTGGAAAAGGCTCTAATGCTGGGAAAGGTGGAAGGAAAGAGGAGGAGAGGACAACCAGCAACAAGGCTCAGTACACTGGAAGAGCAGAAGGACCAGGTCAGGGACAGATTGTCATGGAGAAAATCTATCTATGTGGTTGCTTGGAGTCGAAAACGACCTGATGTCATCATCATAAAGCAGACCAAGCCGCTGTAACAAGGAAGAAAATCCCAGCCAAGCTTAAAGCTTACCAAGCTAGCATGGTGCTCAGGGGTAGCTGCTAGAATTTTTAACAAGTCAAGTGGGTAGTTGGAAAACAACTAGCAGCATGGGAGGACCTGGGGGTCAAAGACCATTTTTTTGTAGAGAAGTCACTCAGATGCAAACTCTAGAGTAGAAGGTTAACCAAATATGTCCTTAGGATCAATGAAGTAGCCAGTCTTCTTTGGCCTGCAACTTGATCTCTCTGGAGTTTAGGGACAAAAAGGCTCCACCAGAGTAATCTGAGACTTGTCTCCAACCTGACATTTTTTGCCATGTAACCCCCTGAGCTCAGCTCTGCATATCGGTCCTTCTCTTTACCCG
This sequence comes from Candoia aspera, assembly GCF_035149785.1. Lineage (NCBI taxonomy): Eukaryota > Metazoa > Chordata > Lepidosauria > Squamata > Candoiidae > Candoia > Candoia aspera. Next base: position 7,145,297 of record NC_086165.1, on the reverse strand, counting down.
GGTGTTCACCACTTGGGGCCTGGTGCAAAAAATAAGTCTGGTTTTCACACTGGGGAATTCTGGGAGTTGAAGTCCATGCATCTTAAAGTTGCCAAGGTCGAGAAACACAGCACTAGATGGATCCCCCCATGTCCCCAAGCCATCAATCATAGTTCTCAAACCATAACAGCAAGGGATAGATAACCCAAACTCAGTGGTGTAAGAATGTTGTGCGAACACCTTGACTACACATGGTTAGGGGTAAGGCACTTTTAATCCTCCAGATATCCTCTGCCTGGAGTCCGAATCCCCCAAGCACAGCCAGAGCTGAAGGGTGCCAGAATCCAAGTGGAGATAATGGGTGTCGGAAGAGGACGCATGTATCTCCTTCATCCCTGGAAACTTCGGAGACTTTGCATCAGCCCCTCTGTCAACCTGCCGTACCTCACAGTGTGTTCGTGGGGAGAAGAATAACCTTCAGGGACCAGCCTTGAGCCTGTGGGGGTGTGGGGGAGGGGGAGAGCCACGGAGTCAATGGGGCGATCCATCAAGGCAAAGGCTGCCTCCTCTCCCCTGGCGCGCAGCCACCGGAGCGACTGGCGACCCGCCGCGCCGGGAGGAGGTCTTTCCCCTCTCCGGGAGGGCGCGAGGCTCCCCCCCCGCGGCTTTTGGACCCTGCCGGAGCAGAGTCTGAGCCCCCTCCGCCCCCCCGCGCTGAGCTCGGCCTTGGCCCGGCGGATAAAGTTCCCCGCCGAGGCGGAGGGCGGCGAGCAGCTGCAGCAGCCGGAGAGCCGGGCGCCGCGCGTCATCGGGCGAGGAGCGCAGGGCGATGGCGGCGCAGGGCGAGGGCGGCGAGCCGGCGGCCAATCTGGCCGTGGTGGTGCGGGCAGCCGGCGAGCTGCGCCTGGTAGGGCGCCAGCCCGGGGCGGCTCCTTCCCCGGGCCTCGCTTCGGGGCTGGAGGGGGCGTTCGGGCGCCTGCCGGGAGGCGCTGCGGTTCCGGGGCGGGGGGGCAGCCTTGCCTTGCCTTGCCTTGCCTTGCCTTGCCTTGCTTTGCCGGGAGGGCTGATGGCGCGGGCAGCAGCGGCGCCCTCCGGGGGCTCCGCGCCTGGGAGCCCTGCAAATTCCCCCCCCCCCTCCATCAAAGGCAGGGAGCGACGTTGCAACAGGCTGGCGCTGAAACCGGCCTTGCGGTGGGGGGTGGGGGGGGTCTTGGGCTGCCCCGACTGGCCCGGACCGGAGGCGAACCCTTCGCTCGCGGCCGCGCGCAGTCGGGGAGGGCGCGATCCGATTTGCGCTGATTGGGACCCGGAGAAGCCGGGTTCCCACCAGATGGCTGGCCGCCTTCGCAGGGTCGCCCGAAGCCACCCGTGGGCAAGCCAGGGCTTGGGGCTTAGCCAAGGGGTGTGGGATAGGCTTGAATCTTTGGGCTTATTCGGCTAGGGGGAAACTAACTCTTTTTGCGAGAGCCAGGAAAAAGGAAGGGCGACTATTAATCGACCAACTGTGTGTCACTGTCACCTGTTTTTTTTTTTTACATCTTAAAAGGCAGCTTCTGCGCAGTTTCGGGCTGCTTTTAGTCCAACATTGAACATTTCCAGTGCCTTAAAATAAACCACCAATAAGGGCCTTTTTTCCCCTCTGCAGATTTTCCCTTTTTCCTGTCCACACCTGTGCAAAATGCGCTTACTGTTCCACTCTGTCCTTCAGGAGATAGCTTTTCCTGGTTTGGGAAAAAAAAAGAAAAAGAAAAAGCAGATGAATCAGTAGGAAAAAAGGGGCCCATTACTAATGCCTTTGGGGCAGTGACTTGGTTCCTACATAATGCTAAACCATAGTTGGTTTAAGTATGGTTCTCGTCTGGGGTTGTACTATAAAACAATCACCCCACCAAGTTTGCCATTGGCACCATATGACAACATGGCTTCATTCAAAGGACTGTGTCCTGCCTGTGTCTGGTTTACAAAAGAGTACATTTTTGCAAAAACTGTATAAAATCAATTGCATTTGTTTGTAAATTTCTGCTTTTAAAAATATGGAGGATCCAAAGTTGGGATTTAGTGTTAAGACTTGAACGAAAAGGCCAAGTAGCTTGTTTGTGCTTGTGGAAAATTGCTTTTCACTTGCTGAAAAGTGAGTAGTTTATTTTCAATAAAAGACAGGAGAGAGATTTCAAAATTCTAAAAAAAATAAAATAAATGGGTTGCCATTTTTAAGAGGAAACATGCAGAAGAAATTGGGACTTTGCCACTGTTAAATTGTTTGGCTGTTGGGATCTTTTCACCCTGTGACATTTATCTGATCCCCAGAATCAGTGACTGCTCACAAGCTAAACATTAAAGAGATGTCATTTATTGGTACAACCATTTTAGATACATTATCTCACTTTCCCCTAATTAATGTAAATTTGATATCTTTGAATAATGCCCATATCAGACTGGGAAGATTAAAATGTAATTTATTTCTAGGTTGTGCTTGGAGGTTTGTGTTTATAGGAATAGAGAGGAATCTGATTTCAGTCTTGGTTGCATTTGCCAATGATATTACTTGGTGCTGTTTCTGCCGAGCACGCCTCTTCTGTAAGAAGTGATATACAATAGAAAGTGACTTGAAAAATGGCAGAAATGTTTTCCCCCTTTTGTTTGGAATTTTACTATCCTCTCCCCTCTAAATTATTTAGAGTTTTTACAAGTTTTCAATTCCTGGTCCTAAAAAGCTGCAAAGAATAAAATAAAAAATCAAGAGCCTGATGCAAATTGTATACCCCTATCCTTGGTGAAGAATAAGAATTGGTATTTTAAGTTCTTGGAAAGCAAGTGAAGAGGAGAACATGATCTAAGACTGCAGTCCTTGCCTTGTTTGTAACTCTTTATGCATACATCAACTGAACTTTATGGAATTACCTTCCTGCATACAGGCAATTCTACTGATGCTTTTTAATTTTTTAATATGGAAGAGGAAGAGGAGAAGAAGCCTTCTTATGTCCAAAACAGAACATACCTCCCATATGTCTGAAACAGAACTCTTATGCCTGTCATGTTATTCAGTTAAAATCTTAATATTAACACAAGTTGGCGAACTAGTATATACAGTTTATCTTTTTAAATAGTTCCTCCAAGTGCGATACTGCAAAGAAGCTTGTTTAATTCTGGAACGAGAAGTGAATTCTTCATACCCATTGATCCTTGAAATGGCAAGGAGTTTCCAGGGCAAACTAGCTGATTTAATCTTGGCGTAAACAGCATTAAGGTTTCACATGAAATGGAACCTTCCCGATTTTTATTTTTTTGCTTTCTTTCAGGAAAACCGACCGGTTCCTGAACCTGGTCCCAGTGGTAAGTTGGGATGTTCACTTTTTGGAATACCTGCACTTCCCAATTCCTTCTCAGCTAGTATGGCCAATGGGCATGTGGAAGGAAGGTGATGGAAGCTATGGATAGATCTGGATGGCACCAGATGGAAAAGGTGTAGTTCCTGGAACAGTGACTAAGCCAGTCTCATTCATTTGTCAGATTGTATCTTTACCCTGGTTTATTTCTTATACATCCTTCGGTGAAAATATTGTTTTCATAATTTATTTATTCGTTCGTTTGTTTATCAAATTCCTCTGCCGCCCATCTTGTACACGACAACTCTGGGCGGCTTGCGGATAATAAAATAACAGTCAGTAAAAACAGTGCAATATAAAATCGGTACGATATAAATATACATAAATACCAATAAAAATATAAAAATACCAGATGTAAAATGTAAAATTCAAGATGGCAATAGGGTTTTGTACTTGGTACCATCACAGTACCAGCCACCCCCAAGAATGGCTATCCCCCCTCCCATCCCAAGTGAGGTGGCACAGCCATGTTTTCACCCCCTTCCTGAAGGCCGGGAGAGTGGGGGCCTGTCTTACCTCCAGGGGTAAGCTCTTCCACAGGGCGGGTGCCACAGCAGAGAAGGCCCTCCTCCTGGGCTCTGCCAATCGGCAATCCCTCATGGACGGGGTCCGTAGCATGCCCTCTCTGCCTGGCCAGGTGGGATGGTCAGTGAAATGTAAAAATGTGAAGCATTTGCATTAGGCGGCACTTAAAATTTCTCCACCAGCTTTACTGTAATGGAATAATGTGCTGAATGATAGAAGTGTTGGGGTTTGCTGTCTGCATTCCCAGCATATAATGCAGACATCTGCTACAAGCCATGATGATGTCCAAGGGATGATGCTTGTCATGACATCATGCCAACAATATTTGATGCAAGTGTGTAAATCGCACCATTTACACAAGGGTGACATGATACGTGTACTGTCATTGGCTTCCCTTGCACTTCCTGGTGGGCATCCATGCCTACAAAGCTTTGTGACCTTTTGGGAGAGGTGCAAATTCAGGGGGACTTGTCCTTGGCGATTGAGAAAGAGCACGTTTGATTTTACTTGCCAGGATGAGGTTCAAACCGTAATGGATATTCTGCAGAGAGAAAGCGAGAAAGACACAGTCTTCCTTGGAGGTAGCACTAGACTGGCCGAGAAAGGAGTATAGTGAAGTGAGCAGGGCCAGGGTGAAGGAGTTCCTAATTTTTAAGACAGGAGAGTAACCAGATCTGTGGGGTTTGCGGCCGGGGTGTGTTGCCAAACCAGGTAATCTGATGGAAGCAACATTATACCTTGGCAACAGAAGCCTTCTCCAAAAGAGACAGTAGCATGATGGCGTAGTGTGTCAACCCCACTAGACCAGCCCATGAGATCACCTCTGTGGGAAGGCTGAAACTTTTCTTGAGAGTGGTTCTTATAACAGAACCTTGCAAGTCTGATTGTGCTGCACCTCCTCCTCCTCCTCCTCCTCCTCCTCCTCCATCAGTGAATTAGGGAATTATCTGTCTGAACTGCTTCCAAATGTTACCTGGATGTTCTGGACTTAAAAAAACACAGTAGCCCCTTTTGCCTGGGTGACAGCACCCGCACACCTCCATCAGGGTAACCTTTCTTACTCTCTACATCAGGGCTTTCCAAACTGTGTGTCGCGACACGTTAGGGTGCCGGCTGCAGTGTGTAGGTGTGTTGCGCGGTCGAGGGATCATACAGGCACTGTGCATGCGCAGTTTGCGTAATCACACCGAAACAGCTGGTTCCGTGTGACTTCCGGTGACGCGGCCGCACCCGCGGTGTGTTAGTGTGTCCAAACGTTTGGAAAGCTCTGCTCTACATAGTGCTGCTTTCATCGTATCGATAAAACTGCCCGAGCTGTGGACACCACGAACTGGATGAAGAGTTCAGCTTGGAAACCACATGCCTGGCGGTTTCTAGTAGCTTGCGTAGGTGTGAACCGACAAAGTGTGGCCTGAAGTTATTAGTGCTGGAACAGGTATTGCAAAACCATGTGCAGGTGTGACTCTTGTACATGACGGGGTTTCCGATCTTCTTGATTACCCGTCTGCCCACCATGAATCAGTGTCCAGTAAATTGGAGTTGCCCCATGGCTTGACTCAGCAGCTTTGGAAGAAATACGAGGTAGCAAGGCAGGTGGATTTCAGGCAGGGCATGACTTGATTGGTAACTTGAGTCAGCCAATGGCCAGGCTAGTTGGTTGCCTCTGATAATTATATCTCTGAAATGTTCTGCAAATCTGTAGAATGTTCTGAAACATTCTGCAAAGACCAGGGAAAATAAAAGTCAACACTGCACACAATTACTTAAGAAATAATCAAACATCTTTGTGAATAAGCCACCCTTTTGCTATTTTCTTGGCGTTGGGTTGGCTCATTCTTTCCGTAGACTCCTGAGATTTGGATGGTCCTGACTCTGCTGGGTTTCTAAAAGGCCATCAAGACCTGGTGTTTTCAACGGGCCTTAGGAGAAGGCATATGGGGAACGGTTGGCTACTACAATCTGGAAATTAATGACAGTGGAGTTTTCTTGAACCCTGCCTCTCGTGTTTTCTATGGTATTGTTACTTGGGTTTTTAACTCTGCAGTTTTTAACCTCATTTACGTAAACAGGGCGTGTAAGCTGGTTTCAGTCACAGCAGTGTACCCACCCATATATCCCTAAATAAAAGGATTTAGATGAGCTAATTAACCAAATTTCTGCTGCTTCCAAAATCTGAATCCTGCCCCTCTTTATACTGTAAGTAATAGGGGCTCCCGAAGGAGATTTCACTCTCTGATTTTTCTCCTCTGTAATAGAAGTGCTTTTGAAAATGCACTCCGTTGGAATCTGTGGGTCTGATGTCCACTTCTGGCAACATGGAAGGATTGGAAATTTTGTGGTGAAGGCTCCGATGGTGCTAGGGCACGAAGCTTCAGGAACCGTTGTTAAAGTAGGGTCTTCAGTAACCAAGTTAAAGAAAGGTGAGCTGAAGCTGTTCCCAGTCCACGCCCATCTTTCCTCTTAGTATCTGACGAGTAGGGATTAATCTGGTACACATTTACAGCACATACGAAGGGTCTCCCAGCTTGCTCCTCAATTACCACTGATTTGGGACAAGTGAAATAGAATTGTTGGCTTCATGATTAAAATCAGGTGAAAAAGTAGTGGGATCAAGAAAAATAATGGCTTCATTTTGGGCAGATTGATTGATTGATTGATTGATTGATTGATTTTCTGCTGTGGCTCTACCACATTCTTTCTTGTCCCTGTCCTAACAGTCAGAAATCATGCTGAGACGAGGAGTAGGCCTCTAGTGCTTTATTACTGCACCATTAGACAGAAAATCCTAACAAACTGAAGAAGCGTGGGAAAAACCCAGACAGATAAACCCCAAAAGTCAAGGCGGGTCTGATCTGTGTCTCTTTGAATGGCTGCTCAAATTCTCACTACTATGCATGCGTTTTCCCCCCTGGATAGAGGCCCCCTCCTGCTCGCCATCAGTACTCATGACAGTCCCTTTCCTTATACTCCCTCTTTCTGTCCCTTAACTTCCAAACCATTCCACAAAATTATTATGTAGCCCTTGACTTAAAAATAAAGTTGGGCAGCCATGATTTGTAGAAATGTTTATATGCCGCTTTTAGACCCACCCACCTCCCATTAATGCAGTCTATGCATCCGTCCCTCCGTCTGTCTGTCTCCTAACGTCATTTGTGTGAAATGTGAGAAGTCTTCTCAAAGGCACAGCAGAGATTTTCTTTGAAGCCACCATCAAAGATCTGCCTTCTCAGGTTGCAACTGATGGAATTGCACAATTTTGGGGGCCTCGAGGAATAGTAAATCCAGAAGTTTCTAGATTATATCTCGCCCTCTTCTGCCATGAACTCAATAGGAAATTCTCATCATTTGATTCTTATCTCAGCCTGATTGTCTGTAATATGACTGGACTGCTCTAATGATTACTAGAAATGCTCTGGGGCTTTTAGATTTCATCAGCTTTCAGGAGATAAATATTGAATATTACATACCTGATACTTTGGGGTATCTGTTTAGGGTTAGATGCTGTGAATGGATCCCCTAGATACACACCAGCTCTTTAGTGGATCATTTTTTCTGCTTTCTCATCTTACATCCTTGTGGTCTCTCAGGTGATCGAGTAGCTATTGAGCCTGGTGTTCCCCGAGAGATTGACGAATTCTGCAAAATTGGACGTTACAACCTATCTCCCACCATTTTCTTTTGTGCAACTCCCCCTGATGATGGGAACCTGTGTCGCTATTACAAGCACGATGCCAACTTTTGCTACAAGTTAGTTGCAATACTGTTTGGGGAAGCGTGTGATGAAGCTAACCAAACTGAATTTCTCTACTTCTGAGTTACTGCTATTGTTCTTGATGCGGATGGGCAGAGACGTTCTAGAGAGGGAGCTTCCGTAATTTTGTCTGCGGATTTTTATTCATTTAGGGTCTTTCTGGGTTTTTCTGGGCTTAACTGACTCTGAGCAGCATGCAGTTCCCTCAATTGTGTAACTTGGGTTAAGAACAGACAAAATATCAATCTATAATTGAAATCGAAGCCATAAATCACAACGCAACCATACATAAACAGGGAATCTAAACATTCCAAACCAAAGAACCAGCTCTTTGTGCAGAGACTGAATCTGAGATCTCTACAAGCAAACTAAATGTTTTATCGCAGCCCTTCCCTAATTGCTAGGTCAGATCACTGAGTTTTTCTGTTATTTAAGAGGTCTAGGAAGAAAAACAATTCAGCCACATGATAGCAGTTTTTGTGCCCAGCTCCAAACGGTTCGGTGCTAAAAACCACAGCAGACTGTAAATAGTTAGGGATTAAATAATAGGTAAAGTAAAATACTCTAGTTGCTGTTTTCTTAACTCTGCACGGGATGGAGAACTTAAACATGATTACAAATATTTATTCATTTTATTTTATTTATCATAGTTTTATCACCACCCATCTCCCTTATTTATTTAAACAATTCATTTGACCGCTCATTGCAGTGACCCTGAGCCATGTAGAAGGATTAAAGCCAACAATAAAAATCAATGGTCCAAATAACCAATGTCTGTGTTCTTGGAAATAATTCCAGCCACAACAGAAGAAAAAAAAAAACTCCAAATCAGTCAACCAGCAGAGCTAGCTCAGTCTTCTGGCCTGTGGGAATATGCATGGATAAGTTAAGGATCGAACACAGCAATTAATCATGAAGAAACAAGCAAAGAAACTCCTTTTCAAAAACTCATTTCTGTAATGCGATGATACTCAATAAGAGAATATTGTTACCCCTTTTCCACTGTTACCCCTTTTCCTTTGCAGGTTTTAATAATAAGGTTAATAGGAAAGATATCACAGTTCCTTGATACGTCTTTATTGAATGCTTTTTTTCTTCAGTGTTGCCCAGAGTTTTATTTTCTGGGCTTCAGAGATCTATTGCAAATAAACCATTTCTCCAAATGTAGTTAAGAGACTGGCATTTGTCAGCCAGGTTTTTAAAAAGGCCCCACGGGTGTTCCCCCCACTTTGTTTTTTTTTTACACTCTCAAGGAATAGTTTTCAAAAGCTGGAGTCTGAAGTAAAGATTAAAATTCATCTTAAAATAGCAGGACTTGTGTATGCAACAGCAGCGCCCACAGGCAGTTAGGACTGGCTGATCTAAAAGGTTGATAATGCCAGTAAGATTAACTGCAGCTTTGAAATAGAGGAAGTAACTCTCTTACTTGACACCATTCATTTGCAGAATCTCTTGTGGCCAAGAGTTTTGAAGAAGTAATTGTATATGTCAGTTCCAGAAGGATTAAACGATTGGCCTGAAATTAATCCTTTCTCAGAGTGTTACTAAACCTCTAATTACTGCTAACGAGTGACAGGATGAAGGTCTGTCGCCCAACGGCCTTTGACATTCTTTCCTAGAAAAAAAACAGGTATTGGATAGTGTTGAAAGGATAAAATGAATAAAAAGACTGGATTGGCCTTTCCTTACCTGTTCTAACCAGCTGTGCTGGGACAATAGCACCCAGAATCCCCAGCCGAGACATTTAGTCCCCTGACCCTATTGAGGATGATGGGTCCAGATGAGAATTTCCAGGAGTGGCAATTGGCTAAGTAGGTAGCAAGTAACTTAAACATGTTATTTTATTCATTTATTTATTTATCAATCAAACTTTATCACTGCCCATCTCCCTCCCAAGGAGGGACTCTGGGCGGTTTACAATGAAATGGAATTAAAACCAAAACAGTTATGGATACAGTAAATACAATAAAAGTAAGAATGAGATGGAATCTACGTGGCCAAGAGTTCTTTATCAGCGCTTGTCAGAATTTCTTTTAAGGAGTCGCTCTTAGACTTTATGCTTCAGTTGTTTGGAGACACAGGTGGTCCTATGGTTGATCAATCCAAATGAATGGGTATAAATATGGGGCCTCTTCAGAGCAGAGTGATTGGGACTTTGACCGGGCTGTACGTGGAAGAGAAAACATAGTTTGTTAGGATTGGCTTTGTTGCAAAGCAAAGCGAGTGCTGTTTTATGGCAGCAGATCCTGGGAGGCAGGAAGGAAAATTCCATGCCTGATGCTCTAGTAAGCTGGTGCCTCCTAGCGCCATGGTGGACTCTGTCAAACTGCCAGTGCTGAAGTAAAATGCAGCTGCTGGTTTTGTTAGATTCTGCACATCGGAAGATGGGGCTACCTCCTCCTTGGCTTCAGAATTAATTCAGAAGACACAGACACAGAGAGAATAAAAGCTACAGCCCCAGGGAATGATCCTCTGGACGGGCAGATTGGAGAGTGTTCTTCAGAATGAGCAGATTCATGATTAGCTTTTCAACCCCATAGGAAACACTTTCCCAACTGGGCCTCCTCCTCCATCTGTGTTAGGATTGCTTTATTGAATATGGCTTCTGCTTTGCACACACTAATGGAAGTCCTTTGGTCTCTCTGGTCTTGTTGCAGGCTTCCAGACAATGTCACCTTTGAGGAAGGAGCCCTTGTTGAACCTCTTTCTGTAGCAATTCATGCCTGCCGAAGAGCCGAGGTGACACTGGGTAGCAAAGTCTTCATTTGTGGTGCTGGTATGGAAGACCCTGAGATTCCTTTGATTTTTCTGATGTATTATATTTGTCCCATGGATGCTCCTTCCCAAACAACTTGCTTAATCTGTACTCCTTCTGGATATAATTATTGGAATTCCTTCTCACATAGATCGCTGCCAAGATTTTGTCTAAGCATTCCAGTCATTGCTGTGTGCAGAAGTGTGAGAAGTAATGGCAGTGCTCTGGATACATATTTCCGGACCACATAGATAGAACAAGAATCCAGTTGATGGGGAGGCTTTAGTGGATCCTCATAATGAGTGTGATAACCGTGAGACAACCGTGGCATCAATCCCTGGTCACTCAAAATTGAGAACGTTCATCTGAATGTTCCAGTTTCTCTTATGCATCCCTTCCAATATGTGCTCGGAAGGCTGTGAAAAATATAACCTCAAGATTCAGTCTCTCAAACCTGCTGTATTGGTATGCGGGAAAGACCTTGGGAGACGGGCGAAGAGGTGCTGCCAAGAGAATGGTCAGACAGCGGAGCCTGGATGTCAGCAGCTGATCATTCGAGCATTCACACAATCACAGGCAGGAGGCTGGGATTCCTTTAACTGCTTTAATGAAGCGAAATAAATGGTACAGAAGGCAAGCTGCGAATAAAGATTTCCTGCTCAAACCTAACTTAAAAACTACATTCTCTTAGTTAGTCACCTTTCCCATGAAACCATGTCACCCCCACTCCCATCCAGATGGTATTCCTGGCATATCTCAACCCTTTGTCCTTGATGTCCTCCATAGCCATAATAAACCACTTCAGACTCCAACTTCACACCCCCTCCCACCTGGCGACACGGATCCCATTCCTTGGAAAAGGAAATGATGGTAGTAGCTCTGATAAGGGTTTCTGTGAAACTTTTGATCGGGGGGATCTGACACGAGCTAGATAATGGGCAGGGCAAGAGGCTCAGAAGAGACCCTCCCTAGTTCCTTGGGCTGTAAAGGAGAAGGGTGGAAGAGAATTGTACTTTCGTACTTGCAAGATTGTTGTCGGCCTCACGGAACAAACCAGGTAAGAATTACAACCACATGAGCTAATTCTACTTTATTGTAAAGCTACATTGACAGAATCTTGCAAGTATGAAAGTACAATTCTCTCCCCCCTCATCTCCTTTACAGCCCAAGAAACTAGGGAGGGTCCCTTCTGAGCCTCTTTCCTTGCCCACTATCTAGCTGTGGGCTAAGCTGTCTCTTATCTGACCATTCCCTTGGCAACATCTCTTTGCCCCGTCTCCCAAGGTCTTTCTCAAGTACCATTACGCCTGCATCTCTCGCTTTCTTCTTATGGGGTGACTTGTTTCTGGGGTCTGAATTTTATATACATTTGTTTAATAAATAAATAAGTAAATAAATACATTTATTTTGGGGAGTGGTGGACATGTGTAATCCCTAGAAAGGTTCCTGGCACTTTGTAATCTCAATCCCATTTGGATGATGGAACACTTGAAGCAATTTGATCTGCATAGCTTCAGATCACTTGCCACCTCACAGCCAATCCTGTTGTCTACATCTCTGTCTTTCTCTTGTGGGTCCTGCAGTTGACTCTCACTTGTCCTTTTAGGCTCCTTCCATGGCGAGCTAAAATGTTCTTCCTTTTGTTATTTCCTCCATTTTTTAAATTGCTTCCATGATCTTCATATCTGATAGAGGCCACTTTGGATGTGGCATCCAAATTTCTCTTCCAAAAAGGTTGACCTGTGACCGTGTGATTGCTTTTTTTTTTTTTGATAAAGCGAAAGCCATGTTTACTGTGATGCTTTTATTGTTTCCTTATAGCCCTCTTTTTACAATGTTGTAGTTTTATTGTTGGAAAAGAAAGAAATTCCTTAGAAGTGATCCTCCGTTGAGCATTAGACTCTGTGTAATAAATAATCAGAGTGCCGTCTTGATGTTCCCCTCCTTTCTCTCCTCTTTAGGACCTATCGGGCTTGTGACTTTGCTTATTGCTAAGGCAATGGGAGCCGCACAAGTGGTGATTAGCGGTAAGGACAATCTACAGACTAGATGTCGTATGTTTTGTGTTTGCAGTTCAGCTTTCCATGTTTACATGAGATAAAGGACTAGCATTGCTTGGGCAAATACAAAGCTGTTAGATGGGACAAAGGAAGAAATATTATCGAAGAAACGAGGCAAATCTAGAAAGCATCAAGTTTTTCCCTTAATCTTGGTGGTCTCTTTTGCATAATTATGCAGAAAGACAATTCAATATAAGTCTAGCATGACTCTTGGGGTCTCCACAGACACATCCATAGAGTGTTCTTGTCATCTTCCGGGATCTGTTTTGCCTTCCCAGTCAAGCTGACCACTCAGAGATTTCTTGATGGACTCTCATCCAAATACTAACCCAGTCTGATCTTGCTTTGGCTTTAGAGATTGGCCGAGATTGGCTAGGTACTGCTACCTAGCTGGGCACTTTGAATATGGTGCTCTAAGGTGCACCACATGAATTCTCCATCATAAATCCACTTCCAGGTGATTGTGGGAAAGTAACGCGTTAGGAGTGTGAAAGGGTAGAAGATACAGCAGAGGAATGTTTCAGGGATATGTTTGAACTGGAGACCAAGACCCATTACCATGAGCCCAAACTGGTTTAATGATGGCACTGGAGACAAAGTTGGGTCTAAAGAAAGATGGGTTTACAATCCCTCTTTGCAGAGCTACGCATGTTAGAATATACATGGGATGGGATTTGGCAGCGAGGCATTTGATTGGGTTTAAACCACAGCAAGTATCTGACTGGATCATATACCTAGTGAGGTCAGCGAGGCCATTATGGTGGAACCAGGAGGTTATGGGCCAGGACTACAAAAACAATGGGGTTTTGAAAGAACAAAGAGGCGGTTATTCTATGAACACAGTTTCTTTCTAGGGAGAAGTTACTTCCTTTTGCTTTCCCAGTACTCTGCTAGCCTTCCAAGATCTTTTCCACCAACTTACCAGCATTCCTTGGCCTTCTAAATGTTTTTATGGCAGAGCTGTGAGGAATGCCTAAGACTAAATAAAAGACTCAGACTCTAAATCAAGTTTAAGCTCTGGCTTTTATTCAGAATAGAATGCACACCAGTAGAAAGCTGAGAGTGAGGGAAGCGCGCCAAAAGTTGAATTAAATAGTCTCACGCCAAACAGCGCTCCACCCCCACACTCCCCGGGTGTGCCCCACGAGTTCCACGGAGTGACAGGCCATCATTAGGTGAGAGGTCGTCCAGCCCCATTCACCTCGGGCATTGCCCCGTTTATCCTTTTGCGGAGTAATGGTCCATTACCGGGCGATTAGGCTTTGGTATTCCTAGAAAGCGCCTGGACGCGCCCTTCCGGACCTCACCCTGATCATTTCCTTGATACTGGTGTTAATGGTTGATTACCGGGCGATGAGAGCTTGTAGATCTCCCAAACCCATTATCTTCTTTGTCTTGTTTATCGCCCGTCCCTCTCCAGTCATTGACAAGCCTCTGCGCTTTGTCATGCGAGCCGTTGCGATGTCGCAAACATCGCAACGGCGATCATGACATACCGCCCCTCTAAAGAAAATCAAGCCGAGGGCTTGGAGGGATATGCCATATGGAAGTTTCGGATTAGCTCGGGGGCCTGAATGTCGCGGGCAGCGACCCACTCGGGGTGGGGGAAGTGTTTCCAGCGCACTAAGTATTGGAGGGAGCTACGAAGCTTGCGGGAGTCGAGAATCTCCTTGACTTCGAAGTGCTGCTGTCCGTCGATCATGACGGGTGGGGGGGGTGCATGGATGCCACCGGGAGGGGTCACTGGCTGGCTTGAGTAAGCTGCAGTGGAACACAGGGTGCAGCCGCTTCAAATTATGAGGTAGATCCAAACGCACCGTGACCGGGTTCACAATTTGTGTAACCTGAAAGGGGCCAATAAATTTGGGGGCCAGTTTCTTGGACGGCTGAGGGGACTTGATAAATTTAGTGGAGAGGTAAACCATGTCCCCTACTCAAAAAGGCGGCTGTTGGCGCCTATGCCTGTCAGCCTGAAGTTTGTATGTGGTCTGTGCCTCCTTGAGAGTGTCCTTAATGACTGGCCAGGAGTCTGCGAGTTTAGGACCCCAATCACAGGCCGCCACTGCTGGAGACGGGGGCTGTGGAAGCTCAGGAATGGGGACGAAGTCCCGACCTGACACCACCCCGAAGGGGGTTTGTCCCGTGCTTTGATGCACAGCGTTGTTGTATGCAACCTCTGCGAAAGGGAGCAAATCCACCCAGTCGTCCTGGTGGTAGTTGATGTATGAGCGGAGGAATTGTTCCAGGGTGGCATTGAGGATCTCAGTAGATCCGCCCGTCTGGGGATGCCAGGAGGTTGACAATGCTTGCTCGGTGCCGATTAATTTCAAAAAAGCCCGCCAAAACCATGAGGTAAATTGTGTGCCCCTATCGGTCACCAAGCAAGAGGGGCAGCTGTGAAGGTGGTACACGTGCACCAAAAAGAGCTTCGCCAGCTGTTGTGCCAACGGGATAGAGGCAGGGGGGACAAAATGAGCTTGTTTGGAAAAGTAGTCTTTGACTACCCAAATGACTGTTTTCTTCTGACTGGGCGGTAAATCCACGATGAAATCCATAGAGATTTCGTCCCAAGGGCGTGAAGGGTTAGCCACAGGCTGCAGCAGCCCCTGGGGTTTACCGGATGGTCGCTTAGACATTGCGCAAACAGGGCAGGATGCCACATACGTTTTGACATCCTTCCTCAGCGAGGGCCACCAAAATTGGCGTCGGGTCAAGTGGAGGGATTTGAGGAACTCGAAATGACCAGCCTGTTTGCTGTCATGGGACCGGCTGAGGATAGTTGACCATTGCAAGTCAGGGACGTATAAACGACCCTCCACCCAGGCGAGGTCTTGTTCCATGGAAACCTTGTCAGGGTTATCAAGGAGCCAGGGATCCGATTTTAAGGCAAGTGCAAAATCTGCACGCAACCCACCCGGCATCTGCGGTTGCCGGCGGCCCGGGGCGGGCTGTGCCGGAGTCGTTCGCAAGGGGGGGGAGGGCTGTTCCTGAGCGCGGCTCCGGGTGACAGCGGCCAAACCCAATTGAGATTCAGAGAGCACAGTCCCTACAACGTCGGAGGCAGGTTCCGCGTCCTGGGGCAGTTGGGAAAGTGCATCTGCCAAAAAGTTCTTCTTCTCTGGGATAAACTTCAGCTGAAAGTTAAAATGGCTGAAAAATTGAGCCCAGTGAATCTGCTTAGGGCTGAGGCGCCTGGGCGTGCGAAGCACCTCAAGGTTGCGGTGGTCTGTCCAGACCTCAAAAGGGCAAGTCGCCCCTTCTAACAGGTGACGCCAAGCCTCCAGTGCCGCTTTTACTGCAAATGCCTCTTTTTCCAGCGCCTTTCTGTCTCGGAAAATTTCCGGGAGAGATAGGCACAGGGCTTCAAGAGTCCGGCAGGATCCTTTTGCAATAGGATATCCCCAGTGGAAAAATCAGAGGCATCAGCCTGCACGACAAAAGGCCGTTCTGGGTTGGGATGGGATAGAATTGCCTCTGCTGTAAAGAGAGCTTTCAACCAGTCAAAAGCAGCCTGACAGGCAGGAGTCCAATTGAGCACAGCCCCTGGGTTTTTTACCTTGCGTGTCTCCCCGACGCCTTTGGTCCGCAACAAGTCAGTCAAGGGCAGGGCAATTTCTGCGAACCCTTTTGCGAAGGATCTGTAGAAATTTGTGAATCCCAGGAAACTTTGGAGTTGGTGCTGTGTGCGTGGGCGCTCCCAGCTCAAAACAGCCTGGACCTTAGCGGGATCCATTTCGATGCCCTTATCTGAAATCCTGTAGCCTAAGTAATCCAGGCGCGACTTGTGGAATTCGCACTTGGAGAGCTTAGCATAAAGTTTAACGTGCCGGAGCTTGGTGAGAACCTGTCTTACCAATCTTTTGTGTTCTTTCTCAGTTTTGGAGTATATCAGGACATCGTCCAGATAAACCAGTACCCCTTTAAACAAATGGTCATGCAGAACCTCATTAATTAGTTGCATGAAAACCCCCGGGGCCCCCGCAAGACCAAACGGCAGTACCTTATACTGGAAGGAGCCCAAGGGACAGTTAAAAGCTGTTTTCCATTCGTCCCCCTCCCTGATGCAAATGCGATAATACGTCTCGTGGAGGTCAAGTTTGGAAAAGACCTTTCCAGTTGACAAGTGTGCCAGCATGTCTTTCACGAGGGGGAGGGGGTACCTGTTTGACAAGGAAGCTGAATTTAACCCGCGATAGTCTGTACACAGTCTTAGGGTACCGTCCTTCTTTTCGCGGAACAGAACGGGCACTCCAACCGGCGAGTTTGCTGGTTCGATGAAGCCCCGTGTGAGGTTTTTATCGAGGAAGTCCCGCAATGCCGCCAACTCCTTCGGTGTCATTGGGTAAATCTTTGGCTTAGGCAACGGGACATGAGGGAGTAGTTCGATGGCACAGTCCATCTTGCGATGGGGGGGTAACTGGTCCGCCTCCTCCTCCCCAAAGACGTCCTTGAAGTCCGCATATTGTTCCGGCAACCCCTCCATGGGGGAAGCGTGAACCTGAGGGTCGACAATCTCTGCCCTCCCTACCGTCAGTGAGGGGTTTCCCCTTGTCAGGTGCTTGGTAGAACCCATCCTCAAATGTTACCGTACGGGTCCTCCAGTTAATGTAGGAATTGTGGCGAGTTAGCCACGGGATTCCCAGAACCACTATAGGCTTGCCCACCGAGGTGACCACGAATTCTATGGTTTCTCTGTGCGTGCCCATTTGTAGGGTAACGTTCCCTGTACCCTGGGTGGCCGGCCCACCCCCTGCCGTGGAACCATCAAGTTGCTGGAAGAGCAGCGGCTTCGGGAGCAGGAAACAGGGTAACTTTAGTGCAGCGACTAGGTTGGGGTGGATCAGGCATCTGGAACACCCGGAGTCCACCCAAGCCCCGAATTCGATGGTCTTGGAGCAGTAGCTCAGTTCAATTGTTACGGCCAGGATGGGACAGTCCGCACTCACCCTGGTGTCATCGCGCCCATTCTCCACCACCTGTCCAGCGGCGCTGTTTAGGACAGGTGGAAGGCGTTTTCCGCCAGCTGCTTCAGGGTGGCCAACCCGTCCTCCGCGAGGTAGACGTCCTCTTCTTCGTCCTGGGTCGCTAGTGCCGCTGTCAGCTGTTGGGGGGGGGGTTAGGCGGTTTCTGTGAAGCCTTCTGTGTCGGTCTAGATGGGCGATCCGCCGTCCTAGCCTTGTGGCATTCCACCGCACGGTGACCCGCCTTCCCGCACCTGATGCATTGTCCACGGGCAAAGCGACGTTGTCTTTCGGCGTCCCATGTTGGGCCCGACTGTGGCGCTGGTCCTTTCCTGCTGGGAGGAAGCCTGTCCCTCTTAGCCGCCAGCATGAAGGTGCGCTGGGTGTGTTCAGCCTTCCCGGCAAGACGGATCCAGTCACGTAGTGAGTCTGGATCGTCTCTGTACAGCGCCCATTGTAACACCTCTTGATTGAGGCCATCTTTAAACATGTCAATCAGGGTGGCCTCCGACCATTCAGGGACCTTCCCTGCTAAGACCTTAAATTCTAGGGCGTAATCCGCGACCGATTTCTGTCCCTGGTTAAGTTCTTTCAGTGCGCTTTTAGCCCTCTCCTTCGCCAAGGGGTCTTCAAAGTACCGCTTCAAGGCAGCCAGGAAGGTGTGGAAGGTAGCTAGGGCTGGGGCTCCGGACTCTGACATTTGAACGTACCAGTCTGCGGCTCTGCCCTTCAGTTTAGTGGCAATAGCCGAGATTTTGGCCCCTTCCGACGTGAAACATTGTCCGTATAGTTGGATGTAGTTTGTCACGTTTGTTAAGAAGAATGACAGGTTCGTGGGGTCGCCATCAAATTTGACTGGAAAGTCTTTAGCGATCCCACCAACTGGAGAAACCCCCACGTGTGTGTGAGTAGGGTGACGCCCACTGGAATAAAACCACGGGGCCCTGAGAGTAAGTCCCGCGTCTGGCCCCTTCCTCTTGGGGTCGGCGATAGGGTGGGTGGGATGCCGAGACCCCTCCCTGCACCCTGCGTGGCAGCACTCTTTGTGAGTTCACTCACCGCAGTTGACAGGGATTGCAGCAGGCGCTCTAATGATAGCACCCTGGATTCCAGAGCCCTGATCCTGTCTGGTGTGACGGGATCGTCCATCCTTGGTGCTGCCGGTTGTGGTCCGATCGGCGGTCCTGCGAATTCCCTCTCGGGCATCTGGGGGTATTGAAGTCTCCAGGTGGTGTGGGATGTCCCCGGCCGGGGGTCCGTGATGACGTCCCACCTGAAGTGTTGTTGACTCACGCCTCCCTCTTCCATCGGGGCCCTCCACTCCGTGCTGGGGCTTCAGGCTCCTAAGTGGGGTGCGGTGTGGGTAGGGGTGGGGCTCATGTCCCATCTCGGGAGCGCCGATTCCAGAAGCTGTCTGGTTGCCTCCCCCCCTCGCGTTGAGTCCTTTGCGTCTCTGCTCTGAAGCGCCAACTCCAGGATCGTCCCCGGTTCAGTCATCGCCAGCTGCTTCTCTCGCAAAAAAAAAATTTTTTTTGGTAGAGGCTGGCGAGGTTCGTTCTTGAACGACTCTCAGCTTTATGTGAGGAATGTCTAAGACCAAATAAAAGACTCAGACTCTAAATCAAGTTTAAGCTCTGGCTTTTATTCAGAATAGAATGCACACCAGTAGAAAGCTGAGAGTGAGGGAAGCGCGCCAAAAGCTGAATTAAATAGTCTTGCGCCAAACAGCGCTCCACCCCCACACTCCCCGGGTGTGCCCCACGAGTTCCACGGAGTGACAGGCCATCATTAGGTGAGAGGTCGTCCAGCCCCATTCACCTCGGGCATTGCCCCGTTTATCCTTTTGCGGAGTAATGGTCCATTACCAGGCGATTAGGCTTTGGAATTCTTCGAAAGTGCCTGGACGTGCCCTTCCGGACCTCGCCCTGATCATTTCCTTGATATTGGTGTTAATGGTTGATTACCGGGCGATGAGAGCTTGTAGATCTCCCAAACCCATTATCTTCTTTGTCTTGTTTATCGCCCGTCCCTCTCCAGTCATTGACAAGCCTCTGCGCTTTGTCATGCGAGCCGTTGCGATGTCGCAAACATCTCAACAGCGATCATGACAAGAGCTGACAGTTTTAGTTATCCTGGGAAAGTGTATTTGGGTTAGGATCTTTTAGGTTGACCCCTAAAATTCTCCTACAGTACATAACCAACTTCTCTGCAGTGGCTCCTACCCTCTGGAACATCCTTTCCCCAGAGATAAGACAGATTCCATCCCTTGTGGCCTTCCGAAAACAACTGAAGACCTGGTTTTGCCACGTTGCTTGGGGCAGGAAGGGAAGTAATCACCCCTGGAGATGATTAGTGCCCTAAAATGCCCCCTTTAGATATACATGAGCAGTACTGTGACTATCATCATCATCTGGATTTTATACTGTATTTTTCTTACATTATATTTGTATTTGATATTTATTTATATTTATGGTATTTTAATGTTTTTATCTTTACTGTAAACCGCCCAGAGTCCCCCCTTTGTGGGGAGATGGGTGGTGGCAAAATAAATAAATAAGTAAGTAAGTAAATAAAACTTATCATAGCTTAGGGACTACAGCAGAGCTCTGGCCTTGGCTGAACCTGGCTCCCCAAAATTTTGGATCCTAGGATATTATCAAAAACAGCACCCGAACCATAATTTTTAATGCAATTGAAGGTCATAGTAATTGAGCAAATGAGGACAATCTTATTGACTGTGTACAAGGTATGGGATGTGCTTTTAATTCACAACCTAAATGTAAATTGAACTGAGTTTAACCTTTGTTCTACTTCTGCCTAATTCTGGAGCCTGGTCTCCCCATATTAATCAGACCAAGGATGATCTTTGCTCTGAAAATGTTGTATAGCCCTGAATAAAAGTCTACTTTGCCAATGGCTTTGCATGCTACGCATGTTATTAGTGTACCTGTGTTCCTAAGTACAGAAGAAAATGCATGCAAATAGGTCAGAATAGCTTGAAATGCAAGAGGTTCAGTAGGTCTGTGACGCTGGGGTTCAAAGCTCAAATATATCCAAGGTAGGAACAATTTATCAGCGGGGCTGATTCTCTTCTTTAAAATGATTAGATGGTGTGAGGTAGCAAGGAATTTGCAGCACCTTAAAGACTAACAAATGAACTGCTGCCAAGAGTCACAGGGTCAGAGCCCGTTTGCTAGAATGTGCTCTGATATACAAAGGGGGAGGCCTGTCACGTGCCCTCTCCCTGGATCTTTAGGTTGTTGACTCAAGGGCTTCACCTGCGTTTGTGTGCTCTCTAAAGAGGCATACTGCAAAAGTGGGCAGGGATAGGACCCAGGTGAGGGGAGTAGTGAAGCCCTGTTGTCTCCCTTCCCCACAATGCATTATGCCCTATAGGTAGTCCTCATTTAACAACCATTCATTTAGTGATGGCTTGGACTTACAGTGGTGCTGAAAAATCCTACTTATGACTGGTCCTCACACTTATGACCAACACAGTGCCCCCACGGTCACATGATTACAATTTGGGCGCTTGGCAACCGGTTCACATTTATGACCATTGCAGTGTCCCACGATCACGTGATTGCCATTTTCCACCTTCTCTGCCAGTTTGTGGCAAGCAAAATCAATGGGGAACTGTATGATTTGCTTAACAACTGCGTGGTTCACTTAACGCCTGCAGCGATTCACTTAAAGACCATCACAAAACGTGTGAAATCGGGTCGGATTCGCTTAATGACCATTTTGCTTAGCAACCAAAATTCCAGTCCCAATTGTGGTTGTTAAGTGAGGACTACCTGTAGTTCATTATGTATATGTATCTGTCTGTCGTGTTCATGCCCTCTGATGATCATGAAAAGAATGCTAGTGAGTGAGTCACAATTTTTGAACCCCTGAGATGGATTTTCTGGGTTTACTTTCCCAAACAGCACATCTAGTATATGTTTTTTGTACAGGACCTTCATGCGATGACCCATGAAGGTGAATTTCATATGGAGACTAGGCAACCTTGTGGCCCACTGGGTCACCCTTTGACAAACAGGTAGTGCAATCTGATGTGACCAGAATGGACATTAAATTTTAGGCTGACCATATTTTGTTTTTTAACTCCAATGCTGGACGGACCTGTGATAATTTAAGAAGGGTATATATCATAAATAGAAAAATAATTGTAATGGCAAATGAACTTCAAGAATAAGTCAACATTTACTCACCTAAAGAGATAAACAGAATGACCACGGGCGGGCAAAAAAGCAGTGGGAGTGGGAGCAACTTCTGACTTCCTGCCGGCTTCCCCCCTGGCTTTGTTTGTGGGAAGCTGGCAGGGAGCATCAGAAATCACGATCATGTGACCGTGGGGATGCTGCAACGGCCACAACTTTGCAAATAAAACCGGTGTGAACATTGTGGAAATTTCAATTCCAAAGGAGCGTCGGGTCCCGGATTTTTTACACATTCTTTAAGTTAGTGGAGTTTAGGCACCTTGATTTAAACATTGTTGTGGTATAACGCACCGTTTGGGCTAACTTGAGGGTACAAACAGACAAACAGATAAACACAAGGAAAGTTTGTATAGGTTATATAGAAAATATAAAGTTTATATAGATAGATTGGTGTCTGTGTTGGTGGGAGATATTTGCAACAATTTGTTCACTGACCCTTGTTATAGCCAGCCAACCAGAGTTACTTTGGCAGTCAGCTACCTCCATCCACCATGTTGGGTTGTCAGAATAATACTTTACAACATCTTTCTCTAATCTCTCTGTCTCCAGATATGATGAATCAACAGCTTCCAGAGGTCCTAGAGAGACTATGAAAGCCTATTTGTCCTCAAACTTTCCTAAATCTGGAGTAGACAACTTGCTATTCACTAAACTTTCCTCAATTCTCACTAGCAAGGCAATGGCACGGGATGATGGAAGCTGTTGTCCACAATGTCAGGTCAACACTGGTTTCTTATTCTGTCCTAGAGCATCTCAGAGGCAGGAAAGCATGGCTGGTAGCTGACCATCATCAAAACTCTTGCTTGGACTTTAACCAAGATACATCACTCCTCTCAGATAATTTAATTAAATTAACTTATCTGATCCTGGTGCTTTTGTTTCTGTTACTGTTGTGGATTTTGCTTTCTTTGCCTATAGATTTGTCTGCCACACGGCTTGAAAAAGCTGCAGAAATTGGGGCTGATTTCGCCATCCAGGTAAAGGGGCAGAGCCCTGAGGAGCTGGCCAGTATGGTGGAAAACATGCTGGGCTGTATGCCTGACATTACCCTGGAGTGCACTGGGGCTGAAGCCTGCATCCAGACTGGGATATATGTGAGTGTCTCATAGCTTAAAGGCAGATGAAGAGTAATCTTTAATCTCTCAGCTGCTGATTATTGTAAGAGAGACGGAGGGAAAGGTTGTTCCTACCAAGAGCTTCAGACTTTCTTGGCCTGCTAAAGTGGCTGAGGCCACCATCCTATGATGGATGCACAAATACATTTTTCACCCATGCAGCTAAACAAATCTGAAAGGAGACACACATTGTTTCATCACCAGGCACATAGAGGTCAACCACATTGACATACCATTCAAAAGAGACAATAAAAAGCTAAAAAGAAACAAAAAGACCAGAAGATCTCCTTGCCAGCAATCAACATCCAGATGAGCAAAGGTTAACACCATGATTAACACCAGATGAACAATCAAGCAGTAAACAACAGCCTAATCAAGGAACTACCAAGGAGAGAACAACACCTCCACCAACACAGGGCAAGCTACTGTATATAAACAGGGAGCAAACCCCATTCCCTTCTAGCACTGAAGATGTTGCCTAGTCGGGCCATGAAATGTTTGCAAGAAAACAACCAAACTCAGAGAGCGCCAAGGGCTCCATACACATTGTCTGCATAAACGCATATGCACACATCTTGCATTGGCTTCCAGGGGATGCTTTTCTTCCCCATGTAACATTACAACCTGAGGAAAGGGCAACCATCAAGGAGGGTTAGCTCTCCTGCATGATCATGTCCACTTGAAAAAAAGAGCTTCCACTGCTGATAATGGCTGGCTTTTTTCTAAGCCTAATCGCAGCACAGGGGAGATGAAGCATAGAGACTTGGCTCCATGTCGCAGTTGTAGAGGTCCTGCAGATTGAAGAGTCTGAAATCCACATTTGAAGGCTCTTAGAGACTTCTTTTGTAGCTTCCAGCTTGGGAGGGTTGGTAGATGAACCTTCTCAGTGGTGGCCTTTCAATCACAGAGTTCCCTTTCTTGGCATGTTCATTGACATTGTTGCTGTTGGCCTTCAAGCCCTCAGGTGACATCATAGCTTTCATAGGGGGAAACAAGATGGGAAAGTGATGACATGTATATGATGACATCATCATGCAAATGACATCCCATACCTCATGTAAGTTTAATGTCATGACGTGATGTTTGATGTCAGTGTGGCTTGTTATTGCTGAATGATACCGCTCAGACTTTTCATGGAAGTCCTTTGCTTTTACACTGCCAGGAAGGGTTTTATCCTAGTAGTAGAGCACAGGTGTTGAATATCCAAAGTTCTAGGTTCAGTTCCTGCCTTCTCCAAGAAGGACAGGAAAAACTCTGGCCTGAAATGGCAATCCTGGTGACAATTCTGGGATAGTTGGATGCTGCTGTAGCAAACGACACCTTCTTTTGTCTGAACTGTTATTATGGCAGGAGGACAAGTTGTCCTCGCATGTTGGCTTCTGGAGAAGTTGGAAATGGATTTGGATCCTCTTGTTTTGTCCTCAGGCAACCCGTTCTGGTGGGACTCTGGTTTTGGTGGGTCTGGGCTCAGAAATGGCCACCTTGCCCATTGTGAATGCAGCTGTGCGGGAGGTGGACATCCGTGGGATATTTAGATACTGCAATACGTAAGTATTAATCATGGGTCTAGAGGAGCAAATAGTGATTCGTTTTCCTCATACCTGAGGGAAAAAAAATAACGTTCTATCGACCTTGGACACTGAATCGAGAACTGTGACCGCACAACATTTTAAGACTTTGCCAACCATTTTTTATTTTTTTAAAATAAAATATAACAAAACGTCAATCCTAGGGAGCTGTTGGAAGCTAATCAGTTTATCACTGGGACCTGTAAGGAAGAGTGATAGGCCTTCAAAGAACATTGTGCAGCTGCCATTTTGTGTCATCAAAACATTGTGTACCTAAAGAAATAGACATTCTGTGTTGCTTTTATCAAGAGGGTGTGGATAGGTTTGAAATGGAGCTGAACAGAAAGTATTGTACAATGTCAATCATTTCAGTACATAATGTTTTGTGCTTAATCTAGTCCTACTGTGCAAAGACCTGATATATTGAACATACTTAATTAAAAAGAGAGTTAAAAACCTAAATGTAGTTCTGGACATTCAAATATATCAGACTGGGTTTTCCGTTGTAACACTGGAATTTCCCCATCACTTCTGTTATTTTTTTTTAACAGAAAATAATTATATTTACAAAAAAAAAAAGAGTTAAGAAGATAACCTCTGATCTTTGATAGGTCTTGGAAACATCTGTTTGAAAGTAACCCTTGCCACAATCAATGATTCAAAACCTGGATGTCTGTAAAAGAGTTTTTTCTTTTTTTTCACTGCAGGTGGCCCATGGCAATTGCCATGCTTGCGTCGAAAAAAGTAAATGTGCGACCACTGGTGACGCATCGCTTTCCTTTGGAAAAGGCAACAGAAGCGTTTGAGGCAACCAAGAAAGGCATTGGGATAAAAATTATGCTGAAATGTGATCCAGATGACCAGAATGCCTGAGAAAAAAAATCATTGCACTCCATTCTACTCTCCTGCTAGGGAGGATTAAGAACATGGAGAAGAAAATTTAACCAAAAAAATCAAAGCCTTAAATTGGTGTTAATGTAGAGCATTCTCAAGGAAACAAATGTTATGCAAATTATTTTGAAACTTGACCTTCTTTAACCTAGAAATAGACCTTGAAGTCAGATGAATAAATGATGTTTGTCCTGGGCTTAGAGGTGAATTATGTAGTTGCAACCAGCATGAAACTGTAACATTAGGCCTCCAGATTCAATTTTCTGCACAATGCATGAATACTCAGCTTTTGTGAGGTTGTATCATTTCAGGACCCCTCTCATAAGAAACTATCCAGATACTTGACACTGCAAGTAGAATCTGCAGCAGCTGTGTCAATATGGAGTTCTCTGTTTGGGCATGCCAGCCCATCAGCTCTTCCAGCAGACTCTGTCTTCATCCACACCCCAATTTGCTCTGTAGCTATTAATCAGTATTCTTTTTTAAGCCCCTTTTTCCTAAAGTTTTTTTTAAAGTTCTGCAAAACTTGGACTTCTGCCCTTTGCATGTGTGCTGCTGTTTCAGCTTGAACCAAAAGGACTGGCGGTGGAGAGTTGAAATTATTATTTGTCCATCCCAGCCTTCCTCAATTTACAGAATTGTTGAGTTGGATTGGATTTAGACCAGTGAGTTCAATCCTTTGGCCCGTTGAGAGGAATTCTAATTTTAGCATCCTGGACAGATAGTTATCAATCCTCTGCTGGAGTGTTTTTGGCAAAGAAAAGATTATAATCTTTCTAGTCTTCATTTGTTCAATGGTCTTCTAACAGTCAACTAGAATGGGGTGTCCTGTAATGTATCAGTGATTCCATATCCTCCATTGTGAGCAGATCATGGTGTTCTCCTACGTTGGTACCCTTTTGGTTATTAATTCAGGGTACTAAGCAACCCTTTTCAACCTTCTCCCTTCAAGGCTAAACATAGCTGGTACTCTCAATTTCTCTTTTGATGCTCTCTAGAGGGGTTGATACTGCGATTCCAAAAATTCCCAGAGAGCGGCCATAATCTCTATACATCTGAAAGGCATCAGGCTGAGGGAATGCTCTTACGTAAGAAGTCAGGACTGAAGGTTTCAATTCAATTAGTGTTCAAATTTTGTATACATGGTAAGTGTGTGGATCCGTCTAAATATGCAATCCCCATACACAGCCTGAAAGAACAGTCCTGCATGACTGTTCTGATCCACTTCCTTCAGCTAGTGCAGACTTTGAAGCTACTGCAGACTCTGTGCATCACTTAAGAAGTTCCTGCAGGGATTAGTATGAAGTTCTAGACCAGGTTACATGTAGATATGGGTGTATACAAATAGCTATTTGAAGCTTTGCACTATAATCTTGTAAGAAATGCCTAAAATGTGAATGAGGTACAATGGCACAGAAAGTAGGGCTATCAAATGTCCATTCCATCCTAAGAAATCCTTCCTCCCTCCCTCCCTCCCTCCCTCCCTCCCTCCTTGGGTGGTACATTGGTAAGTTCCATCCTACCTCCATATCTCCTGGAGAATCGTGAGGTCATGCATTATTACCACTAATTCATTAAAGAATGTCGTTACTATGCCTCTTCTAGCTCTAGCTGCCTTACGGATGTATATTTGTGCAAGTATGTGGAAATAGCATCATTGTTGCTCCAATGCTCAGGTCCCCTGCAAATACAGCCATTGTACTTGAACACCCTGGTTTTGCAACCTGCAGGGATGACTTTACCCCTTACTGTTGAAACAAGACCTACTTCCTTGTAGAGCCGCACCCACTCATGGGATGTAGACGTGTGGCAATAGGTGGAGAACTTAAAGGTGGGCCTGTAATTTGGAAGTGCGAAGTGCCTGATTGACAGTTTGGACGACTCAAGTCCTGGTCTTCCCTAAGAGCCTAATAAGGTAACCCCAGGGGAAAACCTTTCACCCACATGGCCCTGATAGGTCAAGTTTGTTCTTCATGATTAAAATTTATCCCCTGATATTGTGGGACGTGGTGGTGCTGCGGGTTAAACCGCTGCGCTGCTGAGCTTGCCGATCGGAAGGTCGGCGGTTTGAATCCGCGCGACGGGGTGAGCTCCCGTTGCTAGTCCCAGCTCCTGCTCACCTAGCAGTTCGAAAACATGCAAATGTGAGTAGATCAATAGGTACCGCTTCGGCGGGAAGGTAACGGCGTTCCGTGTTGTCATGCCGGCCACATGACCACGGACGGGTCTACGGACAACGCCGGCTCTAACGGCTTAGAAACGGAGATGAGCACCGCCCCCTAGAGTCGGACACGACTGGGAAACCTTTACCTTTACTATTGCTTGAGCAAATAAAAGAAGAAAATAGCTTCTGCTGAATCTATTGCAATGGTTCAAAGTCTTTCATGGTTTGGTTGCTCTGTAAACTGATTCTTAGGTCTTCTCCTTTTCTCAGGGTAATGAGGAAATAAAATGATTTTACTAACTAAACTAAAAGCTGCAAAAGCTTTTTTTTTTGGCCTACACCATGGTGGGGAAAGCACAAGATTCTTTTGGGGAATGGCATGATATATTTGCTCTATATGAGGTGTTTCCAGAGATGTTACAGCATCCTTGATTTGGTGTGGTTGTCAAGGAACAGCGTTGATGTTTATGAAACAAACAAAACTTTTTTTAGAAAATACCCAGAGAAATTTGTACCATATGGCTGCCATGTTCAGTGGTGGAAGCAAAATGCCTTTAAATTAAAACTACAGCTGAAAGCCCAACGCTTTGCAATTGCATTGCCAAAGTAAATAGTTTAGTTCTTAGTAATGATATTCCTGCCAACCTAGCAGTTCGAAAACATGCAAATGTGAGTAGATTAATAGGAACTGCTTCGGCGGGCAGGTAACGGCGTTCCGTGTAGTCATGCCGCCACACGACCACGGAGGAAGTGTCTATGGACAAACGCCGGCTCTTCGGCTATGAAACGGAGATGAGCACCGCCCCCTAGAGTCGGACATGACTGGACTTAACGTCAAGGGAAACCTTTACCTTTATCTTTAATGATATTCCTCTACCATTTTTCATAAAACCAAAGAGATCTACTGTAGGATAGAAAACACAAACAAACAAAAAAGATTAATAATTTGGGGTTGTAATCTAAAGCAGGACAGAGGCAGGGTGAACCTTTGGCTGTAAAGGAAGGTTTCAAAAATTGATGGGAAACAGTGAATTTTGAGGAGGGGAGGAAGAAGAAAGGTCAACAGACTTGGATAGCAGAGACTTTACTCCATGGCCTGAAAGGAAGATAAATCATCTTCTGGCTTTTGGGTATCCAGGAAAGAATTCAGGAGAGCCCCACAGAATATTATAAAGGTAATAATGGCAGGCCCTTGTTATTTAAATAATCCTAACACTGTGGCCAACTTCTGTTAATCTAAGTTGGTATTCTAAATCAGTGTTTCTCAACCTTGGCCACTTTAAGATGTGTGGACTTCAACTCCCAGAATTCCACAGCCAGTATGCTGGATGGGGAATTGTGGGAGTTGAAGTCCACATATCTTAAACTTGCCAAGGTTGAAAAACACTGCTCTAAATCACTGATTGCTGGCCATTGTATTTTACCTCTGGGATCGTAGGCAATTAGCATCTAGCTGGAAATTCTGGGTGATGAGCTTCACATGCTGAATGCGATCATGAGCCACATCCAGCTTTTTGGGGCACTTTGCTGGCCATTGGTATGAACTGCCCTCCAAGTTATTGAAGGTCACATGTTGCCTTACTTTAGTTGATAGTTTTGGCCATCACCAAATAGGAGAAATCAAGTTGAAGTCAACTGAAGGTTGACCATCCAGGCACAAAATGTGTGGCTAAATTGCCTACAGTCATCAAAAGAAATTACAGCCCGCTACCCACAGCTTAAATGACACTGATTTAGAATGCCAATCTAGATTAACAGGAGTTGGCCATCATTTCAAATTTTTTGGGACCCAACTAGGTACCCACAGCTTAGATGAGACTACTTTTTGTTTTGATTTTGTTCTTATCTGTAGTACCCTTCTTAATGAAGATTTGATACTCTGCCCAGGTTTTTTTTAGAGCAATGCATAACAATTAGGTTAGGGAAGCCTCTCAGGAAAGAAATCAATAGTTAAAATGTATCTATTAAGGATGCCTCTGTACTTCATTAAACTTAGAATTTTGATTTGTCACCTGTAACCGCTTTGTATTTTTACCTTAGTACATTTTAATGGAAATATATGAAAGGATCTGCATGTCAGATCTGGTAGGGAAAGGTGGGAGGAAGGGTTAAAAAATCCCATCTTGAGATGCTGTTTTTACTCGCTTTTGAGCTTCATGGCAATTTGAAATGCCATCTTTTTGCAAGATGGACGTTGTTGTTGTTTATTCATTTAGTCGCTTCCGACTCTTTGTGACTTCATGGACCAGCCCACGCCAGAGCTTCCTGTCGGCCGTCAACACCCCCAGCTCCCCCAGGGACGAGTCCGTCACCTCTAGAATATCATCCATCCATCTTGCCCTTGGTCGGCCCCTCTTCCTTTTGCCCTCCACTCTCCCCAGCATCAGCATCTTCTCCAGGCTGTCCTGTCTTCTCATTATGTGGCCAAAGTATTTCAGTTTTGCCTTTAATATCATTCCCTCAAGTGAGCAGTCTGGCTTTATTTCCTGGAGGATGGACTGGTTTGATCTTCTTGCAGTCCAAGGCACTCTCAGAATTTTCCTCCAACACCACAGCTCAAAAGCATCGATCTTCCTTCTCTCAGCCTTCCTTATGGTCCAGCTCTCGCAGCCATATGTTACTACAGGGAACACCATTGCTTTAACTATGCGGACCTTTGTTGTCAGTATGATGTCTCTGCTCTTAACTATTTTATCGAGATTTGTCATTGCTCTTCTCCCAAGGATTAAGCGTCTTCTGATTTCCTGACTGCAGTCAGCATCTGCAGTAATCTTTGCACCTAGAAATACAAAGTCTTTCACTGCTTCTACATTTTCTCCCTCTATTTGCCACTTATCAATCAGGCTGGTTGCCATAATCTTGGTTTTTTTGAGGTTTAGCTGCAAACCAGCTTTTGCACTTTCTTCTTTCACCTTCATCATAAGGCTCCTCAGTTCCTCTTCGCTTTCAGCCATCAAA
Source organism: Candoia aspera (assembly GCF_035149785.1). Classification (NCBI taxonomy): domain Eukaryota; kingdom Metazoa; phylum Chordata; class Lepidosauria; order Squamata; family Candoiidae; genus Candoia; species Candoia aspera. The sequence continues at coordinate 7,114,961 of NC_086165.1, read as the reverse complement.
GTGGTATCATCTGCATATCTGAGATTATTAATGTTTCTTCCAGCGAGTTTAACTCCAGCCTTGGATTCCTCAAGCCCAGCATGTCGCATGATGTGTTCTGCGTACAAGTTGAATAGGTAGGGTGAGAGTATACAGCCCTGCCGTACTCCTTTCCCAATCTTAAACCAGTCCGTTGTTCCGTGGTCTGTTCTTACTGCTGCTACTTGGTCGTTATACAGATTCTTCAGGAGGCAGACAAGATGACTTGGTATCCCCATACCACTAAGAACTTGCCACAATTTGTTATGGTCCACACAGTCAAAGGCTTTAGAATAGTCAATAAAACAGAAATAGATGTTTTTCTGAAACTCCCTGGCTTTTTCCATTATCCAGCGGATATTGGCAATTTGGTCCCTAGTTCCTCTGCCTTTTCTAAACCCAGCTTGTACATCTGGCAATTCTCGCTCCATGAATTGCTGAAGTCTACCTTGCAGGATCTTGAGCATTACCTTACTGGCATGTGAAATGAGTGCCACTGTTCGATAGTTTGAACATTCTTTAGTGTTTCCCTTTTTTGGTATGGGGATATAAGTTGATTTTTTCCAATCTGACGGCCATTCCTGTGTTTTCCGAATTTGCTGGCATATAGCATGCATTACCTTGACAGCATCATCTTGCAAGATTTTGAACAGTTCAGCTGGGATGCCGTCGTCTCCTGCTGCCTTGTTATTAGCAATGCTTCTTAAGGCCCACTCAACCTCACTCTTCAGGATGTCTGGCTCTAGCTCACTGACCACACCGTCAAAGCTATCCCCGATATTGTTATCCTTCCTATACAGGTCTTCTGTATATTCTTGCCACCTTTTCTTGATCTCTTCTTCTTCTGTTAGGTCCTTGCCATCTTTGTTTTTGATCATACCCATTTTGGCCTGGAATTTACCTCCAATGTTTCTAATTTTCTGGAAGAGGTCTCTTGTCCTTCCTATTCTATTGTCTTCTTCCACTTCCGCGCGTTGCTTGTTTAAAAATAATTCCTTATGTCTTCTGGCTAACCTCTGGCATTTTGCATTTAATTGGGCATATCTCCCCCTATCGCTGTTGCCTTTTGCTTTCCTTCTTTCTTGGGCTACTTCTAGTGTCTCAGTAGACAGCCATTTTGCCTTCTTGGTTTTCTCTTTCTTTGGGATGTATTTTGTTGCCGCCTCCTGAACAATGTTGCGAACTTCTGTCCATAGTTCTTCTGGGACCCGATCTACTAAATCCAGTCCCTTAAATCTATTCTGCACCTGCACTGCATATTCCTTAGGAATATTAGTGAGCTCATATCTAGCTGATCTGTGGGTCTTCCCTAATCTCTTTAGTCTGATCCTAAATTGTGCAAGAAGAAGTTCATGATCTGAACTACAGTCAGCTCCAGGTCTTGTTTTTACCGACTGTACAGATATCTGCCACCTTTGGCTGCAAAGGATGTAGTCAATCTGATTTCGGTGTTGTCCATCTGGTGAAGTCCATGTATAAAGCCGTCTCTTAGGTTGTTGGAAGAGAGTGTTTGTTATGCAGAGTGAGTTGTCTAGGCAAAATTCTATCAGCCTATGTCCTGCTTCGTTTTGTTCTCCCAGGCCGTGCTTACCTGTAATTCCAGGTGTCGTTTGACTGCCCACCTTAGCATTCCAGTCTCCCGTGATGAAAATAACATCTCTTTTAGGCGTGTTGTCCAGTAGGTGCTGCAGATCCTCATAGAACTGCTGTACTTCAGCTTCTTCAGCTTCTGTGGTTGGGGCATATATTTGGATCACTGTGATGTTAGATGGCTTGCCCTGAATTCGAATTGAGATCATTCTATCATTTTTTGGATTGTATCCAAGCACTGCTTTAGCCACTTTACTATTAATTATGAAGGCTACTCCATTTCTTCTGTGGTCCTCTTGTCCACAGTAGTAGATCTGGTGGTCATTTGATGTGAAGTGGCCTATTCCAGTCCATTTCAGTTCACTGACACCCAAAATGTCTATCTTTAACCTTGACATCTCACCAATAACCACATCCAATTTGCCCTGGCTCATAGATCTTACATTCCAGGTTCCAATGGTGTGTTGATCCTTAGAACATCGGATTCGCTGTTCACCACCAGCACCGTTGGCCGCTAGCCATCCTTTCGGCTTTGAGCTAGCTGCGTCATCACGTCTGGGGCTAGTTGAATTCATCCTCTGTTCCAGTAGCATTTTGACCATCTTCTGACCTGGGGGTCTCATCTTCCGATGGTATACCGACATATCTCTGGTTGTACTGATCCATTTGGTTTTCACAGCAAGAATACTGGGGTGGGTTGCCATTACCTTCCCCAGGGATCGCATTTAGTCTGACCTCTCTGTCATGACCTTCCCGTCTTGGGTGGACCTTCACGGTTTAGCTCATGGCATCATTGAGGTGCTCAAGCTCCAGCACCACGACAAGGTAACGATCCTTTGCTGAAGCAAGATGGACAGTTTGTACCAAATCCTTCATTCAGAACCAAGTCCTCGCATTTGCACAAGTGGTTAAGCTTGGCTGCTTGTAATCATGGTTAGATTTTGGCTGGCTAAGCATGTACTGTCAAGCCAGCCGTTTAGTGATTAGTTGAACCCAGAACATGATTTAGTTTAATAACCAGATTAAGGGTGTTGTAGGAACAGAACGAGTGAATTTAGAGTCTTTCCCTGTTGGACAGCTATTAACTTCAGAGCTGTGAAGAGCACAGGAATCCAGCTGTCTATTCTGAATATCCCTTTAGAAATCACTATAAGAGATGACATCTCAGTATTTAAATATAGAATTAAAATGACACATTAAACAAAAAAAGAAATGTTTAATATGTTTAATTTGCCATCTCACTGTATGAACATTAAATGGGCGTGGCCGACGAAGTATAATTAAAAAAAATTAAAGGAAGTCTTTATCAGATTTACGATAATTCCACCCGTCTCTAAAATAAGGATTTCTCACGGAAGTAATCAGTTCCACTGAGAGATACGTAGTTTATTGCTTATTTATATTGTCTTGGAATGTGAAGGTACAGGAAACTGTTAAAACGAAATGAGTTCTTAATTTATTATAAACATACTGATCACAAACTAGTATTTTACTTATTTCTAAAATGTATTTGTCATCCTGTAAATACTTAGATGCAGAGCAAACCGTACACTATGAATACAGCACAATAAACTCCGCCCCTCTGCCCCTCCCTGGAGAAAATATATATGCAGAAACAAGTAACAGGTCAGAGGAATCACTTCAGATGCAGACACAGGCATCCACTGCAATTTCCCCCCAACAGACATAGATGATGAAATGTGTGTTGCAAGATCACAGTGCAAACCTTGACCCTAGTTTCAGGGTCAGATACAAATATGTAAATTATGGAGTTTTTGTGGTGACATCACAATGCATGTGCTGTCACTTGCTTTCCTCCCCATGCATTAATCATGCTGGCTGGGGAATTCTAGCAGTTGAAGTCCACACATCGTAAAGTTGCCGAGTTTGAGGAACACTGCTATAGATGGTGGACTCCCATTTCTACCACTCTGTTCATAGTCTGGTCTGTCATTTGAGGTAGCCATCTCCCTCTGTGTAATGGTGCAACAGGTCCTGCTTGCAATAATCATCATTTTCAGTGGGATTTGCAGATACTGGTGTTCTAATCTAAACATGCAATGGTGATGCTTCAGTATTTCCAAGTTTTTTCCCTCCTGATTGCGAGGCTTCAGTAAGATGCACTCTGCTTGTGTTTTATTCAGTCACAAGATTCATATTTATTCCAAGGAAGGGTGCCTAGAATTATAGGATAAGTCCCTTGATATTGTATATTAGTATATTTTTGTGAATTTATTTAGCAGGGGGAGAAGAAGGGTTTATCAGTAATACAATGATAATTTAGGTTTCTAAAACCCCAACAGATGCAAAAAATTTCTGCTTGTGTGGATCACATCACACTTATTTTGTGGATCTGTATCAGGAACAGAGAACTTGCAGCCTGCTGAACGACACCATTGGCCAATGCTAGCTGGAGCTGTGGGAAATTTATTGCATGACCTGCAGGTTGACAACTCCCCCATTCTGGACCTAGGTTGATTAGCACTTAATTTCTGTCTAAATTTAAGCTGCTTGGTTTAACCATTTTTATAGCCCTAATCTGTGGCCAAAATCCTTTTAAGAATTAACTTGTTGGATGAATCTTCCTGGAGTTCACAACATTTCTCAGAGGCAGGGTTGGGGGAAAAAAGACACAAGGTTTTGTTTTTGGTGTAGAACCTCAATAGAGGAAGGTGATCTAGGACGCACCCCTGCCTGCTCTCGAGTATCTAAGGAAATGCTAGAATCTTAGCAAAACCCTACCTTCACAAGGGCAAGTTGTTGGAATTATTTATTTATGATTCAAATTTCTATCACCGCCCATCTCCACCGGAAAGTGGGGGACTCTGAGCGGTTTACGATCAAATTAAACATTTAAAACCATCCATGTATAAATTACCAAACAAACAACCAAGTAATAAAAATAATAAATATAAATATAAAATCCAAGTGGCGGGGATTACATATGATAGGGAGAACTCTAGACACCAGCCACCCCCAGGAAGAGCTGTTGCCCTTCCCGTCCCAGGCGAGGCATATATTCCCTCACTGGTTCAGAGATTTCCTCTTTTTCCTTTGTCTAGTTCTGGGCAATGCCCTGGCGGTGAAAAGAAATAATGGGGTTGAGTTAAATGCAGTGCTTCTCTGCAGTTGTAGTAGTTGAGTTACCCTGCAAGGTAACTCGGAGGCCTCAGGGCCATCTCGTTCCACTGCTAAGTCTTGAAGGGATCCACCCTCACGCATGCAATGTCTAAATTTGCTTCAGTGTTGGACTTTGACAATTTCTTGTAAAGCAACCAATTTCCTTGTTGACTTTCCTTGAAGAATGAGATGCCAAAGGCAGAAAGGGCTTTAAAATGCAAGTGTGAAATTCCACCCTTTGCAGAATTGTGAAATCGGGTTGGAACTTGGCACAACATGGTGGATATCCCCAAGAGCTACTGATTTCCATTATAAATCTTAGCAGCTGGAAGGGGCTTGTGGGAGCACCCTGTTAAATTTGAGGGGGTTATCAGAGCCCCTTGTTTGATAATATTTAATCTTTCAGTCATGGAGGGTTGTAAGGGAAGTGCAGAAGAAGGATGCTGCCACAGCAAAAGAGCTAAGGTAGACACCACAATGGCTGCATCTCAGTCCACCTAAGTGAAGTCAGGTGGGCACATCTGAGGAAGATCCTAGGAGTTAGCTCTTGCACTGTTACCTTTGATAGCATGACTTACTCTTCCCTCTTTCTCTCCTAACTTGGTTTCAGGAGGAAGGAGAAAGCAAAACAGAAAGTCTTTGTTTTTCCAGACCACCAGTAATGGCTTTTCTTGGCCCTTTCTGCTGTCCCTAGAGAGCCCTTTGCTAAACCAAATGCAGATTTGCTGTCTATCATTGAAAGACAATGGCAAAATACTGTCAAACCAAGATTGTTCAAGAATGGTGCTGTAAGCTGGACAAGCTGAGTCCAAGAAGCTTCCACGCTAGGTCTTTTTATTGGCATTTCCACCTTTTGTGGAAGTGCAGACAATATTCTTCTGAAGCAGTTGCAGGTCACTATTTCTTATTTGTCTCCTCCCATGCTTTTCACCCCAACTTGATTTATGGCAATTAAAAAGATAAGAGCAGCCCTGATGATTTCAGTGTGGATGGGCATCTTGCAGTTTAAGCTTTGGAGAGGGTAATTTGTAGCTGAGTTCACACATCCTGCCCCATATTGTGGCTTCTTTGGTTTAGTCCTAACCCTACATATGAATCCAGTCATTACGGTTTATAATCTGTAGTTTAATGGTACACCAGTAGGGCAGGTTGCCCCAAATGACTTAAAATGTATCATTTATACTTTTTGGGAGACAAGTTTGGGCAAGACAGAATTAATGGGTCAGATCTACAGGCCTGAAGTATCTTGGCACCAACTGCTGGTGGTAAGCTGCTATGGAAAAGTTTATAGATCATTTCCCACAGATCTTCAGAAATACTTAAACCCTGTCTTTATGCAGAAGAGACTACCATTTGCTTTTTCACTCAAACATAGATAAAAGGACAGAAAGCAGAGTTTGGGTCCCATCTCCCTGAAGTTCTGGTATGGAAACAGTGGATTTGGGTTGTCTGTCGGAATGCTAAAGCTTCAAAGCTATGTTTCCTGCTTGGCTCAACTTGTATATTTGTAAGTAAATGCAAATACCCTAGTAGAAAACATATCCAAGGAGAAGGGAATCTAGGTTAATGATACATCTCTAAAATACTTGCTGCTCAAAGAAGTAGAGTGTCTGTAACAGTAGCCAGTCTTGTGGAGGAGAGGGGGATCAAAAATGCCACAATACCGCAATTAAAGAGACACAAATAGTCGTACGACAGCCAAAACATTGTAAGAGTTACTCTTACAATAATAAGTCATCCTGAAAGCTCCCTGCTATTCAAGGATTGAAGAAACTTCAGAAGGGCAGAGGTATGGGGATTAGATAGGTACAGCGAACAAAAGCAAAGTGTCATCTAACTCCATCATCTGGGATTATCTTGTTTGTTTTTCTTCACCTTCCTGCGTATCTAGTGCTTTATAGATTGTTAGTACTACAACTCCCAGAATTCCTACTCAAGCTGTTGTAGAATATGACATGAAGCTAATATCTCTCTCTCTCTCTTTCTCTCTCTCTCTCACACACACACACAAACTTCTTATCAGTCCATATCAATCCACCTCAGGATGAAGTCCTCTTCATTGAAGGTTATGGAATGTAATCTACCATGCTGGTTCAGGGCAAGTTGGTAGATATTGCAGATGTTTTTGACTTTCCAGTCTTGGGCTGAGAGCAAGTGACATGGAAACTAAACCAGCCTCCATGCCTAGGGAGGACTAGAACCTGGGTCTCCCCATTCCTAGTCAAGCACCGTAACCACGACACCACACTGGCTCCTGGGCTGACAGAGAAGACTGGCCCAAAGTCATCCAGGGAGTGTCTATGGCTGAGAGTGGATTTGAACCTGGATTTTTCCACTCCTAGTCAAATACTACATTGCACTGGCCATTGAGCTGAGAGGGAAAGACTGGCCCAATGTCACCAAGAAGCTTCCATGCCTAAGGGAAAACTTGAACCTGGGTTTTCAGCTTTGCCACTAATAAATAAATGAATGTTTGTTATTTGCCTTACAGGAATGTCCATTCCCACAAGGGCTGGAACCAATAAATGATGATTAGACATTATCTTTCCAAAACATGGTCATTACTCATGGTTGCTTCTGTACCTCGCCAGTGATCCATTTTGCAATATGGGAAAGTGCAGAAAAAGGGCTAAAGATGTTGAAAACCTGCTCACAAATCTGCGATACTTTGGTCTAGTTTTCACGCTGCTGTGTGGTAGACATTAGTAGGGGAGATTTTTTTTTTAACTTTGCACATGCATCTCGGTTGGGCAGCTGTGAGGCTCAGAAATTGGTGGCAGTGTATACAAGAGGTTCAGGAATCTAGCAATGACCCTCCAGTGACTGGACTGGACACTGTTCAACTTTTGTTAAGAAACCTCTAAAACCACCTCCTCTGTTTGGGCCGTGGAGCAGTAATGTTTTATTGAACATTCAGCTTTTTCCTAGAAGTTCAGTCTGCACAAGCATCACGCTTTTATGGTCTTCTAGGTACTATTTCAAAGGATGTCACTGCTGGATAAAAAGTGTGGCAGACTTTTGGGGGTTGCTGGGGGGTCAGTGGCATGGCTGGAAACTCATCATCCTGTTCCTCTTAGTGAGCTATTTGATGAGACTTTCTGCACTGCTAAATTGAAATGTTCTCCACCGACCCTTGAGCTGGCAGAAAACGATACCGATGCTGGCATGAAATTTGTCATCCCACAGGGAGTCCTCGCTTAATGACCATTCATTTAGTGATGGTTCGGACTTAAGACAGTGCTGAAAAACCAACTTATGACCAGCCCTTGCACTTATGACTGTTGCAGCATCCCAGCCATCACATGATTACGATTTGGGTGCTTGGCAACCGGTTTGCAGTTACGACTGTTGCAGCATCCTGCAGTCGTGTGATCGCCATTTCCAACCTTCCTGGCCAGCTTCCAGCAAGCAAAATCAATGGGGAATTGTGTGATTTGCTTAATGACCATGTGGTTTGCTTAATGAGCACGGTGACTTGCTTAACAACCACTGCAAAAAAGATAGCAAAATCTGGTCAGATTTGCTTAATGATCGCTTCGCTTAGCAACTGAAATTCTGGTCCCAATTGTGATCATTAAATGAGGTCTACTTGTATTGATGGCTAATCTCACTATCTAGCCTGCCTTGCCTGTTTTACAGCTGCTGTCATTTACCAGGCTCCCTTCCTAAATAATAGATAATCAGTCCTGGCAGATTTTAGGCACCTTGAGGCTCTCCTTGGATGGTGAAGGAATATCCTTTTCTAAAACAGGTATCACAGGGCAGCTTAAGAGCATCACAGTTAGGGGTTGGTCGTGAGATGCAGGCAATGAGGTGATACTGAAAAAAATGATGCCAGGACATGTTTATATTGCATTCAGATACAAAGGCAAAGAGAACCAGTTTGGTGCAGTGGTTAAGGCACCAGGCTAGAAACTGGGAGACTGTGAATTCTAGTCCCACCTTAGGCACAAAGCCAGCTGGGTGACCTTGGGCCAGTCACTCTCTCTCAGCCCTAGAAAGGAGGCAAGGGCAAACCACCTCTGAAAAACCTTGCCAAGAAAACTGCAGGGACTTGTCCGGGCAGTCTCTGAGAATCGGACACGATTGAATGGATTTTTAAAAAGGGAAAAAGAAGGGGGAAAAGAATTTAAGGAGGAATTTCTGGCAAAAGGACCATTATAATCTGTTGGGGATCAGTGTTAGACCTGGATGTAGCTCAACAGTAAAGGAACATGATTAAATGCATGACTAGAAAGTCATCCTGTCATTTTTTATTTATTCAACAAATGACTAGCCCGGCCCCATTCCGATGACTCTCAGCAGCTTACAGCACAACTACTGAAACATCCTTGGTTGAATTAAAACCAATACCAATACCCCAAAATCAAAACCATAAGAAACAAATAAATATTAAAAGAAATACTTCAAAACAACAACAACATATTAAATTTATATGCCACCTGACTCCCAGCTACTCTGGGCAGTTTAGAATTATTAAAACATTTTAAAGCAAAGAACAATACAAAAAACACAAAAACAGCACAAGACAAAAGAATAATGATGGCAAAGAAAATAAACCCGGGGGGAACAGAAAGAAAGAAAAGGGCATCAGTTGTCCTCTCCAAAGGCCTGGAAAAATGATGTTTCCTCCTAAATGTGGAATGAAAATCAGTTTCTTTCCAGCCCCATCTACAACTTTTGGGAATGTGGTCCCTGAAAAGCCATTCAAAGGTGGCCTCAGCCCAGAAAAACTGAACATCTCTGGGTGAGAAGATGAATGAGCTTCTGAAGCTGAAGGGGTCACACATGTCCTATAGCTATGAAAAATTTGGCCTGCAAAACTCCTGGTTGCCTTGCCAATTTTATTCACTGGGCATCCCATCCTTGCTTTCTCCTTGCACTGGCAAAAAACCACAGGTTATTGGTTCCTTGTTTCCATTACTTGGCGTGGCTCTCTTGACCATCCAACTGGTAGAGACCAGCTCCCTGTAGTGAAGAAAAGAGAAAAGGAGATGTGTTGACCGTATTTCCTGGGCATGCTGAACAGACCCTCAAAGGCATGTTGGGGGATGATTTGGCCACCCAATCATTTATGCTCCACCTACTTGAGCATCAATACCATGCTGGAGCTGGTGCTGCTTCCCACTGGACCCATCAGAAGGCAATTTTGTTGGCCTTCTAAATTGCTTCAATGGTGTTAATGAAGATTTAATCAATGTCTTTTGATTAAGTTCCTGTTATCTGCTTCCAATATTTTATTTTGCTGTTAGCTGCCTAGAACATCTTTCCATGGAAAGATGGAAATATAAATTATCTCTGTCTTTCTCCTATCTATCATCTATCTATCACTTATCTATCCATCTATCCATCTATCATCTATCCATCCATTCACCATCCATCCATCCATCTATCCATCTTCCTATCACAAATAGTAGGGGGAAATCCCTATTGCTCATTCCTTGTACTTTGCAAACAGAGGCTTGAAAAACTTGGAATAACTCAGAGGAACAAATGCTTTAATTAAAACTAATTCTTTGCCACAAGAGGTATGATTTCTTACTGGTGATATTTTTTCCTCATTTTTAAAAATATTTAAAAAAAAAAAAAAGACTTTATTAAAGTTTCAAAATATAGATAAAATACAAAATATAGAAAAGATTGAAGAGAGACTAAAAGAAAAAAGATGAACTAAAAAGTGCAGAAATAATTAGGAAGAAACACAGAAAGAATGACTTCCGACCTTCTCCAGCACAGATACAAATACATTAGCCTCTTACTCTAATTCTAACCACAATCGACATTATTTCTATAACCTATAACAACCTGAGCATCAAAACCCAAAATCAAAACTTCATTTTTTTCCAGATACAAGCAAAAAGTCCAAAAGTGGTTTCCACAAAGAAACATATCCAGCCAAACCCTTCTCTCTAATCAATACCGTCAGTTGTGCTGTCTCTGCCAGTTCCATTAATTTCACCATCCATTCCTCCACTGTGGGAATTTATGAATCCTTCCACCTTGGTGCATACAAAAGTCTTGCCGCCATTGTCATATACACAACCAGAGTCACAAATTTTGTTTCAAGTTGTTTATCCATCAAAACTCAAAGAAAAGCTTCTGGTCTCAGTTGTACATTGATCTTGAGGATCTTTTAGATTATAGTACATATCTGCTCCCAATATTTCATGGCTTTCTTACAGGTCTACCAAAGATGATAAAAAGTATCTTCACCTTGGGATCACTTCCAGCATACATCTGATACCCCTTTAAACATCTCTGACAGCTTATCAGGTGTTAAATACCAACGGTACATCATCTTATAGAAGTTAGTTATAATTCAGTGTGAATTTCACATCTTTATTCCGCATATTCTCCCATTGACCAAGCATGATATTGTAGCCAAAGTTTTTTGCCCATTTGATCATACAATCTTTAAAAATACTTTTTTGTATGTTGGTGTTTTATATTCTTTATGAATTCACGCTACTAGAAAGATCAATCCAAAACAGAAAAAGGTAGATATCTGGAAGCATAATAGCTAAGTGGAATTCTTAGATCCCTCAGCTAATCCCAGATGTGACTGCAAGGCTTCTGGCAGAGACCAACAGAGTAGATTGAACATCTCCACTTCTGCATCATCCACTTGAGTTAAGGTTTGGTTCTAAGCTCAGCTCTTGGTCCTAAAATTACTTTAGGGATAAAGCACCTCACCTTTGCTTTTGAGATGTTAGCTAGACCTGAAATTAGGCCCTGACTGCACGTAGTGATGGAAAACTGTCATCCTACATATCAGTAGAATTGGGAATACCTGCAGCTCTAGAATTAGACTGAGCCCTTCAGTCCAATGCTTGTACCCTGCAACTGATGAAACTTGGACCTTCAGTTTCCAGCCACTTTGCACAAGGATGTATGGATGAAGCCCTAAGATCATTTAACACACTACCCAAAGGAAGGTAAGCTGACCTTTCCTCCAGCCAGAAAAGATAAAACTCCACAGACTGAAGTGGAGACTGCTCAGTTTTCATTCTTCTGTGGTCCAAGGAGCCCCCTCGTGTCAAATCAGCCCCCACCCCGCCCTCTTTTGCCAGGCAGACACTATTTGGCCCATCAGCTGGCTGCTGACAACTGCAAGAAATCCCAACCCCTCTCAGAGAAATGGGGAACCCTTTTCTTTTCAATGGAAGGAAGTCATGTAATGCTGTGTAAAGAATTCAGTTACTGATGAAACTTAAATTTCTAGCACTGATTTGTTGTTTTTTGCTTGCTCCGGGAACTTCCTCCTGGCATCAGAGAGTTCAGCCAAACAGTAGGATTACTTCCTGGTTTGGGAGCAAGCGGTAAAAATAATCAAGCTCCAAGTAGCACCTTATCTATGATAAAGTTGACTTAGGCTATTATATAGTTTTTATCAAGAAAGAGGGAAAACCTCACGAAGGAAGAAGACTAAAAAAGATTTGCATGAAGTTGGTGTAAGCTCTTATGCATGGCTACAATGCAAATATAGAACTAAATATAACGTAAATAGAGGAGAGTTCTTAGGAAGAAACAGTGACCTGGGAACAAACTTTGGAGTGTTCTCAATCTTCTTTCCAGGCATTGTTGAAAAGTAATTCCAAGACTCATACGGTTCTCCCAAATTTTTGAGGTCTTGCCTTTACAGCAGACTTGGCCTGGATGGGGATTCCAGAGAGGATGCTCCTCTGAAAAACAGGAGACTGGGCCTCTTTAGAAGAGAGCCAGGCAACTGAATATGAATCCAGATATGACCCTATTCAACCAGTTTATACAGACACATAGTATGTATGTATGTAAACCATACATCCTATGCAACATGTCTGTACTTCCGTCTTTGGCCTAGACCAGAAATGGACAAATGATGGCTGGCGGGGTGTTGACCTCAAGGTTTTCTAAGAGCTGAAAGGCCACAACAGGTGACATGTTGACACAAAACAAGTAAAATCTTCTGTTAGGTAGGCTTTTTTTTAAGTTAGGAGGAAGTATTGCTGAGATTCTTTGCTTTTATTTTTAAATGTAGAAAGTGTACTTCAGAGTACCATCCTTCTTTTCAGTGGTGGATCTTAGAAAAAAAAATGGTGGAGTAAGTATGCCATGGATTGTCAACCACACCTTGGAGAACTGTGTACAATTCGGGTGCCACATTTCCAGAAGGATTTTGGCAAGTTAGCAAGGGTTCAGATGAGGAGAAAGAAGATGGTCCAGGGTCCTGAGGACCTGTCCTTTGAGGATAGGTTCAAGGAACTTGGGATGTTCAGCCTGGAGAAAAAATTTAGGGGAGACATGATTGCCATGTTCAGGTCGGGACCATAAAAGGAAACTATGGTCAGGAACTATTTTCCACGGCCACAGAAACTAAAACCAGAAATACTGTAGTGAGTATAAGGTGCAGCTACCTAGATTTCATTTAAATACAAGGAAAAGCTGCCCAAAAGGAAATTCTGTACAAAAGATTGGGGATTCTCCATCGCTGGAGGTTTTTAAGAAGAGTCTGGACAGCTACTTCTCATGGATGGTTAAAGTTTTCCTGCACTTTTCAGAGGGTTGGATTAGATCTTATATGAGAGTGTAAGTATTGTTCTCAGCTATGTTCCAAAATTTCCTGGCTGCAAATGCCCTTTGCTCATGATAATCCATGTTGGATTCTGCTGTCCATGTTTGCAGGATTTCTTTCAGCTCTGACCCCATGCTCCAGTTTCCAATGTGTGGTGTGATCATAGGTCTTCCCTTTTGGATATAATTCAGCCCAATTGGAAGACATCTGCATGTTCTATCTTTGGATGACAAGCCAACTGGAACAAGGCAAACCTTGAGTGTGAAAGCACCCAGCCTTCCCTTCTTAGTCCTCTAACCCTTCCCTCACCTTGTGGATTTGAAAGGATTAGCGGAGCTGATCTGGTGTCTTTCTGCAGGGCTAGATGGAAACAGCTCAGCTGTGAGCTGCTCTGAAGCAAGAGCTGTGTTGTCTAGACAATAATTATAGCTCTGCCTTGCTGCAGAGAGCCCCTGGGCTTATGAAGTGACTTTGTTCAGAGTCATCAAAGTTGGCATCAGCTAAAGGGGCAGCAGCTGCCTTGAGCAAGAGCCCACAGGAGTGGTATGGCAGATGTCTTCGCCAGGGAAGAGACCAGCTGAGGGTGAATTGGCCAAAGCTCAGGAGGTTTCAAAGGAAGAATATTGGGTGGTATTTGCTGTTCCTTGCTTTTGGTTAGAATGGATGAGTGGCAAGATGGCTCAGCTTTCTCCAGCCCAAATGCATGGAACCAGGAGAAAAACAAAATTTGACTTTGTGGCGTTTGTACTGAAACTAAATTAAAATGAAGTAGACCTGAGGGGATTGCTTACTGGACACCCACTGAATCTTCTCTCACTTTTGCTCACGTTACAAAGAACGGTTTGGTGAATGGCCTTCGTAGGTCTCTGGTGCTGCAGCTCTAAGAACCCTTGCATGGGATGAACCTAAAGTTGCAAAGCACTGTTGAAAACCTGCTGCAATCCTCTGTTGAAATGTGCATCACAGCACAAAGGCAGAGCACCCAGGCTTTCATCCAGAAGGTTCCAGAATCAATGGTGGACATCTCCACCCAGGGCTGGGAATATTGCTGCTCCAGCCAGAGCTGATTATTACTGCCTTTGCATTTGTCATGTTCATCGTTTCGATGTGCCTGTACATTGTAACGGTTCGCATGCCAGAGCGCTGACACGCGTTCCCAGCTGGAAGGGAGCTGCTGAGAAACCTTGCACCGAGTGCTCTATCTCTCTGCGCTAAGCAGGAATGTATTTGGGTTATCTTTTTGTGTCAAGGTCTTTTTGCCCGTTGATCAGCAAAACTCCTTAGGAGCACCTGGGAATGTGAATTTGAGACGGTTGAAGAGGTGGGTGGGACTCTGTTTGTAATGGGGCTATTTAGTTTGATTTTAGGCCTGCTTTTCTCATTCTCAGCTTTCTTTGTGTTTGTACTCTATCCTAAATAAAATCAGAACTTAAACTTTGTTTTTGAGTCTGAGTACTTTATTGGGAAAGGCATTCATTACAGCATTTATCTACAAATATGCAAACTGAGCAGAGCTGGGGGGGAGGACTTAAGCACACTGCTGAAGCTCATTTTCCCACATCAGATTACCAGACAGAAAATTAACCCTTCCCAGAACAATGCTGTATTACAAAGTTGAAACTTGGATTTCTGATTGTTTGCATTTGTAAAGGAATTTACTTTGGGAAAGGTATGACTGAGCCATTAAGGGGGGGTTTGGAGAAGAGCTGACACAGTCCTGAGCTGGAAGGAAGCATGAAAAAGAAACTCAGCTTAACTCTGCCTTCCTTTCTTTAGTATAGGACAGCCTTACTCAACTTTTTGACCCTGGAGGAACCCTCGAAATATTTTTTCAGGCCTTGGGGAACCCCTGCACATTCAGGCTGAAATAAAGGCCAGAAGTTCCAAAAGCATTATATTTGCTTCATGGGTAGGCCTGTAGATATGCATTAACATTTTAAATTAGCATTTAATGCATATATGTATTAAATTTAGTTCTTAAGCTAAAACTAAAGAATGAAACTTACTTCTTTAATATGAAGTTGCCAGAATTTGAAATAATTCAAATTTGAAATAATTAATAATTTGAAATAATTCAAATTTGAAATAATAATTTAAAATAATTCAAATTTGAAATAATTAATAATTTGAAATAATTGAATTTGAAATAATTTTTTAAATGAATCGTGATCCCCCAGGGAACCCGTAGTGACCTCTTGCAGAACCCTAGGGGTCCATGGAACCCTGGTTGAGAAACCCTGGTATAGGACCTTGGACAAGCTTTTAAGATTGTTTTTCTCCCTTATTATGATAACATTCCTGGGATCCCTGCCATGTCTGTTTCTCAGACTGGCCTGCTCCAAAGGGCTGAGAACACTGGAGATTTGAATTCAGCAGGAGCCCTTGTTAGAAAATGTGCTCCTGAACAAATGCAGAAGGTTAAAGACTACGGAGTAATTAAGAAGCAGAAGGTCCCATTAAAGAGAAAAACGCTTATAATATATTTGTCTTGGATGCAAAATACAGAGGATAGGAAAGTCTCACTTCTATCTAAGCCTTATCAGAGACAGAGAGAGTTTGCTTGCCCCTTAAATGCCAAGACTCATTTTACTGACAATAGGCCAGGTAAGAGTGTTCAAAGGGTGTAATAACCCTTCCCTTTCAATTTAGCCACTCCAGGCGTCTGATGAAATGTTCGGTAACTCACAAGAGGCTGTTCCTTTTTTAATGCAATTGGTTAATCTGAAAAGGTGCCCCCAGAGTCCTCTCTCTTTCCTTCTCTCCCCTCCTTCCAATTTGCCCTGGTAGTCAAATGCTCCTTGGTGCAAAGAATCCATACATTCTCCAACTGTCTGTCTCAAAAGAAGAATCATCTGTGACTCATTTCATAGATGACTTCATCCTAAATTGGATCAGGTGGGGGAAAAGATTACGTAATGGCCATTTCAGGTACCTCCTTGCCACTCCGAAAAGTTAAACAGCATCACCTAGCAATTAATTTCCATGGAAACCTAACTTTTGTGGTCCCCCAAACAGAGGTACTAGCTGCCTTATCCAGGACTATCCAAGAAGTTTCCTAGAGTATTCTGGCTCTTTTAAGTCAAACAATCTTACCTTGTTAGTTAATTATCTATTTTGGCTTATACTTTTTTTTGTGCCTTTGAGTCAGTCTTGATTCTGGTGACTGCCTGGACAAGTCCCTGCAGTTTTCTTGGCAAGAGTTTGGAAGTGGTTCACCATTGCCTCTTTCCTAGGGCTGAGAGAGAAGGACTGGCCCAAGGTCACCCAGCCAGCTTCGTGTACAAGGCAGGACTAGAACTCATGGTCTCCTAGTTTCTAGCCCAGGATCATTAGACTACACCAGACTGGTTCTCATAATTGATTTAAACATATGTATTTTTGCATGACATTTGAGGAAATAGTTTCATTTGAGCTGGCTTCAACCCCTGGTGATTTACAAGGACAAATCCCTGACGCTTTCATGTCAACGTATGGAAGTATTCTATAATAATTTGTCAGTATTCTCTTGGAAGCTTTTGATCTTCACTCTAGTCCATTGTTTCTCAACCTTGGCAACTTTAAGATGTGTGGACTTCAACTCTCAGAATTCCCCAGCCAGCATGCTTGCCAAAGGCCTGGGCAAAGAGCCAGGTCTTCAAAGCCCTTTGAAACACCAGTAGGGTGGGGGATGTTTGAATTTTGGGGGGAACCTCATTCATTCCCAGTGGATGAAAAGAAGAGATTAGTATATTGTACAAAATAAATGGAGAATCCTGAAGTTCAGTGTTAAGCTCAAAAAAAGTTGATTCAAGAGTATATATGTTTCATTTGAAACAAATCTTTAAGCACTATATACAAACATACAATTAATGGACTCCATCAGCTAAACCAAACGGAACAAAACAGATATTGAAAGCATCAATCCAGCTTTAAAAGACTCCATTAAGAATTGTCCTAGTGATGTGGCATAACAGCGATCAAATCCTAATGTATATTAGTAGCTACATTTTCTGAGTTTGTGTCTGCGTGAAACTTTGGGGTGCAAGCCCCTTACTGCATCCTCAGAATTTTATAGTAGTTGAGATACAACACCTGCAACCTCCCCATGGTTTCCTATCCCATGGATGGATCATTTTTCCCTCCTTTCACAAAAATAATATTTGGAAGGTAGAAAAGAAAAAGTAGATCTAGTGTATCTTTTGACCTAAGCAGGGAGAAACCTGGTTAGCGCTTGGGTGGAATCCACTAAACAGCTCCAGGACCTTAAGCTAGACTGGAAAGTTGAAAGACGTCCTGCAGAAGAGTGTTTCTCAATCTCAGCCACTTTAAGATGTGTGGACTTCAACTCCCAGAAGTCCACACATTTTAAAGTGGCTGAGATGGAGAAATGCTGCTGTAGAAGATAAAAGCAAATTTCTTTTGTTACTAAAAAATTGCATGTAAGCATCGGGAGCCGAGCTCAACTTGGAGATGTTTTTACTTTATCTTCTGGCTAATTTCCTTTTAAGTCTTTCTGGAAGCATCTTCACCCAGTGAAGCTACAAATGGTCCTACATGGAGGAAGAAACGTTGAAGTCTGCCTGCAATCTAATAGTAGGCAAAAACATACAAGCTGTGCTCTGCAGTTACCAAGGGCAACAAGCCAGATAGCATGGGATGGTCCTCTGATAGTCTTTATTTGACCCAGCTTCTGGTCCTCAGAGGTGAATGCTTCTGTACAGGATTTTCCACTCCACTATATTGGCTGATGTTCATAGTTATCTAGCGATCGCGGTTAGTTCTCTGTGACCAATGTCACCTATAAAATCAGAGCCATCTATAAGATAAGCCTCACAGCTCCACATATTAGAACTCAAAGTGCAAGAACCCGTTCAGGCTTACTATAATAAACAGTGAGGTTAAATGGGATTAAAAGAAGAATAACTCATCTCTGTCCAATTTAGGAACTATAATTCTTGGAATGAATTAAGGAATGTTGAACAAATAATTGACAGTGAGTGCTACAAAGCTCTAATCTAGGGCTCTTTGAAAGATGTTTAGTCACCTGTTAATTTTGAACCAGTTTGCATTTGCAGTGAAAAGACTGTATTAATGCCAATCATATATCACTTTGTTTTATAGTTGTTCAGATTATTTTTCCAGGATGTGGAGTCTTGAGTTCTATAGGGATCAACATGCTGGAATCTGGTTCCTACTCCATTCTGGGGTTGGCCAAGCATCAGTTCTCGATTATCATCGTCAATTATAAGACCACAAGGGCATTAAAATTCTTGACAGGACACAAAATACAGCTTTCTGAAAATGCTAGAAGTAAGATATAAACTATTGTCCAAGAACTCATTGAAAATAAAGCTGTTTTTCTCCTCCTTCCTGTTAAGAGAAACACATGGTGACCTCCAACTATAAATTCTTGAAGAGCAACAGAGTCTTAGGGGGAAAAAAAAGAACTAAAAATTCTCATAGTGATGTACAAAGTAAGTCTGGTCCCGCTTGTTGATTTTCTGACAGGCTTTCTCCACATTCTTAGTCATGCCAGGAGGGCCACAGCTGAAAACACCAATCTTCCGTACCTGAAAACAAGAACCAAAAAAACGTTCAGAATCACAGAGATGCCAAAAAAAAAAAAAAAGTGAGGGAAATAATTAAACTCTCCCCTGGTTCTGACATCTAGAGCAGTGTTTTTCAAACTTGGCAACTTTAAGATGTGTGGACTTCAACTCCCAGAATTCCCCAGCCAGCCATGCTGGCTGGGGAATTCTGGGAGTTGAAGTCCACTCATCTTAAAGTTGACAAGTACGAAAAACACTGATCTAGAGGAATGAGATGGACAAGCAGCCTTGGGGGGAAATGAAGCATTTGTCCAAAGTTCCCATCTCATTTCTCATCTGACTTAAGTTGTAACTAGCTGTAAAGAGATGTAAAAATTCCCAAGGACCTTCTCCTTCCTGCAATGTCTGTCAAATAATTTGAGCTGGAACAAGGCACCTTTGGGGCTCCTTAAGAAGCACACCTATGTAGCTGAGATTCCCTCTATTCCATACAAACATGTCCCTGCCTACAAGAGATCATCACTGAATCCACAGAAGTACAATCTTCAACTCCTTCCCCAGCCTGCAAAGGCTGTCACTGACCTCAGGATGAACCTCTTGCAATGAGCAGAAAAAGGGGACAAATGGTGGTCGTCCAAAGTGGGTGATGGAACGCAGGCCTGTGAACAAGCTCTTGTTGAGGACCTTCTGGAAGTGACGTTCACAGATGTACTAGAAAGAGATCAATCGGTCATCAGAACAGAACAGTTGGGAATCTGGAGGAGAAGGAACCTCTGTTCCACTGAGGAACCAGCCACTTATCCAGTCACCCTGAAGTTATTGATTCTCAGTGTGGAACCAGACTCATGGGAACAGTCAGAAATGTGGGTCCCAAACTCAAAATGAGGAGACCAATGATGATAGGGAATGACTTGCTTAAAGGCACTCAGTGATTTTATAGTCAAGATCAAGATGAGTTGGAGGCTTCCTGATTTGCCCAACCCTATCCCACCTTCATTTCTTAATTGCACAGCCTTTAATTGTGCATACCCAATTCCTCTGGACTCATTGAAGAACTGGCTGTTGGACAAGACTCAGTCACCGTGCTTTTGCTAATAGCACTTCAAGTTAACAGGTGAGAACTTAACCTCTTGAATTTTATTTCCTGAAGGAGCCTAGATCTAGGGTCCTTAGTAAGCTACATGTGAGGACTTACTAGCATGGTGGTGCGCAGGTCAAACTTCTCAGCCAGCTGGGTGATGTAGATGTGCACAGAGACCAAGTCACATCGATCATTCTCCTCCACCTCTCGAATAATGTCAGCCACCCACTCAAACTGCCGCTGTGTCCTGGTCACCCAGATGAAATAGATCTGGGGAGAATGAGAAAAAGACAATGATCAACGCCAAAAGCCCTTTGTTCCTATAATGCCTATAATTTATCAATAGTGGAGTTGTTCTTCTTCCCATGTTTGGTATCAGAACGTGAATTCTATTTTTTTAAAATCCAGTGAAAATTTATACTCATTTTCACACACATTCCTAATATACCCAAAATATATATCATTTTGCCCGGTATGTATACTTCTTGCAAACAATTGTCTCTCATATAAGTTCTGCACGCTGTTTTAACAATAAACCTTATTTTAGGGTATGCTCTTTCCCCTAATGTATGTTCTTTTGTATTTTTTAAAAAATTAGAGAATTGTCTTGTAGAAAAGTGGAAGTACCATATGATAAGTAAATTTTAGTTCAGATGCATGAGCCAGACAAAAGTCTTTTGTAGGTGTCAGGGGATGTGAAACTAAGTACTCACAGCAGAGCCTATACCTCCACTGTCTGCTTCAAGCAATGCAATTCATTCTTAGAGATGTCCTATCGCCTGATGTTAATTCCCACTGACACAAGGGCAGGTGAGTGGTACAGCAGCCCAGCCACACCTCTGTTCTTCCAATCTCACCTTCTTGCACAGGATCCTGGAGCCAACAGAGGACTTGAAGACAAGGTCTTTAAGGATGGAGGCAAAGGGAGTCACTCCAATGCCACCGCCCACCAGGACCGACACTTCAAATTTGTTCCATTCCTGATGACCTTCTCCAAATGGACCATCAAGATAGAGCTACAAAGAAACAGAGGTAAAGAATGAAGTTTGTTGGCTTGGACAATGGAGTTCAGAGGGTTTCCACTGAGCCTGAATAGCAAGGGCTAGATTCTCCCTATACATATATTTTTAAAGTAATTACAGGGGTGGTGGGAAGGAATGCAATGTCAATGTTGGAACCAGAAAAGTCATCTTTATCATGTTGATCAGCCATATTTGTCTGCCATGTGCCCTCTACTAAAATCTACACCGGGGGAAAAGCAAAGCAAAAGAAAACTCAGCCTTACCTTGGGATACTTGCCAATTTCTGCTATGCTTTCTGGGGAGTAGAGCTCCCGCAGTCGAGTTGTCCAGGGTCCAGCTGCTCGGATGTGCAGACTCAGCAGGTCTTCATGGGGAGCAGATGTCAGAGTGAAAGGGTGGTACTCATTGGTCCCCAGGGACAAACATGCAATCCGCACCCATTGTCCAGACCTGTAGTCAAAGTCCTGGGGTCTCTGGAACCGGAGGTTGGTGACTCCTGAACCAAGGAAAAGGGGCTTCGTAAGGGTTTGCTATGAAAAGTCAAGCCAGCAATCCTATCTATGATGGTCTTTGTACTAGCAAGTTACAGGTATGGCAGACCAGAGCTAGAGGATTATCTTTGAGAAGGGAGAGGCAGCAAAGACTGGGGTGGACCACCCAGATACTTTTCCAGCCATACGTTGCCTACAGGTCTTAGCAAGTTCCTTTAGATCAGCCTTCCTGAATGGGCATCCTTTAGATGCAGGACCTTCAACTTCCATAATCCCCCAGGCTGCAGGACCATTCATAAGAATTCTGGAAGTTGAAGTCCACATGCAGGGAGGGTGCTCAGGTAGAAGATACCCTCTTTGATGCAAGGTAGAGGAGGAAGGAACGTGCAGGCAGTCATATTACCTGAAGGGAGGACTTCAGCCTTAATGACGCTGATTTCTACCTTCTTCCTGCTAAGGCTGATGAGTTTGTCTGCTCCATAGATGAGGGCTGGGATAATGAAGTAAACATGAAAGCGGGGCTGTTGGATCAGAGCATAGCTGCCATGGATGATAACCTGGAAATATATTACACATCAATTCAGTCCATTATAACAAACAGAAAAGGAAAGTTATTCTCTAATTGCAAAGACTCACAAAGAACGAAAGCATCTAATGATAGCATTCGGTCTGGAAGTCCTGAGAATCACATTAACCTGCTTCAAATTGAGCTAGACCTGCACTTTCCCCAAAACGAATAGCAGCAACATCTCTTTCGGTTTCAATTCTTTTTCAACTTAGCTGGAGATGAGGGTCCTTCTGTATGCAAAACAGAGGGCTCTACCATTGAGCTATGGTCCGTCTTCACATATATTAAGATTGGGACCATCTTGGCAGTGCTGCTGAAGCGTTGGACTCTCTTACAATGGAACTACTTAACACCTGTTTTTCTGGCTGTACCCCTGTTCCAATACCACCTTCTTCCACTACTCAGATCAGACTAATTCAAGTCTTTATGGGTTTTCCATGTTACCCATAGTGGCATTCTTAGAAATGAGGGAGACAACTAGTGGGTTAGCTCTAGTTGGCCAACCCGTTATCTCCATTGTATTGGAAGTTTGTCTCTCAGAATTCAAAGAGCTGCATTGTTAGGGAAAGCTGGGCCAGACAACTAACTGAAAGTGAATCTGCCTGCACTGATTATTCTAATAGCATCTAAGGAGGTGGGCCAATTTCTTAGATGGTAACATAATGTTCTTGCATCTTGTCCAGGCATTGCTAATTTTTCCCATGCTATTCTGAGGGACAATAGAGGAGAAGCATGAAGAAGACACATAATTTATAGGTGCTCCAGAAACTTAAAAAAAATTAAATGGAAGAAAAATATTCACCCCACCTTCTGGAAATATAGACACTTTCAACCAGTTGTATGCTGGACCTTGCCCTAGAATATCTTCTTTCTGACCTACCTTCCACATGACTTTCTCCACTTTCATACAGAAAGAGTTAAAGAACAAGATGCAATATAATCCAATTCTCAAACACACCTTTGCAAACAGAGTAACTGGACTATTAAACGTGACTCAGTTCCAATTTGGTTAACTGAGTCAGAAATCATGGGTCCACCCATGACAAATATTTGACCCTCAAATTGTCCTTCATCTGTGGAGTATTTGTATTTCTGAATTATCCCAGGCTTTAAGTGTCACTTACCAGAATGTAGAGAACCACATAGAGATGATGGGTGATCCAGAATCCTTGGAAGCTGATTCGTCGGAAATAGTGAGTGGCAAATACATACATCACAGCAAGGATGACAAGTAATAGCACTCCAGTCATGCCTACAGAAGACCAGGAGAGAACAAGGAAACATCAACTGAAGTAAGAGAGCACATTGAGTTGTCTTGCTTTACCATTATCTCCATCTACTCCAGTGGTGGGCAACCTGAAACCATAGCTTTCCATATGGGGCAAGTGATGACACAGCATTGTGCAAATGACACAAATACTCATGTTGCCATTATGGCATAATCATAGCTTTTAATGGATGCCAATGCCTGAAGTCCCAAAGTTCCATGCAACCCAATGTCACTTCTTCAGAGCTGAGATGACGACACACTCAAAGGCTAATGTAAGCTCTCAGACAGGCTTAATGTACTGAACAAACAAACAAAATAGCCAGTTCATGCGCCCACCCTATCTCAGAGAAAACACCCCTCCCCTGCAAATTCTGCTTTAGACCACATGAATAATTTAGGTCTAGCCACTTGCATTATTTCCCAGATCAACCCCCACAAATGTTAACTGCAGTCTGGCCACCAAAAGCCATTGATACTTGATTCTTACCTGGTATTGTCTCAAAAAACCACCAGTAGTATTTGGGAGGAAATTGTGATCTGGAAAGAAAAACAAAACAATGGTAGTTTTTAGTAGAACAAGCCACAATGTAACCTGGTTCATACATTGTGCTAAGCCATAGTTAGTTTTGTTGGAAGTCCTGGCAAATCCAGCATGCCTCATTAGCATATGAATTGTTGCTCTAGGATGCAAACTCTCAGTGCTATTGAGGAGGCTGTTCATTGCCACTCCTACTTCTTCTCTCTCTCCTCCTCCTTCTTCACGGGGAGTGAAGCACATGGCTGGGTGCCATGTGGTGTGCCTGTATACCCCCTTTCTTCCACACAGCCCTTAGCAGCTGTAGGGCTAAGGGTGAATTAAGTATAGGGGCAAAAGAAGAACAAAGATTTCATCTTTTTCCACTGAACATGGATGTCACCGAACCAAGAATAAAGTCAGTAAGATATTCTTTTTACTTCTTAACCTACTCTGCCTAAGCGTGTGATTCTTTATGCTTGGGAGGGCTAAGTGTGTAAGATCAATAACCTGTGTTTCTCTGATGTGTTCATTAAAGCTATCTAAGATAATATTCTTTTTCTGTGTGCAGCTTCTCCACTAATTGGCTTCAGATTTAAGTACGGGTTTCTGAATAATGAAAATTGGCTGAATTCACCCAACCCACTACACCCAATCAAGCTAATCCTATTAAGGCTTACGTAATGCGTTGGCCCAATCTCTATCATGTCTAGCATTTTCCCTACACTGAAAATGATTCTCTGTTAGATATTTCCTCCATGGATTGGAAACAGTTAATCCAAGGAACAAGAATCCAAGAAATCTGATTGGTTGTATTTATTAGGAGTAAAGTAAAAAATTACAACTCAATAATTCCAGTGAGTATTCTACTTTCAAACAAGACACTTATGTAGAGGTATCGTTAGGGCAGCAGAATTCTTCTCTGTTGTCTTTGCTCTTTCTGCAGAGAGGATCAGACACCTGCCTTTTCTGTGAACGGTGCATTTTTTTCTGTTTATAAATCTCAGCCCTCTTATCAGGGAGAGAAATAATTCTCACACTGAACTTGTAAGTCAACACACATTGATTCCACATTCAGGACCTTGGGCCCTCTATATGCGTGGAGTTCAACTCCCAGAATTCTCAGTGACGGCCACAATATCTGGGGGATTCTGGGAGTTGAAGTTTACATGGTTGGGAAAAGCTGTGCTTGGTTCCATCAAAGAAATGCTGAGTTTTCCTTACTGATATGGCACAACTAATTCCAAACTACACAGATGTCTAAAGTTAAGAATTTCCATTCTTTTTCCAGCCACCTGGAAAAAATGCAGAGTAACTCTTTTTTTTGCATTCTTAAGTTCATAAAGGGGAGAGGACACTCTCTACTCACCCATCATTAATAAATACATGAGAGAAGAGACAGGACAAGATGCTGAGAGGTGTCACAGAAAAGATGTAGACATTCACAACATGGCCCAAAGTGTGCAAAACTACAGGAAACACAAGACAGCGAGGTTAGGTATCTGTGTCACCAAATTTAACCGCAATTTCAAATCTCCTATGACTATCAAAATCCCTAGTCATAGAACTACTGTATGGTTCTATGTCATAGAACTACAGTAGGTAAAGATAAAGGTTTCCCTTGACATTAAGTCCAGTTGCGTCCGACTCTAGGGGGTGCTGCTCATCTCCGTTTCAAAGCCGAAGAGCTGGCGTTTGTCCGTAGACACTTCCTCTGTGGTCATGTGGCCAGCATGACTAAACGGAATGCCGTTACCTGCCCGCCGAAGCGGTACCTATTAATTGACTCACATTTGCATGTTTTCAAACTGCTAGGTTGGCAGGAGCTGGGACTAGCAACGGGAGCTCACCCTGTCACGCAGATTCGAACTGCTGACCTTCCAATCGGCAAGCTCAGCAGCTCAGCCATTTAACCTGTAGTGCCACTGCGTCCCTTAGAACTACAGTATAGAGCTGTAAAAAAATTATCACGACTAACGATAAAAAAAACGAAGTATCAGTGTAATTAATCAGTTAGGATGCAAACAGTTAAATGTTTATATCTCTTAACTGGTACAAACTTCAAAGCGTAACAAAAAATACAAACACTCCACACCCATATTCATATGCTTGTTACATTTGTAATTTCCATGATAAAAACATTTAGAGACTTGTTGACATTGACTGGTGAGAGGAAGTATTGGGCTGTTTTTTCTCAGCCTGGATTGCTAGAAAATCCCCTAAATTGAAAGACCAGATTTTTCTGGAGCTGATTTCCACTGCTATTATCAATTATTTTCTTTTCACTTTTGCTGGGTCATGCGTTTTCAAAATTCATGCACCTGCAGCTGTGAAAAATTAGAGAGGAATTGATTTTTTAAAAGTTTCATCTGCATCACATTGACCTTACAAAACTAAGCAGTGTCTTAATTCAAAGTGTGCCTAGAGTTTCTAATTTCATCAATTCCTACCACTCTATTCCAAGCCAGCTCTAGTTGCTTGCTGGTACCACATCCCATTATGAAGCATCACAGTGTTCTAGTTTGGCTATTCAACGATTCAATCTGAAGAGCCTGTTTAAAGGTGATTTGATTCAATCAAACCTTCCAATAAAATCTTTGAACTGAGTTTCTGAATCAGTTTGATGCATTGAATTGAACTCGATGTTCTGAATTGATCCGACAAATTGATACCCAGATATACCTTTTCTAGACTACTGTAAACTGTTTGTTCAAACTGAGTGAAGAATTACATTAAGATTGTAATTATCTGTTGAAAAGAAGGTCAGATGTCATTTATACAGTATATTTCTTAACTTTAGTTCTCTTTTTCTTTTCTTTTCTTGCACTTTTTTCTTTTTTTCCCTTTTTTTCCTCTTTTTAATTTGTCTTTTATTATATGAAAACTTAATAGATACAAATAAAAAAACCCAAACTGAGTCAAGGATTTGACTCAAATGGGATGATTTCATTTGGTTATTCAGAATGACTTGAACTATCACATCAAATCAATGATTCCGGTTAATTCAATTCATCAAGCGGCATTGGAGGCAATTTGCATACCCTACTGTAATTGCTTTGGGCAGGTGCAAGGGGTGTTAGTGGCCCATTTTTGAACATGCAGTATGTCTACATTGTCCCTCCTCCCCCAGATTTACCTGAAAAGATCAAAGCTCCTGTTGCAATCCATCGGTGGAAATCCACAGCAGAGTCAAAGGGGATGTAGTGATTGAAGAAAGTTTCTCGTAGGAATGTGATGAGGTTTCGGCACATGGTAAGTAAGATGAAGGAGTACATGAAGGAGATGCTGGCACCAGCCCCCCGAGAGATCAGAATTCCCACAAAGGTGGTGTCAGCAATTCCAGTGGGTGGTGATGCAAATCCATAATCTGCAAGGCAAGTGGATTGAGTGAGTTCCAGAGGCTGGAATTGCAGCAGAGCCCCTAATAATTGGGGTCACACCACTTTTTTTCTGGGCTGAGACTTGTTTTTGTCCTTTGGGTGGTCTCCTGCAGGCTAGGCCATGCTCCAAAAAGGAGGTAGACCCAGAATAAAGAGGGGAGTGGGAGCAGGTTACAACCCAATTGGATTCAATGCCATTTCCATTTCAATTGGAGGGATGTGAAATTAAATGGAGGAAGAGCCCTTTGTGGGATTTCTCCCCATGTCCACCACCTCGGCCCATAAAAATGGCCATCAAGCAGACACTTTGGGACAAGCTCGGGGTCCTTGTCCAAAGCTTTGGAGGAAGTCCGCTCACAGGCCTGCAGCCTCAAGATATGCACCTGTGCCTTCCATAACTGCATCTCACCTCCAGCATGCTCAGATGACAAACACACTTGCATGCCCTACAAGTAGCATGACCATGCAATACAATCTAAAGGGGTCTAACGCACTTGGGAACACATAGCCATGTGTACAGATTTGGAGTTCACCTCCAGATCTCTACTTATGTGTCCAATGGGGAAGGGTTAGGTTATTGTAAGACTGCAAGGAGGATACTCAGGTCTTTAATTGTTCAACAGTTAGCCACTAAAGTTATGACCCAGACTCCGTAGATCTGAGTCACTAAAACAGCCACTATAAAAGCAATACCAGGAAGTTTGGCAACAAACTTCCCTCGTTAACCATTAATACAGCTCTACTTGCAGTGGGAGTGTCTTGCTTTACACCAGCGTTAGTCTGGGCTGCAAGGAGATACGTACGTGGTATGCTCAGTGGTGGCTGCCACTGGTTGCCCGCCCTGGAGACGGGCCTCTCTCCTTCCTCACTGCATGAGGATGTGGAGTTCTGAATCAAGTTGGCTGCACCAGCTCTTGAGCCGAGCAGCCGGTTCGGTGGTGCTAAGTAGGCTGGTAACTCACAATATGCTCTTTCTACAAAGACGCCAGCGGTGATGGCTGAGAATATCACCACACAGATAATGTGGCGCCGGTAGTTCTCGATGAACCTCTTGAACTGCTGGATCTTCTGATGGACTTTGCTCCTCTGGTACCGCTCCCTCCGGGCCTCCGTGTAGAGATGAGGTTCTGGGAAGTACAACCTGGGATAGGGAAGTCATAGGTCAGGAAAACTTTTGCCGGAAGGCAGTTTTGATCTGAAGCGCTTTTTTTTTTCCTTTTTAATCTGCTCTACAGCACCCCAAAAAGATTCCTGGCAAAGCTTCTGAGTTCCATAAGAGCAGAATTATTGTGCAGAGAAATACATATGGCCCAAGCCATAGCATATACCGTCTGTATATGCATGTGGCATACATGGAGCAAGGTAAATTGTGATTGATGGCTAAAATAAATTTCCTAGCAGAAAGGGCTGTTCAGCAATGGACCTCTGGGGGATAAGATGGGCTCCCCTTCACTGGAGGTGTGCAACCAAACGTTGACATCCATGTATTGCCAATACTCTAATTTGGACACGGGCACTGAGCCGGGAAATGCTCAGTGGCTCCCTCTGACCCTACAATTTTTTTCATCAATGACAAAATGATTGTCTTTTGGCATCTGGTTCTCCATGAGATTAATACCATGTAGGAAGGAGGCTGACCTAAATGTGCTTTTCTCACCCTCTCCTGTCACCCTCCATGGGAAGAAAGGCAAGATGGCTTCCACAGGAGGGTCATCCTGGTCTACTCAAATGGGATTCCTCAATATTGCAGGGAGTGAGCCATCGTCAGGCGTATGGGGATCTACTTTCCTTTTTGCCAGAGCCCTGAAACTAGCATCCAGAACTCAAAACAGCCCTCAGACGTACTTTTGGAACAGGGAACGAGGGTATTTTTGAGCACATGCAAAGCCTCAGGATTTACCAGCTTGCTTTTGTTTTCCCCATAAACTCTCTCCTGGTATACTTTGATAATTTTTTTCACCATAGCAACTTAAGCTGGTCTGGAGAAGCAAATCCATCTACCTTAGTTTTCTGCACCTCTGGTTCTTAATTTAGGGTGGAATATCCAGAGGTGTTTGGAGTCTCCTGAGGACATCCCTGAAGCCTGCATTTCCACTGCTCTCACGCCAGTGGCATAGCTCTCATGGGCTTTGCCACCAGGAAGACAAGAGTGATGCTTGGACTTGCTTTAGAGTCTGCTCTCTCTACATTGCCCAGAAATTGACCCCGGGGCAAAACAAATCAACAACAGAACTGAGTGTTTAACAATCTGCACAGGGCAAATAATGAAGGTTGAGTCAGACAGATGCTGGTAATGGGCAGCATATGATGCTGACTATACGTGAGTAAGATGCAAATACAGCTAGTTGAAAGGTGCTTCCAGGAATTTAAAGTTGTTTAAATTCCAAATGTGTACACTGAAGATGGATTATGGAGGTTAACTAGGCAATGCAAAGAGATATGAGTTCCTTCCTGCTTCTGGCTCTGTTTCTTTCTGAATTGTATGGTTCTGCTCTGCTGATGCGTAGCACTTGCATCAAGTGAAGGATGGTGACCACAAATCTTGATAAATATGCATAGCTACAGATCCTACCACAAATCTTAATGAATATGGTTCTTCCTATGTAACTACTTATCTACTTGTACAGATATATTTCCAGGAACAGAGAGAGAATTTGCTAAAAATGGGATTGCCTGTGATCTGTCTGTGGGTTTCCCAGAAATATCTCCTTGGGCCACCGAGGGACTACATGCTAGATTAACATACAGCCCTTTGATCTGATCCAGCATGGCTTCTGATAAACTGACTTCTTTGACTAGAGAAAGGACAATACCTACATTTATTGGTGACTGGAAACCCCTTATGGACTTTTTTGCATAACAATGAAGAAAAAAACGAACTTGTGATTTATGGTTTGATGACTAGACAGGATAGATTACAGAAATAAGAGAGTTGTGACCTAACATTAGATAGAGAGAGCTTAAAATATAGTGTACTCATAACTGCTGTGAAGAATATCGGAAGCCACTTCTTTATGTCTTTATATCTTTCTTTACATCTTGCTCTTTTTTTTCTATTTTCTTCTATTTTCGTTTCTTATTGCATTTTTAACTTGTTATGTCCTTCCTTCCTTCCTTCCTTCCTTCCTTCCTTCCTTCCTTCCTTCCTTCCTTCCTTCCTTCCTTCCTTTCTTCTTTTTCTGTTCTGATTTAGTTTGTTGTCATTATTGTTCTTAATGGTTCTAATTAAAAGTATATATATTATATATTTATTATAATCAACAAACATACACTCTACACAGATATTATTTCATTTCTCTTTTTATATGCCTAATAAATTCCACAGGGACGCGGTGGCGCTGCGGGTTAAACCGCTGAGCTGCCGATCAGAAGGTCGGCGGTTCGAAACCGTGCGGCGGGGTGAGCTCCCATTGCTAGTCCCAGCTCCTGCTCACCTAGCAGTTCGAAAACATGCAAATGTGAGTAGATCAATAGGTACCGCTTCGGCGGGAAGGTAACGGTGTTCCGTGTCGTCATGCTGGCCACATGACCCGGAAGTGTCTATGGACAACGCCGGCTCTAAGGCTTAGAAACGGAGATGAGCACCGCCCCCTAGAGTCGGACACGACTGGACTTTACGTCAAGGGAAACCTTTACCTTTACCTAATAAATTCCACAAGTTTGCTGAAGCCTCCACCCCTTACTTGACCATTTTTTACTCTCTTTTGTGTGCAGATAATGGGAGAATGCTGTGTGGTTAAGATGGACAGTTCATCCTTCAAGTTCAGAATGAGTACCTTTGATTCATAACACACTTTACACACTTACTGTTTGCCAGGCCTTTTCCGCAAGTCTTGTCCAACTCCACTGCCCGGTAGCCAGTTTTCACCCAGAATCAGGGGGTCTTCCTGGTTTAGGAATAAACTTTAAGGGAACAGATCATCAGCTTTTACAGAGGACACTCAGTCTACGATCTTAGAAGCAAGCAAGATGTCCTAAGGGTTTGATCATACCCCAGCCATAATGGAAAATGCCAGCCAGCCCTTTCTTTGAGATTTTTTTGGCTTAAACTTTCTATGCAGATGGCTCTCAGACAGCCCCCATTCTCAAGGGTGGAGCTCAAACTTGACTTTACTCGCTACCTTTTGGTGGAAAGAACTCCTCATAAGAATGTTGTTTTCCACCATACTCTACTGTATTATTCTAAGGTAGGGCCGGTCCTGATGACACACATTTTATTCTTGCTATAGTACCCTGTATTTGGGACTGTGTTTATCACATTAATAGCCTGACTTAAGTTGTTGTTGAATGGTGCCCTTTCAAGTTAGATCAGGTCATCCAAAGACTGTGGCACATATCCACAAAGTAGAATATCCAAGGGCAGCCAAGTTATTTTGGCATCTAAGGCAACTCTTCTCATCTCTGGTAAGAAAAATGCAAAATTTCTAAACCCCTGCTTTTTCATGCCACAATCAGCTGCCTGAACCATCTGCTTTTCTGAGCCCAGCGATAGAGCCAGCTGAAAGTAATTTCACTATGTTTAAATGTTATTCTAGGAAGAAAAAAAAATCTACTCAAGGTAAAATGAGGGTATTAAAAAATTCCCTTCTGACATGCTGTTTCTGTATGTGTAGGTAACAGTCATAATCATTCACAAGTGATCCTTCATGAGGTTTCCAGGATGGTTGTATTTCAACAATTAAAATGTGGAAGAACTTGATGGATTTGTTGTTAGGAAGGGTTATCAGACTTAGGAACTTCAGGAACTATAACTCTGGAGCAGCTTTAATGTTCAAACTTCCAGCCGTACTACAATAGGGCATCTATTTAAGCCTTTCCACACTTGGCCCTCTGCAAATGCCATCTTCATCTCCTCCAGTTGGTATGGTTAAGCTTTCTTGTTATCTATTTTTTGCAAGCATGACGATACAAACCATTTAAAAATGAATGTCTAATTTGGCCCTCATGGCCTTCCATATGCATTAACATATACTGATCCCCACTGTGTGAATATTTATCTCCATTTCATTACTGGTTCCTTCCTGACCATATGGATTGGGTAGGGCATGGGAACTGTAAACATGCTGCAAGTTTTTGCAGAGAAGCTGTGTGATTTGTGGTGGGGCAAAGAGGGACCTGGGTAGCATCTGAAGTCAGTACAGGCTTAGGCAGATGCATGGAATGGAATGGAAGCATGAGAAAGTGAATAACTGTGAGATGGCTTACTTGTTATCTCGATCCTTGTTAATGAAGGAAACACGATTTATTTCATTTTGTCTGAATCTGTCTGGAACTCCTGTGAGGGAGACAGAAAAAATGTTAAATCGGTGACCACCAAGGACCTAGTAGTGTTAGAGAATGGAGAAGAAAGATATTGATTGACTTTGTGAGCATCTTATTCCTTTCTTTCCAATAGGAACCCATGACAGAAAGAGAGAAAGAGAGAGGGAAAGAGGCACAAAGTAATAAAAATGAGAACATTTTTATTTAGCTGTTTAACCTTCCAACTTGCTGAATTTTTTCTGCTGGAGTGATTTGCTCCTCTGGGTTGGGCCTCTGGGAAAATAAATTAAATTTGCCTTTAGGAATAATTTCCAAGGGAAAACCAATGCATGTGTGTGCTAGGGATAAACAGATCAGGATGTTCCCTTCATCAGGTCAGGTTTGGACATTTTCTTCTTCATAAATCAGCTCTGTTCTGCTTCTGTTTCAAGCTGCGATGTTTTGAAAACAGCCTTGCAAAGTTTTGGTTTAAAATACAGTTTTTAAAGCATACTTTTTTATCAGAGATTTCTTTTCTAAACTGATTTGTTCTCCAAGTATGCATTTGTAGAGGTAATTTATCTAAAAAAAAAACCCCAGCACTAAATGCTTAAAAAAAATTTTTTTGAGCCAAGTACTCCGAATCATAAAATTTGGAGGTGAAATTCCAAGGCTAGCAATATTCCAGAGAATTCTGGTGAGAAAAGTGAATTCCTCAAGCAGTTCTAGAGGGAGAAAGGGTAAAACAGCCTTCCCCAGCATGGCACCAGATGCCAGAATTCTGCAGATCCCAGAATTCTAAGAAAGCATGGGAATTCTGGGAAATGAAGTTCCAACCCACCATGACAGTATCATGTTCAGGAAAGTTGGGTTAAAGGTCTAGGCACCCACTTCTTGGAAATCTTGAGCTGTCACCACTGATTTTTGCTGCCAGAAGTATGGCTTCCCTACTCCTGCCCAACCAGGAGGCTTTATGTGAGCTATTTGGTGTTTTGGATTCTGCTGACCTTTAACGCAAAGTTGAGTGCACCGGAGCGCATTGTCGTGATCCCGCAACATGTAGTGAAAATCCTCCCAGGTGAGCTCCTCCTTGTCCTGGAATCCTGATTCTTTGAACAAGGACTCAATGACCTGCTCCGTCTGATCCCGTGAGAGGCAGTTGTTGGAAATCTCAATGAAGGATCTAGAGCAGGAGATAAGAGGAGGTAAGTCCTAAGGAGATGAGACTGCATTTCAGGTGAGGAAATGACCTGAGGTACAATATAGTGGTCTAGCACATGGAAGGTTCTGCTGAAATTCCAGCATCTCTCCAGCAAGAATCAGTTACGATCACAAAAGCCAAACCAGCAGAAGTTACCTTAGCATCCGAAAGAATTCTTCCTTTGAAAGGAAGCCGTTTCCATCTATATCATACATGGTAAACATCAGTTTGGACTTCTCCTGGGGAGATCCTGGTCGAGAGAGAGAGAGAAGAACATAGACCATGCATCATAAGCACGGTTCATTGCGCGGCCCTGGTTATTTGAAGAGATCCTCAAAGCCCATTTCTTGGTCTTGTTGACAATCAGAAAGGAAGGAAAGACTTAGTTCTGAGTGTGGAGAGGATTCAGGAAATAGGTGGGTGATAAGATAGAAAAGACATTGTTGCAACAACTCAAAAGTTCATGGGTTGTGGTGATGGCTGTCCATAAAATCACACTATCCTGAAGTTCATCATGTTGGCTGAAAGGCTAATGCAATCCTGCCAGCTTCTATGGACCAAGAGTGAGTCCCTACCAGAGGTTCTACTATAATAATGTCATCTACCTCCAGTCCTTGTTTTAGGTTCTCAAGGAAGATGTCAAAGGATCCTGCCCCCTCCCACCAGCCCCACCTGTTTGTTTCTGGAACTGAAGGGAAAGACCTCTGTTGTCTCCTATCCTGTTCAGCATCAGTGGATGGATAAACTGATGTAATATCAAAATTCGTATTTTAGTTGAGTACTAAATATTAGGGCTGCCTTCACATGGTTACTGAATTAACCCATTTTCTTAGGCTGCACAAGTCACTGACCCATAAACAAATTAAACAGTCTGGATTTGCACAACATACAAAGCCACCCAAAAATAAAATGCAAAGAATAAAATACAACTCCTAGCCAGGTTTAATGCAATCTAAGCTTAGCCTGTTATAGAAACACAGCTGTTAATCTACCTGATCTATAAAGTGTTTCATATGAACACAACAGTTTGACGCCAGATTGCAGAGGTCCTGACTGCAGTTAACTCCATCCCAACCCTTACAGTTGAGTAGTCTCAAGTTTCACCTTTCATAAAGACCACCAAGATGTCCAGGAATTCCCGGAAGGAGAGATACCCGTTCCCATCTTTGTCGGCGAGAGAGAACATGGAGTCCACAAATATAGACTGGGGCTTGAGGCCTAGTGCTTCAGCAAACTCCGCCCGGCTCAGCTCACACTTTAATGCTTCCTTGGCTTTTTGAGATGTTTCCAAACTGAGTTCTCCAGCATCTAATCTGTCAATGTTTAGAACCTAAAAGAGTAAGACCAATGATCACATTCCCCAAAGGAAGGAAGTCCACTCACTTTCCATCAGTAAGACAAGACACTCTAAACAAGACTAGGATATCTCTTGCTCTTGCAGTCCTGCTGTGCAAATATGACTTACTATTAACTTACAAGAGGAAGTTTGGTCTACATTTCAGTCATTCCGACTGGTGATAAAATCATTCAGTTAGGCAACATTACATAGCCGATTTTATTATTCAGCAGCATATGTACGCAACGTCTTCCAACAAATAAAAGGAAGTTGTTTCAGGTGGTACGACCCTCCTTTGATGTCCTGCTTTGGCAATAAGTCTCATGGATAGCATCCATTCTGTGACTTTTTGGCTTGTGAGCTTAGCATTCCTGTGCAAGCATTGGGGGGCAGTAGTTAGAGAACTACCTATTTATTGTAAACTGCCCAGAGTCCCCCACTGGGGGAGATGGGCGGTGACATAAATTTAATAAACAAACAAACAAACAAACTGATGATGGATGGAGCGAGATCCCACTGAACTATTCCAGTGGGTAAGAATCTCACTGAGAAATCTCCGGTTCCTCGCTGTCTTTAACTTAACTTACGAAGGAGTTGTGAAGAGTAAAAACAAAACAAAACTGAGTTAAATGTGAGATGAAAATGAAAACAATAGGTGACGTTATGGAGGAAAGATGAATTTGTAACCCGGCTTTGCGTGGCAGGGAGGGAAAGAGGACATTAAAAAGGTAGAACTGCTATAAATGCTGATAGCACTGTTTGTACTATTTGCGCAAGTCCTTTAAAACTATTCAGTTGAGTGGGCTGAACTCAAGAAGAGAGGTAATTACCAACACTGTGGGATTGTGAAATCCTTTGCCATGTGCATAGATGCAAAACAGAACAGAGATTTGGTTAATGTTGACCTTGTAGGAGGAGAACCATGTTACTCTAAGGTGGCCCCAAATCCCAAGGAGTCTGGTAGCACCTTTTCAGGCTAACAAAGTTTATTAAAAGTCGTGAGCTCAAAGCTTACGCATTAAAAAAAAAAATAGTCTAGAAGTGCTACAAGATTCTTCGGATTTTTGGTGAACGTTGATGAATAACAGATGCGTCTGCAGAACCGAAGGCATTGATCAAAAGGACAAAAGCAGTGTTCCACTATTGTGATATGTCCCTTCCATTCATATGACACATGTACAAAAGAAGGGGAGCCTGTATCACAACAATGCATTGCTGCTTTCATCAACTGATGAACTGAATTTCATTCATTCATCCCTGCTGAACCCAGTTTAAAAAAAGAGTTATTTTCTTCATCTTTTGGGACCTGGAAGAGGAATCATTTGGAATCAAGAAAATTAAAGCTTTGTGTTTAAAGCTATTTAATCTCTTTGGGGGGAAAAAGATCTAAAAGATCTAAAAGGATTTGGAGATGCAGATTTTTTATATTGTGGCTCTCTTCTCTTATACCTAAGTTTTCTGGGAGATGTCCTTTGCTTTCAATGAGTTTTGCTTAACAGATGTAGGATTTTCTGCTGTGTAGGAGAATCTCTAGTGCAGATATTTCTACATAAATCTGGTGGGCACATGTGTAAATAAATCAACTTAAATACATTTTCAAGCTTCAGTTCCAGCTTTCTCTCTGGTGGAAACTAACAATGGAATGCTGTGCTACTCAGCTTGTCACTGGGGTTCAATGGGGTTACAAGTAATTCCTATAAACTTACCCCAGCATGGGGTATTCCAGATGTGTTGGGTTACAATTTTGCTGTTGGTTATATGGGAAAAGTCTCATTTCTTTATACCCTTTTGCAACCCCTTAAATGCTTCCAGAATTCAGGGCCAAAAGTTGTGGTTTGCCACCAAAATCCATCCTTTTAAGAACTGTACTGTTACGCTTTTACATTGACGCTTTTGTGTGTATTGTATTTCTCTTACACATTAAAACAGCCTGGTTGATTTTTTTTAAGAAAAAGAGGAACAGCTTCCCCGCTGACCTGAGCAAATGAATGCCGGAAAAAAATTTCCAGAATGTCTTTTCTCTGCTGCTTGGTTACTGCCTTCTTCAGCAGCTGCTGTTCACTCATCACCGATACTTGGAGAGACAACGCATTTCTTTCCAAGTAGGTTTTCAGATGTCCAAGAAAGTCCTTGCATTCTGCTTCTACATTAAACAGCAACACCTAAGAGCAACAGTGAGAAAGGAGACATTCACAGCTGAGAAGAGAATTTTCAGGCTTGGTAAGTCTGCAGCTATTTTCATTTCAGAGACAATTGAACCACAACAATGCTCTGTTGTAAATAGCCCAAGACTACAGAACCTAAAAGACAGCCTTCTTCTACACTACTCTTCCATATTTTAATTTTTAAGACATTGCATAAGATATTCAGAATACTTTAGATGCTCGTGAATTCAACAATGACTTAGATATTTATAAGAGGGGCTTCTCCATGGTGGCCCAGACCATGGATAGCCTTTCCAGAAATATTCATTTAGCACCAACTCTTTGACGCTCTCAAAAGAGCAGTTAAAACAACCACATTCCTACTGCTGTTAAATAGTTGGCATAAAATTATGGGTTTTGTGGAGATAATCCTGGATGCTGTTTCATTTTTCCTAAGGTTCCTGGGGGCTGGGAAGTGCTGGAAGACCCAAAGGCAAGTTGGAAATGTTTCCAGGATGTAAATGAGAACATAAATAGTTGGTTGTCACCCTCCTTGGTACATACCAGGTCATATTCTTTAGGAATCTTCAGAAGTATAGCTTTGCTGCCTCTGTTGTTGGACATGATGGTCTCCACTTTCTGCTGGCTTTTTAGGGTTATGCTTCGAACCACAGCCAGCTTGCTATCAAGCACTTTGATGACTTTGTCTTCCTGCAGCTGGATGTAGACAAGTGAACTATCTGACTTGGAGTCTTGCCATTCAAAGGCTGGGGGAAGAGGACTCTGTATTAGCCTTGCATTTTCGAACCATCAGGTTCCCATTTCCCAATGAACCTTTTAGCATCTCTGACGACACCTACAGTAGATTTTTTTTTGAAGGTAATGCATCTATTTACATCAATATAACTAACACCCAAGTGTTCATAACTTTTCTCCATCACTCTCTCATCTGCAGGAATCTAAACCCAATAGTATAACCCTTATACTAACACTTATAAATAGTGTAAGTGAATAGAACACAAGGGAGAGATGCAATAGCTTCTGATTAACAATTAGAAAAAAAATTCTCCAGGAACTGGACATTTGATCCATCTTGTGTTTGAATGGAGTCTTTGAGTAGTGGCCTCTCTGGCAAAATTGCTCCTCACCTTGGATTCCTTCAGCAGATACTTCTGGATGACTGGTGGGATTTTGCTTCTTCTGTAACTTACGGAAAGATCTCCTCCGGAAAACAGCAACAACCCAGGCAATGAAGAGACTCACTGCAGAAATACCAGTAAGAAAAGCATTGGCTGATGTTGCAACAGCTGGAGTTGTTCACAGATGCCAGTCCTGGAGCCAACAGTGAGCATTGTTGGGGACCTGCAAATTCTTCCTATTAGCTAATGACATTGATCACCTCATGCTACTTTTCTCCAAGCTGATCCTCTGGAGATATTGGGATGACAAATCACAGAATTCTTCACCACTATGGACAACAGTCCTGCTACCTGCACATTCTATGACAGCCTCAATCACCTGTGGTGCCATTGCCTTCTACTGATCCGCTTAAAGAGCAGAGGGCATAGTGGAACCCAAGGGGGCTAAAATCAAGGGTTGGCCAAAGATTCCAGGTCCATACATGTTGTTTCCCATTGTCTCAATCTTCACTTTCTTCAGAGAGAGCATTTAGCTGTTGCCAGAATGGTGCAAGTTGAATGGCCTACAGTAATAAGCTGTGGGTCCAACACTTGTTCCACTGATGTTTGAACTACTGGTTCTTTTCTCTGCAAGTGAACACTCAGATGCACTGCACTTACAGAGATGCTTCATGCAAGTTTTCAGCAATCTCACTCCCAGGACATGTCTGCAGGTGAACCCCACCTTGGGATGTAAAGGAAAATTCCAAACCTGGACTGAAACAAACCTAAAGGTAAGCAACACAGGGCAGCGATGAGGATTCCAAAACCAGCAGCACTTCCTTCAAAGTAATCTATGATGGTCAGCTGTTTGCAGGAAGGGAGGTTCTGCAAATACATTGGCTTGGGCTGGGGACATGGATCATCTGGTGGTGGAAAAATGCAAAGTGACACCTCCACCTCAGTTCAGTTTGATTGCCTCTGTTCTTCCCTCCAGCAGAGTTTCTTAGGACTCTGTATATTTTCCTTCTTTCCTCTAGTCTGAAACCAGACCCACCTCTCTCCAACAGTGGTTTGGTTTGGTTTCTATGCCTAGCAGGGTAAAATCCAAATTAGCCCAGGGCTCCATCCAAAAAGCAATGGGACTCACTCGAACCTAGGTGAATGTATGCTGTTTTACCTCCCTCCCTGCGGTAAGCAGATGACATCTTAGCTGATCTGGATTAACAAGCATAGGTAAGGCAAGGGGATGGTATGTTGTAACTCTGGAAATTTCTCCATGCTGTAATAACCAGCTGGGGAGATTTGAGTATTTGGCCCCAGAATTAATAAACCTGCTCTTGAAGCAAGACAAGAGGAATGCCATAAAAACGTCTGCATGCCAAATCTTGCAAGGCAGGGCAAGAATGCTGCTGACCCGGATGCTACTGGAGACTCAAGCTGTCCATATTTAACATCCAAAGCAGGAGTCTCTGCAGGGGTGGTCACTGGCTTCAAAGCAGCAGGTGCAACCGGGTGATCAAAGCCTTGCTTCTTTTCAACCTGCATGGAATGCATTGCAGACATGTAAAAGGGGGTGGGGCTTCAATCCCCTGGTTTTGCTTGCCATTCTGAGGCCAGTGACTATCCCTGTAGACTTGCTGTGGCCTTTTGTACACCATTTATGCAGCTGCCCTCATTCAAAAGACTTGGGGTTGCCAATATTCAAATAACAAATTAAGCTGAGAAAAGAGAATGCTGCAAGGCTCTCTCTGACTAAAAACACTGGCCCTATTTGCACGTAATCCTAAATTACCATTTGGTGCTTTGTCAAAAGCTCTTAAGCTCATTCCCAACCACCCCCACCACGCTTTAGGTAACGAATCCAGAATTTTCTGTATGTAATGTAGACATTCAGCTTCTGAGTTCCAGATTGTCTTCTTCCTCCTTGTTGAAAGCCTTCCAACATTTCTAATATGGGTACAAATGATGGACTTGTTCATAGGCATGCACAGCAGTGGTAGCAACAGGGGGAAGGGGGAGTAATGAAACATGCATTACGATGTCGTGACACAAGCTCTGCCCCTTAGATACTTGTGTGCAACACTGCAATGCAAGTATGAAAGGGTGGAGCTTCTTCATGACATTTTGATGCAGGTTTGTTCAAAATGAACATCAGCAGGGATAGGAAAGGACACCAGTTAATTTATTTGTTTAGTGTAAAACACTGCCTTGACTCTGTCTCATCCCATGCGGCCCCAAAGAACATAAACACCCACCATTCTTCCAGATAAACACATCTGTTTGGTTAATTTTTGTGTACATGACAGCATCAAGAACATCATGGAAGGTAGTTTTCTTAATGGCCTTGACCTCTTCAGAAGTAAACAGTCTAAGAAAGGGATGAAATGTGAAGAACAATACTCAATGGGATGTTTCTCAATTTTTCTCGGAGAGGAACTCAGCACCAAGTCTTATCAGCTGGCTACTTCAACACAGGCTTTTGAGAATACAAGAAGCAGCCTTCTGAGGAGACAGACCACTGGTTTGTCAGCCCTTTATGGTCCACTTGGAGGAGGTATGGATCTCTAGGCCACAGATGGAGCACCTGCGATCTGGGAATTCTTCCCTTTCTTGTAATAGCATATAAGCTCTGCACTGTTTCAAATACTTAGAAAAAGCTGCCACCCAAAGCAACAAAGTATGGCCAAGAGGCCCACCATCCAAGGTGTCACCAAATCCTTCAGAGTGCTTATCCAATCAGTGCTACACAGAGGAGAAAAGGACTTTTAAGAATGTATCTAGAGGAGAGTCAGGTTATCTATGGTTCTCCAGATGTTGCCAGCTTATAGCTAGAATGGCCAACATCTCTCAACACAAGCTCTACTGGCTGTTTGAATGGAGACCCCTTCAGAATCTTGTAGGCACATCAAAGGAATAGCATGGTGACATTATGGACCATCAGCTGCTTAGAAATAATGGAGAACCACAAAGATGCAATGGTATGTGGGAAAGACCTTGGGAGACTGAGTGAGGAGACACTGCCAAGGGAATGGTCAGATAAGAGACAGCATGGTTCTCAGCTGGATAGTGAGCAGGACAAGAGACTCAGAAGAGACCCTCCCTAGTTTCTCAGGCCATAAAGGAGATGGGGGGGTGAACTGTACTTTCAGACTTGCAAGATTCTGTCAATGTAGCTTTCCAATAAAGTAGACTTAGCTCATCTGGTTGTGATTCCTATCTGGTTAGCCCTGCAGGGCCAGCATCAATCTTCTAAGTCTCTTGCCCCACCCACTATCTACCTGAGGGCTATGCTGTCTGTTATCTGACTGTTCCCTTGGCAGCATCTCTTCCCCCAGTCTCCCAAGGTCTTTCCCACATACCATTATGAAAGGCTATATCCGCATAGCATGCTTAACCTCATATTCAATTAACACGTTATCTATAAATCTGAAAATTTAAACTAACTGGGGGGCTGGTTTCACATAACATGCTAAGCCACAGACAAAAAAAGGAAAAAAAAAGCCCTAACAAAGTTTGACACTAATAAAGCTTAGCGTTTTGGGAGAATGCATCAGCTAGACCTTCAGTGTGTTAAGCATAAATACAGCCATAATGACATGGTTAGAATGCCAGGTTAGATCTGGGAGGCTGAACTTCAAATCTTCATTCAAGCATGAAATGTTTGGGGTGGGTTTGGGATCAGTCACTATTTCTCAGCCTAAACTACCTTTTCAAGTCATTGTGAAAATAAAAAAAAAAGGTGAGGCAACCTCTCACCATACATTCCCAGAGGAAAGAAAGAAGGGATGGAAACCGAAGGATTAAATTAAATGATCTTCTGATGGGATAACTTCTTACCCATTCTTGGTGTTTTCAAACCAGAATCGGTCTCCATCTCGTAGGCGAACAAACTGGTCCTCAATGATGGCTCGGAAAAGGGCCTCATCCTCTTCCAGCATCGCTCCAAGAAGCAGCTCCAGGTGATCAGGGCTGCCACCATACAGGTTTGCGGTTAATTCAAGGATCTAGGAGTAAACAGACCATTTGGTTTAAGGCTGAATGAGTGGAAGGTGTGCCTGAACAGTTAAAAGAGGTGGGGAGATTATTGTCCCTTTTTAGTTTGGTACCAGGTACAAAATGGGAAGAGACCCTTGTGACCAGAATAAAATAAGTACAATTGGATGAATGGCTTTTCAAGAGTAAATAGTGGATGCTAGAGGCTTGATCTGGTTCAGATTGGCTCCACTGCTTTTGCTGTTCGAACTGGAACAAACCTCCTGCTCACTCCAACAGAAGGCAGAGAAGAGGACCAAGCTGCATTAGCTTCTGTTTCCTACCTATTGGGAATTTTAAGGAATACGAATAACAGGGAGAACTGTTTTCTACTGAAGTCTGTATCAGTTGGAAGAGTCCATGTGCCTTAAATACCTGGAGAGGGATTGAAAAAGGGTCAAGATGTATGTTGGGTTAGGTCAAAGTTTTGTCCATTGAGTAGCATGATCTTCCCACAGTTGGTTTAATGATCTATGTGCAATAGCACAATAGCTGTCAAGCATTTTTCTTATGTGGAGTAGTGGGAAAAACACAGAGTCAGATTAATGTCGAGCATTGTTCTCGTATGTAAAGAAAAGATCCTTCATGGCTTTTGAGCTTCTACATCTATTTAAGGTTTAAAGGGAAGCAATAGTAGGCCTGATTTCAATGGACAAGATGCCGCTCATTTTCTATCCGCCTTCCACCCCATCTCATGTCCATTTTAACTCCTCTGACATGGTACCGTTTGGTTCTTCTGGTTAATATCTTTCCATTCCTTAGCAGGCTGCAGTTGGAAGAACTCCCTGGCTTTATTATAGGTAGATAATCCAAGGTCTCTTCCTCGCTGGATCCAGCTCGCCACAAAATCCATTCGGGAGTACTTCACCGTCCCATACCAGTAATCTTGAGAAGAAGAACAAGACAGAACATCCATAGTGGAGCAAAATGGAAGAATGTCCAGATAAAGAAAAAAGGTAAAGAACAAAGGAATCATGACATTAAAGGCAAGCAAATTAGCTGAAAGCCCCACAAGCAGGAGGCAAGATGGTCCACCCCAAATTTCTGAGGGCTGCAGTACATTTTCCCCCCTCAGCTTTGCAGAAGGAATGAAACCTCCCCCATTTTTTTTGAGCACCATCAAAAGAGAGAGCATTCCAATAGATGGATGAAAAGATATACCTCGGAGATCTTCAACCACAGTGTTGTCTTGCTGCTTGGTAATTTGAGAACTCATTCCCAGAAGCAGATCATCTACATCCTCAGCTGTCTGGAGGTTAGGATTCTGACCAAGAAGAAAACACTTTGCATGAAGTACTAGTCTATTGCAAAGCTATACCTGGTCAGCTCCAAGAAGACATGTCAGCACTAGGTCAGATCTTTGGAGCAATGCTCACAATGATGATATGTCCTGGGTTCCTGGGAATGGCTTCTGTCTTAGTGAAATCACCAACTGAACTAGAGG
Organism: Candoia aspera; assembly: GCF_035149785.1. Lineage (NCBI taxonomy): Eukaryota > Metazoa > Chordata > Lepidosauria > Squamata > Candoiidae > Candoia > Candoia aspera. The sequence goes on along the minus strand of NC_086165.1, from coordinate 7,071,309 downwards.
TATAAGAAGCCACCTTATAATGAAGCAGGACATTTGATGACCTATTCTAGTACTTTCTATATTGATGAAGGCTGTCCAGGATTTTAGGCAGGTGACCTCCTCAGTCCCACCTGGAGATGTTGAAGATTGAAACTTGGGACTGTTGCATGCAACCCAAGTGATCCACCTCTGATTTGTAATTTTTCATATGACATGAATATTTCACCAGGAATCCACTTACTCAATACATTTTCTTGCAATCTCCATCTCTTGAGCACCTTCAACTAGGAATGCATATTTAGTTGCTCTTGTATAGCTCCGAAGGTCCTTACCTCCCGGCTCCAGTAGTTGTTGCATAGACGGAGGGCTGGAGAGGGCTGTCCATTTATGTCAGACACATTTCGGAAATCACAACTTGAATTCCTAAAAAGAATCAGAAGAAATGAGATTAGGGCTCTCTGTGGGAGATCAGTACAATGCCTACACCCATTGGCGAAAGACAGCAAGAGTGGAAGAGACAAAGAAGAAGCCAGCCAGATGGCTATTGGGTTTATGAGATATATAATTCTGATAATGCTCCATCTGCAAAGACAGCCTATTGACGTGCCATCCAAGTCTTGGGTTTTTCAAGGTGCAGCAGGAGACTCTGTTGACAGTGGTTGAGTTCTTAGCTTACACTGGTTCACCATGGCTGTTTGAATAAGCCAAGGCTGGCTGGGTTGACACATTATAAACTAAAATGGCTGGATTCACGCAAAACCTTAAGCCAGAACTAGAGAAACTGCATTGGATATTGTGTGAATCCAGCCTTGTTATCCGCTGGAGAAAAGCGAGAGCTGGACCATAAGGAAGGCTGAGCGAAGGAAGATCGATGCTTTTGAACTGTGGTGTTGGAGGAAAATTCTGAGAGTGCCTTGGACTGCAAGAAGATCCAACCAGTCCATCCTCCAGGAAATAAAGCCAGACTGCTCACTTGAGGGAATGATATTAAAGGCAAAACTGAAATACTTTGGCCACATAATGAGAAGACAGGACACCCTGGAGAAGATGCTGATGCTAGGGAGAGTGGAAGGCAAAAGGAAGAGGGGCCGACCAAGGGCAAGATGGATGGATGATATTCTAGAGGTGACGGACTCGTCCCTGGGGGAGCTGGGGGTGTTGACGACCGACAGGAAGCTCTGGCGTGGGCTGGTCCATGAAGTCACGAAGAGTCGGAAGCGACTAAACGAATAAACAACAAACACATGGAGCTTTCCATGGTGCTGCCTTTCTCTGCTCTGTATGGAAGAGGGTTTCTACCTTGAGCTGCCATGCCTGGCATGCTCACCTTGTCTGGATTTTACCTACTCACCCCTCCCTCTCCTTCCTTCCTGCCTGCCTGCCTGCCTGAATTTTCCTGCTTAGATTTCACAGTGTCAGGTGTGACTGACTACTTTGTGAAGCTTAAAAACTGTAGTTCTAGACATCTCTCTATCTCTGGCTTCACTATTATTTTCAAAAAACTGCTTTTCTTACCTCATATAGACTCCAGATGGAACTCTAGTGCCAAGGAAGAGTGCAGAAGCCACGAGGAATTCGGGAGAGATCCTGGAGTCCACATGCTGCTTGTAACCTACAACACAAAGCGTGGTACAAGGGAGAGCAAAAGGCATATTAAATACAGAAGAATTATACCTCCCACTGCACAGATATTCAGCCAGTCCATCTAGATTGCCTTAGCGGGATTTGTGTGCTTGGCCGAACAGAAACTGGTATTGATAGAGCAAGGATATGTAGAACCCTATTATATATCAATCCATCAATCAATTTTTATAGACCAGCGTAGAACTAATAACATATCAATTATGCTAAAATAGAAATAAAAATAAAAAGTCAGATTGATAGAATGAAATAAGGTAAAGATAAAATTATTAAGGTAAAATTAGAGAGTACAGGTATTAAAATGCAAAAGAATCATATAAAATTACAATTAATTTTACAATGGATAATCTAAAGGCTATAAATAACTAAGACAGATAACTGCAAAAGGACAAAGCTATTATATAGTGTTCTCTACCTTGTACTGTCTAAGTATACAGGACTCCAACTTCCATAGCCAATGGGGAGGGGTTATACCCTGAAAGCCTGGAGGGCACCTTGTTGCCTATTCTGTCTTTCAGCCTGGTGCAGAGGTACTTCGAAGCATTTTACTGAAGCTCAGAAGATGTAGAGAAGGGAATTCTTTGACACCCCCTGTGATGTTTTGATTTTTAAACGGAAGATCTTGGGATGTTAATGCAATTTAGTATTCTTATATAGGGTGAAAACCCAGAGGATTGCAAATACATATAGGCTGTGAAATGACAATGGATTCCAGCCTTTTCTACACAAACTTATAAAATCAAGGAAGATGTGGCTAAGGCAGTTCTTCATATTTATTTGTTTATTTGTTTATTTGTTTATTTATTAGTTGCATTTATATTACCACCCATCTCCCCCAGTGGGGGACTCTGGGCGGTTTACAATAAAAAACAATTCAGTTTTTACAGAAAGCTGAACTCATATCCACAAGAATACCCTTATCTTCCTTCCCCTTCACGCAGCCAATGCAAGTCTCCTGTCCTTTTCCATTTGGCATCTGTTCTGTTCTGTTGGCATTCCTCACCTTCGTAACGTGTGATGTTTTCCTTCTCCAAAAAGGTTGGCAGCCACTCATACAGCACAATATTCTAGGAGAACAATGAGAAGGTCACGAGACATTGTAAGATGAGCCAATGTATGCTGTTCTGAACTACATGCCGTATTAGGCCAGTGCTACATCGCCAGGAAAGGAGCCAGTCTGACGTAGTGGCTGAAGGCACTGGACTAGGAACAGGAGGAGTTGAGCTCTAGTCCTTCCTGGAGAACGAAAGACAGCTGGGTGACTTTGGCCGACCACTCTGTCCATGTAGTCACCAAGAATCAAGACCGACTTGAAGGATCATGACAAAAACAACAGGCCAATAACAAAACAACAGCCGTTTGCCAGAATATTAAGCAAAGAAAGTACTTTCCAATGCTCTGTGCGCGATATTCCCAAACGACGATTGGTTGGGATTGAACTCAGCACCTTCTGTAGGTAAAATGTGTCTTCTGCTTCTGAACTAATGCCTCTCCCTTAAAGGCCGTGTGGAGGGCAAAGGTGTGGGCCAGGAGGTGCAGATTATCCAAGAAGCTAAATACGCTTTCTGTCTCTCCTCTCTCTCCCATACTCGACTTACCTGGTAAGTCGCAATGACTCTCTTGCGTGCATGTTGGAATACATCCTCGTCTGACCAGCCTGGGTTCTGCTTGGCCAGTTTTTCTGCCCAATGGTTGTGATAGCGGAACCAGACAATGCTCATGGCTTGCAGGAAGACGTTCTCATTTCCTTTGGCATTTCCAAATTCTGGGGGAGAGGAGGAGGAGGAGGGGGGGAGGAGGAGGAAGAGGAGGAGGAGAAGGAGGAGGAGGAGGGGGGAGGAGGAGGAGGAGGAAGAGGAGGAGGAGGAGGAGGAGGGGGGGGAGGAGGGGGGGAGGAGGAAGAGGAGGAGGAGGAGGAGGAGGAGGGGGGGAGGGGGGGAGGAGGAAGAGGAGGAGGAGGAGGAGGAATCATTATTAAAAAGAACCCAAGAGATCTATAAAAGCAAGGTGAATCCTCATGGCCAGATATCAGAGAAGAGATGATGATGATGATGATGATGATGATGATGATGATGATGATGATGATGATGGTGATATAATTTTTAGGACACTCTGCAAAGATGCAGGTGGGAAAAGGCCACTGTGTTTTGTGCTGACCTCTAGATTTCTTCCCTCCATGAAAGGATTAGGTAGTAAAGTCAGATGTTGACGGAAGAATGTGCTCAGAAGTCATCCCCTATTCTGGAAGCTCTAGCACAGAACAGTTGAGTTGTCATTGACCTCCAAGCATTCTAGAATCCTCAAATACACACCCAACTTTCTATTAGTATTTGTTTTTACAGAAAACTGAATGAGGACCTGAAAAGAAATGCTCTGGGATTCCATCCCGACCTCCCTCCCTTTTTTCTAGCCTCTTAAGGAGCTGCTGATGACCCCAAACTTCCTTACCAAAGATGCCTTGTGGTCCACCCCTCCCGGTAGATGGATCCAAAGCCTTCCACATCAAGCTGTTCCCTTTTGCCTGCTTTGGGAAACCACGTTTCATTCCAGGAAGCAGCATTCCTTGGGAGAAACTCCTCAGAGAATCACTCCAGGAATGTGATGAGCCATAGATGGCACTGGCATCTAACCAGCCCGTCACCCCATTTACCTGTTGGAGAACAAAAAGGAAGATGGGATGGAGAGAGTAGAGAAATCAGTTAACTCCAATTCAGTCTCTGAACTGGGTGGGTTGGGTGAATTGACTCTTTTGATAAGGTTTCTGAAGAAAGCAACTTCACACAAGGTAGTCAAAGCCCAGCAAAGTTGGACCTAATGGTGATGCTGAAATCTGTACCTCTCTGCTTATAAATATGCTCCATTTCTTTCAATTATGTGTTCTTACCAACTGCTCCTGTTAGACTGCAACATGCTTAATCTGTTTTTGAATTATCTCATTTTCTCAGCATGGGCAATGCACTGAACTGGGTTCCCACCACATCCTAGACCCCCATCTAACCAAGGTTAATACTAACCAAGATTAGCATGTTGTGTGAATGCATCTGCTAGGTCATGTGGGTGCAAGATAGGGCTTCTTTTTTTTAAGGACTAGTTTTTATGGTTTTGTTCATTTTGGATGTCTTATCTAACCATTCAGCACAACATATTCCTTAATTTTCTCCCAGGGAACAATGAGAAAATGCTCCTCCTTCAGTTTTCACTGATTTGCTGTGAATTTTGGTAGCGTGATTTTGGGGGATTTTAGGAGCAGCAAAAAAAAAAAAAGCAGATTGGGAGAGTAGTTCTAGACAGTGTCCAGCTTGTAGAAAAAGGCTGAAGATCTTTCCAAAATATGCCAGGCTTTTTGAATATTCCTTACTCATGCTTGGAAACCATCAAGAGGTCTTCTCTTTGACCCTGACACTTATTGGATTCCAAACCCATCTAGCTCAGGAAGGAAGACCAGATCTTTCATTCTCCTTTTCAGTAAACTGCATTTTGTTTTGCTGCTCAACCAGGGATTAATTTTAAACCAGCTTCAAACCATGCTTTGTGAAGCTGGCTTGCTTTAACAAGCCACACCTAGATTTCAGAAGCAGTTCCAACTCAGGTTCATCATACCTGCCAGCCTCTGCTTGGAGAAGAAAGGGACCGTCTGTTTTGTGAAGGTATGATGGGAAAGGTAGTCTCATACAGTACATCCAGAAGATACCAGATTGCAAAAGTTGCTATAGTGACTATTCTACTCATTTCTGGCCCCTATCTTCATCTGGTCTTCCTGTTTTCTTAAATGTAGGCGTAGCCTTTGAGACATTTTTTAAAAATATATATTCCAGAGCAAAAAACCAAACAAATTAATCCTGAACATTCCAGCCTTTGACAGAATTTGGCTTGCTCTCCTATGATGTGCCATCACAGGAATCTTCAGAACCGCCCTGCACCTGCCCTTTTTCCCAGACAACCACCTGCAAAAGGAGGAACAGACATGGCACGGATGGCAAAGGATGTTGTTACCATCTCTCGGGGATTGTTGGGGCTTCGTCCTGTTCCTGCAGCCCAACGCATCCGCTGGAAGGGCAGGACAACCTGTTGAGAGCTGCTGGGATCAAAGACAGGATCTCCTAGAGGGATCAGCAAGTTGAGGAATTCGGCTGGACAGCCTGGATTGTCGGCCTCTGAAATCTCTGACAGCATGTGGAATCCTGCCAGATACCCAAAATCAGGAAGGTTAGAGAAACTAGTTGCAATGGATGAGGTATACCTTCTCTAGAGAGAAAGAAAGAAAGAAAGAAAGAAAGAAAGAAAGAAAGAAAGAAAGAAAGAAGGAAAGAAGGAAAGAAGGAAAGAAGGAAAGAAGGAAAGTCACTCCCAGAAAAGCAAACAATCTTCAGTAACATCAAGAAAACAAATATTAGAGCAGTGCTGTGAAATATGTACATATATTTGTCTGTACCTGGTACATGCAACATACTTAAACAGGTCTATTGAAAATCTACTGGATGTGTCTGCACAACATTCAAAGCTTGGCTAATTTAATCTTGGCTAGGTTCTTGGTGCTTAACATGTTGTGCTAGGCCAGCCCGTGCAATCTGTTTGTTTCTTTAACCATTTATATAGCTGCCCATCTCACAACAGTGACTCAAGGTGGCCAACAGAGGGTTGAAGCCAAAACAGAACACTATATAAGCATCAACAAGGTCTAAAAATCACTTCACTTCTGGTCTGAAGACTAGAACTAACAAATCAGATTAACTAACGGAACTAACACTATACAGATTTAAAAACTGCATAGATTTGCAAAATAATGCTGGGAGAAGGAATTGACTGATGGATGAATCCATAGGGTTCATCGATTTTAGTTTTATCTGGCTTCCCATGCAGAATTCAGTTCAGTACTATACTGTACTTCTGCCCCACTTGGCCCTTTTGCTTTGGACCTGTTCAGGACATCCTTTCAAATTGGAATGTAAGGGATGTTTGCTTACCAAAGAAAACACCAAGCACTGTTCTGTTTTTCTGAGAAAGCTTATCTGAATTCCCTTGGGCCACCACGTTGCTCAGCCTGCGTGCATTGGGGACATGAGGTTCCTGCAGGGCCTGGTATACACCGTCTGCATAGTTAGCAGGAAGTAGACGGGACAACCGTGAACCTAGGAGAGGAAATCAGCATGTCACTTTGAGGTGGGAATGGGGCAAAGGATGGCAAAAGGATCATGAGAAGAACTTGGACAGCCAAGAAAACAAACCAATGGATCATCGATCAAATCAACCCAGAGTCCTCACTCAAGGCACAATTGACCAGTCTCAAATTATCCTAGTTTGGATACATTATGTGAAGACCCAGCTCTCTAGAGAAGGCTCTAATGCTGGGAAAGATGGAAGGAAAGAGAAGAAGAGGATGACCAGCCACAAGGTGGATGGATGAGTGCACCATTGGAAGACCTGAAAGACCAGGTAAGGGACAGGTTGTCATGGAGAAAATCTATCTATGTGACTGCTAGGAGTAAAAAGCAACTTGATGGCACATAATCAATAATCAGATGTGACCATTGTGAACCTAGGAGAGGAAATCAGCGTGTCACTTCAAGGTGGGAATGGGGCAAAGGATGGCAGAAGGATCACAAGAAACAAGGAAAGGATAATGGGCAGGTGATTTTTGGAAGAAAATTAAAGTTCAATACCCCTTTTCTGGCATAGGCAGAAGTCTATAGTTGGCTTTTGAATAACGTACCAGGACAAAAACTTAATTTGATTTCATTTAATTGGAACATCATGAAAATAACATTTAACAGGATAAGGGATGATCCTCTCCCCTGTGTGTTGAATATATTCCCCTTTTGGTGACATTAAATGTTATAATCCAGAGCTGATTTTTGAACAGCGTTCAGCCAAGGCTTTAGGAGGGGCCAGATGAGGGGTGTGCACCTCTGCTGTAGATGTACATCACACAGGACAACTATATGAAGGGCTGTCAGAAGACAGTTCCCTGTTGAGTAATGGATACTGGAATTGCTGTGGGTCCTGCTTTCCATTCATCTCTTTGAAGGTATCCTCTGTTTGAAGAGGTGTCTGTTTTACTTAAGTGTCCATTTCTGAATTTGAATCTACAGAGACATGCACATCTTATGCAAAACTGGTTTTTCTTATTGGCCACACTTCCTTGTGATGACTGGAAATGGTCATCCCAGTAAAGTGGGAGAACAGGAGGCTGGGGCAGGTCACTTGAGAGAATATTTAAATTCTTATGATTGAAGAAGTCTTGTGTAATCACAGGGTTCATAGTGCAATCTCATATACGTACATTTACTCCAAAATAACATGGTTAAAGATTTAGGATAGTTTAGGATACCTAAAACTGAGGTACAAGCTTGGAGGCTGATGATCAGCTACTGGGTGAAGATCCATAAGCTCAGAGATAATGCCCACTAAGATCAATGGGACTCATGTTGAGAACTTCAGCCTTAAATAACCAACAGTTCCTCTAGGTTGGAAGATCAGTTGCATCTTTCTCACCTGCTGAGTTGTGTTTATGAAGCATGAGGTTGTTGTACCAGCCATCATAACGTTGAATTTCCCAGTGGATATTTTCTTGGGCACCTGGAAATAAAGCAGGCAAGGGAGAACACACTTCTGAAAACAAAGTGATTGGGAATAAAGTTGAATTCCAGTGAAAATCAAGGCCAGCTCTCACACTGACATCAACACATTAGAAGGTGTTGGAATGTTTTGGTCTGGCTCTTTATCTTGATTAGAGCATTGAAAACCCAATAACAGCCCCCTTCTGGTTAGAAAGAAGGTCTGGATACTGGATGATTATTTCAAGTGAGTACCTTTCAAACTGTATTCTACTCAATGGGGACTGCCAAAATTCAACCATAATGCCTCTTGAAAAAGCCAAGAGGCTATTTCTAACTAGGTTATATCCCTCTCCCACTTCTCTATATTAACTGATGGAAAACTTGACATTACTATCTGTGTTTGAGCCTCCATCTAATAAAATATCAGTTAAGCAAACACACAAAAAACCTCATCCCAAATGTAATGAGATTGCTATGCATATCAAGCTTGTCATATGGACTCCAATTCAGGTCCCCTCCAAAAGGCAAATAAAAAATTTATGGGATTGAATTGAGCTTCCCTGGGAGGGAAGGCTATCATACTTGGGACTATTTGATGATGATGATGATGATGATGATAGATGAAGAAGAGGGCTGGAAGAGAAACTCATGCAAAGAATATATAAAAGGATGCAGAAGAATCTGGCAATGGAATTGTTGGAGAATCAGGGAATTGAATTATGAACTTCTTTGTGTAAGTACAAAATGGAACTATGGAATTTTCAGATTTCATACAGAATTTGAATTCTATACTGTAATGCACTTCTAAAGAATGTGGCAAGCAACTTTATTTATTTATTTATCTAATTTGTCCCTGCCCATCTCCTCCCATTGGGGGACTCTGGGCGGTTTACAGTAATCAATTAAAACAGCAATCATAAAAATCCGCAATATAAAATGTGTTTTCAGACTGGACTGGCTAATGTTCATCAGTGGCTGGTAGCCATGTCAGTCCTTTGTGGCTTCTAGTATTGAAGGCTGAGAAAAAACACGGGTGAGAACAATTGTTCCCACATCCTGCATGTGATTTTTCAGAAGTATCTGGATGGCATTGGTGGGAAAGCTATGCTAAAACCATGGCTGGTCTGCTCCCACACAGCTCCTCTAACACCTTCAGTGGATGATGGTAGTGACCATTCTGGAGATGGTGGTGAAATTTGTTCTGATCTGGGGAACCAGTTGGTGGAAAAAATTAGATTAACTTACCTGCACTGTGCCATAAATGTGTCAAAGTCAGCAAAAGCCAAACAAGAAGACTGGGTTTTTTTTCAATTGTCCCCATTTCTTGAGAAGGGGGAGAAGTTGGACTTCTTCCTGAAAGTGGAAAGAAAGGGATTTGCCCTTGATCACCTTGATAATAAATACAGTAAGGGACATAAAGTCATTGACTGCACAACTCTGGATCTTCCCACCACCCAGGGCCAGCCATCATTTTCCAAAGAAATGATCTGAAAATATGTTTTTACATCTGATGGCTCAGCAACATGGCATGTGCCAGTGGGTGTAAGAACATGGTGGCAACCAATTCTTTGTTGCAAATCTAGAGCTACTATTAGGAGGAGAAAGATGACAGAGGAAGGAATGGTCACCCTTCTCTACTGACTTTTTATGCCCCACCCAAGGACTTTATCTCTCTTTCCCCACTGAGGGTCCAGATATGTTTTATCTTACAAGTCCTAGCCTGGAAAGTTGCAAAAAGAAACTGCAGCAGAAAGTAATGGTTGGAATTAATGAGCCGTTCTCGCCATATACATTAGCCTGAGAAATTAAAAAGCCAAACACAGCTTCAGTTTCTTTCTACAATATGTTTAAACTCTTCTCTCTGTTAGAAAGAAAGTGCAACGGAGAAAGAAACAGAGGGCTGGCTAGGTGGACAGGTGGAATCTGTTGTCACAGGTGCAATGAAGAAGGTTGAGGTTGAGATCCAGTCTAGTGCAGTGGTCAAGGTATTAGACCTGGAGCAGGAGGACTTCCATGTAATTGTGATGCTCACTGGGCATCTCACTCACACACACACTTTCTCACCCTAGTGGGGAAACAGTCTGCAAAAGATTACAGGTTCAGAATGTCTGCATATTCATCCTTATCAGGGAAGCATGAAACAACCTCCCCACTGCTTCGAGAAATGGTTACCAAGATGGTCAAAGAACCCTAACGAACTTTCTGGTGAATGGAATGCTAAAACACGTACATCCAGTTTTCTAACCTAATTCCCTTTTTCCTTTCAATAAATCCGGTTAATAAGACTGGGAGAGTCTAGCTTTCTTGGTTGTGAGAACTCCCTTCTGAAAAGCCAGAGAGCAACTGCTGATCAGCGTGATCAGAGTTCCTATGTCCCTGAGTCCTGATCCCAAGTCATGGCCCCTAAGTCATGTCCTTATACCCCTAAGTCACAATACAGCTGGGCTTCCATTCTACAACCCTCAGACATTATTGCAATGTAAGATATGAATCACACCTCTTTCTAGTTTGGCCCAATTCTATGTGGTAGACGTAAAGCATTTTGCTCCATTTTTATGTACACAAGTCTGTATCCAGCTCCTTCAGAGCAGATTTCAGCTATACCTGCTGTTTTTACAACAATGGCTGTTTTCACCAGAGAGGAATTTCCATCACTGTTTGATTGTGCTGATTGTGTCTGATGTGGAGCATCAACAGAAGATGGGTTGGTAATAAATTGGCTGCCCATAAAATGAGTGAGGTTTCCCCCAGGAACATATTATGCCAACCACACAGGCCTTAATTTCAGATCTGGGCAGGTCAACTGACCTCTTTTGTATCCACCTCTTGTCATGTTATGATTTCAGCCATGCTAGGAGCATCTGTCTGTGGCAGTTATTCACATGCAGTGATTCATATTAATGTGATTCACATGTTAGTTTTCTATTAGCTCATGTTTGGGTTGCACAAAGATCTGGACATTTTTGGCTTTAAATATTGGGATAAAAGGATGTTCAGGAAGATTGATGTGAACCTGGCAGCTTTTTTCCCCTTTAATCTTCAACTTTAAGCTCATAATTCCAACTGATTTCTCTCCTGTACCATCATGAGGTCTAGTACCTGAAGCCTGGGACCTTATTCATGCAAAGTGAGTTATTATTATTCCTCTCCAAAATATATTTCACTACTCAATTGTAACCATAAATTCAACGTTTCATTCTGAAAAGCGATCATTTAAGACTCCAGTGCATGAGTTTGAGAAGAAATATAATTGACTGAGCATAGCTATTCTTAATTATTATAAGAAAAATGCTTATTTTTCTGTATCTTCTCTGCAGCAGCAATGAAGTTATTTGAAGTCTCTTTTTTTGCTTCTTTAAAAAATGTCAACTATTATTTCATTCTGCCAATGCAACCTTGCCCTTCCAACAATTATATATAGAACTCTTTTCCTATAATTAACGGTAAATATGAATGACAACAGATCTATCTTCTAACTATATTGGCTGAAGTAGGCCTAGCATTAGACGTTGGGTGTAATTATCTACAGTTATAAAATTGTGCCTGCAAAGAGAGTTTTCTCGCAGTAATAGGACTCAGAGAGCATTTCTAGGCGTGGTTGGCTGGTGGAGGCAGTTCTATAACCCGTGTCAGCCTTACCAGGTAGGCCAGACAGGAAACATGACTAGATGAGCTAATTCTACTTTATTGTAAGGCTACATTGACAGAATCTTGCAAATCTGAAAGTACGTTTCTCCCCTCATCCCCTGTACAGCCCAGGAAATTAGGGAGGGTACCTTCTGAGCCTCTTTCTCCACCCATTATGCAGCTGTGGGCTACGCTGTCTCTTATCTGACTGTCCCTTTGGCAGCATCTCTTCTCTCTGTCTCCCAAGGTCATTCCCGCATACCATTACATCTGGAGACATGCTGGATAACTCTGTACTCAGGAGATGGGTAGACCCAGCAGGTCTGAAGTTTGGACTCATCTATAGGGTTTGGGGGGTGGGGGTTCAAGGAAGCAGTTTTGATACAACAGAGCAGTCAGTTTTCCTTCTTTTAAAAGGAGTGGGCCAGCCAGTGTTGGAGAGGTAGGAAAATGTAGTCTTCAACTACTAGGGGAAAAAATACAAAAAAGTGTCTATGTGTATGGGGGAAGCAAGTCCAAGGAGTAACCATTTATGAAGTTAGAGAGAACTGAGTAGAAATAACAAGAGGTAGCTTGTTGTGTGTGTGTTTTTTAAAAATAATAATGGATACTTGAATGGAGAAGTGGTTGGCTGATTGGTCACCTTGGCCTAGGGAGTACTTTTCTAAGCCCTCTTTAGAAACTGGGGGCGGGGTGGGGTGGGGGTGGGGAGAGAGATTGAAGGAGATGGATTTTCTGTGTTCTGCCTGCCAACAGAGTTCAGAGGGAAAACAGATGAAACAGTATCCCATCATTAAGAATTTTGAATGTCTGAAATGCTCATGGAGGTTAAGAGAAGTTTGATCCAAACTGTAGTTATTTAGTTGGTATGGAGAAGTCTCTGACGGGTTTCACACAACCCGGTTAACCCATCAGGGAAAGAACTGATGGATGCATGCAGGCGACAAGCTACAGTAGTTTTAACTTGCTTAGCTTTGGAGTGGGAGGGTGATTTGAGAATATTCTGTAATTGTGTAAACCATAAATGTCCCTGGGGAGGGAGGAACTAAGTCACAAAATGCAGATTGTGATGCAAATATTGCCCCTTACATACTTCAGTGCAGTGTTGCGATGCGAGTACTGTATGAAAGGGTGGGGCTTGCATCACAACATCACAATGGGTGTACTGTACTGTCATTTAGTATCATTACAGTTAGGCATGGATGCCTAGGGCATGAACCCAGCGTCTTTGGTTAGCTCACGTTTTAGGATCTTTTGGGAATGTGGAAAAGAGCTGAACTCTGTTACCAAGTTAAGCATCTTGGGTGTATGGTGGGGTGCGTGCACAGGATTAGCCACCAATGTCCTTGAGACAGTGCAGAAATAGAAAGAGGGAAGAATTTCCCAGTTTACCCTTAAAATGATGTTGTCTCTGCTCCTGTTTTTCCTAAGTTAGTTTTTTCTCTCCCATGTGCATCATTAGCAGTTAAACACTTTGGCCAGCCTTCAAGTGAAAACATTCAAAACTCACTGAGCTAAGTCGCGCTACACAGGTGGCTGACTATGTGGGTGAGACAGCCAGATCCTTGTGTGTGTGCGTGTGTGTGTGAGTGATGTATCTGAAGCACCTTGCTACCACCACCATCCAAATCAAAACCCACCCTAAGCCCCAACTCAGCACTGCTGAGTTTAGGACTTTTTCACTCCATTTAACCTGTGGAAGGCCTTCAGAACCACTGCACAGTATTGTAAAGCCCATAGCCAAGCACGTGAGTTTTGCAAGGCTGTAAAGGAGTTTATGTTTAATTGATTGTTTACATAGTCCCACCCACTCCTGGTTCCAGCCCTGCCCATTGCAGACCCTGGCATATGACTCATCCACCTTTACCCTCCTGTTGAAAAGCCCGACCTGGCTTTTCCCAAATAAATTGAATACTTCTGTGAACTCTCAGCATATGAAATGCTTTGCCTGAGGACATTTGACATCACATTTCTTAAACCCACTAAACTGGCTGCAAGGGACTCCACCCCATCTCTCTGCCCCCTTCCTCTGGCCACAGTTTGGCACCGCTCTTACAAATACTCAATACTCGGCATGTGGGGAGGTGATGGGTCAGATTATTTCACAAGCTTTGCAAAGACACACTGCCAGGAACGAGTGAGCAGAAATTTCAGGGCACATCACTATCTCAAAGAGAAATCTTTACCCCACTGAAATCCTGCTCAGCAGCTACAGTAGCTGGAATTGGCCTTCCTTGCATCAACCACGTTCAGGGAGATAAGAATCTACTTGATTTCACTGGGTTACGGAATAGAACCCGCCTGATTACCTGTAAAGAGAAGGTCGGGGGGTGGGGGGAGTGCAAAATGAGAAATGGGAAGAAAAAGAGAATGCAAAAGGGGAAAAACTGGTTTCTCTAAGGAGGAAGCAGAGAGGCTCTAGAGGAGACACTGGGGTTTCCCCCTTTTGCTAAATATAGGACCTCTAATCTAAAGGCATTCTAATGCTGTAATTCCTTCAGGGTGGGGGAAGAGGAAGAGACTCTGGGATTTACCATCCAGATTTGGCAGCTTCAAAGTTGCTTCCTTGCCAACTGCAGAGTCCAGACTTGGACACGGATAGGAATGTGACCTTCAAGGAACAGATGCTCTGAGGAACAGGTGATCCAGGGAGGAAGGATGTGCTTAGCTGTACCCAGGAATGGAGGGTACAGAAACTGATGCAAGGTCTAAATCCCTCTGGTGGTGGATTAAGAAAAATAATGGACAAGGAGAAGCCTTTCAAACCAAGTACAGAAATGGTACTAGGGTTGGCCTCGCAGGGTAAACCAGATAGGAATCACAACCAGATGATCTAAATCTACTTTATTGGAAAGCTGGGATTCTGCACTGACAGAATCTTGCAAGTCTGAAAGTACAATTCTCTCCCCCCCCCATCTCCTTTACAGCCTGAGAAACTAGGGAGGGTCTCTTCTGAGCCTCTTGTCCCACCCACTATTCAGCTGCAGGCTAAGCTGTCTCTTATCTGACCGCTCCCTTGGCAGCATCTCTTGGCCCCCCATCTCCCAAGGTCTTTCCCACATACCATTACAACTGGCCTCCAATAAAATTCAGAAGTGTCAATAACGCCCCCCTCCCAATGTTACTACTTGCCAGTTGGCTCAGCACATAGAAACCTTCCGGTTTGCAAGAGAGGGATCCCACTTGTCACCTACGACTGGGATGGACAACTCATGTCTCATCGTGCTCTACATGGGGCTGCCTTGAAGGCCATTTGGAAGCCACAGCTGGCCAACAAAGCAGCTGCCTGCTTGCTGAAGGGTGAGACTTGTTACAACAGAGTAACACTGAGATGGCAAGGGCTCCTTTGGTTGCCATTCGGCTTCCAGGCCCAGCCCAAGATGCTAGTTATTCATCCTTGCTACTTTGGGGAGCCTCTACTCCAGGTGGAATCTGTCTTCCCACAAGATGTTAAGGGGACATGAGTCTGCAAGCTGTACCCCCTCTGCCTGGAATAGCCTTGATGTTCGAATGGCCCCCTCCCAGGAGGTCATGCAGGATGTTGGTTGAGAAACCCTAGCTAGATGATCCTTGTGGGGCTTCCAACTCCACTATGATCCTATGCACTGTCATAATCTGTGGCCAGTATCCCCAAAGTCCATGGTGTCTGGAAGCTGCTGGGGTTGCGTAGAGCATTGGAAGGCAGGGCAATGTGTGTCTGTGTGTCTGTTTGGGGCAGGGGAACAGTGTTGCAAAATGGACAAAGCCTACTTTGGGGGGGGGCAAGTCTGCCCTGGTTTGAGGGGAGCATTTGGGAGGGTTGCTTGGGGCTGTTGTACAACTAGAAGCAGAACCTTTCAGTGGTGGAAAGAGAATTTAGAAAGAGACTCAATAACACTTAACGAGCCAGCAGCTCTTCCCAACCACACGGACTTAAGGAGGCAAGTAAAAATCCCTTGAAGGGCCTTTCCCCACCGTTGACTTAGAGGGCTCTCCATCCATCCTTGAGCAGACAGAAACCTAAACGGAGATGACATTGGCTGTCCTCGTTGCCAATTTCTCACCTGCCTTTTTTCTCCCTATTGCCTGACCCTAACCCTTGACTCCCCAAGATAAATGGGGTGCAATGCCTAACTGATTTTGCACACCTTGAGGCTACCCTTGCACTCTGCTGGAATAAAGGGGAGAAGACTTCTTGAATGCCAGAACAGCTAAGGATGCCTTAAGCCTGTCTCACTTGTGGGATGAAGCCAACCTCACGCAGACCTAGAAGAAGGTAAGATACATCCGGGATGTCTTTGCATTGTTGTTAGGTGCAAGTGGGGACATGGCCAAGGAGAAGGCTTGAGTCTTTGCAAACAAAAGATTCAGCTGGATTACCCCACAAACATTTTTTTTTAAAAAGAGACTGAGCTGTGATGCAAACGGACTCTTGAAAATAAAGTATCTCCTGGCGAGAATGTCTGAAGTGTAAACATTCTCTTCGGCTGAGCAGTTGAACATTGTGGGGGGAAAAAAAGTAAAGGAAAAATATGATGAAGCTGTAGCAAGGAGGTGTGTGTGTGTGTGTGTTTGGGTGTGTGTATAGGGAGTCTATTTTGAAAAGGGCAAGTAGGGTGCAAGCATGTGCAATGTTCCAGCCTTGATCCAGATATGAAAGGAAAGACCCCTGGGCTTAAAAATCCTATGACTTTGCTTGCTGTCAAATACTCAAATAGCTGGACCAAGTGTTGGCCTCCTTAAAATGTGGTTTTCTCTGTCCAAACTAACTGGATTCTGAGAGTTTCCTAAAGTTTTCTAAAAAGCACTGATTCATCCTATCATTTACAAGATCTAGATCTGTGTTTCTCAACCTTGGCCACTTTAAGATGTGGTCACACAGTTGATTTTTTTAACACCCCCGGCAGATGGGTCTTGACTGGGAGCTTTCAGCTTTCGGAATTATTAAAAAGCCTTTTGAATCTGAATCTATGTGCTCCTTCCGAACTCAGGATGCTTCCTTCTGTAGAGCAACTTACTTTCTGTTCGGCTCCTATGGCGATTTCAGCCTTCATGGTTCTGCTTTATCCATCCAATATCATCATCTGGCTAAGTCAGATGATTTGCCCACCACACTGACCACAGGCCCTGCACATATTTTCAGCAGCCCCTGCTTGCTCTCCCCCAGAGCAAATATATGGCAACTGAACGTGGAGATAGAGTTTTTGACCTATTGTGCTTATTTCTCTTCTCTGCATATTAATGGGTTAAAAAAAAAGAGATCATATTTAAATTTCATGTAAGACTGGCCTCCAAACAAGGCAGGAAAATATTGCAGCCTGAACTGTCCTTCCAGAATGCCAGCCAACCAGCTTTTCCCCCTTCCAAGTTATTCCATTCCATCTTCTTTTTGGCAATGTTGCTGGAAGTGGTTTTCCCTTGCCTTCTTCCTAAGGCAGAGAGAGAGTAACTCATCTGGCTTCATGCCTATGACAGGACTAGGACTCACAGTTACTCAGCTTCTAATCCAGTGCCTTCCCTGCTACAGTTAGTCCTCGCTTAATGACCACAATTGGGAGTGGAACCTCTGTTGCTAAGTGATGTGGTCATTAAATGAGTCACACCCAATTTTACAAACTTTTTTGCTGTGGTCATTAAGCAAATGTGATCTTTAAGCAAATCTGGCTTCCCCCATTGATTCTGCTTACTGGAAGCTGGCTGGGAAGGTCACAAATGGCAATCATGTGACCTGGGATGCTGCAATCATTGTAAGTGTGGCCCAGTTGCCAAACGCCTGAATTTTGATCACATGACTGTGGGGACACTGTGATGGTCATTAGTGTGAGGACCAGTTGTAAGTCACTTTTTCCAGTGCCGTTGTAACTTCGGTCGTTAACCAAATAGTCGCTAAGTGAGGACTACCTTTATACCACATTAGCTTTGGGGCTGAGAGGGAGGGACTGGCCCAGGGTCACCCAGCTGTCTTTATGCCTAAGGCAGGACTAAAACTCACGATCTCCCAGTTTCTAGCCTGGTGCCTTAACTACTAAGGTTCTCAACAGTCCTAATCAGGTTGTTTTAATTTTTGTGCACCTACAACTGCCAATCCCTTTTCCCTCTAGCGCGTTAATGATGTTGGTTTGCTGCACAAGAACTGACATGCAAAGTTGTGGATTCTAAATCCACAAGATTGCGCAGCTTGTTAAAATGACTTCCTTCTCCTCTAACATTACTGCCTAAGCTGCTGGTAGATGCCATACACTTTGAATTTCCTGCTCTGCTTTGCTCACGCATCTCTTCTGCACACGGAGCCCACATCTCCCTGCTGGCCACACACACACACCCTCAATTTGAACTCCACAGTTCAACCCTCCACAGTTTACACTTCAAGCCTGAGCTACTATTCTCTTCTGTTGACATCCTCAACTTACATAAAGTGATCCAGAAGGGTGTATAGGGAAGAAAACCTGGCAGTTTAATTGTGTTTGATAAATACATCTAAAAAAAAATAACCAGGGCATGAATCACGCCGGGGTAGACATATGTAGTTACAAGGGCTGAAACCAAATTTCCCCAAATTCAGAACATTCCTTGCAGATGTCATCAGATCTGATTGTGATTTGACTTCGTAGAGCCTGGGGCCACCATACGCATCATTTGGCAGCTCATGCAATCTGGATTTTCTACCGAGTGAACTCTCGGCAGGGACAATGAGACTATGCCAGTTTCTGAACAAGAAGCAGATTTGTACAGCACCCGTGTTTGTCACCGTCACTTTGAAAACACCCTCAGCTGAGGTCCTAAGTGCACTGTCGTTTCATTCAAGACTCATGGCTTTTTCTAACATTCACGGCCCCGGGATAGGATGGAGCCTTGTCTGAAGTCTGAGCATTGCAACCTCTAATTTGGAGTTCTGTGGTGAATCCTGGGGAGCAAAAGAGCATGCAGGACATCTCTCTTCCCTTCTTCCATTTACTGGCTGTGATTTCCAGACAGGGGTCTTTCTGGGGGGTGGGGTGGGGGGATATATTCTGATGCAAAGCAGATATTCTACCTCCAGCCCAAATGGATTCCCTCTGTTATGCAACATAATCTACTTCCCATAAGAAGCCGCTTCCCGCTTAGGCAATTTGGGGTGTCACACAAACAGGGATGTTTGTGCCCAATTCTTTTAAAATGACCCCACTTTTTCCTTTTGGCCATGTGTTCTCCAGCCCCCCCCCCCCCCCCCCGCTACTTTCCTGCCAATTTTTTTTCACTCCTGTTACCTGTGGCTGCAGGTTATTTGTGGCCACAGTCAGAAAGCAAAGGCTGCGGTGAGTAATCCTGATTTTTGAGTGGGCAATTCCACCTAGGGAAAATACTTCTCAGATAACTTCTAGCAAAGGAGGTTGGGGGGGAGTTAGAAATAAAAATTGAATCTGGCAATAACCTGGCAGAGGTTACAGAAACCTTGGGACACTTGTCAATGATACAAGAGAACAGAGGAGTGGGTCAAATGGGTTCAGAGTTTAGGCTGAAATCCCCAACAACAGCCTTCTTAAGCTGCTGCTGCTCTCCAGATGTGTTAAGATTGCAATCGCTATCATCCCCAGCCAGGAAACGTATCTGGTCAGGTAAAATCTCTCCCAGCCTAAAACGGGCCGTGCTGAGACTGAATTCAGGTTTTGCAGCCGAGTCCAAGCCCTTCTCCGCCAGAAACGCCTGGCCAGTCCCGGTCAAGCCAAAACGGTCAATCAGAACTTCCGAATCCACTTTCTGGCGCGTTTAAACAAGCGCCGGATACCCGCCCCACTTTATGCCACTGTTCTCCCGCCGGGCACTCTACAGAATCCCGATTTAAGGGACATCCAGCAGGACTAGAAGGTCCGCAACTCTGGCGGGTGTCGCAATGGGAATGGGGACTTTCTGCCTTTATGTCAGGGCAAGCCCGAGGGACAGGATGAGTGCGCTCGCACGTGCGTTCGCTACCTCGGCTTAAGAATCCTAACTCCGAAGGAGACATTAGGGGACTCGGAGGATGAAGGATGAAATCGGACGGAGGGGATCCCGCATCGGGCTCCTGGCTCCACGCCGTCCGCAGCTCAGCCTGCGAATTCAACCCCGAGACGGGAAGATTTCTTTCCACCTCAGAGAAGCTGCGCTTCCGGGCTCAAATAATAACCCGCCGCCAAATTCCAGGAGGCTGGACTTGGGTTCCTCCCCGCAGGCAGGCAAGCAGGACAGCCCGGGACCCAGTCCGGGAGGCGGGAGACCCCGGCACGCTTCTCCGCGACTCAGGAGAAGCTCCCGGGGAGGCGGAGAGGAGCTCGGTCCGCACAACCCCCGCGCGCCGCGTGTTGGCAAGCGCAGCGGCGGGGAGGCGTGCAGGCGCAGGGCTGCCTCTGGCGGGAAAGCCTCGCGGGTCCCCCAGCCGGGCCTTTCCGAGCTCCTGGCTCGGCTTCGCGAGACCTGTCCCGGGAAAGCCACCGCCTCACCTGCGTCCGGTGCGATCCCGGCGCCGCTACTGCTCACGCCGCCGCCGCCGCTGCTGCTGCTGTGGCTGTCACAGCCCTCCTGGAATGCCGCCCGCCCCGTCGCGGCGGTCCGAGGAGCCAGCTGCCGGGGGCGTGGCCGGAGATCCCCCTCATTTGCATCCCATCTGACCCCCCACCCACCCCCGCTTCGGCTATATAAGAGCCGGGCGCTGCGCTGGGCGCCTGCATTGCGCTCCGATCTCCTTAGAAGGCGCAGGCGAATACTCGCGGGTAAGACCCCCGGCGGCTGTTGCCCGCAGGCCGGGAGGGGCTTGAGCCAGGCTGGACGCAAAGCCCGACTAGCTTTGGTCTGGCCGGAGCCTCTCCTTCTCCCCAGCCCCCTGGCCTTGGATTCAGAGAGAGAGAGAGAGAGAGAGAAGGACACAAGCCCCTGGGCATGTGAAGAGTGCTCATGTCCCCTGCCAGCCATCCATCTCTGCAGCCTTGAGCCCCGGCCGGACCTCTTCTGTTCAAGAGCCGCGGCCGGGCTGAGGCTGCTGCGGGTGGAAAGCGTGGCAAGCGGTTCCACCTGAGGGTTGGGGGCCCTCCTGGTGGCTTGGAGGCGGCTGGCAGGGAGGGCGTTCAGGGAGTAAGTCGGTCATGGGGAGCCCTTTTCGCTCCGAAGTTCCTTCGCCCTGGGCTTCTCCGGCAACGGGCAGCTTCACGAAAAGCCAGCTTGGAGAGAGAGGACTCCCCTGGCTGTAGCAGTGCCTTTCGAACTCCTGGACACCAGGTGGAGAGTGCGGAAACCCGGAGCTCCCCTGGGCTTCTCGGAGGCTTCCCCCAGGCACAGAAAGTCCTCAGCTGAACCTCAAGAACTTCAGAGGAGTTGACCCCCTCCCAATCCTTTGCCAGGATCACGGACCATCTTCCGCCCAGATTTCGACGACCTCCGTGATGGTGGGGAGCATCTGGCTGACCATTCTCTCATCTCTTTTCCAGATCTCCAGCCAAAAATGACCTTGTTTGATGGCATCTACCCCTTCTACCCCCAGTCCAGGAAGCCCTTTGTCTTTGATGTCGACCTCATCATTGTCATCATCGTCTTTTTGGTTATCGCTTTCAGCTTTTTACTTATCCTGCCTGGAATTCGAGGCAGAGCGGTGAGTACTGAGCCTGTCTTGTTTCAAGTGGGTGTGGAAGGAAGCGTCGGGGACCACTTTCCCACAACTTTTTAACCAGCCAATAAAAAAGACCCCCATGTTAACTCTATAGAGTTAGCCTGGGTTCAGCTGGTGGGCAGCCTAGTAAGCTGTGCAAATCCAGCCAATTGGCTGTGTTTTTTGGTTTTGGTGCAGTGGGTGAACCCAGAAAAATGGGTTAGTTCAGTAAGAGATTCAATGGGCCATGTGAAGGCGTTAATGGGGGTACACTGAGTGGCAAGGAGGAACTATAGGGAAGAGTTGGAGTTTACAACTTCTCTGGCCCTGAGTAACTTGCTTCAGCTAGAATGATCTACACCAGCCCTTCTCAACTTTTTGACCCTGGAGGAAACCTTGAAATATTTTTCAGGCCTCGGGGAACCTCTGAACATTCAGGTTCAAGTATAGGCCAGAAGTTTCAAAAATTATTATATTTGTTTCATGGGTATATTACATACCCATGAAACAAATATAATTATTGTATTTGTTTCACTGCATATATGCACTGACAGCATTCTTAAACTAAAAATAATGAATGCAGCTTACCTCTTTAATGTAAAGTTGCCCAAATTTGAAATAATTTTTTAAACAAATCATGATCTCCCAGGGAACCCCTAGGAACCCCTTGTAGAACCCTGGGGTTCCACAGAACCCTGGCTGAGAAACCCTGATCTACACCGTAACCTAAAAGTGGGGAGAAAAGCGATATGTTTTTGGCAAGAATTTTTTACTTCTACAGAAGCGCATTTCTTGCTTCTTGTAGAGTGGGCTTCGTTGAAAAGGCCTGCTAATTGCTTGCTTCAGCCTAAAATGTAGGGTTCTTCCATGTTTTTCTGCCCCCTGGTCTTTAATGCACCAGATTAAGCAGACCATAGCTTAATGTAATTGTCAGCATTGGGAGCGGAAAAAATATACAAAAATATACAAGCATATCTACAAAAAGAGAGTCAGTAGGGATCGGATCAAGATCCGGAAAGGGGGAACTTTTGTGGACAAGAACAACCTCTTTGTTTGAAGAATCAAAAATTAAGATATTTTTCCCTTTCAGAGAATTGGAGGTGGGTGGGGTGGGGTGGGGTGGGGGGAGCTATTCTTATTACCTGTTGATATAGGAACCATGATTTGTTTGGGTCAGTTGCCGCTGATCCACTGATGGGCTCCCAGGGGATCAAACATAGATCGAGACTGCCACTGCCATGCCCAGAGATCCAAGCACTTGATTGATTGCATTTTTATCCCACCTTTCCTTGGAGAGCTCAAGGAGGGGTGTATAGCAGGCTATCCTCTCATTCCAGCCCCCAACAACTGCCCTGTGAGGTAGGCTGGGCTGGGAGAGAGTGACTAGCCCCATCTCTCCTGTGGGCAAGCGGGGACCTGGCTCTGGGATCTGTGGTTTGTAAGTCTTTGCTCACGATGCCTGACCTCTTTGTCAACAGAGGCTGTATTGGCTTGTTCGGGTCATCTCAAGCCTTTTTATTGGAGGAGTGATTGTGGGTAAGTCCTGGTTTCCTTCTTTTAGTATCTACAGCAGTATTTCTCAACCCCGGCAACTTTAAGATGGGTGGACTTCAACTCCCAGAATTCCCCAGCCAGCCTTGCTGGCTGGGGAATTCTGGGAGTTGAAGTCCACCCATCTTAATGTTGCCAAGGTTGAGAAACACTGATCTACAGTACCTTCATTTCAGCCTGCATTAGTCTCCTGGCTGGACATGGAGCCCTTTTTCCTGGTGCGCAGTCACAAGCGCACCAGGAATTCTTTCCAGAATTCATGGGATGCGGGACGATGAACTAAGAATGGGCTTAGAAATCCTGCCCTGGGCTACTGAGCTTCTCAGCCGCTCCCTTCCTGAGACTCATGGAGAGATTTCTGTCTTTTGCAGCCGTTCACTTCACCTCCGACTGGGAGACTGGGAAGGTGACAGCCAATGCCAGCTACAAATCGTTCAGCTCTGCCATGGTCCATGCAGACATTGGGCTGCATGTTGGCTTGATGGGAGTCAACGTCACCCTGGTTGGTGAGTTTGCAGGGCTGCAAAGAGAAGGGTCTAAGAGGTGGGGAAGGGAAGGCTGACACAATGTAATGGTCTGTGGGCATGACCTTGGGAGACAGGAGGGAGAACTGCAGCAGACTGGACTACCAGTGTATAAAATGTATCTCAGCCTGCAGAAGGAAAGGGGTGTGGGAAGCACTTCAGAATGTTTAGATATGTGCCCCTGCCTCTTTGCAGGAAAACCCGTGGATCAGCTCAACGAAACCATCAATTATAATGAACAGTTTTTGTGGTGGTTTGGGGCCGACTACGACAAGGAGTTTGAAGAAGGCCTTCAGAAGGGATTGCCCAGTCCCATCCTTTACGTGGCAGAGAAGTTTACTGAGCACAGCCCCTGCGGCTTGAACAGTGTCTACCGTGTGGCAGGTCACTATGCGTCTGCAACCCTCTGGTAAGAGGACTCTCTTTCTCAAAGGTGGATTCATCCAGGCAGAAACTAGAAAGAGGGGAGGAGTTTGGGCCCCAGGCCAGGTTGACGTTTCTGACAGATGACCATCCAACTGCTGCTCAGAGAAATCCCACCACCTTTTGAAGCCACCAACAGTCTCTCTGCTGAACAGCTCCTATTGTTAGGAAGTTCTCTTCTCCCTCCCCCTCCCCATACAATTCTTAGCTGGGTTTTTAAAGGATCCCCAGGTTCCCCCAGGGCTGAAGGCTCCGCCAAACCCCAAGCAGACGCTCTTTCATCTCACAGCAGTCTAACCTCTTCCTCCACTACTTTCAGTCCAGTGAAGTTGAACAGCCACGTATGGGGAAAGGCAGAATACAGAAGTAACTCATGAGGTTAAGTGGCTGGTTCTGCAGGTAGTCCTTGCTTAATGACCAATTGTTTAGTGATGATTCAAACTTATGATGGAGCTGAAAAAACTGACTTATGACCAGTCCTCACGATTGTTGCATCATCTCTGTGGTCACGTGATCATGATTTGAGTGCTTGGCAACTGGTTTGCATGTATGACCATCGCAGGGTCCCATGGTCACATGACTGGTGTTTTCGACCTTCCCAGCCAGCTTCTGGCAAGCAAAATCAATGCAGAACCATATGATTCATTTAACAACCACATTGTTCGCTTAACGCCTGCGGTGATTTGCTTAACAACTGCCTCAAAAAAAATTGTAAAATTGGGTCAGATTCACTGAATGACTGCTTCTCTTAGCAACCAAAATCCAGGTCCTAATTGGGGTCGTTAATTGAGGACTACCTGTACTGCCTTGAGTGAAAACAGATCCTAAACGTTCTGATCATTTCCCATCATGAACCCACCCCCCTGTTGGAGGGAGCCTCTTCATGGTAATGCCCCCTTGCCTGTCCCCCTCCCACCAAGTCCCTGCCCCATTATTTTCTTTCCAGGGCAAGATTTCATCTCCCAGGAGCCACAAAGAGCATAGAAAAAGAGACCCCCTTTGCAAGGCTAGTGGGGAAAGACCCATTCCAATCTATGCTGCCTCTTGAGCTTTTGGTTTAGGGCTAATGTGGGGGGCAAAAGAACAGAACCCCAAAGGAAACAACAACCCCCCTTGCATTTTCAACACACTTGGATGGTGACGGGGGAATCTGAGCTCAGCACGTCAGCAGGGAATCGGGTGGAGCCAAGTATTCTGCCCAATGCCGTTCCTATTTCCAGCAGACGCCCTTCCAGTTGGAAAGGGCCTGATCTGAACCCCAGACTTCCTCTGCCCCCGAGTTCTAACTACTGTGGCTCCTTCTTTGCAACTGCAGGGTGGCATTCTGTGCGTGGCTTGTCTCCAACATGCTCTTCTCCATGCCGGTCCCAGTGTATGGCGGCTACATGATTCTCGTCACCGGGGCCTTCCTCATCTTCGCACTCCTGTCCTTCTCCACGGGGAGGAACACCTGGTGCATCATCCAGTTTGGGTTGGCGACCCTGAACCTGGCCTATGGGGTGTCTTTCTGGCTCACTCTGGCCACAGGTGAGCATCCCAAAGGGAGGGAGGAAACAATTCTGGCCCTTCCTTGCCATGCAATTTTTTAATCTGTGGTGCTCACAGTAGCAACCGTTTCTCTCTGTTGATCTTCACACTGACCTTGTGAAATAGGCTGAGTAGACAAGAGGTCTTCCTTGTGACAGTCTCCTCTGACATTGGGTGGGCTGATCTACCTGGAGCAGGGGAGTCCACAGGATGTGGTCAGGAAAGTCAAGGTGGCAGCCATGATGGTGTGATCAAAGCACCGCTCATTTTTCATGTGCATCACAACAGGTTGGGTGCACACAACTCACTAAATCAAAACAGAAGCCAACCCCGTAACTCTAAGCTAGTTTAGTTTAACCAGAGTCAGCAAGTGGTGCCAATCTACTTGTTAGCCTTTTACCTGGCCTGGTTATCTGTACCATGTGTTGGAAAGCAGGGCTGGGTGGTGTTTTGAGGGCGCCCCTGTTTCACGCTGCTGGTGTTCCTCTCTTCCAGGGCTTTTCTGCTTCCTTATTGGCACAGTGGTGATCGTCCTGCACTTCACCCAGCCAAACATCCTGAAAGCATTCTTTGACCTGGCCGAGGATGAAGAGGATGATGAAGGGATGCTGGGCGAGGTGTACATCAACCCCTACTTCCATCAGACCCAGACGGTTTCTTCTCAGCCTAATTTCAAACTGACCATCAAGAACACGTAAAGCAAAACTTGGCATGGGCCTTGCTTGAACTGGTCTTTCAAAAGGGACATGGACTGTGCAATGTCCTGGCCAAGCCACCCAGAAGCAATGACGCACTCTTATGAACTGACTCCAGACCTGGCCTTTTCATGCCACCGTCGGCCTTGGTAGATCAGCCTCACTTAATGTATTGTTTGTGTCTGAAGAACAATCACGAAGCACTTCTCCTGGAGGCTCTGGTGTCAACACCAGCCATACCAGGAAAGGAGTGGTGCCAGTAAGAGAGATGGCCCTAGTGTTAGCAGGAGGGGAGTGTGCACAGGCAGATCCCGTTGGGGTACCCCATTTGCTAGGGTTGCCCCTGACTGCCCCTGAGGGCCTGCCCTATCATTAGAGAGAGCAAGGCAAATGCCTTGAGCAGCAGATACTGAAAGTGGGAGGAAAAAGTTGGGTGACGTGTATGGCGTACAGCCTGCCCTTGGCTTGTTGCACTCAGAAGCCCTGGAAGATGCTGCCCTATCCCAACAGACTCGAATCCAAGTGTCAAGGAGCTTCTGTGACTGGAGGACATGCCCTTTCTCTCCAACAACAAAATACTTGGGTTGCTTCTGCTGGATGGAGACTCTTCCCCATGCTGTGGGCCCAAGATTTTCCCCAACTCTGAATATTTATTTTATTTGACTTAGGCACCACTTGACTCCAGTTGACTCTGGGTGGCTTGCAGCATACAAACCACACAGCAATATACAATCGAAAAAGCAGTCGTCTTTGCTGTCTGAGAAGAACACAGCCTTTCCCGGGCCCCCCAACCACAGGACTTAGGAAGACTAGAGCAGCACTGAGAGTGAGCAGAAATGTTTAATGGAGGGTAGCTATTTCCTCTCTACAGAGTTGTATCTGGCCAAAGGTCTTTGTCAATCGGCTTCACGTTGTTGGAAGGCACTGTAGATGTAAAAAAAAAAAAAGGGGGGGGGGGAGCTGCTGGGATACTTGGTTTCATCTCATGCCTAGCAAAACAAAACAAAACAAATATTCATACCTGTAGATTTGCAGGCCTGGATCACCCTAGCCTAGAGTTCAGGTTTTTTGGTCTAATGGTTAAGGTGCTGGGCTAGAAACCGGGAGCCTGTGAGTTCTAGTCCTGCCTTAGGCGTGAAAGCCGGTTGGGTGACCTTGGGCCGGTCCCCCTCTCTCAGCCCAACCCACCTCACAGGGTTGCTGGTGTGGGGAAAAGAGGAGGAGGAAGGAGTACTAGGTATGTTCGCCGCCTTGAGTTATTTATAAAAAATAATAAAGGTGGAATTAAAAAAAGTCTAAATCTAAAATCCGGCTTAGCAGAAGGACTGGAGGCAACATACATGTGCAAAAGGGTCTTCCTCCTGTCCTTAGGAGCTAAGTGTTCTAGCAACCAACAGCAGATCTGGTGCTGTGGGCTGGGTAAACATTCATCAGGAAGCATTAGCAAAATGCCCCTTTGGATGAATACCATGCCTGACCATTGTCTCTGCTTTGTTCTGCCAACGTCCTTATGGGCATCTCCAAACAGAGTGGCCTGGTTCCCAGTCAGAAGTGGGCTTCTCAAGTACTTCTGGGCTAACTAACTCCATTCCTGGCTGTGGGAGCTATCCTTGTGCATTTCTGGGCTCAGCACAGTTCTCCTAGGGAGCACTGGGGAAGTCCTGAGGGTGCCTTAGCAAATGTCTTCTATGACCCAGTTGTAGCTCGTTGTATTTTGTCAGCAGTGTTACTGCAGATAACTTATTTTTTAATAAAAATTTGGAGATGATTGATGTCTTTGGAGGGTTATGGACTTTGGGAATGAAGACTGCCATCTTCACTGTGTTGGTCACAGAGTTTGGAACCAGGTCCCCAAAGTTACTCCCACCATCACTCACCCTCCCCCTGGACATGAAGCTTCACCGTAGCTCCATGGCATGGCTTCCAACAGGATATACTGCACATGTCTCTTGAAGTAAATGCCTTTTTGCATGCAAGGGTTACTTGGTGGGCTATATTTACCAAAATGAGCAAAGAGTCTGGAGTCCCAGCTAATAGAGGAATGAGGATGACTGGTCTTCAGTCACCTCTCCTTTTTAGGTTCTGCAGCAGACCCCAAATCTTGTTCCTTTGACCTCACGCAAAAGATCTGGAAAAGCTAATGTGTTCAGCTTGGCAATCTTTGAATTCTTCTGCATGTCACTGAAGTGATACTGCAGCACAATTCTTACTACAGGATGTACCTGCACAGTCCACACATTACTGAAAACCTTGTTTTCCAACATGTAAAGTTGGGCATTTATGGACAATCTCTCTCTCCCATCCCCTTCTCCCCAGCAACCATGGCACATGGAATCAGTAGGTGTTTTCTATATTTTTCATACTTAGTACTTTTTAAAAAAATTACATCTGATTGAGAAAGGCCTTCTGGAACATCTCTACCTTTCTGCCACAGTTCATCACATCTTCCTTGGTTCTCTGCCATCAGATGTACTTCGCCAGCAACTTCATTAATGGCGGCACTTCCTGCAGTGGGGAACGAGAGTAGATGGTGACCAATTAGCAGGACAGGTGGCACATCAGCCATCTCTGGAGGCCCAAAGGAGGCAGCCTTCCCCATCCTGTGGAGGAACCAAAGTGGGCTTTTCCACTTGGCTGTTTGTGGCCCCTTTCCAACCCAGGACCCCCCCAGACCAAAGAAACCTCAGGATGGTTTTGCACAATGGACAGATCCAGCCTCCACTGTTTGTTGTATAGGACAATAGCAGTAAACAAAGAAAGAGGCCTATGACAGTGGACTGACGTGAGATAAAGCAGCTGGGGATTTACCGTTTTGGGAGCATGGAGGATATGTGACCTAGGACTAAAATAGACCAGAAAAATGCAGCTCATGTTCTTCATTGCAGAAAACTCCCAGTTCAATTCCTATCTCTGGAAAGAGTGGCAAAACCCTTGGCTGAAAAAATGGGGTGGTGGTGGTGGAATGGTTCTCATCCAAATCAGTATTTCATTCAGGATCATGGGGACTAGGAACTTCACCTTATTTTTAGGGAAGGGCCATTGCATTTGTGTGGTTTGCAGAAAATCCAGGTCCAGTCCCACATTGCCAGTAAGGTTGACAATCCTGGGCAAGATGGATCAAGACTCTGGCTCAGGAGAAGCCCTTCTTGCCTATGTGGTTGGCTCTCCAACTGTTTGGATCTAAGCTTTCTCAGAAAGCTCTCTCAGTGCCTTTCATTCACTCCAAGCAGCCTTCAGCCTCTTTTAGACTTCCTGCAAAGCTTCCTGCATGTTCCTTTTCAAGTCAGTCCCACCAGGAACAAGCTCTGGCAGGAATAAAAAAAGAAAAGAAAACTTTTCTTTTAAGAGATCTGTGTTGGTCTCATAGTTGGGCAATTCTTTGATTATGAACAGCTGGGAGGAGGGGGAGAAGGCAGGGGAGGTGGAGATGAAAGAGGAGGAGGAGGAGGAAGAGGGAGAGGGAGAAAGAAGAATGCACAAGCTAGGCTAGATGTTGCAGCCATAAGGACCCAACTGGAGCTTGCAGGCCAAGTACCAGCCCTCCAGCATTTTGCTTGGCAGTGGATCAGCTCCCTGAGAAGGGCATAGTTGGAGTTATAGGAGAGATGTGCAGTGAATGAAGGTGCCTGGAGGCTGAGAAAGTAAGGGTGGGCATCATGACTAGCTCTGTGGAATCCTGGCAATTGCACATTCCTTCCAAGCAGGAAACTGGAGGGATCTCACCTGCTCTTTGGGATCCTCTTGGCTCTCCTCCAGAAGCTTCTGTTGCAAAAGGATTTTGAGAAGTTCTCTGGTCAGTAGATCCTTCGCTCCATCTATGATGCTAGTGACTGCTGGGCTGAAGTCTCTGGGGATCTGGTTGGGCTCTGCGCTCCCCAAGGATGATGAGTGGAGGGGGGTGGGGCTCAGGGGACTCTTCTTCCCCATAAAATGCCCTGAAATTACACACAGGTGTAGAATTCTAGATGAAATGAATCAACATGGGGCTGGTTCCAAGCTCTCCTGGGAGATTCACCAGGCCACTTCCTTTTTGTTGCTGCCATAATCACCCCTTTATATGTCCTGGTATTTTGGAGTCAATCTACACAGTTGTTCTACAGCTAGAGAGACCTTCTCCTCCCTCTTGCTTTCCCCCTTTCCCTCCCTCCCTCCCTTCCCACCCCTCCCTTCCTTCCCCTCCTTCCCTCCCCATCTTTCCTTCCTTGCTCTCTTCTCTTTTAATCCTTCTTTGTTTCCCTACCTCCACCAGCAGCCCCCAAAGCAGGATTGCTGCTTAGTTTATTATTTATCAGTTGGCCGGAGAAATAGCGTTTAACTTTTTAAAGGACAATATTATTGCTTTTAATATTCCATCACTTTTAAATTTGGAGTTATTGAGGAAGAATCCCATGCTCAATCTATCCACACACATATGACGTTGAATAAAATTATTATTAACATGCCCATTTGAAAAAGAAGAGAGATCCCTGAACTTACAGTTGCTCATATAAGCACACAATCTGCTTTCCTGCCCTGCTTTCTAAGGAAGCAGGTTGGCAATTTCAGGGTACTAACCGGGGTCCATGGAGGGAGACCTGGCCAATTAGTCAGGCTTGAGAGATGGATCCGAAGATATTCCAAATTTTAGCAGCTCCTCTGCCCACCCCCGCCCACCCCCTGCTTCAAATAATGGGCAATCAATTGGTTTTTCGATCCCAAAGACGAGGGTGTTTTTCGGAGCTGTCCTCCTGCGGGTGCTGAAGGGAGCGTTCCCGCACCGGGTAGCGCTTTTAACAACCCCGTCCCCACCCCGTGCCTGTAACGATCCAGGTATTCGATGGAGTACCCTCTTAGGGCAGTCTCTGCCGCCTAAGAAAGGCAAAAGGGTGCCAAAGGGAAGCCCTGAAATAAGGAAAAGGCAGCTTCGCCGCACGATTCGCCACAGTAGCGCAGGAAAGGCTGCGACGTCGCTCAACTTTGTGCGAGGCTGCACTTTTTCTGCGCCCCTCCGGCGTCCAGGCTAGGCGGGGATCCTAAAGGACTGTTCCCACGCCCTCATCCTCTCCTTTCTCTTGGAGGCGTCCTCCAAGATTTAGGGGTGCCCGGCTGATCCCAAAGAGCCCCCAGCGCCCCCATCGGACCCGCTGCCCGCCCCCTCGCCTCAAGCAAGGAGCTGCGCTTTTCTTCGAAGGCGCCCAGCGCTGATGCGCACCATGGGCAGCTGTAACGGCGCCCGTCCGGGGACGGGCGCCCCGTCGGAAGCAGCAGGAGCGGTACCTGTAGCCCAGAGGTTCTCCCTGAGCCGGATGGGCCCGTCCCTCTTCTCGGCGAGTGAAGGCGAGGCGGAGAAGGCGGCGGAGAGGATCAGCAACGCCACGCCGCCCACCCGCAGGCTCCGGCTCCTGGCGAGTCCGGCTCTGGCCATGGCTCGACGGAGGGATGCCCTGATGGGTCTCTTCTTGCCACCGGGGGCGCCTTTCTGCCCGGCTTTTGCCAGCCCGTCTCGGGTCGTCGCCGTCTCCTCCTTCGGATCCCGTCCCCGCTTTAAGTAGCTAGGCTGCAGGGGCGGGGACTGGAGGGCCGCGAGGTGGCCCGGGCGACGCCTCAGAGTCGACGGGAAGGGCCGTCCGCGCCGACCTGTGGAGCTTCAAAAGGAGCCTGGGAAGCCCTCTTTCTGGCCGGGTGGCTTGGGAGGGAAGGGAGGGAAGAGGGAAAGGGGAAAAGGGAAAAGGGAAAAGGGAGGGGGAGAAGGGAAGAAAAAGGAAAGGAAAGGAAGGGAAGGGAAGGGAAAGGAAGGAGGGAAGGGCTAAGAAAGGAAAGGGAGGGAAGGAAGGAAGGAAAAGGAAAGGAAAGAGGAAAGATGGAAGGGAAGGGAAGGGAAAAGAGAAGACAAAAGAGTCTGAAGGCAGGCCTGCAACTAGGGTCTGTGTCACCCGGGGCAAACATGGATTCCACGCCCATTTTGGCACCCCCCCCAGCACTCATTTTGGCACCCTCCCAGCGCGGTGCCCGGGGCACATGCCCCACTTCCCCCCCACCCCCCCAGTTGCAGCCCTGTCTGAAGGAGAGACATTTGATCAGCGCTCCCCAAAGTTTGGCTCTTTTGTGAATGCCACGGCTTAATCTTGGTATCCACAAAAGAACAGA
This sequence comes from Candoia aspera, assembly GCF_035149785.1. Classification (NCBI taxonomy): domain Eukaryota; kingdom Metazoa; phylum Chordata; class Lepidosauria; order Squamata; family Candoiidae; genus Candoia; species Candoia aspera. The sequence goes on along the minus strand of NC_086165.1, from coordinate 7,039,085 downwards.
ATGCCTCTGAGCATACACAGAGCAACTTGGTACCTGTAGGAGGCAGTGCCTTGGACTAAACACTAGGTCCTTTCCAGATTAGCTCCTTGATTTGAAGTTGCCCTATAAACCGGGAGCTGGAACCTGAAACCCCCAAAGGAGCCCCCCTCCCCCTCCTCCATTCTAGGCAGGATGCCTGAACATTTCCTGAAGGCTTATGCTGGGAACCTGGGCTGGGCTGGGCTGGGCTGGGGGAATGTGAACCCAGCGCAAGCTATTCCTCTCTCCCACCATTCCCACAATCTTGCAAAAGCCCCTTCCTTTTAGAGACTGTTGCCAAGCAAAAACCTTGACTGGGTGCACCTGGGCTCCAGGAGCTGAGCTGGAATCAGGGGAGATTTAATTTTTGCTACGGGCCATCAGTAAAGCCAACTCCTCACCATGAAAGCATCCGCTGTAATAAACGCATTCGCCTTAAAAGATGCCACAAGGGAGTTCATTGTTTCTGCAGCAACCAATTAATATGGCCCAACCTGTGGCTGACGTGGTTCTCAGTCATGGGTTCTTCTGGCCAGAAACCACTTGGTCACCCTCCTGGCATCCTGCTTTTGCCTTCCTTTGCCCACATTTTTGCAACCTCCTCCTTTGCAGCGTGTAAAGTTACAGTACATTTATTCACACCAGTGCTCTCTCTGGGCAGTTCAATTCCATGTTAGGCTTCAGACGCAGGGCCTTGGGGAGAATATTGTCTTAAGGAACATACTTGGCTCTGAATAAAAAAGCTGCAGAGTTGCCCAAAGATCAAACAAAGCAAGATAGGATTATTCATTCTTAAACTGTGTTCTAGAAGCAACGGATTCTTTGCATTTCAGGATTAGGCTGCGCGTGGGCATGCAGAGTGCAGAAGCAGATTAAAGGCCTGCAGGTTTTTTGGGTGTGTGTGTGTGTGGAGGTTTAGCTGTCAGTGGTGGCTTGGCTAGCATAAAAGAGGGCTCTAATCGCAAGGATAAGAGGGAAGAGGTGCAGGGAGTGGAATTAAGGGACCCCAATTATTGGGCAGCCAGAGAGAGCCCACACTCCCAGTCCTGGATCAATTACTGGAAGCGCCCCAGCCGGACTGGATGCTCCAGAACATCTCAACAAGATAACCCGGGAAGGAAATGGAGAGATCCGATAAACCCAAAGAAGCAGGAAATGGGGGTATCTGTGGGGCAAACATGGAACTGGTCTGCTTGAAAAGGGGTGGGGTCTGATAGGGGCAATGAACAGGCTCTAAGAAGGGCTGGAGAAGATGCTTGCCAAAAGTCAAGGATTCCTGCCAATGCCTATGTGAAATCACACCGAGCGGTGAGTTAACTATGGCTCAGTAAGCAGCCCACTTCCCCAGTGCAATCAGGAAGCAGATGATGGCTTAGGGGGACTGCACGTGAAGGATCCAGGTTTAATTCCTGGAAACTCAGCCGGGGGTGGGAAAGACTGCTGTCAAGCACAGCAGGACAGGGCCGGGCACCAAGAAGCAGAGGGCCTGCATTCAGCCCTCGACCTGTTTCCAACTCCCTTCCCAAGCAACCAGATGCACCTTTGGAGGAGGAGGAGGATCCATTTCTCCAAATCCAATCCATCCATTCCTCTCCAAGCAGCTCCGGGGGAAAAATGGAGGAGGGGGAGGAGAAAAAAGTGATTCCCCCCCCCACCCCCCAGCCTTTCCTGCTGTTTCTTAGCTGTGTTTGCTGAGGTTGGAGAAACCATTTTAAGGATGGGTAGATGTAACTCTTGGTGTTACTTCCCTGAACGTATACAGCCACCTACTAGTAAAAATCCCGCAAAAACATTTAAGCCTAGCCCTTACCAACATGGAACCCAATACAAACCGAAGTTTAACTCAACTACAAACATGTTCAGGTTGCTTTGCTAAGATTTGTGATCTGAAGGACCAGACTGGGTACAGGGTTTTCCAGGGGAAATCTACTTATATGCTCATTAAGAGTCAATACCGACATGATGGCACAGCATCAGCAAAGATTGGTCTAAAAATTTGGGAGGCTCAAAGATGTAAAAGCAACACCTCTTCCAGAAGACTGGAGGGTGGGCAGAAAATACTTTTTGCTCTTTCTGAAATCCTGCATCTTAGAAGTGAAATGTGTGTGTATGGAGATGTGGGAGAAAGAGTGCTTTAATGCTTTTTTTTAAAAAAAAGATAATTGTTATTCAGCAATTTTTGAGGGGTAACACCTCTCTTCACAGCAACTAGCTGTCCCTTGAGTATAAAATAATATCAGCATTTCCATTTGGTGCTGCAAAGGTGTTGATTAGCGACATTTGCATTAGAACTGCAAAAAAAAAAAAAAGACGCACAAAAGAAATGCAGCATCTCTGGGATTTAAAAGGGGGGAAGATGCAGCTTGACCAACAAATGACAGCACGGATTATTAAACTTGTCCTCGGCCCAGCTTACTTCGCAAGGAGGTTGTTGGGGGAATAAGAGTAGAGTAAGAAGTCCAGGGCACGTTTCTTGATCTGTCTTCAGGTCAGCTCTGGAGGACCGGGGCCGCTGTCTCACTGGTGATGGTGGGGTTTAACCAACCCGACAGACAGACTGAGGGCCTCTGGCTAAGCGGCTGAGTCAATTGACCAGGGTTCCACAAACCACTAACTTCCCACGATGACCCAGTTATGCCTGAGGTGCTAAAGGGTCCTTTGAGTCAGCAGCAGCTGAAGGGAAGTGTCGAGATCCTTCTCAATGGCAGTGACAATCAGATAAAATTAAGCCGCCCACGGGGCTGTGTTTTACAGTGGCTTTGCTAAAAGTGGAGGTGGTAAGAGAAACTGCATCAGAGGCCACATAATCACCAAAGCCAAAATGTAGTGAGAACTGTTATGATGCTCTGATTTTCCCAGGCCTGATGCTCTGGCTCTTCCTCATCAGAGCAGCCCATTTGGTGTACAGGTAGTCCTCGCTTAATGACCATTCGTTAAGTGATGGTTTGGACTTACAAGAGTGCTGAAAAAAACTGACTTATGACCAGTCCTCACACTTGCAACCATCACAGTGTCCCCACAGTCACGTGATCACAATTCAGGCGCTTGGCAACCAGTTCGCATTTAGGACCATCACAGCGTCCTGTGATCGCTATTTTCGACAGGGAACTGCACAATTCGCTTAATACTCACATGGTTCACTTAACGCCTGCAATGATTTGCTTACTGGCCGCCAGAGAAAAGGTCATAAAATTGGGTCGGATTCGCTTAATGACTGCTTTGCTTAGCAACTGAAATGTCCGTCCCAATTGTGGTCGTTAAGCGAGGACTACCTGTACATCTTCTCCAGCATTTTCTTACTAAAATGAAAAAGCCAGCATTTGGTCCCAGGCCTATCAACTCAAAAGTGGAGAAGTGGCACACACCTATCATTTTAAAATTGGAATTTATAGTTGTGATTCACTGGTCCTCAGATTATTTTATTCTTATCTGGAGGAACACAGATTGTCCAGGGGGGCATCTTGAAAACCAGTCTGATTTTCCTACTTGCAAACGAAGTCAGTTGAAAAGAGGACCCGTGAACTCAGAAAAAGGCAGAAGGCTTTGGCTTAAAACTTTTAATATAAAAATTCACTGATGTACAAAAATGCTGAAGTGTGACAAACTGTTCAAAATACTGAGATCAACCGTCCTGTGACGCAGCAGTTGTAGAAAACGAAACCCAGTGCCAGACCCAACTCGGATTACGAAGCAGCGAAATGGACACTCTTCACATCCCCCTGTCTACTCGGAAGGAAGGTCCGCCTCAGCCGGACGACCTTGGTGACAGGCTACTCTCGATGAACGAGGACAAACAAGCCCAGGAGAAAAAGCACGGTGTACTGGGGAGTGGGGGAGAAGAAGACAGAAACATTTGGAGCACTCACTCAAATTGTTTCAAATGCAATGGAGGAATTTCCCAGGCCCTTGCTTCATAGCACACGGCCTCAGCATGAGAAGGTTTTCATGGAAATTCTCGGCTTCAAAGTTCCAACAATAGGATTCATCCAAGATTCTCCCTCTGCCCCCCCCCAAATGTGATGGTAATGGATTATTTCTCTAGAGGCAGGAAGATACTTAAAACAAATAGTAAAACCTCCAAAATGGCACAATTTGGGTACAGCTTTGCCATCTCAGTTCACGTCTTGCACGAAGCTATGCTTTCGTGTAATCAGGGTTTCTAGAACAAGCCCCCAGTGGTTGGATTCAGCACCGTGCTAACCCATAACCCATATGCAAACTAGAATGCAGGGTTCACACGTTAGGCTAAGATGAAACTTAAGAAACCACAGGAGGACTTGGTAGGATGCATGGACCCAAAGAGTGACCCCAGGCTTTAAATGATGCAAGACCAATGATTTAGACAATGCATCGTTCCTTGAAGAGCTTAAACTTCAGAAAAAGTGTTAGGGAGGTGTGCTGTGCCTCACCTGCCTCTCTTGAAGCTTACGGTGGGTTTTTTTGTTTGTTTGTAAACGTTCTCTGGCCTTCGTCAACCCCCAACCTACCTCCCAAGCAAAACAAAATTTCAAGACCTGCAAAAGCCAGAGGCAGTACTCATTTGAACCAAACCACCACTGAGAATCAGCTGCTTGCACTCCCTAGAACGGGGCCAGCTTGGGACCCTTCAGCAGAACTCTGCTGAGAGAGACCCTGAACCCACCCGCCTCCATGCAATGTCTGAACGACGTTTTGGTTCGCCAGTGCAATGGATCACACCAAGAGAGCAAATGAACAGAAAGTCCTACCTTGAATTTAGGGTAATCATTCATTAGGATGGTTACTATTCCAATGTATGGCACAAATCTAAAACGGAGAAACAAAGTCATCCTCTTTGGACACTACACGGGCCAAAACATTCTGGGCTGATTATAGGCTAAACTGACAAAGGGGAACGAAGGAGCAAAAGATGTAGGCTTTTCTATAAACAGCAGGACACCTCCCTCTGCCTCCAAATCACATGCAGGTTAAAAAAAGGGCCTTCATAAAACTCAGAAACAACACATTATGCAGAAACAGGGGGGTCCAGAACCAGAGGACCAAATTTCTCCATAACCAAGCTGCAGAAGGAAGACAGGCTTTATGGCACACAGTTAAAAGCACAGTTCCAGGAATAACATCTTCCCAAGCTGGTGAATGGGCAGAAACGAACAGGGGCGTCAACGAGCAAAAGCAGGGGGCACCGCTGATCTCGGCAGAGTCTGCTTACGCTAGGATGGAATGCCCGTTTCGCAGTGCCACCAGCTGGCTGGCTGCTCACTCACCCTCTGGCTCTTCCAACCACATCTTTCTTCTCCAGCCAGTGCTGCCCCTGCTTGTACAAGCCCCGGTCGTCAATCGCATTATTGTCACCTTTGGTCAAAAACTTGATGTCGCCGTTTTGTCTGGCACAGGGAGAAAAAAAAATCCAATTCGAACTGTTAGGACAGCAGTTATGGGCAAGGCAGGGCACAACCCCATTGTGAGGAGGAATGACAATGCCAGGCGAGTACATCACATGACAGCCATCGGCAGGATCAAGGTTTTAACTTGGTTTCTTTCCCTGAGGTTGCAGCTGGGGAGTGTGAGTGGGGATGCCTGGGATCATCCCTCTTTCTCCTTATTTCAGGACCTTCGTGGCAATTTCTATATATTCCACACCTTTTGGATTAAAGTCCCCACAACCCCTTGCCAGAGATAAAGCTGGCCAAGCATGATGGGAACTGGAGCCTGGTTACCCATCCCTTCCCTGGAACTTGGCCATAACTCTTGCGCTACATGCTTAAGGCGGGAAGTCTGAGTTCATTTCCAGCACAGCTTCAACTCAAGGCTGGGTGAATGTAATACTATTTTCAAACCATAACAATAAGAACAGAATACAAAAATGAGAGAAGCTGGGTGGAAGTGTAGAACAGCCATGGTGCTGACCCCATACCTAATCCAGGATTATAAAGCTAGTCCAAGTTTAGCATCTGCTCCCCTCAAGTAACACCATTCATGTCAGTTCTTCCACATGATTTCCAAACTCTGTTAGCTGCATTCAGGCGTCACTTTCCTCGATCTTCTGCTCTCGTTGACCAAGTGTGATGGAAGATCCCTTGTTTAATTGAACCACGTTTTGCACTTGCAACTAAACCAGCAAACTGTAGCTCGAAGGAGCCTTCCAAACAAAGGTTCCAAACTCAGACAAGTTGTGTGTACAGGTAGTCCTCGCTTAACAACCACAATTGGGACCAGAAATTTGGTTGCTAAGCAAAGTTGTCATTAAGTGAATCCGACCCAATTTTGCAAGCTTTTTGTGGCGGCTGCTAAGTGAACCACCTGGTCGTTAAGTGAATCACATGGTTTCCCATTGATTTTGCTTGCTAGAAGCTGGCTGGGAAATTCAAAAATGGCAATCATGTAACTGCAGGATGCTCCAATGGCTGTAAATGCAAACTGGCTGCCAAGTGCCCAAATCACAATCATGTGATGGTGGGGATGCTGCGACGGTTGTAAGTGCGAGGACCAGTTGTAATTCGGTTTTTTCAGCACCACTGTAAGTCTGAACCATCACTAAACGAATGGTCATTAAGCAAGGTCTATGATCTTGGCTGGAGGGGCTCATTGTAACAACCGTTTGCTGGCTCAGGTACAGTGTAGTTTCATTAAACAACAAAAAAAGGATCAGAATTATGAATACCAGGAGAGAAGGAATGGATGAAAATAAAGCTGGTTTCTGATCCTCTGTGCCATGGTGAAGACTGAAATGGAGCCACCACTTGTGAAAGGACACAGCGAAAACTGACACAGCAACAGACGCCTGCAACTATCACCATCCAAAACCTGAGACGTACTTTTCGTGGATTTTTAGCACCCGATGCACAATTGGAATCTCCCTTCCTTCTATCCTAAAGACCACGATTTCACCCACTCGGATCGGCTCTTCGATGCGGTTGGTCAGGAACAGGAGATCTCCTCTGTGAAATGCAGGCTCCATGCTGCCACTGGAAGGGAAAAGCATTAATGGTTAAGAAAAATACCTCAAGCTCTACATTTTGCCTTCAGGTGGAAAACAGCCCAGTCAGTTTTCAACGGTTAAAGAGACTGTTAGGTGTACGACTATCTACCCCACGCCACCGGTTACCCTGAGAAGGTCACTACAGCAAAAACCTTTGCAAACTTTCCAATAAATACTTGCATATTTCCCCTTCGCGTTCCTAGCTCTCCTCTGTTGCACATGTTATTCCGACACTCTCTCTCACCAGCACATTACTTGGAAAATGGCAAAGCAATGCAAAATCCTTAACCTTTGAAATGATTGATCCAGCCCTGTGGAGAAAGAAGCTGAACTTTAAGCACCGTGCATGTGTGGTGTGTGCAGTCACTCAGCTCCTCTGCTATCCAAAGGCAAAAGGAGAAAGGCGCCGTGGTAGCTGCCTCGCCCCCTCCTTCAGCTTTGGCAAGATACGCAGTGGGGTGAGCTGCGGAAGATAAAAGCTTTGAAAAAATGTGTGGGGAAAGACTCAAAGCACTAGTTTTATTTATTCATTCATTTAATAAATTGATAGGGCTGCCCATCTCATACACACCATTCTGGGTGGCTAACAATTGAAAACAGAATAAAAACAATAACCAAATTGGTAAACAGCATAAAATAGCAGCTGAGAAAAATCACAACATCCCACGATCAACCCAACCAGGAACACCTGTATTATCAGGTCCCCAGGTTGGATGGTAAAACCAGGTCTTTAATGCCTTGCAAAAGGCCAGGAGAGTTGGGGCAAGTCTGATCTCTGGAGGGATGATGTTCCAGAGGGTGGGCAGGACCCGGAGCATGCCTCTCTTGCCAGATGTTAACGGATGTGTAGAAACCACTGGGAACAGACCAGGTAGTCCTCGACTTACGACCATTCGTTCAGCGACTGTTCGAGGTTACAATGGTGCTGGAAAAGTGACTTATGACCGGTCCTCGCACTTATGACCATCATGGCATCCCTGCAGTCACACAATCAAAACTGGAGCGCTTGGCAGCTGGCATGTATTTATGATGGTTGCAGCATCCCAGGGTCACATGATTGACATTTGTGACCTTCTCAGCCGACTTCCGACAAGTGAAATCAATGGGAGAAGCCAGATTCGCTTAACAACCCAGTAATTCACTTAACAACTGCTGCCAAAAGGTCATAAAATCAGGTGCAGTCACGCGATGTCTCACTTAACAACCCCATAGCTTAGCGACTAAAGTTCCAGTCCCAATTGTGATCGTAAGTCAAGGGCAACCTGTAGCTATGATGGGATTTTTCCCAAGAAATGGGAAGCCCAAGTTTCAAACAAACAAACAACTAATGGAAACACAGAGTGCTCTGGAGGGCCTCTGGCATGGAGCAGCTGGGAGGCTTAAAGTCCTAAGCCATGCAAGTGGGCTTCATCAGTTGGAAGAAACAGCAGGAACGTACCACAGGGTCATTTACTAGAGGAGTTAGACAGGAAGGCTTCCCTTGGATCTTTTGGCACAGAGGAGGGTAGCACGCCCTGTACGACAGAAGCCAAGATGCTGCACATTGATTGTGTCTTTCCATCTTCCCTGCCAGCTGCCTTCCACAACAGATTTCTTGGCAGTTCTGCTTGCCCATTCTGTACTCAGTAACAGCTCCCCCCTTGTTTGAAGTATACAAATAATGCCTGATGTTCTATTCCTCCCTGTCTGTTTTCTCTTTGATGTCATGTCAACTCGACTGCAAGGAAAAGGCAGGGGAATTATCTTTTCATTTCTGTAAAAAAAAAGGGAGGGGCGGACTGTGGGGCTTTGTGCTGAATGCATATATGTCTTTTGAGGATATAATCTGGAATCTGTTTGTATCACTGTCCCTATAAGGCTAGCAGCTGCTTCAAAGGCAGCTGTCTACAGGAACTCTTGCTTAGAATATATGGAGAACAATCAAGTTTGTACTGATTATCCAGTCAATATTATCCTGCCCGGTGCAGCATTTAAAATTGGGCAGGATAGTCCCAAATTCAAATCCCCATTCAGCCATGGAAGTCTTTGAGCTAATCGCTCTCTCTTGACCTATTCAACCTCACAGGGTTTTTGTGAAGGTAAAAGGAGGACAGGGAGGAAGATCTATGCATACTGCTTTGACATCCCGGAAAAAAAATTAAAAATGTAGGAGCCTTTCCCAGGATTCCTCTACAGACCTCAAACCACAAGCACTCAATGGACAGGAAGTAAGAACTTGTAGTAAGAATTGATTTCAGCCTTGCACCTAGGGTGTTACAAGATTCTGGGAAAGTTATACGAACAAGCAGTTTTGGCAAAACAGATTGCCTGTTGCCAGATCAGAACAAATGTGCTTTCCTTAAACTATGGCCACTGCCATAGTTTTACAAAGCGATAACAAATCAGATATCAATAGAAGAGAATATCTGTAGCTCAGGGTTGAACGGTGGAGTCCCTGGTGCTCTCTGGGCTTGGTTGTTGGCTTACAGACCTTTCATTACCCGACTAGGCAATGTTTTCAGTCAGAAGGGACCTTAATTCAGTGGGACCTGAAGATGTTGCCTAGTCGGGCAACAAATCGTCTGCAAGCCAACAACCAAGCTCAGAGAGCACCAAGGACTCCACAAATCAGAGATCACTTATTTTAAGATCTTGCAAGAAGTTTGACTTTCAGGAGGCATTTGAGAACAATAAAAAAATCAGCCAAAACCATTACCCGAGGAAGAATCAAACTTACCATGTCAGGGATCAACACCATTATTTGACTGCATCCCCTGAACAAGGGGCACCTAAATGTTTTCAGTTTATAGCCTGTCTTTTAACAAATATGGGAAAGCAGATTCTCTGACAGAAGGGTGGCAATGTAGCTCAAGTAGGACCTGTTTTCCAATACAGTATTTGTAAAAATACGGGCTGTAAACTTAAACCTTGCCCTTCTGTCAAGATCACACTCGTTCAAAGGTCATGCTACATTAGCAGAAGGCATGTCCAGCAGATTCCCCATAAGCTGAATGCCTCCCCAAGCCATTAGGGCTGCCTCTCCCTTCCAAATCTCACACAGTAAGAGGGGTTGAGCCTGAGATTCCCAGAAGCATTTTACCTAAGCACAACAACGATGGGACTCTCACTGCCCGTGGCCACCATCAACCCCTTCCAGATCATCAGCGCTGAGGAAACGATCATCCCAAAGTTCAGGACCTGGTAATACAGCTGGGAGGCAGGGAGGGGACAAGGATTATCACTGGGAACTCAAGATAGTCCTTTGCAAAACACAAAGACACCCATGTTCAGTGCTCTTCCTCAGGCACATCTTCAAAGGTAATGCCCTCCCCTCCAAATGACAAGCCACCGTTTAGAAGTCCTACTACAGTCAACAAGACCACTGGGGACTTCAACCAGGCACAAGCTATTTGAGTTGACTTCTTAAGTATGGCTGAAACCAAACTTGCCTTTGGGGAATCCTCTGAAGCAGAGCCCCACAGCTGCTCTGTCAACCCCTTACTCTCTTGACTCACTTTTCCCAGGGAACGATTGCCCTGAAGGAGAAATGTGAAGCAAAACGAGGCTGCAGAGCATCGAGGGCCTGAAAGGAGACAGAAGATGCTCCCTTCCTGCAATAATGTGGAGAACCAGTCTAGCGTAGCGGTGAAGGGGCTAGCCTAGAAACCAAGAGATGGTGAGTTCTAGCCTGCCTTAGGCATGAAAGCCAGCTGGGTGATGTTGGGCCAGTCCCTCCCTCTCAGCCCACCTCACAGGTTTGTTGTGGTGGGGAAAACAGGAGGCACAGGAGTATTAGGTACGTTTGCTGCCTTGAGTTATACATAAAGAAGATGGGATAAAAAAAAATCTCCTTGGGAAGATCTGGATTGGGAAGATGACAAGCCCCTGGTTTGTTTTCCGTCTCCTTCCTAACCAGGGTTGCCAGCCTGCCTGCTCTTTCTGCTGCGCAAATCAAGCAACCATGGACATATTAATCATATTATTACATTTTTATCCTGCCTTTTTAATATATAACTCAAGGCGGTGAACATACTTAACATTCCTTCCTATTTTCTCCAAAACAATATATATGCGCGCGCGCACACACACACACACATATAGAAAGGATAGAATATTAGCAGCCCCCTCCACTGGCTCTTTTGGCCCCTACGCCTTCCCCACGTGGATGCCCTGCGGGTACGTCGCACTGCACCTTCCATGCTCCTTGACCCACGGCCAAGCCTGCTGGGGAGGATGGGAGCTGTAGTCCAACGCCCCTGGAAGGAGGCTGGGCTGTACCAGCAGCAAAAGGGGCCAGGCCCGCTTGGTCACGTGATGTTTCCACCACGAACACCGGTTTTTATCCCCCCATCGCTCAACTGGGGGCTCCCCCACCCCGCGCTCAACTAGGCAGCGACAGGACGACGGCACGCCTGCAGCCCCCCGCACAGCCGAGAGCGGGTCTCCCCCGGGACCGCCTCCACGCCCCCGGGGCCCGCCGAACCTGCCGCTTATTCATCCGCCGAACATCGTCCAGAAAGTCCACGGACAGCATCGCGGTGGGCGAGCAGGCTGCCGCCGGGAGACCCGAGCGTCCCCCACTTCCACTTCCGGCCGCTGAGACCGATATCCGGCTGAGCTGCTCCGGGGGGGGGAAGCATAGAGTTCGAGGCGCTAGACCAGCCCGAACGAGCGCTGTTTCCCGAGAGGTCTCTAAGAAGCCTGGAGGGACGTCATTTCCGGTTGTGATGAGAGTTGACTGCACGAGGAGCGGGGCCTGGGCAGGTTTAGCTGCGTTTTTCCACAGAGGCGCGTGCTGTTTTACTGCTGTGGAGTCTCCCTGTGTTTGTTTTCCCTTTAATCTGAAAATCGGATTTCAGATTTAAGGAAGATTTTTCAGAATTTTTTTCTCACCCTGAAAAAAGCTGCGAACACAGAAGCTGTTCTTTTTGCGGGGCAGTGAAACGGCATCTCCCTGTATTAAGCGCAGGGGTTTGCAAGGGAAGCCTTTGCAGTGACTTTGCACCGTCAGCCCGGCTTAGGGAGAGTGGCTGGTTGGCTCAAACCACCCGAGACGTCGCATAGTCCTTTCTCTTTCGTGGATGGCTGTTAGCCAACCTACCTGGCTCCAGCAGAAAGGGATTTTCCGGTCTTCTTTAAAAGAAACAGGAGACCCAGCCTGCAGATTCCAGCTGGCTTCCGGGTTCTTTCCTCTCTTGCTGGCGTGTTAGTCAATCAACATTTATTTACGGTCAAACACCAACCACCCTGGGGTGTCTTTTGTTATTCACAGGAGGCCATGAAAAAAAAGCATAGTTTTTGGAGCACAGCATGATTATCTGGCCCCAAAGAAGCCTCTTAACCCTCACATCTCCGAATATATCCTATGGCTGTAGCATTTTGAAGGCATCTACAAGGGAAAACTAATACAGGCGGGATAAAAGTCAAATAAGTAAACTAAGAGCTGGAAGTCAGGATACAAACCTATGAAGACTGCAATGGAAACCCCCTTCAGGTGATTTATCCAGACCCATTTCTAGCTTTGCAAGGGGAGATGTAAGGGACTGGAGGACAGGACTAGAAATATGTGTGCACTGAAGTGTTCCCTTTAAACTCTAGTTGCAATAAGGGGAAGGCGTCCTGGAGAGGAAGGGGTGCATTTAGTGCAAAAGGGAGGCATTTCTAGAAGTACCTGATGTGCCTTGTTGCAATGCAGCAAAGTTCCCCTGCAAATTCTTCATTAATGCAGTTCAAATTTCTTAGATAAGGTTAATAAAGGTCTCCTTTGAACAATAGATTGAGAGTCCTGGTGACTTTAAGATTAGGCTTCTTAGCTAGAATCCTAAAGTGATCTGCCATTATCTTTGGAATTTTTTTCAACCTCCTAGAGCAGTGTTTCTCAACGTTGGCCACTTTAAGGGTGACTTTCAACTCCCAGAATTCCCCAGCCAGTATGGCTGGCTGGGGAATTCTGGGAGTTGAAGTCCATCCCTCTTAAAGTGGCCAACATTGAGAAACACTGTCCTAGACTAAATGACGGCCCTGGTACTCTATCTAAGCCTTGCTTAGTTTCCAATCCCAAGTGAGGGTAAAGGTTAGAAGGTATGAATTGCAATGCAAATTCTGCTGCAGTTGATACTGCTTACAGTTGGAATGGCAGTCGGCCTAGTTAGAGAAGCAAACTATTTTTCACACAGGTGTTTATAAAAATAGTCAATAATAATCTGGCCATCATCCTGTCCTCTTCTGAGTTGCCTATGACTAGAGCTGGTGAAAAGCAATGGCAGAGTTTTGCTCTATTTGAAGTGGGAAACCGATGAACATTGTACTGTGATTTTTAAAAGTGTTTCTTTTTTAAGGCATTGCTTAAGTGAAAGAACGAATTCCTCCCCCCACAAATCCAGCCTGCTCTTGGGCCATGTGGTTTTCCTGCAATCTTTGCAGCCCTCAGACTTAAATATTAAGCCTGGTCCTAAAAGGTGGAAAAAGGTGTCCCTGGAATTATCTCCCCCATCTTCTCTTCATGCTTCAGAAATATTTATACCCACACTCAAATTTAGTCAGTTGATGGATCACCAATTAATATTCTCTCCACCTGACTTTTCTGGGCTTGCGCAACACATTATGACCACGCAGTTTGGGTTCACGCAACATGATCAGCTAAAATATAGTTATTTGCTTGCGGCTGAATGCTGTCTGAATGCAGCTGCGGAAGGCACCTGCTTCAGAGCAGATCCTTCTCCAGGGCTGTTCTTCTCAAACAGATAGATTCTGAACTACAGCCTCAGGCACTGAGATCAAGTCCCTATCTGGGATGTCATTATGAATCTCCAGCATTTTGACTGAAAGGCCACTGTAGATCTGAAGAGCTGCAGTATCAGAGAACGGAGGCTGGAAGCCACTCATTGTTAGATGGTTTTATTTGAAATACTTTGAAGTAAACAGTATAGCAAGGCACAGATGCCACTGCAGATTAAATAGATATGTGATGGCTTGGGAGGAATATCCTCCCCGCCCCCTGCTATTGTTACTATAGCTAGGCTACCTTGTAAAACATTCCCTAGACTAAAATGTACACGGTATCAAAAAATACAAAGGGTTTTATCAAAACACATCCAGACGAGAAAGTGAGCAATTCAAATGCAATAAGATAAATAGGGGATTTTTTTCTTTTTAAATTATTTATAGTAAACAATGAGCAGGGTTCCGACTTGAAACTTAAAAACCGTATTAAAAAAAAAAGTAAATATTACACGAAGCATGAGAAAAAGCACACGGGGTGGGGTGGAGAGGCCCCAGATGGGGGAATGAGTTGATGTTAGAGGGTGGAAAGCCATCTTGAGAGATGGTGGCAGCCAACTGAGGCAAACATTGGAAAGGGGTGGGGAGAGAAAGGATGTGCTTCGTTAGCCCCAATTATTTTCATTTTCTGAAACAGCAAAGTAACTGAATGCAGAGGGCATTATCAAGAGAGACCTCTGGCTTCTTCTGTACTGCAATCTTTGTTTCACAACTGAAAGTCTTCTGGGACAATACAAGGATAACCAACCAAGCCAATCTGCCCCTCCCCCCCGCTTCTTGATACCCTTCAACCAAGCTGCAAAGCAATGCTGATCATTTACAGCCAGGGCAGTGATCAAAGCTGCTCCCCAACATGAGGAAGGGGGTGCTAACCTTGGAAGAGGAATGACCTGGTCACCCATGGATGCTGTCTACAGCTGAAGTGCAACCCTCCCATTTTTCTTTTTTTCTTACTCTTACTACAGACATCAATAAGTACTTGGGCAGGTATTTAAACGTTTGTGCCCCCAACTTTTATGAAAAGGTCGTAGGTGCAACAGAGAAGGGTGTCCTAGAATCCATTGCCATGCATAATCATCACTCCAAGCCACTGTGTGTGTCTGTGTGTGAGGGAGGGGGCAAATACTCAAGAAGATATGCAACTGATTTCACTTGGAACAAAGATTAAGCACAGTGCCCCCCCACCCCCCAGCTTTGAAAGGCCTGCATTGCCACAGTACAGCTAAACGTGGGTACTGCTGGGGAAACTGTAATGTTTTATTTCTCAAGAATTAAATCAAACAAAACACCTGCCAGTGACTAGTGCTGAAAGTGTATGTCCTCTAGAAAAGGCAGGCTTCAAAATCATATTCACAGAGTGCCTGAAAGGTAATTTTTGAGGCTTGGAGGATTTTTGCCTTGAAAGGGAAGAACCGTCAGTGAGGGGTGGTGTGGTGCAGAGGAGATTCCTGGCATTCTGGGGCTATGAGGGTGGGGGAGAAAGGGCTGCATTCTTAACTAAAAAAGGGGGAAAAAAGAGGCTGAGCTAACAGGCAAAAGTCTTGCGTAGCAGGTGAATGCTTCGTTTTTTGCTGGGGTGGGGGGAGGAAATGTGAAAAAGTGCTCCTTACCCTGAAGGGCCTGATGCAGTTCAGGCAGCCGTGGGCATCCCATAATCTATCTCTCTCTCTTCCCTCCCCTTCCATTACACATTCAGTGCTAGGGAGATGGTGGCAGTTGGTGCTTTTTTCCAATTTCCCTTACTAATCAAAGTGAATGGAATGCGGTGCCCATTTCATCAGATCAACAGCACGCTGAAGAGTGCCCCCCTGCTCCAACCAATGTTTCTGGGGAAGCCGAGCGCACTCTTAAGTAGGGGGAGACTTTGTGGGTTTGTTCTGGGAATTGGGTTTCTCTTTGCTGCAGGGCACAGGGTTGCGCACCGAGTCTCTGCTCTTGGAAAAGTCCCCTTCCGCACTGCCGTGGCTTGTCTCCCCATTGGCCTCCCCCAGTCCGTTCTCTCTTGTCTCCATTTCTGGAACCTCATTTCCACCCTCTTGTTCTGGCTCCTCTTCCTCCTCCTCCTCCTCTTCCTCCTCCTCTTCTTCTTCTGGATCTTTTACTTTATGAACAATAAAGAGGTGCCTGTTCAGAGAGAGGTGGGACGTATAACACAAACCGCAGAGCAGGCACTGGTAAGTGGAACTGTCTGACTTGTGTCGAGGTATGTGTTCCAGAAATTCAGTCTCTGTGGCTGTAGCAAAGCCACACTTTGCACATTTCCAGCGGGCTGCCTTCAGTTTCTTTGCTGGTGGATCACCTGATCCTGATGCAGTAGCTTCCATCTGACTCAAACCGTCTGCTGTTACTCTCTTTGGAGATTTTGTCTGCAAAACAAACCGCGTATGCTTATTGTACCGATCTGCGATGCAATCCGTAGCCCACCATCAAAACAATACTAAGAGCAATAAGAATCCCATCTCTTCCTGCTTGCACTCCACCACCAAGCTGTCCATGGCACCCCAAGCTATTATGAGTAATGAGTGGAATTACAGGCCCCCTGGTTACCCCCGTCTCTGCTAGGTCAATGGAAGTGTTTGGCTTGTAATGTAGTCATCCAAAGGTGGCATGGGTGGCGAGGAGGAGACAATGAAAAAAGAGTGCTCTGCCATACCCCCTTTGTCATGAGTACAGCAGACCCCCCTCTTTTGATTGGCCTCTACTTGCACTCCTGTTGAGTAGAAAATACCTTCACCCGTTCTCTCAGTTCTAAGGACAGGGGCAACATTTTGGGAGGGAAGGAACTTAAATATAATTAACCAAACTGTTGTCTCCAGCACTTGGCTAGGAAGATAAGCGAAGTCAAACGCAGTAGAGTGCCTTAAGGACTAACTTTTCAGTCTGTGATTCTCCAGGCTATCATTCCCTATTTTATAGTGCACAGAAGCCATTAAGCCTGTCTTCCAATCTGTCTGGTCATTTTCTCCTTAATGACTCTGCTGTCAAAATTAATCTGGTTTCTTCAGGCCTCACTCTCTTGTCACTTGTCAGTAACAGCCTAGGATTTTCATTTAGTTAAGAAGGACCTTACACGGATGGTCTTGAAAGAAAGCTGCCTCGTCTATGCTGGTCACGTTAAACTACAAGGTGGTTTCAGACAGCTCTCCTTGAGACATAAAAGCCTTCAGTGCACTTTGGGTCTGCCTGGAACCAAATACCCTGGTCTGTACCATTAAGGGATTGTTTAAGGCTAGAGTTAAATTACACCCAGGTGATTGTGGAAATGGGTGAGTTTCCATTACAAGAAATATCTTTTGATAGAGCTGGCACTGTGTGTAGAGCCCACAAGATACAGTTCTGCATCTTATCTAAAGAACTGTGCTCCTCCTGGAAAGAGAACCGGGGGGCAACTTGGAAGGCAAACCAAAGAGAGAGAACATTAGCCACCCCACCTCTGTATTTTAAATAAAGCATTGCAGATTACTTTTGTCAAGTCTTTGGATATCTGGGAAAGATCTGGATTTTTGATGCCGTGCATGAGGCTCATGTGACTCTCCAGCAGTGACGGCTGAGGAAATGTCTGAATTTCATCTGTGCAGTACCTTCAAAATACAAAACGAAAGAAATGCCATCAGTACGATTGGATTTCTCACTCTCATCCCTCGCTACCGCATCTCTTGTTTTTACTCTGCGGCCCCCCGTTTTCACAGAAGCCTAGAGTTGGAAGGAACCTTGGGATCATTAAGCCCATCACCCTGATCAAGACAGGAGTCCGAACGAGAGCACCAGAGACCTACAGCTATCCAGCCTCTGCAGGAACATATCCATGGAAGAGGAGCCTACTATCTTTCTGGGGAACTGGCCCCAATGTCAAACTCCTTTGGCAATGAGGAAGCCCTTTTTCTACCATTTGGTTGCAATCTGCCTTCCCGTAACTTCAATCCAGGATTCCACATCCTGAATTCTCAAAAGAGCGTTTCTCCATCTCAGCAACTTTAAGGTTTGTGGACATTCCCTCCTAGCACACATCTTAAAAGTCGCTGAGATTGAGAAACACTGTTCTAGAACGACAGAGAACAGGACTTGATTTTCTTCTTTCAGTCTCTCTTCATAAGACTCAACAGAAGGCACGCCTCAAAATTGATTCCCAAATGCTGGAAATGGAAACTGCAGAATTCTTACTTCTGGAATGGTGTGAATTGGGATACTACAGTTTTAACGTTTTCACAGTGTGACATCCTTGTCTCAATCCTGGATAGGGAAGGTGCTTTTACACAACGCAGTTTGCTACAAACAAACAAATCTTAGACTTAGGCCAACATGTGCACCATGACTTTGCATCAATCAATCAATCAATCAATCTTTAATACGGTCACAGACCAGAATTACAACTTTGCATCTATTCTGAACCTTCTGAATACATCCTTGAAGGACATCCGTGCAGTTTTCCCAGCAGATGAACCTGTGAGCTAAGTCTGGTTTGGGAGAGAGTCTTCAAGCACAGAGGACGTGATTTGACGGCAAAAGCTTCCATGAGCAGGACCCGCTTCTAAGAGCTACATACAGAGACAAAGATTCTACCACAAGTAGCTTGGAAGCTAGTTTTGGATTCCAGGGATACCCAGGGTGACCTTGGGTCATTCTTCAGAAGTGATAAGAATGGCTCCTTTTCTAGAGAGAAATCAAAGGTTTGCCATGGAAGGCTAATGTTTTGTCTGGGATCTTGGTAGGAACTGCAATTTCACATTTGCTAGCATGTGGCAGGAACGCAGGAGGCCACAGAGAGGAGGCATTTAAAATCACAGGATTAGATCAACAGATACCTGCTACACCGTTCTGTTCACATGCACCAATTAAAGTAACACCTACTCAGAATTCCTCTCTCTCCTTGCCCAACATCTGTACTTCAATGAAGATAACGCCTTTTCCCCCCCTTTTCCTTAAAATGCTTTCTACAGGAAGAATAGCAGGGATGAGCACTAACCTGTTCCCATTCTAGCTCAAATGTTCTCATTTCTGAAAGAGCTCCCACTGACGTAATCTTGCACTGTGTTCTGGGTTAGTCTGTTGTCAGTGAAGGAGGTTTAAAATAATGCCTTGGTATTCCTGGTTGCAATCTTAGCCCCACAAAGGAAGAATCCCCATTGGTCAGACTGAGAAACATGATTTAAATCACACTAGCAGTTAGAAAAGAAAGAAAAGATACAAAGAAACAAAGAAACAGATGTGGGCAGGGGCTGTTTGATGTGGAACAGCCTTCCCCAAACGGAATCTTCTGTAGCCAACATGGGTTTTCTAAGACTGGCTTTGGAAAGTATTGTTTCTTGTTGGGATGGGTTAATTAAGGGACCTCTAAAACCACAAAATGGAATCAGCGATGGAAAGTGGCTTTTACTGGGAAGGGAACTACTTGTGGTATACAGGAATAATTGCCAGAAAGCACCCTAAATTAGAGGAGCTGTTTTCTGTTGAGTAACTAAAATATACTAAATAATATATTTTAATGACATATTAAAAACAACAAGCCACGAATTGAAGTTGAATCTGCTTTCCTGGAGATTAATTAATTAATTAATTCTCTGGAACACTCTGCCCCCAGAGGGTAGGCAGGCCCCTTCGCTCCTGGCTTTCCAGGAGAACTTGAAGACCTGGCTGTGCCGCCTCGCCTGGGGTGGGAAGGGGAATAGTTCTTTCTGGGGGTGGCTGACGCCGTAGAGCCCTCCTCACTGCATCAGATCTTATCACCACTTAGATTTTGTACTTATTTTTATCTTCTATTTATATTTGGCTATTTGTATTTGTATTTTTGTATGTTTATGCTTTTTAATGTTAATTTTATTGTAAACCACCCAGGGTCCCCCTTTTGGGGGGAGATGGGTGGTGATAAAATCTGGAAGGAAGGAAGGAAGGAAGGAAGGAAGGAAGGAAGGAAGGAAGGAAGGAAGGAAGGAAGGAAGGAAGGAAGGAAAGATGCAGCCCTTGTGTTGTTATTTTATTCTGAAACCATGAGCGCTTAAATCTAAAACATAACCTGAAGGGAAAAATAACAGAAAATTAACAAAGTGACTCTCTAGCAGGATTCAGGCAGGCGCCTTCTTAGGAAGCTGAAAAGCAGAGCATTTAAGCAAGGATCTAGAACTCATAATCCAAAACGGAACGCTTCTCTCATCCTGAATACTTGTTTGAATAGTTCAGCTAGGCCTGCAAGAACTGAGTTTATCTGGTTGTCTCATGAGTAGCTTATCTTTTCTTCAAGGATTTCAGAGCGGAATGTAAGCGTCTAGCTCGCTGTGTCTCAGGTTAACCTAGGACTCTTCTTCCAAGCCAAACATCCTGGCTGCTGCGACACACGGCCTCTACCAACATTAACTGTGGATGGGCTGTCTGCATTCCATCGGCTGGCCAAGGCCTCCTCCCAAACACTCCAGATTGCGGCTGTCAGTGGCCCAGTTCTTCAGTTTCCCCAAATGGGGAGGGGGGGGCTTAGGTGAGGCTTACACATCTATTCTGTCCCTTAAATTGTCCCCAAATCATCACTCCCTGCTACTTTGGTCTCACCTGCCCCAGTATCACTGCACGTGTCACCTGCAAGCTTTGGAAATAAAAAAATTCCTTTGGAAAGAAAAAAAATGCAGCCCCTGGCTGCAAAAAGAATGCCTAACGCCTGCTTTGAATCCAGGATGGGCAAGTTTCTGTCCGATGGTCATATTCCCTTCAAGATCAACCTCTCCTTCTCTCTTGAGGATACTCCCTTTCTCCACCTACTGAGCTGCCCTGGAAAAGGTGCTAGGCTGCCCTTGCTAGGACTGCAAATGCTTCACTTGCAACAGGCCTTGAAATTAAGTCAGTTGCTGCAGCTTTTGCCCCCCTCGCTTAAACAGGGAGAGCACACGCTGAACGCACAACAGAGAGAGCTAAAGCGCTCCCATTATTATGAAAACACCGTAATCTTGTCCCAGGGTCGCCTGGAAACTAAAACAATCGAGCGCAACTGGCACATGATCCTTCAGTCGAACAGGCAGGAGCAGGTTTGACCCTGTGACACTGTGCTCCAGAGTAAGAACCATTCCTCCTTCTCAGACTCACCAGCAAGGGTACACTTTCTTTGCTGTGTCGTGATTATTGCGAACGTGTCTGTGCAGACTGTTGGAGGCACTGAACGACCGCTCACACTGCCGGCAGGGAAATCTCTTCATGTTCTGCAGGAGGATTGGAAGGGTTAGTTCTGAAAGGAGAGGACTCCCTACAGGTAGCCCTTGACTTACAACCACAACTGGGACGGGAATTTTGGTTGCTAAGTGATGCGGTCATTAGGTGAGACATCGCATGATTGCACCTGCTTTTACGACTTTTGCCACGTCATGAAGTGAATCTGGCTCCCCCCATTTATTTTGTTTGTGAGAAGCCAGCTGGGAAGGGTGCAAATGGCAATCGTGTGACCCTGGGATGCGGCAACTGTCGTAAATACATGCTGGTTGCCAAGCGCCCGAATTTCGATCATGTGACTGCAGGGATGCTGCAACGGTTTTAAGTGTGAGGACCAGTGGCAAGTCACTTTTCCCAGCGCCGTTGTAACTTCGAATGGTTGCTACGAATGGTCGTAAGTCGAGGACTATCTGTGTTTCATTTCAACTTGGGCAAAATAGTGGTTGGAGGGATGTGGTGGATTTCAGGGGTGCTGCTGGTTCTAGGAAGGAGGGAGCACATTCCAAGGAGGTAGAGGAGATAAGCGGAGGGACAGTCTGGGAGGCAATGGTAGGAAAACGAAGAGGTTCAGAATGGCCCCACTCTAGAGCTCTCCCAGGTTATTTCCCCTGAGGTCAGGTAGAGTAGCTTTAGTCTGGCAAGATTCTGTCTATAGGGTGTGAACAAATAAAGAACTGGAGTCTGAACGGACTGCCTCTTTGTTGTTCTTGGGCTGAGCCTGACAGGGGTAACAGCCAGACTTCACTCTGCATAAGCTGAGGTCTTGATTTTGCAGAGGGCTTCTTGCTGCCGTATGAGAGAAAGGGACAATGTGGTTCTACTGCTTCCCACCCCACGACCAGAATAGGAGAAAGGGGAGGAACACAAGCAGGCACCTTCCTTTCATTCCTGCTTCCACAGCAGGGATAGGAAGTGGAAGAAGAGCTGCAACTATTTATTTATTTTATTTATTTAGTCTTCAACTTCTATTACCACCCATCTCCCCCAATTTAACTACATTAAACAGTGGGAAGAAGGTCCAGATGCTCCTGTTTTATGCGGGTTGTTACCTTTCCATGGCTTTTCCTCATATGGGACACGTAAGTCTCACGATCAGGGATCCACTGCAAACACTCCCGGCAAGTCCAACTGCAAGTTTTGGACTTTGGCTTGGATTCTGGACTTGTGCCTTTTGTGGGCAAAGAGGTTGGCTGAGAAGTACCGTTGACGATGGACAGCTCCTTGGACGTTGGGAGGACGGGACCGCTCGCTGTCGTCTCGACCTTCTGCCGAGTACTGGTGAAATCCTCGGGATTTTCAGGGACCCCATGGATGCTCTAGTGAAAGTCAAGGAATCAAGCTCAACTAGCAAGCAGATGGACACTGAAAGGCCAGAGCAGGGAGATGGTCCAAATTTTCTCATGAAACACCCCCAATATATTGTCATGTTCACTGTTTCAATGTGCACTGTACATCGTAACGTTTCACATGCCATGCTGCTAACGCGCATTGATGTTGGGAGGGAGCTGCTGGGAAACCTTCTGCCAAGCTTTGTATCTATGTTTATTTTAATGGAATGTGTTTGGGTTATGTGCGCTGCTCAAGGACTTTTCCACCACACCATCAGGAGCCATTGGAGCACCTGGGATTGTGAGCCTGGGAAGGTTCTACGGGGGGAGGGATTTCGTTTGTACCGAGGGCTTTTTAGTTTGTATTTGGCGTGCTTTTCCCATTCTCAGCTTTCTTTGTACTTGCATACTATTCTTAAATAAATCAGATCTTGTGAAGCTCTTGCTTGTGAGTCTGGGAGTGTTTTAGGATAGGCAACTGTTACATATATCATCATCCAACTACCATTTGTTGTAGGTTTAAAAAACAAAACAAAACAAGGAAAAGTCCAAAACATTCCCTTCCACCACCACTACTCAAAAAATTTGCCATCTTGTTTGAAGAGCTTGCTTAGCTGTAATCTGCCAGTCTAGCCGTAATGCCATACCATGGTTAGATCAAAACAGGCAAGGATGAATTACGTTGTGCAGGCCCAGGGAAAGGAGAATATTCAGGCCCATTTGTTCAAGCCCCCTCGCTGACATTTGCCTTAGCCCGGGCACAGAATTTGGGAAAGCTGTACCCAGCTTATTTCTGGCCTGAACCAGTTCAAAGAGGCAAGAGTTAAACAGTTTTAATACAGGCTTCAAATGCATCTCCATTCTCTGCATTTGTGATGGAGCTAGAAGGTCATCCAGATCTTTGAACTGGGCCCAGACATGGACCAGAAATCAGTACACTTGGCACGATATATACATAATATATACATAACCGCCCAGAGTTGCTCTTAGTGAGATTGACGGTGACAACATATGAAATATAAATAAACAAACAAACAAATAAATAATGCAATTATAACACCCAGCTCTGGTTGGTAACCTGATCTAGATGGTAGATCTAGAAATAGAGAAGCTACTGACATCCTCAGCAATTCATTGCTGGGTGAGTTGTTCCATGCGCTTTCTCTAAATTTACCTTCAGGACTGCATTCAGCCTGAATCTGCTGGGAAAAGCTGCTGGTGATTCCCCTCTTTTGGGAGGTGGTGGGAGCCAAAGCTTGGAGCTGCTGCTTTGGAATGGCCTCCCAGTTGTAATGAGGATGTTTCCCCTTGAACTGCCTTCCAGAAGCACCTGAAAAAAGAGCTCTTCTGCAGGGGTTTGGGGTGTGACATTATCTTGGGTGAGGTTTACAAACTGCTGGCTACTGGGCTTGACTATGTTTTACATGCTCATTTTAAACCAACCATGGATGTTTGCATTGTTATTGGATATTCTGTGAAGCACCAAGAGTCCTTTGGAATTGTGGTGGAATGTAATAAATCATGTAAATAAATAGAGGGACTAAATAAACAAGCAAAAAAAGAAAGAGTAAGGTGATTTTAGGACACTGTCCTGGTTCATGCGTTATACTAAATTGTAATGTGTCTGGTCTGGACTAGCAGGCTGTGCGAGCCCAGCCACTATGTTCTGCAATTTATACGCTTAGCTTGTTCTGTAAATCCAGTGGATTATGGTTTACAGTTTAATTACAGTTAAGCAACCTAAATCTTAAGAGCCAAATAAGAAGAGAGCCTGCTGATGGGAGAACATCCATCAGATGTGGGGAAATAAAAGGCAGCAAAAGTGTTTCATGTTAATGGTTTTCCTACTAACAGATTAAGGTGCTATTGTCTCTAATCATTTTGGCCGGGTGCAGAGGTTGAATTCAACTGCCCCCTTTTCGAATGTTAATTATTGCACCTGGGGGGAGGAACCTGCCCGGACGTGTTTCAGTTCCTCTTTCTCTTCTCTACAGACATGTAGCAAGCCAGGTAGCTCTCAATGAGAGCTAAGTCCTTTAAATATGTTTTGCTTTTGTTTTGCTTTCTGTAAATAAATTATTTTTATAGATATGCCTGGTGTGTGTGACTTTTCTGATCTCTCCTGGGCTAAAGGCTTTCCCAGCATTCTGCCAACATTTCATGGGTAAGCCTAAAATGTGGAAGGCAGGACAGGGTTTGTGGAGGTGGGGGAAAGGCCCTGAGCTACCAACCTTGACGTGTTGCATTAACTGCAGCTTCTGCATATACACCAGCTGACAGTGGGGGCACTTGAACACGCCCACCATCAGCCTGTTGGCATTTTGCTGGAAGTGCTCCTGCAGAAGCCTCTTCTTGTTAAAGACTGTCTCACAAGAACATTTGTAGATCACCCTGGAACAAACAGTTGGATGTGAAAAATAAGAACATGCCCTTTCGGGAATGCACGAATCAAGAAAAGCAAAACGTCTTGGAAATACACGTATTTCAGAGTCCACTTGAGTTGGGCAGCCAATAAATTGGTGGTGGTGATGATGACGACGGACTCAAGGGGCTCTACAAACAGAGACATGCCTGAATGAATCTTCTCCTGAATGAATCACATCAGAGCCCTTGCAAAAGGAGAAGCTGCTTCCTTGTGGAAGCTCTTCAAATGCTGCTCCTCTGTTCTGAACCACCCTGGACCACAAGCAGTTTTTAATTCTGCTCCTCTGGTATCTAAGCTGCCGCAGGGCAGGCCGTGTCTGGACTGCAGGTTATTGCTCAACTCCCATCAGGCCTAGCTAGCAAAAACAGTGGTGGAAATTGCCCTCCTACATCATTTGGTGGACTACCCATTTCCTACACCTAACAAAACTGTTCAGTAGCAGGAGTGGGGACCAAGCCGAAATGCATCTCCTTTTTGGAACAGAACAGCGGCATCAGATCTTCTAGCTCAGGCAGCAGCAGCAGCTGGCACTTACCATGCAGAACATTAAGGGGGACCCACTGACTATAGTAAACTACTCCTGGGTTATGTGCAAACACAAAGGTAGTCTCAGGAACAGATGGGCCGCCCAACTAAGAATAGTCAGACTTAGCAAAGAATAGTTCCTTGCTAATAAATAACTATTATGCTAATGATTTATTAGCAAATAACTTAGTTATTTGCTAATAAATCATTAGCAAACAAGACTGTAATGTAACCTGCCAGTTCTCCCAAGGGGGGTGGGGGGAACCTGCAGATCCTATTACTCACGTTTCACAAAACTGAAATCAAGATCTCCCACGTACACGTGGGCCAGAGAGACTCCTGGAAACATGGGTCAGTTGGGGGGCAGCCTTTGTCAAGGAATCAGATGGAGGAGGCAGACTAGGAGATGAAAAGAAACTCCAGAACTGTAATGGTGCAGAGCGAGCCCACGGACCCAAACAGATCACTTACTGAGATGTCTTGTGGGGCTCCGCGGGATGCTGGCTGGTAATGTGAGCAGTGGTGCTGTCTGCAGACTTGAAGGCCATGGGGCAGAATGAACACTTGTGGAAGACTTCACAGTGTTTCTCGTGAATGTGGACTTTCAGCATAGCCTGTGACATGAAAACCACTCCACAGTGGCTGCACCTGGGGAGAACAAGAGGAAAAACTCAGCCTGCGAGCCACAAAAATCTGCCAGCGTCATTTCTATAAATAGTCAGGAAATGGGAACAGGCCCAGGTTTGCTCTGCTGGATCCTCAGCAAGCGACCTGGTAGAAGCCGTGAACGTTCATGGTTGTAGGATATCAACCGATATAGGCGGCTGCAGAAAGGGATATTGGCGAGAAGTTAGAGGTGGAGATGTGGCCAGCTGGAGTAAGAGGGTATGAAAAAATGAGATCCACCCCCCCATAACAACTCCCTGGGGCCAACAGCAGACACAGTGAAAGTATTAGTCCGAGCTAAGTGTTACTCCTTCTCTGCTGGTCATTCCTACACCAGAATGAACCTCAATTTGCAGTTGCTACAAATAAGTAATTGTGAGACTATTAACTCATTGCGAGCTTCAGGCTTCTGAGAGAGAGAGCCGATGAAAAATACAGTATATACAAGATCCCCTTTTAACAGGTGCTAAGACTAGCAAAATCACCTGTTATAGGCTATTCTGGAGTTTCCTCTACATGTGGTCAAATAAAAAAGAAAGATGGTCAGTGTCAATTTTCCCCTAAAAAACAGCAATGCATCCTTAAGTGGGACTATTGGAATCTGCCTAGAATGGTGTTTCTCAACCGTGGCCGCTTTAAGATGGGTGGACTTCAACTCCCAGAATTCCCCAGCCAGCATGGCTGGCTGGGAAATTCTGGGAGTTGAAGTCCACCCATCTTAAAGTGGCCAAGGTTGAGAAGCACTGGTCTGGAAGCTGTCATTTGCAGTACGTTTTATTTCAGCCAACTTCCTTGCAACTCGGCCAAGGAGGTGCATTTCCAAAGGGTCAGGAAAAGCCCCTTCCCTGGCTTTTGCTGTGTGGAAATGTCCAAGTGGCCTTAGTGCAAAGCAAGTTGATGCCAAAGCAGCTCCAGGAGGAGGGAGAACTGATGTTGTCCTCCCTCACTGGCTCCTTCAGATGCATTAAACGGCCCGTCGCTTTTTCCTGGGTTCTTCCGACTTAGCACTGACCTGTAACCAACTTTGCGGGAGTAATGCAGGCAGTTCTCTTTGACGTGGGTTTGGAAATAGGCCGACCGGCAAATGGCCCCGCACTCGGGGCAGCAATAGGGAGATTTATGGGCGTGGATTCTCTGATGAGCGCAGTAACTGCATTTGTTCGGCAGCAGCATCTGACACACTTGACATGTCTAGGAGGGAGAAAAAAAGAGGCATCTTTATCGATGGATTTGAGCTCTGCCCTGCCTTGCCTTCAGCAGCACAAGGTTATGGGGAGGCGAGGCGAGGAATGGAGGGGGAAGGAGCATTAAGCAATCCAGAGCAGGGTTTCTCAACCAGGGTTCTGTGGCACCCTCAGGTTCTGCGAGAGGTCACTGGGGGTTCCCTGGGAGATCATAATTTGTTTAAAAAATTATTTCAAATTCGGCCAGCTTCACATTAAAGATGTTTCAGTCTTCATTTTAAGAACACTGTTAATGCATATATGAAGGCCTACTCATGAAACAAATATAGATTTGAGCCTGAACATGCAGGGGTTCCCTGAGGCCTGAAAATTATTTCAAGGGCTCCTCCAGGGTCAAAAGGTTGAGAAAGGCTGATCCAGAGATAGAGAGTGAGTTCACAGTCTCTTGAATGGCCACTCAGCCCAGGTGGCCAAAAACCTGGGAAGAACTCTTTTGACTCCTTCAAAGAGGCTCTGCCGTATTTGATTCGCTGTAAAGGAGGCTGGGAAATTCTTCTTACAGTTTCCAAGGTTATGTATCTTCTTCAAACAAGCATTAAAGATATGTTACTGAAATCTGTGCTGTTCTTAATTCCTCGGTCTTGCCCAGCTTGACACTGGGTCTTCCACTCCTAGGCTAACACCATTGCCAATTATACCGCACTCAGCCTTTCCATCTTGCATGTAGCAGCCTCTCATTCTGTCTTGCCCTTTTGGTCACGCAATCAGTCTTCCATTAGCCTGCACATTTATTTATCTGTATTTATTTACTAAGGCTTATACAGAATTCCGATTGAAACCATCTCTGGGCAGCTTACACTCTACTTTCCAGCATCAGGATTCATATAGTCAAAAAAATAACACCACCCAAGAAATAGTAGTTCCTCAATGTAAGCATGGCCACCTGGTGCAACTCAATCATTCCCACCATTCCAGATGGCTCTTGAGATCCAATCAACATCTGTGTTCTGTACAATGCCCAGATGCTGACAGCCCTAAAACAGGATTAGAAGAACTTTGAAAAGGCAAGAGTTTAGCTTTCTTCCGTAAATACTTTTTGGAATGAAAAGAGAGATGGTGCCTTTTCTGCTGTCCAAAACCATATCTTGTGAAGCAGCTCTTCCCAACTGGTCCTCTCCTGATGTGTGAAACTACAACCCCCATCATTATTATTTTATTTTTTATTTATTTTCTATCCCGCCTTTATTATTTTTATAAATAACTCAAGGCGGGGAACATACCTAGTACTCCTTCCTTCCCCTCTTTTCCCAGCAACAGCAACCCTGTGAGGTGAGTTGGGCTGAGAGAGAGCGACTGGCCCAAAGTCACCCAGCTGGCTTTCGTGCCTAAGGCTTTCCTTCCTAGTCAATTCCTGGTGATTACTTCCAGATGAAATCAATGAAGCTCTTTGATGCCTTAAAAAGCCACAACAAGCAAACCTCTTCCCTTCCTTGGTTCCCCTGCCCCAAGTTAGGAAGAAATAAACTACTGATCAAAGCTAAATAATTAGGTTCATCACCCTACCTTTCTTGAAATTCTTCCAACTACAACCGCTGCGAATCTGTAGCAGAGTCCCTCCCAGTCCCTTGATCTCCCCCAAATATGAAGCACAGAAGATTGCCACCAGACGACTGCTCACTCTTGCACTGAGCAAATCATAGAGGGAGGCTCCCTGTCTTGTTCAGCTATTCTCACTGGCAAGAAGGGGAGCAGTCACTTGCTGGCCAGCTCAGTTGTGATCTTTAAAATTCTAGGTTAGGGTGGGCGATGCCTGAAGGGTCCCTTTGTTTGACCAAAAGGGAAACAACGGCAAACAATTCACTGCCCAAACCCTGCACTGCCTGCTGTTGGTCTGCTGGAGGCGAGACTCAGAAATAAAGCTTCTGACTGGCAGCTTTTGTCCCAAAACCACACTGAAGTGTGTCCAGCATAGAGAGGTAGATGAGAGCTCCAATCCCTTAGAGGAAGTTTTCCTTTCTTTGAGCAAACGCCAAACCCCAAGAAGCTGCACGTTCATTTATTCCCCCCGAGCGAACACGCTTTCATCCCTTCCTCGCCACTCTGTATGTCTCGTTTGAGAAAAAGCGTATCGGTTTAATCAGGTACTTAATTTCAACCTCGACAGAGAAATTGGAATGCATGACAATTATAGCAAAATATAAAGGAGTCCTGCTGGCCAGGAGTTAAGGACAGAATGATCAGCGTGAGCATTATCTACTGAAATTACGCTTTCATTTGTACTGTTGTAAATTGATATTTCAATTGACCGCTTGCCTAAACAGTTTGCAGAGTAAGGGTGTAGTTATATAACACCTATTTAGCCTGTTGAACGTTAATAAAATTTTCTGAAACAGAAAATCCAACTCAACCCCCAACCTTGAGCTTTGGAATACTCTCCCAGAAAAACATATCCAGCACTCTTTCCATTTTATTCTTGCTACCATACGACACTGTTTTTTTTAATCCCGCAACATTTAATTCTTTTGTATGGTGCTACAATAATCTTATCATGATTATTTATGTGCTATGTATCTTTTTCCCATCAAAGCAGGCTGATAAAGGTAGCATAAACACTCCGAAAATAAAGGTCACCTAAAGCACTCCCACAGACAAACAAAAAGTAATGTGCTTAAACTGCCTTGATTAAAAGCTAATAAAAAATACAGCCAAACCCAAGAAACATTCCTTAAAACCAGTCCAAAATGTGTGGCTTAATTAGTTTTATCTCTGCTGCTTTTCACTTGTGATGCTTCTAACAGATACTTAAATTTATTGCTTTATTTTGCCCTTGTATTTATTTTTCATTGTATTCTTATTGCAAGCTCCCTGACAGCTGCTATTAGAAAGGCAACTAATACATTTTGAGGAGAATGAATTAAATCAAGGGCATTTACATGCGCCTGTTTTACAAGTCCCATTTATTCCCTCCCTTTCTATACCATAGTTTTCTGAGTTTCAAAACAAATACAATGGCTTTCCAGTTTGCATGAAGGTGGTTCATAAGCATTACCACCATATCACAGATTGTCTTCACTGTGACCCACCAGGGGCCTTCAGATTGTAAAGAACTGTTCACTGCATGATCCTGTGGCAGCAAAGATTCTGGGTCATTATATTTCTGCCAAAATGCGAAGGATGGAAGTCTCCTTGCTGCTTTTACGTGATACACAAACAACACAGCCAGCCATGCTAATCCACTGAAGAGCACCCATCTATCTATCACAGTAGGGCAACACCTTTTAGAACTTGTCTTTGCACCAACTGAAGCATCACCAATCAATGATACAGCTTCCAATTCTCCATCAGACAATATATTAAAGCCATTTGGACTGAAGGAGAGGCAGAGAGAAGAGAGAAACAGAGGAGTGAAACAGCTTTCAAGACTATAGCTTCTAACAATCTGGAGCTGGAATGTGGAGCTTCACAGATGTAACTTCATGGGGGAAAGAAAGACAAAAGACAGATGTTCTGCTACTCTTGAGAATATCACATGTAGTTCTATTTCAACCACATTATGTCTGCATTTTAGCTTAAAGTTATAATAAATGTCAAGCCTGGGGAACAGTCTACTCCTAACTCTCCTTCCATTGTCGTTTAAATGAAGGTGTATGAAGAACCCCTAATCTTAGAAAATCATTCATGGACTGATTTAATACACAGATATCCCAACTGAAGTATGCATGAAGTATTTAAGCAGCTTCACACCCCTGAGAGTGCTCCCTTATCAGTGTCTTACTTGTTCCATATTAGGAGCCACTGACTTGGACACAGTCTCCCATGGTCCCAATAGGTTGGCCCATGCTATTTCCTTTTTCCAGCTGTGGAGCCCATAACAGCTTCCCTGGGCATGGCTCTGCTGCCAAATCTGCCTAGCGGAGTGCCTGTCAATACAGCTGAACAAAAATCTTCAGCCTTGTGATCTCCTTATTGAAATCATCCCTTGAAATTTACACACATGCATGTACAAGTTCTCTCACAAATACCCGCTCCCTCTCAATGGATCTCTTTGAAATAATCATTAAATACAACTTCAGCACTTCCCAAGTGCTGAAAACCATTAACATATTGACATAAAGCATTACTAGATTTTTCTTACCCTCGCTTTCAAATGATTCATGCTTAGTTGTTCAAAGCTTTGAATTCAGTGACTGCACCTGTTCAAAATTGATTCCTGGCATCCTAATTGAAGCACACAATACGATCATCCCACGTTTGTTTATTTATCCAATTTGTCCCTGCCCATCTCCTCCCTTCGGGGGACTCTGGGCGGTTATGTTGCTGGAATGGGTAAGTTTGTGCATGAACTAGGAATTCAGGTTGGATTATCAACCTCTCCACTAATGGGCTCCTCAACGAGACTGTCTGACAGCGAAGATGGAAAGGGTTGCCCAACTCTGTGTAATGTGCCAACAGCGTGGAAAAATCTGAAATAGATTCACAAATATTCCAAAAAATTTAATTGTACGGAATCATGGTATATAGTTTCTTCACATTAAGAAACTAAAGAGCAGTTGCTCTGTTTGCTTGTGATGGAAAGCCAAGGTCTTCAGAATTGTGACTCATCACTAGTCTGCATACCTGAGATACAAATCAGGTAACTCCATCTAGCTTTGGTTACTACATTGTACATACTAGAGATTCTGCCTTTTTCCTCTCCAAGACAGAAGCCAGAAACAAACTGGAGTTCTGACATCTATGACAGGGCAAGGAAGCTACTGATGGACCTATTTGGGTTAGTTAGCTGTGCCCATTGGGAACAGAGCAATGTGTATCCAGACCCGTTTTTTGGAAGCAAGTCAAAATTTGGTTTACTGCTCCATGGAAATATAGTTATTATGTGCAAAACTTGGATTGCTCCACTACCACCCACTTGAATGTAACACTTGTTTTGTCTTACTGTAGTTACCTGTTTAATCTTATTTTCGTTACCAGTTATGAAGAATCACAATATAGATTGTTACCTTTTCCTGTAAACGATGGAGTTTTTGAAGCTGATTAGCCTCGGTAAGACTACAATTATAATACTGCTTTGTGCTGAAAGATATAAAAATAAGTTGCATGCTAGCCTGACACACTTGCGCAGCTCATTGAAGACCACATTTCTACAAAGAGGTAACTTTCAACGTATACAAACAGAGGAAAACTGAGCACGAACAGGAAATTGGTCAAAACCATCGGAACTGTTACCTGAACATTTTGCTAAACTGAAACAACGAATTCAAAGGGGCTAGCTCAGAACAACCATACAACTGAAAACTAAGGGTGGGAGGGCTGGCTGATCCCTTTCATTTCAACTGCACCTCTTGGTGCCTTAACTATGAGACCTGCATGTTTTTCCATCCCCATCAGGGCTCCAACACAACACAATCTCCTCCCACTTGCCTTCCGCTGTTGGTTAACGCTACTATTCATGGATTGTGCTAACCAGGTCCTCACCGTATCTCTCCCAAATACAAATTGAGGAGAGCAGCACAGAACTGGGATGATCTCTGAAAAGCTCCCATGCAAAATCCAACAGAAGAGGAGGAACTGCAAAGCTCCCATCCTTCTTAAAGCTGATGTTTTCTAGAATGAATTATGTAATTAACAGCTGCATTACATACTATTAAAAGCAAGGTTGTATCAATATGTACGCTAGATCACGCCTGGCCTTTCATCCACTTAACTGAAAAGTGGGATCTGTTTATTTACTGGATTTATATCACACCTTTGTTTTGTACAACTCAAGGTAGTGTACGTAATTCTCCTTCCTCCTCTATTTCCCCTAGAACAACAAACCACTGAGGTGAGTTGGGCTTAGAGAGAGGGACTGGCCCAAGGGCACTCAGCCAGCTTTCATGCCTAAGGTGGGACTAGAACTCGCCGACTCCTGGTTTCAAGCCTAGCATTTAACCACTACACTACTGGCTCTCCAGGTTGAGGCAGTGGAGGCGGTGGTGGGTAAGGAACATAGGGGATCCCCTTCTACCCCATTTTGTGACTAAATACACCTTCTAGAAGGCCAAAGACAGTGGCAAACAGGCAGCCCAATCATGCATGGTTGGTTGGCAGAACTGCCCAACTGAAACACAACAAAACCTCAGATGGCACGGTAGAGCTTGTTGTTGACTCCATCAATGTTCAAATTCAGTTATTTCAGGCTTGAACTATTTGTTTTAATATTTCTAACCCATCACATTATGGAAACACTCAAAATAAATAAGGGAGCTGGAACAGTAGGACACTGCTGCTTAACTAGGTTGCAGGCCTGAAAAACAGTAATGATGTGGTGGGCTGAGCTATGTGGCACAGAGACTGAAGTTTTCGTTTTCTCTCCTCTTTAATGCAGGGTTCCTCAACCTTGGCAACTCTAAGCTGTGTGGACTTCAACTCCCAGAATTCCCCAGCCGGCTTTGGTTTGCTGGCTGGGGAATTCTGGGAGTTGAAGTCCACACAGCTTAGAGTTGCCAAGGTTGAGGAACCCTGCTTTAACGTATTGCCAATTTACATATAAATGCAGGGTTTGATGTGGCAATTGTGAGTAGGCCCAGTGTTCCTAGAAATGGAATTTTTGTGGATTTCAGGCCTTTGAGCATTTTTAAAAGCAGGCAAATCAGGTAGAGAGGAGGATCTACAGTGGACAGTGAAAGAAGCTGTAATGTGTCCCACTGTTGTTTTAATATTCAGATATAAGAATCTGGGTCAAACAGTAACCTTAACAATCTACGTTTACGTGGAAATACCACGGTGATTTCAGCAGACTCAACTTCCAGGTTAGTGTGCCAAGAACTGTAGTCTAAGGATTAAGGCTACTGTGCTTGAAATTCTAGTCTTAATTCTGCTTTTCCATTTTTATTAAGGCCTAAATAGCAGAAAAAAAAAACATAAAGCAATTTTTTTTGCCTACAAAACAATAAAATACTTCTATCGGTATTTACTGACTATGACTTTTTTTTTTAATGGCTGGTTTGCAAATTTGTAAGTTAAAGCTTGCACCCAAGTTACATCCAGTGAATCATCTACTGATGAAAGCTGAATCCCGAGATCTAACTAACAGTTTTGAATGAACATTGGCCAATATCATGGACAGTATCAAAAAGAGAAGCAGAGCAAGCTGCTACATAAAAGTGAGAACAAATTCCCATGATGCAGCCCTGGCTCCGTAAGTTGGATCCAACCATCATCCCCAGCTGATAGACACCAGGAAAATTTTAGGGAGGTGTGGAGAATGAACAGTTCTCTATTGAGGTTATTTTTCCGTATTTTAAGTACTAATAAAAACTTTAAACAAAAACACAGTGTAACCTAGTCTTTTGCACCTTGAGGTCCTCCACATTTACCCACTCTTTGATTCATATCCCTCTTTTCATACAGGAGTTGAAAGTGGCCTACCCAGTGTGCCCTCCACCTTGTTTTCCCCACAACCTTCTCTGTGAAATAGGATGGGCTGAAAGAAAGTCACGGGCCCAAAGTACCCGAGGGAGCTTCCATGGTTGAGTCTGGACTGGAACCCAGATCTCCTCACACCCAAAACATTAACTACTATACTACCCTGGCCTTGAATTGGGACAACAATTCTCAGAATTCCAAGGAAATACAACCTATTATATTTCTGGTTAAGAATCCTGGTAGCTAAAGTCAAGCATATTTGGACAAGGCTAAGCTATACATTTTTTTTTTTTAATCTCTTCAGTCGTGTCCTATCCTGGGCAACTGCATGGACTAGTCCCTGCAGTTTTCTTGGCAAGGTTTTTCAGAAGTGGTTTGCGATTGCCTGCTTCCTACGGCTGAGTGTGTGTGACTGGCCCAAGATCACCCAGCTGGCTTTGTGCCTAAGGTGGGGCTAGAACTCATGGTCTCCTGGTTTCTAGCCTGATGTCTTAACCACTACACCAAACTGCTCTCAAGCTATGTAAATAGGTTCTACAAAATTAACATTCTTAAGGATCCTTGAAATCACCACTTACCTCCATGTACTGAGAAAATAAAGAGGTAGTGGGTTTTATTACATGTTCCTAGCCCGGAGCACCTGACTGAATTTGTTTGTCATTCAATGATTGTGCCCACTGCTTATTTTCCACATGCAGCTTAAGATTTGATAAAGCATATAGATCAAGGTTTGGCAACCTTTTAGTGGGCACCAAGATAAAAATAATTAAAAACTTGGCAGAAATCTTACAAGATCTCAGGTGGTTTTGACAACCTCAGCTTGGAGTTCTCAGATTTTGGCATTCTTCTCCAACATTTCTTGAGATTTGACAATATGGTAAGTTTTCAGGTACTTAATGTTTTAATTTTTAAATTCAATTTGGCAGGTTCCACAGATAAGATAACAGGATGTTGCTGGTGTTTGGACATCCTGCGGGCCCTATTTTGCAATATAGATCCTAAGATGCTAGAAAGATGCACAACTCATTTTTTTTCTCCTGGCTTAATGTGTGCTTGAGGTTCTTTGCCAGTGATAAGAAACCAAAGGGGGGAAATATTAGCTCAGATGTCCAAAAGTGACTTACCAGGCCCTCATTATCTTCTGAGGTCCTCTGATAATGTGCTGCTAGGGCAATATAGTCCAATGCCTGTTTATTACATTCAAAACACTTTAATCCATAACGAATAAGTCTCAAGGGGTCTGTATACAGAGGCAGTGCCGGCTGGGCATTTGCCATGCTCCCGGTCCCACTTCCTGATGCAGCGCAGGACTTATGCGGCAGAGAGGCCAACCGTGCGGTCGGTGGACTTGAAGACGTTGAAGAGCTCGTGGGAGCCGGTGAGAACATTTGGTCTACAGAAATGGGTTTCATGAAGAGTTGTGAACACTGCATGATGAAGCCTTTGCTCTTGTGATCCCGCGCGTGTTTGAGCAAGCTACATTTGTTAAAGAAAAGCAGCATGGCTGAGCACTGAGTGCACATGACTTCAAGGTGAACACTTCTCCGGCTATAATGTTGGGTGAGGCTTTTTTCTAAGGCAAATGAATCACCGCATTCCAGGCAACAGTACCCGGAGGCAGGAACGTGAATACTGCTGTCAAGGGGAGGGCTGAGGTTGGGCGTATATATTGGCACTGGATTGGCGCCATGCAACACTTTGTTAAATGCCTCGACAACAAGTGGGGCGGCCTTCTTCACCTGCTGCATGAGTGGCACGGTCACCTGGGCCTGGCCGCGCCGCTGCACGGACGACCTGGCAGCTACCGAAGCTGCCACGCTGTGTGGGACCAGGTTGAGGTTGGCCAGGTGCACAGCTTTCGGGAGGAGGCTGGCTGGGTTGCAGAGCTGGGCCACAATGCCCGGCTGCTGCTTTTTGCCCGACTGCTGTCCCGCAATGCCTGCTTTCGTTGTCCCGCCGCCGCTGCTGGCCAAGAGTGACGCGCTGGGGAGGCTGCTGATGGGGACGTCTGCACTCAAAGGGTTGACTTGGGGGCTTGCCAAGTTTGCTTCCGGGGCGGTGGCTTTTGCAAACTCCTTGCCTGGCTCAGCTTCCAGGGAAGAGGCTGCTTCTGGAGAAGGGAAGGGTTTGACGAACTCTTCGGCCGCCGAGCCATCTGCGGGAGACTCTTGAGGAGATTTGCCCAAGTCGTCTGCCTCGGGCAAGATCCTTGTGACCATTCTTTTAATTTCACCAGAAGAGGTTTTAATGGTCTTGATCCGGACTTTGGGGATGGCTGGGGGGGAGCCAGTCGCCACCGAAGGAGAGCCTTTGCTGCTGCTGTCGCTGCACACGCTCCGGGGAGATTCGGGCTGCTTGCTGGCCTTTCTCACCATCTCAAGGGGGCTTCTGGGGCTCTTTGGTGACTTCGGCATTTTGGGGCTTCCCTTAATGCCATCCTTGAAGGAGCCAGGAGGGTCCCTCGCCACGTTCGGCTGATCCTCCTTTGAGATGCCCGCAACCTTCTTGGCCTGGAGGGCCACAAGGGCAGCGACACAAGAGGACAGTTTGGAGTGAGTGGGCTTGAGACGCTGGCGGGGCGGGACTGACGAAGAGAAGTTTGTCTCGGGCACAGAGCCTTTGCTTTCCCCCACATTATTGCCATGGAAGCTGTCAAGGGGCAGCCCTTCGCTAAAGGTACTGTGCGTGTCCGTAAGATCTTTGCCAGGCCCGTCACACTTCTCTGGGCTCTTGTCCCGTTCCCTCTTGCTGGTGACATCTGCCCTACTCTCTTGAAGCCCGTGCATTTCCGTCTTTGGATCTCGTTTACAGTATTGATCAAACATGCTCAGCTCTGGTTCTGGCAGTTTCTTACTTAAGAGATCTAGCAGAGATGGGCCAGTTGACATAAACCTACTAAACTCTGGCTCGGGCAGGGTCCTGCTGAGCAAATCTAACACGGATGACCCTGATGGAATATACATGGGGTGAGGTGGGAAATAAGGAGTTTGGGCATGTTTAGGTTTGTCTACAATACTGTTTTCTTTGAGCACATCCTCTGGCTCCGGGCTGGAGATTGGACTGAACTGACTGAACGTGGGCAAAGGCTCTGACTTAGCCTGTTCCAGTTTCTCTGGATAGTTCCTCAAGCCATCCCCATTGATGAAAGACGAATCAAACTTCCCATAGCTGTGAGTCTCCAGGGGCAGGTCTGAGCCACGGAATCCATTGTGCAACAGGCCCGGTCCAAGGTGGCTGCTGTCCTTTTCGGCCTCGAACGACTCCTGGCGACAGGTGTTCTTTACAATGACACTCACGACTGGGACATCCGAAGCTGGCGCCGCATGGGACAAAGAGGTATTTTCGTCTATGCCAATCCCTGTCTGCTTGAGATGGCTGTCATTCTCCTCACCAGCTGCCTGAATGGCTTCCTTGGCATCGAGGCTGGTTGGGTCGGGAATGTCGAACGCAGCCAGCAGGTCGTCGAAGTCTGGAGTTTTCATGTCCCCCATGATGAAAACTACAAATCAAAAACAGTTCGTCAGAGGAGTCACTGTGAATGTACATGTTCCACAAACGTAGCGCTGTAGGGCTGAAAGGGACCCAGGCAGTCACGAGTCCTAACAAGTGACACTAGGAAGACAAGTCAAGGGCTGCATCACCAGCTTTCGTATTTTGGCAAAGACGTTCCCTGCCTGATACTCTCCAGACATGCTAGCTTTCAATCCCTATAATTTCTAGCTTGCAAAAAAGTCCTGCTTTAGGAAGGCTGCTCCTACGCTTCAGCTTGTCCTCAGGGACACTAACTGCCTCTATCGTCTAGCTGGAGAATGAACATGATAAGAGTGCCAATTGTTAACTAATTCACGCATCATGCACGGCTATAATGCAGTTTGTTTGTTTTTGGATTAGCACGTAGATCAAAATCTGCTTCATCCGAAGAAGCAGATTCCAGTCTACTAAAGCTTGAGCCCTGCCACAATAAACTGTTTTAGTCCTTTGAGTGATTTTTGCTTTTTTCCTGCTGTTGCAAACAGTCGTCATATCATTCTCCAACCTGATGCCCTCCAGAAGTGCTGGGACAGCAATTCCCAAATTCTGCAGCCAGAATTCAGCCATGCTGGTTGGGAACTCTGGAAGCTTCAGTCCCAACATACCTAGAAGGTGCCATGCATGTTCCAGCAGTCCCCTGTTCATTTCACCCTCTTCTTTGCACCATACAAGGCAGTGTCACTGAAAGGGAAGAGGAAGCCATTCCCTTTTCCTCTGAAATTTCTCTTTTTTAAATCTTCCACACTGAAACTGACACAGCAGCAGGAGAAGCATCTGAGAAGAATGGGAAGGCAATCTCTCCCCACATTCCCAGGCAAGTTCCTGAAGCGTCTTTTTCAAGGCAATAATAAACATTACTAGAAGATGTATGCAGGGCTGCAATTGGGGGGGGGGGGAAGCAGGCCATGTGCCCCTGGCACCGCACTGGGGGGGGGGGCGCCAAAATGGGCGTGGAATCCATGTTTGCCCCAGGTGACAGAGACCCTAGTTGCGGGCCTGGATGTATGCAGTAGAGACTGATGCTGGAACTTCCCCACTGAAGCTAGGCTGCTGCATTTTATTTTACCCCCGCCCCCACCAGTAGAACAGACATCTCTACTCCTTGCTGCTTTCCTCTTCTTTCATCCCTTTCCTATCATTACCCTGCATTGCTGTTCTGCTGTTCCTTGCTTGCTCTTGGCATTGTCAGCGTGACTTTTGTTGCCCGTTTGGGCCAAGCCAAGGAGTGAAGAAATCAAAGTGCGCTGCGTACACTGACTATTGCAGTCGGTCCACAGCCACAGGGGAAGCCCTGCCAAAATCTGCATCACAGCAATTCCCTCTTGGCTGCCAGAGGGCTGTGAAACAATGGGCACGCTTTATCTCCTTCTTCTCCATGTTGCACGCGCAGGGCCTGCCGAAGCCTAAAGAAAAAAAATCTTCTGCCCGGGATGGTACAAAGGTCCTGAAGAGCCAGTCTCTGTGACCTTCCCTCTGGAACGGTCAACTGTGACAGTACAGGAACCAGGAAGCCTTCCATTTTCCTGTTGCAAACTCACAAGCCACTGGAATTGCATGCTTAGGGTTTAACTTCATGCCATGCTTGCAACGCCATCAGTAAACAACCTTGCTGGATTTAAAAAATTAAAAAACCTGCTGCCAGGGGAGGGGAGGGGCGGAAACAGCCCTCAGCACTCCACCTAAGGGAGAGAGAACTTTAAACTTTCACTTTCCAATTGAAAGTTCATTATCACCACCCCCCAGCGTGATTAACTCCCACGGGGGCCAAAGGGAGGCCTTTTCTCCCATGCTAATGGGTGAGGAGGGAAAGCTTAAACCTGAGCACCCTGTGGGCCACAGTGCCAGTGACTTACTGCTCCCATCCTCCTGCATCTGGCATTTCATTTAAAAAAAAAACCCTATGATTGCTAATCTTGTCATTAACATCAGATGTAATGCAGCTTTTATGCTCATATCAGAAAGGCTGCTGGAGTCTTTGACAACCCCCTCAGTTCAAATATTCTCACAAGACTCTGGCCACTGCAGTTTGAAAAGCATCACCTTAACATTCCAAGTCCAGCCAAACTTAACCATTTCAATTTCACAGAGCCCAGTGGCAAGTACGGTATTTCTGAACAGACACATCTACAGCTAGACTGTGGCCTGCTGCTGTACATTCTCCAATTTTACCCTAAGTTCTGAAATTGGGGACAAAAATAAATGTGTCTATAATCTCAGTGTGGCTACAGGGCTAGTCTCACTACGCCATACTTATGATGCAGTCCGTCTGATTTTAGCTTAGCGTGTTGTGTCAACCCAAATATACAGTAGTGGTTTTCTTCAACGAACCATGTTTAAAACAAACCACAGCTTAACCTGATGCATGAACTGGAGTCAGACAAGAGCAGTTCTCTGAACTTTTAGATAGATAACCTGCCTGGAGATGGTTAAGCTGGGGCTTTCTGCATACAGAGCAAGCGCCCTATCGGTGAGTTCAAGTTCATCCCCAACTGGCTTGTTATATCTGCTTTGCCAGGACAGCATTCTCAAAACCTCATAGTTACTCTAGTTTCCCATCTACCAAATGCTAAATAACCTCATGAAATCAAGATGAAATTGAACAGAGTTATGGATAGTACAATACTGTTGTAACCAACCAACACCTATGGCTCAGCAAGAGGAGACACAAATTCCCACCAGACAAAGCCCCACAAAAAATGGATGTTACAATTTCATTGATGCGTTCATGTCAGATAACCCGGTGCAATGATGTAAAATCTCCAGCAGGCTTGTGAAATTCTTTTCATGTGTGAAATTGTCTTTTAGAGAATATGAATGTTAGGGCAAAACAAGAGCAGGGATCTGATACTTTCAGTATAGATGGAAGGAAAGCACCTAGCTGCAAACAATGCAGAAACATTACAGTGTTTCCTAATAAACACTGGTAATTTTCATTTTCTGGCTGTATTCACATAAAGCTAAGCCAGGTTTTATAAGCACAATTTGATGAATAGGTCATAATGGGCTGCACATTACACACTAATCCATAATGAGTAATTTCAACATCAACTTAAGCCAAAAACAAGCAAACCACATTATAGCTGTTTGTGAGAACCCAGGCATTCTCACAGTTTGCTAATTTTTCCCCAGCAATAGAAGGGTAGAAAAAACACAACAAAACTGAATCAGAAGCAGGCTGAAAACATGAAAAAGGCTGCCCAGTGAAGGACTGCTTGGCTGGTACAAAATATTTTATCAGCACAAATTTAAAAGGAATAGT
This sequence comes from Candoia aspera, assembly GCF_035149785.1. NCBI lineage: Eukaryota > Metazoa > Chordata > Lepidosauria > Squamata > Candoiidae > Candoia > Candoia aspera. The sequence continues at coordinate 6,997,840 of NC_086165.1, read as the reverse complement.
TCAAGGATAAAATCATAAACAGGACAAACATTCCTTGTTCAAAGGCATTTCTGATGTATTTTTAAAGTTGAATTCACAAGCAGCCAAGAATATCCTACTAAGCCTCCATGAAGATATTTTCTTGGACTTTTTTCCTAACCTTCCCTATGACTGGTTTCAAATTGGTTCTGGCTTTCCATGCTGTGTGAGCCAGCCACTGTGTTTGTGAACCATGGTTTACTGCTTGTATGATCCAAGTCACCACAGCTTGTCCAATAAACCATTACTTAGGGTAATATGTGAATTTGGTCAACGTATTTCAGACAAAGGTCATTATGCTGCATCTAATGGGTCTATCTTCATATGACAACCACATGAAGTCAATGATATTGCCACCTTGCTGAAGTTAAACACATCTTGGTTTGGTCCACAGATGAAGGTGTAAATTGCTTGGCAACTCAACAAACACTTCCTCTGGCTTCCCCGAAAAAAGATAATATACATATACCAAGCACCCTGCGGCTACAATCTCCTTACTTGGGAATAAGACCCAATGAACATGTATAGAACTGCACTTCCAAATTTTGAACTATGCAGTATTGTCAATCAGATCATAAGTTCCCAGTCCAAACTGTAGCTCAGTTAAAGACAGTCTTAACAATCTCCAATAGGTCTTAGCTTCATGTACATCTTCTCCCTAATATTGGTCTAGTGGTTAAGGTGCTGGGCCAGAAACCAGGAGACTGAGTTCCAGTCCCGCCTTAGGCATGAAAGCTGGCTGGGTGACCTTGGGCTGGTCACGCGCTCTCAGCCCAACTCACCTCACAGGGTTGCTGTTGTGGGGAAAAAAAGAGGAGGAAGGAGTATTAAGTATGTTCGCCGCCTTGAGTTATTGATAGAAAATAATAAAGGCGGGATAAAAATAAAATAAACAAACAAACAAACAAAATATTGGTATCACACATACTGGGATAATATAGTGCAGCTATCTAAAATAGACTCATAACAGCCCTATACTGTATGCACGTACTTTGAGTTCTTAAGAAAACAGTGGCTAATTCAACAACTTTACCCGTAAGGAAAATCCAGTGGCATTTAAAAGATTTCATTCTTAGCAAGTTTAATACTGGACTGCAAATATTCCATCAGACCTAGCTGGTCTTTCTGCAGAAATGTAGGAACTAGAGTAGATTTCAGTTGGGGTGGGGGGTTGGCATCCTCAAGACATTTTCTACTAGCTAATTGAAATGCTTAGCAGCATGTGAACTGAAGCCCATTATGTAACAGGTTTCCTCTATGGTGGGAGGAAAAAAGTCATGATATGGTGGTCTCTTATTCCTCTACTAAGCACACATAAATATTACGGGTTGCAGCTCGAAAACTCAGTGCTGGGAAGAGTACTCAGTATACTCACATTTATGGCATGGTAGCAGGAAGAGAAACATTTAATAAAAGATGTTTTTTGTGGAAAAGAAGCAGGCTGACAAGAACAAACATAATATGGACAGCTCCCCTGGGGTTTTCTGCATAGATCTGGAATTCTGGATTGAGCATGGCCCCCCTTTGCCAAGTCTATCCTGCCTAGAGTCCGCTGGGAGTGGGGCGGCCTAGAAAAGCCATAAAATAAATATGTACTATCAGTACAGCCCGGGTATGTGCCAGATGTACCAACCCAAGAGCCAATCTGCAAACTGTACTTGATCTTCTATAGGTGGCAGAATATTAAGAATGTTAAAAAACAAAAGAAAACTATGCTGATCGGACCATGGCATTCAAGTCCCACAGTGGCCAACCGATGACCCAGGGAGTCTTAAAAGACAGGAGCATGGCAGGATAAGGTGCTGCGATGGATGCAGGGGTGACAAGCAGGTCCCCAGGTTAGAAGACGCACTTCAGCACATGGGATTTGGGGACATACCGGGCACAACAGTGCCCAAGGAATCTTGTGGCCCAATGACGACGACGACGACGATGATGATAATAACATGACAAACATACAGTGGGGAGTCTGGCATCTGCCACAAAAGTTGATGCTGGTCTTGAAGCACCAGGCTGGCACAACCACCCTGCTTACATGTCGAAGCTACTCAGGGGGTCCTGCTGCCAACAGCGGCTGCAGAGCTTCACCGCCCACGGATGGCCATGCCACCCCCAGGGGCCCCCGGCTCCCCGGACAGGGCAGAGGGCGACCCAGGCTGGTATGGCAGGCGACCCCTTCCCCGGAGACAGCGGAAGGCCGCCTGTGCCAGCCCGGCCCGGCGGGACGCGCTGAGCCGCCCGTCGCGCTGCTGGGGATGCGCAGCCCCCTCCCCGGCCCGACCGGGGGCTTGTCGCCAGGGGCCCCCTGCCAGCCCCCTGCCCCACCGGGCGAAGGGCTCCGGGCATGCCCCAGCCGGGCGGGTCTCCTCGGGCAGGGCCAGCCACCCCGGGGTGGGCTGACAGGGCGGCCGGGCCCCGGGGCAGCGGTGGCTCTCCCGCGGCGGGCCCCGCGCCTGGCGGAGGGCGGCCACGCGCCGCCCCCGGGAGGCTGGCCCGCCGCCGGGCGCCCTCGGAGCGCGCCGGCCGGGCGCCGCGGGAGGGAGACGCGGGGAGCCCCGCCGAGCCGCCCGCCCCGCACTTACCGACCAGCCTGCTCCGCCACGGGCTCCGCCGCCGCCCGGGCCCGCACAGGCCTCACCCAGCGCCGGGCAGCGACCGCCTCAACATGGCGGCGGTGGGCGCGGGAGGGGCCGCGCGCGGGCGGGGCGGGGCCTCCGGGCCGAGGCGAGGCTGGGCGCCCGCTCGCGCCAGCGGCGGCGGGGCCCGCGCTCGCTCCCCGGCCGCGAGGGCGGCCGGCCGGCCGGTTGGCCTGCGGGCCGCGGCTCGGGCGGTGCCCCGGCCCCGCGGTGTGGCGCGGCGCCCTCCTGCCTACCCCCCCGGGGCCGGCCCCCGCCGCCCTGCCCCGGCAGCTCGGGGCCAGCGGGGCGGCCAACGGCTGGACGCGCCCGGTGGAGAGAGTTTGCGCTGCATCCAGCGGTCGTGGGGAGTTTGCAACGCAGATCTGGCGGTCTTTTCAGCCTCGGGGTGGCGGGCATGGCGTGGCAGGCATGGCATGGCATGGCCTGGCAGGTATGGCACGGACCCTGGCCATGGCCCCAGCGAAACATGGGATAGGGTGTCCTGCAGAGCAGCCGTGCCCGCCCCCTCTGCACCCAGCATAGTCCCTGAAGTTCAGAGCGCCGCTTTCCGACCACCCCGGGTTAAACCGGGTTCGTTCCTGAACCCGACTCAGACTTGGTCCTGAATGGGTAAGGACTGCGCTGGCAAGAAGCCCCTGATGTTGTGGGGAGTGATGGGCCTTGTAGTCCAGTGTCTTTGGTCTCCATTCCAGAAGGTGGAGAGCCGCACAAGCTGCAGAACGTGAGAAGGTTGGTCGGTGGTAACAGTGCCAACTTTCAAGCAGCCTTAGCAGTCGATGAGGCTGTGTTCAACCTCCTGCACACTGTGACTTTACAAGTATCACACTGACCCCTATTGCAGTCTTTAAAAATGTGATGAGCACACTACCCTTGACCCAAATGGTTCTTCCTGACTCCACCATGGCGTGCATCTCTTCAAAAATATTTTCTTAGTTGTCTTTTGGAAGCTGCTGCCTCCCCAGCTGCTGAATTATCTCTGGTTGTGAGATGTGGTGGTGCTTACTTTCATCATTATTGCATTTTTGTATTGGATTTTATTATTGTGAACTAACTGCCTTGAGAGTATTTGATGTGAGGTGGTCTTAAGTATGGAAAGCAGGATACTCAGCTAAATTATTCTGAGTGTCTATATTCCTTGATTTATTTGAATAAGCTATCACAGATAATATTTTAATTATCAGCTCCAGATTGTGCCAAGAAGCCTCCTGAAATTCCAGACAGGTGGATGCTACACAGCTAGCATTTTGCAATTAAACTATTAAGTGCTGTTGAGATTCCTTTTGGGGTATTCTGTTTTACTAAGATCTTCAATTATGCCAACAACTCATAGTAAACATCTTTTTTTGGTCGTAATACATCTCTCTTTCTCTCCCCCTCTATTTCCATCCAATGCATAGAGTTTATTGTAAACATTAATGCTTTATTCACTTATGAACAGGACAGTTTTAGAAAAGTCCCTTTTGGAACTGATGTCAGGGAATGCCTATTTTTTTGCTTTAAAAACCAGAGCTGGAAAGCTTACAGTGTTTTTCATTAGTTCATAGTGAGTTTCGGGAATGGGGATTTTTAAGCCGGAATGGTTTTACGCACTTCCTGTTGCTGCGTGTGGTCTTCTACACCCCAGTGTACAACCTTCCAGAACTCGAGAGCTGCACTAGGCTTTGCACATCATGTCAAAGAGCATACTCTTAAGAGCGGTTGGGGCCAGGATCCATTTGGGGTGTGCTACTAAGGGGAAAAATGGGTTCTTAAGCTTCTGCAGGTTGTGGTCACGTGCTTATCAGTTGTGATCTGTGTTTTAAAGGAATGAGGTCAGTGGCATCCTTCATGGTAGGATCTGTGCCGGTTTACGCATGCCAAGGATTAGACTGAACAGGATATTCCCCAAAAAGTTCCATAAGGTAAAATCAGAAATCCAAACCCAAGGTCCAGAATGTAGCCCAGGTTCAGAGAAACCAATCCCAAGTCGGTAGCAAGGGAAAGAACAACATGCTAACAAAATAGAGTTACAATAGAAGAGAATATCTGTAGCTCAGGGTTGAACTGTGGAGTCCTTGGCGCTCTCTAAACTTGGTTGTTGGTTTGCAGACGTTCCATTACTGGTTTAGGTAACATCACCAGCACACAAACCAACTAAAACTCTTCAAAACATCTTAAGCAACCCAAAAGGCCCAGTAGCCCAAGAAGAAAAAAACAGGAGTCATCTACAACATACGGTGTAAGAACTGGAACAGCCACTATCCAAGACAGACAAGCAGAAGACTAGCAGAGCGCATCCACGAACACCAACTAGCAGTCAGAAGTTACGATGAAAACTCCTTAATCTCATAACACATGGACAGGCTCAACCACAGTTTCAACTGGGAAACTGTGAGCATCCTAGTAAAGGTAAAGGTTTCCCTTGACATTAAGTCCAGTCGTGTCCAACTCTAGGGGGCGGTGCTCATTTCCGTTTCAAAGCCGAAGAGCCGGCGTTTGTCCATAGACAATTCCGTGGTCATGTGGCTGGCATGACTAAACGGAACGCCGTTACCTGCCCGCCAAAGTGGTACCTATTAATCTACTCACATTTGCATGTTTTCGAACTGCTAGGTTGGCAGGAGCTGGGACCAGCAATGGGAGCTCACCCCGTCGTGCGGATTCAAACCGCCAACCTTCCGATCAGCAAGCTCAACAATTCAGCAATTTAACCCGCAGCGCCACCGCGTCCCCTGTGAGCATCCTAGACCAAGCCAAATCCAAAAACGTGAGGGAATTCCTGGAAGCTTGGCCTTCAGACATATCAGCCACCAGTAGACACCTAGAGATAAACAACATTTACACACCATCAAAAGAGACAATAAGAAAGCTAAGAAGGAAGCAAAAAGACCAGAGCACATCCTCTTCAGCAGCCTACACCTAGATAAGCAGGGATTAATGCCAGATAAACAAGCTGGAAACACCCCAATCAAGGAACTACCAAGGGGACAAACAATCAGACAATCAATCAAGCCCAAAACAACACCCTGATCAAGGAACCACCAAGGAGAAAACCAGACCCCACCAACACGGGCAGGGCAAGCGACTGTATATAAACAGGGAGCAAACCTCACACCCCCTTGCGCTGATGATGTTCCCTGGTTGGGTAATGAAATGTCTGCAAGCCAAAAACCAAGCTCAGGGAGCACCAAGGACTCCACCAAACAGCATTAAAATAACTAACAGTCTACTGGGCCATGTGAGAGCATCATCATAATTATATGTTACATTTTCAGACCAGCCCTGTAATATGAATTCTCTGGGCCAAGTTGGTCCTTACAACAGTAGAACAGAACCACACTGATTATTGACAGGTAGGTAAGTAAGTTTCACTCCCAAAGTTTAGGAATCAAGGACTTGTGCAAAGAAAAGTTGGGATATGGTTGTAACATCCTTATTCTCACATGTCTTGTTTTGCAATCGCCAACTCTTACATATCCCACAGGGAAGGTTCTCTACTGTGTGATACAGGCTTTAATCATATACTCTGCCGAAGTAAATTAAAGATCAAGAAAAGATAGTGTTTTTTTCCTTATGAAGGTGGGGGGAAATACGCCCAATCAGAACGCACTAGGAGATCTCCAAGTTTCTTTTCAATCTTTCCATTCTATGATCTATGCATATTTTAAATAAAGAAGTGAGCAATACAATACAGATAGTACCCGCTTAACAACCATTCATTTAGTGATGGTTCTAACAACGGTGCTGAAAAAAACGACTTACAACCAGTCCTCACACTTAGGACCGTCACAGCGTCCCCATGGTCACGTGATCACAATTTGGGCACTTGGCAACTGATTTGCATTTATGACTTGCAACATTCTGTGGTCACGTGATCACCATTTTCAACCTTCCCAGCTGGCTTCTGGCCAGCAAAATCAATGGGGGACTGTGTGATTAGCTTAATGACCACTGCAAAAAAGGTCACAGAATCGGGTTGGATTTGCTTAATGACCTCTTCGCTTAGCAACCAAAATTCCATTCCTGATTGTGGTCGTTAAATGAGGACTACCTGCAGTGCTGCTTCACTACTGAGATATAGAGCAGAAAGGTTACAGAATGAATGCAGAGGCATTGCCTTGGAACAGGACCATCCTTGCATATTGATTTGTCTCCTTGCAGGTTAGCCTTAGGTCCTGAAAAACATGATGCTCTTTCTTCAGGTTCTCTGCTGTTACCTTTGAACCAAGGCAGCAACCCACCTCACAGGGTTGTTGTTGTGGGGAAAACAGGAGGAGGAGGGAGTATTAAGTATGTTCCCTGCCTTGAGTTATTTGTAAAAATAATAAAGGCTGAATTTAAAAAAATTCAAAAATGCTGCCAAATGCTGTGTAAGTTTCTTTATTTCTGACCAGATTCTTTTCCTAATGCAGTCTGTGTTAATCCGATCACTTGAATCTTCTGAGTAGGAATCTCACTTTCTCTCCCTTTTCTCTGACTTTTTTGGATAATGATTAGTGATCATTGTACCCTGTAGTTAAGAACTGTTTCCCAAGTGATCAGTCAGGCATAGCACATCCATGTCTCAGTGGTGGAGAAATAGCCAAAGGTCACGACAGACATGAGCCAGTGTGGCACAGTGGATAATGGGTTAAAGTAGGACTGGGGAGACCAAGGTTTAAGTTCACTTTTAGCTCTGGAAGCTGATACGGTGTGAATTATTCTGGATATAGTTTATTAGTGAACAGGCATTTGGGGAAATGGATATGGATTATTAGGGAACAGTCACTGGAGAATTCAATCCTAAATTCTCACTTGGGGCACAAATGACCAAATAATCCTACCTGAGACACATGCCAGTGTTTCTCACCTTGGCAGCTTTAAGATGTGTGGACTTCAACTCCCAGAATTCCCCAGCCAGCCATGCATTAAGCAAAGACCCAGCTCTCTGCAAAAAAGGCTCTGTTGCTGGGAAAGGTGGAAGGAAAGAGAAGAGGATGACCAGCACAAGGCGGATGGACTCAGTTGCAGTGGCGATGAGTACACCATCAGAAGTCGTGAAAAACCAGGTTAGGGATAGATCATCATAGAGCATATCTATGTGGTTGCTAGGAGTAGGAAATGACTTGATGGCACATAATCAATCAATGTATAATAATAGCAATATTTATATTAATTTTACAGTCTCTCCTCAACCTCTTCCAGTCGTCTGTAGTATATCCTTGTAACTGAACCCTTTTCAAGATTCCAGGCAACTGTATCATCCTTTAAGATATGACAACAGCAGAAACAAGTTGGATGGGGCTTATGCAGAAGCTCTTATCTTCTCCATTGTCTTCTTTCTAATTAACCTATAGTGGTCCTTTGCTTCTGGGGCCTCCTTGAATATGCTCAATCCCAATTTGACTGTGTTATTGTGGAGGGCGAGATGTTTAAAGCAAGATTTTGTCTTGCTATGGTAGGCTGGCCATACGTCCCGTTTTGAACGGACAGTCCTGTTTTTTTAACATTTCCAGACCATCCCGTCGTTTTAACATAAATGTCCATTTTGTCCCGTTTTCCTAAAAACCTTACTTAAAAATGTGAAAGTTCCCGCCAACCTGTCAGAATGCAGTCTGACTTTGAGTGGAAGGAGGGGGAGCTTAGCAGAAATGGCAGGAAAAAAGCCACAGAGCTCAACCCGGCAGGAAACCTAAAAAGAAAAAAACAGGATCAGCTGATAGGCGGTGATCAAAGGCCAGCCGATTGGCTCCTGCCTAGAAACAGCGGGAAGAAAAGAACGTCAAAGCACAGCCAGAGGAGGAACGGCTTGTTGGGGACAACTGTTCACTAGACTCTCCAGCCCAGCCTTGCCTCTCACAAACAAAGGAATTGGAAGATTCCCAGCCCGAGAAAACCGGAGAAGTTCCTGCCTGCCAATCCAGCCCATCGCCCAGTCCTGCCCCGTTTTGCCATCCCAATGTCCCGTTTTTGTCTCAAGGAAATATGGTCAGCCTATGCTATGGGCTTCTGTATACTTCTGAAGCCATCTCTGCTACCTTCCTCTTATTTCTCAGTTGCCTTGCCTTGGGTCCCCCTCTGTTGGCACTCGATCATTTGAGTTTGTCATTAGGGAGAATTGTTATCTCCACCTTGCTGAAACTGAGTTATATTACAGTACACCGAGGCAATGGGCTATGGGTCTGCGCAGTTATGGTTTGGTGAGTTGGGTTAACCCTTATTTTCTAGGGTTGATTTTAATCTGTTCAACAGAGATTCTTCAGGGCTCGGGACAGAAATGAGCCATTTCTTCCCCTGCTGAGAAAATGAAAGCTGTGCAGCTGGGACACCTTGCAAAAAGCCTCTCGGTAGCCTGGAGCTGACTCACTGCTCGCCGCAGGCACTCCTCCGTTGTTGAATATCAATTCTGAGATAGTCAGTCAGATAATACTTCTGGCCTTTCTGCCTAGGCAAGAAGAAGCATTCTTTTAACTATCTGCTCAAATGCCACCATTTTCCACCGAAAATGCTAATGGGATTATATAAAAGGTTATTTCATTCATTTCAGAGGAGAGGCATGTTGACACAATTGTGATGCCCTTTGTGCCTTGCTAACGACTTCTTTTATCTCCCGAAATGGAGGGTAGGGGGCCTGAACACAGGGCTGGCAACATTTCTGCTCGAGCCTCTCGCGTCAAGGTCTCTCCAACCCATCAAGTTGCTTTCAAGAAGAGATAATGGGGGTTAGTGAGTTCCGGTGGCAAATGTTCCCCACAGCGGGAAAAGTTCCTGATTTCTGAATCATTGGATTCTTATTACTCCCGTGTGCACAGACAGCAAGACCAGGAATCATAAAAATGAAATGTAGCTTTGCGGTTCTCATTACTAACTTGGAAAACTTGCCTGATCTCTACTGAAGCAGTGTAGGTGGATGCTTGTTCTTACTAGTGCACCGCCTAAAATTAGTCTCTTGCTTACTCATATATTGGTAAGGTTTGCACAAATGGCTAAACCGTAATGGGGCTTGCTTGTTTGTGATTTAGCATGCTGTGTGTAAACTCAGCCATTCTGGTTTCTAAGCTATAGTGTATACTTTTGCTTGCTGCAGGACCCAACCAATGGTTCATTGGGCACACCATGCTTAAGCAAACTATACCATAGTGTGTTTGTGTAAACGTAGCCAAAAAAAGGGTCATTCTTCTTTTCAGCTCTCTGCATTATTGGAAGCAGATCTGGGACCTACCTACCTACCTAGACGATTGATAAGGCCACCCATCCCCCAAGAGACTCTGGGTGGTGTATAAGGGTTACAAACAAGAAGAGTTTTAACAAAAACCAGCCACCCGTGGCCACAAACACAAATCAATAAAGAATAACATTAACCACCATTAACCAGCATTGCTCACCTAACCACATAGCCCAAATGCCTGGGGGAGTAGTGGTAGTAATGGTAGCTGTAGTAGTGGATTCCTGCCCTGAGCAGGGATTTGAACTAGGTGATCTCCAAGGTCCTTTCCAATCCTTACATTCTGTGATTCTGTGATAATAAATTGTCCAGGAGCATTTGAACCCCGTGACAGCATTATGCAAGTAGGGAGATGTTGCCAGTCAACGTGGGCAGTTCTGGGCTCAGTAGTCAGATAATTTAACATGGGAATAACTTGTGCTATCTTTTGCTTGCTTGCTTGTTTGTTTTTAATTATTCAATGCAATATTCTTGCACTCGGCAGCAGATTGGGCTAGTCAGTCTCCCACCCTTACATTCTATGGTTCAGTTTTGGCTGTTCAACAAGGGGAGATAAGAGATTCGTGATTAGCTGTGCAACCTGGCGGTATGGGGATTACTAATACAGAAAGATTGAGGTCACAGAACACGCCTCTCCTACTTAACCGTTTGGGTGTGTGTGTGTTGTTGCACAATACTTTCAGAAACTAACTGAGCAGGCTGGCTTTGAACATGATGCCAAGCCACACAGAATTAACTAAGCTTAACCCAAGATCGCTCAAGCTACTATTAGTTACACAAACCCAACCGATAGGTAGATGTACGGTTAGTTTACATGCAGGCCGAGCTTACGCAATGCCCTGAGGAAATCTATTTTAACTGGGGAATAAAGAGTCAAAGCCTGGTATACAGGTTGTGCTAAGCCATAAATGCTTGTATGCAAAATTATCGTGGTTAACTTCACATAATGTGCTAAGCCAAAACCAGATAAACTATGTTATGGCTTACTTGCTTATTTATTTCAACCATTTGTATAATGTCCAGCCTGGATGGTTTACAGAATAAAATATAATAACCATATAAAAACCCTTCCCATGCATGCAACAGTCCTCTGGTTTATATGCACACCATCCCCAAATACTAAAACATAAACTAAAAGAGGCAAGAAAAAATCCAGAAAAAAAGGTGAAAAGACAACGCAATACACCACCACCCCTAATGTCCAAACAAGACTGTTTTTTATGGCTTTCCAGAAGAACAGTGTGGTGGCAGTGGTGGTGGTGAGGACAAGCACACCTTCGGGCAGTGTTTTTCAGCTTGGCAACTTGAAGATGTGTGGACTTCAACTTCCAGAATCCCCCAGCCAGCAAGCTGGCTGGGGGATTCTAGGACTTGAAGTCCACACATCTTGAAGCTGCCAAGGTTGAGAAACACTGCCTTAGGATGTAAGCTACTGTATAATGGTAGGCCACTGGAGAACACTGATGTTTGGAAATCTCAAAGGATGTAAAAAAAAAAAAAGGGAAGAAAGAAGAGAAGTTGGCTTAATACCATCACTGAAGACACAAAGGAGCTTCTAAGAACCAGAAAAGCAGTTACTGGTCGACAGTTCTGGTGAGATGATGTCCATCAGGTTGTGAAGAATCATGGGTGCTTGAACCCTGAACCACAGCAAAAGATCCAAGGGTCTAAACCAGTGTTTCTCAACCTCAGCAACTGTCCCCACACACCTTAAAGTTGCTCAGGTTGAGAAAGACTGGTCTAAACAAAACACTGGTGGTTGTCGAAGGAAATTTCCGGGCAGCACAGAGTTTGGCAAAATCTCTCTAGCTCTCCCTCTGTTTTTCTCCCAGTTGAAATTGCAGCTCATTAGAATGTTTTTCTGCACAAGATGAGAACGTCCTAGCAGTGACCTCTTGCAGCACATTTAATCTCTATTTTCTGTAAGATTTAATCACTTTTCTCTTTCATCAGCTTGACACTGAGGCATGCACACGCACACACACACACACACACACGAATCTCAATGCAACCAGAAAATCAAAGAGCTCTTAAGTTGTGTGTGTGTGTTTCTTAAAATGCCATCTGTGAACTCAGATCTGTCTCTGTGCTGGCGTTTGTCTGAAATCTGAAGGTTTTCTTGCCGCCTCATGAAGAGGGGAGATCGCCCTTACGTCTTTAGTGACAAGTCACATGTGGGCATCATGACTCTTAGAAGGAAGCCGGTAGTATGTGGCATTCAAGGGGAGCGATATTTGGGAGGCATAATACAAAATGCATATCAGGCTCTTTGGCTGCTGTTTAAAAGGGAAAGGATTCTTCCCAAGCATGAATTCTCTTTTGCAAGATCTATTGAGAAGAGAGGAACGGGGTTATAAGAATTCCAGCAACTGAACTATTTCCTATTTAGAATCAATACACCCCCAGGCACATTACAGCAAAGGCTTTCTGATTTTCTTTCTATCTGCCTTCCTAGGATCCAGCGAGGAGGCGGGTCTCTTTGCTGATAGCAGACAAGCTGGCTGTTCACACATTGGTCTCCTGAAACTACATTGGTCTGGGAGTCACTCTTACAGTTCACATGGCCAAATGAGTGGTATTAAATTAAGGTGATGGGGGAAGAAGTGTAGGACCCCATGTTTTTCAGAAGACAGTATCCTCTCTTTGAAGCAGCTCAAACCGTTTTTTACAGACTATATATCAACACACAGAGACCAGTGTTGCCTTCACTAGGCTCCCAGAAATGGTATTTCCTCCTTTAGCAAGTCACTGCTCCATAAGATAACTGAAGCTGCTCATTTCTAGAGTTATTCAGAGAGAAACTTACCATATATGCTTGTGTATCAGCCCATCCATAGGTAAGCCGACCCTTGAATTTTCAGCCAAAATACCATGAAAAATGCTCCACCCGTGGATAAGCTGACTTGCCAATGCTGCCCTTGGGTGTTCTAGATCAGAGGAAGGCCACCTGTGGCCCTCTCCAAGAGATCAGTTTAGGCTTCTAACAAGCACTTTGTGTCCCTTTCTTGAAACCTGTTGCATCACAAAGGAAAAGAAGATGCCAAGAAGATAACAAGAAAGGAAAAGATTGTATTTGGTAAAGAAGAGATCAGAGAATGGGTGTCACCTCTACCCACTTTGGGTTCAGGATTCTAGATCATCCATGAATAGACTGAAATCCTATTTGCATTTATTTGAGAATATACTGCATTATTTTCAGTATGGCTTCTTCTGAGTAAACATGCATAGGATTGCATTAATACTGTGTTTATACTGGAGTCAAAGCTGCTTTGTTAGTTACAATGTTCAGATTTTCAGAGAATTTGTCATTAAAACATGTTGTAAAAATGTACAGGGTACTGCACACTTCTGCAGTAAGGGGTATTCGCATTCACAGTAAAAGAAGCATACAATTAATCAGCAGAGTTGGTCCAAATCCAACTTTTTAATGTGCCCTTTGTAATGTTTCTCCTAATTTCCATGCTGTTTACTTTGGTAGGGCAAAGGCATTCTAAATAATTGTTACTGACTTTGGTGGCATGCAATGGTAAATGAATCCTGGTGTGACAATATTTCAAGGAACTTTGCTTAAATCTCATGATTGGGATTTTGTCTGCTACATTTACAAATTGAATTAAACATATTTCCCCCTGTACAGTATTTATCTTGACTTTAGCATCAAGATAAATACTGTAGAAAACGTTGGTTCTATCAGTGGTGGGATCCTTTTAAAAAACTGTATTAAATTAATTACGTTGGTTCTATCAATGGTGGGATCCTTGATTAACCAAATTTTGCCAAAGCAGGGCACTAGATCAATTCTTTTTTTCCATTCCTTACCACCTGAGATGTCAAGAACCACCAAGAAAGGGACACTTAGTTTTTTTCAGCCAGCTTCAGCACTGGAGAGGGACCGGTTTCTCAAAGGATTATCCTGGCCAACTTATAAACTTGACCAGTACCCAGAATTTCCCAGCCAGTATGGCCACTGCTGAGAATTCTGGGAACTAAAACTCATAATATCTGAGCCTGGGAAACACTGCTAGAGTAACGTCTGCCCGCTTAAGGGCAGAATTGCTCTCCATGGTCCTGAACACAAGCTTCTTATCTGATAACTGCAGTACTTACCGGAACTCATCCTCCATCACCTTGGCTCTTCTTAAGGTGCCTGCCTCTTTCCATGCATTCTTGCCTGGAGCAGTAGGCTCCACTGGGACTTTTTGCAGGCAAACCAGGGGCTCAGTCACTAATCTACCACAACACTGTCAATATGCATTCTTCTATAATTTCCGAGAAGTGTATCTGCTCTAGTGTAAAGGTACGTGTGAATAATCTTGGGAGACAGGGCGAAGAGACACAACCCTGGAACAGTCAGATAAAAGGCAGCTGAGCCTGCAGCAGGAATGTGGGCAGGGCAAGAGGCTCAGAAGAGACCCTCCCTAGTTTCTTGGACTGTAAAGGAGATGCGGGGAGAGATGTACTTTCAGACTTGCATGATTCTATTAATGTAGCTTTACAATAAAGTAGAATTAGTCCATCTGGTCATGTTTCCTGTCTGGTCTACCTTGTAAGGCTGACATCAATCTTGCAAGTCTCTTGCCCCACCCACATTCCTGCTGCGGGCTCAGCTGCCTTTTATCTGACCATTCCATGGGTTACATCTCCTTGCCCTGTGTCCCAAGATCATTCCCACATACCATTACATCTGGTAACAACTCTGTTGTTCCATGTTGACAGCTGACGGCTCATGGTAACTTGGCATCTTATATGACTTGTGAGGAAACTTCCCTTATATTGTCTTCTTGGCTATCCAAGACTTTGTACTCTGATGGGCATCAACTCTGGGGTCAAGTGCAGAGGAGCCATTATCTGCTACTCAGTCTAGTCAATGGCTAATGCCAGGAACTGTACTTGGGCTAAACAGTTTCTATTCCCCCTTTGACTTACCATGCCTCCTTCTTCCCTGCAGCATCCTCATACATAGAATCAGAAGCTGGGTTTGCACAACACCCTCAAATAAAGTTGAATATATTGTTCCAGCCATTGTTTCATTGAATGTTGCCGACCAGACCATCCTGAGCTTTATGTCTTTGGGCATAGCATGTTACGTGAACACAGCTTGTGGGTTTTGTTAAACTAGGTTTGGCATTTTGTGTGTTGTGTGGCCTGAGTCTTAGAGTTGGAAGGAGCCCATATAAGCCATCACTCTTAACTTCCCTGATCACCTTTGATTTATATGAACTGTCAATACTACCTATACTGTAACTCAGGGTTCCTCAACCTTGGCAACTCTAAGCTGTGCGGACTTCAACTCCCAGAATTCCCCAGCCAGCTTGCTGGCTGGGGAATTCTGGGAGTTGAAGTCCGCACAGCTTAGAGTTGAGGAACCCTGCTGTAATTAACACTCTCTGTATCTCAGATTCTAGCAGCATGGGAGCGATGATACTCTTCAGAGAATCACTGAAAGAAGAAGATGCTGTTAAGTCTTAGAGGCTCTTTAATATTGTTTATTGTGTCATTGCTTCTAAATGTGGCATGAGAATTTGCAATCTTCAGGAACTCTCAAACTGAGAATGACCCCAGATGTCTGCCTTAAATCCTACTCTTAATAGGGCCCTTCCTTGTTGGATGATCCATCTTTCCCACAGCTGCCACCTGGGGTCAGCACATGCTAATTCTTGCTCTGGAAAAAAATGACTTGGATTGAATTGTTCCGGGTCTCAAGGTGATTTTCTTCTTATGCATGTCAGCCCCTTCAGGAACCCAACCCAAAGCCCTCTTTAATATCCCCATCACCGTGGGAACAATGCAATTGGAATGTCTCTCTAAGGTAGAGAAGCACTTAGCTAGTTTTAGGCAGGACACACCATGGAGAACCTCATGCATTAGTCCAGGTCTCTGGATTCCCACCACACCCTGAATCATAAACTCATTACTCAGGCTGGATTCATATGGCACACCGGGCTAAAATGCCGTTGCTTAGTTTGTGGTTCAAGGCATTGGGTGTTAATGGATTGGGGTGGGGAGGGGTTATAGTATTTGTACTCTAATGCATATTCCCATATTGTATTGTATGGCCAATACCCAAATATAGATTCTCTTCCAATTATACTGCAACTGTTAGATGATAGTGCTTCTCTTACTGGAAGATACAGTGAGCCAGTCCTGTTCCATTTGGGATTTCTCCCAGATATCTGCCCTAAACTCCTGCCCTGATGACCCCACTGCCCTTTCAGGGGAGTGGGGGGGGGGGGGTAGAGGGGATATATAGGCCAAAGATTCAAAAGGAAGATTCCTGAGAATTAAGTAACTTTTCCAGAGGTTCACACCACAAGCTAAGCCAAGTATGTGACACAACATACTTCATGGACGTACTATATCTGGTGCAATTTGTAACGAATGGTTTTTATTTTAATATGTTGCAGGTGGACCCAGCCCAAATTGCCAGAGTTTGTAGGAGAGACCTTGGAGGAGAGACCGCAGCATCTCTGATTCTGAGATTTTTATCAGGCCCCTGCGAGGGGTGAGATTAAATTCAGACCGGTGTTCCCTGGAGGAGGGTATCTTTTTAAAAAGGAGAAACAGACAAGATCAAAGCACTTGTAATGTGAGCTGCATAGTTCTTCCCTGATGTGCAAGTGGTTTTGTCACAGGCTGCCTGCACGGACACCTTTAAATCACCTCCATCTATCAACCCCAGCTTTATCGCTATGCAGACACGGTTCGTAAAAGTGCCACACGCAATTAAGTCATGGGCAAAGAAAACCTGTCTTTTTAATCCATTAGGAAAGAACCACTCCACGGGCATGCCACTGCATTCACAGCTCCTAAAATTTGCAAGTCGACCAGCCAAAGGCAGGGATTTCAAAGGTAGATTCACGGAGGGCGGCTAGCCAGGGCAGTGATGCAAGAGACATTCAGCCTTCCAGCATACCCCACGGCACATGACGGAGCTTAAAGTGGGCCTTGGCGAATCGGATTGTAACGCAAGAATAAAAACAACATGAGCAGAAAGCAGAAAGCTTCCTCCTGGGCCTCTCCCACCCACTGGCTCCATTCACACAACAAAGGGTTTACCCTCCCGGCCACAGGGTCATCCCGCTGGCTGGCTTGGCATGGCCCACGGCTCACAAAGTGGCCAATCGCATCTCAGCCCAGCCAGAAGTGCCCAGCCCGAGAGACCAAATAGAGAGGTGGGTGGACTAATCGGGGAGGGGCAAAGTATGGGGTTCTGGAAGCCGGATCCTCGCCAGGCTGGCTGGGGCTTATGGGGTTTGGAGGTCAACCTTTGAAGGGTCACAAGTTGCCACCCTACTTTTAATCCTTTCATCCCCAGGTAGTCCTAGTTCAGAGAACAACTCAGATCACCCCAAAGGTTATAGTTGAATAGGACCTTGACTATACTCTGTTCTGCTTCTGGAGTACAGCAGGAGTAAAAAAGATACCCCCCCCCCAATATCCCCAAGGCTACTGTTCAATTACACCCCTCCTCTCCCCACCTCACTTGCAATTTGTGGGGAGAAACTCCTCAAGGTGTTGCGAAGTTTGCCTCCTAGGTAACCCTATCACGCATTTCTTTGGATAACCCATTCCGCCCTTACAGTCTCGTCAGGCAACGCCGACGCGTAAAACCTGTCCTTTCTCTCCAGTGAAAAGCACCGGAAAGTTAGCTACCCGGGCCCGAATTTGCCCGTGACACAGACTCAGCGTCTTTAGAGTTAACGCCCAGATTATATCAAAGGGACAGAGCACCACCAGGTGGGGAGAAGCAGAGAGCGGCTGGGACATCTCTCCGGCGGGCGGGGCAGTCGGGGTGCTGCGATCCGAACTGGAGGGGCTGAAGCTTAAAGCGGTTGGCCTCCGATCCGAATGGAGAGGGGTTCGCTTTGCAGCGAGGGGACCTTCGTGGGGGCAGGAGGGGCGTTCCGTTGCCTTGCGGCGCAAGAGCGCTTGGAAAGGAGAGCCACGGCGCCCGGGTCTCCCCGCCAAAGACCCCTTAGGCGACCAGTTGCAGTGCAGAGCCCCGCCCGGTCACTGTCGCTTCGCGCGGGGCCCCATCGCGGGCCGGCCGGCTGGCCGAGCCCCCAGCCCAGCCCAGCGGCCCCCTCCGCTCCATCTGAGTGACGGCCCCAAGTGCGGCCGACTATAAATAGCCGGGTCGCGGCCCGCCCGGGGTGATTGACAGCCGCCGCGCTGGCGCTGCGCTGAGCGGCCGCGGCGCAGCCAGGTCCGACCGGGAGCCGCCCGGGACCCCCGCGTGCGCGCGCGCCTGCCCTGCTCCCCGCTTGCCGGACGAAGCGCCGCTTTGCACCGCGTGGCCGATCGCGATGGGCTCCAGGCGGAGGCCCCTGGGCCGCTCCTACTCGGGCAACGGGTCTTCCTTGGGGTATTGCCCCGGGCCTGGCAGCGATGGCGAGGACAACGGGCCCCTGGCGGAGTACCGGCCGGACAGGCGCAGCTACTTCCTTAGCGTGCGCCCCGAGAACAGGTAGGGCGGCGCGGAGGGGAAAGGAGGGCCCGCCGCTCTCCACCGCCGGGAACGCAGCTCCGGGGCCCCGTTTACAGCGAGGGAGCGCTGCGTCCCTTCCCCTGGGCGCCTGCGGAGTCCTTTTCACCAGCAGACGCGCCCGCCGAAGGGTCCCAACGCGGCCCGCGGTTGGGAAGCCGCTGCCCCGGTCAGCAGCGCAGGTGGAAGGCAGAGGGCTGGGGAGAGGACGCCTTTCTGTGGGGAGGAGCGGTGCCTTGCGGAATTCGCGGCCACAAGATTCAGGGGGTGGGGCCGCTGTTTTAGCCGGCTTCTGAAGGAGAACAGGCCGACTCGAACGGGGGTGGGCGTGGGGGAGAGTTCTGGGTAAAGGCCAAGGGAAGTGGAGCTTCCATTTGCAGAGACAGGCTACCTCCCGGCGTTGGGCGGGATGGAGTCATAAAAGGGAAGGGGGCTCTTTCTGTCCGGCTGCTGCTGCTTGTAGGTTTTCCCAGAAAGACGACCCTGGCCCAGCTTCTGGGTCCCAAGACACCCTCCCCACAGCAGGATTTTGCCGAACTTTCAAAGAAATAAGGGGAGGGCTGAGGATTCTGGAGCTGAAAGCAGCGGGGTGTTTCATGAAGGCAAGGGGAGCATGTTCTAAACTTGTAGCCAGGACAAGACCACCAATCTGGAATTTGCAAGGGGGGGCAGGGGGGAGGGCAAGGCAAAGAAACAGATTGGTGTGGGGTCGAAATCACAGAGCAGGGCTCAGGGTGAGGCGAGTGTGGAGGAGGCCAGATCCTGCTCTGGGCTGCTGGATGAGGCTGTGAACTTGACCCATAACTATAGAGCTCATCTTTTCTCCAGCCTCTCAGGCTGTGGGGAGAAATGCACAGCACCCCAGCTAGGCAGAATGTCATGGTGGCTTCAGAAGACTCAGCGTGGCTTTGGTGGCTCCGTTCCTTCCTTGAGATGGTGCTAAACTTGAGGTGGCATCTGTGTGCCCAGCTGGAGCTGAAAGCTTAGCTCAGAACTTGCTGGATTTCGACTCATTTGAAAGTCTTAAGGGACTCCTGAACAGCTTTAAAGAGCATCTTGAACTGGCTGCTTCCCAAAAGGATCGGCTTTTTGCCTTGTTATCTCATGTGAAAATCTTTTGGAAAGGAGCTTTGAGTGCACAGCTCAGACCAGCCTTTGAACAGGTTGTTTAAGGCTGAGTTGCTGCCCCAGTTGAGCCAGGCATAAGTTGTGCTGAACTCGGTGGTGTTTACTCTGAGTAGACTAAGAGGGGTCTTCACTTTAAAGCTGCCTTTGTGAAGTCATTTATCCTATCCTGCTGAACCGGATAGCATAAACGTAGGAGTCCACGTGGATAGAATTGTGCAGACAGAGTCCTTGATATTTTCGGGAGATTGCCAGATCTTTGGCAAGGGTCCTTTTGGTGCAGTAGTTTAAAGGCACCAGGCTAGAAACTGGGAGACCCTAAGTTCTAGTCCTGCCTTAGAGACAAAGCCAACCCCTTTCTCTCAACCAGCTCTTAAAATGTTGGCAAAAAACCTGCATGGCTTTGTCTATGTAGATCAGCCTTTCTCAACCTTTTGACCCTGGAGGAACCCTTGAAATATTTTCCAGGCCTCAGGGAACCCCTGCATGTTCAGGCTCAAATCTAGGCCAGAAGGTACAAAATGACTATATTCGTTTTATCTGTAGGCCTGTCTGTATGCATTAACAGTGTTCTTAAACTGAAAATCAGGAATGAAACTTGCCTCTTTAATGTGAAGTTGCTGGAATTTGAAATAATTTTTTTAAAATAAATCATGATCTCCCAGGGAACCCCTAGTGACCTCTCGCGGAACCCTAGGGTGCCACGGAACCCTGGTTGAGATACCCTGATGCAGAATACGTGTACAGAAACACATACAATCCGTGGCAGCTCTGGTGTCAAACTGGGAACCTGCAAGTGATGCCAAAAAGTCACTTTAATTTAGCCATGATTAGCCTTCTGTTTGCTTGCTTCAGAATCAATTTCCTTTTTTTTTTAAAGAAAAAGATGACGAAGTAGCTTCTCCTTTTGACAAATATTGTTGGACAACCGAATATAAGGCTTATTTGAATTAAGAATGGGGTCTAGCACATCCCCTGGACACATGTTGATCCATCTGGGGGACTACCTTGAGCATGGAAGGGTCACTTCTTTATGTTAAAGCTGTCTTTAACATGTAATGGTTCATGTGTGACAGCCTGGTGACACTCTGGTGGATCGTGATGATGTAGTAAGTAGAAAATAAACTCAGTAAATAGGGGATTGAAAATCAGGATTTAGTTCCTGTGAGTCTCACTTAATGACCTTGGGCCAGTTATTATGTCTCAACCTAGCCTACCTTAAAAGCTTGTTGAGAGGATAAAACAGAAAGATGAGTATATGCTTCCCTGAATTAAGGGGAGGAAAGTCGAGATAAAAGTGTAAAAATTACACAAGTGCTTGATATTAATTCCAATACGGAAAAACTTACTTAGTTGGAGCCTTGCTGTGCATCTTAGGGATGCAGGGTCCCCCCCCCCCCCCCCCCGCACCATGGGGGGAAAATGGCGCTAGCAGAATTTTCCTGCGTTTCAGAACAGGAAAGTATCCACAGTTCTTGCTGCCATTTGTAAAAAACTTGTAATGAGTGGGAAAGTGCAGAGAACTCTACCATGCGTCAATTTGCTATGAAAGGGATTAGGAATGGATTGGCTGTAAAGCAGAGGGTGCATTTTTTTTTCTGTATTAGCAGAATACAGAGAAAAGCAGATATGTGTGCAGAGGAGCCCCCTCCAAATGGCGACTCGGGGTCGCGTAATTGCCATGCGGTTTATGCAGCCCAGGATACTGTGCTTGTTGTTATTGCGATGTAGCATCTTTTGAACCTGACTACTGAACAAAAAGGCTTTTCTTCCCTCAGTGACGCACAATTTTCACTGGGGAAACAGTGAAAGCCCAGTTTCTTTGGCTTGCCAGACTTTCTCGCCCTGTCCATTGTGAGGAAGAGCAGAGCAGGTTTTGTGCAACGGGCGGGCGTGAAGGATTTTGCTTTTAGAAGCAGGCCTACATGGTGCCCTCGGTGTGTTTTTTTTTAAATAGAAGAAATAAGGGTGTGCCTGACGTCCTTGTGACTTTGTGAACGCCGGTGATATGCCAAACATGTAAAAGACTTGTATAATCATAACCATTGGGTGTGCTAGCTGAAGTGTGCAAGAAATTGAGATCAACATGTTGGCAGACTGGAGATCGTCTGGTTGCAATTCTTTGATGTGACATCCAGCTGCAAAAACACATTCATGCTGTGGTTCACCTTTATAGGATATTTATCCTTCTGAACAATTAAAAAAATCCCTAGCATTCTTGAACTGAATATCCGGTGATATTTATTTATTTGCGACAAAATAAAAACGGGCACACAACTTAATAGACTTAATCGACAAGGCATGCGTGAACTGTGTAAATAGGTCTCCAGTAGGGTTGGCCTTCCAGAAAATGTTGAAAACAACTTTTCAGGAGGGATTCGTGGGGGGGGTGGGGTGGGGGGTGGGGGGCGGGGGGTTTGTCTGATGCCGTGTATTATTTTGGGAAATTTCAATACATTGTAAATTTTTTTTGTTTCATTACTTCAGTGTTTCTCAACCTTGGCCACTTTAAGATGGGTGGACTT
The DNA here is from genome assembly GCF_035149785.1 of Candoia aspera. Taxonomy (NCBI): domain Eukaryota; kingdom Metazoa; phylum Chordata; class Lepidosauria; order Squamata; family Candoiidae; genus Candoia; species Candoia aspera. The sequence goes on along the minus strand of NC_086165.1, from coordinate 6,975,865 downwards.
CAACTCCCAGAATTCTGGGAGTTGAAGTCCACCCATCTTAAAGTGGCCAAGGTTGAGAAACACTGGATTACTGTGTTTCATTTATTACTGTGAGCCACCAAGATTGCAGTGTGATATAAATCCATGATTGCAGTGTGATATAAATTTGATGAAGGAATAAAGAAATAAATAGGATGGGCCAATAGACTTACTGCTGGGCGTGATGATGATGATTTTCTATTGCCTTTTTCCTTTAAGGAGTTCAAGGTGCTATACATGTTCCTTTCTTCCATGTTGTCCTACCCAAGGAGGGAAATCATTCTGAGTGACAGCAGGGCCGCAACTGGGTGCGGGGGGTGGGCAACCGGGGCATGTGCCCTGGGCGCCGCACTGGTAGGAAGCCAAAATGAGTGCTGGGGGTGCCAAAATGGGCGCGGAATCCATGTTTGCCCCGGGCGACACAGACCCTCGTTGCGGCCCTGAGTGACAGTGACTGGCCCGGGCTTTTGTGATGAATTTCACACGTGAATGGGGATTTTGTGACTCTATAGTTCCAGTCCAGCCTAACTGTGACACCCTTGTGGCTCTTCACTATTTACCCCAGCCTCCTGCCTCCACCCCCGATGGGGCTGCGACTCTCAGATTTCTAAAGGCATTTTAAAGCGAGTGACAAGATGGCATCTCCTCTCCCTCCCACAGACTGAAGCCTGATGAACTGGCAGTTGAACCTCTCCAGCAAAGTGGACACATCCTCCACCTCTTCTCAGGTGGCCTGCTCGTTTAGAAGGCGTCCATAGCTTTGTCCTCCTAAAGAAGGAGACGCCCAGGGAGGTCAAATCGAACAGATGGGAGACTGCTGTTATTCCCCACGTGCAAAAATGTGGGACAGTCTTCTCACTCTGCCTAAAAGTAGAGCCGTTTGTGTGTTAGTGTCACCTGATCTCAGCCATAGTTTCTACTCCCATGGCTGTCTAGTGATGGCCCTGAGAGCAGGTCAAGGTTTTGGGTCCTGGAGAAGGCCTTCAGGATCCATTAGAGGAAACACATCAACAGCAGTCCGTTTCTTGTGATGAAGGTGCCACAGTCTGGGACGGCTTGCAAATAGGCCAGTTAGAGGAGAGAGGCTGGATGGCTGGAGAAGGAAGAACGGCCGGGCTATTTATATGCCCGCTTTCCGGAATGCTGTACTCTGATGGGGCCTCCACCAGATACAGTTCAACTCGCTCTCTGGTTTCCCGAGAGGGTATGTTGACACCTAGGAACTGATTAAGGCTGGACTCTCATGTCACGGCCAATGCTGAATCGTTCTCCTGTGTCTGTACTCCATTCTGCAGTTCAGGAATTGCTGAGAGGCTGGCAATAGCCGCTTGCAGGCACTTCTCTAGGTGATCCAATCCTGGCTTGGTCCGACCGACAGGAAGAAGAACAGCTCTTAGCTGCAAAGGTCTTCGGCTGCAAAGTTTCCACTAATCCTCTTGTGAATTACTGTTTTGCACCCGCTGCTGCTAAACATTTAGTCAGTGGGTTTTGCTGGGGGTGAGGGGAGGGAATATTTGGCCTTGTGATATTTGCCTTATGCTTGTCTCCATGAAGGTCTTCATTCACAGCTTTGGTTACCATGTACAACATTCCTAGCTTATCCTCACTGGTAGTCGAAAGCAGCTGAATTATATTAATATCCTTGACCTGTGCAAGAAGATTTGTTTAATATATGCTAATTGCTATTATTTCATCTCTTTTCTGTGCTTCTCTCTCTCTCCCCTAATTATTTTGTTTGCTGTTTCTGCTTAGCTTACTACCCAGCTGGGGATCCCCCTCCAGTTTTGGAAGGTAAACCCTCTCATACGTCTTGCCCAACTGCACATCGGTAGCATCAAAACTTTGGTGTGACTCACTGTCGTACAGGGATACTAACAGCTCTGCCTACACTGCCAGGATCTTGCACATCTCTGCCTGCTTCTGTTCAGTGGTACCTTCCTTGCTGACTGTTGATTAAACCCATGTTGTGTTTGCTCAAGAACCAAGACGTTTCTGCCCAGCCCCTTTACGTACGTGTAGTCCGTTTTTGAAAGAGGCCCTTGCTCTAAATCTGACAGTAGGTTATAGCCTTGCTTGGGCTGAAAGAGCGGGATGACGCAAGTTCTCCTTGGTTGAATGGGGATTTGAATCTGGGCCTCCTGTGTCCGATATCTTAACCGCCAGATTAAATGGGCAAAGATGGAGCAGAGAACTGTTTCTCTATTGCAGGACCTTTCAGTGAACAAGCTTTCTCCTGTAGATGGCTTTCCACCTTTAGCACTGCTAAGTAAGGAGGAAATGGTAAAGGAAGGCCACTGTGGATCTGTCAGCCAGATCAGTGGTTCTCCTTTACAACCACCTTGAGCAGGGGTCAGTTTGCAAGGGGACAAAGTTAGGAGTTGCTAAAACCATTCCCTGCCAGCCTTACTCTCCCCCATCTCTCTCCTTGCTAGAAGATAACATGACGCTGCTGAAAACGGAAAGGGGACTGGCTTAATGGGACAGTCAAGGTGGAAATGGGGTGCTGCGGAACAGAGTTGTTCACGTCCTCCCTTCTGGAAACCTTGGGAACTCCCCTAAATCAGATCTGGCTGATGGTCTGTTGTTCATCCAAACTGCGCATCATTTCTTAAAGGTCTCAGGCAAAGATCTTTTCTATCACCTGTTGCCTAATCCTTCAAAGTAGAGATGCCAAGAGTTGAGCCCAGGATCTTTGGCAGGCAAAGCATGTGTTCTGCTATTGGGTGATGGAGTCTTGTCTAAAGGGGCTAAAGATAGGAGAAGCAGCCATGAAAATATATATCACAGAATCGAATATATTTTCATTCTATCTAGCCAGGGAGTTTTTTTGTGTGATCTGTTACCCCAGGATGATCTCTGACAGCCTACAGCACATCTCACAACTTGATTTGTCACTGTTTGGGCACGACTTCTCTGTGTGTAGTGTGTGACCTTGCACAAAATCCTGTAACTTGACTTACAGTACACGTTCTTGCACCGTGGATTTGGACCGCAGTTTTACATCACGCTGTTTCTCATCATCCAGCATTTCTGTCTGAGATGAATTTGCACCATTCTACCCATGCACGATTCTCTTTGCATTTGCACAAGCAAAGCCTGTGATTCCATGATCTCACCCTACCCCTCTTCCCTTATCCCCCTGCACAGACTGAGTGGGTGTGCATATAAATGCATGAAAGCCATTGGACAATGTACTATGTTTTATGCAAAACAGAACTTTGGGCTGCAATTCCCAGAGGACATGCGATCCCGGTGGGGGGGAAAATACGGATTAAAACCAGGAAAAAGAGAGGATGAGAGCAACATAAGATGGGAAGCACTGTGCGTGTTGCATCATACCTCCTTTTCCAAGCCATGCTAATCATTTTGTGCATATGGCATTGTATGGAAACCTGATATTGGGTGAAGAATTTGGACTCCTGAGAACTTCAGTTCGTCTTTTTCCTCCTTAAAGCGCACATTTAGCTCTCTAGCTTATGGTTGAGAAATATTTAAGATTCCTAGCCCCAGCATCAAATTACTAGGGGGGCTGTGCAGTTTTCCAAGTGCACTTTTAAAAGGGGTATTGCTGCATTGATTCACAAAACCAAGCTCTTGTGGCCAAAAAAGAGTTTTGGTATTTTTCTTAAGATAACAGTTTGAGTGTGCTCCTTTCTGTGATTTTGCTGCCTTCTATATTAAGTATATCAATTGGATGGTAAACACCCTACCTTCTCAAAATGTTTCAGCTACAGGGATTCAGAAGAAACATTGCTAGCATCCTATCTATTAATGTACGCTCGAGTTTGGCACAAAATGGAAATGGAGAGGGATGCTTTAAGCACTGTTGCTTTCTTTTCAGTGTCTAGGCCCCCCCTCTGTGGTTTTGAGTGGAACTGGGGCAATCAACATGCACACTTTCACACTAAGTCAAATGTGATGATCCTAAGCAAAACATGGTGGATAATGCTTGTGAAATTCTCCACCTCCAGATTTCTTCTCACTCTGAGTTTTTGTTCCAGAATGAGGCTGAGCTAATTTGGGAGTCATATATCTCCGTTGCATTATATAAACCCCAAAGATGTGCTGTCATTCGGTGTAGTGAACAGTAGTGAAATCTGATGTACCTTACATGAGTGGCATTGCTTACATGTATGGATGAAACATTACCAAAAAGGCAGTTCTGAATGTATAGGATTCACAATCCAGCATTTGCCACCAGCCAGGAGATCAAGGGCATGTGCCTTCCATGAAGAACATCATTGTCAGACCTTCCTCCTTGCTTTCTGGATTGGAAACAGTTAATCTAAGAGTTCTGGTTAACTTATCAGAAGGAAAGTAAAAGTTAAAATGCAAGAATTCCAGCAAGTACTCTACTTTCAAATAGGACACCTATATATATAGGCAATTTAAGGGCGGCAAAACTCCTGTTTGTTTTATTCTGCTCTTTCTGTATTGGACACCTGGCTGTTTTGTGAAGGATGGACAGATTGCATCTATTCCCTGTTTAGATAACTGTCAGCCTCTTTATCAGTATGATAATTAATTAATTCTCACATTCATGGCACAAAGAAAGCCACCTTACCCCCATCTTTCAGCAAACTTGCTTTCACCTTACCATTCCTTTACTCTTTTGTATATATTTTTTAGATTGTGAATTAATGGCTAATATATGAGAATAATTCAACTCCTATTAATAGTAATAGCAACCCTGATTTTAGAATGCTGGAAAGGAAGTTGCAGGTAAGAGCTGTGGGTGCTTTCTGAATAGTCAGAAATTGCCAAACTGTTGAGGGAGAAACAGTGGCTGGGTTCACATGACATTCTAAACCCTGGTTAAGAAAACCCAGCTGCTATAGTTCACATAATAAGCTGTATCCAAGCAAAAAAACTATATTATGGCATTACCCAGTTCACTTTACATGCAAAGACAATGGCTGTGTTCCCACAATGCTCTGAAAACCATCCAACCTGGTTTTCATGTAGCCTAACGTCTTGATGGATGGTAAGGGATGAATAGGCAGGAATTGGAACACCTGTTAGTTGTCATTTTGATGAAAATTCACAAGTTCTTTGAAAACAGCTGTCCCTGCCTCTTCCAACTTTGTAAAGTTATTTTCTGCCTGTGTCAAGATGTGATAGATGCAAGGCCAAATCATCTGTGAAGCATAACGTGTAGCTTGGCTCTACGTCTTAATGAATCATCAACGCCCATTTTTGAAGAAATGTGCTTGAGATCTTGCTTTTGGGCAGACGCTTTTCAAAACAGATATTGATTAGTGTCTTAGGTTGACTTGTCTGGGAGGGGAAAAGCTGTCCATGTTGGGCCAAGATCTATAGTTGCTTATTTGGCATTGCCCCATTAAAATCAGCTAGATTTTTCCCCCCAAGTAAACATGTGTAAGATAGGACTCCATGCATCATTTCACTCAGTGGAGTAAACATTCCAAGGAATTTTAAGGTCCTTGTCACCCATGTGCACATTTCTCCAAATCCATTTGTGGGAGCATCCATACAGGATGTTTGGTTTTGTCTAATATTTTGATACAAGGACAGCCCTATGTTCTTTTCTTTGGACTCTCTGAGACAAACAATACAAAGTTAGTACAAAAGCCATGTGGGCATCAGTCACAATAGAGGGCTGGATGGGTGCTCAGATTTGGCTGGGCCAGGGCAAGTTTGAAGAGGTGTGACCGTGGTAAGTGATGCTGGCCCCAAGATATCTCTTTTCATGTGGGGTGCAATGTTACATCTGCTGTGCCCCCTGGCAACATCTGTCCACTGTAAGAATGAGGATGAGTTTGTGTGTTGCAATATTCATGTCATTGTTCAGCTACCCAAGTCTGGAATTATCTTGGGATTGCTTTATTGCAGTGCTTTGCCTCTTAAATTATCCAGAAGTCTCCCTAGAAAGGGAAAGGCTTTTCCCATCAGCTGGAGTTTTGTTAGTAGCCAACATCAGGGACTGGAGAGAAGACGACACTTCAATGTTTTGTTAATTGGCTTGCTCAAGTTCTAATTGGGCTCCTTTGATTCTGTTTAGGAGCACATTCTGTGCAATCATTGCTCAGTTGACCGAGGAGACCCAGCCCGTCTTTGAAACAACTCTCAAATCATTTGCTGTGTCGAAGGATGCTGATGCCAAATTCACGTGCATTGTGATAGGTGAGTTAACACAACTGGCGTGTTTGCATGGATGCCCTGAAGAGCAAGCTTTGAATTTTTCATTTGGACTACCACGGAGCTGATATTTATCCTGTTTAGCATCAGTTATGTCCTGATATATATTTAGAATTATATCTACCTACCTCCTGCATCAGGCTGGACAACATGCTGCCTCTGAGCCCCAATTTTTGGAGCTTACAGAGCCTCCTCTGGTTATATGATGGCTGAAAAATAATGGTAAATTTCCTGTCATTTTAAGGGAAAGAGACTTAAAAACTGTGATGTTGTACGAAGGCCTAAAATTGACCTCTTGTAAATTAAAAAAAAAACCAGCCAAATTCCCCCTCTATTGCTTTTCTTGTCTACTTTTCAGCCTCCCCCACCTTGCATACTCACCATAGCCTTGGCCACCAAAAATTTCCCTGCCTCTATCTGTCATGCACAGGATAGGCATAGCCTGTGACAACAAGAAGTATGGCTGCCAAGCTTTTGATTTGATCTTGGGAAGTACAGTGTGGATTTAGGAGAAAGCTTTTAAAGACAGCCCTTTCCCACCAGCCTAATTTATACATGTTTTGAGCCTGTTTAGCTCCGTCTTCATTTCTTTCATGCAAATAAAGTCACCTTCAAGTGGATCTCTGCATGGTTTGCTAAGCAACAATTCAGAAGTGATTTTGCCATCACCTTCTTTGTCTTCAATGTCCCAGGTTGGGACTGAGTGATTGTGGGATCTCCCTTCCAAGTAGTAACCAAGCCTGACCTTGCCTGGTTTTCAAGCCAAGAGAAGGTCTTCTAGGTGCTGCCACCTGAGCAGATCAAATATTAAACATATATACAGTTGTCTAGGCATTTCATTATTATCACCACCACTATTACTATAATAATTAGTAATTATTACACCCATCGGCCAATGACACATACATCTGTGTACGAGTTTATTTACTCTAATATCTATGGTCGATCTACTTCCTTTGTCTAATAGGGGAATGGTTTATGGCCAATTCTTCAATTTCATGCAGCTTCTTTTGGTGGTTATGGTGGGAATGATTTCCCAAAGATCCTGACCAAATACCTCTTGGAGGTATCATGACTTTCGCTTGACAGACCCCAATAAAAGCTTGCAGATGGGAACTGTTCTTTTGATAATGGCCTGGTTCTTTCTTTCTTGAGACAAGCCTTCTCATGGCTGGGAATATTTCACAAGGACCCTATCACCTCCTTTCTTGGGGTGACCCTTCAGACTGAATCCTTAAGCGGCTGCTTAGACTTGAGTTTGGATGCTTTGGGCTCCTTCAATGAAACACCTTCTGCTTAAGGTTTTCCTTCTACAGTCAAAAGGTTCTTCCCTTTTTCCACCTCTTTTCCACCAGTCTTTTGGGGGTGGGGAAGAAAATGAATGGGTACTGTTTTTAAAAACCCTATCCTTGAAAAATAAGTTGCTCTAAATTAGAAAACGCTTATTTTATTATTTGCTCTATTTGGGCACCAAGATTTCCTTTTCCTGTTCCTGCCCCTTTCCTTCTTTTGGCACAAAGTGCATTTGCTCTGTCGCTGATTCGATTTTACTACAAACTCTCTCTGGTCTGCTGTAACCTTCTTACTCCATGTCCTCAACAGAGCTCTCTCTCTGCCCTTTTACTGGTCCTAGAATACCCCTGATGACTGCAAACTCCATCTTCACCCTTGTTTGATCAGTGGCTGATATTTTAAGCTCTCAGCTCTCCCCGTAGCCAAGTAAAAATAACAGCTTCTGGATTAATGTCTGACCTCTCCCACATTTTCCAACAATTTATAGTCTCACTACCCTGTCCATATAAAGAATTTCCTTCCGTTTGGATGTGCAGTTCCCCCTTGAGAAATTCTTCCTACCATTTGATAACAACTGATACTTTTTGGTGAAACAGTGAGAGAGAATATGCAACAACAGTGACATATACATGCTGGTTAGAATCATGGTAACTTGTCTCTTCCTTCACTCACCCAAAAGCTGGTTCTGATAGTAGGGTTAACCAGGTCACAGGAAGATCTAGGAGATGCATTCACACAGCATGCTAAGCTTACTTAGTGTTAATCTTGGCTTTTTTTTTTTTTGGTGGCTTCACTGGTTGCATAAACTCAGTGCACTTGATGAGTTTATGACTCAGTGTGGTGTGCAAACCCAGAAATGGATAAATGAAGTAACCAATTTAAGGGCATTGTGCAAACACAGCGTAGGAGTTGCCTTCTGCAGACAGCACATGTGTGCAAGGGAATTTATTCATCTACTCATAGTTCTGCAGTGGCAGAATCCAAAGGTTTTTGGTTGTTCACAGCAATAAAAAGCCTAAAATGATACTTAATAAGTAAAAAAAGAACAATAAAAGGTCAAACTAGTGTCACTTTTGTTTTAATTATCAGACAATGCCAATCAACATAGGGTGACCTCAACTTCTAAAGGCCTTCTGACCTCTTATATAGTGATGTGGTGGTGGTGATGGTGGTGGTGGTGGTGATGGTGGTGAAAAGCTATCAGAATCCAAACAAAAGTAATGGAATTATGACCTGCTGGCTTGGAATTTTGGGGTTTGTAATCCGCACACTTGGAAGACCATTAAATTGCATCAATGCATAGCTTAAAGCTCAAAGCGACTTCCTTGTTTTTATGTTTTCGGTAGCCATCACAGGTAAAATGCTGCATTTTAAAACAACAGCAACAGCAATGCCACCAGAGATTTTCAAGAGTCTGTGGGAACCTGTGTATTGTTTGGGCTGACCTCCATAGATCTGGGGTGGATTTCAACTGCACATGAGTTCCACCATGCTTGCAAATGCCAGCTACCCTTAACAGCACCTGTGCTACTGGGAATGGGCTTGAGACATGTAACTGGAGCTCAAGGAGGGAAAGGGACTAATCAGGTTCTTGGATAGTTCCCCTTGACATGATTCTGGGGCAGAGTGAGAGCAAGGCAGCTCCTATTTCACTCTTTCTGGCCACGTCACTCCTCTGATCTTTGGCCAGCGTAACTGCTGAAGGGGCAGGGATCGCAAACCACCTGGCACTGCCCCTCCCTTCATCTTCAGGGCTGCATTCTTCAGCCCAGGGTTCCTCAACCTTGGCAACTCTAAGCTGTGCAGACTTCAACTCCCAGAATTCCCCAGCCACCTTATTGTGGTGGGTCAGCCACTGATTTCTTTGAGGGCAAGATGGGTTGTGTAGCAAGCATTGCCCCACAGGGACTCAAGCTCCTGGGCAAAATATCCCAGATCTGTGCCTGGAAGATGGGAACAAAGCTGGCAAGTTTAATTCCTGTCCCCATTCTTTGCATTTGGGGATGAGGACGAAAGTCATGGTGGAGCTTTGTAGCTTGCATGCAGAAAGTTCTAGGTTCATTCTGCCCTCGGTGCACAACTGTGGCTGGCACTCTCTCTCTCTCTCTCTCTCTCTCGTCTGCTCCTGGAGCAGCTACATGGTGATGGAATATCCCTGACAATAGGAATAAAGTCATGAATTTAAGCTTAGTTTTTCCTCTCTTCAACTACCAGGAACAAATGGGCATTTGGGAGAGTGTTATGAAAAAGGAGAGAGCCAGTTTGGTGTAGTGGTGAAGACATTTGGCTAGAAACTGGGAGACTGTGAGTTCTAGTCCCACCTTAGGCACAAAGCCAGCTGGGTGACCTTGGGCCAGTCATTCTCTCTCAGCCTGTAGCTCCCTTTGGCATCTTTTCTGGAGAACAAAGGAAAAATGATTTTATAACGATTTTACTGATATGTTTTGCTCTTCAAGATAGGGGCAAAAGGTTTTCCTGGGTTCTTGCAGAATAGAGCAGTGAAGGAAATGGTGAGAGAGATCCATATGGACACAGGCATAAATTATAGGGAATATTTCAGAACCTGCCCCAGGACTGCCTTTGCAACTGACTTTAAGTTCTCACTGGGGAACTCTTAATTGATAAAATTTTTTCACAGCAGTGGAATTAAGGTCGGCACAGAAATCTGTCAAGTATTTGCATTAGGGAGTAGAGGATGGAGGCCGGCTTAGCTGCTGGAACATGGCGTCTGCTTGTGGGTTAAGTTCAATTCTGAACCTCACCCAAGTTCAGAGATCTAAGGAGGAGAAGGGAGAAGACAGGATGAAAAAGCCTGAAAGTAACCTTGTTTGCAGCCCTATGGAAAGATGGGAAGGGAGGTTGTTGTAAGAGGCTGGTTTTAGAAATGGGGTGGGGCCTCTGGAGCGGGACTTGCCAGAGAGTTGATCTTCCTCCTTGCCCCAGGATTAGCTTGTGAAGCTTTAATATGATTGAGTGAAGACCTAAACTCAAGCCCAACACCCTTTCTGCTGTAAAATCTGGCCCTTAGCTGGTCTCTGCTTTTTCACTCTCAGAGCCCCTGTGAGTCTTGCCTTCAAAAAGACGAGAAGCAAGTAGATTCATGCTGTAGTTCTGCATATGGGACATAGTTTGTGGGGAACTGGGAAAAAATATCCCTGCAAGTTCACAAGAAAAAGTTGGGTTTTGTTTGCAAGTATGTCATTTTGCATTTATGTCACTCTGAGCAGGAGGTGGTCTCAAAGCTGGCTGGGGAATTCTGGGAGTTGGAGTCCACACATCTCAAAGCTGCCAAGGTTGAGAAACACTGCTGTCAACAGTCACACAGCAGCTTATTTTTCAGCCAATCCAGAGACGGCTTCAAGCCTCAGATTATGTTTCCCAACCACCACTTGACTTCCCTTGATGCCCAATATTTGCCTCCATTCTTTTTGTCAGAGCACCACCATCAGCCAGGAAGGTCCCATAGGAGCAGACTTGACATGTTATGGGGAATATTAAGATGATATTTTTTGGGCTCAGGAGGGTTGAGCATTCTCATGAACATCTGAATACCTCCTGGGGCCAGTCCAAGCTCACCCCCTGGCCTTTAAAGGCTCTTGTGTGGCCCTTGGAGATCTCCAAAAGTTGTTACCAAATTGGGATTTTTCATGTCATAGGAGCAGAAAAAGATTAGGTGATTGGAGAGTAAGTCTATTAATTGCATTTTAATTTTAATGATGTGTCTATGCAAATGAGATCACCGGTATTTCATGACTTGGCCCCACCCACTGCTTTGGGAAGGGGAGTGGAGGGTCTGGCTGGAAGAAGTTCCACACTTCTGTTCTTGCAAAAGTCCTGGCTGCAGGCTCTTAGGGTTGCCTTCTCTTTCCATCCAAGGCTTCAGTTGGTGGAAGCTAAATTATAATGGGAGGTGGATACCTTTAATTTGCTTGGGGAGGACAGTTCTTGAGACAGACAATCCCTCCCTTGAGCTTGGCCCTCTACGCATATAGCACAGATCCTCACGAGGACCCCTTTTGGCTCAGGGGCAAGTAGTCATGCTGGTGGTATGATATCATTGTACTGAAAAGGCACCTGTTGACCAAAGGCACTTAGAGGACACAAGGAGGCTATGATGCAACCCTTGTTGCTTTGGCCCAATGGAAACATAGGGTTCAGTTTACAGGCTGTGACGTATGGTTCTCCATGGAGAGACTGGCCTTCAACCAAGTGTCTGTTTTTTAACCTCGGGCTTAAATCCACCAAAGCAGTCTCACTTCCTAGAATGGTGGGGATGTTCTCATCTCCTGTCTATGTTGAATGTGACAAGGAAAAATCACCTGATTCCACTGCTCTACAAGTTGTTTTTTCCCAAGTGATGCGAAATTGGCAGCTTGTCTTCCTGGTTCAAGTTAAGGACAATACCTTTCATAAGTCATTGTAGTGAATTGTTGCATCAGGCAGGCCTCCTGTGGTTGTGTTCACACAAGAGGCTTAACCCCGGTGCTGAACTAACACGCACTGAGACCTAAACTAACCAAAATGCATTATACAGATTCCCAATTTTGGCAATAATTTTGCCAAAAATTAAAAATGTGTTCAAACTTCCTATCCTCTTTATCATCAGTTGCCCTAATTGTTGATACTAATTAATTGCAATTTTGTGTTTTTACTGTTTTTTAAAAGTTATTTTTCTAGTTTATTGAAATTACTGTATTTATAATGTTTGTGTAAACCACTCTGACATTTTTTAATGAAAAGAGATACAGAAATATTGTACGTATATAAAAACAAACAAGTAGGTGATGTTAGTGAAACAGAACTTGACTTTTGTTGATAAGCCTGGTTTTGGAGCCTGCCTGCCTGCCTGCCTGCCTGCCTTCCATCCAGATCACAGCTCGCCATCTCTTGATTTCACTCAGTTTTAGAAAATACTTTCAGTGTGATCAAGCTGTACTTTGGACACCAGGTACAGGTCAGCATTCCTCACTATAGCTAAGGAGAATATTCTTCTCTCTATCCTTGACTTTGCTTCTGACTTCTTCTTGTTTTGTCTCTTCTCTGCTAAACTGAAAGCAATGAAGTCAACAAAGATATAGATGTTTGGCATCCACCCATGACATTTCTCCATATGGTTTCAGAGCAGCCTACCTCAGTGTACTCCTGATGTGTTGAAACTGCAACTCCCAGAATTCCTAGCCAGCAATTCTGGGAATGGACAATCTCAATACGTATGAAAACCTATATATGGAAGCCATCATATTGGAGAAGGTTGTTCAACAGTTTCTTGCTAATATTCTCAGCGTGCCTAGAATTGGACCTCCCTTTCAGTGGCTAAACAGGAAGTATCTGTTTTCAATATTCCTTGTTTCCCTCACCCCAAATTGGTTTCCGGTGTGGCCGTAGCAATCAGTACAGAATAGGGCAACTTGTATAAGGTGGTATCACAGGCAAAAGACTGGTGTTTCCATTTTTATTTTGGAATGAGATCTGTTTCTCAAGAGTGAGTGCCCCTTGATGCTGCTTCTGCTAATGTTTAATGTCCTAATCAGGGTACCCACAGCCAGAGGTGACCTGGTACAAAGATGATGAACAAATGGATCGATACTGTGGCTTGCCAAAATATGAGATTCTCCGACATGGGAACCGACACACTCTGAAGTTGTACAAGTAAGGAAAGACGAGAGTGCCTCTCTCTTGGGTGATACCTATTTAGCAGCTGTTGCTTGCGGGAGTAGAGGAAAAGCCCATGTATTGTTCAGTTAAACCCAGAATGATATCTTCCATACACCATCTGTCCAGGCCTCTACCATTTCCTAAACACAAGGTCAAATGCTGTTACAAACAAGCAGATGATTCCAGTTATTCTAAGAAAGACTGCCTTGCAATCCATGGGGATTTAGCAGCATAATTTCTTGTCTCCTGGCCAGGTTGGACTGGTGCCCTGGAAGGCCAAAATCATCTTTGTCCCATTCGCATACAAAGCAGGGGAGGTCATTTCACTGATACTTTTGTAAGGAACGTGGGTGAGAAAGAAGGGACATTTGGTGGCAGTTAGGACAGTTCTGGCAACAGCATTATCGATAAATCAAAGAATACAAAAACTCTGCTGGATTTGACCCAAAGGTCCATGTCTCCAAGAGGTCCATGTGCAGGTTTGCCCCCAAGTTGCTGAAAGCAGCCAGTATAGCTGGGCAGTCCCCAGCCCCTGCTGCATGAACATTACAGTCAGTGCTGATGCACCACAAGTCGTGCCAATGGCAAGGTTTATGTCAGGAGAAGATGGAGAACATCGTTTGAACATCTGATTAGATAAATACGAAATTAGATGGCTTCAGGTAGGGGATGGAGATGAGAGGAAGGCTGTTTCATGAAAATGAATCCTTGGAAAATAGTACTGAGTCTTCCAGCTGTACTTTGAGGGTTTGTGGATGAACCCTTAGAAAGCATTTAAGATGTCATGGCTCTGACCATTGTAGCTGGAGGAAATATGAGAGCTGGTTGACCTATGTGCAGTTGTCCTCCATGTACTGGACTTCATTCAGCTCTCACCATGCCACTCAGTATGGATGTTGGGAGTAGTAGTCCAGTGCATGATAAGGTTACCTATGTTGTGGAGCCCAGTATAGTAATTCAGGACCTTGGACAAGCTACTCTGTTTCCACCTGAGTCCATCCACTTGAAATTCCTGAGATAATATGACTGACTTCCCTTATGGCAGCTTGTCACAACCTAGTGGTCTAGAGATATGTGGAACTTTGCTCACACTATTCCCTATCAAGTTCCAGAATCCTCCAGCTATGGCCATCCCGACTGGGAGATTCTGGGAACTGAACCCCAATATAGCTGGAGAACATCAAGACAAGGGAGGCTGTTCATTACTCAGAGCAAACTCAACTCTCTCTCTTCAGAGGTCCCTCACAGTGATGTTTCTCTTTGCTCACAGGTGTCAGGAGGAGGATGCAGCCATTTACCAGGCTTCAGCGAGAAACAACAAAGGCATTGTGTCCTGTTCTGGTGTTTTGGAAGTTGGGACCATGACAGAGTACAAAATTCACCAACGGTGGTTTGCCAAGCTCAGGAGGAACGCCGAAGCCAAGCTGTGTGAGATTGAGCAGAACAGGAAGCGAGGGAAGGAGAATGTGGAAATGGAACAGCTGAGACGAGTGAGTCCAGACAGATTCCAGAGGAAGCGACGGTTGACGGGGGATGTAGGGATGCGTTCGGGCACCTCTCTCTGGGACGAGGAGGAAGTGGCCAAGGTGCGGATCCCAGATGGGAAGGCCTGCTTTGGTGAAGACGAGAATGCAAAGAACAGAGAGACCTCTCTGACTGCCTCCACCCTGTTCCCAAACAACTTCATAACAGGATGTCTGGAAACAGAAGTGGCCACCACCAATGGAGATGCCTCTCTTGAAAGTGGGGAAGAAAATGGGGAAAGAAATGACGACGGCTTTCTTCAGTATATTTATGAGACGGTGGAAATGGTGACCAAGGAATATTCAGCGAAGAAGAAGAAGGAAGAGGAAGGTAGTACAGCTCCACCAAAAGCAAACCAGGATGTTTCCCAACAAGAGGATGGCATGCAACAGAGGAGAAATACCTCCGTGCAGAAGGATGCTATGCCTGTTGGGTCGTCCCAGAAAGTAGCCTCTCCTACAGTCAACGGAAGGCCAGTGGAAGCCAGACCCCAGGAAAAGTCCAAGTCCCTGCTGCCTTCCTCCCCTTCCAAAGCAGATATGCATTTTTCGCTGAAAGATATATATTATGATGTTGGAGCAGAGCCTAAAGCTGAGAAGAAGGTGCCAGAAAGTAAGGTAAGGTCTATGGAGAAGGCCCTTCCCACAGGAAACCTTTCCAACGTGGAGAATGCTCTTCCAGCAACTGTTCAAGCTTTGAAAAGGGCTAAGCCAGAAGAAGTAAGAAAGGAAACACAGGCTAGGCAGAAGGCTAAGGGTGTTGAGACAAAGCATAGCAAAATGGCAGCCACTGGAACAGACAGGGAATTGAACACCCAGCGATTCCAGCATCCCAGCCAGGCTGCGAAACCCACAACAGAGGTCCAGATGGGACATAGGGTGGGATGTCCAAGCAGCAGTACCATGGAAAGTGATTTTCTTCAGCCAGGCCAAGCTGGGCCAACAAGACTTGGGAGTCCACCTCCCTTTGCAGAGAAGAATGAAGGGGAAGTCCTTCTCATCCGTGAAACCAACTTGCTGGACTCTCCCCTCCCTGAAGCTGAGCCAGACCTGCAGTTCCAAGAGGCTGGGCATGTGGATTTGCCCCTGCCTTTGCAGGAAGCAAGGAAGCGGGCCTTTCCGCCCGTAGCCTCGGAGGAGAAATTGTTGCCTGGTCCAGAGCCTTCTGAGGTACTGTAAGTTCTATTTTTTTTTTTGGGTGAGGCTGACCTCATGCAAAATGTTTCCCAATCAGCTCAACAGCAACTGCCGACGTTCTGCCAGCTATTTATAGCAGGGACATGCAGGAGCTGGCAGATCAGGAGAAGATGAGGGTGGTCGTTTTCAAGGCCGGGGCTGATCCCTGGCTTTAAAACACCAGAAGGAGCAGCTGGTTTCCTTTTGCCTTTGGCAGCTGGCAACCAGATGGGTCAGATACCTCCATACAGTGAGGGCCAAGCCCAGCTTGGGTTTGTATATGGGCCAGCGGGGAGTCCGTACTTGAAGCTGTCCAGGGCTCCTACTCACCCGGCGCTTTCACAGTGCTGGCCATCCTGGCCACAGCTGTCTCCGACACTCACCGGCCTGGTTCACCCAGCATCTATTTCCATCACTTTGATGCACGTTTTCCATACGATTCTGCAGTAGGAAAGGAGGGTGTGTGCGCACAGGTGCATTTCTCATTTGATGGTATTTCCTAACGCGGGGCTTCACGCTGCGGGGGTTCATGCTCCTGACTGTCTAGGCATCTCAAGCCGCCTGCCAAGGCGTGGGGTGTGCGTAGGTGGGCTGTCTCGCGTTTCTAGAAGCTGCAGGATGGCCTTGCTGGGGAACTCCAGGGCTCCACAGGGGGTTTGGCAGACCTCTGGAATGTGAACAGATGCTGTTTGTCCTGAGTCAGATAATTGGCCCATCTAGACCAGTTTCATCTGTTCCAGGGCTGGGCAGATCTGCGGCTTTGGGATGTACTTTGTTTTCGGTTCCAGAGCTGAGTGCCCAAACATCTTTAGACCAAGAAAAGGAGAGGTGACAAGTAATTAAAACCCTTCCCCACAGAGAAGTGAGTAATTAAGGATCAGTTCCCTAAGGCCACCACCAACTAAAGAAGAAGCGATCAAAGAGCGAGTGGTAACCGAGGGGAAGCTTCTAATTAAAATGGTAGGGGATCTTTGCTCTGAATAAATGTCCTAGAATGATTTTGGCCATGGGGCTAGTTGTTGTTGAATAAGGCGCTGTAACAGAGTATCATTCGTATATTATCATTATCATTATTGTTATCATTATCATTATCATTGTTATATTTTTATATAACAACTAACCACACTATTAACAGGAAACATTAATTAATTTTAACGCTGATGATACTGAGATGGAGTCAGATTATCATGCTTGTCCTGGGCCCACTCATGCTTTTTAATGTAGTCTTCCACATGCCATTTCAAAGCCAAATTGTGGCCCCTGATCCCCAAAATATGGCAGGGCCCCCAAGTAGGTAATTAAGATAGTAAGCTTTTTTTCCCCTTCCTTTCCTTCCTTTTTTCTTATTCTCTATCTTCTCTTTTTCTTATTTTTCCTTTAATTTTTCAAACACTTTTATTGTATTCCAAAATTCTAGTAAAAGATTGGTAACTAATCTAGTAAAGATGCAGCCCTCCTCTGACACAGGAAATGTATGCTTTGGGATACTGGTATGCGAGCAGACTCAACAGAGCTTCTGCCCCTTTTGAGGGAACGTCCAGTTGACTTCCTTCCTCTTATCGGCCTCTTAGAGCAGCTTTCAGCACCCGGGTGTGTTCTGGTGATTGGACTGCAGTCTCTGTGGAATTTGTCTGGCACGCCACCATTTTAGGAGATGCAAAAGAGCTTCAGCCTTTGATGCAGACATGAAGCTAAGAATGGGAACAGGCGTAACCATGGAAGCCTTCGTGGGGGAGTTAATTCCAGGCTTAGGAGGGCTCGGGACCACCGATCATGGGGAAGCTCTGAACGCCCAACGGGTTTGGGATCCTTCAGCTGTGAAACTGTACAAGCGAGCAACAGATATCCACAGATGCAGGGTATAGAATGAAGCCCTACTGCACCCAGCACTCTTTAAAGGCCTGTTCCATGCTGTTAAATGTTTGCAAGGAAATAAGGCTGGCCGTTGCTTGTTCAAAGGTGAAAATGAACCACAAGCAACAGGCAGGTTTAGAGCCATGGGAAAAACAGATGAAGGGCCCAAAGGCGTTTCAATGACATTTCTTTCCATTCATAAAAGAGCAAGGGAAAACAAGCTATATGGCATTGGCCCAGAAGGATGGCAGGTCTTACTCTAAAGAATTTATCTTTGGAGCTGAGAATGCAAAAATGGAAAGGATTTGTGGGTGGGTGGTCTGAACTTAGCTTCTTCAAAGGGGGTGCTCTTAGATTCTGGAGCAATTCTCCTTCAAATATGACAGTTTGCATCAAGTGTAATGCGACTACACATTCCCAACTTCCTAGATGGCTTTTGCCTTTCACTGCCTCTCTGGCCTTCTGCGTCCTTTCCGTTCAATCTTTTGGGGACTTGGTTCTCTTTATGGCGCCCTTTCCAGCGGTGTCCCAAGCTGCGACTTTTGCCCCCTGGGGTTGTACTTAATTGATAGAGCGCTTGCTTTGGCTGCAGGAAGTTTCAGCATCTGCAGCTGAAGAGGATGAGGCCACTGGTGCTGAGAAAGGAGCCAACCTGGGAACCTGAAGGGTTGCCATCAGTGGAGGCAACCCTGGGGTGGGTAGACAAAATTGTTTGACCTGGTGCAAGGCAGCATCTGAGGCTCTTCTCCTCTTTGGTTTGGAGCAGCTTTCCAAATTGTCCTCGAGACATGCTGGACTTCAAGTCCCATAATCTCCAGAGGCCAGAGATTAGGACCATTTAAGTTCACCATTTCTAGGAGATGTGAAGCTGAGAAAGACAGCTTGGTGTTCTTCCTGTGTAGATCAAGTCCCCACCAGATGAGTGGTGTTTGTCCACCTCATTCCTGATTGAAAACCCCAACCAAGGTGTAGCAAGGGTTCCACTGTATGCTAGGCTTCCAACTAAAGACTGTTGTGGGTGTGAATCCTTCTTGCAGAGCCACAACTGGGAGCCATCTCTACTTACCCCTATTTCCATCAGAAGAGACTTTAGCAGATTTGAAACAAGATCCATTTCAGTGAAGGTTCTTTATGCCCAATGACATCACAACAGATGGAATGTCAAAACTCTCTCTTCTTGCGATCCCTGATGGAGTTCTTCCTGCTCCAAGTGACCTGGTGTCTGCATTCACACAACATAGTTAGGCTAAAACGGAACTGGGTAGTTTGTGATATGGTGTGCTGTGGGAACTGAACCATTGCTTTCCCAGGTTGTGTGAACTAATTAAGCCATATTGTGGTTTTATTTGGGCATAGCATGTTATGGTTTAGGGCTTAGCATAGTGTGTGCAGCCAGCCAGTATGCAGCAACACAGGCAACTTCAACCATGTTCAACAAGGCAGAGGAGCAGCTGTTTGCCCAGAGTTTTGCAGGTACCTGATTCTGTTATGACTGTAGCAGTTTTCAAAAAGGATTTATGCCCATCTGTAGAGCAGGGTTTCCCAGCCAGCATTCCGTGGCACCCTCGGGTTCCGTGGGAGGTAGCTAGGGGTTCTCTGGGAGATCACAATTTATTTAAAAAATTATTTCAAATTTGGGCAATTCCCTTTGAAGAAGTAAGTTTCATTCTTTATTCTTCATTTAAGAACACTGTTAATGTATATATACAGACCTACCCATGAAACAAATATAATAATTTTGTACCTTCTGGCCTATATTAGAGCCTGAATGTTCAGGGGTCCCCGAGGCCTGAAAAATATTTCAAGGGTTCTTCCAGGGTCAAAAGGTTGAGAAAGGTTGCTGTAGAGGTTTGGAACGGTATACAGTAATTGAAAAGAATCAGCAGGCCCTTGTCCAACCTTCTTTTCTAGAGAAGGACCCACTGTTCTCTCTCTGTCGCCTTATTATTTTCACACCTTGTCCATCAAGTCTACATCAGATGTGCCTATAGCAAAATAACTTTGCAGTGAAACCAGGCACAAGAAAGAATAAGGGTGAGGAATTATGGGTAAGATGCCACAAACCGTTCTATTTTACATCAGTTGTTATTTCTCTCTCATTGTTTAAGTTTAACAGCTGAGGCTTCTTTGATATGTGTGTGTGTGTTTATGTGTGTGTGTGTGTGTGTGTATACAGTATATATAATTTTTATTGAGAATTTTTTACAAAATTTAAAAACTACATAGACATAAAAAATTAGAAAAAAGAGAAAGACATGAAAAGATAAAAGAAAAAGACATGAAAAGATAAAAGAAAAAGTAAAAAGCAGTAAGTGAAGAAAAAAGAAAGAAAAAGAAAAATATCTAAAGAAATGACTTCCCATCTCCTTTACAGCAGTTACAAACATTATAATTACCATTTCCGCCCTCCCAAATTATGTCATGGTTTTTAATCAGCAAATCTCGAGATGATCATTTTTGTCCATTTACAGCAAAAAGTCCGTAAAGGGTTTCCAGTCTTTTATAAAAGTAGTTCTTGTTCCTTTCTTAATCAATCAAGTCAATTTAGCCATTTTTAACGGATGAGTCTTTCAACACAGAACAAAGGGCTGCCGTGACGGGGACAGTCCTAGTTATATTAAACTTTGTGGGGCTCATTTCTGAGTAGAAGCATAAAGGATTGCACGAGCAACATGTGTGTAAAGAAATATGCTGCAGCCAGAGATGCCCCAAAGTTATTGGATGCCTTTCATTTGAAGAGAGCAGGGTTCTGTATTAATGGAGAAATTGCCGAGGAGGTGGAATGTTACACATTTTGGCAAGTCCCCAACTGATTCAGTTGTCAAATAACATTGCTGATTTGTGAGGATGTTCCAACCTAGCACAGAAGCTCTCAGCAGCTAAAGTGCAATTGTCAGTTACTTAGGTTGCAATGATCTCTTACCTTTAATGGGGATTTGCACAACCCCGGTTAAAGGCTTGGCAGCTTTATTCATGCAATCAGCTGAGCTTAGTTTTAACCTGCCTTAGTTCTTCTGGGGCATAGCAGGTTGGGCAAACCCAGCCGGTTAATTAATTTACCATTCGATATACTGTACTGCACAAACCAGAAAAAGGATTACAGGTAGTCCTCGATTAACAACCACAATTGGGACCGGAATTTCGGTTGCTAAGTGAAGTGGTCACTAAGTGAATCTGACCCGATTTTATGACCTTTTTTGTGGCAGTTGTTAAGCAAATCACTGTGGGCACTAAGTGAACCATATGGTTGTTAAACGAATCATGTGGTTCCCCATTGATTTTGCTTGCCAGAAGCTGGCTGGGAAGGTTGAAATGGATCATGTGATGCTGTGACTGACATAAATGTGAACTGAACTTGGGGACACTGCAGTGGTCATAAGTGTGAGAACCGGTCATAAATTTGAGAACCGGTCATAAGTAGGTTTTTTCAACACTGTTGTAAGTCCAAACCATCACAAAATGAATGGTTGTTAAGTGAGGACCACCTGTAATCCAGTCCCCTGTGTGTGAGTGTGCTGTGTGTAAGCCAAGCCTTTGTGTGGGCTACTGAGCCATGGGCTCAAAACGGGCTAAGATGTAGTGGGTTGCTTGTTCTTGGTCTGTACACCAGGGTTGTCAGCAAGGTTAATCTGGGTTCTTAGAACCAAATATGACACAGAAAAGAGTTATTAAGGGGCTTTGGGAAAAGTAGACTTCCCCCTGCTGAAATTGGGGAGGGAAAATGTAATCTTCTGTTTCTGATGTTGAATGCAATTTCCTCTGCTCCTCATACGTGAATATATCAAAATCCAAATTATTTCTGAGGTTGGCTTTCCCCCAAGTACAAGTAACATCTACGAATTAAATGAAAAATGCACAGCGTGTCAAAGAACAGTTGGGGAGAAGGGAAAGGCATTTTTTGAGAAAGATAAAAGCAAAACTGAAGAGTCTGCTATGATTCTCAATCCAGAGAGTTCTCAAAAGGGAAGAGTGGGTTGGAGAGGGGAAACAAGTTTGCAAATGCAAGTTTTTCAGATGCAGAATTTAAAGTGAGAGGAGGATTTGCCGGTCATGATTGACAGTTTTGAAATAACGACTGTGTATTCTTTGCAGGCATCAGAAGAGTCACAGCCAAGCTTGTCTGTTGCCTGTGATTTGCAGTCTCCAAATTCCAGGCTTTGGGAGGAAGCAAAAGAGGAAACCACTTGCTTTTCAACAAGGAAAAATATCCCTGGAGATTTAGGAATAAAATGGTCAGAGAAGAAATCTGGTCCTAGCCCAGAAATCCAAGACTCAAGTACGGGGATGCTACACCCGGAAAATCACCAGCCAGCAATTTTCCAGAATCATCCAGTGACTTCTCAGAATCTCTCAGCCATTTCTTCTGGTGTCCCAAATGGGATGGAGAATCTGCTTCAGAAGGAAGACGTGGGAAAGTATTCTCCAAGTCAGGGACAGGATGAAATCCAAAGTAGACTAGTTCCTGATCATGAGAGTAAAAAGCCAATTACTCCTGCATTACCAGCCCAGGAAGCCCATTTTAAGGGTAGACCCATGGATGAGTTGGACCAAGCTGCTCCTTGGACTGAAGGCATGAGAGAAGAAAAGCAAGAAGACACTGTTCAGTTATTGAGAGACAATACACCCAACCCCATTGTTTCAGAGGGTCCTCCTCCAGTTCCAATGGTGATGATACCTCCTGTGCTTCATGATTCCCAAGAACCAGCTCTGCTTTCTCCAGTTAAAGAAGACTTTGCTGAGAGAAACCAATCTGTAGCTCATTTGCTGAAAGATGTTAAGAGGAAAACAGAAACTTGGCAACCAGCTAGGATGGTGGCTTCAGAACCAGACCAGCAAGTCACCAGCACTGTTACGAAAGAGATCTGCATGCAGAAAGAATTTCTGGTTCCTCCAAGAAGTAAAAAAGATAAGCAGGGGTCTATAACTTACACCAAGAAGACAGAGGTTAGAGATAAAGGAAAGGAAAAAATAGGTTCTGATGTTCATTTAATAGAGAATTCTCCTCATCCTGAGGCTGTAGTGGAGGAGAATCAAGCAATGGAGAAAGCGCAGAACACAAACCTTGTTTCTTCTTTGAAGAATTATTTGCTTTTGCTCTTAAAGATGGCCACTGAGTCAGACAAAAGCGAAGTCAGCCCAAAGCAAGAAGCCAAGATTGTGGAGGAGAAGACTCCATTAAGTGCTATTCCTAAACATCTGCCAGATGTGGGCATTGCAGGATTAACTCCCAGAACCTCAAGGAAGATCTTTGAACAGGTTGAGACCAATCAGCTTTTCCACAGTGCTGAGAACTTGCCACTGACTCCCAAGACTTCTCGGAAACTCACAGGAATGATCAACCAAGAACTGCTTGCTTGCCAAAAGAGCCCCAGCACTGAGCCAGAGGTACCTCCCTTGCCCTGTGTTCCTTCCATCGTGGTAGGGAGCATTGCAGGTGAACCAGCAGGTCTCCCCCATCTTCCCTCTTCTGAGGTTGCCAGTGAGACCGCAGCGGCTCTGCCAAGTGCCACACCCCAAGAGCTGGCATCTGGGGCCCGTCGTAAGATCTATCTACCCAAAACCAAACCAGCCGATGAGATGGAAGGAGTGGCCCTCGAGGGTCAGACATGGGCCAAAAGGGACAGTCCCAGTGTGTCTCCACAGCAGGGCCGTAGGAGCCAGACTCTCTTGCAGACTCCAGCCCCGGGTTCTCCTCCTGTGGAGAAGCGCTCTCCAACCATTGCCAGGAAGATGGCAACTCTGGAAGTTCCCAAGATGTATCAGGAGCTGGCAGAAGAAAGCAAGAAAGAGGATGACAGCTCCCCATTGGCTCCAGAGAGCGTAGAAGAAAGTGTGACTGAAGGCCCAGTGGGAGAATCGAGGAAAACAAATGATCCATTTAAAGGTAGGTGTGAATACCTCTTCCTAGGAGAGTCAGGGACACCTTGAATTTGAGAATACCTTCCCTTTTGGGGGATGTAGGTAGAGGGAGGCTGAGCAGGAAAGGGAGAAATCTTGGAGCAGATCTGCCTGTTAAGTTATTTTTAAGTATGTATTTCTTGCTTGCTTCCATTGTATCCAGTCCCTAGCCACTGCTTCCCACCCTGAATAGTAGGTTCTTACAGAGTGTCTTATTAATTGCATTTCTCAAAAGGGAAAAATGGATAAAGGTTACAGAGTCTTGGCAACTGAATACATTTACTTTAGCCCCCACTGATCACTGAATTAGTTAGGGCAAGAGATTCCTTGATCTTCTTGCCAACTGTCAGCTAACGCAGTGGGGAGGTGGTTACCCATTTTCCTGATAAATGTACAGGTGTTCTGAATTTGCAATATTTTGGAAACCACCATTCTCTTTCTCAGGTCTTTTATACATCTGTATCTTGCCTTTTCTCTGGGAATTCAATGGGATGTCTCTGGGGGTGGGTCTCCCTCATGTTTGTTTCAATCTTAAGGGGGTGGGAGTTAGGTTGGGCTGAGAGGAAATGAAGGCTCTGCACTGGAGTTAGGGCCTGAACTGTGGTTTCCCAGATTCCAGACAACCCTGACTCACCTCCACTTGTCTTAGCCAGGAGGAATGGATATTGGAGAAACAGCATTCCAGGTACATAGTTGCACCAGTAGCAGCAATGACAGGGAGCAAACCAGAATGCTTTGAGAGGCTGGATCACTTTTCTTGAATTCTGGGGGTCTCACTGAAAAGCAGGGTAGATCATCTTTTGAAAGCATGTCTTGGACAGCTGCATACCAAAGTAAGACACAAAGGAGGCTTGACAAAATGGCTGCCGTTGTTGATGCAGCTAGTGGCAAAACATGCATTTACTGGAAGGTGTTAATCCAGGAGGGTCCTTCAGAATTGTGGACTGAACGTCTCAACCTATGGAAAACCTCTCTACTGTCAATACAGTTCTTGCCTTCTAGAATCCAAAATGTTCTTTTCTGAGCCAAGCAGGCTGAGGACTTGCAGCTGTTTAATCCCAACTTCATATCTGGGGATCAGGAATTGACTGCTCCTTTTTGTCATCTTTTCTTAGCGCCACAAGTAGTCCGCAAGATCCGAGCAGAACAGTTCTCTGATGCTTCTGGGAACTTAAAGCTATGGTGTCAGTTCTTCAATATCTTGAGTGACTCCAAGCTAATCTGGTACAAGGATGAGGTACCCATAGCAGATGTCAAAAGAAGGTTAGTCTTGTGCAAATTGCTCAGTAAGCAACAGTAGAAGTGTGATGGTCTGAAAAAGGGTGCCTCTATCTTGCATAATTTTTGCCCTTTGTTGCTTTTCCTGCCATGCCCAAGACTCCTACCTTCAGTCCTTCCCCAACCAGGTATATTCTAGATGGAGTGGATTCTATCTCCACTCTAGAAGATGTTCTAAAGAACATCTCCTTTACATCCTGAGAAACTAGGGAGGGTCTCTTCTGATCCTCTTGCCCCTCCCACTATCCAGCTGTGGGCTAAGCTGTCTCTTATCTGACCATTCCCTTGGCAGTGTCTCTTCACCCTGTCTCCCAAGGTCTTTCCCACATGCCATTACATACCCCTTGCCTCACACAGCCTGGTGAGAAGCTAGTGGAAACATCCTGGTGGATGTGTTCCGTGGTATCTTACCATGACCTTCATAAATTGGAGTAGGCCCAGCTTAATTTCTTTATTTTTTTAGTGGTGATGGTTTGAAAGCATCTGGATAGTCATTCCTGCAGTGTGTGCTCTACATCTCATCTCTTCCAGCTCTGGAGATGAAGGACAGGCAGCCCTGGCTATTGTGCAGATGTCCCTGAAGGATTGCGGGGTCTATCAGTGTACCATCCAGAATGAATATGGGACTGACAGTACTGATTTCCTGCTGAGCCCTGAAGGTGAGACTTGGTTGCTCAGTAGGTAGACACTCCTCTGCTAGGTCTGTGCAGCAGAAGGGATAACACCTCTCATGGCCAGAATGCTAGACTTCCATCTGACCTGACTTAGTCTTGCTAGGCATGATAATGGCCTAAGGACTTCCAGATTTGTAGGCTTCAACTCCCAGAATCCCCCAACCAATATGGGCATTATTAAGAATTCTGGGAACTGAACTCCACAATTTCTGAAGGATGTCCTGTTGGGAAAAGCTACATTATACCATTGGTCCATTGGTCCCCTCTCCCTTCATGCCTCAGTGCTTTTGCTGCTGCTCAGTAATATCCAACTATTCCATGGGAAGCCTGTTGTACACAGAAGTTATGAAAATAGAATGCCCAGAGGAAAGTTGCGTGTGCACAACTGGGAGGTCCCCACAAGGCAAGGAACTGCAACAGAAGTACAGAGAACTGTTGTTGAACATAGAGGGAGCCAGGAGACACAGTCTATTGCAGAGCAGCTCCCTTTTGAGGTTGTAACAGATGTAAAGAGAGACTGGTGGGAAAGAAGCTTTCTAGAGAAATGGGTCAAAGAGGAAGGTAGGTTTGTATCTTCCAAACGAGCAAGTCCAGGAGTGGAGTTTGGCTCCAACTCTGTGAAGATCTCTTTGCCCCTGTCCAATCTTCTTCTAAGTAAGGGAGGCATCTTGCCATAATACACTTCTTTCCCTGTCTTGTTCTTTTTCTTAGTGCTGTCCGGATTTATCTCCAAAGAAGAAATAGAAGGTAAAGTGCAACCAGGAAAAGGTATGGTGAGTCAATGCCCCTGGAGGTAACGTGACCCCACCACGCATGTGAGCCCCCCATGCTCCTCACCATGGGTGGCATTCCAGTTGAAGGGAAGAGAGATTGCTGAGATGAACTTACTTTTCGTGCTAAGGCCAGAGATCCAAGAAAGGAAGATAATTTACTCATGGACGTTTTGAGCAAAATTCTGTGCCTTCCTCCTATTTCACTGGTTGTCCACACACTGGCCAAGACTGGTTTTTGGCTCACTGCGATACGTGAATCCACCTGCTGTGTTTTGCAGACAGTGTTGTTTATGGATTAGGAATCATGTATGAAACAGGCCTGTATGGGGTGTCCAACGAATCATGGTTGAATCAAACCATGCATGATTTCTTCCCTACCTCAGCTGTTGCTGCAGCAAGAGACATGGCCCCAGATCACTACCTGTCTGTTTCTCCTCTTCCTGTATCCACTGCTAGGAATTCATGTCTTAAAGTTAAGGCGCTTCTTCTGTTCTTTTCAGCTGGAGAGGAGATTGAAATGACCCCCATGGTATTTGCCAAAGGCCTAGCTGACTCCGGCTTTTGGGGGGATAAGCTGTTTGGCCGGATCATGGTGGAGGACCTGGAGGCAGGACGAGGATTTCTGCGCAAGGCCTGCCGTGCCCGTGCCATTTATGGCCTTGAGCCGGTGTTTGAGTCTGGGCACACTGGCATTATTAAGGTCCACAACTTCATTGCGTTTGGTGGACGCAGTGAGAACACGCTGGTGGAGAGGAACTATGATATCACCATTCAGGTAGGTAGAAAGAGGCCTGGTGCACCTTGTCCTCAGTTCTGTAGTCAGGCAGGTCTTTGGTGAGCTGAAGCTCTCAAGATCAGTCCTCAAGAATTAGAAAAGGCCCTCATCCAAGAGCAGGAAGTTTATTTATTTATTTATTTATTTAATCCATCAAATTTATATGGCTGCCCATCTCATGAAAAAGTAACTCTGGGTGGCGTCCAATAGGACTATAAAAGAATTAACATTTAAAAAATACAGTCAGGAAATCAGAAGACGCTTAATCCTTGGGAGAAGAGCAATGACAAATCTCGATAAAATAGTTAAGAGCAGCGACATCACACTGACAACAAAGGTCCGCATAGTTAAAGCAATGGTGTTCCCTGTAGTAAGATATGGCTGCAAGAGCTGGACCATAAGGAAGGGTGAGCGAAGGAAGATAGATGCTTTTGAACTGTGGTGTTGGAGGAAAATTCTGAGAGTGCCTTGGACTGCAAGAAGATCAAACCAGTCCATCCTCCAGGAAATAAAGCCAGACTGCTCACTTGAGGGAATGATATTAAAGGCAAAACTGAAGTACTTTGGCCACATAATGAGAAGACAGGACACCCTGGAGAAGATGCTGATGCTAGGGAAAGTGGAAGGCAAAAGGAAGAGGGGCCGACCAATGGCAAGGTGGATGGATGACATTCTAGAGGTGATGGACTCGTCCCTGGGGGAGCTGGGGGTGTTGACGACCAACAGGAAGCTCTGGCGTGGACTGGTCCATGAAGTTACGAAGAGTCGGAAGCGACTGAACGAATAAACAACAACAACATTAAAAAAATTATTATTAAAAACAATTAATGCTTCCCAAGAAAGGATGGATGTCATGAATGTAGATAGTTAAATCTCACAAGATTTCAGGATGTTTGCCTGTGATCTCAGGAAATTCCCATCCCATATTTAAACAATAAGTTTGAATGTTAAACGCTTTTTGAAATGAAACTTGATTTTTGTGCCCTGTACAAAATCCCAAAATAGGACCCAACACCTCATAAATTTCCCAAGTTCTGCCTGAGACCTTGGAAAGTAGACCTTGATCAGAGCAGACCCTGAGGAGTCTGTTCAGAAGAAGACATTTCCTTTCCCTGTTCCGTGGTGGGCTTTTTCTTTCGGGACAATCGTAGGTGTCAGAGGAGGAAGGGAATAAGAGGCAAATGACAAAATGTGTGTCATGACATTGCAATGCAAACCACACGACTTCTGTAGTTGCATCAGACATTTTGATTCAAGTATAATGGGCAAGAGGTTGCATTGTGACATTGCAATGCATGTTTCATCCTTTCAGGTCACTGTGGTTTGTACTAGATGGCTATGCTGACCAATCTGTCTTCACCATTTTTCTCCCCTACCCATGGGTGGCCAGGAGAAAATCTGAACATATTGCTGCAGAGTGGGTTTTTAATTAGGTTGGGGGCTGCAAACCAATGGTCTGCTTCATTTCCAAGGCATTGCCTGCTTCTCCTTAGTGTGGTCCTTTCCATGATGGGTAGTGATGAAGTTGAACATTATGGGTAACCACGGGCACGCCAGGCTGATGTTGCTAAGGCTACTGTAGCCTTTGTGTCTCTTGCTGACTGTATTCACACTCCATACTCCCCTGGTTGCGACGTTATCCCATTTTCCCATTTGCACATTACACTGAATCCCCAGCTAACTCCAGGTTGCTGCCACCTCATCCATTGAGCTGCCAAAACCTAACCAAGATTAAAACAAGCCAAGCTCCCCACAGCACTGACTGTATGGGGAGGTGAGAGACAAGTTGTGCTGTCTGCTTAGAAGATGTCAAGAAGATCTGTCTGTCTACTTGCAGGAGTGTAAAATCCAGAATTCAAGTCGGGAATACTGCAAGATCTTTGCTGCAGAGGCCCGAGCCCTCTCTGACTTTGGGTCCATACCTGAGTAAGTTGTATCTTCCCACGGTGATGAACTGCCTGTTTAAATCTTCATAGGTTTATGTGAAAAGCAGCTTTATCTAGGCTGACCATACATCCCGTTTTGAATGGGACAGTTCCATTTTTTTCACATTTCCAGACCGTCCCATCATTTTAACATAAATGTTCATTTTGTCCCGTTTTCTTTAAAACCTTACTTAAAAATTTGAAAGTTCCTGCGAACTTGTCAGAATGCAGTCTGACTCTGAAGGAGGGGGAGCTTAGCAGAAATGGCAGGAAAAAAGCTGCAGAGCTCAACCCGGCGGGAAACCTAAAAAGAAAAAAACAGGATCAGCTGATAGGTGGTGATCAAAGGGCTAGCCGATTGGCTCCTGCCTTGAAATGGCGGGAAGAAAAGAACGTAAAAGCACGGTCAGAGGAGAAATGGCTTGTTGGGGACAACCGTTTGCTAGACTCTCCAGCCCAGCCTTGCCTCTCGCAAATGAAGGAATCTGAAGATTCCCAGCCCGAGAAAACAGGAGAAGTTCCTGCCTGCCGATCCAGCCTGTCGCCCAGCCCTGCCCCGTTTTGCCATCCCAATGTCCTGTTTTTGTCTCAAGGCAATATGGTCAGCCTAGCTTTATCCCACCCAGCAGGCTTTAATTGTGTGAGACTGCAGTTCCAGATTCTTGCTGGTAGCTCAAGAGGATGAGATTGGAGCCCAACAATGCTGGGGGATGCTTGCTTGGGTGGTGGTGGTATACGGGGACTCAGCAACACTGACATATTCTATCTGGGTCTTGAGTCCACTTGTCCAGTTGTGTTGGAGCTGGAGAGCATGTGTTAGAGAGGCAGTCTTAGTTACCCGTGTTGGAGCAGTGAGGTGGCCCAGATGCCATCAGTGGTCCTTCTGTGATCGTTCACTGCACGCATGCCCCCCCCGTTTATTCCATTCCTGTCTTTCAGTGGAGTCAGTCGGCTTTGTTGCTCAGGAGCAGGAGGATGGGAAGGGTGCTAACCATTCTCTATGCTGTGGTCCCTGGTTCACCCATTGGAAAGACCAGGCAGTAGCAACCAAGGGAAGGAACAGCAAGGCCAAAAGGTTTTGGGGGGAGCGGTTTCATGAATGACCCCATTTCTGCAGTGTAGAAGAGGAAGAACATCTCTACTGTGGTCAAAGTCCAGTATTTTTTGCAGTACAGGCCTCAGCTCTGTCCAGCAGGACTTATTCCTAGGGCTAGTTCTTAAACGTTCAAAAACTCTTGGCTGGTATCACAACTCCTATTTTAATTGGGAGAGAATGGCCACATCAGAAGTGTCTCCAAGCCACTGAAGCTGCCCTATTTTCCTTTTTTCTTTGGCACAGGATAATCCCACTTTACCTAATCTACCGCCCAGCCAACAATATTCCTTATGCCACCATGGAGGAAGACTTGCCAGGCTTGTTCCAGTGCTATTGTGGACGAGAAGGTGATGGCAGTGGCCTGGCTCCACCCAACCCCTCGGAGATTGGGCAGAAATGCTGTGCTTTCCAGCACTGGCTTTACCAGTGGACAAATGGCAATATCTTGGTGACAGACTTGGAAGGTGAGTCTCCTATGCAGGCAGCCAGATACACCCTCTGACAGGTAGGGGAAGGCCTTGCAGGAAGCTTCTCTAGGTCATACCATCATAATCTGGTGTCCTCCAGTTACTGCTGAGGAACACTGGGAGTTGTAGTTCAGCGATATTGGGAGGACATAGATTTCCACCCCTCTGCTGTAGATGAATTGCTTGAGGCTAGCTTCAGCGTGGTGTTCCGAGAGCCAGCACGATGTGGTTGCTGAACAGAAGGCGTGGTGGACCTACCTCATGACTTCATCAGAGCTTCTTTTGCAGGTGTTGGATGGAAGGTCACCAATGTGAAGATTGCTACCAAAACCAAGGGGTAAGTGACTACTTGGCTAGAAGCAAATGTCTTGAAGCTTTCAATGCAGGCTGGATAGCTGGATTCAACCAGAGTGAGCCAAAATTAGGGCTGCATCCAAACTACAGATCGTCCTTGCTTAACGACAATTGGGACCGGAATTTTGGTTGCTAAGCGAAGTCATCATTAAGCAAATCTGACCTGATTTTACCACCTTTTTTGCGGCAGTATTTAGTGAGTCCCTATGGGTGTAAAGCAAACCACGTGGTCATTAAGCAAATCATGCAGTTCCCCATTGATTTTGCTTGCCAGAAGCTGGCTGGGAAGGTAACAAAAGGTGATCACATGACCCTGGGATGCTGTGACGGTCATAAATGCAAACTGGTTGCCAAGCAGCCAAATTGTGATCACATGACCAAGGGGATGCTGTGATGGTCGTAAGTGTGAGGACCGGTCGTAAGTCATTTTTTCCAGCACCGTCATAAGTCCGAACCATCACTAAGCATATGGTTAAGTGAGGACTACCCGCACTCTTTGGCCCAAGAAGGAATCTGCCAATGTCACTAGCAGCTTCCATCTTCCTGCCAAATAAACAGCTTTGGCACCTCTTTACTTGACTCCCAGGGTATCTCAGGGCGTAACCCTTAATTGCCACGGTTTGCTTCTAGGCTGAAACTATGGCAGATGCATCCTTACCTCTTGCTGTATCAGATTTCAGTGCAGCTCATTCTTCTAGAACTGGGAGTCCATGGAACCTTTGTCCACAGTTGTTTAGCAAAAGACAGAGATTGGCTAGCTCCACGGTAAATTCTTGTACAATCCAGAGCAGGGAATCCTGATGTGAAGTAGGGGTTTCAACCATGGCGAGTCACTCACAGGCCACGTGTGGCAGGCCTGCAGTCCAGTTGCATCCATTGCAATCATTTTCTATGCTGCCTGCTATCACAGAGGCTGCCTCTCAGTTGCCAGCTAAGCCATTAATAGAAACAAGACTGGGGGGAAGCATCAGTGAATGGTCGTTTATCCTGGGGAGTAACCTTCTCTCTCTGCCAGGTACCAAGGCCTGAAGGAGAGCTGCTGCCCCAACCTCCTCAATCTCTTTGTTGCCTCCCATCAATGCAACCATTACTGTGAGCTACTTGCTCTGAAGAGCCTTGAGGTTCCTCAACCTCCGCCGAGAAGCAAGGGCTCTCGGAGCCCCAACATGGGCAGAAAATCGTCGTCAGCTCAGTCCAGCCCTCAGCTCCAGAAGAAAGGCCTCTCAAGCCCCCAGGCTTCCAGGAAAGGTTCTGTGAGCCCCAAGAATGCCCGGAAATGCCCAGAACATGTGGCAGAGTCCCAGCTGATGGCATGGCCCAAAGGAGGAGACAATGACAAGGCTGGACAGCTGCAGTGATGGACAGTGGGGGCCATCAGCCATACACATTGTGTGTGCCTGGGGAAGGGGACGGGGTTGCCTAGTCCTCCTGTGGCTCCCCCCGCCTTTCCATGTGTGAGATCTGTGTGTGGTGTTTGAGGGGAAGAGCCATGCTGTGCCCATCTGAACATGGCTCTCGGGGCAGGTTTGGAACCCCCCAGGAATGACTGTGTGAATGCAACAGTTTGGTCACTACCGGCCCTGCATAGAGTGGTCTCTGTGTCCACAGTCCCATCACACGAGGCAGGAGCCTGGCCTCCTGCTTAGGTGCCTGTGTGATTCTGCTTCTCCTCTGTGCTTGGGCCATGTTTTTCATCCTGAGCCTGTCCTGTGGCTCCCGATAAGTTGAAGTCCAAGATGGGGGCTGGACTCCAGGTGGCCAAGTGGACCTGTGCTCTGCTGGGCTGTAATGCAGGACTCATGCCCTTGACTGCAGCACGTCCTCTGCCAAGGCCTGTGGCTCTCTGCTTTTCCCGTGGTGGTGTGGGCCACAACCCCAGGGAGACTCTTGAGAATTAACTTTTGCCTAATCCTCTCTTCCCATCCACACCCCAAAGAGTGCATAGGAGAAGAGAGCTGACTTCTCCCTTCTCCTTTGGAGGGAGGTGCTGCTTCCTTGACGGGACTCCATGTGACATGGGTGTGGTGGTGTCTTCCTGCATCTGTGTTTGGGGACAATGAAGCTGTCAAGTGTGTCATGGCTAAACTGAAAGGACATATGGTCAGTCAGGTGGGGTTGTTGAGATTAACAGGAGATTAAACCCTTCTTGCTCTGCCTTTCCTGTTCCATTCAGTGATGCCATGTACCACATGGTGGTGATGGAGCACATATTTTGCACACAGAAAGCTCTGGTTTCGGTTGATGTCGATCTCCAGTTAAAAGATCAAAGAGCAGGAGCTGGGAAACGTTGCTATTAGAGACTCTGGGACATGTTGCTAATTATTCAAAGCAGTTTTGTATGTTTCTTATCTGTTAATGACCACAGAGAGGCTGCATTCACATACCGTGTGTCACCTGGCTACTGAATTAATCTGTTTTCTGGGTTCACATTGTACATTGACCCATAAGTTAACCAAAGAAGCTGGCTTTACAAACCAAGCTCCCCCAAAAAGAGAAAACCAGACCTGGGTTAACAGTAACCAAGCTCAGTGTGTATGAATGCAGTTACTAAGTTTGCAGCTGACAAGTGTATTGTATGAACATAGCTATCGTGTGTTGCGTCTGTTGAGTCTTCCTCATCCTAACATCTTCTAGATGTGTTGGGATTAGCCAGAATCAAAATGCCTGGGAATTCTGGAAGTACAAGTCTGTCACATCTAGAGGGTACAGGGTTAGGGAAGACCTTTTAGATAGAAATACCTCTCCCTTGAACAGTGTCCTCTTGCCTCACTTTCTATATTTTGCTTTTTTCCAAATTTCTCCTTAGGTGGTAAATGCAGGCTCCATAGCAGCTGCCTGCAACCAGCAAGACTTTAAGCACTGCCTGTTGTCAGATAACACTGGCCCATAGCTATTCTTTTCTCCAGGGCTTGATTGAATTACTCTTAGGATGGAAATGTCATTGAGACAGGAGACCCTGGAACAGCCTACAGAACGTAGGTGCCCCACCAGCTATTCTTTCACCAAAGACTACTGTATAACCTACCACATTGTGGAGATCTCCACTTGTGAATAAATATCGTTGTCCTCCATTCATCATAATCTTAGACAGAGAACACATCAGGAACCAAACAAGAACCCTGTTGTGATGCAGCAGCAGGGCAAGGTGAGCCAAATCAGTGTGTGGTGGTTTGCCATGCTAAAAGGTTTTCATTACGTGTATTTCAATTAGAAAACAATCCATTACAAATATTGCTGCTTGATACTAATGCTTGAGTTGCAGAAGCCAAGGAATGGGGCTAGGTTCCAGTTGTGGACTCTCCCCATGGGTGGGTCATGCAACAAACCATGTAGAACCTCATTTGATGTACCGGAGCTTCTGCTGAAGCTGTGATATTGGTGCGATAGGGCCAAATCTTGTCTTCAAGGCTCCTTCACGTGCAGGAATCATTCTGCAGGCCCTCCTATATGACAATGGGTTAGAAGAATAGGGGATTCTTGGGAGAAATTGGGACTGAATGGGTTGTGTAATGCTGGACTCAAAGAAAAAAAATGAACCTGATTCTGGGGTTCAAGAGTTGCTGAATAAAGTGAAACAGAATGTAACTTGTCCATGGAAGCAGCTGAGATCTTCTCTGAATTTCTGTACTGTATGCACATTTGTCTTCAGAAATGTGGTGGATTTCCAGGACTTTGGTAATCCTAGGCTTGAGAACATACTTCCTTGGAAAATATGAATGAGAACATTGGTTTATTTCAAAACGAGTAATTTTGCCATCTGCAATTTTGAGTTTTTTACTACTTGGGAAGGAACACCAAGGTTAGTGGGGTTTTCTCTCAGGCACAT
The DNA here is from genome assembly GCF_035149785.1 of Candoia aspera. NCBI lineage: Eukaryota > Metazoa > Chordata > Lepidosauria > Squamata > Candoiidae > Candoia > Candoia aspera. Next base: position 6,941,121 of record NC_086165.1, on the reverse strand, counting down.
TGGGTGTAAATGGGGATTATGAGTAGACACCCATGCGGTCACATCAGTAACTGAAGGGCAAACAGAAATGAATGCAAAGAGATCAAAGGAAGGCTAAATAAACTGTTCTGGCTAATCCAACTGTAAAGGGAATTTTGCCCAGACCATTTCTGCCAGGAACAACATTGTTGGAGGGTGCTTGAACCCTTTCTTGCATTTCCAGCCTTGTCACAAAATTAAAACTATTGAAAGGAGCTGTTGTGTTTGATTGGTGGGCGGCCTCGAGCCCTTCAAACCAAAAAAATGGGGGATGTTTTAATACAGTACAATGCAGCTTTGAACCCTTTGCATTCTTCATCAGGGCTGATAGAACCCTTTCTTTTACCTTTGAAGGTGAGATGTTGCTCCACCCCCTTTTTTCTTTCTCACACACCCTGTGAACTGTTTCAGTTACACCCCCACCCCCTTATTCTTCTTCTATGAACCCGTCCAATTGCTCTCTTCTGCTGCATCGTCTCATTCCTCATCTGTTACGGGTTGGAACACACTGAGGCATTATAATAACCACAGCATCTCTGGAGGTAGGTCTGTGTAATGTTGGACTGTACAGTCTCCCACATGCCAGTAAAGGAGAGTGATCCACCGGAACTAGGCAAGGAGCTGTGAAAAAGAAAAGAGGAGAGATTAGGCAGTTAATATGGCTCTCTGACCCCTAATCTTCCACAGATAATGCTGACATAGAGCAAGTTCATCTCAACAAAAGAGATCTGATAATTCTGCACTGTTGGTCTTGCAGTCTCTCACTCATAGAGTCATTGTGAATGGTTTTCCTGCATGCTGACCCTGCAATTTCCTCTGCTGGGCAGGCTTTGAGAAGGATTACCATTGTCTGGTACTCTGGAATCAGGAAATCCCTTATATTCCAAAGAAGGAATCCTGGAATATGGACCGATAAGTTGAAAAGGAGACTTGCGCAATAAGAACATCTACGTTGTCATGAAGGGTGCCACTCATCACCTAAATGTCAATCTCATTTTTGCACAAATAATGGCGTGTCTATCCGGGAGCCAATGCCACTGTGCTTAATGGGGTCTACTCCAATGTCAGTGTCATTGGGGCTGTAATTGTACAGTGCAATTTTACACTTGCATATTCAAAAGTATCATATTGAACTCAACAGGATGTACCTCTGGGTAAATATAGGATTGTGGCTATAGGACACTTTTCCTAGCATCCTCTGACCTTCAACATTCATTTTCAAGAATTTCAAGTGACTACCCTTCATGGTTGAAGGGAGAGGCTCAGATGCATCTGAAAGTGTGGTGCTCCTTCCAAGATTAAATACCAATAAAGTCATCCTGTGAGAATGTGTCATATGGGGCTGTGAGCCCCACTGCCAGGGTGAGCATCTTTCTGAGCATGACTCTACATGCTTTTTGGAGGCTACAGTGGGCATTAATACAGCGGGAATGTCAAAGGTTAGAGGGATAATAGCCATAGCATTCAGAGAGGAAAGCTTTAAAAAGACCATTTCATTTGAGTGTCATAACAAAATTGATGTGGATGGTTTCTTAGGAGCTACACACTCCAAAATTGGGATGGATCACCAATTTTTCCTGTGTTGTTGCCTTCCGGGGAGGATGATAGTCCAGTGAAGGAACATTTTTCAGGATAAATTGTTGGCAACTCAAGGCAGGGTAAGAAAGAAGAGCTTCAATCCCCATAGACAATTCTAAATGGACTGTGATCATTTAACAGTATGAGGCAGCACCCTCAGTTGCTCCTATTCTGTTCTAATTGTGCCTCGTCCTTCTCTTAACCTTCTCCATTGCTTTTTAAGCTAATTACCCAGTCTTCCATTTGAGCAAACGGTTGAGGGTTGTTGTTTTTGAAACAATGATTCAACTTGGCAACTCCGCCTGGAATCTCTCCTGGAGTGGCTCAAGTAATCAGCATGCCCATAATTGTAATAATTATTCAATATAATAAATAAATAACGTATTGGATGCATGAGCACACATCAGCAGCTTTAGAGGAAGGAAGGAAGGTCTTCAGAGCACATAGGAGATCCTGTCATGCAGATGGTCTCACTTTTTTTTTTAAAGCAACAAATGTGATGTGCAAATCTATCCAGCACTTGACACATTGCAATGTTGTTTTTTTTTGCAGGAATTGAATAGAGATGGAGTACCATTACTAGTAGGTCGAGGATTCATTGGTGAGCTGCTGTTGTGTTTTTTTTCCCAAGGCAAAAGGGTGCCATCTCTTGGTCATTTCAAGAAAGAATTTTAGGGAAATAAAAGACCCCATGCACTACAGTCAAGGGATTTCTAGAGCTGTACTGATGCCAGGGTTTCTGGAATACAATATTCAAACATGGGATCTCTAGGCATCTTGGAAATTGTTGACAATGAGCTTGACTCAGCTTTGCAAACCAATGCAGAAGGGGTCAGCCCATGATAGGGCAAAAGCTTTTCCTAGTGTCTGTGCCATGAAGTCCATTCCACATGGCAATTAAAGTAAAAACAGAGAATGTCACTCTCGGTGTCAACAAATGCACAGAATCAAGCGTAAAGCTATGGAAGAGGCATTGGCCCACGCATCTCTGGCAATTCTGGGCCCTGGTGTTCTTCTACTTTTCTCTTGCTGGCAGAAAGGTCAGCGTGCCCTACTCTGCACAAAGTTGTGTCAAAGCAAAGCGAGATGGATCAGCGTTTTGATGGAGCTTCTTTCACTGTGTATATCACACGTGCAACAGAAAGGAGGAGCACTCACCTGCTAAACAAATTTTGGCAGCATTCGTACAGAGAGTAGCTGGTAGAGTTGATGGTGTTACTAAAGAAGTCTAAACAGTCAGTCACTTCTCTGGGCACAAAGAGGATACCTGTTGGCAGGAAATTCAGAGGCTGTGAGAAAAGTCACACCTTTGCTTAAAGAGGAGGGAAGCCACCAACTTATACAGAGCAGGAATATCTATCCAGCAAACTGCAGATACTCATGTTAACTAGTTGTGCTTTAAATCAAAGGGTGAACGTTGATCTCATGCTTGGCATAATCTATTATTTTACATCCTATTCAAGGGTGTCTTCAGGGTGTGGTCAAAAATGTTAAGATGGCAGCCATGAAGGTGTGATTGAAGGTCCACAACACCTTCAATAAAAACCAGGTGGAGCTCAATCACACCTTCATGGCCTCCTCCTTGACTTTTTTGAGCACATCCTGTGGACATCCTGATCCTATTTTTTCTCTTAGAGGTGAAAATAGCATCAAGTTTTTTGTTTGTTTGTTTTGAAAAAGCCAATGGAATCGTTCTTTTATTCCTTTTTCTATCTCACTCTCCTTTAGGGCAAGAGGGCAACTCAGTTTTTGTCTGTAGCACCAACTCTGCAGAAGCTTCTGGGGCAACATCTCAGTAATGTTTTCCTTCTTCTCCGCTCCAGCAAAAAAAAAAGTATTTTCTGGGTGGACTGATTGCTACTTGCTTTACAAAATAGGATACAAATCTATTCAGGACCGAAAAGCAAAGGACAGAACATACCAGTTAGAAAAGCACCGTTCTGTAGTTATTCTGGGTGTGTGAGTATCCTTAGCACTTTGGGGCCACAAGTAATGCCCAGTAGCAAAACTGCAGGAAAGTTTGCCCAGTATTTTGGAGAGCACTGGCCCTTATTTACAGCTTGATTTCTGCTTCCAATTGGTCTATGATTCAGCCATCTGCTTGTCCCTGCTAGTGCCTTATTATGTCCCAATCTTCAATGCAAAAAGACCCCATCCATCCTTCTGGCTTTCTTCAGATCAGTCAGACCAGCAACTGCCAGGTTGGCTGGCAATTCTGTTAAGTTGCAGTGCCAACCCACCAGCCTGTACTGTTGCAAAGAAAACTACATGCAGGGAAACATGAATGTGGACTCAGAGAACACCTAGAACCCTAGATGGGTGTGTCCATCAAGTGACCAAGAATTATGTTCACCTTGAAGGAGCTTCATTTTTCATCCTTGGTGGGAGTTGCTGTTCCCCCTCCTCCCCCAAGGCAATACCTGCAATGCACGCGTTGATTAGGGAGACGGAGGCACCGGTGATCAATGCTCGTAGAACGATGCTGGAAAATTCACTCTTGCGTTGTGGGGCCATCGAGGCTTCACATTGAAAAAAGGAGAGGGAACGGCATCAAACGAGTATCTACATTTCTCATATGCTCTTCTCAGGACCAACCACTTTTGGTAGCTGAGAATAACCAAGCCCATGGAAGGAGAGGCTGGGATGCTAAAGCAGCATAGGACATAGCTATGGGACAGTCCATTCCCTCCCCACCACTGGCAGCAAAATGAGTCCTCCCACCCTGGAGTTTTCATATTCCTCTCTGGTTTGTTGACTTACACAAGCCACCCAGCATGATCCCAATGGAGCTCAGATTGGCAAATCCACACAGAGCAAAGGTTAAAATGGTTTCAGCTCTGGGCTAAGCCGGGGGAGAGAGAGAGAGAGAGAGAGAGATTGAGAGCAGTGTTGTGATAAAGAAGAAATCCACCACCCACTCATTCCTCTTCCAGTTGGCATCTGCCTGTTTTCCTTGCTAAGCACGTGCTGCTGGGTATGTAACCAGGGACAGTCTAAGGGGAGAAGTCAACCCCCTTCCAAGTGAATGTCTTGAAACTGCATGGCCAACCAGGACAGCCGTGGCTTGGTTTCTGAGATTGCTCGTGCCAGTTCAAGAAGGAGTTTGGGTAGGTGGGTTTGGAGAAGGAAGAGCTGTGTTCACAGGCTTTCTTTTCCATACAGCATTATGACCAGGAGACTTACCGAAATCCACTGCTTGCGTGGACCATCCCACTCGGGCAGGCCCATCAGACGATTCTTTTTGTATGTTGACAATTGCTGGTAGGCCACAAATTCATTTAAAAATAGCTTGATTCCTAGCATCTCAGCAACCAGGGAGGCGTCTTCCCAGCTTGCCCCTAACAAGAAGGCTAAAGGCATCAGGACGTATGAGCAGATCAGCTGGAAGCCAGAACATAGTTATTTTAAAAGCATTGTAAATAAAATGCTTGGCTAACTAATTGTTGGTCTCTTGCCATCTTTTGACACCCAACCCATGGCTGGCATCTGCCATGGTTTCTTCCGTACACATTCATTTGCCATTCTGCCCCCAAACTCCCCTCTTTCCTGAGTTTGACAAGGATCTAGTTGAAATACTGGAGGAGAGTTGGATACTGCAATGGGTTTTGGCCATTAGACACCTATGAATTGGGATGTGTGGCTTGTGAGTATGGGACACAGATTCTGCATTAATTTTTCTTGTGCTAGCTGCTGAAGCAAATGATGGTTGAAAACTGGGCCTAACAGATTCCTTAAATCAGGGCTCAGCTATTTGATACTTGCCAAAAAGTTTTGAACCTCAGCTCCATCGGCATTAGGATGTTGCATGTTCAAATAGCAATGGATTGTAGGAACCCAGAACTAGTGAAGACCTGAGGTGGTCTTCTATCAGAGAAGGTTCTAGTCAGGCTGGGCATAGCACATCCTGATAATTTGGCTAGTCAACTCCTCATTGCCCCTTGGTGTTTTCATTGTCCTGTCATACTCGTGGGTGCCTTGTGGGAGATACCTGGAAGGAGAGTTGGGGCAGGTTGACCATGCCTCCTAGCCAACTGAGGGAAGCATTGATGAACTCCAGCACAGCCAGGAAGGCAATGAGGTTGGCTGCAATGTTGGCCACCAGCCCTATAGAGACAGTGGCACCATTACCAGCAGCTTCCAGAATATTCTTTTCCTCCCTGCAGAAATGCACCAAGAGAGAAGGAAATGGGAAGGTGGCCCAGATGATGCCTTCCTAGACAACTGAGATGCAGCTGAAAAAAATGCCAGTGGGGTTGGGGCCAATTTAATCCCACCCGAGGAGTATGGAGTTTCAAAGGGTAGGCACTGTGACAGAGAGGGCACGCTTTCTAGGTCCTGCTAGATGACATTCTTTAATTGATGGGACCTGGATCTTGGCCCTCCTGCTGGTCCTGAAGGAGCAGGCAAAAAAAATTGGGAAGCTGGGCCCACACCACCTTCTCTTTGTGCCTCTCCAATCTTCTCTCCACCCAGCTCTGCCTGCCACATTGATCTTCTTCTCTACTGTCCCCACCTTCTTGTTGAAACCTGCTTCCCAGATCCTTCTACAAGCCATGGGGATCTCATGGGTTTTAGCTGCTCTCACCCGCAGGCAATTTTGATGCCTTCCCGGCATTGGAATTGGGACTCTTCCACTTCTGGGTAGACAAGTTTCGCCATAGCTAAAGCGCAAGGTGCTGCCATAACTGAAGCTGCGATCAAAGACGAGGCATCAATCTGCAGGAGGGGACCAAACAGTGAGCAGAAGGCAAACCAGGGCTGAGTCTCTTGGTTTCACCGCCATGCTTGTGCATGTGTATTCCTCCATAGAAGAGGAGGATGAGCTTTAGGAGCAGAAGCCTTTGGGATGGCTGCCCCCGTTCTGGAAAATTTTCCAGCGGGTCTTTCCTGGCTCTGATATTAAATCTATTACAGCAGGTGTCTGGTTTAAGAACATCCCAGTTTACGGACTCCTAGTTAAGAATGGACTGCCCAAAAGACTACTGTATTAAAAATTCGAGTTAAGTACAATGTTTTGCTTCAGCAAAGGATCGTTACCTTGTCGTGGTGCTGGAGCTTGAGCACCTCAATGATGCCATGAGCTAAACCGTGAAGGGCCACCCAAGACGGGAAGGTCATGACAGAGAGGTCAGACTAAATGCGATCCCTGGGGAAGGTAATGGCAACCCACCTCAGTATTCTTGCCGTGAAAACTAAATGGATCAGTACAACCAGAGATATGTCGGTATACCATCGGAAGATGAGACCCCCAGGTTGGAAGATGGTCAAAATGCTACTGGGGAGGAACAGAGGATGAGCTCAACTAGCCCCAGACGTGATGACGCAGCTAGCTCAAAGCCGAAAGGACGGCTAGCGGCCGACGGTGCTGGTGGTGAACGGCGAATCCGATGTTCTAAGGATCAACACACCATTGGAACCTGGAATGTAAGATCTATGAGCCAGGGCAAATTGGATGTGGTTATTGGTGAGATGTCAAGATTAAAGATAGACATTCTGGGCGTCAGTGAACTGAAATGGACTGGAATGGGCCACTTCACATCAAATGACCACCAGATCTACTACTGCGGACAAGAGGACCACAGAAGAAATGGAGTAGCCTTCATAATTAATAGCAAAGTGGCTAAAGCAGTGCTTGGATACAACCCAAAAAATGATAGAATGATCTCAATTCGAATTCAGGGCAAGCCATCTAACATCACAGTGATCCAAATATACGCCCCAACCACAAATGCTGAAGAAGCTGAAGTAGAGCAGTTCTATGAGGATCTGCAGCACCTACTGGACAACACGCCTAAAAGAGATGTTATTTTCATCACAGGAGACTGGAATGCTAAGGTGGGCAGTCAAATGACACCTCGAATTACAGGTAAGTATGGCCTGGGAGAACAAAACGAAGCAGGACACAGGCTGATAGAATTTTGCCAAGACAATTCACTCTGCATAACAAACACTCTCTTCCAACAACCTAAGAGACGGCTTTATACATGGACTTCACCAGATGGACAACACCGAAATCAGATTGATTACATCCTTTGCAGCCAAAGGTGGCGGACATCTGTACAGTCGGTAAAAACAAGGCCTGGAGCTGACTGTAGTTCAGATCACGAACTTCTTCTTGCACAATTTAGGATCAGACTAAAGAGATTAGGGAAGACCCACAGATCAGCTAGATATGAGCTCACTAATATTCCTAAGGAATATGCAGTGGAGGTGAAGAATCGATTTAAGGGACTGGACTTAGTAGATAGGGTCCCGGAAGAACTCTGGACAGAAGTTGGCAGCATTGTTCAGGAGGCGGCAACAAAATACATCCCAAAGAAAGAGAAAACCAAGAAGGCAAAATGGCTGTCTGCTGAGACACTAGAAGTAGCCCAAGAAAGAAGGAAAGCAAAAGGCAACAGTGATAGGGGGAGATATGCCCAATTAAATGCAAAATTCCAGAGGTTAGCCAGAAGAGATAAGGAATTATTTTTAAACAAGCAATGTGCGGAAGTGGAAGAAGACAATAGAATAGGAAGGACAAGAGACCTCTTCCAGAAAATTAGAAACATTGGAGGTAAATTCCAGGCAAAAATGGGCATGATCAAAAACAAAGATGGCAAGGACCTAACAGAAGAAGAAGAGATCAAGAAAAGGTGGCAAGAATATACAGAAAACCTGTATAGGAAGGATAACAATATCGGGGATAGCTTTGACAGTGTGGTCAGTGAGCTAGAGCCAGACATCCTGAAGAGTGAGGTTGAGTGGGCCTTAAGAAGCATTGCTAATAACAAGGCAACAGGAGACGACGGCATCCCAGCTGAACTATTCAAAATCTTGCAAGATGATGCTGTCAAGGTAATGCATGCTATATGCCAGCAAATTTGGAAAACACAAGAATGGCCATCAGACTGGAAAAAATCAACTTATATCCCCATACCAAAAAAGGGAAACACTAAAGAATGTTCAAACTATCGAACAGTGGCACTCATTTCACATGCCAGTAAGGTAATGCTCAAGATCCTGCAAGGTAGACTTCAGCAGTTCATGGAGCGAGAATTGCCAGACGTACAAGCTGGGTTTAGAAAAGGCAGAGGAACTAGAGACCAAATTGCCAATATCCGCTGGATAATGGAAAAAGCCAGGGAGTTTCAGAAAAACATCTATTTCTGTTTTATTGACTATTCTAAAGCCTTTGACTGTGTGGACCATAACAAATTGTGGCAAGTTCTTAGTGGTATGGGGATACCAAGTCATCTTGTCTGCCTCCTGAAGAATCTGTATAACGACCAAGTAGCAACAGTAAGAACAGACCACGGAACAACAGACTGGTTTAAGATTGGGAAAGGAGTACGGCAGGGCTGTATACTCTCACCCTACTTATTCAACTTGTATGCAGAACACATCATGCGACAAGCTGGCCTTGAGGAATCCAAGGCTGGAGTTAAAATCTCTGGAAGAAACATTAACAATCTCAGATATGCAGATGATACCACTTTGATGGCTGAAAGTGAAGAGGAACTGAGGAGCCTTATGATGAAGGTGAAAGAAGAAAGTGCAAAAGCTGGCTTGCAGCTAAACCTCAAAAAAACCAAGATTATGGCAACCAGCTTGATTGATAACTGGCAAATAGAGGGAGAAAATGTAGAAGCAGTGAAAGACTTTGTATTCCTAGGTGCAAAGATTACTGCAGATGCTGACTGCAGTCAGGAAATCAGAAGACGCTTAATCCTTGGAAGAAGAGCAATGACCAATCTTGATAAAATAGTTAAGAGCAGAGACATCACACTGACAACAAAGGCCCGCATAGTTAAAGCAATGGTGTTCCCTGTAGTAACATATGGCTGCGAGAGCTGGACCATAAGGAAGGCTGAGCGAAGGAAGATCGATGCTTTTGAACTGTGGTGTTGGAGGAAAATTCTGAGAGTGCCTTGGACTGCCAGAAGATCCAACCAGTCCATCCTCCAGGAAATAAAGCCAGACTGCTCACTTGAGGGAATGATATTAAAGGCAAAACTGAAATACTTTGGCCACATAATGAGAAGACAGGACACCCTGGAGAAGATGCTGATGCTAGGGAGAGTGGAAGGCAAAAGGAAGAGGGGCCGACCAAGGGCAAGATGGATGGATGATATTCTAGAGGTGACGGACTCGTCCCTGGGGGAGCTGGGGGTGTTGACGACCGACAGGAAGCTCTGGCGTGGGCTGGTCCATGAAGTTACGAAGAGTCGGAAGCGACTAAACGAATAAACAACAACAATGTTTTGGGTTAAATGCACAATACTGCTTCGTGTATTATTATGTTTAAGATGTTTAAGTGCATTTGAAAGTGTTTATTAAGTGTTATATGCACAGAAAGATAAAATATATACTATATACTAAGATAAGCATTTCACTGATGCTAAATAACTGATCCGACTTACATACAAATTTGAATTGAGGACAGACTTAGGAATGGAACTTGTTCTTAAACCAGGGACTTGCTGTATATTTTCAACACCCCCTTTTATTCCTGGAATTTTTAGCATCCTTTAGTTCATGGTTTTGTCTAGCTTTCATAGACGTTTGTTCTGTGGTGTGTTTTTTTTTCTTTTTTAGTGGTGAACCAGTATAGAAATGTTGCTTGTGCCTAAAAGGTGATGAACAGGTGAAATGGCGGCTTACACCATTAAAACATGGATTCAAAAGTAGAACCACAGAATGGTTGACAAATACTGTGTTCTTAAATCCAGAACAACAGAGTTTTAGATTTGGGATTCTGTGGTTTCTTTCACTTTCCAAACAGTGATTTTAAAGTTTTCCAGACAGAGAAAAAAGGTATGATGTAAATCTTCTTTGCCATGGGATAATTATATCTCACTCTTCCGATCAGTTCTAATCAAAAGATGATTAGCCTATTGGGAACGACAGGATATTTTGCCCAGTCTTCTACCATCTGTTAGAATATGATACTGATAACACTAAATCACACATCACAAGATGGTCTTTTATTATAGTTTCTCCCTCCCCCAATAAAAAACTCAGACCAAAGACCAGCCTATAATTATTAAGATAAAATAAGATCCAGTTTTAAACTGAGTTGCAGCGTTAGTCCAACTAGATTGGCTTTTCCTAGAGCAGTTTACGGCAGCCCATGTTCTCTAGATATTCCTCCAATTCCTATTTGGCCTGATCAAATGCATTTTCCAAACAACCTTCATCTGTTTAAGCAAAATTCATCCAAATGTCTACAATTAGGAAGGACAGGAATGCCCCAATACTGTACCTGTTGGCAGTCAAATATCCTGGTTCAGAAAGAACGTGTTTTTAATCTGCCAAGTGATGATTCCATATCACCAGTGCAACAGAAAATGCTGCTGTACAAGAACCTCTCTCAGCTGTTGATATTTATTTTCTCGTAAAGCAGACTCACCCCAAATGAAATATATGCACCCATCACACTGCCAGCAATGGTAGCAAAACCACCGGTCATCACAGCGTGGACTTCTGACCGTGTCATGTCCCCCAGGTAGGGGCGGATGAGCAGTGGTGCTTCTGTCTGGAAGGCAAAAGGTAAAATCAAATTGTAGAGTTTTGCCAAGAAGCCTATAGACCCCAGAAATATCTCTTACTCAGAAACTACAAGTACATAGCATGATTTGATGTTCTGCATAAACATAGCCCAGTAGAATAAAATGCTTAGTTCTGGAATATACTATGAGAAGGAGAGAGCCCAAATTTGTCATTGCTTCACATTAGGGATGAAAGAGAAATTCATCAGAATGCAAACTTACCTAGTTTTGCACTTCAGAATCAAAACGTATGCTGGATCTAAAATCTGTATTACTGAATGTTGTGATGCAGAATAAACTGAAGAAGTGTTATATTGAAGAAAAAGGCAAAGATACACGTATTTAGAGAAATGTACCCAAAAGTACTGTATCTACCCCTTTTCATCACCATTTTTCCTAAAAAGGGGGAGTGGGGAGAAAGAAGACTATTCTCAAGTGCAGAAACAAAATAGCCTTGAAAAATGAAACACAGAAAAAAATCAGAATGGAAGTTTATTCTGTCTCTCATTCAGAGAAGAGAAGGTTGAGTTGGCCAAGGACATTCATGGAGGTAGACAAGATCACATACCACTTACCATCCCCACAAATACATTCCCCACCACACTCAGAGATTCGGTGGCTGCTGTGCCCATTGTGATTTGCAGGAGCCAGGACATCTGTTAGAAGGAGTAGGAGACTGTCAGTTGGAGGACACTGCTGCCACATCAGGCAGCTTACGAGACATTGTCCAGAATACCCTAGATTTGATCTCTTGCTCATTCATTTGCTAATCTTGCAGCAGTGACACATTCTTATCTATCAGGACCATAGCTCAGGGGCAAGCATATGCTTTGCCTTCAAGGAAGCCTTAGGTCCAAGGTCTGATATCTCTGGGTAGGATTGAAGGAGTTGAAATCCTGAAGAGTTCCTTCCAGAAGGTCAGTCCAGACAACGACCTAGATGGAACAGTGGGTCTGACCTGGAATGAAGAGGCTTCCTAGGTTGTGTTCCACAGACAGCACAGAGGTCAGAGGTCAGTAGAATTGACCCCACTGTCTGCTTTGCCCCCATCTCATGGTGCTGTCTTCTCATCAACAAACACCCCCTGATGCATTTTGTGATAGCACTTCCTTGTTTCTCTCTCTTCTTCAATCTCTGATACCCCCATAGTCTTGGCAAAGCAACACTTTCGTTTTGCACTGCCTACTTCATCATAACAGCATCACATCCCCTTCTTTGTACAACTACCATGTTGTGTCCCTTTTATAGCACTCCCCACTAGTGGAAGTAGTAATGGTTCTCTTTTTTGGGGGTACCCTATATCTTGGCCTCCCCAGGTGCCTTAATGGTCAGATGTATGGTTCAGATGGGTGATCAACAGCTAATGGTGTTCAGCTCCATTAGGAAAGTTAGAAGCTTATCCCTGAAATCTTAAAACTTGGCATTACCTTCAGGATTATAAACTGCATGACTCCCAAGTAGTAGAGGATAGACATCACACAGCTGAAGAAGACAATAATAGGCAGTGCCTGGAGATAGAATGGAACAGTATATATCTTTAGCACAGGGCGTCTGTAGCTTTCCAGATGTTGAATGATAGGGCTCCCATAACCCCTAGCCAATATGATTAATAGTGAAGGATAATTGGATAAGGATCACACTTCCCACCCCCCACCCCTCTGCTGTAGAGCTTGTATACCGAACTCATATGGTTCCTGCTGAGTTTGAAGCATAGGAAAACCCCCCATCAGAATAAATTTAGGTTCCTAGTAAAACATGGGGTGCCATGAACAGACCAAGTGTTCTAAATTAAATCTGCACAGTGATAGACCTTTGTGCAGAGAACAATGGCCACAAACCACCACTTGATCTGTTCTGTCCAATTTGGGTATGAGGCAGGTTCCTTGCTCACTAGAGCCCACATCAAGTTTGGGGGCCTTTGGGCATAGTGCCTTCTGTTACATCCTAGCTTACAGAAGCAGATAGCAATGGACAGAGGCAGGGAGACAGAATGGACCAGCTAAGGCTTCTCACTCCATCTTTCAGCCAAGCATAAAGAACAGAAGACCTGGATGAGGCAGCTGAAGCCACTTCCAACATCATGATTCCTAATATGTCTTGGCCCTGACACCAACTTAATGTATGCCATGATGAAATCTAGAAATATTAGAAAGAATGAAGATGGCAGTGCCAGCTGTGTCACATGGGACTTGTCTTCACAGCATAAGACCATTAACATGAAACAGTGAAAGGCAAACTGATGCCAAATGCCCCCAATGGTCTGAACCAGTCCACCACACTAATACATTTTCTGCCACATGCAAGGATGACATGGAATGCTAGCCTCTTATTTCAAGACCTTCAAGAAGGTGATCAAGAGAAAGTTGGGGCCAGAAAGGGGGAGGAGGGGAGGGAGAATAGTTTTATCTAAGTTCACCTGAAAGGCAAAACTTTCTTGGATTAATTTCTCCCCAAAGACAAAGCCGGATCCAGCGATGGTGTAGTTTAGGAATGTCTGTAAAGGAAACAATGTTAGAAGGAACATGTGGGAATAAAGTCATATTCGTTTTTTAAAATCATGGCACAAATGCCTATACGATTCAGCATGAATGATCACTGATAATTTTAGCAGCTTCTTGATCTACGGAAGCTTCGGTGCAAATTAAGTGATAATCACCCGAAGTATTTGTCCCTGTTGCTCAAAAGCTGGTCTAGGTCCTCTCCTTCCCCACTAGATCTTGCCATCATAAGCTGGAAGTTGCCTTGTGCCAACCCAAATAGTTGATTTGGCTAGTGGTTCAAATGGGATCTTTCTGAACTGAAGCTAGTGGACATGTTACCTGGAAGGTGGGATTTTGGGCATGTGGAACATGGGATATAACCTCTTCCAACACTACTTTACCATACCTGAATCTGATTGCCAAGCCACTGGAAAGCCTGAAATCCAGGTTCTGTCCGGATGATGAAAATTCCAAGGACAAACTGTAGACCAAGCCCCCAGAACACAGCTCTCCAGGATACCTGCAATCCAGGAAATTTTATGAGCATACAGACCCATGAGAGACATCAGATCACCATGTTGAAGAGACAGAAGCCTTAAGGTTAACCCACACTAGTCTCTAGAACTCAGTGGACAAGGAGGCAAAGATAGTCAAATGTATGATTGGAAAATCAATCAGTGCTCAGGGTCACCTTAACTCAGACTCTTTGAATGCGACAGATCAAACCAAGTTCCAGAGGATCAGTTGGTGTCTTCAATGAACAAATGACCTCTGCCTAAACCAACATCAAGGAGAATTTATAGACTGCTGTGAGAAGTGGGAGGGGAGGTAGGGCAGAGAAAGAAGAAGAGGAAGACATAGCTTCTTATATTGAATCATGGTTGGGCTTAAGGTTCTAAGCTAAAGAGAATGATGGTACTTACAGCCATGTGATGCTTGGAGAAGAGAAATAGCAACAGCACCAGCACACAGAAGCCACCCAATGACACCAGCTGCTCTTTCCTCTGGGATATGTCCAGAACCAGCCATGTGACCAAAGCAATTAGAAGAACAGCGCACAAAACCCTAGAAAATAGACCATTGTTATATTGGTGGGGGGCACAGTAATATGCACTTGATTATTTATTTATTTATTTGATTTCTATATTGATTTCATGGATTAGACATCCATCCCTGATAAGCCTCTGCATCTTGAGAGGGGGCCAAAAGATAATAGGTTGGGATATAAGAAAAGTCCACTTCTACTGGGGCACCTGGATTGCGATGCTTCATTTGTCCCACCTTATTTTCCATTGATGAGCTAGAATATTTACATTTTACTTGCCTGGCTGAAGATCTTAGGGCACAATCCTAAATTTTTGTAGCTGCATTATGTCTATGTTCCATCACTTGTATTATTGTTTCACTTTGTATTGTATTGTATTTATTCCTCCACGATCATAGATTCATGGAGTGGAAAGTGTCCTTTAAGGTCATTTAATCCAACTACCAGGCTAATGCTCTGAAAATGACAATCAAGTATCTATTTGAATAGTGAAAAAGAACTCAGAACTTCATGTGTCAGTCTCTTCCTCTGGCTGACAGCTTGTTCAGTCAGAAAGTCCCTCCTAGTGTCTACCCTGACACTACTTCCTGGTAATTTTAACCCATTGGCTCTGGTCCTGTCCTCTGGGGCAACAGAGAATGTCTACTGCATGTTCTATGTAGTAACTCTTCAGATATATGATGACTGCCATCTTAACTTCCCTCAGTTTTTTCTCCTGTAGGCCAAACATAACTAGCTCTTTCAACCATTTCTCAGAGATCTTGGTTTCCAGACACCCCCCACCCCCCAGTCTTGATAGTCCTCCTCTGAACTTGCTCCAGTTTGTCACTCTCCCTTTTGAACAGTGGCACCCAGAACTGGACACAGCATTTCAAGTGGGTTCTGACTAGGACAGAACAGGCAGGAACAATTACTACCCTTGATCTGGACTCTGGGTTCCCGATGTTGTTATCTGTTATGGAGACATGGCTGATCACCCTTCCTGCACTTTGAACAGCTAGACGGAAGAGATAAGTTGCAAGTTACCGCTCTGGAAACTCCCGCAATTAGGGATGCTGAAGCCTTGTTCTTTCTTTCTCTCTCCCTTTTTTGTAGTTTTATATGCATATAAGCTGCCTTGAGCATGGTGTTTATAGCTGAATATAATTGCCAATAAATGAATGAATGAATGAATGAATGAATGAAATTGAAAATAAAATATTAAAATAAAATAAAATAAAATAGACAGGAAAATAAAATAAAATATTAAAATAATAAATAAAATAAAATAAACTGTCACTATGAGGATCACTAAGAACCTGTTAAAAACTCTAAAAATGCATTTATTATTATGTAGCACAAAATGCAGGAATTATGCTCACTAAAGGGCCCTGCTACTGGAAATTCTACAGAAATCCAGATGCATCTGGGTAGACCTTTCCTTCTTCTGGAAGAGGTCTTCACTGTGGTGGCAGTGGACGATTGGCTCACAAGGGCTTCTTGCAAATGAGCTGACCATAAAACTGACCTGTGCAGCAGGTGAGCCCCTTACCATTTCAGCCATGGCCAGGCCTTCTGACAGCATTTCCTGCAGGGGTTCAGCATCTGGATAATTTGGGCCCCCCACCATTTCTTGACCATACTATAAGCCAGGTACGCGATGGCCAGGCCTGTTAAAATGACCAGTGCCAAGGCTCGATGGAAGTCTAGCCAACAAGCAGCAATTAAGTAGGCCAGGTAGCCTAAAATGGGAAGACATAAAGGCATTGAACGGTCCAGTGCGTCACGTCATAGGAAACCATCTTGTAGCAAATGAGGTCCATCTGGTCAATACGGTTAGTTCTGACTGCTGCTGTTCTCAGGGGTTTGGGGCAGAAGTTCCAGCACCAGCTAGACCTGGAGCTATTCTTCTAGTTCCACCTGGAAATGAACCTACATGTGTATGATCCATTCTACCAGTAGCAATGCAGGGCTGATTTTTTTCCTTTTTCTCATTCATTATCCAGATGTTATTTTCTGCAACCTGTTGCACTCATGCAGGATAATGTAGCATTCAAGCGTCTTCCGTTATCCCATCTTTACCAGGATACAGGGCTGTATTCCCATGAATTGAGCTGACCAGCATTAGGTCTGAAGACATAAATAAGATCTGTTTGGGGCCCCCACCATTTTGTCTCTTACCCAAATATTCTTCCCCGTGTTCCAGTTCCAGCTATGTGGCAGACAGGAAAAGAAACCCGCATTATTAGAAATCTCTGTTTGCTTCCACGCTTGGTGTAGTGGAATGGAAACACCAAAGAGCACAGTGCTAAGACCAAGCAGATGAGTCGGATTTTCAAATGTTTCTGTTATTTCTGATCACATTTAGGAAATAAGAGAGTGGGGAAGACAAAGAACTCAAGGCTCTATACACATTCCGTTTCCTTTGATGGGATTCCTATTTGATGCTAGCAGTTTAATTGAGGTCATCTCTCCTTCCACATTATTTGCTGCTTGCATATCCGCTAGCTAAATATTATTCGTTCATGCTCAAGACGTTATACAAATCTAGGCAATGAGAAGAACCACTGAATTCCATAGAACTACTTCCATGGTAATTTACACCCAAGATGTAACACCCAAGTCTTAAAACATTGGCTATTAGGCTAAACATTGTCCTCCTTTGGTCTGTTATCAGCCATAGGATAAGTTCCTGCACTTCAAAACTGACCACAAAATCACTGCTGTTCACTCTCTCTTTGTGTCTGACTTTGTGGAAATCTTACCTGCACATAAGATGCCTCCGAAGATCTTGTGGAATAATTCACGATGAGTCTTGCAAAACCTCTTTGCTTTAGAGAAAGGCTGAGCCACTTTCTTCATCCTGCGGAGAAACAAGTCAAGAAAATCAACATTATAGAATGTCTCAAGCTGGAAGGGATCTTGTAGATAATTTTGTCGAGCCCCATATTAGATCTTTATGATTAGATTAGATGGCCTGGATATCTCGGGGACTGCATTCTCCAAGCTGAATCTGTCTGGTTAAGATCTTGATGAGAGGGATTGCTGGAGGGAAAGCCATTTTTAGAGACTCTGCATAAGCCCTTCTCAGCAATGACACCCCCCACCCCCCATAATAGCTTAGCTCCCAGAGATCTGCTTCAACCCATTGTTCTTACATTTTTGGAGAGCCATTCAAACATGGCTTCAGGGACGAGTAAAATCAGATTACCTCCAAATGGGGCCACATCAGCTTGATTAATTCTATTAGTTGATTCTTCTTTTTAAAATCTCATTATGTTAATATTGTGAACTGCTCAGAGGCTCTGGAAATGGAGCAGCATATAAATGGTGGTAATAATAACAAACAATATCCAGAGGAGGAATCTTATCTCTGCAGCATTTCTGAGAGATCGCCATTCTTTCTTCCTTGCAAGAGTTGTGATGAAAGGACAAACGAGGGTCTCAGATCTGGGCTGCACGAACGAGTCTACAGGGGCTTATCTAGGAAACAGCAATTCTAAGAAGGGCAAAGGTAAAGTAACTTATAGTAATAATAAAAAGTTGAATCTCCAGCTGAAACAATGTCCCCACATTTCCTTGGCCATCCATATTTAGTACCTCGAAAAGTGACTATCCTGTGCATGGTTTTCTTCCCAAATCCCAGGAGATGGTGCTCCCTTTGCATTTCTCTCTGATTCCTGCCAAAAGCACAGACACTATTACCACCTTTGGGGAAAGTGCAAAGGACAAAGCTAGAGAGGAAGAAAAACTTACCGTAAGCTCAAATGCTGGGTTTGCCAAGCCTGTATCATTGTTTTCAGATGAAATCTTGACTTCGCCCATTGTCTTTGGGGTTCTGCAGCTACTGCCCAAACCTTGGTGTGTTCTGGAAGGCAAGGTCCACTATGAGCTTGGCAAGTAGCATCCCAGAGCATCTTCCTGTTGCCACAGCAGTCATGGTCACACCCCTATTCTTCCCAACCTCACCTCCCTGCCACCGTACTTAAATCCTATAATCCTAGTTTTAGATAGAGTGCAGCTGTCAATGTTCTGTGGTGGAGACAAATTGTGCAGGTTCATGAGTTACATGGCACTAACTTTTCTCATCTGAGTGTACCAGATGGTGAATCTGTTGGGCCCTTGCAACACCAAAATGCACCCTCTGTCTTGTCAACCAACACGCCGCACTGCGATTCCTTCCACTGTATTTCCTTTCACAACTGCAGATAGCATGAGATCACAAGCCAACCATCACCTTTTGCTCCCGGCTCCTTCGTCTAAAGGAACCAACCAAGAGAATTAGACCCTGGGCCTAATTCTCTTCCCAGTGCTCAGAGTAATCCTACCCCTATCCATGTTGCACCCTGGCAAATAACTCACAGCAGAATCAATCTCTGCCCAGCTCACCCCCAGAACCAAGATTTCTTTTTCTTACCTGCTTATGCCTAAGACTGGATCATAAATCAGTAATCAATTAACTGCATAGTCCAAAGAACTGGAGATAAATTTATTAGCCCATAAACATCCTGCTCCTCCCCATTCTCACACACCTGGGCGTTTTGTTATTTTTCAGCCATCCCACTATTTATATCCACCCTTTTCCATTAGGGACTTCGTTTTTTTTTTCCTGGGAACTGGGAAGAAGGATCCCACCCATAAATCCAGTCAAAGCCAAAATCCATTCTCCAACGATGAGGGTGGTGGTGGTGGGAACATACTGGGATGCAGAAAGATCTCCAGGAGCGCTTGCTGGAGACCTGGTGGTCCTCCTGAGGACAACAGGTTCTTTGATGTCCTTCAGATGTGAAACACACCCAGTTTCAGACAGCAAAGGGACACACACACACACATACTGCTCCTTAAATGCAGAGCAGGTGGGAACAGAAAAGACCACACAGGACTGTACGTCAGTGATACATTCAGGTGGGGGTCAAGAGCAGAGAAGGGCTAGGATGGATTTCAACATTTTAGCTCTCTCTAGTGTCTTCAAGTCACATTCTGGGCAGAGCCTTTGTAGAGAAATGCAAAAATCATCTTGACCAAGGTATGCAGGAGCAGTTAAGGGAAAATAAACAACAACTCAGTGTGGGGAAAATGGAAAGCACGAGAAAGAAATGCAAACTAGCCCTGCCTTGATTTTATTTGGTATAAGAGGGAATAGAAGTAGACTTTGGCTGGCTTTCCAGGTTCTGTTATTATACCCCACAACCATAAAATGGAATTCCGGTAGTCCTTGCAGTGCGTGTTTTCTGACCTGGACTTCCTTAAAGGCTGAAAACCCTGCAGCTCCCCATAATCCCCATAATATTTCCCCAGGCATTTGGGGCAGGTGGGTAGATGAACTCTGTTACTACTGATGGTGAGTGAGGTCAACTACTTACCTTTGGGTGCTGGGGGATCAGGTTTGGTGGGTTTGTTGATTTTAATTTTGTAAGCTGCTCAGAGTCATTTGAGATGGGTGGTTGTATAAATGTCCTGACTAAGCAAAGACCACACCGAGATGTGGAAAAAGTCTCTAGTGTTTTATTACTGCTATTGTAGACAGAAAATCCTACCAAACTGAAGAAGCACGGGAAAACCCAGACAGATGAACCGCAAAACTCAAGGCGGGTCTGTTCTGGGTTTCTTTGAATGACAGCTCAAAGTCTCTAAACTACGCATGTGTTTTCCCCCCTAGATAGAGACCCCCTCCTGCTCACCATCAGTACTCATGACAATAAATCATATAAATGAATAAATCCATTTACTTAAGCTGCTCCTAAGCTCAGGGTTGCAGTTCTAATACTCTGTAGGAAGAAAGCCTTACAGGTAGTCCTCACTTAACAACCATTCATTTAGTGACAGTTTGGACTTAAGACGGTGTTGAAAAAAACTGACAACTGGTCCACACACTTATGACCATCACGGTGTTCCCATGGTCATGTGATCATGATTTGGGAGCTTGGCAACCGGTTCACATTTATGTCCATCACAGTGTCCTGTGGTCACATGATTGCCATTTTTTACCTTACTGACTGGCTTCTGGCAAGCAAAATCAATGGGGAACTGCATGATTTGCTTAACAACCACTGCAAAAAGGTCGTAAAATCAGGTCAACTTCGCTTAATGACTGCTTTGCTTAACAACCAAAATTCTGGTCTCAATTATGGTTGTTAAGCGAGGACTACCTGTACTGATTATGGTCTGCATCTGCTCCTACCTTGATCTCCCTGTTTTCCATGATCGTCTTTCCTGTGATTAATTTTAGACCATGCACTCAGCAGGGCAGGTGGCTGCCCTCTTGTACTCTGGGAAGTGTAAAACATGCTGATGGTTCAACAACAGCCCTGGTGGAGCTCTGGCAATAGTTACACATTAAACAGTGCAACTCCAGGACAGCTTGAAAACGATCGGGAGGCAAATAAAATGGTCCGCGTGGAATAAAGCACGGAAAAGCTCAGGATGAATCTTCAACAATGGGCAATTCATTCGGAAACTCTGGGTGCCCTGTTTCAGAAGAAAACAGAAAACAAAGAGATTGTGTATAGGGAATTGGACAAAGATTGGGAGAGGTACAGGTTCAAGTCCACTGTCAGTTACGGAAGTTCATCGGGTGGTCTTGAAACTTCTCCCTGACCTTTCTTACACGAAACAAAATCAAGGTGGGGCTAGTTTGAGTTTCTTTCTCACTCTCCCCTCCATCTCAGATGTGTAATCTTTTTTGAGCACCCCCCCCCCCATGGCTCACTCCTCCCTTCCTTCTTTAATGGCTCTCTCATATCTTCCCCAAAGTCAACTCTACGAGCCTCGTCTTCGAGATGGCGCTCGAGGTACTGAAAGGGAGACTGCCCTACCCTTTGGGGTAGCTCTGATTCTCTAGGACCCCCGTGTCAGCGGCCCTTCCTCCCCCCTCCCCTGTTCTCTCTTTGGTCTTCTTTTGTAACTAACCTTCGCGGTTCCAGCAGGGGTTTGCTTCTCGATGTTTGCCCTCAGCAGTGGTTCTTCTGTGCAGGACATGAAGGACAAGAAGAAGTTCTGCCAAACCTACATCCAGCAGTTAGTGAAGGAAGCGGCTGACATCCACGTGAAATACGAGTCTTTGCAGAAGCTCTGGCCCCAGATGTTCATTGAGCTCGTCAGGGACGCCGTGATCGAGATGCACAACAAGGATTCCTACAGGAGGCACTGCTTGCAGCGTGTGGCTGAGCAGAAGCTGTAACGTCACCAGGCTCCCTTCGCGTGTCAGTATTCCGCCCCAGATGTTGTTGCTGGCCCCAAAGGCTGGCCTTCTATACTGTCGCCATCGCCCTGAGACATTTTTCAATGCCTTGCCTTGAAGAAGACTCCTTTTCCCAGCAAAATATGCTCTTTTCCTATTTTCAGATGAGATTGCTTTTGTCCCCGCCCCACGGCCTAGTGTACATGAACACTGGCTTAATGCACAGATGGGCAGACCACGCAACATTTTTTGCTGAAGCAAAAGGATCCTCGCTTCCCTGCCTTTTTTTTTTTCTTTTTTTGGGGCTGGTGCTGTAACTTTGCATGTTCAAGCACTACTTCGAAAGAAATAACACCTGGAACTCGCTCGTGGATTGGAATAAATTATTCTGTCGATAACTCTCAGAGGAGCTGTTCTCTTTTGAAACTGGCAGAACTGTGTGGTCCTGTGTTTCAGGCCTTCGGTGGTTGGAGCTGTCTGCTTAGCCAGTCCTGCGAGCCTGAAGAAGCAGGTCTGTGGCTTGCTCAGCCTGAGACTTCTGTCTGCACCAGTGTTTTTTGAACCTGGCCACTTTAAGCTGGGTGGACTTCCACTCCCAGAATTCCCCAGCCAGCATGTAGATGTAAATGTACTCTAGGTGTAGGTGTAGGTGATGTAGATCAGGTGTGGCCAACCCACGGCCTGTGGGCCACACCAGGCCCTGAACAGCTTGTAACGTGGCCCCAAGGATGAAGCACACGAAGAGTAAAATTAGAATTAAAATTTCTGACGAGCACCTTGAGAACTCACTGAGAATTGCAACGACTTTCATTGAACCAGACACTGATGCATTAGTTTCACGAAGACAAGGTCAAATATCCCTAGTTTTATGTGGCCCTCTGTCATGCGCTGCCTGCCTTTGAATAATGCTCAGACACTGGTTCGATGGATCAGGCTCTGGTTTATTCACAGCGCAGCTACAGCGTCGGAAGAAAAAAGCTGAGAGTGACAGGAGCGCGCCGGTGCGGGGTTTAAATACCCCGCGCCGGTCAGCGCCCCCTCACTCGCGGTCACGTCACCCCCCTTTGTCCAATACGTTGACCTGCCGGTGGGTGAGGGGTTGCGAGGCCCCGCTGGCGTTCCGGGATCGCCCATCATCGGGTTTTCTATTCATCCGGTGATTGCTGTCAGCTGGGCGATCCCCGTTGTATTGGCGCTGATGGCTCGGGTGTGCTCCGTGATCCGTTTAGTTATTGTTTGTTGGCCGTTAGTCGTTGTGAGTTGATGGCTACTTATCTTGAGCCCCTTCTCCTGTTTCCTTGCTATTGTCATGTGTGCCATTGCGCTGATGACTTCAGCTCAACGGCACTCATGACATACTGCCCCCTGTCCGAATAGTGCTCCCCCCCGGTTTTCTGGTTTTTTTTTTTTTTTTCGGTGGAGCTGTCAAAATGGCACTTTTTTTTTTTTTTTTTTTTCAAAATTCCCGCCGGAGTAGTTGTCGCCCCTCCCTTTGCTCCTCCCTCTACCACGTGCCTTCCCAGGGTGTGTCCATGGTGCGCATGCCCGGGTCACGTCCTGGCGTGCGCATGCTCCAGCCACACCCTGTTTGTTTGGCTCAGTTCGGCGAGGAGAGAGGCGTGGCTGGTCGGGTGCTTATCAGCTCCAGGTAGGGCCCTTCTTTTTTTTATTTAAAGTGCGTCGCCTTTGTTATATCTCCTGGGCGTTGCCCCCAGGTTGCCCTGTTGACTTGCTTGCCACTCCCCCGCGGCCGGGGGGCGGGGGGAGGGTGCTGGCGAACGCTTGTCACCGCCTCGTGGGCCCGGGGCGGGGGGGGGAGGTCCACCCAAGTCGCGGGCTTGGGGGGGCCCTTTCCCTTGGGGCACGGGAGGCGGGGGGGGCCTGCGGGGGGGGGTTTGCAGGGGACGGCTTGCTGACCTTGGTTGTGGCTTGTCGGGGTATGCCCGGTGAAATGCTCTGGTTAGGTCAGGCGCGTTAACGTTGTGCGCCGCCACCCATTCCGGGTGGGGGAAGTGTTTCCACCTGACCAGATAGTGTAGAGTTCCTCGTTGCTTGCGGGAGTCGAGTATGTCCCTTATCTCGAAGTGGTGTTGCCCGTCGATCATCACCGGTGAGGGCTGTGGCGTGCTTGGGTGCCATCGAGAGGTGGTTGCCGGTTTCAGGAGGCTGGTGTGGAACACCGGGTGGAGTCTCCGTAGGTTGTGTGGCAGGTCCAAGCGTATTGCTACCGGGTTCACTATTTGGGTGACTCGGAACGGCCCGATGTACTTAGGCCCCAGTTTTTTCGAGGGTTGGGTTGACTTTAGGAACTTGGTGGATAGGTAGGCCATATCCCCCGCTTGGAACGTCGGTTGTTGGTGCCGGTGCTTGTCGGCCTGCTCTTTGTAGGCTGCCTGTGCATCCTTCAGCGCCGCCGTGATTATTGGCCATGATTCCGCGATCTTCCGTCCCCAGTCGCTAGCGTCCACCTGGGGTTCCGGGGGTTGAGGTAGCTCCGGTATGGGGATGAAGTCGCGCCCCGAGACTACTTCGAACGGAGTTTTCCCCGTGCTCGTGTGGACGGCGTTGTTGTATGCGACTTTGGCGAACGGGAGCAGTTCAGCCCAGTCGTCTTGGTGATAGTTAGTATATGAGCGTATGAATTGTTCTAAGGTGGCATTAAGAACCTCTGTGGCTCCGTCCGTCTGGGGGTGCCAGGCCGTAGATAGGGCCTGTTGGGTCCCCGTCAGCTTTAGGAAGGCCCGCCAGAATTTGGAGGTGAACTGTGTGCCCCTGTCGGTCACCACACGTGCGGGACATCCGTGTAGCCTGTACACGTGGATGAGGAAGAGTTTGGCTAGCTGTTGTGCGGATGGGACGTGCAGGGGATGAAGTGGGCCTGCTTTGAGAAGTAGTCCTTCACCACCCAGATGGCCGTTTTCTTCTGGCTGGGTGGGAGGTCCACTATAAAATCCATAGAGATTTCCTCCCATGGGCGGGAGGGTTCTGCCACCCGTTGTAATAGCCCCGCGGGTTTGCCTGGTGCCCGTTTGGCCCTAGCGCACGTTGGGCAGGACGCTACGTATGCTTTTACGTCTCGCCTGAGCGCGGGCCACCAGAATTGACGCCGTGTTAGGTGTAGGGTCTTGAGGAACCCAAAGTGTCCCGCTTGTTTGGCGTCGTGTGACCTATGCAAGATCGCCTGGCGTTGCGAGTCCGGGACGTAGATTCTGCCTTCCCCCCATGCTAGGTCCTGTGCCATCGTTACCTTGTCGGGGTTTGCCAGGAACCAGGGGTCGGTTTTGAGGGCGGCGGCGAGGTCCGTGCGCATTCCCCCTGGTAGTTGCGGTTGGCTTCTTCCGGTCGCAGGTTGTCCCGCCGTCGGCTGCGCCGTAGAGTCGAGCTGCCTCCGAGCGCCGCTTCGGGTGGTCACGGCCATCCCCAGTTGCGAGGCGGATAGGACCGTCCCAATGGTGTCTGGGGCGGGCTCTTCGTCTTGGGGCAGTCGGGAGAGGGCGTCGGCCAGGAAGTTCTTTTTGCCCGGCATGAACTTCAGCTGGAAATTAAAGCGGCTGAAGAATTGGGCCCATCGGACCTGTTTTGGGCTAAGGCGTCTGGGCGTTCGTAGGGCCTCGAGGTTCCGGTGGTCGGTCCAGACCTCGAATGGTTGGGTGGCTCCCTCGAGTAGGTGTCGCCATGTCTCTAGCGCTGATTTTACCGCGAAGGCTTCTTTCTCCCAGACGTGCCATCGCCTTTCTGTCTCGGAGAACTTCCTTGACAGGTAGGCGCATGGTTTCAGGAGTCCCGTGGGGTCTTTCTGTAACAGGATGGCCCCCAGGGAGAAGTCTGAGGCGTCGGCTTGGACCACGAACGGCCGTTCTGGGTCCGGGTGCGCGAGGATTGGCTCCGTGGTGAACAGCGCTTTCAGCTTGTTGAATGCGGTCTGGCACGCGGGAGTCCAATTCAACACTGTGCCCGGGTTCTTGGCGCGTCGGGTGTCCCCCACCCCTTTGGTTTTGAGGAGGTCCGTTAGGGGGAGGGCTATCTCTGCGAACCCCCGGGCGAATGACCTGTAAAAATTCGCGAATCCGAGGAAGCTCTGTAGTTGGCGTCTGTTGCGGGGGCGCTCCCAGTTTAGCACCGCCTCGACTTTTGCGGGGTCCATTTCTATGCCGTCCCCGGAGATTCGGTACCCCAGGTAGTCTAGGCGCGCTTTGTGAAACTCGCACTTTGTAGGCTTGGCATAGAGCTGCGCCCTTCTGAGCTTGTCGAGGACTTGCCTGACTAGGGTCACATGTTCCTCGTGCGTTTTTGTGTAAATAAGGACGTCGTCGATGTAGACCAGGACCCCTTTGAACAGATGTTCATGCAGTACCTCATTGATGAGCTGCATGAACACCCCAGGGGCCCCCGCGAGTCCGAAGGGCAGCACTTTGTACTGGAAGGCGCCTAGGGGGCAGTTGAACGCAGTCTTCCATTCGTCCCCCTCCCTGATTCGGATGCGATAGTACGCCTCGCGAAGGTCCAGTTTGGAAAAGACTTTGCCCGTGGACAGGTGGGCGAGCATGTCCTTCACCAGGGGTAAGGGGTATTTGTTGGACAGGGAAGCCGCGTTTAGGCCCCGGTAGTCGGTGCAGAGCCGTAGGGTGCTGTCTTTCTTCTCCCGGAATAAGACGGGGGCTCCGACCGGTGAGCATGCTGGCTCTATGAATCCCCTGTCTAGGTTTTTATCGATGAACTCCCGGAGGGTTGCCATCTCCTTCGGGGTCATCGAGTAGATCTTTGGTCTAGGTAAGGGGACGTCGGGCAGTAGGTCGATCCGGCAATCCGTCTTGCGGTGGGGGGGTAGTTGGTCAGCTTCTGCCTCTCCGAAGACCTCGGAGAAGTCGGCGTATTGTTCCGGTAGGTCTGCTGTGGTAGCGGCGTTGTCTTGTGTAGTCGCCTCCGCTCGTCCTACAGTGGGGTTGGTTCTGCCCGCTGGAACTGGTGCTCGATACTCGCCGTCGCCGAATGTGAAGGTGCGGGTCTCCCAGTTGATGCGCGGGTTGTTTGTCGCGAGCCATGGCATCCCCAGGACTGCAATGGGCCGTCCGATGTGAGTGACGACGAACGATGTGCGTTCGGTGTGAGTGCCCATTTGCAGGGTGACCGGCTCGGTTTGCAGCGTGGCTGGTTTCCCTCCCGCTGTAGAGCCGTCCAGCTGGTGGAATGCCAGCGGCGTGGGGAGGGGGAAGCAGCGGAGGTCGAGTTTGGCGACTAGGTCGGGGTGGATGAGGTTTTTTGAGCACCCCGAGTCCACTAGTGCCGCGGCCGTGGTGGCTCCGTTGCCGGCAGAGAGTTTGATTGCCGCCATTATTATGGGGCTTTCGTCGTTCCGTCGAGGTGGTCCGCGCTGCTGTCCCACCGCCTGCCTCGCAACGCGTTTCAGGGCAGGCGGGGAGCTTTTCCCGCCGGCTGGTCGGGGTCTACGTTATCCTCTTCCCCCCAGTAGGCGTCCCAGCCTTCCTCTGGTGTCGCTGTGGCCACGGTCATTCGGCGGTGAGGGGGCGGCCCCAGGTTGGGTGGTTTGGGGCTAATTTTCGGGGTGGGTTTAGGCGCACTGGTCGGCGGTCGGTTGGCGAAGCAATCCACCATCTTGTGCCCTAATTTGCCACACTTCCCGCAGGGCTCCCGATTGAATTTCTTTTTTGGGTATATGGGGCCGGCCATCCCCACGTGTGGTGCGGGTACCTTTTTCCCAGCATAGTTTGTGTCTTCCGTGGTTGTCATGAGGAAGGTGCGGTGCGCGTGTTCGGCTTTCCCCGCGAGGTGGATCCACCCGTGTAGTGTTTCTGGGTCGTCGCGGTAGAGGGCCCATTGGAGAACGTCGCGATTGAGCCCCCTTTTGAACATTTCCAGCAGGGTGGTCTCGGACCAGTCGCTGACCTTCCCCGCGAGGGCTTTGAACTCCAGGGCGTAGTCAGGGACCGTGCGTGTGCCCTGTTTAAGTCTTTGGAGTGCGCTTTTCGCCCTTACTTTGGCTAGGGGGTCTTCGAAGTAGTTTTTCATCTCATTGATGAAGGCAGGGAAGGTGGCGAGGGCGGGGGAGCTGGACTCGTACAGTTGGACGTACCAGTCCGCCGCCCTGTCTTGTAGTTTGATCGCCACGGTGGCAATCTTGTCGGCTTCGGAGTCGTAGGAGTGTCCGTGCCTCCCCATGAACTCCCTGGCGTTCGTTACGAAGAACGAGAGTTTCGTGGGGTTCCCATCGAAAAAGATGGGGAAGTCCTTTGGGGCCCGGGCGTTTTGCGCGGCCCTGCCTCTCGCTTCCCGGCCTGTGGTGTCGTCCGCCTGGGCCGTCTGCTGACCCTCCGCTGGCCCGTGGGGGTTCGGTGCTTCGCTCGGGGTGTGGGCCTGTGCGGGGACGTCGTTGGGTGGCGCGGGGGGCATAAGCGCCTTGAGCATGGTCCGGAGTTCCGTCAGTTGGGCCCGCATGGCCGCGAGTTCAGCTCGTGCCTCCTCGTCCACAGCCCGCGCCGCCGCTGGGGCCGGTTCCGTTGGTGCGTCGGGGGTGGGTTGCCGGTGGGGTTCATCCTCCCTCTGCCGCTGGTCTGCTTCCTCCGCCGTCTGCTGGGTGTCTCCATCGTCCTCCTCCGTGTTGACCGCCGTTGGGCTGTCGCTCCACGCCCGTTGCTGGGGTGCAATGTGGGGCGCGGGGTCCTCCGCTGGTTTCGGAAGGCATGTTGCTCCCTCCCGCGGTCGGGTTGCCTCCGTCGCCATCTCCCCTTGGGGTTGGAGCTGAGGCTCGGGTCGGGTGGGGTGGGCGTCCATGGCTCCGGGAGTCCGCGGTGCCTCTGGCCTTGGTCGGTCCTCCTCTGTCTCTTGCCGTGCGGCTCGCCCTCCTTGCCCGCGTCGCTCCGGCTTCATCTTGCTGGTCTTCTCGCCGTCTATTCCTCCCGCGGCTCGTTGTCGTCCGGTGGGGCTCGGCGAGGCTGAGTTTATGACTCTCAGCTTTATGTCATGCGCTGCCTGCCTTTGAATAATGCTCAGACACTGGTTCGATGGATCAGGCTCTGGTTTATTCACAGCGCAGCTACAGCGTCGGAAGAAAAAAGCTGAGAGTGACAGGAGCGCGCCGGTGCGGGGTTTAAATACCCCGCGCCGGTCAGCGCCCCCTCACTCGCGGTCACGTCACCCCCCTTTGTCCAATACGTTGACCTGCCGGTGGGTGAGGGGTTGCGAGGCCCCGTTGGCGTTCCGGGATCGCCCATCATCGGGTTTTCCATTCATCCGGTGATTGCTGTCAGCTGGGCGATCTCCGTTGTATTGGCGCTGATGGCTCGGGTGTGCTCTGTGATCCGTTTAGTTATTGTTTGTTGGCCATTAGTCGTTGTGAGTTGATGGCTACTTATCTTGAGCCCCTTCTCCTGTTTCCTTGCTATTGTCATGTGTGCCATTGCGCTGATGACTTCAGCTCAACGGCACTCATGACACCCTCTTTTTAAAAATTTTATAATAAAAATATATGAAGTTTTATTACTTATATACACTAACTATATTATATATTTTATGTGTGGCCCAAGACAATCCCTCTTCACTCAGGGTGGCCCAGGGAAGCCAAAAGGCTGGACACCCGTGATGTAGACGTAGATGCAGAACAGACAAGAGGAAGCACTTCACCCAGCGCAGAATCAGCCTGTGGAATTCATTCAAAGAAGATGGGATGGCCGTTAACCTGGATGGCGTTGAAAGAGAGTTGGCCATGGCGTGAAGCAAATTGTTGGGCCACGAAGCTATCGTGCGGTTTGCTTGGGCTTGCCTTACCGGGTTCTTCGAAACCAGCCCATTGTAGTTTATAAACCATGGTTTAAGGCCTAATGCAGGGCGTGGTCTAGCTAGCTGCAGTTTATTCCATGAACCAGAGTTAAGTGAAATGGGTCAAAAACTTCAAAATGGCATCTGCAACAGTATGTTTGAAGCCCTGCCGCTTTTTGACATGTATCAAAGTCCCCCCATATGCATACAGATCCCCAGATGAAGAAAACTTCTCTGTTGTTTCTCAATAATTTCAAATGTTTAAGGCAGTGTTTTCCAACCTTGGCCACTTTAAGCTGGGTGGACTTCAACTCCCAGAATTTCCACCATTCATGTTCTAACATTATAGGAAAGGGAGAAGAATCTCTGTTGACCACATCCTTGGTTTGATATGACCTATCCAGCTTACTTCCCTAATCCTACCTTCCTTTTTCAGGTCAACCAGGAAATGGTGGAACTGCCCCATACCCTGGAGTTCACGGGCTCCATTTCCAAGATCAAAAATATGGTGATAATAAAGTTAGCAGCAGACGTGGAAATCCATTATAATGGCCAACACACTCTGTTCATCAAAGTGGGACCAGAGTACCAAGGGAAGCTGTGTGGAATGTGTGGGAATTTTAATGGTATTCCAGAGGATGATAAAGTGCTGCCTGATGGAAGCAGAGCCCAGAATGACTTGCATTTTGGCAATGCCTGGAAAACAGAGAGCAGCCCAGCAGGGTAAGAAAAGATAGCGTAAGTTAAGTAAATAGCGTAAAGTAAGTAAATAGCATAAAGTAAGTAACGTAAGTTAAGTAAACAGCGTAAAGTAAGTAAATAGCGTAAGTTAAGTAAGTAGCGTAAGTTAAGTAAACAGCGTAAAGTAAGTAAATAGCGTAAAGTAAGTAACATAAGTTAAGTAAGTAGTGTAAGTTAAGTAAATAGTGTAAAGTAAGTAAATAGCGTAAGTTAAGCAAGTAGCGTAAGTTAAGTAAATAGCGTAAGTTTAAGTAAAAGCAAGTAATGTAAGTTAAGTAAACAGCGTAAGTTAAGCAAGCAACATAAGTTAAGTAAACAGCGTAAGTTAAGCAAGTAGCGTAAGTTAAGCAAGTAGCATAAGTTAAGTAAACAGCGTAAGTTAAGCAAGTAGCGTAAGTTAAGCAAGTAGCGTAAGTTAAGCAAGTAGCATAAGTTAAGTAAACAGCGTAAGTTAAGCAAGTAGCATAAGTTAAGCAAGTAACGTAAGTTAAGTAAACAGCGTAAGTTAAGCAAGTAGCGTAAGTTAAGCAAGTAGCATAAGTTAAGTAAACAGCGTAAGTTAAGCAAGTAGCATAAGTTAAGTAAACAGCGTAAGTTAAGCAAGTAGCGTAAGTTAAGCAAGTAGCATAAGTTAAGTAAACAGCGTAAGTTAAGCAAGTAACGTAAGTTAAGCAAGTAGCATAAGTTAAGTAAACAGCGTAAGTTAAGCAAGTAACGTAAGTTAAGCAAGTAGCATAAGTTAAGCAAGTAACGTAAGTTAAGCAAGTAACGTAAGTTAAGCAAGTAACGTAAGTTAAGTAAACAGCATAAGTTAAGCAAGTAGCATAAGTTAAGTAAACAGCGTAAGTTAAGCAAGTAGCGTAAGTTAAGCAAGTAGCATAAGTTAAGTAAACAGCGGAAGTTAAGCAAGTAACGTAAGTTAAGTAAACAGCATAAGTTAAGCAAGTAGCGTAAGTTAAGCAAGTAGCGTAAGTTAAGCAAGTAGCATAAGTTAAGTAAACAGCGTAAGTTAAGCAAGTAACGTAAGTTAAGCAAGTAGCATAAGTTAAGTAAACAGCGTAAGTTAAGCAAGTAACGTAAGTTAAGCAAGTAGCATAAGTTAAGCAAGTAACGTAAGTTAAGCAAGTAACGTAAGTTAAGTAAACAGCGGAAGTTAAGCAAGTAACGTAAGTTAAGTAAACAGCATAAGTTAAGCAAGTAGCATAAGTTAAGTAAACAGCGTAAGTTAAGCAAGTAGCGTAAGTTAAGCAAGTAGCATAAGTTAAGTAAACAGCGGAAGTTAAGCAAGTAACGTAAGTTAAGTAAACAGCATAAGTTAAGCAAGTAGCATAAGTTAAGTAAACAGCGTAAGTTAAGCAAGTAGCGTAAGTTAAGCAAGTAGCGTAAGTTAAGCAAGTAGCATAAGTTAAGTAAACAGCGTAAGTTAAGCAAGTAGCATAAGTTAAGCAAGTAACGTAAGTTAAGTAAACAGCGGAAGTTAAGCAAGTAGCGTAAGTTAAGCAAGTAGCATAAGTTAAGTAAACAGCGTAAGTTAAGCAAGTAGCATAAGTTAAGCAAGTAACGTAAGTTAAGTAAACAGCGTAAGTTAAGCAAGTAACGTAAGTTAAGTAAACAGCGGAAGTTAAGCAAGTAACGTAAGTTAAGTAAACAGCATAAGTTAAGCAAGTAGCATAAGTTAAGCAAGTAGCGTAAGTTAAGCAAGTAACGTAAGTTAAGTAAACAGCATAAGTTAAGCAAGTAACGTAAGTTAAGTAAACAGCGTAAGTTAAGCAAGTAGCGTAAGTTAAGCAAGTAGCGTAAGTTAAGCAAGTAGCATAAGTTAAGTAAACAGCGTAAGTTAAGCAAGTAGCGTAAGTTAAGCAAGTAGCGTAAGTTAAGCAAGTAGCATAAGTTAAGTAAACAGCGTAAGTTAAGCAAGTAGCATAAGTTAAGCAAGTAACGTAAGTTAAGTAAACAGCGTAAGTTAAGCAAGTAGCGTAAGTTAAGCAAGTAGCATAAGTTAAGTAAACAGCGGAAGTTAAGCAAGTAACATAAGTTAAGCAAGTAGCATAAGTTAAGTAAACAGCGGAAGTTAAGCAAGTAACGTAAGTTAAGTAAACAGCATAAGTTAAGCAAGTAGCATAAGTTAAGTAAACAGCGTAAGTTAAGCAAGTAGCGTAAGTTAAGCAAGTAGCATAAGTTAAGTAAACAGCGGAAGTTAAGCAAGTAACGTAAGTTAAGTAAACAGCATAAGTTAAGCAAGTAGCATAAGTTAAGTAAACAGCGTAAGTTAAGCAAGTAGCGTAAGTTAAGCAAGTAGCGTAAGTTAAGCAAGTAGCATAAGTTAAGTAAACAGCGTAAGTTAAGCAAGTAGCATAAGTTAAGCAAGTAACGTAAGTTAAGTAAACAGCGTAAGTTAAGCAAGTAGCGTAAGTTAAGCAAGTAGCATAAGTTAAGTAAACAGCGTAAGTTAAGCAAGTAGCATAAGTTAAGCAAGTAACGTAAGTTAAGTAAACAGCGTAAGTTAAGCAAGTAACGTAAGTTAAGTAAACAGCATAAGTTAAGCAAGTAGCATAAGTTAAGCAAGTAGCGTAAGTTAAGCAAGTAACGTAAGTTAAGTAAACAGCATAAGTTAAGCAAGTAACGTAAGTTAAGTAAACAGCGTAAGTTAAGCAAGTAGCGTAAGTTAAGCAAGTAGCATAAGTTAAGCAAGTAACGTAAGTTAAGTAAATAGCGTAAGTTAAGCAAGTAGCGTAAGTTAAGCAAGTAGCATAAGTTAAGTAAACAGCGTAAGTTAAGCAAGTAGCATAAGTTAAGTAAACAGCGTAAGTTAAGCAAGTAGCGTAAGTTAAGCAAGTAGCATAAGTTAAGCAAGTAACGTAAGTTAAGTAAACAGTGTAAGTTAAGCAAGTAACGTAAGTTAAGCAAGTAGCATAAGTTAAGTAAACAGCGTAAGTTAAGCAAGTAACGTAAGTTAAGCAAGTAGCATAAGTTAAGCAAGTAACGTAAGTTAAGCAAGTAACGTAAGTTAAGTAAACAGCAGAAGTTAAGCAAGTAACGTAAGTTAAGTAAACAGCATAAGTTAAGCAAGTAGCGTAAGTTAAGCAAGTAGCATAAGTTAAGTAAACAGCGGAAGTTAAGCAAGTAACGTAAGTTAAGTAAACAGCGTAAGTTAAGCAAGTAGCGTAAGTTAAGCAAGTAGCATAAGTTAAGTAAACAGCGGAAGTTAAGCAAGTAACGTAAGTTAAGTAAACAGCATAAGTTAAGCAAGTAGCGTAAGTTAAGCAAGTAGCGTAAGTTAAGCAAGTAGCATAAGTTAAGTAAACAGCGTAAGTTAAGCAAGTAGCGTAAGTTAAGCAAGTAGCGTAAGTTAAGCAAGTAACGTAAGTTAAGCAAGTAACGTAAGTTAAGCAAGTAACGTAAGTTAAGTAAACAGCATAAGTTAAGCAAGTAGCATAAGTTAAGTAAACAGCGTAAGTTAAGCAAGTAGCGTAAGTTAAGCAAGTAGCATAAGTTAAGTAAACAGCGGAAGTTAAGCAAGTAACGTAAGTTAAGTAAACAGCATAAGTTAAGCAAGTAGCGTAAGTTAAGCAAGTAGCGTAAGTTAAGCAAGTAGCATAAGTTAAGTAAACAGCGTAAGTTAAGCAAGTAACGTAAGTTAAGCAAGTAGCATAAGTTAAGTAAACAGCGTAAGTTAAGCAAGTAACGTAAGTTAAGCAAGTAGCATAAGTTAAGCAAGTAACGTAAGTTAAGCAAGTAACGTAAGTTAAGTAAACAGCGGAAGTTAAGCAAGTAACGTAAGTTAAGTAAACAGCATAAGTTAAGCAAGTAGCATAAGTTAAGTAAACAGCGTAAGTTAAGCAAGTAGCGTAAGTTAAGCAAGTAGCATAAGTTAAGTAAACAGCGGAAGTTAAGCAAGTAACGTAAGTTAAGTAAACAGCATAAGTTAAGCAAGTAGCATAAGTTAAGTAAACAGCGTAAGTTAAGCAAGTAGCGTAAGTTAAGCAAGTAGCGTAAGTTAAGCAAGTAGCATAAGTTAAGTAAACAGCGTAAGTTAAGCAAGTAGCATAAGTTAAGCAAGTAACGTAAGTTAAGTAAACAGCGGAAGTTAAGCAAGTAGCGTAAGTTAAGCAAGTAGCATAAGTTAAGTAAACAGCGTAAGTTAAGCAAGTAGCATAAGTTAAGCAAGTAACGTAAGTTAAGTAAACAGCGTAAGTTAAGCAAGTAACGTAAGTTAAGTAAACAGCGGAAGTTAAGCAAGTAACGTAAGTTAAGTAAACAGCATAAGTTAAGCAAGTAGCATAAGTTAAGCAAGTAGCGTAAGTTAAGCAAGTAACGTAAGTTAAGTAAACAGCATAAGTTAAGCAAGTAACGTAAGTTAAGTAAACAGCGTAAGTTAAGCAAGTAGCGTAAGTTAAGCAAGTAGCGTAAGTTAAGCAAGTAGCATAAGTTAAGTAAACAGCGTAAGTTAAGCAAGTAGCGTAAGTTAAGCAAGTAGCGTAAGTTAAGCAAGTAGCATAAGTTAAGTAAACAGCGTAAGTTAAGCAAGTAGCATAAGTTAAGCAAGTAACGTAAGTTAAGTAAACAGCGTAAGTTAAGCAAGTAGCGTAAGTTAAGCAAGTAGCATAAGTTAAGTAAACAGCGGAAGTTAAGCAAGTAACATAAGTTAAGCAAGTAGCATAAGTTAAGTAAACAGCGGAAGTTAAGCAAGTAACGTAAGTTAAGTAAACAGCATAAGTTAAGCAAGTAGCATAAGTTAAGTAAACAGCGTAAGTTAAGCAAGTAGCGTAAGTTAAGCAAGTAGCATAAGTTAAGTAAACAGCGGAAGTTAAGCAAGTAACGTAAGTTAAGTAAACAGCATAAGTTAAGCAAGTAGCATAAGTTAAGTAAACAGCGTAAGTTAAGCAAGTAGCGTAAGTTAAGCAAGTAGCGTAAGTTAAGCAAGTAGCATAAGTTAAGTAAACAGCGTAAGTTAAGCAAGTAGCATAAGTTAAGCAAGTAACGTAAGTTAAGTAAACAGCGTAAGTTAAGCAAGTAGCGTAAGTTAAGCAAGTAGCATAAGTTAAGTAAACAGCGTAAGTTAAGCAAGTAGCATAAGTTAAGCAAGTAACGTAAGTTAAGTAAACAGCGTAAGTTAAGCAAGTAACGTAAGTTAAGTAAACAGCATAAGTTAAGCAAGTAGCATAAGTTAAGCAAGTAGCGTAAGTTAAGCAAGTAACGTAAGTTAAGTAAACAGCATAAGTTAAGCAAGTAACGTAAGTTAAGTAAACAGCGTAAGTTAAGCAAGTAGCGTAAGTTAAGCAAGTAGCATAAGTTAAGCAAGTAACGTAAGTTAAGTAAATAGCGTAAGTTAAGCAAGTAGCGTAAGTTAAGCAAGTAGCATAAGTTAAGTAAACAGCGTAAGTTAAGCAAGTAGCATAAGTTAAGTAAACAGCGTAAGTTAAGCAAGTAGCGTAAGTTAAGCAAGTAGCATAAGTTAAGCAAGTAACGTAAGTTAAGTAAACAGTGTAAGTTAAGCAAGTAACGTAAGTTAAGCAAGTAGCATAAGTTAAGTAAACAGCGTAAGTTAAGCAAGTAACGTAAGTTAAGCAAGTAGCATAAGTTAAGCAAGTAACGTAAGTTAAGCAAGTAACGTAAGTTAAGTAAACAGCGGAAGTTAAGCAAGTAACGTAAGTTAAGTAAACAGCATAAGTTAAGCAAGTAGCGTAAGTTAAGCAAGTAGCATAAGTTAAGTAAACAGCGGAAGTTAAGCAAGTAACGTAAGTTAAGTAAACAGCGTAAGTTAAGCAAGTAGCGTAAGTTAAGCAAGTAGCATAAGTTAAGTAAACAGCGGAAGTTAAGCAAGTAACGTAAGTTAAGTAAACAGCATAAGTTAAGCAAGTAGCGTAAGTTAAGCAAGTAGCGTAAGTTAAGCAAGTAGCATAAGTTAAGTAAACAGCGTAAGTTAAGCAAGTAGCGTAAGTTAAGCAAGTAGCGTAAGTTAAGCAAGTAGCATAAGTTAAGTAAACAGCGTAAGTTAAGCAAGTAGCATAAGTTAAGCAAGTAACGTAAGTTAAGTAAACAGCGTAAGTTAAGCAAGTAGCGTAAGTTAAGCAAGTAGCATAAGTTAAGTAAACAGCGTAAGCTAAGCAAGTAGCATAAGTTAAGCAAGTAACGTAAGTTAAGTAAACAGCGTAAGTTAAGCAAGTAACGTAAGTTAAGCAAGTAGCATAAGTTAAGTAAACAGCGTAAGTTAAGCAAGTAACGTAAGTTAAGCAAGTAGCATAAGTTAAGCAAGTAACGTAAGTTAAGCAAGTAACGTAAGTTAAGTAAACAGCGGAAGTTAAGCAAGTAACGTAAGTTAAGTAAACAGCGTAAGTTAAGCAAGTAACGTAAGTTAAGCAAGTAACGTAAGTTAAGCAAGTAACGTAAGTTAAGTAAACAGCGGAAGTTAAGCAAGTAGCATAAGTTAAGTAAACAGCGTAAGTTAAGCAAGTAACGTAAGTTAAGCAAGTAACGTAAGTTAAGTAAACAGCGGAAGTTAAGCAAGTAACGTAAGTTAAGTAAACAGCATAAGTTAAGCAAGTAGCATAAGTTAAGCAAGTAGCGTAAGTTAAGCAAGTAACGTAAGTTAAGTAAACAGCATAAGTTAAGCAAGTAACGTAAGTTAAGTAAACAGCGTAAGTTAAGCAAGTAGCGTAAGTTAAGCAAGTAGCATAAGTTAAGCAAGTAACGTAAGTTAAGTAAGTAGCGTAAGTTAACAGCGTAAGTTAAGTTAATAGCGTAAAGTAAGTAAATAGCATAAGTTAAGTAAACAGCGTAAGTTAAGCAAGTAGCGTAAGTTAAGCAAGTAGCATAAGTTAAGCAAGTAGCATAAGTTAAGTAAGTAACGTAAGTTAAGTAAATAGCGTAAAGTAAGTAAGTAGCGTAAGTTAAGCAAGTAACGTAAGTTAAGTAAGTAGCGTAAGTTAACAGTGTAAGTTAAGTTAATAGCGTAAAGTAAGTAAATAGCATAAGTTAAGTAAATAGCGTAAGTTAAGTAAGTAACGTAAGTTAAGTAAATAGCGTAAAGTAAGTAAGTAACGTAAGTTAAGTAAATAGCGTAAAGTAAGTAAATAGCGTAAGTTAAGTAAGTAACGTAATTCTGGGAGTTGAAGTCCACCCAGCTTAAAGTGGCCAAGGTTGAGAAACTGGTTTAAGGAGTGAGCCTCTTTGTGGGGGACTGTATTCTGCTTGTACAAGACAACTCTTTGACCGTAACAGTTTTAACTCTACTTGGAAATTACTATTCTTGACTTGAGGCACTGGATGCTTTTGCAAAGGCACCACTTGGGACCCCCAATTTCACCGATACACAATTTTGACACTGTGATTGATTTCTCTGCCTTCAAATAAATTCTGTCCGGCCTTCCCACCATAAAGTTTGTGCTGCCAGCCTCCTGTGTGCACACGATCATATTTCTCCTGTTAGTGCTGGCTGAGCAGCTCTGCCCACAGAGGTGATAGTATGTCAGTTTGGGCCCAACGCTCTCCGTTCTGTTCGTTTGATGGATGTCCGCACCAGATCCTTGCACAGAGTTTATTACAGCTTGTCCATCTCGTGGCTTTGTGTGTGGGTCAGTCTAACCTCTGCTGGCAGGGTGATGGGAATTGTAGTCCAACATATTTGGCAGTTATGTCAAGTGGGGATCCTGAACAGATACGAAATAAAGTGGATTATTTCTGGAACAAGTGAAGCAGGGAACATGGAAAAAGGGGACCAGCTCCCTGGGTTTTCATATTTCATACCTATGCAGAGATCAGGATAAGAAAAACAAAGTATGCCTGCCTTTGTACATTTCAGGTTGTGCCTTTAACACTTAAGCACCAGGGAGGATAGCCCAGAATCACATCTGGTTTCCATCAACTTAAAATATACTGTTAGACAAACGATTGTAAAGTTAATTCAAAATACAGTGGTGAAGAAACTGGGTTGTGTTTGCATTTCTTTATATATGCTCCCTTCGTCTAGACAGCTTATTTGAGTATAACAGGCTTTAATGGCATTAGCATAATTTACATTTGGGGGAACAAGCCATGGCCACTTTTGGAGAAAACGCATGGATTTTCAACCGTGAATCATCCCGGTGGTGCGTTCTTGTACGTGAGATTTAGCCCTGAACCTTAGTAGCCCACAGAAAGTGTCAAACGCTCGAGGTCTGCAGTTCACCTTACTCATCTCCTTCCACTGCCAACTTGTGAAAGTCAAGGACCCCAGACCCAACGTTCCACCCCTTGGTAATTTGGAGCCCCTTTCTACAGGGCGTTGCAATGCTTGTTGGTTCAGCAGCGCACAAAGTAAAATACGGACGATGCGGGATATTGCAAACCTTTTGTCTCCGCTATAATTTTCACTAGCTTTTTGAAAGGCTATTGTCATAATAGAGCGGCCTTTCTGAACCTTTTGACCCTGGAGGAACCCCTGAAATATTTACTGGTCTCGGGGAACCCCTGCACATTCAGGCTCAAATATCGGCCAGAAGTTACAAAATTATTAGATTCGTTTCGTGGGCAGGATATGCCATTAACAGGGTTCTTAAACTGAAAATAAAGAAGGAAACTTACCTCTTTAATGTGAAGTCCAAATTTGAAATCATTTTTTAAATAAATCGTGCTCTCCCAGGGAACCCCTGGTGACCTCTCGTGGAACCTGAGGGTGCCAAGGAACCCTGGCTGGGAAACCCTGTAATAGAGGAATACCTTGAGAGTGACTTCTTTGAAATTGTTAGTAAAGTCATCTCGGAGCAATTACTTTGGGCAATTTTTTTGTTTCTTTTGAAGGGTTGCTTGTGCATCAAGTGTTGAGAAGGGTACATGCAGACCTTTTCAAAGAGCAGGCCTTTCTTCATTTTAACAAGGAGAAATTGCATTTCTTCAACTTGACGGAAGGTTGCTGGGAGAGCCAAGGAAAGCTGGTTTGGATTTTTGGGGGGTGGGAAGAGGAAACCTTCACTGGGCCCTTTCCCTGAATCTTTCTCCACTGCTTCATTGCCTCCTTAGAGCAGAGATACGTCCACTTGGTTGTTATATGATAAATCACCGTGAGGACAAATAAACAATCTGGCTCTTTCTAGGACATCTTTTCACTTTTATTGGTGTGGAACGCTTCTATTCCTGACAAATGTCACCTCTGTAAAGACCATGGAACAGTCCACTTGTGCAAAACCTTAGTTTGTAGATCAGGTCCCAAAGGAGAGCTTTAAACACCAGAATTATCTGGTTATTAGGAATGGCTCAACCCTTATTCCATATTTGCACAGGAATCATGTTACTTTCCATCCATCTCTTCTTCCCCTAATGTGGGAAACTCAGACATTTTTGGCATAGCAGTATCTATTCCTACAAGAATCCCTTGGTATTTTGGGTTCCATCTAAAAAGCCTTTTTGAAGCTTTTTACACCATCAGGGGTGAAGTTGAGTTGCTAAACGTGTTGTCTTTGCAGCTCCATAGGAAAAGCTTTTTTTCCCCCACCAGGCCTTAAGATTAGCTTTTGTTTTCTGCCACTTCTCCTTTAACTCTGCCAATTCTTATTTATATGAGTCATAATTTTATTAATTTTCGTACCGAATATTTATATGATGTGTTCTGGGAGGCTGCAGCTTGACAAGTGAGAGCCAAATCCTATGAATAAACAAAAATTGTACATCGACTTGCAAAAATGGCTATAAGCATCAAAGAGCATTCAGTGAAATGATAAGGAACGATACGAACATGTAATCAGAAGCAGAAGAATTACCTTTACACGTTGCAGTATTCACTTAAGAAGAACCCAATGCAGCAAAGTCCCTTGGAGAGTTTTATTTACTTGTTATAAGTGCCAATTGCATAACCACCAACCTTGGACAGCGGAGATAATAACCTAACAGGATCCCTCATGTACAACCCAGCAGTTCCATTCATTCATTAAAGCAAGGGGAAAACACAACTCCGGATGACCCACCTAAGCACACCCCATATTGATTTTAAAACCTGATGTCTGGCAGGTTTTATGCTTGGTTGCCAACCAGCTACAAAGTCAATTTCACAGCCCAACCTTCGTTTTAGTCATGTCCACAATTCCTTCACATCAGTATCGGAAGGCAGGTACCAAACTTTGTGGATCAATTTTCCCACCTGATGTACAGTAAATAGTGCAGGAAAATTCATATGAGGTCACTTGTTGTGATGGTACGTGAGAAATACGTTCAGTCTTGCAAGATGGATGTTAGCCCTGTGAGGTAGTCCGGACAAGAAGCACAACCAGGAGCACTTGCACTATCTTTATTGTAAGGTTATAAATAAAATGGTATGTATGCATGTAACAGGATGATACATGCCCCTAACTCTTCCAGGGATATTAACCTTGTAAGTGTCATCATACCTTTCCACTGCTAATATTATGCAGAGAATCATGCCAGTGGCATCATTTGTCTGGTGCTTGGTAGGTGGCATGCACTTTCCTTTTGAGTGAATCTGAATAACCGTTGAATCTTCCAAACAAGCCTGCTGTGAGTGACTCCTAATAAATAAAGTTTTTTCAAGGGGAAGAGGTACCCCTACTGATATCCATCAGAAGGACTTCAGAGAATTTGAAAGTTCTTTCCGGGAGAAATCTCTTCTCCAGTGACATCACAATAGACCGAATGTCAACATCCTCTCTTCCCGCCATGCCTGATATAGTTAGTGGCTGCCTTGTCGCAACGCATTCAGCTAAGCTACCACAGTTTGTGGTTCAGCATGTTGTGGGGAACCAGCCACTGTTTTACCAGCTGGCATGATTAAGCCACCACATAACTTTATTTGGGCATAGTGTGTTATGCGAGCATAAGAAACTGTGTTTTGTGCACTTGGGTTTAGCAACTGAGTGAAATCAACCAACAGCTCATTCTTAAACCTGAATGCCACTTGGGGATAGATTACAGCACTGCCACAGATAAATAGATAGATAGATAGATAGATAGATAGATAGATAGATAGATAGACAGACAGACAGACAGACAGACAGACAGACAGACAGACGCAAAAGCAATTTGCAGCGGGGGAAGGTGGCAGAAACGAAGCATTTGTTTCTGTTACGGAAGTACAGGTAGATTCTTCTTGATATGGCCTCATCTGAGACTGTGGTTTCTTCCAAAGCTCTCATGGGTATAACTGTGACTGGGAATGTATGTTTCCATCCCTCAGCAAAATGCCCTGAACTTTAGCACATGAAAACCCAAGCAAGCTGATTCTTAAGGGTGGGGAAAATAATTATAGAGATGGAAAGATAGACGGGCAGAAGGCCTGGCCACCTTTGCCCATAAATGGCACTTAAAGACTATGCGGTACCGTCTAAAACTCATTGCCAGCCTCTGTAGGTCATCTGACAGCTATTGTCCAAAAAATTCACTGTTGAGTTCCCTCCACCCCATTCTCCTGAGCCAAAGGGAGCAGAATTGATAGCAGCCCAATCTTTTATTTTACTTCTCTAAGAGGAAGAAAATTGCAAGATCTGGATTATGGAAGCCCACAGATGTTATTAATGCCTGCAGCCACCACAGAGCCCCACAGTTGTTGTTGTTGTTGTTGTTATTCTAAGTGCTGGACTACCGTTGTTATTATTATTGTTATCATTAGAATAAATAATATTTATTATTAGAATTAATAATAATAAGTGCTGGACTACAGTTATTGTTGTTCTTATTTTTCTAAGTGCTGGACTACCATTATTATTGTTCTTATTGTTCTTATTAGAATAAATAATAACATTATTATTAGAATTAATAATAAATAATAATAAGTCCTGGACTACAGTTATTATTGTTATTATTGTTATTATTAGAATAACATTATTATTATAATTAATAATAATAATAATAAGTGCTGGACTACAGTTATTATTGTTATTATATTTTTATCCTGCCCTTTTAATATATAGAACTCAGGGGGGCGAACATACCTAATACTCCTGTTTTCCCCACAACCCCCCCCCCCGCCCCGTGAGATAGGCTGCTATCATCCTGCCCCCGCCCCCTGCTCTCTGGGGAAGGAAGAGCATCCCTGCCCAGCCCACCTGCAGACCCCCGGTAGGAACAGGCTGCACCTTCGCCCGGTCCAGCTGCCCCCTTGCTTTGCTTTGCTTTGCCGGCAGAGCTCAGCGCGCGAGCAGAGAAGGCTTCAAGCCCTGCAGGTCCCCCCCGCCCCCGCAAAAAAACTATCCTGCAGGGAGCGAAGGGGGACGCTTTGCGAGAGACCGCGGGCGCCCGGGAAGCCCGCCAGCCGTCCGCGAGCACAGCGCTCTTCCGCGCTGCGGGCGCCGGGGGAGAAGCGAGCCCGCCCGGCAGAGGCGGCGCTGCGGAGGGCGGGGCCGAGTCCGCGTTCAGAGAGGGGGTGACGTCAGCGGCTGTAGTCATGAAAAAGGTGGTTGCCAGGCTTCTTCCCCAGCGCCCGGGTGGCTCGCCGTGATCGTATAGTGGTTAGTACTCTGCGTT
The DNA here is from genome assembly GCF_035149785.1 of Candoia aspera. NCBI lineage: Eukaryota > Metazoa > Chordata > Lepidosauria > Squamata > Candoiidae > Candoia > Candoia aspera. The sequence goes on along the minus strand of NC_086165.1, from coordinate 6,898,350 downwards.
GTGGCCGCAGCAACCTCGGTTCGAATCCGAGTCACGGCAAGGGCGACGTTCCTTTTCTTGCTTCCTAAATTCGTTTTCCCCATGTTTAATTAAAGGGAAACTCTTCTGTGGCTTTTAAACGGTGCGGTAGTAAACGCCGCTGCAAAACGCACAAATGAGGCTCCTTGGGTCCAGCAGGAATCCGATTCGAGATTCGGAGTGAAAAGCCTCTGGGTGAACGTTCTGGGTGCATTTGCTGGAAGTGTCACTCCAAGCTTGCTGGAAATCAGTGGGCAGCACCCCGGGTTGCATTTTCATGGACGTTGCATAGGAGGTGTGTGCATTTTGCTGTTTTAAGATTATTTCACACATTTCAGGTCAGTTAGATATTTTGCATTAAGGCAGACTATTTATTTATGCTATTCTATTTATTCCATTCTATATTTATTTAATCTTTATTTATACAGCGGTGTATAAATAAATATTAAATAAATGGTGTGGTGATTAAGGCACCAGGCTAGAAACCAGGGGACCGTGAGTTCTAGTCCCGCCTTGGGCCAAAAGCCAGCAGGGTGACCTTGGGCCAGTCACTCTGTCTCAGCCCTAGGAAGGAGGCAATGGCAAACCACTTCTGAAGAACCTTGCCAAGAAGACTGCAGGGTCTTGTCCAGGCAATCTCTGAGAACTGGAGATGATAATTTATAATTAAAAGGTGTTTGTTTAAATTTGTAGTATACCCTAGCGAGATGACAAAGGGGGCAAGAAAAACATCTCCCTGATGTTTGTATGTCCTAATGACATGAATTCATTTGGCCCCACTTTTGTGAACTGCCTTCCTCAGGCAGGCCAGGTTCACACGTTGCACCAAGCCCTGACCCAACTCCAATTCCATCTGGTTGACTGAGAATCTTCATTGACATTTTACCAACCACAGGGACTGTGTTCCCCACTCTTCAAGCACAAACAGGCAAACCACATTTTGAGTGAAGACACGTGTCTTTTTCATAGGTGAAGTTTGGCCGGTGACCCCAGTCCGGATTCTCAGGCCCAGAGGTAGCCGAAATTGGGGTAGGACATGTGATCAACAGGCCTGTTTAAAAAAAAAAAGGTGTTGGGCGGGTCTGGTCATGCCTTGCCAAGTCGAAAACAGGCAGTTGACCATGCTGTAGTCGAGCTTCACTCCAGGTAGAGGCTATCTCAGTGTTTCTCAACCTTGGCAACTTTATGAAGGGTGGACTTCAACAACTATGCTGGCTGGGGAATTCTGGGAGTTGAAGTCCACCCTTCATAAAATTGCCAAGGTTGAGAAACACTGGTCTATCTGCCTCTTGATCCTGCATAAACGTGCCTGCATGGGCCATAAATGAGCACAGATGGGGCTCCCTCTCCCTCACTCACACGTGACTCCAATGCACGCTCAAAGAGAAGAAGCTGCGTTGAGTTGACAGCGGTTCATTGTATTGTGTTGTATTGTGTTGTATTGGCCGCCCTGGGCCCTGGGGCGCGCAGGCTGACCAGTTCAGCGAGCTTGCGACCTGTTTGGGACTCCAACCTCCATCGGCCACTGCTCATGGCGGGGGACCATGGAGCTGGTCGTCCGGAACCTCTGGGAGGAGGCGCCGTGTATCGTAGTGCTTCTTGCACTGTTCCTCTGCACGCGTCTTCACGTCGCCCCGCAGCGAGTCCCGGCTTAGCCGCCCGAGCGGAGACTGAGAGCGGGGGGGGGGGCACCCCGAAGCCGCGAACTACAGCTCCCATCGTCCCTCACCGAGAGCCGCCCTGCCCGGGGCTGCCGGGCCTCGTAGTCCCGCAGCAGCTGGAGGGCTGCCGGCGCGAGGTAAAACGCGGAGGATGCGTGTGTAGGGAAGGCGGTGGGCGCCCCCCGGGGCAGAGCCGGGCCCGGGGGTCTTGCCCGGCGAGGACGGGCACCGCCGGGGCGCCTGCCGCGGGGAAAGCAGCCGGGGGGCCGCCGGGGGAGCGCGCGTGGTGTGCACGGGCGGCGGCGGCGCCCCGAGGCTGCCAGAGGCGAGGGATGGCGGCGGCGGCCGGCTAGCCCCGAAGCCGCCCGGGCCGGGGAGGGCCGCCGGGGCGCCCGCCCCGCCGCATCATGGCGCGCTGGCTCCGCGACCGCCTGCTCTTCCGCAGCGCCAAGCCCGCGCCGCCGCAGCCGGACTACGCGGCGGGTCCGGAGCAGCCCGACCTGCTGGCCGCCTACCGCCTGCAGCGCGAGCGCGACTTCGAGGATCCCTACGGCGGGGGCTCCGCGCCGCCCGCCGCCCGCCGCTGCCGGTCGCCCCGCCGCCGGCTCATCCGGGTGGAGGCGGCGGCGGCGGAGAGGGCGCCCGCCGCCCCCGGGCTTGGGGACCCGCCGGGCCAGAAGGAGAGCCAGGTCCTGCTGCGGGAGGGGCGGGGGGCGGGGGGCCCGGCCGCGCGCTTTCTCTGCCGGAGCGGGGGACTTTTCTCCCGCGGAGGCGTCGGAGCCCGGTTCGCCTTGCGGGGAAGCCGGGTTTCTTTGGCTCGGCTGCCTTGGGGCGCCCAGGCTGACCAGTTTGCGAACTGTTCGGGGCTCAGACCTCCATCGGCCACTGCTAAGAGCGAGGGTCTATGGAGTTGGTCGTCCGGAACATCTGGGAGGGCGCCCTGTAATGTATTTTGTGCAGGGGGGAAAAGATGATAGTGGGTATATGTGTGTGTGTGTGTGTGTGTGTTTGTATGTATAGACTGGGATTCGTGGTTGGGTAATGTTTTAGGGCTGCTAAGACAAGCAAAATAAACAGTAGGCATGCTCAATTAAGCAGGTTGGGCAAAAAAGCTGGAACAATCCCCAAAGTAAGCTGGGTATTTTGGCTATTTTCTTTGTGTTTTAGAAAAGCTGAAAACTCCCCAGGAAACCCACTGTGGGATTGTATTTATACAAGTTAATCCTGGCCTTTTATGTAAATACAATAAATCTTGTGGCCTCAGGTGCTAAATCTTTCTTAAAACACCATTGCTGGGTTCGCATTGTAAGCCTACAATAGCTTGATTTGATTGACTGGTTCACACAACCTGCAAAGACAACCCCAAGTGGCCAACCGCTCGACCCTCTTTTAGCCCAGCATCGCGTTTTGTATGAATCCAGCCCATGGGCCTTTCTTCTAAATATACAAGCAGAAGCATGTGCTGAGTTCCTGTACATTTTGCCTTTGGGCCTCCTTTTTAGCAAATAGATGAAGCGTCTCTGCTTGGGTTGCTGACGTGTGGACAGGGGTGGACAAGTGACTTTGCTTCTCGCTTGAGCCTCCAAATCCTCCAGCGTGGCTGGTGCAAAACAGGGAAATGGCATCTTCAGAATTAAGGACATGGGTGCATCTTGGTTTGAGGGATCCTTCCTTTTTTATCCCTTCAGTCATGTCCGATTCTTGAAAACTGCCTGGACAAGTCCCTGCTGTTTTCTTGGCAAGGTTTTTCAGAAGTGGTTCGCCATTGCTTCCTTCCTAGGGCTGAGAGAGAGGGACTGGCCCAAGGGCACCCTGCTGGCTTCGTGCCCAGGATGGGACTAGAACTCCCAATCTCCTGGTTTCTAGCTTGGTGCTTTCACCACGACACCAAACTAGTTTTTTCTCATTCTTCCTCCTTGTGCCCAAGCAAAAGTTGCTTTTCTCCTGGCTACTATTGAACTAACTGAATTTCCTTTTCCTTTTTTAGATGGCAATTCTTCAAGACTATTCAGATCCATTTGATACAAGGCAAGAAACTAGCAGTCAGATGAGGGAGCAGGAAAGGGAGAAAAATGAAGGCTACGTGGAACCATTTGAAGCTCAGAAGCTCCTGGCTGGTAAGGGAGGCATGTAATCATCCCATCTGCTGCTGACCTCCATGTGCTGGAATTCATTCCTTTTCCCCAGTGTAGAGATGAGTGCTGTGGACATATACAGGAGCATGCAGGTTTGAGAAAGTCCTGCAAATCCATGCCCTCATTTCCTGTTTGGCCCTACTGTTCTGGTCATGTGCAAACTCTAATTAGCTAGAGTTTGAAGGCAGGTTATGTAGGTGGCCTCCTTCAAGCGTAAAGCCAAACTTGGCTTCATGTCTTGGACTTATCCAACATACGGATGGCTTGATTTCAGCTTAACATGTCTGAACCCAACCGGTGTGGTTTGTGGCTTGATGTGTTGTGTGAATGCATTTATTGTGATTTGTTCAACAAATCGTCATGAAGGTCAGTTTTAATGATCTTTTCCAGATCAGTTTCTGGTTTCTTTTATGACAGGAGCTGGGCCAGTCATTGGACAGAAGGCCCTTGTAAAATCCGATAAGCCAGATTTTACAGCAATTGTGGCTTACTGTATTTTGCAAATGTGGACAGGGTGTATATTTAAATGGAGTAAACTAAGATAAATATAACACATAGCTGATAAAAGTGATCCACTTTTTATCAGGTTGTTGGGCACACATTTTTATACTTGGACTGTTTTGTTTAGCTGCTTTCAGGCCAGTTTGGCCAAAAAACCAGGAGTTGGGATATTGGACACAGTTGAGCCCTGTTTTCGTCTCTTCATTTTCCTCCACTTATCATCAAAACATTGTGACCAGCCTCACTGCTGCTTGTATACAGCAGAATGTCCTTCCAATATGCTACGAGAAGTTATTCGGAGGTAAGAGTTGGTTTTGTGATGCGTGCATAGCCAGGAGTGGGAGGTCTTAAAGCGGATCTTTTCTTTGCCGCCAGAGGTTCAGAAGAATGGGTCCAAGGAAGGACTTGCCAGCCAAAAGCCTCTGCATTTGTACGACACTCCCTACGAAGCCCCTGAGAATGAACCAGGCCCAGATGTCCAGCCTTCTTCTGAGCCCCTTGTCCCCTGCCGCTACTCATGGCTGCCAGAAGATGATGAGAGGCCTCCAGAGGAGTACGACCAGCCTTGGGAGTGGAAAAGGGAGCGGATCTCCAGAGTCTTTGCTGGTAAGCCGAGATGCTGCAGCACTAGTTAGTACCATAGGTACGAGTGGAACTACAGGTAGTCCTCAACTTATGACCATTCATTTAGCGACTGTTCAAAGTTATGACAGCACTGGAAAAAGTGACTTACATCCAGTCCTTGTGCTTACAACCATCACGGCATCCCTGTGGTCACGTGATCAAAATTCACGTGCTTGGCGACCAGCATGTATTTATGACGGTTGCAGCATCCTGGGGTCACGTGATTGCCATTTATGCAAGCAAAGTCATGGGAAACTGCGTGATTCACTTAATGACCATAGCAAAAAAGGTCATAAAATTGGGTGTAGTCATGTGATGCCTCATTTAATGACCACACCACTTAATGACAAATTTTCCAGTTCCTATTATGGTCATAAGTTGAGGACTACCTGTACAGATGCCAGGCTCCTGGTCCACCTGCATGACTTTTTTTGAAAGATTCATTTCATTTTTTTAAATGGAGAGGGGAAGCTGGCTGGCTGCAAAACCACGTGCCACCGCCACTTTATTTTCCAAGAATCAGCTACAGCTACCCACCATTTTTAGTTTCTAAGAATGCCAAGTCCTTTTTTGCAAGGCGGTTCAACTCCTCAGAGAAAAAGGTAAAGCTATCAGGCTAGATGGGGTGATGGGGAGCAGGCTCACCCGTTTGGCTTTGGGTAACTGTAGTAATCAGTTTGACAATGGAAAAGGGGGGCTGTGGAAGGAAGAGAGTGGCCATGCTTTCACAAATAGCCTGCTGGCCCAAGCACTGGGGACTTTTGCTCTGGGGAATTCTGGGAGTTGAAGTCCACACATCTTAATGTGGCCAAGTTTGAAAAACAATTCCCCCCTTCCTTGCCTGCCACTTTCACTTTCACTTTCCTCCCCTTCCCCTCCCTCCTGCGGGGCAGCTCACATTAGGGGTAGATTGGTGCAGGAATAAAATTAAGGCCAAAACCCATCCATCAGTTTGTTCATTACCCCCTTACACTCCCCCCTCCCCATTGCAAGATGCCTTGCCAGCAATCCACAAAATCCACGGCTGATTCTCTCCACCTTCCTTTTCATTCTTCTGAGTCAGAGAGGTCCTGAGAATATGACTTGGATGGTCTTTTCCCATCTGTGGCCACAAGGCTGCCTGTCCCCCCACCCAAGGCCTCCTTCTGCCCTCGGAGCATCTTCAGCCACCCCCTTCCTGAAGTCTTTCTCTTCTCTCCTCGCCCAGTGGAGATTGAAGGAATCAAGGACCTGCCGTGGCCTCCACCTGTTGGACAGCTTGATAGTTCGACTAACCACTCAGAACCGGAGAAACACCTCGTTCTCCAAAGAGGCTTATCTGCAGATGTCCCAACAGGCCTCCAGAATGCCAACACCAGCACTCCCGACTCCCCAGCTCCATCCGGCCTCCTGGATGTCAGTAGTGAGTATCCCCAAACTTTGCAAGCTGAACATTGGTGTGTGTTACAACCCTAGAAATAGCATAACCAGAGCACATAAGTTGTTGCATAATGGCAACAGCGCCATCAATTGCAGGCCGGCCGGCCGGCCGGCCTGCCTGCCTGCCTGCCTATCTACGTACCTACACATCTCAACAAGTGACTCTGGGTGGTGTCAGTTTAGGATCTTGAAAATCACTGCTTTGGTCATTGATCAGAAATGAAATGCCCCGTATTCATGCTAGGAGGAGAGATGCGTAAGTCCATGATAGCCAGAAATATGTGGTTGCTAACAGTCAACACTGAGCTGATAGCAGATCATCATCGTTGTTGTCATCTATTAAACTTGTATGCCCCCCGATTCTCAGTGACTCCAGGCAGCTCCCGACAATCAAACAAAGACTTTACAATCAAATCAGTAAAACATAAAAGATTGGGATAAAAGATGGCAAGCATGAAGCACGATGAAGTGAGGGATCTCATGGCCTCCTTTTGAAAACATTTTATTAAAAACGGTAAGCACTTGTGAACTCTGGCTCCCTTCATCAGATGCAGGGAGCGGCTAGAACCAGGCATCAGATGAAGTGAAAATTCACAAAAGCTTAAGCCATTTAATAAAATGTGCATCTTACGAAGTTCACGAAACTTTATGCCTTTTAATAAAATCAACCTGAAAAGGTGCTACCAGACTCCCGTGATATTCAGTTAAGTCTGCCTCACAGGGAAACCTGCCCAGGCTCTTTATCTTTCCAGGGCCATCCTGGGCAGGTTTACCCTGAACGTTGACCTTGGATTAATTTCAGTCCACTTTTCTCCAGGGCCCCTTGGTCTGCACACCTTGACCTTTACAATCCGCAGAGCGACATCACATCGCCAGAAATGCAGACGTTAGCCCAACTCAGTTGAAGAGCAAATTCAGAATTTCCAGGAGACAGAATTGGAGAATTGGAGGAGGGGGTGAAAAAATCAAGCTGGTTGCAACCACATATTCAAAGCCTTACCCCCGCTTTTTTTGCACGCGTATGATGTGTTAAAAAGGGCGGGGCTTCAGTTGCACAATTCCCACCACCATTGTCTTGATCCCACTGCAGGTGCCCCTGCCTTTGCCACATTCTCAGCACCTGGGCTATGTGCTTAGGTCTATCTCTTCCCCCACCACCCACAATTCCCCAGGGCCTGATCCTGCCTTTCACTCTGGTTCTGCACCTCCCTCCCACAGCTGCATGATCCTCCTTTCACATTCAGTTATCTGCTTCTGCTCCAAGGCACAGGAACGGTGAAAAGCCACATGCTGGAGTGCACAGAGGGAAAGAGCGCCCCCTGCTGGCTGAGCACAGAGGAAGGGACCGCTTTGGGTGAACACGTCAATCCTGCTCTGCCGCTCGAGAGCCAAGCGTGAGTAGGCGAGGAGGGAGCCTGGGATCTGCCGCTGCTCTGCTGTTGCTCAAGCATCCTCTGGACCGGTCCGTTTATGCGCTCTACTCTCTTGAGCTGAGTGGCAAGCTTATGGGCTGGAGAATTGTATCTACGTATGGAAGAAAAAGAAGATGTTGAGGACACAAGGATGTCTGGGCTATTGATCAGCAGTGCTGTGAAAGTGGGGGCCTGCCATTACTTTCAAGCTCCGGCAGGGTTGTCTGGAACAAGTTGAGGTTTTGTCAAAAGGATGTAATGTGTGTGGTGATGGCTCAGCTCTGGCCTGGCGACATGATCACACAAGTCCACAAGGGGCAGAATTTGCCTCGTGGTTTTGTAGACGATGGTCTTGAAGGACAGGGAGAAGGGCTTCTATCAAGGCAATGGTTAGAGAAGAGGGGCTTGAGCCTGGGCCAAGAAAGTAACTTGAGAAAACATCTCAAAGAAGCTTCCCCATCCCAATTCACACAAAGGTAAAGGGAGGGAGGGGGAAAGTGGATCCAGACTTGCAGGCTTCTGTTACTATAGCTGAACAATAAAAGTAGAACTGACCTACATGGCATTGGTTCCTTAGTCTGGACTACCTTGTAGGGCTGCCAGGTTTGTGGTGCATGCGTTATCATTTGCCCGCCACCCCGTGGACATCCATGGCCAAGAGACACACCTTCATCGAAGAGGAAGAGGAGAGAGATTCAATGCTGCAACTTGGGCGTATTGTAGAAGCCATAAAGGTGGATTGGAGGAGCATGTGTGACTTGCTGGATTCCTCCTTCTAAGCACAGTGATGAATGAATGAATGGATTTCTTCTTTGCAGGTGGTATCATGGGACCTTGAGTCGGGTGGATGCTGAGGGCCTTCTCCGACTTTGCCGGGAAGCAAGTTACCTGGTTCGAAACAGTGAGAGTAGCCACGATGCCTTTTCCCTCTCTCTGAAGTGAGTGTGTGAATGCAAATGATTCTGCCTCTTGGTAGCCACAGTCTTGGCCTCCTCTAAGATCAGGCATTGACCCTGGGTCAGGGAAGGGGAGTCACTGAATGAGCCAAAAGACTAGTTCTACTCTGCTTTTAGCTATGTTAAGGCCAAGTCAGGGTTTACTCTAAGGTGTGAATGGCTCACTCTGCCGTGTGAATGTGATCAGTGAATAAAGCATGGTTTGTTTTAGGGTAAGCTACAGGATAGGTTGAGTTAAACCAGTGTTCCTCAGCCTCAGCAACTTTAAGATGGGTGGACTTCAACTCCTAGAATTCTGGGAGCTGGCTGGGGAATTCTGGGAGTTGAAGTCCACTCATCCTAAAGTTGCTGAGGTTGAGAAATATTGAGCTAAGCTATGATTTGCTGGGAATCCGAATTGGCTGGGTTTCACATACCCCACTAATGAGTCCTAAGCCATGGTTTAGAAAAGACTGCCTGGGTTTACCCAACATGCTAAGTTAAAACCAGGCAAATCCCATTATGGCTTAGCACAAAGTATGAAAGGTTCGATTATGGCCTGTTTTGGCTTGTTCAACAAACTGGGCTTAAAATACCCCATGTTTACATGTTTGCCCCCCCCCCCCCGTCACAATCTTAGAATGAATACAAGTGTGTGCTATGTTTTTGTGCTTCCTTCTCTGTAGGAGCAGTCAAGGCTTCCTTCACATGAAACTCTTGCAGACAGAAGACAACAAGTTTGTCTTGGGCCAGCACAGCCCTCCCTTTGACAACATCCCAGAGGTCATCCACCACTATGCCAGCCACAAGCTGCCCATCAAGGGGGCTGAGCATATGTCATTGCTTTACCCGGTCTCTACCCAGCCCTCCAATTGCCTTTCTGCAGAGCAGTGACTTGCACTGAAGGACCCAAAAGCCATGAGCTGGAGGTGTGTGTGAAAATCCCAGGTTGGGTGGATCATTTGTGGTCTACATGCCCTTATTGAATGGAGCAGGCAGGATTCACAGTGAGGTTGGAAACTGTTCATTGGTGAACCAGAGGCAGGGGTCTGCAGATCGAAGAATGGCTGTATCCTCTTCTCCATATTTGCCAGCACAGCCCTATCTTGCATGTTGGACTCCAAAGCATTCTTTAAGGGTGCCAGGTCATCCTTCTCTGTGTAGGGAGTGGTCAGTTCTGAGACTGGCCTTGCAACTGTCATCAAATCCAGTCTCTTGCGCCAATGCCCCTGCACCCTCACCCCCCAACTCCTGAATTCCATCTGCTTGGTGCTTAACCATTCCTACCTCCTGGGTAGTCTATTCTACTTCTTCATGGCAGTATATGCGATGGAGGCCTTGCAGATCAAGTGTTTGTAGGGTCCAGTATTGTGTCCATCAACACTTCTTTGGAGGCAGCTTGAATGTCTGATGACATCAAGAGAAGGGACCCAGAAAGGTGTAAATCAGCTAATGCCCCAAATGCCTCTTTATTTCACCTCTGACTTTGGAAATGTCATTCTTCAACCAACAGAGTTATTTATATATCTGTGTCACTCTTTAGATCTTGGTCTATTGCAACTTGATGTCCAGCCAAGAAGCCCTGATCAACATAAATGGATTTAATGAGCTACAGGATTAGTTTTGATGGGTTCCATCCCATGATTTGGGGGGGGGGGGGTTGACAGAGTGCTACCCAGATAGAGAAGGCTCTTCCAATTCCTTGACTAAGAGAACAGAGCTCTCTTAGATGTTTCACCTGACTCCCAGGATTGATGGATTTCTGCTGCTGCTAATTGGAGAGCAGATGCATTGAGAAGATTGCTATCTGGACTGAGGGCTAATGGACTGAAAAACTAAACAGAAAGGATTTAAAAAGAACAGCCATATCTCAGTGCTAAAACATGTTTGGTGTGCAAAGGTTGCAGATCTAATTCCCAGGAACTTCCACTAGGAAAGAATCAGGCTGCGCTATAATGTGGAAGACTTCTGCTGGATTGCTGGAAAACTACTATTGGTTGGATCAATAGTGTGGGCCAGGTGGATGAAGAAGCGGCTTGCTATGGAGAGTCTTTGCATGTGGCTAGAAGCAGTTCTGTGTTATGAATTTACCCAGGATACATTGTGAAACCCTTATTTGGTAAGAGTTGAGTTGTCTTTTTTTGGTTCCTTCAAGCAAATAATAAAAACACAAAATGGCATACTTGGATTGCTGTTATAGCCTTCTTTGTGACTGGTAACTCTGAGGTGGAGAATTAAATAATGTTATTTGTGCACTCTGTAACTTAGATACTTAGATCTGTGTAAAAATCTCAGAGATACAAGAAATAGACATGCTGGTGGGATGATCTTCGCAGATTGTTGTTTTCCTCACAACCTTAAGGCTATATTGCCAAACATCTGGAATAAAAATGAAGATCATGGGTCCAGTGGAACTTCCTTTCACAGCATGAATGATTGAGCCCCAGCATTTGGAGGAGGGGGAAGCAACCCGTGATCCCCAGCTTCATAGGTAGCCCTGAGAAATCTTGGAACGTGGTCACTGAATGCAGCTTTTCGAGATAGGCCAGGTCACGTAACAGGCAGGAAACAGGGATTCCAGGAATCCCATTTTATGTTGAAGGGTTGAATAACGGAATCTTGAAAGTCTGTCCCTGTCTCTCTGCCTCATCTCACACCAAACAAAATCAAGGCAGGGTTATTTTGATGTTCTTTCTCATGACTTTGCCCTTTCCAGGACTGAGTGATCTTTTCTTTTCTGAAAGTCTCTCCTACCCCTTTCCCAAGCCTCTTTGCTGAAATCCCAAATAAGGAAGGGCACGAAAGACCTTGTGTTAGGGCTACTAGTGATGATTACCAGTTTTAAAAACAAGGCCCATCACCAACCTTGGAAAATATCAGCTTCCCCAAGATGTACTGTATGACCCCAACCATTTTGCACTGCTACCATGACCGTTGCAGTTCACTGTGGCCTCCTACTGCCAGAAGGTCGCCCTTCCCTGGTTATTGTGATGTTTGGCCATTTTGTTCTGATAGGTGGATCTAATAAGTAGGGTGCCCGTTAGGTGTGTCAGCCTTCCATTTCCCTAAAGGGTCATGCAGATTGAAGGATGGCCCGTTGGTCAAGTTTGTGTGAAGCCTTGTTAAGACTTGTTCCTTCTGCTGCCGGCATGCCAGGCGCTCTGCATGGAGGTATAAAATGCCCATCCTCACATCCCTCTCTCCATGGCAGCCAGCCAGGGTCTGTCATGACTTAGTCACTTACCCCATGCTGGTAACATGGGTGCTGTGAAAAAGCCCATCCCCGCTCCTTCACGTTCCATAAGTGAATCATGCTGTGAGTTGGCACAAAACTTGGCAGTACTTGTGGAACCCAGGAAGATGGCTATTGCCCAATTAAAGAAATGGTGGCCAAATCGTTAATTAAGCAGCCCCCTCTCCCAATCTTTGGGCATTCGGCAGATTGCATCCACGCATGAACCTATGCTCTGTAGCTTTTTCCTTATTTCCTCCAGAAGCCAGAAGCACTGTTTTTAAATTATTTGGGGGAGGGGGGAGGGCTGTCACTGGGGTAGATGATTGTTGTGTAATTTTCCTGTAAAGAATTGTTCTGGAGAGAGTTGCCTCCCACGCTTCTTTGAAAAGATCTTTTTGTATTACCTGTGCCACTGTAAATGTGAGTTGGGTGGACACAGGTGATCCAAGAGAGGAAGGGTCAGGATGCACTTCCTGCTAGAGACTTCCGGTGCTGAAATTGACTCGTAATTTCATTAGTGACTGACAATACTCTAGGGGTTTGTGCTGTCTTTTCAGAACTTGTGTGTGTGTGTGTGTGTGTGATTGCACCAGCCATTGTTCTTTGCTTCTGAATCTCATTCTCCTTCCGTGCTGGCACCGTTTCTCTTCTCCAGACCTTCAAAATCGTTCCCCAAATCTTCAAATGAATGCATAGCTGTCACTGCTCTTGAGTTTAAAACTCTGGAAAGAAGGATTTGAGAATCTCTGCCCTGTCCTTAGCTGCTGCAGGTCTGGGAGTTTGAAAAAAGCTCTCACCTCCAGCCATAGCAGGGGAAAACAACATAATTTATCAACACCATCACTGTATGTTAAGTGCATTTGTCAGATTGCACAAAAAAAAAATCTAAGATGTCAAGCCATTTTTTTTAAAATTGAGGAATCCCCTAAGAGAATCTTTCTACTGAGATGGAAAGAAAACCGTTATCCATATTCAGTGGATTCAGGAAACATGTACCTGGTCAATTTTGGAAATGTCTTTATTTGCAGAAAACAGAAGATGGAGAATTACGTTTCTATATGGTCTAATGTAATAATGGGTTAAAGGACTTAGTTGTATATTAATACTGTATGGATCTTTCCCTTTTAAGAAAAGTTTCAGTTTATTTTGATCACTCATATGTACACATATTGCTTGCATTGTTATCATTGTTATTTGTGTTTATTAAATACACTGATAATATTTTTTTAAAAAGTAAAATAAATGATGATGACAACAACAGCAACAATAGCTTTGTTGAAATTTAATCTGCAGCAGCTGAGCTGGAAATCAATCACCTCTCTTCCACACAGCTAACAAGGTGGGATCAAAGGAACAGAAATATCTGAAATGGTTTTCAAACCATATGAGTTCTATGGAATTGCCCTGTTTCTAAATTGCAAACTCCAGGACCAAAGCTAATAATTTAGATTTTCTTTTTTCCCAGGACTTGTTTTTCAAAAGTTTGCATTTTCTTTTGTCACTTTGGTTGTTCTTAACCACTATAGCAGGGTTTCTCAACTTTGGCAACTTTAAGATGTGCGGACTTCAACTCCCAAAATTCTTGCCTGTCTGGCATCATGTTCCTCCTGCTGTTTTTTGTTAGATTTTTAAACTCTAAAACACTTCAGGCAGTGGGTGGTTAGGTTTTATTTTATTTATTTATTTTTACATATAAAATTTATTCCCTACCCATCTCAGAGAGCAACTCTGGGCGGGCTACATAAAAGAGGAATAAAACATTAATTTTGTAGTGATTCTATAAAACATCAGGCATGCTCAGAAGTATTACCTAGTTGAGTAAACAAATCTTGGAATAAACGACTAATAACGACTGAATGTATAGAACTAGATGTCAGTGGGGGTTTTTTTCTTCTTGATGGAAGTAAAAATAAAGAGCTTGGAATATAATAGCAGAAGTGATTGCACATTTCATTTAGGGTGACACCTGTCACAAGCATTCAAGAATGGCAATCCAAGAAGAATTAAATGCCCAGGTAGCAATGGTGGGAGAACAGTGTGTTTGTTTGTTTGTTTCACACATTTACAAGATGGCCCAACTCAAGCAATGGGACTCTGGGTTGTATAAAAATAACCATTAACAGAAGGAACCATATAGCATTAAAAAAAACAGCCCAATATATAAAATGGGTTATTGGGGACCAAATGGGGTAATTAAAACAATGAATGGGCAGTCCATTCACTGGACTCAAATGCCTGGGGGGAAAGCCAGGTTTTAACCATTTTTTGAGGGCAACCAGAGACACAGAATGTGACTAGATTTGGATGGAGAGAACAGATAAAGGTCATTGTATTGGGAGCAAGTGTGTGATTGCCCCAGTGTGAGAAGGGCAGTGTTGAACTGTATGAAAATTTCAACATCCAGTTCATAGAGAGGGATTTTCCAAGATGTTCCCTACAGTATAAAGTCTATTTAAAACTAACAAGGCTAGTTGTCTTAGGGGAGGAGTTTTCAAACCTTTTCAGGCTGCAGAACCTGTTAGTTAAGACAGAAGACAAATTCCCAGGATTCCTGACCAAGAGGCAACGCTTTAGCAATAGAGAATTGGCCATGTTCAAGTGAAGTTTTTCCCCCCCCCTTTTCCTTTTTTTGCCCTTCATTTCTCATGGAACCTCATCAGGATCTGCTGGCATCCTGGGGTTTTCCAAGACAAAACTTGAAAAACCCTGCCTGGGGTGGAGGGGTCACAAGCAACTTAGATGGGTCACTTTTTTTTAATTAAAAAACCCTGCACAGCCTTGAGCAAAGGGGAAACCAGTAGCATTTATGGGTGGAATCATAACATGCAAGATGGTGGAAGGGGCATCACATGTAAGGCTTGCCCCTTTTGGCATCCCCCACCCCCACCCCTGAGGATGCTGCTGGGAAGAACACAGTCATGCTAGATCCTGGTTTGCCTGGGTTAAGCCCACAGTGGGTTTCGAAAGAGAACTCAACCCGTCGGTCTTGCCATCTGTCCAAGCCATCTGCCAATCACAGCAGTTTTATTTATTGCTTAGTTGTCATTCTTGGAGGGGGGGGGCTCACACAAATCAATTTCTCATTGTAACCCCCTTTTACTTAAATTCCCAGGGCATTCTGATAATTTTTACTTACATTATCTGTTAAACAACCAAGATAAATGTATTTCTTTGAAAGTAGCAAAATTTTGCTACATTATGTATAAGCTTCTTCCACAAATGGTTGTTAATAGCTATTGATATTGGGGGATAATTTTGTTTATTTTATAGAACGTATTTTATTGGTCAATGACCGAAATAAAGTCTCTCTCTCTCTCTCTCTCTCTCATTGTAGGGGGTCAAAGTATCCCCAAGTTTTAAATATCCCCACCCACCCCCTGAAGAAGCACAGAATTCATCTTTCAGCCCTCAGAAAGGGCTGCCAACAACTTCTGGGTGAAGAGAACTCAGATTTCATCAGATGCATGCAGTGAGCCACAAAGCTTGCACAATAATCCAAGTATTTGTCTTCCAGGCGCCATAAGCATTGTCACGAGCACTCCTCTTGAACATGTTGAAATAAAGCACATCAGTGTGTCAGCTCACGCACTTACACCTGTTCTCCTCCTCTGTGGGAAGAGACCAACACCTGCGCCAACAGCCCTGTAGGGCTTGTGGGCCAGCAGGCCAAAAGGCTGCATTCTGATCGGACTGAGGCCGGCTGGAGGCTTCTTGCGCCACCCACATGCGTCCACAGATCCCAGCGTATGGCTGTTCCTCCTCCAGCAGACCTCTCCGGAGCACCATTCTGCTGACGGGGGAACAATCACGTGATCCCAGCCCAGAGTTGCACCGAGCATGGGCACAACCATCTGGGCCACCAACAAAGACAGCTGCAGCTGGCGGACGACAAGCCTTTTGTTTCCGTCAAGACCAAGGCGGGCAGCTTGGATGCTCTCGTTGCCTGCTTCCTTCTGTGGGGAAGGCTGAGCCTCCAATCTGGGTCTGGCTGTCTGTGTCTCCTGGCTGGGTACCCCTGGAGCGTAGCCTGGCAGAAGATCCCGCTATCAGGGTGGCAATCCATGTGAGTAGGGTGGAACGGGAGGATGGTTTGCATGGATTTGGGAGATGGCTTTTGCACAGCTAGAGGCGGCTTGCCAATCAATCTGGAAGAACAGTTGCCGGGGGGCAGGATCCTTAACCCCTACCCCCACCCTCCATCCATCCATGGCAACTCTCTCCCACAACCGAAATGCCTCTGTTTTGCTTGTAAAGGTTGCCCGGGAAAGGGGGGATGGTCAGGAGCCACGATCTGGTATTATTGTAAAGCTTGCACAAAGGGTTGGGTTGATTAAGCTCATGCATATTCATGCACATATGCACAGCTTCTTGTGAAAGGGGGTTTGGTATCCAGTTCTTGTGGGAATTTATTCTGTTTTTATTTGATTTATTTATTTACTATCCCACCTTTACTATTTTTATAGATAGCTCAAGGCAGCAAACATACCTAATACTCCTTCCTCCTCCTCTTTTCCCCACCACAACAACCCTGTGAGGTGAGTTGGGCTGAGAGAGAACGACTGGCCCAAGGTCACCCAGTTGGCTTTCATGCCTGAGGCGGGACTAGAACTCACCGACTCCTGGTTTCTAGCCTAGCACCTTAACCACTAGCCCAAACTGGCTCTCATATAATGAGAGGATGGGGTCCTTCCAGATACTGAGACTCTAAGGAATTGTAAGGCATGTTAGATTCTTTGCGGCTCTTCCTGATCATCCGCCAAGGAACAAAACGGGGCTTTGGAAGAGCAAACGGTGACATCGGGCCACAAGTGGCCCTTAGAGGTCTTTTAAATTCAGATTCCTTCCTGTGGCACGCACCCACAACTGGCCTGTGCCACAGTTCATCATTGTGGAGGGTCAGGTAGGAAGGAAGGAATTGCTGTATTCTATTAATGTTCATTGAAAGTGGCTGGCCCTCCCACTAGGCCAGTGTTTCTCAACATTGGCAAATTGAAGACGTGTGGACTTCAACTCCCAGAATTCCTCAGCCAGCATGGCTGGCTGGGGAATTTTGAGAGTTTAAGTCTTAAAATTGCCAAGTTTGAGAAACACTGGTTTAATCCATTCTCCAACACCTCATCTCAGTTCTTCCTTCAACTTTCGACTCTGTATCCATTTTACTAATTTGTTTAATTTTTTTTTAAAAATACTACCCTTATTCTAAAAATGAATGTAAGACAAATTATAAAGATAAAAGATAAAATTAAACAGAAAAACAGTTTGGGCATTATATCCCTAAAGGATCTCTTCCTTACTGGCACCAGCATGCTGGGAAGGGTCACACGTAACCAGGCCAGCTGATGTGGGGGAAAGGGCTAAGAATGAATCAGAATATTCTGCATATCCTTTTAATAGCAGCTGATTTCTCTGCATTTTCCAAACTAGTATGCAAACTGTAACACAATTGTCTTTTCATTTTTTCTTTTGTTTGACCTGGGTGATGCGCAATTTAACACTGTGGGATGTTTGAAAATGTATGCAACATTGCATATGTCGGGACAAAGTATATCCAGGCATAATTTAGTAGAAAGTGTTTGCAGGAATGTGTATTTTGGAAGAAACTGCACCTAAAATTATATACTAGTTTTGCAAGAATTGAAAAAAAAATCATAAGCTGACCTGGAAACAGGATAGAATAAAAATGTGCTTTAACAAACTCAGATTTATAGAGAGCAAAATAGGCTGGCTGGGGAATTCTGGGAGTTGAAGTCCATGCATCTTAAAGTTGCCAAGGTTGAGAAACACTGATCTAACTAATATGTTACTAATAATGTAGAAGACACTGTAAGTAGCTGAGGTGTTGAATGGACATGATGTGGCCTGAGTGACAACTTAATTCTTCTCTCCACGCATTCTTATTCCCTTGGTTGCTATTCCAAATTTTAACTTCTGGAAATTCTGCAGGGAGAACTGAAAGCTTAAAGAAGGACCATTCAGGTCATTTGCACTAAACGGATCAGCAAATGAAGGGGGCGGGGTGTGTATGGATAACTCCTCCAAACCAAAAAATAAATTAGGTAAGGGCATGTTTGATATAGTAAGAAAGGAATAACATAGGGGAAGTGTAGGTATAAGTACCTTGGCTCAGGCCGTAAGTAAAAGCCTGAGTTTAAGGACATATTTTACAAGCCTACAATCCTTTACATCACTGTTTTTCTTTTTTATTATCTTTATTAGAATTTTTCAATACAATAAAAGTATACAAAATTAAAACAAGAATAAAAATAAGAATATAGAAAATAAGAAAATAAGAAAATGAAATGAAAAAAGAAAGAAAACAGAATTATGACTTCTGCCCTTCTTTCTATCGCGTAATTGCTGTCTTATTCTTTCCCCTTCCTCTTTGACCATTTTCGATCCCCAAATCCATAAACCATCAATTCAGTCTTTGCTTCTTTCAACAAAAAGTCCATACAAGGTTTCTAGTCTTTTAAAAAAAGCTTTTGTCATTTTTTTTCTGACCAAACTGGTCAGCTTTGCCATTTCCGCGAGCTCCATCAATTTTATCATCCAATCTTCTACTGTGGGTATTTCATTATCCTTCCACCTTCGTGCATACAATAATCTTGCCACAGTTACCATACACAAGATTAGTTCTGCATCTGTGTTTTTCAACCTTGGCAGCTTTAAGATGTGTGGACTTCAACTCCCAGAATTCCTCAGCCAGCATACTGGCTGGGGAATTCTGGGAGTTGAAGTCCACACTTCTTAAACTAGCCAAGTTTGAAAAACACTGCTACACATGTTTATTCACATTTAAGACCAATGGAATTTTAATGGCACTTAATCCCAAGTAAATGAGAACAAATCATCAGCTCCAAAGGGAGGCTTTCTTTCTTTTGATGAGTAGCAAATACCAAATACAACAATGCAATTTTAAAGGGATTTGCACCCATTGATGGCACCACCCAAAGGTTGGGTGCCTACCTTCTCAATCAGTGGTCTGTTTGCAGAAGTGTCCACAGGGAGGGTGTCAAAAAAAGTAAAGATGGTGGGTGCAACCATGCAACTGAATCCCTGCCCCTTTGTGGACTTTTTTGACTACCTGCAGACACCTCTGATCCATTATTTTAGTGCTGTAGCTGCCTCTTCTTCCGTAGAGATTTTTTTTTTCAGACCATTTGGGAATGGCTTTTTCACACTGTAGCCTTGTCTCCTTTGAAAGTCAGTACAGATAGTCCTCACTTAACGACTACAATTGGGACCAGAATTTCAGTCATTAAGCAAATCTGACCTGATTTCATTACCTTTGCAGCAGCTGTTAAGCGAATCACCATGGGTGTTAAGCAAGCCACATGGTTGTTAAACGAATCAGGTGGTTCCCCATTGATTTTGCTTGCCAGAAGCTGGCCAGGAAGGTCGAGAATAGTGCTCACGTGA
This sequence comes from Candoia aspera, assembly GCF_035149785.1. Classification (NCBI taxonomy): domain Eukaryota; kingdom Metazoa; phylum Chordata; class Lepidosauria; order Squamata; family Candoiidae; genus Candoia; species Candoia aspera. Next base: position 6,878,991 of record NC_086165.1, on the reverse strand, counting down.
CCACAGGATGCTGCGACCGTCAAAAATGCAAACTTGTTGCCAAGCACCCAAATTGTGATCAATCACATGACCACAGGGATGGTCATAAGTGTGAGGAACAGTCATAAGCTGGGTTTTTCAGCACCGTCGTAAGTCCGAAACATCACTAAACAAATGGTTGCTAAGTAAACATGACTTCCTCACTTGAGTTATTGTCTTTTTCTATTGCTCTGGACAACTGCAGCAAGACCATTTGCTCTATTTCCCCCCCTCCCCCCACACACACTTTTGGTCAAACTGAAAAGAAAATATCCTTACTCATGGGCGGTTCCTCATGTTGTTGCTGTTGCTGTTGCCGTTGTCACAAACCCCTGGTGAACAGTGTTGATTGAGGCCAAGGGGTATTTATAGGCAGAAAAGAAAATATTAAAATGGGTGAAATGGACAAGATGCTATCAGTTTCACAAGCAGGAATTTTCAGGTTTTCCTTGGTCTTTTTAGTTAAATCCATCAACTGATGCACAAAGGAAGAATTTACATCCTGTTGACTGTCACCAGCCACTTCTAGGGGTTACATCCAGGGCAAATTGGGAGCAGAAATGCATTTCGCACTAGTGTGCAATCTTAGACCATTAAAAGGGCCAGGCCAAGGAACGTGCAAGCTTTTTCTAGAATGCCGGGTCAGGCAAGGGTTTCATTCACACCACTTCCTCCACTTCATAATTAAACTAAGCGAATTGGATGCTTTTGCATGATAGGCTCTGCCACAAAAAACCCAGACCAAGCTTAAAAGAAAACTGTGCACATGTGTAAATGCTACCTCTGCCTCTTTCCCCTGATTTAAGTTAGCTAATTGTATTGTGTGAATGCAGCCAGTGTGTGTGTGTGTCTGTTTTTAAAGAACAGGGAAAAGAAAAAACAAGGAAATCCTCTCGCTCAGGCCAGTTATGAAGTCTGGAAGTGAAATACAGATTCAGGGTTGGAAAGAAAGAAGATACTAGGGCTAGTCTGGTGCAGCGGTGAAGGGGCTGACCTAGAAACCAGGAGTCTGTGAGTTCTAGTTCCGCCTTAGGCATGAAAGCTGGCTGGGTGATGTTGGGCCAGTCCCTCTCTCTCAACCTGACCCACCTCATAGGGTTGTTGTTGGGGGGAAAAGAGGAGGCACAGGAGTTTTAGGTATGTTTGCCACCTTGAGTTGACCTGATATAAAGGCAGGATAAAAATCTAATCATCATCAACACCATAGCTGCTGGCTGTGGTAGCAAAAAAGTCGAGACTGGAACCCTCTTTCCCAACTAACAAATTTTATTAAAAGGCGTAAGGCAGTGCTTCTCAACCTCAGCAATTTTAAGACGTGTGGACTTCAACTCCCAGAATTCCCCACGGAGTTAAGTCCACACATCTTCAAGTTGCCAAGGCTGAGAAATACTGACCTAGAAGCTGCCCTGTGCAGTGCCTCAGCTTGATCCCAGGCCTCCCTTGGGGGCTACTTCTGCCTTTGCCTGCTGCAAAACCCCAGCCCTTATTCCCAACTCGGGAAAAAGGGGGTGAATTCAGAGGCAGGCAGCGTGTGGTGTGAACGCGGCCTCCAAGAAGGCAACGGGTCGGGATTCTTTCGGATTGCAGCAAGGCAGTTTGTCCTAGTTCCAGGTGGGATGGGACTACAGCCCCCATGCGCCCCGGCAGCGAGCCACCCAAAAGCACCAGCCGCCTACCCTCCCAGCGCGACTCTCCCGGGTTTCCCTTCTTTTTTTTCCCCCAGGAGGCGGAGTTTCCCGGACCAATGAGGAGGCGGTGACGTCACCGCCGCCGCCGCGCCGCCGCCGCCGCTTCCTCGAGGACGGAGCCTTGGTTGCCGGGGCGACGGAGGAATCGCCCGCCCGGCCTGACCCCGAGGCTTCCTCTCCCCGCGCCCGGCCCGGATGCCCGTCTGGCAGCTCGCAGGCTGGCGGCTGGTGGCATGGAGGGGCGAGGCCCGGCCCTGAGCAGAAAGCAGCGCCTCTGAACCCACCAGGCAAATGGTGAGCGGCGGAAGAGGGCTGGGGAAGGGGAAGGGGAAGGGGCGGCGCCGGGGCAGGGGCCGCGGGTGCCCGCGCTGCCCCCCAGGCGGGCCGGAGCTGGGTCCTGGCGAGGCGGGCGACCAGGGAGGGAGGAAGGGGTTCCTCCTGGAAGTGCGGCTCTGGGCTGCAGAACCCCGAACCTCCGCTAGGTGGCCTGTCCTGCGTTCCTTTTCCGTCCTCTGGTGGCCATTGCGAGCACTGCAGCCGAGCTCTGATCGCCCTCTCTTGGGGTTGCTCCTTGTCCTGGTATTATTTATCACGCTGCTTATGTTTTCTTCCGAATGGGCAGCAGCGCTGACCAGGACCCCATGCAGACCCTTCCATGCAGTGGGAATCTCAGGAGATGCTTTTCTGCTGCCATCCCGGGGTTCAAACCCAACAAAAAGCTGGGGGGCGTCCCTCCAAAAGGAGGCCTTTTATGTTCCTGGAGGGTGGAACTTAAAAGAAGATGCCTTTTAACAGCCCCCTCCAGGGATGGCATCTTGGCATTGGCATTATTATTATTATTATTCTATTCTATCTATCTGTCTGTCTGTCTGTCTAAATACATTTATTCATATATATAATAGTGTATATCTATATCTGGCTATATGCCATTAACTACCACTGACTTGAGCTGAGTGTGTGTGTGTGTGTGTGTCAGCTCGAGGTGGTGGTGGTTAATGATGGTGGTTCCTGGTTAGTTGTTTTTATTATTACTGTTGTTGTTGGATTTCTTTCGTATGTCCCATGGCTGCTGCCAACAGACCACCAGGAGCCAGTCTACTGTCATGAAATGAAGATCTCAGGAGGCGCATTTTTGTAGCACCATCTTTGCCAGACTTGATCATTGCTGTTGCTATTATTATTTTCTTATTGCTGTATTTCATACTGTTGCTACTAGCTGACCATGAAGAGTCATGGTGCATCTTAAACTGGCCCGTTTGTTGTCATGACCTGAGGAATACAGCACATGCAGTGTATTCTATCTTTCGATTTTAATGCTATTTTAATGCTCTTTTGTTCGACCTTAATAATAAAGACCTGTTTACCATAAAAACTTTCAGGGAGCAGGAATCCACAAGGAGCATTTAAGTTAAGGCTGCCAGATGCGGGCCACAGAAGTCCAGATGTCTACTGGATGCTGACGAAGAGGCAGAGTTTTCTGCATCTTTGCTCCCATTTAGTGGACATCTGGATTTTTGCAGCACTGACCTGGGAGCCCAGTTTTCAGTTGTCATGATCTTCATTTACAAATTGTTATATTAGTTTTGGTGGTTAGGGTTCAGTTGCTCCAGTTATTTATATTAATATTGCATTTATTTTATATTGCTACTAGAGTACATAATTCTGCTATTAGTAATTAACACAGAATCTTCTGACACCTTTGACTGTTCATCATGTCTGCCTTCATCTACCTGCTGCAAGAATATTCAGAATCTGCAAAAACAGTGATATAGTGTAGTGCTTCTGGGTTTTTTTTTTTAATGAGCTAGTCATCCATTTCTTTTTCCAGGGTATTCTCTTTACTTCTCCTTTCCGTTCTGTCCCCCCTGCCTTGCCCCATTTCCCCAGCATCCATCCAAGTGTGAGATTGTAATCCATATCCATTGGTTTCATGTTTTTTACCTTTAGGGATTTTTTAAAAAATGTTATTTTTATAGTTTTACAAAAGTTAGGATTCCCTTAGGCCTACTAAGATCTCTCACTTATACATGGACAGTATTAATCTGGGATATTTTAAAAAAAACACCCTTATTTATCCTTGAATGTGAAAAGTGGAGGGAATTAAAATTTTGTGCCACCATTGGTCACTGGCGTTTCACAAGGTAACCAGAAGAAGACAGTTGGATCTCTCACTGAGGAATATGTAATTTCTGATTTCACATGTGAAAGAACAACAAGGAAAGAAGAAGAGAAATGGGGAAATATTTCAGTTCTATTTAGAGACAGATTTAAGGTCATTTAACATGGGTTTTAACTTCATTGGTCAGAACTAACAATATTTTTTTGCTTTTGAAAAACCTCAAACCCCAAGGATTTGGGACGAGGCAGCAGGTTCTGTGATTCAGGATATGCTATTTTAGTTGGGTGAACTTGTGGATTTTCCAGCTATAAATATGCGGTACCTTTCTTGTCTTTTAGGACATCAAAGGCCAGTACTGGACCGATGATGATTCTGATGGAGAAAATGAGTCCGAGGAATTTTTATATGGAGTACAGGTCAGGCCCCTGTGACCTCTGAAAGGTCAAGATGATGAGTTGTGGTGGCTTACTTAAGGTGGGAGTGAGTAGGATTTCCTAGAACCTTTGGGGCAGCAAAGAACTGCACTGCCCAGCAAAGGGGCAGATAAAATAAAAATCATGCTGTATGTCGGCTTGATCGTTTCCCCAATCCGAAGCCCTCTGCTTTTTCAAACGCCGGCCTTTTCTAAGTTGGAATGACCTGAAATAATGCTGCAATTTTAATGAAGTCCAGTCATGAGTCCTGAATAAATGTCTGGGGATTTGGTACCTCGCTATCTTTCAGCTGTTTAGTTTATGCTCAACCATTAAGGTCAATTTGGGCTGAGTGTGGTGTGTGAACCAAGCACTGTGGCTCATTCCCCTCATCCAGCTACCGCTAACGTAATGCATGAACCAATCAGTGTCTCTAGATATAACTCCCCCACGGTTTTCCGTGCCGTTCTGCAGGGGACCTGTGCCGCAGACTTGTACCGGCATCCCCAGCTGGATGTGGACATTGAGGCTGTGAAAGAACTGTACAGCGAGAATTCTGTATCTGTCCGGTGAGTACCACAGACTTGCCACTGCCTTTTGAACAGGACAGGAAAAACCAGAATGGCTTTGAGATTGGAGCCTTCAAGAACATAGACGTGCTGGTTATTGCAAAGCTGTTTAAACTTCTAGACCGGAGAAGAGCTGTATTATTTCCAATCTTAACATAGTTACTTGAAGAAGCAATAAAATCTCAGGTGATTTCCAGGACCATATTCTCTCACTCTTCCTCTCTCTCTGCATGTGTGTGTGTGTATTTGCGAGCTGTTTGTGGCTGAGGGCAAGTTGCTTCTTTTGCCGCCTTCTGAAGCAGAAGCCCCAGTTAATAGATAGCAGCAGCCAAAATGTTAAGGTCAGAGAAATAAGCCAGGGAGGATTTTTTGGAAGTGTATCAAAGCCTAGGGGGGTGGGATGAGGGCAGCCAGGCTGCAGAGCTGGGAAGGAGCAGGTGCAGCCCTGAAAGGGGTAGCCTTGTGCAGAAGGCCTGTGTGAGTGGGCCGGAGCTTTAAGTCTAGGCTGGAGCTGTGGGAGGAAATATTCCTAAAAGGGGTATTCCTCTTCCTTTTGGATAAAAACTGGTATTAAGCTCCAATTTAGAGGTGGGTTGGGACAACTGGGGGTAGCCGGGAGATCTGGCAAATCAACAAAGGGTGGGGGGAGCTTCGGTGGGTCAGCCAGCATCTTCTCCAGCCTTTACTCCATAGCTTTGGCTTCCCCTGCTTCCTTGTTCCACAGGTCTTTTTCTAACTCTCCTCTTTTCCCCTGCAGAGAATATGGGACCATTGACGATGTGGATATTGACCTGCATATCAACATTGGCTTCCTAGATGTATGTTGTAGGCCATGCTGGTGGGTCTCTTGTGCTAAAGGGACGGAGGTTGGCCAAGGGCTACCCAGTGGCCACTTTTCTTCTTCCCGGAAATCTTTCCCTCTTGGCTGGAACCATACAGCTGTAAACAGAGAATGACATTCCTGCTCTACCCCGTGCAAGCAGGAAGCAGAGCAGCGATGGGCTAAAATAATTTATTGCCGAAATCAGAAGTGGGCAGCATGGGGGTGGCATGTAGCATGTAGTCTTTCCAGGGGCTCCTCAGAGACCCTGAGTTAGCACTGCTGAAATGTGCCGATTTTTGGCCAGAAAAAGATCTGGTGTGTGTGAATTGGGTTTTGTTTTTTTTAAATTCCTGTCTCCCATCAAAACAAGTAAATCGAAAGGAAAGAATCCAAAGTTACTGTGTCTCATTGTAGGAGGAAGTGGCCACAGCCTGGAAGGTCCTACGGACTGAGCCCATCATCCTCCGACTGCGGTTCTCCCTGTCCCAGTATCTGGATGGCCCCGGTGAGTAACATGCTTGTTTGTGAGACAAGGAAGGAGCACTAAAGATTCTCAGCCTTTTTGCTTAACTTGGCTTTTTGGCTAAGATCAAGGGTGGCATCTGTTCTTACCAGTTTAATATCTGACATGTCCTTTATTTGAGGGCTGCATGTTAAATCCTTAGTTGCCGTTATACATAAAGTTGTTTATGGTGTTTGTATTTTGAGTGTAAATGTGGTTAGCCACCCAAGAGTTGCCCTGGTGAGGTGGGTGGCCATGTAGAATGAATGAATGAATGAATGAATGAATGAATGAATGAATGAATGAATGAATGATAAACTGAACCTTTGTTTTGCACAGCTTCTCTGCTGCCCCATTCCACCAGCTTATTTACTGAGTTGGCTCATCCTAGCACACAATGCTAAGTTTTTGATTGCTGACTATTTGTTATAGGAAACCCCCGAAGTGTCTTCTTATTCTCTTATCCTAAGTCAGGAGTTGATAACTTGGGGGTCAATCTCTCATTTGTGGCCCTTGGGTTGGTGATGCACTTTGGGAGTGTGTTTTTGGGTGGGGGGTTAAGTTCCACACCTCTTTTCAGCCCGTAGCAGCAGAGAAAGAAAACTCTGCTGATCTCTGGCAGAGGGAACAAAGGGAACTCTCCTGTCCCACAGGCCCCAATCGAATGATCCTGATCAAGGTGCTCTTAAGACCAGAGAAACCATGCCCTTGTTAACAAAGAATATAGGGGGGCAAGTTTAGAAACTCTCCCCAGCCCCGCCATTCTTATCAAATAGCCAGGAAACAGTAGCGTGTTTTGAAGTGGGGGGTTGAGGGATGTTGTGGTCTCACTCTTGCCCTTCCACATGTGACCTCCCACCAGGGTTACACAGGTTTTGCACTCGAATCCTTGCTAGATGCTAACGGTTTACTCTCGCTTTGTTCTCCAGAACCGTCCATTGAAGTTTTCCAGCCATCCAATAAGGAAGGGTTTGGACTGGGCTTGCAGTTGAAAAAGTGAGTCGGGGGTTGGTTCTCAAGTATAGCAAGTTTTTCCTCAGGCCTCTCACTGCAGGATGGATTGATTATTCCTTGCAAGGAAAAACAGCCCCTATCCTGCCTTGAAATGCCTCGAAATTTAAGATGACTAAATATTTAGCAATGAAACTGATTTATTTTTGGAAAAAAGCACGTTCATATAGAGCCTGTGTGTAACAGACTACTGCAGGGTGGGATAGGAATGTTCTTGGCTTTTTGTCTTTTTTGTACATCAAGTTCTGGTGATGGGGAGGACAAAGCCCCTAGGTCTTTTCTCTCTGCCCTTCCTTCCTCTTCCCAGTGACCCATTCAGATCAGGTGGGAAACCCGCAGAGCAGGGTTTCTCAACCAGGGTTCCACGAGAGGTCACTAGGGGTTCCCTGGCAGATCACAATTTATTTTTTAAATTATTTAAAAAAGTAAATTTCATTCTTTATTTTCAGTTTAAGAATACTGTTAATGCATATGTACGAATAGAATAATTTGGTAACTTCTGGCCTATATCTGGGCCTGAATGAGCAGGGGTTCCCCAAGGCCTGAAAAATATTTCAAGAGTTCCTCCAGGGTCAAAAAGTTGGAATTTCACTGGAATCTGAATGGGCCCATTCAGATCAGATCAGATCAGATGGGAAATCCCCCAGAGCAGTGTTTCTCAACCTTGGCAGCTTTAAGATGGGTGGACTTCAACTCCCAGAATTCCCCAGCCAGCATTCTGGGAGTTGAAGTCCACCCATCTTAAAGCTGCCAAGGCTGAGAAACACTGCTCCAGTGTGTGCCTTGTGGTATTCTCTGCCACCTGGTTCTATCAGTCCTTGTTGATAACCTTCACAGGATCCTGGGCATGTTCACATCCCAGCAATGGAAACACCTCAGCAATGACTTCCTCAAGACCCAGCAGGAGAAGCGGCACAGCTGGTTCAAAGCCAGTGGCACAATCAAAAAATTCCGTGCCGGCCTCAGCATCTTCTCACCCATTCCCAAGTACGGTTGCTCTCTTCTGTCCTCTCTCCCTGTGAGTTGGGCCATGGAGGCGGTTGGTAGCCAAGATGCCCAACCTTGGTGGCTGGTCCCTGGCTTTGAAACCCAGCCCCATCCAAACCTTACCCAGGACAGGTTCTCACGATTCTCCTTTTCCATATCCAAACCGGAGATACCTCTACTGAAGCACCTCTGTTTTGGGTATCCAGGTCTCCCAGTTTTCCCGTCATCCAGGACTCGATGCTCAAGGGCAAACTTGGTGTCCCAGAACTGCGGGTCAACCGGCTCATGAACCGATCCATCTCCTGCACTATGAAGAATTCTAAGGTGGAAGTTTTTGGCTACCCTCCCAGCACCCAGGCAGGTGTCGTCCCATTCAACATCCTGGTGGGTTTCCTCTCTGCCCTCATCCCTTCGGGCTGGTTGGGAGATTTCCCCTTTGGGTGGTGCCTCCCTCCTTGGAGAAGCTTTAGTCAAATTGTAGGATCAGGAGACTCACAGGCGAGAGCCTGGTGTTAAATGCTGAAGGCTGCACGGGGGAAAAGGGCAGGTGTGAAACCTTTTGTCCACTAAATGACCCAACCCAGAACAATCCTGTGGTTTGAAAAACAGCACCTTGAGCAGAATGTTGAGGTTCTATTGCCTTGTTAATTTATTGGGGTCGAGAGAGAGTCTTTTTTTTTTTATTTTGGTTGAGAGCAAAATCAAAAAAGCTCCATCACTTGCTGCCTGAAAAGATTCATCACTTGCAGTCTAAAAGGGAACCATCCAGTAATTGCTACACTGTGTAGTGTCAATAGTTCTACTTAGTTTTATTTGGATTGTTGTTCTGCAGTTCAGCAGTTCAGAAGAGACTTTTGGTCTCTCTTAGCTACCAAGTACAGCCGAGGCGAAAATGCCTTTTGCTGGAATCTGGGCCAGAAATTGCCTCTCTGTTTTTTTTAGGTTGCCTAAGGAATTGGGCAGCATCCCTCTTTCTATTTTCATACCCCCAATATGCAGGTAGCTAGACTCAATTGACTGTCTCAGGAACGCAAAGCAAATGCCACAGACAACTGGGAGGCACCAGGGCTCTTTTTCCATCTAATTTGTGGCTGGGGCACCTTCCTGTCACCTGCTCCATGAACTGTTTAACTGGGAGAAAGTTCTAACTGGCATAAAGCTGGTTCCCTGGCACTAAGCTATCCAGTCATATATGTCAACAATGTACCTCCCATCAGAACTCAAAGTACGCCTGTGGCTTTTAGGGGCCTAGTTTGACAGATGACACCCACAGCTTTACAAACACATCTCGAATCCCTCCTATTAGAGTGCTCCTTTCTACAAGCTGAGGACTGGGTTTGAGGTTCGGTGTTGCTTCGATCTTTCTTGCTGCAATAATAAACTCTTTTCCTTCTTCACCCTTTGGGGAGAAACAAACAATTTTCCTTGGCACATTTGTAGCCTAAAGCAGTGATAGGGAGCCAGTTGCCCTCCAGATGTGCCAGGTTCAGCCAGAATGGTCAGTACTTGCAGATTATGGAAACGGTGGTCTCCAGCTTATAGAGGGCCAGGTTCCCTAGAAAGATGGTGAGCTCATATGGGCTACTAAGTTTTCAGCTGCACTTCATGGAGTTCTTTCATGGAGAGAGTTCCTGGAACGAGAGCAGGTCTGAGCTGTGGATAAATGGGCCCTCCAGATGATGAGTCATGTGGTGAGCTCTTGTGTTTTCTCTGCAGGTTGGTGGCCACTGCAAAAACATACCCACCTTGGAGTATGGGTTTCTCGTCCAGGTAAACACCACTGCCCCCTCCTTCCCTTTCGTATTCTACTTCATTCAGCATTATATCCCAGTCCCGTCACATGATAAAACCAAATTAAGTCAGCTGAGCTGCCCCTGCTTTAAAGCAGTTTGGCTTTGGTCAGATGGAAGTGAAAGACGCAACTGAACCCAACCCAATCTTGTTTTTCTGGGCAGAACGTTAGGAATTTCAGAAAAACATCTGTCTCTGGGCCAGTACAAGTGTGCAGACTGACAGCAAGTTGCCTTCCATGTGTCTTGGTCCACAACTTGCGTAATGTCTACCCAAACTTGGTTAGCTGAGAATCCTGGGGTTTGCAGTCCCAGCATCTCTAGTGAGACTGGAGTTCTAGAAAGTTGAGTTATTAAGGGTCAGCAGATTGGTGTATATAGCTCAGTGGGACTTAAATGCAGGGGTGGCCGGTACTTCCTCTTTTCTTTTGAGGGCCACATTCTCATAGGGTGATCAGCTGGGAGCACCTGCTTATGGTGGGCCCAACCTGGGCAACGCCAGAGCCAGTCTCCTTTCCTTCTCTCCTCCCCTCTTCCTCTGCAGCTGCATTGTCCTTGCCAGAACTCTGACTGATCACTTGCTTCTGAGGTGAGATTGGTTTGATTGGCCTGGCAATGCTTGCAGGTAGCCAGCTTTTCCAGGCCTGCTTTGAGATCCACTAATAGGAAAGGCTGAGGATTGACTCTGGACCTTCTCCAAGCTGAGGCTGCACTCTTCTGCTCTCTTCCCCAGGCCTAGGGGAGTTGGTTTTTCTGACCCCAGTGTGGTCTCTCTCTCAGATTATGAAATATGCAGAGCAGAGGATTCCTACTTTGAACGAGTACTGTGTGGTATGTGACGAACAGCACGTCTTCCAGAATGGGTCCATGCTGAAGGTACTGCACCTTGTTAAGCATTGGTTTCTCTCCCTTCTGTCGGCATAAATAACTGGGAAAGGATCACCAGGAAGATTTTCTCCACCCTTATGGAAAACTAGAGTTTGAGAGTTGGAGGGCTCTTCCACTAGATCTTTGATGACCTGGTGGTGGCAAGGAGGTCTTGATGGTCTTGTTTAAACAGAGAACTGAAGAACTGGAAACCACGTTAATGGGACATGAAGTGGTAAGCCATGCTGGCCCCATTGTTAGGTAGAACATCTAGAGGATCCAGTGCTCTCCTCAAAATGATGAAAGCAGCAATGTGTCTCAAGCTTTTGTACATGTGTGTGACCTCACAATGTATGTGCAAAGGGGACAGAGCCTGCATTGTTGTAGTGCTACACTGTGGGCATTTTGAGTTTCCCACCCACTCCTATTTTCAGTGTCAGAACCTCTCCCCTTCTTACATGGAGGAGAACTTGGTATTACTGGAGGGCATATGGCTTGGGCCCCTTTCTCACTAGTGGCGCGGCTTTTGCTTTTAGCCAGCTGTGTGCACACGAGAGCTCTGCGTCTTCTCTTTCTACACCCTGGGTGTGATGTCCGGTGCTGCGGAAGAGGTGGCCACAGGAGCAGAGGTACAAGAGTTGGGATGCCAAACTCTTCCCAACAAGAGTTGGGAAGCATATATAGTAAGGGGTTAGAAGTTGGGCTGAAGAATATTGGACCTAGGAAAGCAAATGGTAATACAGGCTTGTCTTAAATTAAGCTGGGCTAATTCTTGAGTTCTCCATCAAGTGTGAGTTGGAGAGCTTTTAGTGGAACTCTTTCATTTGTGCTGTCCCCAACTGGGTACCCTCCAGTTCCACTAGACTTCATCTCTAGAAGCCCTCACTCAGCTCGCCTGGAAGGCTCCCGGCTGGAGACATTTGCTGTCTCCCCCCACCCAAAGGTGTGACAGCGCCTCTGGGAGTTTGATTTTGAATACAGTCTCCCCAAATATGCGTGTGATGTGTATTTCATTTGTACTGACGTGTATTTCACACGTATTTTCATTCAGAGGAATGAAAAGCACAGTGAATAAGTTCACTCCTGGTACAATAGGGAAGAAACTGCCATTCCAGCTGTTGCCTGGGGATGCGATTCTGATATGTATTCATTTCCACGCTGACGTCCCCGAATCTTCCTGCACAACTGGATACTCCTGCTTCTTGGAATGGAAATGAAATATCTGATTGCCTCAGTCCAGGCTATCCACTGGAAGTGTCAGAGCAGGTGAGATGTTACAGTGGAAATGGGCCTATCATGGTCTTCCTTCCACTCCTCCTTTCTTTCAGGTAGTAGATCTGCTAGTGGCCATGTGCAGGGCAGCTTTGGAGTCCCCACGCAAGAGCATCATCTTTGAGCCTTACCCATCTGTTGTGGATCCCAGTGACCCTAAGACCCTTGCCTTCAACCCCAAGGTTGGTGTGATTCTTCAGCACAGAACGTGGGTGCTTGTAATAGGATTTGCAATGGCCAATGACATTCCCATTAAGAATCCAGTTTCTCCATGTTGGAAGCTACTAGCTGTTGTTCTGTTACTCAGCTGGAGCAGTGATTCTCAACCTGGGCAGCTTTAAGATGTGTCGACTTGCTGGCTGGGGAATTCTGGGAGTTGAAGTCCACACATCTTCAAGCTGCCAAGGTTGAGAAACTCTGAGCTAGAGGGCTCATATACCTGCCAAGAGCCAGTGGTCAGGCACAAGAACTTTGCAGCCTATCAGCAATTCAACCAGGATTCCAGCCCAAATGAGCACATGTCAATGAGCGCATATCAGAACTCAATGCTGCCAGAGTCACCTTTGCGGCATGCCAATTTCCACAGTAATTCACATCCGTGTAATGCTTATTTCTGTCATCTTGGAGCTTCCTTGCTGTGGCTTCATGATAATGGGCAACAACGTAAGAGTGGCTTATTTGTATTTTTGATCCCTATCTCCTCTTTCATTGACATATAGAAAAAGAATTATGAGAGGCTGCAGAAGGCCCTGGACAGCGTCATGTCAATCCGTGAAATGACTCAAGTAGGCATCTGTACTTTATGTCTGGGGTAGATTAAGCCCATCTCTCATCAGGATGTATCTCCTGCTCCATGATAACCTATACTGATGTTGATGGAATGTGTAGAAGTTGTGCAAACCAGAGCACATGAACCTCTGTATGTGTCTATGTATGTATGTATGTATGCATTCATGTGTAGAGTTGTGAAATAAATATATTTGCCTGTTCAGAGTGAAGGCAGGAAGCATCACCATCACTCTGAATTGGCTGCCTTCTTCTCGCAGGGCTCTTACCTAGAGATCAAGAAGCAAATGGACAAGTTAGATCCTCTGGCCCACCCCCTCCTACAGTGGTAAGGAAGCAGATAATAGTATTGGGCAGAGACTGCTGGGAGGCCAAATAAGAGTAAGGCATGAAATTGGGGTTGGGATAGTAAGTGGAAATGTCTCCATGGTCATTACAGTCCTAAGCAAATCCATATTGAAGCATATCCACAGGACCTTGGTTTGATTTCAGGGTGTTGAGATTCTAATGGGTGCAGCAGGTTATCATGGGGCTGGTTGCCCTAATCTCCATTCTGAAACTTGGACACCATGCTACTGCCTGTTCTGCAGTTCTGAAAAATGAGATGAGATAACCACAGTGCTGCTTGCCAGGTGGTTTCCACAACCTTGTTATCCCACCAGGCACCTTCTGCTCAGTTGGCCTAGGCGGAAGAATGCTGTTCCAGTAGCCTAGGCTGACGTTCTCTGGGCTGTGCTCTCTGCTGACTAAGTGAGCCTAGCCTTTTCCGTATCCTGACCTCCTTTCTGCCCTTCCTAGGATAATTTCCAGCAACAGATCTCACATTGTCAAGCTACCTCTCAGCAGGGTATGTGACCATCCTCCATTCTTTTGCTTGCAGCCAGCCCACTCATAAGGGGGAGCATGAGAGTGAAGCATCCCATAGCTCAGTGGTAAATTGCAGGTTTCGCACAGAGCTGGTCCCGAGTTCAGTCCTCATCTCTTCCAGTTAAAGGATGCAGCAGGCCACTTATCTGGCAACACTCTTGCCTGGTTCCCTGGATATCCACACCTTTTAAATGCTGGGAAGTGAGGCACCCGTGAGCTGCCATCCTGTAACCCCTTACCTAGGAGTAAGCCCCCTTTCCAGTTCTCATTCTTATAACTGTGCTATAAGTTTGCCAGAATCAAGGGCCTTTGTTACTGAGTTTTGTTGTGAAGAGTCTGGGATACTTCTAAATGGCTTAGAAGTTATTGCTAGGGTTTTTTTGCCCAGGGCTATTTGATGAAAAAAAGACAACAGGACTGCACTCCTGTTTTTAAATAAGAGTCACCAAAAGTATTGGGCACCTTCAGTTTGGTGGCTCGAGGTCCTGTGTTATGAGCCAGAATAATTTACTGTTTTTAAAAGACCTTTAAAACGTGCATGAAGGAAGACCTGTGTTAAAAATCAGGATTAAGAAAAGACAGACCGTTTCATCGGAACTGCAGCTTGTCTGCAAAAACTTCCTTGCATGATGGCCCTTCTTTTCTCTCTCTCTCTCTCTCTGCTTTTGTGCCCCTCTTTTCCCCCTTTTCCCTTTCACGTGGGTCCGTTTCCCTTGGTAGCAGCTGAAATTTATGCACACCTCACACCAGTTCCTCCTGCTGAGCAGCCCTCCTGCCAAGGAGGCTCGCTTCCGGACAGCCAAGAAACTGTATGGCAGCACCTTTGCCTTTCAGTAAGTCTGGGGGCTCCATTTCTCAGTTCCTCCCTTTCCCTCCCCGCCCGCCCTGCCCTGCCCCACTTTCCCCTGGGGGAGAAGCTCAGATGGTGCTTGCTGATCTTTCTCCTGCCGCTTCTCAATTCCTAATGGGGCCTTTAAAAAAAATCAGCTCAGTCTTCCTTGTTTGGGCTATTTTCCTGATTGTTCTTTGTTCTTCTATAAAGCTTGGACTTTCTCCAAGCCTGGTTGCACTTCCTTTCTGGTCCTAGGTACAGCTCTTTTGGATATAAAAGGTTCCATACTTGGAGAATGAGTTAAGTTTGCTCAAAGATGCTAATGATGGGCTTCATGGAATCCCCCTGCACTATTTGTGCAGACTGACTGCAATTTGTAGTTTGCCCCTAAAGGTGAACTGTGGCCTAGTTGCCTGTGTAATGGTATGTGGGAAGGACCTTGGGAGACTGGGCCCAGAGACACTGCCAAGGGAACCATCAGATAAGAGACAGCGTAGCCCGCAGTTGGATAGTGGACGGGGCAAGAGCTCAGAAGAGACTTTCCCTAATTTGTTGGGGTGTAAAGGAGACCGAGGGATTGGGGGAAAGTGTGGGGGAGCTCTGGTTGATTTGGGGTGCTTTGTCCAGAGAGCGTTCAGGCATTTTTCTCTCTTTTTGGCCCTTTTTGGTTAGGATACAATGAGATCCAGGAAGCAGTGGTTTTGAAGGCAGTTTCTGCAGACGCACATAGCCTGGGGATTGGGATGTGTTCCTTGCTGCAGGGTCTTGTACTGATGCATGCTCACCTGGCTCTCTGTAGCAGCAGAAAGGGCTGGCTAGTGATGCGTTTCTTTCCCCCTGCAGTGGCTCTCACATTGAGAATTGGCATTCCATTCTGCGTAATGGGCTGGTCAATGCATCCTACACCAAATTGCAGGTAAGGGGCAGTGGCAGGCTCTTGCCGTTCCTAGTGGGACAGATTGAACCATGGGAGGCTGTGGGCTTCCTGGGCTTACTAATCCACCCCCCCTGCCCTGCTTCATTTGGGATCCCTTTCTGTCCATTGGCTACAGGCAGCTCTAGATGTCTGGCCCCAATCACTGCCCTGAGGATACTCCTGGCCACTCCCAGGGCCAGACCCCAGATTCTCTAGAGCAGGGTTTCTCAACCTTAGCAACTTTGAGATATGTGGACTAAAACTCCCAGAATTCTCCAGCCAGAATTCTGGGAGTTGAAGTCCACATATTTTAAAGTTGCTAAGGTTGAGAAACCCTGCTCTAAAGCAACTTCTTGGACACAGAGCCCTCCCTCCCAGCCACTGTTCAGCTAACCCTTTAGCAGTCTGAGTCCCTTGGTGAAGCATAAGGGCTCAACTTGCTGGACTAGCCAGCTTCTGTTCCGTCTGCCATTGTACAAGGAGTCCTCACTTAATGATCATTCCCTTAGTGATGGTTCAGACTTACGACAGTGGTGAAAAAACCAACTTGCAACCAGTCTTTGCACTTATGACTGGCGCAGCGTCCCTGTGGTCACATGATCAAGGTTCAGGCAATTGGTGATTGGTTCGCATTTATGAACGTTGCAGCATCCCCTGGTTACAATGATGGCCATTTTCAACCTTCCCAGCCGGCTTCCGGCAAGCAAAATTAATGGGGAACCGTGTGATTCGCTTAATGATCGCCACAAAAAGGTCGTAAAATTGGGTTGGATTTGCTTAACAACCGCATTGCTTAGTGACCGAAATTCCGGTCCCAGTTGTGGTCGTTAAGCGAGGACTACTCGTTATGGCCTTGTGTTGCTCAATGCAACGGGACATTGTGCCAGTCCTGGAGCCCAATTTGACTTAGTTTGCAGCAACCAGATATGGGTTAACTGCATTTCATTCCTGGTGGTGTTTCTTGGAGGAAATGCCTTGCATTTCACACCTTTCAGTTGTGATAGTTGAAATAAATACAGACACACACACACACTCTCTCTCTCTCTCACTATCCATGCAAGTGTATTATGGCCTTAAAAGTAGGAATTTATTCATTTATGCTTACCCATGCCTTTCTTTGGAGGAGCTCAAAGTGATGCCTAGTTCTTCCTGCCCTGTTTTGTCTGGCCAGCAAGTAGCCGTCACCTTAAGCCATGGAGCGAGCCCGGGGGTTGTGCGGGAGTTTCTTCTGTCTATACGAGCCTGGCCCTGAATAGCCGCAGCAGACATTTGGGGGACAAATGATAATTGTGTTGATAAAAAGAGATCTGGAAAGACCAGGTATTGCCAATGGTACCAGAGAACGGCTCTTGGCGGGGCTGTTTCAAAAGGTGACAGAATGAAGAAGGAACTGCCAGGGGAAATATGTCATCTCAGCATCCTCCCTTCAATTAGCTGCGTATTCCTGCTGCATATGGAGCCACCCGCCCCTCAAAGTGTCGATCCTTTCTTTTCAGCACATCCCTTCCCCTTCAGGAAACCCGTCTAATTTGAGGAGTGTGGCTGAACTCCCAGGGCCGGCCCTCTCGCTGGGCAGATCGAGGCAGCAGCCTTGTGTGGCAGGTGCTGAGAGGTGGCAGCAGCATCACAGGAGAGGCCCCACATTTCCCCGTAGGCACTCCCATGCTGTCTCCAGGTGGGCTGGGATGCACCATCCCATCGCCTGCATGGCAGACCGACTCGGCTGCTAGTGTGGCCTGCTTCTCTATGCAGAGTAGCCTGGGGTACCTTTTGCTTCTCAGGGGGAAACTGACCCCCTGCAGAAGAAGATCCGATCAGCGACTGGCTGACGTATGGAACGGAGACTTGCAGCTCACAGCGGGGGACCCTCTAGCCAGGCTGGGGAACAGCCGAAGTTTTCAGATAATTGCCAAGTCCAGGTAGACACACACCAGCTTTTCAGGGCCCAGACCGTCCTGTGTCCTATTCCCCAGCCTGTTTTGTTTTGTTTTTTCTGGCTCACATTGGTGTTTTTCTGCAAGCTGCATGGAGCAGCCTATGGCAAAGGCATCTATTTGAGCCCCATCTCCAGTATTTCCTTTGGATATTCAGGTAAGCGGCTCTCTCTGTGTCCCTCCATCTGTCAGTGCACCTCGTGTCCCGCACATGTGCTTGCCTTGCATCCAAGAGCCGCTCTCGCCCTCCCCTCCCCTCCCCTGTGTTTCTCATCCACACGCTCAGGGTGGGGAAGGGACCATCGCCTCCACGCGTCTGGGTCGATTCCTTCGTGGACATCTTAGCGTCTCAAACTACGGTGCCGCCGGTCCTCACCACAAAGCCGGTGGGGATCTGCCTGCCTTCCCTTCTGCAGCGGGCGCTGCCTGCTGATGAGGGTTCCTCCTCCCTCGGAAATGTTCTTCTGCCCTGGAGCATTATTTCCTTCCATTTTGTCCTGAAAAGGTTGTGTACTGTATGTCTGGAGGAGGCTGCCCACTTGAGGCCATCAGAAGGGGTGGTTTCTGCTCCGTCCATTGTTGTGGGTGTCATGAAGTTTGGGGTGTGGCATGCCTCAGGGAGAGGTTTCGTTTTAAGACTGTCAGGGAATTTCCCAACTCAGCCACGCACACAATCCAGACTAACGCGATGCCAGTTCAGGATGGTGGCTGCATCATGCACTTGTACCTCGCCTTGTGTGCGTATGTGGCTCCAAGTCTCTGCAGAGATTTATTTTTCAAGTGCCACGGTTGACCTTTCCTAAACTCTTCGCTTTTTGCTGTTTTCAATCTTCTGCATTATTCCAGCTTCAGCAGGTTGATGCCCTACAGATATGTAGGACCCCAACTCTCATCCCTCCAACCAAGAGAAGCACATTAGAAATGGAGCTAACCAAATGAAACAGGAGGGAAAACTGGTTGACCCCGTGCTTCTTTGTTTATCATCCGATTAAAAAACAACAGCAAAGATAGTTATGAGTCCCTTTTCGGGAGAGATGTGTGGTGATAGAAATTTGAAAAACAAACAAACAAACGATAACCCCCTCCTTTCACCCAATGCATTGGCTGGCTCTTTAAGCAGAGGGATCAAAACTCCAAAACATTGAACATGACAGTGTCACAGTGTGCATTTTTTTTTTCTCAATGCCCTTCAACCTCCAAAGAATGGAGGTCTGCAGAGATGGTTCCCTTTCCCACTTTTCCATCCCACCACAACTCTATGATGCTCTGGCAGTGAGAAGGTGAGGGGGAACCGTCCCACAGGGTCTGCCACAGGTCAAGTGGTTGCAGATGGCAACATGCTATGCTAGGTTAGCTTTAACCTTTTTTGGTAGCTGAATGTGTTACGTGAGCTCAGCTTGTTGGTTAGTTTAGGGGTCAGTGTATTATGCAGAGCCTGAACATGGGTTCATTCAGTAACCAGGTTAAATTTATTTTATGAACACAGCCTTTCCTTTAAGCTTTATTCTGGAGTAGGGATTTAAGGAAGAAGGCATGATGGTAACATGCGGGGTAGATCTAGTTGGGTGCCAACCATGCACCAAATGACTTTTTAGACCTTGCCCTACAAATTAGTAGAGAATGTGAGAACCCGTTTCTTCTCCATGGCAATTTGTGAACTTCCGTTTAATAGTTGGAATAGGAGACAACGTGAGGTCTACACTCAGGCTGAATTGTACTGCAGCCTGAAAATCCTGCTGTAGGTCTGAAGGGATGGAAATAGGTGGGGGACCATTTTGTCTTCTTTCTAATGTTGGCTTTTGGCTAGTTTAGGGGTTTCCAAACATTTTGAGTTGGTCAGGACACTTGGGATATTGCCTGTTTGGGGGCATTCCCACAAAGTGGTGGGTGTGGCTGATCACCAAACACCCATATACTGGGAAGCCAACAAAGCATTGGGCTGCCACCGGCTGGCCTTTTATTTTCTGAGAATGCCTTTGAGGTCTTTGTGGGCTGCACTCAAGCCTGGTGTTTGGCATTGCAGTGTGCAAGCGTCCAGCTCATTTATTTTTTAAAATTAAGAGGATTAAAATAAAACAAAATTAGGATAGGTAGCTTGGCAGGCAGCAAGGAACCTGCTGTGAAGGCACATGTTAGGTTAAAGGTGCTACTCTGTAGAGATGTAGGATCTCTCTTGGCCACGTTTTCTGTTTGCATTATTCCACTCTCCACAAACCTTTGCATCTATGACTAATAGCACCCCTTGCTTGCAGGCTAGGAGACCAGCCAGTCCTGGCGTCACCCATTGCGGCTGTTTCTTACCCTCTTTATTGTCCACGCAGGGATGGGGAAAGGGCAGCACCGGATGCCCTCCAAGGATGAGCTGGTGCAGAGGTACAACCGAATGAACACGATTCCCCAGGTAACTCTGTAGATGTGCGTGCATCGGCTGCTGCGTGGTCGCACAAATCTCTCGATTTGCCTGACCCTGCCACACGGGTTCATAAGCAGCTCTCCATAGGAGTGTCACCTTTTCATTGCATGTTCATTGCGTTGCAGGGCCATGCCCATTTCTTCTAGAGAGGGCACCTGTGTGAGCTTCGGAATAGAAGCCCGTGTGGGGCAGGGCTGGGAAGTTTGTGGCCAATGCCAAGAAGGAGGGTGTGATTCTGGTTCTCTGGTTTTCTCTCAGACTCGGTCCATCCAGTCCAGGTTCTTACAGAGTCGCAATTTGAACTGCATTGCGCTTTGTGAAGGTGAGTGGAACGGGGATTCAGTTGACCTGTCCTGTTCACTCCTGTGAGGTTTTACTCATCCTATCTGCAGTCAGATGCTGATGCTGACTGACTTCCTTATCCGTGCAAACGCTAGTTGATGGCATATTCATGGAAGGAAAGGCATGGAAACATCACACTAGCCTTGCCTGATTAACCTGAAGGCCCAGTCCATTTCAACAGTGGCCGAGCTGGTGCCCTGGTGCCACGCAATCTGGCCGGCCGACCTAATGGAGGAGACTGGTGCGGCGTGTCATTTCCCTGCTGCTCCATTGCTGACCCCTTCCTCCTTTGCAGTGATCACATCAAAGGATCTCCAGAAGCACGGCAACATTTGGGTTTGTCCTGTGTCCGATCACGTCTGCACCCGCTTTTTTTTTGTGTGAGTAAGCTCATCTCCGGGGGCGAGAGGAGATGCCGCTTTTTCCACGGGAGGGCGCAAGGGCCCCTGGATCTGTGGCGGCAGGCTTGATGTGAATGAGAGGCATGAAGGAGGCCTTTTCAGAGTTCTCGCTCTTCCTCCCAGGTATGAAGATGGCCAAGTCGGGGACGCCAACATCAATACTCAGGACCCTAAAATTCAAAAGGAGATCATGCGTGTGATTGGCACTCAGGTCTATACAAACTGAGGGGGCGGAGGAGCCCCTCCCTTCGGACTGTGCTGGCGCTGCCCCTGCTCCCACCTGGGCAGGAAAGGGACCGTTGCGGGAGACCATAAACGGGCTCTGCCCGGATGAAGACTGAGACCGGCAGGAGGGAGCAACCACAGTCGCTTCTGGACGGCGGAGGCCAGGGGAGCAGCTCTGGAGGGGCAGTTGCAGCTCCACCCAGCCCATCCGCGGAGTTGAGTGGGCGGACTTGGACCAGCTCCTGTGAACGGTTGGAATGGTTGAGTTTGCATGCCCACGTTTACAGTGACGGCATTTTTAACCATGAAAACGAGCAAAAAAAGAAAAAAAAAACAACCCACAGTGAAACAGCCCCAGAGAGAGAACATGTGCGTGCAAGCAAGCGGTTTTAGCTTATTAAAATTCTCTTTGAAAGAAAAAAAGCTCTTGTCCCCCTGTGCGGTCTCTGTGCAAAACCAGCTGGCAGATGTCTGCATCTTCCTCTTTTGTTTATGTGGGAGAGTGGCACGCTCCCTCCACACATACTTTCTCCCTTTTGCTGTCGTTAGATGTTTTCTGTTGCAATTACGCTTTCAGACCTTTGGGTCATTCATGGAGGAATGCTGTTTCCATTTGGAACAGGATTTAGGATGTGCAAAGATTTGGGCTGCCGTGACTCTCTACCTTCCCCAGACTCTGTGAAGGAAGGATTCTGCCTGCATATATCCAGCTAGGGAAATACACTTCCCCGTATCCAGGTGGCCTGGGGAATCACCTCTGGGGAGCCCAAGACCACATTTAACAGTTTTTGTGGTGGGTTGGAGGGAGTCCCAATAGGAGTGGCCTTATCACACGTGTCGATGGACTTTTTGGAGGTGGAAATCTGTTGGTTTTTTTGTTTGGTTTCTGAGCGGTGACAGCTTATGTTCCGTTTTCATTGATTCCTTGCTTCAAAGTGGCAGAAAAGCACCATTGGGTTTTAGCAGCCATGATGAGGGGAGTTCTGTGTGGCCGCAAGTTGTCCACTTCTGCACTAGGAGAAGATGCTGTTAATGTCACTGCCTCCTTGCCTCCTGTATCCTCCCCTCCCAGTTTCTCTTGACTGCTTTGTCTTCGGAGGGGTCTCCAGGAAAGGAGGTCAAGGATGAGGAGATAAGAGAGGACCAGATTTTTTTTTTAAAAAGCTGCGGTGTTAGGAGTTTGGGGGCAGGAACCTGGTAACCCAGTCCTAGCAGTGCCGTTGATAGATTGTGGCACAATAATAAGGGACAGAGCTGATGTCAAGCACAAGAGGTTCTAGACCATATGTCATCTAGGACACCTTCTAGGAGTTCCATTCTTCTGCCCAGGATGCTCATCAGATAGCAATATCTAGGAATGGGCCCCTCTTCCTTACCCTTTTCTGAGCAAGCTACTTATGAGGAGGTTTATTTTAGACTTTTAATACTTGGCCATAGAGTGAGGCCTCATCTACTTGTTTTCTCTGTGGCTAGTCATGCTTCAGTCTTGGATTTTAAAAAACCACTCATAGACAAATGATTGGTCCTGGAGCTATATCTTCTGAGCGTTCAGAGCCCCCAAGCAGATTTACGGTTCTGTGGAGCCAGCCATTCCCAGGAAATAGCTGTGTCTCAAAATTCAGGTTCAGCCTTTGCTGAGGACTTCTCCAGAGACTGGCCATGAGGGACGAACATGGGCCAGTTGAGGTTCTTGGCGCTGTTTTGCCCAGCAAGAATGAAAGGATGCTGTGAGGTTTGAGGTAGGCTGGTTAAATAAGGTGGCAGCATGCATCCAGACAGTGGAGAAGATTTGGAGAAGC
The DNA here is from genome assembly GCF_035149785.1 of Candoia aspera. NCBI lineage: Eukaryota > Metazoa > Chordata > Lepidosauria > Squamata > Candoiidae > Candoia > Candoia aspera. The sequence continues at coordinate 6,856,417 of NC_086165.1, read as the reverse complement.
CCTTGAGAAGAGACTCACGCAAACAATCCGGTCAAATTCCCACTGGACTGTGCTTTATTTCAGTCTAAGCAGAATATCATAAACTACAGAGCTACAGAGATCACAACGCCCATTTGTCTGTCTTTATTATACTACAAGAAAATCATAAGAAAGATCAATCAAAAGAATTGTATAATCCACTGGAATGCCAAAAATGCTCCCCACTGTTGGGAGGCAGTGTTCCTTTTTGAATGATGGAAACTGAAAGCCCATGAGTGTGTGTGTGTGTGTGTGCGTGTGAATGGGTGGAGATGGCCTAAAGAAAGCTCCTTTTTCCAATTAATTGTTCAGGAGGGGGACAGGGTAGAAAAAGAGGCTGAGGTTGGGAGCATTGTCATTCAGAGAGCCAACTGGGCACCAACAATGATTGTACACAGAACCTAGATGAGAAGTTAACCTGGTTATCCAGGATGAACGTTCTGTGGCCAGGGCTCTAACTTGAATCAGTAACTAACTGCAGGAAAAATATCTGTTGGTCCAACAGCAGGCTTTGGATGATGGAAGACCCTAACTCAACTTGGCTCCTCCTCAACCCTCATTTAATTCAGATTTCCCCACCATGGGGATATGCTGAGATATAATTCCTATCATCCCCTAACCAGGCACCACATTGGAGAACAACGGCTAAAGTTTCCATTTTCCTTAGATTGATACTTACCACCCAAAAACCTTCCCATTTCCTACATAGCTCTTGCTTTCACTATGCACTTCTTACATTTTGGGGAGTGGGAAAGAGTTGTTGGCCTCTTCCTGCTCTTAACATTTTTAAACTGTAGTGGGGCTGAAAGAAAACAATACGATTATAAATAATTGGTGCAGAGGATCGTGAGATTCAGGAAGTGAATGGCGGAAGGTAATTTTTATTGTAAGTCCCATGTGCCCTCCCAAGATGGCAGCTTTCAAATGACCCTGATGGAAAATATGCAGAAGGTACAGATTTTCTTAAAGAGTTTGACTCAGTAATATAACCACATTTACAACCAAATTTTCCCACTTCCCTGTGTTTGTAATCTGAATGTGAAACACAATTATCCAAGGGCTTGGGGAAAGAGCAGAAATACCTTGCATATAGAAAGCCAAATCTACAGTTCATACCATGATATTTCTAAATGCTATTCCAGGAACAACAGTTGTGGAAAAAGTGTGTTTGAAATGGGTAATTTTCTCCAACATAGTCCTTTACATAAGCTTGCCACTTGGGTGGCGGCGGCGGCGGCGGCTTCCAAAAGTCCTTAGTGAACATGTTAGAGAAACTGGCCTTTTTTCTATGCCTTCTGCCGGTAGCCTAAATTCTAGACACACCAATTTACCATGCTATGTATGAAAAGAAGGACTCTTCCCTTGTGACAGGTGCATAGACACGTGAGTGGGTCATTTGTACGTCCATCATAAATTTGGTTGTCAAGAAAGATTATGATTGTACTTGGCATATACTTCATCCCTGGGTCCTCATGACTTCAAGTGGGTTCCAAAACAAGGATGATGTTTCAAGGGTGTAGGTGGCATTGTATGCCGTGACCCATTGCCTAAGCAGAAGCTGGAGGAAAAGGAGAGTTAGGATGGCAAATGGAATGCCATAATAGTGTGAAAGTAGAAATCCATTCTACTTGCTTTCTGAGAATAATGTAGAAAAGCATTTGCCAACTGCAAACTTCTCATTCCAGGTGGCCTTTTCTCCGACATGTTGCAGAGATGCCGGGGAGTCCTACATATTCCAACAGCTGTAAAAGAAGCCTGGATAGCTAAACTACCATTGCATCAGGGTAGAAGTACTTAGGGTAGAAGCTTTAATGTCTGCACTCCTAGAATGATTTAACAAACAAATGCTTTCTATTTCTGTTGCCAGATCTGGGTTAGTACCTAACGTAGGAAAAATGGTTCTCTGGAGAGCTGTAATCTTTGATCCAAAAGATCTTTAATTCGAGATATATGGAAGATGTCTGTGCTGAATAAGCCAGGAAGGGAAGACTTAATTTTATGGCACTATTTTTGATGATAGATATTGAGCAAAGTAAGTTTTAATAGACCTACTATTTAAGTTGCAGGGGCCAATTCTGCCAGAATGCATGGGGACCCAATCCAAGGAAATCCCATTGATCCCATCTGAATACTAGGCATATCCTACCCTCTCAACTTCCAAAATACTTGTTTTAATGGATATTCCCTTATAAAATTAAAAAAAAAACTTTTAAAATCTTTTTTTAAAGAATCTTTTTTTGGAAAAAAAACATAACCAAGGATTAGACAGTCAATACCAAGGACACTGTAGATTTGTATACAAGTGAGAGGAACTATGCGCTGAACTACTAGTGAAAGTTTAAGCTGTGGGAAGCCCCCTTTCCCGAGCCACAATAAAACTGAAAAGTCTCCCTCTTCAAAACCTCCACACTTTTGAGGAAACGATGAGTAACAAATCTTTAGCAAGGACTTGGTTACAGAGTAAAGGATGGGATGAGTTCTGTATCAGAGGTAGCTTTGCAGTAACACCCACTGCCCAACTCTGCATCCCATCTAATGTATAGACCACAATAGCAAAAACATAGCCCTTAAAGATGTAAGCGGTTTGTGCTTTATGGCAGTAGTGCGAGACCATTTTCAGTGGGATGTGTGTGTGCATTTAGTTTGGATAATGACACAGCTGATCCAGTCAGCTGGGCAGGGAGGAGAGAACCCCCATATTCTGGTGCCACGTGATGGCCTGACTTCCAGTTGCTGCAAAAATGGTGGTCCAGCTCTTTCCTTTTAAAAAGTCTTTTAAACAAAGCCTAAAACCTAATATTTCTGCAGTGGTCCAATCAGGATCGGCACCACCCTGGATGGTGCCCCACTTCCTTTCAACCCTTCCTCAATATGGCTGTGGGATGATGAAATGTGAAGCACAGTCAGAATCCATAGAGAAGCTTCCCTTGGAAAGGGCTACTCTATGAGTTCACCTCCTTACAGAGAGGGTTAAACCCATTAACCCTTTCTTGTCTTTCACATGACACAGCTAACCCCACCTCCCCCCAGACCCACTTTAGACCATGTTGTGGTGTTTGCGTGGCATGGGAACACTCCCGTGGCCCAGTTCTAATGTTGTGTGCTTTGCAATGCTTTAGGGCAGTGTTTCTCAACCTTGGCCACTTTAAGACGTGTGGACTTCAACTCCCAGAATTCCCCAGCCAGATGCTGGCTGAGGAATTCTGGGAGTTGAAGTCCACACGTCTTAAAGTGGCCAAGGTTGAGAAACACTGCTTTACAGTGTGTCAAATATAAATGAAATTTTATATTGCTATTTTGTTTTTATTATTGTTTTGCATTAAAAATCTAAAAATGGGGGTTGAGGCCACCTCTGACCCACAAATCTTTGATCACTCACTCAGGAGCTATGGACACTGGGGGTATAGCTTATGAGAACAGCAGCCAACAGAATAGCTACCATTCTCTAACTTGGGCACACTTCAGGTGTGTGGACTTAATTCTTAGAATCCTCCAAGTGGCATGACCACTGCTGAAAATTCTTGAAACTGAAGCCAACACATCTAAAGGGTGCCTATGCTTGGGAAGGCTGGATAATCCCTTCTCTGGGCCTTAAACTAGAAATAACAAGGAGATACCACAATATGTTATCTTTCTTCCATTTTATATACAGAACTGGGCACATTCAGGCTTTGGCACATTAAGTTGTCTGCCTTCGCCCCATACCCTGCAAGGATGTTTGTTTCCATCATCCCTGGACTTCTTTTCCTAAAACTAAAAGGAATGTTATTTACATTAAAAATGCTTTGCTGTAAGGCAAAACTCGGATTCCTTCATTCGGACAAGCCTAGAGATTTGATGAGATCAGAGGTATGTATCATTCGTTCTCCTTGTCCTTGGTCATTGTTAAAGCTGTCAAGCAGTTGCAGAGAAGAGACACATAAAAGAAACCTGCAAAATTCACAATGGCACAAATATGTGCATCCAACCAGTTCCACCCATTGTTCATCTTTTCCTGGTCAAATATCTGGGAAGAAAAAGAAATGGTCGGAAAAGAAGGGATATTACTGAAAGTGGCATGCATCTTTCTGTGCTTTTAATATGCTGAAATAACAACAGATTTCCCAGACAGATTTTTCTTAAGGAGCCCTTCGTCCCTTCCAACCCTCCTTGACCATGGCCAAGAGTCAAGGTGTGACAGAGGGCAGATTTTCTTGTATACACTGACCAGACACCAGTTACCCCTTACACAGGCCTATGCTACAAGAGCAACCAGTACTGGCAACAGCAGAGTCATTTATAGATTTATAGATACATTATCTTCTTTTCTGTGAATGTATCTGGAAAACTGTTGAATGGAAACTCAATGGTTTTTGACAGCTTGCCTTGAAAGAAGCCTCTCTAGATTTCTTTCTCTATGACTAGCTTTCCTACCAGATTCCTTACCAGTGTAACAACAGGCAGAGTTGCTATTTAGGTGGTAGATGTTTATATGGCAAGATAGATGGTGATATTGGCAAGACAGAAATGCTGAGGATAGTTTGTGTGGAACAACTTCCCCTTTCTTATATTGTGATACTCTCTTGCCTCTCTCTAAAGTTGGGAAAGCATTACAAGGTGCTTCTGGGCATTTTAACTCTGTAGGAACAGTTATGGAGAGGGAGCAATTAGCAAGCACTCTCTGAAGCCATCAAGATGGAGCTTAGCAGGGCCTATCACCCTTAGATGAACAAGGTTAGTGTAAAAGGAGTGAGGAGATGTCCTTCAGAAGGCCAGGTGGTTGGTTCAAAAGAATAAACATGGACACTTATACCAGATGTGGATGAAAGATGGTGGCTGCCAAGAGTGCCCTTTGTTGGAAAGAGATGGCTGATCAAAAGACGGTTTTGGCAGCCTCCCTCCGCCCACTAGTTTGCTCAAATACAAGCATGGGCCTTGGCTGTCCCCCTTCCCTGTCACTGCACCCTTCCTTCTTGTCCAACTTTCCCTATTTCCCAGAGATGGCCTGTAAGATTGCAGGGTCCCTTCAGGGGGTGATGGCTGTGACTCATCACCAAAGTCCAGCCATGGTTTGGCTGCATATCTGCCTAGATGCTGCAGGAAGTGAAAGGCACCACAGCACTTAGGAGCTCCCATGACTCTTCTGGCATGGAATGTAATTGCAGACCTTTGGCCTGAGCCACAAGTTAATTTCCATCCAACATTCCCTCCAGGGCAGGATTGGTCCCATTTCTCCCTCACAGAAGGAGGGCTTGGGGGAGAAGGAAATATCTCAATGATTATCTTCTCCCACGTCCTGCCCTGGCGATGAAAGTAGGCAAAGAACTTTCTTTTGGGGGTTGTCCATTGTCTTTCCCACACTGCCTGTCCTCCTAGGGGAATGAAAGATTTTGGATGTTTGTAAAATGAATGAGATAGTGAAAGAGACCCTCAGGCCCAGATGATGGCTTCCTTGCTTGTGAACAAATTGCCCACTACTTGGGCAGCCAAAGAGTGCTTTGGAAATGGAACATCTCCTTTCATTAGCATGCAAGCCCAATATAGTGAGGATAGAAGTGACGTCCTGCTGCTACAGCAGCCAGCTGAAGGTGAAGGCTGGACGAGGAAGCTGAGAGATCAGATGATGTATTCATCCCTTTCCTGCAGGACTCTTCTGGTTATGTGGACTATCTCCTACCATTTTGAAGTGGGTGATGGATTACAGCTGCTGGGATAGGACAGAAATGAATACGCTAGGCATAATATCTACTCCCATCTGTCCTAGATTTCTGCCATTACTCCAAGCATCCTTTCTCAAGTGAAGTGTCCAGGGTTGGCCAACAAAAACAGCAAGGAGAGCTGCGTCAGTTGAAAGCGTTTTGCAGATTGGTCCCCAGTTGTAAGGGGGGAAAAAAGGGGAAAAAAAAACCTAGCCCAGCTTTCTCCATCCTGATGGTTGGCTATGGATTCTGGCAGGTTTCACCAGCTTTGGGGAAGCTACCTCCAGAAATGATGAAGAAAGATCAGCAGGTGAAAGAAATATGGAAGAAATAAACAACAGATCCACATTTGCCTTGGTTTGGATTCAGCCAGCTGTTAGTTGAGGGCAGCTGCACCAGCCAAGCAATTCTCAAGGGTGAGAAAAGTGGGTTTCTCAGGTAAGTTCTAGGCTTTCTGAGGATCAACCTGGCATCCCATCCATTTTTTTAAACCTAAAAGTTTCCCATGAACCTTAGCAAACCCCCCCCCCCAACTCTTGCCTCTCCCCCCAAATATGAGACAGCTCCACCCAGTTTCCATCAATATCTCATATAGTGTTCCCACCCCTCCAGAAGAAGGCTACTTATAGTCCCTGGCCATTCAAAGATTGCCCTGTCCTGGTGCAGAGGATCTCAAGAACTGAATAGATATGGAGATCCTGCTGCAAGCAGATCCCACTTCCTATTTTTACACTGCCATTTGGCCTGGTTTTCAAAGCAGGCTTGAGAAGCAGCAGCATCTTTCATGCGTAGGGACCACTCAGCATATGCTTGACCTCCCATTCTTCACTGTCAGTGGAAAAATGAGCTGCATTTCAATAGGCTACCCTGCTATGAACAAATAGAGTATCGGTCCCTCTCCCCACCTAAAAACACTGTCAGTGTGTATGTGTATTTTTGTGGGTGCACATATGGGTGTGTCTGTGGGGTGTGTGCCTGTGTGTGTGTGTGCCATTTCTTTTTCTTTTACTTTTTAGAAAAAAGTCACTTTCACAAGGTCACTAAAATCGATTGTCTTCTTTCCATTTTGATTTTTTTTTTCATTTGTTTCAAATGGAGGGCTCTTCTATGTTAAATGCTAATCACTCTACAAAAAGCATTCTGTTCTAAACCACTAGGAAATGTAACAATGAAGCACGAAAAGTCAAAAGAAAAAGAGAGGAAAAAAAGAGAAGAATTCGAAGAAATCCAGTGGCCGAGTGACCGCATTGGGGAATGTGAATCATGAAGGACAACCAGATAACCTCTAGATCCTTCGTGAACCTTAGCTGTCCTTCATTCTTATTTGGCACTTCCTTAATTGAATTCCCTCTCCCTCCCTCCTTCCCACCCTTTCCCCTGACCTCATCCTCTCCATCAGATTCTGGAAAGCAATATTAAATTTGGCTGAGATTATACCAGTGCAACAAGAGACACAGAGATAAGGTGTCTACAAATGCAAAGAATCTACTTGCCTCCTTCTCCCCCATCCATGATAAACCTATACTGAGAGATGATAAATGCAAAAGGGAATAACTGGAAACAAGGCTTCCATCTTTTCAACGGGTATGTAGAAGAATCTCCTGTTCTGTCCTGGCCAGACAGGAGACGGTTATGACCATGGAGAGCTTTTCCTGGAGCAAAATTCAGAGTGTATTAGCTACCAGAGTTCCACCTAGAGCTATGGGTTCTTCTCCAGCACTCATCAGGGATTTGGGAGTTATAGGGTTTTGGTTATTTAGGGTGAGGGGAGATGGGTATGGATGAAATCCTGCCTCCTTGAAAGGTGCTTGTTCAGGAATTAAAGAGGTTGCATTTTTACATCCAGGTTTCTGTTCCTGGATCATCTGAGCATGGCAGAGAGCCTGTTTGGTCTAGTGGTTAAGGTGCTGGGCTAGAATCCAGGAGCCAGTGAGCTCTAGTCCCCCCTTGGGCATGAAAGCCGGCTGGGTCACCTTGGGCCAGTCCTGCTCTCTCAGCCCAAGAGCCAATCAGGCGTGATAGGAGAGTTCTAGTCCTGCCTTAGGCATGAAAGCCGGCTGGGTGACCTTGGGCCAGTCCCCCTCTCTCAGCCCAACTTGGTGCAATGTAGACCAGCCTCCTCGTGGTGCACCCTGGGCAACTTGACTTGTCATGGCTAAATAGTCTACGCATCTGGCCGCTGGACCTCACAAGGATTTCCCAGCAAGAAAAGCAGCACGAACACCGAACTGCTATGCCATACAATTAAAAAAAAAAAATCTGAGCATGGCAATGTGGAGGAGATGGTCCTCTGGAGCTGTTAAGTAGTCCAAGAGAGATGGTGCTGGAATCTGAGAAGGGGAGCCAAGTTCACTCTAGGGTATGGTCTTTCATGGAAGCCTTGACTGGATTGTCACTTACAGACTGTCTGCTGCATAGCTACAGGGACCGAAACCACCTTCCAGGTCTCTGGAACTGTCCTTCATGTGCTAGGATAAGGAGGAAATGTAGGCATATATATACATCATAAAGGTACTGTTTTAATATACTGTAGTTCTTGATTTTGCTTTGTTATGGATGAATACAGCTTCCCTTTCTCTGTTAGACCTTTTAAACTTCAAGACCAAGCTTAGCTACTTGAGAGGTGGTTCGGAAAACCCGCTCCCTCACCTTAGTTGGCTCTTTGTTCAGCCACTGTTCTATGGTTTTTTTGGCTGGATTCAGTAAAAAACCTGATTACCAGGAACAAGTAATGATGGATGCATCCCCCACCCAACCCCAGCTGCCCCTTCAGTCAAAAAAGAGCTACTCAAAAGTTGGCTTGGGCTTAAAGGCAAATTTAAAATGCAGCCTCCAACATCTTGACTTCAGCTGATCGGGAGAGAGTTGGCCTCTACAGTAAACTTTTCCATTTTTTTTTCCCCTGACAAATCGAGCAGGGAACGCATAGGTTTTCTAAGGGCACACTTGATAAAGCAGGAACTTTCTGTTTTGGCCAACTTGAGTGGTCAGAGCGCAGCCTAGTGAAATATGGCTGTCTGTGACCAGATGTTATACATCTGTGGACCTTCGTTGATTCACCCTGAATCTGGGTTTGGATATTTTTTTCTGACATAGACTTTTCAGAAGGATGGGCATTAATGCATTAAGGCAGTTCCTAGAGCCTAAACCCCTCTTTTAAAAAAATACTTTGGGGATAATAAAGTGAATTGAAAAGCTAAAAGCATTATATATTTAAAATAAATTAGTCTTGGGGGTTGATGATCAATCTTAACCCCTGGCTTTCTTGTTGGAATATGGGGCAACCAGAAGACCTCAAACGCAGACTAAGGATGCAATGTTGCACAGGCTTACTTGAGAGTAAGATGCATTGAGCTGAGCAGGGAGCAATTCTGAGGCTGGGCTCTTTCAGAGAGGGCCTGCAGTTTAGAAAGACAGCACAAAGGATGTTCCAGGTTTAATTCTAAGCACCTCTAACTATGGAGAGGAAAAACTTGTCTCTAAACCAGTGGTTCTTAAACTGTTTGACCCAATAATTCCTTTTCTTAGTCTTGAACAATGTAATTACCTCCACAAAAAAGCCAGACTCTGTTGTTTTACACAAGTGTCTTGATAGCAGCAAGCCCACCATGGATGCTCAACTCACAAAGAAGCAATTACAAATTGCTCCATTACCCCAGGATATGCCCAAAGTACCCCCTTGGGGGAAATTATCCCCAGTTTAAGAACCACTGCCCTAACCCTAGAGAGCCATTGCTGGTCCATAGATATCAGAGTGGCACAGAGTCCCTAGGATCTTTTGCCACCCCTTAAAGTCTTGGGATCATCCTCCAAAGATCTCCAGAAGTTGCCACCAAACGGTCACATTTAATGGCCACAGAACATTCTTAAGTACATGGAAAATAATCATATCTGAATTTAATTTGAATCAAATTTAGTTTTGCTCTGGACCCTGCCTACTTTTAGGAGCAGGGCCTGTCCTGTGTAACGTAAGAGGCCAAAAGGTGGCCCTCCAGGTCTCCAAATAGAGCACTCTCAGCGTAGAAAAACTGAGCCACAAGACCCAACTGAAGACAGCTATGGATGCTCACGTTAGTTCCATGTCTCTTCTGGCACTGACCAAATATTCCTTCTCAGCACGGGAGAAGCAGATCAGGGGCAGCCGTTACATGCTCCTCTTCCCTTCCCCAACAAAATTTCTTGAAAACTAAGCCTCTATCCGGGGAGGAGAGAGAGCATGAATTGCTGCCAGGATAAATAGTCCCCCCACCCCAGCCCCAATTTTGCTCATTGAAACCCTACAGCGTTCAATGCAGTCACGAAGCCACCGGCCTTGGCTCGGCTGTCCACGAAGCGACTTCTGCTTGTTGCACCCTTCCTTCTCTTGGAGACGGCTTGTAGCTTGGATATGAAGCTTTTTTGTTTGCTTGCTTGCTTGCTTGCTTCTTCTTTTTTTTTTAAACCTCTTTGAGTTTCTTTTTTTTTCTTTTGTTTTTTAAATTAATTAATTTATATATATATATATGTATATATATATATATATTTATATTTATATATATATTAAAAAAGCAATAGTCCTTTGGTCCCTAAATTCTAAGGAATGATATGACTTTGAAAGAAGTTAATCCACTCTCCCAGGACTGGGGCAGAAACGGTGACTCTTACTCACACCATCCATGGGATAAAGATATATAGACCTATTTATATATCTCTCTCTCTCTTCTGTTAGGTTCAACAGCTTCTTAGCAACTGATTTTCTTTTCCCAAACAAACGCGGAGAAAAACCACTTCCCTTTTCCATTCCCCTTGGAAAAACCAAAGTGTTTCCCGGGTATAACGTAATAACGCTTGGTCCAAACCCATCCGCTTTGGTTTCGATCTTTCCCTCCCTCTTCTGAATCTTGAATATTGGACAAGGGCTTTTGAGAGAAGCTGGTCCCAGCTGCAGGCCTCATGCCTGCAGCCTTTTCTCTCGCAAAGTCCCACCCTCCTGCTGAGAGGGATGCTTGTTCTGTTTCTCCCCCTTCATTTTTTCTTTTTCCAAAACAAAAAAACAAAAAATGTCTTCTACAGCGGCCCCGTTCCCGTCCGTGGAGTTTCGAGTCGGCAAATAGCAACGCGTCTTTCCCACAGGTCCAAGTTTTGCCACAACCACCTTCTTTGTTTTCTCTTGCCTTAAAGAGACCAAAATAATAATAAAAATAAAAATAAAAATAAAAATAACAAAACCAGAAAACCAAGTCCCAACCGATTTGGAAAAAAACTTAAAAGAAAGGGCAAAAAAAAAAAAGAAAAAGAAAAGAAGCAGAAGAAGAAGAAGAAGCAGCAGAAGGAGAAGAAGAAGAAGAAGGAAAGAAAAGAAAGGAAAAAGAAAGAAAAGTCTAAGCTTCTAACAAGCTCTCTCTTTCACGAGCACCTCTGCTTCGCCTCTGCGTTGACCTCTACCTCTTCCTTTTCCGCCGTGATATGTTGCAAAGAAAGTCACAAGTCTGGATACGGCACATGGGACAAGGGGAATACTCTTCGTATGCCGCTTGGCATCCAATCTGCAAGACAGAAGGGGAAGGTGAAGGAGGGTGGAAAGAGGGGCACACGTCGGCTGCTTGCGGAGGAACTTTTTCTGACTGAAGGCCTGCAGAAGTCTGGATGGGGGAATTGTGTCCTATCTGGGGCTTCCCAGAAAGGGCCACACATTCAACGTCTGCCCCAAGAAAAGCTGGATTCTGGCTAGATTCTAGCACCTTTCTTTTCTCCTGGAATACAAACAAGTGCCTCACCGTCCCATAGAAAAAAGAATCGGTTGTACAGGTAGTCCTTGACTTACGACCATCCGTTTAGTGACCATTCGGTTATGACAGCGCTGGAAAAATTGACTTACAACCGGTCCTCACTTTTGACCATCGCAGCATGCCTGCAGTCACGTGATCAAAATTCAGGCGCTTGACAACAGGCTCGCACTTACAACGGTTGCAGCATTCTGGGGTCACGTGATTGCCATTTGCAACCTTCCCAGTTGGCTTCCGACAAGCAACGTCAGTGGGGGAAGCTGGATTCGCTTAATGACCGCAGCAAAAAAGTTCGTAAAATTGGGTGCAACTCACTTAACAGCCACCTGGCTTAGCAATGGAAGTTCCAGTCCCAATTGCGATGGTAAGTCAAGGACTACCTGTAAATGGCCCCCAACTGACTTTTAAATGTCTGAGTGGGCCAAGGTTTCCCAGTTCCATTGGAAGTTTATCTGTACAGGGGATTGTCAGGATATGGGGATGGGCTCTTACATCTCCTTTTGGGTCAGGTTTAAGGTTCCCCCCCTCCCCCGTCTAGTTGAATGTGTTTACATTACAGTGTAAAAGCAAATCTTCCTTGAGTTCAGATTGACTTGTGGGGACTTTGCAGGCATGTCCTTAGTGATCTTGGCAACAACATGGCAGGGTTTGCCTTCTCATGGGATGGTTTTTGACCTCCTAGTTTAGCCTATAGCCCTAGGGATGTCTCATCCAAATACTAACCAGCCCTGACCCTGCTTAGCTTTGGAGCCAGACAAGGTTGGCTGGGTACCACCACTTGTTGAACCGTCTTCAGTTCAAAGCTGCTTTATGCAACATCAGATCCTTGGTCTGCTGACCCAGTACTGTGAGCTCACTGGCAAGTTCCCTAAGGATGCAGATAGGAGTTCTTCCCAGCCCACCTTGGAAATGCTGGGAATTGACCCTGAGGCTTCTGCAGACAAAGCCTCTGCTTGCTCTAAACTGCTATAAAAGAGCATTTGGATATCAACCTGTAGGGAGATCTTCATCTCCTTGAGTTTGTGCAATGATAGTACTTTTTTTGAGGGGTAAAGTACAACCTATAAATATAAACAGCTATAATTCTCCAGCCTGGTGATCCACAGATATGTTGGACTTGAGCTTCCATAAACCTTGGGAATCCTAGAATGTAAGAGTTGGAAAAGGCCATTTAATCCAACAGCCTATTCAAAGCAGAAATCCAAATTAAAGCACCCCATCAGATAGCTATGTAGATGCTACTTGAACACCCCCAGAGAAGGGGATTATGAAAGTTCACATCCAACATATCAGGAGGAGGATAGGGAATTCTGTAACATATCTTGCTATTTCTTCTACAAACCTGATTTATTAGGTCAACCCCAACCATTTTATCCAGCCATCATGATCATACATAAAGGGCACATACATCATTGTCACATCACAACAGAGAGGAAAAGAAGAAGATACAAAGGAGGACAAAGTGGAGTTTATGGGCTCAAGGAATCCACAACTAGTAAAAGACTGACCAATCAGCACTCCAAAAACTATCCACCATGGGCATCAATATGGCACTGCACAACTGCCAGAAGAGAAGAGGAAGGGGTGGGTGGGTGGGAAGAAGAACTAATAATAAATAAATAAATAAAAATAAAGCAGAGATATAGAAAGATCAACGTCAAGTTCATGCAACAAGATTACAACTGGCCACATGGCGTCATCGGAGAGGTCGATGACAACATGAGTGAAGTCACTTACAGTTTCAGATAATTTGGAAGGGAGAGTTTTGTGTTTGGATCTCCCATAACAGCTAGAGGGTTGCTAGGCAACTGTGGGGTCATCCTTGGAGCTATGATTGGCCTGGTCTGGTTAGAGATACACAGTAGTGGATGGGTCGGAGGAAACAAAAATATAAAGGAAAAAAAATGAATTGGTTTGATGGAGTTCCCAGTTTTTGTTATTGTTTCTTCTGGTGGCTCCTGCTCCACTTTAGAACGATCTCAGAAAGTCCCCCACCCACCTTTCCATCACACACCCCCTTCACGGAATTGGTTCGGTCCAAACATAGCTAAAGAAGGGAGACCAGATGTTGCCTATCTACAACTAGCCCTGGACAACAGTCTTCTAGTGAACATCTAGTCACAGTCCTCTCCAGGATGGGTGATCATGTATTTCTGCTTCAGGTAGAATAAATTAAATTTGCATTTCTGTCTATTAATTAGTGAATACAAGGTCTATATCATCTGCATGGGGTACATACATTTGCATTCTTTTTTTGTATGTGATGGATTTCTTTTTTTTAGCAATGGGCAAATAGGCACCCTAGTTCCTATTTTCTAGCTGGATGCAGAAAGATGTTATTTTAGGAAGGCAGAAGATGGGCAAGTGGTCCATCCTTGATTCCAGAACATATATCCAAGCAATTAAAAAACTGTCTCCTTAAAAGAGACCAGTATCTCTTCTAACAAGTTGATTCCTTTGCTTTTTAAACTTCCTTTCCAAAATCTTAGAAAACTGATAGAAGCCTGACAAATCATTTTTCAGCTTTCCAGTTTGGAATCCTTTTAATAATCCTCCTGGATTTCCTTTGAATTCCTAACTTGTTTGGAACCATGGAACTCAAAATGGAATAAATCGTCAAAAAAGCCCTTATGGTATGTGGCCAAGTGGCACATTTAGAAGAACCACATCCCAGATTAAAATACAAATGGGGTGTTTAGAAAAGCACCCCCTGGAGAAAAAGAAAGAAAGAGTGAGAGAGAGAGAGAAAGAGAGAGAGGGAGAGAGAGAGAGAGAGAGAGAGAGAGAGGAGAGCAAAACTCTGTGATTGCTCATCTCGATTCAGAATATAATTCTAGGGAGGGCATACCACTTAATTATCTTGGACACTGTATGTAAATTATCATGAGCAAACCTAAATTGAGTTGTAAATGTATTTCTCCAATCCTGAATATGATGATGCTTCTATTAACACCATCAGTAAGCATTCCTGACTGGACTTCTCTTCTTTTGGGTTGAGCCCTATCGTGGCAAGCTTTCCTTGGCCAAGTAAGTCAAGGGTTGGGTTCTCCCCTTTTAACATGCTTTACAGCTGCTTTCTTGCACATGCTTATGCACACCCAATGGCTCATCCTATCCAAGGATAACCAAGAGCAGGGTTGCTTTCTATACTTTAAAATAATTGTTTGACATACATCGGCATTCAGAATCTTCCAAAGTATAAAAATAAATGCTCAACTGAGAAGATTCCCTCTCTAGTAACTCTACTCAAATTTATCTGGCTTCATATAGGATTGGAACCAAAATCATGAACCTGTTTGCAAGTCACTGCAGGAAAAAAGATCTTTCTGTTGCTCGAGAAGTCCAAAGTTGGCTGTCTGAACCCACGTATCTATTTCGAATCCCAAGATTCCCTGAGTTGGAAATAGTATCTATTGGGTTCTGGTGGTGTTACGAGCAAGAGAGATGTTCCTTTCCTTCCACCACCTCCTCAGATCATAATCTGAACCAGAGAGGAATCATCTTCTGTGTTAATCCCACATGATCTGAAAGCCTCTCCATTTCATCAAACCAAGTTCTTTCCAATCCACCTAATATCCTGGAGTAGATAATAGAACTGTTGTAGCTAACAACAGTAGATTTGGAAGGGTGGGAGCTGCGGAGAGAGGAAATGAGCCCCTTTCAATGATGTCTCCATGTCGCTGAATGGTTCCTGGTGGCCCTTCAGAAATTTAAGAGGTTGAGTTGCAGTGAGAAGACTTCAAATGCCAGGCTTCTTCCTGACAGACTGTCAATCAGTGCAGCCATACAGGGTTTCAACTACAAGAATGGGGTGGGAATCTCTCTTCTCCCCCTTTTATTTGACCTGGTTGCCCACTAAGCGGGGTTTAAGAAAAGGGGCACTTGGGAGAAAAGTAGAGCAATGGAGGAGATGGGGGAAGTGAGGTTGTCAGTGCACAAACTTGAAAATGTATATATCTGTATCCACCTCCCTGTATGTTATGTGTGTGTGTATATTATGTGCCTGTTAAAAGTAGAGCTAAATATTCCTTTAAACTAAGCTTCTCCTGAGGACTACCTGGATTCCATGGTGTTCTTGGCAACAGCATGGAAATATTTCTCGCCATCTTCTTTCCAGGATGGTGTTTGTGGTTTTCCAATCCAGTTCTGGAAGGCCTTACCCAAGTCTGACCTTCCTTGCTAAGTTTTTTTTTGGTGAGAACTGCCAGTGCTGCCACTTAATTGGACACCGATATCAAGCTGATCCCCCCCCAAATGCTCCTGAAAACATAGCATTATATTCTCCATCAGTAAATTATTCCAAAACATTTCTATCCATTGGTGGATATCTTTGTAGTAATGATAACCTGAGTAAGGAAGAGATTACTTTCCCTTCGCCATACTGTGTTAAGCGCATGCATGACCTGTGATGGAGTAAGAGTCAACTCTGTCTCTGAACAGGTATTTGGAGGCCTGTCTTGTATTAGCTGAACCCGGAGCAGGTCAGTGGAACTGAATGGTTGGAGATTTAGGTGAGACAAAGGGGAGAACGTTGTTACCCAATGTGTCATCTAATGATGGAATTTAGTGCCATAAAATTGGTGATGGCAATCAACTTAGATGGATTTTCAAAGCACTGAATAGATTCATGGAGGAGAAGGATATTGATGACCACTAATCATGATGGCGTTTTATTCCCAACCTGTATCGGAGATAGTTATGAGCTTGAACATCAGTTGTAGAGGGAGATTTTCTCACTCATTTCCTGCTAGAGTGCTTCCCGTTGGCATTTGCTAGGTCAACAGGAAGTGGGATAGTCCTCTACTGATCTCACCCCTCTTGTATTTCCACCTTTCTGCAGGCACTTGCATGCACATGCACAGATTCTCTCTCCCTTCCTCTTCCAAACACACACTCACATGTTCCAGCTTAAAAACGATTCCTCTTTCTATGTAACCCAGCAAAGAGGAAGCTAAGTGGACAACTTAAAAAGCAGATTGTAAGATATTTCCTGCCAAGATATAGTTTGGCTCAAACCCCCAAATCCCTTGAGGTCATCCACCTTAAACTGGATACCCCTTTCGTGGTTCTCCACTCTGTTAGTTTCTCTTTGGGGGCAAAATTTCCAGTCAGACCTTCACAGATATGAAATGCCAGGAACAACAATGCTCTAAATGACTTGCCTTTGGTGACATCGTCTTGCCATCATTACGTACATGTGTCCTGATGCTTGACCCACGTACGTAAGTCACATTCATTGCATGATGATGTCACACGTGCTTCATTATTTGCCACTCACTGTGGATGCCCATGATTAGAAGATGGTCATTTTGCCTCCTTGGTATCTCGGAGGACAGGCAGACTTGTGCCACGGTCTCCCTGAGCTTTCCTGTTGGTTGCCTGGCTGAGGCATCACCTGCCAGCGCCTTACCTGTTTTCAGAGCCGGGGTGAACAGGGATCAGTAGGGTCGGTTTGCATCTTTTGGCCTCTTTAATTGGACCTTTAGCCTCTTCATGCCGATCTGGAAGCCGTTCATGGCTTGAATGGCTGCCTGGGCACTAGTTGGATTGTCAAAACTGACGAAACCTGGGGAGTCGCCAGCCAGAGAAGTGAGCCATGGGGGGACAGGGGTTGGTGAAAGGTAAGAAGAGAAAAATGAAACACAGCACATTTCTTAGCACCTTGCTCCTTAAGCTGCATATCCTCTCACCCGTTTTCTCGGATTTGATGAAAGAGAATTGGCTTCTGAATTTTTTTTGCAAAGGAGAAGAGAATTCCTCTAGGTGGGGTACCTGTTCCTGCATGTCTTTAATGCCCAAGGTGAGTGAGAAGTGCCTGTGAATGTCTTTGCTTTGTGGCACCATCCTCTCTCTGGTGTTCTGCAGCCTCCCTGGCTGCTCACACTTCTGGTGCATTGCAAAGGAAGGGACCTCCTCCCATTGACCTACTCTGATGGGGAAGTGGAGGCAGCCAGCGGAGGCAGCCTCTTGGTCATCAGAGAGATGGAAAAGCACATCACCACCTCTGCAGCTGCTTCCTCCACCAACAGAAAGGTTAACTTCAAAAACCCATCAAGAGAAATTAGAAAGAAATTCTCAAGCACTCAAAGAATAAAGAGAGAAAAAGAGAAGCTTGTTCTGTAGGGGAAGAAAACTTGGCAGATGTTCCAAGACAGTTTGGCACAATGTTCACATAAAAGGGCAGCTGGCAGGCAGAGTCACTGTTTCACAGAAAATACCTTGGCCACTCAGAAATCTCTTGGGCCACCTTCTTTATAACATCTTCTGAAAGTTCCAAACAATACCATAGACACGAAGGGCTGGAAAACTTGAAGTCTCCTATTTTAAGGTTCTTTAAACCCAAGGAAAATATGATTTAAAGATAGAGTGACTCCCTTACTCTTCTCTTCACCCAAGCCAGTCTTCCTTGGGTGCCTTTCAAGGGATGGCTTCCAATTCTCAGCAGTCCCAGCTCAAATGTGGGATTTGCATTTGCTCATCTGGATAGCTCTTTGAATCATGTCATTGGGACATCGTTATTCTATCATCCTATCTCAATTTACACATGCACATGCTGACATTATTGTAGAGCACCAGTGAGAAGAACATGGACCTCTACCTGCCAAACTCTGCCCTTACTTCCCATATCATTGTTAGTTGTTTCTGCTGCCAATATGGTAGTTTGAATTCTGTGCTCAGAGAAGATAATCTAAGCTTCAGTACTGCACTGCCCCAAGAAACCAATGAGCAAATAAAAATTTAGCAAAAAACTAGCCCAGAAGTTGTGTAGTGTAGTAGCCACAGGAATCTCCATTGCATCCCAGATGGCTTCTAGGGAATTCCAAAATTAATTACTTCCTTCCATCTTTTTTTTTAATGGCTGAAATCTCAAAAGTTTGCCAAATCTCATGGGACCTTAAAAGATTTCAGGATGAAAATGCCAATATCTTGCAAGATGTTGGTATTTTCACACAAGATTGGATGCAGTTATGGTGCTGAGATTACCAGTCTATTTATTTAGGGAATTAATTCTGCGGGTAACTGATGTCTGATTTCTGTCCTAGACTCAAGTCTCAGTGTCTTGGGCTTTGGATGAGGTCTCAGTCAGCTCACCTGCTTCTTTCCCCCAATTTCTGACTTGGACTGTAAATTCTACCTGACCATTGCCTGGGCCTGGCTCCTGCCAGTGCTCAACTTCACTCTGTGGCTTGTCCCATGCATGTCCCTTTGCTGACATCTCATTTTTTGCACTAACTTGCTTCCAAAGGCCTTCCTAGTTTAAAGCACCAAATCAACAGCTAAGCAAACCTTGACGTAAGCCGATTGGAACTTACCAAAGCATTTACTTTGGTTGGTGGCACGATCAACAAAGACTTTGGCAGAGATGACGCTGCCAAAAGGTAGGAACATCTGCATGAGTTCTGCATCGCCAAACTCCTGGGGCAGGTGATAAATGAAGAGGTTACAGCCTTCAGGACCTAGGATGGCAACATAGGTGCACAAAACAGAGGAAAGGAAGTTGTGTAAGAGGAAAAGAGACCAAGTGCCAGACACTGGGCACCTTTCTTGTACACGTTATGTTTGAATCCTTAATGCATTTGTGTTTTGTCAATGAACTTAAAAAAAAAATCCCCCCATTGATTCGCGAAATAAATCTTCCCCACTCGGATGTCTTCCAAATGTATTGATTTTCAATTCACATAATCCTTAGCTAAAATGGCCAACAGTCATATTGTATCGTCTACAACGCATTCATTGACTGGAGCGGTTGGCATTTGGTTTTTCAGGTTTTTCCCAATCCTGTGCAAGTGGAATCATTTGAAAGGCTCAGAAGAACCTTACTTCTTTTATCACATCCTGACTGATGGCCTAAATGATGTGAGAAGTTACCCCCATCCCAAATAGTAAACTTTCAATGCTTAGAGATTTAAAGGATATGCCGCTAGAGGATTATCCAAAAGAGCTTGTCCCTATATTAAGTAGCTGTTAGCTATAGAAACTTTCCGCATCCCAGCCCTGGAATAACCTAGATCTCAACATATTTTATATGGTGCTTTGGTAAGCACTTGGACATCATGTAGAACAATGGGGAAAGGTTATATGTCAACGTTCTCTCCCAGAGAGATTGTAAGTCAGCTAATGCCCAGAATTTCCAGTAATGGCTAGGCTGGCTTGGAATACTGGGAGTTGAAATCTACATATCTGGAAGTTCCCTAAATTGGGGGACATGGCTACAGATTTGTTGGCCTAATTGACATGTAGGATCAGAGTTTTCAAACATAATGCTTCACATTGATAGCGGATGCATTATCATGACCTATGAAAAAGATAACGTTCAGTTCAGCTAAGTCCTTTCTATGGGAAAAGCTGTGAAAGTCCCCTATTTTAATGTGAGAATGCAAGTTAACAGAGCTCCATGTTCTTCTAACGCTTATTAGAACATCCTCAGTGGCTCTGAATCACTCAGCACCTTTCCTTCTCTTACAATGTTAGCTATCACTTTCCAACCCACCTCCCTTTTTTCATTGTTTTCCATCATTCACATGCTTCTCTGGTTTTGTTTCCATTGTTTCATGTGCTAGATTCTTGCCACTCTCCTCCCTATTTGAATGTCCTGCAACCTTATGCATCACCTGCTATGGTCAACATTGGCAACTTGTCATTGGTTGCTCATTACTGATGTTGGTGTCCATTTGCCCACCATAGCAACTCCTCCAAATGATCTACAAACTGGATCTGAATGTGCATGAACTAGTCAGACAGAGATCTTTCTCTATCTTGTCTTTTTAGCACTGGCTGAGAGTTCACAAGGGAGGTGACTTTTACATGATCAGAAGGAACCGTGTCAGCTGTGGGGAAGAAAAAACTCAATTTTTATTAAGCCGGCTTAAGGTTTGAAAGTAGGGTGCTCCTTTACAAAAAGGCAAGATGGCAAAAACAAAGGGACTGCTGTTAAAGAGGGATATGCAAAACATTTTGAACCCCAAACGTTTCAAAGTTGAAATAGATTGCTCTGACTACAGTAGCTGGAAAGCGTTCTGAGCTGGAAAGAGTCCCATTTCAAGGTCAGAGGACTTTTGGAATGCTCAGAAGACCACTTTAAAACCAAAATAACTGTTTTGGATTCAAAATGGAAGATTTTTAAGCTTCAAATATTTTGCATACCCCTAGTATTCAAGCTATGTCCAGATAGGCTGCATTCCACCTAATTTTTTAAAATAATGTAGAAATCACTTGGTCTCTCTGCCAGTTCTTAACCCAGGCTAACTGTGATGGAATTCAGCATCATTTAGAAGAAACATGCTGACTTTAAACCAAGGTTTATGAAGGTGGCTTGCTTTCACTACTGTAGTTAAGACTGACCAGTTTTATCATTCAGATGACAAGGGATTAGTCTAGACCAGTGTTTCTTAACTTTGGCAACTTCAAGCTGTGTGGACTTCAACTCCCAGAATTCCCCAGCCAGCACAGGTGGCTGGGGAATTCTGGGAGTTGAAGTCCACACAGCCTGAAGTGGCCGAGGCTGAGAAACATTGGTTTAGACAGAAGCGAACAGTTAATTTCTTCCTTGTGATTACATGGGAGAAAAAGTGTGTGTGTGTGTGATTTCATTTTCATGATACTACCTCTTGATTTAGTGTTCGATCCAAATGCACTCTCTAGGAGTGCCCACATATAAAACTAACCCAGCATTTTTGAGCTATGGTTACTGAACTAGCCAAAATGGCCTGGCTTATACATAAGATTAAGCCACAATTAAAAAAAAACCACATTTTAGTTTAGAGTGCCAAGAGACTTGAGCTGTTTTTCATTGTTTTAGCATGGTTTTGTATTTTTTAAGAACTGGTTTTAAACACCGTATGTTCTCCTGAAAGGCAGGATAACCTTTTTGTAACTTTTGTAACCTTTCTATCCTTCTCTTGTATACCTGTGATTATTTTATGTCAGTTGAGCTATGCTGACACGTTTAAACAGGCCTTGCTCACGTTTCTAGAAGTTGTTCAGAAGTCCTTGTGCTCTGTGGGTCCCCCCACCCCCCCTGAGACCCAGGCTTTCTGTTCCACCTCACCTTCTCTCTGCTGTTGGGGGATGATGGGAGTCTGCTGTGGGAAGGCTTGGCTGATTGGTGCATAGGCGGCTGGATATGCTGCTAGAACACAAAAACAGAAGGATCAGGCCCAGGCAAGCGTAACACCCTGCTTTCATGGGGAGAAATGATGACACCAAACCAATGGCTATGGTCCCAAGTGAGAGTGGTCATGACCCGCCATGAACCTGACCTGACTCAGTTTTGAAAACACATGCATCTCTCTCTCTCTCCCTCTCCCTCTCTCTCACACACACACACACACACAGTGCTTGTGCACAGCCCCCCCAAATGGCCTTGTGCAACATGAAATACAGAGACTTCTAAGACAGAAGATTGCATTGTATAGCTTGGTTGATCTGGAGAGAACTTGCACTGCATTGAATTTTATATAAGCTGAACATGTTGGGTAAGATTAGTAAACCACAAGCTGGTGCTCTCCTGGACATTTGGATTACTACCCACACTACTGTTGGTCACGCTGGCTGGAGCTGAAGGGTGCTGAAGTCCAAAATACTTAGAAAGCTGTTTAGATTTAGAGATTTGTCTGCCTCATGGAACTGGTGGATTTGCTCAGGCTTTTCCCTGCCAACCACCAGAGCCCCCCCAGATGTCTCCCCCAATAATCAGGAGATGTGCTGTGACATGGAGGGTGCAGAGAAAGAAGATGGTGGAACATCACAATGAAGGATTGCTTCCAAGGGGCTCAGAAGTAGAGCATCCATCGGATTTCCAGCCCTCTCCCTTCTCCTCCTCCACGGTCCTCCATTCCACGCCCCATCCAACTGAGCCAGAAAAAATGGGAAGAAAAATTTGCCAGATCACCAAGGGGCCCAAGGGTATTGCCAAGCTGTAGAGTCACTTGGTCATTCCAGGGAGCGCTGGAGAGACACCACTTGGGAAACAGCCACGCTCTGAAGGCATGCAATGCCCTTTTACAGAACAAGGAAGACTCTTGGGAATCTTGTATAATTAAGAAAGTGAATCCAGCCCCTCTCTGTCCCGCCACAGACTTCTTTCCTGGTAAAAATTGTCCCTGCATAAATCTATCAAAAGCTTAACCCTGAAGATCATTTGTAGCACGATCCATGATCAATCTTCTTTTTAATCCCTACCTGTGGGGGAGCTTTCTTACTCAAGCACAATCGGTGTTTGAATGCCAAGGTGTTTGCTAAGCATCCCTCCTTCTCCCTAAAGCAGGGTTTCTCAACCAGGGTTCCAGGGCACCCTTGGGTTCTGTGAGAGGTCACTAGAGGTTCTCCGGGAGATCATGATCTATTTAAAAAATTATTTCAAATTCGGGCAACTTCACATTAAAGAGGTAAGTTTCATTCTTTATTTTTAATTTAAGAACACTGTTAAGGTATATACAGAGGCATGAGATGAATGTAATAATTTTGGAACTTCTGACCTCGATTTGAGCCTGAGCATGCAGGGGTTCCCCGAGGCCTGAAGAAATATTTCAAGGGTTCCTCCAGGGTCAGAAGGTTGAGAAAGGCTGCCCTAAAGTAACCATGCTCTTCAAAGGTGCCCAACAAGCAAAGAAGCCGGTTTCCTCTCACACACCCTCCGTGTATTACAAAGGTTGCAACGGGACAGAAACAAAGTAAGGTGCAGGAAAAGAGGAAGAGACAGAGGGAGGATGGTGATGGGGGGACAGAGGGGCAAAGCAATGTTGAAACCTGCATAGTGCTGCATGCCTGCGTAGGCTTGTTGGAGGGGGTCTGCCACAGTGGGACTTTGAGCTGGGAAGAGAAAAGAAGGAAGAAGGACGAGGGTAAGCAGAGTCAGTCTGAGAACAGCTTTCAGAGCAGCGTGATCGGGGCTCAGGGCAACCAGGAGGGAACGCGATCCTCCTCTTTGACTTGCAATCGCTGGCCGAGCAACAGGTGGCCGTCCAGATGTTGTGGGATGCCAACTCCCATCATCCTTTCCCATGGGCTGTGCCAGCACGTGCAGGTGGGCGATGGCTTTTAGCAACATCTGGAGGGACAGTGGGGCTCATTTCTAATAACAGTTTGGTTACTGATGTTGCCTGCATAATCAGAAAAATCCCATTGCCCCTGTTTGGGTTTTCCTTTGGGGAGTCTTACAGTCCGCAGAAGCGATGGTTCACACAACACTTTCAGCCAACGAGTTTAATTAAGGAGGGCACAGGTGCTGCCTTCTTAAACCCCACCTTAAACCCCAGTCTTTGAACTGTATTTTGGGGGCTCTGGAAACCTGGAATGACCCATATAGCCTTTCCTCTACAGCAGTGTTTCTCAAACGTGGCCCCTTTAAGACCTGTGGACGTCAACTCCCAGAATTCCCCAGCCAGCAACTGCTGGCTGGGGGATTCTGGGAGTTGACGTCCACAGGTCTTAGAGTGGCCATGTTTGAGAAGCAGTGCTCTATAGCAGTTTCCTTTGTGTAATGACCTACAATTCTTTCTTTAACCCTCTGCCCTCATGATGCCATCCATGTCTTATTCTCAAGCTGCACTTCACAGAGCCTTATTCTTTATTGCAAGCCTCCCAGCAACCACAAAATCCATCAGGTAGGGGAGCAAGCCAGGATGACGCCTCATTTTGCCAACAGCTCCATCATCATAGCAAAGGCTGGATTCTGCTAAGCATTGTCAGGAAAAGTTCTCTAACAAGCTGCCCTTGCGTTAACCCAGCTAGTTGGCTTAGTGTCGTTTTCCCCAACCCTGGGCAGAAGGATGGACTTCAACTCCCAGAGTCACCTACTCAAGAAGGCCATTGCTGAGAATTCTGGTAATTGAAGCCCACACATTGGGAGGATGCCCAGGTTGGAAAGCTCTTAGCATGTTATGCAAAGGCAGGGTTGACATATCTGGATTTCAAAAACCTGGACAATGAATAGATGGCAGCAAAGACATAGGGGTCTTTGTATCTCCTTGCTGCCATCTGATCACTGGGTTTTTCCAGCCCAGATATGGCAACTCTGTGCAAACTGTGCCAGTCCTGGAGCTGCAGAAACACCCATCTGCATTACAATACCATGAGTGTGTAATTGCACACAGGGAGGTGTAGGTGTGAAATTAATGCCAAACAGATAGAGCAGTATTTCTCAACCTTGGCTGCCTGAAGACATGTGGATTTCAATTCCCAGAATTTCCCAGCCAGCCATCTCAGCTGGGGAATTCCTCAGAGCTGAAGTCTACACATCTTCAAGCGGCCAAGGTCGAGAAACACTGAAATAGGCCAATGCCTCTCTTTTAAATACTTAGACATCACTTTTCATAAGTCCCTCTTATGGAAAACACATTTAGCAACTGCGCAGTGTTCAGTGGGTGCTATTCTGAAGTTTTTCTATTCCAAAGGAGGGCAAGTGCTGCCCCCTGTACTTAAAATATTCCAAGGCAAGGTGATAGCTCAGTTGTTGCATGGGGCTGAGATCTGGGAGTGGGGTGAGAAGATTGGCAGGGCTAACAGCAAAGGCATTTCTCCCCTGCTTTTGCACAGACCGATACACCCACCACCTTCGTGACTGACAAGCCTTCCTTCGCTCAAAAACTCACCTGGGTACGGATGGATCCCATTGGTGTAAATGGTTTCTGATGCCGGCTGTCCGTTAGTCTGTGGTGGGAGAGGGCTAAACCCATTCACTCCAATGGGCGTAGCTATGCTGGGGACTGGTGCTGTGCTGATCCCTGGAGGTGTGCTTGTACCTAATGGAAGAAAGCAGGCAAAAAGAGAGTGCAGTTAGGGCAGAGGGTGGGGGGCAGCTGAATTAACACAGAGCAGGAAATGGGAAGGAGACATCAATATGGCTAATGTGTTTGGCCCCTCTGCCCCATCCCTGTTCCCTCTGCATTGCAGGCTTGTGGAATGGAGCAGGTTTGCTTGTTGGTTGATTAGATTTGGAGGCCACCCAACTTCAAAATGACTCTAGGTGGCTTACAATTTAAAACAAAGCAAAACAAAAGCAATAAAGAAAGAATCTAAAGCAGTGTTTCTCAACCTTGGCCACTTTGTCTGGACTTCAACTCCCAGAATTCCCCAGCCAGCCAAGCTGGCTGGGGAATTCTGGGAGTTGAAGTCCAGACATCTTAAAGTGGCTGAGGTTGAGAAACACTGATATAAAGCATCTGGACAACAATATCCCGTATAACAGAACACCAACCAGGCTCCAGAACCACCCTACCTGAAGGCCTGGGAGAACAGCCATGTTTTTAAGGGCCATCATTAAGGTGGGAACCACATGGATTTTGGAGGATGGGGGACATCAATCCAGAGGTCAAGCCCTGCACAGCGAAGGACGTTTCCTGGAAACTAGCACACACGTGCTACTCTACTGAAATTTGGGGGGCCTTTACGTCAACATTTAATTCTTCCTTTTCTAGCAACAATTCCAGGGCTGTTATTTTGTAAAATAAAACCAGAGGCCTTCATCTGAGGCTGAGAGGTCAGAGAAGTCCACCTTGGTCATCTATCTTCCCTGATGGGAAGTTCCTGAGGCAGGAGGCCACCGTCGAGGAAGCTCTGATGCTTCTTGGACTTCTGCCTGGCTGTCTTTGCTCTGGCCTCACCCTCCTGGCTAGCCCAAGATCATGCAGCCACCCCATACCTGACGAGGGCGTCATGGGAGCAGCCACCAAGCCGCTCACGTTGAAAGCGGCCATCTGCTGCATCTGTGCCGCCGCGATGGCCGCCATGGGGTTCAGGCAAGTTCCTTGGGCGGCAGCCATGAGGGCTGCCTGCTGCTGCATTATCTTAAGGAAAGAAAGACGCACATGGGGAGAGCGTAGGGAAGGAACCAGCCAGGGAAAGGAAGAGGAGAAGAAGGGACAACGTTAGTTTGGACTTTGCTGCTAAAGACTGATACTCTCTTTCCAGTCAGGGACAATCTCCCAGGAATATCCTCCCAGCCCCAAACGGACCTTGGCATGTTTGCTTGATGAAGTCCTAGTCATATGAAGTCTAACTCTAAGGGACATCGAAATGATGCCTTCTGATGGCCAACAGCCTTGACATACGTAGCTTCTTTCAGCAACCCTCACAGGGAGCCATGTAAGAAAGTCTACCCTAACCAGCTGGGCTAAGGCTGCAAAGGCCAGGATGGGGAACAACTCCAGATGTTGCAGAATGTTGCAGAACTCCTGGCATCTCTGTGTTTTAGCCATGCTGTCTAGGGCTGATGGGAATTGGAGTGGAGAACAGATGAAAGCTACCAATTCTTCCCACCCTGTGGCCTACTTCCTTCTAAAACAATCTCAACTAAGGTGAGATTTGAACCAGCTTCTCTGATCTTTTTATTTATCAAAGCATATATGTTTGTTCAATCCCCAGTAGAGGACCATCTACATCTATTTCAGTGCAAATCCCACATGTCTCCTTCCAGTTAATAATGCAGCAGCTTGTATTGGCCAGTGGAGGTCAGTGTCCATTGCTGTCCATCAGAGCAAGGATGTGTGGCATCTTTGAAGATAAAGTCTCCTTCCAGCTGAGCTTAATTTCTGGTGGTGTTTTGGTAGTCTCCCATCCAACAACTAACCAGATCTGTCCTGCTTAGCTTTTCAAGACTAGCCCAAGTCAGCTAGGCCAAATGGTCCCTTCAGGTAATGGAGAAGGAACAGAGAACCAGGGATTATGGCCAAATGTCTCAGGTGCTCTACATTCTGTACTGCTGTCTCAGGCAGAAATAATTTATCCCCAACGTATATTATGTAGTCCAATACATTTGGAGAACACCAGGTTGAGAAGATTGACTCAGAATAGGAATGGAAAAGCTTGGCCCCTTGGATTATGCTGATTGACATCTCCCAGCTTCCCTCATGACTGGCTAGGCTGGCTGGTGCAGTTGCAAGTTATGGTTTAGCACCATCTGGAGTCCACCAGGTTGCAGGAAGAACCATTGTGGATGATGGTTCCAGAAAAATGTTATTCCAGTGTTGTCCTTCAATCCAAATGATTGATTTGTGAGAGAAGGTGCTACCTGGGCTATTTGCCTATTTTGGAACCTGACTATCTTATGGCTCTTCATCACCCTGTCTTCTGGCCTGACTGGGCCTCTACTTCTGCTGAGATTCAAGAACAAAATAGTGCCTTCCACCTGTTTCTTCCTGCTTGCCTGCTGTTTCCTATGTTCCAGTTAGGGAAATGCAAAGCTTACTCTTCTGGGAATGGAATGTTCCAGAGAACTCTGGAAGGTTCCATTTCTCTTTTCAGTCATTCTGATTTGGTCATTTCAGGCATTCCAGCAAATTAATCCTCTGAACTGGTGCTCCAAATGTGCTCCAGCTTTGAAACAGACCTGTTTCATCCAGAATACCATGAACCTATTTGATGGAAAACTGCCCAAGGGCCCCCAGTGTGGCCAGATTGGCATGCTCTGGAGGAGAAATGGAATGTCCCAGAATGCTCCAGAATGTTCCCCTCCTGGAAAGGAGGGCTTTGCACATGCATGTACCAGAACAGACACCAAGTAGACCAAGAAGAGCATTCCTATAAAAGTTGACATTTAGACACCATGCCTTGCATGTTGTTTTCTAAGGGCTGCAGTTGTGTTATTTGCCTTCCTCTGTTGACATTTCTACCCACCCCAGATTCCAGTTCTTCATTTTTTTTTCGTTCATGCCAGGGAGCGCTCTGTCTTTCCAGACTTTATAAGAAGAATCCAAATTGAAATCATGGGCAAGTTCTGGCTACCTCATCCATGGGCTTATCCCTGCTACAATATTTTCTTCTGCTCATGGTGGACCTGCTATTGGTTCATTCCCCACCCAACCAGCAGCTTCTGGCTTGTCCACCTTTTCCTGCTTCCCCGTTAAGGGAAATAATCGTGCCTTACAGTCAGGGCAGCCAGCATCTCCTACCGCTTGTGTATATGCTCCATAGGCTCCAAACTGGATCGTCATGGGATTAAAGATCCCCAGCTGTCCTGCCATCTGATGCATCCGCCGCAGAGTTCTTTCCTTGTCTGTGTCGGCAAACTTCACAACTAAGCTGGAGGACGCTCCCTAGCAGGGGGAAAAGAGAAGCAGAGGCAGAAACAGAGAGAGTGGGGCAGATTGTACCCATCACTTCCATGTGTGTTGGTTCGAACTGGGGAGTCCTGTAAATGAATCTTAAGGAAGAAGGCTGTTGCAGCACAAGAGGAACAATCCTGAAGATCATGGTGGCCCCTTCATTTGTGAAGGTCTCCTCTTTTAGAACCATGCAATGGTATCTGGTACCAGACTTCATGCATGTTCTCAACTACCTTTCTTGAGGAGGGTTTTGGGACACCGATCCTCTGGTTCTACTTCGCCCTTCCTGAAAATATTGCACTCCCTGGAGCACAACAGTTTAAGCAGATCATCGCCTCTCACTTTTGCACACCTCCTTGTGAAAGCAATGACCTGAAATGGGGCTTATAAAAACATTATGCCGACACACAACATCTCGGCTGCTATATCATGCAAGACTTGGCAAGCCAAGAGTGACAAACCACACTGCAGCTCAGGGCAATGTGCAGATCTAGAGAGGAGTGTTTTCCTGCCACATCTCTTCAGTTTGCAGAGGCCATGCAAACAGGTGGAGCCACACCTCACCAATCCCTGGAAGGAATGGCTTTACACAGGTATGCAGGAGTGTGTTTCTGTGGTAGGGGCCAAGCACACTGGACTGGTGAATGTCCAGCCAAGAAATCACCCGCCCCCATGCTGAGAAATGGGCTGCTCCTGGCCAAGAGGGGCTTCTAGACCATGGACCTACAGCCACCCAGTTAACCCACCCCAGCAACTCTTGCCTAGCCAGCACTTGTTTCTATCTGCCTATAAAGACCCAGATCCCTGGTCACCCAACTGCTGACCACAGTGGGTTCTGAAGCCACATTTGCAGGAAACCACAGGATCCTGAGACATTCTGTTGAGCCTGTCTGCCCATAGAAACACCTGATGGGAGGCCCCTGCTATCTCAACCAGACACCGACTGCCTATGGATTCTAGCTAACTCACCTTATTTAGGCAAAGCACCCTTATCTTTAGTTACAAGGCATGGAATTAATTTCATCCAGTCACAAAACAGCAATGGTCTGTTTGGGGGCTGGGGGAAGCTTTGAGATAAACACGCTAATCCTTGCAGCTACCATTTCCTGAAGTGCATTTTTCACCCCAGACTCCAGATGCATTCCTTTTTCCAAGGCCAGGGCCCATTTTTTAACTGTTGTCCTCGTTTCTATTTCAGTTTCATTACAAACAGGGTGAACATGATTACTCTTCAGTCATATATCTACCACGTTAGAACTGGGTTATAGTTTTCAGAGGTCTCCTGCAGGGCATCCAGATGTTGCCTGCGTACCCACAGCTTTGGGGTGTGCTCCTCTGTCGTACTGTAGAATGATGGGTGATTTTAGAAAGGCTCTTTTGTTCCTCCTGAAAATTGTCTTCTCCTTTTGATGTCAACAGGCTCCAGCCATCTGCAATGAGCTCTTGCATTTGTTCCCCTCCAAACACTGCTGGGCCATTCTAGCCATTGGCGCTCCTTGTCAGCCCAACCTCCTGCAAGTGCTGACCAGCTCAATCCTCTCTCACAATCCCCGTGACTCCTGGGGCATCCCTGACCCCTCCCCTTTCTCTCACTCCCATTTAGAACTGTGGCCTTCATTGTTAATTAGATGGCCACCTCCTGACACCTGCTTGGAGAGCACAGCTGCTGATCAGAATAAACAGCAAACAGTTATTTTTTGCAACAAGTGGTTTGATCCCCAAGAATCTGATCCAATCACTGAGATAGTAAATTAGCTGCTGATTGGATAAAGGGGGAGAGTGTGTGTGTGTGAGTGTGTGTGTGAGAGAGAGAGAGAGAAGCAAGCAAGCAAGCTACCTTGAGGAGAACGAAGGGATTGTATTGCAGAGCTTCCCCATGTTAGCAGCTCTAGAGATTGGTTTTGCAGGCAGGTTAGAGAGAAAACAAAAAAACTCCCAAACCACAGCAAGGCCAACATTCTGCTATGAATTGTGGGGAGTCTGCTGCCATGCTCTGCTATTTTGGAATAACTCTACTCCTATTCATGGGGAGCTGGTGGTAGAAATCAGGGGCAGCCCCAGGGAGGGAGGGAGGAAAGAGAAAGACCAAGTATTTTGAAGATAATATTTGTAGCTCAGGGTTGAACTGTGGAGTCCTTGGTGCTCTCTGAGCCTTGTTTTCTTGCAGACGTTTCACTGCCAGGCTAGGCAACATCTTCAGTGTGAACCCCATTCCCTTTTCGCACTGAAGATGTTGCCTAGTCTGGCAGTGAAACGTCTGCAAGAAAACAACAAGGCTCAGAGAGCACCAAGGACTCCACAGACCAAGTATTTCTCCCCCTCAGACAAGTTGGGTGGTGGGCCCCGAGAATTCCTTGAAGAAATGGAACATTTCACCCAGTAATTATAATGAAACCATCAACTAGAGCTTACAGAATAATGCTGTTAATTCTGAGCCTGCTTACTTTCAAATCAGTTTGGAAATTAGTTCCATCAAAATCAGAAGGACTTGTCTTAAAGGAGGGGTAGGAAGTGAGCCTTTCCAGAAATCACTGCACCACAATTCCTCTCTTGTCTGACCATTGTCTGTGCCAGTGTTTCTCAACCTTGGCAACTTTAAGACATGTGGACTTCAGCTCCCAGAATTCCCCAGCCAGCATGCTGGCTGGGGAATTCTGGGAGCTGAAGTCCACATGTCTTAAAGTTGGCTGGGGAATTCTGGGAGCTGAAGTCCGCATGTCTTAAAGTTGGCTGGGGAATTCTGGGAGCTGAAGTCCACATGTCTTAAAGTTGGCTGGGGAATTCTGGGAGCTGAAGTCCACATGTCTTAAAGTTGCCAAGGTTGAGAAACACTGGTCTATGCTGAATAGAGATGCCCCTCCTGCCTTACAGCAGAGGTTCTTAACCTGGGTCTGTCAACAGATTTCAAGGAGTCTATAAACTTGGATGGGAAAAACAATCACAACAATCGGTATCCTCTGACTTAAATTTCACTTCTCATTCACAAATGTATGTAGGCAACAACTTAATTTAGGGCCGGTAGATTCCAGAAATGTTTGTTAACTTCCACAAATCTCACTATCTAAAATTATCATATTCTAACAAAGGGTATTGTCTTGTTATTGATTGAATGGATTAATTCAGAAGCACATTTGCCAGTGTTAAATGTTTGGATAACTCTGTGCATGATTTGTTTCCTTTGTAATACAATCTATATCTATGCATTTTATTTTAGGCATTTAAATACGTTGTTCAGAGAATGAGCCCGTTGGTTTCACCAGCCTCTCAAAGGGGTGCATAGTATAAAAAGATCAAGCACCCTTGCCTTGCAGAAAAGATGCTTAGGACGGGAGAGTTAAGTATGAAATACACTGTTGGTTTTCTTTTCAGGAACCAAGTGGGACTTTGACTTGCAATAAGACCCAGATGCATGGCAAAACTTCAATACGCCTAACTTAATATGTGGGACCATTATTAAATATGTGGAGAGTAATCACATTAAGATAATATAATTTTAATTCAATATAATTTTAACTCAATGCAGATTAATTCAAATGGATTTTAGGTTTTGGATGGGTTCCACCTGCTTTTTGGACTGTGGTCCCTCCCGTGGTTACGCGGTGGCCGGTGGTGCCTTGCACCTTTCCCCCTTGTGTGCATAAAGTATAATTCTGTGTTCCTCCCTCTGGATATGGCTTTTGCCCCATGCTTACCGGCATGGTCTGACTCCCGTGGAGAGTGCTAATGGCGGCTTGAGCTTCTGCGTGGCTCCCGTATTTGACAAAGGCACATCCTACGAAGAGAGAAACCATCAGCTTGGAAGCATGTTGAAAGACATCTAAGTAAGGCCAAGGGGCCTCCATTTTTGCATCCTTTGCAGTGAATGCAGCAGTTAAAATTCTTCAAATAGCCTTCCCTGGGCTCTTAAGCAGTCCTTATTCTTTACTGGAGGAACAACCCACATTTTTAAAAGGTAAAAGTAGCATGCCTGCAAATACAGATAGTCCTTTATTTATTTATTATTCAAATTCTGTTACTGCCCACCTCTCCCAAAAGAGGAGTCCTTGCTTAACAACCACAATTGGGACGAGAATTTTGGTTGCTAAGCGAAGCGGTCATTAAGCAAATCTGACCCAATTTTATGACCTTTTTTGTGGTAGTTATTAAGTGAATCACCATGGTCATTAAGGGACCCACGTGGTCGTTAAGCGAATCGCGCGGTTCCCTGTTGATTTTGCTTGCCGGAAGCTGGCTGGGGAGGTCGAAAATGATGGTCATGTGACCGTGGGGAAGCTGCGACAGTTGTAAGTGCAAGGGCCAGTCACAAGTCTTTTCTTCAGCACTGTTGTAAGTCTGAACCATCACTAAA
Organism: Candoia aspera; assembly: GCF_035149785.1. Taxonomy (NCBI): domain Eukaryota; kingdom Metazoa; phylum Chordata; class Lepidosauria; order Squamata; family Candoiidae; genus Candoia; species Candoia aspera. The sequence goes on along the minus strand of NC_086165.1, from coordinate 6,823,566 downwards.
TGAATGGTCGTTATGCGAGGATTACCTGTAGGAGCATAGTCCAACTACTACTAAACAGAGGGAACACATGTTCATCTAGCTGCAAAAAGGGCCAGAATTGATCCCCAAACACATCCTGAATCTTTCCATTTGCTTGTTTTCGAATGCTGCTTCACCATCTCCTACTGCCACAAAAGTAGGCATTTTTCAGGGACAATAACAGGGTCGAATTACCGCCCAACCCAGACACATTAATTCAGATTACATCTCCACTTTGCTTGAAGGAAGGCTGCTCCCAGCCAACTGTGCTGTAGATGGAGGCTTGAGATGTAGAACTTGCTGTTGTTGTGGCCCAAACCCCAATCAAAAGGAGAATTGATTCAAGTTCCCTTTGTGATGACTGCCTACTCAGGTTACCATTAAATTTGATTCATACGTGATAAAGTAGAAATCTCTTCAATGGAGTGTAGTGTGCAGTAGAGAGAAAAAGTTGCGCATAGAAGTCCCCGCGCTTTCCCCAAGTTAAACAGCCCAATGAATTCAACCCCCTCCCCTTCTTCGGCATGCAGTCCCCCTTTTTGTGCCAGTCTGTTCAGTTCTGTGCAGATGTCTGCAACCGCTCTGCCGGTTGACCTTGGATGCCAGAGTTAGTCCAAACAAGATGCTTTCACACTCCTGGCTTGTCCCCTCTCCCACTTCTACCGACTCACGAGTCTCAACCCGTGTTGATTCTATTCATGCATGTGAGTTGGATCAGATGTTCTGGGAACATTTGATCTGGAGCATGACACCCTTTTTGAAAGGTGCATGTGATAACAGGGCTCAGGCAGCAGAACAGCATGGGGGCCATCTCTGGAAGCTGAAAGCGACCGCTGGCAACTCGGACACAGGATGGTTGGGTTTGCATAACATCTCAACTGGGTCAGGTACGAAACTGGCCACCAGAGGTGTCTGCGGAGGGGAGGTCATCTGCAAGACACTCCAGGCATGCCATTGTCTTGTAGGTAAGTGCCAAAGAGAGAGCCTTGGACTGCAATGCCACACCTGTCACCTTGCAGATGTTGACCTCTCCTTGAGGACAGCTCTGCTAGCAGCTGTTGCTGCACAATAGGTTGAGGTGGTGATTTTTTTTAAAATTCTGGATCCATTTTTCTGTGGTTTAGTGGGTTGTGTGAACCTCAGCCATTCTGATAGTTTGTGGTCCAGTGTATTATGCAAACCCAGAAATGGGGTTTTAAACATGTTAGATCAGGTAGATCCTGGTTAGATACTCCTTCAGGCATCTCATTGGTGGCCATCAACCTTCTTTATTGGATTTCCTTTTACAGTGCCTGCCACGTAGACTCCCAGTTGACATATATATGTCTCTTACCTTCTAGTCCCACCCTCCAGTTTCACCTGCCCCTCACCTTTACTGGCTCCATCGGGGCCTCGGAGGATGGTGCATTCTTCAATCTGTCCGAAGGGTTCAAAGAGTCGCCGGACATCATCCTCACTTTGCTGTTTCCCCAACATGCCTACAAAGAGCTTCCTGTCTTCTAAAAACAAGCCACCTCTCATTAGTAAGAGTAACAGAAAAACCCACAGTGAACACAGCCACACAGAAGAAAGCTGGATGGTGGCTTTGATGACCCTGGTCTGCCCAAGAAGTGAGGATCAGAGGCACTGTCCAGCCAGAGGACCTGCTCAGCTGAAGCCACCTCTGGATCCTCAAAAGGAGCAAAGCTGGCTCATCACATTAGGAAGTAACCAGAATCAGTCACATCATCTCAAGAGCCCCGTGTTTCACGGTAAAAATTAGCAGTTCTCCTGTTGCATCTCCAGTTCTGCATTTATTTACTTAACTAATAGCTTATACCTGCTGGAGGTGTTTGGCAGGGAGGATATTGTTGTCCCACAGTCTTCCACCGACTGTTTAAAACACAGCCTCAGCAGAGTCTGACATGGACAATGACATGCTTCATTCTTCCTCAATGGCCAAGTATTTATTAGCATGGATGTGGTCAAGAGATAATGGTCACCTCATGACACAATTGTTGAAATGTACTCCACATGGGGCTCCCCTTCAAAACCATCCAGAAGCCACAGCTGGCTCAAAATGCAGTGGTGCAAGTAGTGACAGGCACTTCTTGTTATACCCATGCTGCAAGCTGCATTGGCTCCCAGTTGGCTTCTGGGTACAATTCAAGGTACTGCTTGGCACCTCTAAAGCCTTCATGGCATAGGTCCTGGTTATCCGAGGGACCACCTATCTCGCATTGTTTCTGCCCACCTGGTTTGCCCTCCAAAGCAGCCAATGAGAATGCAGTTTGGCCACAGAACCTGGAATCTGGGTTTATCCAGCATTAAGCCCTGATTTATGTACCTGTGGTTTTCTGAATATGCCAACACTGGCAGAGTTCCCACAACACACTAAAACATAAAGCATGGTTTAGAAATCACAGTAGCTGCATTTGCATGGAATGTTAAGCCAGACCCTAACATAATAGCATGAGATGGGGGTGGGGTTGGAGTCCTTCTTCGGTGTGGGGAAAGGCACAGGAGGAATGAGAAGGAATATCTTGGATATCTGGAGCCCTGAACATAAGCATGAGATAGCAACATGTTGTGGCAGGGCCCAACACAGGAAGAAAATAGCAACAGGTGGACCACTGGGGTCACTTTCTGAATTGACTCAGATATCACGGTGGAGCAATAAACAGGGCAAGTAGAGAAAAATTGGCAGATTTGAAGGTTACGGGAAGTGTGTCCCTGTGTGTGAGCGTGTGTGTGTGAGAGAAGAAGAGACTATTAAATAAAGTAAGACGCTCATACGTGGTTATGATTGAGTACCCCAATAACCTACCATTTCTGGCTTTCTCAAGAGTCATAAATAACCAAAACCTCATTGGAGCAGCTGTAAATAATGACCCGTTCACGATTATTGCCAGCATCTGTCTCTTGCCGCTCTCACGCCAGTGTTAGGCTTTAATGGCATTTGACACAGGAGATAAGGTGGTCTCTCTCAGAACTCACAGCCCGGGAAATAAATAAATAACAGCCCGGCACGGCGGATGCTTTCTCAGCCGAGATGCTGAGAAAATTAGTTGAGGGACCAGGGATCATGCATCGTCTAGTTAAATGTAAAGCATCTCTATCAGAAAGCAAAGTGAGCTGCAGCCACCACTATTGTGTTTTCTTGGGGTGCGAAGCTGTGGCCTAGCTTCAATTTCCCTGACTGGCTTTCTTGTAGAAGTGTCTGTAGGGGAGTCAAAAACATCAAAATGGAGTTGGCAACCACACAATCAAAGCCCAGCCCCCTACGTTCAATGCTGCACATGAAAAGAGGGCAGGATGCCATCTAGACTTTTATAACACACACACCCTCCACAGATGCCCCTGATTTCATGGGGATGCTGGTCTGTCTTGCTTCAGTTCTTAACTTACTCTGAGCCAAATCCTGATTGGTTTGAGCTAAGTAGGTCTGGATGGCTAGGAACATCAAAGGGGTTAGGATCATGAGTGAAAAGAGGGGTGTCCTTGAAACCCCTTAGCCTCTTGGCATGCATGGGTGGCTCCTGAGCATGTCTAGGCCCTGTTACTAATGCCTAATTTGAACCTCCTTTTTATTATTAATTTTTTTCCCATATGGCTGGATCTAGCCTTCCCTTTAATTTCCTACCATGAATTGTATGTAGCTTCCCTCAGGGGCATTCTGGGAAATTACAGATATCTAGTATTGCTCAGGGGTACTGTTTCCAACCAGGGAGGCCCCTAAATTCCTCTGCTGGAGGAACAGCCTCAGCCAAAGAGACTTTATGGGAGAGCTCAAACCTAACCCTGTTTCTGCTGTTGTCGTGACAAGAGTTTTTCTCCACACATTGCCCTGATATATATACATATACATATATATACATACATGCAAACTTTGTTCCAGCATTAAGGTAGTTGCATAACCATTGCCCCAACAGGTAAGAAAGAAGTTGAAGATTTGCACTGGAACTGGGCCTTCGACTTCATGGCTGTATTTACACAACATGCTCAGTCAAGCTGGTTAAAGACCCGGTGGAGGCATTTATACAATACACCCAGCCTAGTTAGCCTTCATCTTAGTTTGTTTCTTTGTGGCTTAATGAGTTACACAAACCCAACCCATGTCATGAGATTATGCTTCTGAAACTCAGAAAATGGATTAATTCAGTAGCTGATTAAAACGGGTCTCACGCACTCAAAACACACGGCTTGCCAAAATAATGATACCCATGTCATGACGTCGTCATGCAAACGCTGCCTTTATGCACTTGCGTCTTGATGCCTGACACAAGTATGCACCCATCATGCATAAAGGCTACAACATGCTTACTTGCATCAGGCATCAAGGCACAAGTGCATAAAGGCAGCGTTTGCATGACGACGTCATCATGCATATATTCTCCTTTTGACAGCCCCGTGGCTTGTTACAACCATAGACCTCTAGGTTGAGTGTGAAGTGTTTTACTGTGGTCCAACAAGTTTTAATCTCCCCCTCCTTGTCCCCAGACCTGGGGATTCCCACAGAGGTCTAGATTAAAAAGCTAGAAATAATCACAGTGGCTCCAGTGGAGATGCAATATATAGTCTGTTCTCACTGTAGAGATGGCTACTAGCAGGGCATCATCGGCTCAATCTGCTACCCCGGGACTCCCTGCTCACAGCAACTTCATGGCCATGCTGCTGTTTTTTCTCAGGAATCTCTATTTTTGAAACCCACATGAGCTGGGCAGCTTCTCAGTCAGGATACTTCAAAACTGATAGCGATCCTTTGAACAGCTCTTCAAACAGATCTCTGCCTATTGTTACACTGGATGTATCCCAGGCGCTCACCCCGTTTTGTCTGTTGGCTTCTTATTCTGTGCCTGTTCTCTTTCTCTCTCTCTTTCTCTTTTTAAGCCAAAAAAGGATGAAGAACAGTTGGTTTTTCGAAGGGCTGTCATGGTCCCTGTTCCAATGTTCCTGTGAACATCGTAACCAGTTCCCATGCCATGCTGGTGCTGACACGTGTTGCTGTTTGGGAGGGGGCTGCTTTTGTTCTTTGTGCCAGGCACTGATGTAGACGCTTTGGAATGTCTATTTGGGTTATTTTGCCTGTTCAAGGACACTTCCCCGAAGACTGGGAGGAACCATTAGGAACACCTGCAGGCTGCGGGGAGTGGACTCTTTCTGACTCTGGGGGGAGGGATTGGAACCATCTAAGCTTTAATTGTTTGAAAGACCCACGCTTTTGCCATTCTCAGCTTTGCTCTTGAACTTGCATGCTATCCAGTGATAAATCAGATATCCATAAGCTTCTTGTGTGAGTCTGGCTGGAAACTTGGGTAGGCGTTCATCACATAAACCTGAGAATCTCTAATTTCGTTAACTCCTACCAAGAGAATATTCTTGTAAGGAATTTTAGTTGGCGATGGCTATTGGGTAGGCGTTCATCACAGGCAAACACAACTCAACAGGACTGTATCAGCTGAAATGGGAAGCTTTTGAGTCCCCAACTCTTGATTTTATTTTGGTGGATTGATTGGTTTGATTTCAGTCCTGCCTTTCTTCCAAACAGTGTTCATCATTCTTCCCATTTTACCTGCAGGCTAGTAACTCTCCAGGGAAAGCGAGGCTGGGAAGTCATGACTGGTTCAAAATCCCCAAATAAGGATCGCTGTTCCCAGTCAGTCTGATCACTGCATCACACTGGCTAAGATGTCTATGAGCCCCTTCACACACACACACACACACCACACCCCTTTAAAATCTTTCAAGAAAACAAGGATTTGGCCACCGAGGATCTGGACTCTGCATTTACGTTTCTCATGTCTAAATCAACTGTTTTATCCTACCACACCTGCAGAACTGGTTACTCCAGACTGACCTTTGGGTAAGCTATCACCCCATGAGTTTTACACTCATGAAATATTCATTCATTCATTCATTCATTCATTCATTCATTCATTCATTCTACATTTTGAATTTCGTCACCACCCATCTCCCTTAAAGAGCGACTCTGGGCGGTTTACAATATCTTTCTGCCACGCTCTTCTCCAGAAAAAAATCCTGCAGGATCCCTCATGTCCAAATGTTGGCCACCATGGGCTGAAAGATGGAGAGGGTCGTCTCCATAGAAAGGAAAATTTCTTCCCCTCCTTCTTCTGAGAACCTGGCCAGAACTGCTATCTTGTTCTAGCCATTGATTTTTAATCCCTCAGCAATTACATTCTGTAAGTGGGTAATTTATTTCCTAGTTCCCTCTGGGACACCTGGAGTTTTTGCTGGCACTAGCTGAGTTGTGTTTAATAACTACATCTCTTTTGGAATAGATTGTTATTTACCCTGCTCAAGCATCAGAACCTGGGAATAAAAGACCAATCCTTGTGTACATTCAGCTGTAGGCAGAACACTGGGGAATGAGGAGAAGGTGAAGAGACAGAAGAGGAGAGGGGGGAGAAATTTCATTTGAGAAATCAACCAAGATATACCTTGGATACAAGCCATTCGAGGAACAAGAGTGGCCGGGAATCTCTGAGTCTCCACTTGTTGATCAAGTAGAGCTCCCAGGAGCTCCAGCCACAGATGAACAATGCTGGGAATTGTATTTAATAAGATCTGGAGGCCAACAGGTTCCCCATCTCTGCAGTCAAAGACTAGGAAATATAGCTGTGGGATGGTCTTCTGCAAAAAAGATGATGAACCCCCAACTGTCTCAAGGGGCAGAGATGCACTAGCAAGAGGAGATGCATGCAAATAGCCCCTGGGGGTCTCCCACTTTGGGATTCTATAATCCCAGGTGGCAGCTGTGGCTAGGAGCGCCTTTGCATACTGTCGGGTTGTGCGCCAGCTGCGCCCACTCCTAGACCTAGAGGCTTTGCTCACAGTCACTCATGCCCTTCTGACCTCCCATCTGGACTACCGTAATGCGCTCTACATGGGGCTGCCATTGAAGAGCATTCAGAAGCTTCAACTGGTGCAGAATGCAGCTGAATGGATAGTAAATAGTGTTGGCTCCTCGGCACATGTAACACCACTGCTACGTGAGCTGCATTGGTTGCCGGTGTGCTTCCAGGTGCAATTCAAGGTGCTGGTTGTCACCTTTAAAGCCCTTCATGGCATGGGACCGGGTTACCTAAGGGACTGCCTTTTCCCAGTTGTTTCTACCTGTCCAATTCAATCTAGCAGGTTGGGTATGTTATGGGTCCTGTCAGCCAGGGAGTGTCGATTGGCGGGAACTAGAAGGCGTGCCTTCTCCTCTGTAGCTCCTGCCCTCTGGAACATCCTCCCTCAGGAAATTAGGATGTCCCCAACCCTGCTGGCCTTTCATAAGGCCCTGAAGACCTGGCTTTGGGCCCAGGCCTGGGGCCTTGAGCGTGTGGATGGTCCTACCTCTTGGTTATATTAACATCCATGCATTGCTTACTTGGCAGTCATGCATATTTATCTTGTATTTATTTTGTATTTTAATTGTTTTAATGGTAATTGTTTTATCTGTTTTGTGGTTTTATTGTTGTAAGCCACCCAGAGTCACTTGTTGAGATGGGTGGCTATAGAAATTTAATAAATAAATAAAATATTTCCCACCCCACCCCCAATTATCAGGCAAACAGAGAGGTATTTTGGGGAGTGGGCAAGCTGTGCTAACCCATCTTCAACCAGCTGCCTCAAGTTTTCAGCATTTCCCAAATTAAACAGCCTCTCTACCAGTGTTGGGACAACCTAAAGCAGTGTTTCTCAACCTTGGCAGCTTGAAGATGTGTGGACTTTAATTCCCATATATTACTATTACTATTACTATTATTATTATTAATAATAATAATCCTTAAATAGTTCCATGCAAAATCAGGCCAATTTGCATTTCCTTTTGCTAACACTGATTGCTTTGTTCTAATTGAAAATGGAAATTATCTTACAGAGTATTTGGAGGGCTGTTATTTTTGGCAGCATGGGAGAATTGTTTCCTTAAACCGAGGGCAAGGTAGTGGTATTTATTTAGTAGCTTAAGGGAGATATTAATAATTCACCCTCCTCATGATCTGTGATATTCAGAGGGTTGTGAATGTCCTATCGAGTTCTCCGAGGCCTGGTGCTTCTGGCACAACTTCTAAAAGCCAGTTGGGATTCGGACCTGTTTTTGATTCAAGTACAGAAGACAATCCCAATCACTCCCCTAGAGGGTGCTAGTCAGCCATGGACAGCAATTCTGAAACCTTTAAGATGCTCTCCGAAGGGCCGGCGGGCGTCACTGTGTGCTAAGCCTGGATGTTATACCCGAAGTATCATGGCCAAATTAAAGCGAAACCAGGGTGGAATTCAGTTCAGGCGTGCCCGAAATGTCTAGCTATTTTTATTGTCAATTCTCCATTCTTATGCAAATGTCTACTTGTGTGCAGTGCTGACTTGTAAATACTTCCAGGTATTGAGCGAAGAGCAGCAACTACCAAATGTTCTTAAGTAAACCATAAATCTCTCATCATCTCGGACCCAAGGTGAATGTGTAGCTTTGGTGAAAACCCGAAGGCTGCGCTTCAAGGAATGGGTGGGGCCAGGAGACAAGCTAAATCTCATTTAAATTTAATTAAAATTCAGTATGTGTGTGTGTGTGTGTGTGTGGGTGAGCTGACCGAACGCTCGAGTTCAGCTTTTGTGTTCGAAAGTGCTGGGAAAGTAGAAAGACTAGATTGTCTGTGTTGCAATATGAGCCATCGGTGAGTTCTTTTCTAGTTCCAATTTTGCTTTTTATTACAATTGCATCAGAAAGGAGGGGTTGCTACCACTGGGTTCCTGCTCAGACATGGCTCAGGGCTCATCCTGATGGGTTTCAGCAACGTAACTGTGCCTGCTGCCACAAAACTAGGTTCTCTCCTGCCTAGATTGGCTTAATTTAAATGTAGCCAGTGGACAGATTGCTATTTAAAAATGCCACTGGTCTGAACAGAGGCATGAAAGAGCAGGCAAGCTCAACGAAAGCTTGTGTTACAGTGGAGGAGAGGATGTCAGATGCCAAACAGGGGTTTTCAAAGGATTTCAAGGCTTGCAGCTATAGATTCTGCACCTCTATTAATTAACTCTATTTTTACTAACTGTCTCCTCCTCCATACCATTCTTACCCAAACTGCTACTATCGGCAAATTGCAAAGATTTGCAACATTCCTACTTCGCTTAGAATCCTAATCCTAGACTTGAAGGGACCACTAAAGCCATCGACTCTACTTTCCTGTTCAGGGCTGGTGTCCACATTCAAGCACCCTCCACAGATAGTCCTCTAAACCTTCTTTATCAGAAACAGCACCCTTTCTCTGTGGAACTGGACCCAGAGTGGAATGATTTTCACCATTAGTAGGTTCTTTCTGAAGTTCTAATGGAATGTGCCTTCCTTGAAATGAAGGGCATTATTCCAAGACCTGCCAATTAATTAATTCCAGTTTTGTTTTGTTTTGCTTTAAAGGAAGGAGCAGCTACCTAGACAGGATGACTACAGTGGTACGGACAGGAGAACCAAGATCTTAATTTGATTTGAGGGGCTCAGGCATGATAATATTAAGAGAATATGGCTCCCCTTGGCCTGATCCTATTTCCCTCTATCTGGCCTGCTTCATGGGGCGTCGAGCTCAGGATCTGTATGGTGGCCTAACCAGAGTGGCTATGTAAAGGTTAGAATAATAATACCCATTTGCCATGATCACACTTGCAGAACCCACCCAGATATGGCCCTTAGAATTGCAGGTCTGAACCACATTTGAATATTTAGTACCATTTCTCTAAAGTGCCATTTGGAGACACACGTTCACAATGAACAAGGGAAATGGTGACCTTTAACTTCCCAGAGAACTGAGAGGTATGCTGGGACAGTCCAACAGCTACCATGCTTGGCTATGCTCTGGAAGTCCCATAGCCTAGTTGGGCATATGATTGTTTCTCGGCCTCATTTCCACTACCTGTAAAATGGGAAGCATTTTTGTGCACCTTTGATTCTGAGAATGAATGGCCTTGGGTTCATTTACTCCTCTATTTATTTATTTATTTTAACATACTGCCTGTTTTTGACCTCAAGCCCCATTAGGGAGAAGACAGAATGCTAGTGTTCCTTGGCATTCTTCATGTTGGGCTTCCAGGAACAATGAAACAGCTGCCCCCAAAGACCCTAGCAGGTGTGCATTTACACAAAGGATGAAACAGCCCCATCCATCAACTGCAAACCAGGACGAAGCCAATTCCGATTGAACGCAGTCTCCCTGTTTGCTAGCTCTTTTCAAGAAATAGCGAGATGTAAAAAGAGAGATGTAAAAGCCTCTGCTAGACTTAGCGGTTGTATTTCAATTTACTTTCTACTTCCTGGTCCTCTTAAAATGAAAAAAAAAAAGTTCAAATGTTTTGCAATTTCACTGCATTACAACCATGCCTCCCGTTACCCTCCAGCTGAAAAAAAGGATTCTTGCTCTTGCTGGATGGCCTGACTTGCTTCCCAGTGGCATTTAGTAGATCATCATTGGATTGTGTCATTGTGTCGTGCTACCAGTCCCTCTCCCCCAGGAAGAATTCTGGTAGAGCAGTGAGTGTTAATTGTCTCTAGATCAAACCCAGATACAATACACATTTTTTATCCTGTAGTGTTCCCGTGATGCAATCATACAGGTGAGCTGCCTCTTCCCACCTTTCTATCTTGTGGGGTTCATGAGATGCTGTCCCAGTCCTTGCTGTAGCTAAAAATTATAGTCTTGGTCTGAACACCAAGTCAAGAGTTGGGTAACTGAAATGGGGACTACAGAATACCAAGAAACTGCAGAATGCTAGCAGCTTCCTCTAAATTCTTCCTTGGAAAGCTAATTTGGGGGCAGGCAGGCAGTCTCTTGCCCTCCACATGTGTTGGACCAAAAGTCCCATCACCAGGTTGGCAACACTAATATATAAGAATTGTAAATTGGAAGTTAGTTGGAAACTGAGATGGCAAAGGAGTTCAGCCCTAAACCACAGAAGTTCCTCAAAGATGATTTAACCCAACTCTGAAGTGTCCCCTGAACTACCCATTGAGGAAACTAGCTGAGCATACAAAAGAATGTCTTTAAAAAACAAAGCCACCTACCTCCTCGGCCTTCGCTATCTGCTGGTTTCACTTGGATTGGACGATTCATCTGCCAAAGGAAACACAGGAATGATTGGTTAGAGTCTGGATTTGTATAGAGCTGTTCCATGTTCTAATATGAATCATCCTTCTGAACTGAAGATCTGTTAGATGACTTCTAGAGGCATCTATTTGTATGTGCCCATAAAGATGGTGGAAATTTTCTTAATGGAAGGTAACTGTTTGCTACCCACCTCACAACTAGTATTATCTTAATGAGTGGCAAACTTATTCTCCCCAGTGTGAAGCTTTAGACAGATCAGACATCATCATCCTAGATCAGCCTTTCTCAACCTTTTGACCCTGGAGGAACCCTTGAAATATTTTTCAGGCCCTGGGGAACCCCTGCACATTCAGGCTCCAATATAGGCCAGACATTGCAAAAGTATTATATTCGTTTCACGTGTTGGCCTGCATAGATGCATTAACAGTGCTCTTAAACTAAAAATAAAGAATGGAACTTGCCTCTTTAATGTGAACTTGTCCAAATTGGAAATAATTTTTTAAATAAATTGTGATCTCCCAGGGAACCCCTTGCGGAACCCTAGGGTGCCACAGAACCCTGGTTGAGAAACCCTGTCCTAGACACAGGAGGAAGATACTTGAAAGGCTGGGAAAAGCTTGGAGCTCGTCCAATGCAAGAAAGGAAAACTGAAAAAAATTAGTAGGGACAGAAAACAGCCCCAGAGTGTTGACCCTGGCAGGGTTCCCACACCACAATAATATGTGATCTGTTTGTTTTTGGCTTAGCACGCCATATGAACCCAGCCACTGTGGTTTATGAACCGGGCTTTATGGCTTAGTGTGTGATGCGAACCCAAGCATTTAATAAACAACGGTTAAGCAAACTGTGGCTTAGCGTAATGACTGAAGCAAGTCTGTATGTCGTGTTAAAATAGAAACTAGTCCCAGGGTGGGTGAGTGGGCAGGTGAAGAAATGGAAGGAGCACCCTGAAAGATGGCTTGGCTGAGGAGCTGGCCAGAAAGTTGAATTAGAAACCGTCCATGGCAACACTTTATTGCAAGCATGACTTCTTCCATCTAAGCCACTTCCTAAGGAGGCAGGATTGGAGCGAGCTAAAAAGATAAATGCTACATTTATAGCCTGGAACATCACGCTAAGAGAGTAACAGGAACTGAATACACAAGCCTCCAGGGTACCACAGTGTTGTTTGCAAAGCCTTCTCTGTTGCCGTGGTGAAAGATGCTTCCCTGGCAACCCTCGCCCAGCTACGTGCTGCTCCTCTCTTGCCTCCCTCAGCCACCTGACCACTCTCCTCCTGCCAATCAGCCTGGCTAATTGATTTGTGTATTAGGAGACATTGTGGATGGCATTTGATGGCTATTGAAGTCAATTAAAGCTCCTTCGCCTCATTGGGGTGACAGACGAATGGCTACTGATACATCCAATCATGTATCGAGTGCTTGCACACAAGCACCCAGACATCCATGCATCCACACACATCCTACTTTCCCCACCTGACAATCTCAAAGAAGCCTGTGCACATATACCTTGCGTGGCCAGAATTCATGGTCTCTAGCTCACTCTTTGCTGAAAGCAGTATTTGGACCTTGGGTTCAGGAACTCATCAAGAACTGGCTTACCAGCCCCAGAAAACTAGAGAGTACAGCCTACCTACACCACCTTTCAACAGACTGGCATCCTAGAGATAGGTGAGGCCAGCAATTGCCAGTACTCCAAGGCTAAGTATCCCAACATCTGGAAGGTCCAAGGTGGGGAAGAACGTCTTCCATCTCTGATAGGTATTGTGTGCAGAGAAAGCAAGGAAGATGACCTTGATGGAAATATGCAGGAACCATTGCCTAGGCCAGGGTTTCTCAACCAGGGTTCTGTGGCACCCTAGGGTTCCTCCAGAGGTTACTTGGGGTTCCCTGGAAGATCACAATTTATTTAAAACATTATTTCAAATTTGGACAACTTCACCTTAAAGAGGGAAGTTTCATTCTTTATTTTTAGTTTATGAACACTGTTAATGCATCTATACAGGCCTACCCATGAAACGAATATAATAATTTTGCAACGTCTGGCCTATATTTGAGCCTGAATATACAGGGGTTCCCTGAGACCTGAGAAGTATTTCAAGGGTTCCTCCAGGGTCAAAAGGTTGAGAAAGGCTGGCCTAGGCAAAAGGGGCTGAAACATTTTTTAAGTCCAGAAGATCTAGATAACATTCAGAAGTGACTCAGGCAGACACCTCCCTGATTCACTGGAGTATAAAGAAGGAAGAGGAGGTCCAGCCCAATCAGACTTGCAAGATTCTCTTATTAAAGCCCATCTCAATAAAAGTAATTTTAGCCTTGCTGTGGTGTTGATTTCCTGGTCCAGTCTACCTAGTGGGGCTGAGGGTGTATGTGTGAAATCAGACAGTCTGCTAAAAATACTAACCTGAGTATATGGAAGTAAATCTAATATCTAGTAACCAGGGCATGCTGAAAGTCAAACTTGCTTTCTATTCTTATTTAATATTTACTGATTTTGCAGATTTCTAATCGGCTTTCTGGCTTTTAGTAGCACCAGCACTGCCCATTTTGCCTGAGGCTTGCAGACCAGCTGGTGAAGGAACAACAGTGACAAGTTAAGTTGCAAACTTCTAAGCTATTCTTTGGCATCACAAGTTTCTGCTGCATCTTGGCAAGGGAAGCTACAATTTGGCAGACTAGCTTACATCTCTTGGGAAGAGTCAACTACTCAATAAAGAGTCCATTCCTCTCTTAATGATTGGGCTTTGCCAAGCTTAACAAGAAGGACTTTTGTCCACTCTGGAAAGCAGAATGGCCGGGCTGAACCAGGGATCTGTCAAGAGGATGGGAAATGTATCATGTAGAGTAATCAGGGTGGGGTGGGTGGTGGAGCTGGATGTATCATAGAGTTATAAAATAATAAAAGATTGAAATTGGAAGGTGTCTTAGTGTCCAGCTAGTCCACCCCCTGCTCAATCCAGACTCCACACCATAGCATTCATCTACAGCATCCCTGACAGATGGTCATCAACTTACTTCATAAGTACCTCTGCAAAATTGGCCTCAACCTATTCCCACTGTCTGATCTTCCATACTATCAGGAAGTTTCTCCTTTCAGAGATTCTGCCCCTCTACAATTTGTCAACCCAACTGCTCATCCTAACTTATGAAGTGGAAGAGAATATCCTTCTCCGCTATGGCAACTTTTCTGGTACTAATAGAAGAGAATCTCTGTAGCTCAGGGTTGAACTGTGGAGTCCTTGGTCCTCTCTGAGCTTGGTTGTTGGCTTGCAGATGTTTTGTTGCCCAACTTGGGCAACGAAACATCTGCAAGCCAACAACCAAGCTCAGAGAGCATCAAGGACTCCACAACTTTTCTGGTATTTGAAGACAACACCATGTCTCCTCTTTATCAGATCAAGTGATAATACATTTGGGAACAACAAAATTAGTTTATTCATTATAAACTCATTTTTTTTCCTCCAGGGAGCTTAAGCAATGTGCATATGTTTATGACTTGGTTGGATGCTCTCCCATTTTTTCACACCTTGCACATAGAAAACTATGATATCAGGGAAAGTCTTGGCTAAAATTCTTTTTCTTGGCCAACTAATTTTCCATTGATAAGAGATTTTTGATAGTGGGAGAGAGTATCAGCGCTGGAATTTCATATTGGCTTTCTGTCATGATCTAGTCCTATACAAAACTGACATTCTGGGATGGACAATGCAGCTCTTACATATGAATGATATACCTATGGAACTGGAGGGGATCATGTGATCACCCTATCAAGTCTTTGCTAACCTGGAGTCTTTTGGATGTATCTGGAATTATAGTTGCCAGAATTCCCACTGGTCTTACTGCTGGCTAGGAATTCTGGGGATTGTCACCTGGAGGAGAGTAATTGTCAAAAGCTGACCATGTTCCACTGCCCATTTCTTTTCTCATCCTGCAGGTTATCTCACATGGCTTGCCAGTGACAAATAGCAGGAGCAAATGAGGACTAAGCCAGCCCTTCAGACAATGACTTACATCTGGCTCTGCATCTTGTCCTCCTTGCCACCCTGTGAAGCACGAGAGAGAACACCAGACCTTCTTCACAATGTGGCACTTTAAAATTGATGGTTCCTTTCCCCAGAAGTCTATTTGGTGTCCAAGTTGACTTCCCACCATTTCCTTTTAGAACCATTCTCACCCTTTCCTTTTTGTGACCCAAATTAAAAATTACTACAAAGAATCCTAAGAAGAGTTGGGCTGGATCATACACAAGATCCATTCTGGCCAACTTGTTCAGAGGTCACTTCAATGCCTCTGGGAGATCCAGAACAGGAGCACAAGGGCATTCTCCCATGGTTGTTCCTGAACAAATCTTCATTCGGAAACCTATCGCTTCTGGCACAGCTGGTGCTGATCCCAACAAGTAGCCCACTGACAACAAAGAATCACCTGGCCTCCTAAGAACACTTAGCTATACCTTAATACAGGTTTCCCCAACCTGGCCACCCTTCAGATATCAGACTTCGACTCCCACAATAGCAGAGCTATTGCTGAGAACTCTGGGAATTAAAGCCTATACACCTGGATGTTGCAAATGATGGGAAGCCTGGTTTGGATACTTCCTCTCCTTCTTGACCAAGATGCATGAAGATGGGCAACCCACCCACCAGCTGCCAGCCAACAAAGTTTGCCATGAACTTCTTGTCCGCCGGAGACCAATGACAAATATTTCCTTTCAATTACCCCTGGTTCATAAAGCTAATGCTTGTTCCAAGCGGTGGGCCGTATCTATCATCCCTCAGGCGGCCTCCTCACTACATTAGTTTTATGGGCCTGCACCCTTGATGGGCACGTTGAATCCTGCCAGCGATAAGACTAACAAATTAGTCAAACTGACACCAAGGGGACTTTTTACGAGACCAGGCTCCAGTCTGTCTCCTGCCAACTCTGCTCTTTGACTAGAGAATGATTCGCAGGGCCAAAGGCAGATCCGGTTGCACCAAGCTTTCCTCAAGAAGGTCAGTCATCCTCTTCATGTGCAGGGTGGGGCCACCCGCCCTTCCCCTGGGTGGGAGAATTCTGCTTTCGCACATCCAAGGAAGGAAATGGGCAAGTGCTTCCTAGGAAGCCAAAGATAGCAAGGGCTTCATGAAATCTCTGTTTCCAGGTGGAAGCGCCCAAAATATCAGTCTAGAAGCCACCATGGAAGGATCCAGTACAGAAAAGGAAGAACAAAAAGAGATCATAGAGGTGCACATGCTCGTTCAGCTGCTTTTGCTCATCCCCCTCCGACAACAATGAAATCCATCAATAAAATTAGGACTTCCAGGAAGAATGCAGAACTACACTAAAAGAGGTTGTTGGCTTTGCCACTACAATGTCAGACTGAGTTAGATATCCATAGCCCTGAGAGAGATGTATGGGTGTATCTGCTTGATGTTATATTATAAATTTATGATGTCATTCTTATTATGTTAGCATAATAACATCATGTATGAATATGTTAGCAGTAGTTATTGTTAGTCAGAAGTTTATATTGTTGATAAATTTGTATTTATTGTAATGCATCATAGGTGTTACTTTATGCTGTGAGCTGCTTAGAGTCATGTGCAGCATTGAAGCACTCTTGGTATAGATATGCATATGCACACACACATACACACACCCACATTCTGTGCCAACAACTGGGCAACTACAAACAATTCTGTTTTCCTCCGTGTCTTTAAAAAAAATGAAAACACAAGACTTTTGTTTAAAGTCAGTGCATTGAGGATAGCTTACAGTACATTAATCAGGGCAATGCCTTATTATAACTTATTATAAATGTAAGTTATTTGTTATTTATTTATTTATCATATTTTTATCACCGCCCATCTCCCCCACTTGCGGGACCCTGGGCGGTTCACAATAAAACAGTTTAAAATTCAATAAAGTCAGAATAATATTGATAATCAATAAATATAAAATATAATGAAATCCAAGTAACGGCAGATCTAACTCCACCGAAAGGGGACACGACTGGTCCCGGCAGGACTAGGGAACCAACCAACCCCAAGAATGGCTCTTCCTCTCCCCACTCCAGGCATGGTGGCAAAACCAGGTCTTCAGCTGTTTTCTGAAGTCCAGGAGGGAGGGGGCTAACCTCACTTCCGGGGAAGGGTGTTCCAAAGGGCGGGAACTGCTGCAGAGAAGGCCCGCCTCCTGGACCCCGCCAGATGGAATTCTCGTGCAGACGGGGTCCGCAGCATGCCCTCTCTTCATGACTGGGTGGGCCGGGTAGATGTAACAGAGATGAGACGGTCCCTCAGGTAACCTGGCCCCATGCCATGTAGGGCTTTAAAGGTGATAACCAACACCTTGAATTGGACCCGGAAGCAAACTGGCACCCAGTGTAGCTCGTGCAGCAAGGGAGTAATATGTGCTGATCTTGAAGCACCTAAAATCACCTGCATGGCTGCATTCTGGACCAGCTGTAGCTTCTGGATACTCTTCAAGGGTAGCCCCACGTAGAGCGCATTACAGTAGTCTATATTGGAGATGACCAGGGCGTGAGTGACTGTTCGAACGGCCTCTTGCTACAGGAAGGGACGTAACTGGCACACAACATGGTTGCGCAAAGGCCCTTCTGGCCACGACTGACACCTGTTCTTTGAGCAGGAGTTGTGAGTCCAGGAGGACCCCCAAGTTATGCACCGGCTCTGTCTGGGGCAGTGCAACCCTATCCAGAACCAAAGATGACAAAGTCCCAAATACAGAAGAGCCCTTAACCCACAGCCACTCCGTCTTACCAGGGTTCAGCTGAAGCCTGTTGTTCCCCATCCAGACCCCAACAGCCCCCAGGCACCTGGAAAGGGCAGTCGCAGCATCACTTACTTTCCCCGGGATGGAGATGTATAGCTGAGTATCATCAGCATATTGATGATACCTCGTCCCATGGAGACAGATGATCTCACCCAGCGGTTTCATGTAGATGTTAAAGAGGAGAGGAGAGAGTACCAATCCCTGCAGCACCCCACAAAGAAGGGGCCGTGGGGCCGATCTCTCCTCCCCTATTAATAATGTAAGTTATTGCCCTGATTAATGTCAATGTAGTATTGGGATACTCTTTTCAAAGGGGGAAGAGGCACCCTTTTGGGAGGACAGCTGTGTCAGTCCTGGGTAGCCAAAAATCTGAAGGAGTTTGATAGCGCTTTTTCTAGCTAACACATTTCGTGGAAAGGCGTAAGCTTTTGTGAGTCCCTCCGCCTCTGATGAAGTGAGATGTTGCTCATGAAAGCTTATGCCTTTGAATAAAATGTGTCAGTTGGAAAAGGCACAACACCGAGCAGCTTTGGCTGATCATGAAAAAGCTAAAGAGCATTGAATCCAGTTAGTACTGGGATTAAAAAAGCTACCAGGGAGTTCCAGGGTGGTGGGCTAGACCAGGAAGACAGAAGGACATTCCTGAAATAGGCCACAGCAAACCACTTTTGGGCTGTTCTCAGGAAACTTTCTGGAGGTGTTTATGGAGCTTCCAGGAGTAGAGCTGATTCAAGAGAAAATTTGCCTTCACCTTTTATTCTTTAGGGTAGTGTTTGCAGTGCTGACTCAGGGAGTCGAAATCCACACATCTTCAAGTTGCCAAGTTTGAAAAACACTGCTTTAGGGAATGGCCTGCTTCTCTGCTGGGGGAAGGAAGAATTCTTTTCAAGAAGGAAGTCTCCCTGAATGAGGGAAGGTCTTCGGTTGAGAACAAAGTATCCTGGGGCAATGAAATCCCTTTCCCCATGTGGGCATTGATCTCCTGGAAAGGACCAGGACCAGGACCAGGACCAGGACCAGGACCAGGACCAGGACCAGGTCCAGGACCAGGTCCCCTGCCTCAAAGGCCCACCAAAAGTTAGCAGAGAGTGGTCTGCTTCATCCCAGGCTGCTTAGAGGGTTGAGCTGCCCACGTATTTGAAGCTGGAGCAACACCAAGCTCTCTCAGCACACCCACAGACACAGATTTTCCGTGGGGGCCTGCCTGCGTGTGCATCCTCAGCACAACCCACCCCGTCTCTGGAATCTTCCCTTGTTTCTTCAAGGGGAGATGAAGCTAATGGTTAATCAGGAATAATTATTTCTCCCTGTGTTTGTTTCTCTAGCTCTGCCGTTCCCAAAGGACGTTTCCCAAATCCTGTTGACAGAGATTACATTGGCAGCAGGAGAGTCTCTGAGGAGACCAAGCAGCCCGCAGGCAGCCCGTTGACAACAACGCAAGGCAGCACAAAGACCACGGGGAAGATCCAGGCCCACAAGTGAGCAGGGAGAGGGAGGGATCGTGATGGGTGGCCCAGTTACTCCAACAACAAAGCTGAATTGTTCCCTTTGATCAGTCTGTGCCAGTCATCCCCAGTCTGGCAGCCTCCAGAGGCCTTGCATCTCAATGCCCATCATCCCCAGCCAGTCTGGCCAACCTTCAGGGGACACTAGGCTGGGGCAAGCTGTCCTAGGCTCTCCCTTTTGTTTGAGCCTCATAGCCTAAAGAGACTTGCCTGTACCCTCCCCAACCCGAGCTAGCCTGCCCAACTGGATGAGGATGATGGGGTTTGTACCCTATCACAACTGAAGGGGCAGAGAAGGCTAGGTTGGATGGGTTTGGGGTTCCCTCTTGAACTCAGACAACTAGCTTCAGGCTCTGCAGAGATGTCGGCAGAGTGACCCTTTTTATTAATAGGATTGTATGCAGCTGTCTAATAGGACTGGGGAAAACAGCTCTGGAGTAGGCGAAGGACGGGGAGATACTTGTCTATGGGGTTGCTCTGAACCAAAGCAAAGAATGAAGCAAAAGCAGATATAGGATAGGAACTCTGGGGAAATGCAAAGTGGACTAGGAGAAGGGGGAGATAATTACTTCCTACTGATCCCATGAGTGATGATTTGGGATGAGCCGCAGTTACACGTATACTGTTCCATCTGAGTTACTGCATTTCAGGAATCCTAACACCAAACTCTAAGTCTGGCCAGTAGTACTTCACCCATCTCTCTCTCTCTCTCTCTTATCATTCCTGCTATTATTGCTGCTGACAGTAGTAGTAATAGCAGAAGTTGTAGAGGCACTAGTAGTCCCAGTCATTACTACTATAGCTCCATCAGCATATGTCTGCTTTACAGAACACAAGAGGGTTCTGCCCAAGATCTTATTAGCATCAAAAAAAATAGCCTCTTGGCATTCAGATTTGTAGCCAGAGACAATCAAGTAGCTGGGTCTATGAATTTCTCCAGAAGTAGCACCTTTTCCTTGCCAGTGAACCCAATGTTCCTCTAACTCCCCAAAGTCAGAAAAACAGCGGAGCGCTTGGAAACGCTTGGAATACCGATCGGTCCAAACTTTCCATGGTTTACTGAAGCCCACTTCCTTAAAAACAAAGCAATCCCTCTTCAGATACAACTCAGAGGAAAATAGGATTTCCTTTCCTCGTGGAAAGTTTATTTCACAGAAACTGAACACTCACCTGCAAGTCCATTTCGGGCAAGGGCCTCATTTTCTTGGGATGTATCTTCAGAAATCAATTGGTATGGACATACTTGTACAGTTCCCTTCTTCCTTCCAGGCTTGGCAGCCCAGGAATAGAGACAAAGAAAGAGAAAGCAAGGAACTGCCACTCTGTTCTCTGATAGTGCCACCAGCTAAGTTGATGCCCCCTTCCCTTCTTCACAGATGCCACAAGACTGACTCTCTGAGGAAGAAGAGAAGCAGAACCTGAAGATGGTGGGGATGGTCACGACATCATCTAGATCTCCCTGAGCACCTCATGTCCATTACAACTGAAATTATAAGGATCAGGAAACATTCAAACCTTGGTAGCCAGGCTACCTTGTTTTCCTTGACTCTAGTCATCCATTTTTCATTTCATGCTGTTTCCTGCCTCTCTCAAAAAAGCAGTAATTAAAAAAAGACACTCTGGAAGTTCCTCAGATGGATCCAGTGACATGAAAATCTTTAAATAAATAAGTTAGGACTTCTTTGATTAGAGAAAGGTCATCACTGATGTTCATCAACGACTGGAAACCCCTTACGGGCTTTTAGTGTAAAAAAGAAAATGATTTTGTGACTTACAGTTTTGATGATTAGAAAGAATATGTTATAGAAAGAAGGGAATTATGATGTAATCTTAGAGAAAGAGGTTTGATTAGAAGTGTATGTAGAACTGCCAAGAGGAAGATCGGAAGCCCTATCTATAGTCTGTCTGTCTGTCTGTCATCTATCTTCATGTTTTCTGTCCTTTTTCTTTTTTTATATCTCCCTTTTTCTTCTTCTTTGTCTTTCCCTTTCTTTTCTTTTTTCTTTTTCACATTTACGACATGTTTTGTTTGAAAGTATTTCTTATGTATGTAAAGTCTTTTAATAAAAACTTCTTTAAGTAAACAAGTTAGGAAGTTTTTCTTTTTTAAAAAAAAAGTTAGATAATTATGAACATACAGATGCAATGAATAGGAGGGGATCTGGCCTTTCACTTATTATAGTTACGCCAGAGTAAGCAATGCTGTTGCCTCTTGGTGATAATGCTCACATGTGGACCTTTTCTGTCTTGAATAATACCCTTCAGAAACTGGAAGGGTGTATCTGTTCTGAATTTCTGTACTTGCCCCTCTCGCCATGCAGAGCCCTGCATGAAATTAAATAAATTGCTCTCAAATGAGTGAACACAGCGTGAAATATTCTCCAAGGCAGACAAGGATTAGTCTTTCCTCTCTGTGTGCCTCAGTAATGGAAGTGCAACAATCAACATGGGGCAGGGTAAGATTTTGAAACAACATGACAACACTGGAACAGGAAGTAATAAATATCTCTACATTTTGTGTACCTTCTTTCTGAATACATGCACAAAAGCGGGGTGGGAAGAATCCCAAGCAAACTAATTTACCCTTTGGGCTGTCTGAATCTCCTTTCAGAGTCCCTGGAGCTAGCATAGCCGAAATTCATTAGAAAAACACTACAGTATGGAGGCATGATTTACTGTCAATAATCAGGCAAAAAGCTAACTGAGAGGGTACATAAACCTTTGGATAGGCTTAGCACAGTTTTTAAAAGTTGTTAAGAATGCTCAGACCTCAAGAAATACACACCATCCAGCCCTGCTTCTCACAGTAACATCATCTGGTCAGGGGCTCACGAGTGGCCCCTGCCTCTCAATCCATCAATTAATTAATTAATCAAGGGAGGGGGGAGGAAGGAAGGAAGGAAGGAAGGAAGGAAGGAAGGAAGGAAGGAAGGAAGGAAGGAAGGAAGGTCAGTCTCCAATCACTGGGAAAAAAGGGAAAAGGATACTCTGAAATATTGCATTCCTCCGTCCTAGAATAATGGCCGTTCTTTAAGCACATCCATTTGTTAACATGAAAAAGATTAGTGTGCTATAAAGGTTAGGAAGAGCCTTTAGCAAAACCACAAAATCAGAGGACAAGCACACCAACCTCAGTTATCAGAAAAGAGTCCTGCACCAATCATCCCCAGAGACCCCATGATCTCATGACTTTGGGATGAATGGTCCCAATGTGCTTTCCAGGGAAGGAAGTGCTGGCATCTGGGGGCCACTGCATGAAGTATGCATCATGCCTTGTCAAACTGTATTCTTCATTTTTCAGCCTTGGTCAAGTTTTTCTCTGTAATGGCTTTGTTTTCTAGTTCAGTGGTAGAATAGTATGCTTTGCTATCACCTCTCTCTCTCTCTCTCTCACACACACACACACACACACACACAGGTACACAGGGGAACCATCCATTTTATCCAGCCAGTCCTAGTAGAATCTAATCCAGCAAAAGATAATATTTTGGGCTTAAACTGCCTCACTCTGTAGGCCAAAAGACAAGAGATCAGAGATGTCTGCAGGGTCGAAAAGGTCGAGATGGCAGCTGCAATGGTGCGATCAAATCTCCATCCCTGCAAGGGATGATCGGAAAAGAAGTCCAAAACATCTGGAGTGCATTAGGTCACCTATTCTTTTTGTTCTCCTATTCATTCATTCTTCCAATCAATTTTCAGCCTCTGAGCAGACACTGTGTAACTTCAGCCTCAAATAAACTTCCCCTCTTTCCCTTGTTATTTATTATTTTTTTTTTTTATATAAAAAAGCTCATTTAAGAGATCTGGAATCATTAATGGCTTTACTCACAAGTTTGTGCATATTTGATCCTTAGTTATGCCTGGGGATTCTTAAACATTTTGACCGGGTTCATCTATCAGGCTAAGACACAATGGGATGTCTTTTGCTTTGGCTTAGCAGCTTGTGTGAACAATGTTATTATGGTTTGTAAACTGAAAATTGTGAATTGAACAATATTATGGTTTGTAAACTCTGCTTATGCTTAGTGGCTTGTGCGTCACCAGCCAATGGTGGTCTGTTCAATAAACACCCTTAAATAATCTGTGGCTTTGCACAATATAGGAACTCACGTCAGTCCTATGGAACAGATGGGCTTCTCTATCCTTTGTGGGGAACCAGAGGACGCAAAGAAGAATGACCTGGAGCGATCTCTTCCAAGACTTTACTCCAGTGATATAATGCTGAAAGGCATGTGACTTAAGAACCAATAAACACATTAGCAATATCCCCATGGAAAGAGACATTTCCTGGGTGGCGTTATTCACATCCAACGGGATGCATCTTGCCTTGCAGTATGTGCACCAAGGAGATGTGGCTCTTTCACCTTGTCATTATTCCCCTGCCCAACCCTCCATGCACTGTCACCTTGTCTTCCTTCCCCACCCTTTCTTGCCGCTGGATCTGCCCTCCCCATCCTATAAACACTACCATTATATCTGTCACTCAGGCAACAGCTAGTGCTTCCCGGGTGTCGCTGTGGAGATGTGTCATGTGCTTGAGAAGAGTGACCATGGCAACTGGGGAGGCGGACACAGATGAACAATTCACCGTGCCAGCTGATCGTAATTTGGGGGAGGTTGAGGGAAAGAGTTGAAGCGAGCAAGGGCGGTGTCAGAAGAGCCTGCTGGGAAAGCGGTGGAAAGACGGGGAGGTGTGGAAACAGCACCGGACAGAGGCCAATCTCCTTTCTCGGCATGCCTATGAATATATACAGAGCAAGGCGGTAACACCCCTCCTTTACTAGCGAATTTGCACATTAGAAGTGTGCAAGGGAGCTGCACTTTGAAACCTCGCCCAACAGTTCTGTTAGTCGGGAGAGATTTCTCTCTGGGCATTGCACATCTGCAGAGACCTCTTCTGGTGCTGTCTGTGGCTGACAAAAGAGCCAGTAGAGGCCTCTGTGCAAGTACAATACATGTGTAGAAGCCTCTGTTGGCGACTGGTACTGCTGGAGGAATCCGTTGGGAGCATGTGAAGAGAAGCACTGGAGCGGCTTCGCTCCACATTGCTTTTAGAAGGGAGAAGGGGTGCTTTGCTCAAAGCAGCTTGATGGAAGCATCCCCATGAAGCATTGTGCAGGCCTTTGGAAGGGCCCACGTCAAGGAAGCCCACACACTTTCCTCCATGCGTGCAAAAAGGGTGTAGGAGCGTGTTTCTAGTGGCGGAATGCCTCCTTTGTGTGCAGAAGACCTCCCAGTTTCATGTCTGCGTTTCTAGGTGGGGCTGGCAAAGTTCCTGACTGAATGGCTGGAGGGTTGCTGCTGATCAGAGAAGATGATTTGGCACCAGTGGGATGTCCAGGGAGAAGGTGCCATCCTATGTTCTCTGATGCTGATGGGCCTGGTGTCCCATCCCCTTGCTTCTGAAATATATAAGAACAGGTGAAGCACAGACAGTCTGCCTATGTACAAACTCACCCGAGGACAGAACCATGAGGATTAGGTCATGCGGACTCTTCAGCCTGTCTGATCTGGCAAGGTGGCTGGGAGTCTTAAAAAAGGCAAATAAATGTAAATACTGCCCTGAGCTCTTTGTAGAACATTCAGGATAAGTATGACATAATTACAACAAAGAGAATAGCTGTTGTCAATGGGAAAGAGCTAGGGAAGCCTGGGACCTAAAGCAAGACAGATGTTTGATTACTACTGTTGCAGGAATGGAGAAGAAAGAGGATCTATTGGGGTTTCATCTAATTCATGACGATTGCAGAACAACTGGGCAGGCTAGAAGCTCTGGAAAAGCTAGATAGGGGAAAAGAGAAATGAGAGACAAACTTTACAATATTTTATCTGGAGGTCAGGATGCCCTAGAATGCTCACCCGCAATGTTCAGATTCTCTCTCTCCATCTGCAGATCTTCACACCAGCATCACACAACATATATTAACTCCATTCTCCTTTGGCAAGCATTTGCTTTCAACTGTACCTTTGCAGGGTGAAGATTTTCTCATTTTCAAAGCAAAATGTCTCTTCGGAAATGGTACGGTGTAGGCTAACTGTTGCTAAAAGAAGAGGACGAGTCTAAGTAAATATTTACTATCAGCTAACACTGGAACTAAAACACTGAGTATGTACAAATCATGCTAACTCAGGTTTCTTTTAAATTCCACTTTCCTGGCTAAGCCACAATTGGCTGATTTTGCACACACTGCTTAGACATACCGCTGCGGATGAACTCCAGCGCTCGGGTTCCCACCAGAAGCTATGGCACTAGCAGAGGCAGGGAGTCTGCAGCAGAGTTCCACATCACTTTTGAGTTGCCTTTTTGGAGTCTGGAGCCTGCTCAGACCATGAATGCTAAAAATCAATGGCCTAGTTTCCTGCCATTTTCCCCAAGCTAAGTCCTACCTGATAGAGCTCTACCCACATTGTAGCCCCCAGCTTCTGAAAAAAATGTTAAGAGTGACCCTCAACCACAAAACCATTCTCCACCTCTGTGCTAGGGTAAATCCAAACCACATTTTGATTTATAAGAGTCCAATCTTTAGAACGAGTCTTTGATCAAGAGTTCTCAAGCATCAGGGTAAAAAAGGGACAGGCTGTAATCCTGCCAACAGAAGCGTATAAGTATATGTGGGTGGGAGCTGTTAAAAATGGGAGTTTTATTAATTTAATGTACTACAAGCAAGTTAATGTAATGTAAGTATCGATAAAGGAGAGAGGGCCAGGAAATTTATAAAGAGGAAGTCTGGCATTTCAAATAAAAGCTGGATGAAAAGAAACTGGCTGTTTAATTTGAAAAGGAAAAGTACAGAAAAACAAAGTTTGTTTAGCAAGAACTTTATAGATGAAACTACATTTTAAGCATGTTAAATGGGACACACAAGCCAGTATCTAGGGAAGGAGGGAGTTTTTGCCAAGTGAAATTTCCAGTGGGAGAAAAATATACAGCAGGCAATTTTAATGAAACCTCTGCATCACTAGGATCTTTACCTATCATTGTATAATATTGAGATGAATTAATATGTAATAATTAAAATTCCATGTTAATATGGAAATATAGATAAACCTAAGATTAGTCCAAGAAAAGCCATTTGATTCCATTAAAAAAAAAGTCTAAATGTTTGATTTAAAAAACTAAGTGCATCAACTCTTGATGACAATTCTAATCTTCCCACTTTCTTGACCGAAACCCAGACCGATGCGCTGAAACTCAACACTGCCCAACAAACCAATGCACTTCAAGGAATGGGGAGGATGCTGGGTGCAAAAACCTGGAGTGCCATCTAGATTCCTCCCCTGTTATTAACCATGGTAGAAACAAACAGTGGTTACTATGATTGCATGTGTGTGTATGTGTTTGATTGGGGAGGGTGGGTGGAACAGGTGGGGCCCCTCTGCCACACCGCCAATCACCTTTATGAGCAAAATGGCCTTTGACGGCATCCGTTTCCCCAGTTCCCATACTATACGCTTAATGTAATAAAACTCCAGTGAGTATGATTTAGAATAACATTTACTGAACAGGCCAATGTCATTTTGATGTGTCTCTCTGCTTTGCTGGCCGGTTATTAAACTCTATTGATTCTGTGGGACTGTCTGATGTTTATAAATGTCAAACTGCCTGGCGTATGTTGGACTTCGGGAGCTGGCTAACTTTTTGGCATGATGGAGAAAGCGGGTCAGGAGGTTGGCCTGTTGGAGAGAGAAAGGGGAGTTTCTACTTCTGCATCTCACAATGCTCAGGATTTGGGTGGTGACCCCCCTGCTCTAGGACAGTGTTTCTCAACCTTGGCAACTTTAAGCTGTGTGAACTTCAACTCCCAGAATTCCCCAGCCAGCAATGCTGGCTGGAGAATTCTGGGAGTTGAAGTCCACACAGCTTAAAGTTGCCAAGGTTAAGAAACACTACTCTAGGACCTTAAAATAGGTCAGTTCACTTTCTGCCCCTTAGGTATAGCTAAAGAAAAAGTGGGGAGGGTTTGAAATAAAAAATAAATAAGCAACGTTTGTTAACACTCATCCAGGACTATCCTTAGTTTAGAAAAAGAAGGTAACATAAGCTGGGTGGGCGGTGGGTGGGGAACTTCATTGAAATGTGTAAAATGATGCACAATGAGACCCACGACTGTCCTAGTTTTAGAGAGGCTTCTTCCACCGTCCCATAAAATTAGGACAGTGGGTCATGCACATCCCCCCCTCCCCAACTTCTAACATGAGGTCAGTATTTTCAGGCTACTAAATGTCATTCCTCGTTTGGGGGGACCCTTCAGGAAAAATCTTCGGGATTTTGCCTAGTATATTTTTAGCCGATCAGCAAATATTGGCTTCTCCTAAGCTTGTCCTGAAGCTCTGGTTCCCCTTATGCAGACGGTGCCATTGGAGCTGCATAAAGGTCAGCGCTCACAATCTGGACCCTGAAAATGGAGAGACCGACGGCTACGTCTGCTTATTACTTGTAGGGACAATAGCGTTGGACTTTCCGCCCTGCCTTGAAGTATCCTGTAAGCCACCGATGGATGAACAGGCTTCCTCTCTCATCACCCCTCTCCTGAGCTCTGACTTTGCTGGCTCTCCCTTTCCGATCTGTCCTAACAATGGGTCCAATGCCAGCTTTTCTCTGTCTTCCTTCTCTGCTCTTGCCGCGCTTGTAGCAAAGTAACCAGACACCTCTGTTGTCCAGCTCCATCCTCTGAATACCAATTGACCAGTTGCTTGTTACGGACAGGACAGCCAGCTGCCAACACACACACACACACACACACACACATTTTATTGCAGTGGTGGCTGCTACAGAGCTGCTACAGTGCTAAAACCCTTCCCTTTTCCCCTTCAAACCTTTGAGAGATGACAACTGGGACGTTTTTCTGGTATGCCCTAATTTGCAACTCAAAGGGCCCATTTGGTGAGGAATTGTTGTTATTATTATTGTTGCTGCTGCTATTATTTGAATAGCCTGCCTTTCCTCTGGAAACCCAGGCAGCTTTTATTACAGTCTTCCCTTATTTTGCCCCAACCACCAGTCTGGGAGGTTGGTGGATAGGGCTAAGAGGTCAAGAGTTTCACCGCTGTGTCAAAACTCAAACTTGACTGTCTTCAGTTCTGGTCAGGCACTAAACGAAGAGGGCATATACTGACCTGATGGCTCAACACAGTGCTTGAGTCCAACAAATGGGGTAGAGACTAATCTGGTTTGCCTTATTAGTTTACAAATAAGAATTTTTACACTGCCCAGCTGCCACGGCAGTTTACAAATTAAACATCGATGCTATAGAATGTAGCATCTAAAACAGTGTTTCTCAGCCTTGGCAACCTTAAGCTGTATGGACTTCAACTCCCAGATTCCCACACTGGCTGGGGAATTCTGGGAGTTGAAGTCCATACAGCTTAAAGTTGCCAAGGCTGAGAAACACTGGTCTAAAAGAATAAAGTTGGCTTCCAAACCCAACCATTTGCCTGCAACAACAACCAGTCCTTCCTAAGGAGTCCCTCCCTACTAGAACACGGGTTGGACAGATTCCTCCCGGAGGAGACAGTAACCTGAACCCAAGTCATGTAAGCATTAATGGCAATAAACTCATCAAAAGGAGTGGGCTTTAAGTTGGGAGTGACCCAACGTTGTCCTCCAGATTTAAATGGATCTCTTCTAAAGCAAGATGCTGCACATGTGTGTGAGTATGTGGCCCATACTGCCTAATTGGTGGGATGTGGCCAACTTGTTGGCTGGCAAAACAGTCTCTAGATTTAGAGATCCTCATTTGAACAGAATGTGAGTTTGCTTGGGATAAAACTGCGGTTTGGATGCACTTGTGATATCCTGGCCAAAATGTGCTCCAAATGGCCAAGTGCAACATTGCTCCCTGTCACATGGGTACATCTTACACTGATTAACCTAGTCTACACCTTCTCTCTTATTGAAATGTGCTATGTGAAAACTTGAGTTGACCAGTGCTGCAGAGCTGATGGTACAACTAGAGAAATGCTAACCTCTGGATATGGTTTGCTTACAAAGTGGCTGTGCAACTGGTTTAATGGGCATGTGAAGACTGCATCTGTACATGGCATTTGGAAAAACACCTTTATCGTTCCCCTTTTCCAGGGGACAGATAGCAAGAGTGCATGCAAAAATTGCAGTGGGATTGCTTTGTTAAATGTACTTGGGAAGATGTTGGGCAGAATTCTAATCAAAAGGGTATAAATGTGACAAAAAGCAAGATTTGGGAATGGTAGGGTGGCTTGATGCTGGGCAGGGATGTGAAGACCAGATTTTTTGCCCCTCAACACATTGTTGAGCAATGTAGGAACGTATGAAACACATTGTACATCTATTGATTTAGAGAAAGTGTGCAATAAAGTTATCAGGCTTGAACTATAAAATGTTTTGTGCAAATACGAAGTTGACAGTTGGTTTCTGAATGCAGTAATAGTTTATGGCGGAAGGATGAGATTCGTGAGAATAATAGGAAGGCTTAGTAAATGGTACAACATTAAGCAGGGAATAAGGCAAGGAGGTGTGATGTCCCCTTGATTGTTGAATGTATTTATGGGTAAATGTGCAAGGAATGGTGGAGATGATACCAGCGGTGTGTTAGCGACATGAATGTGCATGCAATGTTGTGTGCAAATGATGCCGTGTTGCTGGTGGAGAACTTGAATGATTTGCAGGAAATGTTAGACTGCGTGATGCAGTGAAGTTATGGATCTGAAAATTAATGTATTGAAGACCAAGAGAGTTTGTTTTTGACAGGGATAATGGAGTGAATAATTGCAAGTTATATGTAAAGGATGAAAATTAGGAAAATTTGTATACCTCGGTAGAATGTTTACTAAGATGGGAAAATGGATGGAGGATCTGGAAGACATGAAAACGCTGGTAGAAAGTCATGGATGATATGTGGCCTATTGAGAGGAACAAACATTTGTCAAAAGAAGCAAAGACGGCCATGCGCAAGAGACAGCTTCTGCCCAGTTTGTGATGGGGAAGTTAAAAGAGTGGCTTATATCAGGACAAGCTGAGTACAAATGGAACCGGATTCTTCAATGTGTGTGTGTGTGTTTAAAATGAGGAGAGACAGAGCATGGAGTGTGATTTTAAAAAAAAGTGAATGACCAGTATGAAGTCCCTCCTTTGAGGGGGAGATGGGCGGTGATAAAATTT
This sequence comes from Candoia aspera, assembly GCF_035149785.1. Classification (NCBI taxonomy): domain Eukaryota; kingdom Metazoa; phylum Chordata; class Lepidosauria; order Squamata; family Candoiidae; genus Candoia; species Candoia aspera. The sequence goes on along the minus strand of NC_086165.1, from coordinate 6,793,052 downwards.
GATAAACAAACAAACAAACAAACAAACATTTGGAGGTTGTTTGATGGAATGAATGAAAATCAAATCACAAAACAAACAGGTGAAGGGGGAGCAAATGGATCAAGAGGAAGGGATAATAAACTGGGTGGGGTGGAGCTGAGATCCTCAAAAAATATATATATTAAAGAACAAAAGGCCATATATGAAGCGATGTATGGATGCGACGGAAGCCAGGATGGTTTGTAAGTACAGCATGAAATAAAGGAGCAATATAATGAACAGAATCGGTGTCAGATTTAGCTGCGTATCTCCTTTCTTTCTCTTCTCTTGTGTCTTTCATTCCTTGGGCGTCCTATTTCTTCCTCCCTTTCTGCATTCTGCATAATGCTCCTTATCCCAGAAGGAATACCGCGATGTGGCATGTGCTCTAAAGCACTGATCCCAGAGATGGCTCGCAGGTCTGGTTGCAAGATTGCACGCCGACGGTGCCACCACTGGCTTGGATCCTGGGCATGGGGGAGCCGTTCTTGGAAGGCTGGTTGTCCAAAACACAGCTTTTTCCACTGCAGAGCCGGACACTGCAACTCTGAGTCATAGCTCTGTGCAACCCTTTCTCCCATCCAAGTCCGACACAAGGGACGATGTCTTTTTGGCAAGTCCGGTGGATGCCTTTTATTTGCTTCCCCCAAATGGTTGCTCTGTTAGCAGCCAGATTATTTGTAATGCAGAAATTGCTTGCTCCCTTTAAAGAAAGAAGAGGGGCCTCAGTGCAAACACCAATCTCCTTTGGCTCTGCTTCGTTTTAAGAACCAGCGAGCGAGCGAGGCGGCCACACTGTATTTCCAAAAGCGACCAGATTCCCGTTAGCTTAGCATGTGAAGCCAAAAGATGCAAGCCACACATTTCTCTCTCTCTCTTTCTTTCTCTCTCTCAATTCCCCCCATTGTGAGGCAGAGATTGCAATGCTTCTCTGCTCACAAAGAACAAAACATACAGGCCAACATTGGCTAGCTTCTGGAAGGGAAGGAAAAGATCTATAAGGCTAGGTTTCTGCAGAACAGAAAATGCGTGTTTAGCTCTAGCACAAGGAGAGAATCCTTAAAAAAACAGCGTTACCTGAAGCATCCTGGGGCATCCAGCTTAATGCATGATGATGCCAACGCCCATTCAGAAACAAGCAGTTGTCTAGACACTGTCTTTCCATCTTTCCCTGATGCTCCTCCATTGTTCATATTCCTATCCTGTCTTCTGATTAGAAGAAATATTCTGTTTCTTCCCCACCCCACCTTAGAACAAAATCTGGATGCAAACCAGAGGGCATTCCAAAATAAATCAATAAAATCCAGTCTCTCGTGCAACTATCTCCCTGACCCTGTTTTTTTTTTCTAGGGAAGACAAGTTTTACCAGCATTAAATCTACAAGGGTAGAAAGCCAGGTCCCTTCTAAGGGTGATGAACTATGACTCCCAACAACTCCAGCCAACATGGAGAGAAGTTAGGGATGGTGGAAGCTGTACCTCAGCTGATAGGGTAGGGCCAAAGGTTCTCCACCCTGGTGATTGGACTCACAGTTTGTGTGGAACCACATCTAGCTTTGTTGAGAAGCCTAAAAGCAGAGCCAGAACATCTTCTGACTCATGTTCCCCAGCAGATGGCATTCAGAGGCGTTCTGCAGATAGCACTTTGCCATCAAGTCTAGCAATAAGGGATTAATTGCATCCTCTCCATCAATTTGTCTAATCCCCTTTGAAAGCCATTCTGCTTGATGATCATCACCATATTTTGAAGCAGTAAAAGTATAGGCTGTCTTAACCAGGTCAGTTACGAACCTGATGACTGCATTTGCACAACACATTAAACCTGGCTAATTTTAAACGTGGCTAGTTTGCATCTTAGGGTGTAAGTTCAAATTCAGCCCGTTTGTTTCATATATGGTACAACTGTGCAAACGGTTAACCATGTTGGGTGAACACCAACCAGAGGCTTCTCCTTGTCCGTCCTTGTTTTCTACATCAGACATAAAGTTAGATGCATGGGTCATGTTCCCCTCTCCTCCCCACTTACACCATTCCCCCCACTGATAGAATTGTACCATTTGAGGAGGGTGCTTCTAAAAACAAATGCACAACTGTGAGTTTTAAGTAGGCTTAAACATTGTGCAGTCATTGTTCTCTACCCTAGCCAAAGAAGAGAGGAGGAAGCGACATCAAAGAGAGGTTAACTTTTCTGGAGCCTTGGAGATCAACTGCCAATAAATTAGCAATAGATGGACTGGCTGAAGGTCCTACTACTCCCTGGGCCAATACTCAAGGCATCAAGATTGCCATGCCAGGATCCCTGGACAAGTTGGGGGGGGGGTGTCTGCCACCAACAATATGGAGTTGATGTCTAACCGTTGTGGGTAAGGATTGCTTCTTACTGTAACCTGGCTTGATTTCTAAACAAATGGCCCAGCCTGTCACTCATTAGTTGGTCACAGCTAGGTAGGACTACTCTAAAATGTAGTATTCTTACCTACCTTTGAAAAGCATTCACAAATTACAGGTGATGCAGAATGGAAACAACAAGAGGAACAGAATATCCAAAGAGCAGCATTAGAAGAAGATCTGCCTGCATTCAATCAAGATTTCTTTCATTTGAGGCCTAAATCTTCCCCCAGTATGAAAATGTGAGAGACAGCAGCCCTATTTTATTTAGTTCAGCCATGCTTCCTTCCTTCCATCCATCCATTCTCTCAACAGAAGAAAAGAGTGCACCTCTTTGATTTGAGTGGCATTGTCTGATACCAGTAGTCATATCAACACTGGCTTGGCTACTAGCATTCCAGCTACAAATGGCTGCAAACAAGACAGAGTACAGGTAGTTTTCGCTTAACGACCACAATTGGAACTGGAATTTCAGTGGCTAAGCAAGAGGTCGTTATGTGAATTACTATAGAGCTCCCATGTTTTCATTGTGATCTATATCTTCTGGATGTTTTTACAATTCCTTCTTGGGTGGGAGGGGAAGGCATCTCTCATTCATAACTCTTCTACGATGCTTGTAGTGCTGTGTGTAGGGTGGGGAATGAAGAGTAGCCATAAGTCATGAAGGAATCAAGTCAAGCTTTAGAAAAAGACCAATGCTTGTGGAATAGCATTGCATGCTGCTCACTAAACCTGTTTTCAGCACTATAAGGAAGATACCATTGAACCTTCAGGGAAGTGTGGTCCATTTTAACAGGCCAGCTGTTTGTTATGGCCCCTGCAAATATTCCCAAGAATCCATACCAGATTGAATAGATGACCTATTCAACAGGTCATCAGTAAAACATCTGGACCATTTGCAGAAGAACCCCAGGAAGACAACAATCTGCCAGGAAGGCTGGGGATTCAGTGGAAGTTTAGCAAAACCAGAACCAGATGCTTTCCTAAAGCCACAAAAAGCCTACTTGAATCAGAAGGAGAAAAGGTAGCTCATCCTTCCCCATGGCTTGGCTGGCATCTTCTCCAAATACGTTAAGCTGCAGCTGTCACTGGCAAGCATGACTAATAACGACTAACCATGGATGGCTGAAGGATGGTGGCAGTGGCAATCCAGACTGGAAGCCACCAGATGGAGGAGACTGTGCTAAAGCCCACAGAGCTCTAATTAGGCATTTCAAGGGCCAAGAAGAATGGAAACCAATTGTCAGGCTCTTTGTAGCCAACTCATCCAAAAACAAGGTTCTCACAGAGCCTTCTTTAACAAGATTTATTGAAAGGATAAAGTTACAGAAACTTCAGCAACTGGATTACTTTCACTTTAGAATCCCAGTGATTTTTCAGTTTGTTAGGGCAGAACTTTTTCCCAACAGCCCTTGTGAACTGGTGAGTTGACTGCTCTTTTCCCAGATAACTGAGGAATGTATTGGTGGGTATTTTTCCAACCATCTCTTTAGCCTTTCTCGGGCTCTGAACAGGCCATTATACAATAGAACCTTAGACTACTACTTATACGACTGCCCACTTCATGCCTAGCAAATTGCCTCTTAGCCTTTCTCATAGATAGGTGTTCGGAAGAATTCAAGGAAATACTGATTTTAAGAGCCTGGCTGACCATTCTTTTGGAGAAGGGTGAGAAATTTCTGCCCAATAAATCCCAGTTTACCCCAGGCTAGAATTCCATGATTCCAGTTGAAGAGAATTCCATGATTCCAATTGAATTCCATGATTCCAACTGAATTCCATGATTCCTAGGCCCTAGGCAATCGAAGAGAATTCCATGAAGAAGACTTCCTAGGCAAGAATTCCTAGAAGAATTCCATGAAGAGAATTCCTAGGCAATCAAAGAGAATTCCATGATTCCAAGACAATTCCATGATTCCTAGGCCCCAGAACTACATACTGTCCCCGAAGTCTTATATATCCCCCAGGCTGGGTATGTGATTTTTAAATAATGAAATACAAATCAAGTGCAATAGAATTTAATTTCTGTCCTGGCCCACTTACCTTAATAGGCCAGTCAAAAACCCAGCTTGGACCTCAGCCTGCAAAGAATTGTGTTCCCTGGTTTAAAAAATAAGCTTATTCTTTTCCAACCTACCTCCCCTTAAAACTCATTCTCATGTCCCCTAAAAGTCATCTGCCCCTGCCCTAAAAACAGCTTCCATCTGATGGGTCCAAAGATGGATGTGATCCTGGAGAGCCTGTCACATGGCAAATTCTGGCATTGTACAGGATTGGAATCTAATTTTAACAAACTGTTTTATGTTTGCTTTTAAATCTATTCATACCCTTTGCAGTTCCTTAGGGCACTAAAAGTGCTGTAAATTTAGGTGGAAAAAATGCTTGGGTTGCTGACTGCAAGGGTTTGCAGGCTGGCTGGTGCTTAGCACCTCATACAAATAAACCTGTGTTGTTGCTTCTTCTGCTTCAAGATGGTAAAGAACATTGGCGGGGATAAATAATGCTTCTTTCTTTATCCTTTCTGGCTAAATTCACTTAACATCCTAAACCAGGTAAGAAAATGCAGTAGGTCCATTACACATAATGTAAAATGGCCAAGCAAACCAGAGCTTAATGTGATTGCCTGGTTCACCCAAACTGCCAAGGCAACGGCTACGTTCCCACATTATATGGAGCCTCCTAATCCCATTTTAGCCTAATCTCAAGGATATGTGAATGTAGCCCTAATCTATGCTCTGAGAATGATTCCAAGGGAATGTTTCAATCAGCATACAGCAGGAGTGAACAACAGGATTGTCAGACCTTCCAGAATCCGAGGTTAATCTGAACATGATATGTCATGGGTCTGAAGTCTTACAGGGATCAGCTTCTTGATGTCACCGGTCTGCCAGTTTAAAGGCTATCTTCCGATACTTAGACTAAGGGTTGGTTTCAAATTACAATGCCAGCCAGTCCATCACCACCCGCTCACCCACCCGAAAGGGAAAGGAAAATAAGGCACCCTCCCTTGAAGATCAAGGTATCAAAAATGAAAGTTGGCTATGCCTACACTGAAGAAGAGGGAGGAAAAACAGTAGGCACAATGAATCCAGTCTTCACTGCTCCTATTCTGAGCAGCTCTTTCTCAAGCAGAGAATTACATGACATTCAACACAATCCAAAATATCTCCTTTCAGCCCAGGAATTGCAGAGCCCTAAATGTTTGAGTTTGGGAAACATGTTACAGCGTAGCCACCTGCAACCATATGCTAATGAAAAGATAGGACACAGCACCTCATCCCCCTTCAGGATGAGCTTTAAAGGGGATGGTAAAGTCTTGTTGAGTCAAGCTCAGCTTTGGATGACTGCCTCTACATATCCCTGTTTTCTTAACAACACTGCAGAGGCTGTTGTCCATTCCTTGTTCCAGGCTGTCTTTCAATCTAGCTCTGGCGGTTCCTGGTGGTCTCCCATCTCATTAGATCCCACCCTGCTTAGCCTTTTCCCCAATCAGCCGAGTGCTTTTGAGTTAAGGCAAAGATCGCCACAGCCTCTTTGCACTTTCCTTCAAAGGGCAGATGTAAAATATATAGTAGTTGGTAATGAGACTCTCGAAGGGCCTCCAACAGTCTGTTATTAGGTTCTTGTGCTGCTTTTTCTTTTTCTTTCTTTCTTTTTTTTTAGCCATGTGGATTTTTAAGATGGGCACTAATACTAAGGAAAACAAAGAAAAGGCACACTTCACTTGCAAACATACTGAGCAGGGATTTCTTTGTGATTCCTTTCAATGCTATTCTGACATGTGCTTAACCAAGGGCATTACTGTAATGGATAACTAATCTACGTTAAATAATTTTCATTGCACACCCATATAACCCACAAAATCTGAAGTACATGGTTCTCCTCCAACGCACGTGTTCATTCAGCCTGGGCAGTATTGCCCAGAGCATCAGAAAACCTCACCATCTCTCTATTAATAAACAGGATGAATCGTGCAAGTGTATCAAATGAGGTAGGAATATAAAATACGCATGTGTGCAACTCTTTCAGGGGAACAGAAGACCCTTCTCTAATCAACAGTTCTTTCCAACCAATTTTGGAATACCACCATAATGTCAATTACATTCCTGTGCAAACATTTATTATTTTATACTGTTTACTTAAACCAGTTTAGTTAAAGTCCAAGGGGCTACAAACAAGCTATATTTACCCTGTATGCAAAGCTTGGTAAGTTTTAATCTTGATTGGGGGTTTTGTTTTGGGGGGGAGGGCCTTTAATTTTGTGCAAACCAGGCCTGTTTTGTTCATTTATTATTCAATGTACTATTTCAACCCCATAAAATGGGTTAATTTGGTAACCAGGTTAAGCAACTGGGGCAAATACAATTAGTGAAAATGAGAACTCAAGGAGTTTGTTCCCTGAAACAATAAATGTCTTCAACAACGATGTGTTGGAATAACAAAGCAAGAGATGAATTCTGACTGTTAGTTCTCACCTCTTCTAAGCATGAGGGAGAAATTTATTTTTATTTTCATTATTGTGCCTGTAAGTGAACAAGGAGGAGACTCATCCTACGCTAAGGATATACAGTTGAAAGCTTTGATGCCTGTATGTGCCCAACCAACTCCCATCTTCTAAAGGCAGGGAAATTCAAGGACCTTCAATTGTCTTCAGATGGCTGAGATTTCTGGAAACTGTAGTCCTCCTAATTGCCAGGTTGGAGAAGAAGACTCTATTTACTTGTTCTGTTGTTCTTTGTCCAGCTCTACCATCTGAGTGTGGATGTGCTGGGTGATTTTATGTAGTGCACTAAGCCATGGTTTGATTCAACCACAACTACCTTGGTTCAACCAACAGCTGTGCATTTCAAACCACTAACGTACTACATTATGGCTTAGTGTGTGGTGTGAACCAGGCCATGTCCTGCTTCTTCTAATCCTGCCTCATCTATTTCAGAGGGCATGATGGTGCCTATCGCTCCACTGGATGCACAGAATCTAGATTGGCAGCTCAATATTTTTTGTCATTAGTTTCTCTACTGCACCTTATTAAATTAGGGGGAGCAGAACCTATCAGCTTAGGTGGGGAAATGGTGAAGAGCTGAGGCTACCCTTGAAGAAGCTGCCTCATTCTGCCAAAAAGTAGAGGTGGACCCATCTGCTGCTTCTCCATTGCCTGTATGCTGGGGGAAAGCAGTAATCAAACAGCAGCCATTTTCAAAGGCTTTCTTGCAGGAACCGGGGCATCCAAATCTTTCTGCCCAGAGCTCCATAGATCTCTGGGGAATCATTCAGCTTCAGATCTGGAAGTTGGATTCTGTTTGTTACGTGCCCTTTGTGGCTGAGCCACAAGAAGTACAGCATCTTCTAGTTATCTATTGAAATGTTCTCACGTTCTGAAGCGGCTCCACCAGCTTTGTTGATCACTCATAAACGAGCTATGGTCAAGGCAGAGTTTGGGTTTGTCAGGGAGTTTTTTTGCCCTATCCTTCTGGCTCCAGGCTGCCTATGGTTTTTGGACAGACCAATGTTTTGGTTCTGCACCACAAAGTACTCACACATATGTATGGTGCACATTCTAAAACCAGGAATCAACACTATGCAAGTTATCCTCAAGAGTGCATTTCACATATACAATTTAACTTTGAGCTCAGCATTGATCAGATCTTTGCTGCAGGAAATTTCATAGTTTGAGTGACTGGGAACCTGCCTCTAAGATCTCTTAGTAGACCAGTACTTATATTATATCCGTGAAGTTTAACTGACTTTAGAAGGCACTGTCTTAAGAGAACTTCAGAATTTGTGCATCTCTACCATTGATACCCACAGCATCTTATAGAGACACCTGACCCATCACAAGGTGCTGACCGCATCCAGTTTCTTGCACCCTCAGCCAGGTCAGCTCACCTCCTTGTGCCAGCTTTCTGCTCACACGCCAGGCTCTACAACCACTAGTAAAACCACTAAGCAAGATAGCTGCAAATTTAGAAGGGACCACAAAAAGGCATCTAATCCAACTCTCTGTGATAGTCAGTGCAGAAAATGGACTACCGCACCATCCTTGACAGACAGCTTCTAGCCATTTCTTAGAAGGAGCAGTAAAGACAATTCATCATTTTTCAAAGCAGACAGGTCCACTATCAAGCACTTGTGCCACAGTAATTCCTCTGGATATAACTTTTGTTTGTTTGTTTGCAAATGGAAGCTTTAGTATATGGATTCATAAAAATTAAATTGGCTCTATCCCTTGAATGAGGGTCTTTCAGATATCTGAAGGCATCTATCATATCACTGTTTAATCACCTCCTCTCCAGGATAAATGTGTCCAGCACTTTTAACCTTCACCTCTAGGCCTTTCACTCTTTTTCTCATCCTCTTCTTGATCCATTTCATCTGTCAATATTCATATTGAATGGAGTGCCCCAAACTGGCTACAACTATCTAGGTGGGGTTTCACCAAAGTAGAATAAGCACTACCATTATCAGTTCTACTAGCTTTTTCAGTCACTGTATCTCACTGCTGACTCATACTTAGCTTGCAGTCTACCCAAACCCTAAGATTCTTCTCAGATGCAATGCCAGCAATTTGGAATCACCCATCTTGTATTTCTGCATCTGAGCTGGCCTACCTAAATGTGAAGCCTGCCTGTTTTTCATCTAGGTGGAATTGGAATAGAACAGCAATGGCTGCTTACAGACCAGATATTTATTCATCCTGCTTTACAAGGAGTCCAGACATCACCCTCCTCTATTTGTAATCTCTTCCCTTTCCCCACCTCTTATTCCATCACTCTGTGTTTCTTTCCTGAGAAAATCCATGAAGAAAAAAATGATGGACCTGGCCTTTTGATTGTTAGTCCCCTTTGTCACTTCTCTAGAAGGTCCAGATGTGATGGACACAATCTCTTTTCTCCAGCTGTTCTTCTGCAGACACCTGGCTCATCCAGGCAGTCTCAGCCTATGAGACATAATGAGTTGTGATGGTGGAGATTGAGCAGATGAGAAGATGTTGACCAAACCCATACTTTTCCCTTCCTAAGCCATTTTTCTGTGACATCTCCAGAGCCAAAGGAAAACTTAAGAACACAAGAAGTGCTGGCATAGGCTAATCAAATAGTTTATTTACTCCAGCATTCCATCCTTCTGAAGAATATCCTGGGAATTTAAGTCACATGGCTTGGTTTGTACCCAGGGCATTATTTCCATAACTCTTAAAGCTAAAAGTCTGTGATGGCCCCGTGTGCTGTACGGATTTGCTTTGCACATAAAGCAGAAAAGGATGTCCACGCTAACCAAGAAGGAAAATATAGAAACGGATATTCCCTATACAATACTTTTATTAAGCTAAGCTATATATAAAGCTGTTTCTCTGACCCACCTACCCCATCTCTGAATCTTGCATCTATCTAAAGACCACCTGAACCTTTCCTCCTTGGCTGACCTACATGATAAGAATGTCTCTACCTTAGAATTGGACTTCTAATCTTCTGGCAATCTTTGGCAGTGATTAAAAGAAGAGAACACGTATCATGTAGGAGCTGCTGTACTCAAAGTTGGCTCATAATAGCAAGAGAGAAAAGTGATGTCTAGGACAGATCGACCTAAAATTTGAAGTAAAAGAAGCTATTGTTTGTGGAACGCGGTGCCAATTTTATACCAAAGCTTCACAAGGTTACGGACGAAGTAATGTCATTGTTTATGAGGAATAGCTATACAGGGCATTGCTTTTCTGGCCAATATTTGGACAAATGAACACAAGTAGCCTTCAGATCGATATAGTAGTAATAGGGACTGCCAGTACAAATGACAGTTGGAATATCTTGTGTTGTCTTTTATAAGCACATAAATCAGGAACCAGAGCGACTTCAGCAAATTCATCAAACCAATACACATGAACAAAACATATTTATAGTCATGGTTGGGTTCACACAAGACACTAATTCCTAACCACTGTTTCTGTCTTCATAGGACATGATGCGCCCACATGAATCAATCATATTATCGCTCAGCACAAAGACCCTTCTTCACACCACATGCTAAGACAATTGCCACCAAATCCTCTGAAGCACCATCTCCCCAACCTTTTTTTTAGCCGAGTTTAGCATTTTGTGCAAACTCAACTGACATGTATAAATGAATAGACCTTGGGTTTTACTCCAAAAATTAAGGGAGGTTAAAAATAAAATGGGAAGCATGTTTCAATTTATCTGGTCTTTTTTTTTGTGTGGTGGTGGTGAGGGACACATTAGAACCGACATGGGTGGAAGTTAAGATGGTCAGAGGAAAGGGGTGGCTTGGGGTAGGAGGAGAAGACATGGAAGGAGGGGGAAATCCAGTGTGGAAGGCAATTTCTTCCTCTACTCTTCCTTGCTATCACACAGCCCCAAAGTTGTCCCTGTCCCCACGCGCTCTACTTCTGATCCTACCCCACTGCTATGGATCAGATGCATGGGAGGGATTTCCTGTACTGGCGCACCCACTTCCTGCCTGGCATTCTCCCTCCATCTTCAGCCACATCTTCACTCCACCTTGCAGCTTCTATCCCTTTCCTCCCCCGGAACACGCAGGGGGTGGGGCTGGCAGATGCCAACTGATGAGGAGAGGGAGGTTTTCAAAGAGGTGGTCCAGGAAAGCTGAGTGGCAGCTCTGGTTCAACCATCTCAATGCCCAGGCCCTCCATTTTAACTCAGGGGATAGACCTTGCCTCGGCCACACCCACGCGGGAGGGGGGCTTGTCCTCTGATGTCAGTCGCAAGCCAAGCCCAAGCTGCTGTGAGGACCCTTCTTGCTTGCCTCCCCACCAGCCAGGCGGCTGCCACTGTCCATACCCACCCTGAGCTCCACCTCTGTGCAAAAAATACTCAATGGCACATCCAGCATGCGTTCAACACATCTGTCCCTTCTCAGGCTGGAGACAGACACAAGGAGACATGTGGCCCACAAGGCAGCCAGACAGCCCCCCTTCCCTCACTCATGGGGGGGAACACCAGCAAGCATCCTCCCTCCCCACCGCCAAGGGACCCAGCTTCCTCCCCAGACATAGCAAAGCGCTCTCCTCCCCGATAAAATCAGCCAGTTTGCCCGGGTGCGTGGGGTCCCGGTCCCTCTCCCTTTCATTTCAGGGGAACCTCCGCCCCATCAGCCGCCCGTTGGAGGCTGCCCTCCCAATCCGGCTCTCGAGAGAGGGGCCGTGCCACCTGGCAGCTCTCCTCCTGATGCCAGGCGACAGGGCAGGGGGCTCCAATAGGAGACGAGGCTATGGGGAAAGAAGGCTGGGCTGGGCTGGGCTGGCTGGCCGGCCAGGCTCGCCGCCCGATTCCAGACAAAGGCCACAGCAGAGACAGACAAAGGCGGAGAGAAGGAGGCATCCGGAAAAGCCTCAGCCTACCTCGACACAGAGGAAGTTGGGGCCGGCTGGCATCCAAACAAAGGGGACCCGGCTGGGAGGGGGGACCACGAGCTGGGGCAGCTGCATGGTCCCCAGCGCCTTCGGCTGCCACTGCTGCTTTTCGGAGTCAGCGAGAGGAGACACAGGCACATAGGCGCCCACACACTCACTCACTCACGCACGCACGCACACACACACTCACACACACTTGCACACGCGCGCACACAGACGCGCACACATGCAGAGACACTGAGCTGGCTGTGCTGCTGAATACATCACAGTGTCAGCTCCTGGCAGGGGTGGGCGATGGGGGATAGTGGGCGTGGGGAAGAACGCACGGCGCTGCCCAGCCGAGAGCAGCTGGCTCTGCTGGAAGGACGGGAGCAGCCTGCCTCCCTCCCTCCCCCCCTCCCCCCCTCGCCACATCCCTGGTTTCCGCATGGTCTCCCTGAGGCACAACCAACTTGCTAGCCCAACCTAAACCTACCAGAGATGGCTCAGCCTGGAAGAAGTGAGGACCTACGTTTTGTCCCCATCCCCAATCTTGAGAGATCTGTTCCCCTGTCCCAATTCTGCTTCCAGGAAAGGCCCGTTTGGGAAACGGGGGGTGCGATATCCTGGGCAGATGTCAAGCCTGCCTCTGCTGTGAGACTGCCAAACCAAGAGGACAATCTGGTCTTCTTTAGGGATCCTGAAGTTGGCAGGTGGGGAGAAGGGTGCGGGGCTGGAGATACCGGACAAGGAAGACGGGAAGAGCGGTGGCATCGAAAGGGGCAGAAAAGTTGACGTTGATTCTGAGGATGCTCGCTGCAGCCACTAGCCGCGATCGCTTTAGGCTGAAGGCTGGCTCGAGGAACCCTCCTTTGCCCCTGCTTGAAGGTTTCTTTTAGATATCATGAGAAACAGCCAGGATGCTGGACAGGCATTTGATGAGCCTCCTACAGCACGTTTCTCTAAGAATGGACAATATCAGCTTGGGAAGAGGACTGAGAAGTCTAGCTGCAGAGAAGAGGTCCCCCTAAATCAGAGACCCCCCCCCCCAGAAGTCTGGATACCTCCCACCCCCTCACCCATTTGGTCTTTTATAAGGCATTAAAGGCCTGGATGATCCATCAGGCATTTTGGTATCAGGAGGTTAAACCAGGTTTGTTGGTGGGCTTGTCTCTTTTGGTCTACCATGATTGAACTGGAAGGATTTCTTGACACCCCGGGTGTATGTTATGTTGTTGTTGTTGTTTTGGGTTAGTTTCCAGGTCATTAGTTTAGTCTATTAAGTTGCAATTTTTTGGTTTTAACCTTCTGTGCACTGCCCAGAGTCACTGCTGTGAGATGGGTGTCTGTATAAATCATTTCAGTAGATAAATTCAAGGCAAACAAATAAAGTAGCATTTTCTGGGGTTTTCTTTTTTTGGCTAAAACCTCAAGGACCTGCCACACAGTTTTCAGAACAACAATAACAACCATAAAAAGAACTAAAAAAAGAAGTCCATGCCAGATTTCATACCCGGAAGAAACCAGTTTGCAAACATGGAGGATCCATCCTACCTAAAAGGTGTCACAGAAGACAAGATGGATTCCCATCAAGGGAGGATTCTGTAGGCTGAATTGCTGCCTGGGACAGAGATCCCTACAGATTTTGGGATGGTGTGTCATACAAAAACCAGTATCGACAGTGGGTTGTTCTGTGCCCACTGATTTTTCTTCCCCATAAGCTTTCAGATAGCTTCCAGAGCAACCAAACTCAATAACATAACTCAACGATTTCCACATCTGGAAATTCTCCAAAACTCCATTCACCTCAGCTGGTCTAGACATGATTGTAAAATCAGCCTCCTGTTATTCCTTACCTCTGCTCCAACTTTTTATTTTTCTAGCCAACTTATCTGATTAAGAGCTCCTGAAACTCCAAAGCTGAGGATGATTTTGTAAATGATTTTGGCCTGCATAAAGTCCAGGGATCTTAGACTGTCATCTGTTAAACCCAGAAAATTCAAAGACACTGCAGAGGAGTAGAAACCATGAACCTCAACATTTCCTGGAATACAACAAGAAACTAATGTCATTTTCCGAAAGCAACTATCCCTTTTTCTACTATAGAGTATATCTTAGATGACTGATAATGAAAGAACCCATTTAGGTTTATTTATTTTATTTACTGACATTTCGATGCTGTTCTACTCCCAGTGGCTCAGAGATGCACGTAGTACAAAGCAGAAGAGTAAAGACAGCGCTATGAATTATGATGGCGCTAGCTAAGATGGGTAAATGGCAACATCTAACATCCCTCAACCGCTGTTTCTCAGAGCCATGCTTTCACCTTTTTAGGGGGGACAATTGATAGACCACCTCCACGTGGCATCCCCTGGGCCTCCTAAGACTTTTGGGAGTGGCTAAATGGTCTATCATATAAAAGGCAGCCAGATAAACCTATGGGACATCCATTTTTGTCATCTTCATCATTCATAAACAAACAAACAAACAAAAAAATATTTTTATGGAAACTCAACCGCACAGAGCCCCTCCTTGGGGGAGATGGGCAGTGGTACAAATCTGAGAAACAAACAAACAAACAAACAAACTCATTAGGGAAGGAACAGTTCTTATACACGAGGGTAAGCTGTGCCACCACTGAGGAGGCCCTGCTACAGGATCCCTGTAGGTGGTACTCTTTTGAAGATGGGAACTTCTGCTTCTTCCTCATGCTTCTTTGGGTTGCTTTTATCACTCAGTCAGGGACTGTGCTTTGCTCCATCTTTTGCCTATATGTTGGATCAGGAGGAGGTTGGATAAGATTGTCCTGCTGCTAGGTAGTGGTGGTTTATATGTTGGCTTGCTCATGGCACCATCTGCTTCCAGACCCCTCCCTGCACCGCTTCACTTTTCCAAAGATTGTTTGAAGACCAACCAAGGAAAAGGCCAATCTCTAGTTCATCTTGAGCAGCAACTGTGCTTTTCAGCCCCACATAGAAGTAGATGGTTGGAAGTAGTATGGTGAGCACTCTGAAAATGCTTTGAAAAAATGCTTTGGGCTTTGGAAGAGCACAGCATCTCTTTATTATTCATGGAAACAGACCATATTTTTTCAGGCTCCTGTGCTCCACTGCACCATACCTTGAACTGCGCACCTGCCAAATGGCTACATACAACCACACACACTAAGCCACACACATACACATTAACTAACCCAACTTAACACGTCCTGGGAATGCAGCTCTGAAGACACTGACTGCCGTTGTTAGTGTGTTGTGCTAACCATCATTCTTTTCCCAAGAGGTCCAGGTGTTTCTAGTCCCCTATTTATATCTTGGTCCTGGCTTTTCCATCACTTCTTTTGCATAATTTTTCTTTTTAAAAATCCATTAAGGATGAATCATTCCCCAATCACTTTTGACAGACAGGAATTCACACCTGAAACCTTAGTGGCAAACTTAGAATTCCGCTATTTTATTTTTCTACACTCATAACCACTTTCTCTCCTCTAGAGGCCACTTTATCTAAAGAGGGGGGGGAAGTCTGTTTGCTATTTGATTTAAATGCATACATCAGTTTAAATTGTCTTTTGCCCAGCCATCAATTGGTGCTATTGCAATGCTTTCAACCATGTCTGTAAGTCTTTGGCATTATTTAATGCAGAAATCCCCCTGCACCGCTCACACCCAGCCTTTACTACAGTTGAGTTTCATCTTAACACTAACCTTAGTCCTTATCTTGACTTGGAACCACTACAGGTTGTTCTTGCTTAACGACCATTCATTTAGTGATGGTTAGGACTTACAACAATGCTGAAAAAATGACTTGTGACTGGTCCTCACAGTTATGACCATCATAGCATCCCCACAGTCACATTATTATGATTTGGGCACTTGGCAACTGATTTGCATTTATGACCATCACAGAGTCCCACGGTCACATGATTGCCATTTTCAACCTTCCCAGCCAGCTTCCAGCAAGCAAAACCAATGGGGAACCATGTGATTTGCTTAACAACCACAGTGACTTGCTTAATGACCACCACAAAAAAGGTTGTAAAATCGGGTCAGATTCACTTAATGACAGCTTCTCTTAGCAACCAAAATTCTGGTCCCAATTGTGGTTGTTAAGCGAGAACTACTGTATCTGTGGGAAATCAGTTTCTGCCCCCAAAGTGTTCCCAGTGCAAATAATCGAAAGGTGGAAGACAAAAGACTCACAGGATAATTCCTATGGATGTTTAACTTGGAAACAGACCCCCATGTTCACTGGTACCCCTAGATAAGAGCATCCACAGAACTGCACCCTTTGGTATGAACCACAATGGATCTTGCAAGAAAAGGTAATGACAGTTTGGCTTCATATTGTGGAAAAATAAAAGCTTGCTACTTGCTTAGTTTTCCCATCTACCCTTCCTGATTTCAGGCTTGTGTCTTTTAAGCAGTTTCAGACCTAGAACAAGTCCTCCATCAAAGCAATGACAGAGAACCTTTGCAGACCATCAAAGTTGCAAATGCAGGTTAGAAGCAATACTGATGTCAGTGTTCATGTCAACCAATTCCTAGTTCAAGAAAGCTGCGAGAGGTCACCCTTTCCAAAACTTTCCTAAATCTGATGCATGTTGATAAGATGTTGGATGCCACCAACTGAAATCCTATTGGTCCTTCTAGGAAGAACCATGGGTTGCATGCACAGTCTTTTACTCACACCACAAAAAAACTTTTACTCACACCACAACCTACCCTGGGCTGGCTAAGTCCTTTCTTTGCCTAACCTGGTAGGTTAAGCAAAGAAGTGATGTAACCAGCCCAGTGCCACTATCTTGTACAAGGAAGGATTTGGACTGAATCTATCCATTCTTAGGCCAACATTACCTCTTCCTGGCCTTCATCTATGCTACTGAAAATGGAAATTGCAGTCAAGATAATATTAATCAGGTTGTTAACCAAAAAGGAAGACCAATGAAGCAACCTAATCAAGGTCTTGCTCTAAGTCCTGCCTGCCTTCTCGAACTAATGTAAAACATGAGTTCAGCACCACATCCTGTACAAATATGCTTTTTGGCATGGAGCACATCTGGTCTGAATCTGGAGCAAGTTCGGGCGGGGAGGAGCTGAAAACCAATTTCCCCCCTCTTCATATGCCCTATGATGCATTGGGAGGGAGATCTTGATGATGACAGCTAGACCTAGGAGGCACGGTGATTTTCAAACCATCACCGTGCCAAGCTATAGAATTTCATGTGTTGACATTGTGAGCATTTCAATTTAAAGCTTCTAGTAGATGAAGATGTGTTAAGTAACTCCAGCTCCTGGTTTGTATACGAGTAGAAGTCATTGTGGAATACATCCAAATATAATTTGTGCTGATGTTCTCTGCCTTACTTTAAAGCATGATTTTATTCCTTTGCTCAAAACCATAATCCATAGAGCTAACAACATTAGCTTAGTACAATTGCATAATGCTATAAAGGTTTGATCATGGTTGGGGTTGCCTGTTGTGCTAGACTGCAATGTGTCTTGCTTAGTTTTGGCCTGGAGACGGGTGGCAAAAAATGTGGCCAGGGAGCTGCCTGGGGCCCTTCTGTGTCTTCCAACTTTGCTTTTGTGGCCCTCAGAGCCCACCTGGCGTGGGTAGGACTGACATTTTCCCATCTTTCAGGAGCCTCCTTTGCTGCCTCCAGAATTTGAAAAACCTCCAGAAGACTTTCCCACCTCATGTCTTCTCTTGGGATTAAATGGAAGTGTGGGAAGCCAGGGAGGCTGCAGACCACTGGGAAGACCACTGGAAGAGGAGTTCCCAAGGTACAACTTTCCATCTTTCAGAAGCCTTCCTGGCTACCCATCTCTCTCTATCTGAAAAAGTCCCTTGGGAGAAGCTCCGCCTGATGACTTCCTTCAAGATTGGACAGAAGTGTGGAAAGCCAGGGAGGCTGCAGACCACTGGGAAGACCACTGGAAAGAGGAGTTCCCATGGTACAATTTTCCATCTTTCAGAAGCCTCCTTGGGTCACAGATCTGAAAAACCTCCTAAAAGAGGTTCCCTCCTGATGGTGATGATGATGTCTTCTTTGGGGAGAGATTGGAAATGTGGGAAGCCCAAAAGGCTGCAGAATGGGATATGAATGATAGGTCATTCACATATAACCCTCCTGCCCCCTTCCACCCCCTTATTAAGTGCAAAAGCACCACTCTCCACCAGGATGATTTTACTGAAACTCAGACACCAATCCTCTTGCATCCAATTGAGAAAGGATAAGGGGGGGAAAGATATTTTTTTGGCTTAGCACCATTTTTCATAACGCAGCACGGCACTCATCACTCCCATCATGCTGGTTAAAAATTCCAGACCTTTCGTCTGGATGACAATGCAGCTTAAAGTCACACAAAAAAAGGCCTATTCTGTCCTGTCCAATAGAAACACTGTGTTTTGAGACCTTATGGAGGATAGAAAAAAACAATTGAGCTGGCACTCAGTAGCCCAGATTCTTTCCTGGCTGAGGACCAATCCCAGAAAATGCTTAACATCATGATTAATTTGGGATGGGAGGAAGGCAATGATTATGCATGTTCTCAGTTTCCTAGGATACTGGGGAGGAATTTCATTTTAATCTTTATTTTAGAACCTGCCTAGTGGCATGAAGTTTTCCTCTGTCTCTTTGCTGCATTTCTAAAGCAGGCTCTCTCAGTCGGAGGCCTTCCAGATGTGTCTCGGGGAGCTTGGATTAGCCTCAGCTACTGTCTGTGTCTGGGGACCACCTCTGCCATTTTGAGAATGTATTGTGGGAAGGGTCTCCTCTCTTCCCAAGACAGTGGGGGGCCCAACTTGCAAAGCATCCATTAACCAGCAGGCAAGTTGGGGAGGGGAGTCCTTGTTCTGTTTTCAAGATGCTCCCGGGGCCATTTCAACTTATTGCCACCCTTCCTTCGGTAAAGAGATGTGCCCATTTCTGAGCCCAGATCTGGATTCCTGTTCAAGATTGTCTGGTGGGTGGGGGGTGGGTTTTTTTGCATGGATGCATAGCATTCCTGGAAACAAAAAGATGCTAAGGACTGACCCTTTGCTTGGTGGCACACCAGCGTTCCTCAAAACAAGTAAATACAATGAAAAGGATCTTTAGAGAGAACGGGGGGGGGGGGCAGCATCAGGGAAATTGGCAGGCATCATGGAAGGGGGGTTGGAGGCAAGACTGATACTTCTAGGCCTCCTATTGCCCACCCCTGACCTACAGAGGATATTCTGAAGAGCATCAGACTCCCCTTGATGAATTCCAGGGAACTGCTTTGCAATCTCCATTCTCTGTCAGGAAGGAGAGCAACTGAAGTGTGTGTGCGTGGGGTTTTTTTTTTTACTTGAGCTGTCCTGGCCTGTCTCCCTTCGCATGTCAGGGGTGAAGGGATGGCCTGGCGACTTCCTCTGTAGGAGGAAGATGGATCACAGGGGAAGTCGAGGGGAGAAGTAAGCCTATTACATAAGCAGAAAGGTCGGGGCAGGGCAAATGCCGGGCTCTCAGCGTCACCCAGCAACGGAGGCATCCAGCAGGACCACAGAAGACAGCTTCTGCTCAAGGCAAGTCTTGGCCACGTGTGCAGACAATCGCACGCGTCGGGACAGCCTGTTATATAACTGCTTGCCGCCGATTTTCAGGATCGAAAGCACTGATTGTAACGATGGCTATTTTGGTAAACCCTTCACCATCAAGGAAAGGAGAGCCAGCTCCTGGCTCTCAGAGGAGCAGCATCAAGGACGGGCCACCCACAGCCCTCAGCTGAATTGGAAAAGCCCTCTGCCCTCAGGCGGCCAGTTCAGTAGCTGGGATGGCACAGAAGAAAGCGTATGAGAAAAGAGAACAAGGAACAGCAAAGAGAAAGAAAGGGGGTGGCCTGCCCACTTTGGGTTGGGTCCCACCCATCAATAGCTTCAGCTCCTCCCACCAGAGGGTCCACGGCAGGGTGGTCTACAGCAGTGTTTCCCCCAGCCAGCCATGAATTCTGGGAGTTGGCCCACACATCTTAAAGTTGCCAAGTTTGAAAAACACTGCTCTAAAGGCATAGCATGCAGTTAAAAGGATCTGTATTTGATCAGTATATGGAGAGGAGACCACCCTGAGTTCCTATTTTTATTTTTTTTTGGTGCCTTCAAGTCAGTGTTGACTCCTGTAGACTGCCTGGACTAGTCCCTGCAATTTTGTTGGCAAGGTATTTTGGAAGTGATTTGCCATTGCCTCCTTCCTAGGGCTGAGAGAAAGTGACTGGCCCAAGGTCACCCAGCTGGCCTTGTGCTTAGGGCAGGACTAGAACTCAGGGTCTCCCGGTTTCTAGCCTGGTGTCTTCACCATGACACCAACCTGGAACTTGAGTTCCATGACAGAAGGAAAATGATATAAAGTGTAGTGTCTGGTGGAATGGCATATAAAGAACACAAAGTTAAAATCGTGATGCAGTTATATAATTTGCTCCCAGCGGTTTAGTATGATGTGTATGGCCTTTGGGTGGTTCCTTTCTTTTCCACCTCCTTATTCCCCATGAAACTGGAAAATTTGCTTCTGTTTTGAATTCAGCTCCATTCTTGTCTTCTCCATAGAAGCTGGAATAGCAACTTCCTGATTTAACGGCCACCCTGGCTGGGAGTTCTCAAAGCTGTAGCTGGTAGAAGGCCCCACGTTAAGGAAAGACAGTGTAGCATTATATTCAAATTCAGGAAAAAATGGGTTGGTGGTATCAGAAAAGCAGCCCACGGGCAGGGCGATAGTAAACATACAGTTCTGAGCAACTTGGAAGCAGGGTACGACAAAAGAAGTAAGTAACTACTTCAAGGGGTGGTTTCTCTGGAAAATTAAATCACTGCTCTCATACAGTACTCACAAGCAGATAGATTTAGAGACAGCCAAAGTAACTACTTATCCAACAATCAATCAATCAATCAATCTGGATTTAGTCTCCTGAAAACAAAAGAGGAAAATAAGGTCCAGGAAAGACATGCCATAGGAGGGGAGGGTGTTTTTTTAAAGATTTTTTTAGCCCATCTTTATTATTCTTAAAAATGGCTCAAGGTGGGGAACATACCTAGTTCTCCTTCCTCATCCAGAGCTGGAAGAGAACTCACTGGCCCCCAACCTAAAGCAAGACAAATAATGACAAAGCTCACCCTGTCTTATAAATCGTGTTAAATATTTTGCATATATAATCAGGAAATGATTGCAAGAGAGGCAGAATGTAACCGCTACTCTAATTGCCTCTTTGAACTGTCTAGTCAATTAAAGGCTTTTCTTTCCCTGCAAGAGAGGGAGCAATTGCTGGTTTTGATCTATCTCAAGTGATTTCTGAACAGGGCTGGATTTGCATTGCTTAAAACAGAGCTGAATAACTGGAGATCTGGGGGCTGCCTGTGGCCCTGGAAAGTCTTGTGGGATCGCTCTCCCAAGAATGCTTCTAAAAGTGGTTACCAAATTGTAATTTCCAAAGGAATGGAAAGAGGAAATTAGTTGGCTAGATTAATTCAATTGTAAGAAAATGTTGTGGGTCTCCCAGCTTCATTCACTTCAGGGAGCGCAGACCAGCACACCGCTTAAAAGGGAAGTGTGGCCCCCAGCCCCCAAGGTCATGCATCTCTGCTCTAAAAGGGAGGGCAATGCATCTCCAATGCCCCTGACATTTCATGACCTTGTGAGTTGCTCTCTGCAAGGACTAGACTACACAATGACTGCAGGGCGGAATTGTGTTTTTAGTGAAGGATGAAGAAGTTGGTGGGCTGCTTACGGCATGCAGACAGAGCAGCTTAGAGTTGGAATGTACTTTAACTGCTATTGGGGCCAGGCTTGGTAAAGCATTTCAGGCAGATGACTATCTAGCCTCTGTCTGAAGACCTCTGGTCCTTCATTTCAGTGTGATGGCTGATGAGTAGAGGCTTCACTGAGGCAGGTGAACCATCAGAGAGCTAGTCAGGAGAAGACAATTTGTGAGCTGTTGAGCCAGGGCAGAGACACTTATCTCTTCTCTGCTGAGCAAAGAACCTTAACAGCCTCTACTTTGACTTTATAGTGCAGCTGAGATCGGGCTAGTAGCCTGAGTTACCCAGAAGTTGTCATAGTGTACTGATTAGATGTGGGCTAGCACTGAAGAGATATGGGCTTAAATCCCCACTTACTCATGAGTCTGACCGGCCCCTTCACACAACAGATTTAAATCAGGTGGCCATTAACCCAGTGAAATCCTCTTACAGTTAATTTTAGCAGCACACAATCAGAGTCAGGCTTCACACCCAGGCTTGGCAGTAAGTGGCAGATCACCAGATGTTTAACCCTTAGTTCAGTTCTTGGTTAGGCCTGGGAGAAGACTCCCAGTCATGATTTGGCTGGATTAGAATCTTTACTGGGGACAAGAAGGAAGCCCAGCGTGCAACAGTTGATTGCTTGCAGCAGTGCAAAGAAATCAGAGACTTACATACTGTATCTGTTCTCTGGGGTTTAGGCTTCTTCATCCCATCCTTCCAAATTAGCAGACACTGTTAATTGATGGGTAGTTTGGTGGCCTTGGGCTGGTTAGAGGTGTTTACATAATGGCCCTCTATAGCCTGAGATCTGCTGGTTTCCATCTCACCAGCTTCAGCCCTTACATATGCACTAACTAGGATGTACCTTCTAGCTTCACCCCTCTTCCTGGCATCCTGATGTCTCGTGAGCACAGACGAAGCTCATGAAGCCCATGAGCACAGATCTGCATAGTGCCAAAGTGGCTCAGGGCAAGCCCAGACCTCAATGTTCTGTTCGGAGGATGAGAATGGCATCACTAGAGCCAAGCTGCAGGAAATTGGGGGTGGGGGAGCCCAGAATAATTCTAGAGATGAGGTCTATGAGGAGGCAGTGAAGCCAGGAGTCATTGTTAAGGACAAAACCAGGAAGCAAACAAGAATCCAAGGTAATGATTGTAAAATCTCACCCAACATCTACAGCAGTGCTGGAGAACTTCTGCCTCGAGAAGTGGCTGGATTACAACTCTCAGCAGTCCTGCCCAATGTGGCTGGCTGATGTGAGGAATGTTGGGAGCAGCAGCTCAGTAAAATGTGAAGAGCCACCAGTCTCCCACACTGTAGTTCCAGACAGCCTTTTATAGCATTTCTCCCTCAGGTAGCTTGGCCTGAATCAGGCTAATCCAGAAAGTGGGCACCCCAGATTGCCAAGGGTAATGCTCCCAGTTCAGATTCAAGAGATTCGCCACACAGGACAAGCATACATTCCCAGTTCTAGCATGGTTGGCTCCAATCCTGCTCAGAGTTCCACTGAAATCATCTGCCAAGGACAAAACGTGGGGTGTTTTAGAAGAGCCGGCAGATCATTCTTTCTTGAAATATTCCTACACTGCAATCTGTCATGTTAAATTTCACAGTATTGTGCAAAGCATTCTTTTCAGAAATCCCAGACCATCCATTCATATCGGGGTTGTCTTCACACATCACACTAAGCTATAACACAGCTTGTTTGCTTTTTGCTTAATGCGTTGCTGGAGCCAAGACATTATGGTTAATTCAAAAAGTCTGGGTCAAGCAACCAGTGGATTAGCATATGTGAATTCAGTCTGGGCTAAAACAAAAGACCCACACCAACCTTCTCTAAAGTTGATTAGACATCAGCCCCTGGATCCCTTCAGCCAATCTGACCTTTCCACTCTAAGATCTCTCCAGCCTTCCTTGCCATTTGGCTACCTGTTTTCCCTGTCCTAAAACTTTTTTGGGCTTACCCTGATGTACTGACAACGCTTTTATAGTTTATTAAGAGTAGAATCCTACACATGGCTCTTCAGAAATAGAACTATGAGTTTCCTTTAGGCTGACTCTAAAGCAGGTGACAAATAGGTTTAAGACTAAGCCTATCCTGATACACAGCTCTTTTCAAACCTCATTATTGGTTTTAGGCTATTCCGTTCATTTATTTTTACAATGCATGGGATTAGAAAATGTGATGATCACCTTTTTCTAAACAACAGCCACTTCCACAGAGTTGGCCTCTAGATATAACATTCATAAATCCTCCTTCTCCTCATTTTTGGCAAAACTCAGATCTCATCTGATCTGGCTGCCAGGAAGGCCTAGGTTCCTGGCTGGAATTCGGGTACATTTTTTAAAATTACTGGAAGATATAGATTTGGATAGCCAGGATTCTGCCATCTATAAGATGTGATGAAGTGCTTGAATTTAGGTTGTTATATAAACAAATGAACAATAATTCTAATTAGTTGAATCCTCGGATATGCCACAGTAAAAACAAGCACTTTTGCAAGTTCTAATGAGACAGGCAGTTGTCCCCTTTGGCTGTGCTACATAATCTCCATTGTAGTTAATCATCAGCAGACGAGGTTTACAGTTGTTGTCTTTTCATAATCCCCTACTAACAAGGCACATTTTAATCAGGAGCTAGAAGGCCATCCCATTAATGCTTCCAAATGGGGGTGGCCTTTACCATTTTGCATCTGGATATTACGGGAAAAAAATCAATAGCCCCTTCCTTGTTCTGTTTTTTTAATGGCCCTTAGAAATAGAGGAGAATTTATTTTTACTTACTGTACGTGTTTAAAACATTTCTAACTCTCCTAATGCGTATGCATCACTCAAATGAGGTATCCCCAGGCTGAATTTTGCTTCCAGAAATGATTGCTTGAGTCACTTCATGGTACAGCAAGTCCTGTTTCCAATTCATTAGCACGGCCAGGGTAGAATTGTTCTGCTTTGTAATTAGTGTAGGGGTGACTAGATCCACACAACATTCAGCCGCCTGACATTTCCTTAATCCAATAACAGTCCTGTGGCATCTTAGAGACCAACTTCAAAACAAGAGTCTTTGTTGCTTTTGACGCAAAACAAGGCACAGATTCTACTCTGGACATCTTTCATTAAATTAAATCTTAACCTCCGCTGACAAATGGGGGACCCTCTCATGGCTCTTCCCACCAGCCTGGTGGATTCCAAATGTCAATTCCCAGGATCCACATCTAGTACGGTATGCACAACCATTATTTTGCACCGGAGTCCCCCCAGATTCTAGCTTAAAACGTGAAACAAACCGATCAGTCCACTGGGCGGCCCTGAAATCGGTGCAACTTTTGTTCCCGAGAGACTGGAAGCGAGGTTGCTGTCCGTGGTGCTGAACGTTCTGCCTGAGCTCACGCAAGCCTTTTAGCATTAGAATGACGCTACGGGCACAAATATATAGCAAACCAAATCCATGGATGAAGATGGATTACGATGCACTGCCCGGCATTTTTTTCAATTATCGCTTCGTCTTTTAACTCTGGGTATCATTTGAAATACCATATGCTTTAAAACAAAATCTGAACTGCATAAAAATGTCTAGTGTTGCTGAATCAAATCAAAGCCCCATCTTCTTTGTCATTCTGCATTCTCATATCGGTTGTCCTGAAGACACAAGGAATGCTGGAAATGGAATTCGGTTATGCACTGTGAGAAATCATGATGTGATTTGTTGGCTTTGGGCTTGATATAATGTGTGGACCCATTCTGAATTAGCAGTATTTGAGAACCAGTCCATTACGGCCTGTTCAGCAGATGTCTTTGAAACGTCACTGGTTTTGTGATGCTTGAACACACAGTTACCTCTAAATACAGAGTTTCCAGATAATTGCAATGTTTGGCAGCACCCTTCCATTTTTTTCCTTACCCACCCTTTTAAATGCATACAAAACAAAGTCCAGTCACCACATTTATGGCATTAAATGGATTAAAGGATAGGATAACTGTGTTCTCTACCCACTTTTTAAAAATAAAATAAAATAATAATAATAATAATTATTATTATTATTATTATGGTCCTATCTTCCCCACAACAATGATTAAAACCAGTTTTATGGTATTTTCCCTAGGACAGAAGTGTACAGCTTTTGTTAGCTTGAGAGCTAATTTGGGCTTTGCACACATGCCCATATTTAGATGAACAAAAGTCTCAAAATGGGTCTAACTGAGAGCTAGGCTTAAGACACCATTTTTGCTTTTTTACAAGTGCAAAGAAGGGACTTTTTGTTTGGTCTTGCAGACGGAGTGGAATGTTTGGGTAGACATGCCAACAAACACCACTTCTCTTCTGCATTGCTTGGGTGACCAAGAAAATAAGTAAAGGTGACACACCTTTCATATTATTCTCTTATTAAGTGTCAGACTTTAGAATCAGGTACCCAAACAGCCATCAGAAGAAGCTTCATCAGCTGGTTCAAAGAAGGTCATTAAATCATTCAAGGAACCATCTGAGCAAAAGGGTTTTTTTAATGAATGTATAGAAAGTTCCCTTCTATGGGTAAGGATATTCACTTTTACACTGTCTACTCTGACTTGCAACAGGTCACAGACACAGATAGATTTTTCCCCATTCCCTACTACTTGACCCTTTAATTTAGAGATTAGCAGAATTTTATTCTTCAGCCTCTGCGAGCTGCAAGATGCGTGGCTGGTCACCCCAGCTTTAACTGGAGAGGCTAGGGATAAAAAGTGGCACCTTCTTCTCACACAAGTACATCAGTGCTGAGTTCGGTGTCCTCCCTCTTTAGAATGATAACTTCTGTTGTACCAAGCCCAACTAACTGTTTTTTTCTTTCACCAAAGAAAAGAAGACTTGCCTAGATATTTGGTTGTGAAATCTGAAACATGGCCAGGTGGCCCATGGTTCTCCAAAAGATACAGAAATCCAGCTGTTCACTAAACATCTGTAATCACACACTCTGTTGGGGGGTGGATAAAGCTTTCTGGTATGGCTGATCCTTCTTCACACTTAGCTGTGATGCATGTGGTTTGTTAGGACGCTGTTTTTTCCTCAATTCCAGCTTCCTTCGTTAGCTGAACTCAGGCTAACAAGCAATAGAAGTGAATGTCAGCAGGGTGGCCTCGAGGTCATAAAATCTTCCACTAACTACACAGTGGGAGCAGCTGTGTGGGAATGACAGTGAGAATATACAGGATGGTTGAGTTTGCAAATAAATTTCCCAGGCACCCCCAAGTCTTGGGGAAACTTTGTTGATGCCTAAATCTTAGAGCAAATGTTGGAGGCAGTTGGGTCATTACAATAAATAAGCGTAAGTCATCACTGAAAAATAGCTTTTTTAAAAAAAAGACTAAAGAAACATTTCAGAATAGTGAATAGACTTTCAAGGACTTTTATTCAGTGCAGATCTGGAACAAAAATAAGAGTTGGTGGAGGGAGGGAGAGGCAATGTTGCTCTCAGGCAGGAAGCCAGGGTGCCGTGGAAGAGAATGAACAAGAAGATCTCAAAATACATCAAAGCAAACTAACAAATTCTTCAATCCATGTTAGAGCACACACAGGGCACACAGAAGGTCATGGGTCCAGTTGCCAGGAACTCAGACATTAGAAGATACGAATGTTCTCTCCTAAGAGCATGGATTAATTCAAAAATAATGATGCTGGGCAGAAGCTCTCCGAATTCCAACACATGTAGAGGATGCTAGATTAAGTCCAATCCAACAAGAAGATACCAAGCCAAGGAAGGCTGAACTAGATGAAGAGTGCACAACTTTTGCTAGGTCAAGGACCACGCTCAGATCAAGAATTGTTTGGGGGATTGCATTTTTAAAACATAGTGGGTGGCACTAGGATTAAATTAACTCTGATTTAATTTCATTGACCTTGAAAGTTAATAACAATCAAATATAGCTATGATGGATACATTCCAGTCATGTATTTTAAAACTGCCACTTGGACATGTCTTTTGAGGCTCTTAGGGAGCCGTGAGTAAGCCTTTTTAAAACCACATGGAGTCCTGGAGCCCCAGGTTTAAAGTTATGGATTAGATGGGCAAACCTGGCATTGTACACCTTTTGCCAACTTTAGCTGGAGATTGGAAACCGCTTCCAGTCTTCATAGCCATGGAACTTAAATATCCAGATCTAACATAACCACAACAATACCATTGAAGTAAGAACTCATAAATCATAAACCCAGATCTGAAGGGCCTTGAGGGCCATTCCTTGTTGTTTCCATACAGGAGTCTCCATAGCCTTTTTTTTTTAAGTCCAGATGCAGCTGCTACTATGTGACTGCAATGCATATAAAAAAAAAAAGGACAGGACTTTGATCAGGCAGTTGGACCACCATTTTGACTTTTTTTGAACCCTCCTGTGGATACCCCTCCTCCTACAGTCCCACTCCTACAGCTGAAGTTCTGCAATGCAGCTCGCTTGTAACATGGCTGAGCAGAAGGCAGGTGTCACTGGAAATTTGAACAATCACTATTGACTTGGCAAAGCAAGGAAATATTGCCATGAAATCACAAAATGTGATTAAATACGTTCTCTAAGGTTTGCTCCCAATGGGAATCTGGGGGAAAAAATTGACCATTTCTTTGCATGTCAATATAATCAGCAGAAGTTTGCCACAGCCAGATCAAGAAAATCCATTCTAGATCTTTCTGTCAGAGTGTTAACAAGTGCTAATGTGGCCCCATGTGGCACTGCAGGGTTCCTTTGTTTAAACCATTGCTTTTTTCCTGCATCAAGAACATGAAACTTTATGTGCAACATTATTTTGCTATTACTATAATTGTGGTTTTTAGCATTTTAATAAATTGTGTTGCTCCATCAGGATACATAATGTTCTACAAGGTATAGGAGAACTGTTTTCTGCCCCCAGGAAATTCATCAATTGTTTTAGCCATCGTTCAGATAAAAATTATTCTCTCTTCTTTGTGAAAACCTTTTTGGTGACTGAAGGTGCCTCTTTATGTCCCTGCATATCTTTATCTTGCCAAATAAACTTGCAGCACTGATTTATTCCCTGAATACAGGGTTTTGAAAGATTTGTCATCTTGGCTCAGTTACTTGAAATAAGATGGCTGCTAGCACGGAAAGGCCCTTCAGTATGGGACTGCGCATTGCATTAAGTTGCAGTTCGTTTTATCATGTTTTGTTGGATAATCCATAACTGGGATTCATACATTGCCCAAAGCCTGGGCTCACTTTAACTGCTGTTTCTTGAATGTAATACCAAACCATGGTTTTAAAAACACACCACGCTGAATTCACACCACACTGAACCAATGTTAATAGCCCACCATTTGTGAATAAGGCATTGCTGGCTGGGCCTGCACATCACACCAAGACATAATGATGGTTTGCTGGAGTTGGGTAGCTATAACATGCTCAGACAAAGCATGGTGGACAAGTCACCATAGCTGGATTCTTTCCCAGACCAACCACACTGGGGCTTAACACGATGCAAATTGGATGGAAGGGAAAAGTCTCGATTCAAAGGTTTTCTTCCTCAAGCTCCAGGTGTCCGGCTAACTTCTTTCACATCATCGTACCTAATCGTTTAACCAGAATTTCCAAGCTGTACCCGGGACATGTTTCATCAAAAGCATGTGCTTTATTACCAACCAGCCGATCTCTCTCTCTCCCCCTCTCTCTGGGCAGCTCTGTCACGTCTTGCTGTAGCCTTAAGAAATTAATACGACTTGTGCAGCTCTCATCACCTCTTCCTTCCTTCTGACAAAGCACACAGTGCCAGATTGCTCTGACCTTCCCTTTAATAACATTTGCCCAGGATGTTGACATGAGTGACAGGAAGACACTTGGGTGGAGGCTTAGTTATTAGATCTGTGAATACCCACTGAAGCTACATGATGGAGCATCTTCATCTGCAGCCTCTCTCATAGAGGAGGAGGGAGGGAGTCAGCACCTTTCCCTTTCTTCTGCAATATCCTGTATCAGGACATTGTACAAATAATAAAAAGCAGACTCCGTATTCCAGGACAGGCAGAGACACCTGATGCAGAGCACAGTAATATAGCCTCCTCCTCCTCCAACTCCTCCTCCTCCTCCTCCTCCTCCTCTTTTTTCAAGGACTTCTCTGACATTGGGAAGGAGATGCTTGGGGTGGGAATGGTTGCAGGTCCTTGAGGAACATGGCTTAGCACAATAGATGAACCAAGTCACATACTTCCTTTACTGTTGGTTGTTGTATTTTATGTAAGGAAATCTATAATACCTGGGATAATCTGGCCAGGCTCTCCATGGTCTTGATTTTCAACTTCCTGCTCTCTACACATAAAAGCATAGTGCCAATGAAGTTCTCCAGCTCCATAACACCTGGTGTGCAAGAGGAAAATACATACATGGTGACGGTAGTGTCTTCTCAAACTCACTCCTCACTCAGTTATACAAAGTGCTATTTTCTTTACAGTAAATGCAGTTTGGGGGCTGTAAGGCTATTCATTTCATTTTTCTGAATGCACTGTAGTTGCGAAGAGCCTCGATCAGAATGCCATCATCTATAGTTGTTTGCTTCCCCAACTCTTACCTTCCCCCAAATTTACCTTGGTCTACCTGTGTGTGTGTGTGTGTGTATGCATAGTGTTCATGTGTACTCATTCTATTATTTGTTTATTCCTCTATCGACAAGTTTCCTATAAACAGATAACTACATAATTTAAAAACTAAAGTCTCCTTCAAGTTGGTCTTGACTTTTGGCAACTCTGTTGACATATCCATGTACTTTTTATGGTAAAAGTATGGAAGTAATTTGTATGTATTCTTCCAGGATTTTTAAAAACAGATTTGTATGCATGTCACAAGTTTTAAAAAAAAGGGGGTGGGGGTTGATTGTACAGTAACGGCTGCCCTCTTGACTTTTGGGATCTCCCCATCCCAAGAAGATAGGCCTGATCTGAAGACAGGCATTAGAAACTTTATGCTGCATTAATACATTGAGGCATCAATACACATTTGACTGTATTGGGAGGCAGTGATCCAGTGGTAGACTTTGACTTCCATGCTGTCGGAAATGAATTATGGTCAGCAGTCTAAAGGGAGCCAAGAAAAATGGGACAAACCATGGGATTCAGCACTCTAGGACAGTGTTTCCCAACCTTGGCAACTTTAAGATGTGTGGACTTCAACTCTCAGAATTCCCCAGCCAGCAAGGAATTCTGGGAGTTGAAGTCCACACATCCTAAAGTTGCCAAGGTTGGGAAACACTCCTCTAGGATATGCTACAGCATGAAGTAGAACCACCATCTGCACTGCAGAAAAACCCAGGTCCATCAGGTTTTGCACTCCCTGAATGACCATACAGTAGCCATTCCACTGAGCTGTGGCAGGGGGAGAGACCAAAAGTCTTATAACACTGAGAATGCAGAAGACCATAAAATCAAACAGTGCAAGGGAAATTCAGTTTAATTTATGCACATGATAGTCAAGATGGGAAGCACTGCTTTTTTGCTCCATCAATTGAAATGTCAGCCCCACAATTTGCAACTCATCTTCCTCTGGGCATGTATACATATTTTCATATATGCAGCCTCATACATGTAGACTTTTTTTTTAATCCGTTCAATCGTGTCCAACTCTCAGAGGCTGCCTGGGCAAGTCCCTGCAGTTTTCTTGGCAAGGTTTTTTTGGAAGTGGTTTACCATTGCCTCCTTCCTAGGGCTGAGACAGAGTGACTGGCCCAAGGTCCCCTGGCTGGCTTTGTGCCTAAGGCGGGACTAGAACTCACCGTCTCCTGGTTTCTAGCCTGGTGCCTTAACTACTACACCAAACTGGGTCTATACATGTAGATATTCCTCTATAATAATTTTTATTAACATTTACAGTTACAAAGGTAAAAAATGAACACAAACTAAGAAAAATATAAAAGAGTAAAAAGAAAAAAAAGTGCAGAGAAAAAATTTAAAAAGATTAAAAAAGAAAGAAAAGTAAAGAAAAAAGAAAAGAGGTATACAAAGAAATGACTGATTAAGATTAATATACATATATTGTTATTTCTGGTAACTCTTAATAGACTTTGCTGATTAGGAGTGAATGACAAAGCTTTAAGAATTTCTTTACAGATAAGAGATGCGATATGGGAAGAAGAGATCTTTTGTGGTGGTATCAGAGAAGCAGATAATCTACTGAAATTGTTTGTACTTGTCATGAGACATGTAGATATTCCTTATACCAGCCTTTCTCAACCTTTTGACTCCAGAGGAACCCTGGAAATATTTCTCAGGCCTCGGGGAGGCCCTGCACATTCAGGCTCAGATATAGGCCAGAAGTCACAAAATTACTATATTCGTTTCATGGGTAGGCCTGTATATATCCATTATTAAACGGGAAATAAAGAATGAAACTTACCTCTTTAATGTGAAGTTGCCTGAATCTGAAATAATTTTTAAAAATAAATCGGGATCTCCCAGGGAACTCCTAGTGACCTCTCGCGGAACCCTAGGGTGCCACGGAACCTGGGTCGAGAAACCCTGCCTTATACCTATGGGATTCATGAACCCATGCAGGTGCCATTTTAAACAGCAATTTGAAGAAAGTCTCCAGTTTTTTTCTTGGGTCAGTAGCTACCATGCCTTCCTAGCCAACATTGAGCCACATGCCCACTTTTATTTTCTAAGACTCAAAGTACAGCTGGGCTGGCTGATGAAATTCGGCTTTGGGCTGGCTGGATTCTAATGTGTGCGAGACTTTTCAACTCCTGCTCCATCCCTCAAAGAAACAGTAACTATGATTCTGCCACTATTAATTAAAATGGCAAGTCCCTCATGGGTTATGTCCTTAAAATCTAGATTGCTTTGCTTCTCTATGCCCCAGCGCTGTGAAGCTATAGGGAGAAGGAGCTGTCAGAGGAAGAAAAGAGGAGTCAGGAAAATATGCTGCAGAATAACTTTGGGATCCCCTAGATCAGTGTTTCTCAAGGCTGGCTGGGGAATTCTGGGTGTTGAAGTCCACACCTCGGAAAGCTGCCAAGGTTGAGAAACACTGCCCTAGATGCTTACAGAGCTTGAGGTGTGGATCCAGTTCTATTCGGGTCAGTGGAACTGAGCAGCCTAGGGAAGCTGCCTGATACAAATGTCACATTTACATAAACTGACTTAACGGGGATGTTAAAATGCGCCAGTTTATTGGAACCCCAGGGTTTACATGGCAGCTTGGCATGGGGGTGGAATGCTAAAAAAAGAGGGGGCTTTCAAGGCGAAAGAGACTGGCAAATAGAGCAGTCACAAGATGATGGTTAGGTCAATGGCTAGGCTATGGGTAAATACGCACTGCCTGAGGGAATGCCCCACAAACCAGGCTGTTGCCCTAAGTGTAGCCAGATTCCCTGTCTGCTGCCTGGAAGCAGTTCCCACGTCGTTCGAGAGGCCTGCTGATTTGCGAGGGTGCAGCACCGCCTGAACCATCAACCAGAGACAATGCAAGTCTACTGAATTCCCTTGACTCACTTCACATTCCCCTCTTTGCACTGCAACAATAAACACAGACTGTTATGGTTCCTTGGCAGCAGTCGGCTTTCTACCAGAAGTCTCAGACCCCAAACCAGATATTTTTTATATGCACAGTAGCATGCTTTCTGAGCAGGCAACGATATCACAAAGTGCATTCCAATCGGCGGTCCAGGAGAAGTGAATCAGGTTGGTTTGGTTACCGTGCAAATGGAACAAAAACCTTGAGCAGTTCTCATTCCTGCTTGTAATGGAAGAAGCTGCAGTTAATTCCTGAGTATGACTTCCCCTTTGGCTTGGATAATTCTGTTCTTCCATCTCAACATCTACTGTAGCTGGGGCCTCCTTTTCCTCCTCCTCTTTTTGATTTTGTTTCTCCTCCTCCTTCTCAATGAAGCACACAAAATGATGCTGGACTAAAGCATTACTCCATGGCTGATTCTGTCATCCATCTCCTTCTCATTAGCAGGAAAGCAGGAAGCAATCAATTGAGTCTCCCAAGCAGCTTCTGGGACATAGTTCTCATTGAAAGTGATGTTCAGCGCAGCTCAGTTGTTGCTTTGTTTAAACCAAAGAATTATTTTTAAACCCATTGGTGTGTTCCTTTCAACTTGTAGGCTTTGCCAAGTTGGGCATGGGCTACTGCCTCAAGTCAAGGGTCATCACACCAGCTCAAAGGCCCTTGGATTTGAAAGCCTATCTGCAGCAACCTTCCTGAAGCTAAGCCTGGGAAAATTAAGTCCTAAATGAAGACCAGGTGTTTGCTGCCTTCATTTCCATGATGGAAGAAAGGCAGGATATCAGTAAATTCAATAGACAAACAACAGTCATCAATATGAAGTGTGCTAGACTGCCATGTAAAGGAAGACTCATGAGATTGGATACTCACAGAAAAAGAGTTATTAACAAGAATAGAAGAAGGCACTGTCAGGGCCCTGGGGAGCTCCCCACAAACTGTTCAGGGTGAGATAATTTTCAACAGGAGAGCTGTTGTTCTAGCATGAGCCTGTGATCAGCTGAGGCCTTTGAAAGATTGGCAAGGCCTGGGGATTCTTAAGCAAAAGTACCTTTGTTCTACGGTTTGATGGTGAGAAGAAGGAACAGGTTTCCCATCAGAGGAAAACTACCTTGAGGTTTTGATAGCCAAATGAACAGAAAACAGAAAAAGAGAAGGGGAAAGGAGAAAGGAGAAAGGAGGGCAGGAGGATGGGAATTATCTCAGCAAGTGACTCTGGGTGGCAAACAGAATTAAAATAAAATAAAAACAATCACTGTACAGGTATTACAATACAAAGCAGCCAAGAAACATCAAACCCAAATCACTAATACAACAAGCAGCAATTCCCTGCGCACGCTCGGGGCCCTGGGCCAGGGCACATGTGGGTTTTCTGGAAAAAAAATTAATCAGAAAGTTTTCTGGAATAGTATCCTATGCAACTGAGGATGATTCTAATTAGCATACTCAGCAGAAGTCTATAGCTGTATGATTTGATGTGAAAAAAAATTAAAGCGATCCTGTTTTATGAGCTCTGAACAGTACGTTGAAAGAAGCTAAAAGCTTTGAAGTGTGGAGAAAAGTTATTTTTATTGGAATGTTGGAAACCATGTTTGGCAAATAAAATATTTTGCCCTGAAAAGTTTCCAGCCCACAAGTCTAGAAGCATGCTTTGCCATCTTGGTGCTCTTTAAGTCTTTGAATTCTACTACAGAGATATCATTGCTATTGTTGTTGTTGTTGTTGTTGTTAATCTGCATACATGTATAACAGTTAAATGCACATTAATGATTAAAACATATTTCCTATAGTAAAATATGTTGATACACAGAATTTGCTAATTAAATGCATCTACTGATACACCAGTGAAAAGAATTAAAAAAGGGATGAATAATGACTCATCGGTCAGCTGAAACCTTCTTTGTCCAGATACACCTTTCTTGCATATTTAGTATATTTGATTGAATGCTTTAATATTATATGATATTATATAATCATACAGTATATATTCACAAATTGCTATTTTGGTGCACAGGCATCAAAAAGCTGGAAGAAGACATATAAGTACAACACAGACACACGTTCCTAAAACACTTGAGTCTTACTGTTGAAAGGACGCTGAGAGGAGACATTGCAGAATCAGGATCTAAAAACACATTTTTCTTTGTAGTGGAAGGGGTTTAAATAAGGCCACATCTGATGGACCTATCGTGTGGACAAGCTGGTGCGAGTAGTTGAATTCCGTGGCCACACGGTGTGTAAAGATGAACTATCAGCACCCTAAACTAGGTTTTCGGAAGTGAATGGACAGCCAAAGTAATTAATTCAGCAATGGTCTGGAACTTCATCTATTCAAGCAATCAGAACCAGAGACACCGATTCATCACTAGATGGATTTCCCAGACAACCTTCAAGGGCAACTCCTATGCAACACATTCAAGCAATCTAACCTAGACATTACCAGGATATAGATTGTTGCAGCCTTTCTCCAGAAAAAGATACAACCACACTAGGCATCTCCAAAAAAGGGCTACAGGTAACAAGCCAGGGAAATCAGAAATGCTCCCAAGGGGCACAGTTACATTTTCCAGAAGAGAACAATCTTATTCGGAATTGGTTTGACACTAATTCCTTGGACTCAAGATGGACCCAAACTCAGTGATCAATGTTTTGTCAAGATTCCCCTTCATTGTATTAGCCTCATACAGTTGACTGAGTCCAGACAGCAAATTCCTTGCCCTTATCTCTGGAAGTAGTTCCTGCCACTACTGTCCTGACTCCCAGGAAACACGCTGAGACAAGGAACTGGTCTCTAATATTTATTGCTAGTACTTAACAGGAATCCTAACAAACTGAAGAAGTGTGGGAAAAACCCAGCCATATAAACCCCAAAGGTTAAGGTGGTCCCGATCTGTGTCTCTTTGAATGGCTGACCAATTCCTCAGTGCTACGCATGTGCTTAACAGTCTGGAAGGGAGCCCCCTGCTCGCCATCCTTACTCATGACAACTACGATTTAGTTACTATCTTTGTTTAGTTACATAACTGCAACATCCTGAGTTAGCTCTTTTGATTAATCATCTGCTATTGCCTACAGGGACCAGGTGAATTTTGATATTTCCAGTGACTTGACATCATAAAAACAAATTGCCCGGCTGCAAACCAAAAGGAGCAGGCTAATGATGAGGCAATTCAAGTTGCCATAGCGGCACAAGTGAGCAGGAAGCAATTAATTGCAAGAGCAGAAACCCCTTTACAATGGAAGAACAGTATTTGCAAGAAGCCTCAATGCATTCCAACTGCATTTTAAGTTCCCTTCCCTCTGCCTTTCCCTCTTTCTTTTTTTCACCAAAATCAAATCCAACAAAAGATGATGACAACATGGGAAATACTAGAATATGATTGGTTGGAAATGACATCGTCCAATATCTCCATGAGTGAATAAGGAGTGGCAATTTCAGAATACGGAGCAGACACAGAGACCCTCAACATGGAGACAATCAACAAACACTTAATTTTTTCAGTTTTCTTTTTTCCATTGTCAAAAATGAGCACGAATGGTTCCCAGTGATGAAATACTTGATGGTCATTATTTCACTGTATGCTTGCATTCATTGTTTTCAGTCCTAGGCTGTTTATCATGCAGTATTCCAGCTCACATGATGAGATCTGAAGTAAGCCTTTATGCTCAACCACAGTAAAGGTATTTACAAACTGTTAATGAAGTACTGGCTGAAATGGAGGTAGACAAATCACCTACAGAAAGATGATGGGTTTATTTATGGGTCTGCGCAAGGGTGGGCTTGGTTTAGAAACTACAGCCGATAAGCCATCCACCCCAAATGAAATATATAATGTTCAGAATTATTTCTGCTGGAGCTGGACATTCTTGGATGGTTTCTAGTTTAACTTGAGAGGAAAACAAAATAGAAGCAAGATGAGATATCGCTACTACGAAAGAAAACTGGAACACATCCAGAATAGCTTATCATTTCTGCTGTGACTCTCTGACATACACACATATGCATAGTCACCAGTGCATAAATTTCTGAGGAAAAAGGTCTTCCCACCACCATTTTCAGATGGCATCACCTACTTAATATTATAGGGTGATAAAAAACAATACCTTCTGGACATGCAAAATGCCTTTCATTCACAGGAAAGTTGGAAAATGCCACCTGATACCAAACACTCTTCTGCCATCTCTTGCATAAGCACGATTTTTAGGAGGAACAAGAACACTTCTGGAACTGCTGTGCAAGCCGTAGGGTCTGTTTTCCTTCTGTGAAGATGGTTGACCGTGGTACCACCCTTCCCAACCCCAGTTAAAAATACAGGTCAAAAGAATATGACCATTCCCTTCTGGGGATGGGATGATCTCCTGCAGCCTCAGAAGATCAAGAGGCCAAGTGGCTGCCCTCAGACCTTGAGACTTGCCCTCTAATCTAGTGCAATTGTATCTACTTGGATGGATGGCAGAGCTCTAAGTTCTCAGGTAAGGAAAGTTGTCACTTCTTTCTCCAACCTCTTAATTAGGGATGGCAGACATGAAATGTAGGATTTCATGTGCAAAGGTATACCCTCTCTTGAATAAAATATGTTGGGCATCTGTAGCATTACCCAGTGGAATTTTGACTCAAGGCAGACACTCATACCTGCCACTCATGCTCCATCTTGCTTGATCCCTCCCATTCCTACTGAAGGTGCTACCCATCAACCTCCAGAAACCACTTGATCTTGGATCTGGTTCCAGTGAATCCCGATGAGTAGCAAGATTTTAGCAAGGGCTGAAAGCCTGGTTCAGCTTCTCATGATCCTGGTGGGACTCTGGGGCTCTCCTTCCCTATTTTTAATTATTGCTTCTGTGCAGCATCCTTTAAAATAGCTATTAATGGAGAAACTGCATGCTGCATGCAGGGAAAATTTATGGGTCCCATGATTTACTTAGCCAACCAGCAGTACTATTGATTTTTTATTTAGGAGAATAATTAAATATTTATTTTCACTTTGTTAAGCTTGGGAGGTTGAAGCCCACAGAACACAGAACAACACACAAGGAAAAGGAGATCAATGGTCCAGGGGCTGGGAAAGATTTGGCCTCTCAAACCTCATGCACGTGGTCCATCTGGAAATGCTGAAAGTTGTAGTGGCACCAGGCTTAAAGGTGCAAATTTGGGGAAAGCTGTCCTGACAATACCAACTCTGGCAATGTATCCTACAGTTCAGGGCCACAATCTTTCTCTGCAAAGAAAGCCCATTTTGGTGTTCTTTCCTCCTCTTTCTTGTGACTTCTTATAAGTGTGCATATTCTTGTTGCCCCTTTTGCACATCTTTCCTGCATAAGCTGTTTTTTAGTCTGTGCAGGCTTTTCCCACGCCGTTCCAAGTTATAGGGCTGCAGCCCAGGTTGAACCCCACCATCCCCAGGACTAGCTGGGAAAGATTTCTGTCCAAAACTCTGGAACGCTGTTCTCATTCAGTACGGACAATAGCAAGCAAGACAGACCAATGCATCGTCTTAGTAAAAGGCAGCTTTAAATGTGCAATGACATTCAAGGGGAAGGCATAGCACATGCACACACACCCCCTTTTTTTTTTTTAAATAAAACCCTGATTTTGTCAACCCAATCTCTAGAATCTCCAGATAGTGCTGGGGAAGAGGGAAAGTGTATTTCTAATATCCTGGACCACCTCTGTCAATCAGTAGGGAGAATATTGTGCTAGATGGACAATAAAAGTCAGTTTCCTACTTTTCTCACATTTAAAAGTCTGTTCTCCTGCTAGGCATAGGAGATAACGATCCAACTTCACTATAGACATAAGTGATATTGGCAGCTGCCTGGAATTCCTGAAGCTAGTTTTGAAAACCTATTATAAAGTATGTTTTCTACTATCAAGAGAAATAAATCTTGGCAGCTGTATGAACTGGTAACACATGGTGGTTATGAGAAAGAGCTACGAATTAGAAAATCCCTGAGCAGAATTTTGCCTCTGCCACAAAAGTCATTTTCCCCCCTCTGCCTTTGTCCTTTATCTTCAGAAAAGAAAGAAAGAAAAAGAAAACACCTACTATAATAATGACTGACTGACTTTACAGGACCATTGTAAGGATCGCAATTTGAGATGTGAAGCGTTTTGAGCACTTGAAAGCACTAGACCGTTTGGAAGGCATTCTACAGTGGCTGTCATTAGGTGGAGACAAAACAGCATTATTCAACTTATCTGCCAACTGCCCCCCCCTCCCTCCAAAAAATCAGTTTAACAAAGTGAGGTTGCTTCTGACTCTCACTGTGATTTCAAAGATCGGAGGCTAGAAATTAGATTGAAAAGAGAGGCCAACCGGTTCTTCATCTGGAACTCAGCTGGAGCATAATGCATCATTTAAGGCCATCTGGGAAGTGTTAGCTACAGATTTATTTAAAAACAGAACTAGGCTAACCAGGAGCATTATTCAGTGTAGCTGCAAAGCACACAATTGCATTGCAAGGATTTCTTCTTCATATATAACAAAATCAACATTGGGAACATAGGAATCTACCTTTTTCCAGCTGGGTTCATGTTCTTTCACTTCAGCCCCTCCAACCACAAAGGAAAAATGAGAGGAAAAAGAACACCATCACGTTGTTCCAATTCTCCTCTACACTGGAGAAGCCAGTTGCTACACTACAAGAATATGGGTCTTTATGGGTTCTGACAGCCTCTCTGAAAGCAGCAGATTATGTGGCAGGGTCAAAAAAATCAGCGTTCAGGCGGCCTCAGGACCGAACGCTCTAAAGAGCAGATGCTGCATCAGAGAACTATCCAAGGTCCTGATTCACTTGGCTTCACCTAGCCTGCTGTGACGCTGCTTTTACCTGATAGGATTTAAACCAGTGTTTTTTTAAACTGGGAAATGCTGGCTGGGGAATTCTGGGAGTTGAGGTCCACACATCTTAAACTTGCCAAGTTTGAAAGACACTGATTTAAACCAACCAGTGTCTTACTCCAGTGTGTTTCCTGTTAGATTTACCTATTGTGTTAAGCTATAAAACCATGATTTACAAATTACAGTGGCTGGATTTATATAACAGGGTAGATCCAAAGGAAACAATCCAAATTCTGGTTTAAGGTAATGCAAGGTTGGGTGGCCTGTAGCCCCAGGAGACATGTCCTCAGGTGGCCCTTGAAGCTCCTTCTGGCCATGATTGAGAAGGTGGCCCCGCCATCCTTATGTGCAAACTTCCCTCTGGGTTATCTACATCTCACAACTCATTAGGGACTGGAGTTTCCTGCCACTTTGGGGTGAGGAACAAACAAAAACTGGATTTGATGCTTAAAATAGACATTGCATTTTTAGTGTGGTCCCTGGCTACCCTTGTGTAGCTGATGTAATGCATGAACCAGGCTTCTAAACCAAGTCCACATTCTGGCTAATGAGAGCTATCCATGGATCTCCCTCCCATGCAAGATCCTAGAGTGCAGGAGCCACTGATAGGTGGGGCATGAGGTCTACCACACCATTGTCCACCCCATCCATCCATCCATCCATCCATCCATCCTCCAAGTCCAATCTAGCATATTCCTTTGAGAATCTAAGTGAGGGGGAATCTGAAATGCAGCAAAGAGAACAATTCCCAGCATGGCTCCAAGTACAGCTGCTGATGCTCTCTGCTTGGAGCCTGGGCTTGTGGGGACGGAGAAATGTTTCATCTGTAATTTATGGATGGTTCCCTCATTCTGTAAAGCAACCATCTGTCAGCCTATTGCAAAAAAAGTATTTCTAATAGCTGCCTATTCTTTCCTCTCTCTCTCTCTCTCTCTCTCTCCTTTTTTGGGGGGGGCACCAAGGGCAAGGAGCTCCTGGCAGAAAGACCTCCACACACACCACATGCACACAGCTTTTTACCATCATCAGCAGTTGCACTGAACAACCCAAGGTTTGGATCAAAACTGGGCCCAAGAAAAAGCTAGAGAAAAATCTGAGAAGAGAAATATCTCAACCAGGGGAAGATGACCTAGACTGTTGGGATGGAGAATGTGGCCACTTTTCCAAGTTTAACTTTTCCTCCAAGTTATCAACTGCTCACCAATAGAGATTGGAGGAGACCACCTTCCTGCTTGGGTGGGGTTGGCCTCCATGCAGAGATGTCCATGGGAGGGGGTAAAAAAAATTTAGATGGTTTCATGTCTGTGTGATGGAAAAATTCCACCCCCTTTTACATGCATGACACATGTAGAAAAGGGGTCAAGTTTCCATCACATGGGTGTGGCCACCATCTTGGCTTTTTTACCCTCCCTGCAGGTGTCCCATGTAATCCAGGAAGGGTAATACTTGATTTTTCTGTTGATAGCCCATTCCCAGCAACAGCAGGGCTTGTGAGTTTCTCCTCTCGCTTCCTAGAGATCTTGCAGGGATCTGTGTGAAACCAGGTCAAGAGCCTCAGTTTCTCAACTCCCATGTAGATGTTTAGGAAGATTTTCTCCATGTGCTGTAAATCCAGGAAAATCACAGCCTATTCAGGCCAAGAGAGAAGAACAAGCAGGTTGGTTGGAGGATCATTTTTGGCTGCAGATGTCATCAGATCCAGCAAAGATGGATCAGATCCAGTAAATATTCTAGAAGTCCCTCAAGACCTGGTTATGTTGCCAGGCTTGGGGGTCCCAAGGAACCCCTAACTTCCTAAAATGGCTCCACTATTGATATATTCATTCTCTCCATGCCCATGGTTTGCGTATCTTGCTTTTTAATATATTTCAATTTTAAAGATTTATTGTTTTCTGTTTTTTATAATGATTGTATTTTAATTGTTGTTTTTGTTTGATCATTGTACACCACCCAGAGTCACTTCTTGGGAGATGGGCAGCTGTGCAAATCTGAGAAATACATAAATTAATTAAAGAGGTGGGGAGACAAGGAAATGAACTGGGTGGAAAAGCATATTGGGCTTTAATGGGGTACAGTCCATAAAAGTTTCTGGCTAGTTGGTAGGCTCCTTCAGCTATTCAGTGGAAAAGAGTGAAGTGGGTTTCCCCTTGTTTTCACCCATTTTCTGAGAAGGGCAGGCAGCTGAACTTCATCCCCCAGAATTCCCCAGCCTGGAATGGCATTTCTGAGAATTCTGGGAATCTAAGCCAACATATCTGGAGGATCTTCAGTTGAAGGAAGCTGCTCAACAGAGACTGCCTTGAGGCAGATGACTCTTGCTTTCTAATATCCTTGATATTAGAATATTTAAGAGTCAGCAGCATCTTAAAGCATTGGCTGCTTCAAAACTCTTTCAACAGAATTAGACTTACAATGGATAAATCAGGGTAGTGTGGTTTTGTGCAGATGCACCTGCAAACAAAGGACTGGATAAACCCACTCATGCACAAATAAACAAGATTTGGTATGAAATAGTGGTTACAGCAGCTGTAGCTTTGATTCAAAAATATCTGGAGGGATCCAACTTAGAGAAAGCTGACTTGGACTAAGCCTAGAGAGATCCCATCTTAAATCCCCATTTTCACCTATCCGGTCTCCTACGGTTGTTACCAGGACACCAGCTTATGGCTGCATCCACATGGTGCACTGAAATATATAGCCAACCACATTTTCAGCCTAGTTGTGCCAGTCGAGGTGGTTAGTTTGCAATTCAGTGTGTCCTGAGAACCCAGAAAATTGGGTTAATTGCATAAATAACCAACAGGTCAATCAATGGCTTGCAAACACAGCCAACCCTTGTATGTGTGGGTGCTACATCTTTGTAAATTGCAGCAGATATCAGATGAGCTTTTTAGGGCTTCCTGGAAGAAAATGACACAAGTCAGATAACAAAGTGCTTGCCCATGGATCTTTTCTGGGCTGAATGGAACTCAAGAGGACTGGATTCCAAGGAATCAAAAGTGACAGAATCAGGTTGTTTCAAGCTACAACTGATTCCAAGTCCCACCTTTCCCACGTCATTTACCCCCTTGGTGATTCCAGATTGCACCCTCAACGACCTCATTTCAAATCAGGGCTGTCCGCAGG
Source organism: Candoia aspera (assembly GCF_035149785.1). Lineage (NCBI taxonomy): Eukaryota > Metazoa > Chordata > Lepidosauria > Squamata > Candoiidae > Candoia > Candoia aspera. The sequence continues at coordinate 6,750,099 of NC_086165.1, read as the reverse complement.
GCATGGTCAAAAAGATCAAGATGGAGGTAGTGATGGCACGTTGCACATAAGAAACAAGTGGAGCTCCAGTTGCAGCCATTATCTTGACTTTTCTGCCCTACCATGCAGACATATCTGTTTCAAACCTTTTTACCTGGCTCCCGGAGGCCAAAAAACCTGGGAAGACATAGAAATCAGTACTGCTCTCATCCATAGGGGCATGCAGAGCAAAAGAGAAAGTGGGGTGGGGGGGTGGGATTTCCTTTGTGCCAGCTATGCTTGCAAGAAGCTTCCATGAAAATCACATTAGCCTCACACTGGCTGTTGAGTTGAAAAAGAGGAATTGGCCCAAAGTCACCCAGGGAGCTTCCATGCCTGAGGGAGGATTTGAATCTGGATCTCCCCACTCCTAGTTCCAACCCCTTAACCACTACCCCACGCTGGCTGTCCATCCACCCACAAGGTGGCCAACCTCTTTTAGGGGCCTCCTCTTGTGCCCAAGCAAACAGCTCCATTTTCTACTTGGAGCATCAGGTCATTTCTAGCCCTTGGTAGGACTAGACTTCAGACTCACTGCTTTGGGATTGCTTTCTTGAGGAACCTAACCACAAGTCACCTGTGTCTCTGGGGTGTGGAGAACACATGGCTGATGCTGATGGCTGCCCCCACATGGTGCATGCCATAAGCCTCTGGGTTTCCACAGTAACCAAAGCAGCAAAGCTCACTCCCCACATTAGAGATGCTTGTAATTAGATCCACGGCCACAGCTGTCAATCCTCGTTTAACAGCCTTGCATTTAACTCCTGGCTCCAGTAATTAGGGTTTACTAAACAGAATGTCAGGCAATTAGAACAGCAGGTCAATAGCTTTCCATGTCACCTCTTTGAAGACAAGGTGTGAGCTTCCTGCAGAAAACCTGGTCCAAGGGCAGGGACACCATAACAACCTAGGAGAAGGAAGGGAAGTTGAACCATCCTCAAGGCTGAGCTCATCACTGGTTGGACTGGAGACACAACATTTACCCCCAAGGCCACAGGGCTTACTCAGTGAATATTGTCCACACAGCCCCAAAGAAGCAATAATTTAAAAATGCTGCTGGCGATAGATGCTGATAAAAGAATTGGCAGGTTCAGGAGAAACAGAAATAAGATCAGCCTACGTATCTGCATCATCTGCATTACCAAGATGACACTGTTCTCATCTGGGTAATGCGATTGCATAATGCAAGGGGAATAATCATGCACCTCAGTGGCTCCTCTCCCCTGCATTTAGAAAGCAAGCCTGTCAAGTACAATAGTGAGAAACTGTAGACCGGCAACATCTGGAGTGCCGGAGCTCTCAGTCCTGAATTATCTAGCATCACCTCCTTGATCCTTGTTCTTCTCCCAAATCTTCTTATCTTGTAGATCAAACATTTCTGATAATTGCTCATCCAGTTTTCTATTAGACCCCAGTGAACCATCGTAGCACACTGGGCAAATTCAAGCGTATTTTCCAATCATCGCTTTGTTGCTTTTAAGAACACTAATAAACCATATGTCAATAAGTCTGAAAAATGGTACACAACCCAGCTTGGCTCAATTTATTATTTCTACCCCACTTTTCCATCTGGGGACTCCAAGTATTAAAAGCATTAAAACAATAAAACATCAAAGAGAAGCATCCATTAGACAAGCGACCCCAACAGCCAAAGATAATAGCAAGAGAAGTGAACCAACCAGTCACTCTTCGACTAAGCAAGATTTGGTTGGTTTCACAAACACAATAATGTTTTTAAAAAGTACAGAGACATTAGGAGGTGCAATGCATTTTCTTGTCGCTTCCTATGTATAATTTTTATTTATGTACATATTTAATTGATTAATTGACCAAAACTGACACCATTAACCAACGAAAATTGCTCTAAGCAGGAGGCCGTCTTTATTTTCCCTCCTGGGAATTACTGGATAAGCAGGACAAAACCTGAAACCATACAAATCACAGAAATCTGTCTTACGTTCAGTCAATCTGTTTTTCCATCAGCCTCGTTTTATTGACTCTGGTCAACAGCGGTCTTCCAGAGTACCAACTACCTGATTAACTAGAGATACTTGGGGATTCTAAGTAAGACCCTCTGCCTGAAAAGCATCTACTCTACTCTTGAAGTAGGAATTCCCAGCATCCTGGACTGAAACAGGGCATCTCCACCCAACAGATATTTTCTGGGATTTATATAGCTCTCCCATGCAGCAACAGCTTCTACCGGCCAGCATCCCTCTCATCCTCTTCTCCTTTTCTCTGCAGTCGAACGCTCATGTGTAGGGACCAATTAGAGACTTTAAGGATTTGTCAGCAGTGTCAAACTGAGGTTCTTGAGAATAATTTGTTCACCTCCATCTAGCCTTCTGACTCCCACCCCCTCACCCCCTTTATAGAGTGAGAGCAGGACCTAGAAACTCAGCTGCATTAAAACAACAACAAAGATTTATTTTGGTTGATGTGAAGTGTTCAGAAAGGACAGAGAGATGCGGGGAAGTGCTACGACAAAAGACAATGTGCTGCTTTTTACTTTAATATTCAGGTTCCAATTTATCCTCTCCTCCTCATTTTGAGCTTTCAAAACTGTCATTTCACTTATCTTTGATCTTTTCTATTTTTGCTGCCTACCACTCTTGGGTTCACGCTCCTTAAAATTCAGCAGCGAAGCACCAAAGAGTGGCAATATCATTTCTCAAAATTTGGGGGCAAAAGGACAAAAGGATAGTTGTGTGAAGCTTTTGGTAAGCTTAAGGAGCCTATTTCAGGTTTAAAAATACCTTCAAAGTGGTTAAGAAGAGCCAACAATTCTCATCCACCACTAATGGGATTGTGTCACCATTATCATCGCTAGGGTTGTCCCTAGAGTCACTGAAAAATAGTAATTAAAAAAACTGGTGGCCCACTGCAATAGACTCAGAATACAGCTCTTACAAGACTTCTGGCCAATCATTGGAGTGTTGCTCTCAGTCTTTAACTATGGGCCTTGACAACTTCTGATCTCCAAAGATCAGGTTGATAATTTGGGTGGGTGACCTGTTCCTTTGTGTTCATGGCCTTGGAAAGTTTGGAGAAGAGACTGTATGCTTTGCATACAAGAGAATCTCAGGTTTTAAAGTCACCCACTAAAAAGATTTCAGGAAAAAAATTATGCATGCACCATTGCTGGTCAGAACCTGAAACATCTGGCTCAGAGATCAACAGAAGAGCATAACATCTGTTAAAGTGGCCTTCAGCAATCAGGGCACCCTTCAGATACATGGACTTAAATTCCAGTTCAAACCCTCCAGGATCAAATTCCAATTCTCCAGTTACAGTGCTTCAGATTATGGAATTGACCTCATTTTTTATCTCCTGAGATTTCAGGAGATGCACACTGCCAGTCAGGTTGGAGTATAAACATTCAGCAAAGTTGATAACCAACCCCTATCTTGAGTTGGTACAATGAATACATCTTTGATCACAAGGAAGTTGTCTGTCTCTCGTAAAGCATTTCTAGTACATGCTGGGATATTTTCTGGGAATCCATGTTTGCCTGGAAACATCCTTGACTGTTAATTGCTGCTATAATACAGCCGGGTTAAAAAGATAATAAATCTAACTAAATAGATGATATAATTGGAACAGCAGAGGATGACATACTGGTTGTTGTTATAATCCTTCAAATCAATCCTGGTGACTACAGAAACAAGTCCATGCAGTTTTCTTGACAACCTTTTTTCAGAAGTGGCTTGCCTGGACCTTCTTCCTAGGGCTGAAAGAGAGTGACTTGGCCAAAGTAACCTAGCTGACTTTTGTACCTAAGGCAACTCACGGTCTCCTGTTTCTAATTCATTAACAGCTACACCAAACTGGTTCTCAATGTATTGATGTAGGGACTGAAAAAGAGGGAGATGTCTTCCCAGTTGTCATATTGGTGGGAATTTGGAAGAAGGAGATAGAGAAGGGGGAACAATACCAGCCCACAGCCAGTATTTGCTGATGCCTACATACCACTGGCATCAGTGTCTGCTTTGGACCACTTTCCCCACTTCTCCATTGTCCATAGTGTTTCTGGAAGCATGTCCCAACCACCATCCAACTTCAACACACTTTGAAGCATTCTGGAGCAGGACACAGTGAGGGGGCACCAACTGGAACGTGCCTTAGTGATAGTGGTGAGAGTTGGTCACCCAGAAAGGGAGCCATTCCTGCCCTGAAAGTTGTGCTTTTCATTACTTTGCTTGTCCTAAACGTCCAAAGGCTGAACTTCCAAGGTTTGTCAAGTCTAGATTTCTGAATCCTAAATTTTTGGTTCTGTTGAGTTTAAGCAGGATGGTGGTAAGATCATTGCCTGCAATGTTGGGCAATTGAGATTTCATTCTAATAAATCAGGAGCACTTTTTTTCTTTTTTCTTTTTTTTGACGAATGGCTAGACTTGGCCCTTGACTCATGGATTGGTGACATTACATGTCAAAGATAGGACAACCTAATCTGGATCTCATTTCATTAACATTTCAGTGCAATTGAAACTGAACCAAATCATAACTGAGTACATTTGTATCCCATCCAATCTCCATCCTCTGCATCAGAAATATATACATCTATATCTATATCTATATCTATATCTATATCTATATATGCATACAGTCCAAAGATATAGTATAAGCCTTCTGCTAAATTGTCACAGGGAGCAGCGATCCTTAACTCCAGGGGCAATTTTGTCAACATATAGGGTCTGCCACAGAAAAAGCAGAAAGAACTATCCATGTCAAACATAGTCATGGCAGGAACAGAATGGGGTTAATATGTCTATTTTTAAAAATATAGTTTTTATTAAAAGATTTTACATATATAATAAGAGATACATTCAAAGGAAAAGATATAGTAAATGTGAAAAAAGGAAAAGGAAAAGAGTGGAAAAGGAGCAACAAAGAAAAAAGGAGATAGGAAAAAAGAAAAGAACAGAAAACATGAATATATATACATATACATATACATATACATATACATATACATATACATATACATATACATATACATATACATATACATATACATATACATATACATACTCTGTGTGTGTGTGTGTGTGTGAATGAATGAATGAATGAGTGAATGAAGTGGCTTCCGATCTTCCTCTTGGCAGTTCTACATACACTTCTAATCAAACCTCTTTCTCTAAGATTACATCAACATTCCCTTCTTTCTATAACGTATTCTTTCTAATCCTCAAAACCGTAAGTCACAAAACCATTTTCTGTTTTATGCAAAAACAGGGGAACATAAGGGGTTTCCAGTTATTGATGAATGTCAATAATTACCTTAGAATAGAGTTAATATGTTTACTCCCCATGTATGTAATGATTTTCCCTCTTGTCATACAAGACATTGCAAAGGGTTGACGACTTCAGGATAGGCTCTAGAAACTGCTTTCAAGGCAATTTTGGGCCCCTGCAGTTTAGAAGTCTCAGATCACTCATTCCTGCAATGTGATTTTTTTTTTTTTGGCCTTCAAGTAAGGGTTGACTCCTGGGGAATGCCTGGAGTAGTTCCTGCAATTTTCTTGGCAAGATTTCAGAAGTGGTTTGCCATTGCTTCCTTCCAAGGGCTGAGAAAAGTGACTGGCCCAAGGTCACCCGGCTGGCTTTGTGCCCAAGGCGGGACTAGAACTCACATACTCCCTGTTTCTAGCCTGATGCCTTAACCGCTGCACCAAACTGGCTCTCTATTCCCCTGGTGAAAAACAGTGGGGTTTCTCCTCCTGAAATCTTCACCCTGACTTGACATCCGTAGTGCGCATGTAAGAGAGAAAGGGGGGTGATGAATACCCATGTATGCTCATTAGAAAAAACAAAAAGTCAATTAAAGGATAGAAAATATTTCTTAAAAAAAAAAAGCTGTCCCTGGCTGATTCACTCAGGTCTTCAGAATAATCAAAGTTAAGCAATTTATATGAAAATGTTGCTTTGATTATTGAAGTCACCAACTGGTTTCTAAAAAGCCAAAGGTCATTATAATAATTAGGATAGACAGACAGGGACTACCACCAAATAGAGATCCAATATTGCACATTAGAATTCAAGCAAACTGGCGCATGCAAAGGCACATGTAGAAGCTTGGGGTGGTGTGAAATAACCTCTCCTATGCACAGACACACAAGCTTAGGTAAGCTTCTGTGGTCATGGCATTTCAACATTTGGGTGGGACATGCGTGTAAAGGAATTCCCTTTTTTAAATTAAAAAAATATATGTATAGAAAGACATTAACATTTGTTTTCCAGAGACTGCCACCCTAGAATCCTTCTTGATATCCTACTTTTCTACATGCAGGGATCCGTTCAGGATTTTCAACTGTGCAGGCTACTTCTCCCACCAAACTGGGGCAAGGGTCACTTAGGCCAGCGAGAAAAGTATCTCCGCTGAGACAGCCAATGCCTTCTAAAATGACGCTAGTGCATCTTTTGAACCCGAATGACCCCGGACTCTGCAGAAAGATCGTTGTACAAAGGGCCGTATGGAGCAGCAAGTTTCAGATTGCCCATAATTGGAAATCTCCCAAGCAACCATCCAAACAACAGCAGGCTGGTAAAATCTAGGAGAACATGATTGTTTATCAACTCCGATGCCAATTATAGTAAGGAAGTCCAATTAAAAATAAATAAAGGTAGAGTGGTATCCACGTTCCAATCCAAGGGAAACTACCCGTTTGGTCTGAACGTGATTCGGTTACATAACCTGCACTTTCAAACCTTAGTGATCTCCTCCCAGGGTGATTTTATTCTACCCTCCTTGGGGGGTCTGCGTTGCACCCACCAAGGCAAGTCAGCTTGGAGAATTTCAGCAGAAACCGACCCTTTTAGAAAGCACCAGGACGGAGCACTCCAGTTAGTGGAACCCATCCCAAGGGAACTTCCTTTTCCCCTTTTCCCACTGAGTGGGTGAGGCTGTTGGACCGTAAAGCTGTGTGTATGTGTGTATATACCGTTTATGATGCATATGTATGTATATATATAAAATGCATATGTGTGAATATATACTATACACACACACACCCATACACACTATAGAGCATATGGTATGTACGTGTGTGTATATGATGCATATGGATATGTATGTATATCTATAAAATGCACATGTATCTGTGTGAACATATATATGAAGCATATGCATGTGTTCGTGTATATGATGCACATGGATATGTGTATATATGCATATTGTTTATGATGTATATGTATACATGTGAATATACTGTGTGTGTGTGTGTGTGTGTGTATGACGCAAATGCATATGTGTATATTTATGGTTTATGATGCATAAGTATATATGTATATACGGCATATGATACATATGTATACGTATGTGTGAATATTTATTTATTTATTTATTATTCAAATTTCTATTACCGCCCACCTCCCCCCAAAGATACACACACACACACATATGCTTCATATCTATATCTATACCTATCTCTCTCTATATATAGATATGTATTTATATATATGAAGCATATGTATACATGTGTGTATGATGATATGCATATGCGTGAATATTATACATACATACATACATACATATATATATATATATATATATATATATTGTGTGTGTGTGTTTGATGCATATGTATGCCTGTGTGTATATATCATACACTCACATATTAATATCATACTTTCCCAGACGTAGTGTTCCCATATATTGTGAACTAAAATTTCCATCAGCCTCTTCCAGAGCGCCCAATGGCTAGGGATGATGGGAACATTAGCTGTGGTCCAAAAAATTGGGAAGCTTACCCTGGACGACAGAACATGGAACAAGGCATCATGAGTTAGTCCTAAGAGCATCACATAAGCATAAAAATACATACAAAACAATTATAGCCAATCTTGAGTTTGCTGTTCAAAATGGGGTGTGTTTGTGTGTCATTTTGCACCAATGTAAAAATATGAATATGTTAGAAGTCGATAACCCCACTTCCTCTAATCATGAGAAAATTTTAACCATTCCTCTTTTTTCTACCTTTTCACCAGGTGTCTCCTACATCCTCAGTAACAACTTTCCATGCAGAAAAATAAAGTTGAGATTCTCTATGTATTTTTTATGTTATATTCTAAGCTTTTCTGGTCCTTGTTCTGAATGGTAGAACATGCATTACTTTGACCATAGCCGTGGGATTGATTTATGTTTTATTTTTATATTTTATTTTACTTTATATATCGACCTATCATAAATGTACGATAATTCTTGAAATTTCATTTATACCAACACAGATTTGGGATAGGTGGAATTGGAAGGACTCATCCCCCAAAGTTAAGAGAAAGTGTCCTGTAAAGCCCCCCCAAATTATATTTAACTAGCAGTAGTAATCAAGGAGTGATTACTGACCCTTCATTTTTACTGCTAGCCTGAAACAGTTGCCAGGAAGGAAATGAAATAAGAGACAGGGAGACAGCAACCAAAATGCGCACACCCCCATAGCCATTCTTGTTGTCCTAAACTGGTCAATAGATGCTTGAACTGTTAAACCAAAAAAAGAACACAATATTTTAGATGCATGCCTGAAACCCTGCCCTTACACAAAACTCTTATTTAAAGGCTTCCAACAGGCATAAAGACAAAGCCAGTTATCCATGCAGCCTCAAGTTTTCTTACTCTGTTACTAGCTACCTTCTGGGCCTATCCAAAGACTCAACACTCTGTACCAAACACGTTCAGATTGATCTGGTGCAATTGGAAAATTGATCTGAACATTCCAATTTAATCAAATCCTCTCTGTACATCCTTGCTAGCTGTTCAGAGAGCTGATGGAACTATTTCTTAAAGCCAAGATTGGACAACATTGTTATCCTCAACCAGACTATGGTACTTGAAAGGAGAACTGTACTGTCAACTCCAGACCATTTCTTTTCATTCCCCCCACCCTACCCTTTGCTGGAAGCTATTTGGCTTTAGGCAAACAAAGCATGGGCCATTAAAGGCAGAATATGTGTTGAAAACTTGGATATGCTTATGAAGAATTTCGTTCCTCCCCAAATAGCAAGGCAAATGTGACCTTTGAGAGACGAAGTATTGAGAAACAATCTTGGAAATTCACATGCTAGAGGAAAGAGTCCCAATCTTATCATTGCTCCAAAACTGTAATACAAAAGGTAACATTTTATCCAATTTTCTTGCAAAGGCCACCAGCTAGCAACCAGGTGCCAAAAATTCAAGGAGGGTTAGGGATAAATGACAAACGACGGCTGGGTTTGCACACCGTGATTAACCAGATCAGTGAAAGACCCCGTGGCTTTATTCCCACAACATGCTAAGCTTGGTTAGTTTTTAGGAGGGATTAAACCAGTCCACTGGGCTAGTTTTTGAATCAAGGGATTGTTCACACCTTCTAAATGGATTCATTCAGTAACCATGTTCATGCAAACACAGTCCAACTGAAAGGCACAGAATTTCTTTTTCAAAAAACCCAAAGATATTGGTTGGGGTCCCCCCCCCTTTATTTTTCCTGTTGCAAGATTTATAGGAAAAGTCTGTGTATGGGGGGGCGGGGGGAGTTTCCCAACCACTGAAAAAGGTGAAAAGATTGGTGGCGGGGTAAATGTTTGTGGGTTCAAGGTCACAGGGGATCCAGCTGAGGATTCCAAGGAAATTGGAGGATGCCAAATGGGAGAAGATAGCTTCTGGACAAGAGCTGCTATCTGGAGCCCAAATGCCCATGCAAATCGCTATTGAAAACTGCACCAGAAGATGGGTGTTGGTCGAGAATACCATCACTTACCCCAGGCAGTGTCTTCTGCTCATGCAGCGCACTCTGAGCTTTCAGGGCTGAGTCCCGGGCACAGTATGTAAGAAAGGCACAACCTACAGAGAAAAAGGGAGGCATGAAAAAGGGCACATGGACTTCATGATAAGCAAGAGGCCTTCGAGAGCCCACCTTTGCCTCTGCAATGGCGCATGAAAGGCAGAGCGTTGCAGCTGAAGCAGAAATGCAAACAACACAATCAGAACGCAGCTCTAGCTTTGCATGGAGAGGTCCCAGATTCGGCCCCCAGCACCACCACATAGGGATGGAAAACCTCTGCTGGAAATCCTGGCAAGGTGTTGCCTCTCCATGCCAACAATATTGGTTTTCATGAACCGAAGGTTCAACTCGGTAAACAGAGATTTCTCTCTTCTTGTTTAAACAAAGGAGGCTGTTACTCAGAGCTCTAAAGTAAGTAGACTATTACTTTCTCTTTAGGGGAAGGGCCTAAAGATTGCACTGCAGCAGCCAAGGCAGACAAATGACAAAGGCCCAGATTCAGTCATGGGCAGCGTTGGAAACAGCTGGATACCTTGGGGAAAACAGTTTGATGCCAGAGAGATGCGTATCATTTGGCAGCAGGTCAACGTGCAACCCAGTGAGAATTTGATTTCACACAGTTGGTATGGATTAGCAGGGCCTGGTTAATTGGCATCAGCAGAAAGAAGCCAACACACTTGGGATTAGTGCAAAAATCACCCAGATTAGCACATCAGACTTTCATATAGTCCAGATCAGCTACTGCTGTTGCAGGCTAAAGAGTGTATTATGAGCTCTGTGCTTTATACGCAAAAGGCCCTACTTTGTTCCTGGACCTCTCCAAATAAAAGGGAGCCTGAAGAAGATTTGCTGACATTCTGAGTGGACAATACTGGGTGAACTGGGATAGAGGAACCAAAACAGCTCCACGAAACAATGAAAAGATATCAAAGACACCCAAAGGTTCTTTTTCGGTCACTCATCTGTTGTGACTCAGGAAGTGCTGGCACTTTAAGATGTTCTCTGAACTGAAAAGATGTTTGCACAGAGTTAAAATAAACAGTAGACCTTCCATGAATGTTCTTGGGAACAAGAAACATAGCCTTGAAGCACCACCTGAAACACATGCAGATTGGATCATGAGGTGAAGGAAAAACAAGACTTCTTCACTGCTATGAAGCTTCAGATGGAATCCATATGCAGTCATATTCATTAGGTATATATTAGCCATGCCTTGCCTCTCTCTCATCAATATCTATTCTCTTGGGTCCTAAATGTTTATGAGTTCAATATTCTCAGTGATGGTTAGTATAGCCAGCAAAGTCCATCTTTGGGCCCATCAGGATCTTGGAAGGTGAACCCACCAAGTTTAATGTCTGAATGCACCCTTCTAGGAGGCTTAGACAACTGAGGCCTTATGAAATCTGGCAGATCCAGTCAATCCAGTAGTTCTCACACTTTCTGATAGCTGACTTTGGTTCTTAAACAGCCTGAGGCCATTTCTGAAGCCTGAGATGCCAACAAAAGAAGGCATTGGGGGATTTGTGGTCTGAGTCTGAACCTATAGATAATAGCAGGGTTACATTGTCAGGTCTGCAGAAAGCACTGAAGGTTTCGGCTAACATGAGGAGACCTGGGGACTGATGGACTCAATTCCCAGATCCTAAGGCTTGGCAGGCACTTGCAAGCTTCCCAGAAAAGAGTGGGATAGGTGGAATTCTGGCAACCCTCTTTGTTCCTGACCCCAAGTGTGCATGTTATATCAGGGGTTGATTATGCATATGACAGCTGTCATATCCTGTAAGGTACTTTGCATGGAATCATTAACCATATTGGTTATTTTATGGTTCAGTGTATTGAGAAAACCTAGAAAATGAGTTAATTCATCCACAAGGTTAAGTGTGTTGTGTGAATACAGCCAATAGTTGTTAGGGGCATCTGAATAGGTCATCTTATAGAACTTGCTCAGAGAACTGTAGTAGACCTAGATGTTTTTGGAATTCAGCCCCAAATTTGGCTCTCAGCAATAATATAGGCTAGGTTTTGCGGCCAACCACTGAAGCAGGAATTCAGGAATGGGGAAAGGCAACTGGATGTGTTTAGCATCCAGTTTGTCTCTTGGTTTTTTAGGGCAGAAATTCCTTGACCCTCTTGCTAACTGATGCACTGGGGAGGTACTATCTCAAGAATTTTGTGCTTGCATTATTTTGCCAATTTTCATCCTCTTTCCCAAGTCCTGAGAAGCCTGTTATAGAAGGTGTAATGATTGTAAGCTGCCCAGAGTCATACATGAGTGGGTAGCCCTATAAACTGAATGAAGAAAATTTATTTATTTATCTATTTATGTATTTATTTATTGTTGGACTACAGTGTTCCTGAGTAAGAAATCATTGGCTGACTTCACACAACCCACTAAGTCAAACTAGGATAAGCTGACCTAATTTGCAACCTAGTTTGCTAGACTTTAGCTGTCTAGAGTCACATATAGTATGTGAGATGGACAGCTATATAAACCAAGCAAACAAACAAACCACACTACACACCAAGCCAAACAAACCACACGATGGCTTAGTGCCATGAGTAAATTGACTTGTAGCCTGGGTTCACACACCACTCATACCCTGGTCACAGATTAACTCATTTTCTAAGTTTGCCTAATACACTGATGCCTTAAACCAGTGTTTCTCAACCTCGGCAACTTTAGGACGGGTGGACTTCACCTCCCAGAATTCCCCAGCCAGCTATGCTGGGGAATTCTGGGAGTTGAAGTCCACCCGTCTTAAAGTTGCCAAGGCTGAGAAACACCGCCTTAACAAACACACACCCAAACTCTCACACAACGCCCAAGTTCAAACTCACCCCCTCATACACAGAAGGATGAGATACACACACAAGATACATATTAACCAAGCCGAGCCTATGATCCAAATGCAGTTGCTAAGTATGGTTTTAATTGAGCTGGTTAAGTGTGTTATATGGGCATGACCACTGAGTTGTTTGATTGAACTTTCTTGGGCCTGCTGAGCTGGGCAAATGTCTGACTTCTCTCGCACGCACACTGCAGGTAGTGAATCAAAATGTAGAGCAGGGAAGACAACTGAGCACTGACTCACCTCTTAGGTTTTTACTTCCAGGAAGACTCAGCTGACATTTTGTTATGGCTAAATAGTCACAAATGAGATTAGCACCTTGGGATTTTGCATCAGCTTTGCAATGCTGCTGGAAAGGTGGCCACAGCATATTTCCCTGCTCACTTCCGCGGGATAGAAGATGGGGAATTTTGCTTAACCCTTTGGTAAAAGGGGAGAAACAGCAACGGTGCTCAATTCAAAGGATACCGTTCACATCATTAGCTGAGCACCCCCCCTTTTTTTAATTAAATCCTATATAAAGCTTCCTGAAATGATATTAAAACAGCAGCAAAACAGTTTCCCTTCAAAAATGTAAATATTTAATGAACGAAATTTGACATTGATGCATTTTTAATATTGGCACAATTAAATCTGCCAGATGATTAAGTATTAATAACTCTTAATAAGTGCAACCCTCTTGTCTTCCTACAGAAAGAAATCAAGAATGAGAGAAAGCTAAAACCAGATCAAGGAGCCTGCGGACAAGCCAGGTGTCAGACAGACAAATGCTTCTGGCTGGAAGCATTCATTCATTCATTCATTCTTTCAGGAAGGAAGGAATCCTAAACTTCTTTCCTATAGGTTTGCCCTGACACAGATAGAAGCCACAAAATACACATACTTGGATAGATAAACAAAACCAAGCAGAGTCTTCATTAAATGAATGATGACATTTAATTGAATTGATCAAGCAATGTTTTTAAAGGAGGAAGCAAGCTGGATTTTATTTTGGGTTGGCACAGCTACCAATATCGATAAATATCTAGCACAGGACTGATGGTGGTGGTGGTCGTAGTGAGGATGGCCATATTGATAAGGTGAGTGCTAATTAAATTGGAGTTCGGTATATAAAACGAGGGAAGGCACTTACCGCAAACCCCTGAAAATGCTACGGTGTACAAGTGTGTAAAGACTGCTTGATTCAGTCTGCCGAATTGTATATGGCTTTCTAGAGAAACTCCAACTTCCTCTACCCCATGGTCTGCCAGGAAGAAACTTGATATTCATATTTATTCATTTTAATGGCAAACTATCTCCTGTTTCACTCCTGTTTAGCCAGAGACAGAAACTCACCAATCTGCTTGTTTGTTTCCCATCTAGTGAAATCTCTGTTCACTCTTTTTTCTTTTTGACTGCATCATCTGAATCCCTGTCTCCTTCCATCATACCTAAAGGCCTAGATTTTATGAAGCTGCTTTTAAAAATATTATTTTAAAGATCATTCCCATCAATCTAATCTTGGAGATGATAGAAGGTTAAGGTGGAATCTTCTTCCTGGCTACTTCATATTCTGCAGCACAAAACCATCACCAGGTTTTGTTTTACATTACAAACACCAATTCTTGTTTTACATTCAGGAAGTACATTTTTCAAAATACTGCAGGTAATTAGGAGAAAGGTGTAAAATTAATTTTAATTAAGTCATAAAATTAACTAATCAAGGAGGTAGGGGTAGTCTTTTTTGTTTTCAAGGGAATGGGGTAAACTGGAATAAGGTATGTTTTAAAATGCCACTGTTCTCCATCCTTGAAATTTATTGATCATCCATTCTACTCACTAGAAAAGAACCAACTTGAACGTGGTAACCATCTCTATAGGAAGCTGACAATACAAAATACGACCACTCACAGTAAGTCTCACTGAATTTAGAGTGAGTTTCTTCCGAGTAGCTAAACATAGAGTCATAACTTCTGATTAAAATGTTATTCACATTTACCTAGGAATAGGACCAATACATATTTACTTAGAAATAAGTCTTGCTGAATTCAGGGAGCAGGTAAGCATGCATAAGAGATCAGCCTTAATCAAATGCTAACTCTTTGGGATAGAAAACAAAAAAGTTTGTCATACATGTAACAAGAAGTTTTATCTCTGCATTTAATGGACAGCAGAGAGCCTTCTGTTGATAGGTTCCAAGGAGTGGAGCTAAAAATATAACATAGAGTAGAAGAACCTGCTATTTGTGGGGGAGAAACAGTGAAATGCAAGCATTCTAGGCAACACTCAACCTACTTCTTCCCTTATCGTGTCTATTCACTTTTTCTATGCTCCATTTTAGCTCCTAGAAACCACTCACAGGTATCTATCAGGACATTTTGCCTCTGTGAATGCACTAATTCCACGATAATTGATTTTTGACCTTCAGTAAAATTAACATCAAGAAGTTTCATGAGCAAGTCGACCTCTTTCTAACTTTGAGGTGACAAAGAAGAATGATACTCTTTGGAAAAGTCGAAGTGGATTGCAGAAAACACACACTCTCTCTCACACACAGACACCTCTTTGCTGTTGGTTAAAATAGGGGTGTGCTAAGAATGGGATACTGATAAAATTAGGCAGGTACAGTGATATTGAACCTTGGTATAGTTTTTTTTTAATTATTTTTTTTATTTTAAATTGAATAGTAACAGAAAAAGAACAAGAACAAAACACAAAGAAAGAAGTAGACAGTCCATTCTTGGTATGAAGAGCCTGTTTGGTGTAGTAGTTAAAGGCCTTGGGCTAGAAACCGGGAGACCATGAATTCTAGTCCTGACATAGGGTGACTTTGGGCCAGTCCCTTCTTCTCAGCCCTAAGAAGAAGAAGACAATGATAAACCACTTCTGAAAAGGCTGCCAAGAAACCTTGCAAGGACTTGTCCATTGCAAGAAGTCAAGACTGACTTGAACACACGAAAATATAAATAGAGGGAAGGGTCATGCCATGACACAGGCATGGATTCTTGGAGTGAAGATATGTCGTGCATACCGAAAGACATGTCCTACCTACATCCTCACCAGCATCAACATGGGATCTGAGTCAGCTGAGGGACAGGAAGCAAGAAATCCTGCAATGACTATCTTTACACCTCCTGAGCCAGTCAGTCACTGCAGAAACCTTTTCGGGATGCTAGGTTCACGCAACACGCTTCACCAGGTCTGCCAAAGATGTCATATCTATATTCACACAGCCTGCTAAAGCTTGTTTAGGAGATAAACAAAAAAATGTTCGGTGCCTTAGCCTAGCAAGAACTCAAAAAACAAAAACAAAACAAAACAAGAAAACCACCTAGGCTAATTTGGTAAAGGAGGGAAGCGGATTCTGCAAATCCAGAGTGTTTACGCATTATTTCTGCCCCCCCTCCCTTGCAAGCACATGTGTTCCTTCATCAGCATATGCAGCACCACCACCCCGACCACCCCCCATGACACACAAATGCATCAGAACAAACTTTGCAGCAAAACAGAGGGGCCGCCTTCAGTACAGCATCTTCTTTCCCCATCCAGAAGGTATCCACTTCCTGTCTGTGTTTACAAATCTATTGCTCTCTCTCTTTTACACACACACACACACACACACACATGCTTGTGATTCATTCACCTCTTTTCTCACAAATCCAGCTAATGCTTTGATGGGGGGAGGGGCGTATAATTTGCCCAATTTTTTTCACCCAGCCCAACTTCGTATTTGCACAACCTTTGAAAGCTAGTGGTCCCTTTCACCCGTTTTCGGGGCTTGTGCCATGCATCGAACCCTAAATTAACGCCAGAGGGGCTGCATTCGGAGAACAGGCCAAGCTGCGAAAAAGATGAATGGAGGTTAGCACCAACCAAGCTTTACCAGGTGTGTTGCAAAGAGCCATGCAGTCCTCTCCAAGGTGTGTTTACTTAGAGAGGGGCAGTCCCAACTGAGGATGCCTGAATTGATGGCCGCGGTAGTTGAATTGCAAGAACATGGGAAAGGGGAAGAAAGGGGCTTTGCTAGTGAGATTAACTTCTTCATGCAAAAAGGTTTTTTTTGTGGGGGGGGAGGTCTCCCCTTGCACGTGTTACAACTCCATCCTCTCCCTTTCCCCAGGTTTTACCTGTCACCCAAGTTTGTACACAGGATTATTTATACCATCTGTGTGGGGAGGGGGGCATTAGAGTGGGAGGGTTGGCCTTCTCCCTCACTCTCAAGCAACGTGCAATTTCTTTGTGCGTGAATCCACCCCTGGATTACACCAGCACCCCGATAGGTTACAACCCCACACGCAGCCTGACAGGGCAGCCACCCCGGTCGGGCGCGGGGCACTTTGTTTCCCCGGGCCGCGAGGCCACGCACACTTCCCTAAGAGCGAGGGCTGCGTGGGGCTGGCTTGCTTCCGAGTAGAGCCGCACGTCTCCCTCGCTTGCACACGGGCAGGCGGGCGGGCGGGCACACACGCAGAGCACGGCGGCGGCGGCGGCGGCGGCGGCTGGCGCTTCCTTTGTTGGCCCCTCCGCCCGGCCAGGAGGGGCAGGCGTGGTGGGTCTCGGGAGGCGCCGTGGCCGGCGGAGGGGTCCACGCGCGAGCCGGCGGGCCAGCCTACCTTTGTGCATGCCGGTGAAGCGATCCTTGAGCACCGTGAGTTCGTAGATCTTGCCGAATTCCTCGAAGAGGGGCTTGAGGTCGCTCTCCTCCAGGTTGCGCGGGATCTGCCCGATGAAGAGCTTGATGGCATCGTGGTCCTTCATGGCGATGGAGCCCCCCGGGCCGGGCGCCGGCGCCGTCAGCCCGTTCATCCTCCCGGCGCTGTTCGTGGTGCTGAAGGCAGCGCTCTCCGCCTGCGGCGGCGGCGGCGGGGGCGGCGGCGGGGGCGGCGGCGGCGGGGGCCCGGCGGGAGGCGGCTGCTGCTGCTGCTGCTGCTGCGCTAGCCCGTTGGCCAGAGTAGCCATGATGTTCCCAGCAGGCGCTGCCCCGCCCCGGCCGCCCCGCCCCGGCGAGCCCTGCCTGCTTGCGCCGCGCGGGAGCTGGCGAGGGAGGGGGGCTGCCCACCCCGGACTCCCCCGCGCCGCGCTCAGCCGGATCTTCCCCGCCTTGCCTGGGCGACGGACGGCGCTCCACTCCGCTCCGCTTCGCCTCCGCCTCCTCCTCCCTCCCCCTCCCTCGGCGGCGGCGGCCACTGGGCCCGGTGACGTCAGCTGACTAGCCCTGGACTACTCGCATATGATTAGCATAAGGACGAGCTTCGGCCAATCAGGCGGGGAGGAAGGGGAGAGGGGTGGGAGCGCGCCCGAGAGGCAGGAAAGCCGAGGGAGCGTCGGTAGGTCGGAGCTGCGGCGCCAGCTTCCCCGGGGCAGCGAAAGGAGGGCTCCGGGAAGGGGCCGGGGGCAGGAAAGGAAGCTGGAAAGGTAGTGGGCGCGTGCTAGTGGGGCCCTTGCAGAGGAAGGCTGGAAGGGTCGCTTCCCCTTATTCAGGGGAGACTCATCCCCAACCACAGGGGCTGCGGGGGGGGGGGGATGCCAAGGAGAAGCGGGACCTAACAGGGGCTCTGGTGCTGGAGAGTTAAAGGAACACCGCGCCTTGGTTTGCCATCTTTCCTTTTCCATGCCCAACTCCTTCTAGTAAATGAGCATGTGCAGAGTTCACTGCCCTCGCGAGCTCTTTCCAAAGATCGAGTGAAGTCTCAGGCACAGGACAGCATTTCCTATAATTGATTATCTATTTCTGGCCAAGAAGCAGCAGAAGAAGCAGATCTTCTTTCCTGCTGGTATAGCTTCCTACATGCACATACGCAGGCTGATGTACTCCGGTGTATATTCAGGGCTGGGTGGATATTTACATTCGTGCACAGATGCAAGGCAGTTGGCCTAAGGACCTATTGCAGCCACGTGCCTTGTTCGCTGAGCAAATATGTTTGTGGTGCAGAGAAAGTAATGCCCACAAGGCATCCCAAAACTTGCATGGCTGGGATACCTCAATGTTGGGAAGGGACAAAATCTGCCTTGCTGGGGAAATTGGGAGCTCTGAACAGCTGAGCGTTTTTCAGCAATACAGAAATAATAATAATAATAATAATAATAATAATAATAATAATAATACAACACCCCAGACTTAACAACTGTTGAAAGAAAGACAAAGAAGTCTGAAGAGTGGACATTGCAATAGCTGGAGACAGCAGAACAGAAGAAAAAGAGCTAGAAAAATCACAAATATAAAGACTTGCAAATAGTAGAATGACTGTGGCAAAAGAAAGCCAAGATAGTACCAATAGCAATAGGCGCCTTGGGTGTAATTCCAAAACATCTGGAGCACCACTTGAACACCATCAGCATTGACAAAATCACCATCAGTCAATGGCAAAAGGCAGCTTTACTCGAAACAGCTCACATCCTGTGACGATACCTTTAATATTATTAAACAACTGCCTATCCCAAGTTCTTGGGAAGGACTTGATAGATGGACAAAAATGTCAAATCCAGCCTAAACATCTGGCTGACTGTGTGACCAACTGTAATATATTAAACAGGTCTGGGCTGTAGACAGCTAGTTGGAGAAGCTGGAAAAACATGAATGGTACCAGGAAGTAATAGCTGTAAGGGGACATTTTGGCCATCAAGTCCAACCTCCTGCTCAGTGCAAGAATCCAGATTAAACCGTCACAGACGATGGATGTCCAGCCACTGCTTGAAGACATCCTATGAAGGGAAGTCCATATTGGTTCCATTGTTGACCTGCTTTTACTGGACAAGGGTCAAGTCATAAGTCAGAGATGAAAAAACATCTGGAAGAGAGACTGTTATCCAGATAGTGTCCAAGTTCAAAAGTCCAGGTATCCGGTAGCATCTTTCCCAACTAACACATTTCATTAAAAGGCATAAGCTTTCATGAGTGGCAGCTTATGCATTTTCATGACATTTGTTAGCCAGAAAAACTTCTACCAGATTTCTGATTGCTTGCCCTTGTAGACTAACACAGGTCTCATCTTACAATGTCCACGTTGTAATAGGCCACCCTTTCAAACCTTTAAAGGGATGAGTGGCCTGCCCTCCTCGGGCCAGTCCAGAGCTGCATGATGTCTCACTGCAATTCTGGTAGCCAATCATACAGCAAAGGTGATGGCCTGTGGGCCACATGTAGCCTCCACAAGGCCTTGGAGAGCTCTCCAGAGAATCTGGCCCTCTTGCCCTAATTTTGGGCTGCAGGACTGTGGCCGATATGCAACGGCTTGCTTTGCTACCAAACCCTGATAGCAAGCTGATCTCTTTAAACGTTTATGTTGTGTGTGTGTGTGTGTGTTTGTAAGGGTTGTTTGGGGGGCTGCACCACCTTTCACACAGCCCACCTTGCCCTGAAAAACCTGGAATTTGTGTAGCTGCCCAAGAACTCCTATTTCTAGCTTTTCTGGCTCCCAACATTGCAAGATGGGCTTGTTGCTTCTAGCCGATGTGTTGCTTCAGCTCAACATCCTTCACACCTGTTCGGGGCGCCTGCCCATATCTCTATAAATACACCCTCTGTGAATAGGAAATATCAAACACTACCTGTAAATGAGGGATGCTGTCGTGACCTGATTTAACGGGAATCCTCAAAGCCCCAAATGCACTGGCTGTCAGCTGGGGAGGCCTGGGGGGGGGGGGGGAAGAATTTGCACAGACTCCCAGGCCAGACCACTAGCCACAAAGGTACAGAGAACATTATCCTTGAAGTCACAACCCGCTCAGCCATGGGCTTCAGCTTGAAGAAGTCTTGCTTAGGGATTTGGGAGACTTCAATCTCTTAGCATCATAGAATCATAGGGCTGGTAGGGACCTTGGAGGTCTTCTAGTCCAACCCCCTGCCCAAGGCAGGAATTCTTAATTGTTTATGTCTCCTTTCTCCCATTCTTGTCCCAGCCTTCTCACCAACACTCAGACCAATGTAGCCTTGTTCCAGAATACAGTTGGAATTGATGGTGGTGGCTTCCAGAATCTTGTCTCTCATTGCCATTTCCTATTACATCAGATAACTGGAAGGGGCAATGAATAGAGGAAAGTGCCAACCTTTCTGACAGGAAACCAGGCCTGTGACAAGCAGATACACTTATCCCAAATCAGATTTAATGCAAACAGTTCCTGCTGGAATGATTATCTTGCCCTAGGTGGTGATGTGAACCTGGCAGGGTTGCACACAGGCAGAACTTCCAGGCTGCCTCGTTGGGAGAAGAACATCTCTGCGTCCATTACTCATATTATTGAGGATTCAGATGCACATCTCACGACCACGTGGCTTTTCCTGCAGCCGTTGACTCTGCCATCAACTTTCAATCACTTAAAATTGACCTTCAAGGTTTTAAAACTGGATATTGTAGGGGAAGATGATGGGAGGAATCAATATATTGGGGGAAAGTGATAGAGATTAAAAATAGTGGGAGGATACTACGGCTCTTCCCACTTCCCACTTCCTTTTTTAACTGTGCTCACTTCCCCTTGCTCTACCACTACTGACCCCCCTCCCCCTTTACACAAAGGCCCCCATGTGACCTCAACTCTCCACTGTTTGCTTATCTCCCAGGTTAGGTTTTGAAAAACAAAATAAGACTGTGGCTCTATCTGTAGAGCACACTTAAACGGGTTTGCTGGACTTAGCTGCTGCATTTGGAGAACATGCTATGTTGGGTGATTTTTAATAATTGCACATTCATGTCCCCATCCTAAATATGTGTGGAGGGAGAAGAGCTTGTTAACCCAAAGCATGTATCCCTTGAACTGTCCATTCCCTAAAGCAGGAGTCTGGAATGTAGGGATATCATTGTAATCAGGACTATGATATCCCGGTTGTACTGAGATTCTTGGCAACATTAGACCTATTGGTTGAAAATAATGGGAGCTGAAGTCCAACAAGATCTGAAGGAATGAAGTTCTCCCCCTTTCTTCTAAGTTCTATCCAGCGATGTCATCCTAACTGCTGGCAGAGATCAACACTACTTACCATGTATGGATTTCCTGCTGGATCCAAAATACAAACTACCTTGCAAAATTGCATGGAATGTGAGAAAAGCAATTTATGACATCCCCTATTAGTCTAAAAACCAGACAAATACGCTGGAGGTTTTCTGTGCTCAGAGTGTTCACTTGAGATCTCCAGGCTTGTACTATCATCATCTTCCTTGGCAAATCCAATAAAACAAACCATAAGTGCTAAGTTCAGGTTTATGACAGCCTTTTTTTTTCTTTTTGCCATATTAATGAAAAGGTTTTTTGGTGACTTATTGTTGCTAAACACGCTGCCAGGGAAACACTGACTGACTGTTGGGACAACCTAAAGCAGTGTTCCTCAACCTTGGCGATGTTAAGATTTCCACACATCTTAAAGTTGCCAGGGTTGAGGAAAATTGACCTAAAGGATCCAAGAAAGTGTGGGGAGTGGATGGGGAGTGGAGGGGGATCAGAGGATGATTTATTCACTGGTCCTTGGGATGACCTGCTCAGCCTTTCCCAAGCTGGTGTCCTCAACTGGGTCGGATATTGACTGAGGATCTTCACCAGCCATTATGAGAATTCCATTCCACTGGGGAAGGCTGGATGGACAAGAAAACAAGTGAGACCTTGAAAGGGTGTGATCTTGCTGGCATTACAGTCACTTCCTCAAGGGATGAAGTTCTAAAAAAATAAACTAAGAGCTACCTAGGGGGGCTAAAACGAATAATCCCCATTGCTTCATTAGCATCATGCTGGGATTCTCTGATTACTAAAGCTTGGGCATCAGCTTTCCAAACACGAGGGGTGTAATCCAGGGGAAAAAAACCAAAACACCTTAATGGCAAAGAAAAGCCTAACTTGGGTTTGATTTTAAGATCCAAATCAAGGCTTTGGCTTTTTGCTGGAAGAACTTGGTCCTCAAGTTTAGCTGATTAAATTCTCAAGCAGGCCAATCTGGCCCTTCCAGGTGTGTTAGGTTTACAATTCCGAGAATTTCCAGTGGCCATTCTGGTGAGTGTTTTGGAAGCTTTGGACCCAGTGCCTCTACAGGGAACCATATAGGAGAAGGCTTTTTTCCTCCTTCCTTCCAATTTAGATTCAATACATCATCCTGGAAACCAAGCAGACAAATAAGCACAGGACACTCTCCCAGATGGGAGGACCACAGTCTTCATTCTCACCCCCAGCAAAGCTGGTTAGTTCATTAAGTGAATCCAGGCAGTCAATAATTCAATAAGAGTATTCAGAGCCAGCCAAAGGGCCCTACAGAGAGGTTTATCTTCTGCTTGTGAGAAGACACTGATGCTCTATCATGTCTAGGTTATACTTTGGGATACATGGACTCATGGAAAGCACCTTGATAAGACCTCCTCCATCCCATCTTGCCAAAATGTAGAGTATTTTCAACACCCCAAAATGCAGGCCCATTCAAAAACATTGGTTCAGCAGATTATGGCTTTGTGGCCAGGGATGGGCAATCAATTTACTGTATGTGCCCAAGGGTCATGCTGGTATTTGTCAATGTGCTTGAGAGCTTCCCCAAGTGGAAAAACCATGTCAGGAAGCATGGACATGACATCAGTGTGGGAAGTGCCACTGCAAACACTAAAATAAATAAATAAAAAGTTGTAATTTGATAAGTACCCTTTTCTGGCATTTTTGCTATTTTTATTATATATTCTTGAGCATGCGTTTGTACGTTGTTTCTGTGTTCCCGTGGGGCCAATGCACATATTCCTACAATTTTTGTTGTTTATTCGTTTAGTCGCTTCCGACTCTTCGTGACTTCATGGACCAGCCCACGCCAGAGCTTCCTGTCGGTCGTCAACACCCCCAGCTCCCCCAGGGACAAGTCCGTCACCTCCAGAATATCATCCATCCACCTTGCCCTTGGTCGGCCCCTCTTCCTTTTGCCTTCCACTCTCCCTAGCATCAGCATCTTCTCCAGGGTGTCCTGTCTTCTCATTATGTGGCCAAAGTATTTCAGTTTTGCCTTTAGTATCATTCCCTCAAGTGAGCAGTCTGGCTTGATTTCCTGGAGGATGGACTGGTTGGATCTTCTTGCAGTCCAAGGCACTCTCAGAATTTTCCTCCAACACCACAGTTCAAAAGCATCGATCTTCCTTCGCTCAGCCTTCCTTATGGTCCAGCTCTCACAGCCATATGTTACTACAGGGAACACCATTGCTTTAACTATGCGGGCCTTTGTTGTCAGTGTGATGTCTCTGCTCTTAACTATTTTATCGAGATTTGTCATTGCTCTTCTCCCAAGGATTAAGCGTCTTCTGATTTCCTGACTGCAGTCAGCATCTGCAGTAATCTTTGCACCTAGGAATACAAAGTCTTTCACTGCTTCTACATTTTCTCCCTCTATTTGCCAGTTATCAATCAAGCTGGTTGCCATAATCTTGGTTTTTTTGAGGTTTAGCTGCAAGCCAGCTTTTGCACTTTCTTCTTTCACCTTCATCATAAGGCTCCTCAGTTCCTCTTCGCTTTCAGCCATCAAAGTGGTATCATCTGCATATCTGAGATTGTTAATGTTTCTTCCAGAGATTTTAACTCCAGCCTTGGATTCCTCAAGGCCAACTTGTCGCATGATGTGTTCTGCATACAAGTTGAATAGGTAGGGTGAGAGTATACAGCCCTGCCGTACTCCTTTCCCAATCTTAAACCAGTCTGTTGTTCCGTGGTCTGTTCTTACTGTTGCTACTTGGTCGTTATACAGATTCTTCAGGAGGCAGACAAGATGACTTGGTATCCCCATACCAC
Organism: Candoia aspera; assembly: GCF_035149785.1. Lineage (NCBI taxonomy): Eukaryota > Metazoa > Chordata > Lepidosauria > Squamata > Candoiidae > Candoia > Candoia aspera. Next base: position 6,725,765 of record NC_086165.1, on the reverse strand, counting down.
TAAGAACTTGCCACAATTTGTTATGGTCCACACAGTCAAAGGCTTTAGAATAGTCAATAAAACAGAAATAGATGTTTTTCTGAAACTCCCTGGCTTTTTCCATTATCCAGCGGATATTGGCAATTTGGTCTCTAGTTCCTCTGCCTTTTCTAAACCCAGCTTGTACATCTGGCAATTCTCGCTCCATGAACTGCTGAAGTCTACCTTGCAGGATCTTGAGCATTACCTTACTGGCATGTGAAATGAGTGCCACTGTTCGATAGTTTGAACATTCTTTAGTGTTCCCCTTTTTTGGTATGGGGATATAAGTTGATTTTTTCCAGTCTGATGGCCATTCTTGTGTTTTCCAAATTTGCTGGCATATAGCATGCATTACCTTGACAGCATCATCTTGCAAGATTTTGAACAGTTCAGCTGGGATGCCGTCGTCTCCTGTTGCCTTGTTATTAGCAATGCTTCTTAAGGCCCACTCAACCTCACTCTTCAGGATGTCTGGCTCTAGCTCACCGACCACACCGTCAAAGCTATCCCCGATATTGTTATCCTTCCTATACAGGTTTTCTGTATATTCTTGCCACCTTTTCTTGATCTCTTCTTCTTCTGTTAGGTCCTTGCCATCTTTGTTTTTGATCATACCCATTTTTGCCTGGAATTTACCTCCAATGTTTCTAATTTTCTGGAAGAGGTCTCTTGTCCTTCCTATTCTATTGTCTTCTTCCACTTCCGCGCATTGCTTGTTTAAAAATAATTCCTTATCTCTTCTGGCTAACCTCTGGAATTTTGCATTTAATTGGGCATATCTCCCCCTATCACTGTTGCCTTTTGCTTTCCTTCTTTCTTGGGCTACTTCTAGTGTCTCAGCAGACAGCCATTTTGCCTTCTTGGTTTTCTCTTTCTTTGGGATGTATTTTGTTGCCGCCTCCTGAACAATGCTGCCAACTTCTGTCCAGAGTTCTTCCGGGACCCTATCTACTAAGTCCAGTCCCTTAAATCGATTCTTCACCTCCACTGCATATTCCTTAGGAATATTAGTGAGCTCATATCTAGCTGATCTGTGGGTCTTCCCTAATCTCTTTAGTCTGATCCTAAATTGTGCAAGAAGAAGTTCGTGATCTGAACTACAGTCAGCTCCAGGCCTTGTTTTTACCGACTGTACAGATGTCCGCCACCTTTGGCTGCAAAGGATGTAATCAATCTGATTTCGGTGTTGTCCATCTGGTGAAGTCCATGTATAAAGCCGTCTCTTAGGTTGTTGGAAGAGAGTGTTTGTTATGCAGAGTGAGTTGTTTTGGCAAAATTCTATCAGCCTATGTCCTGCTTCGTTTTGTTCTCCCAGGCCATGCTTACCTGTAATTCCAGGTGTCATTTGACTGCCCACCTTAGCATTCCAGTCTCCTGTGATGAAAATAACATCTCTTTTAGGCGTGTTGTCCAGTAGGTGCTGCAGATCCTCATAGAACTGCTCTACTTCAGCTTCTTCAGCATTTGTGGTTGGGGCGTATATTTGGATCACTGTGATGTTAGATGGCTTGCCCTGAATTCGAATTGAGATCATTCTGTCGTTTTTTGGGTTGTATCCAAGCACTGCTTTAGCCACTTTACTATTAATTATAAAGGCTACTCCATTTCTTCTGTGGTCCTCTTGTCCGCAGTAGTAGATCTGGTGGTCATTTGATGTGAAGTGGCCCATTCCAGTCCATTTCAGTTCACTGACGCCCAGAATGTCTATCTTTAATCTTGACATCTCACCAATAACCACATCCAATTTGCCCTGGCTCATAGATCTTACATTCCAGGTTCCGATGGTGTGTTGATGCTTAGAACATCGGATTCGCCGTTCACCACCAGCACCGTCGGCCGCTAGCCGTCCTTTCGGCTTTGAGCTAGCTGCGTCATCACGTCTGGGGCTAGTTGAGCTCATCCTCTGTTCCTCCCCAGTAGCATTTTGACCATCTTCCGACCTGGGGGTCTCATCTTCCGATGGTATACCGACATATCTCTGGTTGTACTGATCCATTTAGTTTTCACGGCAAGAATACTGAGGTGGGTTGCCATTACCTTCCCCAGGGATCGCATTTAGTCTGACCTCTCTGTCATGACCTTCCCGTCTTGGGTGGCCCTTCACGGTTTAGCTCATGGCATCATTGAGGTGCTCAAGCTCCAGCACCACGACAAGGTAACGATCCTTTGCTGAAGATTCCTACAATATCTTCCCACAATTATCTTAGAATGAGCTTTAATAATCAATTTCCTTGTTCTCCCCACCTTTTCTTCTGCTCTCTTTTGAAGAACATTGCTTTCCATCCTTCAACACTTAAAATCAAAGTGATTCTAAATCTTTACAAATTTTTGTTGTAAACTCCCCAGAGTCCCTCTGGTGGGAGGAGCATTTCTAAGGTCCTAGAAATAAACATTGTTCACACATTTCTGAAGAACACTGTGTCAAAAGACCAATTCTTTCTCAAGGGCTTGTTCTGCAGAGAATGTCATTTGGATGACAGAAGACATTTGCCCACAAAATCAGGTCCTCATGCTTGTCTGAAGTGCTGATGCTCCCAGTTCTTAGCAAACACAGTTCATAAAGCCTTATTATTGTTGCTACAGCTAGCACTAGGACACCATATTAGCTTAACATGGCTCAAGCTATTCTTACAACCTCTCCTTTCTTCTGCTCCTCTCCTTCTCTTTCCTGAGTCCTGGGGAGCATAGTCATTTCTCAGATGCTCAGCTCATGTGCGTGTCCGTGAACCTCCATGCCTCACTTGTTTGGAATTTAATGTTCCTGCACAGAACACTGAGCCCATTAAAATTTTGTAATGGCAAAAGGATGAAGTTCAGTTGCGTTCCTTAGCCAGAGCCCTCCGTGTCTGCTGTGAGGCTAGTAGTCTTATCTCTTCAGGTGGTCATTGTGTTGTCCTGGGCTGGGAGTAGGACCCATGAGTTGTACTAATGTACAATCCAATCTCTAATTCCACAAAAGACAGGGATGCCAAAGACTCAGTAAATCAGTTCAAGATTCAAGGGTAACAGGTTGTGGAAACTCATCAGCAGTAGACCATTTTCCAGGACTGAGCTGCTCTCCAGCACATAACCGTATATCGAAGGATGCTGCTGTCCTCATCCTCAGCTGGTATTCACCAAGCTTGATCTGATGCAAGGTCACTAAACTCTCCTGAATACACTCTTGCTTCCAAGGTGCTCTCCCTAAGTGAGCAGCTTCATTCTTTTTGACCAGCTGATTTTCAACCCAGTGATGCTGCCGTTCACAAGGGCTGAGTGGCTGGACCAATGCAGTCAGATTAGAGACCTGGGTAGACAGTTCCAAGCTTGGGGGTGATTGATTCTGACCCAGAATCAATCACCCTGTGGTCCAGCTTCACTCATCTGGTGGTCCAGCTTCACTCATCTGGTGTAGGGTACTCAAAAGGATAACCCTGATCCATCCCCATCGCTAATGAATCTTCTTCAGATGAGGCCATGACATTGCTGGAATATTCATCAAGACATATATATTCTCTATAATTTTCAAGGGATTATGTACTTGCAGTCTGGTGTCATGTTTCAGCCAATGATGGAAATTAAAACTCTTGGATAGATGTCAAAGAAGCACTTGGGGGATCTGTTCACCAAAGTGCTTCTAATCAGCATGCACAATTGACTGGGGAGAATCATCACATTTTTGATTATTTATTTATTTCAAGAATGATAGAATTGTAGATTTGGGAGGGACTTTAGTAGTGCAGTCCCCACACACACACACACACACACACACACTCAATGCAGAACCTACTAGGCAGGATTCAATTGCACATCTCTAGTCCAGCAACGAGAGGCAATTTCATTTTTACACCAACATTCCTCTTAATGGGGAGTAATTCACTGAGATTTGGGGGAGGGGGAAATGGCTGTGAAAAGGATCACTGTACCACACTTTAGACTCTTTGTTGGAAGGGAGGTTACCTGATAAAAAGATTCCCTTCCTTTTCATTAGTTGACTTCCCATCTGACAAATTTAACCAAATGTTTTCCACTGAGAGATCTGGTCAAACCCTTGCAAGGTTTATTTAGGTGTGTGATTTCCTGCCTCTCTTTGGAGATAATTAGTGGGGAAAGAGTTAGGTCTTTTCCATCCCTCCAAATCCTAAAACTGGGCCATAATCCAGGAGCTGAGATTGAAAAACCAGAATCAGGCCCCAAAAGATGTGCTGAATCGACTGGTTTGCGCTAAAGAAAGGAACTGGATTTTCTTTTCTGTTATTAAATATTTTTGGCCAACAATCAGAGACTGTTAAGCAGGATATTAAACACGGGCAAATATAACAAGAGTCAGCAACAGTTTATTACTGCAATAGAGAATGAAATATTTAACTAGTTAAAGTTTAATAAAGCTTAATTGGAAGAGGATTAAAAAATAATGAATATAGGTTCTTAAGAAATAGGCATGCTCGGTCTGCCCTCCTGCTGGCCTGTTTCAGAGGCAGGCTTGAGAGACCAAAGATGGTCTGGACTGCTCATTCCATAAAGCCATCCTTGGGGGATATGCAGGCGTATCTGGTTCATGTCAATGTTGGCTGCACTCACTAATGATTCTGTCCTCTCAAGTTTTCTGCAATTAACAACAACAAAAGAATTCTGCATTTATTGTCATTTTCAACTTTTCAGCCTAGTTGCAGTTCTATTTGCAAGTTTTCCTAATAGACCCTGGTTTTAATGCGACAGCCCCAACATGCCCCCTTTCCAAGTATTTCCTCTTGTTGTCCTCCTTTTCCAATTAGTGCCATGCAGAAACATTATCTTGAATTTTCCCTTAGCCCTTCTCATTCAAACTGAGGAAAGAAAATTTTGTTTTGGAAGCCCCTTTCAAAGGGGGATTTCAGTGAAGACTTCACAAGCGGTGTCTGGCAGCCTAACATTCCTTCGGTGATGATGGGCAAGGGGTGTGTGAAGATACTGTCTTTCATGGCACAAACCCTTCTTCTCTGACCCAGAACTGATTTGGGTTCCTATGATTCACCAAAATCCTGGGTAAGACCAGTGAAGGTGCCTTCTTTCCAGAACTTTCTCAGACTGAGAAATGTAGGCAGGCAGGAAAGTTTCTGAATGACAGGAAGATATCTAATGGGAGACAAGAACGACAGCAGAATCACCTGCCATAATAAAGTCACCTCCAGAACACTAGCAAAAGAAGTCTGAATTAAACTCTCAGATACTTCGAGAATAAGGGTAGAAAAAGAGAAGCCACTTTCGCCAGAAGGAATCTCTTGAGAAATTACAAAGCCGATTTCAGGACAACATTGACTTCACTCCTTATTATCATCTCCTTCTAACACATACCCAAGCTGCATTCACAACACTTTTAATGTGATTACTGGATAAATCCATTTTTCAGGTTTCCACCATAATCACAGACTAGCCAAATGGGCCAGGGTCATTCACTAGGCTCCCAAAGGAACACAAAAAAATAAGACCCAGCCTAACTTCTGGAGCCAGGTCTTTCTTTTAACCAGTCAGGCATTTTGTGTGATCCTAACTATACATGCAAGAGCCAGTTTGGTGTAGTGGTGAAGGCAACCAGCTAGAAACTAGGAGACCGTGAGTTCTAGTCCCACCTTAGGCACGAAGCCAGCTGAGTGATCTTGGGCCAGTCACTTTCTCTCAACCTTAGGAAGCAGACAATGGCAAACCACTGCTGAGAAATCTTGCCAAGAAAACTCCAGGGACTTGTCCAGGCAATCTCTGAGAATCAGACACAATTGAACAGATTTTTTAAAAAACGACATGCACTCAATCCCCTCTCTCTGCACTCTTCCTTGCTTCAAAGCAAACAATAAAAAAATAAGAAAAAAATAAGAAGGAAAAAAAACGTGTCTATCCTTGGTGGCTGGGGGGATGGGGGGAGCAGGGGAAGGACTTCTACAACTCTATAACTGCAGAAAGTCAACCAGTTAATACTTTTTTTCCCCAGGACAGATAAAGCTGACCTGGCAAAATCACCAATGGCTTTTCACTTCTAATGGGGGTATTAAAGACACCAGAATGCAGCAGGCAAGCAAGGGATGGAGTCAGAAAAAAGACATAGATGTTTGGGAGATGCTATCCTAAATCTTTCTTCAGGTGCGTTGGCTTGGATGCAAGTGAAGAGAAAGAGGAGTTGCTGAGTGCCATCTCTGAGGGCTGCTCAAAAACTCATCGGAGTTCATTTTAGGAAAACGAGGACTAAACCAGAGAACACCAACATGATTTTTAACATGATGGGCTGTTTATGTTGACAATAAGCTTATTAGGGAACTCAGTTCCCTGCTGCTGAGCTGTACATAGCTGAAACCTTCAATTAAAAGCAAGCTGGGTTGCAGGGTGGGGGGGGGGGAGAGAGAAGCCTTAACATTTGCAGGAATTATTTAGAAACCAGGGCTTCTGAGAAAGCAAAGGTCTTAATTTCCCCTATTCATACCTACAAGGGATATCAGGTTAACTGCAGACCTCTGAAGAACTGGTCTCATCTCTTACTCCCCTTCAGGGAGTACAAGCAGACAAAGCTCATTGAACATGCCAGCTCTTCAAAGGGTCCTCAGCCAATGGCAATGGGCCAGAAAAGATTATCAACAACTCCAGAAGAACCAAAGAGCTGTACGCTTGAAGAATTCCAGCTGCAAGTGATCTGTACCCAGAGCCAAAAGGGAAATGGGAGGAGAGAGAAGGTCCCAGCTGGTGGAGATTCTTAGAAGACCAGTCACAAGTGTCAGCCATCATGGTGGGAAAGTAACTACTTCTTTAACATTGGTTGGTGGTTATCTGTACAGTCCTAATGAATAAGCAAGAAGATAATTTGGAATTTAATTATGAAATCCAGGCTATCCAGAAATGGGTGGTATCTTTGGAGTGAACCCAAGCAACAGTGGTCCTGGTTGCCACTTTAGGTCATTGTGGTTGACAAAGATTCTTTAAGAGCTGCACAAGATGCCAGGTATTACCTGCCATGGATATTTCTATCCCACCTCTGTGTGTGCTGAGGAATTTCATGGTTGCTGTGCTTACCCTAGCCTGCTTTCTTCTGGAAGAGGTCAGCAGAGGCTTTTAGGAAGCTGTTCTGTACTGAAAGTTTGACACTTGGGAGAGTATCATTTGGTAGAAGCATCACTAAGCTTCTACATCACATCCACAAACAATAATACTGAATATGATTGAATCCATTTATCATGCTAAGGCCTTATTTCTAAATCATGATTTGTGAGATAGGTTGGGCTGAGAAAGAGTGACTAGCCCAAAATCACACAAGGAGTTCCATGAATGAGGACCTGAACTTGAGTTTCCACTATCAAGTTTAATTCTGGTTATCATGCACCCAGCATGCTGAGCCACCACCAGCCCTGGCTTATATTATAGTCATTCAGTATCTGAGTTTACACAATGTACTAAACCTAAATCCAAGCAGACCACATGATGGCTTAGCATCAAGATGAATCCAACTATGCTCTGGGTTTGTTTAACCCAAATAGCTGACAGATGAGCTTAGACTTGTTCCCAGGAAACTCCAGCATCTAGTATCTTCTAGGCCTAAATGCAGATTGTTCAATGATTTATTTCAGCCCATATTCAACAGGTGCAACATCAATGTTTCTTTAGGATACACTAGTTGGCTAGACACTTAGTCACCATCAAGGCAACAGTGTTCTTCATCAACCATCAGCATTCTGCAAAGAATATAAAAGAGAGAGGACACCAGACTTCACTTAGCAACCCAGAACTGTTTCATTCTAGACTTGTTCCAGCTGACTTATCTGCCACTCTTTAGTTGTACAACAGCACTGGGTGCGAAATTAGGCTCTTAGCAGCCCTGCCCTGTTGTACTCAGAGGAATTCAGAGAGGATACGCTCCAGGGAGCCCAATTCATCTTGCAAGGCTTGAATTAGGCTTATAATTGTCTTTAAAGTGTCTACTGTATTTGGAAGTTAGATTTTGTGTGTCTGTGTGTGTGTCAGAAGCGCCTACCAAGGCACTTGGTGAGTTTACTGTAATTGCCTTAACCTTCAGTATGGATCTTGGTGGCTTGATTAGGAATGGTGGTTGGAGAAGAGGTGGACCTTATTGTGACAGGAGCTTTTGAGGCCAAAATCTTCTTCTTCACAGGCAGGAAAAGCTAATTATAGTTCCAGTTGCCCTGGACAATATCCAAATGGTGCAATGTCCTCAAAGATACCAGGCATATATTTGTGCTTCGTTCAAAATGTGTGCTGCAATGATGACAAATTCCCCTGTACAAATTTCTCCGCTAATAATTCCTAGCATTTCCAGTTTTTTCCCCCATGGCTCTTGAGACACCTTTTCAGGATGTCATAAGGATTCAGACATCATCGTCGTCGTCATCGCAGAATGAAACTGGATGTGTTTATATCAACCAGGGCCTGCTTCATATGTTATTGCTGCCCATTCCCTCAATCTGGAGAGATCTTTCGTTTGTCACACTCTGGTTCACCATCTGCAATGTTTAGTAAGGAGAGGTAAAGTCTCCCTTGACTCACGCTTGGTTCGTGGTGACTGCATGGCCATAGCCATGAAGGTTTTTTGGCAATAATATGGAAGTGTTTTGTCACTGACTTCTATTATTTATTACTCTATTAATAATAAGTAGGGCTGTGCAAAGCTTCAGGTTGGGGAATCAGTTCAGAGGCAGTTCAACTGAATAACTGGATCAGACTGACTTTCCAGATTGGGTTGATGATTCTGACTGAATCATCAGATCGAATCAGATGCATCTAAAGCCCCCTCCCCTTTTGAAGTTGATTAAAAACTGGATCGAATCAGCCTGATTTGACACTTCAGACTGAAGCATTGCATCAACTTGATCTTCTTAATTGATTCAAATAATCAAAGAGGACTGAACTGTCAGATTGAATTGAGTTGACATTTTGAATTAGACCAGAGACTGCCTGTGCAGCCCTAATAATTAAGTGTCAGCCACAAATTTAGGTCATCTCTTGATTCTAGATCTTATAAATAAGGAGTGGGAAACTTCTGTCCCTCCAGATGTTCAATTACAACTTCCAGAATCCCCCAAAAGAATGGCCAATGGTGCAAGGAGCTAGGAGTTGCAGTTGACCATGCTTGCTGGGGCTTCTAGGAGTTGTAGTTCAGCAACATCTTCCTCACTTCCGATGCATGATGGTACATTGAAACTTCACTGGTCCTAATGACAGACTCATGGAAGATCTCACTGCATACTTCAGGTCACTTTCTGATTCAACTCTTTGCAAGAAGCACACACAGCTGTTGTAGGAAACAGTGTGTGTCACAATATTTTTTAAAAAATGACACTGGTTAATATTTGGAGAACACCATTTTGTTGAGCTCACATTTTCATGCCAGTGTCCTGCTACAGGAAGATTTCCACGAGCATGATCAGCAACGATGACAGCATGGGTCATTTCAGGACCTTGGACAGCAGTCGCAGATACTGTGCATATATTATGAGCAAGAGGTTCAGGACCAAGGAAAGCAATCTCACAGGCCACGCCCGTGCGAGTTACCTCAAAGCGAATCTAGAGCAACGGCCAGGGTTTTAGCGCCTAGGACTAAACATTATGCTAAGCCATGGTTTATTTTAACTAAGCTCTATTGAATAAGCCATAGAGTCTGGGGTTGCTGCTGAGAGCAGTTATTCAAGTTTCTTCATTGCAGACTAGGGGACACAGAGAGAGAAAGAGACAAACACACAACTTTTTGAAAATCTTTTTGGAAACCCAAGTCACCTCCAGCTACATCTTGGTGGATAGCATTCTTGTGTGACCGGCCATTATTATTTATTTATTTAACAATATTTATAACCTGCCGCAATCTGAGGAGCATGCGAGAGTGCAATGCACAATAACGTCAAAACAATTAAAAATAATAATAATAATAATAATAATAGGCTAAGGATGATGGTCTCCCAAAATAAACTTAAGGCCCAATGCAAGTTGAAGTTAAATTAACCAATTTAACTTGGTTCCTGAAACAAGGAGGGTTGAGGGTGCTTGTACTTCTGGGGGTAAGAGGTTCCATATGGTAGGGGCCAGCACGAAGAAGGCTAACAAGTTATCCCAGAGTTCCTCATCAAGCATCAGGAGCTAATGAACACAACCACAAACATGTTGTTGGGTGCTACCAAGATGCCCCCAGTGTTACTGCTGTGGAGACTTATTCTGGATCTGTTACCCAGTTTCAGATCAGACAGTCATATCACTCTTCTGCAGAAAACCACTATCTAGGTTACTGTTTGCTGCCATCTGTTATTGTTGTTTATTATACCATTATTAGGTATGTTATTATTTACATTTACGTGATGGGCATGCTCAGATGGCATCTAACGTCAAAGTGGAATCACTCGGTGGTTTTCAACAATAAACACACAAACACACAAAGAATAAAAATACGAAGACATTAAAACAATACAATCAAACGCTTCACATTCAATATTTCAGAGGACACTGGTTCCAAGCTGCTGTCCAGTTCCTGTTGAAGCCACAGTGCTTCTAGAACATCCATCTCTACACTTGCCAGTTGGCTGGTGCATTCCTCCTATGATTCTGGCACACAACCCCAAGATGTTGGAGGTGGAAATAGATGACAAGGCAGAGTCCTTTGGCAGGGATTGGCCTCAACCTCATTGGCCCCATGGCCTTGCCAAACTCTGCACGTGCTCACAGGGATTCCAGGAAGGAATGGAAGTACAAAGGGGAGAAGCCTGGCTTTTTAAGGGGAGGGAGATCTGTTCCTCAAGGGCTGTCACGTTGGCTGGGGAGAGGAGAGAAACACTCCATCTGGTCTGTCAGCTCGTTGGCTTTGAAGATTCAGTCAAACAAACAGTCCCTTGACTTGAATATTTGGCACAGCTTGTGCTTGGCACAGCTGTCTAGGGGCAATCCCATAGACTGTAATTAAGTGGGATAAATATGTTATCTTTGACAATATTTCCGACACGTTGGGGCTGTTCTGCCCCAAAGGAGCACCTTCTCAGGATGACATCCAGCAGCAGGCAGGATGTCTGGCTTTCCCGGATGCCGAAGATGCCAGCAAGAAGCAGCAAAAGGCAGGCAGGAGAGATGGATGGCATTGCCAGAGATCTCCAATAGGATATTGCCAGAACACAAATGGACAGAACCTTAAGCCTCTGCAGTCTTTTCAGAACAAGTAAGCTCCTTACCCTGAAAGCCTTCTCCAAACTCTCCTGAGTTTTGCATTGCACCTGACCACAAAGGGTGCCATAAAATCAAACAAACAGCCACTGAAGCCCTTTTTGGAAATATCTGAAGGAAGTTACGAACACTTGCTGGATGGCATGATACTCACATTGGGCTAAGCCAGTGTTTTTCAAACTTGGCAACTTTACGACAGGTGGACTTCCACTCACAGAATTCCCCAGCCAGCATGGAGTGGAAGTCCACCCGTCTTAAAGTGCCAAGTTTGAAAAACACTGTGCTAAGCTATGGATTATTTAACCATGCTTCCTTGTATCAACAATGACTGGATAGGATCACAACCTTGGTGTGATGAATCCGGTAACTGACTGTTTTTAACCTGCTTTTCAGATTATTGGTATTTGGGTCAGGCCAAATTTCCCCCCTGGAGCTCTTGCTTCAATAGCCATTTGGCTGTCTGGCTCCTTTGACCAGTAGATAGGACCAAGCTCTATGTTCTTTTAAGATAGGGTGCTTATTCTGACCACTTTTATTCAAGGAAAGAGGCTGGGTGGGCTGCTGATCTGGTATTACAGTAGGATGGGTAGGTGAGGTAAGAAACAAGGCTTTTCCATGTGCTCTGTTGGAAAACCAACTTCATCAAGCATCTCTCCTCTCTGAACTGTGTCTTCATAGCTCTTCTATAATACTTAACTTTAGGAGTTCATGTCCCGCTTACTTTTTTTTCCTCTCCCCTCCCCCTCCCTCTTTCCTTTCATGTCGTGTTTTTGGACTGTAAAACTTTTCAGCTTGCAAACCTTCCAGCAGCAGCTGATGGTTCTTTTTCCCCAAGTGAATGAATGTTAGTTGCTGTGGGAGCCCTTTGGGCTGAAGAGTGGGATAAGCATGCTTTACATAAAGGAAAAAAAAGTGCTCCTTACTGTTTAGTGTGGCTTGGTCCAATCAGGGCAAAGACAAGTGAGTCAGTGAGTCCTATCATCACAAGCTAGGATGTGTGTAAAATATCTGGAGGGCAGCAGACTTGGAAAGCAGGTTTATTCCAATGTTGGCACGGATTTTTGGTAAAGGCAGCTCTGCTGTAAGAGACTGAAGGAACATATTTAATTTTTATAGTGAGGATCTCTGCTGAAGACTCCCTCCCATATATTGTCCAAGTGAAGAAGTACAGGGAATTGTTTCATCGCCAGCAAAGGAATGAATAATTGTATCATTCCTCCCGTGGGGAGGCTGAATTATGAGCTGCAGATCTGAAAAGGCACATCCTCCAGAAGTCCAGGTAGCATGGCCTATGGCTAGGGATTATAGGAATCATACTCCCAACATCTGGAAGACACAGCATGTCTCCAGCAGCTGCAATGCATTCATCTGAACAGAAATCACTGCAGCTTGCTCACAGGGAAAAGGACTGCTCACAGAGAAAGGCATTTGGTTCTATCCAGCCCGGCCAAGTGACACCTTCATGTCTGTTTGCGTACGTGTGCCCATGTGCAAACTCTGGCAGGAAATGGAAATGAAAAGAGCTGGGTGGGGGAGAGGGAATTGATTACAATGTTTGTACAAAACCTCGTATGTCAAAAATAAGATTAGAAAAGTAATTACCGAAGTGTGGAATGAAGGACAAATGTATTTCTTAGCACAACAAGCAGCAAGAATCAATAATTCCCTGCTCAGGTTAAGATGATAAAAGATAATCCCACGTTGCCTTTGGGTTTTGGTGTGAATTAAACAGAGCTTCATGCTGTATAAATTAATTTCAGTTTTCCCACGTCAAATCATCCTCCCCTAACTGGAAATCCTAACTAGCCAGTGGGACCAGATGGAGCCAATTCTGCATGTTTGAATTCAAGGGAGGGTTGGGATTTTTTACAGCTTCAGACACACACAAGTGATGGAAGCCAAGGACAGTTGGTCATTTTGGGGTAGGAAGCCCATTTGGAACACTGCAATCATCTTGTGGGCACTCTTCCCACATGGTGGCCATGGCCTACCACAAAACCCGTTTCGCCAAAGACTCACTGGTGAGCTTGCTCCCCACCAATCCTCCTGGGCCAATCCATTTGGATGCTCCTCACCCACTCCAGTGTTGTTTTTTCCTGAGCAAGTGGTCCAACTTCCCCAAAATGTTCTGGACTGTAATCCAGGTCCTCTTTTCATTTTTGTACATGTCTAAGGGATGCGTGTAAAACACCCACAGCTTTCAAAGCCACATAGAATTTTGTGGGTTCAGGCTGTGAATTCTTGCTGTAGATCCTCCAGGAAAGGGAAGTCTTTGAAAGATAAGGGAAAGGTCCCAGCAAGCTCCCTTCCATATCTGTCCAGTGAGCCTCTGTGCCTTCCTCAAGGGACTCCAGAAAGTTCTCCTGACCAGTGATGAAGAGGACTCAGCTGGATTCACAGCCGGCATGCCAACAGCTACTTCCCGAGGAATAGATCTACAGGGATTGTAACAATCAGAAAGGGTGTGTAATCCCCAACTTGTTACATCTGTCAATCACCCAGATAGCCACCCAGCCCTGTGAAATCATGTCATGTCCCCCCGGCCTTGACTCAACTTGAGCTTCGCATAGAACAGCAAAATCAATTGCAACTTCTGAACAGAAGCTGAGATAAGATTCTGTGGCAATCTTCTCTGCAATCTGAAAGGGAGCTGGCTGAGCATCACCGTCTGGCTGAATGCACAGCATGCGAAATGTTCCTCTGATGCACCTGCTCAACCTTACACAATCAACATCCCACTGCTTGGAGGGACCCCCAAATGCAGCATCACGTAAATCTTTTAATTTTTAAAGCCACCGAATGAGATCTTGTCTTCTCCTCTGTCCCTCCCTTTCTCTCTCTGCTCTTGTTCTCCTTAAGAAGAGGACAGAACTGGGGAGAAATGACATACAGTACAGGCAGATGGTGCATTCACACCACACCCTTTGCTAAACCATTTTCAACACGCACAAGATATGGATGTAAAAGTTAACCAAATGGTTTGGTTTTGCACAATGTTCTAAGCCTGTAACACACAGAGAGATACAGGTAGTCCTGGCTTAATGACCACAATTGGGACCAGAATTTCAGTTGCTAAGCAAAGCAGTCATTAAGTGAATCCAACCTGATTTTATGACCTCTTTTGTGGCAGTTGTTAAGCGAATCCCATGGTTCCCCATTGATTTTGCCTGCTAGAAGCCGGCCAGGAATGTTGAAAATGATGATCATGTGACCATGGGAGGCTGCAATGGTCATAATGTGAACCAATTGCTAAGTGCCCAAATTGTGATCACATGACTGCAGGGACACTGCAACAGTTATAAATGTGAGGACTGGTTGTAAGTCAGTTTCTTCAGCACCACTGTAAGTCTGAACCTTCACTAAACGAATGGTTGTTAAGTGAGGACTACCCATAATTAAAACTTACGAATCATGAGCATTGTTTGCAAAAGCAGCTATGAAGTTTTTAACTGACCTGGTGAAGGGTGCTGTGTGAACAACCTAAAATGTATGTGTGGGGCCTTGGAAGCCAACATGCTGTGGGCCCTATTAATCCAAGCAGAGCTACTTAGATCTGGAGTCGTTTCCTCAGTTCTTCTGCCGTGGGGTTAGACTTTGACACAAGCATTTTTTGTCATTCATTCCCTAACATCTCCCACTGACAAACAAGAAATGGCAGAGAAATCTGTGCCTTATCAGGAAAAGAAAGGCAATTCATGTGAGGTGGGGCTCTGCCTCCCATCTCCCAGAGAGGGTCAGGGAGAGGTATATTGCAAGGGTTAGGGTTAGATGTTTCCATCTTTTCTAGAGCCCTCCCTCAAAACCCAAACATTCAAAAACTTCGTGGCAAGAACTGAAGCAGAAACCCAAGGTGAGCCAAGGAGCAAGATGTGGAGGAATGTGGCAGAGCCCCCAGCAGCAGTTTTGGATCTGAGTCCCTTCTAGGCTGGTTGGCCATCTTTGATGCTTTGGTAGCCACCCCGGATGGAAGGAGTTAACATCACGGACTGTGAGCAGGAAACTTATTCATGTTGTCCTGGGGGTGATCCATCGCATGGCCAGCCATTGTGCACTGCACTTGATCAGCCTGTCCAGCTGCGATTTCATGTTTAACCCAAATGTCTTTGCACATGCTTCATTGGACAGCCAAGTTCCTTGCCTTTAAAAAGCCATTTTAAAGGGATTTGAGAGCAAATGGGAAGACGATGGGAATGGAAGGTTTCCCTGCTGTCTGACCTCTCTTTGCTAAGAGGACCGAATGAGCAAATTATAGGTTCCAGTCAGACTTCTGGGAAGCATCATGTAAAATCAGAAAAAAAATATCAAGAAGCCATTGGAGGGGTTCCTCAGCTGGGCCTAACACACGTCAGGCAGGGTTGGGTGTCTGCTAAACCCCATCTCAAAAGGGAAACTCAGGAGATCCTAGATATTTGGGATCCCTGTGGATCCTCTTTCTTGCTATTGCTGTCTGTATCTGAAGTGTGCAAATCAGGCACGTCTTAATCACATTTCCAATTTAATTAGCTAAGTTAGTTTTATTATAGTTACAGGTAGTCCTCACTTAACAACCATTCATTTAGTGATGGTTCGGACTTATGACAGTGCTGAAAAAACTGACTTATGACCGGTCCTCACACTTAAGACCACTGCAGTGTCCCCATGGTCACGTGATCACAATTTGGGTGCTTGGCAACTGGTTCTCATTTATGACCATTGCTGTGTCCTGTGGTCATGTGATTGCCAATTTCGACCTTACCGGCCGGCTTCTGGCAAGCAAAATCAATGGGGAACCGAGTGATTCACCTAACAGCTACATGGTTTGCTTAACACCCCTGGTGATTAACTTAACAGCCACTGCAAAAATGGTCGTAAAATTGGGTTGGATTCCCTTAATGACCGCTTCGCTTAGCAGCCAAAATTCTGGTGCCAATTGTGATTGTTAAGCAAGGACTACCTGTACCAATTTGGAAAAAAAACCCCAACCCCTTGGATTTACATTTCAAGTCATCAAGTGATTTTGAACTTCCACATGAATCCAGAAAATGCATCTTGACGCAGGCTGAGAAATTCATCTAATATCTCAGTCAGGTCCCAACCCTTTCTGAATTGATTCAAAAGCATCGGGTTCAGTCCATCAAACTGATGGGACAGTTTGATGCTAAGATTCAAGATACAGGGATGATTCCTCTTTAAATCAAATCTTGGAATGGGATATTTGCAAAGCTGTAACATTTACAACAAGCTATATAAATCGAATAAATAAATAAATAAATAAATAAATAAATTTCCCACTCTTTTTCAAAGCATTCAAACCATGAGAAGAACAGAAAGAGGAGTGATCCTTAGGAGATACCATTTTGGTCTTCTCTGGGAACTAAGGGTGACTGAGTCCAGATGGAGAGCCCAAATAAATAGGCAGTGGCCTCCCAGGTGCGGAATCTGTCTCCAGGAGTATTCTTTGGATGCTCCTCCAAAACTGGGTATGAATTGCAGTGTTGAAGAAGACAGAAGAGGGAAACTATTAAGTTCATGTAATGCTTTTCACTATATTGGAATTGTATTACACTTGAATGGAAATGAGGGGAAGACCAATTTAGTTTTTCTCCTGGCCTAAGACGCTTTGTTTTTTGTTTTGTTTTTTAAAAAAGAGGGCAGCCCCTGCATCCTTCTCAAAGACCAGGGAAAGTTGCACAGCTTTGAGCTCGAAGCCTTGAGAGGATCACATCTGAGGGCATCTCTCAGAATCTGGAACTAGCAGACTCCATTGTGTGAAGGCAAGGACCTTGCAGTGGGAGATCCCTTGGTGAGAACTTAGAGACATCCAGAGTAAAGGATCCCCAACTCAGAGAGACCACCAAACCTTAGAAAGTTGACTTGATCTCTTCCTTTATATGCCCCATCGAGGGGGTGGGGTGGAATCACAGTGCAGATACGTCTTTTTTGTCCTATTTGCTGAATTCTGGATGCTGCCTCCTGACTCAATTATTCTTATTATTACTTTTTTTTTTTCTATCTCTGCCTGTTGCTTTAGCTTCCTTTACTTCACTGCTCTTTCCTTGTTTTGAAGCCCTGCTGTTTGAGTTGCAGGGATTGCAAACTGCCCTTGAGCCATCATCTGGCCACTTGAGAGGGGAGGCAGGCACAGTCAAGAAACTGAATGGGCTTTAAACATTAGGAGCCCCCAGGCAAATAGGAAGGGCAAAGGAGTGCCAGATGCCCAGGAGAGGGGCTACCACAACACACATCTTAGGGACTTGTGTGTGCATGCTAGGACCTTGGTGCCTGTGTGCCTGTGAGTCAGCAAACAGGCATTATTCCTGCAAATGTTGTGCAAGGCAAGAGTTGCCCTCCCACCACCCCCTCCTCCTTCTGTTCCTGCACGGCGATTCGTTTCTGGCATCTCTAAGGGAGCGATTGTCATCCTTCCTGTCTCAAACCACCCTAGAAACAGCAGATACAAACCTGAGATCCTGTTCACAGCAACAGGAGCAGCGCCTGTCACCACGGCAACTACCAATCAGAAGCCTCCTTGCCGCAGCATCCGATGGTGATCAGGCCACCACCTGTAGCTGGGCAAGCAGAAAGCTTGACTTCTCTTCTTTGTTCCCTCCCTTTCCAGAATCCAGGCCAATTTGATTTTACTCACAAGTGAGGCCCACTCCATTTCCATTCAAGGGCTCCAGCTTTAGGGGCAGCCTTGGCTGGGAAGCTGGTTTCCCCCTAGTGTAATAAGAGACATGCTAACGCAAGCTTTGTCCTTGGCTGCAGGGAGGGCTACTGGCTCCATGAGTCAATGGCCGGAAGTCTGCCTGGACCTTCTCAATCTCAGAATCTCAGTGTCTCTTCAAACTTTGGGAGGCAACAGGCCCATTTCTAAAAGGTTGCATTTGCATAAAGCAGCTCTGGATTAAGCAGAATAAGCCCACGTTTAGGGCACCATGGGAAGGGGGCACCATGGAGATTTCCCTCCTAGCTACCAGGCCCTTAACTCTTTCACTGCCACACTTGACTTTAGTTGATTTTGTATAATTGTCTTTATCTGCCATGCTCAACTTTAATCTGCATGGTTTAAAAAAATGTTTTCTTTGGCATGGTGAGTGACTAAAGTTTAGAAGTTTGGTCTGAAGTTATGGTCAGACATCATGTTTGCTTCTGTCTCATGGGGTGAGAGTTTCGCTTCTGTGAGGGGGACCATTGTTGGGCTGTGCTTAGGGCATCAGTTGGCCTTAATCAGGGCCTGGCATAAAGCCATGGTTTATTTGACCCTCATTTATTGAACCACAGTGGCTGGCTTTGCAGAGCATGCTAGTCAGAGATGGGGGGAGTGAAAAAAGGCAAGATGGCAGCTGCAGCTGCAACTGCATATCAAAACCTTGCCTCTTTTTTTACACATGTTGCACATTTAAAAAGGGGGTGGGCTTCAATGCCCCTGATGCTAGGTCAAAATCTAACAAATCCCATTGTATGGTTTAGCAGGCTGGTTGAAACAGACTTTGTCTTATAGGCAGGAGATGGGGAAGGACAAGATGTGGATGGATTTTCTCCAGCCTCAAATCCTACTTGCCCCTGGACCATATCTGCCTGAAAGAAACACCACTTACTCCTAATACTTCAACCTTAACCACCTAATAATTTAACTTTAAAAGGGGAGAATAGTCATGGATTTGCTGAGATTAGGGTAATGGAGGTAGATGAGATTTTGTTTTGCAACTAATCTGCTTTTATGGGAGAGTCTTCTTAAATTCTGGATTGCTGTCCTTTGGGAAATCTGCTGTGTATTTTGAACGTTTCCAGACAAGTGGGGGAAAGATCATAAATCAAACAAACACACTCACTCACTTGCAGGGAATAAAACAAAGTTTAACATTTTCTTAAGCACTCTTCTGATTTACAACAGGTCACTTGTGTAATGTTGGCTTCCACATTGTCATTTCAGAAACACGTTTCACAAAAGTCACCCTTCTCCAGGAAAAAAACAGAAAACACAATGCACCAGGCTGAGGTTTAGATGGGGGTGCGGACTCAGCAAGAGGCAGGCAAGGGAACTGACTTGGTCTCATTTAATTTATCATGATCACCATGATCACCATCCACAAATGAGCTGGAACTGTCATGTTTACAAGCTAATGGTCATATTGTTCACTCTCTGGGCCAAGCCATTATCTGATTTAGTTAGTTTGGGTTAGCATTTTATGTTAGCTATTGTTACTTGTTAATCTTGCTTTTTATGACTTCGTGTAAGGCGAACCCAGACAATCATCGGTTATTCAACAAACCATAGTCTATTGAACCATGGCTCAGTACCCTGTATGCAACTGGTAAACTAGGTACATAGGCTGTGGAATCTCAAATACATTATTGGATAATGCACATACATTACACATACATGTAAATTGAAAACACATACAATATGGGGGAGTTGCCCATATACACATTCAACTTTTCTGAAAGAGCCTTACTTATACCAAAAACACATGTTCTGTGTATCAAATGCAATCAAATCGTTGTAAAATCAATGCCCCAATAGGACATCTGCAGCCTTTGGGTCTATAGACCTGCCCTTCCCAACCAGATGCCCACCAACTGCTCTAAGGTTAACAGCATTGCCAGCCAGGCCCTTTCCCACACTGTTACATTTCAGTTATAGTCATTCACCAATGTATGCCCAGCTGTGTCCATTTTCATTTCGAAAAACCCCTTAAATTGGTCTTCCAATAGGCTGACCATACGTCCCATTTTGAATGGGACACTCCCGTTTTTTTAACATTTCCAGACTGTCCCATCGTTTTAACATAAACGTCCATTTTGTCCTGTTTTCTTTAAAACCTTACTTAAAAATTTGAAAGTTCCCGCCAACCTGTCAGAATGCAGTCTGACTTTGAGTGGAAGGAGGGGGAGCTTAGCAGAAATGGCAGGAAAAAAGCCACAGAGCTCAACCCAGCAGGAAACCTAAAAAGAAAAAAACAGGATCAGCTGATAGGTGGTGATCAAAGGGTGAGCCGATTGGCTCCTGCCTGGAAACAGCGGGAAGAAAAGAACGTAAAAGCACAGCCAGAGGAGGAACAGCTTGTCGGGGACAACCGTTCACTAGACTCTCCAGCCCAGCCTTGCCTCTCGCAGACAAAGGAATCCGAAGATTCCCAGCCCAGGAAAACTGGGGAAGTTCCTGCCTGCTGATCCAGCCCGTTGCCCAGCCCTGTCCCGTTTTGCCATCCCAATGTCCTATTTTTATCTCAAGGAAATATGGTCAGCCTATCTTCCAAGCAACTTGGAGAACCAGCCTTCTTGAGGCCAGGTTCTCTGGCCTTCTCTGGTTTCCCCCACAGAGCTAAGCAAAACCACCACAGCAGCACCACAGCGCTGTTTCTTCCAAGATCCCAGGTTTGTTCCATAGCAAGAGCCGCACGATTGCACTAGCGTGTGTGCGCCATCTGGTGACTCAGGCTACAGAACAATCCTTTGGACACTTGGGCTGATCCCCAAGAGCAGCAGCAGCAGCATTGGTTGGGAGTCAGCCTCACTCACCCTTTGTGCTCTGGACAAGCCTAGAAGTCTGTTTAAGTGAAAAGGAGGTGAGACTTGGCCCTTGACCCCATAGCCCTGACTCATGGTTTGCCTGGTGGAGGAGAACCCCAGCAGATAATTAATAAATGCATGAGTGGAGCAGAAAAGGGGCACTTTAAAACTGACGTACCATTATGGATTTTATGTCATGATTACAAAGATATGGATTCCTCTCTTCCCAGGGGCCTCTTAAGAGCTATAAACAAGCATCACGGCAAAGTCTTATTAAGCGTTGTTTCAGTTCACTTCAAATACAGCCCCCAATGGGGCAATCGGGGAACTTGGCTGTTCTTCCTGCTTTCCTACCCTGGAGTCAACCGTGGGGCTTCATGCCATTGGCAGCAGATCACCAACTTGGAATAAGTGGGGAGGCGGGGGGGGGGGGGGGGAGATGCTGCTATGCAACAGCCAGTGAAAGAAAAGTCCCCCTCTTTGGGGGGAGATGGGCGGTAATAGAAATTTGAATAAATAAATAAATAAATAAACAGGCTTCTCCCCTAAGGGAGGGTTGGGTCTTCTCCATGGCTTGCTGGTGGGAAATGCCAAGTTCCTCCTTCCCTTCCCATTTTAAACAGGGGTACGGATTAGTCCCATGTGTGGGCATGCTTCATCTAATCATATTGCCCTGGCATTCCTTTGAAAACTTCAGCTGAAACAAACAAAACACAGGTTTTTGCCGTTTTCAAAATTATCAGCTGCTGTTCCTTCTACAGTTGGAAAATAGACCCACCGAGACCTTGGCAGAAGACCAAAGCCGGGATTGGTGGGTGGGGGTCTTTCCCTCTCCTGTTGGTATCCCGAGAAAGAGAACAGGCCACTTCAGGTCAGAACATACAGTACGTAAGCAGCGTTGGAATTGTGTCTGCAGATATTCCCTCTGGCAGGGTTGGTTAAAAATTTATGTTTTAGAACTCTTCCAGCTTCCTTAAGATCCTAGACAAGTATTTTTGTTTTGAGGAATTTGGATCCATTCGACTTCATGAGCTAAGGAGCTTCCAAGAGATGTTTGCAGATTTTTCAGGGCGGGAAGTGGCTTGGAGGGAAGTTTGAAAGAAGGGTCCCCAGGCAATGTAATGCTTAAGTGAAAAAGCTTTGGAGGTTCTCTCACCTAGGCCACTTCTGAACTAAGGAGGGGAAAGTTGGTTCCCCCCCCACCATCATTTGCTATAAAAAGAAACTTCTCTGCATCCTATGGAGCTGAGAAATTAAAGAGCTTGCAGAGCTCCTGAAACAACTGAGTGGTAACTTAAATGTCCTTGTTAATCAGAGGTTCCAGCATTAAGTAGAACTCAAATAGGCAGGCACTTCCTAGTTATGATTCACAATGGATTTAACAATGCTTTGGAGGAAAAAAAGGATTGCAAACATAGGGCTAGATTATTTGAAATTGCCCTTGAACAAAATGTCTCCAAAATCTAAACACATCAGCCATATTTTGGGGCGGAATACATTAAACCAACGTATTGTTTTTTGCACAGATGTTTCCCTCCCCTCTTTATGCAATATTACATTGTGATGGAGCAGCTTTATTAACAGTCTCTCCCTTCTATTTTTTGGGGATGGGCGGGGGGAAGAAAATGGAAGAACCGCCTTCATTAAATCACAGTTCCAACTGCCACAAGGATCAGATGGTAGGACTGCCAAATTTCAGGAAGGGCAAGATATAAATAACCCGATAAATGAATAAATTGCTTGGTTCCACTAAATCCATGGAGGAAATACATTACAAGGCTGGCTCTGCATGTTATATTAGAAGCCATGGTTTGTTAACCATAGTTTGTCAAAAAGTCACAATGGCTGGGTTCACATGTCATGCTAAGCCCCAAAATATATTTGGTTTTGGCTTAGCACATTGTGTGAACGCATCCAGAGTTACAATCCATCTGCTTTTCAGACCTCTGAGATATGATTCTCATATCTAGCATCTACTAAGCTTCTAATTCCAGTTTTTCTTCTGGCACAAACTGGATTCTTGAGCAATGTTACCAAAGCAAAGTCAACCAAAAATGCAAGCCAGAGTTCTACATTAACAAAACTCCAAGCCATGTCTAAGTACTTCGGTTACGAGCATGAATAAAAATAGCCAGAACTTCAACAGACTTTTGACCAAGGAGCAGACAAACCCATTCTGAAGACTGCCTTTCTGAAGATTAAAGTGGTGTTAAAAGCATAACAACAGCTCCCGCTGGCTTGTTTTCTGGCCATGTGGCACCCCTTGGAGAGAACATGGTGCTTGGAAATCTATCTGGGTTGCTCCAGAGGTCCATGGTTTTGTTAGCCTGTGGCTAACACAACTGCCTTCGTGCTCAGCCCACAGCCTCTGTTTGGCCATGAAGATGATGGAAACAGGACTAAGGCGAAAGAGGAAGGATAAAAAAAGGAAAAGGAAAGAGACCAAGAGGCACTTCTACCTGGTCATAAATACCACCTAGTAATTGCTACCCTGCAGCTTTATTGGCACAATCTGGGTTAATAATTAAATCCCCAGCAGGGATCACATGTCACTCTGGGTAAACCTAGATAAATTACTGCAGTCTTAAAAGGTCAGCAGCAGGAGAATTTGCCCTTGTTAGGTTGATGGCCGTGCGGAGTTCTTAAAAGAGGCAGGGCACAGGCCCTAGTCAAAGGGAAGAATAACAAGAAGCAAGTTTTCACATTTCTGCATCCCACGCACTTAACTGTTCTTCGTTGCAACCCCTGGATTTTAAATCTACTTGAGTTGGAAGACAAGCAGTTGCATTGGGTCCTGGGAAAAGCCAGATAGTCCAGCTGAGAGGAAGGAAATTGATGCTTAAATTAAGCGGATGCTTAATTTGCCCCAAGAAGAGGAGACCCATATGCCTATCATTTCCATTTACTAACTGAACTCTGGGGATGCACAATCCATGCCTTCACCCCACCGAGGTTCTCCCTCTGCTCAGCTGCTGCCATTTTTAGAAAGTTAAAATGAACCTCTTGTTTTGCTTTTCGGGAGGAATAGGTGGGATTGAATCGTCATTTCCAAAATGATGAACTTTAAGAAAAAACATTTCCTTTCACCATATCCATGGTTCCCCTTACTCCATTCAGTTGCAACTCCTGAGAAATCAAGAGCCACACATTGCCTTTAGCTCAAATAAGGTTATGTAGCCATGATTAAGATGCACATCTGGAAGTAATGCTGGGAATTAGAGAAAGACAGTCCATCTCACAGGAGTGGGGAAGATGGTGATTATGAGTTTGAGTTCCTGTTAAGCCTGCTGTCTGTGTGGCCACTGTAGACACAGTTTCAAAGTCCAACCTCTCATGATTCTGTATTTTTAACCTGACATGCAGAGCCCTTCAAATACAGGTAGTCCTCACTTAATGACCACAATTGGGACCAGAATTTCAGCTGCTAAGTGAAGCAGTCATTAAGCGAACCCAACCTGATTTCATGACCTTTCTTGCAGTGATCATTAAGTAAATCGCTGCGGGTGTTAAGCAAACCACATGGTCGTTAAATGAATCACGCAGTTCCCCATTGATTTTGCTTGCCAGAAGCTGGCTGGGAAGGTTGATAATGGTGATCACGTGATTATGGAATGCTGCGACAGTCATAAATGTAAACTGGTTGCCAAGAGCCCAAATCGTGATCATGTGACTGCGTGGGAACGCTGCAACTATCGTAAGTATGAGGACTGGTCGCAAGTCAGTATTTAGCACCATCCTAAGTCCAAACTGTCACTAAATGAATGGTTGTTAAGTGAGGACTACCTGTAAGGTATTATCCTCTATAAAATAGGAGTGTGGCAACTTTTCCCAAGTTTCTTGGTTGTTCTTTACAGAAACCATCAGCTTTTATCTAGTCAGGAGGGATTCACCTTGTGAAGATATTGGGTGAAATATGCGTTACTAGGCCCGTCAGTCCTTGGGGGGATTCAGCTCTCTGCCCTGGTTAAATCTCTGTCAATGGGATGGATGGTTTGGCTTATTTATTTGTGAAGATATGTGCACAGCAACTTCACAGAAAGGCTGAAATGCAGCAGTGCTGTTGGTAATAGAAATGACAATGTTGTTGAATAAGCAATGGAGAAAGCATAATGAATGCAGACATACCCGCATTAGAGCCACTTCAGATATCCACTTCTGAATGTGTAAGGAGACTGATGGCAACACGGGGGATTAGTTGTATCCCCTCCCCCCCCCCGGTCCCCAGTGATATTGCTCATTCTGTCAACATACCTGAGTTACTGTTGTATGATTTGCTCAGGCCAAAAGGGCCAATCGCTGTTCCCATCTGTAACCTGGCCAACCAAGGTTCCCAACTGCAACCTGGCCAATCACTGTTCTCATCTGTAACCTGGCCAATCAGGGTTTCTAGCTGGCCAATCACTGTTCCCATCGGTAACCTGGCCAATCAGGGTTTCTAGCTGTCCAATCACTGTTCCCATCGGTAACCTGGCCAATCAGGGACCCCTTCCCTTTCCTACAATCAATGAAGATGCCCCTCTTCAGAACTGTTGCCAACGCATGGAAAGTCCTTCAGGTGTGGGTCTTAGTAACAGAGTGTCTGAAGAAGCACACTGTATCTACCCAAAAAAAAAATTAAATAAATAAAACACCTTGGTGATTGTTACTTAGCTCAACAACAGATACAAATACAAAGGAAATAGGTTTTGAGATATAATCCTCTAACATAGTACCAGAACAGGTTGGCATGCTTCAAGAGTAAGTAATGCAGGGTTTATTTTTTGAAGCATCATTTTCATCTTGTTATTAACTCAAGGGGGCTGGGTAAGCACTGTTAGATCTGGGGGGAAAGAACATTTTTGCTGCGATTAATTTTCTTTCTTTCTGTTAGTCATGCACAGTTTGGGGGAATGTATCCCGTATTAGACATTTGCCAGTTCTAAACGCAGCTTCTTATTCTTTAGCTGGAATGTGGCAGGGCATAGATGGTTAAAGATTTTAAAAGGCTGTTTTGTCGGTGTCGTTTTTAAATAAGATACAGTGTCGGGAGAACTAATTTGCATTTCTACGTTTGCTGGTCCCATCCTGGCTACCGCTTTGCTTCCAGGCTGCAGTGGAGACTGAGGAATTGTTGCCAAAAGTTCATGGATCAAAGACTCAGGAGAATTGTGGTTATTCCCATGTCACAATTAGCCAGCTGTTGCCCCCCTCCCCCACAAGGACTGAAATCCAGAGCCTAAAGCTGAGAGCTGTTGCAGGGCACAGGGGCATTTCCAAGACTTTAACCCAGCCTTTCTCAACTTTTTGACCCTGGAGGAACCCTTGAAATATTTTTCAGGCCCTGTGCATTCAGGCTCAAATATGGGCCAGAAGTTACAAAATTATTGTATTCGTTTCATGCATAGGCCTGTATGTATGCATGAAGAGTGTTCTTGAACTAAAGAATGAAACTTACCTCTTTAATGCGAAGTTGCCAAATTTGAAATAATTTTTTAAATAAATTGTGATCTTCCAGGGAACCCCTAGTGACCTCTCGCAGAACCCTAGGGTGCCACGGAACCCTGGCTGAGAAACCCTGCTCTAACCTGACCCCCATGGCAAATTAAGCTAAAGCCCTCCATTGCAGGAGAAAAACAGAGAGCCAAGACTTCTGCATCTCCAATGGATTCAATCTTGCAACAACTTGAGGGTTGAGGAGATCACAGGACTGTTAGAGGGCAGCAAAGCGATATAGAAAACTCCCAACTCTTTGTGGTCCTCGTCTGGGTTTATCCCACCCAGATCTGGTAGCCCTATGCCTAGCACCATGCACAGAAAACAGTGGAAGGGAGAGGGGCTTGGGAATAATATGGGAGGTGGGGTGGGGACAAGGGAAGCCGGCCAAAATTCCAGTAGTACAACAGCAGCTGAATAGCCTCTGTGCACAAAGGGGGAATCCAGCTTGCCTTGTGTAGGGTTACGTGCGCATATCCCCCCGCCTGTGACGTTTGCATCCTAATGAAAACCAACTTCTTGGACTGTCCCTAGAAAAAAACTGCATTGCCATTTACGCAAGCCCAAATGATAAATGTAAATAGGGTCACTGAGTGTCCACTACAATGTCACTGTCAGGACTCTAAATCTGGATAAAGCCTTTCCTAGCCTGGCTGAACTGGGTCTGTTGAATCAAAATTGGCAGCAAACACAAGCAAGAGAAAGCTGGGGGTGGTAGTCCAATACATCTGGAGGACTTCAGGGTGGGGAAAGTTGGCATAGTCCAAGAGGAGGTGAAATTGGCCCAAGAATCCAGAGCACCTTGATCTCCTTGTAGGATTATTTTTATGTTGTTATTGTGACATTTCTGCTGT
The DNA here is from genome assembly GCF_035149785.1 of Candoia aspera. Taxonomy (NCBI): domain Eukaryota; kingdom Metazoa; phylum Chordata; class Lepidosauria; order Squamata; family Candoiidae; genus Candoia; species Candoia aspera. The sequence continues at coordinate 6,698,772 of NC_086165.1, read as the reverse complement.
TGTTATTATTTGGGTGTTAGACTTCCAAAATCTCTGGTCCTGAGCCTGCTATAACCATTAGCAAGGAAATGAAAGTAAAGACACTTGGCCCCTGAATCTCCTCTTTTTGAATGGAAAGGGCTGGAAATTATGGCTGCTAAAGACTGATGGTGCATGCCAAGGGGAGAAGCCCCGGAGCCCCTGCGTGTCGTCTCTGGATGTGCAGACTCAACTCCCATTCTCAGGATCTGAAATGCATGCATCTGAAGGCACTGTGGTTGTGGAGGCTGAGGGCTGCTAAACAGGCATAACCCTGGTTTAAAAAAAAAACCAGGGGAAAATGAAAGCCTTGTGACATGCCCTACCCACTGCCTGTCCCTGATCCCCCAAAGGTCTTCAGTACAACCTTGGATATTGAAAGATTCCCCATTCCACTGTGCTAGACCTTGTTTTGAGGTAGGCAAACAGCAACATTTGGCCCACTTTCCTGATGAGTTTTCAATTACGCCTGAACAGCAGCCAAATCAATAGCGCTGTTAATAGCAGGCCTTGCAAGCTGGGAATCGGCATTGCTGTGAAGCGTACAAACGGGAGCCAGTTGGCTGCCAATCGGGTGTCAATCAGCAGAACAAGATGCTTGGATTTGGGTGAAGGAACCAGGAAGGATTAGTCATTTTTATCATCCTCTTGGCTCCTCTGAGCTGGCAGAGAGGGAATGGGTGGGCAGGACTACAGGGCTGCAGAATCACCCATCTGCAGAGTATGAGGACATGCTGATACAGTTTGTAGTCCCTGTGCTGTTTGGGAATTTTTGTGCCAACACATCTGGAGGATCTTGAGCTGGGAAGGCTGTTCTTCTCATGCTGCATCCACAGGGCGCTCCCTGAAACACAGACTGGCATATGCCTTTTGTGCCAGTCCTGTCTCTGTGGTTTGCTTGAGGTTCTGTGTCTCATGTAAAGCTAAAAAATTAGGTTGTTTGCTTTAACTCTGCAATGTCGTAATTTAAAAAACAACAACCCACGGTGTATGAATACAACTGCTCCCCAGCAAATGCCTTTTTCGGTTTGGGGATATTGTGCATTCTTATTCTTTCTTTTCCTTCCACCTAAAAGGCAGATTTTAGCAGGAGAGACTTTTGCTGGTTTGCTCAGAGTAGATGTTTACTGAGACCAAACAGAAGCTGATCATGAATGGACTTTTCTTGACATTCATTCCTGCTGTTGCACCTCAAACAGGTGTGCTAGCCAAAGGTGACCATAAGGGAGGTCAAAAACTGCAAGATGGCAGCCGTGAGCATGTAATCAAAGTCCCATAAAAAATGGGAAAGGCTTCATTTGTACAGTCATGGCTACCATCTTTTGACACACATACCCATCAACCCTTGTGCCATCTCTAGAAATTAACCAATTGAAGAAAGATATGCAAGAACTTTCAATCCCTTTCCTACAAACCAAATTTAAGGAAGTGGGGCTGGGTTCATCTGTGGCCTGGAGGCCTAATATGATTAACCATGGTCTGCTTAAAATGTCATGACTGGCTAGGTTCCCAAAACAAGCTTATCCATAAATTATGGTTTACAAGCTACTATCTCTGGGTCCATGTGACAGACAAACAAGCCTCTTTAGGGCTTAGTTTAGCTCAGAGTGTGTACTTGGTCTCTATTAACATTTTTCCAAACCTTTAAAGTTTGCAGAAGTGAAGTGGATTCTTCAATTTAGTCTTTAACATTTATTCACTTCTTAAATGAACTGTATTTATATATCGCTCCAATCTAACATTTCTGGCAGTTCACACTAAAAATCCATGAAACAAGCCAACACCTTGTGCCCAATCCCATTTTAAAAAAACATCATAACAGTAACAATAGAACTGGGCATTGCCCACGGTAGAAAATATGAAAACAGTACAATTAATAGTACCAAAGCATTCGGCTTTTAATTACCTTTCTGAAACTACCCAGCATGGGGGAACCTTGAGGGGGGCGGTATTTCAAAGGGATGGGGCAGTCCCCAAGAGGGCCTGTTTCCTCTAGTTTCCAACCCCGGCCCCTCTGGGGAACCTGAAGCATTTGGTATTAGATGATGGAGAAAAATAGCTCAGTTTGAAGGTACTATTCTGTCCTAAAATCCATAGGGTCCTGGGATGTCTTCAGGATATGGTCAAAAAGTCAAGATGGTGGCCACCAGGCTGCGATCAAAGCTCTGCCTGGGACACACACATAAAAATGGCTGGGGCGGTCATGGGGCCACCATGGAGCCACCTTGACTTTTTTGACCACACCCTCTGGACCCCCCTAGTAAGTTCAGAAGGAGGATAGTTCCCTTTGTGACCAGTGAGATGTTTAAAAGGAGGGGATTCCCCCATTTGCCCCGAAGATATTAGACTTTTGGTGGGAGGACAAGTTCTCAGGGGTCTGGCCTCCAACTTCCACTGTGCGTCCCCTTTCCCCTTTTATAAAAGTCTTTTAAAGAAGGGCCCTTGCAGATCCAATTTCTGCCTGTCAAACCCAGGAAAATGGTTATCCGTTAAGAGCTAATGGGCTTTGGATGAGTACAGGGGTATTGACAGGTCGTCTGTGTCTTTTAAAAGCCAGCTAATGAATTGGATTGCAGGTATTGATCCTGCATTTCCGCTCTGCACCTGTTATTGCCTCTGTTTCTCCAGGCTGGCTTCATTAAAAACCCACTGTTCTTTTGATCTTTGCAGTGGGAGGGGGCTTTATTATTTATCTATTGGATTCCTGAACCTGCTGTCCTGCCAAAGAAATACTTTTATTGGGAGCTGCCATTGAGGTTGAAGTCCAGGGAAACCGCCCCCCCCCATTCTCCAAAGAGCAGTATCAGCAGCCAAACTTTTAAATTTTAAAGCAACTTGGCTGTAACATAGCAAGTCCTCCTAAATGGTTTAACAGCAGCTTTGTTTAGAACAGTGTTTCTCAACCTCAGCAACTTTAAGAGGTGTGGACTTCAACTCCCAGAATTCCCCAGCCAGCATTCTGGGAGCTGACGTCCACACCTCTTAAAGTTGCTGAGGTTGAGAAACATTAATTTAGAGTCTTCCCGGGCCTGATGTTGGGGCAATGGCTTTTAAGTCAGCCTGCTGCTCTGATAGGATTTGTTTTTGAGTTGGAACCATACCCTCCCTCTCCCCTCCCAGATTAAACTGGCCCTGAACTTAACAGCTTTTTGGAAAGACTTCGATGCATTCCTGGACATGAGGTCTGCATGGTTTTTTGGAACCCATGAGGTTGTTGTTTGAATGGTGGTGCATTGGTTTCTATCCTCTGCTGTCATTACATATTGTGGCTTTTAAAATGCTTATTCCTATTGTCTTGTTGTATGTTGTTATCCATTTTATATGTTGCTATGGTGAGAGGGTGGCTGTATCAGTCAAAAAAATTAAATAACCTGAAATAAAATTTATGTCCATAAGAAAAGGACGACCAATGCCTTTTGCTTTTTAAGGAGGTTTTTTGAAGAGATAGTGAATCGGACACAATTGAACGGATTAAAAAAAAATTCCCCTACAGTTTAGCTTTTTCAACTCTTCCAATCATTTATTTATTTATTTATTAGATTTATAAGCTGCCTAGCTCCAGAGGCTGTAGGCGGTCTATGAAGTCAAACAATCCAAAGAACAATATAATAAAAACATTAAAAGTGTAAGCCTGATAATAACAGTATTAATAAATGCATGCATGTCTGCATGCTATCAGTTGGTTATCTAGAAAGAGAGAAAGAAGAAATAAAAAAAAAACACCTTGTAAGCAAGCAAGTGGAAGTGAATCTTTCAAAGCTTGATTGATTATGTGCCATCAAATCTGTGTCAATTCTTAGTGACCACATAGACTTTCTCCAGGATGATCTGTCTCCAACCTGGCCCTTCAGGTCTTCTGAAGCTTGCAAAAGGTTTAAAGATCAGTATAAAATGACTGTGCTCTCCCTTCATACTAAACCCTAACCAAATCATGATTTAGTGCAGTGGAAAAACTCAGCCCCAGCCATGCATTCAGTAATTTTTAGCAAGACCAGACCACCAAACGTTTGGAATTGCAAAGGTGAATTCAAAGGATTTGCCTGCTATGCTACAGCACCCCAAACAAGAATAAAAACAGAAGAACTTCATGACACCTGAACAACTGAGTGCTTAAATAGCTAGGAAATAGCTTGATGGATTGATTGACCCATGAATACATTTGATGTCTCTTGTCCACAGCAGCAGACTTGTGCTCATCAATAGGACAGTCTTGAAATGGTCAAAGCAGAAAGAGTTAGAGATCTAGAGAGAGAGAATGTTGGGGGTGGGCAAAGGACACGAGAAAATTAAGAGTTCTCATTGACGGGCATCACAACTACCTATCTAAATAAATCAGTTTGCGGTGCACACTCAGAGTTAGCCTAATGTTAAGAGTGAAGCACCACGTAGAAGTGGGGTTTATTCGTTTATTTATTTAAATCCTTAAAAAAATACAAAACAACACACATGGAATCAAGAAAGACGAGCTAGAACAGTTAAAACTGAAATATGTGACATAGATCCATTTTCATTAGCCACTGAAATGGTCATCCTCAGCTTTCTCCAGTCCAGTGTCCTCCTAATGGGTTGACTTGACTAAGTGCCATCAAGTTGGTATCAACTCTTAGTGACACATAGATGTTCTCCAAGATGATCTGTCCCCCAACTTGGCCCTTCAGGTCTTCCAATGGAACCTCTATTGCTGCTGTAATTGAGTTCATCCGCCTTGCTACTGGTTGTCCTTTTCTTCTCTTTCCTTCCCACCATGATAGACTTCTCCAGAGAGCTAGGTCTTCACATAATGTGACTGAAGTAGGATCATCTGAGCCTGGTTATTTGTGCCTCAAGTAAGAACTCTGGGTTGATTTGTTTGGTTATCCATTTGTTTGCTTGGCTATCCATGGTATTCTCAGGAGTCTTCTCCAACATTGTTCAAAAGTGTCAATACTCTTTCTATCCTGCTTCTTCAAAATCCAACTTTCGTTCACTTATAGCTTTCATAACATCATTTCTCTGGGAACTAAGACAAAGACCACCAGATCTGGGCCACCACAACTAAGATGACCACTAGATGGCAGTAGAGCCTTTGCTGCCATCTCATGGCAGTCTGGATTTTTGCAGCTTAGAGATGGTAGTCCTACCCACGATCCTTTTCTGTTCATCACTAATCTCCAAGGGCTGGATTCACAAATCCGAGTAAGCTATGCTTTAAGCACAGTTTGCGAACAAGCCATTGTGGTGAGGTGTTTGCAGCATATGCGGTTTACACATCACAGTAGCTAAGTTGACCCATTACAGTAAGGGAAAACCCATGATAATACATTTTTGGCTAGATTTGGTTAATAGTCTTGGTTAAAAGATAATTGGTGACTCACTGTTCTGCCCCAACCTCCAAGTTGGCTTAGTTTATGGATCAGTCTATGAATCTGGCAGTCAATTCAGTCCACTGTGGGACTAGCAAACTCCCTGGTTTGACTGCATGTGCGAACTGTGCCAGGATTTCCAAACCAATTATCCTGGGGTTGCTTGGCATAACTGTAAACAGCCCCCCCCAAATGGCCATGGTTGGCTCAGAGGGTATGATGCACCCCCAATCTAACCTGTCTGTCCCCCTCCCCTTCCTCCATCTTCTCTTTCCTGGCGACTCACCCCAGCTGAGCAATAGCTGTATCCCAGCAACCGTCATAGCAACCAGGAGAGACCCTGCTACTCCAATGGGCAAACAGTTGCTAGGAGACCAACATCACCTTTCCTTCTTCCATCCCCTACTCTTGGGGATCAGCTCCCCCAACCCTGTGTGAATGAGATAATGCCAAGCCAGAGAGACTTGGCACCCACCCGGGCAAGGTCTGAAGCCCGGCTGCCACACACCAGGAGAGAGGCCAAAAACGAGGGGCGAGGGGGTGGAACAAAAGTGTTTATTCCCCTGCGGTTCTCTGTGAGGAAGAAGACGACTTTGACCAGCTTAAAAAAAAATGGTTAGACAAGTTCCCAGGCAGGAAGCAAGCAACAGGCCCTCTTATTATTAATGGTTTGTAAAGCTGACATCAACTATGCAAGGGTGGGGAGGGTTATGCGATTAAGTTTGTGACTGGAAATAGATACGGAAAAGATGCAGCTCCCTGGGCCAGAATCTTGTACTTTGCAAGGAATAGAAACTTCCCCAACTGGCAACCCATTCATTCTTTCCATGCATTATTCTTATCTTTGTCGTTTCAAGGCTCGGGTGCTAAATTGAGAAGGGAGGCTTGTTCAAGTGTCTAGTTACTCCGGGACTGAGTGTTTTGCCCTGCACTGGAATTTGCTTTCTGCATCTCTCTTGACCTGCAAAATGTGTGTGTTGCAGTCCTGGAGTGAAGTGTGTGTGTGTGTGTTTGAGTGAGAAAGGGAAAGGGTGGGGAGGAAACTGTAGCTCTTGTGCCTCGAAGCCCCCCACCCCTTCGTTGGAACAAAGGCTCCTGCAAAAGGTAACAATTTGCACTGCCAAGGAAAGTGACAGCATTATTAAAAGAATAGCAGTGCATAATAATTACTCCTTCTGCCATCCGAGGAACCCAAAAATTTTCCTCCAAAGGGAGGAAAGGGGGGGGGGGGAACAATCCCCTAGACTAGCACTGCCACCTGCTGGCATTGCATGCCAAATGCCAGCCAGCGGTAGAACTGCTAGAAGTAACTGAGGGGCACGCAAGAGAAGGCAGAAGCTCCTTTGTGGTGCATTGGTTTTACTAGGAATGCCTGCAGGCGGGCGAGAAACGGCAGAGGAGGGCTGGCGCAAGAATAGCAGCATTATCCAGCAAGGGCTTCCCGCATGAAGCAGACAAAGCGGCTTGTTTTCTGCAGGCTGGACAGAAGCCTTGCAAAAACAAAGTGATGCAACTTGACCGCTCTGTAAGAGTTGCATCCTGCAAACCCCCAAATGCTCTTGCATTTCAAACTCCCCACCTGGCCAAAGGGGAAGAGTATTGGACTTCTCATTCAGCAAGACAGGAACCAGCCCTGGTTGCTACTCCCTGCTTTCACTGATTGTGGAATGTGGTCATATTAAGACAATCTCAAAGGCTTCATCGGTTTTTTCCTAGGTTTTTGTTTTTCCTTTCCTTCAAAGAAGCAGAGAAAATATCTGCAGGAGTCTCCCTCGTTCGATCTCACCACGATCCTGCAAAGTAGGTTTGGCTACAAGGTAGTGATAAAACCAAAACCAGATCGTTAAGCCTGATGGCCAAGAAAGAAGCTGAATTCACAGCTTCCTAATTTACCCTAAAGACTTCTATTAAATGTATCTATCTATCTATCTATCTATCTATCTATCTATCTATCTATCTATCTATCTATCTATCTATCTATCTGAGGGAAGAATACAATGTAGAGAAAGACAAACATTCTAAAAAATTTAATACTGTATGTTCTTAAAATCTGGTAAGGACCTTGCAGTATCAATGCCAAAACCCCCACAACTCTGTGCATGTATCTGTTAGCTGTATCCTTCCTTTATCTGTTGATAAAATGTATATTTAATTTTTTCCCCAAGCAATTCCAGTATCAAATAGCACTTTTTCTGCCTCGAATGTTTGCAATTACGTTTATGTCCCATCTGAAGTCCAGGAAGTATTGTCTCTGGAGATTATGAGTTTCTCTGCTTGCTTGTCTGATTTTATTCACAACAATCCTACAAGGTAGCCTTCCCCAACTACTTTTGGCTGGATTCACACAACACAAACTATAAAGCGGTTTGGGCTTTGCCTCTGGCCTCGATCCAGCCACAGTTCTTTGTAACCCATGGTTCACAGCTTCTTGGGTGTTGCAAGGCCAGCCAATTTTAGTTTGTTCCATTAACTATGGCTAAGCATGATGAGTGACTCCAGGCTGGGTGAGTACCGAAGTAAGCCAGCAAAGAGAACTGCAGATGCGTTCAGGGAAATAAAAATCTGATATCCAGAATTTTTAAGCATTTCTCCTCACCGAAAACAATCGCCATCATAGAATGAGATGGATTTCATTCACATCTCCATTTTTTTCCCCCTGCATTGGCTCAGAGCAAGTCAATCCCTCACAAGAATGCAATAGGCTAAATAGGAATGCTTTTTTAGCCCTAGGAATAGAAAAGGGAGTGCTGTTTAGATGAAGGAAAGATGCTAATCTGTTGGAATATAGAACTGATCTTGGGGAAGGAAGGAGAGAACCATTAAGGGGGGCGGGCTTGCAGAAAAGATCACAGTCCTGAGAAAGAAGCGTAAGAAAGAAACTCAAAATCACCCAGCCTTGATTTTGTTCAATATAAGATGGGACAGATAAGGACGTAGATAAGCTTTCAAGATTGTTTTTCTATTAGATTACAATAAAGAACATTCCTGGAATCCCTGCTATGGCCGTTTCTTGACCTGGCCTACCTCCAAGGGCTGACATCCATAGATTGATGGCCCACTCTGGATTTTTCTGAGACCAACTCCATACTAGTCTTGATGACCATCTGCTCCCTCACTGTCCTCTGGGCCTAATCCAAGCTACTACGCAGAAGGAGAAGACAAGTTCAAGGGAAGACGCCTTTCCTACTGCTGATAACCAGGATTTCATTCATGACAAGTAGATTGGCAGGACTTGGTAGCAGAAAGCGTTGTCAGATGGGACCTCTTATGGGATTGCGGGCCTTGGACAATTCCAGCAAAGCCAATGCCATTGCTCTTCCAGATCCCAGCAGCTGATAAGGTAACCCAGATCATATGGAGAAGAGCTTGGAGTTCCAGGTTGGTGGGGCTAACCTACCTGTTGCAAAAAGGTCCACACTGGGGTAGGAACTTACAGTGGGTGGTAGAAAGAATGCTCTTCTCTGCTGAAGCTAATAGATCATGGCCACGGGTTGAGCAAAAAACATCCTGGGACCTCATTTCATTCTAGTCCATCCACCTCAAGTTCTAAGCCTGCCAAGGTCCCTCTTGTCATTCATCATTCCATGGCCACTGAACATATCCAGGGATTCTTCTCCATGTTGAGGTTTCTTTTGAAGAGCTTTTTCTTCCCCTTTGTATTTCAGCAATCAGCAGCTTTAGGAAAACCCCAAGATTTGCATCCCTCCTGGATGTCATTTTTGTTACATAAGATCCAACATACAAAAAACTGACCTTGCTATTATTATACAAAATAGATCAGAAAAAATAGCTCAGAGAAATGGTTAAGTGCCTTATGCCACTGCAGGGTGACCTGTGTCGTGTAATTCTTTTAATACAGCCCCTCTAGCAGTTGTGGGGCAAGAGGCAAACCACAAGCACACAACAACAACAACAACAACAACAACAAATTTTCTGTCTGGAGAACTGATTTGTCCCTTTAATAAAAAACCTGAATTACAGTTTTAAATGTGCTTCATATAAAAGAAGGCCCCCAAATAATAGCAAATTGATTTACTGAAATATTTGGTTTTTTTAAAAACCTGTTCTCCCTGCACTTATTAAAACAGTGCAGATATGGGGGGTGGGGGGGATGGGGTGACTGTAAAGTCAAAGTCCATCATATTCACAGTATCCTGTAAAAAGGGGTTCAGCCCGGATCCCTCGTCTGCAAAAAAAAGAAAAGAAATGTTGTTAGAAGATCATACTTAGGGAAGGGTTTAGTGGCTTAAAAAAAAAAGCATCTATGCAAACAGTAGAGACCTCCTCTTAACAATGTTTTTTAAAAAATCACCTGTGCCTTTTTAGAAGGCCAGCCAAGCTCAAAGCTCACAGAAGACCAGAAATGGAAGTTTTATCAAAAATTAACCTTCTCCAAGGCACTTCTACCTCTAGTTTTCTGATCCTCAAAGAGTGACAGATTCATCCACACAGATTTCCAGATGTGTTACCCAATTGCATGGTGAAAACAATTGAAGGGCCAAACTACTGCAGAAAAATTATGTCATCTGTATTTCATTTTAGTTAATTTTAAATGTAAACAACTGAAAGACTTAGTTCCTCTTCTGATTCTACCCAGTACTTCTCGGGGTCTGATCCCTGGCATGCTACCGGAAGCCCAACTGCAGTCCTTAGCTTGGAAAAGATGATGTACCTCCGGTCTGAAATCCCCGTTAATTCTCATCCAACATTTTAGAGTTAAGCTATTCCCAGATTGGGGAAGGATGATATCAGAAGTTCCTAGTTTAGCAAGCTTCTTTGGTACAACAGCAAATGGAATAGAGAACAGTTGATGCATGGCAACAGCCAAGGAAGGTGGATTTTCCAGGGGTATCCAGTTCTGGGCAATGGGGTGCTGGAATAAACACAACCACATTGCAGTGGTTTGTGTGGCCTCACAAAGCTGGGAGAAATCAAGAAGAGGGGCATTACTTGAGCAAGGTGCACCGGAAATCTGACAACCGGGCATAGGCATCTTGCTGACTTCGAACCGTCTCATTGCTCCATAAACGCTCAGCAACAGCTCCAGCTCGGGGCCTGGAGGAGATAAAAAGTTTGATCTGGAGGATTCCAAGGCTGCTTTATAGGACACAGGCCCTTCCCAAGAAGCTCACAAAACGGTGTAAACATCTGTCCAATAACAAAGCTTAGGGTTCGTTTATTTATCTATCTATCAAATTTGTCACTGCCCATCTCCTCCCACCAGAGGGGCTCTGGGCGGTTTACAACAAAAGTAATCCAACAGAAGAATAAATATACAATACAATACAATATATAAAAACATAAACACCATTAATAAAGAACTGTGAAGATAGGAATTAAAATAAAGCTCAAGTGGCAAGATCTGACACAGTCCATGTATGTGAGGAGTGCTCTAGGGTACCAGCCATCCCCAAGGGGAGCTGCTCCCTTCTCTGCCCCAAGGAAGACTGCAGAGCCAAGTCTTCAGGCTCCTCCCGAAGGCCAGGAGCGATGGGGCCAACCTCGCCTCCGGGGGCAGCGTGTTCCACAGGGTGGGAGCTACTGCAGAGAAGGCCCGTTTCCTGGACCCCGCCAGATGAAATTCTCTTACGGAAGGGGTCCATAGCATGCCCTTTCTGCATGATCAGGTGGGGTGGGCTGATATAATGGGGAAGAGGTGGTCCCACAGGTAACCTGGCCCCATGCCATGTAGGGCTTCATAGGTGATAACCAACACCTTGAATTGGACCCAGAAGCAGACTGGTATCCAATGCAGCTCGCGCAGCAAAGGTGTTATGTGCGCCCTTCTAGGGGCACCAAAAATAACCCGCTTGGCTGCATTCTGAACCAGCTGGAGCTTCCAGATATTCTTCAAAGGTAGCCCCTATTACATTGCAACAGTCTATGTGAGAGATAACAAGGGCATGAGTGACTGTTCGAAGGGCCTTGTACTGTAACTAAGAGTTGTACCATAACTAATGCTGTTGTTTGCAACATCCAATTGTACTCCTGCTAAGTCAACGATCACATACTGATGTCCAGGAAAAGCCAAGAGGACATCAAAATAGTGGCCCACAGGTCATGGCATGGTTGCACAAAGGGTGCAGATTATGGCATCATTTGAATTGTTTGCATGAGGATGTCAAATGTACTACCTCATTTGCCGTTTGCCGCCCCTCCCACAGATGTCCTGGGATCAACATCCATTGTAGGACAGCCATGCTTGTGTTCCGACACAGAACCACTGAAAATGTTTCCATCTGGGGCTAACACCTGTGGGCTTCCGAAGAAGAACAGATCCCCTGACGAGGCAGGAAGTGCACAAAGCTTGGGGGAGCAGGCTAACATTTCTGCAGAAACATTTCTTTTGTACAACTGGACTGGTTTGCTTTCTGTAATGGGCTGTAAGAATAACCCTGAGGAACAGAGGAAGCACCGCAACCAACACCACAGTCAGATAAAAGGAACTTGAGGCTGAAGCAGAGATGTAATTTGAGGAAACATCTCAGACTTGACCCTTCCTGGTTTTCTTAAAAGGTAAAGGCAGGGAGTGGGGAATCACATGGAGTCTTGCAAGATTCTGTTACTAGAACCCTATAATAACAGTTGTAATAGCGTTCGTAACTTTGGTTTCCTAGTCGGCCTACCTCGAAGGGGTGATACTTTCACAAGGCAAGATACAGCTTAGCATGGCAGATGCAGGTCTTACCACAATCTAGGGGTCAAATTTGTGGCATCCACGTATTCGCCCCACATACAGGCTTCCCCACCAATGACCAGCTTTTTTTGTTCTGCACTGCCTGTTGGAAGAATGGCTTGATTATTTCTTGTTTAACCAATTCGGTTATCTGAAGAGTTCCTTTAATAATAATTAATTGAACTTGTATGTCACCTGATTCTCTTAACAATCAAAGAAATTACAATAAAATCAATAAAACCTATAAAATAAAGATAAATGATGGTAAGCGTCATGAAGCAAGGGGTCTCGCTCTCCCTTGCCGAAGGCCTGGGCACCACACTCATCTAAAAACCATTTAAAAACTTGTTTTTAAATTTAAAATTGTTAAAAAAAATTAAGTGTTTAAAATTTGAAAACTCATTTAGCATTACACTTATTTAAAAAAGCAAAGATAAAAAATAAACACAGCGCTTTATCCAAAGTAAAAAGGAAATTGAAACCTTCACAAAGCAGGCCTTAAAACCTGTCTTAATCTAGTTTTATTAAATTATCTTTAAGAGGATTCATTGTATTTGTTGTAGGAAACTGTTCTCAAATGTATTTTGAATTTAGCACAATTTATCACTGAAAATGCAATGTGCTTTCCTTGTCAGCATTTTTTTTTTTAATTAAGTTGGAAAATACTATACATGCCCCTCAACAACGACATGAAAGATCTCTCCTGGATTCAGTACAACAGTCAGAGTAAAGTTCAAGAAGAAAAAACAAAACAAACTCTTTTCCAAACTTAGAGCAGGTTGCAAAAAAGGTAATAAAACTCCAACAAAACCTTGGCAAATATAACACATTAAAAGCAGATGTTATGTAAAATAAGTGACTACAACTGAATAAACAAATCAGTAAATGCAAATGGGGTTTGACCTGAAACCTAGATAGATAGATAGATAGATAGATAGATAGATAGATAGTCCATTCAATTGGGTCCGATTCTCGGGGACTGCCTGCACAAGTCCCTGCAGTTTTCTTGGCAAGGTATTTCAGAAATGGTTTGCCATTGCCTGCTTCCTAGGGCTGAGAGAGAGTGACTGGCCCAAGGTCACCCAGCTGGCTTTGTACCTAAGGTAGGACTGGAACTCATGGTCTCCTGGATTCTAGCCTGGTGCCTTCACCACTGCATCAAACTGGCTCTCATATGTAGAATATTAGGTTGGTGCCAATCACACTTCCATGGAGATGGGGCTATATTGGGGGAAAACTCACCTTTGAAGTCCAGAGGTTCCACCCGATATGCTGGCAACCAATCCTGTCCATAAGAGATACAATTTAAATACCAAGGGGAGGAGAGCAGGGTCCGGAAACCAGCCTCGGTGACACGAGACATCTCCTCTTGAAAGGAGATCGGGCTCCCTTTCCACACATGTATGATTGTATTAGGGTTCACCTGGCCAAAACAGAGAATGGAACAAGGACTGAGGTCCAGGAAGAGGCAATCTATAGGAGGTGCATAAGAAAGGATGTGCGTGTGAGTGGGCTCCAATATTGACGTTACTAGGAGGAGGCCCAAATCTCAATTGACTACAAACATCATGGGGTGATCTAAATGTGTTCACTTTCTCTATACCCAACCCATCTCAAAGGATTGTTATGGTGGGGAGAAAAGGAGGGGAGACACCCATGTATGCCTCCTTGAGCATTTTAAGAATGCAACAAATGAATAATCAATGTATTTCTGGATGGAGCAGATGTTCCAAGCCATCTTGTTCCATTCATTCAAGGTACATCCATCACATTATTTCAACCCTGGTGTTGGGAAGGCACTTTGGATACAAAATTATCCAAGGATTAGCTGAACCAAAATCAATCCTTGTTTGACTGGAACGTCACCTCTTTGCAGGCCTGCCCAGTAGATGCCTTTTCTAGTCATCGTGATTGCTAATGAGCTTAATGAAGTATATGATGAATACTCAGCCCAGTGAGGTTCACACAGTCCATCTGAATGCACAGGTGCACGGAGAGGCCATAGCAAGCTGAGGTGGGCTAAAACAACGATGTGCCAAAGATCAGAAGATCAAAGCATGACTGAGTCAGGACAAGAACTTCCATGATCAAGAACTACCTAAGAACAGCCAGATTGCTCCCCAAATTATATTACAATGGTATTCTGCAACAAAAATGGATGAAAATCATCTGATCTAAGACTTTAAGACGACAAAAGAGGAAATGAAGAGGAGCGGTATGTGTAGGCTGGGAGAAGTGTGTGAAGCAAGGCTGTGCATGCAGTGTGTGCAAATGTCACAGCCTTTGAGTAGAACCACTGCACAGCTTCTACTCTACTTGTAGTTTCTAACTTGGGGTGGATGTTAGTGGAGAGGGAGGAGAAGAAAATGCACTTCCACTTCAACAGGCTGGAAGCAGTTCTGCAAAGTTGTGGAGGGAAGGGAGGGAGCAGGGAGAAGTAGCCTAAGGTCATAGAGCAGTGTTTCCCAACCTTGGCGGCTTGAAGATGTGTGGTTCAACTCCCAGAATTCCCAGCATAGCTGGCTGGGGAATTCTGGGAGTTGAAGTCCACACATCTTCAAGCCGCCAAGGTTGAGAAACACTGCCGTAGAGCATCCTGAGTTCTCCTAGTACGATCCTTACCTTCACACCATTATCAAATACTTCTTGCCACACCACGTACCCTTTGTGATAGGATGAGACTATAGCCAGCAGTCTGGAGCAAAAAGAAGAACCAGTCAAAGGAGAGAGCATCTTGCAAGCCCATTCCAATTTCCCACATCAGACTTTTTCTTTGTTTCTGCCTCCATTTGGCAATGATCAGGTAAGTCAGGAGTGTCTCCTGACATGGGATGGGAAGTACATTTGAGGACAAGGAAAGAGGAACAAGGAAAAAGGGAAGGTTCAGCCCAGGCAGCCTCCCAGCACAATTCTTACCCTTATTTACTCAGAAGCCCTGTCCGGAGAACTGACATGATCTGCAGCCCGGCTTGGCCGAGAATGATGGGAGATGTGGCACAATCTACAGGGAGGGCCTCAGCTTGGGGGAGGGTGGCCCTACATTCTTGCCCTAAACAAATTCTTAGCAATGGAGAGGAAGGATCACTTTACCTTTGAATGTAGAAGGATTCTAACTTGGCATAGTCTTGGCCAAATTGCATTTTCTGCATGAAAGCTTGGATATCTGGGTTAGACTTCCTGTGTGGAAATAGAGGGGTTGGATCGAAGTTGGATCTTCAAGATCTCCAAACCCTGGTGCCACAAAGGACTCTTTTGCAGGCCAGCAAGAATAAAAATGGAAGCATCCTCACGCTTTATAAATACATCAACTACACAAGGCAGAATCAATCATGCTATCGTTTGGACCAGTCATGATTCCAGCCCACAAGATTTAGCTTAACATGTTTTTGAACTCAGCTATTGTGATTTGTGACACAGTCTGATGTGTAACCACCACCAACTGTGGCTTACTCAACAAACCAAGGTTACTCAAGTAAACCAAGGTTAGAACAAATTAGGGCTTGGTGCAAAGTGTGAATCCAGAAGGTATCTAATTCACCACCACTCCTGTGGTTTCTACTTGGCCTGTGCTCATCCCAGCTGTCTCCAGTGATTCACTGGAGTAAAATTTGCCACCAGACAGTTAGGGCTGCTGATGAATGTATCTAAGTTAATTGCTGACATGTCCTGGTGTCTCTGAAGCATGGATATCTATGTCCCTGTGTGGGACATGTTTTTATTTCCACATCAGGATCCATCTTAGTGTAACATTATGTGTGAACATGGCAGGTTTTTCAATGTATGGTTTATGGCCACCTATCTCTTAGCTGGTCTCATCCCAGGATGTCATCAACCACCACCGCCACAACACACTTCCCTTCACCCTGCCATACACCTGCCTTCTCTCCAGCCTTCCCCTTCCAGATCCCTCAAGGGAAACAAAACCCACCAGCAGGTGAAGTCCACCTCATCTCCTCCCAGGTGAATGTAGGAATCTGGAAAGACGGCACTAACTTCAGCAAAAAACGCGGTCATGAATTGGTAAGTGGAGTTGAGAATGGGATTGACTGGCCCATAGATCCCGGAGGGTTTTGAGAGCGTGTAACATGGAGTCAACAAGCCTGGGGCACCTGGGATTAGGAAGGAAGGAAGGAAGGAAGGAAGGAAGGAAGGAAGGAAGGAAGGAAGGAAGGAAGGAAGGAAGGAAGGAAGGAAGGAAGGAAGGAAGGAACAAAAAACACACAAAGCCACCAAGTGCAATTATATATTATAGGAGGAGAGCTGTGTAGGTCTATGGTAACCAACAATAAAAAGGTAGCACCTTTTCAAACAAATAAATTTTATTAAAAGGCATAAGCTTTCCTGAGCTACAGTTCACAAGAGCTTCTGCCTTTTAATAAAATTTGCTCGCCTGCAAAGGTGCTGCCAGATTCCTTCTGATCAAGTGCATTTAAGTGACACATTCTGCTCAGGCACGTGACACGTTTGAGAAAACCCAAACTCATAAGAATTAAGCCCTGATTGACGACAACTTGGCTCAGGCTGATCAGAGTCCTAATGCTTTGGGGAAGAAGTGGAAGTGCAAAAACCGCTCCCAGAATCCCTAGCTTAACCATTTCTCGGGGCATCTTCAGCCCAGCACATTTGGAGGCTGGGGATGGCTGATCCAGATGGTAACTAAATTTGAATAATAAATAAATAAAATAAATAAACATTTAAATGAGGCACAGTTTTGTTCTCTCCCTCCTTTCCAACCAATGAAGTGGGCAAACATCTTGCCTTGAGCTGTTGAATATTCCCTCCTGGGAAGCAGGGTGTTCTGAAAATCCTTCAGCACAACCCTTCAGGTTACACACGTGTCGATTCAGATTCTCAGCACTGACGTGGGTTCAAAGAAACTGCGTTCACGTTTCTCTGCTCGCAAGACAGTTCCTACCTGCTCCCCAAGAGAGTGTGTGTCCAGGAGTATCGAATTCTGCAATCACGCGAATCCCACGCAGCCGGGCATATTCAATCACTGTCTTTACATCGCTGGCTGTGTACACATGGGTGGCCGAGTTATAGGATCCCTTAAAAAAAAATCACTGTCACAGGTTTTATTTAGTTATTTTATTTTTTATCCCAGCTTTATTATGTTTTTAAATAACTCAAGGCAGTGAATGTACCTAATACTCCTTCCTCCTCCTCTTTTCCCAACAACAACCCTGTGAGATGGGTTGGGCTGAGTGAAAGTGACTGGCCCAAGGTCACCCAGCCAGCTTTCATGCCTAAGGCGGGACTAGAACTCTCATACCACGCCTGATTGGCTCTTGGGCTGAGAGAGAGGGACTGGCCCAAGGGCACCCAGCAGGCCTTCATGCCTAAGGCGGAACTAGAACTCACAGCCTCCTGGTTTAAGCTCTACACCAAACTGGCTCTCTCAGTAGGTTCCTGTTGAATGCAAAGTCCTGGTGGAGTGAAAGAGCTGCATCCTTCAAATTTTATACCTAGGACTGTATCACTTGGCAGAGGTCTTGCTGCCTCTCAAAGGGTTAAATAAACCTAGGTGGTTTCAACTAGCATGCAGGATAATGCAAGAAGATCTTACTCTGGGATCAACTTCTTGCCCTGCTCTAGAAATCTTTTCTAGAAAGTAAGGGCAATATCACTTGCATGCCACATCCATGCTATCTAACACACCTATAACAGACCACTGAGACCCCACAGACAGAAATCCAGATGAAATGCCCCCAACAAATTACTCTAAAGCTTCCTTTGGGAAAAGAATGCTGCAAAGTGAAAACACTCCATTTCAGCAAAAATGCTTTTTTTCGCCCACTGTCCTTGTGTCAAATTGGGGGGTGGAGGCCCAGAGGCCTCCAAACTCCATGGGACACAAGGCATTCCTGCAAGGACTCACATTGCCAGCTCAACGGCAGAGGTTCAAAGGGAGATGGGACAGCTCACCTTCCAGCTGAGATCAGGGAATACCATACTTTCAAACGGAAACGATGGGTCATCCACAATGTGCCAGTGGAACACATTAAGCTTGTTGTACGCCATGGCATCCTGAGGAAATGGGAGGTTAGAAAGGCTCCCTGGTCCCATGCCCAGTGGGACATTCATTAGTAACAGTTGTGAGATGGATCAAGAGTTCACCTATGGCTCAGAAAACCCACAGAGACCATTAAGATATTCTGAAAGTGGTTACCCGTAAGAAGTCTTCCCCACCCATTAAATCTTGCCCTGAATCCCCACAGCTTTCCTTCTTATACCACACACCAGCGTTTCTCAACCTTGGCAACTTTAAGATGTGTGGACTTGGCTGGCTGGGGAACTCTGGGAGTTGAAGTCCACACATCTTAAAGTTGCCAAGGTTGAGAAACACTGCCATAGACAAACCCTCAAATTATACACAAATATAGGAATGGTGGTTTTCACACAGCTTTTCACGTCCTTATGAAAAGCAGAATAATGCTGAAGCAGGATTATGGTGATCACACATGAAAGCAACCTAGACCAGATAGCTTGAATTTGTTTGTTAGCTTCATATTCCACCTTTCAAGAGCACATGGCAGTATAGACAGCACCCCCTCCTCCCATTTTCTCCCACAACTCTGGGAGATTGATTGGGCTAAGAGAATGTGACTGGCACAAAGCCAGCACTTCTATGGCTGAATGTGGCCTATACCTGGGTCTCCCTTGGGGGAGTCCAGCCCTAAAGAACTGCACCACACTGTCTGTCCTACCAATCCTTCCACTTCAAGTGCAGACATGATCGCACTTCCTCGCATAGACAACACGGTGCCACCCAAGCATAAGAGGGAAACACCAGAAGATCCCAAAGTTTGTGGAGGCATGATGATGGTGGTGATAAAGAAAATGAATGAAGTCAGCCAATATAACAGCATGGTCAGTGAGGAATCATCTGACCTGAGCCATGCCAAGAGTTTCTGCAGAGTGGCCAAGATGGCACAAGATCTCTCAGGATCTTCTAGCCCATTGCTTCCAGATGTAGATGCACCTACCAGAGTCTCCAGGATGGCTCTCAAAGGTAGATAATGGCGAGATGTGTCAAGTAGCAGACCTCGGTGAGGGAAGCGGGGGAAATCAACGACTTCTGTCTTGTTGACGTAGAACTATACAGGGGAGAAGACAGCACAGTTGACCCAATGTCCAGCACAGAGTTCTCCCAGGGGCCAATCCTGCCTTCTCCAAAAGGACTGAAAATCAGGCCATGTGTTTGGAGGACTAAACAGGCTCTTCAAGAGTTCCAGTCTAGGACCTAGGAGGCACTTAGCTGCCACACGCTCTTCCCTGACTCATGCTGCTAAGCTGGAAAGTCCTTAGGAGAACAAAGTAGCAGCTAGCAAAGTGAGTTGCAAGTGACAGCTTGAATTAGATCAAGCTTCAGATGGGAAGGGAAGAAATGGAATAGATTTGTCAACTATGCTCATTTGTATGTGTGTGTGTGTGTGTCTGAGTCATTCTTAATGGTTGGCAACTTCCTGGACTAGTCCTTGCAGTTTTCTTGGCAGGTTTTTCAGAAGTGCTTTGCCATTGTCTCCTTTCTAGGGCTGAGAGGGAGAGACCGACCCAAGGTCACCAGCCAGATTTCATGCCTAAGGCAGGACTAGAACTCACAGTCGCCTGGTTTCTAGCCTGGTGCCTTCACCACTAGACCAAACTGGCTCTCTATTCTCATATATCACATTAAATCATACAACTTGTTTGGATTTTCTGCCTCAGCAAATTGGGTGAATCCAGTTAGTTGGGTCTTCTTCAGCCTCGACATGATTGCACTAATCCATGACTTTGGATAAACCTGGCTTGCTGAATAAGCCCCAACTGTTGGGGTTTACACCACATGCTCCATTTATAGACCGCAATACCTGCTCTCACTCAACCCACAAAGTCACACCCAAACAAAGCACTTAACAACTTAACAGAAAGTGTAAACCCCACCCTAATATTCCCTGCTTAAAAAGGGCAGTACTCACGGTCCCATCATCATCCCTCCAGGCAAGCTGGCTGAAGGTCTCCAACCCTGGGCAACAAGGCAGAACCACATCAGTTGGAGCAAGTCAAGAGTATGAAGCCAGTAAGACAGCGATGGAAAATTGCCCCCCATCTTACCTCTGAGAGCACCCCAGATGTTGGTTGCTGTGAGAAGCATCAGCTCCTTCGAAATGCTGAGCTTATCTGAAAGTTCATTTGGGGGGGAAAAAAAGCAGTGGAGTTAGAACTTTTAAAGACTCCTTTTCTCAGCCTGAGACAAATGATGTCCCAACAGAAGAGAATCTCTGTGGCTCAGGGTTAAACTGTGGAGTCCTTGGTGCTCCCTGAGCTTGGTTGTTGGCTTGCAGATGTTTCATTACCCAACTAGGTAACACCATCAGTGCAAGGGAGGGTGGGGTTTGCTCCCTGTTTATCTACAGTAGCTTGCCCTGCCCATGTTGGTGGGGGTGTGGTTTTCTCCTTGGTAGTTCCTTGACTGGGGTATTGTTTTCTGCTTGATTGTTTGTCCGCTTGATTGTTTGTCTCCTCAGTAATTCCTTGATTGGGGTATTGAAGGAACTACCAAGGAAAAAGCCACACCCCACCAACACTGGCAAGGCAAGCTACTGTAGATAAACAGGGAGCAAACCCCACACCCCCTCACACTGATGATGTTATCTAGTCAGGCAATGAAACGTCTGCAAGCCAACAACCAAGCTCAGAGAGCACCAGGACTCCAGAAATGATGTTGCTAAGGGGTCACAATTCAGACACACTGCCCTTGGAACTGACCTGTCTGTAGATACTTCCATGATTTAAGAAATGTTTGTATGTACGTATCATTTAAAACCAACCTAAAAGTTGGCATCCTGCAAAGAAAAGGGCTGGCATCATCTTTTTATTAGGACAGGCAACCTACAATTTCAAGGATTGTTTCTGGAACAGGCAGCCTGCAGAGCCATCACAGACTAAAAATGGGAAGCTTGGTTTCTCGCCAAGATGAAGCAGGAAAAAGATGAAAACTGCAGTATAAAGCCTAAAGTTCTGATTTAACCTCAGTTGCTCGAGGGAACACCCTAGTATCTGCCTGGCCACTTCAATGTTGCAGGGTTGGCATGCTCTGGGTTCCTTGATTAAACAATGCCATCTATCGGGACCCTGGAAGCATGCCTTCTCTGTTGCAGTGCCTGCCTTCTGGAACTAGGTTCCCCCCAAGATCTGGATTGCCTCCTACCTCTACTGGGGTTCAGAAGAGCGGTGAAGACCTGGCCTTTCACCCAGGCCTTTGATGAGAGAGACTGAGACCACTTACTTCATCGCACTTGCCATACTTTATCTGTCATTGATCTTATTGTAATTTCTTTGATTGTTGTCAGCCGCCCAGAGTGGTTGGGAGTTGGGCAGGATACAAGCTTAATAAATTATTATTATTGTTATTGTTAAAGTAGTCTGGGGGAAAAGAGAGAAATCATGGATCTTCCCCAAATGGGTCAACCCCACCCATGGCCACTCTTTTTCTTCCCCCAATATTAAATATGTCTTCTCCAACCAACCAAAGTTGACCACTCCTAGTAGATAAGAATATTCCTGGCTCCCACATAGACCATCTTTGAAAATAAAAATGGAGATGGCAGCCAGGGAGGGACCAAGGATGTCTTAGGGGCACCCTGCTGCTCATGACCTCAACATTGCCAATCCTGCCATCAGCTCTGAGACAGACACCATTCTCTTACAGTTCTCCAGGGATTCCAGGGAGGGATAGCCATCGCATCCTGCTTGGGTGATGGAGACAAGAAGATTGGGACACAGGTCCTCCAAGTTGCACTCTGCAATACACAATTGGAAGTAAGGCACGGGGAAGCTCTCCGAGTTCTAGTTACATCAAGTTTTTTCCCCCCAATAATTTATCTTTATATTTTTTCACAAAGCAATCTTGAATCTTAAAGAAAACGAGAATTAAAAAAAATAAAATAAAAGTACAAACCAAACATACAAACCAAACTAAGAAGGAAAACAAAAAAAGAAAACAAAAAAATCTCTTGCAAGATTCTGTTAATGCAGCTTTACAATGAAGTAGAATTAGCTCATCTGGTCATGTATCCTGTCTGGTCTACCTGGTAAGGCTGACATCAATCTTGCAAGTCTGAAAGTACAATTCTCCCCCTGTCTCCTTTACAGCCGGAGAAACTAGGGACGGTCCCTTCTGAGCCTCTTGCCCCGTCCACTATCCAGCTATGCCATCTCTTATCTGACCATTCCCTAGGCAGCATCACTTTGCCCTGTCTCCCAAGGTCTTTCCCACATACCATTACACCTACAAGCCTGTGACTTTTCTGCAGTGCAGTGGGCAATCACTGTTGTGAGGTTCCATTCTCAAATGCAACCAAGCCTCTAATTTAGCCGAGCAGGATCTGTGAGGCTACTGCCAAGTCAAATCGAGAAACCGAACTAACAGTTAAGAGTCTGGAGACAGAGTATGGGTGTGAGATCTGACAGCAGATTCAGATGGATTTTTGAGACTGCATATCCTAGAAGAGATATATAGCCTTTAAGTAGAAAATGGAGGAATGAGGAACTATGTTTAGCTATAACCTATTTGTGACTGCTCATTCTTTTCACTTCCTCCATCAGCGCCAGGAAATTCTTTGCCTACAAAACCAGCTAAAGTCAGAGACATTTTGGGCAACCAGATTTGGAATGCAAAAATCCAGGTTAACCATTTGTTGGTAGCAAAGAGACACTGAAAGCTTTCACAACTGGCTGCCATCTACTGGCCATCCGGAATAATTGCAACTTTGGTCCCTCCATACCCGTGTTTTTCAACCTTGGCAGCTTTAAGATGTGTGGATTTCTCATGCTGGCTGGGGAATTCTGGGAGTTGAAATCCACACATCTTAAAGGGGCCAAGGTTGAAAAATACTGCTCTATACTTCAGGTGCTGAACAAAAGTTAATAAACAGGCTTCCCATCCCCAAAAGAAAACAGTACGAAGTTAAAAGAAGCTATAATAAAAAAGAAAACAAGTGGATGGCCTTAAGCAAAGAGCACATTCAGGTCTTTTTAATTGCTATGCCTACTGAGTCAGCAAAGTAACTGAAGAATTCAAGGGGGCTTCTGTAGAGAGTAAGGAAGATGACCTTGATGGAAGTATGCAAGATCCATTACCTAGGTGAAAGGGGCTCAAACATTTTTTAACATCCAGAGCAAAGAGGTAACATGGAAACAGCTCAGGCAGACACCTCCCTCATTCATGGGAGTATAAGTGGAAGGTGCAGCACAATCAGGCTTGCAAGGTTCTTTTTTTAGAGCCACTCTCAACAAAACTGGTTTTAGCTTTTCTGTGGAGTGGATTCCTTGGCCTGGTTTACCTGGTGTGGCTGACAGTTTCTTCCTTGAGAAATATGCACAAAATTGCAACCAGGAGATACAATCTTGCATCTCTTTGAGGCAGATTTTTACCACTGTAACTTCAAAGAGGCTTACTTCCAAGCAAGCAGACGCTGGAATCCAGCCTTATTTTTCCATATTCAGGAAAAATGCAAGGATTTCTCGGAAGAGAGCGGGGGGTGGGGGTGGCAGTGAAGGAAATGTATGACTTGGCACCAGGCAAATGCCGCAACTTAGGTATTTGTTTCCGACACCAGGACGCAAGCACATAAGGGAGGTCTCTGTGTGATGATGTCTCTGGGCGCAGGGTGTCAGCTTGATATCCTCATGCTTTGCCCCACGTCTGCTGCCCCAGGTTCCCTTCCGGAAACTACGTCTCCCTACCTTATTTAGAAGTTTGCCAGGCTGCCCTGCCGACCTAGATTAAAGGGGTTTCAGCCAAGGGGCCTGGACACCTAAGCATGAACTTTTTTTAAGCTCCGCCTTTGGGCAGGAGAAAATAAGGAAAAGGCGTGCCAGGGGTGGCATAAAGGCATAGTCCAGACAACCCCCTTATCCTGATTACTGAAGTACCTGACTGCCTAGCACCTTAACTTAGCCCAGTTTCTGCAACTCATTCAGCTGCAGGGGAAACCCAAACCAAAGCCCTCCAAGCGAACGCTAACCAAGCTCCGCGGAGGGTGAGCCCGCGAGGAAGCGCGTCGCGTCATGTGAACGGGGCTGTGGCGCGTCTTGGATTGCAAAACATGCCGCGGGGGACGTGCAAAGAGAGGGGCGCGAGCAGGGGCCCGTCCGCCGACCCTCCCCGCTCCCTCCCCCGCTGCCACCCGCACCTGCTGGGTCCTTGTGCCAGGGAGGGAAGAGCAGCGGCCAGTAGCGCCGGAACGCCTGGTCCAGCACTTCGCACCCGGGCGCCACCGCCGAGGCGTTGGCATAGGCGAATCGGAAGCGCTGGGAGCTGAGCCGGCAGCGGCCTTGGGGGGCTACGACGAGCTCCTGCGGCTGCGGCCACACGGCAGCGCCGAAGCCGGCCGCCAGGAGGAAGATCAGCGCGCCCGCGATGCCCGCCATCCCTGCGAGAGACGCGGCTGCCGGCGCGACCGCTCCGACGGCAAGCACAGAGCTTCCGCGATCACGTGACCCACCCAGATCACGTGAGAGGCCGCCGGTCGGACCGGGCGCGCCCAGTGGGGCGAAGCTCCGGGGCTGGCGGAGCCGCGGCCCCTCTGGCTGCCTGCGCTTTCGCGGGACGCTGGCCCCGCAGGTGAAACCGCGCTCGATCCCTGCCAGCAAGAAGTCAGCGTAGCAGGGCGCGGGTCAAGGCGGGGTCTCTGAGCTCCTGCTGCGCCCTGGCGGGCTGGCTTGGATGCACATCGGTGTGGTTTTCTTAGCAGCAGCGTGCAAGGGGGCGGCTAGCGCCTTTTTCCAGGAAGCGCTTTGGACGTCCCACTCTCGCTTGCAGCTCTATGTCCTGGTGGTCTCCCATCCGCGCGTTTGCCAGGGTCAACTCTCCTTCACTTTTCAAAGATGAGCCAGCGGCTGTTGGGTTTTGTGGAACTGCTGTGAACACCCCTTCCTTTAAGGTTAGTGTTTCTCAACCTTGGGAGTTGAAGGCCACACATCTTCAAGTTGCCAAGGTTGAGAAACACTGCTTTAAGAACTGCAGGCTAACTTTTTGGCAGGGGCGTCTGCCGGATGTGGTAAGAAAAGTCAAGTTGGCGGGTGCAATAATGTAATCAAAGCTCTGCCTGCTTTTTATGAGTGTTGATGTCTAATTTTAAATTCACTGACCCCAAGAGGTCCATGGACTCCAGCTTAGGAAACCCTGTTCTAGTTTGAAAAAACATGAGTGCATTAGTAGGAAGTAATTGGGTCTGCAACAGACAGGTACAGCTGCAAAGGTTCTGGACATCATATTTTAAGAAAGATTTGCAGAAACTGGAATGAGTTCAGGGAATGGAAGTGAAGGGGATCAAGCAAACAGAAAACTTATAGGTAGTCCTCTCTTAAAAACCACAATTGGGACTGGAATTTCGGTTGCTAATCAAATCTGACCTGATTCTACAACCATTTTTGCAGGAGGCATTAAGTGAATCACCATGGTTGTTAAGGGAACCACATGGTCGTTAAGTGAATCATGTGGTTCCGTTGATTTTGCTTGCCAGAAGCCAGCTGGGAAAGTTGAAAATTGTGATCATGTGACCACAGAATGTTGTGACAGTCATAAATGCGAACTGGTTGCCAAGCGCCCAAATCGTGATTATGTGACTACGGTCATAAGTGTGAAGGCCGGACATAAGTCGTTTTTTTCAGCACTGTTGTAAGTCTGAACTGTAACTAAATGAATGATTGTTAACTGAGGCTACCTGTAGTCTTAAAAGAGGTAATTGACAGGACAGTTGTGATCAGCTTTGAGAACAGGCAACTGAAGACCCGGGGTTAGATACCACTTTTCAGGTATCCGAAGTGGTGTTATACAAAAGAAAGTCAAATTGTTTTCTATTGACCAAGAGTCCAGAACACTGAATAATGGTGTTAAGGGACAGAAAAACAGATTCTGACTGAATAATGCCTAGCAGTAAGATAATTTGAGAGTAGAACCGCTTACTAAGGGAAGAGATGCTAAGCTTCCCTTTGCCATATGTATTCAAACAGACTTTTAGCCATTGCTGTCTTGCCATTTTTGGATTCCTTCACTGAGTTGGGGCTGGACTTGATGGCCTTAAGTAGTCTCTTCTGTTCAACATCTTCTGTGATGTGATGAATAATATTAAGATGGAGTGAAATTGTATATTAGAACCCCAAGATCATTTGATTTTTGAAGGCATTAAATTCAAGACAGAAAAAAAGTACTCTGATGTTCATAGTTAAGGTTTGGAATTTACAAACACAAGAAGACCTGATTCATGCATCACCCTGAGACACAGTTTGCTTCATTATGGCGTGTTGCAAAGCCACCACTGGTTGGGCCCATACAACCCTCTAAGCCAGTGTTTCTCAACCTCAGCAACTTCCCAGAATCCCCTAGCTAGGTGATCTGGTGGGAGTTGAAGTCCACGCATCCTAAAGTTGTCAAGCTTGAGAAACACTGCTCTAAGCCATGAACATGATTTACAAACTACATTTGCACAGCAGCGCTAAGCCTCAAACAAACTGCACAATTTGATGTAGGGCAGCGTGTGAAGCCAAATCAGAGATGGTGATCCGTTCAACAGCACTGAATGAGAATGGGAGAAGTAACATAAAGTCATGGAGGAGAAGTTGCTACTACTCTTAATTATGAAGGCTGTACAGTTCTCAGTATCAGTTTCTGCACATCTGAAGCAGGAGAAAGCTGTGGCACCCCTGTTCTCCATGGTGGCTTTTGATAAACTTTTATTTGGCTCCTGTGGAAAAAGGATACTGGCCTAGATAGACTTTTTGCTGACATTTTTATGACCCTGCTGAAGAACATGCTGTTTTAATATGAGCTCCAAATGCTCGATCCTGGACAAGTTCTAACTTGGGGGGGACACCTCTGGAGCTTCTCAAGCCATTGTTAAGACGATGAACATTTCTCTCCAAGGACCAAGCAAAAGCCATCCCATTACCTTTTCAGATCAGAGAGCACTTCAACCAGGCATCAGGTCACCCATTTCTCAATGGGCATGTGAATTGCATTTGCTGTTTTTAGACGTTTGCTACTGTCAAATGTAAAGGCAAAACTGAAATACTTTGGCCACATAATGAGAAGACAGGACACCCTGGAGAAGATGCTGATGCTAGGGAGAGTGGAAGGCAAAAGGAAGAGGGGCCGACCAAGGGCAAGATGGATGGATGATATTCTAGAGGTGACGGACTCGTCCCTGGGGGAGCTGGGGGTGTTGATGACCGACAGGAAGCTCTGGCGTGGGCTGGTCCATGAAGTCACGAAGAGTCGGAAGCGACTAAACGAATAAACAACAAACTGTCAAATGACATGCAACCTCGTCTCGGCTGCAAAAATTTGAATGCCCATTAGTGGGCAGCAAAGGGATACTGAGCATTTTTCTTTGCTGCCTGCTAGTGGGCATTTGCAGGGCAGAAATGATAGCCATGAGAGCGCTTGGAAACAGGCTAGATCTGTGAGCCTGGTTGCATCGTTCCTGTTATGGAAACTTACGGGTCATGGAAGAGGCTGGGGCACATATTATGCTAAGCTATAATGTGGTTTGATTAGTTTTTGGTTTAGGACAGTGTTTCTTAAAGGGTGGTCTGAGGACCCCTGAGGGTCCCCCGAGACCCTCCCAGGGGTCAGCAAAATCAAAACTATTTGCCAGATGTTGAAAGTATTTGCAAAAACTTAAAACAATGTCTCTCTTCACATTATTTTTTATTTCTAATAAAAAAATGTTTTTTCATGAAAAATATTTTATTTTATTTATGTTAGTATCTCATGAGTTTAACACTGTTGTTTTTACAAGATTCAATAAATAAATATTCTACAAATGTGTCAATTTTAATTTTTCATATGGTAAATATTGATAAATAGAACCCATGCAAACAAAAGCTCTTTTGAGGTTCTTTTTAAAAGTGGGAAGGGGTCCTGTGAGTGAAAAGTTTAAGAAACGCTGGCTTAGGCCTTTGTCGGAAACCAGCCATCATAGTTTGTAAACAAAGATTTATCCTGGACGTTCTCAGCTTAGTTCTTGTGAATTTACAAGTCACTGTCATCAGGAAATAAAAAGAGAATTGGCATGGAAGAAAGATCTATAAAGAATCTGTGGAGCCCCTTAAAGATTAAAACTGCAAAATGACTCCAGGAATAAATGCAGGGGGAAAAAAAACAAGATAGAGTGGGGTTGTCTAGCACACTTAACCATGGTTTGTTTAGCCCAATCTTCCAGGGGCACAATGAAAACTCAGATTGTTGCCCATGATTACTCCATAACTCAGCTTCCTGGGCTTGCAAGGCAGTTTAGGATTTCAGTGGGTCAAAAAAGCAAGGTTCAAGCACAACCAGGGTCCGGAAAGTAGACTGGC
Source organism: Candoia aspera (assembly GCF_035149785.1). NCBI lineage: Eukaryota > Metazoa > Chordata > Lepidosauria > Squamata > Candoiidae > Candoia > Candoia aspera. The sequence goes on along the minus strand of NC_086165.1, from coordinate 6,670,392 downwards.
TCGCGTTTAGATTCGTGTGTCGTGATTACCCAGACTTCCAGCGTTAGCCACACCCAAGATGGCGGGCGCCCCCCCCCCCGTTCTTTCCGCGAGGAAAGAGGAACGCGCGGTCCGAAGATGGCTCCCGCGAGACAATCCCTCCAGCCACACTCAAGATGGACGGCGCCGAGTGACTCTCCTCCGCCGGACCCCGCCCGCCCGCGAAGGCCAAGCGAGAGGGCCGGCGCGGACAGGGGCGGGGCGCGGGTTTGTCCCGCCCCCGCGCCGCGCGGGGTTGCGTCCCGCCGCGCGCGTGCGTGCCTGCGTGCGTGGTGGCGTGCGTCGAGGTGACGGAGCGGGCCGGACGCGTCCCTTTGTTGGCTCAGCGGCGCCTGTGAGGAGCGGCGGCGGCGGCGGGTGCTTGTGATCGGTCCGCCGAAGGGAGGCGGCCAGGCCGAAGCCTTCGGATCCCGGTGGGGCCGCCCCGCTCGCGGCCCGTCTCGCCGCCTCGCGTGCTCCAGCCCGCGCCGCCATGGACTCGGACGAAGGCTACAACTATGAGTTCGACGAGGACGAGGAGTGCAGCGAGGACAGCGGCGCCGAGGAGGACGACGACGAGCCCGACGACGACGAGGACGAGCCCGACGACGACAACCTCGACCTGGGCGAGGTGGAGCTGGTCGAGCCCGGGCTGGGCGTGGGCGGCGAGCGCGACGGGCTGCTGGGCGGCGAGACGGGCGGCCTGGGGCCCGGCGGCGGCGGCCTGGGCGGCAGCGGGCTGGGCGGGCCAGGCCCGGGCGGCGGCGGCGGCGGCGGCGGCGGGCTGGGCCACGAACAGGAGGAGGATTACCGCTACGAGGTGCTGACGGCCGAGCAGATCCTGCAGCACATGGTGGAGTGCATCCGAGAGGTCAACGAGGTCATCCAGGTGCGCGTGCTCGGCGCGCGCGGCCGCGGCGGCGGAGGAAAAGGGCAGCGCGGGCCGGAGCAGAAGCAGGCCCGGCGGGCGCGGGCGGGGGCGCTGCGAGAAGCGGCCGCGCCTTGGGGCGCTGCTGCTGCAGCTGCTGCAGCCGGACGCCCCCCTCGTCCCCGGGGAGAAGAGGGCGAAGGGAAGCCGCAGGATGCCTTGCCCGGGGTGCCTGGCCGAGGGCAGCCCCCGCCGCTAGCGCTGAGCTCTTCTGCAGCCGCGGGTGGAGAGGAGGGGATCCTGTGGCTTGGGGAGCTCCAGCCTTGCAGCCGGAGTGCGGGAAGAGAGGGGGCGCTGTAGGAAACACCGAGGAAAGGGTTAATGTGCCCCCCCCCCATGCTTTGTGGTCACTAATGTGGCCCCCCTGCTGGAGACGGAGAGGTGAAATGGGGTCCTCCCTTGGCAGAGAGAAGCGGTAATCTTGCTGCTGGGTGGCACCAGAAATCCAGGAAGGTAAAGCCTAGGTGGTTCACGTTTCAATGTATGCCAGGTAAGCAGTGAATGGTGACCACAGCCAGGATGGGGTGAAGGTAGGATGATTGCCCTAATACGGTCATTTGCCCAAAGGAGAACCCCAGGCTGGAGCTGCAGCACCGATGATCTCACGTAATTTCCAGAAGGTTTCTGTGATAGGAAGGTTTGGCGGCCCTGCAGTTGGGTGATAATGGCATGAATCTTTTTGGGTTACCCCGTGCAGCTGCTCAGGGTGGCAAAGTGACAACAACAGGGCAGGGCCGAGGAATGTGTACATATCTCAGTGCCCTGGCATTCTTGAGAGGCAGAACTGTTTTACAGAACTTGGTCTGTGTGTACCCACTTGTTGGAAAGGATTGACTCGTTTTGTGTACCAGTTAAGTCTACAAAATATTGACATTTCCATTGGTACCAAAAATATTCTGGAACTCTGATAAGAGAGATGGTCCTTCTTATTTCTTGGAACTTAACAACCCTTTACAGTAGGCAATTTTGCCCAGGTTGGCTGTGTATTGAGACTGTAAAGCTTGCTGTTAATGTCACTGATGTAAATGGGGGCTAAACATTTTTAGAAGTTAAAAATAGTCTTTCACGTTGGGGTTACATACAATTCACACATTGTACTTGACAGTTGCTCATAAAACAAGGCTAGGAAAATCCCAGGTTTAGGTTTGAGATAATCCTAATCTAGGCATTTTATACCTTGCCTTCGAGCTGAAATGGGTATCCAAAGTTGCACAAGTTGGAGACATTAAAATAGTTAGGACAGGCATGTAATTGCATTTCCTGTTGCTAGCATAAAAGTAGTAATTGAATCTACTAAGAGTTTGCTCTAAGTCAGTCTTGTTACCTGCAGTTGTAATGGTCAGGTTGATTGGTAGGGTGCAAGGCGCTCCTAGCATTCAGGACAATGCAGATTAGATGAATAAGTTTATGAATGAGATGGGCTTTAATTACTAAGGAAAGTTTTAAGCTGCAAAAGTTTGGCCTCTAATTTTAGTTGAACTACTGAAAATTGTTCAGTGCTAATGATGATAGGCTTGGTTGAATTGATTTTTGTTTCTGGAAACTGTTTCTCCTGGTTTTAGCATAAATAATTGCTCTCTTTTGAGTCAGAGGTATATATAGAAACATTTACACATTTTCCTGTTTTAGCAATACTTTCAGGATGTAATCAGAGAAGAAATAGTTGCTAGAAAGAGATGAGTGGGATAGGTGTCCATATCATCTAGCGATGACATAACCATGCTGTGTTTTCCTGTGGGCAAGAGGAGTGGTGATCTGTAATCTTGTCTCTGCAAGTATGCCCAATTCAGATAAGAGAGATATGTGCAGCAGATGAGAAGGCTATAGGGAAGGAGAACATCAATCTGTTTCTTTTAACTGGAAGAGCTATTCAGGTAGGTATTCTTGAAGAGCCATAGGATCCTGGTCTTCTATTGAATGAGCATTCAGGCAGTCCACAAGGGTTCCTATCCTTTTCTGTGTAAATGTTGCATGGTGTACCTGTAACACTGCGAAAAAGGGGTACATAAGACCTTGTGGTGGTGCTGTTGACATAGCCTGAGATGCAATCCCCGTTTTTGTCCCAAGCTTCTCTAGGGTTGGCTTGATGGGCCCAGACATTTCAGTTGATGTCCCTGAAACTATACAGTTTTTTGACTTCCAAGGGTGATTCACAATGTGTTAGGCAAGAATGAGAGAGGTAGTGAACTTTAGCCTATAGATTAGAGCTCTCCTGTGAGATTATCTGTTCTTCTTCCTTTTCCCCCTGCCCCACTTTTTGTCAATGTGGTCTGTAGTACTTACAACCTTGTGCTTACGTGGAGATTCGCCCTAGATTCTGAGTTTAGGAAAGTGGAAAATATCTGCACTAAACATTCAGCTGTGGTTTACTTTTGTCATGAGAACTCACGTTGAGTGCTGTATACAAGGTATGCTAATCCTCTATAAAGATTCGCTAAAGGAAAAGGAAGAACAGCTTGACCCTAGTGCCAAATTGCAAGAGCTGAGTGGTAGTTAAAGCTGGGTGAGTAATAGTGGGTGTGGATGGACTGTATTCCTTCCTCCTTCCAGTTCTAATTGAACAGATCCAAATCCCAAGCTTATCTTGCTCTAATCTTTAATGCGGAGGCAATGTAAAGATTGACAGTGAAGGATGTCTTTGTGTCTGGCGTGTCCAAGGTCAAATTTAAGACCGAGTTATTAAGACAACTGGTCAACTGACTGTCTTATCTTAGAGTTACAGTGTTTGGTTATATGAATGAGTCTCTCAACTTTTGCCCCTTCCTGCAGGTTGCTGAATTGTCAGTTGAATTTTATCCATGAAAGAAAACAGATTAATGCCATTCATGGTTTGTCTCTTTGTTTTTCTCTCTTTTTCTCTCTCTCTCTTCCTTTTTTTGTGATTGACAGAGGAGCAAGTTGCCACTCTTGTGTGGCAAAATGAAATGGCTGTTACTAGCCCAATTTCAAGAGCTATGTCAGAAGGACATAATGTGCGGAGGATTTTTCAACTAGTTACCATAATGTCATAATTTTAACATGTGGAGTTTAGGTCGTCAAATTGCAAATGTAATTGTTTGGGAAGTCTTAAAATATTGTCTGGAAACCCTGAAAACTGAATATTGTTGGGTTGTTTTATCTCTTTATATGCATTTTTTTAAATAGTTGGTATTTAAGGTCTTCCAGAGTACAGACTACACTACAGGTCTGTGTGTTTTGGTCCTTCTTAAATGTAAGGGGACCAGATTCCTTCCTATATTCAAAAACATGTTTTAATATTTTTGGAAAATTGAAGCCTCCGAACATTTTATTTTCATTATTTTTCAAGACTTCAGAGAAGAAGAAGAAAATGGAACATGAAATGTGTTACATTTAGTATGCACAATTATTATGGCCTGGTGCCTGATTCAAATTGTTGCATACATCCTTGGTGTGTGAGGAGTGCTTCAAGGTGTCCCACTATACATCAGAAATTCTGCTACCTACAACAGGATTGTGAATTTTTGAAAGTAAAAACCACCTGCCTTGTGATTTTCTTTGCTTTGTGTATGAAGTCAACAGAGTATTAATTACTGATGATATTACAGATTTGCACATAGCTACTTTGTAAAGGAAGGGACTGTCAACAAGTGGCCAGGAGTATGTTTTGACATTTGGAATTCTTCCAACTTAATTTACAACAACAACACTTAAAGCTATTAGTGTGACACTGATGTGAACCAATTTCTGATATGAACCATTTGTTGCCACTTAGATGTGTAATCTCTCTAGATTTATTTTGCAATTCTGCCGTATAAAGCAACTAGCATTGTTTTTCTGTCACATTCTCATGGGAGTTGTTGGGGTTTTCCCCCAGTCTTATATCAGACTGTGCAAGGAAGGAGGTTTTTTAAAACTCCAAAATACTTCTGAGTCTTTGCCATTCAGAACTTTACAGCTATAGTATTGTAGTATGCAATGTAGGCCTCCACAGTTGTGGAGTAGGATGCTATTTACGTGTTCCATATCTACTCCTGAACTTTTTTGGCCTGTCTCAACTGGCAGATCAGACTGAGGATGGCAAATGTCTTAGGAAGAAAATAGTTCTGGGTTTTTGCCTTTCATGCTGGCTAGGGAATTCTGGGAGTCGTAGTTCCCAGACTTTGGGTTTTCTTCTCCAGGTCAACTGCCTCAGCTTGCAGTTGCTTAAACCTGGAACAGAGAGAGAGAGAAAGAACTAAAACAAATTTAAGCAACTGTGAGCCTTTCCATATTCTTTCTTCTTCTTGAGCCATTCCAATGCAAAAAGGTATGCATCCCTCATTCTGGGTGAGAGATTCTCCTTATGAAGCAGCCAAGCCTGTGCTAGCTATCACATTTTCCATCCTTTCTCCAACCAGTCTGATCTTGCAGGTTTTCCTAATAGACTCTAGGGTGACTTACTTGGTCAGCTGAGAAATAGGCATCTTGTGACAAGTAAGAAATCAGAACCTCCATGGGGGGCTGGTGGGAAGAATTGGCCTAATTATAAACTGCATCAGAGGTGGTAATCCCATCTGGATACACAATTTCAGGATGTAGAAAGTAGCTCATGTTATTCTGCATATGGAAACCTAGCATGTCATAGAGAAGGTTGAGCTTGATAGCTTCTTGACGTCAGGTGTTCTGTCCAGTGTGACTTTTTAAAGAGATGATTGTTCAGTCGAGTGAATTCTGGCCTGCAGTCAGCCCAGCCCAGTTTACTGCTGCCTCTAGCCTGTTGACAGGTAGGCTTGTCTTTAAGCACGTCTCAAGCAGGACAAGAAGAAAAAAAGAAATCTTGCCATTACATTCCAGTCCCTTGTATGTCCTCGAGAGAGAAGTGGTGGGGCTGCAGCAAACAACCTAGTTTCTTTTGGGGCAAGTACCTTACTTGACTTGTCGCTTGAGAGCAAGAAGATGGACCTTGTTTCAACCATAAGCAAAGCTCTGTCTGTGAGAGCCAGTGGGGCATAGTGCTAGGCAGGGGATGGGGAGACCCAGACTCTAATCTTCCCTTAGGCAAGGAAGCTGGCTGGGCCTGTCACTGTCTTTCAGCTAGACTGCAGAGCTGAAAAACATCTGTCTGCCAACCTGCTCTGGACCAGGGAAGTTGATTGTGGTTCATGACCCTCAGTGAAGAATATTTCATCCTGCAGGGAACTAATTCATGCTGGTGATATATGTATGTCAACATATCTTCAGCTGAAAGCTCTTACAGAGACCTCTTAGTAGTGCTTTTGGAATTTGGATTTTTAACCAAGTTTATTACTGTGCCCAATATTTTTGCGCTCCCGTGTATTTCTTCCTAATGCACGCTTATCCCAGATGGGAAACGACTGGTGTTGTTGTTCCAAGATCAAGCAGCAGCGCCAACAGTAGAAATGTTTTTTGTATTTACCCAGCAGTTGTGGGACTCCTTTTTTCTAGAAGCTTGTCAGAATCTGACTGTATTCTTCCCTGTGAAAGATGCAAAAGCTTTTTCCGTTTGGCATTCAGGGATGACTATGAAAGCAACTGTGGAATGGTTGTGCATATGAATGGGAAGTATTGGGGCCATCTGATGTATTTGTGTATATTGAAAAAAGAAAGGAGACCAATTTACACATTGCAGTCAAACAGTCTGAGGGGAAGTGGTGGCTTATTTGATGAAGAACAGACAGTAAGTGCTCAAATAAATGAAAAGGTGCCTTAAAGAGGGCTACGACAAGGTGCTTCATTATTGCTGTGATATCCTTCAGATGTTAGTGATATTTAGGTTGAACATTTGAAAGGATTATCTGATCGTGCAAATTGTGCAACACTAGAGCGAGCTGTTTAAGTATGTATCAACCTATTGCCACCTGTGTGAAAGCCGATATTCAGCTTGTTTACTTTTATATAACTATTTTTCTTGAAAGTGGATTAATACTTCTGTTGATAGTGGTGACTGTGAGAATAACTAATTTATACTTTGTAGTGAATAGGGAAGGGATGTGGTGGCGCTGCGGGTTAAACCGCTGAGCTGCTGAGCTTGCCGATCGGAAGGTCAGCAGTTCAAATTTGCGTGACGGGGTGAGCTCCCGTTGCTAGTCCCAGCTCCTGCCAACCTAGCAGTTGGAAAACATGAAATGTGAGTAGATTAATAGGCACCGCTTCGGCAGGCAGGTAACGGCGTTCCGTGTAGTCAAGCCGGCCACATGACCACGGAGGAAGTGTCTTCGGACAAACGCCGGCTCTTCGGCTTTGAAACGGAGATGAGCACCGCCCCCTAGAGTCGGACACGACTGGACTTAAAGTCAAGGGAAACCTTTACCTTTTACCTAGTGAATAGGGAAGCAATAGTTTGATGCTGGAGAAGAGTGGTTTGTCTGTTGAGCTTCAACTGTAGGAACCTCATTGAGCCATGATGTGTCTGGCTGACCTTGAGCTAGCCATTCTTTCTCATCATTTTGAGAATAATGTGAGACGCTGGATGTTCCTTGGGAGGAAGAGCAATCTTGGAACAATGGAGAAATTTGTAGCTAAGTTGAAAACACTACCACAGCAGTTAGCCGTTTGCCAACCAACTTTCATGTTTGCACGAACATAATTATATGCGTGTAATATTTTAGTGACATGGTAAATTCTGTATTATATCTTACTTATTTATCAGCACTGTAGATTCTGGTATATTCTAAAATATTTCTTAGTGTCTGTGGCTGTAAAATAGACCCTGAACTAATTATGGCAGCCATTCCAGAAATTAAGACTGTTACTGAAGCTGTCACTTGTAATGTTTAAAGCGTCTTGCAGATCCTGGATATATTTTTAACTTCAGATGGGTTGTCTGCGGGAGTTGGACAGCTGATTTTTTAATCACTTGCAGTCTTAGAGCAACAGAGTACATAGATTATCATGCTAGTACAGATCTCATTAGAAAAGAGATATTATATAACATGTTGTCTTAGCATAAGATGACTGAGCTTGCATGTTTTGTAGGCTGCAAATATTTTCAAATATGTACATCGTGACTAATGATTGGAGATACCAGATCTTTTAGCTGTATTTTGAGAATGCCTGCAACATTTGTTCTCAATTCTGTAAAGGTACTTGTAGGGTGAGTCTGTTTTAAAAAGTGTTTGTGTTGCTAACATCAAACAAACATCTTTTATCTTTCATGTAACCTTGATACAGGATGGTTTGGTTAATTCATTGTTTTGAGAAGTAAAAAAAAAAATCCCAGAAGAAGGCATTGGCAAAACATTTCTGCATTATTGCCAAGAAAATTGCATGGATACGTCCATGTGTTCACCAGAGTTGATTTCTGTAGAAGCGTTTATCTTACATATCCTAAAACGAGACTTGAATTGTAATGAGGTCGTACTATGTTCCATTCCAGTTTCTTTTCCATTCTCTGGTATTCAAAGGTATTGACATTCCCACCCATTGTATAGATGTTATGTTGATGCATTTAGTGGTTTTTACATACTTAATCTCTGCGTAAGTTCAAAAATTGCAGAGGGTAAATCCAAGATTGGTAGGCTTCACATTATATGAACAATATTTCCTGGAAAGATACTCTTTTCTCTATGAAAGGCAATAATCCTATAATTTGTCAGATATATGCAAATGAAAGCCTTCCTCAACCTGGTGGTATATAAAATTCAACCTAAGAGACTAACTTAGAGCACATTACATTGCTCATCTGTCTGGCTCAGCCTTGTTTGCTTGGACTTAGAGTTTCTAGGGTTTCAGACAGGAGTCTTCGCCAGCTCTGTTTGCAAATGTGGGTTGAACCTGGGATTTTCTCCATGTAAGGCACGTACTATGCTGCAGAGCTGTAGTCCCATTTTCAAGGAACATCTGTGAATGTAGATAATATATATTTTTTAAAAGTCTGAATTCTTGAAAGACAAAATTCAGTGCTGCTTCAGAACTGCTAAAAAACTTGATTGGTAGTGATGGTTTAACTTTGTTGAACATAAGTCCCTAAGCCATTTCTGCTCATTCTTCCCCTTTTGTTCCTAGCTGTAATAAGAATTCTAGCTTTAATGAACAGCACAAAGAGGTAAACATTAGCACTAAAATAAATACAGGCAAGAACGTGACCCTTTGTTGTGTACCACTTGTGAGGCAGAATTGGGGAGTTAATATATGAGGCCTTAATGGACATGTTGCCGGATAATGTGTGTATGGGATTGACAGCCAAATAAAACTTGCTTTACAAGCAGTTCTGTCCTTTGGAGCTGTCTCTGTGTTTCTTCTGAGGGAAAAATTAAATTGCAGCACCCTGCTTCAAACTCATTATCCTCTTTGAAATAACCAGATTGAAAGGCTAAAATTGCTCTATTTAAGTGCCCACTTTTTAGCTTGAGTGCAAGATTCTGGAATGATGTGTCCATAGTAAAAGTTACTCATTGGTATATTTTTAAGAAAAGAAAAAGGTAAGGAAAGAAACAAGGTTGTGCTAGTTGGCTGGTAGGGAAAGGAGACAGGATAGAGTGCTGTCCTAAGCTGGATTGCCCACTTGACTGATCTGGTTGCAGTAAACATAGTTGCTTGACCAGCAAATGTATAAGGGTGTTCTGTGTTTGGTAGGAATGGTATAGCCTGGATGGGGAATAGAACATTCTGTAGTTCTCCGATATATTGCATTCCAGTTTCTTTTACATTCTCCGGAATTCAGTGACAGCATATCCCCAAAGTGCTGTAGCACCCTGAAAGATTGCTAGTCTTGATGTGAAAGAAATTTGCTTTATCAAATAGTCAAAATGCAAACCTTATTTAATGTGAAACAAAGCCAAAAATCATGAAGACAAAAGGTATACTGCTTATCTTTCAGCCCTCTGCCTATCCCCCCAAATATTGTGGTTGCTTCTCAGATCATGGTAAGGTAGAATGACCAAGGCTGGTTTTCTGGTGCACCCTTCTTTGATCCATTTGATTTCTTCGGCCTGTAGGTCTAACCAAGCAGAAACATGGAAGCCCCTTGCATGCAAACCCAGAGCTCTGGTTTATTCTTCTAACAAGCAAGCCAGAAGCCATGGTTGGTCTTGGTTTATGATTCCTGGCTTGTTTGGGAGAGACAAAGCAGGGATCCTGGTTCATATGTCAAGGTAAACTAGAGAAGGTGTCTCTGGTTAATTCTGCAGTTCCCTCTTGCAGGAGGAATCAAGTGGGAGCTCCTATGCTGCATGCATGAGCTTGCTCTGCATGTTCTAACCCTAAATTCCCAGATATTTTGTTTATTACGAGAAGTGAATGTTCCCAGTATTTGCCGACCAGGCTTAGCCATTTCATGTGCCTGATGAGGGATCCTTTTCTTACGCAACAATAAGTCCAGTAGCGCAATGAAACATTAAACTGACATTTAATAGCTAACAGGATTATGCGTACAGTATATGTCTTAACTGCCTTATTATTAGTGGAAATCTGCACTAATAATCCTTTTTAGTTTCATTGGGATCTGTGGAATGTGTAAATAACATTCAACATTCAGAATAACTTTAAAATCTGGATTTATTTTTTTTTTAAGGCTAGTCTTACTCTGTATTTGAGTTAGCCTATTGGAGCCTGGTCTTAACATTGCCTGAAGGTATTAAAACAGAAATTGAATTAAAGCCAAGCAGCTCTAGACCTAGTGTATTTGGGAGGTGGGGTGATTCCCCATTCCTTTGCAGGCCCCACGCACTCTCTAGTGTGCTTTAGAGGACCAGGGAACTATCTGGGACACATTTACCAATGAGAAGAGAGGTGTCATAAGGAAATTTCAAATTCCACAATTTTAGATTTTACTCAGAATTGACCGGCACGGACTGCGCAACTTGAATTGCCTTTGAAATAATCATCACAATTTTGGGGAAGATACAATTGGGAGGGGGGTTGAAGTTTTAGGAAGAAGGGTGGGCCTGCGACTCATACTTCTTACAATGACTTTTCCCCCTCTTCTAGAATCCAGCAACCATCACCAGGATACTCCTTAGTCATTTCAACTGGGATAAAGAAAAGCTGATGGAGAGGTAAGTGACATGGTTTCTTTGTGTGTACATTGACTGGATGTTCGTCTTGGTAACTGGGCGGGCAGAGAGGGCAAGAGATGTGGAGTCCTTGGTGCTCTCTGAGCTTGGTTGTTGGCTTGCAGACGTTTCATTACCTGACTAGGTAACACCAACAGTGTGAGGGAGGGTGGGGTTTGCTCCCTGTTTATATACAGTGGCTTGCTCTGCCAGTGTTGGTGGGGTCTGGTTTTCCCTTTGGAGGGAGTACCAAGGACTCCACAGTTCAACCCTGAGCTACATATATTCTCTTCCATTGGAGGGCAAGAGTTGGATAGGAGAAGCTTGCTGTTCTCAAGAGATTATATGCATGGAGGGTATTTACTTGCTTCCTCAGAGAGAGTTGTCTGTCTGTCTGTCTGTCTATCTATCACATTTTTATCACTGCCCATCTCCCCACACGGGGGAGCCTGGGTGGTTTATCCTCAGCAAGGCAGCCATCATGAGTCAAGAAAGCTTCATTATAGATAAAAGTATATGCAATATTGGGTTAGAAATTTATTCCTAAAATTGGATCTTCATCTTGCAGTGACAAGACAATGTACACTAATAATAGAGCTAAAGAAACACAAGCAGAAAAAATAACAGTTCAATACCTTCTCAGTACATCTTCTGGGTAGCCAGAATAGCAAGGAATAGCTACTGTATTGTGATTCCTACTTTCTTTAAACAAATATGAGTAGAAAATGGGCCATGTTTGTGATCCGGGCCCATCGTAGCTTGGCATTTGAGGCTACTTAGAAATCAAAGAGGCCCATTGAGTTCTCTTGGGAGGAGAGGAGGAGAAAACAAAGTTTCCTCGCTTGGATCAGTTAATTGGAAAATTGCATGGCCTTGGCTTTTGCAAAATTCTTTGCAGGAAGAAGACAACTCATAAATTCAGCCTGGGTGGTATATGCCATATCTCTCACAACATGCTTAAAAAGCCTGTGGTGCCATTATGCTGCCCATCATTACCAAAGATGTTAACATTTGGAATTTGTTGTGGAATAAAGTTAAGAAAACTGTAACATGAGATAAATAGCTTTTTTTACTAAGGCAATAGAAGCAGCTGGTATTGAGGCATAAGCATCTGGGCTATAGGAAGCTGTCTTAGTATTGGAACTAGCTTAGTAAGGTTATAACATGGTTTCGGCTTCTTGTGTTGGGTGAACCAAGGCATTGTTGCTTAGTGACTGGTGAGATGCACCTTGGGTTAGTGTGATATATAAATCCAAACTTGGAACAGCTTCTAAAATGGCTTTATGACTTAAACACTTAACTAGCAGCTATAGTCAGAAGCCCTTCTTATCATTATAGTTAATTCAGTGGCTTTATCTAGTCACTGACATGCAATTAATCACACTGGCATCTTTCTCAGCCTTCCCTAGAAATCTTGGAGTTGCACCCAGAACTGACAGGATGGCCTGTTCAACATCTCTTGAAATATTAGGGCTTTGCAGACATTTTACAAACTTTGCATGTTGGAGAGGTTATCTACAAATATCAATCTGCTCAAGCAATGGCTTTCACTTTTGGTTTTTGATTCACAATTTCAAATAACTTTTATGACAAAGTGGGTGGCTAGAAAATGTTTATTCATGACAAGGGATGCCACAGATGGTTTAAGAGAATACATCAATTTGACATTTTTCAGAAGCAAAACTTGGGTTGCTGAACCAACAGTATTTCTGTGGCGAGAAGGGACATTTTGTGTTGTCTATAACAGTCTTAATTTGATGTCTAATTGCTAAATGCAGGGTTATTTTGAAAGGTTAGAACATGGGGCTGTGGTTGTATAGTTGCATTTTTTAAATGTGTATATGGATTGGTTATGGGTCATCTAATTGATGTCAACTCTTAGTGATTATATAGATAGACCTTCTCTAGGATGACCTGTCCCTAACCTGGCCCTTCACGTCTCCCAACAATGTACCCGCTGCCATTGTAATCAAGTTCATCTACGTTTGCTGTTGACTGTCCTCTTCTTCACTTTCCTTCCATATTTTTGAGTATTGTGGACTTCTCAAGAGAGCTGGGTCTTCACATAATGTGTCTAAAATACCGTAATTTGAGCCTGGTCATTTGTACCACGGAGAATTCTGGAATGATTTGTTCTGTGATCCATTTTTTTTCCCTTAGCTTTCCATGATATTCTCAGTAGTCTTCTCCAATATCAAATGTCGAAAGCATCAGTACTCTTTCTATCCTGCTTCTTCAAACCCCAACTTTCACTTCCATAGAGTGTCAGATAGAAAATAATTGCCTTCATGATTCTGATCTTTGTAGGTATAGGCCTACCATGGCATCTGAATGGCTTTTCCAAGGCTTTCATGGCTGTTGTTAGTCTGTGATGTATTTCTTCACTGCTGATTATTCCTGTGTTGTTGATGGTCAAAGGAGAAACTATCCACCATTGCAGTGTCTTTATTGTCAGTTCTAAGGCTGATTACTGTACCTCTTGTCATTTATTTGGTTTTCTTTATATTGAATCTTAGTCCCATTTTTTCACTGTGCTCCTTGACTTTCATTACTAGACCTTCCAGATCATTTGTGTTTTCAGCTGTCAGAATAATGTCATCAGCATAGAGCAGGTTATTGAGGTTTGTAACTCAATATTTAACGTTGATTAAAACCATGTTCATCATCTTTTAATCTAGTATCCCTCAATATATATTCAACATAAAGGGTGAATAAACAGTATATAGACCTGTCCCACTCCTTTGCCAATGTGGAGCCAGTTTGTTTTGCCATATTCTCTCCTCATGGTGGCTTCCTTGATAAGCAGAAAACCTGATAAAGAGAAAAAGTTGTAAAATTATTTTTTTTAATATGTTAGTAGAGGGAGGGAGGGAGAGCATGCATGCATATTTGATGCTTATCCAGCAAGGGAGAGGAGGGATTTGTGCCCTGGCCTGACCCTTTGAAGCACGAGATTCTGAAGCAGGGTGGCCCACTACTTTTCATGGTACATCACTGCTGATGTGTTTTGCTTTGCTTTTAAACAGAGCTATGTGCAATAGGTTTGTACATTTACAGAACTAAGACAATCTACTTGTTTTAGCTAAGAGGTGAATTAGGAAGTAGACCCTTAGTCATTATATACAGACTCCAGAGCTTCTGCATGCTTGCTGGAATTATTCTCAGGTAAAACACAGGTGAATTTTCCAGAGGCGTTTTATTCATTAGGCTTCATTTTTGTTTGTGCAGGTACTTTGATGGCAACCTGGAGAAGCTGTTTGCAGAATGTCACGTCATAAATCCTAGTAAAAAGTCTCGAACACGTCAAATGAACACAAGATCATCTGCGCAGGACATGCCATGTCAGATCTGCTATCTCAACTATCCTAATTCGGTGAGTGCCTTCAGAATTGTGCCATCTGTAACTTGAATATATATTTTTTATGTTGATTTTAAGCTTGGAATTTTCAATCCTCCAGCCAAACCTAATATTCCAAAGGTTGGGGCTTTTGGTTTTAGATGACTTTGAAAAGCAGTCAGGAAGGTTTCTGTGATCCTCGGTGTAAGACCTAGGCTGTTGATCGGTCCGAAATTCACTTTATTCCTTAACTGTTTGTGTAATCTGCAGGTATAGGCTACTTATAGATAAGTGGTGAGACCTAAAATTGTAAAAATACTCCAAGCGCCAAATAAATACTGTGCCTATCAGTACATGATATTTGATTTGCTATTTTAATCTAACCTTTAAGAAGAATGCACTGTCTGCTAGCACTCCTTCCATAAGCTTATCCGTTTAATTCAATCCACAGAGCAGTGGTGGGCGAGCTTTTGTCTCCAGAGCTGTATGTTGCTCCCTGAAATTCAGCTGCAGTTTTCGGTCCAACTGAAGTATTGGGCTATCATACAGCTCTCTTGTCCCTGTGAGCACTTGAACGGCCCAGTGCAGCTGAGGGCCAAGGAAAGCGTTCGTGGCCTGGACAAAGGCAAAATATTATTTCTTCGTCTGGATACTTGTGGCTTCTTTTCAGGAGTTAGAACTTACGTCTGATCACCATCACCTGATGTTGATCTTTACCTGTGCTCTGAAGCCTCTTCTGTACTCAGGGAACTGTAATTGTTACGTTGTTGGACGGAACCGGTGAGTCCCAGCTTCAGATCCACCCTCAGCCGCAAAAAGCGCTTTGGATGACGTTGGGCCAGTCACTCTCTTTCTCTGCCCAAGCCGTAATGCATTCCTAGAGAAAAGGCAGACTGTCAACCCGTCAAAGTTAAAATAAAAAGGGAGCAACGTACAGGCCCTTCGAAGGGTTTCTCCATGTTTGCGGAAAGGGAGGAGGGATAATTGGCACCTTTCAATAGATTAAAATTGTAAATTTTATTAAAAACACAAAAAGCAGTGTTCAGGGTGCGGTTGGGGGGAAGGTGGTGTGTGTCTCACAATTCTTGTAATTTTGACGGTTCTGGCCTATTGTTCGGAGATTTCAGACATCCCAAGTCTGTTTTTTCCAGGATTTTGCATTTAGCGTAGAATAAAATTCAAGTACGTGTTTTCATAATCCAATAATGCAATTGTTATAGTTCTCAGGGGTGGGAGAGAGGATTACTTGCAAGCAACTGTGTAAGTCACTGCAACCTAAGTTTCATTAATCTCAGTCGGAGGGTGAATTATGCTGTTCCATTTCTTTAGTTGAAAGTTAACCTCAGTAGTGGTTATTGCTATTAATAATGGATAATGAAAACCCACTAGCAATTTTTATTATCCAATATATCTAAAATCTTGAGGAAGAAAGACGAAAAAGGCAGCAAGAGGCTATCAGTTAATTGAGATATCGGAACTCCTTTTTCTTCAGTAGAGAAGACGTTATCATTAGATACCAGTGATTCTGGTTTTTTCCCCTCCTTATCTCCTAATTTCATTTCCCTCTCCTGTCTCTGCTTATTATGACTGTCTTGTGACCAGACTTCTGCTTGTTAGAGATCTTTGAATATGCTCTCCATACAAGGCTAGGATGGTAGAAATTCATGATTATCAAAATCAGCGTACGGCTTCTGGAGCAGCAGAATTGGAAAGTACAGCGCTGGTACAATGCTGGTACTTCAATCAAAGGAGGAGAATTGTAAAAAATCAGAACTGGTGTCTCCCACAGTTACATATTTTGAACACAGAAATATTTAAAGTGGCCTTTCAGGATCAGATCAAGGTTCCTCAGAGTACTGGAGGTCAGTGTTTGATTGCCCAGTGGCCTTGACAAGTAGCCATAGATGGCCTGTGGCTCCACCAGTTCTGTACATGTTGCATTGATGGAAGATTTTGGTGAATATACCAGCTTGCTCACTTTGCCATTTTAATTACATTGCTTTAGCGTGTGAACTTCAGGAAGTGTGGTAGCACGATTGGGACAGTGGTGTCAGTAAGTCTGAGTGCATTTCCTGGTACTTTGGTCAGTGGCTGCTGGGATGAATGCTTGTGGCAGAACCTAGGGGGGTGGGAGAAATCTAGACTTTCAGTAGAGATCCCTCAGTGCACATCCTGTGGGTTCAGATGTTGTGCCCTGTTCTTCTGTACCTGCGAAAGATGGCACAGTCAAGTCAAGTGAAAATGAGTAAATGGTCTAGTGGTTAAGGCAACAGGCTAGAAACCAGGAAGCTGTGAGTTCTAGTCCCACCTTAGGCATGAAAGCCGGCTGGGTGACCTTGGACCGGTCCCTCTCTCTCAGCCCAACTCACCTCACAGGGTGGTTGTTGTGGGGAAAATAAGAGGAAGGAGTATTAGGTGTGTTCCCTGCCTTGAGTTATTTATAAAAATAACAAAGGCGGGATAGTAAATAAATAAATGCATTAATAATAATAATAATAATAATTTGTCTTTACAGTATTTTACTGGCTTGGAGTGTGGACATAAGTTTTGCATGCAGTGCTGGAGCGAATATTTAACTACCAAAATAATGGAGGAGGGCATGGGACAGGTAAAATTCTTCCCTCTTGTGTTTGTATTGAAATAATGATTTTAAGGAAAGGTCTACTTTATGTTCCAGTTGTTCCTTTGCTGAGCCCCCCAAATCGGGAAGAAGATGAGAATTTGCACTGTTTGTACTTTACAGAAGTACAAGCAGTAGAAACTGAGAAGCTTGCTACTGAGAAAAGTTGGGAGGGATCTTGTTGGTGTGTCTTGGCCCTCTCCTTTCAAGACCTGTGGGGAGGGTGTGGAAGCATGGAACCAAAGCACATTTCAGCCCTCCTACCCCTTGGAAGCTAGGAAAGAGGAAGGCTATTATGTCTGAACTTGAGAAAATTTTGTGGCAGGGCCCCCCTTCTTTCTTTCTTCACTACTGTTTCCCCCTCCTCTTTTCCCTTACTGCTTAGTAGCATGCCAGAGCTCTTGTGAGCAATTTGAACTAATTCCATGCAAAAAGGGGGTTTGCAATTTGGCGGTGGACCTGCCTGGTCCTTTCAGTTTGAATAATGCTTGGGGAGACCAGGACTCAGCCCTGGAAACTCCCTGGGTGACTTTTGACTACTCTCTGTCTTTCAATCCAACCCACCTCACAGGTGGCTGTTGTGGAGGATTAAATGAGAGGCGATCCCTATGTAAGCCGCCTTGAACTCCTGATGAAGTTGAGGGATATAAATAAATAGGCACAGTCTTGCAGTGGTCTAGAATTGAAGAAGTGCTCCTTTGTAGAGTTTTTTGGAGGCACCAACACCTAAGCTAATCAGATGTGTTCTTCTCTGTCTTCTCTTTATTCCCATGGCCCCTTTGCTGCCCTTGCCAGACAATTTCATGCCCAGCTCACGGCTGTGATATCTTGGTTGATGACAATACAGTTATGTAAGTATTATGGTTGACGCAATTTCAGTAATGCTTGCGTTTTCTTAAGCTTTGCCATTGATTTAGACCTGTTGATTGGCTCCACGTTGTATGGAAGGATGAGTCAGTCACACCGGTAGGTCTAAAGGCACTTGTCCCTGTGGGCCTCTCAGGAACAGTGAACTTTTCCCGTAGAATCTTGGCTTTTGTTGCCTGCTCCTTCCTCTCTTAGCTTGCTTTAAAGCAAAATAGCAGGCGTTCAGGGAATGGGGCCTGATAATATTGAGGGCAGGATATGCAATGCAAACGATTACTTCTACAAGTACATTGTGTTCATCTGTCGAGGACTTTCAGTGAATCCTTTTACAGAAACCATGTTAAGAGGGTCTGTTGGATCATTCTTAAAGAAAAATGGCATGTATTGTGGAGGGTGGTTAGGCTTATTTGCTCCACTTTTTGGCCAAGAAAGAACATGCAGCATCGGGTACTTTTTTTCCTGTACTTGAACTAGCTAATAGGTTTTTAAAGCTTGGGAAGAAAGATGGCAGGACATATGTTTGCAGTAGGGTCATTCTGGGAGTAGAGCTGAATGGAAGCAAATAAAGGGGAAAAGGGCTGAAGAACGGTGGTGTAAACTTGGAAATTGCTTAGAACTTTAAAGGTTTTGGTTGAGGTTGTTAAGACGTGTTTCTCTTAAGTCACAAAAAAATTGTGCCTGAACTTTTCATTGCTGTTTCCACAGCTTTAAAGCAAAGCAAGTGACTCTGAAGCCCAAATTAGGTCATCTAATAAATCAAGTTCATGATCTCACAGCCTTGCATTACATGTTGGGCTCTTGCATAATCCTTTCCAGGAATAAAATGTCGGGTTTGAATTAATCCATTTGGCCCTTTTGAGGCTGCTGTTGTAGTACTGCTGAAATGAGTGCAGAGGTCTTTTCTCAACAGTCTTTCCTACTGTTGGCATATTAAACTGAGGGTGGGGGGGATTATATTATTGCTCTACATCCAGGGGAGTTTGGTGTTCCCGTGTGTAACTCATGTGAAAAGTTTAGCAATTCGTTTCATGTTTTATAAGTCTGAAATAGTCCAACTAAAACCCGGTGAGCTTAGACTGCTCTGGCAAATGAAGTCATTTTGGCCTGGCATTTTGAAGGAGTACATTGCTGGCACCGCTCAGGGATGGGGCATTCTGAAGTCAGAGCTTCACCTTCAGAAAGGCCCACTTTTCTGTAAAGATTTAATTTGAATTTTTCTGTGGTAGAACAAAAAGAATGCACAGGCAAGATAGTGTGGGAAAGAACCACTCCTCCAAATATTTGGGCCCCACCCTCTCTAAAATCCCAGCACCTTGAACTGAGCTCAGTTGCAGGTAGGGAGCTAGTATAATTATTTCAAATAAGTTTAATTTAGTTCAACCTAAGAAAATTGGACGGAATTCTAGCAGTTGAGTTTGCTACCAGTTGAGGCTTCATAATATTTTCTAGTTGTCCTGTGTATGAACATACTGCCAAGGTATGGCCTTCATGATCAAGAAAAGCTGACGGTGGTGCTAGATGCTCTCAGCCATGAAAAGTGCTTGAGTCTCTGCTGATCGTGTTGGATCAAGGAACCGCCCAGTGTCCCAAAAGTGTATCAGCCCCTCCATAGCTTCATCTTATTCTGATTTTGCAGAGGAAATGGCAGGGTATTATCAGCCTAATGATGATACCTCACCTTGAACAGTTTTCTCAATGCAAATGTCTGAACAAATATGTTGGCTGTCCATCCACTGACTTACAGTGGAAACTAAATGCAGAGTAAACACTTTCAAGTACTCTTTTGCATTCTGTGGAAGAAGTGGTGGGCTCGCTGAGTAAAAATAAGGAAAACATAACATTCCTCCCTGCTTTTGAATAGGACAGCTAAAGTAAGAGTATTGTTTTCCTTGAAAAAAAACATTAATTGGTTAAAAGGTTGGACTTCTGAGCGATAAAGCTAACCAGTTTTTCTGAATGGAATATTCTCTTTCTTTGTAGGCGCCTGATCACAGATTCAAAAGTTAAATTAAAGTACCAGCATTTAATAACGAATAGTTTTGTAGAGGTGAGTGTTCAGTATAAAACTATATGCTGATGGGACTGATACAGGAGAATTTCCTTCATTTGCTTTAGGGAGCCTTGATATGTTAGAAGTCGACATTTGAATAAGTGGAGAGTTGTTGGTTGATCAGCAGTTTTCCAGACTCAGCTTGTGGTCCCATTCCCAGCTTTTGATGCTGATGTACTCATAATAGGTGCAGTTGTCTTTAGCTAAACTGCCGCTCTAACGAGGAAGCATTTATTTATTTATTTTTCAAATTTCTATTACCGCCCATCTCTCCCAAAAGGGGGACTCTTTAAAAAGCTGTAATACTGCTTTGGCTCAACATCTGAAATTCCTGCCCATGCGACGGCCAGGATTTTACCAAAAGAGTATTTTATCTACTTGCTTCAGTCAGCTGTTGGAGAGAAACCACTTAACTAGCTGCTTATATCTTCATAATAACTTGAAATGACTATGAATTGAATTCAGTATTAGAGCTCGATGGTAGCTAATAAGATCTGCTAAAACTAGGTTGCTTCAAAACTCTAGAAGATGTACAAGCAACCATGCAGTCTTCAGATCTTAACTGTCAAAAAGTGTGTATGCAGCTATGCACTTGTGAAATGTCAGTGATGCTTAATCAGCTACTGCCAAATCTCAACAGCCCACATCGAACAGCCTTCAATACAGGCTTTGTGAAATGTCTGCTCTATTGTGTGATGCTGAACCCACAATCTCAACAGGGTGTCATTGAACTGAAAAGGCAGACAGGAATGGGCCAGTCCTGGATGTAGCAATTCTTCAGCCAACCCTGCATGCTTGCTTGGAGTTCAGAATTTGTTTATTTAAATCTTAAGTAAGAAAGCATTAAGATGTGTGGCTGGAAGTCTTTTGGAGGAATTGTAGTTAGCCCTCACTTTTTTTTTTTAACATTCACGCATTTGTTCCAACTGTCAATTTGTTCCAGCAAATGATAAAATAATAATTTGTTTATTTGCAAACTACATCAGGTAGAAGTTGGAATGCTTCTGGAGAAATTAAATGATTAGTCCCGTCTTTCTCAACTGAGTGCCCTCCAGATGTGCCCAGATTAATGCTTCCAGAATTCTTGAAGATTCTGGGGTAATGGTCCCAACACACCTGAATGGGGAAAATAGATTTAATAATTTTAGGACTTGCTTCAAACTGTATAAACTAAAGCGGTGGAATTGTCTTTGAATATGAAGAGAAGGTCAGATGACAACAGCAGGGTAGGCTCTATTGAGATGAAGCTTTAGATAAAAGATTTCTGGGAAGGAAAGGGAAAGAGATGGACTGTTACAAGCCATCTTTCAGAACAGTCCTGTACATGCCTTTTCTGCAGTCAACCCACACTGAAAGCAGCAAGGCTGTGCAACTTTTGTTCTTGACTTTCCCTGTGTTAACAATGGGCGGGTTTGTTTCTTTCTCTCCAGTGCAATCGACTGTTAAAATGGTGTCCTGCTCCAGATTGCCACCATGTTGTTAAAGTACAGTATCCTGATGCTAAGCCCGTTCGCTGTAAATGTGGCCGTCAGTTTTGGTAAGCAGGTTAAATGATCAACAGGCGAGATTTTGGCCCTCTCAAAATGATCCATTGTCTTGGTGGGGTAGCCATGTGGAAGTCAGCCTTCACCTCCTGTGACGGCAAGCTCAACATGAACATGGGCTGCTAAATGTCTTGTCTTTGGGGGCAGGGGAACGTTTGCTGACTGCCAGTAATAAGTTAAGCTTGTGGGTTATTGCAAAGCGCTGTGCCTTAAAGTTCCATTGTTCTGGCATTGCTTAACTGGAAAACCATGTAAAAATGTTGTAAATGTTTGTTGCAGTTTTAACTGCGGGGAGAACTGGCATGATCCTGTTAAGTGCAAGGTGAGATTTTTAAGTTTTTTGGGCTGCCTGTAATGTATGGGGGGTGTAGAAAAATAATACAGCTTCAGGGATTAGACATAGCAGCAGCAGTACATGAAAAGGCCTTAGGGCAAGATAGAAAGATGGCTTTTGAAGAAGTCTCAGATAGGTGAAGAGATGGAGGGCTGTGCAGAGAGGGTGTGGGAGGCTCCAGGTTGCCCACCCATTTCATAGTTCGTATGATCCACCCAGATCCTTTGCCACAGAAGTTGGAATGAATAACTCAAAATCAGTTTAAGCAAACGAACAGTTCTCTGCTTAGGAAGCGTTTTATATAAACTGAAGAAATGTGTGGTCAACTCAGCATGGTGTGATTCGAATTTCACTTCTATTTCCCAGCGGTTTTTGGCATCCCGAGAAGGATGCCTTGGATGCACAGTGCCCTTGAAATGGCTTGAATGACTGAAGAAAACTTTATAGTTATTTCTCAAGATGATATGAGTCTAGTTTTCATATATTCAGCTAATTAATTAATCAGTGAAAGGATGGATTTTAAATTTTATGACAATCGTAAATTCTTTTTAGTGATATTTTATTTTCCATCCTCTATGTCCTTTCTTTCTTTCTTCTTTTTCTTTGACATGATCATTTATCCCTTAAATGTTTTAAAATGAATGAATGAATTAATTAATTAAATACTTTTAGAAAGCTGCTTATTGTAGAGAATTTGAAGGGCATGTCCGTATTTCTGTCGGCACTCCCTCCCTCACATCTGATGCTGACTATTGATTTAGGGACCCTGCTATGATTCCATCAGAACAATTCTTTTTTCTCTCTCTCTCTCCCCCTTCTGAACAGTGGTTAAAGAAATGGATTAAGAAGTGTGATGATGACAGTGAAACTTCTAACTGGATTGCTGCAAACACAAAGGTTTGGTGGTTTATTTCTCTGGCTTGACACTCTCAGGTGCAGAGCCTCCTTTCTCTCTTACAAGAACATTCTGTTGAAATCTGATAGCTCCTTTTGCATATAGTGAGTGATAATTTTTGCATGTAAACAATGGCTCTGCAGTTTCCTCTCTTTCCAGCTCAATAGCTGGAGAGCCAGAAAGTACCAGTCTGTTTTGCCTCTGTTTTTTTTTTAATTGCTGCAAAGTCAGGAGTTGTTGTCTAACTGAGGAGAACTAACAAATTTGCAATTATTTGGATGCAGTGCAGCTCAGGAGTATTTCTATGTTTGCTGTTTCTAGGAACGCAGGATGGTGCCTTCTCCTTCAGTCAGACTATTGATCCCTCGCCATATTGATATACAGTAGCTTTCCCAGGCTTCGGCAAATATTTTCTGAGCCCTTTTGGTGATTCTAGATCTGGGCCCTTCTGTGCAAATTGCAAAGTGTGGTGTCTTGCTTCTAGAGATACACAGCCCTTTCTAACCTCAGAATTGGCTGACCTGAGATCTCTGGAAATGGGTCCAATCTCAAAACTGGTGGCCTGTTTCACGCTTTCTAGAAAACAAGCCGTTTTCAGAAAACCCTGTACGATCTGCCAGTGTCAGTGACTGAGAAGAGGAAATGGTGAAGGTGTATAATAAAAGGATGCATGGCATGGAGAAAGTAGCAGGAGACATTCTTTGTCCTCTCCAAATACTGGGATCAGGGCCATCTAGTGAAACTGATTCAAGCCGTTCTCTACACAGCACATAAGTCACCTGTGGACTTTATGACTTCAAGACATGGAGATGGCCATTAACGTGGATAGCTTTGAGAGGAAACTGGATAAATTCATGCAGGACAGGTCGACCAGAGGCTTTGTAGACTCAGTCTTACAATCCAGATACAATAGTAGAGGAATGAAGGTGGGAGAGGAGATTGTTTCTGTCTTCTTCTGGGGAGCATCATAGTGGCATCTGGTTGGCCAGTGTGACAAACAGAATACTGGACTACGGTCATCCTTGCCTTGATCCAGCAGCCTGCCCTTCTGTCCACGATGTGACAATTTGTGCATTCCCATGTGTTCCTTACATTAATAGATGGGTGCCAGGTATTTTCACCACCCTTCCCAGAGGGCTTGTTAGTGCGTTCAGAATGTATTTAATGTTGTAAGCCCTAGTTATAAATAAAGAAAAGTTATCTAGTAGTGGTAGATTAATCTACACAGAGAGGGACTGTACTACATGTACATTTGTTTCTATAAAAGCTGCCCTTGAGCTGGAAGTAGTGGAATTCCTGTTTGTACTATTCTTGTTGTCTGATGTCCCTGTTGATACAAGATCAACTTCTGTGTTGTTTCAGGCTGCAGCTGGAAGCCACTTGATAGCTAAATGTGCAGTCAGAAGAACTCTTTTAAATTCATCCGCCATCAAGTGATTGCCTGCTTCTCCCTTAACTCTTATTTTTTTAAAATAATAGGGGTAATAGTAATGATTTTAATAATAATAATAATAATAATGGCCAGCTGGTTTTTGATCTCACCACCCTTCATATCATTTTCAGGAATGCCCCAAATGCCACGTGACCATAGAAAAAGATGGTGGCTGCAACCACATGGTCTGTCGGAACCAGAATTGTAAAGCAGAGTTTTGCTGGGTGTGTCTTGGCCCATGGGAGCCGCATGGATCTGCCTGGTATGTTTAAATGAATGCTTATTGGGCTTTCTGGACGGTTTGATGGTTAGGAGGGTTTTTCTGTGGAAGGAGAGAGTCTCATAACCTCATCGTAATTGATGGTTATGGATGAAAGGGTTTTTGTTTGTTTGTTTTTTACTGTATGTTACTTAGGGTGAGAAGGTCAGTTCTGCAGTGAACCTCTAGTCAGTTGTAGGCCCTGGAGGCTAGCAAAGGTACCACAAGAGTTTTTGTCACGTTTACAGTAATGTGCTGGTGAATGAATGCTGTTTCAGAACTTGGAGTGACAGAAACAAATGAGAGGGGCTTTTTTAGAAATCTACATGTCCATAAACATCTTTCAGGTACAACTGCAATCGCTACAATGAGGATGATGCCAAGGCAGCAAGAGATGCCCAAGAGGTGAGTCCATAACTCTTGGCAACCATCTGCATCAGGAAGCAGTTGACTGTTTGCTAACCTCCCTCTCATTGATCACATGGTGATCACATGGTGAACATGGCGGGGTGGTGTTAGCTTCCAGCCTTAAATGCACACAAGTGGCTGATCGATTGATTTCTTCCTGTTGTCAGAGTTCTGACTTACTTGTAAAATGAGGACACTTGAGCTTTAATGCGTTCCACCCTCTCCTTCCTTGGAGCAGCTCTTCTTGAGATATTGTGCACAGATGGACTCGCTACATAGGATGTTGTTGCTCTTTATGTGGTTTCCTTTATTACTTTACGTTCTGGCTGCACACCTTCCCTTCCACCTGGAAGACCTTTCTTTCATGGGTCTTCATGGAAAAATCAACCTGTAGGGTCTTCAGTGCTGTGAAGAAGTCTATTGTTGTTGTTGTTGTTATTCCCATTTACAGACCACCAAATCTCTAAGGTCCCTTGGCAGTTTACAGATCTTAATTGTGGTAGCTGTTCCTCAAGGATATGGACAGCCCAGAGGAAGTGCCTTCTCATATGGGTTGGGCTTTGCGGGGATTGCCTTTTCTCTTCCCCATCCTCTTGAGCACCTTCTGTTAAGGGGTCAACTGTTTTTCAGCCCCCCATAACTAAATACATCCATATATGTATCCATATAAATTTAGCCTCTGATAAATCAAGCAAGCAAACTTGAACGCCTTTTGAGTCTTGATGATCTTAGAAATTTGGGCCACTTTAAGTTAATTTGGATCTTTGCTGTCGTTGGGAGGTTGTGTGTGTCAGGTGGTGCTTGGGATCAGATTCAGACCTTCGCCTGGGGAACTTGCTGGAGGAGGCAAAGGCTTTTGCCCACTTTTGACCCCGTTGGCCTTGGGATCCCCCCCTTCCACAGGGAGCCCCTTACGACTGCTCTGTTTTAATTCTTGCTTTCCCATTTCACCTAATGGGAATTAACACAGCGATCTAGAGCCGCCCTGCAGAGGTACCTCTTCTACTGCAACCGTTACATGAACCACATGCAGAGCCTGCGCTTTGAGCACAAACTCTACGCCCAAGTCAAGCAAAAGATGGAGGAGATGCAGCAGCACAACATGTCATGGATCGAAGTCCAGTTCCTAAAGAAAGCGGTCGATGTCCTCTGCCAGTGCCGTGCCACGCTCATGTACACCTACGTCTTTGCCTTCTACCTCAAAAAGAATAATCAGTCCATTATCTTTGAGGTAAGAGGGTAGGTCAGTTCCCTTTAAGAGTGGGGAGGGGTAGGGTCTCCCAGGATGCTTGACCATCCTGCTGTCTGCTGCCCTGGACTTGGCTGGAGAATAAAGATGCAGATCATACATGTTCAGAAAGCAACTCCATAACAAACTCGATTTTCTGAATGTCATCACGGCAGGAGCCATACGGATTTTGAGGGGGAGGGGTTCCAGATGGGAGGCACCTTGGCAGAGATGGCATGGTCCTGATAGATGACATGGTTTAATCAAAAGGACTCGAAGTGCACCCAGGCTGCCTGATTTTACTGGACAGACAGACACTGTTGGACATAGGCGATTCCTGAAATAACCAGGCCCTATATTTTCAGCAAAGACGAAAATAAAAAATGGAGTTCTCCAAGGCAGCCCCTTGACATTTTCTTTTTCCCTCTGTGGCTTTGATTTGTTAGCCTCTTCTGTGGCACTTAGTATTTTCTCTATTAGGACATCTATGCAGGTTCAGTAAACTTGAAACAATAGTAGAGATTCTTGGGATTTTTTAATGTAAATGATTCTTTACTGCACCATATCTGTACACTGACTTCCCGCCAATCTGCTTGTGAGATCTGGATTGTTTCACCGATAACCCTCAGATAGGCAAAGATCTTGTTTTCTTTTTATTCTTTGAATGAATATGCCCCTTAGACCAGTAAAAAGAGCTACTTGTATTGGAAAACAGTGACCATTTTAGCTGAAGAAATCGATCATTGGCCACTTAGAATTAGGCAGGATTTTACCTGCTTGGTGAATAGTTGAAAAATGTCAACCCAGTTCTCTTCCAGTCCATCCAGAAGTGCTAAGTATCCTAATCAATTGGTGATTTAGGCAGGCAGATGCTTCCTGATTTCTCTAAGGAAAGTCCATACAAAAGAAACACTTAAGCTCTGAAGATGTTCCAGAAGAGCTCTAATCATTGCCTGCTGATGGAAACACGAACCTGACAAGAGGCTTGTCTGTTTTAGGCTGGTGTTCTGAGGATTTTCTACCCAAAGAATTGCTCTGAGTTTTACCAGAGTGTTTTGCATTTTTAGAATAATCAAGCAGATTTGGAAAATGCAACCGAGGTCCTTTCTGGGTATCTGGAACGAGATATATCTCAAGATTCACTGCAGGATATAAAGCAGAAAGTGCAAGATAAATACAGGTACACCTTGTTTCAGACAGTGCGGCTCAAAATATTTATGACCAATCTTGAATTAAGTGAATTAATTAATTAATTATCCCGCCTTTATTATTTTTATAAATAACTCAAGGCGGTGAACATACCTAATACTCCTTCCTTCTCCTACTTTCCCCACAACAACAACCCTGTGAGGTGAGTTGGGCTGTGAAAGAGGGACCAGTCCAAGCTCAACCAGCTGGCTTTCGCGCCTGAGGCGGGACTAGAACTCTCCTACTACGCCTGATTGGCTCTTGGGCTGAGGGAGAGGGACTGGCCCAAGGTCGCCCAGCCGGCTTTCACGCCTAAGGCGGGACTAGAACTCTCTCAATAATGGTTGATTGGCAGGAAATGTATGCATTCCGTTGGTGCCCACTTTTGATCAAGCCAACGTTTAAGGCTGATAGAAAAGAAAGGAAAATCCAAACAATGTAAAATAGGAATTAACAGTTAAAAAAACTGATGAAAAAGGTGCACGTTCCTCTACTGAGAGATTGGGGGCCCAATTCAGCTCCTGAAGAATTGTATTCTGTAGCCTGGAAGCAGTTCGTGAGAGTGCCTTCTCCCTTGGGCTGCATAAACACATAGTGGGAGCATCTGCTGAAGGATCTCTCCTGCAGATCTTAATCGCTAGATGGATTTGTAAGGCAAGAGGGCATCTCTCAGCACCTCTTAATTGAACAAGGAGAAGAATGGTTTGCACATGGCCGGCAAGACCATTATTTATTTATGGGACCACCCAGCTCTCACACATGACGACTCTGGGCAGCTTACAGAATTAAAAACTGTAAAAACACAACACAGACCCCATGGGGGCAGCAAACACATTCATATCAGCCACCAGATTGGCTCCGAAGTGCCCTGGGGCCCCCAGGCCCGCTGACCCAACCACATCTTCAGGGCCTTCTGGAAAAGGAGCAGGGAGGCGGCCAATCTTAACTCTGGGGAATGATGCTCCACAGGGAGGGAGCCACCTTGGAGAAGGCCCTTTTCCTCGGCCCCACTGGATGTGCTTCCCTAACTGAAGGGACCCGGAACATACCCCGCCTCCCCGCTCTGGTGGGCCGGGTGGATGTGACTAGGGAAAGGCGGTCCTGCAAATAACCTGGCCCCAAGCCATGTAGGGCTTTAAAGGTGATAGCCAGCACCTTGAATTGGACCCCAGTGCAGCTCCTGCAAGAGAGGTGACACATGCTCAAATCTAGGCTTGCACAAAACTATGCGGGCTGCCGCATTTTGAACCAACTGAAGCTTCCGGATGCTCTTTAAGGGCAGCCTCGTTTGGAGTGCATTAAAATAGTCCAAATGGGAGGTGACTAGGGCATGTTGTGAGAAGGGCACGTTGGTCCAGGAGTGGGTGCAGCTGGCGCACAACATGCAGTTGCGCAAAGTCTCTCCTGGACACGACTGCCCCCTGCTTTTCCATGCCATGTTTCTCAACTCCGGCAAAGGGTAAAACCTTGTGGCTTTTAAATGCGTTGCACTTGAAGTGGCTAGGCCGTTGGCATCTAAAGGTGCTTGTATGACTTTTCCCTTGCAGATACTGCGAGAGTCGACGAAGGGTGTTATTGCAACATGTGCATGAAGGCTATGAGAAGGACCTGTGGGAGTATATTGAGGACTGAAAGTGGCCTGCATAAAACGGACTCTGAAAATCTTTTCCCATCTAGAGTGCTCATACAATTAAAACAACCCCCCCCACACACAAAAGGGCACGACGCCTATTACACCGCTGGTCTGTAGTACCGGAATTCTGTTTTTTTGTTAATGGAAAAATTTAAGTAAATTATATTGTAATAAAAAAAAGGTAGATAAACCATTGTACAACAGTATTCTAGGTGGCCAGTAAGTGTGACAGACGCACTAAAAACCAAACCGCCCTCCCAACTTTAACTTGTAACGTAGCTTCATTCTCCAAGCTGACTTTTTTTCTCCTCCTCCTGTGCATATGACAGATGAAATTTAAAACAGTTTCTTGACACTGCTTTTCATGTCCGACCAGCCATTTTGATGTACTTTGGTATGAGATTTCCCCACACCCGCCCCCCCTTCCCTCCTGCTCCCCGTACACATACACCGGTTCATGGGTGAATGTTGTTTGGCTTATTGTAAAGAAGATTTGGGGAGGGGGGAGGAAGGGCACAAACAAGGAAAAACTTTGTATATGACTTTTAAAAAAAAAAACAAAAACAAAAGAGGACAACACAGTATTTTTCAAAATTGTAAATAGCGCATATGCATGGACAAAGAGCAAGCGTGGCACGTGTTTGCATAATGTTTAATTACAAAAATATTTATTCTTTAAAAACCTTCAAGATGTCTATTTGCCGTGCATTTTTCTTTCAGTTTGCTTTTTACCTGGGGATGGGGATGGGGATGGGGATGGGGCGGGCAGTGTGCGCTGCTGTAACGACTCTTTCTCCTCCTCTCACTCAAAAAAGATAGATTTTGGTTTTCTCTTCTTCCTTCCACAACTCCTTTGCAACTATTCCACTGTTTGGGTGTGTTCATTGCTGGCAACGGACACCGTCCCTTCAGCACTTCCAGCTTTCTTGGTGCGCGTTTCCCATTTGGAAATCAAAGTGTTGTAATTGCAGCTGCCTTTTCGCTTTGCTTAGAGCGGCCCATCCCTTACCTGGGCCATCGCCCACGCAGAAATCCAGTACCTGCTTTGCGCCTGGCTCCTCATTCATTCATAGGAAGTGTTGGGAATGTTCTCTGCGGGTTAAGGTGTTGGTGTGGAACATTCCTTGTTACCTGGCTGACCTTGAAAACGATGGAGCGGCTGGGAATAATTGTAGAGTTTGGTTGTTGGGGGGGGAAACGTGTCTGATACAGCAAACACTCCATCTAGCTGCAAGTGTCAATGGTTTCTGAAGCCGGTGGGTGGTTCTTTTTTTTTTTTTTTTGCCCTGAATTGGGAGGAAATCATGAATTTCAAGCTATACAGTCATTTATAGTCTCATTTTTTTTTCTTTTGTAATAAAAGTTACATTCAAGCACCACTTGGAAGCTGTTTATTACATCTGCTCCTGTATGGGAGCTTCTTGTGAGTTTTCCCA
The DNA here is from genome assembly GCF_035149785.1 of Candoia aspera. NCBI lineage: Eukaryota > Metazoa > Chordata > Lepidosauria > Squamata > Candoiidae > Candoia > Candoia aspera. The sequence goes on along the minus strand of NC_086165.1, from coordinate 6,640,262 downwards.
GCCCACTATGGCAGTATTTCTACTTTCAAATTCAGGGAAAAGAGCTGGGTCTACCTGAAAACTTAGCCTATTTCCCAAAGGGCTACTTCTGCTGCCCCTTTTTTTTTTTGAGGGGGTGGGTAGAAACTCTTCTAAGTTTCTGAAGATCTGGTCAGCTAGTTCCGTATGTGCCAGTGATGCTTGTGATTGTGTATTAGGAACAGCCCGCTCCCCACCCTGGCAAATACTTCTGTAATTGCAGGAAGTCGAGGGTCCCTCTTTTGCACTGTCTTCTATCAGATTTTAAGGGGTTGCCTGCAAACTTTGAGATGCTCTTAATTGCCCTGTTTTGGAGTTGAGCTTTGCGTTTGATGAGATTTAAGACCTGTTTTTGGCTTCCCTGCGGAGTTATTGAAACAAAACGAAGAACATCTCTATTGGGGGGGGGGGGAGAGGAGGGCTCAGTTTTACCTTTGTGAATTTCTACCTGGAAGAAAAGTTCCTTTTGGAGCGACTATTTCTTCGAGAAATTCTGCATTAAACTGCAGTGCGCCAGTTGATTGAATGTTTAGCATTCCTGCTGTGGCTCTGGCTTCATCTTTGCACGCTCCCAATCAAGTTATGACAGAGTGCTTCCAATCCATGAAGTCAGTGTGTGTGTGTTTGTGTGTGTGTGTTTCAATCACCACCACCACCACCACCATCCTTGCTTGGAACTAGCTTGATGGAACAAGTGGTCATTCTTTGAGTGCCACACTGAATAAGTCTGTTGTGTTCCCCACATTTGTCTCATTTTAAGCTCTTTTCTGAATACTTTGCCATTGTCCCATTATTATTATTATTATTACTACTACTACTACTACTACTACTATATTTTTAACAAACTGTATATAAATGCATCGTTACACTGTATCTTCTACTTCAGGAGTTCATACAATGTGTGTGTTCACATGGGGCTGGGAGGGGAGCTTCCTAAAATTGGGATTTGGAGATCCTTTGAACCGAAGTTCTTCTATAGGCTTGCTCCTAGACTTATGCCCCCCTCCCTCCTTGCTTTTCCTGTCCTTTAGAAAATAAAGCAAATAGTACGTTTCTTTTTTTTTTTTTAAAGCAAATTCTTGGCTACTTTCAAACCTTGGTTGGTGGAATCTGCTGAAGTTATGGTTTGTGTTGCCTCACCACGGGCTGATTGAATGAGGGGCCTCTAGCCACACAAGACGGGGAAGAACACGGCCTTTATCTGACGCCCACCCTCTTCTGCGGTACTCCATTGAATCAACTGCGCTGCGTTTTATTGCTAGTGTGTGTATCAAAACAGTCTTAAGTTTTCTGAACCATTTAACTCAAGTGTCGTAGTACCACTGCTGTATTAGAAATTAGTTACTGTGTGGGACAAGAGTGGCGTTCTTTGGCAAACATTTCCATGTATAGAAAGCTCCTGTAATCCAGCATTCAAGAGATGGGAAGACTTGGACTGAACTGGGCTATAACTGAAGGCTTGTAAGTTTCTTCCCCCCCCCCCAATCTAAAGAGCACCTCATGCTGTGGAATTAACTGTTCTTAGGCTTCATTGTAACTGGCGGATTGTTCCATGTTAAGGCTAATCAGAGGGAGAAACTGCGTTCCTAATTCTAATAAACTTTTATTTTGTTATTTCATTTGTTATTTTTTTAAAGTGTGTTGACTTGCAGTAACTTTTCATCTTTATCCACACTGGGAAAAACATCTTTGGACCGCCACAAAAAAGGTAAAATTGGGTCAGATTTGCTTAATGACCGCTTTGCTTAGTAACTGAAATTCCAGTCCTGATTGTGGTCTTTAAGCGAGGACTACCTGCACAGCACACCTAGCTGCTTCATACCATTCATACATTAGGATTTCCTGCTCTTAAGATTTTGCCTCTTGAGTGATGCAGCCAGTAACTGACTTATTTATCCCTGTCTAAAATCTCTGTTCAGCAAAGCCTGCAAATTCACAAAACCTGTGTTTTCTAAGTAGCACCAGTCAGAGGAATTCTCAAGGCTCATAAAATCTCTTTCACCAGCACTGAAAAAATCTGAAGATATCAGTGAATCATGTTGATGTGTTCAATGAAAAAAAGACCTTGTTTCTGAACTTACTTTGTAACCTGTTGTAATAGTGTTGAATTTGAGGGCCTGCACTTTCCTTGTTATTTTTAATTCGGTAGCTAGCAAATTTAACCCTGCCGTGTTTAATATTGTCCAGGTCTGTTTCCATAGAAACAGCATTTTCTTCCTCGTGCTGATCAAAGTGTTTCCATCCATCTTTTCCCCTCAGAATTTTTTATCACTTTATTAAATTTTGGATTCAAGTGCAATTTTGCGGTGGGTGAGTTGAACATGGGCCTTGCTAAACAACACAACCAGGCTTGCCAACCCTGTGTCAGGAGAGTGTTTTCACTGCATCCTGGGTAAACAGGTTTCATTAAACGCTGTTTAATAATGGGTTTTTAAAATTCAACCTAGGAGAACAAAGGTTAAGTATGAAGGAAGTGGGTGAGCGCTTGTACATCCATAGTTATGCAGCTCTGCTTTGAACTATGCCCTATTTAAAGCTTGAATGAAGTCAATATATTTTTCCTCCAACAGATGAGGGTTATAAATCTTCATCCTGCTGCCTGGGATGCCCCAGAATCTAGAATGGCAGAGCATCAAAGAAAACAAAACCTGAATGGCTTGTTGAGCTTCGCTGAAGTTTCTCTCTTTGTTGGTGCAAACCAACAAGGGCCACACGCAAATTTGATAACTTTAAGATGGACTAAGTCCATCCTTAAAGTTGGTGAGGTTGAGAAACACTGACCTAATAACAAAATAGCGCTCTAGATGGAGTGATCCCTAAAAAGGGTTACTCCAAGACTTTCAGGGTGAAAAGACTTCCAACTTTTCCAGAGAAGGAAACTGGCTCCAGAAAGATTAGAATTAAACTTTACTGAGATATGCTATAGCGATATTTCTCAACAGTAACAACTTTAAGGTATGTGGATTTCAACTCCCAGAATTCCCCAGCCAGCATGCTGGCTGGGGAATTCTGGGAGTTGAAATCCATACCTCTCAAAGTTGCCAAGTTTGAGAAAGACTGATGTGAGGGCATCCCAATATTTGTGGCTACAGCAACTTTTGCAGAACGGAGAAATCTCTATGCAATAGCAAAAAACCAACACCGTTGGAATTTGCAACGTTTTTAGATCGCCCTAATCGACGGAGGGCGCTTAGTCATAAAAATGCAAAACAATCCAAAGAGGAAAACTCAGCTCTTCGAACTAGCAGGGCGTAACTAATGAAGACTTGGATTTTAAGGTTACCCCCGTCTCAAATTCCCGCTTCAAAAGGGGCGACCACCTGGCACCCATGTTCCCTACAAGCACATTTTTGTAGAAGCGATATGGGAACCTGTGCTCTTGCAAAAATACGAATTCAGTCTCTGGAACCCGAAAAGCGCAAGCCCAACATGTATGTTTTCTATCTGCAGGGTTTTTTTTAATCTTTTTATTTTTCCTCCCCCGCTGACTATCTCAAATAGTTCGCTCCCTATTATTGTCGGGGGCCACCAGTCCCAATGGGCGAGTTCAATTCACAAAAATGGGGGGAACCTGAAGCAGCAAGCAAAACATTGGAACCTCCCTTGCGCGGGCAGTCCATCGCTTCCTCCAGCCCTCCCCTTTCCCGGCCGAGGGCTGTGACGTCACTTCCGTTCTCTCCTGCGCCTTGACGTCGCAGCCCGCCTCAGGATTCGGAACGTTCCCGGAGAGGTGCGACGCAGAGAGACCGGAAGTTCTGGTTACCGTGGCAACAAGATACCCCGCGGACCGATTACTTCCGGGCTGGCTGGTCACCTAGGCAACGGGCAGCTGGTGGAGGCTTGCTAGATGCTGAGGCGCCATGGCGGACGTGACAGCCCGGCCGGTGAGCGGGAGTCCCCGTTCTCGCCTGTTGCTCCGCTTTCCCCTCCTGGGGGGCAAGGGAGGGCCGGGGAGGGGCCGGGGCCCTTTTTTCCCAGTGCTTGCGGGGCCTAATTCCGCTTGCCCTTTCTCCCACCGTCTTCCTGGGCTGGCTCAGCCAGCAGGCCCTGCCCTGCTGTGGTCGGAGTGGTTCTGGGTCGGTGGGAACACGACTAGCTCTGGTTTCTTAGCTGCGGACCACGGCTGAGCGTCTTGTGCCAGATCAGCCAATTGTGGCTTGTTCAGCAAACCGTGGCTAGGCAGACTGCGGCGTACTATGGGGTGCAGGAGCGCAGTCAGAGCCTGGGGGGGATTTTATGGCTGCCTCCTCTGTTCTCTTTCCCCTGCTCATCCTTCCGTAGCGCCTGCAAAGACACACTTAGTCTTTGCCTCGTCTCCCTGCCAAGCACCTACTACTTTTTAAAAGTAGGGTTTTCATCACGTATTTATTCCATTTCTGTTCCACCCAACTCCCGATAACTCTGGGCCCCAGGGCAGCTTGGATCTCGCTCTTTAACCCTACCTTCTATTTCGTCTGACTTTTTCGGTGGCGGTACATCTATTAAAGAGGAACTATCGTCAAGATATTGGCGTATTGAGAACCAGTTTGGTGGCGTGGTGAAGGGGCCAGCCTAGAAACCAGGAGATGGTGAGTTCTAGGCCTCCCTTAGGCATAAAAGCCGGCTGGGCGACGTTGAGTCAGCCCCTCTGTCTCAGCAGAGCACCTTTTATCAGCAAGGACCGCCACATCAGCCAACTGCCACTAGTAGGGCATTTTTTTGTACTTTGGAATCAACTGGATCGTTATGCCGTGTTGTAAGTGGATCTGCCCTCGAGGACAGTCTGCAAAATATAGGTAGCATAGCCCTAAGGCCTGATATTAAATGATATTAAAGGCAAAACTGAAATACTTTGGCCACATAATGAGAAGACAGGACACCCTGGAGAAGATGCTGATGGTAGGGAGAGTGGAGGGCAAAAGGAAGAGGGGCCGACCAAGGGCAAGATGGATGGATGATATTCTAGAGGTGACGGACTCGTCCCTGGGGGAGCTGGGGGTGTTGACGACCGACAGGAAGCTCTGGCGTGGGCTGGTCCATGAAGTCACGAAGAGTCGGAAGCGACTAAACGAATAAACAACAACAGCCCTAAGGCCAGTGAACCCAGTTACATGGAGTACACCTTGTCAACCACAAAATAACTTCACCGACTCCAAAGACAGTCATGGTCTCCGTTCAAAGATTGGGTTGTAGCAAAATCCTGTTTTGCTGGAGACCACATTACCTTAAGGCAGTCTTAAAGGCAGGTAGTTGAGGGAGTGAGTGAATCGCCTCCAAAGAAAAGAAAACTTCATCCTTGCATATGAATGCAAAAAGGAAATGGACTTATTTATAATCTGCTTTTGGGACTCCTTCTCTCACACAAAGCTGTTGGGTGACTGAGGTTCTGTTTAGATGGTTTCCTTTGGACTCCTTGTCACTGACCCCATAGCAGGGCTGTTTCAGTTGGGTTTCACTGCTTATGATTTTTTTTTTTCTGGGCAATTTTAGCTGGCAGCAGCTCCATCTTTCTTTTAGAGAGCCAGGTGGTATAGTGGTTAAGGTGCTGGCCCAGAAACCAAGAGGCGGTTAGTTCTAAGCCTCCCTCAGTCATGCAAGCTGGCTGTGTGATGTTGGGCCAGAGCCACACTCTTAGCCCAACCCACCTCACAGGGCTGTTGTTGTGGGAAACACAGGAGGCAGGCATATTACAAATGTTCGCTGCCTTGAATTGTATATAAAAAGAGGTGGGATGAAAATATAATAATAATAATGACTGGACAATATGCTTTGGTTGCTAGCATTCTAACCAGCTGGTAGCTCTCCACATGGACAAGATCCCTCCCTTGAGGGACTTTCCATCTAAATTTTGATACAGTGAAAATAATGGAGGGGAGAGAAAAAGAGCCAGATGTCCATGGTGGCAAATTTGGGGTTAGTTTGCTTATACATTATTAGGTTTAGTTACAATCAGATGTGGTAACTCTGGAAAATTGTGCCAGAGCCTTCATAGAAAAGGCGGACTTTGGGGCAGATATCTGAAAAGAAGTAGGAGATTGCATTCCATAGACGTTCTGCAAGGCAACTTTTGTCTTTTCCTAAAGCCCATTGGCCATCTGAGCAGAATTTTGTAACTCACTGTGCTTTAGATTGGGATGCTATATTGGTTTTCCACATCTGAGATTTTTCGCTAGTTCATGTTTGGCCAAACAGTTTCCTTTATTAAAAAGCCATGGCCTAAGCTTGTGGTTTAAAAGGCTCTGATGAATGATTGCTGGATAATCACTAGAAAGTGGTAAAAAAAATCCAGTTTCCCAGAAGGCTGTTGATAATCTTTTTATTGTTTCTCTCTGCTCAGTATTATAAAAGAGAATTTAAAAAAAAATCTTCATCCCCCCATCCCCCAGTGGTGTTTCAAAAATTATAATACTGTAGTCCATTCTACAACTTCAGAACTTTTACATCTCACACTGCTGTGAATATAAACCAGGCCTTAGCAAAGAGAAGATCACACACAAAAATGTCATCAGTACCTTTGCAGATTTTAAACTGTGCTCTCTGTTTATGGCAACCTGGTCTAATACTGAATTTGTTACAATATTCTTCGGTATTTCTCGTCAAAAGACATGACTCATGGATGTACCTTTTTTTCTTTTGATGGTCACAGCTGGAGAGTGTACTTAGAATCTTGGTTCTTTATGAACACATTCCAGGATTTTTAATAGCTCTTTTAATAAAAGCTTTAGCTCAGCATGCTACATTTGGCAAAAGAATTGCAATCTAGGAGCCAACTGATTATCTATTCTGCTTGACTATATTTGGTACTACAATAGGAAAGTTTTGACATTTTAATTAGGGTAAGATTTTTAGACTGAATTTTTCTCTACAGCACCATTCTCGTCCAGCACAGTTAACTCTGTGTCTCAATATATTATGGAGAAAGCATCAAGCTATTTTTAAAAAATCTCTCTGTTCACTTCTTCTGTATTATCTTAAGGTGCTATTGAAGTCAAAAGTGCTTAACAGCAGTGATTCTAAAAAACTTGAGATTTAAATATAAAGGTTCCCCTGTGAGCAGTAAAGCACATGGGCTATAAGAAATCAAAGCAACAGGTTTACCTAAACAAAACTTATTTTTGTTTAGGTAAACTTTGGTTTCCAGTGTTCTGCCCTAGATATGAGCCCTTTTGTCTGATGGCACAGGATTGGACTGAACTAGTTCTAAGCTATTTTCAAGTAAACATCTCTTCATAAATCAAAATTAAGCCAAGCAAAATTAATCACCAAGGAACACATCCTGTAAAACAGCATCAAACCACAGCAGCAGATAAAGCCTTACGAAACTCCACTTTTTAGAATAATCTGGGCAAATTAAATTATTACTTAAATTAATTATTACTTAAATTAATTATTAAATTACTTATTACTTAAATTAATTATTAAATTACTTATTACTTAAATTAATTATTAAATTACTTATTACTTAAATTAATTATTAAATTAATTGTTGCTTAAATTAATTATTAAATTATTATCTTAAATTATTACTCTTATTGTTGTTAGATTTTTATCCCACCTTTTAAAAATATAATTCAAGGTGGCAAACATTCATAATACTCCTGCCTCTTCCCCAGAACAACAACCCTGTGGGGTGGGTTGAGACTTAAGTGACTGGCCCAATGTGACCCAGGTGGGTTTCATGCCTAAGGGAGGCCTAGAACTCACAGTCTCTTGGTTTCTGGGCCAGCACCTGCACCACTATACCAGCTGGGCTCTCCAAAAGGTCTTAAAAGAAGGATGGAGTTGCTGCCAGCTAAAATTGCCCAGAAAAAAAAAATCATAAGCAGTGAAACCCAACTGAAACAGCCCTGCTATGGGGTCAGTGACAAGGAGTCCAAAGGAAACCATCTAAACAGAACCTCAGTCACCCAACAGCTTTGTGTGAGAGAAGGAGTCCCAAAAGCAGATTATAAATAAATCCATTTCCTTTTTGCATTCATATGCAAGGATGAAGTTTTCTTTTCTTTGGAGGCGATTCACCCACTCCCTCAACTACCTGCCTTTAAGACTGCCTTAAGGTAATGTGGTCTCCAGCAAAACAGGATTTTGCTACAACCCAATCTTTGAACGGAGACCATGACTGTCTTTGGAGTCGGTGAAGTTATTTTGTGGTTGACAAGGTGTACTCCATGTAACTGGGTTCACTGGCCTTAGGGCTATGCTACCTATATTTTGCAGACTGTCCTCGAGGGCAGATCCACTTACAACACGGCATAACGATCCAGTTGATTCCAAAGTACAAAAAAATGCCCTACTAGTGGCAGTTGGCTGATGTGGTGGCCCTTGCTGATAAAAAGTGCTTTGTGCTGCTAGACCTCCAACGAAAAGGCCAACGCTGTTGGCTGTGTGGGGGACAACAAAGCAGCTCCTTTGCCCGAAATAGAAGCTTGTGTGCACAATTACAACACTTTGTGGTCCAGGTTCATTCACTGCTTCCTGCTATTGGATGATTTTTTTGATCAACAAGATGTTTACTCTTAAAAAGGGGGGGTGGGGAGAGATCTTACTGGGTTAGGACAACAGTAACATTACTGTTACTGGCATGAATGTAGACCCTTTGCCAGTCTTGCAGCCAATCTCCAGCTGATTGGATTCCGCTCCTAAATCAACCTGGTTTTAGAAATGTCAGTATGTTTCTTTCTGCAAGAGTTTAAGGACCTGTTACCAGACTGAAAATACTGTATTTCCTTCTGCAGCTGCTGCTTTCAGAGGGCCTTGGGAGACTTTTTTTGGCAAAACTTATATACAGTGCTTTCCTTGAAGGACATCTGGCTCATTTAAAATAAATGAGCTATAATCCAACACTGAGATACTGATTTATTTTAATTATTCACTCTCTCCCTCCACCCCCCTCTGGTTTTCAAAGATTTGATAGTGGCAATATGCAATTTTTATTAGGTAAAAAAAAAATCACCTATATACCTAGGTGATGGAGCCTGTGATCTTAGAGATGGGGGTGGGGAGTTATTTATTGGAATGACAAACTTGACAAACTTCAGGGCAAAGGCTAAACCTGTCAAGTTAAAAAGGAAAACAATGCTTTCATATTTGCTTTGTTCTCCTGATTTAGTGACATCACTGACTATGATTAATGCCACTATTTCCTCTTGAAATGGCCATGTTTTCACTGAATGCTGAGCCTACAAAGGAAGACTCGCTCAAGAACAGATTAGGGACTGTTTGTATGCTTTGCTTTGAACCTAATCAGCAGTTCTGCCCCTTCTTATCCCTGGTGTATCTTCAGCTTTCAGAGGAGAGCAGAGCTGGTTTAAAAAGCAATGTGTGTTTGCCAAAAAGAAGTGCAGCTCAGCATCTTGCATTCTTAAGGTGTGTGTATACATTCACAGTTTCCAAAAGGGTAGCTAAATTAGGCTGTTGCAGCAAAAACAAGGAAGTGTCTGAAGGCACCTTAATTTTCTAATGATTATATTATGCCATGAGAGATAGGAGATGTTATTCTGACCATAGATGGTTGATAGAGAGAGGAAGGACTGTAACTGAAGAAGTCAAAGGGAATGAAATGCAGGAAATATTGGCTGTGACAATTACCTTATTAACAATTAGGTAATTATCACTCCCTGTGTTTTCCGCATTTCATTTCTCTGATCTCATCTTTATCTCCCTCCGTGAGTGTTTATAGGTACCTAGAATGACACTTCATATATTTAATTAAGTAGTTGACAGTTGATTTAGCTGCTCTACGTTTATGAATTTTAAAATGCCACAAGGTGCTTGGTTGTGTGTATGTGTACACACACACACACACACACACGTCCTCTGTTCTCCACAAAGAAAAAACCCCCAAAACTCTTCTGGCTTCTTTCATGCTGCTGCTGTTGGGAATTGTAGCCACCCAGAACAAGTGAGAACGTCATTTCACATTTGAAAATTCCGGACCTCATAATCTTTGGGATTAATAATAATGGAGGGAAGATAGCAAGTGGAAGGAAATGGAATTAAACTATTAAACTAATATTTATTTTATTTTATTTATTATTATTTATTAGATTTTTTTATCCCGCCATTATTTTTATAAATAACTCAAGGCGGGGAACATACCTAATACTCCTTCTTCCTCCTGTTTTCCTCACAACAGCAACCCTGTGAGGTGGGTTGGGCTGAGAGAGAGTGACTGGCCCAAGGTCACCCAGCCGGCTTTCATGCCTAAGGCGGGGCTAGAACTCTCAGTCTCCTGATTTCTAGCCTGGTGCCTTAACCACTAGACCAAACTGGTATATAATTAGCATATATTGCTAATGCTCAGCTGATTACCAGCAACTTTTTTGTTAAGAGGTCACAAGGTATATCAACTAGGTGTATTTTGTGAGGACACATATAATATCCATTCTGTAGAACTGGCAAACCATTGGAAAGGGCATCCAGAATTACTGAGCTTGTAGGTTACCTTCCCTCTAAGAAAATACAGTTGTGTTTGGGGGGAGGTTATTATTTTTTTAAAACAAGTATGTGATGAGATGGCAAAGTTGGATACAATTTGCAGCATAATTCCATAACTGTAGTTCAGAGAGTTCTCACTTCCCATCCAGTAACAGAATTCAAATATTGGAAAGATCGAGAATAGACAAGATTTTTTTTTCATGTCAGAAGCACCTACCAAGGCGCTTCTGTGTTGAAAGGATTTGCCAGTTACATCACCGTTGCCCAGGGGACGCCCGAGGGGGCTCCTTTCATGTCCCTGCTATTTTCCCACCAAAGTGGTACCTACTGATCTACTTGCACTTGCATGCTTTCGAACTGCTAGGTTAGCAGGAGCTGGGACAAGTTGGCGGGAGCTCACTCCGTCACACGGCTCGCGCTCTCGGGTTTTGAGTTGCCGAGCTGCCAACCTTAATGGTCCTCTGACTCAGCGTCTTAACCACTGAGCCTCCGCAGCCCTTAATAGACAAGATGAAATAATAGTTTCATATTTCTTTTAAGTTTTTAATTCTGACATACTTTTCCTACTTTCTTTATATTATTTCAGACTGCATCCCTGCCGACAGCAACAGAACTTCCCAAAGCCAGATCAGGGAGAGGTTTGTTCTAATTTATATCTCTATAGTTATTTTAGCCATTTTAACTACTGTCCCTAATGTATTCACTTGTCAGAATGTGTAGGAAACACTTCAGTTAGTAGCTCAAAAATGGTTATTTAAGGAACAAATTGAATCTAGTTATTAACTGATATTAAACTGCAGTTGTCCCAGTTCAGCTATAACGGCCATCTGTGCTTTCATTAAACAAGAACATTCATCCCGTGTCCTAAAGAAGACCTGGTTAGGTGAGGGTGATGGTGGCACCCTCTCTGAGATTTGCCCTCCTGGATTCCAGGTCTTTCAGTTACCTAGATGCCAAAACCAAGGAGTGCGGGATGGCACTGATCTTTAGAAACACCTGGGACCAGGGACTTTTTTTCTAAAGTGGTGGGATGTGATCTTGGTGTTAGCCTTTTGAGGTAGGCCAGGTCAAAAAACAGACACTGCAGGGATTCTGAGAATGCTGCTTTATTGTTATGGGGTATATTGACAGAATTGTGAAAGCCTGTCCAAAACCTTTATTACCTCATTTAAGAACTGCAAAATGAAGATGGGGCTATTTTGAGTCTCTCATATTTTCTGTTTTCCCAGGGCTAAGCAACTGTTTCATCTCCCCAACCTCTTTCCAAAGGCCAGAGCTAAATTCATCTACAGTTAGGAAGACACTGGGAGCCTGGTTGGTGTACTGGCCCCCTTGCTGTTCCATAGGATCCTTCCCTGAGCTGCTCAACTTGGTCTTTGGCTGGCTTTGGAGTCCCCTTGTCTTTTGGTGTTGGTTAACTTCAGCCTCTATGCTTGGGGGCTGGATCAGGAAGGGCTCAGGAGTTGATGGCTTTCATCTGTGCTTATCTGAGGTTGTCTTGGGCCTGTCGTCTGTAGGTGGCCACATGCTTGACTTTGTGTTTGCCTCAGAGCAGTGGTTTAGTGATCTGAAGGTCTCTTGTGTTTAAAATCTTAAATTTACAATTTTAATTGTATTGGTATCATAATTTTCACAGTTTGTGTTAGCAGTTAAAAAAATTAATCAATTTTTATACTATATAGGTTGCACTGTTATTTCAACGGGACAGCTATAATCCTATTTTTCAAAGCTTTGTTTTGCTGGTAAGGGACTGAAATAAAGAGTCTTGATTTGACTTGATTTGTCATCCTGGTCCGGGTGAGATTAACTGCCAGCCGTGGGTGAATAGCCTAATTCACATGGTCTGCCTTATATACCTTATGGATCTGGATAGATTCTGGTGGGCACTCGAGGAGTTTCCTGGCCATCTGATGGGCATTCTGTTGAGTACTTAACTCAAGCTTGATTCTATGATGCTGATGAGGGGAGCAAAATGTTATTACTTCTCCTCCCTTATTATATTGGTGAGCTGTCAGTCAAGAGCCTTGTTTAGGATGGTCCACTCCCTTTTGGGAAAAGGCAACAGGTAGATTTCCTGCATGGCTGCTCTGAACAGCTTGAACAGTGTGTTACCAATGAAGTTGTTCAGATTTGCCAGTCTCTTGACTCTTTATGGGCAGAGTCTGATGTGATACCAGGGTTTGGTTCTCTCCTTTCTGCTGCTTATTATTTAAATGAAGCCACTAGGAGAGGTAATCTGTTGGTTTGGAGTAAGATATGTGGGAGCTTCCACATAGCCCCCTCCCCTGCCCCTGAGAATAGGTCCTCCAAGACTTACAGAGATGTGTAATTTGGGTTTTAGTATCTTATTCAGAATGTTGCTTGTATAAATGAGTGGGGTGGGGTTGGTGGTTGGTGATTTAATCTCAGAATACTCAGCCATGTGATTCTGAACTATTTAGCCCCTGTTTTTGTAGGTGCTTTGATTAATCTTAATATGTGGTATTTTGGTTGTCATTATTGCTAGTACAGTTTTAAGGCCATTTATCCACTGAAGTCCTTAACTCCTTTAAAGGTCTTGCATTATTCACAATGGTGATGTTACCTAATTGCTCTTCCAGTATATTAAAAATTATTTTTTTAAAAAAGAGAAATTTACTAAGTCTCCTAATTAGATGGGTTTATTGAGAGATATAATCCAATAGTGCCTGTTTTATCCCTTCATAATGTATCACGTCAGAAGAGGTGGCTGTTGTCAGCTTTAATTTGAAGCTCAATAGCTTACTTGTATTCTGTTTCCAAGCAGGCAAAGAGGAACAGAGTAAAGCTCTCTTTCTGGAATTTATGAGTAATGCAAAGGCAGTTGAGTATTAAGAGTAAACTTCCTCCCTTTGAAATAATTCAAACCAGATGTAGAAGGGGGAAAAATGGATCCTGCTGTTATAACTTTTTGCAGCTTAGCAGTTTATTGGAAACTGTACTTGTTGGAAGTAAACTCAGGAAATTTACTAATCCGCTCTCTCTTCTGTGCATTTGTGGCCTAGAATTTAACTGGGACCAACTTCTGTAAAGCTTCGGACTGTGCCTGATCACTTGGAGTCCATTTTTACTTGCTTTAAGCCATCCTGTACTTCAAACGGCCACAGTCAGCCAGTGCCTTTGCTCTACAAAATGTTGTCTTGGATCTGAGAGCTTTTTCTAGCCGCACACTTCAAAGAGAAAAAGAAAAATGATGTAAGAAGCCCAGTAATTAAAGCCTTCCCTCATTTTGCAGGAAATGAGATTGACATGGGAGCATGTGCACTTCACTGGGGCAATTCATCTCTTAATGCCTCAGCTGTGATCAAAAGGAGCACTCTCAAACAAGAAAGGTTTAATTAATATTGGAAAGGCTCTTTATTTAAAATGATTGATTTGGGGTTGACAATTTTAGAAATATCGTGGCATGGGGATCATATAGCTCGATTCAGTTCCATTTCCAGATAATGATGGAAGGAAAGAAAAGCTTCATTGCATCTTCAGTTACCTGTCTCCCTTTCCATTTTATGGAACATGTTCCTTTGATTCATTGTTCCCAAACTCTGTATCTATACTGTAATGGGAACGGTAAAGATAGTTTGAAACCTCCTGTATCCCTTCATGTTAAATTAGGATATTAATTTCAGTGAACACCAGAAGGTGGATTGCAACCTTACAGTCAGATTATAGCCTTCATGATTACCCAGAAGGAAACTCTGACGTGTCTGGGGTATTCACTGTCTGCTTTGTAAGCCCAGAAAAACCTTGGAGAAGGAATGGATGGGAGATCCAAGTTGGAGGGGGCTAGAGAAAAGACCTTTCCCCTCACACCGAAATGTTGGTTCTTGAGGAGCACAGTCTGCTGCATTTATTTCACCACTGCCTCTTGGACATGTGGCTCTGGACTTCTGCACATGCGCCCACAGGAATGGCATCATTGCTACTGTGTGTGCATAGCAAATACATCGAAAAGGGATGAGTATCTGCAACCTGCCATGCACACCAACAGCCTTTCCTGTCTTGGCTCAGTTGCCTCTTTTCCTGCTTGCCTCTGCTAAAAATGGCACTGCAGGTCTGCTCCTTATTTCTTTACTGGATATTTTGCAGTTAAGAAACTGATGAATGTAACAGAGCGGTAGGAGAACACGGGATTAATACAATTAGCTAATGACATCCATTCGGACTGCCATGAAATTCCGCGAACGATTTCCGAGCAATTGTACAGTGAAAGACCCAACTGGAAGGTTCCTGATTTTTAGGCAGATTCATCACAGGCTTTTTCCTGTACAGAAGCAGAACCCTAAATGGAATTGCTCATTTGAATTTCCTCTTGTTGAAATAAATGCGGAACAGTGGAGTATGGTAAATCTCTTCTGATGGAATAAGGTTGAGGTAGATTGGATTTCCTGCTGGGTGAATGGCGAGCACATTGATAATTATTCATGGGAACACTTCTTCTTCTTCTTCTTCTTTTTTTGGCTGTAAGTGCTTTTTTGTCACACGCTTCCAGAGCTGCGTTGCGCAGCGCCTCCCACAGCCAACATGTAGCCCCCCCGAGACTTAAAACATGCCAGCTACAGCATCCAAAGGGCCAACGGTGATAGGGGAATTTAACTGCCACTGCTTTTGTCTGTGAAATTGCACCACAGCAAAAGTTCCTGTTTTAAGACCCTCCAGTCCTTTTAAAGCGTTGAGGGGTGGCGCATACTTGTTTTACATCTCCATTTCAGTGGAAAGATTAAGACAGTGCAGACTTTATTCCAGCTGAAAACAAGTATTGTATGCTTAATGGGCTGGATTGTATTTTGAGTGGGGGTTAGGTTGCCACACAAATCTTAGGAAAGCTGATTAACTTTGGGAGACTTCTTAAGAATACTGTCTACAGACAAACGCCGGCTCTTCGGCTTTGAAACGGAGATGAGCACCGCCCCCTAGAGTTGGACACGACTGGACTTAATGTCAAGGGAAACCTTTACCTTTACTATGGCATAGGTAAGCACCGCTGTTTTATGATTTCACCCTTTTTTCCAACGTTGTTCAAGATCTGAAGAGAATCTGTTTTAATATTTCAAGAATACTCCAACTTAAGAAGTAGGTAAATAAATAATCCTACATGAAAACCCCGTTGTTTTTCTCATTCCATTTTGAGACTGTCTAAATGATTTGTATGCTCCATGTTCTGCCAAAGTAAAATGGCTTCAGATATCACCCTAAGCCATCATCTGTTTTATCGGCTTTGGTCTAATGAGTTGTGTGAATGGAGCCACCGTCAGCCTGAAGTGATCCATCTGGCAAATGGGATAAGGCGCTGCGTAGTTCAGTTTCAACAGTGGTGGGTGTTTCTAAATAATCTGATACCTGCAGATGCTGCTGTTGGTGTAACTCTATCAGGAGACAAATTATTTCTAATAACAGCAGAAGCCCCACATTGTATCCCATCTTTTAGACTTCTTTTTTTATATACTGTATATATCAAATTGAGATTTATTAGGCATTTGAACTAGGCATTTGAAATACAGGGAAACAAAGCGAAACAGTTTCCGGGGCCATACTATCCCTGGATGTGCACTTGTTGGCAAACATTGCACAGCTGGACATATGCACGTGCACAACATCGTCTTTCAGACATTTGGCGGCATCTGGAAAGAAGAAAAAGAAACGTTGCCATACTGCTTGTTTTCCACTAAGGGGAGATGCAGAGTCAGAAATGTGATCCTTTTCTTTGTTTGCTTAAATGGTCTTTTTTTTCCCTGCCATTTCAATCAAACTTTTGCCTTTCTGGTGTACAGGGACTATTAATACAGGATAGCGAGATGAATTACAGCTTTGTTGCAAGCATCAGAATTGTTTATGATGGGTTTTATTAAACCCAGTTGACTGTAAATAACTGTAAGCCATACAGGTTTATTGTTTGATTTAGAGTTGATTCCAGTGGCTGTTTGAAAAAGTGAGCAAAGAGAACATTAAGCACTGAGACAATAACAGTGGTTTGGGAATACAGAGATTGCAAAGCTACCTGCTGTGTGTGCGTATGGGAAGAAATATGTCTGTCACCTTCAGATACTGGGATTATGTACGGTGTTGATGCAGTAAGACCCCTCTGATTAGAGAATTGATTATGCATCTCTGATTAACCTTGGCCTTAGGTAAAGGGAACTGATGCATATAAATCAGCCTTACCAACTGGAACTTTGCGGAAATGTTGGACTACAATTCCTATCACTGATCTTTGCCAGCGTTCTCTTTGGGCGGCAAACTTTTAGAGCAGCCAGATTGGGGAAGACTGATATAATATTGGGTACCTCGGTCATTTCTCCGTCTTCTCTTGTTTTAAAGGGGTTATAATTTTAAAATGTTGGTCCGCAAAGGAAATAGAAAAGACATATATTTCAAATTCTCCCTTGTTCTTTGCTGAGGGGAACCGAAGGCACCTGGCTGTCAATGTAAGACTAATTCACACTAATGTCAGGTTGTTGAATTTTTGCCAGAATGCTTCCTCTTTGCTCTTCTGTTGCTGTCATCTCTTTCCTTGTTCCTGCTGTTTCCTTGGCTTCTTTTAAAGATGAAGCACGAGCCCCACTGGCCTAGAAAATTCAAATGCTGCCACCATTTGAATTTTCCACTCCCCTTAGTGGAAAACATTCATGATTTTTATTTCCTCACACTTTTAGTGTAACAAGTTAAAGCTAAAATTTGAGAAGCAGCGACAGTAGGCTTTATCTGAAACTGGGAAAGCAAACATTCCATATTTGGGCCTGCTGTGACTGAAGACTGGGGTTGCCAAAATTTTGTGCTTTAAAGAAATCTATTGATGCATTTGTTGGACTGTCTGCAGGACAGAAAGGGGCTTGAGGAAGAAGGAGGCAGGGAAGGGTATTTTTACAAATTTGTTTCACTGGAACTGAATGATGGTGTCAAGGTCTTGCAAGTTCAGCTGGAGCCAACCTGAAGCAGAGTTAGAACAGTTGGAGGAATATTGCTGGATCACATCCTCTGAGAGATAGTGACTGTGCAGGCATATTTGCCTAGAAAATCCTAATAGTTACCGTATAATTATTGAGGTAGAAGAAGTAAGCCTCCCTGTGGGATACCGTATGTATCTTAACTTCAAGATACAGAGTTCTTTAGCTCCCATAGGCATTTGTGCACACAAGAAGGTGAACTAGCACCTCTAGGGGTGGCCAAAGACAGTCAAGCTCTTTTGGATCCCAGGAACAACATTGGGGCTATGATTTACAGGCCACAGAACAGATATAAGTAAAGGAGCCTACAATCCTGTGCTCGCTTACTTGGGAGTAAGTCCCATTGAACTCACCTCCTGAGAAGATATGTTTAGGATAGCCTCTGTGAGTTGTGCTTCTGATCTCCAAAAACCAAAGAGCTGATCCTGTTCCCTATCCCTGGATAATCTGGGTTGAAGCACCATGCTGCCATATCTGCTGTATCATTCCCCCATGTCTGATCGTAAATCCAGTTTAGGCATTCAGAAAACTCAGTGAGTTTAAACAAAGAGAACTGAAGGAAATTACAGTACAACAATTTTATCTCTCTGTTTTTTCTTGACTAATGGGCTTACAAATAAAGGGGAGCACGCAATATGGGTTGCACCAGGCTCAGGGAAATTATGCCTGAATACCAATTCTTAGAACGTCCACTGGTGATCACCACCCTGCAGCGAAACTGCTAAAAGCATTAAATTTGCCCATGGGTTGACAGTGGAGCCCCTGAATGTGACTGCAGTGATTCCCCATATATAGAGGGCTCGTCCTTCCTGCCACCTTGAAAATAAATTGGGTGAATTGAGTATGCTAGGCCAACATATTGCAAAAGCTCTAGAGGTATAGTTTCTGTGATTAGCATTCATTGTAGCACTCAAGCAACCTATTTCAGATGGTTTACTCGCTTCTTTGCAAAACAGTCTCCTTCGCTCAAGGAAGGGGTGAATGAGAGGCACAGTGGAGGCAGTCTGAAGTCCCATTTGAGCCAGTGCAATCTGGAAGGAGACTTTACTTGATATGAATAAAGAACTACCTGATTCAAGAGGGAGAGCTTTTGCCTTCTGGGCTGCCTGCTTCCAACACTTTCCCTGTAAGTTCTTCACCATCACCTCTGCATTTGCTGTCTCAGTAGCCCTTTTCCCCTTGTTTTCTGCTGAGCTCCTTTATCATAATATCCACTTACAAACACTTTTGCCCTATTAGTTGCTATGGTTACCTTGGCTTACCAACCCTTCAGCTGCAGGAATGAGTTTGGCACACTCCAAGTCATGTTGGTATGATGTGAATGGCGGCGTGTTCTTAAAAACTTTCAATCCAGCATAGCGGTGGTTGGGAAAAGCAATACCAGATCAGAATTAGTTGCTGCGGGCTCCGTCCTGTGGATCATGTTGTGAGCCAGAGCTGCTGAAGAGCTTAACATTGACCTTCTCTCCCCTCTCCCAGAAGTTAGAGGAAAAGATTTGTAATGGTATCTCAGTCTCGCTGCCCTTCTAGTACAGCCAGCCTGATACTCCACAGAATTCAAAAAAGGAGTGAAATGTAGTCTGGTTCAGGGCCCACTTTAAAGTGTTGGTTATTATCTCCAAAAGACTTCATTGCTTTTAAACAGAAACTGTCCTAACAGTCAGGAGTCACGGTGAGACGAGGTGTAGGTCTCTAGTGTTTATTATTGCTACATAAGACAGAATCCTAACAAACTGAAGAAGCGTGGGAAAACCCAGACAGATAAACCCCAAAAGCTAAGGCGGGTCTGATCTGTGTCTCTTTGAATGGCTGCTTAATTCCTCAGTACTACGCATGCGTTTTCCCCCCTGGATAGAGGCCCCCTCCTGCTCGCCATCAGTACTCATGACAGAAACGAGCAGCCTTTTACAAACCAGAGGCTATAATCTAAAAAGTGTGAAGCAGCAGGACCAGAATAAGAACTAAATTTGGGTTAACCTGTATGTAATTAAAATAAGAGGAGATCAATTAGTTAATACAATTACAGCCCACGTGTGTAATATTGTTTCCCCATCTCTCATAGGAAAATTACCATGCATCAGCTGGTTTTGGAAGGGCAGTGGGGATTGACAGATGTGAAACACCCCCACCCTTACACCTTGGGATAAAGGATAATCTGTTCCTACGCACTCCCTCCCTCCAAGAACTCAGCTGGAACGGACCAGGAAATGGATTTTTTTGTGACAGCGTTCAGTTTATGGAAGTTCTTGTCTGTCACTGACCTGAAATATAGTTGAATTTCTATTTGTGGGCTTGGAGAAAGGAGATTGTTTCTTTCAGTCTTACCTTTGTTTTTGTTACAAGGTTGTTTTCAGTGTGATATTAATTGTTTTGAACAACTCAGAAATGAGATTGGAATGCAAGATCATTAGATATGAATAGTGGTAGTGGTTACCATGGCTTGGTGTTATCTTCAGCATTCCTAGATCTCCTGCAGTTATCTTTCAAAAATCTTCTTCATTGTGTAGCACGACAGCTTCTCCTGCTGCTGCTTTCTGCTCTCTTGGAGCGAGAAAAGCAGATATGGCCTCATGTTGCCCTGGTTCTGGGCACAACTTTAGAGGCCTGGGTCTTAAAACAGAGTCTGTGGCTTATTCTCTAAACGTCTGTTCTGCCATCCTGTTTCACAGTGCCTGACCTTCCCATTCTGGAGAAAAGGAACTGGCTGATCCACTTGTACTACGTCCGCAAAGATTATGATGCATGTAAGGTAGGAGCCAGTTTGGTGTAGTGGCTAAATACCCTGGGCTAGTCCTGCCTTAGGCACAAGGCCGGCTGGGTGACTTCGAGCCAGCCACTCTTTCTCAGCCCTGGGAAGAAGAAGGAAAGGGCCAAGATGTTACCTGCAAAGATGTTGCCAAGAAACTTGCAGGGACTTGTCCAGGCAGTCATCAGGAGTTAAGACTGAGTCAGGGGCACCCACACACCAACCAGATAAGAGCATGTCATACCCTGAACAACCATTTTAACAAGAGAAGCCAATTTCAGGGAGGAGGAAGTTCAGTTCGGTTTTCCCTGGCTCCCCAAGCTGGGGTTTAGCTTCCCTCCTTTCTTTATGCAAATTCCTTTCCTCCTCCAAGCGTCCTAATTAGTGTGACTAGCTGTAGTTAGCTGTGGTTAGTTCTAACCAGGATTGCCATCCAACATACGATCTGAAGTTGATTGGGGCACCTCTTTGGGATAATTCTGAATTGGGGATGATGCCAAACAGTAGAAAGTAGTGTTCCCCAGCTGGTGGTTGGTCAGAGATATCTACACCAAGTTGTAGAGTGTTGTGTGACAGTATGAAACCTGTCATGGAAGAGGGGAAGAAATATGTGACACATAAGTCATCTTCACTTGGAGGGCCTCTTTTTACTTACAACACCATAGAATCACTTCTTAGCATTCTTCCCACATCCTAAGGAACAGCTGTGTCTGTCTGCTTCCTTCTTTGCTCTGATTTAACAAGCTCATGGTTGCAGTTGGTCTTCTGATGTGTTCATTCTGATTCAGTGGAAGCATCAGCTTTATTATGTCGTTCCCACCCACCCCCTTCAGCCTGCACAAATACCGACTTTTCTAGCTGCTTATGTTTTGGGAGGGGACTTCTCTTCTCAGAACAACTTATTTGCTTCACCATCAGGCATAAAAAAGCCAAGTATAGAACAATGTTTCCTCCCTAGTGATTTAGAGCAGCTTCCTACATCTTACAACGGTCACTGTGTTGATACACCAGTGACGAGGGGCAGGCTTTATACAACCTCAGCAATAGCTGGGATGGAGTTTGTCTGCCGATTGTACAGGCCTGGTTTTGTAAAGTGACTGGATGAACAAAAGTTGCATTCTTCTGTCACAGTGGGTCTCTAGGTCTACATTTCAGAGGCAGTCCTTTTACTTGCTAAAATGATCCTTGATTGGTACTACAAAATACAAAAGAGATATGCCTTAGACATGGACTAGCCATTGCTTCTGCAACTGAGTTCCTTCTCAGTGTGTTAGACTTCAACTTGCATTGGGTTGATCAACAAGAATGTTTATTCTGCTCAGCCAAACGCTGTTATTTGGCCTTCAGCGGGCCATTCACGTCCTGTTGCCTAAATCCCACGTTGCATCTAACTGGAGCAGTTTTCCTAGAATATGGCTTGGCACTTATTTCCTGTGCTAAGAAATTTCTAATATTTATCTAAGCCTATTTCACAAGAGTTTGGGTTAAATGCTTGAAGCAGCATAGAAGTTAACAAATAAACAATTAGACTGACTTTAAGCAGCTTACAAAGTTTGATTAAAAATAAGCAACATTGTTATAATATAAAAAGTAATGGTAATAAAAACACATACTGTACACAACCTAGCATCATCTCTTATTCTTAGGACAGATTTTCTAACATCAATGTCGTCATTCCCCGAAGACTTATCTTCCGTAACAAATACTAGCTCAGTGTTGAGTTCCTCTTGTAAAAGGACCAGGCAATTGGGTTGTTAATGACATGCTGCCTCTTGTCCAAAATAAAAATTCTCATTATTGAATCTCTCTTCCTTTGTGGTTCAGATTACTATAAAAGAGCAACTGCAGGAGACCCAAGGAATGTGTGAGTACGCTGTCTATGTTCAAGGTAAGCAAAAATGATTCCTCTGTGGTTAAAACAGGCTTCAAGCTACATTTATGTGTTCTGTAAGAACACACAGCCACCTCTTTGGGGATTGTCAAGTTTTTGGTGCTTTAATAATCCAGCACATCCTGTTTTCTAGAAAAATCTGAAAGTGGAATATTTGCACAGTCTTTGGCTGTTTGGTATTTAAGGGGACAGACATGAAATTTAATCCAGTCTCTTCCTCTGAGGGGGTAAAGTAATTTATGTATGGTGATTTGGAGAATCTGGATCATATCTTCATGCAGCATGAGGGCAATTTATATATTACTCATCTGGTCATGTGTCGCAACTCCGGTGTGTTTTTAAAATAAAAAATAGCTTTGGAAAGTTCAGTTTTGAACAGAAGCATAACCAAGAAGAGGATAGCTGTCCTCCTTGTTCGTTTATTTATGTATTTAAAATATGTTTAGGGTGTTCTTTAGGGCAGAACATTTCCGTAAAGCAGTTAGCAGAAATTAAAATATTAATAAGAGATCCTCCTGATTAATGTGCTGTGGCAATATTACTTCTCAGCTTTGATCTTTCGCTTGGAAGGGAAAATCCATGAATCTCTGGAGCTTTTCCAGACTTGTGCTATTCTCAGGCCTCAGTGTGCAGACAACCTCAAGCAGGTGGCCCGGTCCCTGTAAGTGTAATTTTATTCTTCAGATCTGAGATGTCATATGGAGTGGGGTGGGGCTTCTCAAGATGGTGTCAATTCACATCCATATGTGCATAATCCAGCTCCTCTGTCATATATTTTTCTTGACTGCATGCTTCAGAACCCAGCTGGATCAGACCAATGATTCAGGAGTCCAACGATCCTGATGCTTCAAAGAAGCCCACAAGCAGGGCAGGAAGACAATACCTCATTCTATTATTCTCCTTCTCCAAAAAAACCCTCCTCTATCTGTTGGCATATTGTCCTGACCTTGTTTCTTTAATTGTGGCTTAATAAACCACGGTTAGTTTTGTTCACACAAGTGAAGCCCCAAACACTGGTATATTTCTTCTGAATTTGAAGATATCATATATAGGCCAGGTCTCAAAGGAGATACGTTATAAAGCCTTCTTCAAACCCTTGAAGTTGGTGACCATCATCCCCAGAAGTCACAGAGTCTGGGTTCACACAACATGTCAAACGCTAAACCTAGGTTAACCAAATACAATTGCTATAGTTCTATATCATGCTAAACCCAAGCAATTCATATTATGCTCTTTTATTTCCTTTAGTTCCTTTAATTGAAAAAATGGAGAATGCAAGCAAAACTCAGCAAATTAGAATTGAAAGAAAAGCTAAAGTGAAAAGCAGATGATGGAGAAAAGAATAAAAACTTGGGAATGCACACAGATGTATATGAATACACTTGTAATATTAAGGAGAAATGCAAGCATTTTGAACATTCATATTCAGTATTTATAACCATAGCAGTATTTGTATTGACCAAAATTGAATTAAGTTTATCCTTCATTTTAAGAGATGTCAAAGCTCTTTGCTGTGTTAATTTTTCAGAATAGGCCTAATGATAGCTTACTTGAAGGCCTGCAAAGAGGAAGGGCTGAGTTCCTAAAAACAGGCTCAACCATAAACACTCCTACCCTCCTTTACCCAATACTAGCCTAACATGTTATGTGAACCCAACCATAGCACATCTTGCATTTGGAACTGTTAACCAACTGTAATTCATTTCTCTGTTTATTTAAAGGAGGGCTGGGGGCGGGAAGTAAAAAAGAGCAAGATGGGGGTTTGAAGCTTCATGTCTTTTGTACATGCCGTGACATTCCACCCATGTACAAAAAGGCAGGGTTTTGATTGTGCTGCTGAGACAGCCATCTTAATTCCCCCCCCGTCCCTCATGCAGTTCCTTGTGTTTAGATGCCTTTTGAGTATCTCTGGAGCCACCTGAGAGAGCCTGCCTTTTGCACAGGTTGGCTGCCCTGGCCGTATGCTATGACTGCCTCTGGCCTTGAATCAGGAAAGCTGGGTGAAGGGATATCCAAGTTCCAATAAAATGTTGCCCAGCTCAGAGGAGATTACTGCCTCTCTCTGGTGATAAAGATGATATTTCTTTAGGCAGCTCCTGGCTGCTCTGTCATGTCTGCGAACACAAGTGGCATCCCTAAAGCTCCCTTTGATCCCATGGCTGACCAACCATGACTTCCTCAGTAAACAAGCTGAGAAAAATAAGAAGTGGGGATTTGTTGCAGGTTTCTTCTGGGCAAACACAAAGCAGCTATTGAAGTCTACAATGATGCGGCTCAGCACAACCAGAAGGACTGGGTATGTGTGAGGCTCTCCTTCTTACTTCTAAATAGAGTTGTTAGGATTGGATATGGACAAATCAGTGAAGGACCACAGGCCAGCTTTATACCATCTTTTTCTTCTTTGTATGCATAGCAGCCACTCCTTAAAAACATGGCTTAGGTGGAGAAACATCTAAGATGAAGCTGGTTGGACTGTCTCCGCTTGCAGGAGACACACTGCTCTAGTAGAGAAAAAGGCTTTGCTGTATGGGAATGAACATGTGAGCAAGGACAGACTGTTCTTTGGTTAGGATTAAGGCAGGGTTCAGGCCCCATGATATGAGGTCTGAGATGGGATATCCAACCATCTCCAGAGGTAGAACAAAATGGAAGTAGCATGACTGTCTCTGATTGATATGCACAAGGCTGGCTGCCTGTCTCAATACTGATCAGGAAAATAAAAATTTGGTTTAGTAGACTCTGCCACTTGAATGCTGTGTGTTTGGCAATCACTTCTTCGTAGCTCATCAGCAGAGGCCAAAGATCATGAACCGAGATGAACACGCTGCAGCTCCAGATGCTGAAAGATACCTCTGCCAAAGAATAGCTGTTTATTTACTTACCTATTTATTTATCATATTTCTCCCCCGCCCATCTCGTGCAATGACGACTCTGGTTTACAATGAACAAAAGAATAAAAGATTCATATAAAATACAATGTGCATAAATATAAGAATATAAAATGTGAAATATAAAATATAAATAAAATATAAAGCCTGAGACGGTCTAATGGGATTTTCCGAGGCTGCATTAAGGCACCAGCCAGTTCCACGATCAGCTGCCCCCCCTCTTGCCCCAAGCAAGGTGGCATAGCCAGGTCTTAACGCCCTTTCTGAAGGCTGGGAGAGTGGGGGCCTGCCTCACCCCTGGGGATAGCTTATTCCAAGGGGTGGGGGCCACGGCAGAGAAGGCCCTCTTCCTGGACCCTGCCGATCGACAGTCTCTCATGGGCGGGGTCTGTAACACACCCTCTCTGCCTGACTCGGTGGGATGGGTCGATGCAATGGGGGTGAAGCGGTCCCTCAGGTAACCTAATAGCTGTTTATTTAGGATATTTCTTACAGGGTTCTTAGAGTAGGTAACCAAAATTTCAGCTAAAATATGCGTAAGCAGAACTGCTGGAACATAACAGTTCCAGGCCATGTTAAATCAAGAATCAATGCACCAGGAGTGAGGAATTTTTTTAGATTATTATTATTATGAAGGACACCATCCCTCCACCTCTTAGGAACTACATCTGAGTGCTAGGCAGGGCCAGATCCAGAAGTAGTTGACACTACCTCTCCTTCCTCTTCTGGTGCACCATCTTTCCCTCATCTCTAACTATCAGGCTGCAAAGAGAAGATATTATTCCCAAACATAGCAATTGATGCTTGCAAAAGGCTGAAGTTGGCAGGTTGCCTGCAACTGCAATAGACATAAAAGTTCAAGGCCTGAGGAAGTTTTTAAAAAAAAAAATTGCAGATGCCCCCAAAGATTTCATTATCTAAGCTTATATGTTGCCCCCACCCCCACCCCAGAGAACTCCAGAATTCCAAACCAGGCAATCCCAAACAAGCTTCCCTCCAACACTCCATAAAATCCATAATTAAAGAATGTGTATGTTTTGCAACTCATGCCATCTCCACCCATGGGGAGACCTTTCTCTTTGGATGCATAAATAGCTCTCCTAATCGGGCTTCACTGAATACAACTTTTGTGTGGATGACATTCTCTTACAGTAAAGATGGTAGCACTTTATGGCTCTCAGTAACAGCGAACCCACTGTTTGAATAAACAGCAAACCCACTTTTGCCTTGCTAAATCCACCCGGTTGCTATAAAATTTTGTCATGTGTATGTCTCTTCATGCTGTGAGCTGGTGTTAAATTCAGTATTGATTGGAAAGATGACACACCCAGAGGGAAATGCTATGTTCAGGTAACAGGCTGAGTTGAATAGACGGCAACCTACAAGCCAAATAACTTTCTGAGTGTTCTTTGTCAGGGCCAAAATGGTTACACTGACCTGCCTAATGATTTTTTTAAGAGGTAGTTATTCTAAGCAATACTGCTCAGTTTTCTCAATCTTATCAAGGTTTTCAGCATGCCTTCTTCTGAGGAAGGGTTACTTCCTCATTTAATAACTCATTTTCTCATTTTCATGTAGAAAAATACTTGTCTGGACTTTGCTTGTTTATTGCAGTTTCTGCCTTTTCTTCTTTCTCAGAACAATTACAGGAGAGCACGTTTTACCTTTTGTGGGAATCCTAAGTTGTAGTCAGAAGTGGGGTTTGGTTACCATAATCAGATATTTATTGTGTAGCATTTAGTTGCCACACACATTCTATTATTTGGCCATAATTTTGGTGTGTAATCTATGTTCCTTGATTGCTCTGTTTTACATCCCACCTTCTAATTTTTCCTCATCTGGAAGAAATGTTTTTCTCAGAAGATAGGCCCAGAAGTTTAAACATGCAATTCGTTCATTGTGGTTGTTCTCTGGACCCAATTAAATGTTAGCCAGTTGTGGGATTTAGAACTTTAATATTGCAGCAGCAAACCTAGGAAGTTGAAATGACGTTCATTCATTCGTTCCTTTTTCAAATTTCTATCACCGCCCATCTCCCCCCAAACAGGGGGACACAGTCATATGCTAAACAGTTCTACCTTTTTATTGCATGATACTGATACTGAATCAAAATTTTATTTTCTGCACCCATACATTAAAATTCAACTATCTATATCAGTGTTTCTCAACCTCAGCCACTTTAAGATGTGTGGACTTCAGCTCCCAGAATTCCCCAGCCATGGGAGTTGAAGTCGAGTCATCTTCAAGTGGCTGAGGTTGCGAAACACTGGCCTAGATTAAGATTGGAATTGTGTGCAAGGTTCCTTTGAGTTAGATTCCTCTGATTCAGGAGCTCAACACGGCATATATAGATTTCCTTCTATTTTTCCATATAACCACCTTGTGAGTTAGGTTGACCAGAGAGACAGAAAGAGACCTGGTCCCCATGAGCTTCTGGGTCTGAAAGTAGACCAAAACCTGGGTCTCTCTGCTCCTAGTCCAGCATCCTAGCCACTGCACAACACAACAAAGCCTGTTAGCCTCAGAAGAAGGCTTAATTGGCATATTTGACTAAACCTTTACCACAGTGCCCTTTTCACTGCATTTGTATCTTGGTAATCTTTCCCAACTGCCTGCCCTTCAGATGTGTTGGATTTCAATGCCTGCCATTCTCCTCTAGGATGTCCTTCAGGAGAACAGCGGGTTGGGAAAGGCTGATTTAATATCCTTGCCTGTAATGGGATGAAATTACTAAAGATTGCATCATTCTTGGTCTTTGAGATCATCTGCAATGTGTTTGCTTGCTTGTTTTTTGTGGTAGATAACAAGCTTGACACCAGCATTTTGCAACATGCAATGAGAAATGGTTTCCATTCCCTCGTGTGCTTTATAAACTTCCCCTTTTTTCATACCTAGGAGATCTTCCACAACTTGGGCGTGTGCTACTTCCAGCTGAAGTATCTCAACAAGGTAAACTTGGTCAGTGCAGTTCTCTGGAAGACCATCTGAGGGGGCTGTATTACCTGCCGGGGAAGCCGTGGTGGCTCAAGGTCCCAGCTTTTGTTGGCTCAGTCAGAAACTCTCTGAAATCCGAAGCTGTTGGTTGATTCCGATTTGGAAGCCAGAATCTGCATTTCCTTACTTGACACATTGAAGCTCCCCATGAAAAAGGATCTTCAGCTGAGACTGTGCCATCTTGCTGCTTTAGCTCTGTCCCGCAACCCTCTTAAGGGCAGGTCAAGCCGGTTCCCATACCTTTCTGATTAAGACATTTAGGAGCGATGTTGCTGCTTGTTCCTTGTCCTGATTCTGCCTCCCACTTCCAGGAACGTTGCAGTCCCCCAGTCAGAACTTGTTTGCTTTGTTCTAGTTGCTAAGACCAAGCCCAGATCTGATTAAAGGAGATTTCTTGGCTTGCTTCTCTCAAGCCATGAAAAATGGCTTCTCCCTTCTCTCCCATCTGCTTTGAAATGGGAGGCTTGCTTAGGGTTTTTTGCTGCTAGGTTGAGGAACTACCTCTCTTTTTTCCTCCCCCCCCATCACACACTATCCCCCTTAACTTACATCAGCCTATAAAATATAATGAAGTCTACAGAGTGTTGTGCTATTTATACCTTTTAGTAATGAATACGCTGTGCTACGTACAGTAATTCTTTTTTTTTTAATGGTAAGTGCATCTCTCTCTCTCACTCTCTTCTCTCCCACCCCCTTAAATGTGCCTGGGGGAGAAATATCAAAACCTGCAACCTTTCCCCTCCATCCCAGTGGCTGGGTCTGTGAGAGAGGAAAAGAAAGCCTTCGGATCAATGCCTTTTGATAGAGGTGGTTTAGCTGGAAGAAACCATTTTGTCTGCACAGTTCGTCAGTTCCGAGGTTCATGCTGGCATCAGCCCTTTTTGGCAGGGTGACCTATAAAGCCCTGGTACCCCTAGGCCTGCTGGCTTTAGTCTCTCTATATTCCCTCAAACCCAGTGCAAGTCTCGTCTCAGCCCAGAGCTTACTCCCCAGCTTGACTGGTGGCCTTTAAGGAAGGAGGGAGAAAATGAGAATTCACTTATTGCAAAATTTGGAGGGGAGGTGGGGAACAGGGATGGGGAGAAGGGAGAGAATGAGAGAGAGGAAAATGGCCTATCCTCAAAGCTTTGTGTGATGAATTACAGTTCGACGGGGGGGTTGAGGGAATGAAGGACCCAAGGTAGAAGGCTGGGAAGTAGCACCATAGATGACAAATTCAATCTGGAAAAGTCACAAACAGCCAAGTGACATTTCAAAATCTTGTTCCCAAAAATAATTGCTGGAAGTGGAGGGGATTCAGAAATCACAGCTGGGTGACAAGTTGTTACTTTACCTTTTCACTTGCTTTGCCAGGTTCTGTTTGGACAACAGGGTAGACCCAATCAGCCACTCCCTGGGCCATTAGCCAGTCCGATGCCTATGGTGGGAACACAGCCCATGTGGAACAAGGCAGGCTGAAGTTAAGGGGGCACAGCTCCTAAACGGGCCAGATAATTGGGGAGAAAGCTTACCATCTCCTACATTTTCCCAAGCTGGAGCTTTCTGAGGGTATTGGAACATGGCTGGAATTGTAGTGCCAGCCTGGACGATACTACAGTGTGGAAGATTGTTACATGTTCGCATGCAATTTTTTTTCTCCACATAAAAGAAGTCCACCAATGACAGCAGGGAACCCTTTTCCCAGCCTGGGTCCTTAAGGAGCACTTATTCATTTGGGAAGATCAGTGGGCTGCCCGACAGATCCAGGATCTAACTCTACATCAGACTGGTTTCAGGTTTAGGCTTGCTTATTATTTTCTAGAACATTATTTCTCGACCTTGGCGACTTGAAGATGTGTGGACTTCAACTTCCAGAGCCTGGCTGGCTGGGGAATTCTGGGAGTTGAAGTCCTCACATCTTAAAGTCGCCAAGGTCGAGAAACACTGTTCTAGAATGAAGGGGTAGCCCAACTTTCAACACACCATCCTTCTGCTTTCAATTTTGGCAGCCACGAAGACTGGAAGTAATAAAAAGCCTGGCATTTATATGTTCCCCCTCCCCCCCCCAGCAACTGCTTGACATTGCTGGGGAGGGGTAGGTCTGTTTCAGCTCAAGCCATCACAGTAAGAACAATGTTCAGGCTGGCTCAGGGTGAGGGTGACATTACCAATACCAAGCCCGTTCTCTCCATTGTATTCAGGCAAAAGATCAACTAAACAACGCCTTGCAGCTCAACCGACATGACCTGACATACATGATGCTGGGGAAAATCTACCTGATGGAGGGGGATAAAGACAAAGCCATTGAAGTCTATAAAAAAGCAGTGGAGTAAGACATTTTCTTCCTTTCCTCTCTTTTTTTAGGGGTGGAGGCGTAGGCAGGAAAGATGGCATACCTTCCTATGGTAAAGCTCATCTCAGAGTCCAAGATCAATACTTACTGTAAACGCCTGGGGCAATTATGTATGTACACCTATCTGCATATTGGGATACAATTGACTGGAATCTGCCACACACGATAATTCAGTATAGTATTTTGCACAATGTAAAATCTGTTTGAATATGTCTTCCTTGATGAACAATGATCCCTAGTTATTTACTCGCTATATTTGTTAACCACTCCAGTCTTACGACTCTGGATGGCGTGCAACAGAGTGAAAGCAAACCAAAGATACACAATTAATAAAATAATAATACAATCAAAATATAGCTGTATAGCTGGAGCCAAAAGCTTATTGAAAAAGGACGTTTTTCATAATTTTCCTGAATACAAGAAAGGGCCTTCCCATCCTCCAGGGATATCCCTTTTGCCCCACATCTAATTTGCAGATCGAAGGCTCTCCCTCATGTCCCTATTTCGTAGCAGAGATATAATGGCCACCACAGAGAAGACCTGCCACCTAGTCCAAGTCCCAAAAACCTCACAAGGAAAAAAAGACTTTCTTAGGCCTTTTTGAGATGTCCAAACCGGATGGAGTTAACTGTGGCAAGGCAGTGCCTACTATAATATGGTGCTGCACTGTACACGTAATAACTAACAAATTGCTACTGAATTTTAATCAAAATTTGCACACTAGAATATAACTGCCAAAAAATGACATCACGGACAACTTTTTCTTACGTTTCCAATGCAATGTCTCTGTTGAGAGGGGAGGGGAGGAGGCAGGGGTTCTGGTGATAGTTTGGACGACGACCTCATCCAACTGCTGGCATAGAGGCAGAGCCCAGCAGAACCTATGGCATGCGCATGGGTTGGTAAACCCCTTAACTTTTAATTCCAAACCAATTAAATTGACTTTAAACTGGAGACTGGCTATTTTGATTGGTTAATTAAAGGTTGCTGTTAAAAGAGGATATATTTTTTAATCATTGCTAAGAAAACGTTGGTACTTTCTTCCTCAAGCACCCCGATATTTTGGGCCACCTGTTGTGAGGCTTGTTCGTTCCCCTGTATAAGAATGAATAACACTTGGAATTAATGATGGCAATAGATGCCTTAAAGCCCCGTGACCTCTATTTCCGTGTGTTTCAGATTCTCTCCTGAAAACACAGAGCTCCTTACAACTCTGGGCTTACTTTACCTTGAGGTATGAGAAGTTGGTAATTAATTCATTAGATAGTTATAGTTGGCAGTAGATGGCTTTTCCATTCACGTCTATGCATTGGAAGTAAACCCCCACCATGTTATCCCCTCCACCCCGCATTTACAGGTAGTCCTTGCTTAACGTTTAGTGGTGGTTCAGACTTACAACAGCATTAAAAAAACTTGACTTAATGACTAGTCCTTGCACTTACGACCGTCACAGTGTCCCCACAGTCACGTGATCATGATTCGGGCACTTGGCAACCAGTTCACATTTACGACTGTCGCAGCATCTTGCAGTCATGTGATCACCATTTTCGACCTTCCCAGCTGGCTTCCAATAAGCAACATTAATAGGGAACTGCATGATTCGCTTAATGACCATGTGGTTCGCTTAATGACTGCTGCAAAAATGGCCATAAAATTGGGTCTGGATTCACTTAACGACTGCATTGCTTAGCAACCTAAATTCCAGTCCCAATTGTGGTTGTTAAGCGAGGACTACCTGTGATTTGCAGACTGAAGGCTCTCTCCCATTCCTCTTATACCAAACTAGGAATCCAGTAATGATAAGTTGGACAAGAAGAAGCTTGGGCAGATGTCCTTTGATCGAAATGTATTGCCATTACTTCTGTGGTCACTCTACACAGTCTTGAAAAAAGGGTGGTTGAAAATACTTGGCTGTATGTGAGCTACTGTATGTATGTGACAACTGGGGAAGGCAACGGCAAACCACCCCAATATAGTCTGCCAAGAAAATGTCGTGAAAGCGGCGTCCCCCCAAAGGGTCAGACATGACTCGGTGCTTGCACAGGGGACCTTTCACTTTCACATATGAGCTATAGAAATGTGAGTTTCCATTTTTCCTGAGCATAAAATGACACTATTTTACAGGCTGGCGATGCAATCACTTATTTTGCTCCATCAAATCCCTAGATTTTCTCTAAAATGAGTTTATAGAATGTGGGCCTGTATTCAAGTTCCATTCCTGGTGCTGTGGGCAGGACACTTTCCTGGAGCTTTGGTGCCAACTCTTCCCTGGGGAGGATTGATGGGTTGAGTTTGGATGTCTAGGACAGTGTTTCTCAACCCTGGCAACTTCAACTGTGTGGACTTCAACTCCCAGCTGGCTGGGGAATTCTGGGAGTTGAAGTCCACACAGCTTGAGGCTGCCAGCGTTGAGAAAGACTGGTCTAGGCGGTATTTCAGATGGGGTTGTCTCTGGGAAGAGCAAAGTACAGGAAGAGAATGACAGGAAGGGACAGCCTCCCTACTTCCATTGGATGTTATGTGCAGCTGCCTTCATAGTTTCCATTTTAAGATGGGCAGGCCGTGAATGTCCCTTCTGCTAGTCTGCTGGGATCCTTTGCTGCTGTGTGACTTGGAGCACAATGCATAGGAGGACCTCTCTTGGATGCAGCGACGGTGTAATAATCCACAGTGATAAATGTGTTAAGTCACGTTCTGCTCATGCTTTTTCTTTTCTTAGCTTGAGGTTTATCAGAAAGCCTTTGAATACCTTGGGAATGCACTCACATACGATCCCTGCAACTATAAGGTAACTTGGAGAATAGGAAGTTGAGCTTAAATTATGTTTTGTGCATGTATAAAGTTAATTGTTGAATGCAGTGAGTATAATGTGGAAGTAAAGCATTTTCATTGCTTAGCAAATGGCTTGATGCTGAGACAGAAATAAGGCAAGATGTATGATATCCCCTTGCTGGTTTAATGTATTTATGAATAAATGTACAAATGTGATGGTGTTAGAGATTAGAAATGAACAACGGCAAGTTATACGTAAATGACAAGTAGATGAATTTACCTTGATAGGCTGTTTATGGAAAATAGGAGAACAGAGAATTATTTAGGTGGGCAAATGGTGGTAAAAACGTTGCAGGTAATGAATGTTTTTTGAAATAAGCAAAAATGGCTGGGTATGAAATGGGTTTCTGTCCACTGTTCCATGGAAATGAGAGTTGAGTATGTTGGATTCTTGGATACAGCAAGAATGGGATAGTTAAGAAGGGTATGTCACAAAACGAGAGGCAGGGTCCAGAATGGATGGATAGCAAATGCAAAAGCGAGTGAATAGCATGAAAGAAGCATATTGAGGGTAGTTTGGTCCAGAGAAGGAACAAATGCGGTTTGAATCTCAAAACAGACAAACAAAAGAAGAGTGAATGGTTCCCATGAAACCTGTGGGTGAATGGAGTTGAGATCTTCAAAAAAAGAGAGAGAGAGAGAGAGAAAAGGGAATGTATGAAGCGGCGCATCGTAATAGCAGAAGCAAGGATAATTGGTATGGAAAGGTGTTGGTCTCAACCAGATTGAGCTATTTCCTTTTATTTTTTTTACCTCATACCTAGATTTCCTTGGCTTACTGTTTCTTACTGCTTTGTATATCCTTGCCTATCCCAAAAGACTATGTATGTACTTCTGGCTTGCAGTGTCAATCCTTCTCTCACCGTTTGGGCCCCAGGTGTTGGAGTCTCTCTTGCCTTGGGACGCATCCCTGATCCTTAAGACAACCCGCCTGGACTTCGTACTGTGTCTACTTGTTCCCGTTAGCGAAAAGTTTCCTCCGTTGGCCCGCTTCAGTTGGGCTTCTTGTCTTTCTTTTGAAGGCCATTTTGGCGGCCGGCAGTATGATGCAAACACACGGGGACTTCGATGTCGCTCTCAGCAAGTACCGGATAGTTGCTTGTGCCGTTCCTGAGAGTCCTCCGCTTTGGAACAACATTGGGATGTGCTTTTTCGGCAAAAAGAAATACGTGGCGGTGGGTGTGTCTGCTTCCTATTTCTTGCTCTCCCTGTGTGTTTCCACCGGATGAAGAGCAGAGCCTCTGTCCCCATTTCCCTCCTCCTCCTCCATAGCAGGGAGGACATGTTTCTCGTGTGGCTCTGCTGCTCGGATGGGAGGCCCTTCCTTCCGTGTTTTCACGTTGTTTCCCAGTCCATGCTTTCCTTTCAAAGCCTCTGGCTGGGGGAGGGGGGCTGCACACGCATAGGGGGAGGGGGGCGGGTTGTATCTTGTTCGCCCCGTTTGGAGGAAATAAGAAACAGCTAGGAAGCGATTCCTGCTGTTTCTCCATTTCCCGGTGCGTTCTGCCTCTGGCATTCTCAGCAGAGCATCCTGACTTGGAGGATTTGTGACTGCTTGATCAGGCATCCGTACCTTTCAGCCTTTGAACCTCTGGCCTTGTCTGGATAGTTTTGGGCCATGTGCCTCGGAGGGTACGTGCACTGTTTGATATGCAGCTGTTCCAAGTGTGTGTGCCTGTCTTAAGACTATTCAGTTCCCCACTGAGCAATTAATGGATCTGGCACCTCTTTTTTTTTTTTTTTTAATCTGTCTGAACTAATTCTGAACTTCAGAATAAAGTACAGAATTAGCTATATAGTAGCATTCTGTACTTTATTGGCTCTTCTCTAGCATAAATGATCAATGATCTCTATGTCACACACGACCCTCAGAGGTCTGCTGTGGCACCTGACCCACATTGCCCCATTCCTGTTGCTGGTGTTGGGAGCACCATGCTGGGGAAGAGGATAATTCTCCTTGCCTACACTCTTTCCCAGTTCAGTTCAAGAAAGAAAGCTGTGCGTCTGTGCATTTGCACTTATGAACGTATGTACGCAGCTGGATTTACTGTCAGCACACATGCGACTCTTACGGTGAAAGCAGTTAATATATCTCCTACCTTGCAAATACATTTTGCCAAAGGATGGATTTCAGTGGGTTCTAATGAACTGACTGATTTATCACCTTATCAGAGAATGAGTAGATTGAATTACATCTCCTTAAATTCACTTTAGCCAGGATTTGCAAGTGAAGAGTAGCATTTCTTTTGGAGAAAGGCACTGTTGTTTCATAGGGGTAGCAAAGCCCCACCCTTAAGAAGGTAGCCTCGGAAGATCCTCGTCTTCTCCCTCAGTGACAGAATAATGTTCCCCCACAGGCCATCAGCTGCCTGAAACGGGCAAACTACCTGGCACCCTTCGATTGGAAGATCCTGCACAATCTTGGGCTGGTCCATCTGACAATGCATCAGTATGCTTCTGCCTTCCACTTCATCAGCGCAGCTGTCCATCTCCAGCCAAAGTTGGCAGAACTGTACATGTTGTTAGCAGGTATCAGTGCTGCACATCCCCTCCACGCTTCCCTGGCGACCACAGGGAAAATTCTGATTCCTGCCATCCAGAAACATCTGCTTTGCTATGATAGCTAGTATTAATTGATGTAGCATTTTAGGCCTACCATTCTTAAGAATGATCTCACTCCTTCCTAGGCTAAGATGATTTCACTTTAAGAATGAGGACGTTCATTCTTTAAAATGAAAATGACAACGGTTCAAGTGTAAAATTTAATTCAGTGTTCCTCCACCTTAGGAAGATAAACCCTTCTGTTTTTTTCTTTCCTTATTTTAGTTGCCCTGACAAATCTTGAAGATGCTGAAAATGCCAGGCTAGCCTATCAGAAAGCTTCAGCCCTGGACACGTATGTCTGCTTACTTAATTTTAGGGAGTGCGTCCTCTGTACTCAAGGCAAAGTAATGCTGTAGAGCTAAAAGCTGGATCATGAGGCTGGACGTATTGGTGTTAGATATACAACTTTTTAAACTCGTATTTGTAAATGAAAAGCAGGCCCAGAAGACTGTGACCATGATCTTGATCAAAAAGTAGATCTGTGCCTTTCTTGCCATTGATATTTCCTCTGTAAACATTATGGCTTGGGGTTAGATCATTCTGGAGCATCCCTGCCCCAGAATGATTAGCCCGGGTAATCACAAAAGCATGCTAAGGCGGGGAAAAGTGACAGGACTCTATTATTTGATTGATTGATTTAAAGCTTTTCTATACAGCTTCCTAGTAACAGAAATCTTAGTGGTTATACCATTAAAAATAGCAGTTGCAGTTAAAAACTATTGGGTAAGAAAGTAAAAAAGCAGCAATAAAAAGCTAAAAATCACAGCAGACTTAACATATTATGAAAAGGCCTGGGAAAATGAGAATATCTTTGCCTGGTGCTGAAATTACAATAAGACCAGCACCTGGTGGCCCTTAATGGGGGGGATATTCCAAAAGTTGAAGGGGGGGGGGCTACCACTGAAAAGGCCCATTCCTGTGCCATTCACCCCACTTCAGCCTGGGAGCAAACTCCCAAAGAGTGACCTTTAGCAGTGGACCCTGAGCCCCAACAACCTGAGTTTCTGTCCCATTCTAGAAGCATGGATCAAGCAGAGGTCAAGCACAACAATCCAATTAAATCGATTTTTGAAAGTCACAAATGCTCTCTGTTCCTATCCTTAACCTGATTCACTGACTTGAACCTGACCACAAAAGCAAGCCTCTGGTAATCATTTCTATATTAAAGAATTTGTTGACTACACACCACTAGTCATATCTGTCTGTTCTTTTTCACTAACTGACCAATACCATGTTTGGTATTTCCAGGTTAAGACTACCACTCGTTGTTTGTCTTCTGGGTTACAGGTGCAACCCTCTCATAAGTCTGAATTATGCAATTCTGCTGTACAATCAAGGAGATAAAAAGGGGGCTGTTCTTCAGTACTATGAGATGAAAAGGAAGGTCCATGCATTAAAAGAGAGCACACTGGAATTTGACCCTGAGGTATGTTGATTTAAATTACTAATGGGAGCTTCCACACAGGGGATCCGAGTGGTTGAGTTAATCAAAGGTGTTCTGTGAGAGAAGATATCTGTATGATTGAAAGTAGGCTTCTTAAACTTATACCTTACTCAAGTCAGAGGATTCCATTTGTGTCACTCTCAAATATAAAAATGGCTTCTGGAAACAGCTGACAGATTGAGGAGACATTTTTCCAAATCTCTCTCTCTCTCTGTCAAGGTTCTCTTGTTTTCTTCATGTGAAGGCAAACCTGGTATGGGACTTGGGCAAAACCTGCTGCAGGATTTGACCAGGCATTCACTCTTCCTTCTTTTTTCTCTCGCACGGCCAGATGGTGGATATAGCCCAGAAACTGGGCACTGCCTTACAGCTTGGAGAGGTTGCAGTCTGGGCTAAACCTGGTAAAGACTCAAAATCAAAGCCACGAGGGACTGCATCCAGCACCCAGCCACTGGGTTCTAATCAAGCTCTGGGGCAGGCAATGTCTTCTGCAGCTGGGTATGCAAAGACCATGAGTCAAGGTAGGCTTCCTTGTGCCCATTTGCATAAGCAGAATCAGGCCTGCCTTCTCTGTTGGGAGAATATTGGGGAAGAACTCAAAGAGCTTGGGACTACTCAACAAAGCTTGAGTTCAGTGGCCCCTGACATGTCTTGGGTAGTAGTTTGTTGGCTTCAGCCAGATGTTTATGTCTAGTGTTGCACCTGTCCAGATTAAAAGGAAGGGTGACCATAACTAGATTTAGGTAGAGCATCATGTTGATTCCGTTGCTGTGTCTTCTCATTCGTACTAGATATTTATTTATCTGTTTAAACCATTAGTATTGCCCCCTCTCACAAAAGTGTTTCTCAACACCATACAAGGGTTAAAAAAAAAACCCAATTGGTTGGGGGGAGAATGGAAAAGTGGTAAATTCTTGACTGACTAAGCCCTACTATCATCCTAAAGGAGCTTCCAGAAGCCTCAACCATCTGTGGATATTTAGGTTCTTTGCAACACTTCAGATCCTTTGGTAAGGAGACAGCAAAACAGATCAACAAAATCAACTAAGTGGAGGAGATAAAGGGAAGAATGAAGTACAGAAGCGTTGAACTTCCAGCACCATAAAGGAAGCAATCTTGAAACATAATCAGTGTCAATGTGTATTTCACTGCTTTTTAACTGGAAGAGAAGAAAGGTTGTATCACTAATTTGTGCTCTTTCCTTCTTCAGCTATTGGAAGTTCAACTCAGCTGGCAAAGGTTCCTTCCCTACCATTGGAGCCTAAACCCAATGAGCCTACTCCTGAGGAACTTACATCTACTATAAAACGGCAGGAGCAAATTCAGCCCATTGAACAAGCCAAGGAATCTTGAAGAGATGGCCATTTCGGACAGCTTGTAGAGTGGCGCATTCACCATATTGGACGCATAGGCACAAGGTGCATTTAGTATCCTACAAACTTTGCACCCGGCCAGAGTGCAACAGTCCTCTCACACACAATTAGCTGATGAGATGCTTGGAAATGTTGTTGTTTCCTTAACACTCCACACGTAGGCTAATTAAAGATGCCGTCAAGATAGGGTCAAGGTTTGAATAGCTTTCCTGGGAAGCAATTGGACCTTCACAACAGGAAGAGGAGTGAGTTTGTTATATTAAGTTTCTACTAAGGAAGGCACTATCAGAGGGATGTCTCTAGATCAGTTTTTCAACCTCAGCGACTTCAACTCACTGGCTGGCGAATTCTGGGAGTTGAAGTCCACACATCTTAAAGTTGCTGAGGTTGAGAAACACTGCTCTAGATTTTGAGATTATAGCCCTTCCTATTCTAGTGTTTTTTCTAGTGGTGCTGAGTTACTTTTTGGTAGCATTTCTGAACCCATCACCAAACTGTTCTGTTGAATGGTAACCAGAGGTACCTACTTGTATATTCCTCAAACGAGTAACTTGTTTAGGATTGTTGAACTGGGGTAGAATCCAGCTGCTTTTGCTGCAGATGCTTTTGCAGGACTTCTATGTTCGCTGCCACTGCTTTGGGACCCAGTGGGACCGCCTGAGGCGCAGATTCCTTCCTCCTTCACCAACCACTTGGTGGTGGAATTTGCTACTACAGACAACATAGCAGAGAAGCTCATATGTTGGATGGGTTAAGTTTTTTTGTATAAATAAACAAGTAAAGAATTGACTAAAATACCTTCTATATATTACTTTTCCCATGTTATTGAACTTTCTTATATTGTGAATATAATATGGTTGTTAGGCTGGTCCACAACCAGAGGCAGTTGCGGAGTGTTTGTGTGTGACAAATGAGAAAACAAGGGTTGTGCCATAATTCCCACCCCTTTTGTACATACATCATGTTGCATGGAGGTACCAAAGGAGTGGGACTTGCAGTGTTAGGGCACAACACTCGTTTTGTCATTTTGACAAAAGGACTGGATCCTGCGGATGTCTCTGTCCACAACTCTCTCAGAAGAATATAAACGGGCCAGAAGACTAAATTCGATAGCAAACAGAATAAGACAGTGAAATTCCCCTTGGAAAATGAACCCATTTGAACCAACCCACCTAAGTTAGTTACAACCGCTAAAGCAACAAAGAGAGTTTCATGTAGGTTACCTTGAGCAAAGCCTTCCTGGAAGATCTGGGGTGTCTTGTTTGAAGGGGAACACAGGGACCAGACTGTCTTAGTTTCATGAAAGTCCTGCCTTGAACTAGGAACATGTATCTTGTTGCAGTAAGCTTGACCTCAACACACATGCCCAATTGCCCATATTAGCAAGGAAGAAATTGTCCAGCTTATGACAGTTGTGCTCAGGTAGAGCAAACGGAAGCTTGAACACTGAAGACAAGGCAACCACGTGGACCTTTATATACGGTGT
The DNA here is from genome assembly GCF_035149785.1 of Candoia aspera. Taxonomy (NCBI): domain Eukaryota; kingdom Metazoa; phylum Chordata; class Lepidosauria; order Squamata; family Candoiidae; genus Candoia; species Candoia aspera. The sequence goes on along the minus strand of NC_086165.1, from coordinate 6,600,279 downwards.
CACCGAAGTGGATAGTAGCCCTCCATTTACTAAACAGCAGTTTCAATATAAGCAGGAACAAAGCTGAAGTTGTGAAAGGCACTAGTCTGCCATTTGCTGCATGGACAAGGTCCCAGCTTCAGTTGCATTTCTTGGTAAGTTAGAAAACTAAAGTCCCTTTCTTTGAAACCCTAGGGAGCTATCCGTTTTGGCAAAAGGGGCATCCTGTTCTCTTAGCTTTTTCAGTTATTCCAACATGTGAGGTATAAAAACAGTACAGGCCACTTTTGTATATTAAATGCAAAACAACATTTATTGAAACCTCTTCTGTATAGCATCGGATTTTTATAACCATACAACTGAGACATCATACATGATTTTAAAAATACTTATTTCATAGGAACTATGCAGGCAGAACACTTTGGCAAGAAATGCAATTCAAGAAATCTCTTCAGAGAATGCTGTTTAAATGGTCCACTCAATCCCTGCCTTTATTTGGGAAGGAGGGAGGGAGGGAGGGAAGGAGGGAGGGAGGAAGGAAGGAAGGAAGGAAGGAAGGAAGTTGCATGTCACAATTGACTTTTGCAACTGTATGTTTTGCAACTGCCTGGCACCAAGAAAATGGATGCTGATGCTTTGCCCATTTAAACCATGCAGTTTAAAGCACTGGATCCTGCATTCGGTCCTCAAGCTAACAACTCCCTGAGAATTTTGGCAATTTGATTACAATTAATTAATTTTGCTTTTGATTACAACACAGGATGGTTGTAACCAAACAACTGGAGGCAAGGCAAATTGCAAGGGAGATTTCTCTTGGGATTAAAAAGCCCTGGTACTCTGCAGTCCCACCACCCTTGCAAAAATGGGGAAAGGCCTATGATAAAGCAGACCAATTCAGCAGCTATGTTCTTAAAGGAGGTTGAACAACTGGGGCCAAAGTTGTTTTTTTAAAAATGAAAAAGATCAGGAAAACACTATGTGCAAGGAGCAACGGGAGGAAGCCTCCAGGGATACCAAAAGGCACACAGGTTCATGTTTTTAATTTCTTTAGCAGTAGCCTTAAGAAGCAGTCACCTTGACCAGGCTCCCCTTCAAGTAAAGTTGGGCAACTACTTACAGAATTTCTACCCCATGTGTCAGCTGGGAGTTTTAACCCACACCCACCTGAAGGAGATCACATTAAGCAGGACAAAGTAAGGTGTGTGAGCCTTCAGCTCAGGCTGCTGCTTTGTTCTAGTGCGGTGTTCCTCAACCTTGTCAACTTTAAGATGTGTGAATTTCAATTCTCAGAATTCCGGGAGTTGAAGTCCACACATCTTAGTTGACATGGTTGAGAAACACTGTTCTAATGGAATGGGTAGGGAAAGCTTCTATCAAGGATCTGCCAAAAATGTGCACTTTTTTCCAATTTGGATACGAACAATACGTTTTAGAAGATCTCAACTAAACTTGGCTATTCCAAGGAACACAATGAAATAGAAAGGCCACTGATAAGGAAATATGTGAATGGAACATTAGCATGGTTAGCATCTCGTAATGTAGCATGTGTGACTCTAACTGGGATTAAATTGTTTAAAATTCAAAGGATTGCTAGTCTTGAACAAAATGAAATAAACTTGAAATTTAAAAGGGACTAAGATAAGGGATAAAAGCAACAACTATCAAGTGTTTTTCCTGTATAGCCATGACACAGTGGCCACTGTGGAATGAAAGCAGTGCAGCATTGTAAGCAGTACAAAACCTGTAGAATGACGCTGCACGTTTAACGGCCATGATTTCTCGTATAAAAAGAGCAAGTACAAAAAGATACTCAAGTCTCACAGTGTTTAGCTGCTAGTTCATCAATGACACCATCCTGCTGCTCGCTCTTCCAAGCTGTCTTCTGTCAGAAGCCCACCCAAGTGTCTAATTACATTCAGCCAAAGAAAAGCGCATCCTGAAATGGGAGGAATTAAAGCATCCCTCTTCCCACCACAGGCCTGATACAAGCCGTATCGTTGCTTTTGGTGAAAAGACACGGGCAGTTTTCCAGAATATGATCCAAAGAAGCATTTAAAATTACATTTATTCTGTCGCAAAGGATGGGAAAAGTCTAAAATGTGTCAATATCACAGTAATGCAAAATGATTTCTCCAACTGGGGAGAGATTGTGCCCCACTTTAAAAAACGAATAAATAAAACATGTAAATGTTTCAATAGGTGCTATCTTTCTAACGTTCCTTGAGTCTGAATAAGTTTACAATGATACTAAAAAAAAGGAATGCTAAAGTTCCTGGAACACAGCAGACCTTGTTAAGGTCTACTGGCGTTAATCCCATTCTGGTTTACTTCTATCACAATCAAATGCCATTCTGAAGATTTCAGCTCCATCTTTAGTTGTACCTTTACCTTGCCCTTCCTCTCCGGGACTTAAACCCACCTCTTAATCTCACAGCAACCATATATATTATAATCACTGAAGTCTAAGTGGGAATTACTGAGCATAGATTTAGATCTGAATTTCTGCAGTCATGTCTCGCATCTCCACTGGCTTTTGCCCTCACCTTCTGCCCAGCTTTAGATACTGGCAAATTTTGTATTTTATTTATTTATGTAAATGACTCATATGGCTGACTCTCTCACAGCAGGGACTGTTGCTCTGCTGTACTGCAAAGAAAAAGGTGGAATGAACAATTAAAGTCCATATTCATGACAGTCCAGGGCCTTATGCTAATGTAGCAAGCCAAGAATGCCAGAAGCCCAGCTTTCCTAATCAAACTTCTGTTAAAAATGTTGTTTATGGTGGTTTATTAGGAGCCACGTTAAGGCTTAAGCAAGAGATACTTCGGCATTTTGCACAGATTTATTGCAACTTGTCCTGCGTTATGCTAAGAAGACAGCAGCCACTGTACTGTACACCCTCCTTTCTAGTACTAGCCCCCAGCCTTTGCATACGCATTACATTTTTTGTTAGGAGATAAAATAAACTGCCTCACATTTAAGAATCACCCTGCCGATAAAAGAGAAGTAAAATGCCTTTGAAAGTAGCAACAACGAAAGAAAAAGGAAGAAAAAATTAGCATTATACAGCCAAGGAAATACTCTTGATATTCTGACAGCAGCCTTGGTAACTTCGTGAGCCTGAGAGGAGAACCCTTTCCCTGACTCCTGTTTATAGGCTGGTGAACCTTTGGAAGTAGGAAAGCTGAAGGATGAATACACTGGTCATCCCACCACAGAACAAGTAGAAGGTTGGGTCTTGCCTGCTAAGAATGTGAAGATGATTTTTTTTACTTCTGCCTGGCTGGTATGACTATGACAAGGATCCATATATCCTACCTGGGATAATCAGGCACCACCACCTCCTCTTACAATGCCCCTTTAGAAATTACAGCAAATTCAATTGACTTAATTAAAACACAGGCCACGTTGCTTTCTTGCTCTGACCAAAAGGCTTCCCCTCTGATGAACAACTCATTCCTTACATTGTGCTATAAACATTCCTGTGGCAATAATCCAGCTTTTGTATAGCACCCTTCCCCCACCCCCACCCCTTTGGTTCTTGAGCAAATCCTAACTTCCAGTCTGTATCTGCTCGGTATAAATTTTGGAGTGATCTTTTAATTCAGTGGTTAATGAGGATGGATTTCTGAATAAAGGAGTCCTTCGGCAGAAATGGCGTCCCCGAGGCCAACAGTCCGCAGAGGACTTTTACACACCAGCACAGGAGTGTAATGGAAAGTGATGCCATTCCTGTGCCATTCCGATACAGGCTCCTTCGGATTTAAGGAGACTCTTGGGGCCCCCTCCATTTTGGAAGTGGCGAACTCCAGGGGTGCTTTCAGGAAGACTTTGCTAACATCAATGGTCTGGGTGGCACAAGCTTGCGTCCCTGCCACCCGTGCTCCGGCAGCCACCGCTGCCACCTGGTTGGCCCAATACCCATCCACGGTAGCCAGGAGGTGATAGGCCAAAGTATGAAAGTGGATCCGGGTGAGACCTGAAGCCTTTGCTGAAGTCCTCCCGTGTTCTTTCAAGATCCAGAAAATGATGTCACTGACCACACCCACATCTGGAACGCCATCCCAGGAAGCTAATGAGGCATGAGGCCCCAAGGCTGCCTGGGTAAGGAAGAGCAGCTCCTGTTCATTCAAGCCGATGGAGTTCACAAGAAGGAAGATCTGCTAACAGACAGACCAAGTGATGGGTTGGCTTTGGAGGAGCCCAATATCTAAAGATTAGGGTTTCACTAACAGATAGATACTGTGAGTATATGCAAATAGCAAAACTCACGGAGTAGTGCAACTCAGACCAAGGGAGCAGCAGCCCCACTGCAACTGTATGTTGACAGCTTCCTGGGGAACATACACATCACTAGGAAAAGGTAGATCGTTTTCTCCAAATGAGAAACCATGATTAGATGTTGATTGTTCCATTCTTAAGTAAGGTAAGGATTAACTTAATGTATGCCCATGTTCAAAGATTACTTAGACCAGCCTTTCTCAACCTTCTGACCCTGGAGGAACCCTTGAAATATTTTTCAGGCCTCGGGGAACCCCTGCACATTCAGGCTCAAATCTAGGCCAGAAGTTACAAAATTATTATATTAGTTTCATGTGTAGGCCTGTATGTATGCGCTAAGAGTGTTCTTAAAGTGAAAATAAAGAATGAAACTGACCTCAATGTGAAGTTGCCTGAATTTGAAATAATTTTTTAAAAATAAATCGTGATCTCCCAGGGAACCCCTAGTGACCTCTCGCGGAACCCTAGGGTTGAGAAATCCTGACTTAGGTTGTTAATGACCAGCAGCCCAGTTTCAAAAATCAGGGATACTAAACACACCTCTTCTCTCTCAGCCCTGCAGAACTATAGAATTTGGACTATCTGCTTGTAGGGACATTTGGCTCAGCATTGTACACAGAACCTGTACCTTGTGTAAACAAATCTTTCAGAAGTTTTGGTATCAGAAATACTGAAATTATTTCTCAGATTAAAATTTCTCAAATTAATTTTTTTAGATTTTCATGTGCATAAATTATACCAGAAATTAAAGCGAAATTTTGAATTGAGCATACCAAAGACAGCTGGATATCCCTGCCACCTCAAATAATTGACTTTTGGCCTGTGGAATCTGCAGGGACCGGCATTTTGGTGCATCTGGATCTTGAACTGGAGCAGAAGATGCTTGTTCCTGCCTCATAATATGTAAAATAGGCAGGTGCTAATCTCTGACTAAGGTCTTTCTTCCACGTTAAATAGTTAGCTCTGCCTTGTCTACAGCATCCCGGATAATTTAAATGCATCTCACAACTCCCATTTATTCTGAATTCAATAACACACTCCACCATTGTGATTACCTGGTGAATTATTTCCCTCATGAGATCTGGGTCAGTCATACCGGCTAATTCCAGATGGATCGGGACATCCATGGGTATGTCAGAAATGGAAGTTACAGCCTGCAGAAACACCCCACCCCCCAAAAAAATACAGATTAGGAGAAGCAAATGCACAGGAAGACAGCTGAGGGGAACCACTGAATTCAGCCAGTGTCTTTCTGATTGGATGGCTGCTGTGTAAATGAGTGGTTGGTGGACGTCCAAGCGTATCTCCTTGCAGTGCGAAAGAGAGAGTTTGCTTCCATCTTCCTAGACAATTCTGCATCAATCATGCTGGATGCCAACTTCCAGAATTACTAGCCCAGCAATCTGGGGAGATGCTCCAAGATGGAGGATAATGGAGTAGGCCAGGAGTCAGCAAGCTTTACCTGTCAAGGGCCAGATCCAGTCCCTCCTCTGCCTCTGCCGGCATGGCTGGCAGGTCTGTGGGCCAAGGAGCAAGGCAGCTATTGGATGGCACTGGCCCACTGGCAAGGAGGCCACTGATAGGCCGCTGCCCAGGATGACCCACCTCTGGCCCCTCTCCTCACCCTAGGAGCTTGGCCGAGGGTTGGGATTGACGATATGCTGCCTGCCCACATTCTTATCTCATGGGCCGTACAAAAACTCAGTGGGCCAGATTTGGCCTGCGGACTGTGCTTTGCCAACCTCCGGGCCAGAGTGTATCCCATGCCCAGCATCCTGACAATAAAGCTACATCTGTAGTCTTTTAAAATAACAAAATAGTGGTAGGGAAGTTTTTAAAGGGAATGAAAGCACTTTGGATCTTACCTGCAGGAGTCTCTTCTGACGTAGCTCTCTGGCCTGTCCTTCCATCATATGGAACCCTGAAAGCACCACCAGGTCTGGCCGAAATTCCTCCAGGCTGGACACAAATACTTCTAGCATGTTCATGGCCCCGTTAGACAGGTCATGGGAGAAGATGAATCGATTGGCGTTGGGGGCTCTCAGCTCTCCCCATTCTTCACCTGAGAAGCACATCCCACCCCCCGCACAAAAGCCCACAATTACATGGAGCTCGTGCAGATACATCTTTGCGTTCATCACAGCTCTTACGGCTTCTCCTGATCTTTTGTTATCAGGAGAGGAATAAACTTCCCCTGTAGAGAGTGCGCCCTTAGGCCTCTCATCTTCTAAGAATATTCAGGCTGTAACCTCATCGTTTTGGAACCCCTGCTAGTCAAAGGGGCTACTCTGCAGGATAAAATAAGTAGAATATGACAAAGGGGGGGAAATGAAGAAGGCTCTTTCTACAGCTTATTTATTTAGCCGCCCATCTCCCTTTTCCAAGCAATTCCAGGCAGCGTACCACAGGGTTAAAAAACGATCAATAAATACATTAAAAAGTATAAGAAATATATAAAGCCCAACTAAAACAGAGAATAATAGACGAAGGGATGTTAAAAATACAGGAGACCCCTCACGAGATCACCTGTCCCCTGGGGTCCCCAGGCCTGCTGACACAACCAGGTCTGGAGGGATCTTCAGAAGCTCATGAGGCCAACCTCTCCTTGGGGGGAAGAAGATTCCACAGCGTGGGTGCTACAGTGGAAAAGGCCCGCCGCCTAGGGCCCACCAAATGTAGCTCCCTGGGCATCAGAACCCGTAACAGGCCCTGTCTGCCGGATCTGGTAGGACAGGCAGACGAAATCGGGGAGAGGCGGTGAAGAAGTCTGCTTCTTAAGCCATTCCGCCCATGCAGAATGGTACCAGGTAATGCGCAAACCAAGCCATTTCTGCCAAAGGCTATTTAAGAATGTGCTGCTTCACATTCTGAACTGCCCTGTTCATTTGACACTGTCCCTTTAGCTGCACACTTTGTCATAACCTTGACAGATTCGAGTCCTTTTTTAAAAAAAATAAACACACTTCTGGGTTTATCCTTCAAATTCCCTCAATTCAAACTCTTAACTGGATGAATCAGAGATCAGCTCCCAACGTCTAAATAAACATGGCAACACCAAGAGAACAACATCATCATCATCATCATCATCATCATCATTTTTAGTTTTCTGTACTTTCTCTTTTTAAAGCAGACCTGTGCCTATTCGTTACTGGAAATTTCAGGCCTTGGTGGACTCAAAATATTGCTGAAGCCAAAACGATATGTGGCAGATCAAAGTCCTGTGAAAGAACAGGTCTCGTGAATTAGTTTCACTGCCAAATCTTTTACCTTTGTCAGACTTCTACTGAGCATGCTCACTGCTTGCCTCCCATTCTCCAGTTTGATCACACTTAAGCTTCTGAACTCAAGTTCAAAGGGAAATCCATTACAGGTTGCAATCAATTGCAAGTGACAGCGATGCTTCCTGCATATGGCTCCCAGACAGGCAGCAGGGCAGTGCAACTATTTTAAAAACTTCTACAATGTTGACAAGTATGTTTTTTTTAATTTCTGCTATTTTTGCAATTTGGGCATTTCTCTATCGGAGTTCAACGTATGAATCAACTCTTAAAGAACTTCGTGATGCCCCTGCAACAAATCTAAAACTAAGTTATAATGGCTAACCAGTGGGTTTGTGATGGTGACCGGTTGACAACCAGGACCTTCTTAATCACTGGACTTATTAGTGGTTACAATGTATTAACGATGATAGTCCTTTACACTACTCACCAATGAGCTTTTTGTATCTTCATATGGCACATACCTGCCTGGTATTCCAAAATAAGATGATATTCATCTAATTCTTGCAGAGACTCTGGAGGGACCATTACATTCTCGTCAAGCAACTCATGGAGTTTAGGGCCAATTGGGCCACAAAGCAGAACCTACAAGCGAACAGACAGATAGTAGCTTCTCTCAAATGAGCTACATTCTCAATGAATTTTCCATTTTTGATCCTGGTCACTTACAGATGCGTAGCCTATGCAGGCAACACATTTCCATATTGATTGATAAATTCAAAACAGGATGCAAAGGTCGATCGTGACATGTTTGTGAAGCCACATTTGTTCATATTCGTCCCTGATTACTTTTGCCTCTCTGTTGCTCAAGATCTAAATTTAGACTGAAAGCTCTGAGGAACAGACCTGTATCTTTGCTTATATTATCTTAAACTGCATTATGCTGACATCACAGTACAGACAGCAGCTGCATGCAGAATTCCTGAAGAACAGCAAACATCTCCCACTCATATTTATGAACACAAATGCTGTTGTTTGATTCAGTTAGTAAACTACTACTAAGCCTGGTTTATGTTACTAAGGATGAAATCCATAAATCCCTTTGGATGTGCCAAGTGCATCTTGAACCGTAATACACAATGCAAACGGGAAGAAATAAGTCCTCTTACAAATAATTACTGCAAAGTTATCAGGGGTTTGCCTCTATTTTTTTTAACTTCCCGATTCACCTACTCGTATTATTTTCCCCTTACTACGATGAGGGCCTGCTGTTTATTTTCACCACGTACTGCCTTCTGTAGCCAGAGGGCTGTTTTTATGTTTCATTAGAGTAGCATCCATCACATCTGGAGTCCTAGGGTCCAGTTGGATTAAGATAGTGTATAAATTCCATAAAAATAGATAAAGAAGCAAGCAGGCTTTTCTTGGCTAGAGATGGTGGAAGAAAAACAGAAGGACGGGCGCAACTGCTTTTACTCATGCTTTTAAAAATATATATTTCACCTACTGTTCCCCTTTTGCAACCTGTCCTTTATGGATTGCAAAAACATAATAAAAATGGGAGGCTTCTGATGGGTAGCTTTAAGCTATTAACACATGTACCTCTATGAGAGCTGCAGGACATCAGTCACCTCTTGCTACGGCTATAAGAGCATTTGATGAGAGAGAGAGAACGATGTGATATTATGGGCTAGGCTTTTAACACAAAAACCAATGGGACAATATAGTTTCCAGTTACAGGCAAAGAATACAGGTAGTCCTCACTTAATGACCATTCGTTTAGTGAAGGTTCAGACTTACGACGGTGCTGAAAAAGCCAACTTACAACCAGTGCTCACCCTTACAACCGTTGCAGCATCCCCACAGTTACATGATCATGATTTGGGTGCTTGGCAACAGGTTCACATTTATGACCGTCGCAGTGTCCCATGGTCACATGATCGCCATTTTTGACCTTCCCGGCCAGCTTCCGGCAAGCAAAATCAATGGGGAACCGCATGATTCACTTAATGACTGTGTGGTTTGCTTAACGTCTGCAAAATAACTGCCGCAAAAAAGGTCAGGTCAGATTCACTTAATGGCCACTTTGCTTAGCAACCGAAATTCCGGTTTCAATTGTGGTTGTTAAGCAAGGACTACCTGTAAAGTTCAGGGCTTGAGGCTTTACCTTCAGGTCAGGATGAGACGCAATTTTCTGGCCAATAAGAGCAGCATTTCCTCCAACATATAACTGCAAGGAAGTAAGAATTCATTGAATCCACTTTCCAATGAGGGAACATTGTTAAGTCTTTTGCCAATATGGGAGGGAGGGAGGGAGGGAGGGAGAGGTAGCCTTTTACAGACCAACCAACCAACTTATCTATCTATTTATTTATTTAAGTTGTCCCTGCCCATCTCCTCCCATCGGGGGACTCTGGGCAGTTTACAGTAAAATAATCGATTAAAACAATAAATAAAATATGTAAATATAAAATGACTCATAATAAACAAATATAACAATAAAGGTAAAAAAGTAAAAAAGTCCAAGTGGCAGAAGAATCTGATACGGCCCGTATGCGGGAGGAGCGGTCTAAGATGCCAGCCATCCCCATGGGGAACTACTCCCCTCTCCGCCCCAAGCAATTACGTTCAAGCATACGGTGTCATGGGTCAATGGCATTTTCCAACACTGCAGGTTTCTGTGGGAGCAATTTTGTAAGTACGTAAAATTGGAGAGAGAGGGGGGAAAAAGAGATGGCGATGATGATGGGAACAGGCAGTCTGTGGAGCTGTCTTGATTATGGATTCTCAGTTGCTGGACATCTCTCTTTATCCAAGCTTTCGGTTCCTTGACATATTTGCTTCTGACTCTTGCAGACATTTTCAATTCTTCATTGCTTTCAGTTTTTAGTTCTCTCATCTGCTGGGCATATTTTTTTTTTTTTTTTAGTGAAGAACAGAATGCAAACTCAATAAAAAATGACAGCTAATCTTGATAAGCAACACTTCACCTCCCAGGGAGAACCAGCAGTCTTTCTGCCTCCACAGACACATTCTGAACATCGGATATCGCAAGTGCTAGTCTGCTACTATACCTCCCAAAATCAGTACAAATAATTTAGGGTTGTGCTTGTTTGTACCGGAAAAATTGACCCACAGTTCCTTGAGCTCATTCAGAAAGCCCTCTGGCCTCTCAAACCTCTTGCAAATGTGAAGACTTTTAAAGCTATTAATCAATTCCTAAATTAAAGTGAGATTGATGAAGGATAAAATAAGCTGTCAGCTCACAGTGCATTTAGAGCTTCTTGCATTGCTGGCAGCAAAGAACTGGCGTGACTTTGCAGAAATTTACACAGCTACAAATTCCAGAAGATTCACTATCCACCTGAAATTATTGAAACAGGTTATTCAAGAAACAATGGCTTGAGATGGCTTTGGAAAACCAGTGTGTTCTGTAGCATTGGGCAATGTTGCACGTCTTCATTCTTTAAGCCAGCTAAACACTGCTGTAGGAAGTTTAATTACAAAGACTGATTTGCAAGGCCAGCCTGATACCAATTTCATCCCCATGTTAGAGAGAGATCTATAACTATCCCCTAATGCCTTTATTAAAAGAAAATTAAAAGGGGAAAACGCAGAAGTCAACTCCTGCTGACCACATCCAGGCAGTTTCCTTGGCAGCGTCATATTGGAAGTGATTTGCCACTGCCTTTTTGGGATTGTGACTCAAATTATCCTACTTCAGACACATTATGTGAAGGCCCAGCTCTCTGCAAAACGCTCTGACACTGGGAAAGGTGGAAGGAAAGAGGAGGAGAGGACAACCAGCAACAAGGCTCAGTACATTGGAAGAGCTGAAGGACCAGGTCAGGGACAGATTGTCATGGAGAAAATCTATCTATGTGGTTGCTAAGGGTTGACACCAGCTTGATGGCCCATAATCAGTTTATCAACGTGAAGACCCAGCTCTCTTGAAAAGTCTATAATGCTGGGAAAGGTGGAAGGAAAGAAGAGGATGACCAGCAGCAAGGGGGGATGGACTCAGTTACAGTGGCAATGGGGGCACCTTTGGAAGAGCTGAGGACCAGCTTAGGGACAGATCAACACGGACAAAAACTATATATGTGGTCACTAGGAGTCGAAAACGACTTGATGGCACATAAGCAAGCAAGCAAGCAAGCATCTGGGAATATTTCTTCAACTTCCCAGTTGAAACCCAGTCTGGATTTCCCAGTGATTCAAGTAATGACCAGCCTCGATCCTGCTTGTCCTTCAAGGTCAGCTAGGTGTTGTCACCTGCCGAGACCAAAAATGCTTTTTAAAAATACAGTACTGTATGCAGACCAGGTCTTTTTTAGAAAATGGGAGAGTTTCATCATTTAAGCCCACGACAAAACAAAACTTGGGGGATGCTAGACACAAACTAGCTTGTGTAGTGTAAGCTTTGTAAGAAAACACTTCATCATCTACCTCAGTGTTTTTCATACTTTTAGGGTATGTGGACTTCAACTCCCAGAATTCAGGGTGGGGAATTCTGGGAGTTGAAGTCCCACACTTCTTAAAGTGGCCAAGTTTGAAAAACACAGCAATAATCTAACCAGAGACCAAGACTTGGTTATTTTGGACATGACTGTTGGTAATACAAAAAAGCTAGCAATGTGCAGTAAAAGCTAGTAAAGTGCCAGTAACGTGCAGGGCAAGAGGGCTTTGGATCCTTAGTGTGCCTGCTTCGGGTACAAATATGGCACACCTCTAGAAGAGGCGTTCAATTCCTGATACCAACTGAAGACACCCACCAGTATCTCCTTTCCAACTGAAGAACCTACCTGCGCACCAGGAAAATCAGAAGCCGTCTGCGCGATGTGGTGGAAGGCATCCGCGTCACTAAAGAACCGTTCTGCCGCAGCTCCCTTCCCCATAAAGTGGACAAAGGCTTCTTCCAAAGCCGCAGGGGAATGCAAGATGGGGTGGTCTTTGCCATCCTCGCCGTGGAAGCCAAGGGCCTGCAGCAGCTTCACCCCAGACAGGACCACATCTACGCAGGCGTTGACCCTGAACAGCAAGCAAGCGAAGGGAGAGGGAGAACCCCACGTCAATTCTCCGTGCAAATCCCTTCCATTTGCACAGGGCCTTCTGCATCAGGAGGGACGTGGGATGGCAATTTTGCTGTGGAAAAATGAAGCCTGGGCATTTCCCCCCCCCCCAGACAGTTCTCCATCATGGAAAAAGTCCACATCCCATGTGCCACAGAAGCAGGCAGCCACAGATGGATTCTGCCAGGGAGACGCACCCCAGCAAAGATACCCAGATGGGAAGCTTCCTGTCCGTAGAGCAGTGTTTCTCAACCCTGGCTGCTTGAAGATGTGTGGACTTCAACTCCCAGAATTCCCCAGCCAGCCATGGGAATTCTGGGAGTTGAAGTCCACACATCTTCAAGCTGCCAAGGTTGAGAAACACTGCTGTAGAGTTCCTTTATAGCAAGCACTGGATGTTTCTGTTAGCTCAGGATAATCCAAACAATATCTCACATTCCTCATTTCACTGTTCTGATTTTTTAAAAAACATAAAACGCTCAAGAGTCGTCAAGAGTCGTGCGTTCTTCAAATCTACGTCACACGAACGATCGGTCGATCAAGCCTTACCCCACAGCAACTTTGTTCCACTGCTTAGCTGGCCGGGTGATGAGGGCATCCCATGCTGCTGCCATGCTGCCCTCTGGGGACCCAGGATCCTCCCCGAGTTGGTACAGGAATGAACCCGAGAGAGACTCCCACAAGAGGTCTGGCAGAGCAGGGTCCAGCCAGAAGACATAGCCGGTAGCCACGGCCAGCAAGGCCACACACATGGCCTGGCGCCACATGGTGGGGTCTTGGTGCCAAGGCTGAGGGTGGGTGAGGCTTATATGGTGACTTCTCAAAGCCTGCCAGCTGCCGAAAAGGGGTCAGGGATCACCATCTTCAAAACAGGCCACAATCTAAAGAGAAAGATTCAAACATGAATAGCGGAGTCTGTACGGCGACCCAGATGAAGCCTCCCGCAAGCCCACTTCGTGGTGGGTTGTTCACCCCTTCTTGGGGGGGGGGGCAATTCCTCCCAGATTTTTCTATTCCCAACTGCAGCATCGTGGCTTCGCTGGGCTCTCCGGCAACTTCAGAACAATCTGCAGCGCATTACGGGGCGAGAGAGGCTCAGAGGAATGGGCTGGTGGAAAAATAACAACCCCAAAAAAGGAAAAAAAAAAAAGCAGAAGAAAACTTCAAAGAGCAAAGATTGATCCCCACCAGGTTTGGAATGGCAGGTACCAAATTTAAGAGCACCTCTCGCTCCTGCTTTATTTTTTATTGCATTAGCTTTGGTGCCCTGCACAGAAACACACAGCATGACTCTGAATGAGTGTTGTTATTATTCAGGTGCGAGGCGTGTGGATGATGGGTCTTTTAGTCCAACACATCTGCATTTTGCCAGGTCTGCTAAGAGGCTGTGATGGCTGGGGATGATGGGAGCTGTAGCTTCACAGGCCTGAAAGGTGATGGGGAAAGGAAGGGGCCCGAGATGATGGGGGCTGTAGTCCAGCATGCCTTGGAGCAAGGGGAAGGGAGCAGGTTGGCTGGGGATGATGGGCGTTACAGCCCCACGGATCTGGAGGGCGCTCTAAGATGCTCAGCGGCTGGGGATGATGGGGGTGGCCCCAGCACATCTGGGGAAGGGCAGGAGGAAGGCACCGGGCGGGCCAGGGATAATGGGCGCTGGAGTACTATTCGAGGCCCATCACAGGGCCCTGCCTCACCCCGCTGCCATCAGGGACCCCGGATTTCCGCCGCCCCGGCCCGGCCGCCCTCCGCCAAGCGATCCGGGGAGACTGCGGCGGGAGGAGAGCCGCAGGCAGCGTTACCGTCCGGGGCTGCTTTCGGCTGGGCTGCCGGCGCCCTCCCGGCCTCGCGGTCAGGCCCGCCGCCACGTCCCCCCGGCCGCGCCGCCCGACGCGCGCCGCCGTAAGTTTCGGTAGCGAATAAGCGCAATCCGCTACGGAGGCAGCGTAGCTGGCTCCGCACGGCGCCTTTCTAGGGCGCAGCGGCCTTTCCAGAATGCGGCAACGGAAGCGTAAAGTGTTCGGCCTGCGCCGGCCTTCGAAGGGAACGTACCAACCTTGGGCAGAAATGGGGGGAACGATACGAAAGCAAAGCAAGAACGATGCGCCGATGGGATGCCCCGAATAAAGGGAAGCACCGCCCCGCCTCTCTCGGAGAAACCATTGGGAAGCGGCGGGGGGGGGGATAAAATGTGGGATGTATTAAGAGCGAAGCAGCCGGACGGAGTTCAGCTTTTATCGTCTTTTGCTCCTTGCCGGCCTGCGTGTGCGAAATAGGTTTTATCACAGATCTTATCGCTCTCGGTCCAAAGGAGCGAGAGTTAGGACGTGTGTGCGTCGTGCGTTTGCTGATGTTGAATATCATTCAGCCAAAGGCAGCGGTGGAAGTTTGGAATCAGTGAAAATTAGGTCTGAATGAAGCAGCTTAGTGGGAAGATCAATATTTGCATGATGTATTCATGAGTCATACACCTCTGTGCCCCGCCCAGTCACAAGGGCTGTGGGCGGCTTAAAATATGCTTAAGCTTAATTAATTTAATTTAATTTCATAATTTAGTTTAATTTCTTAATTTAATTTAATTTAAAATATTCAGAGATTACAGGAGCCTCCCCGGCCAGGAGCAACCCGTCTGCTAGTTGGATCTCAGTTCCCATCATCCTTGCCAAGGTGGCCAACCCAGCTGGTAAGGGAAGAATGGGTTACAGCGATGAATGAGGACCAGAGCTCAGGGTGAGGGTTATTGTAGTCCAAAATCTGGAAGGCAGCAGGTTGAAAACCCTTTCTCACTTTTTATCCCGAAGCCAAAGCCTGCGACTGGGTTGCATCGATGATAGAAACACGCTTTGTACGTATTTTGGGGGACGTTCTTTGCCTCTGACCCAGAGAATTCAGCATCTCAAATTCTCATAAGTTGTAAGAATCTGACACAATCTGATCGTGGATTCTGACACAAGTCCTGCGTCCCGTCTTGACTCGCCCCATGTAATATTTCAGTCAAATCTCAATTTGGAGCCGGGCAAAAGCATTCCTGTTTTCCCCAACTGTTAAATAAAAACTTGTTAAAATATCGCAGAGTTAGGCATCCTAGAGAAGACAATTCAAGGGCGCCTTTACCTTCTCTTTATATATTCCATCATCTTACAAGGCATTCTATACAGCTCAGCTTGATTTCTCTGTTCTCCCATGCTTAGAAATTTGGGGAGAGGGCAATCTGTCGGTCTTTTAAAGTGATCAGTAGAAGTGCTTGTACAATTACTGAATAGACCAGTGTTTCTCAACCTCGGCAACTTTAAGATGTGTGAACTTCAACTCCCGGAATTCCCCAGCCAGCTGGATGGGGAATTCCGGGAGTTGAAGTCCACACATCTTAAAGTTGCCGAGGTTGAGAAACTCTGGTATAGACAATAAAACCAGTGAAAATTTATAGCTCAGGGTTGAACTGTGGAGTCCTTGGTGCTCTCTGAGCCTTGTTGTTTTCTTGCAGGTGTTTCATTGCCAGGCTAGGCATCTTCATCTTTAAACCCAGCCAACATCTTGAAACCAACCGACATCTTTAAAACCAGCCCTTTGTCGTGAGAGAGTGTCCTGCATGCCATAATCCTGCATACTGGTATTTGTTCTGCTGTACAGCAAGGGGACAAAACCCAGAATGCCATATCATATGCTATCAGCCTTTAAAAGCCTGTGTGTAGGGGGTGTCTGGGTGCCAGCATATTAAAGAAGACACACATCCTCTTTACAGCCAGTCTCCTTTTTACATAAGTCCATCTCCTTCGAACTACCTACTCCCTCAAATCTTCTCCAGCCATAAAACCACCACAATGAATGTGAATTTATTTAACAGAAATTGGCAGGGCCAAAAAAAAAAAAGTGTTTAGGGGAGGAACGGGGGGGAGAATGGGACTACCAATTGGTTCAATGCTGCATTCCAACTTAAGCCATCATCTATGTTGCTTGGTTGGGTTTAGCCCAGGGGTGGCCATGTTTTTCTGCTTGGGGACTACATAATACATCCTCCTCATAAAAGGGGCATGAGAAGACTTTCTCCTAATTTTGAGCGGTGATTTGGGCTTGGGGAAAGGAGCCTAAAAGTGTGCTGGCAATATTCAACCATTCAAAGGCCAAATGTTAGTGCCATGAGCTTGGTCTCTCCAAATGGGATCCCTGGGGGGTCGCTTGTGAGCCACGTGTTCCTCATAAGTCAGTGCATGCTGCATTCCTCCATAATTTCCCCACGCATTCTCCCATATTTTAGTGAACTTGTCCACTGTGGGTAATAGGCTTTCTGTTCTATCATGTTGTATGAACCCAGCCAATTATGGTTTATATACAATAAGCATTTGTTAAAGGAACCATGGCCTATAAAAAAGCCACATGTGTAAGGAAAAGGGGGTTCTTCCAAATGTAAAACCCCCATTTTGGGCTTTTACGTTTGCAAAGATCAGTCATCCAAAAAGCTTCACCTCTGTTTTGTTTGCAGAGTCTTGCTTTTCGGTTCAGCGTTTCCTTCCCTTTTGTGATGTTTTCTACTCGGGGCTTGAATTGTTGTGTTTCTTCTTTATAGCTGTAAAGAAAAATGAAGCAAAGGGCATGTTAAGAAATATCCCGGTGCTTTTTATTAGCTGTTGGGTTTTCTTCTAAGACTCACACCCCCCCCTTTGCAGCTCCTGAAAATCAAAGATATATAACACCTGGGAAGGGAAATTGCCCTCGAGAAACTCTTAATAAAGCTCACAATCTTTTTTAGTATAAGCTACAGTAAATTTCACTGAAGTGGCGAAGATGGAAAACCAAGTCCCTAAAGAGGAAAAACAGGGGCTTTATACTGTTGCTGCAAAACAGAGCTCTTTCAATGCATTTCTTGCATAACCATTTTATCCCCAGATATACAAGTGGCAGATTAGTGACATGGAGCAGAGGCTTGCCTATCTATGGCCACCAGCCCAGAGAATAAACAACTGTCACAGATAAGGCTGGAAATTTGCTGGAATGGCCCAATGGCTTGGGTAGGGCAGTGTTTCTCAACCTCAGCAACTTTAAGTCATGTGGACTCCAACTCCCAGAATTCCCCAGCCAGACATGCTGGCTGGGGAATTCTGGGAGTTGAAGTCCACACATCTTAATGTTGTTGAGGTTGAGAAACACTAGTCTACGGCAACATTCTCTTCTTACAGCAGCCAAGGAAGCCTACAAGCAAATGCTCCACTGAACACCAGCACCACAAAATATCAGGTGCTGCACAACTCTGGGCATCTCACAGTGTTTAAAAGAATACATAATTTAAAGAAACAGGGCTGCTGAATCAAATGTCAAGGCAAATGGATGCCAGCGATAAAGAAGGAGGGCTGCAGCCTTTACATCCCAGGAGGGTGACTCTCAGAGGCATCCGATCGGCCATTGTGGTAAATGTGGATGAGAACAGCTCTGTGCTTGAGGGTAGGGAGGGCAGCTGTGAGCTAGAAAGCGACAGGGAGGAGGGTTGCCACTACTGGTGCCCTCCTGGTGGAAGTGGAAGAGAGGTGATACATGGGCATATCACCAATGAATGCCCAGCAATGCACCGTGCCATGTGTTCTCTTCCAGCAGCTGCAGGAGAGGGAATGTCCTTCCTCAGTCACCAAACCATTCTCAGTAATGTTGGACAGCAATCATAACAATTAGCCTGTCTCCTTCTAGCACTCTTAACTGGGGCAGATAAAAGGCTAGGACTTTTATTGCATAACAATAACATTTGCATGAAGGTAGGTTAGATCTGGAAAGCCTGTTTGGTCTAGAGGTTAAGGCACCAGGCTAGAAGCCAGGAGACTGTGAGTTCTAGTTTATATAAATTGTATTAAAAGCTTTACAAGAAACATAAAAACCAACACAAACTCATAAAGAATAGAAGAAACAGAAGCTATCTAGTGAGGGGAGCCCTCTGCAAGACTCCATAATCAATATTTATTTATTTATTCATTTGTTGGTTCATATGAATATGTCAGCGTTTCATGCCTGTGGCAACCTGAAAAAGTAGGTGCCAGAACCAAACATTTCAGAGCAAGCCAGAATCAAAGGATGAACCAGAAGGCAGAAGAATAACCAAAGACATCTTCATCTCTATCGTTTTAGCCTTCCAGAAGGCCGTGAAGACCTGGTTCTTCACCTAAGCATTGGCTAGGATGAGGGTTGAGCTGGGAGGCTGATCTGGCGCCTGGGGAGAAGGGTATTTTGGTTTTTATCTTGCTTTTATGGATTGTTATGAGCCACCTAGGATCATTATATGAGATAGGCAGCTATATAAGTTCTGTAAATAAATAAATAGATCAAGTGTCAGGAGAACTTTCTTGCCCAAGCAAGGCTTAGTTGGAACAGGGACCCCTTCCCCAGCAGAATCCAGTGGTTCCCCAGGTTTGGATATTAATCACCCTTGGAGGATTTGAAACTTCTTCATCAAAAGTGGATTGGGGAGTAGAGTTTGGATTTTCAAAAACAATCAAGGGGTTCCCCCAACCCCAAGACAAATGGGATGAACTGTTGTTTTGGGAAGATTTTCTCATATATAAATGCCTGCCAAAGGGGAAAATTTAGAGTACTTGTAAGTGATGTACACATTTGCGTATCTGCTCCACAGGATACAAAAATCATCCAGCATTTTTCCATATTGTGCACTGACTTCTAGGAATTTCGTTCCTGGCCTTTGCTGAGCAGATAGCACCAGCCAGAGGAAACTGGTGCCAAGTTATTTTATTTGAATTGCCAGATTAATTTTCACTTGTCACCTAAACAGGATACACAACCCTCCTTTTGCAAATGGGCTGTCAGCTGCAAAGAACAACTCTTTTCTTTATTTCCTACTGGGCTTCTAATTATACGGCAAGGTGTTAATGGCAGCGCGCGTCCGAGCCACCGACAGCTACAACTGTGAAATGCATGACAGTTCCACAGTCACTCATATCATACAGGACAAGGCATGTCTCTTTTTTTAAATGAATGCAATAAGTAACTGAACACTTGACAGAATTTAGAATTTAGGACTAAAATGGGAGTGAGCTCAGCCAACAAATTGGAATCGCCCTTGCTTTGGAAGGGCTGATCATCCCAACTGCGTGCAGATGAACTGATCCTTTCAAATGTTTCCCCTTGTCAGTCGAAGGAGTTTCCTTGTGGCGCAGGATCTCTGGGATAAGCTCCCCCAAATCCATGTAGTTCTCACCCCAATGGCATTCCAGAAGTCTTTAAAAACCTGGCTATTCTCCCAAGGCCTGGAGTGGGTTGGCTGCTGAGCCCCCTTTGCTTGTATTTTGTGTCGTTTATGGAGTTTTTCTTGTATGGACATACATGGTTCCTCCTTCTATTTTTTATCTCTTATTCCCTTATAATGTAAGCCCCCCAGGGTTGTCCTGGAGTCAGGTGGCTTTAAAACTAATAAATAAATCATAAGCAATATTCTTACTCCTCAATTTGGTCTGCCTCAGATCTCTCCCCCACTTAATGAAATTTACTGATTATTATTGAATCCATTTTTAGAATATTTTCCCTGTGAAGCATCTCACCCTAATTCTGAATCCGCTGACTCCACATGTATCTTTTCGGGTAGTGTAATGGCATGTGGGAAAGACCTTGGGAGATGGGGCAAAGAGATGCTGCCAAGGGAATGGTCAGATAAGAGACAGCTTAGCCCACAGCTGCATAATGGGTGGAGAAAGAGACTCAGAAGGGACCCTCCTTAGTTTCTTGGGCTGTAAAGGAGACAGCGGGACGCGGTGGTGCTGCGGGTTAAACTGCTGCGCTGCTGAGCTTGCCGATCGGAAGGTCGGCGGTTCGAATCCGCGCGGCGGGGTGAGCTCCCGTTGCTAGTCCCAGCTCCTGCTCACCTAGCAGTTTGAAAGCATGCAAATGTGAGTAGATTAATAGGTACCGCTTCGGCGGGAAGGTAACGGCGTTCCGTGTCATCATGCCGGCCACATGACCACGGACGGGTCCTTACGGACAACGCCGGCTCCAAGGCTTAGAAACGGAGATGAGCACCGCCCCCTAGAGTCGGACACGACTGGACTTTATGTCGAGGGAAACCCTAAAGGAGACAGCGGGAGAATTGTACTTTCAGACTTGCAAGATTCTGTTAATATATCTTTACAATAAAGTAGAATTAGCTTATCTGGTCGTGTTTCCTGTCTGGTCTACCTGGTAAGGCTGACAAGTATGCTTTCTTCAGCTGATTTCTGTGGTGTAAGCTGAAGATCAGCCTGGTCAAGCTCTCTAGCCTCTGAATCTGAAAACTCAGATTGATCCCTTACATTGCCTTGGATGGGGCAATGCTGTTCCCCCTTTGCCCATCCCTTCCCATTCAAAACCAAGCAGAGGGACCCCCCAATTTTTATGGGGAGCCTGAGTCTGCTTGCAGCTGGATCCTGCTCACTGATCTTGAAAGGTGCCAGATTGTTGCTCTCTCTTTTTTAGAATTTTTTATCTTGCCTTTATTATTTTTATAAATAACTCAAGTTATTGAGTAGGTAGAAATAGTTATAAATAACTCAACTCTTGCTCATTACTTGGAAAAAAGTGAATAACTAGTTTGCATGAACTGGATCCATCCAGCTAGATGACAACCTTGCCTTGGATACGACTTCTCTATTGATCCATCAATGTCCCCTCATGCTTTCTCCAACGTGCTGAAGTAAAGCATCTTGCAGAGAAAAGGTCCATGAAGTGACTTAGAGATCAACCTTAGGAAATGCTTTCTTTGCCTGAAATTAATTAGGCTAGGATTTGGATCTGTTTCAATGAAACTGACCAGCAGAAATTAATTAGGCTAGGATTTGGATCCAGAAACAGTGTGCGCTTACTTTTAATTGACCAGTAGCAAAAATCAAATTTCTCTGTGTTTATAGAAGGATGGTGGATTCAAAGGGAAAATGATGAGCTGGAGCATCTGAAGGCATTCAAGCCACAGCTCTTAAAGCAGCTGTATCTTTTCCAGGGATTGCACAGCTACTACTGACATCTGCAGCATTATGGGGTGGGGGACAACATGTGTGCCCAGGTATACTATGAAGCACATTTTTTAAACCCAAAGCACTACATAGCCCTAGTTTATAGCTAGTTTGTTGACATGATGGGTGTCTGCAGCAATGGTCACAGGCTTCAGATTGGCAGGCATGACCAAGTGATCCAAGCCCCACTCATTTTTACAAGCATGCAGTGTGTGGATGCCAATGACTGTCACTGCAAACCCCCCTGGTCTACAGAATTCTGGGAGTTGAAGTCCACACGTCTTAAGTTGCTAAGTTTCAAAAACACTGGTCTTCACTATAGGAAAAAATGGATTTGGGAAGTATGTCACCATAAACTGCACATGTAAGGGATTTGGTGGATTATCCCAGACTATGTTGGGTTCTGGACCATCTACTGTATGAACTCTAGCTTTCTTCTTGCAAGTATTGCCTGATGAGAGCAACAAAAATGTCTTTGGATTGTTTGTTCAGTTCTCCATATACATTTCTGAGGAAACCTAGCAGCTTAAGGAAGGAGTTTTATGCCTGATTACACAAAACAACAAACATATTTAAGGCGTGTTTAGAACATGGATGGGAAGTACAGGTTCTTGAAGATTCCGTGCGTTCTCAGAGCTCTCCTGCAGGGTGTTGGGCAAACACTAGAGGGCGCTCTGCCCTTTCCCTTTTTTACTCCCTTTCTGGTATTCATGGCATGGCAAATCCTGTTTTTCTAGCAGATTTATTGCCACATTACATATTTCATGGATTAGGGACAACACACAACATAAACCAGGCAATAATAGGCAGAAACTAGGAGTGAAGGATTCATCATGAAGTTCAGTAAACTGAAAGGGTGTTTGGATGATGCTGGTGGTCTTGGTGGTGGTGGTGGTGGTGATGATATAATGCAAGATTAAAAACAAAGTCTTTGGCATAACAGGAGGTGGCATGGAAGATTAGCAGTGGAGAGACTCCAGAAAGCTTTACATGCTGGATACAATACAGAGCTGAGCCATGATAACAGGGGCTATTGGCAAGAATAACCTAGGGCAAGAAATGGTACCGATTCAGAGATAAGTTCTGTTCACACAAGGATTTCACTGGGTAGTCATCCTGCCTCTTTCACTGATGGGTCCAGACAGTGCCTTCTTCTAGAGGCCAGCTCCACCAGCTTTGATCACAGACCATGCTAGTTGGAAACAAATGGGAGAAAAAAATCAGAGCCAGTTTTTTTTAGAAGACAGGGGTCACTTGCACCAGACTGTGCTCATGGATGGAGTGCGGCCCCATTGAAAACATGAGCCAGTGTGTGAATGAAAAGGAGGATTCCTTTTTATCCAGGGTAGTAAAACTAAACCATTAAAATACAACTCTAGAAGGTATTTAGGATATATATTAGCAGATAGCAGACTCCTGTTTACAAGGCTATTGGCTTCAGTAGACACCTGATAATAGGTGTATCAGTTACACTGCATTCATACTGATTTGTTTAACTGTGGTTAATGATGCACACACACACACCCAAACCAAGAGCCATAGTTTCAAGCGTGTTCAAGTTCATTTGAAAGGGCCCCAAATATAAATTCTTATGTTTTGATGAATTGATGTTGATATTCATAAAAACAAGAGGATGGGGGAAATCAGAATTGGTAGGATCACCCATCCTTAATCTTTGGGTTATTTGGATTTCTGCCTGGTGGTGAACTATTTGATTGCTGGGCGATCGATTATTCAGACCAAGTAATCACATACCCAAGCACACCTGCACATATACTCAGAGAGAAACTATTTTAATTTCATCTATTTACTCTTCCATCGCCTCTTCTTGCAGTGTCAACCGGAATTTGAAAACACCCTGAAATGATACCGTTCCTTGTTTCTCCTCTCCACGCAGCGCAAGGCCTCTAAGTGAGGGGTGAGGATCAATGTCCTCCTTTGACAGCCCTGATTAATTAAAAGCAGTCCTCCACTTGGGGAATTGATTCATTTCACTCTCCAAGCAGCCTCCACTGTGCATCATAAACCCATAATGCCTTCCAACGTGAAGGGGAAGATGGCTGACACATGAAACGCAAATTAATTAAGAATCTAAAGAACTCCCATGTTTAGAGAGAGTGGTAAATGTAGACAAGGACAGATTCTGTAGTGCCAAAATTGTATTCCATTGCCCAGCAAACCAAAGGCACATATGAGCCCTATGCCATGAGTGGAGTGATGGAAATTTATCCCTGCACATTGTTCCTAGCTTACTCCCATTCATTTCTCTCGCCTGCAAAATTAGTTTTAAATACAACTTGCTTTCTCCTCCTCTTTGCCCTGTGCAACCGGAGGAACTGAGATGTGGATCGATCCAACCCTTTCATGCAGAGTGTAGAACTTATTTTGTGTGTGCATGTGTGCGCACGTGTGTGAATTGGATCTGTACCCCCACCCCCACTGAGCAGGCACCAGTACATATTGCAGCGGACTGCCGCTTGCCAGTTTGTCATTTTTGTCATTTGCTTGAAAACTGCCCTGTGGATTCTGCAAATGGGAAGAAGGCTTTTAAAAAATGTGTTGGACAGATGGGAGAATTCTGCCCCCCCGCACTTTTTTCCGCTCGCATCAGATCCCATTCTGCTTCTGCAAAATCAGAGGAAGCAAACTGGAGAATAATACCCAAACACACACACACACACACACACAGGCACACACGGCGGCAACATGGTGCTAGGCAACAGCTAGGAATAGCCTCACAGACACTTGTCAAAAAAATCCCAATCCAGACTCAGAGGATGAGAGATCGCTCACACCTTTAGCCTCTTCTGACAGCCCAGATGCCAGAAGTCTTCCATGCAGCCATCAAGGGAGCCTGCTAGGCACGCTCCATCTTCCTAACAGCCCGTGTGCCTTCTCTGAGCCCCCTTAAGACAAATCAATCTGTCCTGGCATTGAGAGGAGCCACTCCAGCAGCTTGGAATTAATGGGAGATCAAGTCTCTCCTCTTTAGAGGCCCGAGATTGCTAAGCGCTGCCAGGAAGTCGGGGAGAGACAGCCAGTTGCATTCTGAGAACAATTAAGTTGCAGAGGGCGAGAGATGGTCAAGGTGAGAAGTGAGATGTCAAGAGGCCACCAAACGTGATTGTTTGGTCCCGCTTGTCTTGGCCAAGGTCAGCCCTCCAGTGAGGCAGAGTGAACTAGTGGCCTTACCTGGTAGACGTTGGAGGTGGCATCAAGGAATTAGTTGAGAGATTTGTTATCCATGAAGCCAGCCTTGAATTCCTAAGCTAGGCTCTCAAATTCATAGGAGCTTGGCCTATGCCCAATCTGGTGCCCACCAGAAATGTTGGAGCCATAGACTCCAGTTTCCCAGCCCATTCATCTAAAAGGGACTGGGTTCAGGAAGGCTGCTGCAGATCCAAGGTCCTCACTCTTGTCCATTTCAAGTTTGACAGAAGTCTTTCCAGACCTTAACGGTGACTCAGTCCTTTTAAATAGAGATCCTGGGGGGTAGAAACTGAGAACTAATATAGCAGAGTTATTTGGTGGGTTTTGATGGATGGTCATAGGAGGACTTACCATCTTCAAGTGAAGTATCTTACGTTGTCCCATGTTTTATGAAAGCCTGTCCAGATTGCTTGCTTACACATGTCAGGCTACCTCAAAAGGAAATAGATGCTTTGCAAGCAAGATTTTCGGAGTCTTCTTTAACAAGATTTATTGAAATGAAAGAGATGGTGTTACAAGAATTCCTATTTACAACTGATATATTCTCATTTACCTAAGGGCTGAGAGTTTTTGATTTTTCTAACAGCTTCCTCTGCTTTGGCAGGCCTTATCATGGACAATGGGAGAAGCTTGCAGCTAGCTGTTCATGTAACAATCCTCTGAATCTTTATTAGTTTGGGCACCAACCCCTACAACATGCTTGCATGAAAAGCCGTGTGTATCCTGATTTGTGGAATTCTTGCTGGGGAAACATCAGGGGAGGAAGAGGAGGAGGAGGAGGAGGATCAGGGTCCCAGATTTTAAAGGCCAAGTCGCAGCTCTGCCCAAATTAAAGGAGACCTGAAAGGATAAAAGCATATATGCACACATGTGCAAAAGCCCACCAGCTTACCAAATTGATTTGAAGGCACTTGATTTGATACGTGGGACTTATTCAGTGGTTCAGTGTGTAGAAAGAGATGACTTTGTTGCATTGCTTAGATTCCAGGGTCCAAACTCAAGCTTTGTGCAGTCCTGGGTTCCACACTAGCCATAACCATTTTGGAGAAAAAAGACTTGCAAACAATTTAAACTGCTCAAGGAGGACCAAAGACTCCCTCCCTGTGCAAAGTCATCCAGTGGTTTCAAGCTATTGGCAAATAGGCAAGCAAACAACATCCCCTTAAATGGGATGTCCATACCCAATGAAGGAAGACCACAATGGGAAACTATTGTGCCAGAGAAACTTTGCTGCCCATGTACGTTCATATGCAAACATACATGCACATATGTGCTGGTAAGAAGGACACTATACTCTTATACCTGCCTTTACACAGAAGTCATCTTCACTGAGTTCAATGGGACTTACTCTCAGGTAAGTGAGTAGCAGATTGCAGCTTTAGAAAACTTGGCAACAAGCAAACGCCTGTTTTCCTTTCCTATGCTCTCAGCAGCTTATTGCAAGTTACCCTGACCCCTCCCACCCCCAAATTACAGTCTGCACCTTTCTCTCCTGTTGGAAATTGGTCTGTAAAAGACTGTGGATGTGCCAAAGTGAATATTATGTTCCCACAAAAGAAAGGAAACCAAAAACTCACTCGGGGGAGGCAAAATCCTTTCCTGTACTGAATGCTGGAAACGAGGGCTGCAAAAGGTTCCTTATGCATAAGTTAACAACAACCTGTGTGTGTGTGTGAGTGTGTGTGTGCATGTACACATAAAAGAAAAGGAGGGGGCAGAGAATTAATACCCTTCTATTCTTCTGGCATGACATCATTGCGAGCCAATCAGCGAGCCCCTTTTGTCTCCTACCTTTATGAGAGGAAATTCATCACAATCATTTGCAAGATATAGCAATGTGTTAAGGTGCGCGCACATGTTCCGATGCACCCTCTCTATAACCTTTGCAAATGATCTGTTCATCTTCCAGCCAATTGTTAGTGCCCCTCCAGCACAGAGCAAGGGGATCTGATTTAACAGCCGGCACCCCGAAGTAGGTATATTGCTGGCTCAGAAACAATCCGTGTTTTTTAACCTCTTTCCTTTCCTCTCCTCCTCCCCCCACTTTTTTTTCCTTTTTTCTGCCAAGTGGGTTAGATTATAAGCCTGCAGGCAGGGATGGCCGTGTTTGTCATCAGTGGGCCTGTTCACTACTGCAGAACGACTGCCTTCCCCAACCTCGTAACTCCGTCTCGGAAACAGGACAAGAATTAAACATCATGGCTGCAAACCAGGAGCGTCTGCACAGCATGGTCCAAAAAGTCAATGTGGTTGCTGCAAAGGGGTGATTGAAGCTCCGTCAGTTTTTATGTGCATCATGTCTGCAGTGTGTTTGCATTGCTTCAAATGGTCAGGGGCACCTTCCTGACCTTCTTAACCATATCCAGTGGACACCCCTGGTACAAAGACACCTAACCTTGAATGCATGCACCTCTGTGCATGTTTTAACACCTTCCTCTTGGTGCATTTTTCTTCCCTCCCTCTACGCATTGTCGTTTTTAGAGCAGTGGAGCGTATCACAAATTCTAGAAGGTCCAGATTTCAGCATTCCTGTGCTTCCAAGTTGTCCCCTATCAGCCATTTCCCACTTTTCAGTTGTTGTCCTAATCCATCTGTTGTTTTTTTAATCCGTTCAATCGTGTCCGATTCCCAGAGACTGCCCGGAGAAGTCCCTGTAGTTTTCCTGGCAAGATTTTTGGAAGTGGTTTGCCACTGCCTCCTTCCTAGGGCTTAGAGAGAGTGACTGGCCCAAGGTCACCCAGCTGGCTTTGTGCCTAAGGCGGGACTAGAACTCAGGGTCTCCCGGATTCTAGCCTGGTGCCTTCACCATTACAGCAAACTGGCTCTTTAATCAGTCTGTAGGGGGCCTTAGAGTAGCAAAAGCTACCTTCTGTGTTTGGCAGATCTCTGATAAGTAGATTCAGATAAAGGTTTTGATCTCATCCATCTTCAAGCAAGCCCTGAAAAGCAAGCTTGCAGAGGGAATTTCCATGCTGTTCTGTTCTCTCAACCCTTTATACAACAAAAATCCACTTATGTAATGGTATATGCCTCACCATAATGGACAAGGCAGCCAAGAGTGCTAGTGTGAGGTTGGCTATTTTGTTGACAACGTTCAAGTCCTCTGCAGCCTCCTGGTCTGCCTCCTGCAGCAACTGCCCATCGCAGTCCAGTCTTGAAGCCATGCTTCAGCATCTCTGGAAGGAGGACCAAAGAAAGATCATGGTTAAATTGCACCAGCCACCCAAGGCTTCCTATTTGCTGGCACAACATGATTTAAAACACAGGCGGGCAAGTTTGGCAGATGGAAAAACAAATACCCACAGCAAGATGCTGTGGTGCCAAAAACTCTTTGCAAGCAAACCTCCCCCAGCTTTAAGCAGAAAATTTTAGCTCTTCCATTCAATGGACAGCATTGATACTTGAGTGACGAGCAGCCCCTGTAGGAGGAACAGTCGGTGTTTCAACAATTCCTTAATGAAGTATTTATCAAACAGTCCACAACTCTCCGAGCATCTATTAATTCTTTGTCTTATTGGGACAGATCAAATCAGTTCTTCTTAAGGCACAGAATGGAGAACTCTTGAAGCCAGAAGAGCATCTGAGAAGATTTGCCTTGTGAAGTACTACTCCAATCCTGAGCTTATATCCATTCTTAGCCTCAATGTGGAACTGAACTAAAATGAGTGAAATACCCATCAGGCTGTTTGGCTACACCCTAAAACATCATGATGCTTTCCAAGCATTGTCTCACAGAGTTCTCTTTAGCAAGATTTATTGAAATGGGTGGGTTGGCGTCTTGATTTTCTTTCTAACAACCTTTCTGTGAAGGCAGGTCCCTTTGCTCATAACAGAGAAGCTTTCAGCTGACTGGTTACATTGCAGTCTCCTGGATCTTTATCAATCTGTGAACATCACTCTTACCTTATGCTAAATGAAGTTTTCAAACCCAGCCTTCAGATATGGTCTACAGTAGCACAAAAGATCTAGAAAAATACCAGGATAGATAAAGCTGATCTTTCCTATCAGGGCAGAAAAGGATGGAAAAGAAATGTCCTGGATTAGATCAAAGGCGACCTGCTTCTCAGAATAACCAACAGCTAACCTGATGCCAAGTAAGACAGGAAGTCAGTAGCCCTTCTCTGTTACCCATCAGAGATATTCAGAAACATTGGTGGACCAGCTGCCTCTTCAAACTTCCTCTTCTGCTTTGGACCCCATTTCCTTGCTCAGGCCCAGGGGATCAGCGTTCAAGAAGGACTCATTAAAACCAGAAGAGGAGCAAAGAAGGATAATCCATTTGACCACAGCACTGGGAGCTAACTCCTTTGAAGACTGGATCTGAAGATGTATAGTCTTGAGAATGAGAAAGGAGAGGACTAGGGCAGGGACTTCCGTACCTGAAGAAATGCAACCTAGAAGACATCCCCAGGCTGTCCTCTATTGTCCTGGAACGCAGGAGATGGAATAATGGGCTTAAGTTACAGGAAAGCAGGTTCCAGTTGAATGTTAGGAGGAACATCCTAATAGTGTGGGCAATTTGACTGTGGAGTTGATTAAGCAAAGGAAACAGTGGTTGCCTTTCTCTGGGCACTATAGTTTGAATTCCTGTCCCAAGGCAGGGTTGGGCCAAGACCATTCCGCTTGGCCACACCTTCTAAACTGCCTTGGGAACTCCAGGGCATCCAAGGGTGGAATATAGAACTCAAATCCACAATGAGGAGCAGAATTTTTACACCTCTTTAAGCCTGGGCGGTGTTGCCTTCCCTTCCCATGCGTTGGAATGAGCACGCCCTCTAACTTCTCACCAGCTCTGCTGCCAGCATGCCTGCCTTGAGCTTATTACTGGTGGGAGTTCTCAGCAGCCGAATGCGAGGCACGCTTAGTCAAAAGCAAGCCCTGCTGTGTTTCATGTGGCTCACAGTCAGGAAATTGTGACGCGGTGGTAACTTAAGTTTCTGACACTCTCTTCTCCAGAGGAAACTCTAGACTTTGCTGGAACCATCCCATGAACGTCCTAGAAACAAGGAGGACCAAACAGAGGCTCCTTTGTCTGAAGGTTTCTCTCTGTCTTGTTTTTTCCCTGCCTCACCATAAGTCCCCCAATAAAGGTTGCTTATTGATGCTCCCTGGGACTAGCTCCTTCACCCTGGAGGAGTGGGGCAACCAGGGGAAATGGAGGCCTCAGCCTGGAGGACTTTTAGGTCACCCCCTTTCCCAAGGACTGCTTATGGCACTTGATGGGAAAACAGGAGAGAAATCCATGCGCAGAGACAGAGGGGGTGGAGGTGGGGGCGAGGAGAGTACTGGTAATGGATGCCTAATCCAAAGAAAAGGGAGCTGTCGATACAGTGTGATCAGATTAAATAATAGGAATTAGAGCAAAGCTGTGCTTTGATTAAAGGAGAGTCCTTTCTAAAAAGAGCCCGTTCTCTTGTTGAATGCAGCATAGTATCTGGTCACCCAACCCCAGCTTTTCTTTTCTTTTCCCACTGCCTGCTGGGTTTTTTTTTTTTTTGGCATACATACATATTTTTATTTATAAGGTGTCCCACAAACTAGGGGGTGAAAAACAATCCAACAGAGTATAAAATACAACATTATACAGAGACAGAGACATAGAATACCATTCTGTTTGTAAACTTAAATTAAAACAATAGAAAATAACAGCATAACCAATTATTTATTGTGTGTGTGTGTGTGTGTGCACACGCACACGCACACCTTCAAGTCAGCCTTGACTCCTGGTGAGTACCTGGATTATTCCCTGTGGTTTTCTTGGCAAGATAAAAAAAAAAAGATTTCACTATGGGATGTGAATATTTGCAACTTGTGTATTGCATGTTGGGAAAAAATACCGAATTTAGCTGTTCAGTGGAGAGATTATACAGAGATGGGAAAGGATTTTGCACCTTCTGTCCATGCCCCCCAACCACTACATCGTTCTGTGCTTAAAAATACATATACATATACATATACATGCCCACTGCCTGCTGTTTAATGAGCACAGGGACCCCTCCTTTTCTTTGCTGCAGCCATCTTCCACGTGGCTAGTGATTGCCTAGACAACTAGCCACTGGCCTCCTCACACAACCCATCTCAGCTACTGTCCTCACCGGAGGTGAATTCCCTCCCTGCTCCCAAAGCTTCAGCAAAACCAGGACCAGACAGAGAAAGAAAAACAGGGGGAAAGAAGGCTGAGATTACAGTCCAGTAAGAGACACGTCCCTCAAGTCATGCCTATCATATTGGAGACTACCAATGGATTCATCTAGCAGTTTTGGACTGCCTTGGATAACCTCTGTCCTGATCCCTGGTTTCCTTCCCAGAGCCAATGACTCCCTGCTGGAGAACCTCCCACCCCCAGAATGCATGGAGACATCCTTCCTCCTAGACTCAGATTGAAAAACAGAAATCGAGCCAATCCAAACTTTGCCCACACCCAGCCAGTCTCCCTGCAAGCTAAAAATGCCAACTTTTTAAGGCCCAAATGCTTGCAGATGGGGCGTAGTCAATGGGCTGCTGCTGTGTTTAAGGGGTGGATTGGTTGTGAATCCATGTTGAAGCAACATTGTTGTGGGACTGTTGGTTAGTTGTTGCTGATTTTTTTCCTTCTCCGCATCCCACTGCTTGGCTGCTTGGTGAATTGTTTCCAGGATTCTGACTCCTTGCTAGTGCCTCTGATCTCTCTTTGCATTATAGACCATAGAGAGCTGAAGCTTGGGCATGGCAATCCCATTCTGCATCTCTACAGTTGTCATGCTCCCAGATCAAATGTTCTCAGAACACTTGATTGGACTCACACGTGTGTTTCAGTCAACATGTGTCGTCTTCTTGCAAGTTAAAGGAAAGGGAGGGGAACATTGTTGGAGTGTGAAATCGTTTTGTTTGGACTATCTTGGACTCCCAAGGTCATTTGCAAGGAGTGTTGGAGACAGCTGCACATGCTTACACTAACTCACACAAGAGGGAGGGGTGCATACCTGAGATGGGGAGTGGGGGGGGGGATTTGAAGCCACTGAAGATGTTGAATGGGGAAAAAGCGTGGGCTTTTCCATTCGCAGCTTTTTCTTCTGTACTGAATGCTACATACCATTCATCACAACAGTAGAGATACCACCACCAAATCTTGCCTGAAGCTGAGAACTGACTTGTCTGGTAGGAATCAAGAGCCCATTTCTGAGCTGGATGAAGATGGAGACCTTTTTGCTGTTAGTATTGTGATCAGGACCCGCTCACGAACTCAGTGACGTAATAACTCTAAGCCAAATAACCTGCCTGAAAGTTGTCAGGGCAAGTCTCAGTTGGGTCAGCTCTCACTTAGAGAAACCCCTGGACAGCTCCCCTGCTGTTCAGACCTGGCCCTTTGGTATGGGAGAGTGACACCAGCACCGTTTGATGGACAGCTCCATTATTAGTCCTTACACTACTCTAGTTTCAAGCTTTTGACCCATTCTGGTTCTTGCACGTTCAGCTGACTTTTTTCCTTGCCCACTGGGCCAAGAGAGGGTGAGATTCAATGGGTTCAAAATAGGGTCCATGTCCAAGACCGGAAAGGCCCTTCCATAGTGCCCATGAGTTACTGGATGGTTAGATAGTCCCAGAACCCTAACCCTAATTATGGGCCATCAACTTCTGCAAACATCCTTTTTTAAAAAGGCCTTACTTATGGAGAAGACTTTATTCATAAGATTACTACTTCATAGGCAGACAGTCCTTCACCTGGCCACGTGGGCATCTCTTGAGGAGTGCAACCAGGGCAAATGACAACACACAGGTCATGATGTCATCACTCCAGATGCAAATTAAGTCCTTGCATCAGATATGATGCAAATTACATAATTTGGTCATTCCCGTGTGGATAACATAACGTGCCATTTTGATGTTGCTGTGGCTTGTTATGGATGCCACTTCCTGACCATTAACTACTATAAGCTTTTACTTTCTGCTACGGATGTTCTTCAGAGCAGGCCAGTCATTCAGTTGTTGGTATGACTGAGTGGATCCAGGGAATCTCCCCTATGGGTTGCCAGGATGAACTTGCTGTTTTAATACAATGACCTCTAGATCTTCCTTTGAACAGGCCTACTCAAGGAGGGAGATGTTTTAAAGGGGCTGGCAGCATCTGGACCCACTGTGGGAGATCTATCCAAGGCAGGATACTGTAGACCTTAAAGTTGGTGGAGGTGAGGTCTCCCAGTTCTCTCCTTCTCTCCTTCTTCTAATCTTAAAAATAAAATCTTTCTCTTCTAGTTAGAGTCAGCCCAAGCAGCTTGTCAATCAAATGTTTCTGCTTATGGAACAAGCAGCTTAAATAAGAGTCTTGGGTTATACCCTGACAGAAAATTACTATTTACTACTCTAGTTCAGGTTCAGAAGCACCAAAGTGGGCTGCATCTACCAAGATGAAATATTTTCTCCTTTCTGCATCATCTTCCCCTGTTCTAGAATTAGGGGGCTAACTGGATTTTTAAACCCATATTTGTGTAGGCACCAAATGCCCTTATCCAGTCCAGTTATAATGCAGAACTTGAACATGTCTCGTGGCAGATAAAGAATTAGCTAGCTTTCAGCTGAGTAAATATTTTCCATATTGGAACCTAATCTCCTCTCTTAATCATTGGAAGAGTTTTGCTTTATTTTATTCAGCCAACAGAGATTGCTGAGATATATATGCACATTGAAAACAATTTGTTCATAAGATATTGTCACTAGCTTAAAAGAGGTTGGCCCCAGCTTTCTGATTTAGCCCCCCCCCCCCAAATAATCTATTCTGGCTGTTGGTTTTAACCATTCCTAGCTGAAGTCACTTATTATACTGTAGTTGGGCTACAAGAAAAGGCACAACTGCCTTTCACTAGCTGGTACTTCTGAGCTGCCCATAATGATTAATCCTTCCTCCTTCTTTTAGGATCATCTCCTTCCTGGCTGCATTGTAACCTCTTGCTGATGTTCTCCTGCCAACAAGCTTCACCTCCCTTGGCTGTGTTCACACAACACATTAAGCTAGAATGTTTGGGAAGGGAATGCACTGGGTACCATTTGCTTTGTAACCAGCTGTGCAGTTTCTTGGGTCATCCCCTCCCCTCTCCCCCCAATTCAGACCTCTTTAACCCAATCCTAATTCACAGCAAACCTAAAACAGCATCTTGGGTACGAGGATGCGGTAGTGACCGTCAGGTTTCTAATGGCATGGCAAGTCTGAATCCACAAGTAGTGAAGGTCACCCAGGGAGATAAAAATGGCATCCCACATGAGTGGACCAAGTGAGATTTGGTATGAGCCCCAGTAGCTCTCTAGCCTGAGAGTGCATGAAAAACGAGAGCACCTTTTGATAGCACCTGTAGACAACCTTCTTACAAGCTACTGACAGCCAGGTTGAGATAGTGCTTAAAGTGCTGCCTGGTCAACCTTGTGTAATGGTCTGTGGGATTGACCTTGGGAGACAGGCAGAAGAGCCACAGACTAGACCATGGTGAGATAAGAGGCTGAGTCCACTGAAGCAATGGGGACATGGCAAACATCTGAGAAGGGATCCTCCCTAGTTTCTTGGACTTAAAGGTTGGGGGAGGGGGAGAGATGTACTTTGAGTCTTGCAAGGTTCTTGCCATCCAGGCAAGAAGCACACCCAGAAGTACTATCTCTAACTTTATTGTAAGGTTACATGAACAGAATCTTGCAAACCTGAAAGTACACCTCTCCCCACCACCACCTTTACAGTCCAAGAAACTAGGAAGGGTCCCTTTGGAGACGTTGGCCAGCTCCACATTCCTTCTGTGGGCTCAGCTGCCTTTTGTCTGACTGTTGTCTAGTCTGCGGCTCTTCCGCCTGTCTCCCAGGGTCATTCCCACATACCATTACACCTCAGTGAAAGACCTGTGAATTCAAATCCCAGTAAAGGGTTTTCGCATAGGGAGACTACCTATGCCTGATGACTCTCAATAAGGATGACACTGGTTGCCTAGTGCCTCCTACTGGTCAGTAGCTGTTATAGCACCTGTTAAAAATGATAAAAGTCCCCCTTCAGGCGGGAGGCCTTGAGGTCTGTGGTCTGAAGGAGAACCACTATACAGTAGCAATGAAATGTATAGCTAAGAGTGCCATGTGTGCGTGAGCAACGGGTGTGTAATTTTGCTCCTTTTGAAATACAATATGTCAGCCCTGTGGTGTCACGGGGAACCTGTAGCTCATTCTGCTCGGAGACCTGCCTGAAAATCCAATTCTGATGGTCCCCCTCTTTCCTTGGAGGGAGAAGTCAGCAGCTGTGTGAGAATTTACATTAGTGGCACTTCACCTCCCTGAATAAATTTGGGAGCCAGCAAAACCTTTCTCATTCAACCCCTTTGTTCTATTATTGCCTTAGCGATCCTTTTCCATTTCCATTTCTGCTGCCTTGCTGCTCTTCGTACTTGGAGGTGATTAATTCCTTGCTTTCATACGTGGCTCTTTTGATTGCTTCAGAAACTCTGGGACAGAAAGAAAGCCATCCGGTGCTCAAATCAATCCATCTATTGGAGGTCGCTGAATATTTCTGCGTGCGTTATCGGATTCTAGATTAGGTATCTTTAAAAAACACAAGAACAACTGCCACGTTCAGACAATGAACAGTGTTCTGCTTAAAGACAGCCTCTGCTTTTGAGACGGGCAGTTTGATTTCTGCTTTAGCCGGTTGTGGTCAAAGCCACAAGTATGAAAAACATTTCATGCAGTGCCGAGACTTAGCCAGGAAACTGCCAGAATTAAGGCTTCAAAGGCAGGTCAACCCCTCTTCTGTTGTCCCAGTAAGCTTTGCTGCAGCCTGAGATGTTCGGGTAGCAAGGACCTTCTAAGATGCAGGGCGGGCAACATTTGGGCCCACGGTTAATGACTTTGCATGGCTCAGGCACTGCAGGGTGTGAGCCGGTGATGAGATGGGGTGGGCTCCATCGTGTACCCAGGCAGGCCGTTTCTTACTTTTTTTGGGGGGAAGATGGGTTAAATGGTTTTTCTCTCTGTTTTAAAAACTAATTAAACCTATTTTAAGCCTACATTGTGGCTTCTCTGGGTTTCCTGCTTTGAAATGGCAGGGAACCAGAATTCGGTGGTGCCGTTGGGGGAAGCCCTTGGCTTTTGGGCCAGCAAGCAATCTCATGTCCCCAAGTTGCTCATCCCTGGCCTGAGAGCTGGTTCACAGCACCCTTCTCCGAAAGGGAAGGGCCACTGATATCAGTGGATGCTTCCAGATGCCCGGTTGCTGAAGAGACCATGCAGCAGTGACAGCATTTGTATAGCCATGGTTAGCCTGCTTACCAAATCAGCCCATTGTTTGAGTTTGTATGATATCCTGAACCCCAAGTTAAGCCAATGGGCTTATTTGCACAACATGCTAGGACACCACAAATATATCCCAGGTTTATACTAACCAAACTTACAGTGCCGTACCACCTGGCCTTTAACTGACCTGGTTGAATGTGTTGTTTGAATGCAATGCATAGACTTTTTATTTAGGCCATTTAAAAACAGTCTGGTGAAGTGAGGCTGTTATAATCAGGGACTTCAATCACTAGGGTTTAGAAAGTTTAAAGCCTCTACGGCAGTGTTTCTCAGCCTTGGGAACTTTAAGATGTGTGGACTTCAACCCCCAGAATTCTGGGAGTTGAAGTCCACACATCTTAAAGTTCCCAAGGTTGAGCAACACTGCTCTACAGGGTCAGGGTGAGCTGGCTGAATTTTCCTGCCTGCCTCAGCTGTAGGCACTTACTATTAAACAGCACAACTTGGCAGGAAATGTGGAACCTCATCCTAAACAAGAGTGTTACCTGCAAGATTGAAGGAGACAGGAGGCCAAAAGCCTTTGTCTGCCTGAAGCTCCAAATCACACCATGCCAAGGACCTTTGAAGAGATAACAGCTTGAATCTTCCATGTGGCTGTTCTAGAAGGTATTGAGGATAAGAAGGCTTTGCTTCAATTCCCCATATTTTGCTTTCTTTTTGCCTTTTCCTAGGGAGATTCCCATTGTTGTAAGATTGACTTCTGTTTGTGTCCATTTTGGAGAAGTAGTCCTGGTGTCTTCCTGGCTTGGTTGTTTCTTCTTAAAGACCCCATTCCTGGGCCTTGTGTCCCTTGGAGGGTTGGCCTTCAAGTGAGGCAGGATTTTGCCATCTCTTCAAAGGTTGCTATTAGTTGAGGTCATGAAAATGGCTAAAGAGCGAAGTAAGGGTGTTTCAAGGAAGATAGGAAGGAAGGAAGGAAGGAAGGAACACTCATATCCCCCCACATGTGACTTTTCCACAGAATGAGTGAGGGCAAAACTCCAGAACAAGGGCCATCTGAGGGGAAAATAAAACAAGCTGCTCTGTCATTCCCTCTGGGGCAAGGTAAACAGTTTACAAGAGATTTATAAAAGGCATGGCTTGTTTAGGGGAGGGCGGGCCTGCTGGCCTGTCCAACTTCTCAGAATTTGCAGAAATTCTGACCTAGCAAGGGTCTGTCTCTAGCTGGGCCAACAGGAGAAGAGTGAAGCCGTTGCGTTGAGAAACATCTGGACTTGCTCCCTGTTTCTGGTTGGTTCTGATGCTGCGGGAAGCTGACACACAGAGGGTAGCCGCTTTCATGAATAGGACTCTGAGACAGGAAGGAGCTGTATACTCAAGGAGCTAAGCAAGAAGCTTAGTGGGATTAGGAGATGATGTTGAGGACATCCACATGGAGGCTGGGCAGGAGCTTTTCTGGCAGAGAAAGCTTAGGGTGGGAAGGAAGGCTTCTAGATTGTTCTTATTAAATCACTCAGGTGAGATTCACAGGACCAGCCTTACCATTAGTCAGGCTGGGGTAAATGCTTCAGGCAACAGACTACAGCATAATGCTACAAGGGTGTGATTGTTCAACTACTTGCCTTGTGAATAGAAAGTTGCTGGCTGGAAACCAGGCAGAAACCTTTGGTGGGACCATCTCAAGAAGGCCTGCTCAGAGTCTCCCCTCTTTCTGAAGCTAGGGAGACACAGGCAAGATGAGTGGCCTTCTCTGTGGTGTCCCCCATACTTTGAACTCCCTACTCTTACAAGTTCATAAACTTCCTCATGACATAAGTGAAGACAGATGGATTTTGCTGGGCTTCCATTCACCATCTTGTGAGGAAGGTTGGTTTTCTGTTTTATTGTGTTTTTAAAAAAAAAATGTGTTACTCCACCCACCTGGAGTCTTTTAATTAGGGCAGGCGATGAAAACTGTGAAATAAATAACTGTGGAGCCAGAGAGACCACACCTTTTCCTCCAAACTATTCGGCCGCCACCCCCTTTGCCATCCTGCTGTAGTTGCCTGCATGTGATGCAGAATGAAGTTGTATCAGCCCCTGGCTGAAGGAATAATTGAAAAAGCACTACCTTTTGTTAGAAGATGGCATCTTGTTCTTTGTCTCCGGCAACACTAGAATCTTGGGCCAATATTGGCAACTCTTGATCTTCTGTCTACAGTGAAGCCTATTAAGTGTGTCTGGGGTCACCCATTTCTGTCACCCATTTGAAAAATAGAACGTTTTGATGGATCTGGAGGTACGATACAAAAAAGTAAAAATCAACTGAAAATTAACTTCTCCAGTACATTTCCAGAAGCTGTGTGTGTGTGTGTGTGTGTGTTGGTTTTTGGCAAATACATAATCGAATGGAGCTTCAGCCTGTGCGCTAAGTGAGCTGTGATTTCTGAAAAAGGATGCCAGGTAGCATAAAAAATTTCTGGCTAAGCTTGCCTCTTTCATCTGATTAATGAGCTTTGCTGTGATTAAGTGATCTAAGAGGGGGACACTGGGGGAAAACCTTTCCTATAAATATGTTGTCTTCCAGAATGAACCAAAGGCTTTTTAAGACGTAGGTTTTATTTTTCCAAAGCTGAGCGTGTGTGAATCAGTCCTAAAATCCAGTTCCAATCAACAAATTGGGTCCATTTGAAGAATGGATTCAGTGTGGGTCTTCAGATCAGATCACTGAATTGTGCTGATATGGCTTTCCAAATCAATGCGGAAAAAAAATCAGGAATACATACCTGCAGAATCTTCTAAATCACCTAAGCCGAGAAATCTGAATAGTTGAGATGATTGAATTTGGGAAGTCCGTTGATTCAAGGAATGAACTGAATCACCTTTGAATTTAAACTGAATAGTTGCATTGTCCTTCTCAAAACATGAAGATCTTTTCCTTTTTTTAAAATATGATTTTTATTGAAACTTTATATTAGGTTGTATTTGATGTTTTTTTTTTAAAGTAAGGAAGAAAAAAGAAATGATGAAAAAGTAATTTTATGATCAGTCCTCACATTGATGACCTTCACAGGTCTGTAACGCAAAGGAAAGCTGAAGTAAGATAATGAGGTTTCACTTAGTGACCGCTTTGCTTAATGTCCAAGTGGCTGGTTCCCATTGTGGTCGCTAAACAAGGACAACTTGTAAGAATATGTAACACTGAGGTGTTATAAAGACCTTTTTTATGATTCTCCTTGTGATATTACAAAACTAAAGCAGATCTTTTGCGGCTAGGATCAGGGCATTGAGCTTGTCTGTGAATATGCTCCCCTAAAGAGACTGGTTTTGCTTCTGAATGCAGAGGTCCCTGGGTATTTCCCTGGAGGGTTTTTTAAAAAAAAAAACACTGAAAAAGTTGACCTAGGAAAGTATTCAGATCAATCAGCTGACAGTTGCTCCAGAATGTCTCATAAACATTCCTGCATGGCACAATTTGATATGCTAAAGCATAAACAGTGCAATGTGGGTTTTGCAGGCAGTGAAAGAAGTTTAGAGTCAGTAAGGAAGTCAGCACTACATATATTTCAGGTTGCTTCCAATTTTTTCCTTTTTTTCCTTAACTGGCAAAATTCTGGGGAATATTTACATGTCTAGACTGGGAACTGGTTTAAGAAATGGGAAGTCTTATCTGAAGTCAGATCCAGGATAAATTAGGGTTTAGTTCAGCGGAAACCCAAGTTTTTTTGTTCCCATTTAAAGAAACATAGTGTGTTTTGTGTGGGAATGTTACTTCTAAACAAGGCCACAATCTCTGGCTTTGGAACTTCTGCCCAGTTTACTCTTTATGTTAAGCCATAGTGAGGTTTGTTAGCTTTGGCTTAGCTTTGCTTTGAATCAGATAACTCGGTTTATTAACCAACCCTCTATTAAATCATGATTTAGTGAGCTTGTCTTAATTTCAGACTTGCTGTATCAGTGAAGATGGTCAAGCCATTGAAAGTTGTTCAAATGCTGCAGTAGCAATTGTTGCAAATTTTAATTTGACCATTGATGACACTGCCTACCTAAAGCAGTGAAACCAATAGGAGGAACTAAAAGACATGTAAAACTATATGGAATCTCCTGATCAGATTCTAATTCTACACCAGGTTGCAGTGACTCTTCTCCTCCTGTTAACTTCAATGGGAAAGGGGAAATCCATCTCCCACCATGGCTACTGTGAGGTTGCAGAGCCCTGTGTCCACATACTTCTCTCCCCCACCATCACTCCTTCCATACCTGGAATTCTGATTATGTCACCATCATCACTTGCTGGACAAAGGTCAAGTAATGAAATAAGGTTCTCACACAGCCAAGAAAGTAATACCTGCTTTCAAAATAGTGTGATTCTGGCCCCTGACTCAAGCAGAAGAAGAGTGGCTTCTAAGCCAAGATGCCTCCACTCCCTCAAAATTCATCTGGTTCCTAG
The DNA here is from genome assembly GCF_035149785.1 of Candoia aspera. Lineage (NCBI taxonomy): Eukaryota > Metazoa > Chordata > Lepidosauria > Squamata > Candoiidae > Candoia > Candoia aspera. The sequence continues at coordinate 6,559,889 of NC_086165.1, read as the reverse complement.
ATCTTGGATCGCTGGTGCCTTGGCATCAGATGAGTGGAAGCTGCCAAATGCCACTGGAGACTTGTGTGAGATCCATATCTCCTTTCTCTTAGCCAACAAACTTCCCAAGAAACAGCTTGCAAGGAAAAGGGACCCCCCCAAAATATTTCCCATGCATAAGTTGCCCAAGAATTGGGTTGTCAGAAGAAGCATACAACATGGCGTCTGATCAAAGACTATAAGACTAACCACAACTTTGCTTGAGCTGTTTCTGCCTGCTCAGAGAATTTGTTCCAGGTAGCTTTGGCAGAGATTCTAGATATCTCTGTTCTCAAACAATACCCCAGTGGGATTCCCTTGCTGTAGTGGGACTCTGCAAGTGGGGGCAACCTAGCTCTTCGTACTTTTCAGTGACCCTAAGAAAAGCTGGCCTTGAGCATCTCTGGGGACTTCCTCTGCATTCTTTCACGAGGGACTTTTTTCCATCCCAGAAGAGCAGAATTTTTAGTCTTCTCAATGAAGCATTTACTGTAAACTTAAACTAAACTTGCAAAGTTCCATTGGTTCTTTCCACACGGGTGAAAACCCCAAGCAAGCCAAGATGAAAGCCAGCTGGATGGCGAGGCAGTTCATGAAGTTCTGAAGAGCAGAAACTGCCTTTCAATTAGCCCCAGCTGTTGGTGCAAATTGGGGTGACCTGTAACTTTTGGGAAACCCTTGCTGGGTAAGGTTACCTAACATGGCCCAAAGTCATTTGAAGCATCCTTCCCCAACATTGGTGTCCTTCTGATGTTATAGCAGGGCTGGGTGTTAGACTTCATCAAGCATGGCCATAAATATTGACTCTCCAGACTTTCATCTCTGCATTCAGTAACTGTAGAAGCTTCACGGATTTGGCATGGCTAGTTAAGTTGCTTGACTGCAGAATATATACACACCCGGAAGATCTGTCTACTGACACATGCAAGAATCAATCTCTCTCTCTCCCCCATGTGTGTGTATGTTTCACTCCCAGGATTTAAATTGTAAGTCTTTCCTTCTTGACTTTTCAAGTTAATCAACCAGCCTTTCTCCGCCTTTTGACCTTGGAGGAACCCTTGAAATATTTTTCAGGCCTCAGGGACCCCTGCACGTTCAGGCTCAAATATAGGCCAGAAGGTACAAAATTATTACATTCGTTTCCTGGGTAGGCCTGTCTATATGCCTTAACAGTGTTCTTAAACTGAAAATAAAGAGTGAAACTTACCACTTTAAGGTGAAGTGGCCTGAATTTGAAATAACTGTTTAAATAAATCGTGATCTCCCAGGGAACCCCCAATGACCTCTTGTGGAACCCTAGAGTTCCATGGAACCCTGGTTGAGAAACCCTGTAATAGACTGTGGCTAGTGTTGAAATTTGGAGATACCTGCTACATGTCAATATAATTGATCTGTCTGGCCTGCGAATGATTGATTCCTGACTTTGTGGTCAGGAATTTGCACCCCCTTTTTTCTATCCTTGGAACCCTTTTTCTTTTGGAGCTTAATACACTTATTTTTCCTTTACTTTAGCTACAACACAAAAAAGCCACTGAATTTCAACAGTGTAAACTGGAGCTACCACAAATCCCCCATTTTCAACCCCAAAGCTACCTGAATTTCCAAATTGATTCTGATTCCCGATTCAGCTTTCCTAAGCTTTGTGGCACCCAGACATTCTGGACTGCAACTCCCTGTCATCCCTGACTACTGGCCCTTTTAGCTGGGCCTGATGGGGAATATAGTCTGAAAAACCAGGGAAGACACACAGGTTGGGAAGGACTGCCCTTCTAGCTGAGATATGCTTTGAATCCTGAATGTTATCTGTGGGATAAGAAGTACATCCTTGCACATAAAGACCTGGAGATAGACTAAATATGGCTGATGCTTAGGCACTCTTTGCTGCAGCATTGCGGGGAACAAAAAGGATCAATATTTATTAGGGGCAGAGAGCACGGCTATGCATGAAGCGCATTGATCAGCCTGTTGGCGGAACCCATGACTGTATATCTTCTTTGTGATCTGAAAGCGCATGGAAAGCCATGGGGAGGGAGGTAGAATGGCTTCAAGGAGGCAGACGGGCGCAGGAGGGGAAAGTAGGCCACTGCCAAGGGATGCGCTCTGCAGCTGTCAAGGCTGGGTTTAAATTCTATCATGAAACCCCCTTTTGGCCGCGGCACGCCCCTGTCCCAGTTTCACAGAAGAGAATTAGACTTCTGTGTGTTTGTGACAGTCTCCTCCTGGTCTTCCACAGGATAGGGAGCAGCATGTATTGGCGAAGAGCGTCAGTCTAGGAACTACCAACCCTGTCCTCGTGATCTCCAGTGGAAAAGCTCTGATAGCAGATGATAGTAAAGATCCATTCCCCAAATTGTAGAGCTGTGCTCCCAGTCAGAGCAGTGAACAGTGGGTTAGTTCAATATGGAATGAGGCTGATTCTTAGGTTGTCAGGGACAAAAGTGGCATCTGAGAGCCACGCTGTGAGGAATGAAGGCAAAGCTTAAGTCATTCTCAGCTCAACGTCTAACGGCTTTGCTGTCAAGTGACATTTTTTATTTATTGCATGGGCCCCGTGGAGATTCATATGGCCCCCATTCTGACCCTGTTCAAAGGAGCCTTTCTGTGCATGATGTGCATAAAAACAGGAGATGCTCTGATGACACCATGCAGCTGCCATCTGGCTTTCTTAACCATACCTTGTGGCCATCCTGACCATCATCAGTGTGGAGATAAATACTCAAGGAAAACTGTGTGGTAGATTCTGTATTCATTTGCACCACTTTTCCGTAGCAGATGGGGAAAACTGGGTATCGTGGCTGGTTGTTTCTTTACACGAACATTTCCTTGCACTGAGATGATGTGTAGGTCAGCTAAAAGGCTATGATGCAGGAGGAGGGAGCCCACAGCCTGGGAATTACATGTGCTTCCAGAAGAGCTTTTTTTCCCCTTTACTGTTCTGGGGTCCACCTTCAACCATGAAATGTGGGCAGCAGACGGCCCCAAACTGCAGCGTTCTGATGTTTTCTCAGATGGGGAAAAATGGGACGCTTAAGCTTTGGGACAGATGCAAAAAGATTAAAACCTTATTCTACAAACCTTGGAAAGCCTAATCCAAGCCCCCTTTGAAAACCTAGGCGATGTCCACTTTTGTAATGTTTAGCGTATAATTAATTAAATTTAGAGGCCCCCCAACTCTAGGTGGCTTACAGTTTAAAAAGTAGGGGAAAACCATGAAACAGAAGGAAAAAAAAAAGAACCATCTGGAAAAAAAAAAGATTGATTGATTGTTGTGTCACTTTTGACTCCTAGTGACCATATAGATAGATTTTCTCCATGATGATCTGTCCCTAACCTGGTCCTTCAGGTCTTCCAATGGTCCACTCATCGCCACTGTAACTGCATCCATCCACCTCGTTGCTGGTTGTCCCCTTCTCTTTTCTTCCACCTTTCCCAGCATTACAGCCTTCTTCAGAGAGCTGGGTCTTCTCAAAAAAAAACACAATATAGCAAAAGACAGGTGGCAGGGGCTCAATATCCACCCTACCCCCAGTCTGGGAGAACACCCGGACTTCAAATACTTTTGGAATTTCACCAGGGTGGCAGCCATATAGATCTCTGGGGGGATGGTGCTCCAGAGGGCAGGTACCACCACAGAGGAGGTCCTTCTAGGCAACGCTGTTTAATTGAGGGACCTGGAGTGCACCCACTCTGCCTGACTTCACGGGATGGGCAGAAACTATCAGAGAGTGGCAGCCCCTGAAATAGCCAGGCCCTCCACCATGAAGGGCTTCAGAAGTAATAACCAGCACCTTGAATTGCACCTGGAACCAAATTCACCACTGGTGTAGCTCACATGTTGCAGTGACAGCATGGGCATACTGCAACATGCCCGTCACTGCCCACGGTGCTGCATTCTGGACCAGCTGTAGCTGCTAAGTGGTCTTCAGGGGCATCATTGGACTGTCCATATCAATGCAGGATGCCAACTTTCTTCCCCAGTGTAGCCTGTAATCTGAAAAAAAAAAGAAAACAAAACCCTGCAACCTTGCAGTAGCATATTCTCCCTGACGGATTAACCTGCATGTGTGTTTATGGACGTGTGTTTAACCACAGGCTAACATTAATCCTCCCGTATTCAGCAATGGTAGCAATCTCCGAAGCATAATACCGTCACTATTTTATAAAGCAGCTTCCCTCAACCTGGTCAACAACGGCCAGGCTTTCTGGCACCCTGGGAGCCGTAGTCCAGCTCCTCCAGAGGGCGCCAGGTTGGAGAAGACGGTTCAGCTCCCTCCCTCCTTTGCCTCCTTTATCCGAAGGGCAGCCAAGTTATTAGCTCTGCCGAGTTGTCTTCCGAGAGTTATAAATTTTGAATTAGAACATAAAACTGGCAGGGCTGACTTGATCTCACCGTCCTCCCTCCTCTCCAGCAGCCAGCCAGGGCCGGAAACGGCCGAGGGAGGCGTAAAAGGTCCAATAATGCACCTAATTGTCAACTCGTATCCTTTGGGGGACATTCCTGCTTTAACCCAGCTAGCTAGTTGCTGCAGCCCAATGGCAGAATCAATCGATTGCCTGTTATGATTCTCGGCATATTGAATGTCAGTGCAGATGCTACTGCTGTTCATGTAAATGCCAGATCTTGGGAAGGTCACTCTTGCCCCGACTCTTGGCTCTGGCTGAATCATCGGCTCTTTGCTGGTGTTCTCAGGTGCCCCGTGTGGATCCCCCCGACGCAGCCCCAAACTTCCCCTTTTTTTCTCTGTCCGGAAGCAAGCTCATCCCCAAAACCAAGGAAGGACCTGCAAAGAAATGAGAGAAGAGAGGCTTCTCTTTAGAAGTCACCACGACCCCATCTGTTCCTTCGCCCGCTGGGTGCCCTTTCGAAGAAGAGGGTTCTTCCGCACTCCCAAGGGTCCTGAGCAATGGGAAATTCCAGAAGAACAAATCCTTGCCCGGGTTTGCTGTCTTCTGAAAGGAGAATTCACAGGAGGCTTCAGACGGTTCTGTAATAATTGGTTTGATTTATAACCGTGCCGGAGGGGCAAAGGTGGAGGCAACCAGCTTCACGATGTTGCAAGCTGCAGATTCCCTTCCCTACAGATCTACAGCAAGAGCACTGATATTAGTGGTTTTCTGGAGCTCAACATAGCCTGCCTGCCTCTCTCTCTCTCCCTCTCTCTGACAAGCTACAGTTTTCTTTCCTACTTAACATACAAGCTGAGTTCACCCATCACCGTCAAACATAAGGCATCTTATTTGATTTTGGCTTAGCACTTTCGGTGAACACAGCCACTGAGTTTTAAAAGGTGGTTTAAGGCTTAGCATTATGTGAAAATCCAGCTGCTGGTGGCTTATCTAGATTATGTCTTCCTCATTGGAGGGAAGTTGTATTTCTCTATCCCTCTAGAATCCTCAAGGATTCAGGCATTTCTTACATATTTAGGGCCATTACTTTCCCCAAGAAATAGGTGTGGTCCCTGACTTCTAAGGGAAGTCAGGGAATTCAAGGTGATGGGGGCAGCAATACCCTTTCACAACATGCAAGTAGTAATCTTCTAACTATGTTTCTTTTCTCCCTTCTGGATGTAGGTTTGTGCAGCTACAATTAATGGCTTAATGAGCCAGTGGTCATGCAATTCATCAAGAGGCTTCTTTGGGTGAGAGCCTTCATTAGGGCAAGATGCCACTTTTTACTTTTGTAGCAGCCCACAGAAGAAACCTGTGTCATGCCTGGTTTAGCGGTTGGGGACTGCAAAATGGGATAGGCGCTCCTTAAAATGCAGACAGAACCCATTTCTCCACCACGCCTCAGCCCAGGACAAGGTGGGGTGGATGAAAGAGAAGCTTTGGGGTAGAGAAAGAACTAACTGGGTTCCCATCTTCAGCTCCTGCTAGAAAAGCTGGCTGAGGGCAAGTCCCAGCATGCACTCTAAGGTGTGAGCCAGTTCTCATTAGACTTATTAAACCTGGCAATGATGTAGCCTATTACCCAACATGATTCAGAGACACCGTCCGGCCCTGGCAAGAATGCAGCGAGCATTCATAAACTTAGATGCTTAGGTGGCAAGACGCATTTCTCTCTCCAGCTAGTCCCCTGTTAATCTCAGCAGAACTGCACAGATCAGCCTCATTTAACCCAGGGGCAGCTGGTGTGCCCACTCTGCTAACCCATAATGAGCGTGTGTTGGGTTTAGAAGGTTCGGCAAACTCAGCTGTTGTGGTTTATGAACCGTGGCTCACCATTTATTGCATCGTGTGAACCCAACCAGTTCCTCTCGTCAGCATATTTGCGTGAACCGGTGGCGTCAGGACTAGAGACATTCCCAAGACTGGGTTGATAAAAAAGACAGGCCTAGTCAGATGTGAAATTTGGTGGCACAAAGAACCCCAAGCTGCAAAACGTTCCCATTTGATTTGAGACGTGAACAATATTGAGCAGAAGTGGTTGGAACTGTGTAGTGCGTGTTGCTGCTTCCATCAAGCTGGCATTTGTGTTGGAATTACACAGCATAACACACAGGAGTTGTAAATAGAGAATATAGGAGGGAGAAAGTAGCTGAACTAGATGTAGCGCTCTACGGGTATAAATGCTTTCCAAGCTTGTGCAAATCTGGGCTTCCTCGTTGTGGAAAACGGGGACCCTCAATTTTGTATAGTGAATGCATGATGCAGATTTGCTTGCCTTCTTTTCATGCGCCATGCTTTCAAAGACATTGCGGGAGACTGGATTGAAACATGACTATGATTTATTGGTTTGGGCTTGGTATCTTGTGAGAATGGATTCTTTAACCACAACGTGAAATTTAATGTGTTGTGAAATCCAGCCCATTCTGATCTATTCAATAAACCTGGTTTGGCTATCAGATCTGGGCTGCAAAAACCCCAGCAACCACAAGATCACAGCAAAGAAATACAATAACCTCTTTTTAGGGATTCTCTGAATTTTTGTAGCCTGAATGTGAGGCCCATGCATTAGGTGGTGCCTGGAGAACCTGTGGCCTTCTAGATGTTGCTGCACTACAACACCCCGAAGGCCCAATCAGCAAGGGCATTGGTGAGGTATGCTGGGAATTACAATTCAGAAAAATCTGGAAGGATACAGGATACTTTCCCTTGAGTTAAGTCTGTATTTTGTTTTAAGCCATCTTCCTCTGAATAACATTCATATTCTGTCAAAACACCAGAGTATTCTATCTGCTACTCCCATAGGTAGAAAACTTCTATCTGTCGCATTGGGTATGTCTTCAGGCTAGTGTTCCCAATGTGGATGACCTTCTGGTGCAGTGTTTCTCAACCTTGGCAGCTTGAAGATGTGTGGGCCTCAACTCTCAGAATTCCCCCTCCAGCATGCTGGCTGGGGAATTCTGGGAGTTGAAGTCTACATGCCTTACAATTGCTAAGGTTGAGGAACACTGTCCTGGTGTATCAACTTCAATTCCAGATTTCTCCAGCTACTAGGTCCATTGCTCAGCATTCTGGAAGTTGAAGTCCACACATCTGGAAGTTGCTAAGGTTGAAACACCCTGCTTTAAGCATTGTGTAGTGCAAACTGTACAGACGCTCCATAATTCAAACAATGAATTTGGATCATCTACTACTCTGATCTTCTCCAGGATGACTCATCCTTTCCATGTTTGGTTATGTATCCTTGTTCCTCCAAATTGCGAAGTAGCTGGATTATTTTTCTTCTGTGCTTCTTCTGAAAACCCAGTATTCGTCAACCTCGATCCACCCTGTGGAGGCAATAAAGGATGCATACACAACATAGGTTTGTGTTCGTTTGTTTTTGTTTTTTGTTTTTACAAAAAAAACCCCATTGTCTATAGAAAAGAAATAACATGAATAGCTGGAAGGTGTCCAAAACAGCACCATCTGGGTTGACTCTACAACTGGAAATGGTTTCCTAGAATCCAAGAGGCAATGACCTTTCTTTTATTTGTTAGAATGTCCTAGAAATGAATTTAGATTGTTGCAACATGTTTAATTATGTTCTAATAGTCTTGTTTTCCTTATTTTCCATTTGCATTTGGGCGTGTGGGAGTTTATCAGGTTGTTAGCTGCTTTGATTGTCTTTCTTGGCTGGAAAAGCAGGATGTAAATTCAGAGAACTAACAAGGAAAGTCATTAAAACCCCACTGCTGCTCCTGCAGTTTAGCCCTAGGCAAAGAAGACACTGAAAAGGCTGACATTGTTAACACGAGAATGACATGAATCTGGACAAGCGATGGTAGAACGAGCTTGTATTTCCAGTGTGTTTCACACTTCTGGAGTGATGTTTCTTAAGAAACACAGCGGAACCTTGCTCATGTCTCCATGGGCATCTGGGGGGGACTGATGTCACAGGTGTCATGACATCATGATTGGGGGCATTGGTGCAATGATGACATCACACATGCCATTATGGCTTCTACTAGGGGTCTATATATCTCTACAGTCCTGAGTTCCCAGTCAAACAGAACAGTAATGGCTGGATTTATAAGACTCTAGACAACCCATGACCCGTTGGGTCATCGTTTCAGAGCTATTTCCTTACCAGAGTCCTCAATGCCTTCAACAATGGCAGAGCTTCTAATGTGCTGGAAAAGTCCTTAAAAATTCAGGGAGATATTCAGAGATGTACCTGTCTTGAAAGTAGCCCATGTTGAACTGTATAGCCCAGCCAAACATTAGGAATTAACCACAGGAAATGTTTTATGTCATTTTGTATTATGTTAAGTTAGCCCATTTGAGATTCCTTGGTTCAAAAATCGTTGCCCTACGATGCAGCGTTTTGCCCAGTTAAAGGTTACAAGATATCAAACAGACACAAGAGTTTTAGTAGTATATAGATAGATGCTTAACATTGGTCAGTTAAGGATTTAGCACTTGCAGTCACACAACACATTAAATTTTGCTACTTTAACCTTGCTTGTTTTCCTTAATGGCTTACAGTGTTGTGCAAACCCACAATAAACAAGTATCCTGGTCACCCCAATTCAGATGTAACTTTTTCTTTATTTCTTTCGGGCAAATAAGCAGAACCTTGTCCATTATTCAGATGTGAAATTCAGCTGCTGGTAGTAGTGCTCAGTGCAACTTTATCACCCTTCCTAATAAGACAGGGGTTAGATACACATATTGCACTACGCCAAAATGAGAGAACATAGCAATAGTGGCTCAAAACTATGATTTGTGGTGGAGCAAGGCATATGAACCTCACAAAGTGTGGTTTATTCCATAAACCCCCATCAAACAGACCATGGTTTATTCATCAAACCCTGATCAAGCCTAGTGTGATATGCAAGTCATGTGGCTACATCCTATTGAGTCTCGCTATTTCAGCCTCCTCCCCAGGAAACATGACAAGATAAAAATTTAGTCAATCAATCAGGCCCGCCAAGGTCCAATGGTGAAGTTCTCCCTCCCTGCTTGACCTCCCAACACAGCAGGCTAGCCACTCTAGAATCATGCAGCTGCCAGGTAGGTGTGTCAAGGTGTCTCACTTCAGCTACCTGCTGTCAAGATAGCTGCCTCCTCCTTTTCTTGTTTCTCCATCTGTTCTTGTTCTGAGTGATTCCAATAGAAAACCAGAAGGAAGGGTGTGAAGAAGACAGAGAAGGTGACAGTCCAGCAGCCTCAGGAAAAAGCCAGCTTTTGGATCATGGCTTCATTGTACTTTTACAATGGGGAGATTGGATCAGCCATAAAAAAGCATCCTCCCCCACCCCACCCCACCCCAGGGTATAGGGGTGTGACTGTCCGTCAAAGCATGACGTCAACAGGACAACCCAGCAGCTCTGGGACCCATTTCCAAAGGGCCTTTTATGTTTGCCTTGATGAACTTCCTTCCACAAGAGGCCATTTGGCCATGAGCAGTGGGGGGCCATGTGAGTGATGCACAGGTGGTGAGGCTGGGAAGCGATGTCTGCCTGTTCATAGCTTGAGAGCACAGGAAGAAGCAAGTCTCCTGTCTGTTGGTGCGGGTGACCTCTGCCATGGGTGTGACTGTCACCATATTGGGTTTGAAATCCTCTTTGGAGCATGGGAAAGGCAGAGTGGAATAATTTAAACCAAAGCCCACCGAGCCGTACATGTTGAAAGCCATCTTAGTGGATTAAATGAGACTTCGTCTCAGATAAGTTTGCATTAACAGGGACCGTGGCAATATTTTGCTAAAGAGAAGCCACGCTTGCCTTTGGGGGCTGAGGAAATGCAGGAAAAGAAAGACAAAAGACAGCAAAACGATCTTATCAAGTGGATAAATCTGCATCCATCCATCAGTGAGGTGGGAAAGTTCCATTTTCCCCCATGGTTCTTATGGAATGTTGGCTTTCCTCTTTGCCTATGTCAAGATGAACTTAACACAGGAGTTTTCATAAGGGCAAATGCAGAGCTTTGCTTGGAGACTCATTTGAAAACCCTTAGACTGAATCTCTGAATTGAATCAACTTTTCCGATTTGGAGTGAAATGTGGGATCTGATGCCTGCAGATCAGTTTGATACCTTAGAACTGATTTGAAAATCTGAGCAGGGCAATTAGTTGATTAGCTAATTAGTTAATTGGAAATGTCAGATTGAATGGGCTCGATCTGAACTGGGTCAGCCATCGGGACCTGTTCACAGAAGTTGTGCACACCCTACTGGGTTTCCTGGCCCCAAATGGTGGGAAATTATCTCAAGGATGATCTGACCTGTTGATAGCTGGGAGTGGTAGTTCAGGAGCATCAGGAGAGCCACACAGGTGTTTGATGATCAGGCAGAGGAGGAGGGATGGAATGGAACTGGCTGGCTGGCTCAGATTCTGAATTGTGGTGCAAATTTTATTTATTTATTTAATTTTATTTTTATCCCACCTTTATTATTTTTATAAGGCAGCGAACATACCTTCCTCCTCCTATTTTCCCCACAACACAACCCTTTTGCTTGCAAAGAGAGCCAAACTGGCTTCTCAGTCTGGGCCCATGGAAGAGTCCTACAGCTTCTGGTCCTTTGCATCATCTATTTCATCCCCAGCCAAATCTCTCTGTTCCAGAATTAGACTCCTCCTGCTTGCAATCTGCCCTGCGCTTGAACAAGATATCCTAATGGATATTGGGCAAGGTTTTTGCAAGGAACACGCAAGGACTGTGTCTCTTCCCGACTGATTTGCCAAATTTTCCGGTACCATAACCTGAGATGTTAGCATTAAGGCATCTCTTGCTGCCACCAAATAAATAGCGGGTGGGGTGATGTGGGGAGAGTGAGCCTGGAAACAGCTGCCTCCCCGGCCATGTGGCATCTCTGGCTCTTTTCCTGCAAGCTGGTTTGTCCCTGCGTGAACACTGCAAGCAGAAGAGAGGCAGGAAACAGCTAATGAAGCTGGTGTGCTGGTTGAAAGAGCTAATCTGGACAGGATGCAGCACTGCTCTTTATACGGGCCCCAGACGTGTGCTGGAACTAGGGATCTGGCCAATGCAAACAGTGATTTTCAATGGGCTTTAATGAAGGACATCCCAAAGTTAAATGGATGCAAGTTTTTAAAAAACCCAGCTCACTTCCTGGTGTTGGTAGGAGGAAAAAGGTTAAACTTGTAGGATGTCAGGGATTGCCACATGACAGAGGATTGCCATATGACCTGCTTTACAAAGACCTCCGCAGATCCATCCAGTTTAAAACGCAGTAGCTCAAAGAGAAGAGGAAGCCTGGAATTTGTCCAGGCATGATTATATTTGTACAGTTGCCTGGGTAGCAGGGCGTAAGGTCAGCTGATCACAGTCTATAACTATATTTTGCACTGCTGTGTTTCTAAACTTGCTTCTTTGCATAAAAAATTAGCATGTGATAATCTGATGCACATTGGCCCATTGATGCATCCTCTCCTTTTTAGGGAGAGGGGGCTAGGATGTGGCCATCCAAGGGAGCATAAAAGAGAACCATAGAGTGAAGGAAGGGGAGAAAAGAGGATAGTAATCTGGTGGAAGCGATGGGGTTTTGTAAGAGAAGCCTGCTGCTGACATCGGGATCCAGGAGTGACACTGGATGGAGATTAGGCTATCAGCCCCAAACTGGCAGTATACAGTATATGACTGACTGCTCAGAATCCACTGGAGTGGGTGACCATAACAAATAATAATAATAAAAAGTAGTCAAAATGAGCAGGTTAAAATATTGTGGGATTTATGAATGTTGTTGTTTATTCGTTCAGTCGCTTCCGACTCTTCGTGACTTCATGGACCAGCCCACGCCAGAGCTTCCTGTCGGTCGTCAACACCCCCAGCTCCCCCAGGGACCAGTCCGTCACCTCTAGAATATCATCCATCCATCTTGCCCTTGGTCGGCCCCTCTTCCTTTTGCCTTCCACTCTCCCTAGCATCAGCATCTTCTGCAGGGTGTCCTGTCTTCTCATTATGTGGCCAAAGTATTTCAGTTTTGCCTTTAATATCATTCCCTCAAGTGAGCAGTCTGGCTTTATTTCCTGGAGGATGGACTGGTTGGATCTTCTTGCAGTCCAAGGCACTCTCAGAATTCTCCTCCAACACCACAGTTCCAAAGCATCGATCTTCCTTCTCTCAGCCTTCCTTATGGTCCAGCTCTCGCAGCCATATGTTACTACAGGGAACACCATTGCTTTAACTATGCGGACCTTTGTTGTCAGTGTGATGTCTCTGCTCTTAACTGTTTTATCGAGATTTGTCATTGCTCTTCTCCCAAGGATTAAGCGTCTTCTGATTTCCTGACTGCAGTCAGCATCTGCAGTAATCTTTGCACCTAGAAATACAAAGTCTTTCACTGCTTCTACATTTTCTCCCTCTAGTGGGATTTATGAATACAAATTGATGAAGTCTTGGTGCATAACACACCAGATTTAACTGTGATTGAAAAGAAGAAAGTGTGGATAACTGATGTGGCAATACCAGGGGATAGTAGAATAGAAGACGAAGAATTGGAGAAGATCATAAAGTATCAAGATCTGAAAATCGTTGAAAGATTATGGCATAGACCAGCTGTGGTGGTCCCAGTGGTTATCGGCACACTGGGTGCCATTCCAAAAAGCCTTGGAAGACACTTAGAAAATCTGCGCATTGACAAAATTTCCATCTGCCCATTACAAAAGGCCTCACAGCTTGGATCCTCACATATTCTATACCGATACATTATGACATTCTAGGTTTTGGGGAAGTAGTCGATGCCAGTGAAGGCCAACACCAGCTAAAGAACTGGCAGCTGTGATTTCATATTGTTGTGAATAATTGTAATAATAATAATATAGCAGCAGCTTCACACAAGTAGGCATTTATGTGCACCTCACATAAAAAACAGGCAAAGCATCAATTGCACCATTGCTGCCACCGTCTTGACTTTTTTGACCATACCCTGTAGACACCCCTGGCTGAGATGGTCCTGAGAAAGTGTTGCAATTTGGGGTCACAAACTGGAAAGACAAAGACCAGCTTTGGGTAAGTCCTGCCCGGCCTATCTAACTCTAGGCTTTCTGCTAACCTAACCAATGAAGGTCTTTTTCAAGTCCTCCATGGGAACGATGAAAAATCAATCCGGCCCTCTTTGCACATGAAACAGATCCTCTGGGATTTGCAGAAGATGCTAAGCCTTGATTGATTTGATCCTGAGGCATGGAACAAGCCACCACTGTGCAGGATCACACAACATGCCAAATGATGATTTAGTACAATGTGTGAACTGTTCGTTAAAATAAAAACCTATGCATGTCTATCTAGATGCATTTATTTGTTTATCTGATGTGTCGCCTACCTTTCCTCCAGGATTGCAGGAGTGCACCCACAAAGCTGCCACAACAGTCTTGAGTAAATGGGTGGATTGAGAGTGATGGGAAACCAGCTGAGGGATAGTGGCTGGTTTCCAATCACCCATGACCTTCTGTGGCTGGCAGTAGATTTGAACCCATCTTTTCTTGGTCCGAATCCAATGCTCTTACTGCTCCGCCATCCCAAATAGAAATAACTACCCTACAGACTTGGGTATGCTCACGGAGGCTGGCAGAAGCTTTAAATAACAGCCGGCTTCTTCTCAAAGAAATGTGCCAACTCAGTTTGAAAGGAGAATCTGTGCAAATGTGCAAATGCCCTTTCTCGCTCTTTCTATATTCAGACCGTGAAAAGCCTGTGATATCTGGGGAAGTGAAGTGGGACAAAGGCCAGGAAGAGGGAGGGAAAGAGGGGCAGTCTCTGTTCAGGCCACTTAGGCAAAATCTGTTTTAAGGATACGGAATTGTGGAATTGGGAAAACGATAACCCCTGACATGTTGCTGGCTGGGGAATTCTGGGAATTGAAGTCCACACATCTTAAAGTTGCCATGGTTGAGAAACACTGTGCTAGACCAAATGTTGCAGTGAATAAGCCTTCGTGCAGGGCCATCTTGTCCCTCCCTCCAAAGACTGTATGATTTAGGTTTCTGATGCCTTTTGGACCTTGGGCAGCTACCTCTGGGGGTGTATGGAAACTGAGGCTGGAAGGCTTTGAAAACTACAGCGAGCAGATCCAGAAAAGATTACAGCTCTACATTCTTAATCCAGGAACCTCAAGGTAACTTCAGAAAGTTGGAAGTGGCTTCACAGGTCATTTAACCTAGCCACCACTCTGTACATGATCTGCCTTGAAGGATGCAGTTAACAACATCTCTGACAGAAAGCTGTCCACCTTTTCCTTAAATACCTTGATCAGAATGGGTACCTCTGCCTCCTTCAATAATTTGCTCTGGTATCCTATCAGAAATGTTTACTTTTTAACCAAAATCCACTTCCTTCCCCTTTTTGTCTTCTAGTGCTCCTAGTCCAGCAGATCATCAGTTCTGTCATGATGGCAAGGCAAACTTTATTATGACCTTTGATCAGTCACACCGCTAAAGTACAAAAAGCAAAATATATAGCAGCAGGTCTCAAAGGACAGTCTGCGGTCCCCATGACCCTTTCAGGAGGTCCGCAAGGTCAAGCATCTTAAAATTTCTCAGCTTTAATTTGTAATACACTGATAGATAATAACCCACATAAACCAAAGCTGTTTGGGGCCCTCAATCATTTTTAAGAATGTAATGGGGTCCTGAGATCAAAATGTTTGAGAACTGCTGATATATAGCATTCTATGTCAATTAGGTTGACTCACTTTAATCCACCTAAAACAAATGACCTAATGTGTTGTGGCTGAATCATTTTTTGATGATTGTAATGTGGCTAGGCTCAAAGCTTGTCTACCAGCATTTTCCTTTTTTGTCAGCAATTAGACTGAAGATCATCCCTCACTTTTTTTTCTGGTGTACGAGGAGCATCAGCTAGAAGAAGGCAATGGAGTAAAACAGTACATGAGCTACCATTCCTGCACAATGTGGATAGGTGCCAATGGAGGGTGGGATTTGACAGCATATGACTTCAAACTAGAATGGTGGGAGGACATTAAAGTGACAGTGGACATGCTCCACTGAATAGGGATAGTAAGGTTGGAGAATGAGTCTGCTGTAATATAGCCATTTGCCCTACTGCTATTTCTCTCTTCTCCAAAGTAGTCATATCCAGATACTTGTGCCTTTCCTCAGAGGACTTATCTCCAGAATAGCCCTGTGAGGCTGCCTTGCTGAAGATGCTGCCTTGATCAATGCCACCTGATGAATTTCATAGCTGAGCAGAAAAGTTGGCATTGACTTCTTGCCCTCAAACTCATTTTCAGAGCTGTTACTCCATCTTTTTGTTTCTGACTGAGGAACGGATTCTTGGTCCCAAGACTGAAGGATGCAACTATACGCTTTGGATCTCACCTCACTTAAGAGAGAAACAGGTGTGCTCTGCACCAATGAAAGCAAAGCATGAGCAGATGTTCACAATTTATTAGTAGTAGTCATGGAAGAGAGACTGAACAAGCAGATCCCATTTGTCTCTTACAATTTATTTCCTGTGCATCTCCTGGTTTCATGTATTCATCTTTTGAAATAATAGGGAAGGAGAAACTTAGATGTATTCCATTCTTGTTGCAGGAATATTTTATGCAAATCATTAATGAGGTCCTTTGCATATGGCTAGCCAATTTGCATAAAGCCATAAACTTGGCAGTGGCTGCTGTAGTTTTTTAGTGCACAGTTTTAGTGCTGTCACAGTGACTGGCCTGGTGAGTGGAATATCATGCTATTCTGCAGGACGACAGTGAGGTGACTCCCCAAAGCCTGCAAGACCTGTTCTAGGTACCTGAGCTCATCAAGGAAGCCACTGATATCTGATGGAACTCAGTCTAGCTAGGTGTAATTTAGTCATTAGGTATAAATCAGTGAAGTTAAGGCAAGCAGAGTCAGGATTAATACGTATTATCTAATCAGGCAATGCCAGTCAGGCAAAATTAAGGGAGAATTCTCCTTATGCAGAAAACAGCTTTGGACAGACCATGGATAGCTCCACATGAACCCTGATGGCAGAACCCACAGGCAAATGTTGTCTCAGCAGAAAGCAAAATTCAAGCGAATTTTGAGGGATGAGGCTAAAGACTACAGCGTGATCAGGGTTATCTCTTCTTGAACCCCACACTATTAAAAGATTCTGGTCTGATTTTTTTTTTCTTTTTGGTCTTGGACATGTCTCAGTTGTGAGGAATCTCAGTGCATTTATCTTTTGGTGCTGGGCATGTTCTTTGACTATAAACCTGCCAGCCCTATCAACAGTCCAAGCTAGACTTTTGAAGCTATGGTGTATTAAGTGACAAGATTTGCATTCTGCTTTTGTGTTGGCACCCTCTGACCCAGAGGAGAGGAAACCTCTCTCTGCTCAAAGACTGAGCTTCTGGAGGGCCTTCAAAGGATGGTGAAGAACAAGGCTAGAAACACATCATAAAAAGGAGAAAGCCATCCATGCATGGAAAAAAAAGAGACAAACTAAAGAAAATTGATTTTTTTCAGGAGCAGGAAAAAAAAAGTTAAATTGGAGCACACACATTTTATGCATATTAAATTTAGCTACTGAGTATCAGAGCTGGGTGGACAAAGCTCCTTGGAATTTGGGTGATGTAAGCTGCTCCCCAGTTAGCTAGCAGCTCAAAATAACTGCTGGTGTGATTTAGTGTAGGCATGTCCTACATCAGTATTTTTATAGGTACTCATAAATTGAAATGAGTGGTAGGTCTTACATTATTGTTTGTTCACAAATTAGATTAAGTTCTGCAAAGAAAGTATGGTTATGGTTCCTAGGGGGAAAAAAATCCACAGGACTCTGAGAAGCTGCAAAAAGAATTGTGGATGTGATTCTGGGGCAGAAAAGCAATCTTTGTGCAACAGAAATTAGAATGGGTGTACCCATGCAAAAATGTTGCTTTATGCATTTTAAAAGGACAGGGTCATGCACATATTCACTCAACAGGCATAACCAAATCTAAAAGGGTTTATGTTACGCAAACTTGGAAACACAGTCAATGGTGTAGAAGGATCAGATTTAGCCTCAAAGGCTGTTTGGATTAAACTAACTCCAGCACCATCCTAACAGGAATGAGAGGATTTGTGGAGGGTTAAGCTTCTTGTCCAGCTGCTGGGACAAAGATAATGTCCTAGAGTAGCCCCAGAAAAATTGGGCTGTTCTAGGAACTCCAACTCTCTGTTCTTTTTACATTTTATCCCTCCCAGCCACATTGAGATAAGGGAGTAGAAATGAGAAGGGGTGAGGTCAAACAAGCTGGTTTGACTCCATCCCCAACAAAGCTATTCTGGATTTGTTTTATTCTTTAAAAAAGAAAGGCAGAACAGTCACAGCTTCCTTTGCAGCAGCTGGAAGAGGTTGCAAATGGCCTCTCTCCCTTTGACTGGGTTATCAGAGGTCATGTGCTCTAATGGTATGTTGGAAAGACCTTGGGAGACCTAGGGAATGGTCAGATAAGAGAGGGCATAGCCCACAGCTGCGTAACGGGAAAAGAAAGAAACTCAGAAGGGAACCTCCCTAATTTATCAGGCAGTAAAAGAGATGGCAGGAGATTTGTACTTTCAGACCTGCAAGATTGATGTTGGCCTTCCCAGGTAGACCAGATAGGAAACATGACCAGATGAGGTAATTCTACTTTATTGCAAGGCTACATTAACAAGTCTGAAAGTACAAATCTCCCACCATCTTCTTTACAGCCGGAGAAGCCAGGGAGAAGCTCACAACCTTCTGAGCCTCTTGCCCCACCCACTATCCAGCTGCAGGCTTTGCCTTTCTTATCTGACCATTCCCTAGGCAGCATCTCTTTGTCCCGTCTCCCAAGCTCTTTCCCACATACCATTACATGTGCATCAGATACATGGGAGTATGTCTTAATGCTGGAGAGAAACGGGCTCAGTTGGTCACATCTTGTGAACATAGCCCCTCTATGGGATGTTCCCTATCAGAGTGGCACAAACGATCTTTTCATTCAGCCATATAACAGAATTAAAGAAAAAAAAGTTATAGGAAGCTGCCTTCACAAGCAAAGTATTAATAAAAGGATATCCCATTTTTCAACTTGAGTGCATGACACATAGAAAGGGGTGGGGCTGATGGAGTTTTAAAGGTTAATAAAAGAACTCCAAGCAGCTAACAGCAATCTTGCAGAGTAGAAGTGTGAACCAAAATTTGCACATTTAAGCTTAATTATGTTCAAAAATAAATTCAGTCTTCACTCAGTAGTTAGATGAAGAGAAAAAATAGAGATAGCTTACATTTATTCAGTAGATCTGGATACAAGTAGACTCACAGTAGAAGGTACTTAATCATTACTGGTTCTTTGTAGACATTCTTATGGAAATAGAAATGCCTGCGTGCAAGCAAGATGAAAGGACAAGAGCTGCATTCTGCAGCACTTCCTGCTTGCAGGTGTGCCAAAAGGGTAATGGAGATTGTTAATCCCCAAACCCAAGAAGGAGGAGGAAGTGGAAATCAGGGGACGCGTGTGACATCCCACAAGCACAATAGAGATGTGTTTACTAGAAAAGACCCCCCCCCCTTATGCTTATGAGACAATGCTGAGTTGACCTCTGATAATTCCAACATCCAACATCTTGACTTTTCTGACCCCCCACCTTCCCAATGCTCCTGCACAGGAGCTGTCTTGCATGACTTACAGACAGCAGTCATGAATTGGAGAAATACACTCTTGGTGACCCCTTAGCATCCTGCTGTATCTGTGTGTAAATTTTCCTTCTGTTTTGGCTGTAAGCTAGCCCAAAGAATTGCCTTTTGTTTTTATTTTTTTCCATCTCCCTCAGCCCGCCACTAAATCGGATTGCTCAGCCACTGCTGTTTCTGCCCTTAAAAATTCCATTTACTTTTGCTCCTGCTTCTTATTTTCATTGTCTGGAATCCGGCTTGGGCAAGGGACTGGTGATGGCGGAATATGTCAGGGCAGGATCTGCCGGAGGGGGAGAGAGGAAGAAATTAGCAGGATAAATTGTGGTTCCACGTTTTCCAAACAACACGTTAATAAAAGATCTCTGAGTTGCAATCTGGCATCTTACACAAACACTGTTGCAGAAGGGACCTACAGGAGCAATAAACCTAAAATTGTATCTTGCTAGCAGATGTATCAGAGATGTTTCTTAAGTCTATCCAGGTTTTAAAGCAGCTAACATCTGGAGAGCCACATCAGCAGGCACCGTCATTCAGCATGGAATGACAGGCCACCAACAATCCCCCAGAAGTTATTGGTGGGGCCCCCAGAATGGCTCAAAGTTTGCCACCAAATTATAATTTAAAATGCGGCAGAGGGGCAGAGTGATTAAACGCATGGGGGAAAGCCCTTTTAGCTAGATTTATGCAAGTTCTTTGTAATTTAAATGCAAATGCAATTAAATGAACGGTTTTGCTTTGGGCCTGCTATTTTATGGTGCCCCGAGAAATTGAGCCCTTGGTCCGCAAGAAATTATGCACCCCTGTGACTGAGGAAGATCATTCTCCTACCAAAACAAAAAACAAAACAAAAATCCCTTCTCACCCCTATGGGTGGTGTGTGTCTTCCTCACTCTTGGGTCCTCTACCAGAGGCCTGTTTCTGTGCAGGATCTGAGTTTTTCCTAGCACTGAACTCTTCTGGCCAGAGAGCTCGAATGTTGCTCCTGGGATCTGCTGGAGCCACGCTCCCAGCTTAGGAGCCTTGACTGCCCCCACCACCACTGGGACCACTTTGGCCTTCGCTTTCCACATCCTTTCCAGTTCCTCCTTCAGGCCCTGGGACTTCTCCAGCTTCTCATGCTCCTCCTTCCTGATGTTGCTGTCCCTTGGCACCACTACATCTATCACCACCGCTGTCTTCTGGTCCTTGTCTACTACCACGATGTCTGGTTGGCTGGCCAGGACCTGCCTGTCCATCTGGATCTGGAAGTCCCACAGGATCTTAGCCCTGTCATTCTCCATGACCTTCTGTGGAATCTCCCATCTGGACTTGGAATGGTCTAGCCCATACCCTGTGCAGATGTTCCTGTACCCAATGCCAGCTACTTGGTTGTGCCGTTCAGTGTATGCTCTTCTTAAGACAAGAGAACCATATATATTTATGTGTACACACACACACACACACACACACTCCTTGTACCGGAAGCACATGCACCCACGTGCACGCCCGCGAGCATATTTTCTCTCCCACTCTTCCTGTCTTGTGTACACGATGAAGAGATTTATTTCTGTAACCAGGTCTCTACAGCAAGGTTTAATTTCAAAAAAGGAGAAAGTGGGGTGTGTGTGGAGGGAAGAGGTTTATTAATTATATTTTTCACAGTTAATGAAACATAATATTTAATTTAAATAATTGTTGTCTGGCTTCTGCCTGGAGGGGGCTGATCCATTTTCTAGTGACAAATGCTTTCTGGCTTTCCTGGCTCCTCTTAGCTTGTGGAATTGATTTGTCTGATGAAAAATGAGCAAACCGTTTCCCACGCTCTGCAACCTCATGTACAAAGAGGTAAAATATGTTTCCTAGCTCTTCTTGTGCACTGTGTGTCCCCTGTTAAGACAATAAGGGCCTTACCATGCTACTGAAAGATCTGCACACCTCTCAATGAGAGAAACACCGAGTTTGATGGTGACAGAGATCCACGGCATACCAGAACCCCAATTTACACACACTCTGCTTCCCCTTCCATACCCCAGCCCAGTTAATTCCCTTACACACCAATGCCCTTTCTTGACCATTATGCAAGGTCAAAGTTCATTTGCATTTGGTGCATGATGTCAAAATGACCTCCTTCAGTCTGTCGGCTGATGACGCTTGCTCTGTCTTTCCAGCTTGTAACTATGGTGGGTCCACAGTGACCAACTTCTGCGTTAACCAGGTTACTTGAGATAACCTTCATTCAGAGAAGCAGGTATTGTGATAGCTGCCACTACGGATTTTATTTTTTATTTTTATATTCATTGTCTATTTGCAATTGTATGTTGATTCATTGTATTTATCTTGTATGCCTTGTGTTTTAAATGGTTATTTTGTTGTAAGCTGCCCAGAGTTCCTCTGGTGGGAGGATATGGGCAGGGACAAACCTGATAAGTCAATTGATTAATTAATTAATTAAATCTTGACGTGCTGCATAGACACAAATGCTTTCCCCAGATATACTGATGGCTCTCCTGCACAAGAATGCGAATGCACTTCAAAACCTTGCAGGAATGGAGAACCCTCCTCCAAGTTGGATTCTTAGCACGGAAACTAGGATTATATTCAGGGCAGTCAGTTCATCCATCACTAGAGTAAACATGTGCTGTAGACTCTTGCGCTGAAACTAATTAAATTACTGCGCTGGAGATGGCAAATGGAGCAGCAGAAGTGTCACCATCTTCCCTCTATCCAAATGTAAAAAGAAAAGTGATAAAGGGAGACAAATTTCAGATCCATGCTACCCCCAATTCCAAAAAAGTTTAGCTCTGTAATAAATTCAGGACTATCTGCTCCAAGCAATAATGGCACAATTGATGAGGTCAAACAGGGAGAAGCTGTTATTGATCACACATTTTTGGAAGGTTGGAGGGTGGCCCAGATCAAGAAGGTGCTACCTCTTCCTTGCTGATACTCTGGAAGTTATTAAAAATGGGGTTGTTTCGGAGAGCCTCCCCTGATTTTATTAAGCCATCTTTAACTTCTACTTCTGCTGTTTTTACTCTTACATTTGGTGAATGCTGTTTTTATGGAGGTGTGTGCTGTGGATGCTTTAATTGTTTTTTATATTCTGTGTAAGCCACCAAGAGTCTTTAGCCTGTGGTGGGATAGAAATGTGTAAAATGAATGGATAAATAATATTATTTTCCATAACCCCCTTTGAGCCTTCTGGAGGGAAAGGCACAGCAGACATGAAACACAGAACTAAACCTGTGGGCCCACATGTTTCTCTTCTGGGTAAACGTGAAGACAAAATGATATTCATGTTCCATTTTTTCCCCCTCCTAAAATCTCCCTGAACTCTTGACAGGCTTTCCCGATGGAGTTCAGTGTGGATAAACAGTGGCAGCTGAAGTCATTAACTCTAATACTTGCCGACATTTGGGAAGATGGTGGATTGAGTGTGAGGGAACATCTGAAGTGGTGCTTAAGAGAAGAGTGACGAGTCCTCTATCTCATTGCTTGATTGAAGTTCCTTAGGCAGCGTGGGTTGCAGAAGCATGCAATGGGGTATTTGCCACCCTGTTTGACAGGAGGGGTGGCCTCTGAGTGCAAGGGTGCTGCAGAAATGGGACAGAGAAGGAGCACACTCAGAGGGGAGGCTTTTGATTCACACCTCCATGGCTTTTAATGGCAGGACAACCAGCTCCCGAAGCTTCAGTCTTTCCAAATCAAACAGTAGCTTCAAAAGAGCAAAAGAGAGAGTAATGTCAACACAACAGAGCTTAGAATCCTCTTGTCTTAGATACCTGCAGGCAATCATTAACTGGAAAACACAGGTGAGGAATCCCGAGTGAACCAGCTGATGTCCCCAAGACCATCCTCTGGAGGTTCTGAATAGAGGCTGGGTGGAGTCAATTCTTCAACTCTGGGTGTGATGGAATGTGAGGAGGACCTTGGAGGACAGAGGGAAGAGATGCTGCCTGGGGAATGATAAGATAAAGGAAAGGAAGTCCACGAGGGGGTGACGGTCTAAAGAAGAAACAGGAAAGACCCGCCCTGAACACTCAAGCGATAAATATGGAGGGTGGGAGATTTGTACTTTCAGACTTGCAAGATTGTTGTCAGCCCTTCCAGGTAAACCAGACAGGAAACACGACTAGATGAACTAATTCTACTTTATTGTAAAGCTGCATTAACAGAATCTTGCAAGTCTGAAAGTGCAAATCTCCCCCTTCCTTATTCATAACTACCTTGATCCAGGCGAGTTGAACAGGACAGCCCATATGAATTGTCTTTCAGTGGCCACCAACCCAAGGAGGAGTTCGTCACAAACATCCTAAGTCCTTGTCTGAATTTTGCAGCGCACTTTTTTGGATCAAAGGTTAGTGGGATGCAAAAAAGGCTGTGCTAGAAATAGTACCGTGCTTGAAAACTGGGTATATGGAGTTCGTTTTTATCCATCTGGACTTTTCACAGAATGTTCTTTCACGCAGAGCAGGCTGGTCCTTGGCTCTGAAATCCATAGATTTCCTCCACCCCCCCCCCTTGAGTGAATGGATACGGGGTAGAGCTGAGCGGTGAAAATCCCTTGCCATTGCGTAATCCTGGGAAAGGTGGCAATGTTTTTTATATTTTGATTTGCTATGTACGTATATTTATACTGTATTGATTTTCATATCGTACTGTTTTTACTGATCGTTATTTTATTATCTGGAAGCCGCCCAGAGTTGTTGGGTACACGATGGGTGGCAGAGAAATCTGATTGATAAGTAAATAAATAAATAAAATGTGAGAATTGCAGAGTGGGGGAAAAGAGGGTTATAATCATCTGTGAGAAAGTGGAAGCTGACATGAGGTCGGATGCCCATGGACTTAACATCTGCTCTGCACTCTCCACTGGGTCCTGCGTGCAGCCACCGCCCTACAGAACACTGGGTCCCTGAAGGTGCACCTTTCTCCCCCCCCCCCATTTCTCCATGAAACAGCCTATAAGGGTGACTTTGTTGCTTGACAGCTGGAGAATAGAGGCTGAGCTTGGAACTCCACAGGCACATTTTTGGGGTTAGGTGTTTACAGAAAGCTTGGCGATGCCAGCAGCAGGAGAAGAAAAGATTATTGTTCACTAGCCAGAAACCATTGGCGTCTCCCTGCCGGTGCTCATAAATATCTCTGTTCTAGCCATACGTACCATGCTGTAAGGGGGAAGGGGGCGGCGTGTAGCTTAGGGTGCTATTTGCATTGGAAGGGGTGGCGTTCTCAGGCCAAACAAATGTTCTGCGTCTGTTATCTTTCCTGATTCCCTAGCAGAGCCCTGCAATCCGTTCCCCCGGGGAAGAAGAGGTGCTTGAACCCAAGTCTAGTGTGCGAATCCAATATCATTTGCTCTTCCAAGACCCTTTTGTGCTTGCCGGCCGTTGAAAGGTAGAACGGAAAATGGAGCTTCTCCGAACCATGAAATGGCCCGTCTGAGATTCAGCAGCTGAAGCCAGCACCCTAGAATCTTAGAGCAAGAAGAGGTCATCGAATCCGGCCCTGGCTTTGCACGGGATCCCAGTTCAGGCAACCCCAACAGCTTCCTGACTAACTTCGGCTTGAACAGATCCACCCAAGGGGAGCTCACCATCTTCCACAGGTGGATGGCTCTTAATGTCTGGAAGATTTCCAGAACATTAACATTTCTTTGGTTTCCTGGCTGCGTTACAGTTTTGTACGTTAGAGCTGCCATACCTGTAGAGATGCGTTTAGGTAGAAAGGAAGACAAAGGATGGTGCAGATTTGCATCAGATTTACATATGTTGTTTTCTAGGTGGGTTTAGAAGACAGGAGTATAATCCAGAGGAGGAGGGGGAGTGAGATCCACTGTGATCAAAGTGGATTCCAGTCGAAGCGAATATTTGTAGCTCAGGGTTGAGCTGTGGAGTCCTGGGTGCTCTCTGAGCCTTGTTGTTTTCTTGCAGACGTTTCATTGCCAGACTAGGCAACACCTTCAGTGTGAGAAGGGAGTGTGGGCCTTGCTCTCAGTTTATATACCGTGGCTTGCCCTGCTTGTGTTGGTGGGGGTGTTGTTCTCTCCTTGGGAGTTCCTTGATTAGGCTGTTGATGAACAATCAAACAGTACACAATACCCTAATCAAGGAACTATTAATCAATCAACCAGCAAACAACAGCCTAATCAAGGAACTTCCAAGGAGAGATCAACACCCCCACCAACACAAGCAGGGCAAGCCACAGTATAGAAACAAAGAGCAAGGCCCACTCCCTCTTCACACTGAAGATGTTGCCTACTCTGGCAGTGAAATGTCTGCAAGAAAACAACCAAGCTTGGAGAGCACCAAGGACTCCAAAGTGGATTCCCAAAGGGGCTTCTGGGTGCACAGGAGCATGAATAGGCTCCCTGTCTGCAATTCTTTAAAGCGAGCTTGTCTTTCCTTGGGATGGCATAGCTGCCTTCTACAGCTGGCATATGATCATAGGAAATGAGGCAGCTGCTTTCAAGAGTTGCTACTTTTGCATCCCTGAGCCCTGCAGAACACCTTTGGGGGACTGACTGAACCCCAAAGCAATGCACAGTCACTGTGATTCAAGGATTAAATGTTTCTAGGTAACATCAAAGCACGGGCACTGTGGTGGGGGGAGTTCTCCCTGCCCCCCCCCCCGCCCGTCAGTTTCTTGAACTGAACTGTCTTCCCCAAACTCTCCCGGGGAGCAAAAAAAATTCCGATTTCTATCATGCCGCCTTTCTCCCTCTCCTGCCATGCGCCATTCCAGGGAATAGAACATGTTTGCTGAAGAGGCATTTTTGTTAAGCTGGCGTGCAGGAGGGGCTCCCAAGCATCCTTTCTGGAAAAGAAGAAGAGATTAGCCCCTGAAAGGGCTAAATTAAATAGCAATGATTTATTTACAAAAGAGTTCCGATCTTCTCCTGTGATCTTAATGCACTGGGGATTAACCACTTTCATTGGTGGCAATGAAAAAACAAGTGGGGGAGTGGGGGAAGAGCAGGAGAGGGAAAGCATTAGGCAAAGCGGGAGGAAAACGGGATGCTTTGGTCAATAAGTCATAATATTTCTTTTAGTACATTTGAGAGTTGCCACTGTTCGTTTTCAGGAGTGGAATCGATGGGGTTCCCCTTCCCCCCCCTCAGCTGCTACTCCCAATGAAGTAAAACATCCTTCAGAAGCAACTCACATCTGTTTTGCCTTTGACTACCCTCAGAAACACTTGCCTGCTATCCTGAAAATCTATCGATTGATTGATGGATGGATCACAGTGTTTCTCAATCTTGGCAACTTTAAGAGGTGTGGACTTCAACTTCATGCTGGCTGGGGAATTCTGGGAGTTGAAGCCCACACCTCTTAAAGTTGTCAAGGTTGAAAAACACTGCTCTAGGGTAAATCTCCTTCAAGTTGTTTTCTGGGCAGCATTACAGATGTGATTTATTTATTTATTTATATTTCGAAGTTCTGTCACTGCCCATCACCCCCAAAGGGGGACTCTTTGCTATTGCCTTCTTCAAGATTTTTTTTCCCCCCGAGTCTAACCCACAGCCCTGGGCTATTCTGATCATCTTCCATCCAAGTACTAACCAGATCTGACCCAGCTTAGCTTTTCTGAAATCAACCAAGGCTAGGCTAAGCATGCGTGCTCAGAAGTGACATTTCACTTGTGCAATTTGTTCAGCTTGAGTTCTTCTGTGGTGTGAACCTAGCTAAATGTGATTGAAAGCAGGCCATTGCTGAACATCTTGGGTGAAGCCAAGTACTATGTTCTGTGGGAATTTTTCTTTATGGCACTCCTCTGGCAGGGGGTTCCATAGATTCACAATGGAGTATGTGAAGACCTTGTCCCTTTTGTCTGCCTTCTGGTCAGAGGAGGTATTCTCAGAATTATGAGAAAGACCTCATTCGCAGGCCTCTTTCCCATCTCTTGCCATTTGTTCACCTTGATTCCTTTGGTGTGGAGAAGGTGACCATATCAGCGCATGAATATCCAACCTTGCCCCCTCCAGATGCTGCCTGAGCTGCTGTCCCAATGCATCTGAAAGACTTCAGATTGGAGAAACTCTGACTTAAGGATTTTGAATATTCCAGAAGAAGGGAATTGGCCACTGATAATAAATCTGCCAAAATCCACTAGAAGAAGAACATGGAAGCATGGATTGCCCTATTGCTGCCCTTGTGGCCAACCTGGAACAAATGAAGGCATCCCTGGGCTCATAGAAGATTCTTGGCTCCACTTCATCTGGCTAACTATTGGCTTCTTTTGATAAGGGTGGGCTAACCATTGTTTCTTGTGCGGGTTAAACCGCTGAGCTGTCGATCGGAAGGTCGGCGGTTCGAAACCGCGCGGCGGGGTGAGCTCCCGTTGCTCGTCCCAGCTTCTGCACACCAAGCAGTTCGAAAACATGCAAATGTGAGTAGATTAATTGGTACCGCTTCGGCGGGAAGGTAACGGCGTTCCGTGAGTCATGCTGGCCACATGACCCGGAAGTGTCCTATGGACAACGCCGGCTCCAAGGCTTTGAAACGGAGATGAGCACCGCCCCCTAGAGTCGGACACGACTGGACTTTACGTCAAGGGAAACCTTTACCTTTACCTTTACTTGTTGACTTTGGGAATCAATGTGATGATGGCCTAGAAGCTGGAAGCCCCCTTAGATTCCTGCCATGGAGTCCCACAACAGAATAGATTGTGAAGTTATCAGAAGAAATTTCCATTCTGTTGAATTGGGCTTCCTCTTTAGAAACTGTGTTTTGGATCTGACAGCGCTGATTTTTCTTTGCAGATCTACAGATATACATGGGAGAACATATATTCCATTCAGCACAGGTCTGGTATGTTTAGAAGCCATCCAGAGATGCTAATCAGTTATAAAGGGATTTGTGCGTTGCTGAGGGACTCGGTGAAGAAACTTTCCTCAAACCTAGCAGTCTCAAAATATGCAACAGGATTGCAACAGTGGTTTTTTCCCCCTCAAATCTGTCCACAGCCAGAACATAATAAGATGGAAATTATAACACTAATTTGGAGAGATGCCAAATTGACCTAAAAATGACTCTGATTACTTGCAAATGAACCCAGAAGATTGGGGAGGGGAAGAAAATATGCAAAGGCTCAGTTGCTAAGAAGGAGCATCTCTAATCACAGACAAGCGAGAGAGACACCTTGGAGTCATTTCTATACTGCCACTTATGTCCAGTCCCCCAAGCTCATCTGCATTGCTTAGAGAAGAAACTTCTGTTATTCCTCTCCAATTATCTTGCGTATTAATTTCGGTTTCGAAAGAAAACCTCAGCTGGTTGATTTTCTTCTTATTTCACCCAAATTGCTCATCTCTGAAACTGGGCCCAAGTGGCCTTTTTAAAATTCTCCACCAGATTTGCAGGCAGAAAAACAGAATGGATGTTTTCTCGGAGTTTCTACAGGGGAAGGAGAACTTGTTGCTCAAGGACAGAACTTCATGGTGACAGCAGCAGCTGAAAAATCCCCCAGGAGATTCCTTCTTTTTTCCCTTGGGATTGAACAGATGCATAGAAAGCAGGAAGGCTGCAAATCACTGAAGACAGGATTCCTGGTATATATTTCCATCCTTCTGAATCCTCCCTGGCTTTCTACCATCTGAAATGGCCCTAGGAAAACTTCCCTAGAGACAAGGTTGCACTGTGAATGTTGGATCATTCACACACCTTCCTTGACTGTTGTATCACTTAGTAAGTGCCAGAGTACCACTAACCATCCTGAAGATTTCACCAAAGCTGTCTTCTCCATTGAATGAAATTTCAAAAGCCAGATTGTTTTCATCCAATTGAACAGGAACTGATAAGGAAAAAAAAAATCAGGGATATAATTGAAAGACAGATAAAGGGAATTTTCAGGCCATCTTTATTTTCACTCCCCAATCCCTCCAAAGCAATTTGAACTTGACCTCTGGTCATGGTCACTTCTGTTGAACTCAAGGAGTTGATAATAGGCATGGTCAGTCAAAAATTGCTCCAGCTGACCCACAGAAGAGTACAAAAAAACAGCATTCAATTAGTGCCCTGGTGCTGCAGTTCTTGGGATAAGATAATTTAGCCTGCAGGAAGGACAACCAAGGAGAGACATGATAACAGTCTTCAAATATCTGAAAGGTTGTCACGCAGAAGAGGGAGCTGTCAGCCCTACTAGGTAGACCAGACCAGGAAATCAGGAACTAGATAGGAACTAACCAGGAACTAGGGCTAGAGACCAGGAGGCTGTGAGTTCTAGTCCCACCTTAGGCATGAAAGCCAGCTGGGTGACCTTGGGCCAGTCCCTCTCTCCCAGCCCAGCTCACCTCACAGGGTTGTTGTGGGGAAAAGAGGAGGAGGAAGGAGTATTCGGTATGTTCACCGCCTTGAGTTATTTATAAAAATAATAAAGGCGGGATAAAAATTAATTAAATAAATAAAATCAACTTCACAGGTACATTAAAACTACTCTTATCAAGTTTGGCTATTATAATGGAATCTTGCCAATCCGATTGTGCCATACCTCCTCCTCCTCCTTATAGTTCAGTGAATTAGGGAGTTATCTGTCTAAGCTGATGTAATGGCATGTGGGAAAGACCTTGGGAGACTGGGTGAAGGGATGCTGCCTAGGGAATGGTCAGATAAGAGACAGCCTAGCCCGCAGCTGGATAGTGGGTGGGGCAAGAGGCTCAGAAGAGACCCTCCCTAGTTTCTTGGACTATAAAGGAGAAGGGGGGAGAACTGTACTTTCAGATTTGCAAGATTGATTTCGGCCTTGCCGGGTAAACCAGATAGGAATCGTGACCAGACGAGCTAATTCCACTTTATTGTAAAGCTACATCGACAGAATCTTGCAAATCTGGCAAGTGGTAAAACACCAGGGTGAGATGGATTCCCCATCGAGTGGTATAAAACATTTATAAACATTATGAAAACACGAGGCAGAATGGCTTCTTGAGGGATACATATAAGAGGCAGCAAGCCCAAGGGAGTTTCAGTCTCTGGCATCATACAGCAACCCAAATCCACAATCAGTGTGTGAAGTAGTTTGCATCAGCAGAGCTTTCCCACAGATGTGGCCACCAGGGCAGAGATTTCCTGGAACTAAGCGTGCAAAGAATAGGAGCAATGAAGCTGATGGGATATTTCCATCAACTTCCGCCCAGGTAGATTTTATGATCTGATAGTGAGAAAAAAAAGGTTCTTCGATGGAGGATTTGATTATGGAAGCAGGTCTAGGAGGTGCCTTTGGCAAAGGTGTGACTTGAAGAGTAGATGAAGATATCATCTGTTACAGTGTGTGGTGGCTGGCCCTGCTGGTTAGTAATTTTGAATGTCTGTAGTCAACGTGATGATTGATGACAGTTCTCTCAGTCTATCAGCTGGGGAAATCCTACCTTCTCTGGAGGGATATTGTAGGTCCACCAAGGCACCCATCTAAAAAATGGGTGATTCAGGATTCTGTTTCAAACCTTTTTATCCACCTTCCTTACCTCTGGCCTCGTAAGCAATTCTCCTCCTCCTCCTCCTCCTCCTCCCCCTCCCCTCTAGGGTTTTCTCTTTTGCATCTTCTCTCAACCCAACAGCTAAAAGGAGCTCATTTTGGAGATGAGGCTCTTTATCTAGCTTAGAAAAACTATTCTCTTGATCTGCTACATGGAGGTCAGCAAAAGAGCTTGGAGATACATAACTCCAGGTCTTAAAACAGAGAAATTCTTTGGAGTCCCTGGTGCTTTCTGAGCTTGGTTGGCTTGCAGATGTTTCATTACCAACTAGGTAACATCATCAGTGACGTTGGCTTGCAGATGTTTCATTACCAACTAGGTAACATCATCAGTGATGTTGGCTTGCAGATGTTTCATTACCAACTAGGTAACATCATCAGTGACGTTGGCTTGCAGATGTTTCATTACCAACTAGGTAACATCATCAGTGATGTTGGCTTGCAGATGTTTCATTACCCAGCTAGGTAACATCATCAGTGATGTTGGCTTGCAGATGTTTCATTACCAACTAGGTAACATCATCAGTGACGTTGGCTTGCAGATGTTTCATTACCCAACTAGGTAACATCATCAGTGACGTTGGCTTGCAGATGTTTCATTGCCAACTAGGTAACATCATCAGTGATGTTGGCTTGCAGATGTTTCATTGCCAACTAGGTAACATCATCAGTGACGTTGGCTTGCAGATGTTTCATTACCAACTAGGTAACATCATCAGTGACGTTGGCTTGCAGATGTTTCATTACCCAACTAGGTAACATCACCAGTGATGTTGGTTTACAGACGTTTCATTACCCAACTAGGTAACATCACCAGTGATGTTACCTAATGGGGTCATGAAACGTCTGCAAACCAACAACCAAGCTCAGAGAGCACCAAGGACTCCACAGTTCAACCCTGAGCTACAGATATTCTCTTCTATTGGACAGAACTTTTTTCCAACTGGAGATGCCAGACATTGAACCAAGGGTCTTCTGTGTGCCAAAAATGACTTCCGATGCTGGGCTATGTGACCTCCCTAAGCTGAGTCCATACTCTTTTATTCAGGCCAACATAGCTCAGCTTGTATGAGGACTTATAAGCAGGTAGACCAGGCACTTGCATTTGCTCATCTTGGTGAGGGCAGCCACACAGTCCCAGAAGAAGGCACAGGGGCTACACCCGAATCCCTGCATGCTCTGAAACCTTTTTTACCTTTGAATTGGAAGCCTGGCTAAGTCCCAGCAAACGTCTAAAAAGGTATATGTGGCTGGCTTGCACAATGTGCCTAACCTAAGTTAGCCAGCTGCAATTTTCATAATATGCTATGGTCCAACAAACCATATGATTAATGTGATGGCCCAGTTGACACAATATGCTAAGACAATGGCTTTGTTCCTAAAGCATGCTGTAGGATGTATGTATATATATATTTGCATTCCATTTTCTATAAAACATGGAGTTTTTTACAAGAATTTCCCCTTAACCTATATTTCCCCTCAACCTATATCCTAACCTATGTGTTTTATACTTGTATTTTGAGGGGGGAATTACATTTCAAAATTCAGAAAAGTGTGGATTACAGAGGCCTCCTTCTACTACAGTTCATGTTTTAAAATTGTGATCCCCAGCAATATGCGCATTAAAATGTGGACTCAACAACTTTCTCCACCTGCACAGCTGCGGGTACACCAGATGCTTAGTAGGGCAAAGACAGAACATGTTTAGCATTTCAAGTGCAGAATAAGGACTTGTGTCTTTTATGAACATTGTAGAGAGGCAGTTGCTATGATGACATAATGTCTCCACTGCATGTCTTTGGGCTTGGAGGGGATTGAAGAGGGTAGGTGGGAAAGGCCTCAGTTAATGGGGTTACACGCATCTGCCTTTTTTCTCCTGATGGCTGGTGGCTCTTGGAAAACATGTTTTTTTTTTTTATTTCCAATGCAGTCATGTCTCCTTGTCACTCTTTCATTCCTGCTTTTGCTGTTTCCTTCCTTCCTTCCTTCCTTCCTTCCTTCCTTCCTTCCTTCCTTCCTTCCTGCCTGCCTGCCTGCCTGCCTGCCTGCCTGCCTGCCTGCCTGCCTGCCTGCCTGCCTTCCTGCCTGCCTGCCTGCCTGCCTGCCTGCCTTCCATCCATCCATCCATCCATCCATCCATCCATCCATCCATCCATCCATCCATCCATCTTCCTTTCTATTTGTTGCCTCAGTCCAAGCACTGGAGCCTCTTCAAAGGACCTTTTCAACCCTCCCCCACATCATCTCAATATTTACTATAAATCTCTTGGCTTTGTTGGCCAGGTTCATAGCCACAAGTCACCAGCAGGGCATTGGGATGAAGCTTAATTCATAAGGCATGCTTCTTTGGGAAAAGGATGGGGGCGTCACTTTTGGGGTTCTCATTTTAAGAAGATTCCTTCTTCTTTGCCCTTCTTGACCCAGTTCATAAACAGAAATGCAACTGATCCTCCAGTATTTGCACTTCTCCAAATGATGTGGTGTGATTCTCTAGTGAAGAAACAGACACAGAGATAAAAGTGTTAAGAAAAACATGCATCAGAATGAATGGAGCTGTCTCTTTTAATGGTCTAAGACAGTGTTTCTCAACCTGGGTAAGTTTAAGATGTGTGGACTTCAACTCCCAGAATTCCCCAGCCAGCATGGCTAGCTGGGGAATTCTGGGAGTTGAAGTCCACACATCTTAAAGTTGCCTAGGTTGAGAAACACTGGTCTAAGAACTTCTTCTGCTACAGACCCTAGACCTGTTGTCTGCAAGCTGAGACTCAGCCAGTTCCAGTCCGTTGTTGTAGTTCTCAAGGGTGAACCCAGACAAGTCTTCAAAGAGATGGCATCTCCCGCAGAGGACTATCCTTCATAATAGAGGATGCTTGGCCCATCTATGCTTATGACCCAGCATTGACAGAGATTGTCCTGCTTGTATCCTTTTTGTCACTGCTCCAAAGCCTTGGATAGACAGAGGCTTGGGTTCTGCAAAGCACATAGGGCATTCCCAGGGCCAGGGATCCTTGCAGTGTTGACATCTGGCATAAACCAGCTGGAATGAATGGGTCATTCTGACATAATGGTCCCACACCCATTGGGACAAATGCAACTGCCATCTGCTCATGCAACTGCCCCAAGAGTTGTTGAATGAAAGCGAGGGCAAAGGAGAAGGAAGCCTTTGGGAGACCTGAATCAGAAGGGGGATGGGAACCCCATTGCCTCTGTGTTTGCGAGCATCCTCAGTGCCCTTGATTGCAGAGGGAACTTTCCCTTCTCTTGCCTTGTTTCCTAATTGCTGGTCTTGTAAATTGCATGATTTATGGCTCTGTTCCTCAGCTCCCACCCTGGGGTATGGCCGGCTTTCCCTTCCAGACTAAGAAACAAATAGCAAATTAACAGCCATCCTGAAGGTTCACTACAGAGTCAGGCATTTAGGGATCCTTACTGGGTTGCTCTTGCCAAGAAGCTGCTTCTCCTCTGCCTGCCCTCTGTATGTGCGCACACGTTCTTCCCACTCGTTGTCTTTCTGCTTTTCCTTCTCCTCTCTTAAGCAGCAGCTGCACAAGAGACGCTCCATCACACAGGGACCCTTTTAATTGTCCTATAGAAGAAGCTGTAAGGAGCTTCTTGGTTTGGCAGAGATGTTCCACAGCAGGAAAAGGGAGGCAAACATTGTGTGTGTGTGTGTGTGTATGCTCGGTATGTACAAGGCTTCCCCTCAGAATCAGTGACCCAAAAGCATTCCTAAACCAGCTTTTTACTAGAGGTAGTCCTCGCTTAACAACCATTCATTTAGTGACAGTTCAGAGTTACAGTGGTGCTGAAGAAACTGACTTACAACCAGTTCTCACACTTTTGACCATCGCAGAATCCCCACAGTCACGTGATTGCCATTTTTGACCTTTCCAGCCAGCTTCCAGCAAGCAAAATCAATGGGGAACTGCATGACTCCCTTAACGACCATGTTCACTTAATGACTGTGGTGATCCACTTAACAACTACCGCAAAAAAGTTGTAAAATCAGGTTGGATTCACTTAATGACCACTTTGCTTAGTGACCAAAATTCTGGTCCCAATTGTGGTCATTAAGCGAGGATTACCTGTACTTCAGATCTTTTGAGAATGGTACCAACAGGGACTCATAACGGTGAGCTTTAGGTATGCCTCCTTCTTCCCCAATCTCTTTGAAAAGCTCCCACCAACTGTAAAATGAAATGTGATGCAAGAGGGTGATTCCTAAAATTACATCAAAATTATCTAAAAATATCACATACATTAATTATTAAATACACATTTCTTAATTTGAATACAGTTAATGTTGCTTGATCTGGGCCTTCTCTGCTTTGAGACGTATAGTCTCTAGCTCACCATTCAGCGTATGCCTCTTGATACAAAAAGGTCTATATATCATAGATACTGATTGAGTTTCCAGGGCATTATGACGATAAAAGGGTCTCTCCCACCCCCAGTGCAAAACCTGAAGGTTCTACAAATGTTTCTTCCAGTTTCTGCTTCCCTATCTTCTAGTGCTTTGGCAACTGAATCCATTTCCTGGGTGCTACAGAAGCAGAAGTGCTGATGCCAACTTGAGGGGTAGCAAAAATAGACTTTAAAGTGCAAGAAAAATTCCATCTTCCTTGCCAACTAAATAATCACTCCTTGAAAACTTTTCAGTAATTGGGACTCTGGAATTAGGTTTCCCGAGCTTCAACTTGACTCCTCACCCTTTGTACGTACAGTAATGGAAAATCTGAAAACCCAGAATGTTCAGCTTGATCTTAGGCAAAAATCTGGGTGGGTGGGACTTATCGTAGGCAACATAACTGTAGAGTCAATATATCTAAAAAGAAAATAAGGGGGAAAGCTGGATGGATGGAAGAGCCACAAGGATTTTGATCCTGTGTGAAAACTACCTAACTGAAACTCCTGGGAAGTCAGCTGTTATTTGCAGAGGAGGCGGAAGTAAAATTGAATTTCTGAAAAAGAATCAGGTTAGAACTTTGCGCAATATCACTCAGATGCTGCTGTAAAGATTCAGGCATCCTGGGAGGATTGGGAATTAACCAGAATGGGCCTACCCTTGGAAGACTTCTGTCAATTTTAGCATCTTTAGCTGAGCTGTATCCTTGCTCTGTAGGCCCATTTCATGATGTCCCAGCAATCCCTGGCCAAGAAGTGGCAGGAGAGACGTCTACATGAAATTCAGCTATTTTTGGCTGTGGTCATACATGAATCCATACTGGGACAATATAGTATTGTCTCCTTCTTCTCTGGTTGGGCTAACGCGTATCCTTTCCTTAAGGTTCTTCAAACACAACCGTTGCTAGAGTTGGACCACTGAACTACTAGTAACAACCTGCGGCAGGGTGTCTCCTACGGAAGGGAAGGAAGAATCTGGAAGAGGCCTACATTATTAATTCTGTGCACCTGAATAGAACACAAAGCCATAAAGATGTGGTGGAGATTGCTATGAAATGAGCGCCTGCATTCAACACTCACATGCAGTTTCAACTAAAGGAACACGTCTTGCAGGGAGCTTGAATGCCCCTCCATCTAAGACTGAGGTCACCAGTGATGACAAAGTGTCGTTTTTTGGATTATGGCAGGCTGAAGAATTGATTAAGAACACTGATGAGTCACAGCAGGAACAAAAGGCAGTCAGTGGGCTGGTGGGACAGGGGAGCCAATAGGAGTTTAGTAGCTTTTTGTGAGGGTGAGATTCCCAACATGCAGAGCACTGGATATAATCAGAACTGGCAGGGGTCCTTGCCTTAGAATGTGATGGCTTGATTTAAAATATATAGATATATAATCAAAGGCTGTTAGCAGCTCATTCCCTAGAGCGTGCTACTTTTCAGACCAGGGTCCCCTTCTGTTCTGTTTTCCAAATGAGAACCCTTGATGTGAAAAGTCTTTGGTTTGAATACCTGTTCTGTCCTAGCCCATTTGAAAGATGCAGAATTCTGGGCTCAATTGTGAACCAGCTAGAGATATGTGGCAGTATAGACC
The DNA here is from genome assembly GCF_035149785.1 of Candoia aspera. Taxonomy (NCBI): domain Eukaryota; kingdom Metazoa; phylum Chordata; class Lepidosauria; order Squamata; family Candoiidae; genus Candoia; species Candoia aspera. The sequence goes on along the minus strand of NC_086165.1, from coordinate 6,523,407 downwards.
TACTGGAAATGAATAAATCCCATGCTAACCTGTGGTTTGCCTGGGGCTTATTGAATGAATTGGTTGGTTTTGAACATGGTAAGCCACTATCAAACAAACCACGTTTTAGTAAGCCATAATGTGCAAGCTAGGCCTAAGAAGCCAGGGAATCAGGGGGGGCTTGAAATTGCCTATCGGCCCTTGGCACGAGGACAGCCAACTAGGTCAGGAGATACACAGCTTTACTCACTCATGGTCTTGCCTACTATGCTGAGCTTCAGCAACCTGATTCAACATTGGGCTAAGCCTGCTTTGCTGAACCATGGTTTCTTGAATGGTTTCACTTTAACCACTGTGGGTCCTCTCCCCCAAATTCTGGTAATTATTAAGACGGTGTGCAAAGATTTGAAGCGGTGCTTTACTTTAATAATGCTGTGATGAAGCTTCCTGTCAACACTGCTTTACATAACAACATGGCTGTCTTGCTCACCAAACCTGGCTTCCTCCGTGTCTCACACTCCTAGTATTTGTCTAAACGGAAAGTAATTCCTTTTGCAAACGTATTTCTCTTGCTAAATCTTTTAGCAAGCTTTATTAGGAAGAAAGGGATGAGGTTACAAGAACTCCACCAATTGAACTATTGCCCATCTACAGCCAGTATATCCTCAATGACATCAAGGCAAGATCTTCCTCAATTTCTTTTTTACTGCCGTTCTGTGAACTGGCAGGTGTCTTTGCTGATAACCAGGGAACTTTTAGGGTGTGGTTGTTTCAGAAACTACCTCCTGAATCCTTATCACGCTAAGAAATGGCCATTGTAGCACTGATCCAACAATGTCCACCCATACATTGCAGAATCCTCTTCCCATATTTCTAGCAAAACGCAGGAAGAGCCAGAGGAAACTCCAGCAAATGCCAAGCACCCACATGAACCACTTTTGCAGTTATTGTAGGTGCCAGAGGAGGCCATGAAAGGGATGTGAAGCACTTCAACCAGGTAAACAATGTCTCTTCTGTACAGCAAAGAACCTCATTGGGGTGAATTACAGCTGCCTGAAACAGGAGTAATTATTTCTAAATGTTTTTATTGATAGATATATTTTTTTCATGCATGTACTGCCAGAATCAAAAAGGCTCCTGGCAATTTACAGCAACAAAAATGTACAAAAAAAGAGGACAAGTTAAAAACACAACGATCGCTACAATAAACAATAAATCACAGTTATAAGCTACCATTAAATCATCATTGATCTAGTATGGCATGAGGTGGCATCAACTTTCAAAGGCTCTGTGGGATAGCTTTATTTTGGCCACCTTGTGAAATGTTGCCAATTTACGTCTGGGAGAAGACTGTTCCGTTGATGGGGGCCAACCCCATAATCTATCAGTGCGTGCTTTGTAGTGATCTAATTTATCATGTGCATGCTTCATAATGATTGACCTTCTCTTTCTGTGGCACTGTGATCCTCTGTCTGGAATTTGCTTTTCTCTGCTGGACTGGTCCATCAGGAATCCATTAATAATGGCTACTGCCAGAGGCCAAAAACCAAATCCAGAACCAAGCAGATGGCCAGTCTGGATCAACGTGTGGCCAAGAGGAATTCATGGCTGTCACAGGCTTCCTGCTAAACAGGAAGAGTGAACTTACCACATTTCCTCATCAGGAGTATAGGCTGTAGGATATATTCTGTCATGACTCCATCATAGTTCAGCAAAGTGCATAGCTTGGATTCATCCATTCTACTATGGAAAGACAGGAAGGCCTGGAAAATTGTCTACTGGGAATCTGATGACATTTGTCAGTTTTATAAGCTACCTTTCACATGCTTGAATCCAAATTCGAAAACCTGCTAACTTCCATGGCATTTTTAACTAGAATAAAGCGACAAGGTCAGCGATTAGTGCTCCAGTAGCTTGCTTGGTGATTTGCAGTCCAACGGCAAAGTCCAACTGAAGTCATGGAAGACCCCAGAAAAGGAAAAGAAATGACAAGGAGAGTAAGCAGGAAGAGCTATGCCTCTATTTCAGCAGGGCCCAGAGGGCTGGGCAAACGTGCCTGCAAAAAACTGGATTTTTGAGTGAGGATTTCATGGAAAAGGTAGCTTCATGCAGCTCTTCTGGAAGGCAGCTTTGTTTATTTAAAAAATATCCTCTGCTTTTCTCAAACTGGAGTGCTTTGCCAACGAATCTTCTCGTCGGCTCGAGCTAGCTGAGTAAGCCTGTTGCAGCTAAAACAGCAAAAGAACTTTGAGAAATCAAGACATTTATTACAATAACCTCAACTTACAGGTGAGCTAGGAGGCGTATATGCTTAAGGAAAAGCTTTGGAAAAGTTGCTGATCCTTCTTCAAAAGTGCTTTCTGTGAACATTCAGATTAAGAATGATTAATAATCAGTGAATGAATAACTTCATTGATTAGTCAGTTGACCATATCAAATAATAATCAGTGGAAGGGTCAGTCTCTTCTAAGGACCGATTGATTGATTTGATTGATAATTTGTACGTACCACTGTATTCCAGCATCATCTCCCAGCAGTTTGCATAAATCATAAAACATAAAATCAGACCATCAAAAATAATGAGTTAAATAGCCATCACGCTAGTGACAATTGCCATCATGCATTAAAGGCGGAGCGAAAAGAGTCGTGTTCCGGTAGCCTTCCTGAATTGCTTTAGGATGGCAGCCAGCTAAACATGAGTTCCAAAGGGAAGGGGTAAATATAAATTTTAAAAAATGATAACTAACTTCCAATCAACTACTATTTAGATGACTATAATTGCTTATATGTATTTAAACCACGAAACAATTCTGCATTAAAAGCAGGAAGCGCTAAAAGGCACAAGGAAAGGGAAGACACTTGTCTGAAGCAGCTGGGCAGTTCGTTCACTGGGCAAATTCTGGAGTGATTTTCTTCCATGAGATGAACTGCTTTGGGGGCATTTTCAGTGAAGAAACAGAGGGAGCTAAAATGTGGGCCTGCTTGCAGCAATCTTCACTAATGATGAGAGGAACCATTAAAAAAAAAAAAAAGGAAGGGAAGAGATTAAAGGAAGAGAGTGTGGGATGTGTGAGAGAGCATGAAACTGAATCTAAAGTGGAAAAAAAAAGATTAAAAAGATTGGAAACGAAACATTAACTCAGCAGTGGAGAAAATTACAACACAAGATATTGAATTAGGAGACGTAGAGAGGTTAAAAGATCAATCAAATCAATACTATGCATTGCAGGGGGAAAAGAGAGAAAACGGTTCGGGGAAGGAAAATGTCATATTGAATTCTGCAGCAGAATCTAGCCCAAAGGTTGAGGCATGTTCAGTTGGGTTTTGGCCCCAGCGATCATGCCATTTAGGGGGTTGTTGTGAAGCAAATGTTGTTGCCATCCAAATGTTGTTTTTTGGCTTCTGTTCTAGAAGGCAGTAATGCAGAAGCTTGCTGAGCAAACAAAAATGCTTCCATGAATTCCTGAAAAATAATAATAGGAGTAGGGTGTTTCTCTGTATTTCAGTGAAATTAAGGAAGCATCAAGGAATATTAGGGCAATGGGACAAGAAAAAGAGAACCCTTGAAATTAAAAAAAAATCTCAACTTTTAGAGGTCTATTTTATTTAATATAATAATGCCAAGAAAACTGCAGGGCCTTGTCCAGGCAGTCTCTGAGAATCGGACACGATTGAACAGAAATATATATATTTTGTCTAGCTCTTTTTAACCAGAGCCCTCTAAAACTGCTAAGAAAAATAATATGAAACCACCAAGATAAAAAAAATCTGTCATTCAATATATACGTTGCACTTTTTGAAGTTGGACACTCTCATGCAGGGGTTGCCTGAGATCTATAAAATGTCTTTACTGGACTTTAAAAAGGACCTCAGGCCACAGTAAGCCATAATGTAGCTTGTTTGCATGAACCTTGCCATGGTAATTTGCAAGCCGTGGTTCAACCAACCACAATTAGTTCTTCAAACCCTGGTTAGGGTTCGGTAAAGCTAGATTAAACAAGCCATGGGTTAGCACAGCGAGCCCTGGTTTAGTTCTCCTTTGCAAGCCATGCTGATAGAACTGGCATGCCCTTATCTTAACTGCTCCTGCCCCCATATGGGCCTTGGCAAAATGGAGACGGTGACAGAGGAACCCAAGGGCAAGCAGGGTGGTGGGTGGAGAAGAAGAGACTGAATTGTGTTGATTCCTTGCAATTGTATCTCACAGTTGCAGGTGAGATTGGTGGCAACAGCTGCCGAGTGCAAGCAGACAGATGGGAGTTGGGCTGACGAAGATGGAGTAGAGGCCAAGGATTGTGCAGGACTCTCCTTTGTCTCCTGTCTGCCTGACTGCCCCATCACTTCTTACACGCCCATTAAAAACTCTTCCATTAAAGCCGTATGCAGGACTCTCCCATCAGTCCAGGAAGAGTCCCAGCCCATAATTTGACGTGCATGATGCGATAGTGCCTGTGCATTGCGGCCTCCCTTTATTCTTTCGCACGGCTGTTTTTTCCCCACCTACTGTGTAGGACAGCCTGCTTGAGGTCAGCCTCCCCTCCCCTTTCCCTGAATGTCTCTTGAGTTGCTCTCTTGAACAACAAAGGTGGAGAGATGGGATTTATACCCCTTTGCCCCTGTGACAACACAGTCCGAGGCCGTCACAGTGATGGTGAGACGTGCGTTTAAAATTGTGCACCCGGCGTCAGTCCCAGGCCTGGCCTATCAACGCCTGGGGATGAGTGGGGTTATTTACAGCCCTTGTGGTCTTCTCTGGCATATGTGGACAATAGCAAATGAGCAGAGGGCTGCTAGAGAGGAGGGGAAAGCCATTGTCTCCTGAATTAACAGGGCCCCCTTGGTCTTCCAGCCAAGCAGTTCATCTTCCATAATTCCACCCTTGAAGAATTTCCCACCAAGGGTTGTGAGTGGCTTAGAATTGCTGATGAAGATTCGGAGTCTTCTCCCTTCCTTCTGAGCAAGGGAGGAGCATTTTTTTTTAAAGGCAAAAATGAGGCAAGGGGTGTGGCCCTTTCAAGATGAACAATTTAATTGCAGCAGAAAGCTCCAGTGGATGAAATCCCACCTCAGCAGATGCATAAAGTGATATCTTCCAAGCAGCACATAGAACATTTGGCAAATCCACTGTTTTTGGATTCAGTCACTCTCCATTTTCTCCTGGGCTGTGCCCTGGTTCTTTAAAAGTCTGCAAGAAAATGTGTGCGTGCTTTGGCGTGCATTTCTTCTAACCCATGCCTTTGCGCTTCACTCAGATATGCCATTTTTCCATGTCTCCTTGGAAATACTGTATTGTTTTTTTCCTAATTCCCCCCCAAGAATGAATTTTTCCATATATTTTCTCTTCATACTTAAAACTCTTATTTGAGTGGTGAACTGCAATGCAGAATTTTGGTGCAGGAAAGTTATGTAAAACGGAATCCATTTTCCCTCCATTCTTTGGCACCCAAACACACAGACATGCACGTGGGCGTACAGATAGAGATGGAAAGGTATGGATCACAATCATAAAATGCAACAGGAACAGCCTCTGACAATTCTATCAGTCCAAGTGACCCTCCACAGCTCAAATAAAAGAGAAATATTCAACCTTTCCCAGTTTAACCCATGAAGAAAACCTTCTCTCCACTTATCTTGAGATGGATAGAAGCATATTTACTGATTAATCCTAGTTTAGTAGTTTTGTGCTGGAATTTCTCTCTCAAATATTTTCTGTAAGTTCAAAAATGGGAGTTTCTGAGTGTTGCTTGCCCATTTTGACTATCCGACATTCACCCTCCTTTCTCATTTTGTGTGGAGTCTTCCTTGTTTGTTTTATGCAATGCAGGTTGACACTGTAACTGGTGGGTAATGCTATATATACCCTGCATGTCCAGATGATCAACCAAGCAGATCAAGTGACAACAGAGCAAATTCTACTAGGTTCTGCACTGGATCCGCGGAGAAGCTTGGCAAGTAGATTTGGTTGAGAGTCAGATCCCTGGGTCTGCAATCCTGTTAGCTTTCAGTTATCTGATGGCTTTCCCCTGCCCTGACTGTTATTTCCTCTTCTCTTCTTTTCTCTAACCCATCTTTAAATAAGAGTAAATGATGCAAAATTATGTAAATGAAGCCAGTGTTTTTAAATAGCCTTGATTTGCATAAACTGTGTATATAACGCTTTCTGTGCCAGCAGATTTGGGTTCTAGTAGCACAGATTTGTCTAACCTAATAACAATGTGCCAGAAGCCACCCCTGCTTGGCTCCAGGGCAGAAGCTATGCAAGTTGGAGTCAACAGAGAGCCCCAGCGTTGGCCGTGTTTTGCTCCGTAATGGAAGAACACCAAGAGGGAAATGTAGGAGAGAAACAGTTACAACGAGCCATTGTCTGTTTAAATAAATGCCACTAAATGTAGGGCACAGGTACATTAAAAATAGTTCAGTGTAGGAAAATAAAATGCTGCTTTGTATTGTTATTCAAATGGGGGTAGGGGGTGGGAGTAATAGAACGTAGGAGAGCTGCATCCAATCCAGAGGAAGCAATAATGTGATAGATAGAACAACACAATATAGGACAGGGTTTTTCCACCAGGGTTCCATGGCACCCTGGGGTTCTGCGAGAGGTCACTAGGGGTACCCAGGGAGGTCACGATTTATTTAAAAAATTATTTCAGATTTTCTTACAACCAGCTTCTGATGCATTGTGAAAAACCTGCAGTTTACATGCATAGGTTTGTTAGATACAATCCTTTAAGAAGTCAGCCAAGGTACTCGGTCATGCTGGTTAGGGATTCTGGGGATTCCTGTGACATCTAACAGATGGCCCACGTTAGGGGAGACTGTTCAAGCCAGATGTCCTGAATCAGCCATGCAGGGGAAGAAAAAATCCTTTTTCTCACCAACTATCACCTTCCCAGCCTTCCCCCCCCAAAAAACATCGCCCAGACCAGAAACCAACCAGGGTTTTCCTCCTCAGAGAAAAACAGTTTGTCTGTATTTCCTTAAACTTGTCTTTGCTGACGTGAGCAGAGCATCTCCTGTCAGCAGGATAAAGTGTGCATCACTGATAGCCTTCCTTGGTCTGCTGATTGTGTGCTAAAAGCCTTCCCAGTTACAGCCAGCTGACCTCATGGCCTGTACAAGGCCTACTGCTGTATGGCATGCTGGCTGGGGAATTCTGGGAGTTGGGGTCCACACATCTTCAAGTCGCAAGGTTGAGAAGCCCTGATGTGTTAGATTGCCCTTTGCATGGCTGGTACAGCAGCCAAGGGTTAAGCTACCTGAGTGAACCTGTTCCATCACTTGATGTTCCATTCATCTTGAGATCTTGGGGGAGAGGTGAGAGACTTCAACACAAGCAGCAGGCCCTGGGCTGTTTCATGAAAAAACAACCCTCTGTGGATTGCTCAGTCTTGGGGAAGGGAAGGGCGAAATCTAAATATCCCAAGGAAATTCAATTAAGTTGAAAAATACTCCCTTTCCTCCCTTTACACTCCTTGTTGAGTCTTGCGCTCGGATTCTTGAGGATTCAGTTTCGCCCTCCCTCCAAGGGGTTCAAGAGGAAAGTCACACATTCCTGACTTTAAATAGAGTGTTTGGGGCTTCAGCTGTTCCATGGGGCTTGCTGGCTCTCAGGCACGACGGCTGTTTTTGGAGGATAGCACTTGCGCGGGGAAACCCTCAATCCCAGACCACAGCATAGTCCCCTACAGTAGCCTGTCCTTTCCTTTAAAAAAAAAAAGAGAGAAGGGAATCCCCAATGCTATTTAGTGGGGCTTCAGAGTAAGCTCCTTTGTCCTTGCCTGCCTGTGGGCTGGGTTTGTTCCTTTTGAAATCCTGCCCATCTGGTAATATGAGGAATGTTTCACCAGAATGGGGTAAGCGAGCATCGAAAGTCAAATGCTTATTAACATAGCTGCACGTCTGTGCTTACTTTAAAAGCCCATCAATGCACTTCCTGTTCTTAAAACTCTAGCTGGTTCTGGGTTTTATTCTGGATGCTGGTTCTGCTCAAGTGTTTATGCCTTAAGATTTCAGTTTCAAACTGTGGTGCACACAACTTCAAGAATTTGCTCGGTCCCTCTTTCAATCGATTTTAGAGAAGGGCTCCATGACTGAGTGATTGATTTAATTCGATTTAGATGCTGCCTGACTCCACAGTGACTTTGGGCAGCTCACAATTTAAAACAACAACAGTGTGCAAAATGTAATGTAGAATATCAAATATACCAAAAAGTCAGCATTTGTCGGGACAGCATACTCTAAATACAAAATAAAAATCTAACGAAAGGACCACAGCCACCCTACCCGAAGGCCTTGGTGCTCTCTGAGCTTGGTTGTTGGCTTGCAGACATTTCATTACCCAACTAGGGAACATGATCAGTGCGAGGGAGGGTGGGGTTTGCTCCCTGTTTATCTACAGTAGCTTGCCCTGCCCGTGTTGATGGGGGTCTGGTTTTCTCCTTGGCGGTTCCTTGATTGGGGTGTTGTTTTCTGCTTGATTGTTTGTCTGGTATTAATCCCTGCTTATCTGGGTTTTGGCCGCTGGAGAGAATGTGTTCTGTTTTTTTTGTTCCTGGGATCTCTGGGTATTGGTATGCTAGCTGGGACAGATGAGAGAGAGAATCTAACAGCAGTCCACCTCTGACTTAGAAATACACTTGACTGGAGTCAGCTAAGATGTTCCCAAGGGTTTTTCCAAGGCCTTGGGTAAATATAGCTTGCAGGATTCCCAATGCAAATTGCAATTTTTTGTTTGAAGTGATTGAATGGATTGATAGGTATCAATCGAGGGAGTAACTTGGATCAATTAAAGCAGTAGCTTGAACCTTTTCCTTTATGCAAATCATCCATCAGCTAGCTGTGTCAAAGACACTTTCTTTCAGATGCGTCAAATAAAAGATACTGATCCATCTTTGAATCCATCTACGTTATCTCTTCCCTCACCCATGAACTGCCTTTAGACCACAGGTTGGGAGCCAGGAACTATAAATTCCAACAGTTCCCCCCCCTCCCATATTTTCAAAATCACCCCACACTCTTGGGGCAAGGGGCAAAAAGGGATGGAAAAAATATGTATCACTGATCTAAGCTGCACAAAGTCAGGGCAAGGGAAGGGCTCCAATGAAATTTTGCCCCAAGGTCTTCTGGGGTCTTAAAAAGGACGGGGGTCTTTCCTAGACATCATTCATCAACTGGCCTTTTCCATGCTCAGCTCTGCTTGCATATAATCCAGGTGTTCTCCAAGGGCAGAAGGAGTGAAATGTCATCTTAAAAAAAAGAAAGGAAGAAAGAAAGAAAGAGGGAAAAAACCTGCTGGCTTATTGCAAATTGGAAAATATAAATCCCAAAGCTGGACAGGAGCTACCAAGGTTATGAAGCTATGTTGTTTCTCCCCCAGCTGAAGCTTTTTAACTTGAGTGCAAAGCTTGAAATACAAGCAGTTGCATATTCTTTGCTTCACGAGGAAAAGCTGCAAAAGGATGCAAAATGAGAAAGCTTGGAAGACAGGCCTGGGGAGATCAGACATGGCAAAATGGGCCTCTCTTAAGTCCCCAGGAGTGGGTTCTTGATGAAGTGGGGACTCCTGCCATCATTTGCATTGTGGCCAAGCTTAGCAAAGCTATGTCCCCAGAGATGCAGGCAAGGAGCTAATCTGCCTGAAGTGGAAGGACTTCCCCTTGAGAAGGTGAACCCACTGGGTCGGTTTCTGTTCCACTGCATTGAGGGAACCCTACTGTTTTGATGATGAATGTTGAAAGCAAAATGTGATTCATTCTATCTTCCCTGAACAGCTAGGCTGGCAAGAGATTACGTGCAGGACGGCAGAGCTGATAGAGGAAGATGGGCCCTGCAGGAAAAAAAAAAACAGCTGGAGAGGCAGCAACATGAAACTTGAAGGACATGAGTGGTGCAGGAGACCTTGGCTGGCTTGTCTGGCAGGCAGCCAGAGTGGTAATTGGATAATATGAAAGAAGTCCTCTGGGACTGCAGCTTCTTATCCCTTGTGGTATTGGCATTAGGAACTAAATCGTGTCACATAATCTGCATTGATCTGGCACAGTTGTCTGGATGTTGACATCCCAAACTTGAAAAGAAGGACCCCCTTGAGCAGTTTGATCCTGGTGAATTTTTTGACTCCCAACAACCTGATCCATACTTCCTCAGACAAATATGTAGATTGGATAGAGTTTTCATTTCTCCAAATGTAGGCAAGATGAACATACCAAAGGAAGCCTTCGGTTAGTGGGTCGAGAGAGAAAAAACACGTAAATTCATGAATGAGCCAGAGTGGAAATTATGAATGAGAACACACAAATCAATATTTGTAAGGGGAGATAGAGCTGTCCTGTAGCATTTGCTCTTGAGCCAGTTCCTGAAGATACAGCCACTAGAGAGGAAGTCACTCAGAGCATCTTTAGATGCAACTGAAGGAGAAAGGAGCAGGCCCACGCTTGACCTTCGAAGAAGGAAAAAATACTGTAAGAGGTGCTAGAAATGGCGTGTCCTTTTGTGGGAGGATGAGCTCGGCAGTTTAGCCTTTTTTATGTTTCTCTGTTTCAATTTCCAGCTGTCTGAACCACTGTCCCTTTTTATTTAATATATATATATTAGAAATCAATACTTTCTGGAGATAAGATTAGGGTGCTATTCCTTGGCTGCTATTCTCTAGCCAGTTTCATACCCTCGTCCAGTCAGTTTTATCATCCCTCTCCCCCGCCCCCCTTCTCACTTTCCCAAGAATAATCAAATCCTGCCAGGTTTCCATTTCTGTAATTTTACAAGTACAATGCATTTTCTCCTAAGAGCCTCCTGTAGGTAAAAGGGATAGTATCATAACTTTGAAATACATCAAATCTGGCAGCCCACAGAATTTGTGACTGCCCAAATGTTCTATCATAAAAATAACCAGACGGGGAAAAATGGCTTTAAGGGTGGAAAAGCGCGAATCTTCTCTGCCTTTTCTTGCAGCAAGGCAAAGCTGATTTCCTTTTGCTCTTGATTTGTTAGAGGTAGATGTCCTAGCTGGTGATTCCAGTGCTAATAGATTCATCCGTTAGGGGGTTATACAGCTCAGTGGCACAGCTCAAGCTTTGTGTGTAGAAAGGCATTATCTCTATCATCTCTAGTTTAAAAGATTTTCAGTAATGGATGCTCCGTTCTCTGCCTGCAGTAGATCAGGGTTAACAATTTGGTGCTGCAGGCATCCAGAGACCCACTAGATGGCAACACGGGGATACAAGGAACTCATCTTTTCCTGCCACCTGGTGATCATCTGGATTTTTGCAGGCCACATCAGTTAGCCCTATAATATGAAGCTGAAAGCACTCTGCCTTATAAGGCAGAGAAGCATGTTTATATATTTTCAGTACAGTTATGTTTTCATCTAATCTCTCCACTGTTTATGGGGCCTGTCTGTTCATCTCTCCATCTACCCATCCATCTATATATCTGCAGCAAGAGAGAGATTATTTTAGTTTATTGTTTTCTATGTGCATACTTTGGGCACATCGTCAGGAAAGAGTCAGGAAAGACTGATCGCTTGAAAAGGACATCATGTTTGGTGAAGTCGAGGGCCAGTGGAAAAGAGGAAGACCTTCAATGCGATGGATTGATACAATCACCGCAACAACGGATGAAAATATTGGAACAGTCAGGCATATGGCGCCAGACCAAACAGCATTTCGTTCTGTTATACATAGGGTCGCCATGAGTCATAAACAACTCGACGGCAACTAACAACAACAATGTGCATATCAATTCTGCAAAATATTGTTAAAAAAAACTGCTGTAATATTGTACTCCAGATATGGAAAAAGCTGTGGATGCTGGTATTTGTAGTTCAGCAAAGCAGTTAGGTAAGTGTCTGTTGATTATGCACAAATTTAGCTTCCTAGCCATGGCTAGTTGGCTGGATTCCTTCCTTTTTCTCTTCCCCCTTCCCCCTTCCTCCTCATTCCCTCCTGACTCCTCCCTCCCTCCCTTCTTTCCTTCCTTCCTTCCTTCCTTCCTTCCCTCATTCTTCCTTCTTCCTTCCTTCCTTGTCCCTCCTCCCTTCCCTCCTTTCTTTCCTTCCTTCCTTCCCTCCCTCCCTTCCTTCTCTTTCCCTCCCTCCCTCCCTCCCTCCCTCCCTCCCTCCCTCCCTCCCTCCTTCCTTCCTTCCTTCCTTCCTTCCTTCCTTCCTTCCTTCCTTCCTTCCTTCCTTCTTCAGACATCTGTGTATACATTAAAGCCCACAGGGTTCCTGTTGAACCTGACCTTTAATATGGGGTATAATGGAAGATGGAGCACTCTTTTTCCCTGGAGGAATATAAAGAGGCAAACGGGTCAGTACCTGACAAGACAACTGAAGCCCCTGCCTACCAAACACAGAGGCAACATCCTGAGATTCCCCCCAGGGAGAGGCTGCCAAGCTCGAAGCCAATCAGAGTGACATGACATTGAGTTATTAACACTCTGGGAGGAGGATGGGAAAGTTTACCAGGGAGGACGTCTGTTTTTAGTCAACACAGTCCAGGCTGGCTGAATGCCTCGTTCTAGGAAGGACCAGCAGAAATGTTAATTGTGGGCAGGGGGCATCCAGACTCAGGTGGATGCTTCCCACTGGTCTGGATGCAGAAGCAGAAGACCACTTGAGGTGTTCCCACCTTGGTGCTAGACCATTTGAGGCGTTCCCACCAGCTGGTGGTGGGGCAACACACCGTGCAGACTTTGCTGTGGCTTCCTGTGTATACCTGTAGAGGGCATAGGGAATGGCCTTGAAGGACAGGAGGCGGAGCCACTACTAAGGCAACAGTTGGATAAGGGAGGATTGACCCCAGGCCAAGAACAGTAACATGAGTAAACGTTTCAGACAAGCCCCTCCCTAGTTAGTTCAGTCTTGCAAGATTCTGTCTCTGTTGCTGTTACAATAAAAGTAGTCCCTGACCTACATGCCATTGGTTTCTTAGTCTGGTCTACCTTGTAGGGCTGGCAATATCTGCCCTGTGCTTTCAGACTGCCTTTCCTTTATGTAAATCATCCATAAGCTAGCTGTGTCAAAAACACACTCTTTCCGAAGTGTCAAATAAAAGCTACTGATCCATCTTTGAATCCATCCACATTATCTCTTCCCTCACCCACAGGTTGGGAGCCAGGAACTATAAATTCCAACAGTCCCCCCCCTCCCATATTTTCAAATTCACCCCATATTCTTGGGGCAAGGGGCAAAAAGGGATGGAAAAAATATGTATCACTGATCTAAGCTGCACAAAGTCAGGGCAAGGGAAGGGCTCCAATGAAATTTTGCCCCAAGGTCTTCTGGGGTCTTAAAAAGGACGGGGGTCTTTCTTAGACATCATTCATCAAGTGGCCCTTTCCATGCTCAGCTCTGCTTGCATACAAACCAGGTGTTCTCCAAGGGCAGAAGGAGTGAAATGTCATCTTAAATAAAAAGAAACGGAAAAAAACTGCTGGCTTGTTGCAAATCGGAAAAGATAAATCCAATTTGCAACAAGCCAACAGTCCAATTGTTACAATAAAAGTAGTCCTGACTTACATGGCATTGGTTTCTTAGCCTGGTCTACCTTGTAGGACTGACAATACCTACCCCTGGGCTTCTGGATTGATTTTCTGCTTGAAGTTGGTGGAAGAGGTTCTGCTCCTGTGGCCATTTCCTGTGTCCATCTTTCCATCACCCCAAAGCATTTATGTCAACCCAGCTTTCTCCATCTGAGAATGACCTTGGAAATCTCATGGTCACCCCTCTTGGATTTTATTTATTTATTTGTTTTTCAAATTTATATAGCCGCCCATCTGACAAACAAGCGACTCTGGGCGGCATACCAAGAGCTGAAAACAATCAATAAATGATTAAAAGATATTTAAAAAACCAAGTAAAACAAAGAATAAAAGATGAAGGGATGTTTAAAATAAGGGAGCCCCCTCATTAGTTCTCCCGTCCCCTGGGGTCCCTAGGCCTGCTGGCATAACCAGGTCTTGAGGGACCTCCAGAAGCTCAACAGTGACGAGGCCAACCTCAGCTCGAGGGGGAAGAAAATTCCACAATGCAGGGGCCACAGCAGAAAAGGCCCACCACCTAGGGCCCTCCAGGTGTAGCTCTCTAGGCGACTGAACCCATAACATGCCCTCTCTGCTGGATCTGGTAGGACAGGCAGGTGAAATCGGGGAGAGGCGGTCCTCAAATAACGCAGTCCCATGCCATGTAGGGCTTTAAAGGTCCACTCCAGCACCTTGAATTGGACCTGGAAACACACTGGTAACCAGTGCAGCTCGCAAAGAGGTGTAACATGTGTTCTACCAGAAACACACACAACTGCATTTTGCAACAGCTGAAGTTTCTAGATACTCTTCAAGGGCAGCCCCATGTGGGGTGCATTACAGTAGTCTAACTGGGAGGTGACCAGGGCATGAGTGTCCATGTGTTTTAATTCTAGTGTAGGAAGCTGGGGAGAGAAGATTATACAGTGAAAGGCAGGACATTATGTGTGGGAGATGGAATGGTGTTGAACTGGCCTCAGGGAGATCCAAGCTCACAGGGTGACTGGGACCAGACACAATCAGCCCAACCTGCCTCACAAGGTTGCTGTTGTGGGGGAAAATGGGAGGAGGGGGTGTTATGCATGCCACTTGAGTTCCTGAAGGAAAAGCAGGACATCAATCCAAAATATTTCCTCTTTCACACACATGTACATCTTTGCCATCTCATGAATAAATCTGGGCCCCAAAAGTCATGCCATACCCACAAACATTTCATCGAATGCCCCCTTTCCTTTGAAAGAAAAGGATTAAAGCAGGTTCTCCTTCATTAAATTGAACGAGATCAGGACGGGCAAAAGATAAATAAATTCAGGGAAATTTTTCCCCATGGCACTAGGGAAAAAAAAAAGGTTCCCCAGCATTTTCTAGATACTAAGATCAACCCGCAGCTGCTTCTCATCTCCGTAGCACCTCACATCCCTCTGACTGGAATGATTTATTCCACCAGACTTCTTTTATAAACATGGTGTGGCATGGCGATGCTGTAATTAGCTTTTTTTTTTTTTTTTTAAACCCCAACCCCAAGATCTTAGGGCTGCGATTGTGCCTCTCTCTGTCCCTTTAATTCTGTTTAAAATATAAACCAAGGAAACAAATAATGGAATTGCAGTTAAGTGACTTTGAATTTCCAGGGATCCTCATTATTTGGGGAATAAACTCCAGCAAGAAGACAAAGGAGATGTCCTTTGGGATTAAAGCCTCCCAAACAGGGTATCAGTGGGGGGTTTTCTTCTTTTTTCCTGTATAACCTTATGCACTGTTTGCTTTTAAGTAGCCTATCAATGGGATGTGGCTCAGAAACGCCCCCCCCCACCCTTTCTTCGTAGCTATTGCATCCAGCATCTTACTGCTCTTATACTAAGATTGTAAACTGTAACAAAAGCTTGGTAATTTTCTGCATGGCATCGTGTCAGAGGCAAAATGCAGTGGGGAGGGGGCGTATTTTGTTTTGCTTGTTTTAATTATTAGGGAGGGTAATCAGATTGGGTATAGACCCAGGAAACATACACAAAGGCACAAAGAGGGGGGCCGGATTTATTTTGGGGGGGGGTCTCATGTACCTCAGAACTCTCTCTTTCTCCTTTCCTCCTGTTCTCTCCATGTTGTTATAGGTATTTATTTCAGCTCTTTTGTTTCAACTGGAAACTGGAATGGTGAAGGCTTTGGGCTTTCTGGGTTGGAGAACAATCAATAATTATGTCGCAAAGAATGGGATATGAAATGCATCAAGGAAGTGGAAAAAGAACAGTCTGAAAAATCCCATTCAAGCACCTCAAATCTGTTGGAGGTTGGGAGAGAGGTAGAAGAGGAATTGATTGACTTACAGCTTCTGTGGGCTGAAGGAATTCCTGAGTTTTGGCTGTTTAGCTGCTTTAGGGGGTAATGCTGACCTCATGGTGTTTCTTCCTTTTGCCCATCCGACCCAAGGGGATTACTTTGCAGAGCCTGTAATTTCTTCTCTTTTTCTTTCTACCTTTCTGCCTTCTCTTCTGCCTTTCTGCATTCTCTCTTCCAAGAAGTAGCTTGGATAACTAATGTGGCCTTCTGTGTTACTTACTTGACAACCATTCATCTAGTGATGGTTCGAACTTACGACTGGTTCTCACACTTATGACCGTCGCAGTGTTCCCATGGTCACATGATCATGATTTGGGCACTTGGCAACCAGTTCACGTTCATGACTGTCGCAGCCCTTTGATCAGTGGTCACATGATCACCATTTTCAGCCTTCTGAGCCGGCTTCTTGCAAGCAAAATCAACTGGGAATCACATGATTCGCTTAACCACCACGTGGTTTGCTTGAAGTCCACAGTGATTCACTTAATGATCACTGCAAAAAAGGTGGTAAAATTGGGTTGGATTCGCTTAATGACCGCTTCACGTAGCAACTGAGATTCCAGTCCCAACTGTGGTCGTTAAGCAAGGACTACTTGTATAAGCAGCAATTAATGGCCAAAGGCGGAGAGCATATAAAAGTTGGAGTTATCTTCAAAATAACTCACCGTTTTCAAAAACAAGAGCTTACCCAGCAACGGAATGAGCAAGTGTAAGTGTTGTATAGCTAATGAATGCGTTGGTTATTGGTTTTCTTCCTTTATACATCTTGGGTATTGTGGGGTCCATCAGGGATCAAAAGAATCAGGGTGCCAGTCATGGCTGAGTGATCAAAGCCCCACCCCCTTTTTTACATGAAGGGGGGGCGCTTTGATCCAGAGGTCATGGCTGCCACCTCGACTTTTCTGATGCCCCTGTTGGGGTGTATCTCCCCTATTTTATTTGCCAACCAAGAACATCCCGTGTGCCTGATGAAGTAGACTTTCTAGTCCGCAGAAGTTTACGCAGCAGTTAACCTGCTGGTCTTAAAAGGCCAAGCATCTGTTTTGTTCAGTGTGGAAGATGCCCATCTGGACTTAATCTAAGAATGAAGTGTTTATAGACTGTATTACTGTAACTTGATTCTCCCAGCCCCAAACTTGTGCTTTCTCTCATCCTGAATGCTAGAAGGAGGCAGCATTTACAGCGGGAATGAATCACCATGTTTGCCATTGGCATGCATGAAACTCTTAACGTGAGTATTCAGGTATCTTCAAGTTTGGTCTGACTGAAGTCAATGGGCTTGGTCCTCCTGTAACAGTGACTAACTTCATACTCAGGAGAACATCAAGACTTCTGGATCACAAGCAAGCAAGTGGAACATCAAGACTTCGGGATCCGGCTTAGCATAAGGCATGACCTCAGCCGATACCATTCTGTGTCCTAGATATTGGTGACAAACAGGTCTATGAGCTTTCTCAAGTGATCTTGCTGTTCATACAAAAGATGCAGGCATCTGGACAAAGCAGCTCATTTATCTGGAAAAGAAAAGGCTGCAATGGAGCTAACTATGCACAGACTGAAACATACGACAGGTGAGAGATAACATCCGTCACATCATCAAGCCATTGTTCCTCCTGGTTAGAATCCACATTGAACTTGGCAGTGGACAACGCTGGGTTGGGCTAGAGTCCCCGTTCCCCCCCCCAGATCAGCTGGAGCTTCTCTAAAAAGGACCAGGTCCAAAAGCCAGCTACTGTAACCAAAACTGATCTTAAACTATATATGGTGATACGATGATCTTAAATATATATGCATCTGATGAACTGGATTGTGGTTGATCAAAGCTTGCTTGCTTGCTTATTTATTTATTTATTTATTTATTTATTTGATTATTTGATTATTTGATTATTTGATTATTTGATTATTTGATTATTTGATTAAATTTATATCACCACCCATCTCCCCCAATGGGGGCTCTGGGTGGTTTACAATAAATAAGGTAAAGGTAAAGGTTTCCCTTGACATAAAGTCCAGTCGTGTCCGACTCTAGGGGGCAGTGCTCATCTCCGTTTCTAAGCCTTAGAGCCGGCGTTGTCCATAGACACTTCCGGGTCATGTGGCCAGCATGACGACACGGAACGCCGTTACCTGCCCGCCGAAGCGGTACCTATTGATCTACTCACATTTGCATGTTTTTGAACTGCTAGGTGAGCAGGAGCTGGGACTAGCGACGGGAGCTCACCCCATCATGCGGATTCGAACCGCCGACCTTCCGATTGGCAGCTCAGCGGTTTAACCCGCAGCACCACCGCATCCCATTTACAATAAATAAGCTTATGCTAAAATAGAACCATAGACTCGTAGGGTTGGAAGGGACCTTGGAGGTCTTCTGGTCCAACCCCTGCCCAAGGCAGGAGTCCTCATACCATCTTGGACAAATGGTTGTCCAATCTTCTCTTGAAAACCTCCAGTGATGGAGCACCCACCACTCCAGGAGGCCAGCTTAATAGTTCTCATTGTCAGGAAATTCCTCCTTGTGTCCAGGTTGGATCTCCCTCTGATGAGCTTCCACCCATGGCTTCTTGTGCTGCCCTCAGGTGCTATGGAGAATAGATCGACACCCTCTTCCCTGTGGTAGCCCTTCAAGTATTGGAAGACTGCCATCAGGTCTCCCATCAGTCTTCTCTTTGTTAAGCTAAACATACCAAGTTCCTTAAGTCATTCTTCATAGGAATTAACCTCCAGACCCCTTATCATCTTTGCTGCTCTTCTCTGCACTCTTTCCAGGGCCTCAGCATTTATGTTGAGGCCCTAGAATAATGTTATTAGCATTTAAGATAAGATGAAAGACTCTTGTTTTTATTTTAAAACTAGCACTGCTACCCCTCTGGAAACAGTTTGATATGTAAGAGAACATTTTGATTGCTGATAGTCTCAAACTGTTTATGCATTGTATTGCTTTTATCAATGATCTGTTCTTAGATTATTCTTTGTTTAATTCAAGTGCACATATCATTGCAATTGATTGATTTCAGTGATACTGAAAGTGTTAGTGGATCACTTTATTAGTTTCCCATTTAATTAAAAAGCATTAATGAAGAATTAGTAAAATCATGCCTGGAAGTATGTGCATTAATTACACCCAGATTACATTGACCCCTTTCCCCTCTTTTAATACCCATATCCTGGGGACCCTGAAAAACATTTTCCATTCCATCACTTTTTCATCATGTTTGATATAAAGAGTCTGGATCTAATTAGTATTTCTATGCTAAGCTTTTGAACTTGGAAATTCAGCAAATTTCACTGTAAGTAAGGGTGACCCCATTACTTTTGTTCTTTAAATAATCAGCTCTGGGATTCTTCTTGGCCATGGAGAATCATGGCTGAGTATTTAAGTCTGTATCTAAATGAATCTGGAGAATTGGGGATGGGCAGAGAGTTTGCTAAAGATGATAAAGTGTCCCAGGATATTTGTTATTGCTATAATTACTGTGTCTTAGATGAGATTAATTCCAGATATCAGCTGTAGGCTTCAGCAATTGAGGGGGAAAAGAATCATGGAAGGAAGCCTCTTCTTGATTAATATAGCCTGGAATTGTCTAACTGGAAGTCCATCTGGATCACTGGATGGCATCCACTCCTTCCTTCCTTTCAGATTTCTGCTCTTTTGTCCTCTCCCACCCCCTTCTTTACTGGTATGCATTGACTTATGGAATCTTCTTGCTTTATTCATCTCTTAGATCACGCCTAGAGTTGGGCATGGAGGCTACACTTCCCAGATTTGTTATTTTCATCTTATTACACCATTCAACTTTTCAAGTTATTTCCAGGCACTTTGTGGGTCTTCTCTGACACGTGATTCACCTCATCAAGATCCTTTGGGTCACATCAGGGACTTCCTCCAGCAATACAATATCTCTTCATTGTTTAGAAACGGGGAACTGTGTTGATGTAATAGTCGGCTCCCAGGTGCATAAGGATATACGGGATGGTTTTATTAACAGGCATCTGAAAATTCCCATTGGTTCACAGAAGAGAAGTAGGAAAGTAGAGAAGACTCCACTCAAATGTACTTTCAGATATATTGGTTGTAGATGGGAAATAGTTCAGTTGCTGGAATTCTAGTAACCCCATCCTTTTCTTTTCAATAAACCTTGCTGAAGAAACTCTGTGCTTTGAATAGTGTTCAGAAGAGGAATTATTTCAGTTTTAGGGAGATGCCAAAGAGCTTAAGAGTTGCTTTTGAATCAACTTTGGAAGCGTGCTTTGCTGACAGCATGGTTGAAAGGAAGCAGAACCTCCTGGAAAGTTTGCACAACTTTGAGGCCTATGTGGCTGTGTCACAGCCTTTCCCAGCTTGGGACTCTCAGCACTGACCGGGAATTTGGAGAGTCCCAGCATTTCTAAACTGTCTCCAGTGCACAGTTGGAGACAGTTGCTATACAATATAAGCGCTGGGTTAGAATGATGAGATCACAGTATCTGAGGGCACCTACTGCAGTTGGACAATTGTGCAGAAGATTTCAGCTACAGTACAGCCCTCTAAAAGGGTTTCTTCCAAATAAATGCACGTTCACCTCAATGTTCTATTCCCATCTAGGGTTCCGCCCGGCCCTTGAATTCCAGCCCTCCTTTTGCGAATTGCCACGTGGAATTTTATCACCTTTTTCAACCATGAAATCCGAACCCTTCAGACTGCTTTACTGCGATCTGGGGAGGTGAGCCAGAGGCAAGTCCCTTGGCCACGCAGTCCCTATCCATCCCTTCTTACTGTCTCTCTTGGCTATCGGTTAAATTCCTTGCTGACGCAGCACTTGTCACTCAAGAGTTCCCACGTCTGCCTTTCTCTAAAGCTTCAGTGCTGTGATTCTTTGTCTTCTATCTCTTGCGCCATCTGCCTGGGTCCCTGCACCCACTTTTTGAATTCCCATCCACCACCAACCTGCTCTTTCAATCAGCCTTAAGGGACTGAAATCACCTGCATCTGCAGCGGAGGTGGTGTTTAAGAAGCACTTATTTTTAAACAGCTGATTTTTCTTTAATGAAGTTTACAATGAGCCTCCAATGACTGCCTTCTTGTGAATTAATGCGCTTATAAAAATACCCAGCAACTTGAGAAAGGCTGGATGGTTGTGGAGTGTAAACAACTTAATAATCAGCCTGTGAGTGATTCCTTTTTCAACAGATGTAGCCACTGATCCTCTAGTGCTGAAAATGTACTGCTCTGTGAATTTTTTCTGTCTAGTTTTGATTGTGGGGATAGATGAGAAGTGCAGGAAGATAAATTGGTCTGGTTGATATGCTTGCTGTGATCCCTTGAGATTAAAACAATTTCCTCGTTCCTTTTCTGGGGCTTTGACCATAAATCCTTTGTCCACTGCTGCTTGCTCACCTTGCCAGCTTTTCATTGTATTTTAAACTACATGTTGTAATGTTTGGGGTGGGGTGGGTTGTTTTTTTTTTTTTTTTTGGTATTGGAGATTAAAGTAGCCGCAGGCATCAAGAATTTATTCTGGCTGCAGTTCAAGAACAAGCAATCTAATCTTACATCCAGGACACCCTTTCTATGGGGCAGCAGAATGACCCAAAATAAAACAGCTTCACCTCCATAGCCACTAAGGTTTTAAACATGTGATAGGGAGTGATTAAGGCTAGAACAGTACAAAGAAACAGCCAAATTCATAGTTAGCTGGTTGGCTAATTGGCAGCTGAGCTTCCTCATATCTGGAATGAAATTTACTCTGGGACATACGTAGCTTCTACTGTACTTGGACCTACAAGAGAAGGGAATCACCTACAGATAGCTCTGGGGCCCGCACTTCCAGGCTCCCCATAGCAGGGGTATCTGTGGGCGGGGGAAGTCAAGATGGCGGCCACAACCAAGTGACCAAAACCCCACCTTTTTTTTTAATGCATGTGGCGTATTGTAGCCAGCATCTTGACCTTTTTGACCTTTCTTTGGGCCCTTATGCCTCCCCGGACCAACCTTTGAGTCCCTTCACCACAATCCATGTTGGCAGACCATCCAAACAGATCTGGGCAGGAAGGTAATCCAGGGCATGTCTGGTTTCAATCAGTAGTAAGTCTGGAGGAAAAATCTGCATAGCTTACATGAGAATGGCAACTGTATCTCATTTAACATTTTGTTCACCTATGCTCAAACCTATTTATTGTTTGAAAGTCATTCTGTGCTTTCAAACCGGAGGGCAGTTCACGAATTAAAAATGAAGTATATCCAGAGAGAAATTTTGTAGAAAAATGCATTATTTTAGAGGGGGGGCGGGAATGTATCCATGGGTAACTTTGTCAAAACTGCAGGCAAAACCACAACCATGATGGGTTAAACGTGCATCAAAACGTATATATTTTTTTAATGCTCAAGTTTGACAGTTTTGCGCAGATGAGCAATGGAAGAAACCCAACTGGATATCCTGTACTTTCCCATCACTAGTGATTAGCAGCATATTCTTCCCATGTGTCCTTTAGGCTCAACTGCATTGTGGACCTTGCTTTCTAGTCCGAATACCAAGCAGATTCCATAATTATTTCTGAACCTTGTCTGCCCAACATATAGCCAAGATCTTGCTTTTAATGTTTTCCTGTTGTTGTTCAGAAGCCCACCAGGAACATATGCTAGAATGTTGCTGACCTTATCACATGATAAGACTTGCAAATGCTTCTACAGCTTCTCTCCAACCAATTCATTAATGTTACTGCCATGGAAGATATTCTGCCAGATTCTGGTGGGTTTCCATGTTGCTTTTATCAGGAAGTTGTCAGAAAAAGAAAGGAAGAAGTTGAAACCAAAGTATAGCCCTTAACTGACTCAGCTTTCCAAACATTTTACTTTTTGCTAAACATTTTACCTTTCTCATTCTGCTGCTCTTTTGCTTCAGCCCTTTCCTTCTCTTCCTAGCAATTGGGCTACTTCTAAAGAATCAATCAATGGTGTCATTGGTATGAATTCCAGGACATTTCATCTTTCTAACCCGCTATCAGTGAGAGTCGATCCAAACTAAATGGGGAAAAATATAGGGTTGTGCTCATGCTTCAACCACTTACGTGCATCTTGAGTGACCTATCTGCTGTGTTTGAAACTGAGTATAAAGATGGGAGAAAGAAGAGGGAGTAGAAAATTCTTGGTGACCAATTACAGGTAGTCCTCACTTAATGACCACAATTGGGACCGGAATTTTGGTTGCTAAGCAAAGCGGTCCTTAAGGGAATCTGACCTGATTTTACGTCCTTTGTTGCGGTGGTCGTTAAGCGAATCACTGAGGGCATTAAGCAAATCACATGGTTGTTAAGCGAATCATGCAGTTCCCCATTGATTTTGCTTGCCAGAAGCTGGCTGGGAAAGTTGAAAATGGCAATCACATGCTGCAATGGTCATAAATGTGAACCGGTTGCCAAGCGCCCAAATTGTGATCACATGACTGTGGGGACACGGCGATGGTCACAAGTGTGAGAACCGGTCATAAGTCATTCTTTCCAACACCATTGTAAGTCCGAACCATCATTCAATGAATGGCTGTTAAGTAAGGACTACCTGTACACTGGGTTGGCAAACTGTAGTGATGACACATTGGTTAGCCGTCTCTTTTACTCTCTGCAAATGCATGACAGGCCCATGTTGGTTTTCCTCCATTTCTGCACCCTGGATTGTTTTAAACAATGAGAAATCCCTTTCTGCTCGTCTTGAGAGAAGCAAAAATTTCCTCTCCCTTCCATCATTGACTTGGCACTTCGCCTATTCCCCAGAATATGTACAAGTCTCTCTAGTCCATTTCATAAATCATCATATGGATGGACCCCCTCCCTCCCCTTTAATTCTCACTCCTAAAATTAGGAGCATGCTCCTTCCCTCTGCAGACTCCACTAGGAAAACTAGCAAGTGCCAGCCTCTATAAATCTCTCTTTTTCTCTCAGAATGGCAGGAGGGAGCAGCCTGAATTCCTGTTCCTCCTGTTAAAAAGGTTTGGGTTTCAGGTAAGGTGAAAGATCTGTGGCTGAAATCTCAGAGTGCTAATCCTCTGAGTAGGTGGTCAAGGGCTTGGGAGGACTAATTGACTTCCATAAATGAGTACTTGGCAAGTCAGCTTCCTATAATCATCAGACTGGATACTGATGATTATAGGATTTAGCAGAAATAGGCAGCTATGGAGAGCAACCTTCCCCCTTTAGAAGATGATACAAATTTTTTGAAGGGGCGCCTTGCTTTGCTACAGACTGATATGAAACACCCCAGTTACGAGGGTCTACAAAGCCGTTCCACATTTCTTAATGGGAAGAGCAGCTCTGCCTTTTTGCTCAACAGCTGCTCAGTAAGCTTATAAAACAGCCTTTCTCAACCTTTTGACCCTGGAAGAACCCCTGAAAGATTTTTCAGGCCTCAGGGAACCTCTGCACATTCAGGCTCCAGTATAGGCCAGGAGTTACAAAATTATTCTATTTGTTTCATGGGTAGGTGTCCTAACAGCCAGGAACCACGCTGAGACAAGGAACAGGTCTCTAGTGTTTTATTGTTGCTACATAACAGGGAAATCCTAACAAACCGAAGAAGCGTGGGAAAAACCCAGACATATCAACCCCAAAGGTTAAGGCGGGCCCGATCGGTGTCTCTTGGAATGGCTACCTAATTCCTCAGTGCTACGCATGCGCTTCACAGCCTGGATGGGAGCCCCCTGCTCGCCATCCTTACTCATGACAGTAGGCCTGTATAGACATGTGAATGGTGTTCTTAAACTAAACATAAAGAATGAAATTTACCTCTTTAATGGGAGGTTGCCCAAATTGGAAATACTTTTTTAAATAAATGGTGATCTCCCAGGGAACCCCTAGTGACCTCTTGTGGAACCCTAGGGCACCACGGAACCCTGGTTGAGAAACCCTGTTATAAAGCAAAGCAGCGGTAAAGGTAGCTTGAAACCCCCACCCCCAGCTCACTTCGTAAAGGTGATGGGACATCTCACCTCTGCAATGCACTCAGCTATGACCTTTCCTAATCTGTATAGGTCAGCCCTTTAATTATATTCCTCATCTTGCTTGGCCAGTTCTACCTTCTGGCTGGTTCTACCTTTTGACACTTGGGAGTAGATCTGGCTTCCATTCTTGTTCTGAGTAGTAATCTTGTGTATTAATTGGCCTTCTAACCTCACTTGTTAAAAACATGATCTTGGGCCTCCTTCTGCTGTAAGATGATATAGAAGCCTATTATCCACTAAGCCGTGAATTTAACAATGATGCTACTGACATTTGTAGATGATCCTCCATGATTATTTTGCTCCAGTGGATTAACGCGGGTGCTACCCTCTGCTGATTATACCACAATACAGCCTCCTGTCTCTAAGCTGAGGTGACCCACCTGCCACCAGCAGGAGGACCAAGAGAAAAGCTGTTGGGGAGAATCAACAATGGGGAAAGCGGTTTGTCTGCCACATGGGCATCTGCTCCAAATGATGACAACCCAGAAATGATGACAGACACCCGGTGATGTTGTGACTCGATTCTCTCATTAAGTATTTGCATTCCAAACTCTGGCGTGGGGCTTGTATCACAACATCATGACATGTGTCTTGTTGCTTGCTTCCCCAGTGGGTGCCTATACTTTTTCAAATACCTGAAGGGGTATCTGCTGCTGAGGAGGATCCAGTTGGTGCAGAACCCGGGTAGATCTGAGCTGCCCTCCAAAGAGATGAACTTTCTCCACCCTTTGCTTCTACTCATGGAAAGTAATAATAATAATAATAAAAAGGAACGCACCAGTGATTTAATGTCATCGTGTGAAGAACAGCACCTACCCATTCTGTGCATCACGTTTCATCCTTCCTGTTCCTCGGGGGGTTGGGTATAAAGCCAGCTTGCACATCTTTCTGTGCTGAGTGTACATCGCTGAACTGCTTAGCTTGTGCATCAGGAGGACCCTGCTGAAGACAGCAGCAGCTCCATTTGCAGTTTCCCAAGCTCCAAACTGCAGATCACAGAGGTGGCCAAAGCTGAGATCTGTGAACTCAAGAGTCTGCACATTACAGAGTAAAGAGATGGCTCCTGTGAGTGGAGGAGGCCAGGCAAAGCGGGTTCAAAAGTATCTAATTATACTATAATATGATACAGGTAGTCCTTGACTTGCAACCATTTGTTTAGCGACTGTTCAAAGTTACGACAGCACTGAAAAAAGTGACTTATGACCAGTCCTTGCACTTACGACTGTTGCAGCATTCCTGCAGTCACATGATCAACATTCAGGCACTTGGCAACCAGCTTGCATTTACAACGATTGCAGCATCCTGGGGTCACGTGATCACCATTTGCGATCTTGCCAGACCTTGCCAGCAGGCTTCCAACAAGCAAAGTCAATGGGGGATGCCAGATTCGCTTAATGACCATGTGATTCACTTAACAGCCACAGTGATTCACTTAACAACTGTGGCAAAAAAGGTGGTAAAGTCAGGTATGACTTGCTTAATGATAGCCTCACTTAGCCATGGAAGTTCCGGTCCCAATTGTGATTGTAAGTCAAGGACTACCTGTATGGTATTTATTAGTAAACTGGTGACTATCTATAAGTTTAATACATAAGTAGATGTTTATTCTTTTTGTTTGTTTTTCTTCTTTCTCTTTTTCCCCCTGGTCTCCTAATTTTTTTAAGGATTATTTCATTTAATTTTGTCATTATAGCGTGTATATATATAGTGTATCTTGGTATTTTGCTTATATTTTGTATTCTTCCAAATAAAGATTAATTTTAAAAAAATTCAAAAGTGCTCCTGCATAAAATGTCCCACAATACTAACTAAACCCCTGGGTATTAAAAAGATATTAGTTGGTTTTGGTTCTCTGGAGGACAGTAGGAAGATGCATAGATCTGCAATAACTTGCTTTTTGATCTCCAAACAGGAGTCTTTAGGGCTGAACTGAGTTCCAAGTGAACTTGCTTTCTTGCGTGAAGCTTAGCATGTTGCATGCACCCAACATCTGTGGCTTGTAAACCGTGGTTTGACATGTGGCATGAAAACTAGCCACATATCCTCTAATCCTTATGCAGTGTTAACTATGATGATGCCCCAAGTGCTGGGGTGGGGAGTGATGGTGTCAAAAATAAAATAAATGTTGCTACTTTATTCTCCTTGACATCATAAAACTGGATCTATAGTAATGAATCAGGAGAAAGATCCTAGGGCTTTGATGGATGATCTATTGAGAAAATCTGATTCAACGGCCTGGTTCACTTATCATGCTAAGCCCGGATGGCATTTGTTTGCCTTGGCTCGTCTTCGTGTGTGAACTCAGCTAATTGTGGATGAGCCAACAAACCATGATTTGAAAAGCCATGTCTTACTGTGACATGGGAACCCAGCTGCCATGTAGCAGTGATGAAAAGGACAAATCCCAAGTTAGAGATGATCAGGGAATTTTAAAAATAAGGCCACAGTTACCTAGTTTTTACATAAACAGCCTTCCCCTGCTTGATACCCTCCAGATGAGCCGAAGTGCTTAAACAAAATAGCGATGTAATAACTCTCCAGGGGAAGAACATTAGCCATGAAATTTGGAAGAGGAATTGCTCTGTGGAAAGATGCAGACGGAGTCGATATTTCTGAATCAAATGCCATTGTGATCTCGGCTGTCGTCATCCTGGGCTTTTCGGGAGAGGCCGTTAAGCCTCCATTCCGTGTTGGCAGTCTTTCTCCTTCATCCCAACCAGAATGAAAACTTCACTTCCCTTTTTTGTCTCTTGAGGGTGCCACACTGTGCAGCTGAAGCCAGAGACTCATGTCTGCAGCCACGGTAGTGGGTGCAGCTGGTGGCGGTTCCTTTCTTGGGTGGCCGTCTTCCTCTCTCATTCTATCAACACCCTACCACCCTGTGATTTATTGCTGGATCTGCTCTATTAATACCAAGGCCAGAATCATTCTGGCATTCCAGCAGCATGGCAGAATGAAACTTATCTAGTCGGAGGGAGTTGGCAGAGGTAGTGAACCCAGACTAGTTTTCCTTAGCCTTGCTCTAAACAGAATTGGTCCTCCACCACAGATTCCAGGGTTCTTCCATACTATGAGTCTGCAATGAGTTGGATCACTCCCTTTCCTTAGAGTGCCCCCCTTGGTTTTTCCCAAACTACTTCTAACTTTCTTTAGACTACCCAAAAAAAAACCCAACCCGTTTTTTTTAAAATAGTAATGGCAATATCATCAATTCTCAAAGTACGCAAGGATACTTTTCAGTACCACCTAATGGACTGTTACAATGGTCTTCACTACCGTCACCACACCTGCAGGACAAATCTAGGCAGGTTTACTCCAAAGTAAACCCCAGGGAAGACAGTGCCTTAAATCTAGCAAATTATTGACCGTCCAGTCTGTCGTCAACCTGGTTTGCCCATCCCTCTATGCCAAGGTTTTATATTAAGCATTGTTTGTTGGATACGCTACAGTGACTGCGTTTGCCCAATATGCTAACTCATAAACCATGGTTTACAAGCCACAGTGGCTGGGTTTTCATAACATGTTCAGCCAAAACTGAACAAATCATGTTATGGCTTAGAATGGGTGAGCCCAGGTTGTTCTTCACTGTTTATGTATATATGTTAAGTTTTTTAATTGTTTTTAAAGGAATAACTCATCCACCCTGGTTCATTAAATAATGCTAAGTCCTCATAATTACAAGTTACCTCCCTCCTTTCACATGCCACCCTTTCTATATCAGCTGCATCATCTTCCCAGAGAAATCCATGCTGGGCTGTTGCAATAACAGCATGGGCTGCACCCAGCAGGGCGTGTGTTGTCTTCTGCGACCTAAAAATAGGTGAATCACTGCAGAGCCAGAACACTCCCAGTCCCTGGTCCTTATGCTGTTTGGCTCGCTCAGCGCACATAATTGTAGGGCTAATTATTGCAAGCATCTCTCCAACCTTAAGAGCTAGATGTACAGCAGCAGCCATGTTGGCAGCAGGGATTATGGTATCTTTCACCCGTTTGGTGCCACGTGACTCTCAGAGGCACCAAGCCTACAGAGCCATTAGCAGCAAGAAGAACTCTGCCATGCGATATGGAAAAGAATAATTCCATGCCACAAAGACAGGAACATTGGTTCCCTTGCTTTACTTTACCCCTAAAGTTTAGGTTTCATTTTCTGAAACTCTAGTTCTAGATCATGCGGATGCTGCTCCGGTACATTATTAAGCATCCTATTTCAGCCAGTTTTAGCAAATGTGTGGGATTAGTGTTACGGGGAGTAGAATCCGTTGCAAAACACACATTTTCGTTTTGTATGTTCTCTTTTCACTTGTCCCCTCCCCGCTCTGTGCCTCTGTGCAAGCCATCTTTTTTGGAGCAAAGGCAGACAGGAGGGAGACGGAGGGACCTGATAAACCTCTGATTAACCTCCGGGTGGACAGAGACTCAGCTCCAATTTCCAAAGCCCTCTGCAGCCACCAGCTCTAACCTCTAGCGAGATGCAACTTGTTGCTCTTTTGGCAATCACTG
The DNA here is from genome assembly GCF_035149785.1 of Candoia aspera. Taxonomy (NCBI): domain Eukaryota; kingdom Metazoa; phylum Chordata; class Lepidosauria; order Squamata; family Candoiidae; genus Candoia; species Candoia aspera. The sequence goes on along the minus strand of NC_086165.1, from coordinate 6,494,110 downwards.
AGCAATGAATGGGAGGGAGAAAGAACGAGAGAGAAAGTCACCTTCTAGACAGGTTCCCCTATTTGAGGTGATTTGCAATAGAAGATTAAGGATTTCTGGTTCCCAGTTGTTTTATTATAGCGAGAACAAAAGGGTCCCCCCCCTCGTTCTAAATTAGGCTGTTCTAACAAAGCAAGCTAGCAGGAAAACCAGACATTGATTGAGGCATGGGAACACTGCAAGTTGATCACCCCATGTTCTACCATTCCATTCAAGAACTTTGTTGTACTATCAGTGGAATCATAGAATGGAAAGGGTTGGAAATGACCTGGGAGGTGTTTTAGTCCAATCCGCTGCCCAATGGGGAATCCACTCATACAGCATCTGGCAATACATTTCTGTTTGTAGTTTTTTTTTTAGTTGCACTATAACTCTCTGGACAGCAAAATCATAGCTTGAACACTTTGAAGACCATGAATGTCAAGTTCTTGACTGACCCGCTTCCACAAAAAACAGAATCCTTTCAGAGTTTCTATACCAAGATTTATTGAAAGAGGATAAGGTAAGTCTACAGAAATCTCAGCAACTGAATTGTGTCCCCTCTTTAAAATTCAATTTATCTCCCAGGTTCCTAAGGTGGACACTTGCTCAATCTCCTGGGTGAATTAATGAGAAAGCTTCGCTGATAAATCTCTCTGATTCTAACCATATCATTCACTGCAACACTTCTCCAGATTAGAAGGTATCAAAAGCAGTGACAGAAAGAGAGGCAAGTCAATGTCTTGGTCCTATCAAATCAGAAGTAAATTTTGAGAGCCAGACATGTATAGGTAGATGATAGAGATAGATAGATGATAGATGATAGAGATAGATAGTTTGTGTGTCAGTGTGCGTACCTGCTTCATGTCATTAAGGAATTTTCATGCCATAGAAGTAATGAGATTTGCATCACTGAACTGTACAGTGATGCAATTCTCCTTCTTGAAGAGTTTCATATAACTCCAAGGTCCTCCTTCCTGTCATTGACTGGGGGAAGCTTTTCTGCATGGACAGCTCACACACAGAAATCTCTTCTGGAACTGAGCTGAAGCAAAGCAACATTATGACATGAAGCAAATCCATCCAACAACTTCGTTTCACTTTTAGAGTGCAGAGCCACAATTTTACACACACACACACACACACACATGTAAGAACAACACTAGACAGAATTTATTTTTCAGTTCACCTGTTTGAAAGCTCAACTCAAGGACTTAAAGCCCGTGAGGCTGGCTGTTGTTTAATTTTGAAATGCTGTCATTTAGTATCAAGGGTGCTTAAGCTACTTCAGGGCACAAATATGGATGCATTTAGTACGTAATCTCTTCTATCAGGGAGATGTAAGTGTTCACGAGAAGGATTCCCTACATTTTCCACTTGTGTAAAGAAGGAGAAAAAATCATTGCCATGATTGTAGAGGAAGGATGAATTCCCCCCCAAATGAATATAATTCTCCTGAGATGGACTATTTTAAAAATGTGCTTGGAAGTGGGGGGCAAAGGAGATGGAAGAGAAAGATTGTACCTATTTTCAGGAAAGATTATTTTGCAGGAATGATCAATCAATCTTTTTTTTTTTACCCCCTCTAGAATGAAATCCATCTTTAATCTTCCTTTAATGGCAGAGATTCTTGCCTGACCCAAGAACCCAGAATCAGAAAAAACTCTCTTGAAGCAAACCACAGTTTAGCACACTTTATGAAACCAGCCATTTTTGGCTACAGGGAGTGAGATCTTCAGTTCCTCTTTTCCCACATCTCATCGATATACCTGAATCACAACCTACTGCTGACTCAGATGATTTCAGGACGCCAGGAAAAAAAAGTGATCTACATTGCGCGAATTTCCCCAATGCATAAAGCCGTCGCTTCTTATTTTGATTTCTTAAAATGAAAAACGAGTAATGGTTTTTCTATATTAATAACAAAGCAATGAATGCAGGAAAATAAGAGGAGCAGAGGAAGCACACATATAAAGTACCCTGAGTTCCTGGGAGGAAGAGCTGGATAAAAATAGATAGGAAAAAAAAATCTGCTTTAGATCAGAGCTCAGGTTGCTGGAAAGCCAACTTTGCTTGAGCAAGACGTGTAGTCTTTAAATCAGAGTCAATGGTGGATTTCTTGACCACTAATGATACTGTAAATGGTGCTGTCACGATTATCCCTGGAGGCCTTATCTGACATGCAGGGGGGCACAGCGACCTGTCCCCAGAGTCAAGAAGCACTCTGCAGGTCAGCTCTTCGGCCCATGTGTCTTGCAAAGCATGGGACCTGAAGGCATCAAGTTCCCAAAGGTGGAGATAAGGGGAAAGGACAGAGCGGCAGGGAAGAGAAGAAGAAGTCAAGCATTATCTGCTCTGTTAAATTGAAATGGGGAGAGAAAGGGAAAACTGATATATTGGATCATAAAGTCTCTTAGAGGATCCCGGAGGAGATGCTGTATACTATTGCTACACCATAATGGTGGATCTGTCTTTCCCCTTTTATGTTTTATAACCATTAGGGCAGTGTTTCTCAACCTCAGCAGCTTTAAGATGTGTGGACTTCAACTCCCAGAATTCTGGGAGCTGGCTGGGGAATTCTGGGAGTTGAAGTCCACACATCTTAAAGTTGCTGAGGTTGAGAAGCACTGCGTTAAGGGATCAGAGAAAACCTGGTGGGAAGTAGAAGTTGATGACTAACGGATGCTAAAGTGTGAAGTGAATGTGTTTTGTACCGACCGGGTTCACATATAGCATTCAGCTGTCATGTGGTTAGTTGACTGGGGCTAAGCCTACAATGTTGATTTCTAAACCGTAGGTTATAGCTTAGGGTGATGTGTAAACAGTACTGCTGTAGCTTGCTCAATATGCTATGGTTGAACCAAGTTGGCTCAGACCGCTTTGTAAATCCAAACACTGAGTCAATCTGATAATCCAAGTCAGAAATAAATAGATCAGTTTAAATCCAGCTATGAACTTAGCTGAAACCCAGAACGCATGTCCAAATAAATATCTTTGCCTATTAATGGAAAGACATTAGTCCCTCCCTCTCTGTTTATTTGTGGCTAAAAGGAAGCACTAATACATGCAGAGCAATCCTAATAAAAATCAGTGAATGCTGCCCGATGAAGCTAGCTGCATGCTACATATCTGAGTTTCAGAATATATGCAAGCATCTTACACACAGACAGCAAAACCAGATATGTATGGGAATCTAAGTCCAGAGAAAGCTGTTCTTATTGGGGAAAATGTGTTTGTCCAACAGTGTGCCCCCCCCCCCCCGCCGCTTTCTGATATCATCAAATTCTCCAGAAACTCTGAATATTACTTAGGGTCTGGCTCACAGACTTCGGGACTTTTTATTTGAACTATAAAGACTGGACATACAAAAAATTGGCGGAGCTTCAATAGCACCATCATTTTGACTTTTGGGGCCATACCCTGTGGACAGCCCTGGAAAACGTTGAGACAAATGAGTCAGAATACCATTAGGATAAATGTTAGAGGGCAGAACATTGTGCCATGGAGTTTCAGCCGGTGCGCTGGAGAAACTACCACCAGCCACACCGACTGGGGATGCGCACAATCCAGAGACCTCAGGCTGCCCAACCCTGGTTTAGTTAGTCAATCAAAACAAAATCTGGGACCTTTTGTCAAAGGCTTTGGGTCTCAAAAATGGCAAAGCAGCAAAACATACTAGAATCAAAATGATTGTTACTGTGTTATTAGATCTCCTTACCTGCCGAGTTTTTCATTTCTTTTTTCAGGGGAGAAGAGTTTGGACAATCTGTTCTCAGTTTCACTCCACTCTTTGGCACTTATTGGAGAGAGAGAGAAACTGGGGAATCACAGTATCTTATAGTTGGTCTCTGGCTGTATATATGTGGCTCGGGTGTGTGTTTCTCCCATCCTTTGTAGAAAAAATGAAGACCTTGTCTTCGCTGAGCAGGTGGACACGTGGCTGCACTTTGCAAGTCTCAGCTGCTAAACAGATTGGGTGCTTGGCAGGGCCCTTCAGTTCAGAAACAAGCTCCTGCTTGACAAATCTACTTCAATAAAATCTAATTTTAATCTTGGAGTCTATTGTTTTCTACTGCAAACAACGTAAATTGTTCCAGTGATGGTGTGTACGTGTGTGGTACGCAAGTGTATGCATGTGTGTGTGTAAGTAGATGATAAAATAGTTTTCTGGCTGAATTGGCAATAATTTCAAATAACATGTGCACATATGCCTGTACATTTAATGACAGCTTACAGACTTTTCACTGTAGATTTGTGAAAAGGAAATACTTGAATATTCCCAACAAGGCCAGTTCTGAAAATAGTTAGCAAGTGAGATCTTCTGCAAAAAAAAAAATCCACCAAGTGGAATTGAGACCTTGCCTTGGAAGGTTGCAGCGAGACATGACGAGGAGCAAAACCAGGTTCTGATGGAACCTGTATTTGCCAGTATGAAAGCAAGATGGGCCATGTAGGGTAGGACAATGTTTTTAAAGGTGTACATTGGTGCAAAAGGCCATGCTTTTGGAGCATTGTGGATATCGCTTCCTAATTAGTGCTTGGTGGAAAATTGATCCTGATTTCTATCCCCACCCCCTGTCAACTTACATTCAGTCTGATGAAAGAGATTTTGCTGTTTGAATTTCTTTCAAGAGAGAAGAGAATTTCTGGTGAAATTTTAAGGAGTGGAGCGTCATGCTTTTGCATTGATTTGATAGTGATGTGTTTGCAAGTATTGGGAGAATGTCCTGTCTTTCGGTGTACAATCACCTCTCCATTGGTCTGCAGCCTCCCTGGCTTGTTATATTTCAACTTAATCCCCAGGGAAGATATTAATCCTCCCTGGGAACTTTTTCACACTGGGAAATGGAAGCAGCCGAGCACTATAAAATGATGGGAAGGTCTACAGCAGAAAGAACAGACAACAGCAATTGTGTGCTCCACCTTCCCTCACCAGAAAAACAACTCAAACTACTGAATCGAACTTCCAAGCTCTATAATGGTAGTCTGGAGAGGGGAGAAAGGAAGAATTTTGGAGTGACTGGCCAAAATCCTGGCTGTAGAAGAATCTGGGTTGGGAAGAACATCTGATTGACTAACGAGAACTGTAGATGGAACTTTGGATGAAAGAAAACAAAGGAAGAATAGCAATTATTTTCACTGCTCACACATTTCTCCTACAGCAAAATATTTTCTTTAGCTAGCTGTAAAAGAGCTAGTGGTATAATCTCACCTTGGGAGAAGTGGTCCACCTCTCTCTCTTTCATGTCTTAATGCCCTGGGGGAGTGGTTATCTCACTACTACTGATACTGGACCACTTGGGCCCAGGGCTATATAATTCATGATCTAAAGGAGAGAGGGAGGGAGAGAGAGACCCCTAAATTAGGTGGCAATTAAAAAAAAATAGAAATAACCATGAAAACCCAACATGAAAGAAAGCCCAGAGAAGAATGCTGACAGTGTTATTCAGCTGGATTTTTTTTTTTTTTAATCAACAGAATCTTATTTCCTATGCTTCATAAAGGAAGAAAATATCTCGGCAGCTTTTCCCCATTTTACAAAACAAAGCAAAATGAGTTTCAGCACCCGGAATAAAATGTGCTTGTGGTGAGTACGGCTCTCCAATGATTTTGATTGTGTAGGAAATCTATGTAATTACAAAGCAGAACAAAGGCGGATTTTTTCTCCACCTCCTTTCTCAGTGTCTGCTGCTTTTTTTTTTTTTTTCATTAGACCCATTCTGCGTTTCCTCGTGGTATGCATATGGATGCCTTCAAACTCTCTGGGCACAGAGCAACTTTGTTCTTTGAGAAGTTGCCAGTCCACTGGAGGGAATCCACCCACTTTGGAGAAACGAGTTCTCACAAGCCATTTGTTTTTCTAAGGTTCCTGTCTCGCCTTTACGAGCTTCGAGCCTCGGTTTCATGTCACAGGGACCCTTTGTTTAGCTAGTCACCAGAATAACTCCACTTGCATTGACTAGTAGCTTTCTCATGACTAGTCTTCTTTTAATAGATCTGGGGGATGCGGGGAAGTTTCCTTTTGTCTTGAAGTCGTTGGTCACAGCCAGATTAAAAAAAAAGACGAACAGGGACTGGGCTCGATCAGAAGGTACTTGTTGAAAGCTAATTTGCACAAAATCAACAACCACCCTCTCCCATCTACCATCATCCCTTCTAAATTAAGCTGCCGAGATGAAAGGAGGCATCTGGTGAAAAAAGGGAGTGGATTTCGGTATGGGCTGTTCTGCGTCTTGCTGTAATTCAGTGTGGGAGTGGGAGTGGGGGGGGGAGGAGGGGGGAAGCCTGCCAGTTTACAGTAAAGAAGAGCTGACTATGCTCCTAATCCCAGTTCTGGCTGGGCAACGAGGCAGAAGAGAGTTCTGGCCACACTAGAAATGGGAAGGAGAAAGGCCCAGGAAGGAACAGTGTCTGTTCTTCAGTCCATGGATCTGTTTTCTCTTGTTCTCCTTCCCATGGCAAGAAAAGTAGGGCAAGAGAAGTGAGGAAGTGGATCTTCTGCTGCCAGTTGGAGAGTCATTCCATGGGATTGGAGAACTGGCTGCAAAGGAGTTCCTCTGCCTTGCTTCGGTCCACCCCCTCTCCTCCTACCAACAGAAGATTCTCCTAGCACCAAAAAGACCTGCTTCCTTGTCCCCCACCCCGCAAGAACAGGGCTGAAGAGCTGCTTTCTCGGTTTCTGTTCACACATGGGAAGGGAAGTGGGGTTGAAGCTGCCATACAGGCAGAACCCCAGTGGTCCAGCTGCCCCCATGGCTTGGGTTCTGTGATGTCTTAGCCCTTGAGCAAGGGGGTGTTTCATACATGTTGGTCTTCTGGAACCCACCGAACTCAGTTTGAGGGATGAGTTGCTTGTGTATAAATGGACTGTTGTATGCCAAGACTTTGATATGTTGTTGGTTCTCAAGCTTCTCATAGAGGACAGTTTCTCACTTGCCCATAACCTTTTTGCCTTGACAACCTTTTCCCCCCCCCCTGCTCTGTTCCTATGACATTGCCTTCCTCCCACCTCCAGCCCATGAGGGAGGTGAACTGGTGTTCATGTAGCCTTTTCCTTTTGATTGCAACCGTGTCCAAGGACAGCCTCAAGGTGCATGCAATCTGTTAGGCTTTGTCAGCTAAGAGGAGACTGGGAACAGAAACAACAGAGGCAGGAGAGGGCTGAACAACCGGGATTGGAAATAGAGTTTTCTGCCAGACAGAGATGGGCGGAAAGCACTTCAATTCAGCAGTAGAGAAATGCCCGTAATTTAAATAGCTGTGGGAAGCTGATTGGAGCTTGGCAAAGTTCAGCATTTGAAAGCAATATGGCTCTTGGCTCTGCCCTGGGTTGAATTGGGGGCACCACGGCTGGTCTGGACTCAAGCATTAAGCAAACAAGACACCGCTGTCCTGAATGTCCAAAAAAGATCCAAGGGAGGGGCATACTTCCAGATTAGTTAATGCGGGATAAATGATCTGAAAACAGGGAATTGTTGAATGCTTAGATTAAACAAAAAACAAACAAAGCAGACATTTAAAAACATCTCAAAAAGAAAACCTTAAAGTATTCGTGGCACACACTTGGATAAAGTGGTGCTCGCCAATATAACCAGGGAAATGACATTTAAATAATTAAAAATGTGTACCTGTTATGAACTATGGGCATTTGGGGCCAAAATGCAAAGTTTTTGTGCCAAAATATGCAAAATAATGAATTGAGTGGTCAGCTTTTGCATGCTGACCCACTGCTGAAATACTATAAATAAATGGTCCAATTGCTGTTTGGTATGCCTGTGCATTTCAGTTATTTTATTTATATATATATATAGTTTTTTCAATGAATGTTCCTGGGAATACATTTTACACAGTAGGGCCCAATCACACTTTTAAGTTGTCCCAGTGAGTTGCTGGTAAAATTCATGGAACAGTTCCAGTTTGCTTTGAGGCAATGATGGTTCTGGATTGTAATCACATGTTGATAGATAGCTTTGTTTTAGTACACTGAACTTGCATTTTGCAAGCTGACATAACATATCTCCTCTAGGCTCTTTCTAGGGCGTGGATGTAATTTTAGCTCTCTGTCTACATTCAGTGTGCACTTTGGGTAAATGTACCGGCTTAAGAACGTAGGTTTGGGCGGGATCTGGGAGGCCACCAAGAATCATAAAGTTGTGGAATTGAAAGGATCATGTAATCCAACCCTCAACGATCTGCAGGAAAATTAACTCAACTGCCCTGAAGAGGTGGCAAAATCTATCCTTTTCTTAAAAGCATCCAGAAATGGAGAACAAATCTGTGTAGGTACAGTATCCTACAGGTAGTCCTTGCTTAACGACCACAATTGGGACCAGAATTTCAGTTGCGAAGCGAAGCAGTCATTAAGCAAATCTGACCCAATTTTACAATCTTTTTTGTGGCGGCCGTTAAGCAAATCACCATGGGAGTTAAGCAGTGTAGTTGTTAAGTAAATGATGCAGTTCCCCACTGATTTTGCTTGCCAGAAGCCGGCTGGGAAGATAGAAAATGGCAATCATGTGACCATGTGATGCTGCAACGGTCATAAATGCGAGCTGATTGCCAAGTGCCCAAATCATGACCATGTGACCGGAGGGGATGCTGCGACAGTCATAAGTGTGAGGACCAGTTGTCAGTTTTTTCAGCACCGTCATAAGTCTGAATGGTCACTAAATGAATGGTTGCTAAGTGAGGACTACCCGTACTGGATACAGATCTTACCATCAAGAAGATTTTCCTTATATTTAAATGAAATCTAGGTAGCTGCAACTTTTACTCATTGTTTTTGGTCTTAGTTACTGTGGCCCTGGAAAATAGATGACCAACTTCTCTGTGGCATCCTTTTATGTACTATAACCATGCCTTCTTTTCTCCAGACTGAGCACCGCAAGTTCCTTCAACTTGTCCTCATAGGGGCATGTTCTCAAATCCTTGTAGCATCTTTGTCAACCTTCTCTAGACCTCTTTCAACCTGTATCTTTCTGGAAATGTGTGCTCAGAATTTCATACATACTCCAGATGCAATCTCATCGGTGCAGAGACTCCATGGTTTTTCTAGAGCATAGTTCCTCAACCCTGGCAACTTTAAGATGTGTGGACTTCAACTCCCACAATTCCCCAGCCACAATTCCCCAGCCAAGGTTGAGAAACAATGTTCTACAGGGAACAGATGGCTGACTGTCACTATTTGAGGAGGTCCTTATCTGTTGGTTCTATTGGACTTGCTGAGGGAGAACTAGTATACTACAGAATTGGATTTGCATGATATTGATTAGCACGCCCTGAATGTTTGTTTTGAATGTTTGATCACAAATGCAGACAGATGTTTGGGAGGGTCCCATATAAGCTGGCAGGATGGGGAAGGAAGTCAATAGACCAGGAGCAAATCCCATTTAAAAAAAAAAATGCTCCAAGGGTGTGGTAGTTATATGGTGATGTCACCAGCAGAGGCAGGAGTAATTTTTTTTTCTTTTTGTCCTTTACTTGCTGGGTGGGGTGGGGTGGGGTGGGGTGGGGTGGGGGTTGCTAACAGTCCTATAAGTCCCCCAGCGTTGCTGAAGGGCCTTTTTGCAGAATCAGACACAGCAAATTGAAGTGTTTCACCTCAATTCTTGTGTGTCTGCAAAAAAAAAAAAAATGGCCTGGGGAACCACCTGATGCAAATTTGCCCTAGAGTTTCTATCTTTATCCCCAGGAGAGTCCGTGGTTGTGAAGGGTGGAAAGGGAAGAGCATTTTCAGCACTGGAAAATCTCCTCCTGCCCCCGGCTACAAGTTTCTCTGTGTGCACCCTACGTGTGTGAAGATGTAACTTTCACGATCCAACTGCGCGGGACTTTTGCTTCTTCAACAGTGGGGTCGTTTGAGAGGTACACTTTGCGCTCTATGTCTGTCAGTGTTGATGTAAAACAGAATGTGCTGTAGATGTGAGATTCCTGGAGCAGTGTTGTTGTTGTTAATAATTAGGACACTGTGTGTCACGGTCAGCCGATCCGCAAATAGTTGACTTTATTTTTCTGGGTTTATACTGTGCTCTAATCATCAAAGCCTCTGAGTGGCCTACCTCTCAAACCTCCGTGGATCTGATTAAAGACAATACAAATCAAAACATCAGCCCAGAGTTCTCATCTGACGACCAGGCTCAAATGATCCTACTTCGGACACATTATACGAAGACCCACGATTCGGATGCTTGGCAACTGGTTTGCATTTACGACCGTTGCAGCATCCTACGGTCACATGATTGCCATTTTCCACCTTCCCAGCCAGCTTCCAGCAAGCAAAATCATTGGGGAACCACATGCTTCGCTTAACAACCACCGCAAAAAGGTTGTAAAATCAGTCAGATTCACTTAACAACCATTTTGCTTAGGAACCATCATTCCGGGCCCGATTGTGGTCGTTAAGCGAGGACTGCCTGTACAGAAATCCGACTGGCCACTGAAGAGCCCCAGGGAAATATGCAAGATTCTGTGTGGTGCCATCTTGGGGTGGCACCCAGTTTTGCAGCCCAGAGATGGTAGGTCTCATCCCATTGGGAGGGCGCTGAATGGGGGAAGGCTGTAGGATATGACTCCTGCTCTTTTTTCTCTCGCACCCAGCATCTGGCAGGCAGCAACAGCAGCGAGGGCAGCCTGTGGGTTGCTAATCCAGCTCTGCTAACCATTAGAAAGCAGCAGTACCACCAGCACCACCACACTCCGGTAGTCAATGCGGATTGGGGTGCTCGGTGGAGAAGTCCCGCGTACCCAGCTGGTCTGCCACGCAACGGTTCCAGTCACTGAGTGCGGGGGTGGGGCTTACTCCTATAGAACGGAATGGGGCGCAGGTTTTCACCCCAAGGCTCCCACCCGTAGCCCCTTTATCGGTCCCGCTCGCGCTGCCGGCGCCCGCCTGTCCGCCCCCTGCAGCCGAAGAGCCAGGACGGGTTTTATCTCCCTCCCGCTCCCCCTTTCCTTCCTTCCATCCTCCCCGTCTCCGTCCCGTCTCTCAAGTGGAGTCGATGCCGCCGCTCCTCCTTCTCCTCCTCGCAATTCTCTCTCGCCGGGTTTTCCTTCCCGCTCCCCTCCGTCACTCGTCGGGGCGGAGATCGGGAAAGTCCGTGAGACAGGAACGTTCTGGCGGGGGGGGGGCGAGAGGCGGCGGCGGCGGCCGTGCAGCGCCTGCCGCGGCTTGGGCAAGCCCGCGCGCGTGCGCACGCGGACACGCCTCCTTGGGGGTTCCTCGGCTCCTGCCGGGCCGGTCCCCTCCCCCTTCCTTTGGAATTCTGTCGGCTCAGCTCCGCTCCGCGCGCGCGCCCCCTCCCACCCACCCCCCGACACAGCACGCGCGCGCGGGAGGATCAATGGAGAGGCGGGCGCGCCTGCGCGCCTGGCCAACGGGCGGCGGACGGGCACGTGAAGGGGGGAGGGGCGCCGGAGCGCGCGCCTCACGCCGGAGCGCGCCAGGCTGTTGCTCCTCCTGCCGCCGCCGCCGTCCGCGCGAGGGAGCGAGAGCGAGGCGAGAAGCAGCCCCGCGGTGGGACCGACCCGCCATGGAGTGACCCGGCGAGCGCCTCCGGGGCTGCCCCGCCGCTTTCCCCGCCGCTCGCGCCTTCCTCGGCGGGGAGAAGGCGCCGCTCCCCCCGGCGGAGCGGCCGCCGCGCCCCCTCTCCTTCCCCGGCCGGCGTGAGGGGGAGCGATGGCGGCGCGGGGAGGTTGGCGGCTCCTGCTCGGCTCGCTCTGGGTCGCGCTGCTCTGCGGGCAGCGCCCCGAGTCCGGCGCCCGCGCCGCCGCCGCCCGGAGCGCCCCCTCGCCGCCTCAGCCGCCGCCGCAGCTCCTCCCGCCCGCAGGTGAGCCCTCGGCCGGGGGGGTCGCCTTGCGGAGGGCCCCGCGGCGCCGCTGCTGCCGGCCCTCGGGCCAGCCTTCCCCGCAGTGACGGGGCCGGGGGGTGCCTGCCGGCGGGGAGGGGGCGGCTGCGTCGGCCGCGCGGAGGGGGCTCCCCGTGGCATCCCCTCCTTCGCCCCCGCCACGGAATCGCCCCTCCAGCAAGGAGCCCCCGACCCGGGGAGGGTCGGACCCGCCGCCGGCTTCGAGCGCGTGTCCCCGGCGCGGATGCTGCGAAGGGGCCGCCGCAGGCGCCGGCCTCGGCAGCAGCGGCGGCGGCGGGCAGGGACCCCTCCTCTCCCTCTCTCTTTCTCTCCCTCTCTCTCTTTCTCTCCCTCTCTCTCTTTCTCTCTCTCTCTTTCTCCCCCCCCCCCCCTTTGCCTTCCAGGACTCTGTCCCTCCTTGTGCGCGCGCGTCTGTGTGCGGGTGTGCGAGAGAGGGGCGCTGCTGGTGTGGATCTTTTGTCAGCACACCGACCTGGGGGGGAAAAAAAGACTTGCCCACCCGGGCAGTCGCGGTGCCCGGGACGGGCTGCCCAGAGCCGTTGCGAAGGGGCTCTCTTTCTCCCCTCGGCCCGGAAAATCTGTTCTCGGGGATTGAAAAGCATGCTCTTCTCTCTCTCCCCACCTCCCTCCAGCCGCCCTCCCGGGAAAAAACACGCAGGTCGGCTCCACTTGTAAGAGTCCCATCCGGGGACGCGTTTCGTGTGCCAGCAGAGGCCACTGCACCTCTCCATAATAGACAGCTGCTCGTGGCAGCTACTACGCCGCCGCCGTAGAGTAGGGAGAAGGGAGCCCCTGCAAAAGTGCGTCTTTGGTTGGTTATTCATCAATGAATACTCCCCCCCCCCCCGCGCGCGCATTGGATGAGCGGAGCTCTCTTGAGATTGTAGGGAAACGGTAGGGAGAACCTGGTGCTATTCATGTTTAAGCCACCTGCTTGGCTTTCTGCAAACAGTGTATTTTTTACTAGGGAAATGGAACTGGTGTGTAATGCTGTAGATGTTCATTATCCTTAAGTTATGTTAGGCGCGGTGGCATGCAAGGTGTGTAGTGTGATCCTCTGCTTGTTTTCTCTAAAAACCTGGGCAGGGTGGCAACCTCGCCGAGCTTGTATTAGCAGTTAGTAAGCTGCCCACATAAATGGCTTTTTGCATTATTGAAAGTAAAGTTAATTAACTGCCTCGGGAAGGTGTAAGTTACAGCCCTGCATTGGGGTGTGTGTGTGTGATGTGTGCAAAATGTTTTGAACCTGCAACATTTCAGATTTGAAATGCTTTAAATTAAGAAATTGCATACCCTTACCCTGCAGTATATGAGGCTAGATTCTTATAATGCAGGAAGGAGAATTGATATTAAAACAGACAAGAAAATTCAGTCTGCTCAGAAGTGATTAAAACAGCCTCCCACAGTTATACTTGACTTTTGACATTACACACCAAGCTATTTACTATATTTGGCATGGGGTTTGTTTTTATTTTCAGTGTATTATATCTGTAGTGGTTTGCATCAGCTTTTCAGTATATGTAGTATTTCTGGCATAATGTCCTGTGGTTATGGCATACGGCTGAAACTAACGTATTTGAAAAAAATGAGTTGCCAGTGTATATTTTTTGTTAGTAAATGTATGCACACATAGGGAATGTTGATTAGAGCACATTCGTTTACCATTTAGCTGGGACGTTATCTCAAATTTATGTCTCTGTAAATCAGAATAATACTGAAGAAAGGCATGTAAACTGCAAAGGGCTAACAGTTATTTCATCTATTTCATACTTTTTAGTTGTTTTAATTACAACTTTAAACATGCTGCCTAAGGTTGATGCCAGTTGTAGTCCAAAGCATCTAGAGGGCATCATGTTGCAGAAGGCTGAAATACTGAATGGTGATGAATAGTACCTATTAAAACTGTATGCTAGTTCTAGTTTATGCCTTACGATCCTTAACTTACTAACAGTTTTTGTGTATATATTTGAGTGGAAGCTTAGCATCCTTGGGTCCTTCCAGTCTTGAGACATATTTCGATGACTGACATGCAGAAGTCCTGACATGGCAGTAGTTGTGGCCACTGATAGTCATAAACGTTTGGGGGTGTTCTTTGAATGTCTGCATTTTTGTTGAGCGACTTAGTACTTTAAATGTTTTGGGTTTCTATTTACTTTTGTTTATGTGCCATTCTGTAAGAAAATTTCTTTGAGCGGCTTACAACATAAAACTAACAATCATTATAAGAAATATTACAAATGGTTTTAAAATCACTGCATAGTTTAAAAGACCTAGGAAGACAAAAAGGCACTAAAAAGGCAATAGACTAAATGTCAGGCAGCTTTTTGGGGAAAGGTCTTGCTATTGGGAGGCTGCTGCTGAAAAAATCTCTTCTGTTATAATTGCACAGTGTAAGTCACCACCTCTGACACTGTGTGAAGGGCTTCTAGTGATAAGTTCTCAATGTAGATTTAGAACTGGTGCCTACAGCTTGGTGCCTCTAGGACTGTTTGCGCCAACCTGAATTGATCCAATGTAAGCTCCTTGTGATCCCACACGTCAAGGAGGTGAAGGGAGCTGAAGCCAGGAAGTGCTGCTTTTCAGTGGCATCCCCAGTGTTTTGGAATACTTTCCCGAGGGAGATTGGACTAGCTCTCTCCCTGGTGATTTTTAAAAGGATGTTAAAAATTGAGCTCTTTTGGAGAGCTTTCCAGCTGAATTCATGACTTGTGCCATCTTTTATTCTCATTTTTATTTTTTGCCTTTATTTTGTTTTTGTAATTGTTGCTGGTGGAATTTATTGGTTTATGATTTTATGATTTATATTTAATTTTTATGTTTAATGTACTGTGGGTATTTTAATTAATTTTTCGTACAAAGGAAGCTGCCAAGAGTCCTTGGGTTGCAGTAGGATATAAATGTGATAGATAGGTGGATAGATAAATAGGCAATAAGCAAATTCTGTCCTTGAAAATGGTCATATTGTGGAGAAAGTGGTGGGTGTCTGCAACAGTCCCAGTGAACTTATGCTACTATGCAAAAAGTATCTGGGATAGAGGTGAGGAATAGGAGCAACTGAGGGGGTACAATGGCTTTATCTCTAAATTGTTTCCCTTGAGAATTGCTGATGATTTACTCAAAGCAGTCAGCCATGACTTTAGTGTAGCACCTCACATAGCAACTGTCATAAGACAAAATTTCTGAGATGCTGAGATAGCATGGAAAACTTTTCCTACCAACAAAAATCCTTCCACAGTACGTTATTGGAGCAGTGTGATTTTCAGCATGGCTGCTGACTTCCATAATGCTCCTTTACCTTCATTGTTTGAATTGCTGGTATCATCTGCCCAAAGAGCAAGGTGGGAGAATTATAGTGCCATAGAGGGTGGTGTTTCCTTGAATCAAAGGGAATCCGGGCTCCCCCCCCCCCCAGCTATACGTGGTGGTCTTGGTATAATAGAGGAATATGTGGAACAATATCTATACTTCACTGTTGCCGTGATTGTTGCCATTGTGACAGATGACATAAGACAGATAGTGACTGAGATAAATGCAGTTACGGAGCACAGCTGAAGTGAACAACCAGAACTTTCCTGCTTCTGAAAATCAGTTTCAAATACTCTGTCCCAATGCAGGATGAGATTATGTAGATAAAGGGGTGGAAGTTAGGGGCAGTAGAGGCATCCATCCAAGCATGGAAAGGAGAGTAAATTGCGGTTTGTGGGGTTGTGGTTGCAAGGGGTGGCCAAGAGCTTTATGGAAAAAAAGGAAAAAAAAGACAGCTCCAGATTCTGCTGTTTCTTCGCAATCTGTTGCAAAACCTGGGTTTTTATACATCTACTAGCAACACAAATATGTTTATTTTTATAAGACAGGCGTATAGAAAGTTAATGTAGCTTGATTAAGAAGAGGCAATGTATTTTTCTTTTCCATTTCCCAAACCAGGAATTTTTAAAAGCCATGTTAGTTTGAGGAACTAACTCTGTCCCGCTCAGTGCTCCATTTAACATAATCCAAATTCAGATGTGTGAAAAGGAGATTAAAAATAGATTTTGTCAATGACCAAGTTTGACATCATGCTTTCCTTGACTGGAGAAAGTGGGAGAATTCTTTGGTGTTAGATTGGCTCTTAGTTGGGAACCAGCTCAACAATAGACTAGCTATCTGCTCAGTGACAAACTAGCTAAACATGAATTACATATTTGCATCACGTTGCATTATGACTTTGCATCGTTTGCTTGATGATGACATAGTATCACTGTGTCCCCCCACCCATGGATGCTCACACAGAGAAGGGTTGAAAGGTATGGACAGCATTTCAGCTCTGGTAGAATTTGGTGTCCAGATTACCAGCTTGGTACCCTTTTATTTGAGAATAAGACAAATGTTCTCACAAGCATCATCACAACAATTGACTTACTAAAGTTAATATTTTAAGAATTGTATGATGAACTTTTTCATATAGTAGCCCTTTGATTTAATGAGGTAATGGTAGGAAGGGTCATCCATTAAAGCAGAATGTCTATTAAATCTGAATGTAATTTTATGCATGCATAAGAATGGGATTTTTAGCATGTGTATTTTACACATGCATAAATGGGAATGGGATTTTATGCAAGTGCAGAAGCATACAGTGTACAGACAGATTTTGTCCATCATGTCTGCTAATCAAAGGTGTATAAAATTGAAGGTTTACTGTGTTAATGATTTCACAGTCAAAATGCCTGATGCAGCACTGTTGAACTGCCAGGGAAGAAGAATACCCCATGAGGGAGAATATACGTCTGTGAGAGGCCCAGCTCTCTGAGCTATCAAAGCAGAGATATACTGCAATGTATGAGCTTTAGGAAGGCAATTGCCAATTATATACTGAGATTTATTCCTTTGTGGTTCTGATGGAGAACAGAGGAGATGGAACTTTATGCCTATGTGTTACTAAAGTAGGAAATTGGGGTGGGGTGTTAATAAGAGAAAATGTCCAAAATGTGATGGTCAGATTTCATCAGGAATTTATCAGTTTATTTATTGTATTTGTATACCATTAAACCAACTGCATCACAGCAATTTACAATACAGTATAAACAATCATACAGTTAAAACATTAAGAAATCAATAATTACAGAAAATATAAGGTAATAACGTCCCTTGGTTTATACTTACTGATTAGAATTCTGTAGGCCACCTAAACTTTTTCAACTGTACTACTGCTTAAACATTGATTACCCATTTAAAGAATTAATTATCATGCTTTTTATGGTCATACTAATTTGATTAGCTTTATTTTTCAATAGTATGTATATGTAAATGCACACACTATATATTGCAGCATAAAAATACAAAGGATAATGCATAGTATGAGAAGATTATAAATGTGGCTTCCTTTAATCTCCTTGAAACAGATTATTCATTAATAACTTTATGATAAGTATACAGTAACACATTGGCCTGTCTCTCAAGAATACTTGAAACAGGATTCTCTGAAGAGATTGTCTGTATTTATTCTCCTTACATAGAAGAAAAACTATATGCTGTACATGAATGGCTGTATCCATGGAGTGGCTATTTCTTGCACAATTTAATCTTAAATACATTTCTGCAGTGAAACTCAACATCTTTTTGTCCTTGCCTATGAGATAAGTAAATACCTCAGTCCATAATAATCAGCACCAGAAGTATTGAACAAGTTGATATTTATTTCCCATAGAAAATGTTAATTAAAAACTGTTGGCATGTAAGAGTGGATACCTGCGTTCAGTCTGAAATAGAGTTGTGAAAAGGAGATTAAAAATAGATTGATTGGATATCCAACTTTTTAAGTGTCAGTTTTGAATTAGTGGTAACTGAGCTCCAGTGTTACTCATGGTGTCAGAGAGGAATGGGCTGGGAGGACTTGGTATCCTTCTGCTTCTGGATGATACCTTTCTGTATATTGCACTGATTAGAGATGGACATTGAGATAGTCATTATTTTTGCATGTTTCCAAGCTGTTCTTTGTGTAAAATAACATTAGTGACACTCACAATATGTCTTACAAACTAATGGAAATTAACTAGCATCCTATGTATTTCAGCATGTATATATGTTTACATTTTTATTTCTGATAAACTGATCTAGTCTGAAATACCAGAAAGTAGGTTGTATGTTATTCTAAAACACGCAATGTGACTTAATTAAATTGCAGTATGATGCATCTCATTATGAGACTTCAAAGACCTAATTAAAATACCATTTATTTACATGTGTCATAGCTCTTCATTTTTACTAATTATACCTAGCTTCTTTCTAGTTTCTGCATCTTGTTTGTTGATGTATCTTGGCTGTCACTTCCTAGAGAACTTTCCCTGATGCACCCAACATGCCGTTCTGTCCCAGGAACCCCTTCAGAGTCCAGAGAAACAGTTTGGGTTTTAAAGGGCATAGGAGAGATGCAGGATCCTTCCTCTTCCTCATTCTCTCAGGGCAGTGATAGATAAAGTCACCAGCAATGGTAAGTTAGGTAAATATAAGATTTCTAGATACAGATTTTTGAAAGCACTGATGTGAAGGACAAAATATCCCTTATTATTATTGACTAAGAGCCAGTAAGAATTCCTGGAGTGCCATTGAGTTTAGTCACTACAATCTATGTGGATAGATGTAATGCAACTTTTATAATATGTTGGAATTGCAGTATGGTCTTTTCTATAGTGCTCTGCATTTTTTGTTGTTGTTCAGTTGCAAATAATATTTTCTGTTGAAATTTTGTGGTCTCATACGCTGCGGTGATCATTACTCAGAACTCTTGGATAGTCGCAGTTTGGGGGGCAGGGAGAGTTCTTTCTGAATGCCGGGTTGTGAGGTGGGCAAAAGCAGCAGCTGGAACAAAATGCCTGGGAGCCTAGTTTCACATATGGTAGGTCTGTCCCTAGTTGTTTTTCCCCACTCTGTGTTGTAGTTTGCTTTGTTACATAATGTTCTTGATCACAGACAGGAGGATTGTGAGGGCATTGTATAGTAGTTCTCCAGTGCCCACTAGACAGAATATATCGCAGCTCTGCAAACATCTAGTCATTAAAGATAGAGAAGTAATTTTGTTGTGTTGATGTTTGCCACACAGTACTGAGATGCTAGTGTTGGATCCTCAAGCAATATAAATGGATCCAGTGGGATCTAATGAGGTCTGAAGGTAGTGCTGTTAATGACAGTATTTGATAGAGGGCAAGAGTGTATTTCCTCCAGAGGTCTGTCATTACATTCTTCAAATACTGTAGAAGCAATTCGTATTTGCATTTTTCCTTTTGATCAGCTGCCATCTTGGTATGTTGTCGTTTGGTGTATTGACCAACATTTTCCTCTGGCAAGAATATATAAAGCAAGTTAGACCAAAAGATGCTTATGCTTACCTCATATATACATATACACACATATATGTATGCTTGGGTTCCTTGAATAGCCTGTTACATCACAACTGTAATAATAGTTATTTGTTACATTGCTATAAATATTAACCTTTAAAGAATATATTTGAAATTAATGGTATCTGTGCCAATTTTGAAGTAATGGTTTTTCACAAGTATATTTTAGCTTGATATGATTGTTCTTGCACATTATAATATTTTGTAAAGCAGTGTTCACCTTTAGCATAGTTAAGTTGTGGTTCTCAGGAATGGGAGATATTTAAACTTTGAAGACAGGCTTTGGTATTATCTAATAACACGTGAGTATTTATTGAGGACATTGGTGCATTCTTGGATTTATCCTTTAATAGACATACTAGAAATAACAGTTTGTGATATTTTGTCAGAATGTTTATATTAAAGATGGGTAAACTTTAGGATATAGTATAAAGGCAAGATTTGTTTTCATAGTTCTAAAGACAGGTATGGGATAATACATTGTTATTGTAAGTTTAAGTGGAAAGTACAGTGATTTTGAATGCAGAATTAAATGAGTTTAATATGTAAACATTAAGTGTCATTTGTTTTTAATAAATTAAAATATTTTTGTCAATCACTTCACTTTAGTTTTTCATTGTGCATGTTTCAGATAAAAATTTGCAACTTATATATCAGAATTCAGTTACTAAGGACTTTTGTGTTCCATACGTTTCAGTGTTAAACATGTTTAATTATCCCATTTAGTTCAGTAAGACTTAAAATACAGTACTCAGCTTGGCTAGATCATATTCTTGATTTTTTTCATAAGGCGTATCTGATACTTGACTTAATGGAGCCCAGGTATATCTGAAGCGCTAAACAGGAAATAGCATGCTGTATGATCGTAGTCATAGTACTTCTGACTGAGTTTTCAAAAGTTTTCTTTTAACCCAGCCACAGTTGGTTTATTTACAATGTGTGAACCCAGATAGACTGTCACATATGTTGATAGTATATGGAACACTGAGATAATATTCTTCTACTTAAATCCAAACTGCCAAAAGCTGTACTAAGCTTTGCTGCTTGTCTGTGAGAAATTTCAACAGGTACCTTAGATCAGACCCATAGAATTATCAGCTGATAATGCATCTGAGGACAATTGGCAGTTTTTGTTGGCATGATTGCATTACATCATGCACACTTTTTGGAAAAATGTGCTTGATCTGTGATCTTACATCAAATGTAGTGATTCTGTACATCTCTGCCCTGTATATAATTTTGAAATTGTCTATAGATTAGATGTGTAATCTGAATTTCTTCCCTTAGTGGATTTAGTGTCTTGGCCACAGGTTGCTTATGGAATTTATATAATTCACTTATAAGGATATAACAAGGCAAAGTATAGAGGGCCTTTGGAAAATAATTGATTCATTGTGGAATATAGTTTTACAGTCTATACGTTATGTAAATAGTGCGCTTTGTAAGTAGCAATGTATAATTTTGAAACATCCTGTAGTGATTTAAAATAAGCATTTGAAAAACTCTTAGGCTAAATGTAAGAATAATGGAGGTTCTCTAGTTCTGAGCTGTTTATTCTTTATTTACTGGCAGTAGTTTTCCAGATTTGAAAGTGGTATTTTACATCTACGAAGCACAAACTCTACGACTGCTCTGTAGTCCTTCCCCAGAATATTGATCAACGGATGCTTAGGCAGACTTGTTCTTATGAGGGAAACTTCCTTCGTTCAGATCAAAAATGATGGATACATCTATCATCACTGAAGCCCGTTGGAAATGTACTTAATATATTAATAATATGCATGTCATAACTCAGCTGTTAGAAGTAATATATTCTTTTGGGGGGGAGGTAATCTAGAAAATGAAATAAAAGTGTTCCTTTGATGCAGATCTTTCATAATACATTTACAATTTTAAAAGGGCGTTTGTAGAGATGTTTCTCCTTAGCATACCTTAGGAAACTAAAACTGGCAACATACAGGATTGCTTTTGCTGAACATGGCCTTATGACTGTAAGATAATCATCATCAGGAAAATTTGTACAGTGGGAAATCTTTTTTTCTGTTGAGGGTCATAGTTATTTGGAAATGATCTGCAGGAACTGCATGTCAGTAGCCCATGGGGAGTTCAACAAGCAGTAAGTGATAATAG
The DNA here is from genome assembly GCF_035149785.1 of Candoia aspera. Lineage (NCBI taxonomy): Eukaryota > Metazoa > Chordata > Lepidosauria > Squamata > Candoiidae > Candoia > Candoia aspera. The sequence goes on along the minus strand of NC_086165.1, from coordinate 6,472,725 downwards.
TGTGAGGATGAAGTTGTTCTTCTCTCTCTTTCTGATACCTTCCTCCCACCTTCCCTCCCTCCCCAGATTGCTCCTACCCAAAGTGAATTGATTTTTTCCAGAGGGCTCTTGAAATTAATTGAGGGCCATATGAGATTAGACCAAGGATTGCTTATGGGGTGAAGGCCACAGATTGCTCACCCTTGGTTACACTTTAATTAGGTTCAGGTGGGCAAAATATATAGCAGTGCTATAGTCTCAGCAAAATTACAGGAGGCGAATGACGTTGGGAACCTCAAAAATGTTGCTCTTTCCTAAATGACACTTGAGATGCTTAGTAAGGGCTGTACAACTTCTATTTGCACCCCTGGATTTGTTTTTAAAAGACGAATGGTTTTCTTGCTTTGAATCTTTCTCAAATTGACTGAGAAGAAATAAAGAGTGTATTCTCCTAAGGGAGAAAAAAATTGAAAGGAAAATCCAGTCATTTCATTTTTGAGCCATTAGAATCATATTTTAAAACCGAAGAAAGAATTTGATGAACTTATAATAACCAAACTATCCTCCTAGCCTTTTAAAAATGTTCAGGAATTCCAAAATGAAAAGTTTACATGACTCTTGAGCACAAATTGACCTCTTTTTGACACGTTCCCAATTTAAAAGAACATGTCACTCCTCTGTGCCAAACTTTCAAAACAGGTATTACTTTACACTTTAATTAACTGCATACATTTTGAAAGAGAAATAAACTAGTGGGTTTTTTCCACCACAGGCATATAAAGCCTTGCTTCACAGAAGAGAGCACTTAAGCAGGAACAAGGAAGCTTGTGTGATGTGAACTAAGATTGTGTACTTTAGGGGGGAGAAAGTCTGATTTTGGTGTGTTGCTCTTGGCAGTCTCAAACAAAACAGCCAGTGTTCTCTCAGTTTAGAAAAAGTATTCCTTAAAACAGTCTGTTTAAAAAAATCTATTAAGTGAAACATTTGTAAAATGTTACTTTCTCCAATTGATCTTTTTGTTGGTAGACTTTTTCTATTATTTCTGTGGATGTTTGCTTACTCTTTTATAATCATCAGACTTTAAAATTAGGATTCTGGGTTCAGTAGGTCTTACTTTCCAAGAAGTGAGTACAGAATTACAATCTTCGTGTATATGCATATCTATATAAAATGGAAAATCTACCCAAGTAATGTTTGGATACTTTTGCCTTCTTGTTGAGCAGTATTTAGCGATCTGTATCCATAGCAGGGAACAGAAAACAGTGGCTGTATGCAAAACTAAAGGCAAATGTGTAGCAATTTTATTGTAAATAGCATCCAGTGTTAATAAGACAATTGGGATCTAAGAGCTGTAGTGGCTTGCCACTCTAATTTGCAGAGGAAACATAGTATTCTACAGATTAGTGTGCGATGATGGCTAAATATTGTGATTAAAACATGTAGACTTGGATTTAAATTCCTCTTCCATCATGAAGTTGATTTGGGACCTTGAATAAGTCACTGTATTTCTGCTTCATGTATGTGGTTAAGAGGGGGAAAAAGGAGTGGAGATTGTATGTTGCTCTAAACACCTTAGAGAAAGGGTGGGATAAAACTGTTTTAAGAATAAGCAATAAGCAATAAAATTGTTAGAAACAGTGTAAGAGACTCCTCCCCCTCTGTAGAGGCTTCAGCAAAAAGCAAACATCAATGATAAGCATAAGTAAATGCTGGTTACTAAACCAAGCTATAACTTGTGGATCCTCGTTCTGTAAGTACTTGATTAATCAGTAATTTTTGTCTTCCATATTTGATTATCAATAGCCTAGGAAGTTGCCTTAAGAGAAAAAAAACTGCTCTGATAAGAAGCTTCCATCATAATATATGAAAATGTTCAAAGAGTTTGCAATACAAATCTAATTAACTCATGCAATTTTTACAAAGTCAGCTTATTTCAATTGGTCCCATAGATCAAATATACTGCTGAATTACTTGTCAAAATAGGGATGGTAATAATTTCAGGTTTCTAGGTCACCATTTATAAATGTTCTACAGTGGTATTTATATCCACCTCCTTCATTCTTTCTCCAGCTAATATATGGCCAGGGATCACAGTGAAAAAAAAATGGGACTAAAGTTAAATATAAAGAATAACAAACTAATGGCAACAGGTATAGCAACTAGTCTTAGAATTCACAGTAAAGATACTAAGGTAGTAGATAGCTTCTGTCTTTTAAGATAGACTATCAACAGTAAAAGAACCAGCAGTCAAGAAATACACTCCACTAGCATTTTGTCGAGTGGCAATGAAGCTGACAGATACTGTATGTAATTTCCCAAGTCGTCCTCCTCCTCCTCTTTGAAGATGGGATGACATGCGTTCTTCTGTAGTCTCCTGGAGCCTCAGTAGTTGTCCAAGAGGTTTCAGAATTACCAAGAATGCTTCTGTGATCACCTCCACTCATTCTTTCAGTACCCTGAAATGAATCTTGAACTCATTTAAATTAGCTAAGTTCTCTCTTACCCCCCCTTTGTCTATCCTACTCTGCAGTTCCCTTGTTCCCCAGTGATGTAATAGTGAAAAGCTGGAGTTTCATTTCTCTTCTGAGAGGAAAAAAGGTTCAAAACAGGAATGGAAAGTTCTGTCTTTTCACCATCAACCATTATCACTTCACCACTTTCTCATCACAATAGACCTATGCCCTCTAAGCATTGCTTAGGTAGAGGCTGAATTTAGTACGTCAAGTATGCACACGCACAAACACACGCAAGTACATTTCTGATAAATAGTTCAAAGTTTGGTAAATCTCTGTTTGTGCTTCCTAGCCCCTTCGTACAGTTGTAATTTCCAGTACAGTTGGCAAATAGTTTAGGTGCATTACTTTCATTTGTGGAGATGTGGATTTGTTAGGGACGAGTTCCATAGGGTTCCTGGTAAAGATATTTTTCCAAAATAAAAACTCTGTTGTTCAACACGGAACCCCATATTTGTTATTGTTTCTGCTCTAGGAGTAGGAGTTCCTAGGTTATTTGGATAGCTTAGTTCTGAAGAAGATTATTAGTGTTGGAGCTAGTCAGACTGCATAAGTTTCCTGAAAGGAAGCAATTGTAAAATAACTAGGAAATAATTAGGAAATGAGGATTTCAGCTTTTGCTTTGTCTTTATGTAAAGGGCACAAGGATTTTTTGGCAAATACTGCAGTGTAAAAAAAGAAACCCATAATTTTGTTGCTTGATTATTATGAAAGCCTTTTTCTACAATGACTTTGATTTCAAACAATGTAAACTTTATTAAAGTCTCTTAATGTTCTTTTGGGTAGAGACTGATGGTTGGCATGTAATGCTCCTAAACAGCTTTTGAATGGAATGGATCTCATGTTTATATATTGCTTTAATCATAAGTTGACATTTAGGAAGACAAACACCATACTTGGACACTCTGTCTATTCGTATTTGATTATCAGTGTGTTTACCTAAAAATGCTAAGAAGAAATGAATTCCTAGAAGTATTATAACTTAAAGATAAGTTCAGGAAGAGGAGAAATTATAAGTATTCCCAAAATAAGTACTTTTTTGTGAAATATTGCGGCAAGCTATACAGTTTGATTCAAATCTTGGTATGACATGCATGATGCCTTCTACTTACCTAACCCCCAAGTCACTCCCTGTTTGCCTAATTACACTCTTACCTATTCATTGCCTTCTTCCTGTGGTCTTTTGTGATTTCGATCTTTCAGCTATGTGTTTGAGATTTTCTCAACCACTTTTTGACTATTTTCCATGATTTAATTTGATGCATTTGACTAATTTGATTAATCTGACTAATATGATGCAGCTACTTGTATCTGAAATGGAAAAGGTGTTTCAGAGCAGACTAGGTACACTCATTGCATCTGTTGGTGACTCCTTAAAAAGCTGTACTTTTTCCTGGGGTTGTGTAGTAGCCATGCGGCCCCAGGAAAAAATAGGCGTTTCAATTACAGAAGCACCAAAAGGGTGCAGCAAGATTGTCATATGCTGTTGCTGCCTCCTTAATGCCTCCCTATTTATAATTATTTATTATAACAGCTTCTGACAGTTTTAATTTTAAGAAATCAAAATATTTTACTTCTCTTGTCAACAAAATGTGCATGTGCACACAGTAACTTTCTCCCCCAGTTTGTAGAATTTAGCTTGGGGGGCGGGGAAGTCCTTCCTTCCTTCCTTCCTTCCTTCCTTCCTTCCTTCCTTCCTTCCTTCCTTCCTTCCTTCCTTCCTTCCTTCCTTCCGGCTCTCCATCTCAAATTCATGACTCTGGGTGGCTAACAATAATTAAAAACAACATAAAAACATAAAACAATGAACAACAGCTTACATATAATCCACAACCGAGGTAAAGACCACAATGCAAATCAGCACAGCCATTGCACAGGCCCTCTCACAAACATACAGCTGGATCCCCAGGCCAGCAAGACAACTGTGCCTTTAAGGCCTTGTGAAAAACTGATAGGATCAGTTCCAATCTAACCTCTGGGGGAATGATGTTCCAAACAGTGGGTGCCACAACAGAAGACGCTCTTTTCTTGGGCCCCGTCAGATAGCACTCCCTAAAGACAGGATCTGGAGCACGTCCTTCCTGCTGGACCTGATGGGATGGGGGATGTAATTGGGAAGAGTCAGTTCCTCAAATAACCCTTAGCTCTAGTAGGAGCTTTTAAAAGACTAGGTATTCCAAGGGGAGAACAGAGTTCTTTTAAAGGTCTGTTCTGTCTATTCTATGATTTACCCATCTTTTTTGTTTGTCTACTGTACAACATCGCTAGGAAACTGCATCTCCATTTATTGTTGATGTGGTTTCTGGGGATTTTGGGTACTGCATGTTTCTTTGGAATCTGTTGGTAGTAATTGCCCACATTTCTCCTGATGGGGAGAATTCATGGCAAAAGAAAGCCGTTTCCCTCATGAGCACTGTCATTCTTGGGAAATGTGAAGGTAAAGTTTCTTTGAGTTCAGTAGCTATTGTTAATAAAATCTTCGGGTCAGTTTGGAAGTAATTATGTCATAATTTTAGGATAAAAACTTTAAAAAGTTTGAACTTTTTAAAAAACCTAATTGGATGCCTGTGGAGTGGAAATAACTGTTGTGAAAAGGCTTTGATTCATTGGCAGGTTATAAATACGTACTGGTAAAATAAGCCAAAGTTGCTGGACTTTGTAGTGCAAATTCATTCTTTACAGTACTGAAAGAACAAATTTAACATTTCAGCTTTCTCTGTTTATCTGAATGTTGTTCAGTGCTCGGAAATGTTTTCATAGGAATTGCAAAAAAATGATTAGCTGAGGGAATTATGTTAAGATTGATTTCTTCATACCATCTCATTTACTATCCCCATTGGGAATTCCCAACCTCAGTATTATGACTGTGATGACTGATGGCATAGCTTTCTGACTTAGAAGGGTTGGAATTGGTTAGCTGTGTGGGTTCGATGGACCCTTTTTTTTCCTGTTCTAGGCTATCATCTAGTGATCTGTGTGCATGTGTCATGTAGATAGGAATGGACATCCTTTTCTCTCTGAAAGCTACGCTCTTTCCCTCCCTCCCTCCCTCCCAACCCCATTCCAGCATTCTCAACTTCACCAAGATCATTGGAGAGAAGAGGCAGAAGAATTTATCACTTGGCCATTTTAATGCATCTGAAATTGCAGGTGAAGGAAGATTAAAGCTCCCGTATCAATTCCTTTCCTTACTTGCCCTCTTCCATCTTGCCACTCTTCCAGCTGTTACATTCAATTTTCATTCAGGTTTTTCTTTCTGCCAGGCTTCGTGACCATATTGTCCTCTTGTGTGTAAGAGTGTTCAGTACTCTGGCTTCTGCCCTGAGAGAGACAGAACTGACAGTAGCTGCTACTAGTAGGAAGGGGGAGTAGATTGGACCCATACTGTAATGGATTTTCCCAAAAAGCACTGAATGAAATCTTAGGTTGCCCTATCCTCACTCTTCTGTTGTAGATTGTATCTTCTGGAGCTGCATTTAGTGTGGGTGAACGTACTTTAAACTAGGTTGATTGGTCAATATCTGTCTTTCCCCAAATTTGCTTGTATGATATATGCTTTCTCCCTCTCCATGGTATGTTACTACTGATTCTCAAACTTTTCTTTTTCTAGCGACATTAATGTTAGTGTGTGTTTCTCCTCCATTTTTAACTTATTTTCCTAAGGGACTTCATAAATATCACTTCCTCCTACAAAGCTGCTGACATGTAGCAAAATTTTCTAATTCATTATTCATGTGATGTTCATTTTCTATGTTTAGGAATTAATGCATCTTCAACTGAGATTTTTTTTTCCATGGCTACAGTAGGAAAAAAAGGAAGGGAGGCAAGGCAAATACTCCATGCAGAGTTATGGGGCACATGCTAAAATGCTAATCAACGAAAGAAAATAGTGTGCATAAATATTTCCTATGCTTCCAGAGGAATTTAATTTTATGGGGAAAGGAAATGTGTATTATTATTTTTATTATTAACGTACGGTATTTTATATTGTTTCCTATACAAAAACATCTCAAAGTGATTTACAAAATAAAAATACACAATAAAAAATATAATTAAAAATAATATTAAAGAAAGCCTGCTTAATAAAAAAGAAACAGGGAAGGAAAGGAAAGGAAACAAAAAACATTCACAGAGAGATGGCCTGGGTGAAGAGGTAGATTTTCAGCAGATGAAATGGTATGTGCCTCACTAATTTTAGGGCAGAGAACAACATATGCTCTAGGCAGATACCATATGCCTTCTACAGTTGGTAGATTCCAACCTTGAACTGAATATCAGAGGAAATTTATTGAAAACTTCCAGTAACATATGTGTTCTGTTCAATTTTTAAGTGGTTTTGGATTCTTCAAAATTTCCATGCAGTATTGCTTCAATAATTTAATTTTTAAAAAAATGGTAGACTAAGTAGAAGTAAACAATTAAATAGAATTAACTTGCCTGTCCCTGCCATGATTTCCAAAGAGGAAATCTGCACCTAAACAACTTGTGGAATTACTCATTAAGTGTGTGTGTGTGTGTGTGTGTGTGTGTGTAAATCCATTATAGCTCTAGGATTCAGCATTAAAAACAGGATCAGAGTGAAAAGTGTGCTGCAGCATACTTAAAAGATAACTGATTGTATCCAAGCTAATTTGTAGTATTACCTAGTAGTTGTACACAAAGTAGATCTCAGAGTGAATTTTTATTTCTGGTGGAAGTTATTTTCCTCCAGTTCCAGGTTCCAATTAGGGTAGGTATTATCCATGCTATGCATAAAGTAACATATATCATGTTGGTTAATAAGAAAAAAATTAAAACCCATAATACCTGTAAGGAGTTCATTTAACAAATTCATTGCTTATTGATGCTCTTAAGTACATAAAACTGAACAATGAAACATTGTAGTTAGGCTCTGAATTATATTGATAGGTAAGTTGCTGTACAAGATTGTCATGTTTAAAGTTTTTAACATAACAATATTCAACATTTTAAAAATTAAAATGCATAAATACTCCAAATGCAAATGGCTTTGTAAGGTTTTGGTTTGCATGGGAATAATAGTCTAGTATCAGTGATTTATGTCAAGCTCATTAAGTCATTTTAATGTCTGTGAGTATTAATTTGTGCTTGATGTAAAGGGGTTGTCGAGTTTTATTCTATGCAACAAGGATGCCTTTGGAACAAAATTAGACTCATGCAAGTTCTTCTTTCCTTTCATACAGCTTTGTCTATGCTATTAACCTTTACCTAAGAAATAGCTTTCCAAAACCGGATACATTCATTGGCTTGGTGAAGTAGAACTTGGATCCAACATTTTCTCTCATGACTTATTGAACAAGCCAGGTTTTGACTAACAGTGCCAAAGAAGTTACAGTCTGCTTTGCCTAGCTCTGCTGCCTTGGTGACTACCTAGCTGCTGCTATACTGTACATACTATACTGTACATACTATACTGTATATACTATCCTTTACTGTATGTTGTTTGTGGGCTGCCAAGGACATCATTATTTCTCCTATTGTTAGCCAGATGAAAAACAGAGCTGGGAACATGAATACTCTCCTCCTCTGAAATCTTGCAATGTTCCAGTGGAAGAAAATTGTTCTGAAAGCATTATTTATTTTTTTCCCCTTCATACTAAGAAACTCCTCGTAAAGGCTCTCAGGTGGCTTTGTTTAAGCCTTTCCCCTGGCTCTGCCAAACAAAAATGTATTCCCTCTGTTTGTACTGTTAGTAAAGACACAAATACACAAATTCACATCTCCCTTCCTCCAGGAACACACACAAAGCTTCAAGTTGATAACTTAGGGCATAAAGGTATAGATGGTTGCAAAGACAGAAGCCAGTTTAATTTGTCATAGAATAAGCCCTCAATTTTCTGGACTGCTGTTCAGCAGACTTGGAATGAAGCAGATCAAATTTTTACTTTGGATGCATCAGATGTTTTACTTGTTACCTTAGCAGTCTGGCCAACTGATGCAAGTTATGTCATTTGCCTCAATTCGTTTCATTTGAGTAAATTACATAATTAACATTCTGATGTTATTTGCCTCATTTATATAATTACATAAATGACATAAACTAAAGCAAATGGAGTAAAAACATTAATTGGGTAATTAAATGAATGACATAAATTATGTCATCGATGTACATTCGGATTTAACAGGCACTCGGATTTAACAGACATCCCTTTCCCCCAAACCTCCATTAAACTGAGGTTTTACTGAAATAAGGACAGAAATACCTGTAAATGAGATAACGCTACATAGCCAGCCTCCACACTAAAGTCTATTATAGTGTGAAAGTCTCTTTATGTTGAGCGCACTGAGTTCTTCCCACTCAGTTCCAGGAGCCTGGGAACTTTGCAAACCGGGTGAGGTGGTTTTTGTCCCCCATTTAGGGAAAATTCAGGCTTTAAAAGCCAAGACTGTGCAATTGCATGAATTAAGTTGTTACAGCTTCCCAGGACAAGAAATGTTACTTTAATGAAACAGTAAACAAGCTAGAAATACCCATGCGTTCTGGGGTACAGCTCTTACGCTTCAGCCATCGTAACTAGTGCTCAAGGTTTATGTAAGGTTTAGTAAAACATTAGTCTAGGACATCTCAAGGGCATTGGGTTGTCTGATTCTGATAAATTTAGCATCTGATAAGCTGCCTCCCTCATCTCCCTCTCCATAAACTTGCAATGGAGCTAATAAGCGGCTTTTAATTCAGTCACTGAAGAAATGGGCGGGGAAAGGAACCTTGCCCAAGCAGAACCCGTCAAGGCCTGTGAAAGTGCTGGCAAGGATGATTAACGACACAAACGGTTTAGTGTGTCATTTAGCTAATCAGGTTGTGGAGGGTTCTAGATTCAAAGGGGAGCAGGTGATCTGAAGCACATGTGAGCACAGGTTGCACCAGTTGGCATCTGCTTAAATGTTCCTCTTTTTTTCCTGGGCTCTGTGAGCTATAATGAATTGCCAACAAATGTGATGTGTGCATCCGAGCATGCAGCTAGTCACTTTTTCTTCTTTGAACCAGAATCATTGCACAGCCCTATTAGCTACCTTCCAACTGGGGCACTGTATGCTGGGGTATAGAAGGGACATACTTTTGATATGATTATGGGATGTCAGCAGCATAAGCATCCACAGGGGAGGCAGAGGGGGCAAGTGATGAAACCTGAGTCATGGCGCAAAGTCCATCACTAATGTGCTTGTGTCCAGCATCGGGAAGCAAGTACAAAAATGCTGGTGTTTATGTTATGTCACAACACATGTTTTGTCAGTTTTTTGTCTTAATGGTTATAGATGCCTACAGTCAGCAATCTACCCATTATGCTGTTGCTTAATATGCAGTGCATACCTTTATTTATATTTATTATTTATCGAGCTGCCCATCTCACAGCACTGACTCTGGGTAGTATACAAAGATTAAAGCCACCATCACAATACAGAACTCATGATGCCTTAGTTACAGCAGCAACTCCCCCCCCCACCCCCCAAAAGCCACAGAGATGTCTTCCATGCTTTTTCCTCTGCCAATTCAAAAAAAAGAATATGTGAAAGCTTCATGAGAACTGTTTCTTAATACAAACGACTTCTATTTTTTTTCATAGAAAAGTAAAGAGAGGTAGAAAATCAGGGTGTTTTTGTATTCTCTCACACTGAATCACACGCACACATGCAGCTCTACTGGAATCTCTTAGTGTAGTAATTCTGAACAATGGTCAGATAATATATTTACCTTTTAGAAGTTCAAAAAGAACATTTAATTTGTCCTTTCTTCATTTGATCCATAACAATATTGCCTGGCTGGCTGGTTTGCTGCTGTCATATGTCCTCCTTTCCTTCCTTCTGAGATACATAGCTTGCCTTTCTGCCCACAGATGGTGAGCAAAGAGGGCCAAAATTATTTAAAAGTGTGCAATTAAATCTCAGTTAAACACCTAATTAATGCACATTTTCATAAGGATTTTAGCTTTTTAATACTAGATCCCAAAGCATAGCTCTAGTTTAACTGGTGTTTTACAATGTGCTTCCATTCGAGTAATAAAACTATAGTAGATTGTTGGCACTGTATTTGCTGCAATTGGGCATTCTTTCAGGTTCTTCTTGGAATTCTCTGGTGTTTTGTAAATATCATGAGAAGGGTTACTATGTTACAAGAAAATGATTAACGAGAATTGTATTATTTTGCTGAAAATACACCGTTACAAATAACAGAACTTTTGATATAATCAAAATATCTGGGGACGTAGAAAATTAGATCTATCAGCATAACTTTAGTTATCAATTTGTGGAAAACAGTATTAAAAGTAGAATTTTGGGATTCATGTATCAAATAAAGGTGATCCTGCAAAGGAAAAATTTCTGCAGCCAAAGTGTCTGATTTACTTCTAAGCTGTGTCCATTGTTCAGTGCTAAGAATGGAACTATAAACAAAACAGTTAAATATGGTGCAATTATATAAATATGTAATGCAATCTGAATATCAGATTAACTTTATTTATAGCTTAATCACAAAACTAATAGCAAAGGAGGGAAAATACAGAAAAAATAGCTGTTAAAATGATGGAGCTATAGCATCTTCCCTATGATATTTTACAGAAATGAGTAAATGTAATCAAAAAGGTTTATAAATTTAGAAATAGAGTCAAGATAATGAGTATACAAATTTTCCTGCAGTATTAGATCTTGGTACTTACTCACTGACTAGAAGTTGCAACAGGACAGATGCAAGGTGTTATATACTATACATTATTAACATAAAATTTATTGCCATGAAAAGAAGTGGTTACTGTAATTATAGAAGACTTTACGTAATATTTGGCCAATAAGGGAAACTAAAAATTAGAATGGTTTGACTGCATTAGATCAAGATGAACATTACCTTATGGAGCAAAATAATTCTTATGTTCATTTTTCTAACATGGACCATATTGATCCAGAATAATTAAAATCCAGGAAAAAGGTAATAATTACTGATGGGGTTAGTGTTGGCAATGACTAATCAGGAAATTTGTGGAGTAACTGCCCATGTTGTAATACTTGTATACAAATATATTGTATGTGAGACATTTGAAATGTTCTGCATAATTGTAGTTCTTGTGTCTTGAAAGATACTGCACAGTTAAATCATGAAATGTACTGTCATAATACATAGTGATTAGCACCAGCCTGAATTATTTTAATCCCCTTTTAAAAGGGATGAAGGATGAATCTCTCAAAGTTGTTCATCACCATAGCAACATAATCAATACATCACTATTTATTTGGTATCAGTTGTTGGGAAACAACAGCAAAAAGGACAATTAATGATACTCTGCTTGCTGTACATTTACTGGTTGGCTCTAATAGAACCCTTTGCTTTCTGTTGAGATACTTCGGTGGTTCCAGCAAGGTTCTTGTGTCCTTAACATTTTTGCTTGCTTGTTTTCCTTTTGATCAGAATCGAGAAATTGTAGCATATTTCCTCATTCCCTGTAGGTCATGGCAGAAATTAGAATAATCATGCTTCTTATTTGTATTTCACAAAGCAAATTCCTTCAGTTGAGTCCATGTTCTTAGGCTTCCTTCAGCACTCTGCCTGTCTGTCAAAGGACTGGATTGATGTCAGTGACCTTCAGTAAACATTGCAAGAGTTACAAACAGAGTTGGCTGATGCAGATGCATTGGGTGTTGACAGTTTGCAAAGTAAACAGTTTGAATAAGCTGTCCCTTTTTGTAGGAAGAGCAGGCAAGCAGTCACATGCGAAACATTGTGAACAGAACGATACTTTGAAATGCATTTGTTGCAAAGTAATTTGCTGTTTGTTCTATATATCTCAGTGAAAAGGGACCAAGTCCACGTATCTAAATGCTCATACAGAACGTTCTTCTCTGTAGATGCGCACAGAAATTACTGTGTCTGGTTCCAGCATTGTTGCACAAAATTTTATTTTGTTTAATCAATTATTTGGAGTTTTGAAATCTACTCCAGGAAAAATTGAGTCCCCAGGTGGTCCATAAGATTCCAACACAAATGCAGATTGGGAAAAAAAATGTGTCTTCAATCTTTAAAGCAATGAGAGGAAGTTGCAAGGGTATGGCTGCTGGAAGGACTTGGTTATCTAGTAAGACAAATGATAAGCCAGCGAATGAGGCCTTCTCTTATCCTTTTGCAAACTCATATAGGTATAATTGGGCCTGCAGATAGAGTGTCAAGATCATTCAGGACTTTAAAAATCTAAATAGGCCCTGAAAGATCAAAATCAGCACCCTGGATTGAGCCCAGAAACAATTAGGCAGCCAATGCAATAGGCATGGAATAAGTGTAATATATTCAGTCGCTATTTATGTCATTCAGCTGTCCTTTTATATTGGTTCAAAAAAGTGAAAGAATGCACTGAGGAGACAAATTCAAGTTTTTTGAGTAAATAGCAAGGCTGTGCAAAATAAGTTTGGTGAGTCTGTTCAAAGCTGATTCCAATAGTTGAATCAAATCAACTTTCCAAACCAAATCGGAAAGTTGGGTAGAATTGTTAAATGGGATTGGGCGACTCTAAATCAATTTGACATTTTGGAATGCAGTGAATCGATTTTCTATATGTATTTAGGCTGTTGAATTGGCATCTCGTGCTAGTGTTGATAAAGCTGTTCTTAAAATCCAGGTCATGATTTATTGAAATAATTTTGGGAGCAAGGACTGCCTTTACCACAGTCGCAAGGAGCTACTTTTAGAGCAGCGGGTGGAATGCCAGCTGCTTCACTCAACCTCTTCTCCCATATAGGGAAAGGTGGATGACTCAGTACAGATACCTTCCTCTCCCCAACCCCCAACTGACTGGGCATTGATTCTTATTGAACACATTTTGTTCCTACTCTCTTAATAAGCTTTAAACCAAAGCTATTAGGGTATTGTCTCAGTTTCTGACACTTTATTTTATGTGTTCATCTCCAATTGGCAATTAAAGCCTACATTTGCCAGGATGTATATCCTTAAAAAGCAAAGCATTTCCAGCTGAGGAGCTCTGATGAAAAAAAAAAAAAAGATGTAGAAGGAGAATTAGCAGACCAAGCAAAATTGTCAATTGCTGCAGACAATATAGGTTTCTCCAAACCTGTTGCATCCTTGCAGCTTTTGCTTTCAGGTTGTATGCTGCAATGGCAGGTAGCACCTATTTGCATACCCAGTTCTTCATATAGGATGCCCCTTCCCAGGCAGGAGAGGAAGAATATCTTAGTGGTGTAACATTAGTATCTCTGAGTAAATTTTTGCTAGTAATTGAGTCAGAACTCTGCCTGAAACCCAAGATCTGTTGCCTAGGCAAGGGATCAGTATTGAGCTGGTTTGAAGAGCCTAAGACTTGATTTCCTCAGTATAAGACATAACAACATTTTCATAAATTCTGAGTTATTGTTCAGCTTGAGGAATATTTAAGAGTTAGGTATATTGGCTGTATTATTTTTTTCTATTCTGTATCTTGTATAGTTAATATACACTTACCTTACGTCTAGGGAAGAGGAAATTTAATATGTAGATATAGAAATCTTTAGAAGGTGGATTTCTCAATAATAATCATAATAATAAAATTGGTTTAACCTCTGAAATTCTGTGACTATATTAGAAGTGAGCATTTGACACTTTGCCCATGAAGGAGCAGTCCTACAGCAGTGAAAGGTTCTAATTTTGGGCACCGTTGGGCATTTATTTTGTTGGGTTGGGTGCCATCTAGTGGTGTTGATGTTACCTTAAAGCACAAAGAGAACAAAGAGATAGTATTTGTGAATCATGCCTTTGTCCTGCTTCTTGTTCTGTTTGTTACTGTGTTTTAATTCTCCTGTCTAGTTTAATGCTGTACTTGTAGAGCTTATGATTTGGGAAAAGCATAGTAGCTGCAGAATCTCCCTGTTGTATGTTAAGAATTTCCCCACTCTTGATTGCAAGATCTGAAATAATTTCTAAAAGTTTCCAAGAAACTGTACACGTGGAATTTGAAATATTTTTTTTTTAAGGCCGATAGTTATTGCAAGATGTGTTTATGAGAAAACTGCATTAGGACCTGCATTAAGTTCACTGATACATAAAGAGGTATAACACAAGAACTTAATTCAATTTTTGTTGTTAGCGACCACATTTACTATATCAAAATATTGGAGATAAAGCATATTTTCCTTTGGATCAGTGGTATTAAAAGGGTGGGAAAATAGCATTGGCTAAAAATTTAACACAGCAGCAGAGTCCTGAATAATTTAATTAAAGGTTTTATTCACATTTGGTCTTCATTTTTATTCTTTCAAATCCAATGGAATATTGGAAATAAATTATGTAAAGGGACTCCGGATTCTGTCCACTAGCAGGATAATTCTCTGCAAACTGAATAGAAAGGGAGAAGCTGGCAAACAACAGACTGAGTTTAGTAATGGGCTGGATCTGGCTGGGAACTGTGGAGAAAAACATCCCAGAAAAAACTCCAGTGGATCCCAATGATAAACGCAGTTGGCTAGGTGCTCAAGATGTTGCTGATTGTTTCATTCCAAGCCCACCTTCCTCCTGGTCATGTGATCTGTAACACAGCATATGCTACCGGCCCCATACGTTCCACTGTACACATATAGTACATACAGAGATGTAACAGGTTACTTGGTTACATAGAAGAGAATACAGGTGCCTCCTATGGCCAAATCTGGTAAAAAAGTTGGAAAGAATTCCAGAAGCCATGATCTGCATCTCTCTCTCTCCCTCCCTCCCTCCCTCTCTCTCTCTCTCTCTCTCTCAAGTTGCATTGGTAGAGATCACCTGATAGATCACTTCTGACTACACAAATATTTTTTGGATTAAAATATGACGTATTTAAAATGTTTGTGCCTTACCTTGAAATTACAGTTATTTCTGCACAGTTTAAATATATTGTTGCTTTTATTTTAAATGCTTTGTCGGTCCTCTATTTTTAATTTAGCCAGTATTTTTAGAAGAAAATGAGATAAGTGGCAAATGGAGATAAATATACAGGGTTTTTTATATTTAAGAATGAAATCTCACAAGATTTGCGTGCTGATTAGGGGGCATATGTTTTCTAGTGGCGTACACCGTTGCTCTCTTTTTTAAGAATATAGGGCAATACATACCCAAGCCACCTGGAGGTAAGGCTAATCTGAGATGCTTGTTCCATCCTCCAAAAGTAAGAATAACGGGCTCAGGCAAACATGTCTGGAGCCTAGAGGCTCTTTTTAAAAAGCCTAGAAGCTGCTACTGCTTCTTGCACTTCTCTAGAATTTGCCTGCAAAGATCATTCTTTGGACTATTGTTTATGTTTATGGTTTCTTCTGTTAATCTAGACTTTTTCTTATAAGATGTTTTTTAGTATGATACACATGGAAGATAGCTTTTGGAGCAGTACTGTGAAGATCTTTTTTTTCCTTAATAATTTAAGATTTCTACATAGTATATTTGGAATGCCCTAAATAAAGCTCTCTCTCTCTCTCTCATAGAACCTACGGTGAGAACCTTTACTCCATTTTATTTCATAGTGGAGCCAGTGGACACTCTATCCGTTAGAGCTTCTTCTGTTATACTGAATTGTTCAGCATATTGTGAGTCACCTCCAAAAATCGAATGGAAAAAAGATGGGACTTTCTTGAACTTGGTATCAGATGACCGACGGCAATTGCTACCAGATGGATCTTTGTTAATCAACAGTGTTGTCCATTCCAAGCACAATAAACCTGATGAAGGCCATTACCAGTGTGTGGCAACCGTGGAAAGTCTTGGGACCATTGTAAGCAGGACAGCTAAGCTTACAGTTGCAGGTGAAAACCTTATTTGGATATCTTGCCTAATTCTTTCCAAATCTGGGGTTAATGTTTCTACAGAATAAATATATGTGTATATTATAGGAGAGGTAGTCTGAGAAGGCAGTCTCCAAAAAGTAATATCTATTAAAAAGGGGGGAAGTCCTCACAGACCGCTTCCTGCTTTGAAGCATTGGAGGTTTAACTTTAGGGCAAGTGTTCGTGATAATCTTAGATTTACAGTATGTTGTGTGGGGATTGCCTCCTAGGGAAACTTTAAAGTTGGAAGTTTTTAGGGATTTTTTCCCATTTCCATTAAGGGATCCAGTCTCTGGAATCGACTCCCCCTTGAGGTCTGTCTGGAGTCTGATCTCTAGATATTTAAAAGGCCCTTAATGTGTCTCCCCTGCCCCCATTTATGAATCAGGAAGAACCCTCTTTCTCGTGATTCACTGTGATTTATACTAATGTTATGTTAGGAATTGTTTGTATTGATTATTGCATGTATTAGGAAATGTCTTAGTGATTATACTGTTTTTCGGTGATGTTAGTTTATATTATATATCATTTTGATTTATCTGTACTGAGCTTAGTTATAAGTTCACAGTATATAACCTAGTATTACTGCTTCCATAGATGGACTCTTCCATTTCCTCCCCACTCTAGAGGTCATTTCCTAAATTTAAAAAAAAAATTAAACAAAGTGAAATAGGGAACAATAAAAGGTTGGGTGGGCATTGCCTCAGACTTTTCCACGTGAAACAGCTATAGTGTTTTTCCTCCTCAGGGGTTTTCCTGCCTGATATGATTACAGGATGCCTTATGTTTGGCTGTATTGCACAGCCATTTCCCAATCACCACTAGAAAAGCAATATTTTGTTACTGACAGGATGGAAGTATGGTCTCCAGCCCCTCTGATAGCCAAGATCCTCATTTAATTTGGGAGATGATCTGTCTCATGGGATCATTTTTACTGTCCTCTGACTTGCTGAAGTAGGAGGAGAGGGGCCGGAGTAGCATTAGAAGTTGGGGTGGGGTGGGTATAAATCTGGGCCCTTTCTGTATGGAAATTTGATAAAAGATTGTTCTCCTACACCTCATCCCTCAAACTCTCTTGTTTGGCATATAGATATGCTTTTGTCATATAAAGGAAATAATTACCTGGATTTCTCATTGTTCAGAAAACAGTATAGATTAACATTGTATAGCATCCTCCTCCTCCTCCTCCTCCTCCTCCTTACTACTACCACTACTACTATTCCCTTTTGTGAGTCCTGTGAGAAGTATGATTTGTGAGAAAGGGAAAATTGTCCAGCATTCAAGCCATGAATCTTCATTTACTTCTTGTCTTGATGGAATATAAGAATGAGACATTGACATTTTAATTTGATTCTGTGAAGTCCAGAGGTGGTTTCAGATTATATGCAGGACTCTCCTAATGGAGAAACAACTGTGGCTGGTCCACGTCTCGGAAATTATAAAATCTAGTTGCAGGCGTAGAAACCAAATTTTATCAAATTACATTATACTGGAGTATAAATCTTTAACTTTATTGTCTCTGTTAGAAATGTGCGGTTCTCTCATTGGACAGGAGGAGCAGCAGTGAAGAAAGATGTACTTTATGCTCTCTGCATACAGTATAAGAAGCCGGAATTGGTGATTAGCTTGCTGAGTGAAATATGTGAATATAGCATACTGTTTCACAGCGCATTTACTTATTAAATCAGTGTTCAGTTTAACATGTATATAATTTAAAATATTTCACATACATTATATGGTTATTCGTCTGAAATCCATAAATATTATCATAAGCTTGATACTTTCAGCCTGAAGCTGAGAAAAGAGAGGGTTGTTTGAGGCTTTCTATTGAGTTTATGGATGGTAGAGGTAAGATTTGAATTACAGGCTTTGTGATTTGTAATTTAGTTCTTACTTTAATACACTGTATCAGTTATGCATGTTAATTTAGAGAACTTGCTTATAATAGTGATAACTGTGTCTGATATATATACTTACATTTAATTCTGCAGCATCCAGAAATTTTACTGTTCACTTCCATTGAGTGTGGAGCTGCAATTTTTAAATGTGCACACAGTACTTAAAAGTATCTGACTCATCCCAGGTCCTCTTTTTTTTTTGAATATATAGATAAATCTCCAATGAGTCACACTTTTCTGTCCATGACAAAAAGTTAAAACACTGGTACATAGTGCAGGAGACTTCAAACATTAATATTAATGTTTAAATAGGAATGGGAACTCTATGAAATAAAATCTGTTCATAAATTCAGCAATTTAATATGGGCTCCTAGAAGACTATTCAGACAGAAGCAAGTCCTTCTAATATGGCACTTTTATTTTGAAAGAAATTTCAAAATATTCAAAAGTATGTTGGGACTGACACAAGGCAATAAATCTACGTCCTCAGTGGAATAATTGAATTAATTTTCAAAACTTTATTTAAAGAGTTAAGCATCAGTAAAGTTGGCATTTGAGTGACATAGGGTTTGGGGTGGTGGTGGTTTTGGTGTGTGTGTTTTGTTGGCAGAGTGCTAGAAAACTTTTGGCCCAGGAGAGATCAGAAAAGTCACACACCAGGCATTTCTATAAAAATAATTTTATTTACAGAAAACAAACTTATTTAAAGGCTGTTTGCTGAGAGGAGAGATTTCTCTCAGCTGCATATTCTCTGCAAGCCTACACAGAAGGGAAACTGAAACTAAAACAAGTCCAGGCAAGTTCTTCCCCTTAGGCAATGCAACCATTAACACGTGAAAAGGGGACAATTAAATTCAACCTCTTCACCCAGCCAAAATGATTAGTTACCATAGTAACCTTAATCTGTAGTAGAAAACATATTAACGTGTTTTTAGGGTGTTTAAATGGGTAGTCCCCTCTTTCATCCCTGCTGATTTTTAGTTGGTTGGTTGTTTTTCCATAATCACACGATGTCAACTCTTAGAATGAATCTCTGTGCAGAAAATGAAATACTGTATACCTGTAGCAATTTTTTTTTTTTGCTCCCTCCCCCCCATCAGATTTTCATGATGGGGTGCTGAGGATGCAGTCGTCTCTAAGTTATCCTGTGTGGAATACTGGAGATTTTGGTAGAGGCATTCAATTCATTATGATGAAAGTTCAGAGCATCTACCTTGTACATAATACGCTGCACGTGGGATTTTAGCCTGTTCTGCATGCCCCAAGCACAGAATCAAAGTTGGTTTGCCTGAGGGGAAAATTAGAACGTCTGTGATTGGGACACTGGCTTTGTACCAGATTCCTGAAAGTTTCTTGGTGCGGTGGCTGTGAGAAATGTGACTCGAACAGGATGTGCAGTACGTGTCGGGAGGCTCTTAAGTCAGCAGCACCTTGTTCTGGACTTGCACAGTTTTTGTAAAAGTATTTCCAGGGACTTGTGTTATGAATGCAAAATGGTTGTGTCGTTCTTGCCTTTCATGTGACCTTTATGGACACTTGGCTTTCTTTAAACATTTAAGTAATGTAGAGATTTCAGTAAAAAAAAAAAACATTAACAAAACTGGAAAATGTACAGTCTGTGCTGAAATCAGCTTGAGTGAAGAGTTGTTTCCCCTATAGGCAGGCTATGCAATTTTTTTTTCAGCATTAGTGATTCTAGACCACGCATCTAAATGTTTGCATTTTTGTAGCATTAGAAGTAATAGGTGTGGTTTGTTATAATAATCTTTCCCTGGGATACTACTATAATAATTATGGGATGGCATCTATGCAAATTCAGTAGTCTATGTTGTTGCCTTTTATGGACTCATTAGCAGAATAAATATTTGCGTTAGCGACTTTTTGTGTCTGTGTGTGCCTCTGAGTCAGCGTTGACTCCTGGTGCTGCCTCCTCTAGTCCCTGCAGTTTTCCTGGCAAGATTTTTGGAAGTGGTTTGCCATTGCCTCTTTCCTAGGGCTGGGAGAGACTGACTGGCCCAAGGTCAGCCAGCTGGCTTTGTGCCTAAGGTGGGACTGGAACTCTCAGTCTCCTGGTTTCTAGCCCGATGCCTTAACCATGACACCAAACTGGCTCTTGTTAATGACATAGTCTGTAAGTTCTTAACTCTTATCTGTGTGGATTTATGCATATACTTTTGGCATTGCTGAGGGGAAGAAAAGTATGCTTTTACATTTCATCATGACAGTGTTTGCCTTTTGAGTTCGGGAATTTTATAGCTCTACTATTAATTCTTCTTTAGTTGTACATAGCTGTCCATCTGACATGCTACTTTCTCCCTCCTGAGTTTAAACTGTGGCTCCAATTAGGTCCTAGTTTAATTAAATATGTGGCACGGAGCAGGCATACAATATCAGTTTCTACTCTCATTATTGGTTATGGCATTCAAAGGTAATTTCTCAGAGGTAAGCTAGAATCTGAAATAATATAACAAATTGCACTACTCATGTTTGGAAGACTCCTGGACAATGAGTTTATGAATTTTTTTATGCATCAAAGAACAGTAGCTTAAAATATAGTTACAACTGTTATAGAATATTGCTATGTTGTTATAATACTGTCTCATGGAAGAAGAAATGATACAGATATGCGCTTGCATAGTTTGTTTATTCTTGTTTTATTATCTTTCTTGTCCTTAGGGCTTCCAAGATTCATTACCCAGCCAGAGTCTGCATCTGTCTATAGAGGGAACTCCATAGTTCTTAACTGTGAAGTTAATGCTG
This sequence comes from Candoia aspera, assembly GCF_035149785.1. NCBI lineage: Eukaryota > Metazoa > Chordata > Lepidosauria > Squamata > Candoiidae > Candoia > Candoia aspera. The sequence continues at coordinate 6,451,802 of NC_086165.1, read as the reverse complement.
ATCTAGCACCATTTGTAAGGTGGGAGCTGGATCGTCAGCCTCTCTTTCTGGATGATCGTGTGTTCAAATTGCCAAGTGGATCTTTAATTGTTAGCAACGCCACGGATGAGGATGGTGGAACGTATTGCTGTATTGTTGAAATTGGTGGGTCTCCCAAACACAGTGATGAAGCAGAGATCCAAGTTCTTCCAGGTACAGGCATGTGTGCTGAGGTTTTTCTCCCCTAGTTCTTTCTCGCACATCACCAGTACGATTGTTTAACTGGTGCCAGAAATTGTAAAAGCTTGCTATTCAAGCTTGCTGATTTTAAATGGATGCTGCTTTGGGCCCTCTAAAAGTGCTGATAAAAGTTTATTCTAAAAGCTTTGGTTTTCTTGCCAAGCTACACACTGGAGGTCTCTTAAATATTAACAGAACTTTTTATATACCTGTTCTGCAAGACAGCTGTAGTCTTAGACACCATGGCAAAATAAGGCCAGTATTTATGTCCATTTCAAATACATGTTTGCAAGTGAAAAACTCCTTTTAGCATGGCATTCTGTTCAGAGTTGGAACATTACGTTGCCACCACTTTCCATCTAATTTAACCTTCCATTTCCTGATCATATTATTTGCAGAATCTGAAATTGCTTCAGACTTGCTTTTCCTGAAACAGCCCTCTTCTCTTACCAAAGTTACTGGGCAGAGTGTGGTTTTACCATGTGTTGCTGCAGGCATTCCTGTCCCTCTAATCCGGTGGACAAGAAATGAAGAAGAGCTTGTTACAGAAAAGTGAGTTTTAATTCTGATGCTACACGTGGAAGTTACAGAAAATTGTTACTGTTGGGAGATTGCTGGATTACGGAGTGCAAAGAGCCAGCAGCCACTATCCCTTATCATGGAAGCTGCTAAAAAGGGAACCTAACAGCCACAAAAATGTTGGTGAAGGAAAGGAGGGTAAAATTTGTGCTTGGGTTAAGAAAGCATTGAAATGGCCACAGTAGGGCCTCCTTATTTCAAAAATGCATTATCCTGAGCCTGTGTGACTGCCAAGCAAGTCTAGGAAAGGGCACAGTTCCTTTGGAGAACAACTGACAGGTCCTGGGAGGATGCCCATGCTCGACCCAGAACACCCTTTCCTGCTTTGGCTCTAAATACTGTACGATGAATGTCTTTGATTCTTCAAAATCTAGTCCTTGCAAGCAACTCATCTACAACTAGGTCTACTAAAAATTGATATCCAAACTTATGCCACTCCCAAACCTGTTATTCTGATGTTTATTATCTCTTAACAATAAGAGGTACCTTAATATATATCTTCTTATCTGTTTCACATTCTGGCATGATCTGTGCAATCAAAGGCCTTGTTGTACTGAATAAAACGGAGGCAACCCTTACATTCACTATCTGATCTTGGGTCACACGGCCATTTCTGAAATCTGGCTGTTCAATTTGGTATTTTTTGTTACAAGTATAATTCCACTTTCCTTATTAAAATTGTAAGCAAAAATTTGCTTGCATGAGGAATTAGTTCAGTGGTTGGATGATTTTCACATTCTCTTACATCTCCCTTCTTCAGTATTGGTATGTATATCTGGTTTTCCAATCTTTAGGCCATATAGTTTTGCTCCATATTTGTTTGCACAACTATATATATTTTGGAAATATCCCTCTGCCCCTTTATATCTTATCATAGCTCAGTGCTATTTAGCTTTGTTCATTGGAGTTTTTGTTTTAATTATTGTTTTTTGTGTCATCAATTATTAACCCTTTTTTTTTTGACATTCCTAAGCTTTGGATAGTTACTATAACAACGTTGATCTGTCTCACCTGTAATAATTAGTGCACCTGATTTTCAACCAGAATATTTTCAGTTATATATTTAAGAATTAAAATGATTTGATGGGAAGGACTTTAAAAGTAGATATTTTGGCTTCTCAAGGATGTTGAGGATCTTTGTATTTTTTAAAATCTGAATCCTACCCGCTTCAGAAAAAGTCATTCCACCAATGTGTCTTGTTTTATACAGTTCTCACAAATTTATATTCCTGTCTGGGGGAACTCTGAAGATAAATGATATCACTGAAGATGATACAGGAACATATACTTGCATCGCAGATAATGGGAATGAAACTATTGAAGCTCAAGCTGATCTTACTGTGCAGGGTATATATACATAAATATATATATATACATATACACACTTTTTTTTAAAAAATAGTGCTAATATAGTTGAGGCTGTAGAATTCTAAAATAGAAGATACTGTTTTGTTTATGGGCAAAACAAATGTAGTTATTACTACTGCTCCCGTGTGGTTGGGAGAGTAGTGTGATTGAAGCTAGAGCATTACCATGGCTTAGTAGTGCAATAGTAGATCTTTTGCAGGTTAAGTTTATGACATTTCTGTACAGAGTTGGGAAAGATCTCGGCCTAAACCACTGAAAGGTTCCACCTTGAAAACAATACAAGGTAGATAGATAAACTGATGGCATGAATTGTACAAGGCTGCTTCATTTATTACTTTGCATGGCTCATTGTCTTTCAGTTATTAGGACCTAACATCCACTTGACACTGCTGCCCAGTGGCTGAAGATAAAGAGATTTTTTTTCTCCCAAGAGCTTACTATATTCTTTAATAGAATTAAAGTACATTATTTTCTGAGTAATGTGGATTATCTGGATACAGAAAGATTGTATAGTAATATACAAGTGAATAACTTTTTGGGCAGGGGGATCTAGTCAGTCCTGACTCCTGGTGACTCCATGGACTTTTCTTGGCAACATTTTTAGAAGTGGTTTGCCATTGCTTCCTTCTTCTTAGGTGTGAAAGGGAATTAGTAGCCCGAAGTCACCCAACTGGCTTTGTGCCTAAGGCCGAGCTAAAACTCCCAAGCTCCTGGTTTCTGGCCTAGTGCCGACACCAAACTGGCTCTCAAATAACTTTTGACCTCTGTAAATTTCCAACTTTCAATTTTAGGGTTCTGTATTAAAAGGTATATTAAGGAAGAGGAAATTGATCTGATCTCACCAGATTTCCCATGTATAAATAATCAGAAGGTAGTTTTCTCTTTTATCACTGTAATTTGGAAAGTAACATGAAGGCAAACAGATGAGACAAGGTTATAAGTTCACTTTTCAGCTGGGGAATGTCAGCCACTGTATTTAACTCTCCAGGAGATTCCTGAAAATGGTATGACGTAAATTACATTGCTTTTGAGCTTCCTGGCCTGTCAGTTTCAAACATCTCTGTTAAAAGATTCCATCAAGTGGAATTTCCTTCCTTTTCTTCTTTTTAAGTGACTGTTTTTTGAAAAATGTAAATGTTATCTTGTTGTGAAACTGATAGCTCCTGCTTACTCCTGCAGCCAGAGTATATAGGATGATTTAAAGAATATCTCAGTGCTAAAAATGTGATTGTGTGTGTGTGAGTTTAGAAAGTTGACCAGTATTGCTCTCATTCATTAAACAAAATAAAGTCAAAGCCCTAATATCACACGTGGGTGGTTCCTATGGCTTTTTGTTTGACATCTGGGAAATCTTGGAGTCTCCAGTGGCAGGATTATTTTAAAAATCATCCTTGCTATGAAATAAATTGTTCTTGACTTTAAATGAGAGTTACAGGATGGAAGTGTTGACAGATACATATCCGAAATATCATAGGGCTACTTTGTTTATCAACAATCTTCCTCTTTGTTTTAATTTTGTACAGAAGTCATTTAGAAGTACTTAGAATTGCTTTCTAACTATATTTAATTTTATGAAGAAGCATTATGAAACTTAAAACCAAGATATTAGTGATTGGAATCTTTGTGAAAAATGGTCTTCAGTAAGAGCTTTGCAAAATCCTATGGGACCAAAATATATGGCTGAGTAGTTGACATGGGGATATGTAAAGTATCTGTGGTAGTGATATTGATACTCAGGAGACTTGTATTTGATAGCTTCTAGATTTCAACTAGGATTTCTTAAAAACTGATTTGTAATGCATTAATGAAGCTTTATGCCAGCTGCTGCTTTATGATAGAAGCAGCTTGCCACTTTTAGAAGAGTATTTTTAGAAATGGGCATTTAATTAATGGCAATAGTGTATTTGCTTTTCCACTTTTTAATTGTGCAACAGTGGAAAATTTGGTGTTCATCTTCTGACACTTACCTGAAATCATTGATCTTAAAATTCATTTGGCTAAAAGTGAAGGGGACATTTTAAAAAATATATTTTGGCTCTGAAATGGCAAATTATTAACAGGTTATGAAAGACAAGGGGACTTGTAAAGACAGAAGGCAGGTATAATGAAGTACATTTTAGTCAGGTTCCAACAGTACAATTCTAAGCATTCATGGACAGAACATATTTCAGATCTATTTGAATCAGTTTTGGCACTGCTGACTAAAACATCACGTCTGCCTCTCACTTATTTCATACAAAACAAAATAATCTCCTTTGCCAGTCAGGAGAGGTCATTTGAGGGTGAAGTCTGAGCATGTGCTTGAATTTAGACACTAAGAATTATGTTACACATTAAAGCAGGATATTTTATCTCCTGATAGATTAAAAAAAACTTGCTGAAAGCTTTAACTGGGATTTCAGACTTATTTCATAAGATACTTGCCAATGAAAGGCAATTCAAAAATTAATTGGAAAGCTTGCCTTTGCTACTCATAAATTTGCTTTTGTTTGTTTATAGTAACTTTTTAAAAACTTGTTAAAAATTTCCCATTGGTTATCCTTTCCAAAATTGTATTGCTTGATTATTTGTTCTTAACCAATAACAATTCATTTTTGGAAAGTATATTAGAATAAAATTAGGCTTCTTTGAAATAGATAAATCTATCATCTTGTTTGATCAAGCAATTTTTTGTTCGATCCGTAATTAGTAACTGACCTTTCTCTTACTTCGAAGTACCTCCCATGTTTCTGAAGCAGCCTGCTAATATTTATGCACACGAATCCATGGATATTGTGTTTGAATGTGAAGTGAGTGGAAAGCCAACTCCAACGGTCAAGTGGGTAAAGAATGGAGATGTGGTGATCCCTAGTGACTACTTTAAAATTGTAGTAAGTATATATTTAATATGACGTGTGGCCTGGCTTTATTCTAACAAGCTCAAGCTGAAAGAATGCTGGATGGTTTGGATCACTGGTATATCTCCCTAGCAAGTGTTGATATAAAAATCTTTCCTTTCCAATAATCCAGTCACAGTAGTTTGTACCTAGATAGCTAGAGCAGCTCTCTGTGCAGTATTGCTGTTTCTTCTTCATCTTAAAAAGCTTGGCCCACATTGAGAACTGAAAATATTCTCAGTTATGCAGTTAATATGAACTGCATCCTTGTGCTAAGATACTGAAAATTGTACCAATTTACTTTTATATTACTTTGAATACTGCCGATAGATTCATGTTTGATTTCCAGGAGCGGTGAGGTAGGATTCTAAGGGGGAAAAGTTCAGTTATATCCCCCTTTCAGTCCCCTCAAAGTTTTAATCCCAGACTGCAGTGAAATGTAAAAAGAAAAGAAAAAAGCTAACAACTAGAAGTTTATAGCAGCAAAACTAGAGCAAAGAAAAGGCCAACCTTTCTTTAGATAGCGTATAGCAACAGACACCGGAGAGCAGCCTAGTGGAGGATATGGACTATCCTGCTATCCAGGCTGCATTAAAGAATGCGATCAAGTTGTTGATGTTGGAAGAAGAGATGACTTTTAAAATCAGTTGTTTTATGGACACTGAACAGAAAGGGAGCACCATCTTGCCCTGGCCTTGCTGATGGTACAGAATAGCTAGAAGTTGAACCACCAAAAGGAGATGAACATAAAGCAGCAGGAATTCATGCAGATTGGGCAATATGGAAATGACAGACAGAAGCACTGACTAACTTACTCCTGTTAGCAATGAATGGTATAAAGAGGGGGGAGTGAAGGTGTAAAGAACAAGGAATAAAATAAGGACAGGAAGACAATTGTGAACAAAAGTAACATGTATATGCACATTTTTATAGTTTTTGTTTCAAAATCCTGAATAGTGAATAGAAGATGTTATAGTGAATACTGTATATCTTTTTTTTTTTTTTTTTTTTAAAGAATGAGCATAACCTACAGGTTTTGGGTTTGGTGAAATCAGATGAAGGCTTTTATCAGTGTATTGCAGAAAATGATGTGGGGAATATACAGTCTGGAGCCCAGCTGATAATACTCGATCATGGTAAGAAAGTAGAGTCATATATTGTTAAAATATAGGGCAGAATATCAAGGTACATTTCCCTCCCCATGGGGCACTGTTCACCCATGGATAGATACTCCTTGTTCTGCCTACAGATTAATAATTTGTAAAATAAAATGTGCAAACGGTTGCTACTTAAACACAATATTTTAGGTATCGCAGAATATTTTAGCAACTTGTATGATTAATCTAAAACTCACAGGTTGTTTTAATGTAGTTACAGTGCATAAAATATAGATTGGGCCAATTCCTTGAAAACCGTTTAGTTTCATTAAAATCAGTGTTTTTGTGCTAATATGTATGAGTATTTAAGTGTGTGAGTCTGTGAGAAAAACAGATAATATATAGATAGATAAATATGCTTGCCCATGATATCTTACTGAAGTGGACTCATTGATAAGAGGCTACTCTTTATATGGTAATGCCATTGACTCCTGTAGCAATGTTGAGGAGTGCAAGTATACCCCAAACATACCGGAGCTACATGCACGAGGGGCATCTGTTTACCTTTGTTTCCTTCAAGTCTAATGTTGACCCAGCTTGTTCTGCTATCTTAACTTTATTCCTGTGTCGGTTGGTACCTCTCAGACCTCAGAATACTTTTCTCAATCGATACTTTCATGTGATACACACGGTCACTGTCAGTGTATACCATCTTTTGAAACCAAAGTAATCCACATTGCATTTGGATCTAGAAGGTATGGAAAAAAGTAGTCCTGATTTCTCGCTGTACTGCTTACTGCAGTCTGTCTTGGAGCAGGCCAACTAAACATTGGGGGAGTCTTGTGATCTTTTCAGTGTTTTATGCTCTTTAAGAATAAGTTCTGAAAAGTTGATAATGCCTCTCTGCAGCATCCCAATCTCATCTCCCCACCTTTTGGTAGACTTTTTCACCTTTCATTCTTCTTGCCTGAATTTCTGTCCCCCTTTTATCACATCCAGTTCACCCAACCCATTTTTAAAACTCTCCTTCTGCTGACCACCCCCTCCCCCCAAAAAACCATGTGCCATGACTATATATTCTGTTAAATGGTGGTAGCTACATTTACCTTAAATTTCAAAGATACCTATTTATTTTCATCTTTAATAGATTAAAGAATATTTTTCTATTCATGAATAGAAAAACAGCACAGACTCTTTTGTGCATCCCTTTATTAACTAGCACACATCCACTTGAATAATGCAGGACTCAATCTACAATTAACACATGCCTTTTTAGTGTTCTGTTATTATAAATCAGTACAGTTTGTCTTATCGGTATGAAATTTGTATCCATATTTCTTCTTGGTGAGCTGTTTATCCATAGGTTTAGGAGAAAAATTGAAATGACCTACGTTATACTATTGCTTTAAGAAGGTCCATTGGTAATGTGTTGGGTATTTTTCTTATTGGTGGGTAATATTCCAAGATAACCCCGAGGCTAGGTTTGTTGAAAAAGCCAAAGGGGTCTGGTTTACACACACAGCTAAGACTGTGATTTACTAACCACAATATTTAGGTTCACACGTGTTGCTGAGCTGGAACCAACCAACCACATTGTGATTTAACATGATATGTGAACTCATCCTGAATGTTTAGAATCAATTTTGATGCTATACATCAGAATCAGTTTTGATGCTATACTTTGGAAGATTTCACAGTTCTCAAAAAGATAAATCTTTGTGTAACAGCTAGATTTTAATGACATAATTATTTGCTGTTCTTCCTTCCATTTTTAAATTTCTCATAGAGCATGTTAGTGTGGCTTCTTTCATTGGGTTTGTAACCTCTAAGTGAAAGAGGTGAGCATGTCTCATTACTGCATACGTGCCAAATATTTTTCTGTGTTATGTTCCTCTCACATTAACATTGCTATCTTATCTAAAATATAGCATCACTTCTGGTTGGACTGGCAGGAAATGTTGCTTTCCCTTTTTAATGTTTGTTGATGTATTGATGGTGACACACCTTTTTATTATTTGGGCACAGTAGTAAAAGATAAAACGACTTCCTTTAAAACAAAATATTTCCCAAATATGGGAGGAGTGTTTTTTATTGCACTTTTATGATTTCCTTTAAAAGTTTGCACTGGAAAAAATTAAAGACAACATCCTAGTCAAAATACTAATACTAAAAGCAGGTATACTTTTAACAGCTTTAAACATCAGAAAAAGCCAACTGTCCAAAGTTTTAAATAATAAAAAATTCTTTACATTTTCCACATCATTCAAGAATTTTAATTATAACAGGCAGGGCTGGAATGTCTGTGCTGCAGAAGATCAATACAAATTTGCAGTCTGAAACGGTGAGCTCCAGTTTTGAATTGGCAATCTCCATACACTTCCCAATGCTTTACAGCCAAGTTGTGTATATGCCACAAAAATGCCTCGTTGATATAGTATTTGAACTTCTCTACAGTAATATTCTGTATAAGTGTTACTGTTCATCTCCTTAATTTTTTCCGTCTTTTGTTTTTTCCCCTTCAATGCTCTCCCCCCACCCCTTGTTTTAAAATTCATCTTTAATTCATCATTATGCCAAACCATTTTATATACCCTCTACATCTGTCAAGGGACTTGAATTGCCTCTGAAATATATTCCAGTGCATAAATAATACTGTATCAGTTAATGATTGCCTCCAGTTAATATTGGAAAATAACACTGCTTAAAGAAGACAAAAGAGGAAATAACTGAAGCCCTTTTCTGTTATCACATGTAAAGGATCCTGTTCTAATTATGGTTCTTCAATATGGTTGTACCAGGCAGAATATTATTGGCCAGTGTTGGGGAACAAAGTAATCATTCTGTGATAGAATGGATGATCAGATTATGGAATTTAGTTATAATGACTTTGTTAATGAGTTTTTACTAGATTTAATGAACAGAGATATAATATGCAATTTTAAAGAATTTTTTAATTGAATATTCTTCTTTGTTCAGAGCAATTAATTAAAATATAATTGTTGCATTAAAAGGAAAATATTGTTTTAAATTAGTTGGACCACTCTAGTATGACATTTCAGATTGAGGTATTTTAGATCAATAAAAAGTAAGTGTCCAAAATGTACCAATATTTTAATATTCACAGCTCTACTGTGCTCCCTTACCTTGTATGTTCTACATGTCTGTCCTAGATCTGCTAGGAACAGATGCCAGAATCATTTCTGTGACACCCTCCCCACAATGATAGCAGGGTCATGTCTGTCTAGTGCTAAATGCCGCAGAGTTCAAGTATCAACTCTCCTAGCCAATCAGATTACTAAATACAGTTTATAGCTGAGTTCACACATTGCAGTATGCTGTGATGCAATTGTTTCATTTTCATTTAGCATGACAGGTAAATGAGGTAGCCAGACATCGGGAGTACGCCAGACAATCTGGACGTTTCAAAGATTGTCCTCCATTGAACTCTGCCTTTGAGGCCTTGCTATGTCTCCACTCTTCCTTTTTCTTTTTTTTTTGGTCTGCCCTGCTTCTGTCTTGGAGATAGTAAGAGTGTATGCAGTTGCAGGCCTGATTTGGCTGGTCTCCCAAAGAGCTGGTCTGCAGAAGGAAGACAACCTATGGATGGCAGAAGACCAGAGTACTCTAGCAGTTGTATGGGTTTCTTCTGGTAGCCCTAGTTTTAAGTAATTCAGTACATTCACACTTCCTGGGCTAATAGATGGAACAGAGCCTGATGGGTCCTTTAGGAAGGTGGGTCAACACAGTAGAATATGCAGTTCTACTGTGTTGTTAGGCAACTTAAAGTATGCATAGAAGAATCAGTAAATTGAATCAGAGGGTGGATTCTTATTGCAAGAGATATAACCTTGTGGTTCAACTTTACTAATGAAAATGAAGTCTTGTTCAGGTCCATGCGTTTGATTGCAAATTGAACAGATGGTTTTCTAAAAATTAACTATTACACCATAACAAAACTTAATTGCCAGAAACTAATGTTTTAATTATGAAATTATACTTTATCTGTAATTTTCATCCTACCCTTCCTTCTCACTTTCATTATAATGGAGATTGTTGATTGCTTCTCCAATAGTGATGTCTCCTTGATATTTCCCATTAGTTTTCAGTAGTTACCTTTTTGCCTGCATGCCAACCTTCAGTTTAATGGCCTTTTTTGTGTGTTCATTTTGTTTTGTTTTCCATCGTGGTTTTGTTTATTTCTTTTTTTGGTTTTTTTTTCTGCTTTCTCTTTAAATCGTCGTGATGTTTGCCCTTCATATTCCCCAATGTTTGCACATGACAAGATGTTGCCATCCCAACATTACCTCCCACTTCACTGACCAGTGCCACTACTGACCATCTAGCACCAGCTACAACTGGACCCTTGCCTTCTGCCCCTCGAGATGTGGTGGCTTCTCTTGTATCTACTCGCTTCATCAAGCTAACATGGAGGACACCTGCATCTGATCCACAGGGAGACAATCTTACCTACTCAGTATTTTACACCAAGGAAATGAGTAACAGGTACGCTTACTTAAATATTGTTAAACCGTGTGAAAATTTAGGAGAACTATTGACATATACATTTTATACTCCTGTTGCTGAAATATTTTTTTTAAACATGCATGAAATGCAGATTTCACATTGCAGTTTATGAAACATAGTGCATGCACACACACACACACACACAAATGAATAAGCTGTGCATTCTTTTTGAACGGTTCCTTTGTCTCCACTCTGCACCACCTGAAAGGGTTTGGCAATATTCTTGAGCAGAAATACTGATAGTTTATAAAGCATCAGAGATGTATATTGAGATTTTGGGGGTGCCCTGCAAACTCAAAGGTGAATGCACTTCGCTTTTGACTATTAATTTATATAATACATGACCATTTGGAAATTTATATAAACATGACCATTTGGAAATAAAATCCATTGGAATTACTGTGCCCCAGTTTGTGCAGTTAAATAGTTGTAAACAAAAGACCATATGAGTACAACTTTTAAAAGTATTGAGAGAAAAGGTTGTAACTGTGTCTGAAGTTTGTTCCCTTTGATAGCATTTACTGCCAACACGCATACTTAGAACAAAGTTACAACTCCTAAGAAACTGATCAGCATTACGCTAACATGTAGGATAATGGTGTATTGATATGTTATGTAGTGTTCATAATTTCTTGCTTGTGTGCATTGAATAGTATTGTCCATTTTTTTCTGTCCTAATAAGTCTTATCTTACGTGCCCATTTCTCCTCCCAACCCTTTTTTTATATAAAGGGAGCGTGTTGAAAACACAAGTCATCCTGGAGAAATGCAAGTGACGATTCAAAACCTGATGCCTGAAACAGTATATATTTTCAGAGTGGTAGCACAGAACAAACATGGACCTGGGGAGAGTTCAGTACCATTGAAAGTAGCCACACAGCCTGAGGGTAAGCATTAAGTATTTGTTATGACTGCTAATGCAGATAATGATAAAAGTGGGTCTGTATGTTCCATTGAATAGTTTGCTATTTACATTGACCTTTTAAGGTTTTGTTGAACTTTTATTATTTCATAACACGTCCTGCTTATTATTTAGTTCAGCTTCCAGGTCCAGCCCCCAACATTCGTGCATATGCTAACTCTCCCACATCAATCACTGTGACTTGGGGTACACCCTTATCTGGCAATGGTGAGATCCAGAACTACAAGCTATATTACATGGAGAAGGGAACAGAGAATGAACAGGTGAGATACATTATCTTTAGCATATATGTTAGGAAAAGAATTTTTATACTACTTGCATTTTTTTATATATTGTAATTTTATTGTGTATTTATTGTTTTATTGATTATTGTTGTAAACTGCCCAGAGTCCCTCTGATGGGAGGAGATGGGCGGTGACAAATTTGATAGATAGATAAATAAATAAAATAAATAAATATTACGATTACGGGGTATAATTCTAGGATCTGTTTTGCCATTTTGCTGCTCCTAATAGCTAAGCTCTAAAAAAACATCTCCAGTTACATCAAACCAAGGAAGGTATGGTCTTTAGGGAAGCCCTTGTTCTCTGTGCTGCTGCTTGCAGATATATGCTTGATGGTAATGCAGGGGTGAGCCTTTTCCTGATTGTAATTGTCTGGTGGAATGACTTTCTCTCTTGAAGACTGATGAATTTTAGCATATATTAAAACCCAATATTTTTATATTGGCTTTCCCAGCTATCCATCCTCTTAATATTGGTCTTTCTGATATATTGTTTTATCCAGTTGTATGATTATTGTAAACCAATATACAAATACTGTAATTTTATATTTTACCTGGTAACAAATGTTCACTGACATTCTGTTCTCAGCAATGACAGTTTCTCTTTAGAATTAGCTGCCTTTGTTCTTTTTGGATCCTTCACTACTTAAACATTTTCATTATCATTGTTAATCAGTTAGGTAAATTAGTACTTCTTAAGGTAGGTTAGTATTATCCCCGGCAAGTATTTCAGTTAACACTGAAAGCAAGATCTTGGGGATTTGACTTTGTCAGAATACTTTTGTCAATACTTCCTTCCATTTTTAATATATTGGTGCAAAGCTCTAGAAGCATTCATTTATTCAGAAACAATGCCTTCATTATCCTGACTGGTTAGGAAGCTTTGCTCTAATTCTAAATAGACTATTTTGTCCTCAATTATATTATGTTTAGGATGTGAACACAGAATAGCTGGGATCACACCCATGAAGGGGAAATTCCAGAATCAGAAATGGGCAAATAATTTCAGCCTCATACGGACTGGCTGAGCCTATTAAATAAATTATCAAGCCCAAATTAATACATTTATATATGTATAAATGTATACATATCAATTTATATGTATATAAATTGATATACACACAAATTTATACATCATGATTTACATCTTTTCAAATAGGACGTTGATGTTGGAGGTCTTTCCTATACAATAATCGGTTTGAAAAAATATACAGAGTATAGCTTCAGAGTTGTGGCCTACAATAAACATGGTCCAGGAGTCTCTACTCAAGATGTTGTCATTCGTACACTGTCAGATGGTAAGTGTCTTCTAATTGCAGTAATAATGCGTATCTATTTATTTACATTCTGTACGTAACAGATTGGACTTGGCTTCTTCATACTGTATAGATCTAAGTAAGAAATTTGTTGCACTGAAATCTCTTGGGAATAATTACGTTTTCTTGGGTTTTTCCCTTGCATTTTCTCCATTTTACCATTTTGCCTTCTATTTTGGCATTGAGAGAACTATTTTGAGAGACAGTGTGTGTCTGTGTGTGTGTGTGTATATATATATCTTTGCTGCTATCAACAGTTATATGGTATAATTATCTGGTCAAGCCTTTGTAGACACTAGTCTGAAAATGTATACATTGGTATTATATGAATGTTCAGCGAAATTGATAGATGGATCATGGTAAAATCCACTTGCATTTAAACTGGAGCAGCTATAATTCATTTTTAATTTACATTGGGGATATAGTGCTCTCTGTTAGATGTTCATCGTAAGGAAGCCATTCTCTAAACAGTTTGGTCCTAATTCACTGTTTCACCATTCAACTCATTTTATTTTGATGATTTGCTGATGGATTGATATTTATAAGACAGTGAAGACAGCTAATAGCAGTAAAAACAGAATAGGAATAAATAGTATAAATAAGGTCAAACTGAAAAGACCTGATTGCAATTAGCTAAAACATAGCTTCATTTCCATTTATATGCTATATGTTCTCTTAAAACTTAAGGGTCCTTTAAATATTAAAAGAAATGGGGAAATGTCTCTGTAGCATTATAGTTAGCTTCAGCCATTTTCCTCTGAGTTATTTGAAAAAATCCTCTTTGTCTACTAATAAATAATAACATAATTGCTCTTTTCCCTCCCCTGTAGAGAGTTTTAAGTTTTGCTTTTTATACTTATCTATCCACATAATGATGGTAAAGTGACTTACCCTCATCCACTACAGGTTTTAAACCAATGTGTATTTTGATCAACCAGGCTGCAACATATGAGCATGTATTTATTTTATATTATAGTTACGTTTATATATATTTATATTACATTTATATGTTTATATTTATATATATTTATATTATATTTATATTTATATGTACATTGTATTTTTTTTAGTGATACGTTATTTTTAGTATTTGTAAATCGCCCAGAGTCGTCGTATACGAGTTGGGCGGTTGAGAAGTTCAATGAATAAATAAATAAATAAATGTATCTTTACAAAGTAACTGAAAAAGCTTATAGCTACTAGATCATGAATGGAAAAGTAATAATATTAACTGTGTTCTGGAAAATGGGTTGAATGGAAGTCACATTGAATTTTAAAAGCTGATGCTAACTAGAAAGTCAAAACATACTCAGCTTTGATTAAGTTGTGATACTTTTTAGGTACAATTCCAAAAATATTTTTACCAACGCAGATACTGTTTAATGTTTACTATTCATATTAAGTATAAACATCAAGGTGGTATTATATTGAGTTTAATAAACTTTTGATTTAGATTGAGTTTATGTTGTGCCTGTGTGTGACCACTCATTTGTACCAAATGTTTGCGCATGGCAAAGTGCCTTTAAGGGTGATATAGGAAAATGTGAACTGTGACTTGTTCCAGTGGAAACTTTATGTATTAATCTGTTCACTTTTTAAAAAATTCATGAATGCTGAATATTTCCAATCATGGACATAACTCTGCTAACGTGGGCTTTTCTTCTGAATATGGAGAATGGTTGCAGAGAATGATGTTTTTTAGTAGTTGCTTCCACTGTAGAGAAATCTTCCCTAGTAAAACTTTGTTTATTGGGATTCAGAAATATGATCGAAACTTGGCTTTTCAAGGAGGGTGAAACTTATACGAAAATATTATTGAGGTGATGTACAGGTAGCCCTCATTATCCATGGACTCATCATCTATGGTGTTGCAATATCCATGGTTGGAAAATACAGACCAGATCTTGTTCTCAGCAATACACGGTTTTGTGTATCCATGATTTTTGAGGGTTTTTGTTTGCTTGTTTATGTATATTGTATGCAAGTGTTTTTTTCATAGTCTTCTTATCAATGGTTGTTTGGGGGTCCCCTCTCCTGTATTTCTCTTACTTTGAACCAGACACCTGGATGGATTTTGAGTAACTTCTTTTAATGTTTCTAGTTCCCAGTGCTGCACCCCAGAATCTAACACTAGAAGTGCAAAACTCCAAGGTAAGACACTTCTCTCTTTAGACATGAGTAAAGGATCCTGATTTTCTACCTTAGATCTTGAGCGTGCAATGAATTAGTTGATAAGCTTCCTTCCTTTTTTCTTTTTTTTTTTGCACTGGATACAATCTCAATTTGCTTGCTTAAAGCTGCAGCAAACATTGACTATACTAGCCAGTGTGCAAATGGTTAAGACATTCGTTTTAGGACCAGCGGTGAAGAGTAATGTTAATGTTTCAAAGTATCTTGTGGGAATTCCTTAGTATGGAAGATTATAGATACGTACATACAAATATAGATAGAATATTATTTGCAAGTTACGCAGTTGGGTTGTTTCCAGATATATAATTTTAATGCCAGAGATGTTACGTAAGTTTATATACAATATTTCTAGGTATGTGTAAATTATTTCTTGGAGCAGTATAGTGGAGATTGATGAAGCATGACATTAGTATAATTTAATTTAAAGGATATGATTTATAATGCCATTTAACTTCCCACAGAGCATTATGATGCATTGGCAGCCTCCTCCCACAGGAACACACAATGGGCAAATCACTGGCTATAAGATTCGATACCGAAAAGTGATTCGCAAAAGTGACGTGACTGAAATCGTTGTTGGGACACAGCTTTCACAGCTAATTGAAGGTGAATAAGCTGGAATTCTCTGTCTAATAACAGCAGAAACTAATTGCAAGCTTCTTACTTTAGGAAAGTTGTTCCATGGAAAACAAGAGGGCATATTATAAAAAATAACATTCTCTGCCTTTGTTATATTTCTTTTGCTCATGGAAGTCCTGCCATCTTGTTTTAGTTTGTGTGTTCATCACAGATACTCCTTTTCACTCAAGCCTTCCTAAAGACTGGTGGGTAATTCTTGTCTCTCAGGAACTATCTCTTTAGTTTTGCCTTCCCTGTCTTTGAACTAAGGCCTAACTTATCTAGGAATGTCCCCATAAATCAGGTTTATCAGATAAGAATATTTTACTTCACACTTTTAATTGATTTGTTATGCCTTTGTCTAGGTGTTCTGTTTTTATAGACGAAGTTAAGACTACCTGCTGTGGAAATAAATACACTGAGTAAATCATTTGAAACTCTCAGTCCTTCTATTTGCTAAAGGAAAATTATATATTCTTTTGCCACTGACATACAGGAGAGGTCACTGCAGTGTGTCAGTCCTGTCATGCCTGACAGATAGTAATTTCTGTCAACTGAATCTCTTGGTGTCTTACAGCAAATATTGTTGATTTGTCCTTCTTAGCTTTGGGTTATGCTCAAGTAACCATCGGAAAGATGAAAGGCCAAAACATAAAGTATTTATTTAACTAGATCTGTGTCAGCTCTGACTCAAATTATAACTTAGGAATAATAATCATTCATTAGGGCCCTTAGAAGGAACAGAAGGATGGAACGGTTGCTATCCTAATTAGAAGCAGAAAGTTTACACTTAATATTGAAAACTATATTTTAGTGTGATGTGTTTTATATTAGGTTTGGAGCGAGGTACAGAGTACAGCTTCCGAGTGGCTGCCTTAACAGTCAATGGCACAGGAATATCTACAGACTGGGTATCGGCAGAAACATTTGAAAGTGACCTTGACGGTATGTTTACCAAGATTTACCAAGATTATGTGCATTATGAATATGAAAGCGGTGTGAGAAAATACAGAAATCTTTTATATTCCCTTGCCGAAGGATGAAAAAGTGTTTGTATGGAGTATCTGTAAGCTGGCAGCAGGGCAGAAGGGAACGTGTCCCTGTTAGTGAAGAAACCAGTTTGACATGCAGTCCAACTCAGCCACAGTTCGTAGTGATCTAGGTGCATCAGAACGTTGGTAGGAAAGTGTGTACCACTGAGTTTAATGCCAAATGGATGGATGTCTTGTCCATCTATATTACGTTACTTTAAATAATAAAACCAGAGCTTAATAGGCTAAATGACTTGCCACGTGTACTATACATGGTCAGTATAGTACTGCAAGGCAGGGAATGATGTGCTGGTTGTCTTACCAATAGCCATATGATTTTCTCTCTTCCTGGGTGCTTTCCTTTCCTCAGATGGCCAGAGTAGGGGATCTCATAAGACCATGATGAGGTTGCATTCATGAGAGTATCCATGATTAGCTGGGATTACTGGGGTTACTAACCTGAGATGAAATGTAAGGGAGTTGGGACAGGGGTCCAACAGATCAATTTTTGTCTTGAAAACATCAAATATAAACAGCCTGACTAACTCTCATTGTATTTTCTGTCCTTTAAATTAAACGCCAGAGCCGTGTAGAGCAGCCTTTCTCAATTTTTTGACCCTGGAGAAACCTTCGAAATATTCTTCAGGCCTTGGGCACATTCAGGCTCAAATGTAGGCCAGAAGTTACAAAACTGTGTTTGTTTCACGTGCTGGCCTGTATGTATGCACTAACAGCGTTCTTAAACTAAACATAAAGAATGAAACTTGCCTCTTTAATGTGAGTTGCCCGCATTTGAAATAACTGTTTAAATAAATCATGATCTCCCAGGGAACCCCCGCCGTGGAACCCTGGTTGAGAAGCCCTGGTGTAGAGGGCATAGGAAATGGCCTTGAAGGGCAGGAGGAATTGCTGCTATCGAGGCTACAGACAGATACACGGGGCTTGAGGCTATTCCAAGAAACGGATTTGAGAAAACATCTCAAGACAGGCCCCTCCCTAGTTCACCCAAAGATAAAGTGAGGGAGGGGGGAAGCACATTCAGACTTGCAAGATTCTGTTGTAATAGCTATTACAGTAAAAGTAGTCCTGACCTGCATGGCATTGGTTGCTCAGTCTGGTCTATTTTACATGGCTGACAAACTGATACAATAACCTAAATAAGTCAGTGATGTCTCTTAACAGGAAACAACATCCTTTGGGTTTATTATTTCTTAAGTTAACTTGTTTAAATGATAATGTCTCCTCTTATAGAATCTCGTGTTCCAGAAGTTCCAAGTTCCTTGCATGTCCGTCCACTTGTAACAAGTATTGTTGTTAGCTGGACTCCACCCGAAAACCAGAACATCGTGGTCAGAGGTTATGCTATCGGGTACGGGGTAGGCAGTCCCCATGCTCAGACCATCAAGGTGGATTATAAGCAACGATACTACACTATTGAAAATTTGGGTAAGAAAAACTACAGGATATTTTATTCTGATATTTTTCTAAGTAACAATGTAAAGGCAATATTGATCAAAATGCTTGCTTTTTATGTTCTCATTGGTGTTTCTTTTGGTGTTAAAAGTATCTGCTTCTATATCCACTCTAGATTTTATGATGTTTGGAAATGATTTCAGAACTCTCTCTGAAAACAGATGTTTCTGTAGCACTCCAGAATCTCATGTTTAATACACACTAATAGAATTAAAAGTCACGTGGTTTTGTGCTGTTTGGTGTGTCTGAAAACATCAAGCACGTTTATTATAATAGAAAAAAATAATGCCTTGTAATAAATTGAATTAACCATTTTGATTTTTTTTTCTAGATCCCAGTTCTCATTATGTGATAACTCTGAAAGCATATAACAATGTTGGTGAAGGAATCCCTCTTTATGAGAGTGCAGTGACCAGGGCCTACACAGGTAAAGGATGAGAGTGGCCTACGTGGTTTAGCTCAAAAATATATTGGAGTTCAAATGGTTTATAGTTTGCTGGTGGCTTGTTTCTTTGTTCAGTGTTCAGAGATAATTTGCTGAACCATCTTCTGAACAATGACTTTTAAATCTGGATCAGTGATTCCTTGATTTCCTTTCTAACTCCTACTGTCAATCTGGAACATTAGCCGTAGCATGGATTATACATTCTTAAATTTGCTTGCTGAGTTTCCCAATCTACAGTATTATAATTGTAAGCATGTTGGTATAAATGTATGTGAGTCAAAGCATGTTACGTTTCTCAATAATGTGTGTAGTTATCACTCTTTAAATTAAATGGCCAGTTAGATAAAAACAAGCTTTTAAACACTGTAGACAAGTAACCTTTGTGATACTGATACTATTTGACCAATGGCACTGTCTGGTGTGCAGTTTGAAAGAAAATACTTACTGAGAATTTTGTTGCTGGGTGGTGGTGGTGGTTTTTGCTAGGTCCTAGATGTCCTTATAAGGATATTTTCTGAATTTCTTTCAGCTTGCAGAAATGCAGACTTTCCTTTTAATACTATGTATTAATACTGTATATTCCTCTATCACTTTCTCTGTTGGATGGTAATTCTACCTTGATTTTCCAGCATCAGTTTGGAGTTGGAATAAGTTAATGTTTTAATGCAACTAATACTGTGTATCTCAATTGAGTAAACTTTTTCAAATGAACATTAAGATTTGAAAGTCATTGTTCTTGTTAACTTTGATAACAACCTACTTAAACGTTAAGTCCTGTAGAGTCTGCTTTTGCCTTGTATTTTTAAAAGGAAGCAAAATAATCACTGAAAACTTTTTTGCTGGTGCTGTGTTGCCTATTAACTCTGGCTTTTCTCTCTTTTTCTCCACTTCTCACCTTTCATTTCATTGTATTACCCTGCATTCCACCCTTTTGTTTCTATTCATGTATAATGCCACCTTTCTTTTTTATTGTAATACCCTACTTTTTACCCATCAATTCTTTAGACACTTCTGAAGTTGATTTATTTGTTGTTAATGCTCCGTACACTCCAGTGCCAGATCCCTCCCCCATGATGCCACCTGTGGGAGTTCAGGCTTCCATACTGAGCCACGACACCATTCGAATCACCTGGGCAGACAACTCTCTGCCAAAGAATCAGAAGGTTTCGGATGCCCGTTACTACACAGTCCGCTGGAAAACCAACATTCCTGCAAACACAAAGTACAAGGTAAGAAAAATGTTAGGACTACAGGATTTTTGCCAAAACCTTCTGCAATTAAAAAAGAGATCTAATACGTGTTTTCCATGAGTGACCAAGAGAAAGAGCACTGGTAGGAACTAAATATTTACATTCTTATTCTGTAATTTTCATAGACAGCAAATACAACTACCTTAAGCTTCTTGGTCACTGGCTTAAAACCAAACACTTTATATGAATTCTCTGTAATGGTGACAAAAGGCCGAAGATCAAGCACTTGGAGTATGACAGCACATGGAACTACTTTTGAGCAAGGTATGAGTCATGTGCTACCCCTTTTTTACAGGATTATGTTGCTGCTTCCTTTTCTAAACATCTGAACGTAAATACTGTGCTAGTAATCAGTCATTTGTTTTTCTCAGGATGTGGAAGAACTGCCACAATGCTGACAGCAAAAAAGGTCCTATATGCAAATAAGTAGCTTTCTTTGGCATTACATACTTTCAGTAGGCCAAACAACTAAATTTGTATTTGTGCTTCAGATCTGTCTTCTAAATTTCTTCTAGTCCTCAAGTGGGTATTATTCAGGAACTTTATTATTTTGATGGTGATTTTAAACTTCCCCCCCCATCTCATCCTAGATAAATACAAATGAATATCTGTTAATGTAGCACATGTTTGAAACATGCAAAAGAAAATAGAGTGTGGGCTGTAATTTTTCTATCCTTTTTTAAATTCCACAGAACACATGATTTGAAACTGTACAAAATGCAGTTAGAATTCAATGGAATCATTTCTTATAACTTTCACTGATACTGTTATAAATTACAGTTCAGTGTATTGTCTAGTAAGTAGGAAGGTTTAGAAGACATGAGAGTAAGGGCTGATGGTGAGGGGTGGCCTTTGATAAGATGCCACTCATCAGAAGTATTACATTTATTTTAAGCCCTGCTTGCAAAATCTTAAGCTTTTTAGTATTTGTGTTGCTGCATTAGCAGGAAAATTTTAAGGTACTATTGCATGGCAGCTTATATTTTTGTAATTGGCTTTAATTCTTTGTAGAAAAGACACTAAATTATAAAGATTTATGTCTGTTTAATTTAAATTTTCTTGCAGTTCCAACTTCTCCACCAAAGGATGTAACAGTTGTCAGCAAGGAAGGAAAGCCCAGAACTATAATAGTCAACTGGCAACCTCCATCTGAAGCCAATGGCAAAATTACAGGTGAAATGGCTTTTGGATATAACACAATAGAGGAGAACATACGTAGTTCAGGGTTGAACTGTAGAGTCCAGAGCACATCCTCTCCAGCAGCCTACACCCAGATAAGCAGGGATTAACACCAGACAAACAATCAGGCAGAAAACAACACCCCAATCAAGGAACCACCAAGGAGAAAACCAGACCCCCACCAACATGGGCAGGGCAAGCTACTGTATATAAACAGGGAGCAAACCCCACACTCACTGACACTGATGGTGTTACCTAGTTGGGTAATGAAACATCTGCAAGCCAACAACCAAGCTCAGGGAGCATCACGGACTCTATGGATAAAATACAGTGGTGATGATGTTATAAATAAATGGGAATAAATGTATTAATTGTATTGGATAAAGCTCTAAGCTCTTTATAGGTTGTAGATACATAATATTTTTGGGGCCAGAAGGCAGCTTATGTTTTGGATAACATAAGCTGCCTTCTTATGTTGGATGGATCCACACCAAATGCAAACAGTATGTATGCACTTGTCCCTTGTCTGTGCAAATGTTAGGGCTGTGCAATGCCTTGGATTTGATTTCAGAAAGATACTGAAGAATACAGAGAGGTACAGATGTAGTGCTTGTCTCCAACTTCTTAAGTAGCTTCCCACCACCCCAGCCTGAGTTGCACAACAGCTGTGGAGAGCAGCTGCACAATGCAGGAAAGGAAGCAGCTACCTGACAGTTGCAAAGGGATGCTGTATTCATGCCCTTGTGTGCTTTGAAGCACTTTTTGGGAGTTGATTCCAAAGTATTGCACAGCTTTCCTACATATGTTTATATAGTCTCACACACTTGGTTTAAGCAGCAGCTGGAAGAAAGTACATGTGTAGTTGAGGACTGGGCTTAGAATGAATGGATGGGGAGGGAGTCTCACATTCATTGCACAAGGAAAAATTAGAAAAGATGGATTCGGTAATTAGCTTAATGCTATTATTTATTTTTGTGAAGGAGACCTACACGAGGTCATCAAAAGAATTTTTCTTTGCTTATGTTTTATTGTGGTACATAGAAAATAATCCTTCCTGTCACATTTCTTCAGCAATGCAAATGGTTTTCTTCTGTGAGTTATGGAATATGTGAATCTGAGACTTGGATTTAATAATGTATTATCCATTTTTCCTTTAGTGCTCCATAGCAATTTCAGATGTTTCAGTTAATCTAGCTTACATTTTAAATGTGCATGGGTTTTACTTGGTTAGATGTAAATAGGCTAAAACAAGGACGTGACCTTGATTTCCTTTTCTAATGGCAGTAATTCAATACGTGTGTGTCTTTAGCAGAAGAGATTGTAGGAAAACTTGAGAAATATGAAATTTTCAGAGCTTGGAAGTGTGCCTTCATAATTCACCAGCCCTTCTATTTTTGTTGTGCAGGATATATAATTTACTATAGCACAGATGTCAATGCTGAAATACACGATTGGGTCATTGAACCGGTAGTAGGCAATAGACTGACCCACCAGATTCAAGAGTTAACCCTTGACACAGCATATTATTTCAAAATCCAAGCCCGTAACTCCAAAGGCATGGGCCCTATGTCAGAGGCTGTACAGTTCAGGACACCTAAAGGTAGGTTGCAGTGGAATATTGTATGCTTCTGATTAAGTATACAAGACAAGCAATTTATGAGGAAAGGGGTTTTGCATGGTGCTGGGAACTGTTAAGAGATTAAAAAAAAAAAAGCAATTTTCTACCTGGGATTTTGGCTTAATTTTGCCCATGACCCAGGTGGATGGAAACAAATGGTTATTAAAATGTTTGCACTAAAATAAGAGAAATAGATAGTCATTTTTCAGGCCATTTCTGTAAGGTGAAAACCAATAAACTAAACACTTAACTTGTAAATGTAAAGCTTTTTTTGTTATAAGCAATATCTTATGCATTTTTCTAAGTAAATTGTTTACCAGGCATTGCCCTCATTAGAACAACTGCTTGTTACCTGGACTTCGACAGTGCAGTGCAGTGGCCTATAACGATTTTGTTAGGAAATATGCATCTGTAATGTATGTAATGTATTGGCTTTGCTGAAGAGCAGATAATGCTTTCTGAAAAGCTTCAGTGCAGGGGCAGGCAACCTTTTCTCTTTGAGAGATGCGTTCTCCCCGGATTCATCTGTTGGGAGCTGGATTGCATGCCAGTGCTGGGCAGGGTTGAAGCGAGCAGCGAGAGGAAGTCCCATTGACTTTTTTCTCTTGCCTCTTTCCTTCCTTGCTGTCTTTCTGACATACTCCTTCCTCATTCTGTTTTCCTCCCCGAGCAACAGATTGCTGAGGAAGGGGTGTGAATTGATTCCTACACTTGTTCTCAGCCAAAAGACTAAGAAGCCCTTGCAAAGGGTCTTGTCATTAGGTGAGGGTGGCCCACCTACTTCTTTAGTGCTAGTAGTAGCGGTCGTGCGATTTTCATTTCCTGTTTTCAGAGGTTATTCTTTTCCGTGTCAGTGAATTTTGGTCTCTTGTGTGCTTCTTCCCCTGTGCTTGCCTTGGTAGCTGAATCATCAGATAAAATGTCTAATGATCAAGGTAAATCAATAGATGTCCTTAACGTGTTGTGCTATCTTTTACAAGTATTACTGCTTTTGGTACAGCCTTTCACTATTAAATACAAGTATTCTTGTGAGATTTTAAAATATAAAAAGCTGGAATTTCTTTTGCTGAACAGTTTATTTGAAGTGTATGCAATTTTTTTACATCTCATCCAGAAGTGAAATTATTAAAAATTAAAACTGCACAATGACTTTTGAATTCTCTGAATACCAGTACATTTCTTTCTTTCTTTCTTTCTTTTTTAAAGAAAGTAGTCTTAATGGGTAGGCTTTTAACTTTTTAATCTATTAATTTTTTACTTTTATAATACTCGTTTATTTCTTAGAAAGTCTACTATTGCAGGAGTGATTCACATGTAAATAAGGGCACACATTTGCAGATGTTTGTTTATATACAGTCATCAGAAACCAGAACCAAAACACAATACCTTTAAATAAAGGAAAGCAAAAAAAGAACAATAAAACACCTAGTGGCAAAGAATTATTGCATTCATCCAGCCTTGTATTCTTTTTGAAGTGACTCTCACTGCATCTACCTCTTATCAGTACCCAGTGGATAAGAGCATATATCAGCTGGAATTTGTCAAGAACTGAATGTGGAATTGCTTGTAGATATCCCTAAATGTGATCCGGGCTTTGTTAGAAAGGATTAAGCAGGAGGATAATCATAATATGCCCACTTCCCTTTCGGATTTAATATGTCTCAAAAATGGCTGCCATTATATTAGTGACTGAATATGGGCTGTAGTAAGATAAGCCTTGGTATGACACTTTCGTAGGCTCCGGCTGTTCAGAAATGGGGCACGGGAAATAAATTTTTAAAAAGTTCTTACATGTATAGACTATTACATTTTGTCTTGTTAACACAAAAGATTCAGACTATTACACAGTGGTTTGCATATCTGTGATTATAAGGGTATAATTCTAGCTATTCTTAATATAATTGGTTTGGCATTTTTAAATATGCTCTACATTGTGTGTGTGTGTGTGCGTGTGTGTGTGTGTATTTGCAGTAGGTGTCTATCTTGGGGATGGGCAACCTTTGGGCAATCAGAGGCAAAAACTTAGCCTCCTAGAGGGCTTCAAAAGCCCTCCTGTTAGTTGGTGATGTCACAAGAAGGGTGGAATCAAAACTTTAGGGTCCATTTTTAGTTTTTCTGGAGGGTTTTAAGGGCGGGGATTGAAGCAAAAGTAGAATCAAACTGCTCCTATTTCCTCTTTTAACCCCCCCCCCCAAAAAGTCCAAGATTTTTCAATCAAAATTCTTTAGCAAAATAGTCTAATTTCTCTGACACAATTTGGGATTGATCTTTTTTTGAGGGTAGGGACTCTTTTTCTTACTGCAGGTGTGAGTGGTTGGCCTGTTAGAACCCTCCTGTTCCAATTCCCATCTATTATTTTTGAAAAACATTGACAATTTTCCAGTAAAATATTTGGGGTGGTATAATCTCAAGCTGAGCAGATGCCGGAGAGCCACAGGTTGCCCACCTGTGATCTGTGTAAAAGTAAAAGTTAAACAATATGTTAAACATTTCTTGGACTTTTGGCTAAGATCAAGGGTGTGTAAACTTTCAAAAATGGACACGGTAAGATAGTCGAAACACTTAACACAGATAAATTTTATTCTACAGCATTGGGATCTGCAGGAAAAGGAAATCGGCCAGTGGATGCTGGAACAGACTATAAAACACCCATCAGTGGTAAGTTTTTCTCATCTCTGCCAAGATCTTGAAAATGGTTCATGTTCTAATTTTCCCAAAAGATAGGGTGTGTTTTTCAGATCAGTGTCAAGGGCTTATTAGAGAAAAATCCAGTTGAAATTCCCGAGAAGGCAAGATGTCTCCCTTGGATAGCATGGATTTTTATTTAGCTTAAGCAATAATTTTCAGTTCTTTCATTCAAAGTAAAATGACAACTTTAAAATAATTTAGAATAATGTTTGTGTTCTTTTTTAGGAAGCAACAGCCCTCATGGCAGCCCCTCTCCACTAGAATACAATATGCTTCTGATCATAATTGTATCTGTGGGAGTGATCACCATTGTGGTTGTAGTGATCGTTGCTGTGTTTTGCACTCGACGGACCACCTCTCACCAGAAGAAGTAATTTTGTTTTTGGGTGTTGTTGTTTTTTTTCATTTGCTCTAGGGTGGGGCTGTCTTTCTGCTGATTTCAGGGATATGGGTGAGATTCACAGTGAAGAGACCTGGTTGGATTCAGTATAATAAGAGGCAAAATAAAGTTGCATATTGTGCTTTTGTGAGCTTAAATTTTAGAGCTTTCCTACATAAGGATTCTGCACCAGTTTAACAGCTCTAGATTTCTCTGTTTCCATAATATGAACAGTGTTGGAGGGCTGAACTATTGTATTACTGGCTCAAATGCAGTACAGTTGAAACCATTTCAGAACTATGTTGGGTGAGTGGGTATGTTTTGCTTTCTTGAGTAGCTGTGCCTCTGCTTCTCCATTGGACGGAACATTTGTCTCACTCTCGCTGCTAACGGCTTCAGGTCTTGTTAGGTAAATGCTAACTTGACAACTCTGGAGCTCCCCCACCATAACTGGACAAAACTAGGTGGAGTGAAATTGATAAGTTTCCAACCTCTCTTCTGTATGGGAAGCGACAATAATGCAAAACCACCAAGCTTCTAGTATTTTCTTTTTTTCTGTTTGTCGGCCTGTCCGCTCAGAGGTAGATCAGATCAGGAAACTGACTCCACTGGAAGACTAAAAGTATACGTTACTGAGATAAGATATAGTAACAAAATCTTGTGGTCTTAATGGCTTCTGGATGACTTCTCCAAGACCATCTCCATGGCTTCTTCCTTCCCCTTTTGCATGAAGTGTGGATAAGGTGATATTTTTTGCTACAGGATATACAGCAGCTAGTGGCAGGCAGTGGTTTTCAGTTGTTGTTCAGTCGTTAAGTCGTGTCCGACTCTTCGTGACTCCATGGACCATGCACACCAGGCCTTCCTGTCCTCCACTGTCTTCCAGAGTTAAATTCATGTTCATTGCGTCGGTGATGCTTTCTAACCATCTCATCCTCTGCCGTCCCCTTCTCCTTTTGCCTTCAGTCTTTCCCAGCATCAGGGTCTTTTCCAGTGAGTCCTCTCTTTGCATTAGGTGGCCAAAGTATTTGAGCTTCAGCTTCAGTCTCTGTCCTTCCAATGAACAGTCAGGGTTGATTTCCTGTAGGACTGACTG
The DNA here is from genome assembly GCF_035149785.1 of Candoia aspera. NCBI lineage: Eukaryota > Metazoa > Chordata > Lepidosauria > Squamata > Candoiidae > Candoia > Candoia aspera. The sequence goes on along the minus strand of NC_086165.1, from coordinate 6,424,652 downwards.
ATTTGACCTCCTTGCAGTCCAAGGGACTCCTAAGATTACTCAGCATTTAAGGTCAGCAGAGGTGAAAACAATCATTGATTGACTTCAGACAATCAGATTGCTTCTGAGAGCTTGAGAGGTGGAAATGTTGGTGGTATGGAATGTACTTTGGTGTCCCGTAAGATAAACAAGGAAACTTCCCATTATTCTTGGATGAGCGTTTGGAAAGAAGGTGTGAAGATCCTTCATGTACAATACAAAACATGCTACTGGGCAGTGTTAATGGGCATAAAGATATTTTTATAGAAGATAACTCTTCCAGGAAAATTGGGTAAGTGATTTTTTTTTCTTTTGAAGAAAACGAGCTGCTTGTAAATCTGTGAATGGGTCTCATAAATACAAAGGGAATTCCAAGGATGTCAAGCCACCAGATCTGTGGATTCATCATGAGAGACTGGAGCTGAAGCCTATTGATAAATCTCCAGATCCCAATCCAATCATGACAGATACCCCAATCCCTCGTAATTCCCAAGACATCACACCAGTTGACAACTCTATGGACAGCAATATTCATCAGAGACGAAACTCGTACAGAGGTGAGGGTAGATGATGCTGTACTTATTGTTAGCTTTGCAGTATATGATAAAACCAGACATAGTTAAGGTGCGTAGCATAAACCTTAGTGAAGTAAGCATTATGAAAATTCACAATTGTCTTCAGTTTCCATCGTTTTGTATATGTTAATGCCATGTTTACGTAGAAGAACGTAAATCATAAGAAAAAATATACAGTACTAATGCTATTAACGTGTCATTCTTGTTAAACACATTACTGGTATTACTTAAAATCCATTGAGATATTCTTTTCTGGTTTTGAGAATTTCAGCAATAAAGGCTGCAAATTTCTTTGCATGCAATTGTTTTAAGAAAGTGAAAATACTTTTTCAATACTTGAAGAGCACCTCTTGAAGGAAGAGATCGTTGTTTTAAAATGCTTAAGCTGCTAAATCTTGTGATTATTTCCTAGCAGGGACATGAAGACAGCAGAACCTAACTTGGGTTATTCTTAATCTAGGGCATGAGTCAGAGGACAGCATGTCCACCCTTGCGGGAAGAAGAGGGATGAGACCAAAGATGATGATGCCGTTTGATTCTCAGCCTCCTCAGCGTAAGTCTAGCTTTCAGGTATTACCTACCACAACCAGCCGGAGGCAAGCATTTCTGGTTCCAGTCCATCAGTTCAAGATTATCTTGCAGTATATTTAAAGCAATACGCTAATGCCAAAGTCATAAGAGTGCTAAACAGTCTTCTGGCTAAATAGCCCACTTACATTTCCCACTCCTGGCTTCCTTTTTGTAGAATTAATGCTCATAATTAAGCCAGTTATCCATTTAAAATTAATTTTAGGCAGTGACATAGTATACTTTTAATTGCCATATTTTTCATAATAATTCAATTAAGTGACGTAAGGAAAGTGCAAATTAAGTAACAGTTGGCAATTCTTTCCCATTAGTTTCGAAGTAACCTCTGCAATACTTCGAGTTCCACGTGATTCTGAACACTGGAATTACATCTCACTGGAGCTAACCTTTTAAAATATTCACCACTTATCTTGCTGCAAATGGGATTTGGAGGAGCAATTGTCACAGGAAAAAGGAAGAAGACTGTCTAGCTCTACTCTCATCAGCTACTCCAAACCATCCCCCCCCAAACACTTGACCCCCCCCAGACTGTTTTGAGAGGGTGAAACTAGAGTTGTAAGGAAGAAATTCAGCTTTCCTGCCATCATTCTTGTTTGCTGCTACTCTAAGCTTTGACCCAGTAATTGCCATTTTCGAAGATATATTCTCTCTCATAAATTCATATTAGCATCAGATCTCTTTCCAGAGAGAACTGTTTCAGATTCCCCCTCTCCTTTTTGGGGGCAGGGGGAGAAATCAGGGAAAATTCAAATCAATATTCTCAGACCAGCACAAGGCTTTAAAAATGTCTTGCCGGTTTCTGATAAATTGCATATGAGAAAAAAGGGTTTTACAGGTTCAAAAATCAGGAGAGGAAAAGGAGATACCAGTCTTTGGGAAAGATTAAAAAGGAATATCCTTTTTTATATGATTGGGTTCTTTCTATGTAGAGCAGTAGAAGGAAGCTGCAGGGGTAGATATCCATGGGTGAGGAAGGAAGGCCTTTCTCCGTACAGTGAGAACAAGGATTCCTCTTCCCCCATCCTTGGATTCTGTCTCTGCCCCTCTGATCCATACTTGCAATGGCTTCCATTATACTGAGTGGGCCAGGATTCAGGAGCAGGGGAAAAGAAGCCTTTCTCCTCTAGTTTAGTTTAATGGCCCATCGGAAGAGCATCTGAGCTTCTTAAAGCTTTCCTTAGACATTGACTTCATCCCCAGGCCCATTTGTTTTTGTAGATTCATCCTGGCAGCAGAAATCAATTGAATCTGTCTGTCTGTCATGCTATTCTAGTAAGAATAAATTAGATCAGCGTTTCTCAACCTCAGAAAGCTTAAGATGTGTGGACTTCAACTCCCAGAATTCCCCAGCCAACCATGCTGGCTGGGGAATTCTGGGAGTCGAAGTCCACACATCTTAAACTTTCTGAGGTTGAGAAACTGGGTTAAACCGGGGAATGGGCTTGGGGCTTTCACCTTAGTATATGGATGTAATTTCTGGTTCTCAGTGGCAGTATGCTAATGACAAGCCTAAGTGGAGTTAAATAAGTTAACAAATATTAAGTACCAACACTAAATGGAATTTGCTCAGCCCCTGTTTGTGTATGGCATGCATACATCAAGAAATGTCATGTGCAGCTGAGGGTTCAATCAATTTAATATATTTAAATATTATGGAGTAGATAGGATGCCAGAACCATCGAAATCAGAGCCAGGTTGCAGTAGTGAATTAGCCAGATCCTGCTTATACCTATTACAAATCATGTACGCGGTAGTAGAAAAAACTGAGGGAAATAATGTGAGTTTTCTCTGAACAGAGTTGAGATTCTCTGTTTAGAGTAACTTGTACAATTATGGTGGTGACATACTGGTTTGTGTTTCATGGAATTGCAGAGATTTTAGGCTGATTCGTTTTCTTTAAAAAAGTTGGGAAAGTGCTGAAGAGGAACAGAGATGGTAGTTGGGCTGTGCAGGCTACAAGATGGGAGATCAAGAAGACACCAAGTGATGCTGATGGTTCCTCAGGGTAGTGGAACAGTAAAAAAAATATGTTGAGTAATTAAGGCCAGGAGAAGATATCCATAATTAATTAATCACTGTGATCTAAAAGGGTATTTCAGAAGCACTGAAAGTGATGAAAATCCAAATTTCCTGTTCCCCATCGTGAAGTTGAACCATTTTTATATACAATATTCGGACTAACATGGGTTGTGGTTATGGTGGAGATATACTACAGAGTAATTCTCTCACAAATGGTGTAAGCAAACTTTCATTATTCCAGGCTGATACATTTAAAATGCTTCATAATTTTACATATCTTTTGTTGCTTATTTCCTCAACTTTAATACAGTGAGATCAATAACATTCATTCATTTTTGGAGATTATTCCCTTATATCATGGTGTTCTGTTAATGCATTTGTTTTCTTTTTTTTTTTTACTGTAAAACTAAACTTTATTATGGCCAAAGGACACCATAGTATATTAAAAGCCGGAATAATCAAGAAAATCAAAACTATAATTATATATTATAGGCAGATCAAGCCTAAGTAGAAATACAGTGAATAAGGTACAGATAAATCTAGCACCAGTATAAAATACCCTATGTAAAATATACTAGCCAGTGCATAAAATAGGTAAGTATTAGTACATGAAACAAGTATGTATAAAAAGCCAGAGGCAAAAATGCATATAAAAAGCAGTTAATTGATCTTTAAAAATCTGAGGAGAAAAGCAGTTATTGCCGACATTTAGTAGGAACCAACTTATTCCTGATCTTGCATGCTGCCACACAGAATTTTGCCACAATCTATGTTGTGGTAGAGCTGTTACCGGACAATAAAAAATATATGTAATACTGCAAGCAAGTAGCACCTGTTCAGTTGTTTTATCATTTGGGATGGGCAATAGGACCACCATGTTTCTTATTTACAATCTTGTTTTCTTTCACTTGTATTCAGTCATTCTTCTTGGTAAACCTCCAGCAGACATAATATTTATGCACAGTTTAAACATTACAAGTATATAAGTTGGCAGCCATAAAATGATATATATTTCTGTTGTGTATGTATTACCTGAGCCTGTGGTTGATAGGGATGAACAAGAATAACTTCATGCACAAAAAGAAAGGAAGAAAAATGGTATATAAAAACGCCTGACTGTATTTAAGTAAATTGAACATGCTGGATTTGACTTGGGAGGAGATCTGGCTGACAAATTAAGGAAACTGAGGTTAGATTGCTTGTTAGTTTGGCAGTTTGCATTGCATTGTTTGCCCCTCTTGCTTCCCCAGAGGACACTCAGACAAACTAACAAATGCCACTGTTTTTTTTACAGCTGCTGCTATTAGTTTGCTTGCTTGTTCTGCCCTGGGCCTTCAAACCAGGCTTAAGTTCACCTTAACAGTAGATTAAATTTCAGGGTCACCATAAGCTTCTCCATGCACAGCACTCCAGTCTGGTGCAAAGTCAACAATGGTGCAGACTTGATATATAATTCTTTCTTAGTGAAACCAGTAATATGAGCATGGTTGGGTAATGTTACTGAGTTTGTCGTAATACTCTCAATTTTATCCCAGTTTGCAAAATATCTAAGCTATTCAGATCCTTAGTACAATTCAGTATGAAATACATTGCAGATTTATCATTTATCATCTCGCAAGCATATTCCCTTCCATTGGCAGTATGGGAGTAGTGAATTAAACTTCCTTTGGGTTTTACTTTAAAAACATTATTTTTATATACGTTAAAGAATCACAACTAAAGAAAACAGACAGTAATGGACCTGCAGCCAGCTAAATTAAAACCTAGGATTTTTTAACACAGGAAATGATCTGTCTAGACAGTAAAAAGATGATCCTTTTTGGTTATGTAAGGATTGGAGGTTTATAAATGAGGTCAGCATTAGCAGGAGTGCAGAAATCATGAACTGAAGGGAAATTGTAACCAATGAAGTCAATTTATTTGCTTGCCAGATTACAAGTACTGTTAATGTGTTTCTGTGTACATGAAACCAAGGTGGCAGGCTGAATTCGTACAACCTAAATAATTGGTTCGTGTGTATGTGTGTATTTTTGTGGTATATGCCTGTATATTTCTAGTTTATAAGGCAAGGAATAATTTATATTATAAAATAATAATAAATATGTCCCCCCCCCCCAATATTTTGTACTGTATTGTCTCTTCCTCAGCCTGGCTTCCTGGAATTCAGTTTTCCCTTCCTTTATTATGCTTAGAATTTTACACTGAGGAATGCATACATTTACTTCTATATAATACTGTAAAGTTGGAGATACTTTGTTCAAAATTACCCATTCCTAATTATGATCCAGTGCGTAGTTGCCAGTTCACCCTCAGACACCATAATTCCTCTTTGCTCACATATAGCAGAAACTTCAGTTGGATCATCTGTACTCCAGTCTCACTTCTCACCTCAGCGCAGGGGACTAGGAAACCATTAAGTTTCCTTGCAAGCAAATCAGACGCCTCAGCACCAAACAAGCCAGCATCTGCAATCCTTGCTTCCTAATGTGTGTATCCCTGGAAATTGCTTGACAGAACAGTTCCTCTCCTTCCAGGAACCTGGAACCAGGAGTCCTAGTCTGCCTGCCTGTCTGTTTTACTGCATTTTTGTTGACGAAAGTGGGTGGGCTTCACTTCGGCACGCTTGCTGGTTGGTCTGTGTTAAGCTTTTTCTCTGTCTTATGTTCATTCACAGCTGTGATTAGTGCTCATCCCATCCATTCCCTTGATAACCCTCACCATCATTTCCACTCCGGCAGCCTCGCTTCTCCAGCCTGCAACTCTCTCCATCATCAGGCAAACCTATGGCCAGTTGGCACATCTGTGTCCCATTCAGACAGGGCTAATTCCACAGGTGAGAAGAATGATCCGTGTTTGGAGGGCAGCCACGAGCAAAAGAGCCTCATATTATCTAATTACAAACCTGGAATGACATGTTTGGGTTGCCGTCTCTAGCCCACTCCTACCGAACTTGGAAGGTTGTATCTACTGGTTGAACTAATTCTGTGTTCCTTTTTCCTTTTCTGATAGCAAGTCTTGTAGATGGATTTGGTTTGTTTTGCCGCACTTGGTTACATATAAGTCATAGCTAACCGTGATGTTCAATAGCCCTCAACTTTTTAAGCTCTGAGAATAAGGTGGTCATTTCCATGGTTTTAGTGAATGGCACATTTAAGCTTTTAGAATTTTGTTTAATCTTGGATCTGAGGGTAATTCAGTTTCTCCGTTGAGAATTTAGATCTGCATAATTTGCTGTCTTATTATTAAGGCTGCAAATAGTGACTCTGCAGTGAGAATACTCCCTTATTTAGTTGTAGGGCACCAGCAGCTTCCTTTTGACACTGTGAATTGAACTAAATTCCAGTATCAGAGTGCCCATTCTTGCATCGAAAATGGAAAAATGAACAGCTTGGAGGTATCTGTGCCTAGCATTAATAAAACTACTTAAAAGCTATCCAACTAAGAAGTATCCAGACTCTTAACTAGAGGAGGATGAATAAGATAGCAAATTCAATGGCATTTTAGAAAGTTTAATATTACTTGTTTAAATTCAATGATTCTATCAGATGCTAAGATATTTTTAAAACAAATCAATCCATTATATAACCTAAATAAAAAGCATAAGACTTTAGCAGCAGTGTAGAGTTTTGTGTAAATGTGAATGAGGTGAGCTTTGGGGTGACTTTCTCATTCTCCCAGTTGTTGGCCTTACTTGGGAATAAAGAGTGCTTGTGACTTACTGCTCAGAGGACTATCCAATGCCACTGATGATGCCTGGCATTACAGGGACTCTAAGACCGTTACGCTGAGGTAAAACTAATCTTTCATTTCTCCAGAATCTGTTCGAAATACCCCTAGCACCGATACCATGCCAGCTTCTTCATCTCAGACGTGCTGTGCTGATCACCAGGACCCAGAGTGTGCTGCAGGGTCTTATCTGCCTGGCACACAGGAAGAGGAGACGAGCCAGAGCCTTCCCACTGCCCACGTGCGTCCCTCTCACCCTCTGAAGAGCTTTGCTGTGCCAGCCGTCCCACCCACTGGCAGCACCTATGACCCCGCCTTGCCAAGCACGCCTTTATTATCACAGCAAGGTGAGTGCCAGCGACTGGGTGACAGAAAAGGGACAGTTGAACGGAGGGAAAAGGTTAGCGATACTGTTAACATGATCTAGATCAGCGTTTGCTGTTCTTCAAACTTGGCAACTTTAAGAAGGGTGGACTTCAGCTCCCAGAATTCCCCAGCCAGCCTGTGTGGAGTTGAGGTCCACCCATCTTATAGTTGCCAAGTTTGAAAAACACTGATCTGGAGAAGAGTGTCAGAGCTTCTCTGAAGTTTTTGACAACTGCATCAAAATCACAATTACTCTAGAAGGTCAGTTTAATGGCACTCCTCTGCAGGAGTGTCTTCCCTGTTGAGGGAAGTTGAATCAATTACTTTTTTTTTTTACACTGACCTTTTTATTGGCTTTAATGCAAAGACCTGAACTCCCCTTTCTTACCAATTTATGAGGGAAACTGAGAAGACAATAGCCTTTTCCCACCCTTTAGATTTCTTTTATTCTGTGCAATTTATATAAAAACGGTTTCACCTTTTTCTTGAGCTATGTAACTCTTGTTTTGGAATTGTGTTCAAGCTTGGAATACTCCTAGAATTTTCTTTAAAACGTCACAACTAAAACATTTCTGTCTCAAATAATAGATAATCAGTAGTTCTAAAGTCCTTGGGTCCAGTCCAATATTCAATGCACACAGAGTTCTGTACCAATAAACAATAATAAGGAGGAAAAAAGTAATAAGGAGTAGCAACAAATAAGATGTTGTCAGTCTGAGGCAAACAAGAGTTTTCAGGTGGTGAGGACAGAAACATGGTCAAAATGCTGCAGAAATTGTTCCATTATCACCAAAATATAGCTAGTACTAATCACAGTTAGTTGCAGAAAGTTGAATACTTGGGAGAAATAAACTCCTCCTGAGTAAACCACATTCCTGTGGGGTTCTTCCAAAGAACCTTGCATTCTTCCATCTCTTTGCACTTTGGATATCAATGCAGTGACGCTGATGCTCTTACGGACTAGGCGGCTGAGCCAGGAGCTGTGGGCATGGTTCTGCCATGCCTCCAGTGATAGAACCCAACTCCTCAAAGATAGGGAGCTTTAACTGGTTCCTGCTCTTCCTCCTCGACACCCAAGGGGGTTCATTAAAACAAGCAAGATGGTGATTGTGGTACTGCAATTGAAACACCATCCTTTTGCATACACATGGCTCATTGACGCATGTACAAAAGGGGAGGGGTTTGATCATGATGCTGCAGTCACCATATTTCCTGTTTCGACTTTCTCTGTGAACGCCATGCTCCTAGACGAGGTTTCATCTAAGACATCTATGAAATCTAGCGTCGTACATGGCTGCTTTCCCAGTATTATCCTTACGGCCTTTGGGGCTTATGTTCACTCAGGGTTTGTAAATAACAGCTGTTAACCTTTGGCCTCTTAGTTCAGAATTCTGTGGTTTTTCCATTATAATAGTTTTCACTGATTGATATTGTGCTGACTCGGTGTAGAAGTGGTGCAGAATCAAAACCTGAAAGGAATTTGAATTACATCTAACTGTATTTAATGGCAGCAACCCTGGCACATTATCAACATGCCATTATATAGGTTTGTCAGTTAAAAGACTAACCATGATTATAATTGTATCAAGCTTCTAGCCATCCAGTTCATTCAGTGAAGACAGCGTCAATTGGAACTCTAGGAAGGACTCGGCCTCCAATGCCAGTTGTAGTCCCAAGTGCCCCTGAAGTGCAGGAAACCACAAGGATGCTTGAAGACACCGAAAGTGTAAGTGGACTTCCAGAATGTGGCCTGGTCGTGCTGAATCGCATTTGAATTCATGCCTACAAATGAATGTAAAAATAATAGCAGTGAAACCCTTCCACTGCACACTGTAGGCAGGAAGGAACAAGACCAAGTATAGCTAGTCCGGGTCTAGGGGAATGGTTGCTCCCACCTGAAGCACTTCCTGATCCATCTCCTGGCAGCCACTGGGGCTCACTCTGTCCTATCCAACGTGAGGAAGAGCCCCTCTTCAAGGCCAGCAACACTGGTGGGAGTGGGAATCCAGTGCTGGATTTCTGTCCAGTGTTAGGGTGCTCTCCTCTGACTGGGGGGAAACCCAGTAGTCCCGTAGACCCTAGGAAGGCACCCCTTGATCACAGCACTGCAGCCCAAGCTTTTAAAAAGCAAATTACAGTCAACTGCAGGATATATTGAGCATTTATAAGGTGCTCTGTTGTTGTTTGCCCCCATCTTTGGTTCATCACAAATTATGCATTTCTGCTCTTTAACAGCTGTTCCCTTTCGCCCTGGTAGTGCAGAGTTTAAAAGACCTGACGTAGCATTGCTGAGGCTTCTAAAGCGCCAGTTCAGTGGGTTTGGCAGTATTGTTCTGAATGGACCGACGATCTAATTCAGTGTTTTCCTATAAAAGCAAAATTTGGAGAGGCAATTAAATACGACTCATTACTTCATAACTATTATCATGGGGGCAGGAAAGTTGCGTGCTTGTTTTCTCCTTTCCCATCACTTTTGTCTCAAGACATAGTTTACTATTAGTCCCGGTATGTTTATATGGTGTGTTCTGATGCTGCCGTTGCCTTCACCTTTCCCCCTGCATGGCTTTTGCAAAATGAACACCGGAATGGGTCCATTTCCGTTTCCGCAGCAACACAGCCGAGCGACGCGGCTTTGCTGCCGCGTCCTACCTTAGAACTGTTGGCCACAACCCTTCCTCCTCCCTCCCAAACAATGCAGCTCATCTTGTCCAATAACCCCATTACATCTCCCACAGAATTACGAACCGGATGAACTGACCAAAGAGATGGCCCACCTGGAAGGACTAATGAAGGACCTTAACGCCATCACCACAGCATGACCGCCTTCCCTGAGGGATGGCTCCAAATCCTCTTCCACAGGTCTCGGGACTTAGCCTTGGAGCACAAGGAAATGTATACAGACTAGGGGACAGCACAAAAGGGACCCGCAGCCAGCGGCAGCATCGGGGCCAGTTCTGGTGATCCAAGCGGCTTTTCTAGTTCATTACCCTGAAATGAGCCTGTTTGAATGTTGGGATTCTGCTTCTTGCTGAGACGATCCGAGCAAGGAGCGGGGAGACGTCTCAGGCCGATGAAATCTAGTATCCAGACACAGGTAGCGTTAATCTGAGACAGGTTTTGTCTCGGTGCTGTGACCTTCCCTGCTTTTTCAGTGTTGGACATTCACATTTATGTACAATTTTATTTGTGTGTTTTTATTTTATTGTATCTTTTTTATTAAAAAAAAGTGTAATCTGACAAAAAAAAAAGAGAAGGAAATTTGTGTTGTTTCCCACAGCCTAGACGGATGTCTGATTGCTTGTTCTATTGTGTACGGGAATTCATTGCCAGTGTGGATTGTTCCGTTTATTTGTTCGTTTTTTGGGGGGGTTGGTTTTTTTTTTTTTTTTTAAGTGTGTATCATTATGTCACCTTCCAGCAGTTAATCCATGGCCTTGGGGTATGCTGCATTGCTTTTTGTAAGCTTTTTTATTTTTATATTATAATAATTAAAAGCCTGACTAGATCCTTTCTCATCACTGTGAGGTTAGCTATCTGTTTGGATTGAAATGTAACACTGAGGAACTTTTTGCTTTTGAGCGTTTTCAATATGGGAGTAGAATAAATAGGCTTGGGCTGGAAGCCACAGAGTGGTAGGAAGTTTCACCGTTTTCAGGGACAACGCAGTGCAACGTTACTCGTCAGACTAGTTTAAACCATCCCCTACAGTACACCCAGATGTGAATTAAATAAATCATTATTAGGAATAATTCCCAGATCACAGTGACTTGGAAAAGTACCATAGAAATCAGAAGAACGGCTACTCACTCTATCTGCGATTACTCACTTTTGTCGTTACCTCTGTCCGTACAAGCCCTTACCAAAAGAAAGCACTGCTCTTGTGGCTCCAAAAATAATCAGCCCCAATTCATCAAAGGGAATTTTAAAAATAGGATGAAGACTTAAGTTCCCATCTCCTTTGTAAATTAGTCATTTTGTCTGTTTCTTGCCAATTGCAAAGGGTGTTCCATTGGGAAAAACATTCGCATGAGGTTGGGTCCTTCAAGATCAGAAACCACAGCGTATCTTAGCAGCACAGTTCTCATTGGTTGAATGTTTGATTTTAAAGATACATAGTTCCTAATATTAGTATTGAAGCGTGAGTTTTATTCCAGATATTTTAACATACTCTGATCAATCATAAGCTATGTGTGAGCTACTCTTCTGTGTAGCTGTAGATTATCTTAAAGGTTTTGGGGAATACTTTCAATGTTGAACCATAATCAAAACAAATTATTTTTGCAGAAGAGAGGGAAAAAAAGTAGGCATGTATGTTTGTGACTCAGGTGCTGCTCAAGCCAGTAAAAATAAAAAAGGGGGGGGGAGATATAAAATAAATTTCTAATAAACTGGTAAAATTTTATTTCCTCTCTATTATGTTTGCTGCCCATAATCATACTGTTCTCTGCCATCTTCTACAATGACAACTTAACGTGCTGAAAAAGGAGTATTTGTTTTTTAAAAAAAATGAAAATAAAAAACAGCATTGGGTATCTCAAAGAGATTCAAGAGTGGGAGACTTTGTTTTTTTTTTTAATTGTAACAGACTTAATTGGTCCAAGTGGTATTGTACCAAGTTCAGTGCTAACAAGATTATGAGGTACTTCATAACCTTAGAAGCACATAGGGCTGGGATCAACCAGAGACTTTGTAAGTCTTTTAACTTCCTGTGTGATTAAAGCTTGGATTGTATGTTGGTAGCAATTCAAGTTTAGAGTCACCTGGCGTATGTTATCCCACTCTAAAATAGTACAAGGAAGAAATTACGTTCAGGAGCAGCGAGAGGAGAGCTACATCACCCTTTCTCTGTCTTTCTGTCCCTCCCATTTCTCCTTTTTCCATGCTGTTTTCCTTCCATTGACCATTTGTTTGAATTGATGAGCTGAAGTGATTCATTCTGATTAGCAGTTGTAACATGGGCATTAAGAATTGCCATGTTGAATCCAAACAATAAGCCATCTATTTTTTACAAGAATATTTTTTGCAATTATATTAGAAGTGCCATGAAAATTAAAAGTAGACCACCTTGCTCAGTGTCTTCCAGTAGTAACCATTGGGACACCTCAGAGATATCCATAAGTTTACTGTTAGGGTGTAGATTTCTGACCACTACATCTTTCATTCTGGTGAGTTAATTTAATCCTCCTGTTTGGCTGGAGTTGGAGCAGTTAATGGAAAGTGTGACCAGCTTTCAGTTAAATCCAAGGAGTGGAAAGATTCACACCTTGACCTGCATCCAGATATCTTCTGTATGCATTTTTGGAGGGTGGGGAGCAGTTTGCATACTTCGATATGTGAACAAGAGGGGAAGGTCTCACCCTTCCTCACCCTCATAAACATCTTTTAAAACCCTTTAAAAGAGTAAGTTAAAAACCCTATTGTATGTACAGATGTTGAAATGGAATTCTCTGAATTGAATTATAGATGTGACCACAGTTGTGTACATCAGGGCAAGTGACAGTAATCAGCTTGAACCTTTGGTGGAAAGGCAGGACAGACACGTGAAGGTAAATCACATTGAATGGGTCTTCTTGTGGCAAGAAGTGTTCCATATGACAGCTTTTCACTGTACAGACATTTTATCATAGCCAAGAATATGAAGTCTTTTCTATCTTTGGAGTTCTCACTGCATCCAGTGTATTTAGATGATGCACACATTCTGCTCCTTAGATGTGTGCATCTCTCTCTTACTAGACCCAAAGAATTGTCATCTTCTACACTCAGTATTTCCCCCATTGGTGGGTTGTTGTGACTATATTGCTACTTCTGTAGAACACCGTGAAGGCTGATACCGCCATGAACCTGGGAAGGGGGTGGGGGTGGGGAATATTTTTAATAATAAAGCAACTGTTCAGAGTTGGTTTTTTAAGGTTGAATCAAAAAGAAAACATTTATTCAAGCCAGTGTACAATATGTATTGCACTTTTTACATTTTAACACTGTTTTTTTACATATCTTGTGATTTTAAATTTGCAACATTGTGTATCTTGTAGCCTCATAGCTGCTGTATGCAGCTTCCTCCACTTGAATGAGGGGGAGCGGGTGGGGGGGTGGGGGCCGAAGAGACTCCTGTATATTGCTTTACAGTTTTGATGTAGGAGAATTCTGAGGACTGCTGTAAACTTCTACCTTTCTGTACATTATTTTTCTGTAGTATTTGCTGTATACTCTCTACATTTTTAATACTGTCATGTTTATTATTTGGTATTGGATCTCCAATACACTTTTTTAAAATCTAAACCCAGTTCCAATTTTGTCAAGAGTTTTTGTTGGTTGGTTTTAATACTTTGCCTTCCCATTTTAGCAGCATCACCTGATGAGAAGTTCAGGATGTAAGCACCTTGGTTCAATGCTGCTCCTACGAGAGATATGATCATAACTTCCTTTAAGTGTATATAATGTAAGTGAATCATTACTAATGATTTTAAGGGTTTAGCAAGGAATACAGATAGCTTTATCCTTGTTTCACAAATCACACACACACACCCTCTGAGGTAAGTGAATTTCTAGGATCTAACTCAAGTTATTTTCTCCAAGTTGATCAAAACAAGCTTTGGAGTTCTTGGTGCTCCCTGGGCTTGGTTGTTGCCTTGTAGACATTTCATTGCCCAACTAGGTAGCATCATCAGTGCAAGTGATTGTGGGGTTTGCTGCCTGTTTATATGCAATATCTTGCCCTGTCAGTTTTGGTGGGGGTGTAGTTTCCTCCTTCCTTGATTAGAGAATTCCTTGATTAGAGCCTGATGGTTCATCTGGTACTGATCCCTGCTTATCTGAAGGTGGGCTGTTGGAGGGGATGTGTTGTCTTTTCATTTCCTTCCTCGTTTTTTTGGCGGGGGGGTTGTCTCTTTTGAATGATGTGTAAATGCTTATATGCAAGCCCACACTCACCTGCACTGATGATTTGCCTAGTCAGGTCATGAAATGTCTGCAAGCCAACAAGCAAGCTCAGAGAGCACCAAGGACTCCACAGTTCAACCCTGAGATACAGAGATGATCTTCTGTTGAAAACAAGTTTTGTTACAAAGGGACTTTTTGTATCACTTGGAGAAAAATCTCAGTGTATTCCAATAAAATACTTTCTCATAAAGTTTTCCAAGGGGAAAACAGGCTTAAGGGAATAAAAATAACTTGGCCTTTGACAAACTGTGAAATTGATGGTGCTTGAGTACTTCTAGACAAAGCCCTCCAAAAGCAGGGTACAAGCTCTGAAAAAGGCTGTTTCTCATTGTCATTCCTCTGAGTTCTGGAAGCAGAGCGATGAGACTAGAAGGATCAGCAAGTTTTTATGAAAAGAGGAATGGGTCAAGATTCCTCAGTTGTTCCAGGCTTTATAGGTTGAAGGAGGTCAAAATGGGCAGCTCAGTAGGATTTCAACCCTTGTCATGCTCAGCCAGGTATGGGAATTGAAGTCCAACAAGTATGGAAGATGCCTGCCTGGGTAAAGACTGGTCTGTTCTGACTGCAGTGGCTTTCCAGGGTCGTTTCTTGCCCTTCAGAGAGCCTTCTGACTGCTGATGCCACAAAAGGGGACCTGGGACTTCCTGAACTCAAGGTAAGTGTTCTGCAACCAGGTTATCCCTATCCTGGTGTTGTGTCACCTTGCCTAAAGATGTGTCTTCTAAAAACTAACAGCCTTGCTAGGAATTACGGACCTTTCAGTCGCACTGAAGACTGGGCTAGAACCAGCATTGGCCCCCGCTACGTGATGATGTCCTCTTTCACTTGAAATCCCTCTCCCCAACCAAAGATGAGATTCTTCCATCTTCCATCTATTTTGCCCTGGACCCTGTTGCCTTATTTGGCTGTGGCCATACACCTGAGCGCCAAACCACCAGCCTAGCATGGAAGGAAGGTAGGTGACCAGGTCACACCAATCAGAAGACTGCCAATTTGGACAACTCTCATGTCTCATCTATTAATTTCTCTGCTAGGGTGGTAGTTAATTAGCCCTTGTCTCCCAGCTGTTAAGCCTTGGATGAGGCTCCATCTTCCACTGTGTTGTCACAGCAAATACTGTAGTATTTGAAGTACTCCAGAGGATGATTGTGATTATTATGATTATTTGCACTCAGAGCTATTATGATTATGATTATTTGCACTCAGAGCAAGACCATCTCTGTTGCTATTAAATGCAGTGGCTGAAATTGAGGGAACGGTGGAAGAGATGGAGAAGCAGCTTGGGCAGTGGTAGGCTCTCTGGATTTCACTGATGCCTGGCCTCACAGCAGCATATTCAAGGACCTTTGCAGCCCCAGACACCACCTGGATCTGGAACTCCCCATTTGTAACTAGATTCTGTGTGTCCTGTTGGAAAGACATTCATGCCCTCTTGTGGCTATAATGCAAATGTCCGTAAGAAATTGCTGGTCTTTAGACAAAGGCCGGAATTGGCATTCAAGCAGGAAAGTAAATGTTCTTTGCTACTAGTAGACAGCTCCCATCTTTGCAGTACAAAGTGTTTTTCCCATGAAGTAGCGTCCCTGTAGATTCTATGTTAGTTTTCCTACAGTGTTAACATATTCCTTGCCTGTTTGTTTATTCTTCCCCTGCTTGTCTTGCTTCCATCTCTTTCTTGACTGTAAGTTGTTAAAGGCAGGGAGATACTCTCATTTTTAAAATAATTTGCTACGCAAACACTGTTTTCTTTCATTGCACGTGAATCCTGTGGAGAATTTAACTCCTGGTCCCTGACTCAATTGCAAGAAGCTGGCCTGCTTATCACCTACGGTTGCCATGGAGCTGAAGCAACTCCAGGGCTGCAGCTCCACTTTGAAATGGCATCAATCATGCCAGGAGACAGAAATGGAAGAGCGCTTGGGAAATCCCTGCTTGCTTTGTGCATATGTGGCAGTGACAATGTGGAAATTGCACGCCCGAAAGCTAAGCGGGGGAGCGACAGTGCAGGGCTCATGAGAAAGGAGCCCCTCTCCCAATGAGGGCATTAGTGACAACCATTAGAAAGAAGGAAAACTGTAGTGGTCTATCTGTTCACACTTAGGCAGAGAATCCACCTGCAATCTCCACCTTCTGCAGAGTCTTGTAACTCAATAACTCAAAGGTTGCTTACGATGGATACGTTGCGGAACACGAGTCCCCGAGAAAAGATCAAACAAGCACCTTGCATGGTTTTCCTGCGTGTTGTGGAGCACTGGTCCCTTCCAACTCTATACTTGGGTGGTTGTGTGAAAGTAGAATTCCAAAGCATGAGCTATGCACAGGGATAGAAATTTTACCAACAAGCATGCACAAGTCCCATAAAAGGGAAAAAATGGAATAAAGGTAGGGCTAGTCTCTTTGTACAAAAGCTTCTAGCTTATCAACTTACATTTTTATGGGATATATATGAATATTCCCACTGCTCAGAAACAGTTTTGACTGTAGATGAGAGAGAGGGGACAACTGAAAGCCAGCTTTAGCACAGAGAGATTAATTTATTTGCAAAGTGGATTATAGCTTATGAAAGCCATAAAAACCTGTTAGTCTTTATGGGGATGCCCCAGACCTAATCTGATAACTTGAATGTGTGTACAGTCTTGGGGAAGGAACTCACAACTGCTATTACAGAAAGAAAATGCTTAGATTTCCAACCTAGAAACGTGACCTCTTCTGAATTAAAAGACCTTGATGACTGGAATGTTAAAAAGAGGCAAATGCTATGTTCATAATGTGGGTATTTATAATACATTTATAACACAGTTGTGCTTTATCCTCCAGTAAAAATGTGTGGAGATAGCTAAATAATCCAACAGTTGTAATAAACCTCTAGAGAGCAAAGGTTAGGTAGGTATTAGTGAAAGTAGAAATAGTCAGGCATGATGTTCCTGTTTCACATTGTCTGGACATGACCATATCCTCCTGACAAATATGTGATAACAAGAGTGCAGCTACTTCTCCGATTTTGGAGCACAATCCATGGCTCCCAACGGTAAGTGGTAAAGATCTCTTTGGATCATGCTTGCCAGGATTCCTGCAGTTTCCTTGGCAATGTTCTCAACTGTTTTGCCATTGCTGCCTTCTGTGATTTATTTCCTACCTCCCAGTTTAACCAACAACCTTGGGATTCCCAGGTAGTCCTCCACCTTGCTTAGCTTCTGAGATGGGCCAAGGTTGGATAGATGCTGCCACTTTCTGAGACCATACCCAAATGCATGTAAGATATTTGGGGGAAAGCATTCAGAAATGCGTGTTTTGAATGAAAATATATTCAAAATTCCCGTCAGCAATGGGCTACTCAATGAGCTGTTATTACTGACAGCCTTAAGAGTTTTTGAATGTGTTGTGCTCCTTTGTGGCAGCCTTAGCATTATCTTTGGGTGGGAAGGAGATAGTTCAGTGAAACAATGAACCCTGTTCCCACAACAGACTCAACCCAGGCAGTTCTTGATGATGATTCTAGCAACACACAATCACAGCATCGGGACTTAGAAATCCCGGTTGTAGGAGCCTTCCCACCCACTTTCTCTAGAACATGCCTGGTCTATCCCATGTGACTTTCTGCCAGAGTGCTACTGAGGGTTCATCCATCACTAGGCCCCTTTCTTGTTTACCCAGCAGGTTCACTGTAATTGAACAGTGCTTGGCAGGAAATTCTGAAATGGAGAAACTTGCTTTTCCAGTTTTCCAGCCACTCTTTCTCTCCAGCTCTCTTGTTGGAGGACTAACTAAGCAAACTAGGGCAATTGGATGAGTAGTGATGTTTTTACAGCAGGGCTAACTGGGTGGTTGGTTTAGTGTTACAGAAAAACTGGAGCTGTTGCAACCTACTCTAACTCCCTCGGAATTAGATGACTGGGACCATTTACCCGTTTTTGTCTCCCTACAGCTCACTAACCCCACCACCACCGATCCAATTAAGCTTGTTACGGGAATTACAACATACATGTTTTCCCCACATTTGGAACAAGATGTTTCCATCCCACAACCACACACCACAAAGTAAAGCTCACTGTTCTAAAAGGGGGGCAATAAAAAGCTTCCACCTCTGGCCATCTTTTGATAAAAGCCTGACCAGGAGAAATACAAAAACAAAAAGGAACTTATTTTGCTAAGGTTTTTATTACATCTTTTTAAAGACTTAAAGCCCAACCCTGCAGTTCTGCCCATACCCCCACCACAAAGCACCCACCCACCTCTCTTTAGCTAATAGGGACCTCGGCTCTCCAGCTGCGGCTGCTGCAAAGCAACAGGTAACTTAGTGTTTCAGGAGAGGTAGCTGGAAAAATAGGGGCTGAAAAGAGGAAGGTGGACCCTGCCTTGGTGTATTTTCAGCACCCACTGCTATTGCATCCGTGGGGATTTCAAGGACGAGGAAGGGATCAAAGATGGGGCCTCATGCCATGCACGTGACACCTGCTTTTCCTAAACTTTGGACAGCCGAATAGAATGTACTTTTTAAAAATCCGAATACCAGATTACTAGGTTGGAGAAGATTAACAGTCAGCCTTGGTGGCGAGCCATTTTTTCTTCGGTACTTTCTTCTCTTGCTGGCTTTATACGGAATAAAACAAGCCTTTACGTGTTTTTGAAAATAGGACCTACGCTTTCTGCAGAGAGGACGAGGACGGCGCAAACGTTGCCTTCCTTTTCTTCTCACAATTCCGTGAGGTAGATTAGGCTGAGAGAGATTGACCGGACCAAGGTCTGTCTGTCTGTCTGTCTCTTGCACACGCACGCACGCACACACATACGCTCTATGGCTGACTCACTGCCTGTCCCTTTGGCCAGTGAAAGGGCTTCACTACTTTCCAGATTTGGTCACCAGGCTGAGCTTACGTGCCTATGACTCCTTCAAGCAAAGTCGGTGTAGGTGTATGGTTTATACACACGCACAAACGTGCAGGGACACACACCTGTGCATGCACACACACTTCTGTAGCTGTTTCATTAGCATTTTTATTAGAAAAAGACTTCCCCTCTCCCTAGAATACCCTTAAACCTTTAAGGAAGACCAAAGCTTAAATTACATTTTAGTTCCCACCCAGCAAAGCACTTGAAGCAGGAGCAGCTGGCTATATTCTTGGGGCAAACATTCAGAGATAAAGAGGCACATATTAAGAGTTGATTTCTTGCTTGTCTTTGAAGATTTTTTTTCTTTTTTTTTTTCTTTTTTTTTTGTGCAAAAACAACCCGATACATTTTGGTATAAAATCAAGCAAAATCCCAGTGTTTGGAGAAAGCCCAGGGATGCCGAAAGATCAGTGCTGTTGTCCCCATGAGTCTTGGCACGGCTGCAAGTGAGCCTTGCTTCCCTTGAATTCCTGACTCTGGAATGGCGCAGCAGCAGCAATCTCAGAATAACAGGACTGAGAGGAGAACAGGGCTTCTGAGTGACCATGGCTCAAGAGACCTTTTTTCCCCCCTTCTTTAAAGGAGATAGCCAGATACCAGCATCGTGGGGAAATGATGGGAAAGGTGAGAAAAAGACCGTGATAGGGTTGACGCAGAGCGATACAAAATGACGAAATCACAGCTTGGATTAACTAGCTGCCTGTCTGCTTGGTTTATCTATCATGGATCTGTATCTTAGGCTCCCCAGCTCCCTTGGTGAGAGGGGTTCAAAATCCAGCTCAAGGGGGCCTGAAGGGAACCCACGGCCTTGTTCAGGCTTCGGAGGAACTTGTGTGTTATTGCTCACATCAGAGTACATGGTCAAGTCGGATTTCTGTGTCACGTTAAAAAAAAGGGGCCCAGGGCAGGACTAGCATAACTGTGAAATAATAAAATGACTTCCAGAGGAGGATCTCAGGGTTTTATAGGGCTCGGGTGTGCCTGTGGGCATGCCCGGCATCGTGTTACAATGCAGTTACGATTCCATAGCAATGGCTGAAGGGTGCCTATGTGTATCTCACCCACCTTCTTTCAAATTTGGTGACTAAATCTGAAATATGAATGAATGGCTTTTCTAGTTCTTGATTTCTTCCCCATACAGGAGCAGGAGCAGCAGCAGACAGCTCCCTTAGACATGTATTCATAGCCCCACTGAAAAGCTAAAATGCCTCAAGCGGGACAGAATAAGCATTGTTCTTTCAGCTGTGGAAACCAACATGTTAAGGGAGCAGTCAAGTCTCCAGTCCACCAGGAGACTGCATCCAAAACAGACCATGAATTACATAGCCAACCTAGTCCTTGACTGGCTATGTTCAACCAACAGGCCAATTATCTTGCCCTCTCAGTGAGACTGGCCAGAACTTTCCATTGCAGCTTAAAACTCCTGCAGGATAAAATGAGACCAGAAAATTTCGGTCCACTCTACAACACTGGATGAAAAAGGAATGGCGTTTCTATTTTAGAAGTTGCTTAGAAAAACATTATACACACGCACACATACATGGACACACCCTGCACGCATCTGTTAAAAACCAGCGCACTGGATGCAAAACCAAGTTAGCCCAGGACATTTTGCAGACCTCTGCATTCCAAATTTTGTCACCTTCAAACAATACTTTCCCATTTTGTTGATGAATTGACCACTAGGTGGAATTACATGCAGAATCATCAATTCTGGGCTTTCCTTAAAACACCAGACAGCAGCAGAGGCTGCAATCTGAAGGATAAAGTAATTGGGGAGGGGGCTATTTTAGCCCCCCTCCCCATTCTTCAAGTTCCCCCTAACTGGAGGAGATTGCTGTACTCAGCACCAACCACTGCAGCTGCTTTAAAAAATCTGCTAAAAACACCACCAGGAACAACGCTGTGCAGGGGGAAAAGAGATTGCTCTTCCTGGACATTTGAGAGGAGCCATCTTCATCTTTTCATGTATTTATGTCATATGTCATTCCCACCCTGTTTTAACATATCAACTCATATGGGGAAGAGATGGGAATACCATGTGGGCACAGTGGTCAAAATCCCCCCCCCCCCACTCCTATTACAAAGAGGAAGTGTCTATTCCATCCCCTTCCAATTTTCAGGAGACTTCCCTTCACTCCAAACCTTTGGATGCTCTGCACATTTGGACCAGCTGATTTTCTCTTTGAATAAATGCTGGGGGAAAGGGGAAAGTGTCATTTTCAGCAAAAATGCAGGAGGGCAGAAGGATTAGGATTGTCTCTATGCTCATCTGTCCGCTAAACCGTGGCTATCACTGTTGCATTGTGGAAGAGAAAAATGTTCTCCAAAGAGACCTGAAAGTATGGTGCCTGTGCACCTTCACTGTTGGGGGTTGCGTGATCTAGACAGGGATTTAAGATCTTTCCACTAAAATTTACATTCTTGTGGAACCTGGAGGTATTTTGATTTCCATAACTGGTAAATTGGGAAGTCAGCTAACAGTTTGGTTAAATCAGCATCGTGTCCCTCAAGGGAATAAGCAAGTCCCTTTTGTCTTCTCAGACTTATTTTACCCAAGATCTCCCTGGGAGCTTCCTCAGGTCAGAAGCTGGGCGGGTACCATCCTGAATGCTGAAACACTCCAGATTGCAATGAGTAAAAGATGAATGCCCCTACCGAGAAAAGACCTTTGAACACCAGTATCCGTATGGAATCTCTCCATAGGAAAGCAATTTTGCTAGCTGGAAGAAACAACAAGCTAAAGAGCTATGCATCATTAGTGCCGTGTTATTACTCCACATTGATTCCGTGCCTCTTTTCCAATCTCTTGCTCCATGTAGTAAAATATTCTAGAAAAGAAAGTGACTGAAAATCTATAGCTCTAAGAATACCTGGTTATCTTTTTTTTTTCTTTGTGTCATCGCCCTTGTTCTTATTTCTGTCTCGTTATTAAACTCAGAGAAATGAAAGGAGGGAAACAGAGTCACATAAACGTCTGCTGGGGTCTGAAGAGCACAAACTGAAAGAAAGGGAGGTCTGGGAAACAGGAGGAAAGAGGGCCAGGCCAGAGGCGGAGAGCGTCTCACAAGTTGGAAGGCAGTTTTGAGCAGATTGGCTCTCGTTCCCCAGTCAGCTGCAAAGATCCTTTCCTTCCTTCGGCAGTAGGCAGAGATGGGGAGATGGCAAAGGCTGGGGGCTGGGGCAGCGAACCTGAGGATGTCTGGCGTGGTAGAGTGACCCGTCCTGGCCCCGAGCCATATGGCTTCCCTAGAGGTCTTGTGCCTGCCCTGCTGCCGTTGCCTCCTCCAGAGAAAGACGAAAAGCTAGAAACAGACTCTTGGGAGGAGTGTGGGCTTGACGTCTGAGCTGCTTCGTGGGGCAGAGACGGTTGGGAAGCCGAAATCAACTTGAGGTCCTGGGTTAATCGTCCGGGCAAAAGCAACGGTCGACTCCTAGGCTGGAGAACCTGGGAAGGTGGGCTGGAGGTCTGAGGCAGGAGCAGAGACCCTTGAGAACCCAGTACCCCTGATGGGCTGCACTGGAAAGTCCTGGGGGCCAGGCTTTGACTAGGAGGGCTAAGGCCTGATGGTAGGGGGTACGGTGGGGGGGCAACAGCACGGGGCTTTGAGGGCAATCCGGAGGCTAAGGGTGACCGTTCCTGGTGCAACTGAGCAATGGTGGCAGGCTCAGTGGAAGGGCTTAATGCACTTGGCTGGGCGGGGCAGGAGGCTGAAGGGGGGCCTCCCGAGGCCTGGGCCAGCCGGCGTAAGCCAGAGGAGGGAGAACTGGAAGAAGGGGGCAGCTGAAAGTGGTTTGCCCCTCCAGTTCCTGAGAGCTGCAGCAGCTGCCCCATGGAGCGGGGCCTGCCCGTGGGTTGCAAGCGGCTGCAAGGACTGACGGGCGAATCTGAAGACAGTTGAGGGAACGAGGAAGGGGCAGTGGCTGGTGGCGAACTAGGCGGAGCCTTCTGGAACGGGCCAAAGCTGGTGTCTGAGGCCTGCTGTTGGGCCCCTTCTGGCAAATCCGAAGGCCCCAGGCCCAGCTTCTCCAGTCCGGTCGACGTCGGGCTGCCCAAGTTCTGCTGCATCGAGCCAGCCGAAGGAGAGCTGGCCAAGGACCGGTGCAGCGGACCCAAACCGGTCGAAGCGGTAAACCCCGCCAGCTGCTGGATCTGGAAGGAGGAGGAGGAGAGGGTCTCCAGCCCTGGCGTGTGCTGCTGGGATGGGGTGCTTGAAGGGGACCCCACCATGGAGGGGCCGGCCGAAGACACCAAGGAATGGAGCCGCCTCAAGCGCCTCGGAGTCTGGCTTTGCGTCTGCCCCAGAGAGCCCAGAACGGAGACCGGAGGGCGGAAGATGGCTGCCGGAAGGCGCGGGTGGTGAGTGAGCGCTATTGCTACCGAGGTGGTGGCCGCGGCGGCTTGCAGAGGTGCCTGAATCAGTGGCGTCCAAATAACGGGCGTGGGAGTCGACGCTGCCGCCGTGGCCGCTTGGATGTTGTGGGCGCAGTGGGCCATTTCCCGGTCATGCTGCACAATTTGTTGGACGATCTCATTCTCCTGGTAGTTGAAGACGCCCGAGTTGAGGTCGTGCTGGACTTTGTGGAGCAGGATGGAGTTCTTCTTGCCTGAAAGGAAGAGGCAAGGACAGGTAAGAGCTGCCTCAAGAAACCCCTCGGGGGCTAAGCAACCCAATACAAAATTCGAAAGTATCTTTCTTAAAAAGAGCAGCTCTCCTCGCCCATCTCTGCCCATCGACTTCCTCTTCTGCCCTGCAGTCTGTTCCATTCTTGCCATAAAAGCCACAGCCAAAGAGATTTGCGGAGATCTCTCGTTACTCTGCGCTGAAGGGCAAGAAGCTCAAAGGCCAGTCCTTGTCCAGATCTGGGCCAAACCACTTCCCCCAGAGCTCCCTTTGAGCGCCAAATTGCAGCACCCTGAATTGGTGGCACGGGCTCCCAACAGTTTGAAGCAGAAATGGAAGCGGAACACCCTAAAATAGACTTTAACGTGGTGGCCCTCTTCCCACAACATGATGGTTAGCCACTCAGAGCCTTTAGGAATGCGCAGCACGCAAGAGGAGAGTTAGTGTGTGTTGTGGGACTACTAAATTTTCCCAGGAGTTTAAATGACTGACTGGGTGAATGGCATACAGGGTTAAATGTGTTATGGGAACAAGGCCATTTCCTCAACCTCCCAAAAAAGATAGAAAAACACTGGTCTGTACACATCACACAGCCCAACTTTCTGCTTTCTTGACTGCCTGTCTCAGTGTCAAGCGTGGTTCCTTGCCTCCAAATGGCTGTTCATTGCTGTCCTAAATGGGACTTCCATGTTCAGAGTTCGCCTATCAGCTATACACAAGTGGGTGCTACGGAAGGTGTCTGAACACAATTTCCATCGTTCCCAGCCATCACAGCTAGTGCCGTGGAACACCTACTCACAAACATCATGGTCCAAGTTTGGAAAAGTTACAATACACCATTGATTACCATCTGTCGGGGATCCTCAGAAGAAGACTAGAGCCTCTGAGCCCTGCTGATGAGCTTCCTGAGAACACTTGGGTGGAAATAAGATGCAAGGCCAAGTGGACCTTCAGCGTCACTTTTCTTCTGACTCTTTCCAATGCCCACATCCATCTCTACATCTCACATGCTCTAAGATGGCACATTAATGCTTTTTTAACCCAACTTAAGCACACTTATCTGTGCTTAACAGGAAAAGATAGAGGCAGAGGGAAGCTGTGGAGATGAGGTCCTCAGCCTTAGATGGCTTTACACACACACACACACACCAGCAGTAACAGAAGTGAACCCCAGTATTCAGTCTATCTCCTGAATACCAGATCTCTGTGTGTGTGTACTTACCAATGCGGTCCAACCTATCCAGTGCCACGGTTTCAAACGCCCTCCTCATCATGGGATATTCCTCTAACACTTCATTGAAGTTGTCCACTGAAAGGGAGTAGAGACGGCAGTACGTGTCGGCTCTCACACTTGCTGTGCGCCGGCCACGAGTTAGCAGGCAAATTTCTAGAAGAAAAGAATACTTTGAAAGCTTTTTTTGTGCTATGGACAACTGGCTTTTCAGTGCCTACCACAAGGGCAGGTCATCTAGTAGCAGCGGTAGTAAGGAGTTCCTTATTACAGCTATGAGTATACAAATCGGAGATTCAATCAAATTACTAAACATTGATAATACCAATAAAACATTAAGATGAGATCATCAGCTCTAGTCTTTAAAGTAACTTAGCACCCTCAGAGCTAGTTCCCGTGGGAACGTCCCGCAAACTTTACAGCACTTCGTGATGGAAGGTCCCTTCAGAAGGTTGCCTGGCTCCCTGCAAGAACTCCATCATCTCGAGGGTGCTGTTGTCCAACAGCTAAACGATCTAGATCTCCGGCCATAGGCTCAGTTACTTTAGTAACTGTTCATACATAATTTATTCATCATTTTATTCATCATTTGTATTGTGTGTTTTAACAACAATCTATTGTCCCAATGCCCTATATTTTATACACTTTTATATATTGTTTCTGTGATTTTTATGCAACAATGGTGCATTCTGCTATGCCATACGAAATAAATAAATAAATAAAGCTGTCTGTCATCTATCTCCATCTCCTATCTACATCCATCCATCCACCATCTGTCTATCCACCATCTATCCAACCATCATCCATCCATCCATCATCCATCCATCCATCCATCCATCCATCCAATCACTGAATTTAAAAAGTTAGATTAGTGAAAAAGAAAAATGGTGCATCATTTCATAAATAAAATACGTTAAATCTTTGTCTATTCAGGCAACCCTAGTCTGTTTCTGCCTCTTGCTCTGAAAATTTCTGCACCCTAATGTCTGAGTGGAGCTTGGAGGCCATCGTATCCAACCCAACTAACTTAAGCAGAGAGTCTAGCCCGCAAGCAAACAGGTCCAGCTCTTTCTCAACTCAGTGCTGCACTGCAGTTTTGGGTCTGATCAGTTGGGGGCCACAGTCCAAAAAGTCAGAGAAAAACAGGGTCAGACTCTGGACAATAAATTCCATCAACTTAAAATTAAATTAAATACAGTTAGTATTACTGCTTCCCATGTGTTTTATACATCCCCCTTTTTATTGCTTGCATGTAAGGATTGTTTGCTCACTAGGAGTCAGATTATGAAGTACAGCATCATTAATTACATTAACTAATGCTGCATTCTGCTATGCAATATGAAATAAATAAACCCTCAGGGCCATTCTGACCATCACTGTTGAAAATGGAAGGCTCACTTCGGAGATTTTAAATATGGCCCTTGGCCACCAAATGCCATGTCCACAAGAACATTTGTAACCATGCCAGTTGCCCTCACTTGGCTTGCAGTGATTTGACTTGCTTTACATCCAACCTGGGATCCAAAACAAACCCCAGTATTAAACTAAGAGCCATGGGGTCTAGTGGGAGCAATTTACTATATGATTCACTACAGTAAGTCCACATTCAGAAGGTTTCCAAAAGTATTGTCTCAATTGTGGATGACCATTTAGTAAGACTGCAGCAGCGATGATCATCAGAGGCCATTTTTCCATCACACAGAAGGAACCAAACAGATTTAAGTTTGTGCTATGATCTGCTGCCCCCTTACTCACTCCTGAGTCCTAGTCCAGCTTAATCCCCAAGCT
The DNA here is from genome assembly GCF_035149785.1 of Candoia aspera. Lineage (NCBI taxonomy): Eukaryota > Metazoa > Chordata > Lepidosauria > Squamata > Candoiidae > Candoia > Candoia aspera. Next base: position 6,397,887 of record NC_086165.1, on the reverse strand, counting down.
TCCCTTACATTAGGCCCTCTTCTGGTGTGTTGCAGTCCCATTCCATGTGGAGAGCATCAGGATGGGAAAAGCCATCCAAAGGTCTTCAATACCTTTCATTCCTTAGCAAGCAAATGTCCAGCGCTCACCACAGCGGGGCAGGACTGAAGCTACCTGCCTTATTTTGAGCAGGGTACTCCCAGAGACAGTGAAGACAGACACGGGATTATTAAAAGTGTTTAATGGGAATCATTGCGTTGATGTCTAATCAGTGTGTTTAGCACTGTAATTTTGTATGCCAACTCTGACTACCCTCGCTCCCTGATTTCAGTTCAATTAATTAGCTAATCACACTCTTTTCCCCCCCATTATTTTGCATACCATGTGAACTTTTATCTGACAACATCAATAGAATTTTCCCCTTTCTCCCACATATGGTAATTCGTTATCTAATTAGGCAGGTGGGAACCCCTTTCAAGAACCATCCAAGGTCCAGCTTGTTCACTCAGTGGCCGCTGATCAGCTCTGTTGTGAACACTGAATGTCATACCACATGGCCTGGAAGCCAGATCCCTCCAGGAGCAGCTGCCAGCATTCAGCCTGACATGATCACATCACCAGATCTGATTAGGAGCCCTAAGTTAGCAGGCTGTGGACAAGACATGTTTTTTGGTTTAATTTTTCAGGAAGGAGCTGGTAGGCCTGTTGACTTTATGCTTTCTTTGAATATGTAGTCATCATCATCATCATTGATTTTACATCCCATTTGTCCTCTGGGACCTCAAGGGGTCCTAACTTGTATTATCCCCTTCAGTTATTATTTCTGCAGCAGCAACTTCATGATCTAGCTCAGGCTGAGAAAGAGTGATTGGGCGAAAGTCATCCAGTGAGCTTTCATGATTGAAAGTGGACAAATCTGAGTCCCCAAGTCATAGCCCAACGTGACACCATAATGGCTGTCAATTATAATTTACGCATAAAATACCATGCTCTGTTTCTTGCAAATTCAATTTTCCTTCACTGGGATAGGGCACTAGGTCAGGTAAGCAATATTCGTGGATAAACACCTCTGGAAATCAAAATATCCCCCTGATCAATTTGAAGGATTGGAATTATGCTGCCTACAACTGGCCAGCTTCACCCAGCATGCTAAGCTTGAAATCAAGCAGATACCATTAAGGTCTAGTATGTTGAATGACCCAATCCAAGTAAACTATGTTGACCCACCCAAGAATCACAATCCATTTTACCCTTAAAGCCCAACCTGCCTTCACTTCTTACTATGGAATGAATTGATCTTTGTTTTTCCAGGCTACCATATATTCAAGAGAGGGAAATGCTGTGTCTCTTTACCTCCAAAGTAGGAACCATCTGCCAGCTTGGTCTCCTTATTCCCTTTGGTAAGCACACTAACCACCCCATGCTGGATGAAGTACATCTTCTTCCCGATGGTGCCCTCTCGGATGATGTAGTCCCCTGGCTGGAAGACCTCAAAACGCAGCTTGGTCAGCATGGATGTTACGAAATTGGGGTCAGCGTTTGCGAACAGAGGCATGGAAGCCACAAGTTTCCTGCAGTTAAAATTGATGATCTCCTAGTCCGAACAAAAGCAGAAAAATCCTGTGAGATATGAGGGATTTTAGCTGAATACTTACATAAGGCTTCTTGAGTCACCCAAAATCAGCAGTGTAATAAAGGGCATGAAAAACAATTAGATACTCATCTATTCTTTTCAATTTCTGAAGTTTCTTTCTCATATAGATGCATATTTCATTATTCAGTAGATTAATCAACATACACATTATGTATAAGTTGATTATTCTGACATGTGAAGCAGCCCTATTGTTTAGTGTCCTAGACTGTCTCAGTCTCTTTGCCCTTGCTTTGCCCTTGCTAGGCTTGTGTTTGCTTCATCCTTATGCTACTCACTTCTTTTAGGGGCTCGCTCAGTTCTCCCAGGATGCTCTCCTCATCAAACATTTTGCCCTGGTACCGGTGTTCATAGTAGTCATGGATTCTCTGGCGCATCTCAGCTGGAAGCTTGTGGAAAGACATGTACTGTTCAACTTGCTTGTACTGTGTGGGGAGAAAACAAGATCTGTCAATATGGGTTCCTGACATAACTTTGGCGCATACTATTTATATCTGCCTTCCAGGAGCAAAAATTGGCATTCTAGATCATGCCTTCCCCCTTTCATTCTCATAATCCTTAGAAGGAAGTTCCCCCCACCCCAAAGACTCTTAAGATGTAGCTTATTACTAAGTTCTCACAACTATGGTTGAATCCTGGCTTAGAAAAGAAGTTCTGAGTGTGATAAATCCAGTGTAAATTGTTTCACTTCTTCAGTGTTATCCATTCCAAGCATTTTAAAGACCAGCCTGTCTTCCAAAGAGAACCTTTCCATGGTAACAACAAAGGACCTATCAGGACCTAGAAATAGATGCCACATCATTCTCCTGCTTTAAATGGATCCTGCCCATCCAGAGTAGGTATGTCGAGGTTCTTCCCTAATGGGAGATTAGGGACAGAATGAGAAATCTGTTCTTTCACTAGTAACAGCCACCTTTTGGAACAGCCTAAAAGGAAGAGAGATGGCAACTTCGCTCATGAGTTTTAGAAAGGCTGTTAAAACAAGGTGGCCCAGAAGGCCATTATGGGGTTAAGGTCTGGTCAGCAGATATAAAAAAAAACCCAATGTCAAAATTTGATTGGCATTAATCTGAACAGCTGCTTTTAAGGAATATATTAAGTTTCCTATCGATCATGTGTTGTCTTGTTGACTCTTTGGCTTCAACTGTATACTCCCAGGAATCCTTCCAGAGTATGGCAGTATAAAAATATAGTAAATAGATAAATGAACTCTGATTTTACACACATACAACATCACTTTTCTGCTTTAGGTCAACCTTCCAAAGTGTAATGACTTCCAAATTGCAACTCCCATAATCCCCAGCCAGGATGCTCCTGTCCAGCAAAAGATCACTATTTTCTGGTTGGCCCACTCTGCAGTAAATGAAAGGCTTTGCTTAAAATATCCATGGACAGGTAACCACAGCAGACTGCGTGCAATAGTGGTACTGTACTATAATTCTCCAAGTATCCTTGTTTTCCAACTAACTATTACTCCAACCCAGGGTAAGCTGGAAATAGACGTATCTTTTTTTTTCCCCTTTAAAGCCACTGATGGCCTCAATGTCTGCAACGGGAACTGAACACTCTCCCTTCCCATCATCACTTTAGCTCCCGGTAGACTCCTTTGAGAAACATATTTCTCAGAAATGCTTTGGTGGATATATCCTGGGAGGATGTGTTCGAAGGATACATTTATGCCTGGCCTATCTCCATTCACACAGAAAGACTGGATCCACACAGGAGCCGTGTTAGCAACATATCCCTGGGTTAGGGTGGTAGCCTTTTATGATATTCTGCTCATGTGCTTCCTTCTCTTCCATCTTCTCCCTCATCTGTCCCACAGGACATCCATCCATCACTTTTATGGACAGAGTCAAGCACAAAGGAAGCATGTTCTAGCAGTGACTTTGAAATGAGATCCACACTAAAACCCCACAATTTACTGCCTTTCACATTCGCATGGATGAGCAACATGAAACCCCAGCCACAAATGCAGCCCATGAACTACTTACTTTCAGCTCTTTGGACCCCTCCTTGATAATAAATTGCCCCAAATAAGCTGTTTGGAGTTAGAAAGTGCAGGAAAGTTGTAGTGCAAGCACAAAAACTGATCATACATTTAAAAAATAGAGGGAAAAATCATTTCCCCCAAATTAGCAAAAGAAATAAATAACAGAGAGAATATCCTAAACCGTACACGACATAGCCCCATCATCTCTATATTGTTACCCACCTAGAGGTGTCTGTACTACTGCCAGTGAAGGCATTTTACATGATTCCCAGAAGATAAAAAAGAAATCTAAACGTAGGGCAGGAAAAAAAAACCACCTTTAATTATTCCTTGCCAGCAAAAAACACACCAGCAGTCACAGACTGAAGCCAGTCTGCTCTCAATGGGTAATTGGCAATTACCAGCAGAAAACACACCTGGGTGGCCTATTTTTTGCCAGCAAGCAGGGAACAAGATGTGCTTTTGTAACATCTGAGCATGTGCAAGGACATCATTACGCAACTACTACCCTCCAATAGCATGCCACAGGCACATTAAGGAAAAGCTTGAGCAGTGATGTCACTGCAGGGCAGGGCTTGTCACAATTTGTCTGCAGAGACCCCTGCGTCTTCCCTAATTACAGTTCCTGACTATCAAGATTTTCCATCTCTATCACATAAGTTTTATGCTGTTCTCATGCATATACACAATGAGACAGTTTGTTTAATCCTGAAGTTTTACTAGAGGCTGGCATCAGAATAACTAATAGACCTACCTGTTCCAGTGAGACCTGCACTGGCTGCTTGGATCATCACTGGAGACTTCCTCGGCATATCTTCTGGAACTCCTTCCCCAGCATAGCTGCCTGGTGCCAGGCCAAAGTCTGTCCAGTTCGACTTTATGACTTTGGATGGGGAGTTTGATTGATTGGCTTCTTTCAATTATTTATTAACTATTACCATCAGGGTGAGGTGTAGAGATGAGCTAAACCAGGGTTTGGTAATTTGTGGCTCACCCACCAATGAGGGTCATCAGTGCTGAACTAATAGTGTTGTCCACTTTCATCTCCTCAAGACTGTCCAGAAGTTCACAACCGCATTTAGCTATTCTCTTAATTTGAAGGCTGTGACAAAAACTACGTTGGGGTTTCAAAATAAAACAAGACATAACAGTGGAAAGAATCCAAAAGTGTCCATTTGCTTGTGGTAGGTGTCTTCCATTCAAAAGATTACTTTGCAATTCAAATATTTACAGCCAATATTTTTAGAACAGCATTTCTTAACGTTTCTTTCTGCTGCTGGCTGTTCAGATTTGATCACTCTGCACTGAAAAGTACCAGTATATCTTTTTCAGCTTCTGTCTCCCACACATTATCATAATTAAGCCTACCCACTTATCATCTTCCAACAAGCAGTCCAGAACTGACAGGGAAAGAGAAATTAGAAAGGAAAAAAAAATCACTGAAGGCCGAGTGCAGAAAGAACACACACTGGGTTGACTTCAACCACAGAAATCTAGCACATTGAACTAGATGGAACCAACAGATGGAACTAAATGTATCTACAGGGCAGACCTCAGGACAAGGCATACATCATTAAAAAGCAGAAGAACACAATCTGACTGTGCATACCTAGATCTGATCATCCCCCAAGGAATTTCTAATACTCAGTGGTTCACACAAGGTTTTCCAAATATTTTTAGCTTCTACAGCAGAAGATCTATCAACTCTATGGTCAATGGAATGCAATATGTTTTTTTTTACATATCTAAGTTGGGTTTGGAGTTCAAGTTCCCCTATTTATGCATTGCTCAGTCAATTGATTGGTTGGTTGATTTGAGCCAAGCACCGTCAAGTTTTGAGTCATTAGAGAAGCAGTTTGGCGCCCCGCCCCGCCCCCAGTCCTTCTTTCCTTGCCATGTGTCTGAGGTTGTTTGCAGACACATTTTGCTACAAATGTATTTTGGAACAAAGAAGCATTTTCCTGCTTATTTGCATTTGATAGCATATTGGGTGCTTTGCGTATCCTCGGATTGTTCTGTTTAATTGGGAATAGAGTTAATTCTTTTTAAATCTAATATATTCAGCAGTGTCCACGGTCCTGATTTTACAACTTAATGCATTTTAAAGAAACAGAAGTATTTCCTATGAGATAAATCTGTATCTGTATCCATATCTATATATATCATCTATCTATCTATATCATCCATCCATCCCTCTCTCTCTCTCTCTATTTATATATATATATATATATATATATATATATATATATATATATATATAATCAATCTATCATCTCTATCATCTATCTATCTATCTCATCTATATCCATCATCTAACACGTATCTCTTCTATCTATCACACAAACACATACACAGCAATGGACAATTTTCTGGAAAAATTTTCACCGTGGATAGTTTTTGCAAAAAAAAAAAAAAAAGAAAAATCTGATTCAAATCTTTGCAAGTAGGCCAGAGTCAAGTTTGACAAGAGGGCAGCCTAGACACTGAAAAAAAAAAAAACAGATTATAGCCTTTATTAGTGGGATTGGATTACTGCCATACTTCTATGCTGTTTTTAACCAGGGTTACTGCAACTGTCTGGCAAAAGCCCCATGCTATCTCTGAAAGGGTTTGGAAGGCTCCCTTCCTGCTCCTCTGCCTCCATCATCTTGGAATGGAGAAAGGAAGGGCGAGCCGATGAGAAGGATCCGCTCACTGGAATGCATGTTTCTCATAAGCACCTCCGTCGTAGAGTAATCCAGCTGCTGAACCTTGTCACCAAAGCCAACGACTTACCTTTTCCTGATACTGTCGCCGTGAGGAATCCAAAGACTGGATAAGGGCAGTGGCGTGGCCGATGAACATGGCATAGCACGTGGCACCAACGATCATGCTTAACATTGTGAGCCACACATCAGACATGCCCACTGGGGCTTGCTGTCCGTAGCCGATACATAGCATGTGACTCATAGCCTTGAACAGCGCATAGGAGTACTGCTTCCCCCAGGAGTCATTCTAAAGAGACAGACAGACGAGAGTTACAGGAAACAAGATGGACACAGTCTGGTGATATAGGACTACCTTCCCCACACAGCTCTGCCAACAGGGGCACGCTCGGTGCTGCACCACCACCACCATCAGCTCGTGTCTGAAAGGTCAGTGATAGCAAAATGTGCACCAAGCCTGCCACACCTTGTCAGTTCTAAGCTGGAAAGCACCAGGGTCCAATATTGGTGAGAACCTCTGAGGGTTCTCAAGGGACCTCAAGTCAGAACAGGCAACCTTTCTAGTTGCTCAGAATGCACCTTGCTAGCATCTGTCTGGAGCAGTGGTGCCCATGGGGGGGCAGGGGTGTCCAAAAAGGCAAGATGGTGCTCACAGCAACGCAACCAAAGCCTTACCCTAGCCTTTAAAAAAAAAATTGACACTTCTGCCCCCATAGGTGCTGCTGGTCTGAAGTGTGAGATGGGAGCTATTGTGTTGCTTGGAATATTGTCCTAGACAGAAGTTTCTTTTGAAACCTGGTCTGATCTGTGGAGTCCTGGGTGCTCTCTGAGCCTTGTTGTTTTCTTGCAGATGTTTCATTGCCAGACTAGGCAACATCTTCAGTGCTAACAGGGAGAGGGCCTTGCTCTCAGTTTATACACCGTGGCTTGCCCTGCTTGTGTTGCTGGGGGTGTTGTTCTCTCCTTGGGAGTTCTTTGATTGGGCTGTTGTTTGCTGCTTGGTTGATTGCCTGAGAACAGGCCCTCTCCCTCTTAAAGTTGCCAAAGTTGAGAAACACTGCTCTAGATGGACAAATAGGGGAGGCTTTTGAATGCAGTCCTAGCAAACACAAAGATGTCCTCATAGACAGACACGAAACAACATGTAATCTCAACATGATCCAGAAAACCTTCTCTATACCTCATAAGACCATTATTTCCTTAAAAAAAGTGGGTCTGACAGTTTCTTCTGTTAACTGAAATTATTTCCCTTCAAAGAACTCCGTGGAAGACCAGCACTTTTTTCACTCAATATAGGGCATTTTCTAAACATTCTGCATTTTCTCATCAGCATCGGCAACATTATTATCCCGTTCTGCTACGGGTGCCCATCTGCTGGGGCATCTTCTTGGCTTCTATCCTGGATTGTATCTTCTTTTCATGCTTTAAGCATCCTTTCGTTCATCTGACAAGCATGACCCACACCAAGGCGGGTGAGGAATATTGATCATTTTGTACTCAGGATTAATCCACCCAATTAAATAATGATAAATGCATTGTTTCGCCCAAAACCCCAGATGGCACCCCAGAGCTGAGATAAGTATCCAGCTGGTTTAGACTGCTACAATAATATCAGGTATTTCTTGAAGGCCCATACACACACAAGAATACAGAGGAATCAAGTTACCAGCTTTTACAAGAAACATTTTGTATTTTAGCAGCCCAGTACAATCACCAGCCTCCTTTTAAAATGCTATTTGAACAAGCAGGAAAAATTGCCAGGATTTAGGAGTGTGCTCATATTCCCCATTTTTAATATCTGGAGTCCAAACAACACTTCACTTATGGGTTAGGATAGAGATAGCTCCACCTTGCAACAAAAATTCTTTGAGTTTCATGGCTTAGGACTTCTTGTCTCCTTCCCTCTGGTCTTCCTTCTCCTCAGATGAGTCTATCGATGATCCCAGCAATCAGGGTTCATAGTAAACAGGTTAGCATAATGCCGGTTTCTCCCCTGCTTTCAAATTTCCCAGGATGTCCCTGGTATCTCATGGACTCTTGGCACTAAAAAAGCACTGATATGTCCCTCATTGGTAGGCAGCAACAGTAGGAACAGGGTGACCTCCATCATTCATCAAATGCATCCTGTGATGCCAGGCCTTTGCAGTTAAGTTCTTGTTTGTTTGTTTGTTTGTTTAGAACATGTACGTACATGGCCACCCAGCTCAAACAATGGGACTCTGGGCAGTGTACAAAAATCCCTAAACAGTAGTGATTTCCCAGCTGTTCTTTTTCTTGAAGGACTCAATGGGCAAAATTGAGGGATTAACTAGGTTTGGGTGTTGCATGTGGATAATATGGAATTAATTTGACCCTATGCAAGGCTGGTTCTCTTTGGTTCTAAATTTAACTAAATTTAAATTTACTTCAACTGTTCACTTGATCCCTTTTTGAGGCTTCCGCAACATACTCACTCCATCCACTGATCCAGTGAGCATGTTGTGGGAGCTGGCCCTCAGGTCAGTGGGTCTAGGAAGAATAAAATAGGTCCTACTGAGCTTGGCTCAAGGCTGGGGAACCTTTTGCGTTACTGTCATGTTTGATACAAGCAGCAAAAGCTGCTGCTGTTCCTTTATGATGTCACTTCTCTCAAGGGCATCAATGGAAAGTTACTGCTTCTCCTCATTTCCTAGCCACTGTCTTGCCATTATTTTTATATCTATCTATAATCTATCTTTAATAAAATATAATTTTATTAAAGATTTTTTTAAAAAGGAAGATAAAAACGAATACAAACTAATATAAAGTAAGAAAAAGAAGGAAATCAAAGAGGAAGCTAAAAGTGCAAGAAAGGGGAAAAAATAAAAAAAAAATGGAAAAGAAAGAAAAAAGATACGAAGAAGTGCCTTCCAATCTTCTTTACAGCAGTTATAACTACAATTATAAATTTACCTCTTTCTCTATGGTTACAGCATAACTCTCTTCTTGCTGTAATCTACCTTGTCCAATCATCAAAACCATAAATCATAAGTTTATTTTTTTCTTTCATGCAAAACATCCACAAGAGGTTTCCAGTCAGCAATAAACATAGGCATTGTCTTTTCTCTGATCAAAGAAGTCAATTTAGACATCTCAATAAGTTCCATCATCTTCACCAACCATTCCTCCATGGTGTGTACTGCCAAATCTTTCCATCTTTGTGCATGCAATAATCTCACTGCAGTTACCATGTACAAAAACAAAGTTCCATAACTTTTGTCCAACAGTTTGTCCATCAATCCCAAAAGAAAAACCTTTGGTATCAATTTCTTGCAATCAATTCTCAACATCAGGTAAGTCTAGCCAGGTTTTGTTCCTGGGAAACAATGCGTGTGTCATTTGGGCAGGACAGGAAACAGGCAAAGCCTTGGGATTGAGTTGCCCTGGGAACAGTGTGGTCCAGCATTTATTTATTTATTATTTATTAAATTTATGTCACTGCCCATCTCCCCCAATGGGGGACTCTGGGCAGTTTACAATAAAATATGGACATGGACAATGTTCCAAATCTTTGACCAGATAACCCAATGAAAGGGAATGTATACACAAAGAAGTGCAACTTCTTTGTGTATACATTCCAGAGTCCCCTTCTCGGGAGAGATGGGCAGTGATAGAAATTTGAAAAATAAATAAATAAATAAACTTCAGAACACCATAAAGCATGAGGCCTTCCTAAGCATCATCCTGTGTAGGTTAACTCTGCAAACAAAGGAGGCTGGCGTTGGGAGGGCTACCAAAATGCGAGGGCCATCTTGGCAAAGAAGTGCAGTTAGGATCCCAACATTGCCTCATTTCCACAAGCCACAAATCCTTGGGAAAGTCAAACATGGATAATGTTTATTTCTTAGCATAAAATGATCAAATTTCTCTCTCATCCTCCCCCTGAAAGGAAAAACCCAAACAGCTTAAAAAAACAACAGGGGAATGAGAAAGAAAGAAACTGAGAGCCAAATAAATCTGGAAGTCAAGTCAGCGTGGGACATTAAGGCAGTTGTCCAGAACCCCACTCAAAAGAATGAACAGAAGGGTCTCTAGGTGTGAAGAAAACCCATCATTATCTCAAGATATCCTCCACCCACCATTAAGATAATTTCAAGTAAGTTTAGGTGTACATGTTATCTAAAATGAAGTCCATTTTAAGCCATTTGAATCAAGAAAATCAAGATATGTGTTATCATCTAAGGAGACATCTTCGTATAAAACTGTTAAGGAAGAGCCCATGACAGACCCTGATTTCCAAAGCTTAAAATGTCTTGAACACATCCAAAAATTCATCTTCAGGCCCTCTAATCTAAATGCCATAGATGCAAAAAGAATAAGCTCTGCACAGCCTCAGAGCCACACCTTCTTTCATTCATGGCTAGAAGCCGCTGAGACAGTACTTATTGGACTGGCTGTGCCCTTGCGTGGATCAATCATTCTGGATTTTATTTGTTCCACTTCCAGCTTTTGAGCTTCTATTTTTAGCTTCCCCTACCTTCACTGAGCTTCAGACAATGCACATTCTTCCTCTTTTATCTTGTATCCTCTTTTATCCTCTTAACAAACTTGCAAGGCAGGCCAAGTAGAATGAGAAGAATCAGCCTCTAGATCTTCCAGGAAGCCTCAGGGTTGAGAAGGAATGTCAGTCCCAAGTCCCAACGATTCCATGCTTTAACACCTAGACCACACCTGTTTCTAAAGTCTGCATTCTGTTGCCTGGTCTGTTCGGTGCACAGCGTCCACATTGGGAGTTGTGGAGAGCTGATGGCACTTCAAAAATAGATCCCTCTTTTAATAAACAGATTGTTCCTGCGGCAAGATGACACATCTCTACTGCTGCTTCTCTAGGAGAGGTGGCAAATGCTATTTTGGCTTGGTGCCAATGCAACTATTTCAGCAGGGGTGGGAGGGGGAAGAATCTGCCCTTCACATTTGAGAGTGGAGACAGGGTGGCCACTTGTATATGTACACACACACACACACACACACAGGAAGAAAATGCATCAGCAGGAAAGAGGGCAAAAGAGGCTGAAAACTGGCACACCATATGTATGTAGAAGGATGCACATGTAGGGCGAAACAATGATAATTTAAACAGAAGCACAACAGAGGCAGAAGGATTGTGAATAGGTGACTGGGGTACCTGTTGCTCAACCTGCAAATCAGTCTGTGAAGCTAGAGGCCCAGGCCACCCATAATCACACCATTATGCCATCTAGGGGCCCAGATTCAGAGCTACTAGGCAGGCCCGCAACGAGGGTCTGTGTCACCCGGGGCAAACATGGATTCTGCGCCCATTTTGGCACCCCCCAGTGCTCATTTTGGTGCCCCCCCCAGCATGGCACCCGGGTCACATGCCCCACTTGCCCCCCTCCCCCCAGTTGTGGCCCTGCTACTAGGGAAGACATCTGCTATGTCTGTAGACATCCTAGCTTTGATCTCTAGCATCCACAGGGAGAGATGAGGAGGGTCCTGCTTAAAATCCTGGAGCTCCTGCTTATAGTCAGTGTCAAATGTGTTCAAAGGTCCAAGGTCTGCACTGGAATAAGAAGCTTTTCATGTTCCTTCACGAAGAGACATCATTCGATGTGGAGCCATGTTTGCAGCAAGGTTTTCTGCTTCCAGTCTAAACAAGAATTCAAGAGTTCCAACGTTGTCTGTCCCCTCACCCCTGGTCTAAACAAGAATTCAGGGGTGTGGGGAGAGCCTTTTTGTGCCCTTGCAAAATCCACTGAAAGACTGAATCCATTCAGAAGCATCCAAATGGATTTGACCATTCAATCTGAATCAACCATTTCACATTAGGAAGTCAACTTGATTCAGAGATCTGATCAAATCACTGTGAAATCATATCTCCAAACTGGAACTTTGCTCAGCTGTGCAAATTGAATGGAGTTGGTTCTGCTCACCTGTCACAGATAACCCTGGATTTTCGTCATGATTGCTGTTCAAAGTCCAGCTGATAAATCCTTTCAAGTGTAACAACTGGCCAACTGGGACACCACAAGCCTCATCAGTTACAGATGTCTACAAATGGCCACCATCACCCTAAAACAATGAATCCAGGCATTCATCATTCATGGATGCTGGGGGAGGATATCCATCTCCATGAATAATGAAATCCTGAAAAGACAAATATCACTTCTAGTTACAGTGTGGACTCTGCTGTGGTCCAAAGTCCAACATTTGGCTAAGTGAGAAAGCATTCAATTGCCTGGTTTACCAGTCTACCTCTAAACTGCTTCCTCCGGTCAACATTTCTTAATATCCTTGAAAAGTCAGCCAGAAAATGTTCTCTGAGTCAAGAGTAGTAGCCTGTGTGCTGAGAAGCTGTGCTCCAAAACAATGGGCCAAGTCAAGAAAGCAACCAACATTGATTGACCTGAACTTTGAAAGTAATTTCACTGAAATGAATGACCTGTAGCCAGCATGATCACTGCTCCATTTTCATTTAAAGTTACAATTCAGCAGCACATTTCAGGGACCTCCCAAGGCTCTGCAGGGAAGGGTGCTCATAGCCATGGGTCTTGAGTCATGTATCCCTGCATTAGAAACTCATCTGATTGATTGTTGTCCAGATCCTCAATACATGTCCAGTAAAGAGGGAGGCTTCTTCTGGGTCCACCTCAACTCTTCTCCTTAGCCTGCCTGGACTAAACCAGGCTTTGGGGCCCCATCTAAAGTACAAAGCAGTTGCCAACCAATTCAACAAATCCCTCCCCCCTTCCCCAGATGGCCCCATAAACTGTAACATGGGGAACCTGTAGTCCTCTAGAGGCTGATCAGCTACATCTCCCAGCATCACTGACGATTCGCCACAATGGCTGGAGCTACTGGGAACTGTAGTACACCACCATCTGAATTACACAGCTTCCCAGCCCCTGGTGTATGAATTCTACCTAAAGGATTCATTCACAAAATATGATGAACTTTGGAAGCTGAGCTGAGAGGGGGAGGACATCATTTATTTATTCCTGTCATGTTGACATTCATTTGTTCATTTCCAAATGAGAGCCAGTTTGGTGTAGTGGTTAAGGCACCAGGCTAGAAACTGGGAGACTGTGAGTTCTAGTCCCACCTTGGACATGAAGCCAGCTGGATGGCTTTGGGCCAGTCACTCTCTCAGCCCTAGGAAGGAGGCAATGGCAAACCACATCTGAAAAACCTTGCCAAGAAAACTGCAGGGACTTATCCAGACAGTCTCCAAGAATCAGATACAATTGAACGGATTAAAAAAAAATGGGGCTAAGGTTGTTTCCTGATTTCAGGTGCCCTGAAGCAACATCTGCACTGTTGGCACTTCCTTTGATATGCCATAGGAAGATATGATGATGATGATGATGATGATGATGATTCCTTAAAGGGCTCCTTCTTTTTCCTCTCTTAAAACCACAAATCTTGCCATTCAGGAAGGCTGAAGGAAAGTCATTTTCCTTCACCAAACAAATGTGGAAGTATTTTTAGGCTGTGATCATGCCCTAATCTAGACTTCACTTTTTTAGAGGAGATAAATTTAGACTGACTTTCACTGCCTGAGTGTGCGTGCACGTGTGTGAACCAGTTCCCTGAGCTTTGATCATTTGGGCCTTTTTCACCCAACCTTTTTCATATGTGCTTTGGTAATCCATACTTGGTATCACCTATGTTCTTGTTCACACTCCATCTGTGTGAAGTTGGTGCCTGGCAGAGAAACTGTATGCATTTTTTTTTCCTTGAATAATTCTTAGTCAGATTGATGAAAAAGAATTGGCTTAGGAAATTTCTTGCAAAGAATGGTGATGAAGTTCATATGGGTAGAATGTCCTGGTTTTGCACTTATCAAGTGACAAGGGAGCCATGGAATGGGTACAAAAAGTCCTGCCTCTCTTTGTATAGTCCTCTCTCGATGGAAAGATGTATAACCAAAAATAGTATTTGTAGCAGTCCTCTGTGCCACATCTAATGTGAAAGCCAGCTCAGAAGCACCACCTAGAAAAATTTGGAAACAATTCTCAAACAACCTGAGAATAAGCTAGAAGAACAGATGCCTCAACATATCATGATATGGAAAAGGGCCTTTTGCAATTGCAAAAGGAAGTGAGTTCTTGATCTTCAGCTTCCCATGGTATTAACCTAACCCATATTTTGATTGCAGCTCTCCAAGGAAGGTGGATAAAATCACCTATCATAGATGTAAGGGTTGGAAGGGAACTTGGAGAACATCTAGTCCTGCCCCTCCCCAATGCAGGAATGACCTCCTACAGCATCCCCCAAAAGTGACCATCTAGCTTCTGTTTAAAAGACCTCCAGTGAAAGAGAGGCCATCACCACCTGACAAAATCTGTTCCATTGCTGATCAATTCTTACCTTAGGAAATTCTTCCTGGTGCCCAACCAAACTAATATTCTTTGTAATGCAAACCCATTGTTTCTGGCCCTGCCTTCTGGATCAACTCTGAACATCTCTGTCCCTTCTCTTCCATGACAGCCCATCAGATGCTTGAAGACAGCTATCATGTCTCCCTGTAGTCTTCTCTTCTTGAGGTTAAACATGCCCGATGCCTCCAACCATTCCTGGTTAAATTTTCCTTTCAGATACATTGAACGTTATGGTTGGAATGAACAATAAAGTCCCCCCCCCTTTTTGGGGGGGGCAAGAATCAAGGAAGGCCCAGAAATGAGGGGAAGATCCTATAAAACATGGGAGGCCTGCCTGCTTCCCTGCCTGCCTTCCCAGGTAAAAACAGGAGCCATGGATATATCAGCCTGGTCCCACTGCTTGACCTTAGGAAGCCCAGTGGCAAGAAATTGCTGGACTTTCCAGACTCTTATATCAACAGCCAGAGGACCTGAGACTCCAGAAGTAGGAGGTAGAATATCCTGGCTTCTCTCCCAATTATACATTCTGCATGTTTGCCATCTACTGCAAGCTACTTTGGAAAACGTCTTTTGAGCATGTGTGTTTTCAAAAGGTGGGCTTCTTAGACAGAAATTGGGGAATGCTTCAGCTTGATTGGGAGCACTACATGTGATTAAGTAGTGCCAGACAGCTCTGGGCAGCCAACCAGGCTTTCAAACACTTACCACCATGCGGTTCAGCGACACCCAGCAGTCTCCTGGGAAGTCTTGGAGCATGGGCACCAGGAACTGGAGACAACCATCCCAATGGCACAGCAACAGCATCATGCCAATCAAGTTGACGATCCGTACCACAGCACTGGCCAGGTCATAGGTCATGTGGAAGATCTAGGAGAAGAGGGTTATCCAGTGAGTCCTAGAGATGCAATCATTTTTCAGAATATTCCCTTATTGCTATAGATTCATGTGGCCAAAGAGACGTGAGAGCCATGGTGTGCTTTGCAAAAGGAGCTTCCAAGCAAAAATTATTCCTGAAAAAGAATACATTCTAAACAAAAGAGAGTGGGGCTGGGAAGTTCACTGCCAACAGTACAGAAATGTTGAGTCATTATCTTCTTGGGATGGTGGACTTCTCAAGCTAGCTTGCACAACAAGCCAGTAGGCTGGAGAATCACTGGCCTGACCTCACTAACGGAGCTTCCTGGCTCCATGGGGGAAGTTTCAGAACTCCAGTTCCAGTCCATCTCTCTAACCACCACCTACATTCTGAAGTAGCAGCTCCACTTTAAGAGCAAGTCCATCCAGTCTACAGCCCTTTTTTAAACAAAAACACATTGGACACATTTCATAATGCTCAAGGAGCACCCAGATATGGCAGCTTCCAAGGCATAGCCTTGGTGCAAATAGCCTCTTGAGTCACAGGCATATACCGACAAGACAGCTGGGTTTCCACACTTCCAACCAGAAGGACTCTGACGTGGCAGCATGTGGAGGTATTGGAAATGTAGCTGACTTATTTACACAGACATCCCAGCCAAATCTGCCCAGTTGCCAGGCAATCCCTTTGTTCAAGTGACTTATTTTGTCCACAAGGTAGAACTGTTCCTTCAAAGCACTACGAACGTCAGCTGAGGCAGAGGTGCTGCGTTGTGTGAAAGGCAGGGAATAACATCCCTTTAGACATTAAGCAACTCACAAAGGCCACCTGAAAAGGGCTTTGCGATTCTCAACACAGTCATTGCCCTCTGGGAGAAATAACACCACCAAAATCCTCCCCAAAGAGTCAGATTAAATTTGAGTGCAAACTTGGGCTGGCCCAGAAATTAAATAGAGATAGATTAGACAGATTAGATAGGATGGATGGATGGATGGATGGATGGATGGATAAAATTTGCAAGAATTGGAGCAGCTAACACTCCTGTCTGACTTTCTAAATCAAAGTGGTACCCCAAGGTACCCAAGATCAGCTAAATGATTTTGGCATGTGAGATAAACAACAACAAAATCAAACACGTTTCTCTCCATGCCTGGAAGTAAAATTACAAGGACAAAACAACTAACAGAATATCACAGTAGATGGCAGCAGCTAACCAACCTTGACTGATTTTGAAGATGCTAAGGAGGTTCCAACCTGCTATGTACTTAGATGGGAGACCATGAAGAAAGTCTAGGGCTATAAGCTAGAATGAAAAGTTGAAAAATCTCTCTAGAAGACAGCAACAGCAAGCCACTTTTTGTACTGTTGCCAAGAAAGGCACAGGAGCATATCCATGGCATCACAAAGAGGCCACCTTGACTCAGAGGAGGTGTTCTGAAGTAATGGATTCCTTGCTACTCTTTTATGGTATCACTGACAGTCTCTTTAATGGCAGAGCCTGCCCCAATACTAATATATCCCCATTAAGGCTTTTTGTATATGCATGTATGTTTTACCAAGCCAATCACTTATTTTCTTAAATTAATCTTTATTTTAGAAAAGAGAAAAATACCAAGATGTACGAAAACAAAGTTAAACTAAACAATCCTTAAACAAAAAATGATAACAACCAGAAAAAGAGAAGGGGAAAAATATTGGCAAACTAAAAACAACAACAAAGTACTTTATATATTAAACTTGCAGATAGACACTGAGTTACTAATAAATACCATATAATACTATAGTATAAGCAGATACAAAATATTATTGTAAAATATCATACCCTCTCTGCCAAACAAGAATAGATGGCCTCATCCTTTGATTAGTAGAAAATGTTGTCTTTTCCAAGACAGGTAAGTTAGACACTTCCAGAAGTCAGTCCTTAACACCCGGAGTAATATCACTTTTCCAATTTCTCAGCATTTATTCTTCTAGCCACCCCCATGCACGATGCAACCGTAACTCCCAATAGACAATCAAATTCCAAAGTTTCAGTAATAATTCAATATCACACTACACTAGGATAAAACAAGTGGGCTAATTTGTGATTCCACATGTTACATTTGTCTTCGCCTGATGTGTGAACCAAATAATCCTTGGTAAGCTGTAAATTGGTTTTATACAATTATATGAAAACAGCAACTCTGTGCATTTGCAACCTGAGTTTAGCATAGTGTGGGAACCCAGCTGAAAAATAAGTTTAGCCCTTAGCTAAATGGGCGGTGAGAGCCAGTTTGGTGTAGTGGTGAAGGCTCCAGGATAGAAACCGGGAGACTGTGAGTTCTAGTCCACCTTAGGCATGAGGCCAGCCAGGAGACCTCAGGCCAGTCCCTCTCTCTCAGCCCTAGGAAGCAGGCAATGGCAAACCACTTCTGAAAAACCTTGCCAAGAAAACTGCAGGGACTTATCTAGGCAGTCTTCGAGAATCGGACACGACTGAACAATAAGAAAAAATGGGCAGTGTGTATGCCTTCAAGTCAGTGTTGACTCCTGGCAACTGCCTGGACAAGTCCCTGCAGTTTTCTTGGCAAGGTTTTTCAGAAGTGGTTTGCCATTGCCTCCTTCCTAGGGCTGAGAGAGAGGGACTGGCCCGAGGTCTCCCAGCTGGCTTCATGCCTAAGGAAGGATTAGAACTCACGGTCTCTAGTCTGGTGCCATCACCACTATCCATACTGGCTCTTACTACCCAAAGCAGCTTATAAGGAGGATAAATTATTAAGAAGGAAAGAGAAAGGACCTTAAAAGGTTGCAAGAGTTGAGACATGAATGCTTCCGTGGTGTCTACAGGATTAGGGCGCAGAATCCGCAGGACCACAAAAGAGGTCCAGCAGGGTTAGTGCCCATTTATGAGGATCTAGCATGGTACAATGCAGATGTCTCTCCAGTGGTGAGTACCCCTTGTTTTCAGCCCTGCTGGCTGGAGATGATGAGAATTGCCAGTCAGCAACATTTGGACAGCCACCTGCTAGGCATTCGTGATCAGTGACAATCCAGGGCAGCCTGAACATTCCTAATTTTTTTTCTGTGAAAAGTTGGTGGCTGCATCTCTCCCCTTTGCCCAACTCTGCTTTGAGAGTTTGGAAGAAAAGGACCTCTGCCCGAGTAGCTTTGCTGCCAACGCATGAGCTGGCTTGTGCTGTCTGCTGGCAATATTGCTGATACCACCAGTCACCACTGGCATAGATGTCTCCCTTCCAGTCATCATTCCTCTCCCTCTCCCCAGACCTTGTGCCAAGTGTCAGTCAACCAGGCAGATGGATTCGGCTGTCCCCAGCACCAGACTTCTCTCAATTAGAGAAGCCAACCTGCTAGAGAACTAGAATAAAGGAAGGAAGATAGATCCCAGAAGGAAGATAGACCCCAGAACCATGGAAACCTAGAGTCAGATAAGGAGAAGATGCAGTCATGGTGTGGACCACAATTGGCCTTTGCATCTGCATTGTCCAAGATAGTACAAGAAAGGTGGGAGAGCCAGGGTGGTGTAGTGGTGAGGGTGCTGGATCAGCACTGGAGAGAACCAGGTTCTAGTTCCCCCTCAGCCACAGAAGCCCCTGTGGTCCATGGCTGAACTCCCACCCTCAGCCATGGAGATGTCAAAGGGACTTTGAAGATATCAACACAGGAGCAGGGAGAGATGGTTCAGGCGCAGAAGCTCTCAGAGTAAGCTCCATGGTTCAAATTCCCTCTCAGCCCGAGAGCAAATGGGGAGTAATGGTGAAGGTGCTGAATTAGGAATGGGGGGACCCAGATTTTGGTCTCCCCTCAATCATGGAAGCTTCCCATGGGGCTTCAGGCTGGTCATTTTCTTTCAGCCCAAGAGCCAGGATTAAGCTACTGGACTGGCACTGAGGAAACCCAATGTTTAATCCACCCTCTTTTCCCTGGGAGACTCTGGATCAGTCACACTCTCTCAGCCCAACCGATCTCCCAGGGTAGCTGTGGGGAAAAAAACAGGCGGAAGAAGTACTACAGTATGTATGCCCCCTTGAGCTCCATACAAAAGAGTGGGATATACAGTAAATCAAAGAAACAAAGAGGGATGAGCAGAGCTCCTTGGAAAAGATGCTTCAAGGAAGCCTTGTCATTTTCCCAGAATTTCAATGGCGAAGCAGCCCCTGCTTCCAAATGTCCAGGTAGATGACCTCACTGCCCCTCTTGGACCAACAAACGGGGCTACTGCATGCATGCAAAAGCCAGCCTCAACCCTTCAGCCAACTGGAATGGTCAACCCACCAAGGCAAAGCAGATGAACAAGGCTGAGCCACTGACTGTTGAGCTGCAATTTTTTGGCTGAAATGGGATGTCATTGCTTTATGCACCCTTAACATTGTAGAGCAATTGCTGACCAAAGGCTTACAATAGGGTGGTCCCCCCTTCGTTGGCCCTTAACATCTTGGGGAAGGACAAGCACCCCAGAGGTATGTTATAGAAGAAGGGTAGAGTCAGGGCCTTCTGGTTTTTTTTCACCTGTTTCATTTCTGTTAAACTTTCACCAAGGGTTCACTGTACTGTTTTCCTGCATTTCCAGCTTTCCAACGGTAGGAAATTGTGCCATCAGTTTTCTGCAGTTGCGGCCAAAGCCACAAAAAAGCAACCCAGGAGCACCCTTGGGACCCCTTTTTCACCCCCCTGGCTTAAAAGTAGGCTATTATAGTTCTTGTGCTGCTTTGTGCCTGGGAAAGGTTGAGAAGGGGCCACAGTCCGCCTTGAGAGAAGGTTGCTGCCAAGGTTCCTGCGTTGGCTGGAGATCAGAAAGACAGCTGCTGACAGCCCCGATGAGTCTCATCTAGAGGCATGTATGTGTCTTGAGATGGAAGATAAGAGAAAAGCATTTATTGATATGGCTGCTTTTACAGCAGCCCGTTTCTTGAGGAACCCATTGTGCCTCTCACCCCAACGTGGAGAAGCTATAAATGGTTGGAAAGGCCCTCGAATTCCTGACACTTCTAGGAGTAAGTTCAAGAAGCACGCCCTGCACTAAGTGAGTATTCCTGCCCTTTCAAGGGCAACTTCAGAGGAGCTAAATCCAGGAACAGGGGTGGCAGTGAAGTTTGTACAAGTCTCTAAGAGGGGAGAGTCTTAATTTTTGGAAGCCGAGACACACAAGCCCAACTCTCACCAGGACTGGCCGTTGGACATTTTGGTGTCTTTCATCAAGACCTCACTTCCATGCCAATCTGAAGAGACAAATTGCCCGGTTCTCACTCGCAATTTTCAGTTTTGAAAGAAATCAACCCAGGAATGTACGTGTACAAATATAAAGAGGGATTGCTAAATGCACTTTCTGGCCAGTGGTGTGCTGGTTTACACACTGCGTGTTCTTAAAATGCATTAGGTACTGCATGTTATAGGGCTGATTTCCTTATTTAGAAGCCCCATTTTAGTTCAAATATTCACAGAGCAATTTGCAATGAGGAACACTGCGAGGTACGTTTAGGGAGAACAGATATGGACGTGCAGCTATTAAGAGGAGAAATTTCATGACTCCCGCAAAGTATTCATTATGAAGGGAAAGGCCACATAGAGGAGATACACGTTAAGGCCCTCTTAAATGTTTTTACCGAAGAGGCTTTGCCTCTCATGCTTGACGTGGGGGTGGTATCAATCTGATTGATACAGTGTTGGTTCTTTTGCCTTCGCTCCCAGAAGGCTTCTAAAGTAGGAAAGCTCCTTTAAGGTAACAGTCCCAACACCCCAAATCTGGATGAAAATGGAGGCCCTAAGCAAACTTCAGAAAAGGTGGAATTCTGCATAGCACCCCAAAAAGACACAAGAGCATCTTTTTGCACTTGCAAAAAGAGCACATCTGCCCCCCAGAAGTCAGAAGCCGACACCAACTGCAGACAAAATACGTTATTTCAGATACAGCAAAATCCATATAATCTCGCTGCAGCAGGGAAGATTTTGACGAGATGAGCTACAGCGCCTCCAAGTGCTAAATGTTGTGGATGGACCATTTCTAACCCTCCCACCCCCTTTCTTACATTCCTCTAACTTTAACTCTGATTTGGACTATCCTTGTAACAGAAGACAACTGCAGCCCAACATTAGTTTCCATGTAACATTAGTTTCTCCTCCTTCCTTTCTCTCCTCCCTTCCCTTCCCTTCCCTTCCCTTCCCTTTCCTTCCTTCCTTCCTTCCTTCCTTCCTTCCTTCCTTCCTTCCTTCCTTCCTTCCCTCCCTCCCTCCCTTCCCTTCCTCCCTTCCTTCCCTTTCCTTTCCTTTCCCTCCCTCCCTTCCTTCCTTCCTTCCTCCCTCCCTCCCTTCCTTCCTTCCTCCCTTCCTTCCCTTTCCTTTCCTTTCCCTCCCTCCCTTCCTTCCTTCCTTCCTCCCTTCCTCCCTTCCTTCCCTTTCCTTTCCTTTCCTTTCCCTCCCTCCCTTCCTTCCTTCCTCCCTCCCTCCCTCCCTTCCTCCCTTCCCTTCCCTTCCCTTCCCTTCCCTTCCCTTCCCTTCCCTTCCCTCCTTCCTTCCTTCCTTCCTTCCTTCCTTCCTTCCTTCCTTCCTTCCCTCCCTCCCTCCCTCCCTCCCTTCCCTTCCTCCCTTCCTTCCCTTTCCTTTCCCTTCCTCCCTTCCTCCCTTCCTTCCCTTTCCCTCCCTCCCTCCCTCCCTTCCCTTCCTCCCTTCCTCCCTTCCTTCCCTTTCCTTTCCTTTCCCTCCCTCCCTCCCTCCCTCCCTCCCTCCCTCCCTCCCTTCCTTCCTCCCTCCCCTTCCCTTCCCTTCCCTTCCCTTCCCTTCCCTTCCTTCCCTCCTTCCTTTCCTCCCTCCCTCCCTCCCTTTCTTCCTCCCTCCCTCCCTCCCTTTCTTCCTCCCTCCTCCCCTCCCTCCCTCCCTCCCTCCTCCTCCTCCTCTTCTCAGATTACGGCAACAGAACAGCATCAGAATAACAGAATGGTGATTGCTTTAGATGCCAAGCTGAACAATGCAAAACAGTAACCCCGATGGACATTCAAAGCCCCAAAACCTGATGTCATTGGATAAATCGACTGGGAGTAAATAAAACCAACAACTCCAAACACAAACATTTAAGAATTCCTGAGATGGATGTTACACCCACTGTTGAATGGGAAGAAGAAATTATTTACTTACTGTGCAGAGATTCTAGATTTTGGCAAAACCACTACGGCTTCCTCAACACAGACTTGGAGGTTCTTTCTGTGAACAGGACCATCCTCTGATGCGCAGTTATTCTTAAAGCACAAGGAAGAACACGCTCCAGGAATTAAGGCTCATCCATACAGGAAGTGGGCAAAACAAGACACAAGAACAGACGAACAATCCCACAGATATACAGGTTTATATTCCATTTTTTCAAAGGTTGGGCAAGTCTATACCAGCCTTCCTTCCACCTTCCACCTCCAGATGTGCTACAGCTACAGCTGTAAAGGATTGCCACTCTGTCCAATTGATGGCTTTTAAATTCTTGTCTTCTAAGTTTGTTAAAACACATGAACTTGTTCCATGTAGTGATTTCATTTACTTGAAAGGCATACTAAACCGTTTGGGAGCATGTTGTGGAGGCAAAACGACTATCCAGACATATTTTCTAAATAACAACATGCATTTTAAAAAATATTCTGTAAATCTTGAGGTGTCTACAAATATGCTAATAATCTGTCAATATTCCTGGCTGAATAAACACAAAATCAACCAGGGTTTGGGCAAAGCCAGCCCACAGAGATGATTAATTCCACTCGGAGCGCCAGGAGATCAGACTGGTGTGGGCTCAGAATAGCAACTTGCAGAGAAATTAAATTCCCCCAGCGCTTCTTCAGTGGCTCTGTTCCAGGGAGAAACCCTCCCCAATCTGCTTGGCTGCTCTTCAGGAAGGGACCATCCCGGCCTATCTGAGCACATTGGTCCCTGGTGGCAAAACCCTTTTTTGGGCAGATCTGGGCTGGTTCAGCTAAAGCGATGGTCAACTGCATCTCAATGCATGAAAGGTGTAACTGCATCTCTTGCAGAGCTCCAGAAACGCTGCAGGCCAGGAGCCCAAAATTCTTGTCCAAAGCAACATCAGGCATGTGTGAATTGTTCTCGAGAATGTATCAGCTTGACCCCGAATGATCAGAGTTAGGTACGAAAGGGTCTTCAGTCCTTTCTATTTGCAGCCATGCCATACATGCATATTCCCATCCACACTCCACCATGCCAGGACTATTAAACCATCCATTCTGGAAATTCAAAGTGCAAGATTCGGTCCTAAGGCCACCAAGGACCTATGTGCTCAGATCAGCAGGGATGGTAGCACAGCAGTGTCCAGACGGAGTGCCTCAGCCCCACCCCGATTAATGAGAACAACTTGGAGGAAGAACAATTCCAAGGAAGATTTTAGCCAGGGACCTCTGATTGGTGCTGGAGATGATGCCAACAGCTCCTGAAGGAACAGCCAACTCAGGATGCTGATTTTTACATGGCCAAACCAGTACCATCGACTCATAAAAGGAAGATGCAGGGGAGATTCCCAAAGCTGGCAGAAATGTGGAAAACCACATTCTGAGGTTGTGGAATGCTGAGAAATTTGGGAGACAGAAGGAATGAGGGTGCAAAGGGGGCTTCCTAGAGGAGAAAGCATCCCACAAGGTTAGGAGCCACCACCGAGAAGATCCTGTGTGTTGATGCTAACTTGCAATCTCTGCTGGTGATGCTGATCAGAGCCTGTGGTGGGGCAGGCTTGTGGGAGGAGGTGGCCTGGCTATGAAGGTGCACCAACCCCACGCATTGCAACCCTCTTGAGAATTTGATTTTAGCACCAGTACAGCCATCTAACCTCTCTACTCCTCTCTGGGGCCATTTTGTTGCGCCAAATAAAGACATGAAAAATTGCTGTCTTTTAGCATACAGGTAGTCCTCACTTAAGGACCATAATTGAATCCAGAATTTTGGTTGCTAAGTGAAACAGTCATTAAGCAAATCCGACCCAATTTTCCAACCAGTTTTGCAGTGGTCATTAAGCAAATCACTGCGGGCTTTAAGCAAACCACATGGTCATTAAGTGAATCACAGTTCCCTGTTGATTTTGCTTGCCAGAAGCTGGCTGGGAAGGTTGAAAATGGTGATCATGTGACCACAGAACACTGCGACAGTCATAAATGTGAACAGGTTGCCAAGCACCCAAATCATCATCACATGACCGCAGGGATGCTGCAACAGGCATAAGTGTGAGGTCACAAGTCAGTTTTTTCAGTACCATCGTAAGTCCGAACTATCACTAAATGAATGGTCATTAAGCGAGGAGTACCTGTACCAATTTTTTCTACTTTCCAGGAATGTCCACAGTGGGATCAAAAAAGTCAAGACTGCAAGGTAGAAAAGGTGGGGCCTTGACTGTGTGGTTGTGGCTGCCCATTTGACTTTTTTTGACCCCTCCCTGAAGATGCCCCTGCTTATTTTCTACCCATGCATCGAGATTCACCCTTCCCTGTTCAAAACCGACCAACGATTCCCGGTCTCCCCAGACATGCACTTGCTCCCAGGGAGGAAAAAGGATTGGCCAGTCATCTGAGACCAAGGTAAAGGGAGCCAACAGCTTGGGCCCACTGCAGGAATTCCCACTGATGCCAGCTGTGTCCCTGATGGCAGCTGTCCCCCAGCCCTCCTCCCTGCAAGCATTCAGGGGAAAGAATAAACAGCTTGCTCAGCCCACTCGCTTCTCTCTTCAAGGGACTTTCTATCTGCATAAAGCACAAGGCGATGCCTTTGTCCTGCATGCTGATGCAGCAGCGGGCCTTCAAGTGCATCCCAGCTGAGTCACCTCCCGTGACTCCACAATGTGGGAGGAACTTGCCCTGCCCTCGCCTTTTGTCCATGTCTGACTCCAGCAATGAAGAGGTCACGGTGATGGGAAAACAGCAGGCTTTGCATGGGTATGAACCCTCCACCGATCTGGCACAGTGCTCCCGGGACTTAACTCCATCCTATGTCTACCAGCCTGTCGGTCTCTCTCCATGGATCTGTGAAACTGGTTGGACCAAACCTGAAGAAGAAGACCAAAACTGAAGAAGAGCCACCAAGGAAAACGCAAAAATCACCTTTGCTGCTCTTCACTTAGGCTTCAGATGATCAAAATCTAAAGCAGAGAGAACAATATAAAGAAAAATATCTAGATGATAAGATTCATCGACAGGGGAACAGTCTACACATGGAGATGGTGGGTTCTTTATCTCTGGAGGTTTTTAACAAGAGGCTGGACAGCTACCTCCCACGAATGGTTGAATTGGTTTTCCTGCATATTGCAAGGGTTGGACGAGATAATCCTTGTGATCCCTCCCAACTCTACCATTCTATGACTGTCTGATAAAATTTGGATTAGGGACCATTTTGATGGCATTGCACCATGGCAGAGGAGCAGACATGAATATAAATTAGATACAACACAGACAGAATCTTGCTACAATCACAGCTCTAATCCCACTGAGATTGCTTTTTTGCAGTGTTCATCAACACACACATGATCATATATGACAGGATGAGAGAAAGGGAAATTTCAAATAAAATTTCAGCCAAAGCTGTATGTAATAAGCCTTCCAGATTTTCTCCCAGTTAGACACTCTATTTCACTGGAACTGCAGGACAGAACAAGAGAATAGCAGCCACATGAGTGAGGATCTACTCATCTCTAATTTAAGTAAATCTTGGCTGGGCAGGTTGACTTTTGTCTGGAGAGGAAAGCAAAAGAAAAATGATGAGTTGGCTCTTGTAGACCCAGATCTACTGCTCAAAAACTGTTAAAAACTCTAGAGAGAGATGTTGTTAGCAATTTCTCTCAGAAAACCAACCAGGATTTCCTGCTGAGCTGAAAATTAAGGTTGAAAATGAAGCAGAAAAGCAGTTAATTGACTGCAAGATGGGATCCTGCACCTGATCCCAACCTCTCGAGGGGAATGTCCAATTCAGATTCCCCAAAGGGGTCTCCATGATGAGCAGTTTCAGACAAGCCGCCAGAGGTACAGACAAGGCAGGATTGCGGTGTACGATTTCCAGCATCTCACCATTTGAACCAACGGCAGGAATCAAGCCATCTAAGATACAGATGTGCGCCTGCAGCTCCAAGTGCCCAATCAAACCCCAAACATTTTTTGCACACACACACCCCAGTTGCTCAACTTAAATTCAGTCACACGACTGTTGAAAAGGGGGCTGGTTTCCTACCCTTTTCACAAGGAAATGCCCCCAAACCGCAATATTATTTCTAAATGTTCAGATTAAAATATTAAGAAACGCTCGCATCTTCTCCAACCCCCTTAACAGAAAAATCTCAGAGGTTTATCTTGATTTTCGGAGTCTTCCCACCCTCATCCCAGTCAAGCCATTACCTTCAACATCTGACATGGCTTCCTTACACCACTACAAGCAACCTAGGGGCATTTCAAGTTGTTACGCAATCACGTATTAATGAGGAAAGATGTTGCTCAGGAAATCCACTTCTGGGAATCAAGCAAGAAAGGATGGTTTTCCTCTCTAAAAAAGCTGCCTGCTTGATGCATACTTCATAAGGGGATGAAAAACAACAAACAACAAATTACCACCCCCACCCCCATGCTTAACCTGAATTCATTAATCTGGCAAACAGGATAATAATTATGTGTCCACAAAGTGTCTCTTAGGTGATTATTTTCACAGTGGTGCTCTGAAAATAACTTTGTCCACATGGATACTACCCCTTAAACCTTCACACCTCTTGGCAGCCAACCCTGGAACAAAGCTGGACTTCAAAATTGGAGTTGGCTTAAAGCTCCCCAATTGGCCCAGGAGTGACCAGTAAGGGCCCATCCTGAAATCACCAACATGTGACCCCAAGACCCTTTTGGTGGGATCTTAGGTACCTTCTCCAAAATGCAGCAGTGTTAAATGTTGGCAGCCCTGTTTCCCATCCTTTTGGGTGGGATACATATAAACACCATTCTACAACCCCCGGTAGACACATCTACCCCAAAAGAGCGAGGAAAAAAATTGAAAATCATAGCCCCATTCCTACAAGTATGGTAGAGCCACGCCTTTTCTGCATCATGGCCCTGCCAAATGCATCTCCTCCACAGATTTCAGAAGTGGCTTGCCCTTGCCGCCTCCTTCCTAGGGCTCAGAGAGAGGGTCACTCAGCTGGCTTCGGGCCTAAGGCAGAACTAGAACTCTCCTACCACACCTGATTGGCTCTTGGGCTGAGAGAGGGGGACTGGCCCAAGGTCACCCAGCCGGCTTTCATGCCTAAGGCGGGACTAGAACTCTCCTACCACGCCTGATTGGCTCTTGGGCTGAGAGAGAGGGACTGGCCCAAGGTCACCCAGCCGGCTTTCAGGCCTAAGGCGGGACTAGAACTCTCCTACCACACCTGATTGGCTCTTGGGCTGAGAGAGAGGGTGACTGGCCCAAGGTCACCCAGCTGGCTTCGGGCCTAAGGCAGGACTAGAACTCACAGTCTCCTGGTTTCTGGCCTGGTGCTTTAACCACTACACCAAACTGTCTCTCTGGGGACAATCCTTACCACCACTAAAAAGAAGTCTAAATCTTTGGTCTCTGACTGCTTCATAACAGAGGCAGAGGCAAAGAATCAAATTCAGTTGCAGGCCTCTTATTCAAGCAAAATGCTGCATCAGTGATGGAAGATCAACCTGTCTTCACCTGGCTATCAATAATTGTTTTACAACTCTTTCATTCATTGTAACATTGCCAAGTTAATCTGCCTTCTCTATCATTTCCCACCTTCACAGTTTGTGAATGTCTTTCTCATCTTTTATAGTTGTGCTGTCTCTTGTTTTAACCAGCGCATGTCGACTGAGTTATATTTGTCTGAAAAGTGTGTAAAAGTGAGAGGATGTGAAATGCTAATATGTCATTCTATTATCCAATAAGCCTGCTTCCCCATCAGTTAACTGGTTCCCAAGTATGAAGGTGCCATGTGATGGGCTAGGAAGTTTCACGAACATTCCCATAGGTCAGGAAATAAAGCATTAGCACAGAAGAGTGTTTTTCAACCTTAGCAAGTTTGTGTGGACTTCAACTCCCAGAATTCCCCAGCCAGCATGCTGGCTGGGGAATTCTGGGAGTTGAGGTCCACGCATCTTAAAGTTGCTGAGGTTGAGAAACACCAGCGTAGATATATGCTGCTTATCTTCTATGAGAGAAGGAGAGATGTCATTTTGGAGATGATTGAAATGCAGCCTAATTTTTTGCTCCTGAAGATGAGAAGGCTAAGAGACAAAGTCTTACAAGGCAGCACGGAATAGAAAAAAAACTAAGGATGATATAGATAAAGGAAGGGGGAAATAGGTTGTAAAAATTGGCCAGGAGATAAAAGTGACACCTGCTGTTCTTAAGTATTTCTGGGCCAGGTCTGGGAAGAGCTGGTTCAAATTCTTGCTTAGTCTGGAGGTCACTATGTGCCTTCAGCACCTGGACAACCATGAGGATGTAATATGCAACTGATAAAATAATCCCAAAACATAAAGTTCCTACAATGTCCTCAGCCTAATGCTCTTCTAAGTTATGGTGGAAAACAGCGGCCCCATCAGGATTGAGTAACTCCATCTCTCCTCCCCAGTGCTGGAAGCTGGTCACCAAAGAGATTTAGCTACCACTGAAGCTCGGAATCTGAATCTACATGAAGAATAGGTTCCTGTGGGAGAAACCTACTTTATCAAAAAGTGCCTTACCACTCAACCCACTATAACCCAACCAACAGAAGCTATGTGAAGGATAATGCTGCCATACATCAGAAACATCTCAGAAACTACCAACAGACTGTTAACAACCACATGGCATCACCGTAGCACATAAACCAACTAATACTCTTCAAAATATCTTAAGCAACCCAAAAGACCCAGTAGCCCAAGAAGAAAAAACAGGAGTTATCTACCACATACAGTGCAAAGACTGTAACAGCCACTATGTAGGACAGACAGGCAGAAGACTAGCAGAGCGCATCCACGAACACCAGCTGGCAGTCGGAAGACACGATGAGAACTCCTTAATCTCACAACACATGGACAGACCCAACACATAGTTTCAACTGGGAAACTGTGAGCATCCTAGACCAAGCCAAATCCAAAAGCGCCGGGGAATTCCTGGGAGCCTGGCAGGCAGACCAAGCAGCCATCAACAGACACATAGAGGTAAACAACATTTACATACCATTCAAAAGAGACAATAGAAAAGCCAGAAGACCAGGACACTCCCTTGCCAGCAATCAACACCCAGATATGCAAAAATCAACACTAGGATTAACACCAGATGAACCATCAAACAGCACAATGTACCCTAATCAAGGTAACTCAGGCAATCAACCAGGCAGCAAACAACAGCCCAATCAACGAACTCCCAAGGAGAGAACAACACCCCTACCAACACAAGCAGGGCAAGCCACGGTATATAAACTGAGAGCAAGGCTCACTCCCTCTTTGCGCTGAAGTTGCTGCCTATAGCCTGGCAATGAAACATCTGCAAGAAAACAACAAGGCTCAGGGAGCACCCAGGACTCCACAGTTCAACCCTGAACTACAAATATTCACTTTAATTGAGAAACCTATTCTCCATAGGCTTCTATGGAGACACGTATAGGTGTTTTCTCCATTCTGTTTTTTTGTGCTCAGCAGAAAAATCGCATGGAGTTAAGCATCCTCTTCCCAGCCATCAGTTCTCACCAATCAAATATTTTGAATCTCACTCCGCTTTAGTATTAAGAGCCGAGCACAAGCCTGACACACCTGAATGTCCTTCTCACGGTGGTCATGCTCTTTCATAATCCTTTCATCATCCTTCTCCTTAAATCCACCATGTTGCTTATCAAACTCCACTTTTACTATCTCCAGGCTATCCATCTGCCCCTTATCAAGTCCCCTAATCACAGAACACCCCATGGAATTCAAACAGTGGTTACCAGGATTAGCCTGGTAAAACGCACTTTACTCTCCTCTCTTCATCCTTGCTCCAAAATGTAGCAATGAAGTTATTCAAATATTTACCTTTGATTTTTTAGCCTATTACTCACTACCCATCTCTCCATTAGCCTTTTCAGAAATCAGACACTTCCCTAGCCCTAGCGGAAAGCCAGATTGCAGCTTCTGAGGAAGGGGGGCAGGAAGAAATTGCCATCAGCATGTCTGGCCCCACCTCCAAATAGAGTGAAGTGTAAAGAAAAGGTGAATTTTGCAAGGCTGAGCAATCCATCATGAGACCTACGTTGTGGTTCCCCAGGATACTTGCTCCTGCAATCTGATTTTGCGGCTTATTGAGGAGCCATCCAAAGTCTAACAGCACCCTCCTGTTGGGTCCAGCAATAAATGGTAGAGCACAGAGTGGAATAAGTAGGGAGAGAAGACGGGGAATGAGAGAGGAAACAGTTGCACCTGAAAAGCCAATGCTTTGCCATAGATTCCCAGTAGATGACTTTCAGTCTGACTTTGAAAGAAGAGTACACTGAAGGATCAAAGAACACCTCTTTTTCTTTACATTTCATGGGTAGAGCTGAAATTCTGGGATGGGAGAGGGTGGCAACATTTGCAGCAATCCCTAGACATTTTGAAGGAATAGATATGGTGATGCCATCTTAGAAGGTGCATGAAAACTCACCAGTGAGTTTCATCTCCTTGACTTCAACATTCGTTCCCACTTTCCAAAGAACTTGAACACCTGAGTTCTGCCTATAAAATAGCCAGCACCAGTAACTGATTTTTCTCCTCAGCTCCTCAGAAAAACCACACAGCTAGGAGATTTGGAGGAGAGAAGCACAGATCCTGTTTCATTGGAAGTTCCTCTGTGAGAAGTCCAGCTTGAGAAGCAACAGAGCCAGTAGCCCTGGACAAACAGCCACTCCCAATGGTGGCTTCAGGGCAGGACTTGGACAGAGGCCCAGGGCCCTCTGCAGCAGGACTGGGAGAGACCCAGAATTGCAGGATTGGCTTTTCAGATTTTGAAGTAAGAGAAAAAAAGACATTACAATACCAGCATGAGACTATCTGAATGGGTTTCCATTACACTGTTAAATTCAGTTTTAAATAAACTTAAAATCCTTGTCATCTTGACTGATCTGGTGCCCTCCAGAGAGGTTGGAACTACAGCTCCAGAATTCCCAGCCAGCTTAGCTGAAATAAAGGAATACATTTCTATGGGCTTCTCTTGGGAGTAACCGGTGTAAATAGATCCAGGAAAACCCATCAGTGTTCAATATGTTCTGCCTTAGAATGGGCGTCTTTCCACACCCCTTAGGATGGCTGGTTCATCTTTACTTACCTCCTCCCATTGATGAATGTATCGTATGAGCCTAGACAGTCTCAGGAGCCGCAAGAGGCTGAGGATTTTGGTGAAACGCACAATCCGCAGAGCTCGGGCTGTCTTATAAACCTCTGAATCGATGCGCGTCTCCACAATCAGGAAAATATAGTCTACTGGGATGGATGAGATAAAATCCACCACAAACCAGCTTTTGAGATACTTCATCTTAATCCTCTGGGGGTCAAGGATGATCTCTGTGTTGTCTTCCACCACAATCCCCGTGCGGAAATTGAGGACCAAGTCAATGAGGAAGAAGGTATCTGAGACTACATTGAAGACAATCCATGGGGTTGTGTTCTCATCCTTGAAGAAAGTGATGCCTACTGGGATGATGATCAGATTTCCAACCATGAGGAGCAACATCGTGAGGTCCCAATAGAACCTAGAGAGCAAGACAGAGACATGGGACAAACACAAAGAAAACACCGATGGGGTCTAAGAACTGAGATGTGCGTCAACTTTGTCCTCAAACTGGACAAATAACAGCAGGTGTACACCTAGAAATAAGTAACCAAGACACCTCTGAACACACATTTAGTTCAAGAACTTGCTCTCAATGCTAGTGTTCATAACCCTTTCCCACAACAACCTCATCCTAATTTTCCTCTGAAGCTTTCATCTAATCTGAGGAGGTGAAACAGAAAGTTTCTTCTGTTGCTGAACAACTGAATATCACTTAGGGCAGCTATTCACACCTCATCCCAACAAAGGAACTGTATCACCAGAAAACAAAATAAACAAGAAATGGATATAACAGAGGAGTCATTCCATCAGCACCAAAGATATAGAGCAATACAGATCAAAACAAACATTTCCTGTTAAACTACCTGCACCTGCTACATAGGTGTCTGTCTATGTAGGATCTACGTAGCTGCAAATGAAAGAATAATGCATGGCATTATTCAGAATATTTTGTCCCAATTTTTAACATTGTTTTTCAGTTGTTCTGCTTGCTTACTTCCTCAGATAAAAGCCCACAGCCATTTACATCATCCCTCAATATTGACAAGGGAGATTAAAACTGGAATATTTCCTCCAAATAAAAAGGAATTGCAAATGGTTGCTTAACTTCAATGCAACACTCCTATTCAGCAAAGGCTTATTTTTTTTCTAATTTTTTTTTACTCCTTTATTTGCTCCCAATTTATAATTATATCTATATAAACCTTTGTCAGCAAGTATTTATTCAATGTTCTACAATCACTGAGATATCCCACGGATTTATCTCTGGCCATGTCAAATGGCAACATTCTGAAATATTAATATCAGTCACAGAAGTCACATTAATTCCCAGTAATCTGGGGTGGCTTTTTTTAGGGTTGAACTGAAAGTTCCCAGATTAATTTTTTCAGTCCCAAATTGAGCCTCTGGAGAAGCTAAAAAGGGTATCTTTTCCCCCTGAAATTAATCTTTCCCTGCACCTTTTTTCCATCACCTCCTGACATTTCTTCTGCTGATTTGGACTGAGCTTCAAGGCAACATCATATAGCCAAATGAAATTTGGTTACAATTATACCAGAAACCAATTTAGAATGAGACCAGTTATTTCTCTCTCTCTCTCTCTCAATCTCTGATATCTTCTTTGCTGGGGGATTCATGAGGGGGACAACACCAACAAAGAAGATGGTAGCCACATCTATACAATTGAAGCTCCACCCTTTTTTATATATATATTGAATATGTGACACACATAAAAAGGAGACAAGGCTTCACTCAATGGCCATGGCCATCACCTTGACTTTTCTGACCCTCCTGCAGATGCCCTTGCTTCTTAGTTAAAAACAGAATTGGGGAAAGCCCCTAATTCTTGCCAATGGTTTCTATCTTACAGTGCTTGCAGGATGCTTCTCCGCCCCCCACTCCCACCCAAAAATACATGCCTTGAAACTTACATGGCAAAACTGAGATTGTCATCAATTTCTTCTTGAGGGGGAAATGCAATTCAATTCTCAGGTTTAATTGCCCAAGGAAAGTTGGCCTTAAATGATCTAGTAGCTGAGCAAGCCATACTTATGTTCTCCTCAATGTCTTGTAGACTCTTTCTCCCCGACCTGACACCTCCCAAGTAGTTTGGGCACAATAATTCCTACCCAGCATGGATGATGGGGGAGGGGGGAGGGGAACCCCGACAGCTCCTTATCCTCCTTTCTTAAAGGAGACATGGGAACTGTGATTGCATAATGTTCAAACGGCCACTGACAGTCACTTCAGCAGTAGAGCCCCATGTTCTACGAAATCGTACTTGGCTACCTTTGACTTTCAGCTCACCTGCTTTAAAGCTACGCAGCCAATATGAGCTGCATTAAATCCCTTGGGTCAGCTATCAATTAGTCATGGACCACATTTGGCAACATCGCATTCGATTCTTTCCAAAGCAGTTCTTATCATAAAAGGGAAAGTCTCTTACAAGAGACGGTCTTTTTGAATTCTTTTGGTTTCCATGCCAGGAAGAACAAAAACCAGAACCCGCAGAGCAGGGCTATGCTTCTTTCTAAGGGAATTCCAGACCTGTCTTGAAGGTCTAAATTATTCTACCTGGATAATTACAGATTATCTTTTCTGCTGTTTTAATATAATCCTGCTCAGAAACTATACCCTATCCTTTTGTCAGATGGAGAGGCCAGCTGGGGGAGGTGTGCAAGTCAGCAAAGGAGTGAAACGTTTTACAGGATTGCAGTCTGCTGGAAATTTTTGCAACCGTAGCAAGCTTTTCCAAATGAAGCCTGACAAACATTTCACAAAAGTCATCATGGAATTATTTTCTTCAGTATTTTGTGACCTAGCAATCCTTTCAAGAAAGCACACTAAGTATATTTTGCTTCATGAGAAGGATGCACAGATCATGTCAACTGTAGTCTGTAATGTCAAACCATCGTTATAGTAATGCCAAACCACAGTTGGACTTTCAGGACCAAATCCCTATGCTCATATACTTTCTTGCTCCCCTCTTCTCAAGTTTTCAGAAAATGTTTACAGTAAGGTATAACAACAAAATCTTAAAAGCCTGTCCAAGTTTCTCTCTGTCTCATCTTATACTTAATAAAATCAAGGTGAGGTTATTTTGAGTTTCCTTTTCACACTTCCTGTATCTCAGGACGGGGAGATCTTCTCTGCAAGTCCCACCTTAACATTTTTTCCATACCAAGGTCATCTCTAATCTTGTTTAATCCCACCCTATCCTTATGGAACATCTTGCCCACAGAGGTCCAATCTCCCCACACCACACCACACCACACCACACCACACCACTTGCTGTTTTGCTTAAAACAGTGCTGTTCTACCAGGCATTTGAAAATTAATTGGCACTAGGAATACTTTATATTGGATTTTAGTGCCTTGTTTTATATTAATATCTAATATTATGGTCATTTTTAATTAGAATAGGTTGAAATTTTTAGGGGATTGAGTTGTTTTTATTGCATGTTTTATGCGCTAACAAGCACCTAGAGCCTTGGGGCTGCTGGAATGCACATTTAGGGAATAAATAAATGAACAAATCAATTCTTTTTCCCCCTTTTCTTCTTAATCTTTATATTTATATTATCTTTATTTATTGGTTTATTATATTGTAATTTATATGTTTTAATTCTGATTTTATTGTAAACTGCCCAGAGTCCCCTTCTGGGGGAGATGGGCGGTGATAGAAATTCGAAAAATAAATAAATAAATAAATAAATAATCTGGTGTTGCTTCCTATTCGGCAATCATTCTTCTTTTTTCCCAGCAGCGTCACATTTGCATCAGAGATTGGAGTTTGACGAAAAGCAACCGAGCACATTTCTCTGATTCCTATCTCAAATACTTCCAAGTTCTGAACTCACTTTTGAAATGACACAATTATACCCACTGCAGTGCAAACCAAACACTTAAAACAACAACAGCAGCATGAGCAGAACAGTGACTTGGCGTTGGGACGTGTGCGTGGGTGGTGTTGCATCTTGGCAATTGTTGCCCAAATATTGAGTAATATATGTGGGACTTGCTTGCTGATCTATTTATGGAGAAATTTGGAGATGCCACCTCCGGATTCTTTAAAAATTGCAAAGTAGGGTTATTTTAGTGGGCTTTCTTTGTGGTGTCAATCAACACCTCAACACATTTCTTCCTTGGGTCATCTCCTCCTCTTTTGAAGGATAACATTAGGAAAATATCCTTCACCACAGTGGCCTCAATCTCATTCAGGGCCACGCTCACAAATTTCTCAAAGCTGTTCTGAAGAACTGATGGAAGACATCAATTTGTGGATAAAGAACCACGGGTTCAAATGTAGTTAGGAAGCAGGCCGAATCAATGGCAGAGTTAGATGAAAGTCAATGCATCTGAGAATCTGCCTTTTCTCTGAAGCAGCCAGTTTCCATCTGCCACCATCCTAACCCTTTATAACTTGGCTAGCAAGGGGCTTTCCTCAGCTCATTGTTGCCACAGCAAGAGAAATAAGATCTCATGGCCTTCATGTTTCCAGAAGCACATTGGGAAGCACAAAACTGTGGCTGAGGCAGGATGTCAAGATAATTATACTTTATAATTGGGGATTGGATGAGCAGGCAGGTGTATATGACTTTACTCAGGAAAAGGTAGGACTGGATTCGCTGAAGCTTACTGTCCAGGAAGTCAGTGAAGAATTGCTGCCTTCGCCACCTTTTTAATGAGGAAACAAACCAATCTTGATCCTTCTGGAAAACCACCACCGGTGTGCTTATCCGACACTCCAGATCAGCTTTGTACCTTTGGCAATCCCAGCTTTTCCACAGCAGCTTGTTTCCAACAGGTTTGCATGCACACCCTTGTTTAGTGTGACTTCGCACAGCAGATTCGTTCACAAAGCAAATGTGCACCCACAAACAGAAACATGTAGACGTGAAAGGTAACAGCTGCCAATTACACAGCTGCACTGCCACCCAGCTGGCATCAGATTGACACACAAATCTGTATTTTCCACTGGCGAAATTGGGAACAAAGCAGGACAATTCCAGCCAAAGGGAGAGACTGATGGGGAACAGATTAGAAAGGACAGTTTGAATTTCTACCAAAAGTGATGCTTGTATTTTCTTACCCATTATCTACTTTTCTTTGCCTTGTGACCAACGTACATTTAAATCCCATTAACAACAACAACAAAAAGCTGAGGTTGGTGGGAAAATAACAGGAAGTGGAGTGGGGGGGGGGGAGTCTAGCTTTAGATCAACGGCAAAAGCCAGTTCTGCATCCAGATCTTCTTGGAAGCCTCTACTCTTGGATCTCTTTGGCTTCCCTCTCAACCAGCAGAAGGTTGGTTATTTGTGTCGCATGCTTATTAAGGCCTTGCCTGGGCAAACAAAACCCACAGCAAAGCAAAAAGACAACCATGCCAAGCTAGAAGGGAACACATGGCTAAGTTTGTTAAAGCTGGCACTGGTAAAATATGTCTCCTTATTAACATAAGGGCACATGGGTGGTTCTTCAGCAGTCAACAAACATCTTGTGTTTTGCCATTTGGAAGCCAAAGGCAGGCAGAAACAAAAGCAAACAAGAGATGGAGGCTCTTCTCCAGCTCTGAGGTCATCTGAGATGTAGAGAGTAAGGAAGATGACCTTGACAGAGATATGCAGGTGCTGTTGACTAGGCAAAGCATTTCTGAAGTCCAGAACGTCCAAATAGCATTTGGAAGCAGCTCAGGCAGATAACATCCTAATTCACTGACCCAGAAGAAGGAGGAGGTGCATAAGCACAACCAGGCTTGCAAGATTCTGTTATTAGAGCCACTCTCAATAAAAGTAGTTTTAGCCTTCCTATAGAGTTGATCTCATAGGCTGGTCTACCAAGGGGTGCTGACATGAGAAGATGTTGGAAAGCTTGCAGTATTTGCCTCTTGTATTGAGGTGGCCTTTCCAAGCTTCTGAAGTTCCGTTCCTTGATCGCATTCCTGCCAAAAGAGTCCAGATCCCTGAGCATTTGCCAGCCAATTTACAGGAAAGTCATGTACTTATTCTAAAAGTCCTTCCTACTTATTTCCAGACAGTTCTTGAAATTGATTTTGAAACTGTTAAACAGGCTAGGCGCTGAGCAATTCCATCATAGGAGGGTCCTCCCAAACAGACTAAGATCTGCTTTAGGTTCCATCAGTTAAAGAATCTGTATTGTCACCCAAGAAGGAGCAGCAGCCCCCCCCCATTGTTCCTTCTTTGACACAATCCCCCTTCCTGGAAGGAGGCCTTTCTTTTCTTGTATCTTCTGGTTTCTACCTATCAACCTTAACACGTTAATGCTGTGCCTCTGTTTGATCTACTGTTTCCCTTTTTTGGAGGGGGAGGTACATTTTGGTGTAATTATTGAAATCATTCTTTTAATTGACACAGGGTTAACGGTCACTTAAGAATGGCTATGGTTGAGAAGTGATAAATATTTATTTATTTATTTGTATCTCAAATTTGTACTACCGCCCATCTCCCCCTGAGGAGGGACTCTGAGTGGGGGAAACTGGAGAAGAAATGAGGAGAAATTTGTCCTTCCTTCCTTCCTTCCTTCCTTCCTTCCTTCCTTCCTCCCTCCCTCCCTCCCTCCCTCCCTCCCTCCCTCCCTTCCTTCCTTCCTTCCTTCCTTCCTTCCTTCCTCGTCGCTTTACTAAAATCTCTATGTCCCTCAATAAAAAGATAGTGGGCAGTTCCCAATGGCAGGGTTGTTAAATTATTTGAAATCAAGTGTTGTGTGCTGCCAAATGCAGTTCCAACTGTGGGGGGAGGGGGGAGGGGGGAGGGCAGGCGGCAAGGAGAGATGCCACCTTGCTGAGAAATTGGAGGAGCGTAAGAAACAAGGGCTGTTAAGGATGGAGACAACAAGTCTTTAGAATGTGGCTTTATCAGCTTCGGGAAGATAGAGCTTTCCTCATTTAGAGAATCTGGGAAGGATTCCGAGACCTTCTTGGCAGAGGCTATCTGTATGTGTGCGTGTACTGAGTGTGAAAATTTAAAGAGCAGATACAAAGTCTGAAGAACACCTCATTTCTAAGTCCTGCCTGCCAGCAGGGTCTCCTGCCCTCCAGAGGGGGGCATTGTGACTTCCATTGTGCCCAGACATGGTTACAGAAGAGAGCTGGGATTTTACAGATCTGGAGGCAACACTTTCCAGCACAGTTAGTGGGTTCCCAAATACACATTTAAACATACCATCTGGGGATCTGGTCCTCTATAGTAGGAAGCAGGCAATTTTTTTCAGCTTGAGGTCCATACTGTGACTCTGACTGGGCTGGGCTGTGAGCAGTGATCCTGTGGTGCCATTCTCTAAAACTTCTGGACTTTGATTTTACATTTTGGAGGGCCTGGGTGGGTTTAAAGGGGCAGTTTCATCAAGGTGCCTATTTTGCTTCTCAAGTCCATGGAAAACTAAGAAACCTTATCCTAGATTTTAAAGGGGTGCAGCGAAGGCCTTCAGCTGCTGTGAAGTTTAAGCTCTCATTTTGATTTAAAACCTCAACAATGCCTCTCCCAGTGCAAAAGAACCCCCCCCAAAAAACCTCCAATGCCCACGAAGCTATTCCAAATGGATCAAATTACACCCCAACCCAAGTCAACTCAAAATCCTCAGGCTGATGCCCTCCAGATGGGTTGGATGTAAGTTTCCATTGCTGATCGCATGGTGATGGGCAATCAGGAGCAATGTTTAGATCTGGTTGTCCTTTAGCTACACCCTATAAAACTTTATGTTTTGATATCAGTGAAATCATTTTTTTTAAAGGCAAAAATCAGGAAAAAAAATGGCTGGGTGGCGATCAGCAGTGACTATATATCTTTATATAGTCTTTTCCAGAGACTATAATTCTTAGACTTGTTTGGAATCATCCCTCTGGGAAGCTCAATGCATTTTACATGGATTGTTTTTTTTTCTTGGCTCTGGAAAAGACAGACCCATCCAACATCTTCTACTACAAAATAGTATCTGTCACAATTCTGTTGGTTTCTCACTATTAACTCTGTTGCACTGGATCCATGCCTTCCTCCATGTTATAAAACCTTCAAGCTTGGCAACAAGTGGTTTCAGTGGTTTCCAAGATCCAACAAACAAGATGTTGTGGATTTTGAAAATATACAATAACTGTGATGGAATGTATATACTGGCTATAATAGAACAAGAATTACATCCCACCAAGGCATGGGATGTAAATCTACTTATCTTAGCAGGACTTAGTTTCACCCAAAATGTGTTCAGGATTGCAACTAGACCATACGTCACATTCATGACCTTCTAAGGTGCTTCTGGTTTTGATTCATTTAACCTTACCCAAACTCTGTGTGTGTGTGTGTCTGTGTTTGTGCATGTGTGGGTAACGCTATGTACATCTCAGCCACCAAGAGTCTCATGAGCATAAGTAATGAAAAGCAATAAATAAATATATAAACCAAAATGTTCGATGTATTTCCTCAGAAGCCAGATCCATTCAGTTAAACATCTACTTGGCTTCTGCCAAAACTGTTCATTCAAGACGTGAGAATGAATATCAGAAGGAAGGAATAAAGTTGACCATAAAATTGCCAAGTTCGAGAAACACTGCTCTAAAGGATTCCGGGAAATAGTCGATGTTTGCCACCAAAACCCATGCGAAGTTCCACTTTCCTTAAGATCTGCACCCCAAGACTTGACTAACCCCATTTGCCCAAGTCAACTCAAAATCCTCAAGCTGATGTCCTCCAGATGGCTGATCGCATGGTGATGGGCAATCAAGAGCAATGTTTAGATCTGGATGTCCTTTCGCTGCACCCAGAGGCTGCAGAATACTAAGCCCATTAGCAGGAGGTGTGTCACGTAAGAACAGAAGAGAGAATTAGTGACTGGCAACCCCTTATGGACTTTTTGCTGAAAAAAGGAAAAAATGAACTTGGGCTTCATGGGTTAGATGATTAGAAAGGTGGACTATGGAAAGAAGGAAATTATGTTGTAACCTTTGAGAGAGAGGGCAAAATATAAATGTATTGTAACTGCTGTTAAGAAGATGGGAAGCCGCTTCTTTATAACGTTTTCTTTTCTTTTTCTTCTCTTTCTTTGCACTTTTTTCACTTACTCATCGCTTTTCTTTTCCTTATTTATCTCCTTCAAAATTTGGATTGCTTTTATTCTCTTAAAATTTTCCTTTTTCTTCCAGTGGGTTGCAGAGATTATTACTGAATATCTACTGCTGCATATCGACGGCCCTATGGACGACTTCTAAGCCAACATGTC
The DNA here is from genome assembly GCF_035149785.1 of Candoia aspera. Lineage (NCBI taxonomy): Eukaryota > Metazoa > Chordata > Lepidosauria > Squamata > Candoiidae > Candoia > Candoia aspera. The sequence continues at coordinate 6,356,855 of NC_086165.1, read as the reverse complement.
TCAAGGGTCTCAAGCACCTTTGATGCTTTTGCTCCATCAAAGGGAACGGCTTTCAAATTGGGTGTCAATGACTGCCTTGCTAGATACAGAATCAGGGTTCCCAAGGAAGCTTGCCTTGAGTGTGCCTTCATCTGCAAGACCCACAGATGGGATGGGAGGATGGGATGGGATGGGAGGATGGGATGGGATGGGAGGATGGGAGGAGGATGGGATGGGAGAATTGGATGGGAGGACAGGATGGGATGGGAGGATGGGATGGGAGGACGGGATGGAGGGAGGATGGGATGGAGGGAGGTTGGGATGGGGGGAGGATGGGATGGGATGGAGGGAGGATAGGATGGGGGAGGATGGGATGGGAGGATGGGAGGATGGGATGTGAGGACAGGAAGGGATGGGAGGAGGGGATGGGAGGACAGGATGGTGGGAGGATGGGATGGCATGGGATGGAGGAAGGAAGGGAACCCAGACACAGCAGCCTATTTTCATAGTAGACCTACCCACCACAAAGTCCAACTTCAGGATTGTCCCCACAGTAGTGGGCAACACCCTCTCCCAGAATGAGGTAATAACAAGGCTTTCAAGTTTTTAGTACTGCTTGTGACAGACTGCGTCCAGGAAGTCAGAGAAAGGGGAAGACCATGGCATAAAGTCTGGGGGTTCTCCCTTGTTCCTTGAAGACCTTCCCATCAAACTCAAGCAGCTTAAGTGAAGACAGTTGGTAATGGTGATGGTGATGGTGATGATGATGATGATGATGATGATGGCCTTTGCAGAAGAGAAAAGGGGGGTTGTCCAATTGATAGGCATTACAGATCTGCTGAGGCATTAAGCTATTTACTGACACTCTCTGAGTGTCATGTTCACTGTTTCAATGTAGTTTATACATCGTAACGTTTCACATGCCATGGCGCTGATGCGCGTTTCTGTTTGGGAGGGAGCTTCTGTGAGACCTTGTGCCAAGCTCTGTATCTGAAATCAGGACAATGGAACGTGTTTGGGTTATTTTCTCTGCTCAAGGACTTTTCCCGCAGACCATCAGAAACCGTCAGGAGCACCTGGGATTGTGGACTTGAGAAGATTCTATGGGGGGAGGGATTTCATTTGCACCAAGGGTTTTTAGTCTGAATTTGCCGCACTTCCATCATTCTCAGCTTTCTTTGCAATCCTGCATACTATTCTTCAATAAATCAGATATCTTTGAAACCCTGCTTATGAGTCTGATGTACATTAGAATAGGCAATCCTTACACTGAGGAACAGGAAAGAAATCCATCCCATCATCATGGATTTGCCATGTGAAGCTGGCAATCTTATCCCATGGCTAGCTTCCCAGTGACCAATATTTTAAGATACCCTGCCTGAGAACATGGAGACTTCACTTAACTACAGTGGCACATGCCTACTGATACAAGCATCTTCCATTAAGTTTTCATATTCCTTCCAAAAACCAACTGCAGCATTGAACCAACCCAGCTCAGATGGTAGCAGACCCTTCAGAGGCTAATTATGCATCACCTAACCAAGTCCTTCGCTTCAACATTTCTTATATTGAATGGGCAATCCCATATTTGACCAGTAAAAGAGCAAGCAGCATCAGAAATCCACATCTACTTTGTCTATTATGTGCTGAATTTTATAAACCTCAACGGCATCTCCCCCTCCCCCAGCTTACATATTAAAAGCCCCAGATGCCTACCTCTTTAATTTCTGCAAAGTTATTGTATAAGCCGATTGTAATTAAAATCAACACCATCAAGTCAGGCTCTTGATTATACATGCTAAACCATCTCTTATTGCCTGCAAAGTTGGATTTCAAAGCAGAAGGTTGCTTTGCAACCAGGTAATTCTACTTCTTTCAACTAAGCCCCTCCTAAATTTCCTGGGGCTCAGATTCGGAATGGAAAAAAAAAAAAACTCTGGAAGTTAATTTTGCCCACTCCTTTCCCCTTAACTTCTCTTCATCCCATGGAATCCAGGCAGTCTATTGAGCAAAAACAAAACAAAACAGAAACAGCAGCAAGAAAACCCTAAAACAACATTAAGACAACATTAATCCTCACTTAAAGAGAGGGGCCAAGAATGAATCTCTTTTTAATTTTACGAAGAAATTATCCCACTGATGAACAAGGCCTGCCCTAAATATTGCACTTACACAGCTTTGGAGCTAAACATATTGTTGTGTGATACCAGATGTTTGAGGTATCAGATGTTTGATGTGTGGGGGAAAAGTGAAGCATCCCAGGAATGGGTCTGTAGAGGTGTCAGCCAATCCAGACACAGATTATCCCACATGTTTACTCAGAAGTAAACCTCATTCCATTGATTTGAAAACCAAGGAGAGGGAGAATCTGGCTTCTGCAGGTACTAGGGCAGTGTTTCTCAAGCTTGGTGCCTTCAAGATGTCTGGATTTCAACTCCCAGAATTCTCCAGCCTGCCTTGCTGGGGAGCCTTGCTTGCTCCTGAATTCTGGGAATTGAAGTCCACACACCCTGAAGTCACCAAGGTTGAGAAACACGGCATTAGGGGCTGAATTGTTGCACATGGAAGGGCCAACTATATTGGAGGGGTGGAAGAAAGTCTGTTCAACGCATTGTATCTTTTGGAAGTCATAATCCATGAGGGAATTGTTCTGCCAAGGATGGTGTGGCCCTTGGAAAGAGGCCCTCTAAGGAGAGCCACCCCACATTTTGAGGTTGTCCTCCCCATGATTCCTCTGCCTTTGTTTCTTATCCTCCCCCAGGCCTCTTTCCTCACCTCCCAGACCCACTTTTCATTAGAAGAATGAAGAGATAATTTTGCTGCATTGGATTGGCTGTGCACTGGGATTAAGGAGTTCTGTTTAGATGGGAGTACCAGATTCAAGTCAATTTCCCTGCTGGCTGCGGAGTCACTCCCTCTCACAGCCCAACCGACCTCACAGGGTCGTCGGGGAAGAAAAGGACCCCCCCCCCCACTAGGCCACCCCCAGCAATCAGAGGGAGAGGGAGTTTACGGGTGGAATAAATCAATCCGGTCTGTTGGAGGAGACCCGTGTTAGTCTGTGGGGGCCAAAAATCATGAATCTGGTCTCCCCGTTTCCGACTAACAAATGTGATTAAAGGGCGTGCGCTTTTAATAGCATTTGTTAGTCGGAGAAGGGGCGGCCAGAGTCCTGATTTTTCGCTTTGATCCCCGGACCCGCCAGACAGACAGGCGCAGACTAAGGCGGGCAAGAAAGTTGAGAGGGATCGGATCGAAGTCCGGGAGTTCCGCGCCCCGTTTGCCCCCGGCAGACTCACTCCGGATTAATGCCGCATTGGGTACCTGAAGTCGCTGTAAGGATGGATGATCCAGAAGCCGGCGGACTTCACCCTTTCCTGCTCCCTCTCGACCGCCTTTTGGCTGCCGAACATCCGCAGGGAGAATTTGTTGACGCCCGGCTGCAGCAGGGCGCCGAATTGCCGCTGCATGAAGCCGGCTTGGCCCAGCCGCTGCTCCTCGTCCGGGCTGATCTGGTCGCCCGCGCCCCCGGCCCCCTCCACTTTGACGAAGGCCGCGGCGGGCGGCGCGTCCTGGCGGGTTGCGGGGGCCGGCGAGGAAGAGGAGGAAGCGGCGGTGGCGTCCGCCAGGCCCGCGGGGCTCCGCTCGTCGCCCGGGGACGCGGCCTCGCCTTCGTGGCCGATGAGCCGGCGCCCCTCGCCCGAGTCGTGCGGGTGGCGGCTGGCCAGCGAGGAGCGGCTGCCCTTCAGCCGCCGACAGTCCCCGTTGGTGCTGCTCTTGGCGCTCGGCCGGCAGCCGCCGCCGCCCGCCGCCGCCTCTACGCTCTCCCCGGGGCCGCCCTCCGCCGCTCTGCCTCCCGGGCCGGGCCTCGACGGCTCCGCGGCCGCTGCTGCTGCCCCTGCCCCGGGCGCCGCCGAGGGCGAGAGCGGGTGCAGCCGGATGCTTTTGCGCCGCGCGTCCTTGCAGCCGCCGCCGCCGCCGCCGCCGCCGTCGTCGTCCTCCTCGTCCATGAGCGAGGCTTTGGGGGCGATCTGCTGCGGGAGGCTGTAGAGCCGCTTGCGCATCGACGGCGGCAGCCTGTCCATGGCCGGGCCCCGCGTGCCGGGCCGGGGCGCGGCGGCCAGAAGAAGCGGGGCGAGCCGAGCGCGGGCGGAAGGGTCGGGCGAGCCCGAGGCGGCGGGAGCAGCCGCAGCTTGGAGGGCGGCGAGGGCGGGGAGGGGAGCCCCGGCTCAGCCCTCCTTCTCCCCGCCGGCCGGCCGGCCCCCACCAGCGCCAGGCTCAGGGGACGGCCGTCAGCTGCCCAGACGCCGCGCTCATCTCCGGGGGAGCCCTCCTGCCCGAGTGCTGCTTCGAGGGGGCATCCGCTGGGCAAGGGCCGAGAAAGAGGGGCGGGAGGCGGCAGCCGAGAGAGCGCCCCCACTCCAGGGAAGCCGCCCCTTCCTCTCCTTCCGAGGCCCGCGGCGGCGGCGGCGCCCCTCCCGGCTAGCTGTGGTGGCACTGGGCCGCCGCCGAGGCCAGCCGGCCGCCTGCCTGCGGAGCGCCTGGCGGAGCAGATGCCGGTTCCTCAGGAGGCGAGGGAGCCGGGAGCGCCGGGACATCTCGGCGAGGAGGCTCTCCGAGGGCCAGCCTGGAGCCGCGTCTTCTTCCCGAAAGGCGACATCGTCGTCATAAGAATAATAATTAATAATTAATAATAATAATCGGAAGAGCGGCGGCGCAAGGCGCGCGGAAGCCGGCGATCACCGCGACTCGCGCGCCCCGGCTGGGGTTACATCACCGCCGCCGTCCGCTCCCATCTCTCCGGGTTCAGGCAGCAACTCCGGAGCCTGGGAATCTTCAGGGAGGCGGCGGATCCGATTGGGTTGCCACTGGAGTCCCCGCGGCCAATCGGCTTGGTCTACCTGAGCCGGCGCCCGGCTTCTTAAAAGGGCAACACCTTGGGAGGGGGCGCTCGGCCCTGGCGGGTCAGGAGGGGGCGGGAGAGAGCAGTGGCCAGAATGCGAAGAAGAAAAGGAGGGGTGGCAAAGCTTGACCCGACGCCCCAGGATCCGGGTCTGGGCTGTCCTTCTGGCGGCGGTTTTAACCCAGCCGTCTCCTCGCCTCTCTTGGCTTTCCAGAAACGCTGGTTCCGGCGTGGAGGGGAAGGAGGTGGTCTCTGTTCAGCCCTCCCACCGCTCCCGCAAACATTCCAGGAATCCCTGTCGCTGTCTGGATTTTTTAAAAGACACCCCTCTCCTGGCCCTCTGAAAACCTCAAGTGGGAATTTCCAGTTCCCTGCCCGCTCGCCAAAAGAGTCGTTCCCTGCATGTTGTTTCCCTGAGCGATGTATTTCCAGAAGCTCAGAGCAAGCTCTTCTCCGGTTTCCCCCCAGAACAATAACCCTGTGAGGTAGGTTGGGCTGAGAGAGTTATCGCTCAGTACCTTCACCTCTGCATCCCACTGACTGTCCAGTGCGGGTTACTTCCAGGAGCATCTGCAGGAGAGTCAACAAAGTCAAGATGGCACCCACAAGGGATGTAAAAATGGAGGTGGACTTCCACTGACCAGTCCTGGACACCATTTTGACTTTTTTGACAGCCCCCCATGGATGACCCTGGTTACTCTATGAAAATCCCTGGACCCTAGTTGCAGAAAGCTTGCGTTTTTCTATTACCCTCAAGTGGGAGCAAATTGGGTTCCAAGCTTTTGGAAAAGCTTAAATCTGGACCCATTTCTCCACATCTCTCTCTGGCTTGTGATGACCCACATTCTGCCCAAACTATAGGGCAATTAGCAAAAAGGATGGCTTTGTTGGGGCATATCTATTGTGACTGATTTATGATCTTCCTTTCCCTAATGTCAATTGGCTAAGAAAGATCAACTTGAGCAGGATCCCAGCAGCAATATATCTCATGACATCGTTTATTAACTAATACTTTAGGACCTGGCATTTGAACTACCTGATCTCCTCTTTTCTGGACAAAGCGTAGAACTTAGATTCAATTACCATCTAAACAGCAAGACAGTAATTACATATAAAGTGTTGGAAAGATTATTTAGTACCCTTTCATGCACTCTGTGGTGAACATTTAGAAAACAGAAGCCAGAGCAGCAATTCAAATGGGTCCACAGAGCAGCAGAAGAAGTGGGAGATTGAAGATACATTCCAAAGTCATTTAAATTCCAATGTCCAGGTAAGAAAAAGAAAAATGGAGCATTTTTCTAGGACATGAGTCAACTCAGCTACTCTTCTTCCATAATTTTAGATGGGTTTGTCCAGGTGATGATTTGGCACATGTATCATTTCTGAAATAGGAGAAATTTGACTGAGTTTGCACCACACACTGAAATACAAAGAAGCCAGACATGTTTTAGCCTAGTGTGCAATTAGTTTGTGGTCTATAGTGTTGCACAAAAGCAGGAAACTGGATTAATCAAGCAAAGCATGGTCAGGCGTGATGCAAAACAATCGGAAGGTGATGTATCCCATGGCCATGGCTTATGGGAAAAAGCTGACTTTTCTGAGCTCATGTACTTGTCCCACCAGAATAACCAACCAGGTATGTGAAATGCAATAATTTACTTTGATCCTCAGTCCTCTCTAGTTGCTGCATTATATCAGTGTAATTAAGCAGCCAGCAGTGCAGCTAGACCCACATTTATTTAAGATCACTGCTTAGAAATAAATCCTCATGAAGTGAATTATCATCATGGTATTATTTACATCTAGTGCATAAATAGAGTTACCCCTTGGTCTTGCTGATATTAAGACCATAAGTTTTCTTTGTTTCTATTCTTTGCCAAGGACTTCACCCCTGGAAAATACAGATAGAGTATTGGATCTGGTGTTTCCAGAGCAATCATTTCCTCCATCCCTGAAATTTGGGTGTAATTTGGTATCATGCAGACTCAATGTTCAGTTCACACCTCCCATTTTGGGAACTGATTTGGAACTGAAGACCTTATAGGTGAAGCATAATTCTCCATTGTCTTTTCTATCATTTCTCCCAATGGGAACCACAAATGCTTGACACAAATGGGAAACACAAACACAAATGCTTGACACTCTTTTGTGTCATTTTGGTGTATGTATGTATGTATGTACTTGATTTAAGTTAGAGGCTGTCCAACTCCAGAATGACTCTGTGCAGGTTATGCTTAAAAATAGGAAACTATTTAAAATACAAATGCATTTATCAAAGTAATATATTATTGATTAGTGTCACAAATAATACATGCAACTGTGAAACATGTATAATGTCTATTGTAATTGTAACATATTTGACAAATGTTTAAATCTCCATTCCAGGGGATTTAAATCACCTTGAGCCCTCTAAGATGATTTACAATAGTCCAGGAAACATTATAGTAAGTTACACGCAGCCACTTGAAAATGTTAAATCACTCTAACATGCAGATTAATCCAGTGGATCAATTGAAAAGCAACAAGAGATAAAACAGCCACATAAAAAAAGCAACAGTAGCAGGTAAAACAAACAACAACAAAAAAGCATCACAGATGACTCAAAAACCAACTACAGTGAAAAGACAATTAGGCTCTTTCTCAAGAGAGGGGGCCTTCATTTATTTCCTTATATTTTTGGAATGTGGGGTAATCATGGAAAAGTCCTTTAAGACAAGAAAAGGAAAGTGGCATGATTCCCCAGCAATTGTAGCAATGGCAAACTCTGTCATTTACCTCCATTTGCATCCATGAAGTAGAATTAGGAACAATTGAGTGCAAAACACAGATTGGAGGAGGTGAAGCTATATAAATTTGATCAATAAATCAATTTGATTTGATTTGATTTGATTTGATAGATGATAGATAGATAGATAATAGGAAGCAAAACTTTGGAACAGCCGAGAGGTCCCCCCATCAAATCATTGGTCAGATCAGCATGATCAGGACCATGGAGAGCTCAGTGAGGGGTTGGGATGCAAGATCACGAAGGAAGACATTTGGGATGATGCTTTCATTCTAGGCTGGAGGCTGTTGAAGGAGAGTTAATAGGGCGTGTGAGTGTGTGTGTGTGTTTGCATGAGGTGGTGGGGATGGATGGTTGGTTTTGTAGGGGGTCTTCTTCATTAACAGATCTGCAATTTCTCAGTTTCTCACTTTATCTGTTTTGGCAGAAGGAGTCTTATTTTATTTCTGTTTATGAAATGTATTCACCCCTGCAGTTTGGTTCCACTCTAGGCAGTTCACAAGCCTAAAAAATACATCAACTATGTAAAATCACATAATAGAAACCACAGTACAATCAAACAAGACAACAGAACAAAGGTTGGGGTTGATGGCTCCCCTGTTGATCCCTGAAGGCCCTCCAGAAAAGCTGGAAATAGTTTACCTTTTAAAACATCTATTCATAATGGCTATGTAAGATAATACTGACCAAATTTGCCAGTGATTATCTTGTGTGACATGTTTCTGCCATGCTCTGAAAGTAACTCTCATTAGAGACAATGGCAGAGGGAGACCAAATGCAAGAAAGAATGAGAGAAAATAACTCTCATTTTAGTTTCCACACTTTCAGTCTTTGTTTCCAGCTAATGTAAGGCCCCATTTTTTAAGAACATAACATGGAAGATGAACAGAATGACCATTCTAAAAAGGAAAGGAGATTCAAAAGTCTGCTTTTCTGTGTAGTCTAAAAAAGGAGCAGGAGATCCATCTGGTAATATCAAAACAGGCCTGAGCATCTGAGACTTTGTTTTGTAATGATTGGTTTTTTTCCCCTCCATAATTTTTATTTTATTTTTCACATTCCCCAAAGTTTCTGACCTTTGTTGGGTAAAAGATGTCTTATATCTGAACTCTTCAAGAAGGAGGTAAGATCATAGCAATCTGCATAAAACAAACCTCCTTTGTATTCCTCTAGAACAATGGTTCTCAACCTTGGCTGCTTGAAGATGTGTGGGCTTCAGTTTCCAGAATTTCCCAGCCAGCTATGCTGGCTGGGGAATTCTGGGAGTTGGAAGTCCACACATCTTCAAGCTGCCAAGTTTGAGAAACACTGCTCTAGTGGTTTTAATTTGTGAGTTATCGTCTCCAAAAAGGTCACAATCCAAATTGTAGTATAACAAAGCCCATAATGTATTCCCAGTGTGGAACTATAACTGATTTTGCCTTGCTCCTAAGAAAATCTTTAATCTTTTTTTAAAAGATTTTAAAAAAAGACTATTAACCAATAAGTGCATCTAGGAAGAGAAAGGCTGTGAGTTGTAGTCCTGTCTTAGGCACAAAGCCAGCTGGGTGATTTTGGGCCAGTCCCTCTCTTGCAGTCTTAGGAAGAAGGCAATGGCCAGCCGCTTCAAAAAATGTTGGCTGGAAAACTTCAGGGATTTGTTCAGGCAGCCACCAGGAGTCAGGATGGATGGGATGGATGGATGGGATGCAGGAGAGAGAGAGAAGGAAGATTGCAATTACATTAATGTCTGTGGCTATGGCCCGTTTGGAAGCAAAATGTAAGGTGCCTGCTGGTGACCCACCAACTCTATTAGAACATGAAACCAGATGGTCTAAAACAGGGGTCCTCAAACTCTTCAACTCATGGACCCCTTCATAAAGTTTCAGATTGTTCATCAACCCCCAACATTTATTATATGAAAACTATTTAATAAATGGTACTTTAATTAATAGTACTATGAATAGCAACAACAACAATAACAGTCCCATCAACCCTCGGGAATCGATATTGACCACTTTGGAGAACCCTGGTCATAGCAAAATCCCACTCACAGCTGTCTAAAGAGTCAGCGTTGTTACTTTGGCTCCCCATATTGGAGATATATATGGTGGAAACACGAGTCTCTGTTTAAAACATTTCCTTCTGTGCTTTGTTTCCTGTCCCTGGCCCCAAACATGGCCCTTTTTTCTCTTTTCTGCATTGCTTTCCCGGTCTTTCCCATTAGAGGAAGAAATGAGTTTTTCCTCCCTTGCCTGCAATAGCCAGCTTCAATTCTTCTTTAATATAATGATGACATTTGCAAAGCTCAACCTGATCATTGAAAGCAAGACATGGGGCTGACCAGATCAGCACCATGTGCTAACCACAAAAAAGCAAATCCAGGTTGCACTGGCAAAGTGTCAAAGCTGGGCTAGTTCAGCTACTAAATCTTTATCTGGGCTAGTCAAGCACGCTGGGTAAACACAGCCATTGATTGACCTAGTTAAGAAATGGGGAAACATCTTGGTGCTGCAGGAACAGAATATAAGAAGAAAACATTAGCTCAGTTCTTGAAACATCCAGCCCAAGCGGGCCTGATTTTAACACACACGCACACATGACACTCTTAGGTCGAACTACATGGGATTAGAGAGCGCTTTATTTTGGTGGAATTGTACCATCCTTTCTAAGCTTAGAATTTAAATTTAAACCCTGCTGGCATTTGAGGGTGCTCTGTTGCTTCAACTGGGAGCCAGCAGCTTCCATGAACTTATTCTCCTCACCTCACCCACCGAATGAAAGATCTGCAGATTGAAACCTGGGACGTTGGAAAAAATAATAGGGTAGAAGTCTTGTTTCTGACTTGACAATCCTTGGGGTATAATCATAGCATCGGAAGGGGGTCAACCCAACCTCTAGCAGTGCCAAAATTTGCAGCTGCCACATGGTTGACAGATGGCTATCCAGCCTTTCCTTTAAAAAGCACAGGAGACTCCACCATCAGTTCCCACTGATTAATTGCTCCAAAATTTTGCCAAGATCTGTTTCTGGGTGCAGTTCCAGCCACTCATTTTGGTCTGGTCCTTTGAGCAACAAAGAATGAGTTTCTGTCCTAGAAGAAGACAATTAACAGTGAAGCGCGTCCCAACACAGGCAGGCCTCAGGAGTCCAGCTCAGCACAAAGTCCATTTTCACCTTTTTCTTGTGCTGGAGTGAAATGCAGACAGAGTTAGAAAGGGGCTGATTTCCTAGGAAAGAGTCCCTTTTGTCATCAGAACTGCTTGAGACAAGATTGGCTCCTGGGTTTAAAAGGATTGGCCTCTGGGTCAAGGAAAAGAAAAAAAGAAGGATTTCCAGGCTCATAATCCTTGTCCAGGATTATATTGTAATCCTTGTCCTTTAAAAAGAAAAAAGCAAGAGAAAGATACAAGAAGGGGCTTTCCAAGATACCTTTTGCAAAAAGGAAAGGGAAGAAAAAGAAGAAAAGATATAATATAATATAATATAATATAATATAATATAATATAATATAATATAATAATAAACACAATAAACATAATAAACATAACAAAAATCAAATCAAATCAAATCTTGGAAAAGCATAAATATCTGAATGTCCTAGAAAGAAGGCAGGAAATAAACACACACAGAGAGACACAAACTGCACCCTCCTGAATTTGTAATAAGACTGCAAGGGAAATACTGCAAGTGGAAGAGCCTTCTTAAAAGTGTCCCTGACTTTGGAACAGGAACAGAAAATTCTCAGTAATTAATCTGCATCCAGAAACAGTTTTTGCTTTAACCGGAATCGGTTTGACATCTTGGAATGGCTTTATTATCATTATTATTATTATTATTATCCACAACAGCAGGGTGCATGAAGGGAAGTCCTGCTGAACAGGCCCCTTGGGTCTGTCCAGTCAGAATGAATCAAATTGCTTTGTTGCTTAGTGTGTGTGTGTGTGTGTGTGTCTTTTGAGGTTTGTGTGGGGGAAAGAAGAATTGCCATCTCCAGCAGTATGTAGCTCTCCCTTGAGTGTTTTGACACTCAGGTTTCTCCAAACTGGCATGGATTTTTCTCTTTTAAAAGACAGTAACACTATTTGCTAAGCAGGAGTAAAGGCAGGCAGGAGACCGTGTGGGAAAAATCAGACTTTTCCAGAGTTACTTTCCCCAGGCTGCTGTCCCCTTCTAGATGTCCTGGAGCACAAATCTCATCAACCTCAGACAGGCTGGCTGGGAATGATAGGACTTGATTCAATACCTCTGAGACAGTCTTGAGTTGGGGGAAAAATCTCTACTGCACCTTCAACACCAAAGGAGAACAGTTGTTTTGGATCTGGTTGCACCTATCTGACCTCAGTTGTTCTTGAGAAACCTAGGCAGGATTGGTCAGCATTTGGATGGGAGACCATTAGGAAATCCCCAGGCTGCAGGCTCAACTGGGAATGCAATGGTTAGCCACTTCCTTAAGGCTGCCAAAAAACCTACATTGATGGGTCCTTGAAGTCAAGCTTGACTTGAAGGAGATGGAGTATTTCACTCCTGCAAGTGATTTAGTGACCTTAAATCCTTTCAGCCACTATTCTAATTTGATATTTTTTGCATTGACTGTATGGTACAATCCTCATGTAGTAATTTTCATCCCCATTGAAGGAAATGGAAAAGCTCTCCCTTCTGCACCCACATGCCCTTCTACTGCCCCTCCCTTCCCACCTTATGAGGGGTCTTGCATACAGTCATCATGCCAAATGTTCATGGCCAACTCACCCTCTGTGGATTAGACTATATCACCCAAAAGATGGAGAACCTTGGTTATTGTTGGGGAAAAAAAGTTTGAGGACCAGTCGTAAGTCACTTTTTTCAGCACCATCATAAGTCTGAACCATCAGTAAACAAATGGTTGTTAAGTGAGGACTACCTGTAGTAGCTCAGCAGAATCCCTTCAGCTTTTACCAGGAAGGAAGGAAGGAAGCAAGCAAGCAAGCAAGCAAGCAAGCAAGCAAGCAAGCAAAAGAGATCCATCTATTGTTGAATTTTGATATTCTTGTGATACACATCAGCACCTCAACCCTGCTGCAAAGTCGCTTGTCCCTTGCTGGGGAAAGGAAACTCTTTTGGGTACCTGAAGTCTTTCTCTCCTGCTTTTTCTAGGAAAAGAGTAAACAGTAAAATTTGATTCTCCTCCCTGGCTTGGATTTCTGAGATATGCATGTCTGAACTGTGTGCGCTCCAAGTCAGATCATATGCTGGGTCCACACTTTCTTCCCTGATCACACTAACTGTAGCTCTTCAGGGAGACCACAGGAGAAAACAGCTTTGTGTGGGATGCCATAAAATCAAGGCCACACATTGCTAGGCAACAAGAAAAATAGGAGCCAAGGGAAGACCTGCAAAAATGAAATGAAATGAAATGAAATGAAATGAAACAAAATGAAATGAAATGAAATGAAATGAAATGAAATGAAGTGAAACAAAATGAAATGATAATGTAAGAGGGATGGGGATTGGCTTCTGAGTCGCTTCCTAGACCTCTTCTTTTCTTCCCTTCTCCAGAAGAATAACATACAAACATCACATCCTCAGCTATAGATGTCTTCAGTAGGAGGACAGATGTCATGGCTGAGAAATCTGTGAAAAACAGTTTTGCCGATGTGACTGGTCTCCTTGCCAAAGTTTACCTTTATAGAATTAGGGCATGGTTTTGACATGATGTTAATGATTGGATTAGTTTTCTTTCCACAGAGACCACAACACAGTTACTGTCATGCCCCCCCCCCAATGCAACTGCCACAAAGTAATATAGATAATACTAGACAACCCGTGACCCGTTGGATCATCGTTTCAGAGATGTTTCCTTACCAGATTCCTCAATGCCTTCAACAATGGCAGAGCTTCTAATGTGCTGGAAAAGTCCTTAAAAATTCAGGGAGACTTTCAGAGATGGATCTGCCTTGAAAGTACCCCATGTTGAACTGTACAGCACAGCCAAACATCAGAAGTTGACTACAGGAAATGTTTTATGACCTTTTGTGTTATGTCATCAAATGTTTTATAAAATTTGCTAAATTTCAATTCCACAGGAGTCATGAGTCCCAGATTTTGGACACATTCTGTAAGTTAGCCCATTTGAGGTACCTTGGTTCAAAAATTGTTGCCTTACGATACACCATTTTGCCCAGTTAAAGGTTACAAAGTATCAAACAGTCACAAGAGTTTTAGTAGTATATAGATAGATACAAAAGAGTAAACATAATATTTTCTATGTTATGTTTTAATATAGTAAATATGTTCTAATACTATTAGTGGGAATAGTAGAGAGACATGAGAAATGTGGAGACATGCAGACAACAACACACATGTACACCTGTCCTTTGCGCCCTGATCAATGCACCTTTGAGGACCTCATGACAGCACGACAGAACGCAATTAATGTTGCCAGTTTCTGGGCAAGATCTGTTTAACTTTGATACATTCTAACTTTTATATCTTATATTTTAAGTTCTACGTTTTACGGTATGCCTATTTTAATTGTGATGCTCCTGACACAAATAAAGTGGGAATATTAGTCTATTAATTATTAGTACTATTAATAGACTCCAGTAGTAGAATATTGTACAGGAAATGGCCATTGGCAATTGTGCAGAATTGCACAACTTCTTTTACAAATTGCAGTTGACCCGTCAGCTTGTAGGAAGGAGAAAAACAGTTTCTTCTTTGGCTTCTAGATAGCAGTTGATTACTTCAAAATTATATATCATTTAGGAATGGGCAAACTGTCATTTGTTATCAGAAGAACGTACTGTACCACATACAAGCCACCCATTTTCTGCCATTTAAATGCTCCTGACGTATAAAACAGGCAAAAATACTGTGTCAATTATCATGATCAGTGATGCAAAAGTAGCTCAACGGGAAACGGTGTTCTTTTTCCTTCCACATCTTTCTAGCACTCAAAGTTACCTGCAGAAATACAGTCTATGAGGAAGCAACTGAATTTTCATTCATTTCTTTCATATTCTACTGGGAAATGTGACAGCCCCACCTAGTGAGGAACGCTGGTTCTGTCCCTGTCGTCTCGTGATTAGCCAAGGCAAAACATCAAGAATATTCAAAACCTGTTCCTTGAGCACAATGTGGCAGAGAAACTCCCATGATGTGCATCCAACTAACGAAATGAAGGGAAGATACGTGTTTTTTGACCAATAGAAGTTGCACAAGGAAGTGAAATCTTATTTCCCATATCTTGGGCAAATTGTGAGATCAAGGGGTCTGGGAGAAATGAACAGCGATGTCCAAATATTCAAACAAAATGTACAGAATTATCACTTTGGATGCAGGCTTACACAAATTTACAGTAGACTTCTTAAGTTACTAAATTGGTCCCCACTGATTTGAGTGAGACTACGCCTTCAAATATAAATGGACGAGTCTCTTTGCTGGCCATTAGAGCAGAAATGCTGTGTGTAGGACAAAGTCAAGACCCAAATCTTTAGGTCAGGCTAGCTGGTCTAACTCCGCAAAGGATCGTTACCTTGTCGTGGTGCTGGAGCTTGAGCACCTCAATGATGCCATGAGCTAAACCGTGAAGGGCCACCCAAGACGGGAAGGTCATGACAGAGAGGTCAGACTAAATGCGATCCCTGGGGAAGGTAATGGCAACCCACCCCAGTATTCTTGCCGTGAAAACTAAATGGATCAGTACAACCAGAGATATGTCGGTATACCATCGGAAGATGAGACCCCCAGGTCGGAAGATGGTCAAAATGCTACTGGGGAGGAACAGAGGATGAGCTCAACTAGCCCCAGTCGTGATGACGCAGCTAGCTCAAAGCCGAAAGGACGGTTAGCGGCCGACGGTGCTGGTGGTGAACGGCGAATCCGATGTTCTAAGGATCAACACACCATTGGAACCTGGAATGTAAGATCTATGAGCCGGGGCAAATTGGATGTGGTTATTGGTGAGATGTCAAGATTAAAGATAGACATTCTGGGCGTCAGTGAACTGAAATGGACTGGAATGGGCCACTTCACATCAAATGACCACCAGATCTACTACTGTGGACAAGAGGACCACAGAAGAAATGGAGTAGCCTTCATAATTAATAGTAAAGTGGCTAAAGCAGTGCTTGGATACAACCCCAAAAACGACAGAATGATCTCAATTCGAATTCAGGGCAAGCCATCTAACATCACAGTGATCCAAATATACGCCCCAACCACAAATGCTGAAGAAGCTGAAGTAGAGCAGTTCTATGAGGATCTGCAGCACCTACTGGACAACACGCCTAAAAGAGATGTTATTTTCATCACAGGAGACTGGAATGCTAAGGTGGGCAGTCAAATGACACCTCGAATTACAGGTAAGTATGGCCTGGGAGAACAAAACGAAGCAGGACATAGGCTGATAGAATTTTGCCAAGACAATTCACTCTGCATAACAAACACTCTCTTCCAACAACCTAAGAGACGGCTTTACACATGGACTTCACCAGATGGACAACACCGAAATCAGATTGATTACATCCTTTGCAGCCAAAGGTGGCAGACATCTGTACAGTCGGTAAAAACTAGGCCTGGAGCTGACTGTAGTTCAGACCATGAACTTCTTCTTGCACAATTTAGGATCAGACTAAAGAGATTAGGGAAGACCCACAGATCAGCTAGATATGAGCTCACGAATATTCCTCAGGAATATGCAGTGGAGGTGAAGAATAGATTTAAGGGACTGGACTTAGTAGATAGGGTCCCGGAAGAACTCTGGACAGAAGTTGGCAGCATTGTTCAGGAGGCGGCAACAAAATACATCCCAAAGAAAGAGAAAACCAAGAAGGCAAAATGGCTGTCTGCTGAGACACTAGAAGTAGCCCAAGAAAGAAGGAAAGCAAAAGGCAACAGCGATAGGGGGAGATATGCCCAATTAAATGCAAAATTCCAGAGGTTAGCCAGAAGAGATAAGGAATTATTTTTAAACAAGCAATGCGCGGAAGTGGAAGAAGACAATAGAATAGGAAGGACAAGAGACCTCTTCCAGAAAATTAGAAACATTGGAGGTAAATTCCAGGCAAAAATGGGTATGATCAAAAACAAAGATGGCAAGGACCTAACAGAAGAAGAAGAGATCAAGAAAAGGTGGCAAGAATATACAGAAGACCTGTATAGGAAGGATAACAATATCGGGGATAGCTTTGACGATGTGGTCAGTGAGCTAGAGCCAGACATCCTGAAGAGTGAGGTTGAGTGGGCCTTAAGAAGCATTGCTAATAACAAGGCAGCAGGAGAAGACGGCATCCCAGCTGAACTGTTCAAAATCTTGCAAGATGATGCTGTCAAGGTAATGCATGCTATATGCCAGCAAATTTGGAAAACACAAGAATGGCCATCAGATTGGAAAAAATCAACTTATATCCCCATACCAAAAAAGGGAAACACTAAAGAATGTTCAAACTATCGAACAGTGGCACTCATTTCACATGCCAGTAAGGTAATGCTCAAGATCCTGCAAGGTAGACTTCAGCAGTTCATGGAGCGAGAATTGCCAGATGTACAGGCTGGGTTTAGAAAAGGCAGAGGAACTAGAGACCAAATTGCCAATATCCGCTGGATAATGGAAAAAGCCAGGGAGTTTCAGAAAAACATCTATTTCTGTTTTATTGACTATTCTAAAGCCTTTGACTGTGTGGACCATAACAAATTGTGGCAAGTTCTTAGTGGTATGGGGATACCAAGTCATCTTGTATGCCTCCTGAAGAATCTGTATAACGACCAAGTAGCAACAGTAAGAACAGACCACGGAACAACGGGCTGGTTTAAGATTGGGAAAGGAGTACGGCAAGGCTGTATCCTCTCACCCTACCTATTCAACTTGTATGCAGAACACATCATGCGACAAGCTGGTCTTGAGGAATCCAAGGCTGGAGTTAAAATCTCTGGAAGAAACATTAACAATCTCAGATATGCAGATGATACCACTTTGATGGCTGAAAGTGAAGAGGAACTGAGGAGCCTTATGATGAAGGTGAAAGAAGAAAGTGCAAAAGCTGGCTTGCAGCTAAACCTCAAAAAAACCAAGATTATGGCAACCAGCTTGATTGATAACTGGCAAATAGAGGGAGAAAATGTAGAAGCAGTGAAAGACTTTGTATTCCTAGGTGCAAAGATTACTGCAGATGCTGACTGCAGTCAGGAAATCAGAAGACGCTTAATCCTTGGGAGAAGAGCAATGACAAATCTCGATAAAATAGTTAAGAGCAGAGACATCACACTGACAACAAAGGCCCGCATAGTTAAAGCAATGGTGTTCCCTGTAGTAACATATGGCTGCGAGAGCTGGACCATAAGGAAGGCTGAGCGAAGGAAGATCGATGCTTTTGAACTGTGGTGTTGGAGGAAAATTCTGAGAGTGCCTTGGACTGCCAGAAGATCCAACCAGTCCATCCTCCAGGAAATAAAGCCAGACTGCTCACTGGAGGGAATGATATTAAAGGCAAAACTGAAATACTTTGGCCACATAATGAGAAGACAGGACACCCTGGAGAAGATGCTGATGCTAGGGAGAGTGGAAGGCAAAAGGAAGAGGGGCCGACCAAGGGCAAGATGGATGGATGATATTCTAGAGGTGACGGACTCGTCCCTGGGGGAGCTGGGGATGTTGACGACCGACAGGAAGCTCTGGCGTGGGCTGGTCCATGAAGTCACGAAGAGTCGGAAGCGACTAAACGAATAAACAACAACAGCTGGTCTAAAGTCAGGACCAAATCCATGTCTTTAGATCAAGCTAGTGGGCTTCCTTGTGAAGTTGGTTGGTCACTATGAGAACAGACTGCTGGAGTAGATGGTCCAAGAATCTGGTCCAGCAAGACACAGCTGATGTTCTTATGAGCAACTCATGCTCCCAACAATGCAGGGGCCCCTTGGCCTCTCTCTGACTATACCATGGTTAGGAAAGAACTGGTGCTTGTGGTGTGAGCCCAAAGCTTGTTTAAAATTAAATAATGACCCATCTGTTATTTCATTTAACGTGCATCTTAGCCATCAGTTTTATGCTCTTCCGAAAGAAGACTACACGATACAAAACATGTAATGTTTAGTCACTGTGTTTTGCTATCATGAAAGCAGGAATTTGGCTGTAGCTGTTCCCTTGCAAGTCTCTCCCCACATTTGTGCCACGCTGAAGATATGGGAGAAAGAAAATATGTAACTCCCTTACAATCTAATTAGCAGAGGTGATAGAGTTGTTATCAAAAGGGTCAAAATAATAAGAAATGTCAAGCAAACAAGTGGGGAAAAAAAAATCTATCCAGGGCCTGTTAGCAATAAAATATTATAGGAAATAAATCAAGACAAGCAACTTGGCATCTACCAGCATTTGCTTTCTGTCTTTGGAATGATTTGTTATTAGCATCTGGGTAAGGCTGTATTGAACACCAAAGGATGGGGTGTCATAATAAATAGACAAAGAGATTCTGTATTTTTTCTATTCTTTTCAGTAATGTAATAAGTATGTTCCAGGGACATCTGGGGAGAGGGTATCAAAAAGGTCAAGATGGTGGCCTGGCCTTGATTGCTGAGAGTGAACCAGCCAAATGTACCTTGAGGGCAACATATTTCATCATGTGGGAACAGCCCCAGAGAAGGCTGCAGGCAGGGCCTTAAGCAAGCCTCCCATAGCTGATTTTACGAGATGGGTAGAATGATTCTGGATAAGGTGGTCCCTCAGGGAATGACCAGCACTTTGAACTGGGTCTAGAAACCTACTGGCAACCAGTGTAGTGTTCTCAAGATGGTATGTGGGAATGACCTTGGGAGACTGGGCAAAGAGACACTGCCTAGGGAACCATCAGGTAAGAGACAGCATAGCCCACAGCTGGACAGTGAGTGGGGCGAGAGGCTCAGGAGGGACCCTCCCTAAGTTATCGGGCTGTAAAGGAGATGGTAGGAGAATTGTACTTTCAGACTTGCAAGGTTCTATCAATGTAGCCTTACAATGAAATAGAATTAGCTCAACTGGTCATGTTTGTTTGTTTCTCACGTTTCTTCACTGCCTATCTCACAAAGCAACTCTGGACGGTTTCTTGTCTGGTCTACCTGGGAAGGCTGACAACGTGCATAATTCTGCAGTAGCTGGTTTCCCCAGCCACAAGGTTGCCATGAATTTCTGTAACAGTCACAGCTTGATTTGTGTTCAAAGAGAGCTCCATGTACAGCTCATTGCAATACTTCAGCTGGTATTGATAAAGACATGACTTACCATCTCCAGGCCTTCGTGGTCCAGATAGGGCTGTAACTGGTGCACCAGGCAAAGCTGATCAAAAGTGTTCCTGGCTGTGGCCTCCACCTGCTGTTCAAGCAAGGTTCATGAGTCCAAGAAGATGTCAAGTCATGAACCTGCTCCTTCTGGAGCAGCGTTTCTCAACCTTGCCACCTTGAAGTTGTGTGGACTTCAAAGCTGGCTGGGGAATTCTGGAAGTTGAAATCCACACTTCTTCAAGCTGCCAAGGTTGAGAAACACTGCTCTAGAGTGTATGTGTGTGTGCGTGAGGGAGAGAGAGAGGGAGAGAGAGAGAGGGCACCCCTCCCAAGCAACCATCAGAACGGACATTTCTTGAAGGTGTGGTGGATTTCAGCGGTGCCACTGGTTCTCAGGAAGGAGGGAGCACATTCCAAGGAGGTGGAGGAGATAAGCAGGGGCACAGTCCAGGAAGCAATGGCCGGAAAATGAAGAGGTTCAGAATGGCCCCACTCTAGAGCTCTCCCAGGTTATTTCCCCTGAGGTCAGGTAGAGTAGCTTTAGTCTGGCAAGATTCTGTCTATAGGGTGTGAGCAAATAAAGAACTGAAGCTTGAATGGACTGATTCTTTGTTGTTCTGACAAAAGGCTTAGATGTTTATGGACAAACAGCTCATCCATGTTGCTGAGCTTGTTTCTCCTGACCCAGGCCATCCTAGCCTCCAGCCATTTAGAAAGGTTGGTGAGCCAGAATATTGTGTCAATAATCCACCCACCTCAGCATGGGCTCTTCCCACTGAAAAATGAATGCTGGGAAGTTCATGATATTGACCAAGCAAATTCAATAGAGAGCAGACAATTTAGCTAGATTATCTGAGAGTTTAGCAAACACTGCATTTATCACCCAGAGCTAGCTTTGCTAATAGAAGCCAACATCCTGGGAGATAAACGGCAAACTGCCGTTCAGAGATTTTTATCATTCAACTTCCAACTTTTAAGGATTAGGTGATTGTGATTGCTGTTAAAAATTAGGCAATTTATCTATAAATAATCAGCATGATTTAGGTTTTGTTTTTGAGAAGAGGTAATTTGCTTTGGCTCTGTGTATGAACCCTCAACAATGTTCTACCTTGGATTGTTTGTAATACGACTAGAGTAGGCAGAAGAACATTTAGGATGCCTAACCTTTAGCTGTTGTAATATTTCCCATCGAAGACTGAGGAAAATAAATCAGTGGGACTATGACCTTTAGAAAAAGATTTCTGAAAAACAATACATTAATACTCAATTTATATTGAATTTCAGGTAATTTCACAATGAGATATGTCAAAACTAACTGCCCACCGCTTAGTATGTGGTCTGGTGCCTTTTAGAAATTTCATTTAAGAAGCTTTTAAAAGAAGCTAAAATGGGATTTCTAAAGATTCACAACAAAGATTCATGGCAGTCCTGGGGATCCGTGGCTGTTAGCCTCAATGGCAGTGGGACTGCCTCTGAAGACCATCTGCTGGGAGACTGGTGGGCTTCCACATGCATTGGTTGGACACGGACTAGACAGGCCAGGCGTCCAGTCCAGCAGGGCACTTCTTATGTTCTTAAAAGGTTTCAGCCCATTTGCTATTTTCTGGAATAAAATAAGATATATACAATTCAAACTACTCCGTTCACTTCTTCTGTTAGCCTAAATGTGAATTTAGTATGTTCATTCTTCACTGGTCTGGTTTGCCTTCTATCAGCCTTTGAGGTAGTCCAGACAAGAAGCACCAATCATGAGTATGGTAAAGTTACAGGAACAGAATCTTGCAAGTCTGAAAGCATTTCTGCCCTCCCCTGTCCCTACGTTTCAGAGAACTAGGGAGGGTGCCTTCTGAGATGCTTTCTCCACCCCCATCCCTCCTCTGGACTCAGATTTCTCTTATCAGACCATTGCCTAGACTGGGCGCTTCCTTCTGTCTCCCAGTCACTCCCACATAGCATTACATCTCTCTCCCCCACCAATTTTTTGGTCCTCTTTTGGGTTGTATCCCTTTTCAGTGTTCCTTTGTGCAATTCCAGCTTCATGCTGAATATATAGTCCTCCCTGTCTCCTGTCTGCACTCAAACACGAACAGGGATGATTATCAAGGTGTAAGTCAGATTGTTCTGTTATAAGGACAACGGATTACGACTCCTAAAAACTCCATCCTTAGCCATGCTGGCTGAAAGGCGGGAAAGTAACTTCTTTCTTGAATGGTACCTAATGTGGTGGTAGAAGGTGCCCCCACACTTATGCATGAGCTGCATTCACTATCAAACCCATGAGATGCCCCCCACCCAATACCTGTGAACTGCTGAAGGTGCCCTTGTAAGAAAACCTTCACAGCAATTGACTCTGAGGGGCGACAGGGAAAAGGCTGAGTCAGGAACCTGTGGCCCAGTAAACCCCCTTGTTCTATTCACTGGCCACATCTCAGAGACAGTATGGAGAGCATGCTGACCTAGTCAGAAGGAATAAATGATGATGTCACAGATGGGTTTAATCTGAAACATTCCAAAATCATGCTATAATTTTCACTATGCCTGCCTTCCTTGTGTTGTCTTTGAAATGTAGACCAGTGTTTCCCAACCTTGGCAGCTTGAAGATGTGTGGACGTCAACTCCCAGAATTCCCCAGCCAGCCATGTTGTATCGTTAAAGTGATTTGGTTGCTTTAGGTGAGCCTGGTTTTGGCCATACCGCTACATTTATGTTTCCCTTTCTAAAGATATGCTGATCAGCTGTGCTGGATCTCCAGTTAAGCAACCTGGTGGGTTTTAGTACTGAAGGCTGGAGTTGCTCCATTCTGTCCCTGATCCCTCCTTCCTGAGAACCTTTCTCCAACCTCAGTGCCCTCCAGATATGTGAACTTCATCTCCAAAGTTCTCCACCATGGCTAGGCAGACTAGGGAGTTGAAATTCACACATCGGTGGGGAACCAGATTTGGGGGATCCAGAATGACAATGAAATGTGGCATTCTGGGAAATTAAATTATGAGAACTAGCTAAAGGCCACAGCTGCCATGACAATCCTTAACAGAATGGAAATAGCGTCATTTACTATAATTTTTTTTTTCTTTGAAGGGTTTTAATGCTACTTGTTTATATTGTCGGCAGAGATTCCTGATTCGAATGTTTTGGTTTTATTTTTAAATGGGATGACAGAGGTAAGACAGAAAATATTTTAATGAATGATCTGAGGAGGAACGGTCAAGCGAAAAAAAACATCAAGTGAGTTCGAACCCAAGGATCCCATTGCTTCACATCCCTGTAGAATCTACTGTACACACTCCCAAGACTTTTGGCGAGACATTTGAAAGATACCTGGCTGTTTCTCTTCAGAGGAAATGTAAAGTTATGATAAAGTGGAGAAATGGGCAAATTAAACAACTGATTGAGGATTAGGGGTTTGGGATTTTAGGCTAGCTGAAACCAAGGCCTCATTTATTTATACTGTGTGGAACCACATGTTGACTACACCTTTTTCCTATAGCTGCACTCCTGAAATATAAATAAGAACCCTTGAACAGGTTCTCTGAAATTTCACTGGCTAGAAAAATGCAAATGCATTTTGGCTAACGCATGTCCTCTCATCATTTGAGTATCTCTGTATTGGTGCAACAGAGTGATTCCATGCAATCAAGTTTTAACTTGCTTAAAAATTAAATGGCACTATTTGATCCCACATAAACATTCACCTTATTCATGTGTCCTCTTTTCCTACTCATGTGTTTTAAATGTGCATTCTATTCATCTGCCCTTTTTCCCCCCAACACTCTCTCATACACCCACACACCATCTTACTGGGGTCCAGCTCCACCCTACCCCAACGCTTGGGGGCAGAGCCAGCTCTTCAAGGCTTTCTAGGAGACGAGGTTGGGGGCCTGCTGGATCTCTGGGGGAAGAGGGTTCCACAGGGCAAGGGCATTTATGAGAAGGCGTACTTCCCAAGGCCCGCTAGATGGCACCATTTAAGGGAAGGGACCTGGACCACCTTATCTGACCTGGTGAGATGGGCAGATACCCTCCAGGTCCCAACCAGGTCCCATGACCATGGATGGTGGTGAGATGTTGCCTACCTTCTTTGGAACAACTTCCCTGACTCATCGAGGATTCTGGAAGGCTTATCAAGACTTGGCTCTTTAAGATGGACTTTGGGCGATACGTGAGTTTTGATCTCAATGCAAGGCAACGTATGTATTGACTGCATTAATTTGCCCTTCAGTGCTGTATTTTGTTGTGGTACGTTTTAGGATGATGGATACAGCCACAGAAGGTATCCTACTTGACCTACTGAGAATGTCTTATGAACGTATTTTACAGAGATGTTAACTGGGGCTCATGAGAATTGTAGTCCTACACACACAAAAAACCTCAAGCTGAGAAGACCAACGTCCTCCTGTATTTCAAACGAACATGTTAAGCACCACCTCCAGTTGGCCTTAATCAGTGTGGCCAATGGTCCATGGTGAGGGGAGAAGTCCATCAATATCTGAGGATCCACAGGTTCCTAACCTGTGATTTAGACTGTGTCTCCTTGGCAAGAGCTTCCTTGCCTTTGTAGACAGGGTGGAGAAACAGATGAAACACCACAAGGAGCCACATTACATGTTTTGAGAGCAGCTGAGTGTCCCATGTGTAATCTCGAGGAACAGGACTGTAATAAAGCTGTTTGAGTAGAGACAGTAAAGACTAATAATGACATGAAGCAGCTTAATTGGATCATGATTAAGGAACATTCCCATTTAAAAATGGTCCCAGCGCTAGGGTTTTATTTGTGTTTTATTTTTAAAAACAGCTGAATCCCTTTTATACATATCGTTGCACTTCAACAATATACACACAAGTTCATGCATCTATCTATAAGTACTCCCATAATCTAAGAACCCTGTAATGTCTGTGATTCTACAGTCATCTTAAATCAACATGAATTAATGTCAAACTGAAACAAATGAGTTGCATAGAGTATCACCATGCTGTGATGTTTCAACATCATTAAAACAAACAAAAAAGAAGAAATTATAAAATTCGGCCTGAACTGAATATACAAGACTGTGAACCCATCAGTGCAAAAAAGGTGAGAAATATACATGATTTAAGGAAGAAAAATTAAAGCCATCGTAATATGTATAAACAAAAGTGATCACTGCATTTCATCATCATCTTCTGGATTACACCAGGTCCTGCATTCTGTAATTATAGGACATCTCATTCTTTCTGTGCAGATTGAGCCCTTAGGATAAATGTCAATTTACATTATTCCTCCTACATACTGGACATAATTCTCTCAGACACACAATATAAGGAATGAATTTAGCAGCTTAAAAATCAAATACTTGCTGTAGTTTGGTTTCCCCACCCTCCAGATATAAATATATACTGTATATATTTTAGGTTTTGCTGTACTTTACAAAAGGTTCTCACTAGATGGCAGCAGGTGCATTTCAGAGCTAATGTTAACAGCTACGTTGAGTAAAAAATTGCTGCATGCATGATTGGACTTTTTACTTGTAATACTTAATGTTCTCAACGGAAATAAGCAACATTCCCACAGCACATCAAGCCCAGAATAGTTTACATCCTCTACCCTGAAGCATTAGTAAAAGTATCGGCTAAATAAGGCATGCTTGAGACAGTCATTGTTGCTCACTTGAAAGAAAAGCATCAGAGAAAAATGAAGTTTGAAAACCAACCATCTGAAATTCAGTCTAGCAGGTGATAGTTCTATCAGTCTCTCAAAAGCTCTGAAAAATAAAGGACAATTAGTGATTAATCTTACTCACTTACTCATTATCCCACATTATTTTTATAAATAACTCAAGGTGGCAAACATACCTAATACATGGGCCCAATTTTTATTGTCCCGCCAGCCAAAACTGTGTAAAAAAACCCCACCCATCAATGGCTGGGCCCATTCGGGGTTAATGCTGTCTAACTTGCAAATAATTTCTGACAGACAGCTGACCCAATCTTATGCAGTTATGCATACCTTTCTAGTTATTAGCCCTTAAGCGTTTTCAAAAAGCCAGAGTGGATAAGTAAGGAAGTAAATAAATATAAAAATACAGTTTTATTTAACATTTTATACAAACTTACATAAGCACTGCTTTTAATTTGTATTTCTCTGACGTAGATTTTTATCTTTATGGTTGTTTGTGGAGTTAGTTTTCCTACAAAAGACAAAAAGACATCCCAATTAAGTTGGGAAAAAGCAAAGTTGTGAACAAAAAAAATTTTTTTTTTACACATAACAAGATCATGGAGAGGAGAGGGAAGGGGAGAGGGAAGTTCTAGATCAGTGTTTCTCAACCTCAGCTGGGGAATTCTGGGAGGTGAAGCCCACCCGTCTTAAAGTTGCTGAGGTTGAGAAACACTGATCTAGACCATTGTAAAACCCTGTGGGCAGAACAGAGATCACTTTCCAGAAGAATCATTTTAGCAGCAGCTGAATGCATTATCTTACATCCATTTGTGCACACTGCATTGGTTTTGATCCCAACTATTATATCGTTATTTTTAAAAGTACCACTAGCTCTGGGGAAGGATTTGTTATATGTAGTTTTTCTTTCCCCAAATAACTCTGTTCAAGATGGCAATTCCACTAACATGAAAATTTCAAGATCTGTTGCTGCCCCCTTTTCTTTCCTTTTGTGACAGTTAGTTACATGCAAAAACATCTTGACTGATCTACAGTGAGATTTAAAAGGCCAGATTAAGCTACAAATTCAACGTGACGGTTTTTTGGTTCCCACATCCCTATTTTTGTGCATACTCAAGTTTTGGGAGGGTTTTTTTTGGGGGGGGGGAAGTATAAATTTCTAAAATTATCAAACTCCAAACCATGAAAGATTTGAACACAAAAAACAACCAGTATGCAAAACTGTGCTTTGCAACTTCAAAACAATCAGGCCCCTGCTCCCATTAAAAAAACAAGAAGAAAAACCCTCAGCCATGTTAAAAACCATCATCTGAAATAAAATGTCTTTACCTACATTGATAGACCATGGCGTACTATTTGTGGTACAGGAAACTGTTGCACAGGAGAGGTAATTGTAAACCTCCTTAATTACTCCAATTTAAACTTTGGTAAAATCAGCAAACAAGCCTCATCCACTAATTTAAAAGGGCTGGAAAACAGATTTAGGGTAACACTAACCTAGAACCAGCACAACTGCTTTAAAACTAGCACATTATACTTTCTGCACCCTATGGTTTTCATGCCCTGGGACCCACTCAAGCAGTTTCTTAGAGATGCAATAATTATGGCAGGAAGGATGGCCGTGAAATGGAGTTAAGAGAGTCCGGGCGGCACAGCCAGTCTCTGTGTCAACAAGAGTGAAAGCAGGCCTTGGAGGATGCCAAGGCGTTGCAGCGTCTTTCTGCGGAACACAAAAGTGTTTATTATATGCTAACCCTCCAAAGAACAATTCTCTACTGCCTTGAAATATCTTGTTTTACATCCATATATACTTGCCTGGAAGATGGAACATTTAGAGCACAAATGGTCTGAGATAGGAAGAGCAGGCCCACGAAATACTTACATTGGCCCAGCTGGTTCATCATCTGCAGGAAGGTTTTGTTGTGATCCAGTGAAGGGGAGAGAGGAGGAAAGAAGACCTCAGTTACGTACTGTGGTAAACTTTTGCTGGACGGTACACAACTTTGTCTACAAATAGCTTTATCTAAAGGCCATTCCATTTGAGATTGCAAAGATTTCATGAAGGTTTTTTTTTCTGGATTTGAGTTTAGAGGACAAAGTATGTTGTTCAAAATTATTTCAGTTAACACTTTGAATGCTCATGAAAAACTGCAACTGTAGTGGACAGAGTCTTGCAAATGTGGATATACTCATCTTGTCCCCAAGTTCCAGTGGTTCAATCTTACAAGAGAGATGAGAAGACAAACCGACATTTCAGTTGTAAAATCCTGCTGTTTGTTTCTAAAATCAATGCTTTCCCCCCTCTTAGCTCTCCTCAGAACACCTGGTACATGATTTCATGTGCATGCTCTCTCTTCTCCAGAGCCATCTTTCATACGCTTTGCTTGAAGTTCTAAATAAAATGTTTCGGAAGGTGGAAGATGCAATTTTGACTGATACAAAACAGCCCCTCCACAAGCAGCAAGCTTTTGTTCTGATTATGTCCACAAATAATATTACCCAGCTATTTCACCTCACAGAAATTTCAGCTTGTTACCTGGGAGGGCCAGAAATTTGTCCCTGTTTAAATTTTAGAAGAGTAAAAAAAAAAATCGACTTGTCCCTTTTCATGTAGGCTTCGTTATGATCAACTGGACATTTCATTTGTACGTTACATTACACGGAGTGAAAAGACAGGCACAGTTCAAGCAATAAAAAAAACCCCAATCCATAACATGTGCTGTAGGACACCTACAGTTGGCAACCTTTTCTGCACTACATTGCTATTTGATTAATATATAGTTGGCAAGCTAAAAAAGTTTTCTTGGAATTTGTTGATTTGATACAAACTCAGCAGGATTCCACAAGGGGACTTAGGGCACACAAAGCATTTATGGAAACTACAGTCTTAACAGTGTAGGCAACTGCATGAGCACACACTAGGAGTAATGTTGATCCAAGCCGAACATTACTCCACCTGTACCTTTGAGGCAACGGAGAGGCAAAGCCACCGCCAGCACAGTTACCAGAACAGAAATAAAGGAAATGTTCAAAATAAAAAGAGCTAACCACAAACCAACAGCTTGACAGCCAAAATAACACACCAGTGTCCACAGAAGTCTGCTACTAACAGCAAACTATCAGAACAAGGTACAGAGAACTAGGACTAATAAGGACAACCAGACATCAATGTGCTGTATATACAGTGGAGATATACAGAGACACATCAGGTTTTGAAACATGAAGCACATTACAATAAAACTAGGCTTCCCCTCAGACAAACATCTTCCAATCCCCCAAAGATCTCAAAGGCAGCCTAAGCTAGAGACTCTCTGTTATGTAAGCTTTACCGGTGCTGACACTGAGGAGCGTTCTTAGTTTTCATTTTCTAGAAATTAGCAGGGTTAGTCGTGCCGTGTTCAAAACAATCATTCTGCTCAAAGACTCGCTTCAATCACAGCAGCCCGGAACAAGGGTTTTCTGGGGGTGTTTGGCCAACGCATTCTGAACCAAGCTCCAACTTATGCCACCTGAGACATACCGGTCCTCAAACACTGAGGTGGAACAAGAATGAGCTTACAAATGAAATCTGAACAAAACTGGGTTTTGACTTTACATGAGGAAGCAAGATGGATGCTCTAACATGAATGCATTAGGTGGTAGAGCTTGGGGCTGAACGGTTGACATGCAACTCTATCGTGGGCTGGCAAGATGGCCATTTCTCCTTTCTATGTCCAGTCAAGTCAAGCGTGGCTGTTATAGAAAGCCTTTGTAGGTCAATAGCTCGTGGGTCAGCCCCTCCACCTTTACAAAATCAACCCCACCATGTATCATACGTGACAGACAGAAGGACCAAACCCCTAGAGAAGTTGACCAGTAAAGGGGAGAAACAGAACTATAGGAAAAAGAATGGTACAAATTAGAGAATGAAGGTTCAACAGCAAACTTAAGCCCAAATTAGTTGTGGATGGGAATGAAGAAAACCAAGGAAAAGTGTTAACATTATGAACTGTGCATTGTATAGACTGAAGCGGAGAATAAACGAACTCCAAAGCATGCAAGCTCTCACTTACCACCATTTTTAAAGGAATGATGCAATTGAAAGGGGAAAAAAAGAAGTCATAGTAACTGACAAATAACAATACAACTCAGCACGTTCTAGTTAATTCTCTAGTTTGCTAGCATTTGAACCAGAGGTCAATTAAGATAGGCCCCTACATTCCACCTGGAAGTAACAGGCTACAATTTTCAGGCTACAGTTCTCCGAGACTCTCACTCAGCAGTGTTGCCTCTACCACAGTGGCATTCCACTGACTTCATCAAGTTAAGACTCCCGACTTCTCGTTTTACACATTTGCACTGATACAAAAATTAGTCAACCACAAAAACACAGGACCTCTGAAGAGCACCTGCATGTAAAAAGCATTGCTTCTTTGAAACCCTCCAAGCTGCCACCTCAGATTTTTTTTTAAATCACAAGCTGAGTGTTACAAATGCATCCCTTTCCAAAATTGACAAGCGTAAATCCTATTATCATCCTATATAAAAATGGTATGTTCAGTTTTTAAATTGATGTTAATGTGTTAAATTTGCTGCACTCACATAAGCTAACAAGTGGTGAACCAAGGTATGGGTATATAAGGTATGTAAGCACAGCATATTTGGTAACTGTACATACGTACCCCAAGACCAAGGCAAGAAACGAGAGAACCAATGAGAAAGTCTAACTCAGGGGTGTGTGTGTGTGTGTGTGTGTGTGCTCCAACAGCCTGAACCCAAGGAAAGATAAAAGGACTGGGCTTTTAGGTCTACCATTGTAGCAATTCCAACAAGTCATCAGTTGGGCTCATTCAGCTGAGTCTTCTATCTTGGCAATTTGAATTCTGAATTTCTTAGGGTAAGGTAAGGATTGCACAAACTGTAAGGATTTGTGTTTTTGTTGCCCATGATTGCCTTATCAACAACTGTTTCTATAGAGTCTCTATGTGAGATGGGTGGCTATACAAACAGGATTAAATAAATAAAACTATGTACTTATTATGCTGAGTAAAGACTGAATTGCATTTAGACTTCTTTGGTCCAACATCATCTTTGGTTACCACTCTGCCATAAAAGGGGAACCTAGCCAGGAACTTCCTCATGCTTGAATGTGGTTCTTGGTAAGAGAGTAAAAGAAAAGTGTTAAAACAAAGCAGGGAGATTTGCAGTCTTAGCAACAGGCTTCAATAAACCAAAAAAGATCTTTTGAGAGCTGTCCAACTCTCCAAGTCCGAGAGTACCTCACTGATGCACTGAGTAAGGACTAGCACCTTGACAGGATCTTGCTGGTACAGGATCCTGCTGACAGTTAACAACTAAGCAGGGCAAGGATGCAGACTGGGAAGAACTCAGAACCTTTGGAAAGGATGTTTTTTAAGCATAAGATCTCTGTGTTGGGGTGTTTTCCAGGCCTGTGGGTTCATCATTTTCTGCAGAGTCATTCAGTTTGCTGAGTTGTCCATCCTAGTAGCAAATCCTTATCACATGGCACACCGTTAAAAAAACCCCAAAAAACATTTGGGTTAGGAGCCTCCTCCACAGAGGCTGCCTGAGTAAGCTCTGGGGATATTCCTGGTACTTAACAGTAGCAACATCTGGTCATAATCAATCCAACTGGATTGGAAAGAGCATCAATGAAAATTAACACTTGGGATAAAGGACTAAGCTGCTCATTGAGCTAGGCTTTTTGTGCTGTCTGTGTACAAGAATATCTCAGAGGCAGGCAGCAATTCCTTTTCTTTCAGACAAGCAAAATGCAAAAGCATAACCTACTTTTTGCTACGGAGATTAGGTGAGTGCCGAAGGGACAAGTAGGAAGGAAAGGAAAGAGGGCTGTTTAAATTGCTTTCTTCATGTTATTATTTATAACCAGGATCAAGCCAAGAAAATCAGTATTAGAACAAAATGCAATAAAAATGGAACAGTTGCCCTGCCAAGAAAGAAAATCATACATTCTTTATTTTATTTCAAATGGCAAAATAATACAAACAGGAAAACAACATGTTACCACAGCTTAAGCTAAAATTAACACAGAGAGAGGCTGGAAGAAAAGCAACTGAAGTTTTTACTTTCTTCTTCCTCCAAAACACACAACTTTTAGGACAGCACATGTTTGTTGATTTATCACTAATCCAACAGAAAGGGTTTTTTTCCTCCACTGGAACAATCATACATTATTACATGGCTTGATATAATTAAATAATAATTACTTTGAATGAAGAAAGGGGCAGGACCAGAGGAGGGGAAGGCAGTCACGTATGTCCCTCTGAGTAACAAAAGCTACAACCAAACAAGTTACTAAAAACTGTCACTAAGACCTGTTCTGCCTCTCACAAAGCAATTATTGAGGAAATTCATCTCTGCTTCTCTAACCTCAGCACAATATGGCAAAAATTCAAGTACTTCATTCACTGAGATCAGAATCCTAGTGCTAATGCATGATATACTGTACATCAAGATTCACAGGGTATTCCTCTCTTTGAATCAATGGCTGCTGATTTGCACATACAGTAGGAAAGAAGGTAATTCCTCACCCCAGCTCCAAGGAACACACAAACCTAGGACATCAGAAAGCCAAGGTAAAAAATCATCGGTTGTTTTCATATTGGGAACATCAACTGCACTGAGAATACCCAGGTAATAGGATGTCTCAGGTGCATCTAGACCAGGGTTTCATGGAACCCTAGGGTTCTCGGAGAGGTCATTAAGGGTTCCCTGGGAGATCACCATTTATTTAAAAAATTATTTCAAATTCAGGCCACTTCACCTTAAAGTGGTAAGTTTCACTCTTTATTTTCAGCTTAAGAACACTGTAAAGGCATATATACAGGCCTACCCATGAAACAAATATAATAATTTTATAACTTCTGGCCTCTCTTTGAGTCTGAGTGTGCAGGGGTTCCCCGAGGCCAGAAAAATGTTTCAAGGGTTCCTCCAGGGTCAGAAGGTTGAGAAAGGCTGATCCAAACCAAACCAGTAGTTCAATCTGTCTTGTCATTGGAAGTACAAAAGGAATCCAGTGATTCACAAAACCACTGGACTGAGATAAGTCGATGAACACTCTCCACACATTGGCATCCAACAATCTCACAAAGAGAAATAAGGCATAAATATGTCAATGGCTGTGAAACACTCCTTTTGAATAAAACAAGTTCAAATTTTTATTCTGATTTGCTGATTCTGTGATAGATAGATAGATAGATAGATAGATAGATAGATAGATAGATAGATAGATAGATAGATAGATTCTTCAGCATGTTAGCATGTTCTGAGTGGTCTCCCGCTTCAACAGCCAAAAGAACACAGCCCTTCATTCCTGACAGATAGAAGTCTTGAAGCTAATACTGGAATTGCTTCAGAAACGCTGTAAGGAGGTTCCACCAGTTCCGATGCTTAGAAGGAAGCACCGACTGCACAGGCTGGGAAATACATCCTTAAGGTTATCCCCACTGTCCACCATCAGCTCCCATCACAGCCAGGAAGCAAACTCTCAAGCAACTGAGAACACAAAGGGATGATCAATGTCTACGCATTCATTCCTGGCACGCATATCTTTCTAGAAATGAGTTCAAATGAGACCAGTCCAGCATCAGCAAATGCTTATCCACCTGCCAAACAACTGCCAGCCCCTTCTAAAGAAGGCCACACACAACTGCTTTTGTGCCAAACTGAAAGCTGCAGCCAACTAAACTGCCTGTGCATCTGTTTGCATCTCATTAGAAGTGAAGACCTTAGCCCCACCAAACCCTTCCTATCAAGAAGCTGTCTGCCCAGGAAGCTGCAGCAGATAGAAACCATCCCTTCTACTTCCTTTGGCTGAATGGAAAGAACTTGCATTCGTCCATGTTAGTACCCAGACATACAAACAAGCAATCATCCTTGAGCTGCAGTGTGGCTGTCATGGTTAGCTCTGCTTAAACACACATAGTAATGCTGCTGCTGGATGAACCTATAGAAGCAGAACAATAAAATAAAAAGGGCTTTAAAAAAAATGGACAGGAAACTTTTTTAACACATTTACTTGTATATTTCTGGATACAGATTATATTCCAGTTGACCAACTTAAAATTAATGGCCCAAGTCTGAATAGATGCACGTACATTTGGAAACTGGAAGAAGAAAAGTTTCCATTATTGGATTTTATGTAAGAAATACCAATGTTGGCCCATTTTTGTACAAACTTACCAAAGCAGCTTTCCCTTTCAGCGTCAAACCTGTTCATTTCAAAAAGCTGAACATTTTGCCAAGGCAGCTGTGCAAAAACAGGACTGTGGAATGGAATCCATTATGAAACCTTAACTGTGAGCACTTGTTATGGCCAGGACCATGATTTTAAAAATTTCTTAAATGGCTAGTCCAGAATTATCACACTGTCTGGGCAGTGTTCACTCCTGTACAGACTCAAATGCAATTTAATGTGTTATACTGTCTACATTACCGCATGAACAGAATATCTTATTCAAGACTTTCTAAAATAACTTCCCCATTTAAAAGGAAGATGCCATTTATCTTCTGTTGCATTTTGATGGTTTTGTGTTAGTTTACAAGTTTCTTATAAATTAGTATTTCATACACGTACAGACATTCTTCCTTTGTGAGTGAACATAGCCACTCTTCCTATGGCCTGCCACAGACCAGCCCACATAGGCTGGCTAGCCATTAGCTAGAAGGTGGAACAGGCCACCATTTCCTCACAGGTAACAATAGGAAAGGAACAGCAAGACGGAGAAGAGCGGCCATATGAAGTCGGGGAAGAAAATAAGATTAAAGCTTCACTCCCTCCAAGGTATCTTGAGCAGAGCATGACCATGATGCCAGTGTGTCATGGCCCCATCTTCCCACTGGGAAGCCCCTGAAGGATTCTACGAGGTTCAGCGCACAATTTCAAAAGGCTGCCCATCTCCACCATTTAAAGGAGAATGCAAATGAGCAAAAGCTTTCCCTTACAATGTGTTTTAATTGCTTAAAGCATGAAATCATATATCATTCATGCAAATTCATCCTTCTGGGAGAGATGGGCGGTGATAGAAATTTGAATGAACGAACGAATGAATAAGTAAATAAATAAATAAATGACAGGTTGCAAGTACTTGTGGTCAAGAGATCTTTAAAAAATTGTCAATTATGTTGGAAAAACTCCTTTTTTCCCCTCCAGCAAGACAGCATGATATGTATCTGACCAAAGCCGCATTTATGCAGAGTGAATTTAGTAACAACCAATGTTGCCTTTAAAATAACGTCTCACAAGTCCCTTTTTCTTATTGCACGCCCTTTGCTAGGAAAAAGGATTATTTCTAAGGATAAAGAGATTTCAGTATCACCTCTATCAAGGCCTCTCAAATGCAAGGACCCAGAGGCAAGAATTTTCAAGCAGTCTTCAGCAGCACGAAATGTGGAACTATGGACTGATAGCTCCAACATTTTAACAAGGAGGATTCTGAAGCAAAAGAAGAGGGCTGGGTTCCCCAAAAAGACAAGAGTATGGAAGAAACTTACCATCTGGAACCTCATCTGGCCTCTTCCTTTTCTCATAAACAACAATGATAACAACAAGAATGATGATTTCTGCCAGAATTCCCAGGAAGGGCCACAGAGGAGCCAAGTGGCTGCGTACACGCAGGATGGTAATTTCAGCTGTTGTGCCCACTGAGTTGGTGGCATTGCATTCATAGTCACCAGGATCTTCATTGATCTGGAGGTTCACAATGCTGAGTTCAGTGTAGTTCTCTTTATTGGTAATAAAGAAGCGACCGGAAGTGTTGTCAATCCCCTAATGAGAAGGGAGGCCACAACAAGATTACCAAGTGTTCCAGACAAGTGTTGTTCTGTTGCACGCCCACACCCCGCCTTTTAAATGAGCTCAACGTTCTCCATTCGGAAAGCTTCATAATGTGGGCATGAGACAAGCATGACAAGCTCATTAGCATAATCATTCCTACTACTATTCTCCTGCCTTTTAAAGCCGACTTATGTGCATTTATACTTCAAATAGCCGTGGAGGGACAATTTTGAGGAGAAGCAGGGTTAGATTAGTCAGAAGGATGCGGAAAGCTCAAGAAAAATCACATGCAATTTGATGCTTTAATTATAGTTTTGCATTAGAAAGCAGGGCACCTGGAAGAGATTTCCTGCCTTAGTAGTAACATATTTAGCATCTGGTTCAGGGACCATGCCTGGTTTTGCTCTTAGGAAGTCCCCATTTTTGATCCTACTATCTCAAGTTTAACAAACAAATAAAAGAAGCCCCCAAAAGCAGCTAGCAGAGCGAGAGAATTATCTTCCTTTTGAAGGCAAAAATACTGGAATAGTTTCATTTATCGGACCCACGTTATAAACTTCAGCCAACAGCTGAGCTTACCTAGTGAGGTTCAATCTTCTACTCACCACAGACATTCCATTGATTTTTTTATACCAAATCCAGTCTGGATGTGGGTAGCCTACAGACTTGCAATACATCATTGCCTCCTGCCCTTCATTCTTGTTCTCACTTCGCTTGTGCCCAATAATACCAGGAGAAGCTAACAGGCACAGAAAGGAAAAAGAAAGGGGAAAAAAAAAGAGCTGTGTGTAATTCAATCCATTTCCTCTGTAGAACTGTCACAAGCCTATATAATGAAATTAAAAATCCTCACCTACTGTTCAAAACTCAAGAAGGCAGATCAATGGGCTTTTCTGTGGCTTAACATATTCAGTTTTGCCACTGGTCATTTATTTAGATTCCATTTTATATCTAACTATTATATCTCCTGTAATGGATAGTCTGCAGAGCGTTCATGTCCAATTTTGGAAACTTGTTTTTTTATGTCTTGCACCTTATTAAGTGACTCAACAGTGTCCAGAAAAGCCTGGGCAAAAGATGGAAAAGAACCTCCAGGTGTGGAATTTGACTGTACTGGACAGGACTCTTTTCCAGTTGCAATGATAGGCAACAGGAGCAAGAAAATTAGGTAGCAACAGCAGAGGGCAGTAAACCAGACTACAGCCAGTAAAATGCTCTCATTCTTAAAAGAGAGGAGCTTCTACATCCTCTCCTGAGCAGCAAGTCCTGAACAATTTAGGCTAGGTTGGAAGACATAGTATTTATTCCTACAGGAAAACACACAGTCTTAGGGACAGTTGCAGCTTAGATACTTTTTTTAGCAGCTTCAAAGGATCTGTTAGAACATGGTCAAGTAGCTCATTAAGCAAAATAGAACCTATAGAAAGAAACAATAGACACATCTGTAATTATTTTACGTTTTTTAAAGTATACTATGTTTGGTGTTGTCATTTGGAGATAAACAATTCCTTAGCAGTTCCAATTTATGAGGAAGGTTGAGCACTCATAATCCGCAAAGACTGTGTCATGCAAGCACTAAACAAAACGCTCCATGGGAATTATAGAAGGAGAATTTTAGAAGCTAGGCTTTAAAAAGAGGAAGAAAGGCAATAAATGAAAAATAATGGCTACCTTTGACTTCTATTGTAGCATTTGCTACCGGGGAGCCAGTGAATACAAATACACAGCAATATTCCCCTGAATCATCCGCTCTAGGCTTTGGGATTCTGCAAAGAAAAAGAAACATGGATCAGAATAGCAGGTGACCAATCAATCATGCTTACTGAGACATAATTACATCAACCTGCCCACCCGTTCATGCAGAGAGGGCATGCTGCGGACTCCATCTGCAAGAGAACTCCATCTGGCGGGGTCCAGGAGGCGGGCCTTCTCTGCAGCAGCTCCCGCCCTTTGGAACACCCTTCCCCGGAAGTGAGGTTAGCCCCCTCCCTCCTGGACTTCAGAAAACAACTGAAGACCTGGTTTTGCCACCATGCCTGGAGTGGGGAGAGGAAGAGCCATTCCTGGGGTTGGTTGGTTCCCTAGTCCTGCCGGGACCGGTCTTGTTCCCTCTTGGTGGAATTAGATCTGCCATTGATTGGATTTCATTATATTTTATATTTATATTAATTGATTATTGATATTATTTATGATGTTATTGAATTTTAAACTGTTTTGTTGTGAACCGCCCAGGGTCCCCCAAGTGGGGGAGATGGGCGGTGATAAAATATGATACATAAATAAATAATAAAATAATGGCTCAGTTGCTTCTATGTCATTAGTTAATAGAATAAAAAGCAATCTAAAGCATTCAAGACCTTATATCAGCTGCTATGGATAATTCCACACAAGAAAATGCCATTTAACCACCTATACAAGACTAAGTTCTAAACTATCACCACTTTCTCCAACACAATTTGTCTAAAATATGGTACGCTGACGATTGAGTAAACTTCTCAATGTTGCCTAAACAAAAGTAAAAAAGGTCTTAACCCTTACCCTAAACCACAGCTTCTTTAATAACATAGCATTGTTTCTTTCATGCATACATTTATTTGCTTCATTCTTAAAATGTAACAATCTACCTCACTATCTAAAGATACTCAACGTAGTTGTTAGAGTTTAGTTTTCTTGTTAGTGATACACATAAGACAACCCCCCCCTTTTTTTTGCCACACCAGGAAATTTGAGATGCCATGAACAAGAGTGACACAGCTGTATGTAATGAAGAAGAAAATTCTTCCAAAGCACCAACCATTAGAATGCACTGCCTTCTATCTCTGATAGGAGCTGAAAGTTGCCCCCACCCCCCAAAATTGCAGCACATCTCTTTATGTGAGGACATGCTAAGCATGGGACAAGCTTTTTAACAGCCTAAAATAACCGAATGCAACATGAATATAAATAGCAGTAGATGGGCTTAGTTTCTCATTGCAAACATACAGAACTGTGTAAAGTGAAGCACAGAAAGAAACATGCCATATTGGTACCAACCCTGGAAAATAAAAAGCAATTCAGGCAAGCTGCATATATTCTAAAAGTTTTTAAAAATCTGTGTTAAAACAAATTGGATTATCATGTATACCTTAAAGTGAGTGTATCCATAATTTATTCTGCCTGCTAGCGGAAGAAGAAATAAACGATGCATAGCACCAAGCCCACCCCTTGGCCAACAGAAATCATAAAATTTTGGGCATTATTTCCTGATGATATTCTACAAAAGACTTGAAGGTTGGATATACACAGCATCTAAATCTCTTTAGCTAAATGTGCCAGTTTCAACAGTAAGAGCTGTTTGGCTACTACGTTCCGTTCCAGCTACTTCAGTGGCAGCTTCACTGAATTTCCAAAGACAAAAATTACTTTTCAGACTTACTTGTATTCTGTTGTGTTTGTATTCTTTATGGTGCCTGGAATCTCTTCTCCATTTTTTACCCAATAGCTGTGAGTGAAGGAGTTGGGACTAGTTGTGAGGTTGCACTGTAGTATGATAGGAGGTGAAGGGGAAGCAATGGTCACCTCATTGCTGGAATTGATCCTGGGCTCTAGAGGAAGGAGACACGTTAAAAGAACCGTCAGTTTTCATATGACTCAAATGTCCGACGTGGCACAATTAAATGGCAGAGGAATTGGGGGAGGAAAAGAACTACACATGGAAAACAACTTTACTAGCTCAGATGGCATCAAGTCATACAATGAACAGCTGACCAGCAGAGAAAGGAACAACAAGGACTAGTCTACTGATACAAAAGGGCGAAAAAAGAAAAAAAAAAAAAAGGAATGAAGTACATTTTGGTATTCTTTTGTTTTAGCCTAACCATAGGGAAGTTGAAAATAAGTTGCACAAGAACATGTAACAAGCATTCAGCCTAACCCATTTTTTTAAAAATTCTTTGGCTGGTTTCACACACAGTATTGTTCTAGATTGAAGGATCTTGCTGCAAGAGAAATGAAATCTAATGTAACACAATATGCATGAATTTTTCCGAACTGGTGTTAGCAGGGCCAGTCTTCTAAGAAGCTAGCAAAGAAAATCACGCCATTTCACCCTTCAGCTTCTCAATAATGGAAGACCGTTTCAAGTGACCAATTCCATAATGCAGATATGGAGAGATTAGCTTTAAGAATATAGCAAGCTATGATAAAAGAGATAGAAAACAAAGTTTATTTAGCCAGTATCCCAAAGTAGAGCTGTTCCAATTTTGGAACCAGCAGCAGCCATAAAGTTTTTTAGCAAATCTACTGTTCCAGTTTTCTATGGTACAGAGGATACCCATGTGGGATGATTAGTAAGGAATCCCCCTTTTCTACAAAAGGATTCACTGTTTGCCTTGCCCGTGTTCACTTCCTGTTGTTTTACTTTGGATTCCTTTTCCACCAACCCCTTTACCTTTAAAAAAAAAAAGCTGAAATCCTTCACTCAATTATGTATGGATTTTCCTGTGATTTATATTCAGATTATGTAAAGTGTTTGAAAGAGGTGCTCTGCAGTGCACAGGAATGCAAGCCATATCTATACGTTCAAAACTTTAAAGCAGCAAGGTCTTTTGCAAGGCTTGTGCAGAGGCTCCTAGCTTTCTGCATGGGGTTATATACACTTTGCTTTACTGGGTGGAAAGCAGAAGACATAGTGGGTCACTTTCCCAATGCACTGCTATCCCAATCTAAGCTTCTTTTCCCAACTGAGGAATGTGCGCTGTCTTGACACAGCACCCTGAATCCCTCTGAAATAAGAACATTTCACTGTGCAGGTCAAAATGGAGGAACCATCTGCAAATCAGGCTATGCAATCTTTTTTATCCCTCCCTTATACTGTATTTATGTTGTATTTTACACTTGCACCATTCCAGACAATTATTTTTAAGGAACTCTAAACATCAGACGCTAATGGACAACAAAGACTATTTAGCTTGGAGGCCTCTAGAAAACTCATTTATGTGTCATTTCTGGAATTCCATAACAAGATGTGTTATCACTGTGTTTTCCTTGATCCCCCTTACATTACTGCCCTTTTAAAGCTTTTTTCCTTTTAAATCTTCAGTTTTTAAAAGATGCCTAGTAACTCTAAATAGAAAAGTGGAATTAAAAAAAACAACAACTTTGGGATCTATCCCGTTCAACACTATAATCTTTGTTCTGCAATTATATGTGTTCAGGCATAGACAGCAGGATTAAACCAAGTACTGTTAAAGCAAAAATATCTGAACATCCTTTTTTAAAAAGACCCATTGCTAAACATTTATTCCATGCCAGTGTTTCAGTTGATGCAGCACAAAGCCACACCATCCTATTTAAAGATAATTATGTAAAGGAATACTGTAAGAGTTTCAAGGGCTTGTCATGATTTACTTCTGGCCCAGAATGTTTTATAAACACATTAAGTTTTATGGGTGGTCCTGAAATATACATATTATCTTCAGAAAGAGAAAGTAATAGCAGGATGAACATGCTGGGTACTGTAATAGAGAACAGGAGAGATTCAGACATGTCTTGTTAGTAGCATATGATTGACTGAACTATCTATATGACCAAATCCATGAAATGGATTTATCTGCCAATACTCTGGAACGAGAAGTACACCAGTATCCTCCACAAATATAAGTTATATTCAGATTTAACCCGGCTTTATTCTAGATTGAGAAATCAGCATAGTTAATTAAAATCACAGAACGTTCGCCTGCAGCTCTTAGTCCACAAAAGGAAACCTGCTTTTCAAGTTGCCCACGTGGAACGCTTAATACTGCATTCATATATTTGCTCCTACTGCAGCCAGAGAGCTAGGAAATCTCATGCTCAGTGGAGAACATTACTAGCTAGATTTCCTCTCAAATATATTTGGAAAATTCCATTACTGTACCATTCAAGAGTTAAACGTTTGTATTTCACATCAACTCAAGATGCAGAATTAAAAAAATAAATCAGTAAGTATGCAAGGTAGACAGGCACTTGATCAACAATACTTACATGCAATATGAAATACAGTACTAGTAATATTTGTCAAGAGCACAAACAACTCCACCCAATATAGACATTTATAGGTCAGCCTTGTGCTCTTCAACCTGATGCCAAGAGCCATGCTGGCTAGAAATTCTGAGAGTTATAGTCCAAATACACCTGAGGGGCATCAGATTGGGTAAGACTTATAATACATTTTCTTACTAGTTGTTAAAAGAAGAATTAGAAACAAGGCAGAAGGAAGTACATGGGAAAATACTACACAAGACTTCGGGAGCAGAGGATGGCCTATCCATGTGGTTATCTGCTAGAAGCGGGCAACACAAGCTGTATCGGATTTTCAAGAATACTGTTGGTTTCAAAATCTATTCTGCTATATTAAAAAAAAAGAAACCTGCTTTCAGGATACTGACACTTTTTTTTTTTTTTTTAATTTTAGGTTTGGTGCATGCTGTTTGATGGATTTTAGCAAAAAGGTAATGTAAAACTGATAGTAAGACAAGCATACAGCTAGTACCGGAAGATCACATGGACCATCCAGTATTCCATTTAGTTATTAAATCTGCATCATCAGGCTTGATGGCAGCGTCACATACACTTGCTTTTACAAAACTATTCTCTGCTGTTACTGAGAACTACGCTACTGCCAATTTCCAACTACAGAAGCATTATTAACTCATGAAAAAAAAAGTTTCGTATGCTTTCTTCATCAGTTGCAGTCGTATACAGCGGGAAGTTATTTAAGTCTTCTATAAATGGCATCTTTATACTGTGCAATATTAAACAAAGGGTCATACGCTTGCTTCCTATGTCCTAACAGCTGTGTATCTTGTACTGTACTATTTACACAGAAAGCATTTATGGTACAGTATTATGCTCAGAAGTCCAGATTAAGCTACCAGATTCATTTTCATCGCCTGGCCCAGAGGAGACGGCTATCAGCCACAACCAGTAAGAAAAGTTTTGGTTTCTACCTCATTACTGCCCATTTCACACATACACGATTCCTCATGTACTATGTGAGGCAATTTCTCCTCTCACATCTGTCTCCGAGAGACTGTAACACTCCATTTTGACACACTCACATATCCTACTCAATGTAACCCTTTTTTTTTTTGCCCCATGTATATCCCTATATAGAAGGTGAATTGCAACAAGAAAGTAATCTTTCTAAAATAGATGTTTAGGAAGTCAGTCATGCTTTACTTTTGAGATTATGCTTTGATATGAGTGCTGATGTTGCAGACTAGTGTTTATGAATAGATTGGTTTAGCCACTCCATGCATCTGATGAAGTGAGCCACAGTTTACAAAAGCTTATGCCTTTTTAATAAAATTTTCTCATTGGGAAAGGTGCTACTAGACTCCTCCTGATTTTTTAACAGATTAATAATATTACACCAAAAGAAAGCAGAGGCTCGTATCACTGTATATTAAAAATGATACCAAAAAAAACCAAGTAACCTTGGTTACTTCCCATATACAGTATTCTTGCCGGCTTTATGAAATCAATGGTAGAAGTTCTCTTGTAAGCCTTGTCTTAATTGAGACGTGCCTGGCACCCAGGGAAGATACATTTTCATAATAAAGCCCATGTTGTGAAATGTCCTACAAGCCTCATTCCCTTATGAGTTCTGCTATCGCACAGATCCTGGACTGTAAAGAGAACCTTTACA
This sequence comes from Candoia aspera, assembly GCF_035149785.1. Lineage (NCBI taxonomy): Eukaryota > Metazoa > Chordata > Lepidosauria > Squamata > Candoiidae > Candoia > Candoia aspera. The sequence continues at coordinate 6,313,860 of NC_086165.1, read as the reverse complement.
AATCTTAGAAAAGCAAATGCAGATTTGTTATGTAGGCCTCAGAACTAGAAACTGCCAGTTTTACAGGCATAAATAATAGGACAGAATGGTTCTAACAGCAGCTCTAGGGGAAAAAATGATGTCTGAAATCATCTACACAATGGATCTTCAGTGCACTGAAAATACCAACCGAGCTTTCAACAGAAGGCATGTCTGTCTGTCTGTCTGTCTATCCATCCATCCATCCCACCTTTATTATTTTTATAAATAACTCAAGGCGGCAAACATACCTAATACTTCTTCCTCCTCCTACTTTCCCCACAACAGCAACCCTGTGAGGTGAGTTGGGCTGAGAGAGTGTGACTGGCCCAAGGTCCCCCAGCCGGCTTTCACGCCTAAGGCGGGACTAGAACACACAGCCTCCTGGTTTCTAGCCCAGCACCTTAACCACTAGACCAAACTGGCTGTCTCTCTCTATATATATATAGGCCCCTCTAGTCAAGCATTTCGGAAGCGTGCAGGCCTCAGTTAGAGGACAACAGCCCTCCTTCCATTGATGCTTCCTGGGACCTAGTATTTAAGACAAATTTCTTATGATTCAGGAAGTAGTAAACATCTGTTAACATTGTTGTTGTTCATTCGTTTAGTCGCTTCCGACTCTTCGTGACTTCATGGACCAGCCCACGCCAGAGCTTCCTGTCGGTCGTCAACACCCCCAGCTCCCCCAAGGACGAGTCCGTCACCTCGAGAATATCATCCATCCATCTTGCCCTTGGTCGGCCCCTCTTCCTTTTGCCTTCCACTCTCCCCAGCATCAGCATCTTCTCCAGGGTGTCCTGTCTTCTCATTATGTGGCCAAAGTATTTCAGTTTTGCCTTTAATATCATTCCCTCAAGTGAGCAGTCTGGCTTTATTTCCTGGAGGATGGACTGGTTGGATCTTCTTGCAGTCCAAGGCACTCTCAGAATTTTCCTCCAACACCACAGTTCAAAAGCATCGATCTTCCTTCGCTCAGCCTTCCTTATGGTCCAGCTCTCGCAGCCATATGTTACTACAGGGAACACCATTGCTTTAACTATGCGGGCCTTTGTTGTCAGTGTGATGTCTCTGCTCTTAACTATTTTATCGAGATTTGTCATTGCTCTTCTTCCAAGGATTAAGCGTCTTCTGAGTTCCTGACTGCAGTCAGCATCTGCAGTAATCTTTGCACCTAGGAATACAAAGTCTTTCACTGCTTCTACATTTTCTCCCTCTATTTGCCAGTTATCAATCAAGCTGGTTGCCATAATCTTGGTTTTTTTGAGGTTTAGCTGCAAGCCAGCTTTTGCACTTTCTTCTTTCACCTTCATCATAAGGCTCCTCAGTTCCTCTTCACTTTCAGCCATCAAAGTGGTATCATCTGCATATCTGAGATTGTTAATGTTTCTTCCAGAGATTTTAACTCCAGCCTTGGATTCCTCAAGGCCAGCTTGTCGCATGATGTGTTCTGCATACAAGTTGAATAGGTAGGGTGAGAGTATACAGCCCTGCCGTACTCCTTTCCCAATCTTAAACCAGTCTGTTGTTCCGTGGTCTGTTCTTACTGTTGCTACTTGGTCGTTATACAGATTCTTCAGGAGGCATACAAGATGACTTGGTATCCCCATACCACTAAGAACTTGCCACAATTTGTTATGGTCCACACAGTCAAAGGCTTTAGAATAGTCAATAAAACAGAAATAGATGTTTTTCTGAAACTCCCTGGCTTTTTCCATTATCCAGCGGATATTGGCAATTTGGTCTCTAGTTCCTCTGCCTTTTCTAAACCCAGCTTGTACATCTGGCAATTCTCGCTCCATGAACTGCTGAAGTCTACCTTGCAGGATCTTGAGCATTACCTTACTGGCATGTGAAATGAGTGCCACTGTTCGATAGTTTGAACATTCTTTAGTGTTTCCCTTTTTTGGTATGGGGATATAAGTTGATTTTTTCCAGTCTGATGGCCATTCTTGTGTTTTCCAAATTTGCTGGCATATAGCATGCATTACCTTGACAGCATCATCTTGCAAGATTTTGAACAGTTCAGCTGGGATGCCGTCGTCTCCTGTTGCCTTGTTATTAGCAATGCTTCTTAAGGCCCACTCAACCTCACTCTTCAGGATGTCTGGCTCTAGCTCACCGACCACACCGTCAAAGCTATCCCCGATATTGTTATCCTTCCTATACAGGTTTTCTGTATATTCTTGCCACCTTTTCTTGATCTCTTCTTCTTCTGTTAGGTCCTTGCCATCTTTGTTTTTGATCATACCCATTTTGGCCTGGAATTTACCTCCAATGTTTCTAATTTTCTGGAAGAGGTCTCTTGTCCTTCCTATTCTATTGTCTTCTTCCACTTCTGCGCATTGCTTGTTTAAAAATAATTCCTTATCTCTTCTGGCTAACCTCTGGAATTTTGCATTTAATTGGGCATATCTCCCCCTATCACTGTTGCCTTTTGCTTTCCTTCTTTCTTGGGCTACTTCTAGTGTCTCAGCAGACAGCCATTTTGCCTTCTTGGTTTTCTCTTTCTTTGGGATGTATTTTGTTGCCGCCTCCTGAACAATGCTGCCAACTTCTGTCCAGAGTTCTTCCGGGACCCTATCTACTAAGTCCAGTCCCTTAAATCTATTCTTCACCTCCACTGCATATTCCTTAGGAATATTAGTGAGCTCATATCTAGCTGATCTGTGGGTCTTCCCTAATCTCTTGAGTCTGATCCTAAATTGTGCAAGAAGAAGTTCGTGATCTGAACTACAGTCAGCTCCAGGCCTTGTTTTTACCGACTGTACAGATGTCCACCACCTTTGGCTGCAAAGGATGTAATCAATCTGATTTCGGTGTTGTCCATCTGGTGAAGTCCATGTATAAAGCCGTCTCTTAGGTTGTTGGAAGAGAGTGTTTGTTATGCAGAGTGAATTGTCTTGGCAAAATTCTATCAGCCTGTGTCCTGCTTCGTTTTGTTCTCCCAGGCCATACTTACCTGTAATTCCAGGTGTCATTTGACTGCCCACCTTAGCATTCCAGTCTCCTGTGATGAAAATAACATCTCTTTTAGGCGTGTTGTCCAGTAGGTGCTGCAGATCCTCATAGAACTGCTCTACTTCAGCTTCTTCAGCATTTGTGGTTGGGGCGTATATTTGGATCACTGTGATGTTAGATGGCTTGCCCTGAATTCGAATTGAGATCATTCTGTTGTTTTTTGGGTTGTATCCAAGCACTGCTTTAGCCACTTTACTATTAATTATGAAGGCTACTCCATTTCTTCTGTGGTCCTCTTGTCCGCAGTAGTAGATCTGGTGGTCATTTGATGTGAAGTGGCCCATTCCAGTCCATTTCAGTTCACTGACGCCCAGAATGTCTATCTTTAATCTTGACATCTCACCGATAACCACATCCAATTTGCCCTGGCTCATAGATCTTACATTCCAGGTTCCGATGGTGTGTTGATCCTTAGAACATCGGATTCGCCGTTCACCACCAGCACCGTCGGCCGCTAGCCGTCCTTTCGGCTTTGAGCTAGCTGCGTCATCACGTCTGGGGCTAGTTGAGCTCATCCTCTGTTCCTCCCCAGTAGCATTTTGACCATCTTCCGACCTGGGGGTCTCATCTTCCGATGGTATACCGACATATCTCTGGTTGTACTGATCCATTTAGTTTTCACGGCAAGAATACTGAGGTGGGTTGCCATTACCTTCCCCAGGGATCGCATTTAGTCTGACCTCTCTGTCATGACCTTCCCGTCTTGGGTGGCCCTTCACGGTTTAGCTCATGGCATCATTGAGGTGCTCAAGCTCCAGCACCACGACAAGGTAACGATCCTTTGCTGAAGCTGTTAACATTAGCAGACATTAATTGCCCAATCCCCCAAGAAGTTGTCCAATCCCTTGTAAAAGTGAAACTCAGTGTATGCTGAATACTCATTTTTATTTCAAGAATGTGTTTGCCGCCTTTCAAAATAAAAGTTCCCCTGTGATGGTACATAGTAACTATTTATTGCCACTCGCTTTACAATGCAATAACACTCATTTGCCTATTCTCTGTACAATGGGGTCATTAAGGATCCCCCTCAGACAACATTTTAGAAAGCAATAATGATTTCTAAGCCATCTGATGTAATAAATGGCTTAATACATAAGTCAGTTACAAGATCACCCATGCAATGTAACTTTCTATGTGAGGACACTTAACTGAATGTTAAGGAAAGGAATAAGAAAGGAAAAGTTCTTGGCTGCTCTTTTGTGTTATAAGCAAGCAGTAAGCCTCAGTTGCATCAAGGAAAGTACTGTAAGCAGAAACTCAACATCCGGGAAGTGTCAGTATATATATTATTTATAAAAACAAACTTCTAACTAGCTATACAGGGAAAATCCAAAATTTTACAGGTAATAAAGGATGTAGACAAGAGTCTATAAACTCAAAATCACGAGGAAGAGGAAGAGGAAGGCATTCCACGGTATCCCAATAAATGAAATAAAAAAAAAAGAAATTGTTAGATTAAGAATTAACGCAAAATAGAAAAGGCACTCATGGAGAAACCAGGATAGCACAAAGCCTACTATAAAAAGTAAAAGGGAATAAAAGCAAAAGCAACGAACATTCCAGTACCAGGCTTGTTTCCAGAGGAACTAGAAGACAGTTTCACAGATCCTGCTCAATACTTCTGATCCTACAGAGGAGGAGACATATTAAGAAGGTAGCAAAACAGACACATCACAAATGAAGAGATCAACCCCCCCCAACAAAGACAACTGGTGGGTGATACTAAGGGTCACAAGAGAGGGGTGAGGATCACTGGACTGCCTCTAGATACTACTGCAGCACTACTTCTCTGCGGAACTGAACTCACTCTGAAGGACGCTTATAGTAGCCTGGGCTCGTATCCACGTTATGGCAGGATTTTGCCTCAAGTCATTCCTTCTGGGATCGTTGCTCGCCCTGCACTCATACGTCCCAGAGTCTTCCAAGGTAAGACGAGTGATTCTCAGCACGCTCACGCCATTCACCCCGTAGGCAGTGTAAATGGCGACACGGCGCTTTCGAGCACCATCCCATAGCTGTTTGAAAGATTCAGCCCGGTTGACTTCCGCATACCACCACTGGATCTCTGGAGTGGGGCTCCCAACCACGTCACAATACAGCTCAAAGGCGTCCCCTGTGAGTTTAGTCTCTGACATAGGCGACTTGACAAACCCAGCTAGAGGAAGGGGCAGCAGAAATGCCATGACAGATGAACAGAAAGAAAAAAAACAGATCTTATAAAGAAAGCAAATGAACTGCAGAAACACAAAAACAAAACAAAAACAAAAAGAGAGACATGCCCATCTACAACAGTGGTTATAGTGTGACTTCCAAAGAAGAGAGGCAAAAAATCAGGCTTTGGGGAGGCAAGCCATCAGGTGTTACAGATTCACAGTCTGTGACAGAAAGAGACTGCATCTAAAAACACATTATTTATTTTCTCTTCATTACATCTAATAATAGTTCCAAGGGAGGAGGTAAGAACTCAATTGAAATTTTAGCCTTATCAGGAATTCCCTTTGTTAAAACTCAAATAGTTCTCCTTTACTATCTCCTTTGGATTTAACACTAGGATTAGGAAAAGCTCTCCGTCATAACCAGTGCTCCACTACGACTGTGCTTTGATCTCCTCTTATTTCAAGGCCAGGGCGATATAGGAAATTCACAGATAGAGTAACCTTTTGGGGGGAGATGGGCGGTAATAGAAATGTGAATAAATACATAAATAAATAAACCTAAACATCCTACAAAAGCCAACAGTTAAAGAACTCCATGTTGTCACATTATTTTTATAAACCTACACTGATTAAAATCAAATGGACCACCAAGATGTGAAAAATAGGCGAACAATTATGTTACTGTTATAAAATATATTGATGTGCCAAACAGATCCCCAAGTGGGATGTGTGGTTTCTCGTAATGACTAAGAATTCACACGCTCTCAATCCCATGTCCAACTACAAGCATGAATTTCAGATCAGCATGCTTCCCTCTTCCTCCAATAGTTTTTCATGTTGTTTTCCTTGCTTCTCAACAGCTTTGGAAAAGTAGCAAAGTGGAAAAAACCAAAACAAAACTGGGTAGTGGGTGCCCTGGACAAGCAGCAGCTTTCCTCTTCCATGCTGGTGCCATCACTGAAGGTTCCTGCCTGGAGTCCTCTGCTGTCTGCCTGCAAAAAGTAAACTCACATTATCCTTTTCTTTTCTTTTCTTGCTACTTTCTCAGAGCTGGAAAACGTAAGGGAAACAAGAAGAGCAGGCTTTGATGAAGGAAGGTTTATTGCTGCTGTCAGGAATGGTGATTTTGGCTTAGTACTGTTGGTTTACTGAGAGGAAGGAACCACTGCAGGTCCTCTTGGACTTAGAAGGAAATCATTAATTTTAAAATAAAAATGGGAATGGGAATGGCAGGAGAAATTTGTTTGGAAAAGCAATATGGCACGTTTAAAAATTATAATATCAGAATGCTTGTAAATGCAGACATTTCCTTAGAAAAAGAGGGCATTGTGCTTCTATCATAGTAAAGCCCACATCCTTTGACAAACTTGATTGGTGAGATGTAAAATATGAAAGCCTGAGAACACTGCTTTGAACACTGCTTTGAGTCAAGGACATGATGAAAAAGGTCCTGCTCTAAGTACGTCGATACTTGGAGGATGATTTAAGACAACTGGCTTCACAAACGGAGAATTCAAAATTAGCAATATTCATACAGTTAGGAGGATTTGTCAACAGTTCGGTTAGGACTAACTGCACTCAGTTCTAGATATTACCTCTCTCAATCATAGTTGCAAAGCACATGGTTTTGACAATAAAAGACTTTTTAAAATCCATAAAATAAAATCCTAACATCTAGATTACCAATCATCTAAAGTTCCAAGACCACTTTTGTGTTAGTCAAACAACAGATAAACTGGATTGCAAAACATTTCAAGATAATGTAAAAGGTTACGTGCTTGATTACACAGTGTCACCCTGGAGAGTGACAGACATCTATTTTCCTCATATTCCAATATGTGTTCAGCCATGAAATAAGCCAACTATTCTTGGAAGTCAGTACAGTATTCATCAGCCCAGGAAGAACCCAATCTTTGCCTCCAACTTCACAAGGTACCTCCCAATGAGATCAGAAACCATTCCTGTCATACTTTCCAGTTTCAAATTTGGTGCCAAGCAAAGTATAAAAGATTTGCTGATTTAACTCCACGCTGCTGAGCACTTCTTAGTAATGTAGCTGTTAGAAAGTTTCTGGTCTTCTAAATAGTGAAGGAAGGAGGGGATGTTATGCTCTTAAAAATAATAAAACTTTGGAACTCTAGTTTCAATCCTCATTTGGTAGAAACCCAACTGGTGCATCTATACATGTATATGCGTCGTGCTGAAATATTTTATAGCCACTACATTTCCGCTTTCACATTCAGGAACCCTACCCAGATATGACACAATTTTATTTTCTTCTGATAAAAAGAAACTGCCAACACTATTGCATAGAATGTCTGAGAACCTAGTTAAGGAAGAACTACAGTAGAGTTTCTGACTATTGCTATAGTCTTGACTATTGCTATACTTAGTTTGTAATAATTTCAAATACACGGGATGTTCTGTACAATCAGCTTCAGTTAGTTTCTTCAAGATAGCAACAAATAATTTCTATGGGCAGAAAAGCATTCTAAAAAAGCCCCTAACAAAAATACAACAAACATTATATATATCTTAATGCAGTTTTGTTTGTAAGTTCTATACAGCAAGTCATGAAATGGGCCATATTATAATAAATTATTAATGTGACCAGAAGGCACCATCTTACTAAAAGCTGTGCTGGATAATGTTAATGTTGCAGAATCCTAATACACAGCTATACTATCCTGCTGAGCCACTCGCCCTCTGTTCTGAAGCTGCTGCTAAAATATACATAACCTTAATAAAAATGCAAACAGAATCCTTCCTCTGCTTTGTGCATCCCACACTAGTTAGCAGGAAGTTGAGCTGCTCAAAATGAGTTCTGCTTGAGTGATATTTGTATTTTCTCAGCTTTTGGATTCCAGCTCAGACACTAATCCTTTAATATGGTTTAGTTGGGAGGCCAAGAGCAATAGATACATTTAGTGTTTATGAACAGACACAACTGACATATAAGTCGTAAAATGAATATAATTTCTATTTAACCACTTCCAGTTTATCTGCATATCATATCATCATATTCAGATCTCTGCCGTGCATATGAACCTAGTGTGGGATAATCCCACAGTGCCCTAATCTTTTTGACACAAGAAGTGATTAAGCCAAAAACGAAAGCCACAAAACAATTAAGATGTCAGGCAGGAAGAGCGACAGTCAACCCCAGAGCAAGCCTAGCTTTATCCTAATAAACTATGGCTTAGCACAAGGGCATACAACTGCTGCCATCAGATGCTGTTTCACAACTCCCATAATCCTTGCCATTGGGTGAGCTGGCTGGGACTGAAGAGAGTTGTAAACCAATTTTTTGAATTGTTTTGAATTATATAATACAAAGTTATGCATTATGTTGCCAGCTCCTGATTCACCTCAATGATTTTGTGATAAAGACAAATAGCTAAGACAGAGCTGGCTAGAAACAGTAAATGTACATTTTATGAAGGAATAACTTAACATCCTCTTTCTCTCCTATATAGTTAAAATGATGGTACTGATAACTATTATTACAATATTGGCAACTGTAACTAGGATCCTGAAAACTTCGGTTAGGCTTGTATTCTCTGCTTAGTCTTCAATCCAGTCCTACCAATGTTTGAGAACAAGTAATCCCTTTTCTGAATTTAAGCCACTGCCTGAGAGCACTCCTATTCCACTGAGCCTTTTCTTTTTACCAGTGTAGCTCTCTCTTCATCATATTATATTCATAATTTACTGTTGTTAGCTGCCCAGAGTCACTGGTCTGAGATGGGCAGCTATATAAATTAAACAAGATAAATAAATAAATTGTTATGCTCATTTTCTGTAGATATCTTCCTGAGCACTTTGCCTCGTTTTTATTCACTTAACCATGAAACCCAATCATAACTGCCATGAAACCCAATCATAACCGCTCATTTCAAACACTAGACCAAACAATGGCTTGTATCAGTTATCATTTAAAGCCCAAAACATGACTTCATTGTTTAGAACATCTTAACTTTTCTCAAAGAGACTCGTGTTTATGTCAATAATCATCTAAACCACTAAATATTCAGATCCAAATATCTTATTTTGCAATTTAAATATGCCATGGCACATTTAACACAAACCTTAAGTTGTTCGATATACATGGCCATTTGTTGTTCTGATATTATGCCAAGCCATGGCTTTTTAGAATGTCTGAATATCCAGGGAATTAGTACTATATTGGGCAGTATTGTTACATTTCTTATTCTTCTAACTTTGACTTCTGATGTGCTATTGTTTGAAAAATGTTACTTAACTGGGAAAAGACACTTAGGAGAAACAGCATTTAAGCACATTCTCCCTGCAATGAAAATGTTAACATGGATTTATTTATTTAAAGTTAAAAACAGAGTATGCTACTATCATACAGCAAACGCATTTAAAATGGTATCTCAGTAATTCAGAGTTAATGATTTAACACCCATTTGCAGTTTATTTATGCTATTTCTTCATGCTGGGCTTTTAAAACTATAAAACTATGCTGATTTTAAGGAGCACAGTTTAATTTTGAAAGGCTGGGGTACTTTTTAAAGAATCTGACAAAGAAGTTTCAGCAAGTTATGTTGTTTTAATCTTCCAGACAAACTAGCTAAATTCTAAAAAGTCACATGTAAATGCATGCTTGCTATAGATAAAAGAATAATTCATGTTTAGAATCTAAATGGTATATGCAAAATTGCCAAGATTAAAGCATTTAGTTGGTTAATATCTATTTAGAAACATAATATGGTTAAGTTCATTTAAACAGGACAGTAAAAGCCAAAAATATGAACTCTGTAGTCTTCCAAATGCTATTCATTGGTCCAAAGGGAAATAGATAGCAAATGATAGCAAGTGCTGTTAATATCCAAATACCTGAGTATTAGCAGGGTATTAAGGAAATGCAAGAAGACCCCAATAATCTCTTTTACTTGACAAGATACTGACATGAGAAGGCAGACAAGAATTGTCAGTGCCCATGAGAAAAACCAAACTGCCTCATTCTAAGGAATTTTATTACCTAATTCAGGGGACATCCAGGCCTATGTTCAACACTGCTAATAAGCCAAGGAAGCAGATAGGGTCAAATTAGCTTGGATCTCACTTCAGTTTAAAGGCAGTTCTGACTGATAATTTAAGCTAAAAGTTAAGGCTTCAAAGGTCCAGATAGAAATCTACTATATCATAGTCATCTAATGCTCCTGAATTAAAAACTGTAGTACTGTTCTACCCCTTGCTCAGACAGGATTCTAGCTGTCTCTTCTGACAAACTGCCACAGCGATTCTAAGGTAGAGTCTCCATCAAGTCAAGCTTGACTCTTGCTGACTTCGCAGACAGGATTGTATAGTTATTCTGACAATAATATTGAAGTTGTCTACTTGGGTAGAGATGAGAAGAGCTATGCTGATTCTATGGTAGTTAAAGCCCTCCTGTATTTCTCTACAGTAATACTTTAGTTTTATAGGCCACTAAATACAGAGGGGGAAAAAACCCAAATTCTTTGGCTCCTAAACTGCTTTTTTGCAATACCTGAGGTTATTACCTTCTGTTATCAATGATATGAATGTATCTATCAAGAAACTTTTGTGAAAGGTGCTTAATGAATTTACATTACTTAGCAAACATCCTAATTTAAATGTTTCTTTGCCCCAGACCACTCCAAAGACTGACCTTAGTCAACACCTATAGCAGCCACACTCAAGACAATACAGATTCTTATTTTTATCAGCAATCCTCTGTGGTACAACGACCAAAAATATGAGATCTTTATTCTTTTCAGCATTATTAGAGCTATCCACACTAGTAACATTTATCAAGGTCAAATGAATGCACGGAAAGGCCTTCAGCCTTGCCTCACTTTCACGATGCAATCAGTTACTATTCTAAAGGTACCTGCTTACTATCATTAGCTTCTGCACAAATCCAGTCTGCCGCACCCTAATACAGTTATTGTCAGATATGCTACTAAAGAGTAAAGATCTGAACATTTTTACTGTAACAAGTTTTGAAGCATTCCTTGCTTATATTGCCAAATTTAGGCAAACCAGATAAACCATATTCTTGTATTCATCTGCCAGAAAAGCAGAATATATCCAAAACCTGCAAGTGAGAAGTGACATAAGGTTGTTCAATAAATTTCTCAACAGTTCAAAACTGAACCACTAACTCTACAATTCCATTACTGTACTGTGCTTTCATTTAATTCAGATTTGGCATGATAACACAAAATTTAATCAGTCCAAATTGTTTCTTCTCAAGTACGGCAGGTCTTCCCTTATTTATAATTTCTTCTGTTCTAGTCAACTTGATTTAAAGCAAGTCCCAATTTTGATATAATTTTACAAGCTACTAAGCTCACAGGAGAAATGAAGCTGAACACACACACAAAAAACCCCTCTTTTCATGTTATTGTTTGAAATTAAGAATTCATTAAGAAAATTATCTTCTGTAATTTTCAGAACTGTCTTTTTGAAAATACTGGTCACACTGGGAAGAAAGTGAAGGAAAGAACCCATGTAATATTGGTATCAAAATAACAAATCAATTTTCCTCTATGACATTCAAATATGATATTGCTCCTATGTGCTCATCTTTTGGACTTTTACCTTAAAAATACTTCCTGAACCTTCTCTGGACATGCTGAACTTTCCTGTATTCATTCTGTACTCTCTTTATTGATAATCATCATTCACTCGGGTGCAAACTCATGCTTCTCACAGCTCTTTGGGGGGGGGAAAGATTTTCCATCATAATCTATCAGAAGAGCTGTCTTTTCTTGTGAAGGAACACAAGGCACACAGATGTTCTATCTAATCAAAGAGAATGCACACATTATTCAAAAGAGCTCAGTGTCAGAGACTCCTTTAGGAATCCAGCTAACTGCAGTAACAAAGAATCCTTTTGTTTCAGGACACAGGCCCATCTCAAGGTTTTCATTGCCATGTTTCTGTTTTACACTTCAACTGTTCTTAGGGATTTTGAAAGGAAAAAAAAAGCTTGGGCATGAGGAGAAAGGTTGCAGAAAAGCTATAAAGTGCTAATTAAAACGAACCATTTCCTCCTTGTTAAACATGGAGGAGATAAAAGAACTGACTTTCTGTATAGAAAGGGACACAGATACTCTTAAAACCTTCTGGTCATCCAGGAGCAGCAGGATTTCCTCCAAATTTTTCAGCTGAAGCAGTGAATATTTATATATATTTTTGTGTGTTTTAGATTCTTGACCCTCTCCTTCTGCTCTGTCCTCTCCCTGCTGCCACCTACACATATTAAACCTCTTGCCAATTTAAATTAATCCTCTCCTGATTGCCCTTACTCATCTCCTGATACTGCCACCAATTTTTATCTACCATGTTTTATTGCCTTCTTTTCATCAGCTTCTAGGTACATTCTAAGCTAGATCAGCCATTTTAAGGTTAATAAGTCAGCTTTGTGGCAATGCAGAGATCTGAACCTGGCCTGCAGAGTTAACAGTCAATCTTCTTGCACTTTTTGGCCATGCTGAGAATTTGAGGAACTGCAGTCCCAACACATCTAGAACATACCAAGTTGGGAAAAGCTGTTTTCTGCACTGCCCTATAGCAAATTTTAGCAGTGTGGCTTATTTCAGCATACTGCCTGCATTTCAGGTCTAACATCTTTACAAACAATTCTAATAATTTTGTATTGTTACAGTAAAGGACTTACATACTACACGCCTAACTACTGAATAGGGGGCAGTTTACAATAAAATGTCAGACCTATCATTAGAAACTAATTCTATAGCAGTAAATACTATTGGATTTTTGGCTGTCAGTATTACTTGTTAGGCTTATACCTGCCAATGGCCCAAGAGCAGCCTCCCTAGCATATGGCAACAACAGTGCTCTGCCTCCCTTCCTCACTCCTCCTCCTCCATTACTCATCCCTTTTACCTTCTCCACAGCTCACAAGCAATGATGCAATCAATGGGGGTGAGGTGGAGTACCTTAAAAGCAACTTACCCTTGCATCAGCTGCCAAAGGCTCTAGTCCCCAAGATCTTATGCCAACCTTCCCCACTCTGATGTGGTCTAGGTGCTTTCTCACAACAATTCCCAGAATTCTTAGCTGTTAACTGCTGCCTGGGGATTCCAGTGTTTGCACATCTGGAGGGCCTCGGATTAGGACAGGCTCATATAGATAAATTAATGCATCTGATGACCTGGCCTGCGACTGCCGAAACCTGACACGCTAATACCCCGGCTCTGCTTCAAGGACATTCTTTTTTTCCCTGCAAAAGATAACGACAGCTACCCCTCGCTGGAAACAATGAGTACGTCTGTCCAGACCTTCTACTGCAAAAGATCCGCCCTCAGCAACACGCAGGGGAGGGAAAGGGTGACCGTGAGGACAGACCACCCTTCCGGGATACCTCCATGCAGCTTTCCTGCCCTTGCCTTCTCCGGAGCTTTCTTTCCCTTTCCCAACGTAGCCTATACACCTGAGGTTTCCTAGTGGTCTCCCATCCAAGAAGCACCCCAGATCCGGCCCTGTTCGTCTTCCCGAGACGAGCCAAGAGGCAGGATTGACTGGACCCTCCTGGCCACGCCCACAGCCGTACTCCCCGCCCCCGACCCACCTGAGGCACCCCGCCCCTCCTCGGCCCCGCCCCCTGTCAATCATCGCCTCAGGTTGGCTCCTCGCCCCCTCAAGGCCGCCCTCCCTCACCGTTCTGCGCGCCGACCGGCGCCGGCAAGAGGCTCCCTGCCGTGGCCAGGAGGAGCGAGAGGGCCGCGGGCAGGGTGGCTGGGCCCCGCAGCATCGTCCCGGCGGGTCCGCGAGCGGCGGAGGAGGAGGAAGAGGAGCGGGCAGGGGACGCGGGGGCGGCCGGCGAGGGAGGAGAGGGGAGGGGAGGGGAGACGAGAGCGGGAGGAGGAGGAGGAGGAGGAAGAGGAAGGAGCACGAGGCGAGCGACAGCGGCTCCGGCGCCCTTCGGCGTCGCCTTCGCCTGCCCTCTTCCTCAGCGCGGCGGAGCGGCTTCTTCTGCGGCAGCGCCGGACTCTCGCGAGAACTGAGCTCCCACTTCTCGAGCGAGCGAGCGGACGGAGGCGGACGCGGAGAGCGCAAAGCGGGGACGGGCGAGGAGGAGGAGGAGCCGGCGAGCCCCGCCCACTCGTCGACGTCACGGGCGGGGCCGGGCCGGCCCCTCCTCCCGCGGCCGTCCGGCCTCGCCGCTCTTCCGGGAAGCGTTTGCCGTGGGAATGCAGAGCCCTGCGTGGCTTGAGTGCATCGCGGTTCCTGGGATAAGAGGAGGGAGTGGTGGGGAGGCAGCTGAAGCGTGGTTTTGTGGCTCAGCCTGTGCTGTGAACCGCTGAGTCAGCATGGCTTCTCAACCGCGGGTTGCAGGTCTTTGTGAATGCAGCCAATTGGGACTTAACCATCGGCCGTCCAGGGGGTTCGGCACACCCCGATGAGGGACCTCAGGACAGCGGAAACCGACAAGCCTATTCACTCAGTCAACCTTGGAAAGATGATGGCTCCAGTGTTCCTCAACCTTGGCAACTTTAAGATGTGTGGACTTCAGCTCCCAGAATTCTGGGAGCTGAAGTCCACACATCTTAAAGTTGCCAAGGTTGAGGAACACTGCAAGTGGAACATGACTGTCTTTGGCATGGTTGAATATATATTTTCCTTTTTAAAACAAGGCTTGCTTTAATTTGGCATTTATTGCTGTTTATTGTGCGCATGGCACAAAGGTTCTCTAGGAAATGCCTCTGACGCTCTTCAGGAGGAAGGGCAATTTAGGAATGCATCATCGTTCTTACTGATGGAATTCACTTTTGAATGCACGGGTATTCTGCACGAACCACCTTATGGTACTAATCAGGAGGTACAATATATGTAGGCATAGTGACTCTGTGTTCATCCCCTGTCCTTGTCTAGAAGTTTGACTTCGCACATGTCTTGGTAACATGCTCTCTATTGCTTAGATTGATATTCGAAGATCCAGCTCTCCGGGGAAGGCTTTAAAGGTGGAAGGAAGGAGAAAAGGACGACCAGAGGCAGGGTGGATGGACTCAGTTACAGTGGCAATGGGGGCACCATTGGAAGACCTGAAAGTCCAGGTTAGGGATAGATTGTCAGTGGAAAAAATCTACCTATGTGGTTGTTAAAAGTTGAACATGACTCGATGGCACATAATAATCCTCTCCTACCTCTCTCAATTCAGCCCCCTTTTCTGACTCTGACCTGTGCTATCTGGATTGTTACCAGATTCCACTGCTTTCCGCTAATAGACGGGGACACGTTATAGGATCTGAGCTGTTGACAAACCTAACAGAACTCAGGCTTTCTTATAACCATGCTATTTCTTCAGTAAAGTTTCGTTTCCTTTCACACAAGCACAGCCTTGAGAATCCTTTCTTGTAAAACATGTTTTATGGCTTAGTGCGAAAAGCGGCGTCCCCCCAAAGGGTCAGACATGACTTGGTGCTTGTACAGGGGACCTTTCACCTTTCACCGCTGCATAACCCTCCATAAACCAGGACTGTACAATACTAAGCCATAAAACATGTTTTACAATGATGGGTTCCTCTAAGCCCAAATCAAATAAACCGTGCTGTGGCTCAGTGTGTGATGTGTAAAACTCAGTCATGGTAATCACAATGGTAGCCATCAGTGGCCTGACCTTTCATAAGTTTGTCTATTTCCTTTTTTAAAGGCATCCAAACTATTGACTATCACCCTGCCATCATATGGTAAGCAGTTATAATCGACAAATTGAAGGTGTTTCTTGGGGAAGATTAAAAGTCCATTTTAATGCACACAGGATTTGACAGGTTGCTGAGACATAAGCAGCTAAACAGATAACTCAAAGACTGTTGCGTTCCTATTCCACATATTTTGAAAAACCATTTGGGTATTTTCCCTGTCTCATTAAAAAGTGCAAAGAAATCTAAATGTGTGGTTCTTCATTGGCATTTCTGCCTGTTCCTGCCCTTGAGAGTTCAGAAGCCATTGTCATATTTCCGAATAAAGAAAATAAAATAAGAATAAAATAATTGCACTTAAAACTTTCTGTCTCATATCAAGAACAGGCCAAAATCAGCTTTAGGAGGAGGGAGAAATCTATATTCTGTGCCAGACCCAGGTGGTTTGGCTGGGATTTGGCCACTTATGATTTGGCAAAGTAAATAAATGCAACACAAAAGAGGAGACAGTTTTGCATAAACTGTGCATATATTAATTAACAAGCACAGGTGCATGTTTAGAAATAACGATTAGGTTTTCAATACAATCCCACTAGAGGCTGTGACTGGGTGATCTCCATAGAGCAATCTAAACAATCCATTAAATGTTTGCTTGTTTGTTTGTTTTAAATATTTACACATCGCCCTTCATTAGAATGAATTCCAAAATAGTCAGCAACAATTAAAAATCCAACATCCAATTAAAAATGCATTACTGACAAGCGGGAGGTAAAAAAAGATGGAATAAACAGTATTTAAAATAGCAGAGTGAATGTTGCAACTCCCAGTGGTTATTAAGATGGATTGGCTCATTAGAAGTTCATTAAAAGCAAATAAAAAAACCAAACAGAACAAAATTAGAAGGTGGGGAGAGGGAGGTTAAATGAAAAGAATTTGGGTATTATTGGAATCATCAAATTGCCTCCAGTTTGATCAAAACAAAAGCCAGATCATAAATTGACTTGCTTGATTAGGGAAGGAGCAATAGCTACTTTTATAAAAGGCTGGAAACCCTTTATGGATTTTTTTTTTTTTTTTGCTGAAAATGGTTAAAAATGAATTGGTGATCTCTGGATTTACTGATTAAAAAGGGCTGTATATGGGGAAGACATGGAACTATGTTATGTAATTTGAGAGAGTGGAAACAGAATTAACTATTGTAACTGCTGCAAAGAAGATAGGAAATCGCTTAAGTATTTTTTTTCTTTCTTTTTTTCTAGACCTCTTCTGTCGTTCACTTCTTCTACAGTATCGCTCTTTCTTTCCTCTCTTTTTATGTCTTTTTTGCCTCTCTGTATTCTTTCTGGATATTCTGTAGCTTTTCACTTTGTAAAATTTTTCCTTCAACAAAAAGTGTATTTTAAAAAAACAAGCACAGTGAAAGTCAGATCATCAGAATGGAGATAGTATTTGGCCAGGAGCTTTTAGCAGACGGACTTCAAGACCCAACACATTTCTTGCTTGTTCATTCGTGCAAAACAAATTGTGCTTTATAGGTTCGGACTGGTGGTCATCTGACTTTTAAAGGAAGACAGGACTGATCTTGAGAAAATGGTTGCTCCCACCACACCCTACTCCTGGTTACCAGTACCCTGGTTTACCGTAGTATTTCTCAACCCTGGCAACTTCCAGATGTTTAGACTTCACCTCCCAGAATTCTCAGCAAAAGCCTTGCTGGCTGGAGTGCTAAAGGCGTTGGGGCCCACCCCTCTGGAAACAGCCAGAGTTGGGAAACCCTGGTTCATATAATTAACCCACTTACTTGGATTCGTATGGTGCAATGAACCATAGATGAGAGTCAGTGTTGCAGCAAAAGAAAGAAGAGAAAGAGTCAACACTGCAGGACAGTGTTTCTCAACCTTTCTCAACCTTGGCAACTTTAAGACGGGTGGACTTCAACTCCCAGAATTCTGGGAGTTGAAGTCCACCCGTCTTAGAGTTGCCAAGGTTGAGAAACACTGTTGTAGGGCAATCAGTCTTACTCAACCCAGAACCATTAACAAAAATAAGGTGTGTGCAAATTCTTGCATGGAATTGGCTAATGTGGATCTCAGCCTGTTGTGGGGTGGGCAAAGGCAACTCTGATGGAACGGACCATCGGGGGGGCATCTGTAGCTTCACAGGGACAGTTAGTTTTCACATCAGTTGCTTCATTGCCTTTCGCCACGTTTTCAAGCTGAAGCCAGCCAACCACAAATGCCAATGCATTTACTAAATGTTTTTAATTACCGTGCAATAAAGACAACCATGCCTGTGGCACTTTCGATGATTATCCGAGAGACGCCAATTATTACTGGTATTTCCAAACACAAGCACTGCAGTGCTGCAATCATTAAAAGCTCATTTTTTTAGCCTTTAATCTTGAAAACTGGAAGCTGGGGCTATATAGCTGAATGCATCTCATTGGCAAAACACAGGAAGACTTCAGTGTCTTGGGACAATGCCTAACTAGAATTGTGTAATGGGTTGCCTATCCTAAAATACTCTCAGACTCACAAGCAAGAGCTTTACAAGATCTGATTTATTTAAGAATAGTATGCAAGTACAAAGAAAGCTGAGAATGGGAAAAGCACACCAAATGCAAACTAAAAAACCCTCAGTACAAACGAGATCCCTCCCCCTGTAGAATCTTCCCAGGCTCACAATCCCAGGTGCTCCCAACGGCTCCTGACGTTGCGGTGGAAAAGACCTTGAGCCGAGCACATCACTCAAACACATTCCATTAACATGAACATAGATACAGAGCTTGGCACAAGGTCCCCCCAGCAGCTCCCTCCCAACAGCAATGCGCGTCAGCACCATGGCATGTGAAACATTACGATGTACAGCGCACATTGAAACAGTGAACATGACAAATTGTTAATAGCCTGGTTCATGTACATTCTAATTGCAGTAATTTCCCATGAATTTAGGAGGCGCTCTCCCAAATGTTCATGTATGAAGGTTAAACATTGCAGCAAAAACAAGCAAGTCAAAGAAAGGCACACAAGTTGATTTGCAACAAAACGTTTTCTGGCCTCGACTTCTGAGGCTCCTGAGGTTTGCAAAAAAATGATGAAATCATAAAAAAGATCCTAAAACGTATCTTCATCCCAACAGCCTGGTATCTGACCAGCAGCTTCTCAACAGCAGTGGAATATGGGATAATCAAAGAACACTGTTTTCAGATGCTCCTTATATAACTGGTTCTTGGTTAATACACTCATGCAAAGGTCAGAGAGTAATAAACATATTTTGGGGGGGGCGAAGCGGCACTGTTCATTTCAGACAGATGTCAGATAAATGCCTCTCCTTTTTTTTAAAAAAATATTTCTTTTGCTACAATCTTTTTGGAAAGGGCGCTGGAAATGCTGATGCATCTTTCTCGGAACTGAAAACGTCCGCTGAGGATCCAAACATGAGCTCACTCTGAAACGACATAGAAAACCCAGCAAATGTTCTTTTAAAAAAATATTTGATGGAAATGAAAGGGGTACTGTCCAAGAGATGCTGGAAGGAAGGAAGCAGAGATGAGTATATTCCAACAAAAAAACTTAGAAAAAAATTTAAGCCTTTTCTCCCCCACAGTGCATTATGAAGTTAACATGTTCAAATTCTGAACTGCAGACATGGTCAAACTGACAACAGTTGCATTGTGCAAACTATGCTTTGTTTCAACTGGGTTTCTGTTTTGTTTAGTAAATAAGTTAAAATGGCCAGGTTTTGCACATTACACTAAGTGGGTGTGGAACTTGTTTCAGTTCACGGGCCATATTTGAGCTTCATGTAGATTGGCATGAGTGGCACAAGGAATGCTGGAACAAACAACATTTAATTTCATTCCATTTTCCCCATGATGTTAATCTTTTCCCCCTCACTCATGTGCACAATTAGGAACTGGTGGCAATTTTTGAAAGTATTTTGGGAGCCATGCTGAAAGTTTCAGGGGCCACATGTTTGAGTTGTCCACTGTCATATGCAATGGCTGCAATTGTAATAGGTGTATGCAACATTGTATATGCAATGTTGTATATGCAATATACATCCAACGCAGTATTGTGGGATATACAAAGGCAACATGTTAATCAAAGCCCTGTAAACCACATAGACCACCCTTTCTCAACCTTCTGACCCTGGAGGAACCCTTGAAATATTTTTCAGGTCTCGGGAAACCCCTGCACATTCAGGCTCCAATATAGGCCAGACGTTGCAAAATGGTTATATTCCTTCCATGTGTAGGCCTGTATAGGTGCATTAACAGTGTCCTTAAACTAAAAATAAAGAATGCAACTTACCTCTTTAATGTGAAGCTGCCTGAATTTGAAATAATTTTTTAAATAGATGGTGATCTCCCAGGGAACCCCCAATGACCTCTCACGGAACCCTCAGGTTCCGTGGAACCCTGGTTGAGAAACCCTGACATAGACACTTCTGAATCCAAGATATGATGTTGATTATTTACAAGTCAGCTTCCATAACCTTGTGGTGTCTTCAGGATCCCCTCCCCTCCATTCTTTGCTTAGAAATCATCAGCCAATTACTCATACATAGGTTTTTCCACAGGAAATATAACTTCTCCCCTATGATGCTAAATTTAGTTCATAGTTTCAGCCCCAGACAACAATAATGCTCAGTGGGCATCCTATGGTCATATGGTTGGCACAAACGAGTTATTGGGTTGCTGCCAGAGTTGGCTAACACTCATGCTGTTCCTTCCTTCCTTTCCTTCTCTGTTTCCTAAGCCATCAGGATATGGGGAAGATGAAAGGCATCTAACCACGTATGTACATACTGTATATACCCATCATGCTGTTCTTTTTCAATGTAAACAATGTTATGCACACTTCCAGTTGCTAGGATGCAGGGAACAATATGTTGGCTTGCAAGGTAGTCTCAAGATTAAAGTTTCCCAACCTGGGCATCTTCAAGATGTGTGGAGTACAGCTCCCAGAATTCTTAGCAATGGCCATGCTGGCTAGAGAATTCTGGGAGTTGAAGTCCACACTTCTCAAAATTGCTGAGGTTGAGGAACACTGATCTAGAGGCCCATCTGGCCAAGCCCTCTAACCAAATGAAGATCACTGAGCCACATTTGAACACCTTTGAATTATCTCTGACAGCCAGTTTGGCATAGTGGTTAAGGCACCAGTCTAGAAACCGGGAGGCTGTGAGTTCTAGTCCCGCCTTAGGCACAAAGCCAGCTGGGTAACCTTGGGCCAGTCACTTTGTCTCAGCCCTAGGAAGGAGACAACAGCAAACCACTTCTGAAAATCTTGCCAAGAAAACTGCAGGGACTTGACCAGGCAATCTCCTAGAATCGGACACCATTGAATGGGGATATCTATCTATCCATCCATCCATCCATCCATCCCCCAAAGGATTTGTATCCCTCCACTTAAAGGCTGTCCTGGTTTATTTTCCATAGCCCAAAGTGGGCCCAGGAGAAAGCCAGCCGTGCCGGTGATCCAGCTTGAAGGGACGGTGGGCAGATTCCTGCTTCCCCCGCTGACCCGATGCAGCTCGCTCGGTTTTGGTTCAGCACAGTTTCTCAACCTTGGCAACTTTAAGAGTTTTAGCAGCTCGCGCGAGTCCATCCCTCCGCGGTTGGCACCATAGAACCCGGCTAAGCACACCAGTTCAGTGCAACGTGTGGATGCGGATCCAGCTCATGGCGAATCAGGTTTTGCCTTCAAGAGCGTCTCCAGTCCCCAGTGGGAAGCAGAGCCCTCGCCTCGAGCAGGGGGGCGAAGTTCTTCGGCGCTGCCCGGGCTGGAAGAGCATCGCCGGAGTTGGTTTCATCTACGGGGGCCCCACTTGGCCGTCCGAGTGGAGGCGAGGCTATCCTCGGCCATGGGGCAACTTTCCGTTTCGAATGGGAGACGAAAAGAAGCCGCCATTCCGGGCCCAGCAGTAACTTGGCCCAGCTCGGCAAACTTGGCCAGCAAAGTCCTTGCCGCGCGGGCTCCTCTTCCCGCGCCCCCTCCGCCCCCCTCCTCCCTCTTGGCTACCTCCACGTCCCCCAGCGCTAAGATCCCCGCTCTCCCCACCCCGGAAGCCGGGGGGCTGCGGCTGCCTCCGCTTCGGCTCGGCTCGGCTCCCTTCGGCTCTCGCCTTCGGGGGGCGCGGGGAGTCTCCCGGCGGCGGCTGGACGAGCTGCGATCTGCGCGCCCGGCGGGTCCTCGGAGGCTGCCGGAGACCCGCCCTGGGCTGCGAGCCTGGAAAAGGACGGCGGGAGGAGGAGAAGGACGGACGGACGGACGGGGCGAGGCCAGGCCGGGCCGGGCCGGGCGAGCACACTCCGGCGTGGCTGCAGCCGAGGCGCTCCGGGCTGCCCGGCGCAACTTGGACGCTCGTTGGCTTGCGGGGCAGGGTGAGTCCGCCGATCCCAACGCGGGGAGGGGGCGGAGGGAAACAAGGAACGGCGTAGCCGGAGGGAAGGAAGCCGACCCTGCCCCGATCCCGCTCCCCCTCCGTCCTTCCCGTTCTGGAAAGGAGCTGGAAGGGGCTTTTCCTGCGCCCACCCTCCCCCCGCCCGTCGCCGCGCCTAGTTGCTAAAACAAAGCCCTTAATCGGGTCCCTGTTTCGTGTAACTCCTGCCCAGGCGTTCTTCTCCGCTGTGTGGGTCTGAGCGAGTCCGCGCTTGCTTTGGACTCTCTCTTGCGAGCCACGTAGGTCTGAAAAGTTCACAAGACGGGCCAGAAAAAAACTACAACTCCGCTTTCCTACTTCCCACCCAGCCGGGGTTCACTTTACAAGCACCCCGCTCTACGGCGGGGGGAGGGAGATTGGGAGTAGTCCCAGTTCCGTGGAAACTGGCCGGAATCGACAGCGACCTTCAGTCCCTGAGGCTGGAAGGAGAAGGGAGTATCATAATCTGGATTGAAATCTGGATTGCACTGCAGAGTCTGGCGGTGGTGGTTCAGAGGCCTATCCCTCCCATGTGATTTCAGCTGGAAACCCTGGACCACAGTAACTTGGTCATCTCTAGATGGTAAGAGACAGACTGCCTGTCATATGGAAGATAAGTCTGCCCATCCTGGGTAGCAGTCTGATCTAAGCCCTTAGGAACACCATCCCAATCAGTGCCACATCTTGTGGCAGTGAGTTCCATAGCTTAAATGCATATGCTGTGTGAAGAAATCCTTCTCTTTGTGTTGCCCTGGATTAGTGTTTCTCAACCTTGGCAGCTTTCAGACGTGTGGACTTCAACTCCCAGAATTCCCCAGCCAGCCATGCTGCCAATCTGAGTAGTACCGCTTCGGCGGGCAGGTAACAGCGTTCCATTTAGTCATGCCGGCCACATGACCACGGAGGAAGTGTCTACGGACAAACGCTGGCTCTTCGGCTTTGAAACGGAGATGAGCACCACCCCCTAGAGTCGGACATGACTGGACTTAATGTCAAGGGAAACCTTTACCTTTACCTAACCATGCACTATCTGGACAGAAGGACTTCCCAGCCTCCCTCGGAGATGCTAGTTTCAAAGGGTGCCTGTCTCTCTGTGTGCATCATTCAAATGATAGTTCCTCACTTCCTGAAATCTCCATTTAAGATAGGATGCCTATGCTGCACTACCACTAGCCATCTGTTTCCTTTGGCAGGATGACTTCAGCCGGCAAGATTGGCTCGGTTGCTGTGCATCATGACTTCTTCTTGGGTTGTGGATCTCAGCCCATGTCCTCCTCTCCCCAGAGACCAACAAGACTTCATTTGCTCCAGGGGAAAGAGGGATCAGGCCAGGGACTCCCTCTTTTCTCTGGTCAGATAGGACTAGGTGATTTCAGTTCAGTTCAGTTCAATTTTATTACGGTCACTGACCAGTACAAACTGGGTCATTTCCATAGTCCTACTGTTAGTTAGTGTATTCACACCTCTTTGAGAAGGAGCTTCCGATAACAAATTCAGCAGGAGCATATACACCAGCCTTCCGCAACCTGGTGTCCTCCAGATGTCTTGGGGTCAGGGCCGCAACTAGGGTCTGTGTCACCCAGGGCAAACATGGATTCTGCACCCATTTTGGTGCCCCACCAGCGCTCATTTTGGCACCCCACCAGCACGGCGCCCGGGGCACATGCCCCAGTTGCCCCCCTTTAGTTGCGGTCCTGCTTGGGGTTACAATTTTATTCATTTATTCAATTTATATACTTATTCATTCAATTTATATATTTATTTATTCCAATTTCTATCACCACCCATCTCCCCCCGAAAAGGGGGACTCTGGGTGGTTTACAGTAAATATATTTATTTATGGATTTATACGTTCAACTTCCAACATTTCCAGCCCTCGTTGCTGGCCAGGGATTCTGAAAATTGTAATTCCAACTTGCCTGGAGACCCTCCAGTTGGGAAAGGCTGGTGCACATGTGCCTTTTTCAACTGAAACCCTCCCTCCAGCATTGCAGCAAGAGATGCTGATGGGTGATTGACCAATCTTTGTAAATTTCACTTCTGCAAGGAAGGGATCTGACTCATTGGAAAGTCCTGGGAGGAGGCTGTTAACAGGCTGTGATGCGTGTTTTGGGTACTGCTTAATACAGTTGGGCTTGCCAAGGCTAGCTCATGGATAGGTAGTCTGCATGATCAAACAGGAAAGGTGAATCAAAGGACTGAAACAAGTTAAAACTACTTGCAACTTTACTGGGAATTGTATTTCAGCAGCATCTGGGCAGATCATGGGTTTGGTTGCTTAGGGCAGTTTTCTCAACCTTGGCCACTTTAAGATGCATGGACTTCGACTCCCAGAATTCCCCAGCCAACATTGGCTGGGGAATTCTGGGAGTTGAAGTCCACACATCTTAAAGTAGCCAAGGTTGAGAAACACCAGCTTAGAGTTTTAAAAGTTTGCTATAAGCAGGAAAAGGAAATATAATTTCTTTTAAAATATTGCCTACAGATAATACATCTGTATCATGTAAAAAGAGTGGGTTTTTCCCTCCCTTTTTAAAGAGGGCAGCGTTAGGGCACAACCACAGTTAATTATTTTCCAATTTGTAAACATTCAGTTACCGGACAGGGTTAGGTTCCTTGGACTGAATATTTGAAATGGCAGCACCTCAAGTTTAGAATAATCTTGGGGGGCCCTGAACTTAAGGGATGTCCCCATGGCAGCCGAGCTCAGCTGCTTCTTTAGCCCGTTGGCGTCTCATGCCTTCAAGACACAGTTGATGGTTATTGATTTATTTCAGCCAAGTAGGTGACATCTCTGCTGATTTCTCTGAAGGACTGTGGAGGGCAAAAAGTCAGCATCTGTTGTTGTGGCTCTTAGGTGGAAAGCTTCTGTTAATTTGTCTGGTGGGCTCCCTCCCACACCTCCCCCAATCTGCCTGTTCTTAAAAGATCCAAAATACAGAAGCTTTGTTGTTTGGGCAAGGCCAGTATATTTCCTGAATTGCTCACTACCTCTCTGGAAATTGGGTTGGGTTGGGTATTCCAAAATCCAATGTCCCAGTTTAGATACAAAATTATATTACGTGTTTAACTGGGGCACTAGACTTTAAGACAACCATAGAAGGACAATTCCAGAGGGGAAAGAATATTACATCATTCTAAGCTTGCAGGTGTAATTCCCCAATCCATTGCTGCCTTCTAGGAGAATTCTAGGAGAATCTTGCATGCGTGTATTTTCTGCCGTGCAATGCAGCTGGCACGCTTTGCTGGCAGCAAAACAAAATTTAGCCTTGACAATTACAGGGTTCTGTTGGCAGAGAAAGGGAAACCAGAAGAGTCCTGGTAGAAGGAGGCTAAAAATATAAACACAGACTTTATAAATAGAGAGTTCCTGGTGATGTCAAATAAATAGACTTGTCAGAATGTGAATGATAATTAGAGAGCCAAGAATGGGTGGGGAGCAGGCAGAGGAAGAAGGAAGCTGGTATAACTGTCTGGACTTTGCAGAAAGGCCGGTGGATCTCACTGGGCAGAAGAGAATTTGAGTTGGAAGATTGAAACACACCTTAGTGCTGTGCCAGATAGCAATTTCTCTAAAATACCTCCCCCACCCCCAAAAGGCTTTAATTTGTCTGCCTTATTCTTGGGGGCAGGGTTGAGAGTTTGGAATTTGTTGTGAGGGTGTTTTTGAGCTAGCTTGATTGTTGAAGGTGGCAGAAGGTGCTACTGCTGGAATTGTTGGTTTTGGTGATACCTATATCTGGCCTTCAGACATCTCCCTGATTGCCCAGACTGATGAATCCCCAAATAAGGAGTTTCTTCCTGAAATCTTCCTGGGAAATTAATGGAAGCCAAGAGGGCCAGAGACTGCAGGAGAGAGGATTACACAAATGGTAATGATACGCATCACTTGGCCAACCTGGGAAGTAAATGCAAGAGCGCTCCGTGTGTAAGAATTTCATTGAAGGCACCTCAGGGGGAAAAAAAAGAATCTGCTATAACTTGAGTAGAGCTCCTGGTTCCTATGTGGACATTTATGGAAGAATTATGGAAGTGGTTTGCTGCTCCCTTTCCCAGGATCCTTGTTTAATTTCCTTTTCTAGCCTACAACTAGAACTTCCTGGTAATAACCCATCCAAGTACTAACCAGATGAGAACGTGCTTGGATGGTCCAGATCACCCATGGTCAGCTGGGCTTTGCCACCTACTTACTCCTGTTGTCTTGACTCTGCTTAGCTTTGAGTTGTCTACCCAACATGGAGAATAAACCTGGGGCTTGGGTTTTACACACATCTTACCCTGTTGGTTTCCCTTCAGGAAGAGGACCTTTGCTTTCTCCGATCATGCACCCTGACGCTTGCGTGCTTCCTGTCTCCCAGGACTCTTCCTTGGCAAGGAAGGTGTGTATCCAGTTGCTGCTCCTGAGTTTTCTCCTGCCCACCTGGCTAGGTAAGTAAGAGGAGCATCATGGACTTGCCTTCTGTTTGACTTGGTGAGGGATGTTTTCCCATAACGGAACCCATATTTCTGGAATTGTCAGCTGAAATCTGACAATGATCTGTGGGAATGACCTTGGGAGACTGGAGGTAGAGCTGTACATGAAAGAGATCTCAGTCCACAGAAGTAGAAGGGGCATGGGGAGCATTTCAGAAAGGACCCTCCTTAGTTTTCCAGAGAGTAAAAGGAAAGGAGGTGAGAAATACTTTCAGTCTTGCAAGATTCTGTTAATGTAAGCTTATAATAAAGCTAAAGCTAGCAGTCCTGGTTGTGCTTCTTGTCTGGACTACTTCGAAGGGCCAACTAAGTGAGGGCAAGGAATCAGTGTAGCCCCCGCTTTAGCCAGCATATTTCCTAACATGCCTCTTTTACCACATAACCTTTTGCTAACACAATCCATGCTGTGCATGGACCAACAAATGCATTGTTGCAGGCTGGTTTAGATGACAGACTGAACTGAAAAATTCTTCTTCAACCCACATATTAGGAAAGCAGAGTTTGGCATGGAAAGGTGGTCCAGTTCATGGATTTATTTGTTTGTTCAAGTTATATCCCTTCTTTCTTCCAGTAACTCAAAAAAGTGGTACGATATATGGGACATTCTTACAGTTTTCTGCCAAAAAGCAGATCTATGGCGTAGGCTGGGCTAAGACAGAATGATCCAAAGTCACCCTATGAGCTTCCATGGCTAATGGTGGACTTAAATCTGGGGTCCCCTGGTCCTGGTGCATAGCCTAACCATTAATAGTGAACACATTTCTTTTCCATCCCAGTGTCAAAACTTTTCTAATCTTTCTGGGTGGTATGCTTCACCTGCTCCAGTGGCAACTCCATAGCAAAAGTCTGGCTGGTTCTTTGTTCTCAGCAATGAGCATCTGTACATGAATTAAAGAGTGAAGTTTCTTTTGGTTCTCTGGAGAGTTAACACCTGAGTCAACTTTGTCTCCCTCCCCTGAATTACAGGCAGTCCTCAACTTACAACCGTTTAACAACCACCCAAAGTTATGATGGCCTTGGAATGGGTGCTTTATGGCCTGTAAAGTGCTTTTGGAGCATTGAAAACATAGCACCACCATTCCCCGGCAGTCACACAATCGCATTTTGGGTGCTTGGCAAGCGGCTTGCATTTACAACCGGTTGCAGCGTCCCACAGTCACGCGATCTCATTTTGTGAAGTTTTTTGCAGTTTCCTGGCAAAAAACACCCATTGGGGAAGCTGGATTTGCTTAACAACTGCCGTGAAAATGGTTGTAAAATCAGGTCCAGTCATGTGGTGACTTGACTTACAACCGCAACGACTTACAATGGAAATTCCAGTCCGAGTGTGGTTGTAAGTTGAGACTACCTGTACATCCAGAGCCTGCTGCATGCATAAAGCTGAGTGATGTGATGAAATCAGACTAAGAGTGACATCTAGAGGTGAATGTCTGAGTTTCTGGGTTGTTGTGTGATTCCTCCTCCCCCTTTTCATCAGCATTTTCCATTTGGGTGCTGGACGTTGTTCAGATGTGTCAGACTGGGGACCATTCCTATAGGCCTCAGGCTATTCTTGACTGGGGACTTTAGAGCCAAAGCCCAGAGTGAACAGATCCATGGTCTTTCTTATACTCGTCTAAGAAGGGGGTCTGGACCTCAAGGCTGGATGCAAAAAGGCAGGAAGTCAGGTCTGTTTTAAATATGCTTTGCTGAGCAAGCCACAATTGGTTTGGTTTGTATAGCACACTAAATTGTAAACCATGGTTTGCAAACCACAGTGTCTGGCTTGGGATGAGCTGCTAAACGAAATGAAATATGCAGTGCCTGAGCAGCCTGGGTGAACCAGCCAACCTTAGCAGAGCAGGCGTGCAAATGGTGGATTTCTAGTTTGTTGGGAACCATGGGGGATGAGATACCCTGGCCTGCATAAACGGAGACTGAACTAGCAAAGGGAATGCAAGAGTGCAAAGCTTCTTCCCCAAAGCTTTTCTCTGGCTTTCTCAAGTGACTCAACAATAAAGTCTTTGCTTTGTGCTGCGATGTCCTTTCCCCATCAGGTGCTGTGGAAATCAAGGTGTCTGAGGAGCCTGTGGTGGCCCTTGTTGGCCACGATGCAATTCTGCACTGTTCCTTCTCACCGGATGCCAATTTTAGCCTGGATGATCTCAGCCTCATCTGGCAGCTGACGGACACCAAACGGCTGGTGCATAAATTTGCGGGGGGTCGGGACCAGCTGGCGGACCAGGTGAGCAGTTACGCCAACCGCACGGCCCTCTTCTATGACCAGTTGGCCCAAGGCAACATGTCCCTGCTGCTGCGCCACGTGCAGATTTCGGATGAAGAGAGCTTCACCTGCTTCGTCAGAGTTCGGGACTTCAGCAGCGCAGCCGTTACTCTACAAATGGCAGGTGAGCTCGAAGGAAGGCGGTTGTTATGGCTGGTCTCCAAACTGCTCATGTTTCGAGGGACCGCTGTGTAAAGAGCCAGTTGCATGCTCCTCTGCTGTCGGTGAAGAGACCTGCCTCCTCACCAGACCACAGTTGGAAAGAAGGTTGGGAAGTCGCTGTCCTACCAGACAAAGATTGCATTGGTCTAAATGGAATATTGCTCTGTTGCTAGAATTCTTGTAACTCCATTGCATTTGTTTCATAAATCTTGCTAAAGAGAACTCTATGGGAGTCTTGCTTGTGAATTTAGGCAGCAGCCAAAAGGCCTGACAGTGGAAATCTCTCTTGACCCCGGGGCCAGGTGGGGTCTGAGGCCCAAAGGGGTCAGAATGCAAAGTTTGCTAGGTTGCTGATAGTCAGACCAAGTGGTCATAGGTGAGCATTGCAGCGCAGGGTAGCTCTGGGAATTGAGCCATCTGATTCACATGTACCACTCAGCCAGAGTAGATCTGTTTGCTTTAGGCTTGGCGCAGTATATGAACCCTTGCACCATGTTGTTGGTAGTCCTTCAGGTTTGGGGAAGACACGCTGTTGTGCAGTTCATCTGTGGACACAGAGGTGGCTCTGCAGTCCCAGTCTGGAAGTGCCGAGTCGAGCACAATGGAGGTCCACTGTTGTGTTATTCTGTGGGTGTTATTCTGTGATGCCGCTCAAGGTTTTCTATCAGTTTTGGGTGGTGCCAGTCTTCAATGCCGGTGGAGGCTTCCTAGCACAGGGCTCACCAGTGGGTGGACTCAGCCCTTGCAGTGTGTAAACCTCTGTTATAGTGATGATACAGCAATGGGCCACTCTGTAGTTAGGTCACTACACTGTTGGCCAAGCAAGATTTTGACAAAGCATCTGCGAGGGCCAAATTCCCTCCCAAGGCGGTCATAACTTTGGACCATTGCTAAATGAACGGTCATAAGTCGAGGTCTACCTGTATTCTCTTTACCAGTGTTTCTCAAGCTTGGCAACTTTCAGATGTGTGGACTTCAAGTCCACACATCTGAAAGTTGCCAAGCTTGAGAAACACTGCAATGTTTTCTTCTTACAAAGCCTGTTCTGCCTTAATTCCTCTCTCTGGGATTTCTCCTACTTTTTTCTTCTCTGTTAATGGCCAGCTTGTAGAGCTCCTACCCCTTTCCATGTTGTGCTTTGCCTTGCCGGGCTCCTATCCTTCTTTTTTCTCTTCTGTGGACCATCTACTCCCTCTGAAGGAAAAGCACCTTCTTTCTTCTGGCTGCTGACTTTTTGCTGGTGGCTGCAGAGCGCCAAAAACACATCTCTCCTCCCAAACACACACACACACACACACCCTGCGTCAAGGTTGCTGCTTTATTGGCAACTCTGCTGGGCTGACGCTGGAGGGAAGGCTCAAAGATGGGTGGGAAAGAAGGCAGCACGGGGCGTGCAAATTTGTCATGCAGCCTGCTCTTCACAGTGGTGTGTGACTTAATGTGCTTTGTGCACTGGACTGGGGTGGCCTAGTGTTATATTTGAACTGCAGGCAATTAATGCTGCGGGTTTGGGCATGAGTCGTATCACTGATCCGTTCTTTTCCTGTTTTAGCTGCCTACTCCAAGCCCAACTTGAATTTGCAACCGAACAAGAACTTGAAGCCGGGAGACCTGGTCACAGTGACATGCCACAGCTTTTCTGGGTACCCTGAAGCTGTTGTTCTCTGGCAAGATGGCCATGGCCACAACATCACTGACAATATCACCACCTCCCAGGTGGCCAATGAGCAGGGTCTCTTTGATGTTCAGAGTATCCTGCAGGTCGTGCTTGAGCCTAACAGCACCTACAGTTGCCTGATCAAGAACCCGTTGCTTCGCCAGGAGACACACGCTTCTGTCACCATCACAGGTCTGTGCCCTGCAAAGGCAGGGTGAAGTCTGGGAAATTCAGTGGGTAGGGGCCTGCATTGGCTCTTCTGGGGTGGAGGCTGGACTTAGGTGGAACTGCAGGCCTCTGAAGAGAAGTCTCTGACTTAATCCATGATGGCTCTGGACAGAATTGGGGAAAGAGTTGTCCTCCATATGCGCTAGAGCACAGTGTTCAGCAGGGCTGACCATTGAAGCCAGTGTTGAGGCATGTTGGGACAAGAAGCCATGGGTGGAAGCTCATCAGAGGGAGATCCAACCTGGAAATAAGGAGGAATTTCCTGACAGTGAGGACTATTAAGCAGTGCAACAGCTGGCCTCGCGGAGTGGTGGGTGCTCCATCGCTGGAGGTTTTCAAGAAAAGATTGGACAACCATTTATATGAGATGGTATGGGGATTCCTGCCTTGGGCAGGGGGTTGGACTATAAGTCCTCCAAGGTCCCTTCCAACCCTATGATTCTATGGTTCTATGGTTCTACAATTCTACGATGAGAGTTGTCGTGCATGAACATATATCAAAAGCCACCCATTGAGCAAGGATGCCAAAACCATGCAAGACTTCATGTGCCATCACTATATTCTTACAAGTTTACAAGCAACAATGCTGGATGCTTTATTTTGGCACCCCCATCAGAGGCCATCTGCGGTGGGAAGTGGAACTCAGGGATGGGTTGACGTTGTAAACTGGGTGGTCTTCTTCAGGCTGGTGGCTCAGTGTTATGCAAGAATCACTACAGAGTTATTGCAGGCCACAAGTCTTCCAAATCTGCCAAGCCTAGGGAGAATTGTAGGATTACAGCCATCAAAGGTCACCTTTTGGTGAAGTCTGACCTGCTTCTCAGAGTAGTCTGACTCTTCAGCGACTTGCCAACCTATATTTGCCAGGCTTCCAGTTGTCTTCAAGTCATTTCGATTTTTATAGACTCCCCCAAGCTCTCTGTAACCTTATTCACTTGACGGTAACATTAATTAGGATTTAATTGTCCTTGGCACGACAGTTACTGCCTTGTGAAAGAGGGTCCCTCCGGGATCATAAACCTTTTGGTTAAATGCATGATGCCACTTGACAGAGCCCAGCAGGGCATGACATCTGGTGGAACCTTCTTCTTGGGGACAGCCAGGGAAATAGAAATAAAATTGATGGCCATCTTGTAACCCGTTGGTACAACTGGAATATGTGGTTGTGAGAAGGAATTTCCCTGAGTTTGGCACTAAAAGATTCCCTTTAATATTCTGTAATTTGGGGCCCAAATTTTTCCTTTAAGGGGAGCACATCTTTTGCCAGATCAGCCGTGTAACAGTTTTCCTTAATTAGTTGAAGGAAAACAGACCTGGCAGGCAGATGCACAATCTTATTGTGTTCAAACATCCCTTTCTTTCTCCCATCTTCGGAGCCTTGTCTTGAAACTGACTGGAGCAATCAACCAATCAGTCAAATTTATTTGGCCGATGACCAGCAAAATTTAGAAGGACAAACACGAAGTAAAACAAAGAAATACAATAATCTACTACCAGCTAATAAAATAGGTCACATAATAAAATAGCAGTCATTCCTCTATTATTCTATTAATACATTTGCTACCCAGGTAGTGTGAGTCTAAAACATTAATTATAAAATAAAAAATAAAAGTATATATCCCTATATATCCTAACAATTTGGTTGGAGCAAATGAGTAGAAGCTGCCAAGATTTAAGCTTCTAAAAAGCAGCAGTGATTTGGCAGTGGGATAGGTTTCATCAGAGCCTTGTGTGGTGCTGAGTGGTAGGCAACAACCGAAACTCTCCCCACGACCCGAGTTCGATCCCAGCGGAAGCCGGATTCTCTCTCAGGTGGCCGGCTCAGGTCGACTCAGCCTTCCATCCTTCCGAGGTCAGTAAAAGGAGTACCCAGCTTGCTGGAGAGGGTGACGACGGGGGAAGGCAATGGCAAACCACCCCACTCTATAGTCTGCCAAAAAAATGTCGCGAAAGCGGTGTCCCCCAAAGGGTCAGACACGACTCGGTGCTTGCACAGGGGACCTTTCACCTCACTTAGGTTTCATCAAGACTAATCAAGTTCTTTTTCACTTGAGGAATTTTGACAAAGACTGGATGGTGATTTGTTGGTGATTCTAAAGCACAGGGTGCAAAACCTCCAGTGCACCCTCTTTTTTTTTTTTTTAAACAGCTCTTGCTGGTTGTACTTAGTTGATTTTCTAGATCACTCTCAACCTTTTGAGATATTTTAGGTGTATACATCACATTTACACCCTATCAATCTTGGGTTTCAGTGGATACAGGTAGTCCTCGACTTACGACCACAACTGGGTCCAGAAC
This sequence comes from Candoia aspera, assembly GCF_035149785.1. Lineage (NCBI taxonomy): Eukaryota > Metazoa > Chordata > Lepidosauria > Squamata > Candoiidae > Candoia > Candoia aspera. The sequence continues at coordinate 6,280,506 of NC_086165.1, read as the reverse complement.
ATCCATTGCTAAGTGAGGCGGTTGTTAAGTAAGTCGTGCCATGGTCATTAAACGAATCACTGCGGTTGTTAAATGACTCACATGGCTGTTTCATGCAGTTTCCCATTGATTTTGCTTGTCAGAAGCCAGCTGGGAAGGTCACGAATGGTGATCACATGACCCTGGGACACTGCAACCATTATAAATACATGCCAGTTGCCAAATGCCCAAATTTTGATCATGTGACGGTGGGGATGCTGCAGCAGTCATAAGTGCGAGGACCAGCCGTAAATCACTTTTTTCCAGCGCTGTTGTAACTTTGAATGGTCATTAAATGAAAGGTCGTAAGTCGAGGACAACCTGTCCTGTACTTCTGAATCTTGTTTTGAATTCTTTTTCTTGAGATTTGAACAGAAAAGCAGGGAAAATTATTTCACATACTTAATGGGCATCCCGAATTGGAGATTCTGCACTGAACAGAGGGCCTGGCTGAATGATCTTGAAGTCCCTTAGAAATGCTAGGACAGCTAATAGTTTTTCTGGAGCCTGTGCATAATCAAAAAAGATTGCGAATTCCCCAGCTTTTAAGTCCATTGAATGGAAGCTGCAGAAAGCAGAGGGCCACAATCTTTTGCTCCCCTCCTCCCTGTAACAAAGGGATGCCGTTTACCCAGTGACCCATCCAGGGAGGATAGAAGCCTGCTCTTTCCAGCTGCAAAATATTGGCCGACGTGAAGTTGCCTTGCCAACCTCCGAAACCTCCCATCGACCAGTAGCCAGCTTAGGAAATCCATCACACCAAAAACCTCCTCGCTCAGCTTCCACTCCTCCAAGCAAAGTGTGAAAGATCAGCCTTTATTTGAATTTATTAGCATAATTATTTAAAGGTTAATGAAGTGTTTTATAGGGCAATTCAACCTGCTGTTTCCTGGGAAGTGCTGGGAAACTGGCAGCAATTGGAGCATTTGCAAGCATCATTAGGGCCTTTGATTTTGAGTAAACGAGGGTTTCTCAACCTTAGCGACTTTAAGATACGTGGACTTCAACTCCCAGAATTCCCCAGCCAGCATGGCTGGCTGGGGAATTCTGGGAGTTGAAGTCCACGTATCTTAAAGTTGCTAAGGTTGAGAAACACTGGAGTAAACTGTTGACTGCCATCAGCTCTCTGTGGGCGTGGCATCGAACCCATATAGCGGAGTTTCCTGGGGTAATCCCGGTCAAGGGTGTGGTCAATGACAGTGTCCTCTGTTTTTCCCTCTCCCCATCCTTCCAGGACAATACCTTCTGTTTCCAGCACTAGCCCTCTGGGTCACCGTGGGGTTGTCGATCTGCCTCGTCGTCCTCCTGATCATCCTGGCGTACGTGTGCCAAAAGAAGATCCGGCAAAGCTGTAAAGAGGAGAAGGAGAATGCTGGTAATCGTGCCTTGCTCATACTGTAGACCTGGGCATCATCAGGGCAGGCTTCTCCAAAACTCCTTCGTTAATGTTGTTACCTAATAGGGCGATGGAAGGTCTGCAACTCACAAACCAAGCTTGGAGAACACTGACAATGTAATGTGGACCTAATTTTAAGGGCGGGTCTGATGCATGGAAGCTTCCTGTTAGTGGCACTCCACTGTTGGGTATTGTGCATAGGGGGATATAAGCTACAGGACTTGATCTTGTGGCTTGGTGCATGACTTGCGAGTTTCTGGAAACTTCTGGCTGGCCACTGTAGGAAGGTGGGTAAGCTGAGTCTTCGGTTCGAATAAATAGTTGCAGTGAACTGCAGAAGACCTCCCAGCCCAAAGCTGAGGAGCTGTAACACACCTGTACAGGTAGTCCTTGACTTACAACCATTCGCTTAGCAACTATTCAAAATTACGACAGTGCTGAAAAAAGTGACTTGCAACCACTTACGATGGTCACCGCATCCCTGTGGTCATGTGACCAAATTCGGGCACTTGGCAACTGGCACATATTTATGAAGGTTGCAGTGTCCCAGGGTCACGTGATCGCCATTTGCGGCCTTCCCAGCCAGCTACTGACAAGCAAAATCAATGGGGGAAGCCAGATTTGCTTAACGACCATGGCAAAAAAGGTCATAAAGTCGCAGCATCCCTGCAGTCACGTGATGCCTCACTTAACGACCACATCACTTAGCATTCCAGTCCCAATTGTGGTTGTTAGGTTGAGGACTACCCGTGGTCCCATGCTTCTGTGGATAGAGGTGATTCTTTAAGAACCATCTGAGTTTCAAGAGCATCGTCTGGTCAGTGTGCCAGCTCAAGGTGGTCTTCAGCAGTGCTAGTCATCACATTGGCATTGATAGCAGCTCAATGGTGACTTAATTTTTTAACCTGATCTTTTTCCTCCTTCAGTAATAGAGGAGCAGAATGATGGAGAAGGATGTCAAACAGGTCAGCCAGCATTCTGATTTTCTATCCATCCCTGATCGATGCTTCCAGACAGAAATCTGCTTTAGGTTGTTATTAGAGTACAGGTAGTCCTCACTTAATGACCATTTGTTTAGTGATGGTTCAGACTTATGACAGTGCTGAAAAAACTGACTTACAACTGGTGCTCACGCTCTGTTGCAGCATCCCCGTGGTCATGTGATCATGATCTGGGCACTCGGCAACCAGTTTGCATTTATGACTGTTGCAGCATCCCGTGGTCACGTGATCGCCAGTCTCGACCTTTCCAGATGGCTTCTGGCAAGTAAAATCAATTGGGAACCTCATGGTTCGCTTATGACCACACTGATTCGCTTAATGACCACTGCAGAAAAGGTCGTAAAATTGGGTCGGACTCGCTTAATGACCACTTTGCTTAGCAACCGAAATTCTGGTCTCAACTGTGGTTGTTATGTGAGGACTACCTGTATCATCCCTGAGCATTAGCACCAGTTTGGGCATAATAACCACCCAGTCCCCCGTATGAGGGAGATGGGCGGTGATAAAAATATGATTGATAGATAGATAGATAGATAGATAGATAGATAGAAATAAGTAAGAAAGAAAGAAAGAAAAAGAAAGAAAGAAAGAAAGAAAGAAAGAAAGAAAGAAAGAAAGAAAGAAAGAAAAGAAAGAAAGAAGGACTTGGGGGTGAAGCACTGTTTTACCCAGAAAATGTCCCTGGGTAGCTCACAAGCACTTCTAAGTTGTATGGGAACAAATTCCTGCTTGGAATCTAGAAATGCAGCTGCCAGATCTTTCCTCTCCTACCAGATCCAGAACAGATGGATTTGGGGCTCTGTGTGATCTGTTTTACTCTTAATTTCTTTTGGAGATCCATCAGCTAGATCTAGGTGTGAAACAGTGGATCAGTGAACTAGAAGGATACTAGAAATGCATAGCCATGTTGAGACCAGGAGAAAATTCTTCTGGTTGTCCCTCAGTTTTTCTTTCAGCTGGAACACTTGGGGGTAGAACATCATTTGGACCAGGGACGGGCAGCTTGTCCCTGGACAAAAAGTTTGCTTTGGCTTTGGCTGAGAGAGCTGCACTAGATCGGGTCTGATCCTGCTTAGCTTCAGCAAGATCACTACAGAGGAGTAGATTTTTTTCCTGTTTTCCAAGGTTTAGAGCAGCTAGTTTCTACTGTTTTCTGTCCCCAAATGCTGCGAAACCACGCTGCTGATTTTTAGCAGGAAATCCCTGGTTTTTGACAGCAAGGTTAGAAGGGTTTCCAAGGCTATAGTAACACAGCTGGGTCTGCCCACCCTGTTTTAGTGCTTGCTAATCGCGGTGAAACCTGCCACGATTCAGAACTGCCAGCTGGCCAAACACAACTTGAGCTTAGCCACTGCTCGAGCCAGATGACCCCGTGGCCTTATTCAGTATGAGGTACCCTGCTTACTTGGACTCATATTTCCTTCCTATGGAAGAGAATCTTTGTAGCTCAGGGTTGAACTGTGGAGACCTCGGTGCTCCCTGAGCTTGGTTGTTGGCTTGCAGACGTTTCATTACCCAACTAGGGAACATCATCAGTGTGAAGGAGTGTGAGGTTTGCAAACTTCACACTCCCTCGCACTGATGATGTTCCCTAGTTGGGTAATGAAACGTCTGCAAGCCAACAACCAAGCTCAGAGAGCACCAAGGACTCCTCCTATTTCCTTGTATTTGAAAGGTCTCTTGTAGATTACAAAATTGTTTTAATGAAGTCTGGTTACTGCACTCTGCACTTAAATATAAGCCAGGCATTCCCTGTTACCTGCCTGTAGGACAGCAAAGTGTGCATCTTGCTCAGGTTGGCTTCTGTCAACACTTTCCTAGATGCCGAGCATCACTGTCTGCTTTGGAACCACTGAATGTCTCTCTACAGTATTCAGAAGCAGAGGGGGATATCTGTGAATATGTTAGCTTTTTGTAAGAAGCAACATATTCTTGAGGGGCTTCCATTTCTGGCCTGTATTATATTTCATATGCCTGGGATAACCCACGCATTATTTCCTCAGAAGATCCAGAAAACGAACCCAAATAAATCAGAATTGGTAGCTCAGAATGTTTTTGCATTGTGGTGGTATCTGGAAGGCAGACTATTACAGATTTTACAATGTCCAGCAGGGGGCAGTATAGTACTTGCTAATATATATGATATAAAAGGTTGAAAGTTAGTCTGGCCACCGGCCTGGTAAAGCCAAGTCTTGTGCTTTGACATGCTTGTAGAGAGATGTTAAGACCCACTAAGATTCATGCTACTGTTTTCACTCTCTTTGTTCGGCACCATCCTCTGGGGCTCAATAAACTGATACCTTCTCCTTTTTTCATTGCTTTGACAGCCTTGCAACCTCTGAAAAACATGGACATCAAAGAAGGTAAGGGTAGTTGTGCTTTACAGCAAATATATATCAAATGTTGTAGCTCCAGGTCCTTCCAAACCATGGGAATGGGACCATAGCTCAGCAATGAAGTCCATCTGTTTTGCATTCACAGTGATCCAGATTAAATCTGTGCCACTCCGGGAGAATTCATACCATTTTCTCACTTTTGTCTTCTATCCCAACGTCTGGTGATGACCAAACTCCACATTTCTGCTAGACTTCTCTCCCGGCCTTGATTTTACGCGTGAGGCACAAGAGTACAGGTAGTCCTCGACTTACAACCACAATGGGACTGGAGCCTCTGGCACTAAGCAAGGCAGTCATTAAGTGAGTCACACCCAATTTTACAACCTTTTTTCACTGTGGTCATTAAGCAAACCACCATGGTTGTTAAGTCAATCACGTGGTCGTTAAGCAAATCTGGCTTCCCCCATTGATTTTGCTTGTTGGAAGCCAGCTGGGAAGGTCACAAATGGCAATCATATGACCCCAGGACACCGCAACCGCTGTAAATACATGCTGGTTGCCAAGGGCCTGAATTTTGATCATGTGACCACAAGGATGCTGCGATGGTTGTAAGTGTGAGGACTGGTCCCAAGTCACTTTTTTCAGCACAAGTCACTTTTTTCAGCAACTTTGAACGGTTGCTAACCGAATGGTCGTAAGTCAAGGACTACCTGTAAGGACAAGGAGCTTTGCCCTTGCTCTGATTAGGCTTTACCCTTCACCCTCACTCTTCATCTCAAAGCCAAATCAGAGGGAGAGCACGTGCCCAGAAATAATTGGAAACATAGAACAGTTAATGATTTGTGTAAACATTTAGCCACGTTTACAGGGCCTATCCTCGATAGGAATGGCTGTCAAAACAGGTGGGTAGAGCAAGGAGCAGACTCTGTGGTAGGCTGTCCGTTGAGGTCTCCCTCCTGCCTGCCCCAGCCCAGTGCTTTTGCAGCAGTTGTTGCAGACTGCCTGAGATCTACGCACACCCCACTTTTGACAAGTTATTTTTTCTTTCCTCTTCCCTTTCTTTCCAGACATGGGTGAAGAAATCGATTGACAACAATGGAGGGCAAAACAGTAGCGGCATCTCAAGGCTGAGGTCGGCAAGGAAACCCCCTGGGACCTTCCTCCAGCAATAAACTATAGAAGAGGCAGGAGTGACATGCGCAGCCCTTTTCCTTGGACCCCACAACTTGGTTCCAGCTGCCTTCTCACACATTCTTTTCTTCTCCACAGACCTGGCCCCCTTACCATGGGCTTAGAAAGTGGCTGGAATTCAACCTACTCCTTGCCAGCATTTCCCTTGCCCCAAGCCTGAGATACTCAAGGTCCTTCTCCATCCAACTTGTCCAAGGCTATTTATTCTGCTCACTGTTCACCCTGCAGGGCAAAAGCTGATCCCTGTCTAGCCAGGGGTCATAATTTGGATGCATGTGGGGATCCCAGAAGGAGGGAGGAGAACATGAACCAGCTCAGCACTTCCCTTTTGACTGTGATTCTTGGAGCTGCCTGCAGTGTCATCTTCTACCTGCAATTTTCTTCCCCACGGGGATTCACCCACTGGATTTGAAGCCAGTGAATCTGGGAACGGGCTTGCTTTCTTGCTGGAGAGAAAGCCTGCCTTCTCTTATGCAGTAATTCGACCAAGGAGCAAAAGTAGTCTGGGATTTAGGGCCTGTAATTAGCAAAGAAGATCTCAGTAAAATCTCTGACACCCTGTGAAAGTGTGCCTAAAAACTCATTCTGCTGGGATCGTCCAAAAGCTGTTGCCAGCCTAGATGGCGTGAGTGAAATGCATGGATAACCTGAGGATATACATCTTCTTTTATAGGCATCACTTAAAACCATTAAGGTAAACACAAGGAATAGCGTTCTTCTCCTTTTTAAATCCTCTTAGGAAAAATAACAAAGATATGGCCTTTGAGCAGGAGGCCCTTATACACTAGAAACCTCACATAGAATAAACCATCTGAGCTGCATTCTTTCTGCAGTTCTTTTTAAAAAAAAAATTAAAACAGCACAACAACCAACAGAGGTGAAAATCTGGCTTCAGTAGACTCTGCAGATACATTTGTGTTTACCTTGAAGTCAATCCCATCTAGCTGAATGGGGCTTACTTTTAAGGGAGCCTAAGATTAAAGCCAGAATACCCTGTCTGCACATGGTCAGAGGTCTCTGTTTTTTTTTCCCCCAAGTCTCAAAAATGTCAGCCTTTGATTCTGAGCAGTGAGAACGCCGTAGAATTTGATGTCTGCTCTCTCTCGATGTCTTCTGCTGCTGTAAAGACTATCTTGAGATATTGTAACAAGGAATTCGTCATGTTCAGCAATTGTTTGACACGGTAGGGAGGCAGATCTGGAACCCCCAGGAAAACAGTGCAAGGAAAGACAAAATTAAATCCAAACAGACAGAGACTATGGGATGAAGCATAGAGGAGCAGTGAAAATCTACTTTCTTTGTACTAGAAATCCCAAGAGCCATCAACCAGAGCCTGGGGCAAAAGCTATAGATTTCAGAAGGAATGTTTTCATTGTGTCCAGGAATTTAATCTTGAGTTCCAGAGGTCACAGGACTTTCCTGTTTTTTCACGTACAAATCCTCACCTAGATGCATTTAACTGATTTAATTTTGGAAGTATAATTTAGGAAATCTGGGGAGCCATTTCAGTTGCTACTGCTTTTATGCATTTGGGAGTTTGTAATCCACACTGGTCTCCTGCTGGTCACCAGAGATCTTCTAGTAGACCCAAGTCTACCTTTAATCCAACTCTGCTTTGAAACTCTTCTTTGAATAACGAAGGTGTTAGGCTGAGTGCCTCAGGTTCACTTAAGAGGATCTTAAGTGGCAATGGACAATTGAAAAGAAGAATGTCTTCCACATGTCCAGCTCAGTTCCTGATGTCTTCATGAACACATCTGTGCAGTTTTCTTGGGAGTGTTACAAAAGTGGTTTGCCACTGCCTTATTCCAGGATGTTTAACTTCCCAGTGTAATGAATGGCCTTGGGATTTCTAGGTAGTCCCCAAGTACTCAGGTCCAGTCCTAGTTAGCCTTTCAAGATCAGCCAAAGGTTAGTTAAGATATATCCCAAGTAGTCAAGACTATCTGAGAGCAAGAGAGAGAGAAAAGTCTTCAGGAGGACTCCACAAAGCTTGGATAGTGAAAGATTGTGAAGCCTACTTCACCATCTCCTGCATTAGACTTCCTTGTCAGGATGCAACAAGGTATGGCGTTACACAAACCAATATAACCATCTCGACTTGCTTTACTTTTATTTTTTTTCTGCTACCAACCGTGCCAGTTCACCACTGAATTCAAAATGGGTTTGGTTTTAGGGTATTTGGCTAAGATGTGGCTGTGGACTGAATGGCTGTATTTGCACAACACACTTCCCAGGATAGGAGAAGATTTAGCAACTGTGTTGGCTCACCAAGCGAAGCCTGGCTTGGCATTTTGTGGACTGTTGTAGAAACCCATTTGTATATGGTTCGATGTAGTATGCAAACTCAGAAAATAAGCACATTCAATAACCAGAATAATTATATTGTGTGAATGCAGTCAACCAATAAAGTTGGCTGTAACGCTAGTTGGGGGAAATCTGCAGGTCAGATAATTCCCTTTTACATGGTGTCCCAAGAGGCATGCTGGTAGTTTGAGCTATACAGTAGATACTTTTTTGTTCTTCCATTTGTAGCCTATAATAGTAAAGCAGTTTAGACTTCAATGCCAAAATAATATAGATTTAGTATGCTGTATTCATACTTGCAAAAATTGGGTAGGTTGAAGGGAAATGTTCTCCTGCAGAACTTTTCAAAGTAAAGTAGATAAGTAGAATGGTTCAGATGGGAGTTGAAAATTAAGAGGAGGCCTTACGATCCTTACTTGGAATATCTTTGCTTCCTAAGTTTAATGATCCCCTGTTTCCAGGTTTCTCAAAGGGGCTGAAAACTTGTTTTTTTTAATGAATTTAAAATTTTCTATTTAAGAAATTTGAGTCTGGAAATATTCATGCCTTTATAGATCTAATAAACATTCAGTTACGTTGGAGACTGTTTTCTATCTCTCTAGTAGAGATGGGAAATTTTGAAACAATGGGAATGGGATGGTACAGGAAGCAGCATTTACCCTCTTTGGATATTTTCTGTTCCTCCAGAAAAGGAAAATAAGCTTTTCTACTGGGAAATGAGGTCTACCTTTCGAAATTTCCAAATGTTGTGGGTTGGGTTTGTCAGTTGACTAGTTAAAAGGATCATGAGTAGCATTGCCTACAATCATTTAACTGGCTGAGTTATAACACTTCCCTCGTTTTGGAATGGATTGTTAACCATCCACAGATAGTATGGAGGTAAAAAATTGGAAGAAAATCTCCTTCAGTCCTGCTGTTTGCAACCATAACACAGCGCTCCATTCTTACTCCAGATATCCAAGCCATATATTTTTTTTTATGCCTTCAAGTCATTGCTGACTCCTGGTGACTGCCTGAATTAGTTTCTGTAATTTTGGGGACAAGTTTTCAGAGGTGGTTTGCCACTGCCTTCTTCCTAGGCCTGAGAGAGGAGGACCGGCCCAAGGTCACCCAGCTGGCTTTGTGCCTAAGGCAGGACTAGAACTCACAGTCTCCCAGTTTCTAGCTTGGTGCCTTCACCACTACACCACACTGGCGCTCTCAGAGGGATTTAGGGACCATTAAATCCCTCCCTCCCACCTTATCTCAATAATGTAAGCATAGTTATTTCCTTGTTCTAGAATTACATCTTGAATAAGTAATGTTCTGCTCTGCTCCAGCACAGCATTCTACAAGAAAACCAGATGGTTTTCTAGAACGAAAACTAGTCTAGCAAAGATGGAGGTGTGCATGAGAAAAGGGCAACAGCCATTAATTTCCCAACTCTTCCACTTCACTGGCTGAGCTGTTCCTCCGTTCTGACCCTTGACGGGTAGCAACTGCTTCCCTTCTCAGCTTGTCTATTTCCTTGTCTACGCTCTTGGTAAAGTCAAGGTGAGTGAGCCGCCAGTCAATTCTTCGTGATGAACCATCATAAAAATATTGGAGAGCATTAAGTCCTGAAATACCAAAGTCTGTAATGAAAATGCATCCCACAGCAACAAGAATCTTAACGAAGCCTCCTTGAAGTGGGGAATATGAGAAACACAGAGCAATTATACCCATTTCAGTTTTGAAAGTTATCCAATCCACATGAGTAAACAGGTTGAGGAAGCTGTTGAAAAATGCTGCATGTTGGGTCTGGAAGCAAGAAATGGTGTCGGGCCCATCCTGCAAGCAGAATGAGAGGGCAGAGCATGAACCTAACAGCCAGGATGTAATTTTTTAAAAAATTACTAGTACTAGTACTTCAGGGGTGTTTACTCAGAAAAAGAGAAGACTGCCTTAAGAAATTGCAAACCAGTGCTATGCTTGCACGCCAAACCACATTTTTAGAATGAGATCCAAAGCGCTGCACAGCCCGAGGTTATTACAGTGTAACTTAGGCTACAGGTGAACATTTGTTCACCAAAATCCTTGGTTGCAACTCTCCAAGCTCGCCAAAAATTGTTCCGAATTTGTAATGTTTCAGGTAACAGAAGAGAGGAATGATTTAAATATATGCCTCCTGCTAACCCTATTCACTGCAATTTTAGTTCAGTAGAATTGAAATCAAATGCAATTTTTCCCCGGGCCTCAGCTATGGCATTTGGGAGGTGGTGGCCCTCAACAGCCATTCGAAGTCCCTTGGTGGTCTTAGCCTGGAAAAGGTGGTGTGGTTCTGATCTAGACAATGGGAGGCTCAGACATGGGTGGTATTGGCAGGAGCTTGCTGCATTTGTCAGAATGATGGATCACAAGATTGCATTGCAAGTTCCTGAGAAGAAAAGGGGTGGATCTTGCATGGTGATGCTGCAGACCCTCTGTCCCCCTACAGATACTCATTAAACATTGCATGAGATTGGGCGGTAGATAAATAAAATAAAATAAAATAAATAAGATTTAGGGCTTTCACGTTCACTCCTCTGCTCCTGAACTTCACTTCTGTTTGAACCCAAGTGGATTAGGGGATTTCTGGGGAAGAAAAGGTGAACTGAAAGAGGATACTATTTGGAGGAGGGGTTTAGTTTCCAAGCACCCATAAAGTTGTCCAGAAAATGCTACCTCTTGTGATATTAACTACTGCATGAATTTTCTACTGCAGGTAGTCATCACTTAACAGCTGTTTGTTTAGTGATGGTTCAGACTTACAACAGTGCTAAAAAAACTGACTTATGACCAGTCCTCACACTTACAACCATCAGAGTGTCCTTGCAGTCATGTGATCACAATTTGGGCACTTGGCAACTGGTTCACATTTATGACTGTCACAGCATCCTGTGGTCACGTGATCACTATTTTCGACCTTCCCAGCTGGCTTCTGGCAAGCAAAATCAATGGGAAACCACATGATTCACTTAACGACTGTGTGGTTTGTTTAACACCTGTGATTCACTTAACGACCACCACAAAAGTTGTAAAACTGGGTTGGATTCACTTAATGACTGCCTCACTTAGCAACTGAAATTCCTGTCCCAATTGTAGTTGTTAAGTGAGGACTACCTGTAGAGAGAAAATTCTACTTTTGGGACCTTGGATTTCAGAATTACCATTTAGTAGACAAGAGAGTGAAGATCAGGAGGACCCATGGATCTTTCACTGAGGTGGCCACTGAAGGATTGCTACATTCATCTTTGATGCTTCTGCAAAAAGGGACCATTTGGCATGGGGAGTCCAGTCCTTAGAAGCTGCAATAAAATTCCTACCAACTTGGTTTTCTCACACTTCATGCTTTCTTACCCATTTATTCTCAGGAATGTCAAACAGTGGAACCATTAAAAAAAACAACCCTGAAATGATCTCCATGTTGAATACATGCACACTGAATAATTATGAGATTATTCATTTTTGTGTCACCGAACAGGGAGAAATCCGTCCCACCCATCCTCCTGCAAGAAGGCTTGCCCAGATGCCATATTGTCATACTGTCCTTTGCTGATTCAGGTTGAAGTTTTTTCCAGCAAGGTGGTAAAAACCTGGCTCCTCGTGTTGAATGAATGAATCAGTTCCATTTAACAGACAGGAAACCTTCTATGGGTAACAGTTAGAAACATCTTTATCCAGCTTAATTCCAGCAGATCTGTGTAATAGAAGGGACAGCTTTTCCTGCCTGGTGCCACAGGTGTGCTTTTAGACACTCTGTTCCACGCTGGCATATTATGCTTCAGAATTCCTATTAAATCTTATTTGGAAACAAAACCAACTATGCTTGCCTGCATCTGCAAGAACATTGAATTGGTCAAGGTTCTGACAAACAGCACTGAGTTGGCAAGAGATTCTCAGGGTGAAGCTTCCGAGGTGCCTTTTGCATCCAAATAATTCCTTGTTATCTTGTGCGGCATTTCAAAGCATACCTCGACTGGAACAAATCCATACCCAAGCCAGGCCTACCACTGGATGGAGTAAGCTGTTGTTTTAGTAAATACTCAGGGAACAGCAGAGGGTAATGCTCCTGGGCTGACAGCCCAGTGAGGACAATTAAGGGGTTGGCATAATGCATTAAGCTTTGATTGACAAACCGCAGTGGCTCAATTCATGCGCTATGCAAAGCTACAAATGAGCAAATCATGTCACAACTTAGCATGATGTGGAACCAGGCAGCCTTTGCCGTTGGACTGTTTGATTGTTCCTTGCCTGTGGCAAATAGAGAAAGGCTTCCAGTGAAGATTTTGAACCAGCAAAGCAGCGAGCCCAGGCTCTGTGATGGTGTAATGGTATGTGAGAAAGACCTAGAGAGATGGGGAGAAGAGATGCTGCCTAGGGAACAGTCAGCTAAGAGAGGGCATAGCCTGCAGCTGCATAATGGGTGGCAAGAGAGGCTCAGAAGGGACTCTCCCTAACTTCTCCAGCTGTAAAGGAGACGGCGGGAGATTTGTACTTCCAGACTTGCAAGGTTCTGTTAATGTAGCCTTATAATAAAGTAGAATTAGCCCATCTGGCCATACTTCCTGTCTAGTCTACCTGGGAAGGCTGACAGATGGATGCCAGATGACTGGACAATTCTAAGATGCTATTTACACTTAGGAGGAATGTCCAGATTGGGTGCCTGTCCAAAGCCACCTGATGTCGCAGCATCATGATGTCATTGCGCAAATCATGCAACGCGTATGGTTTGTGTCATTTGCGTGATGACAACATGGTACACGTGAGGTCACCTGCACATGCCTTCATTGGGAAAAGGCAACATTAGCTGCCAGCTGCTTGGTGCTGATCAGAGGAAGGGAGGACTTAAAAGGTGGGGGCTAAAGGAAGATAGTGGCACTAATATTCTCAGTTATATTATGGGTAAGTACTCAACACTTAAGCTGGTACAAAAGAGGTGCTTGCAACTGAAGGAGCCTCAGGGAGAGAGACAGACATTAAAAATGGAAAAGGAGAGAGCAGAGCATTTGTCTCCACGAACAGTATGGAAAGGAGGCAAAGATATTGCTGGCATATGCCAAGGGAGGGGAAAGGAATGTGGTGAAGCCAACACCGCCTCAGAAAACACAGTACTTAATGATCTGGAGGAGCCAAATATTGGATTCGCAAGCTGACAAGGCAGAAGAGGAGAGTCACCATCGTGAACAGGGTGTTTTATGTTCAGTTAGAAGAAGATGGTGGTGCTGGTGTGTGGTGTAAGCAATGAGTTTTTCTTCAGTCAATGTGCTTCTCTAGCTAGAAGTTTGCTAACCAGGTGATGTTCAGAGAGTACCTGTCATGAGTGAGAATGGCGAGCAGGGGGCTCCCATCCAGGCTGTAAAGCACATGCGTAGTACTGAGGAATTGGGCAGCCATTCCAAGAGACACCGATCGGGCCCGCCTTAGCCTTTGGGGTTGATCTGTCTGGGTTTTTCCCACGCTTCTTCGGTTTGTTAGGATTTTCTGTCTCATGTAGCAGTAATAAAACACTAGAGACCTATTCTTGTCTCAGCGTGGTTCCTGGCTGTTAGGACAGTACCAGTGTCTTGTGACTGCCCAAAGTACTTTGTACCAACAGATGATAACTAAACCTTTGGGGAAAAAAAGATGAAGGCATCCATTACAGCAGTGGGGAACTGCTGTTTGGCATTAGAAATGTGGTTCTCCCATCCTTGAACGGGGCTCGTCACCCATTTGGAAGCAACACGAATTCCTTCCAATGAATCCAGAGCTGGACAGCAATCCAAACTTTACTTAGGTTGTGGAAAAATTTTATACCTTTGCACAAACTCTTTCGATGCCAAAGCAATACCATCTGCGGAAGAGAGAGAATGTCCCCGGATTAGAGAACTTGGAGTTTATTGGGAATTTGATTGCAAAAATTCCATTGACCACTAGGTGGCAGCAGAGAGATAACTGTGTCTAACTCTCAGAGGCCTTCTAGTGGTCATGTAGAGTATTAAGCCTTTCTAGCACTATTCGGGTTGGTCTACCCCAAGCAGTGCATAACCAGAAGCCACCCAATCCATTTTCAGTGTCCCCTGGAAGCCGTTGTGATCATTCCACAGAATTTCAGCAGCAAGTCATTTTGAGACAGAAGATAGATGGAAGCTATGATGAAACCATAACACTGGCTAATTAAAAAGAAAAGGCAAGCAAAGGAAAAAAAACTTGAACCCCTTGCAAACTTCAGAAGTCTGGTTTCATTGTGTGTATGATGAAACATGCTGATGCTAGGGAAGTGGAAGGCAAAAGGAAGAGGGGCCAACCAAGGGCAAGGTGGATGGATGATATTCTAGAGGTGACGGACACATCCCTGGGGGATGCTGGGGGTGCTGACGACCGACAGGAAGCTCTGGCGTGGGCTGGTCCATGAAGTCACGAAGAGTCGGAAGCGACTGAACAAATAAACCATGATGAAACATCACCCAGTTTTCAACAACTCCCAGGCCACTTAGATCCTTAGTCCCCCAACAAGAAGTTAAGTGGCCACCCCATGTTTACTCACCCCTAATATACACTGGTGGGTAGTAGTTCTCCAGGATTTTAAGGTAGGTCTTTTTCCCACTCCTACTTGGAATAGACCTGAAGACTTTTTACACATGCTCTTCTTCGGAGCTACCCTCCCTCAAAATACTCAAGACTCTCTTCCTCCAACAGCAAGTCTCTCACAAGGAATTTTGTTCATGGGACACCGCCCACCCCCCATGGCATTTAAACCACCTGGCTGCCCTGAGTTTAGGTCCTCCTGTTCCCCCACCCACGATGGATAAATTTGTCAATGTTTTTTTGTTGCTGGCGGATGCAGGCAGTGGAATAACCGCATCATTAGGGAGCAATATGAAGCATAGTCGTACGCTAAATTCAGAAGCATTAATAACAGCGCTAGGCCTATATATCACACCCAGTCACCTGTGGCATGAGTTTGCTGAAACTGGCACATTACGAAGGAGCATTTGCAATGCTCATTAAGCATCCCCCAAGCTAATTATATAATGAAGGGAAGATAATTTCCTATACAGTCCAAAGGCCATTATTAAGTTCTTTTTAATTGAATAGATATTCTCTCTCTCTTTCTTTCTTGGCATGGGCTTTAAGTCACTGACCACAGCTAATTTCAGATGCTAAAGTAAAGCTACTTCCTTGGTAGCCTAGGAGCAGTATGGAAGCCACTAATGTATTTTGAAGTTGATGGAATTGAGCAGGGTCATTATGTCCAAGTGGCCTTCCAGAGGAGTCTGAAGACCTGGCTCTGCTGCCTTGCTTGGGGCGGAGTGGGGAATAGGTCTACATGGGGATGGCTTGCTATCTTAGTCCACTCCTCCCACATATGGACTGTTTTAGATTCTCCTGCCACTTTTTACTCTTTTTTATATTTCTTTGAGTAATTTTATATTTGTATATTCTATTTCTATTGTATGGTTGTTGTTTTAATTATTGTAAACTGCCCAGAGTCCCCCGATGAGAGGAGCTGGGCGAGGACAAAATAAATAAATAAAACAAAAACAAAAACAAACAAACAAACACAACTTCAGTGTGTCAAGCAAATTTATTTGCCTGGGCTCAAATGATTCCCCACCCTCTGAGCAAAGGTTTTAGGAAGATACAGCCCCCCCCCCTAGATATACATATATGTATACATTATATTGATTTATTATTATTATTAACCACCCAGAGTCCCTCTCTTGGGGGAGATGGGCGGCAATTAAATTTGAATAATAAATAAATAAATAACGTGTGTGTATGTATGTGCACCCAGTTCAGATATGTTGAAATAGTTCTAAAATCAAGTCATTTCCAAAATGAAATCATAGTTCATCTGACCTTGGTTTATTGAATAAAAAACCATTGGTTGGGATTGTACAACATGCTAAGCCCCACATTCTGGTTTTGCGCTTCCTAGTGGCTGGATTTGCCTAATCTGTTCAAGTGACAAACTTCAGTGACTAGGCTTATACTGCATGCTGAGAAAAACCAATAAACCACATTTATAGTTTACTATCATCTGTAATCCCAGTGTGATCTCATTGCCTCTCATTCTGTATCAGATAAATGGGCATCTAAGCCTTCCCCAAATTTTTGCTATCCAGGCATATTAGAACTACAGTTCCCAGTGAAGCCATTAGTGGACAGCTAGGACCACTGAATGGAGCAGAAAAGACATGCACAGAAGAGAATAGTATCTAAAATAGCATTAATGAGCATGTTAGAGAAATATAGGTTATTGATCTTACACAATTAGCCCACCCAAGCAAAAAGAATTACACACTTAGACAAAGTAGGTTCAAAAGTAAGCAAAGAAAAGTCTTACTCATTTATTTGGTCCAGTTACATCCATTTGGGAAAAATGATCCTTGTTCTTCTTTCTTTCCCTAAACTGAATTAACCCTTAGCCCTCATTGCTGCTAAAGGCTGCATACAGAAAGGGGGAACCTCCTGACTCCAGGCCCATGCATGGCCCAAGATGGAAGGAACAGCAGCCACATGCTTCCTTCCAGATGGTGGAGGAGGCAGGAACTGAGGAAATGTGGGAGGGACAACAAACAGCTTCCTCCAGAAGCACATAGAGAATTGTATCCTAGAATGCACTCATCCACATGCTAATGAGGCGTGTTGATTTGCTGAGACCTCCAACACCCAGAATTCCCAAAGAAAATAGCTCCTGGAATCCTGGAAAATGTGATCCCAATACATCTGGAGCATCTCAGGTATTGATTGTAATTGATAACTGTAATTGATTACAGTTCTTTTCACCTTCCACCATACAGAATAAGGTTGATTGGAGCTGTCATCTAAAACCATTCAGGGCACCAGTTTGAGGAAAGCAGACCTCTTCTGGCTGTTGTCCTCCAAGAACTCTTTCCAAACCTACATCCTAGAGAACTACTAAGTGCCACAGATTGCAATTCTGATCTTCCCCCTGCCAAGCACTGCTGTTCTCCTGAGCTATATCACACTCTGAATCTGGGACCTCTCATTGGTGTATAGTCCTACCACTGAAGAACGAGTTTGATTTCTAGGTAACCAACAAAAGGCCTAAGGGATGGGGGTGGGGGTGGGGGAAAAAACTGGGATCATGAGGATAAACAATTGAATTATTTAGTGAATGAAACAGAGAGGGATGCCAACCCATCATCAGTTCTGCAAGAGTGTATTCACTAGTGTTCTCTCCCTTGAGTTCCTTGGTCCCAGAAGGCCACCTTGATGGATAGTGGGTAATGTCTGTGTATCTGCTGCAACATGCTGCCGATCAATAAAAGAAAGCTTCAAGGCATCACGGGCTTATTCCTTTCATTGCACAGCACCATTGATGCTTGTTGAATCCCTTCTGCCATGGATGTATCTTGTGCTCCTCTTTTGTTCCTCCCACTGGGTTTCCTTGAAAAATGAGCTGCTTAATGATGGATTAGGAATGGGAGGGGTAGCTCCCCTTCTCTTGGCTTGCTCTAATTATTTGTGTTCCCACCAGTCCTTCCAAACCAGACATGCAAAAGGCTACTTTGTATGCCTTAGTTCACATTCTTCATTCTGCTTTTCTGTTGAAGAATATCAGAAAGGTGACATCCAGGGTAATAGAGTGCCGTAGCCACAAGGATGTGATATTCCCCCATTTTTGTATCTTTTCTAAGGACATATTTTTTCTTGGAAGGATGAGATCATGTATTTCTTATTTCAATTTGTTACTCACCTTTCTACCTGGAGGCCACTCAAGGTAGCTAATATGTCCAAATAAGATATAGACACAAACTGGTAGAACCCATTAAAATGGTAGTCATACAACACAAAACACCCATCTAAAGAAAACAGTCTTAGCTCCTTTACCTAAAAATGGAAAAGGTGGGATCTGAATAAAATTGATTGATTGATTGATTGGCTTGTTTATTTTTATATCCCACCTTTCCTTCAGCAGGTCAAGATGACATCCATAGCGCTCCCTCCTCCAATTTTTTTACATAATAACAATTCCTAAGAGGTGGGTTGGGCTGAGACAGACTGACTGACCCAAAGTCACTCCATGAGCAGTCAGAGCTGAGGATGGACATGAATCTGGATCTTCCCAGATGTAGTCATCATGGCATAATGCATTTTAGGAGAAACACAAGAGAAGGTCCTCTCTTGCATGTCCAACAACGGGCTTCTGGATGTGCTGGCATTTTTAATAGGGCCTCTCCTGCCACTCTGAATTCCTGAATAAGTTCATGCCAAAATAGATGGCTTCTTGGGCTTTAAAATAACATCTAAAACCAATTGCTTGAATAGTGCTTGGAAAACAGCTGGTAATGAGTTCAGGCCTTTCAGTGCAGCATCACACATTGGTTAGTGTTTTAGCTGTTGTTGCATCATTTGAATCTTCTGGATAGTCTTCAAGGATAGCTTTAAGTAGACACATAGCAGCAGTCTAACTGTGATGTTACTAAGTCATGGGTCTTGGGAATGGACACTGTTTGGCACTCTATACATACTTGTGCAAATTCACTTCTTGCCAATGTTGCCAACTAGAGGTCCAGACATAGCCAGAGCTCATAAAACCCACCCAGACCAAGACCCTGTGCTTAGGGGGAGGATGAAACCTCTTAGGGGGAGGATGAAACCTGATCCCAGTCTTCACTTCCAAGTGAACAACAGCATCTCCATTTTGTCGGGATTTAATCTCAGTCCATTCATCCTCCACACCACACACCCAAGCATATCAAATAATGAACATTAATTTGAACCTTTCAGCTTTCAGAACTTGTCCCTCTAGTTTCTCAAAAGGGAAGGGTCAACTTGAGAATAGGTGCAGATTTCCAAACCATACCAAGGATTGTGGTGTTCTCCTTTGGAATGAATTTTAGAAAGGCTCCAAGTTAATGTTAGAAATGCTCAGCATGAGAGAAACAGACGGTATGACCAACAGACAGTATGAGGGTAGGTGGATTTTAATGCACTGTTAAAACTTCAGTTGCTATTAAAACTTTCGTTAACTAATTGCATCAGGTCATTAGTTTAGAAGTTGCCATCCTGGCAATACATTTTTGCAAGTGGTTGGAAGACCCCCCTCCACAAACTAACACACATATTGGAATGCATTTCAGGAAGGTTTTAATGATGAGGCTACTCCCCCTTCCCTCCCCACCTCCCAAATCCTCATATTGGCTTAGCATAGACTAAATTACGTTCACATAGAGCAGCTCTGGCCCATCAGATTTCTGATCCAATTTCTAAAAATTTCTAAAAAAGAAATCAGTGTTTAGGTTCAAACAACACATTCAGCCCTCATGAAATTTATTTTGCTTTGGCTTTGTGGGTTATGTGAATCCAGCCATCCATTCTTCATCTGGGCCATTCCTCTACCTCTCTTGGTCAGTCTGATCTGTACCACGTCCTATAAAGAGGGACAAAATGAAGAGATGATCCCATCCTTTCTCTTTACTCCTCTTACTCCTTGTTCACTGAGACAGGGTGTAATGGTATGTGGAAATGACCTTGGGAGACAGGGTGAAGAGATGCTGCCTAAGGAACAGTCAGATAAGAGGAAGCATAGCCCACAGCTGCATAATGGGTGGAGAAAGAGGCTCAGGAGGGACCCTCCTTAAGTTCTAGGGAGATGGTGGGAGAATTGTACTTTCAGACTTGCAGGATTCTGTTAATGTAGCTTTACAATAAAGTAGAATTAGCTCATCTGGTTGTGTTTCCTGTCTGGTCTACCTGGTAAGGCTGACACATAGTGCTGAGACAGAATATGCTTTGGCTGGACCATCTGTGGCCCTAGGAGCACATGCACTCGGTGGCCTAATTTCAAAACTCTTATGCAAGAGGTCATCTCAAAGCTTTGGTAAGTTCATCAGCTTTTTCTCTGCAGCTTGTGGCTTAGAAGAAAGGAGGAATCAGGAAGAGATTAGATATCCCCTTCTGCCACAGGTTTTCCAGCTAGTTATCCCTGAGCTTATGCAGCCCTTGGCGGAAGAAAGATCTCCCACATCTCCCACAAACAGGTTGTGTAAACCAGCTTCTGGTGATTTAATGTTGGGTCTGAACCAGGCCACTAAAGCTGATTCCCTAAACTACCAGTTAAATCAATCTGGGCTTAGTGTGATATCTACAAAGGCAATCATATGTGTTACAAGCCAGGGGTTAATAGCTTAATTGAAAGACAAGTGCTGCTTATTTAATAGCTGGAGATCTGCGAGGGGAGGGGTCCGGGGCAGGCTCTGAATTATTCGTTGTTGTTGTTGCACATTTTCGGCTAGGCAGAAGAAGGTTCGGTGAGGTTCTGGTGTTTTATGATCAGGGTGGTTGAGGTCCCTGATGGTTCAGCTCTGGACATTTGTTGCTGTTGGCCTCGGGCAGCAGAACAGCTTGCTGCAAAGCGGACGGAATTTTAAAAATATAAATCCCCTCCCCCGACTCGTGATTGGCAGAGGTTAGACCTGATGGCCTCTGGTTGGCTCATCTTTCATCTCCCTAATTCCAGCTTTCCACGCTCCTGAACGTTGCCCTTGTTAAGAAGGGACTTTTGGAGCCCGGGTCCTCGTCGGATCCCTGGGGCAATGAGCCGGTGCCTGAAGGATGAGGTTTTTAATTAAGCAAGACTTTGTCTTGCCTTTCCCCTTTATAAGGCTGGAATGCAATTGTGGAGTGGATAAACTTATATCGCTGGAGGCGAAGTACTTTATCACAATGAGGGAATTGGATTATGGCGGAGGAAGAGAGTGGCAAACAATATTATTGCTATTAGGGCACAAAGCTATTTGCGCTCATATTCTCAACACATTGATGCGTGTGGTGGTGGAAAGCACCCTGCTGTAGCTATCAGTGGGAAATTGCAAGTTGGCTGCCTGGGCTTCACTTGAACCTGGACTTAGTTAAGCTCAGACTGGGATTTATCTTCAGAGTGCAGTCCTGGAGGTAACAGAGGGGGCCTCTCAGAGCAGACCTGCAATTTCATCTTTGCACTACGTTCTTCTCCTTTTCCCCTCCCTCTGTCCCTTCCTCCCTTCCTTCCCTCCCTCCCTCTCTTCCTTCCCCTACTCCCTTTCCTCCCTCCCTCTGTCCCTTCCTCCCTTCCGTCCTTCATCACTCCCCTCCTCCCTTCCCTCCCTCCCTGTCTACTCCCTTTCTTCCCTTGCTTACCCCTCCCCCTTCCCCCTCCCTCCCTCCCTCCCTCCCTCCCTCCCTGTCTCTCCCTCTCTCTCCGTACATGCTGCCTTTTTAACAGGTATACTTGGGAATCTGTAGTATCTCAAGGGATCCAGCTGCAAACCACTCCCTTGGCTCTTTATGAAAGAACACCAGCTGCTCCTTCAAGGGCGCAGCGACTTCTGAAGGGAGACGAGGCCCCTGTGATGTCTGGGAAACCATTTTCAGTGGCCGTAACAACAAAGAATCCGGTGGTGTGCTTCCCCCACCTCTGGCATTTTTGGCGGCAACTGCCCCACCTGCTTTCTCCCATAAGTTTTGAAATCTGTCTTTCTAACCACAAGAGAGAACCCCTGGACTCTGAAGGTTCCTTTCTCTAAAAGGCAGCTGCTGTAGTGGATTCCTTGCTCTGTGCTTCTGTTTAGAATAATCTCTTCCCCAAGAAGGAAGAGCAGACTGTATGCACACACACAGGGGTCTGCGTCAAGCACGCTTGTGCGAACCTGATAGATCTCACGACTTGGCCTGCTGTTTGGAGCGGAGTCAACTGAGTGTTGCTGTATTTTATCCAAAAGCAGAGGAGCACCGATGGCTGCGTTCCTGCAGACTTTGTGGATTATTTTCCCATTGATGGGAACTTCCAACCCTCTTGACTCCATTACTACTCCTCTGTCCCCTACCATCCTAAGTGGCAATGTCCCGTTCCTGGACATTTTTATGCATTGTTCCGAAAGTGGCATTCCCTCCTCCCAATCCAGCCCTCATAACCACATGCAACTCTGGTCACAGCTACTGGGGGAAAAAAAAAAAGAATTGCCAGCATGCTGCATTTCCCTTTTGTAATTCACAGGGCTTTTAAAATGCAGCCGAGGAATGGTAGCAAAACAGCTGGGAATTCTTGGGGCAATTTTAACGTTTTTATACTCAGCCTGAGAATTGTGCTAGCTGCTCATCATAGGAATCTTTCAGAATTCTTTGCAAATCACCAGACAAATAATGTGCTGTTAAACATGGGTTGTGGGTGGCAAGCAATTTATTTTACTTCCTTCTGAACAAAGTAAGGGCTAAGCGCTTTTTAATAAATACTCCCAGTTAGATGTAGCTTAGGACGCTGATTCTTTCCATTCTTCTATAGCAGCCTTTCTCAGCCTTTTGACCCTGGAGGAACCCTTGAGATATTTCTCAGGCCTCTGGGAACCCCTGCACGTTCAGGCTCACATAGAGGTCAGAAGTTACAAAATAATTATATCTGTTTCATGTGTAGGCCTGTCTATATGCATTAACAGTGTTCCTATCCTGAAAATAAAGAATGAAACTTACCTCTTTCATGTGAAGTTGCCCAAATTTGAAATAATTTTTTAAAATAAACCCTGGGGTTTCACGGAACCCGGGATGAGAAACCCTGTTCTATAAATGAATTAGACTGAACGTTGATTGGCTTATGGCACTCTCTGAATGTTCCCTATGTTAACTTCACTTCTGTTGAGTCAAATCATCAGATGGTTTCAAATTGCTTTGGGAGAGATGGGGAGTAAAAAAAGAAGAGATAGTCAACCAACCTTTCCTTCTGGACTGCAAAAGAATTGAACCAGCACTAGGTCGCAACAAAGAAGTACATGCTACCTCTCTAACTATGTGCTTCCATCATGTGGTCCTTTGGAACTGTGCAGCCCCGATGTTATTAAGAATATGGAATAAACATAAACCAAATAAATCATTCCTGACATCCACACAAGAAGCTTTTCATAGAAGAGAAACATCAGATAAAGAACAGTGGTTAACATATGAGGATTTATTAATACTCAATGAAGAAATTAAGATGAAGACAAGAGAACAATAAGCAGTAGAAGGACATTCTTCTCAATGGTTTATTTACCATCAGATGGAGGAGAGGCTTAATACGGATAAAAGGACAATTGGAATTGAGAAGAAGAAAACTGAATTTGAAATAGGGTTATGTACAAATGATGATCACACAATAGCTAAATGTACAAAGGGTTAGTAGCAGAGGATGAGCAGGTTAAAGACTGTATAGTATGGGCTGCAAACTTTGGTTATAATCTAAATATGGTCATACAGGAGAAAATGTGGGGAACTGGTGTTAAATATATTTAACTGGTGTTATAATTTAAGACCGATGTGCTAGTCCTATTCTCCATCATTTTCATTAAGAGATAAAAGATGTCGAAGTACTATGTAAGATCTTCCAAAGCAACAGGGCTAACCAGACCTGCAAGACTGCCCTCTATTATTACTTTTATAAATTTGAGATACAACTTTGCACCAGGTTGTATTCCTAGAATCTCCTTGAAAAAAAAAGGGTTCTGAACATTTGGCTTGGATTTGGAAGGTTGCACACCATATTATGAACTTGGGTTGTTCTTCTGAAGGCATTATTTCTCCATCTCTATGAATTTTCTTGTAACAGGAAGGAACAGGGAGAAAAAGAGAGGTGAGTAAATTGTTTGCCTTGGTTTCCTCCAAAGGAGGCTGTGTTTTGCTGATGAGGCAGAGGTTCATAATGAAACACCGTGGGGTAATAAAGCCAGAAAGGTAAAATTATTTAAAGTGGACTGTTATGTAGCTATTCCACACCCTGAGGACTTTTGTTTCTTTCTTTCTTTCTTTCTTTTTTTAAAACAGCTCTTGCTTTAATAGCAAAAATTAGATTCACCTCTTTGTTGGATGTTGGCACTCTTTGGAAATAGGTATGGATAACAGTGAGGTCCAGGGAATTCAAGGACAAATGTGGCATAAAAGGAAAAGGGATAAATATTTAATCAACAGCCTGCTTTTCAAGGGCAGAAAATGGGTAACTGGTTATGGCCTGGGAAGAGCTACCTTTTAATTTTATAAATACCGTTAAAACAACAGCAGCCACAAAAGGTTGATGAGAAAGAAAGGAACATCTGTGTAAGAAGCAGCTATTGGCCATTTGGTGCACTTTTATATCTTGCGGCTGTCAGGGTTGCAAGCCAGAATCGCATGGCAACAGAGGAAACAGATGGAATTCAGCTATAGCTCAGGAGCCAATCTTCTCTTGAAAACCATTCTTTGCTGGATTATTTTTGGTACAGTCAAGGACAACTTGTCCCTGTTTCGTTCATGGGCTAGGGATGAAAGGAAACCAACATCTTGGGGGCAAAAGTGAAAGTCAGTTTTACCAGAGCATGATTATCCCATGGTTAAGCAAAAGTGGGGGACACGATCAATGGCGTTGCACTTTCCACTTACACATCGTGCTTCTTGTCTGCCACGAAGCCAGCCGAAGGCAATCCGTAAATTATACGGACTTTGCACAAATACTTTGTTTTCTGAATCAGTTGTCAAGATTTCCATTCAGGATCAATAAAGCAAGTCGAAATATGTATGGAATGAGAAGGAGCAGAGACAGACTTTCCTTCTATTTCCAACGTTGAGGCAAAAATGGCACCGTTCACACACAACCCCCAAAATTTGCAGAAAAGATTAGGGGGAAAAAGAAGGAAGGCTCCTCAAGCTTGATCAGTGAATGGCATGCTGGCTGCGGAATTCTAGGAGCTGACGTTCACACAACTTAACGTGGCCAAGGTTGAGAAACACTGATATAATAGGTTACACTGAAAGGGAAGGAACTAATCTGCATCTCAGTGTGTTGTACAAATACAACCAATGTAGTTAATGAATTGGGCAGTTGAGTTAAGTAAATCATGGTTCGGTTAAAAACGGGATTGTATGTTGTATGAACGCAGCCAGATATGTACAGGGTCTGTGGGTTAAAGGGGGATTGTTCCAAAATAAATGCACGTGTTTATTTGTTTATTTATTTGCTGGCAAACCTAAGGCCCAAGGACTCACAGTGGTGCAGAATTAAAAGAAAGACACATGACAACACCTTGGCCAAGCCTTACTCTCCAGCATCTACTGGTCTCCTCCAACACAACAGCCAATCCATTCCTCTCGTTCTCAACCTTGGCAACTTCAAGATGTGTTGAGAAACACTGCTCTAGGCCCTTGCCAAACAACGGTGTGAGGAAGTGAGTGTTGAGAGGTCTTGTGTTTCATTGTGTGGGCCTGTTCCTCTGCAGGAGTTTATTTTACAGCCCATGAACATGCATCGCGCCCAATGAGAGGGCAGAATATAGATAATGAGCTGGAAAGAGGTTTTGCCCGTGCAACTAATTCTCAAGTGCTTTGCAGCCAGGCAAGGATCAAATATTTGCTTTTTGCTCCACAGGAATGAGCGGAAGGAAGACAAACAATTACCACTGTGAAGATCCATCCACCAGAACGTCTCATGGATTAGGCTGCCCAGCTA
This sequence comes from Candoia aspera, assembly GCF_035149785.1. Taxonomy (NCBI): domain Eukaryota; kingdom Metazoa; phylum Chordata; class Lepidosauria; order Squamata; family Candoiidae; genus Candoia; species Candoia aspera. The sequence continues at coordinate 6,254,823 of NC_086165.1, read as the reverse complement.
ATTAATGATTTATTTCCCCTCAATTAATTGCCTGCCTTTACTGATGTGGGGTACTGCTAAAACAGCAGAGAGACAGAAGGGCAACGTGCATAGAAAAAGTCATTACTCAAAGGAAAGGTAATATCTCTGGGCATCCTCCCCACCACCCCCAAATAGCCTTGGAGATAAATAAGGATGTCATTGTTCATATTACCTCTTGGTCCTGCAACAATGCATCCATCAATGTCATCATTATCATCATTCTTTAGGTTTTCTAAGATACACAAAGTATGTATGCTCCTGTTCTATTAATGAGGGTATTGCTGTGTAGACACATGAAGGCCCAAGCTGGATTGGGACCACCTGGTGCAGACCACCAGTCCCCTTGTTTGCTTCTTGAGTGCATCATCCCTGTATGGATGCAGATTTTTTTTTTTTAAAGAAAATGCTCCATTAGTCAATAGGCGCTTACACAGTTCACTAAATAAAATTTCAATCTGCAGTTTGCAGATTGCTTAATTTACTCCCAAGGGGGCCTTTTATACAGGGATTCAAGAGCTCACTTCTTTCCCCAGAAACATTTAAAAATTAATATGTGCCACAAGCAAGATGAGATCTCCAGCTTCTCCTGATTTTATTTCCCAGGAAATGGGCTAGGTGATAAGGTGAGTGAAAGGTAAAAGGCCCTTGGAAATAACAGCTAGAAAATTTGACTTCCTGGACTCAGTGATCTGAAGGGGGTCAGAATTGTAGGCAAGTCTTACCAGGGAAGAAATGCTGCTCTCTGGCCAAAAAAAATTATCTGCCTTTGAAGGTTAAAAAGAAAGAATGAAATGAGCATCAGAAGCCAGGGAGATGGGCCAGCTTGCTGGTCTCAACCTAGGAATCAGGTGTGTCTGTGCTCAAGCCAGTGAAGTCAACTGACCTAGCTTGATTCTCAGAAAATTTAAAAACAAATCCAAGCAGTGGGCAGCAAAAAATGTTTTTTTAAAAATGATGCTTTAATTATTTATCGCTGGCCAAAACAAAAAACAAAAAACAGGCCACCATCATCTTAACTGCTGGCCTGATTTTGGCCAGCAAGTTAAAAAAAAAAACAGGTTGAGAACATTTGACTGGGTTAATGATAGAACTGCTTCAAAATAAGCACAAAAAAAAAGTTCTACCTTGCTAAAATGCTCAAGCACAGAGAATGATTTCAACATGGATTTGGCATCAAATAGGCATTTTAGGGGAGAGTCCACATAGTTAAAGCAATGGTGTTCCCCGTAGTAACATATGGCTGCGAGAGCTGGACCATAAGGAAGGCTGAGAGAAGGAAGATCGATGCTTTGGAACTGTGGTGTTGGAGGAAAGTTCTGAGCGTGCCTTGGACTGCCAGAAGATCAAACCAGTCCGTACTCCAGGAAATAAAGCCAGACTGCTCACTTGAGGGAATGATATTAAAGGCAAAACTGAAATACTTTGGCCACATAATGAGAAGACGGGACACCCCGGAGAAAATGCTGATGCTGGGGAGAGTGGAGGGCAAAAGGAAGAGGGGCCGACCAAAGGCAAGATGGATGGATGATATTCTAGAGGTGACGGACTCGTCCCTGGGGGAGCTGGGGGTGCTGACAACTGACAGGAGGCTCTGGCGAGGGCTGGTCCATGAAGTCACGAAGAGTCAGAAGCGGCTGAACGAATAAACAACAAAAAACTTCCCAAAAGATTAAGCCAGCCATTGAACTTCAACAGGTGGAGGAATTCAAAACAGCAGGTTGGATGAAGGCTCTTGAGATGGGCAGGTATGGAGGAAATTGAATGTCAGGGTGAAGAAATCCAGAAGCAATAGTTAATGGCATCTGGATGTCACACTTGAACATGGGTTAAGTATTATGAGGGAAATAGATCTTAGACACGCGTATAGATTAATGCTTGTACCTTTGAGCACTGGGGGAACAAAGGAGGGGGGAATGCATTCCACTCTCTGCCATTAAAACTTGTTTAGAGGAAAGGCTTTATCTCAAGGTTGCCTGATACTGTGTAGAATGGAGAGATGCCTGAAAATGAAAGTAGAATACACCAGGCAGTTAATTATGGGGCAAAGGAGGGAGGAAAGGAGGAGAGTGACGGGAATGTTTTTAAAGAAGGCTTTTGAGCACTGAAAGTTATTTGTGGCAATGGAAGAGCCTGGAATCACATCCTAATAATAAAACTACTCACATATCCTTATGGCATGTATTGAGAGTTGATGCTATTGGGACTGTAGGACCAAGTACCTCACACTGAATTAGACAAAATAAATCAAGAGGAATCCTTTCTAGCTGTAGTGCAGTGCTGGGTGAGTCACCAGCATCCAGCTTTCGTTGATCGTTAGCATGGGCCTGCCCTACCATTAGACAGAGACAGCAGCTGTGGCCCTGGATGGTGAAATCCTGGAGGCAGATCCAGCCCACAGTCCTCAGGGCTGAAGCAAGATTCATTTCTCAGCCTGGCTGGCCTTTCTGCCTGAGCATCTGGTCTGTCACCTTAGGAAAAACACCTTTGGCCAAGCGGGAATAACACTGCCTACTTCACAGCATTGTTTGGTCTAGTGGTGAAGACTCCAGGCTAGAAACCAGGAGATGGTGAGTTCTAGTACCGCCTTGGGCATGGAAGCTGGCTGGGTGACCTTGGGCCAGTCGCTCTCTCTCAGCCCAACTCACCTCAGAGGGTTGCTGTTGTGGGGAAAATAGGAGGAGGAAGGAGTATTAGGTATGTTTGCTGCCTTGAGTTGTTTATAATAATAACAAAGGTGGGATAAAAATTAAACAAAACAAACAAATAAATTAAATTAAACTAAACTAAATTAAATACAAGGTAACTGCCCAAGTATTCTGCAAGGTGAAAATGTAAATAATTGCCAGCAACATACGATAAGTTTGTTTAAAATCCAGATGGGGAATTTCCCCCCTTTCCCTTGTTTTTTTCCACCTCACCTCCTTTCCCCATCTTCTCCTAGGAGGACATGCCTGTCTAATTCACAGCTCATCTGCCTAGTTTCTCTTTAATGTTAATGGTGCTGAGATGTAACCACTGAAGTAAGTCTCAGCCCTGCAGACTTGGAGCTATTATCTTCTCTAACTATGGCCATTCTTCACATTTTTTCATTCTTCACAGTTAATGATGCTATAACATAACAGAATTCCAAAGATGAGCTACAGTGAATAATGTCTTGATGTACTGGGCAACATTCTTTAATTCACACATCTGGTTCACTCCCCCACTCTCCAAAAAACACAGTTTGACCATTTCTCCGAAGTTCTGATTTGTATATACTCAGTTAAGTTGAATTCTTTATTACAGTCACCAACCAATACAGAGGTGTATTTTTCAAGGTGATGGTTGATTGGGTCTAAGTATCCAGGAAGAAAAAGATGGAGATGGGTGTGTATACACACAGACACACAGATGCATATATATGCAAACTGGAGAGACTCAGTGCACATAAATATGCACGTGTGCATGTACAAAAGTGTGTATTTTTGTATGCAAAGCTTTTCAAGCAAAGTTGCACACAAAACATACTAGGAAAAGTCGCACTCATTGCTATGTGTGTTGGGTGAGAGGGAAAATTACATAGAAAAATTGTACCTTGGGGACAGAGAAAAATTGTACCTTGCGGGGGAGATGGGCAGTGATAAATTTGATAAATACATAAATAATAAGACATGTGCTCATCACTCAGTGACAGGGTATGGGCTCAGCATTCAGAAGTTCCTTAGTTCTTTGCCTAACATATCTCACCAGGTTGCTACAGCGAAAAACTGGAGGACGGAATGCTCCTGTTCAGAACGAGAACAGTAGGCTCTAAAACTAATGAACATATAAATACTAAAATGTGCCTTTGGTTTAGATGATAATGGGGAAGATTATGTATTTAAAAAATAACCTGCAGAACGTTTGATGGAACTAATTATTTTGAAATGTTTGCTGAACTGACATGGATTACATCCAGATTGACCTGCATATCCATACATAGGGTTTCTGAGTAATTTAGGATCACAGCCCAAAATAGTCAAAGAGAAGGGAGGTCCAGGACCAGCTCTATGAAATTCAAAGCAACAGGAAGCAGAAGGATGCACTGCAAGTAACTGTGTAACTTAGTATACTTAATATTATAAGTTAAAGAACTAACTTCGCAAGGTGAAGTCTCACTGTCCTTCTTCACTGATACAAGTTCCCAGATAATGTTAGTTTCCTTAGGCAGGAACAGTAAGCAACAGATTGCCTGCTGAATCATGATTACTTGCTCAGCTTCACAGTTGTTGGCAGCTGAACGTGCTTATTTAGGAGTTCTGCTCACAACCACTGCTGGGACTGGCCAGACCAGTCGCCTGCATGTCCTCTGTTACTGGTTATTCATCTTCAAGGCAGCTCTGAGCTCTGTCATGAGGAGGAAACTAGCTCATGAAAAAGGTCACCCATGGTTTGTTGTTAATGTACGATCATTGGGTTAGACCCAGAGTTGTTCCAGAAGACCCACTGGAATGGATGGGATCTTCATCTTGACCAAGTCAAATCCCATCAATTTCAGTAGATCTTTTTGAAGTCTGGTGAATCCAATACCTTGCATCTCTCACATACTTATGATCTTTCTGAAGTATGAGGAATCCAAAACCTTGCATCTTACGACACTAAGATAATTATGGACTTTGACCGGAAGGATACCATTGGATGCTCATCTTCAGACAGCGAAATGCTTTGGGACGCTCTGTCTCAAGCAACGTGTCCCTGCCAGAAAAAAAAGAGTTCTTTGTTCTTGGTTTAAAAAAGGAAAATAGGGGATTCACTTTGATTTGTGGGTAAAGAGCCTTCTTCTTCAGGGTGCAATTTATTCTTCATTAGTCTATGCTCTGCCATTAATTTTTTAAAAAAAAAAACAAGTTACAGTACATCATTCTGCCATGTGAGAAGAGTGCACAGTGACTATCCTTTTTAAAAAGGTATCCCTCAAATGCATATCAGAAACACTGTTTTTATCAACCCAGGTATTCAGACACCTCTACTGAGCTTTATATACTGTAAAATTCGAGAAGGTCTGAATCATACATTACCCTGCTGGCATTCTGACACCAACCTGATTAAGCAGAGTAGGTTTGTTGAAGGCCCTTAAATTGCTCATGGAAGGGGTGAGATTCTAGTATAGCTCACTCTGATGACCATTCTGCTGAACTCATCAAATAAGGGCACTAGGAATGTATGAAATGCTCCCAGCCCTACCTGCTTTTCTAAACGGATCAGCATGCTTTTATTCTGATTTCCCTGTATTTAAAATTCAGTTGCCAAGCCGCGCAACTCCAGCGTGTACAATTAAAAATGCATTTGAATGCAATACAGTACAACGATAGAACACATAAAATAACCAAGAAGACATAATAAAAGCCTAGCTATAGCAACTCTCAAACTTAGTCTGGCAGAACCATAATGGGCTCTCAAAGGCCAAGAATGCTCTTAGCATACCCAAACATTGTAGCATGGTTAATCGACTCTTGTTTTATTTGAAGAGCAGGTCATTCCAGAGAAGAGATAACTAAAAAGGAGGCCCTCCTCCTGGTTGATGTCAAATGAAGGTCTACTGAGGTCATAGGACCAGGAAAGCCCCTGAGATATGGCCTGCAGTCTGATCTCTGTCCTTCTTTCCTGCTTCCATACAGTATATCTACCTAATCTCATTGAAGAGTTGCTGGATGTTTGATGTTCCTCAAGATTCCTACTCTCCAGAGTAGGAGTACTCTTCATTGTCTCCTTTTGTACCATGGATGGTTGTGAGCTGGAAGATTAATTTCTCCTGTGACATTCCAAAGCCTCCAAATAGTTTTTCCTTTTCTGCTTAGTATCAAGAATCACAAGTCCAAACTATGTAGACCAAAACCATCTTGATCTCTCTCCCTTAGAAATAATTACAGAATCTTCTTGTTCCTCCCACCTTAACTTTGTAATTGAAACAGAAAAATTGGCGACAAGGAACTCTCCTCCGTTACTAGTGTTTCTGCTTTACCAGCAGCGATTTAGTAAGATCTGTGTTCGTGTGTGTGTGTGTCTTTTTCTTCTTCCTTTTTCAAGCTATTGATCCACATAAAGTTTGGGATTTTAAAAAATCGTCTGAGAGGTATGGAGGAGGGTGGAAATGCAAGAGGAACATGAAGATGCTTATTTTGCAGAGCAGGTTCTCAGAGGCATCAGGCATGGAAGGCAGGGTACCCATTTGTGTGTTCTGGCCAAGTGGACGAGGTAGTGTATGGATCCAACTGACACAGGAGCATATAAGGGAAAAACAGCAGAGATGCAGATGATAAAGTCACAGAGGGAAGTATATTCCTTGGGCGGGTGACCAAACTGGAGAGACAGCATTGTTGGCCATTAAGAAATATACTTCTGTGGCATGTGTGGTTGGCTTGTTCATTCCATTGTTTGTGTTTCTCCTGTACTTTCTCCAGGGAATTCAAGGCATCATTTGGTGTTCATCTAGGACAGTTTCTCAACCTTGTCAACTTTGTGATGTGCGGACTTCAACTCTCATGCTGGCAGGGGAGTTCTGGGAGTTGAAGTCCACACATCATAAAGTTGCCAAGGTTGAGAAACATTGAACTAGGATGAGGATTTGAATGTGGGTCTCCTTGTTGGGCTGTCCCTAAGTTCAAGGGCAAGATGATGCTCTCTGCTCCCATTTCAAGTATAGAATCCAACTGGGCTGACAGCTTAATTGGATGTCCCTTGGGAAAGGTGAATGTCTTCCATTGTTCCCCACCACAGCAGGGTTATGTTGGGGGCAGAGATAGGCTTTCTGGAGTATACAGCTCATTCTTTCAGTTCTTTTCCCATTTCCTTGGCCATCCATCATCTGCTACTGAAAATGTCTCACGATGCATAATAGCAGGGCTAGCCCTATCTCCTTGGCTTCAGTCCAACTCTTTTGCACAGGGGTGGATTTTTTCCTCCAAACTCTGAAATATCAAGAGACCTTTTCAGATCTAATTTTTTTTCCTAATGGAACCTCTGGCATGACACTGCTGTTCTGAACTCCCCCCTAACTTTTCTTGCTGAGTGGTAGCAGCCAGTGACTGGAAGGTCCACTTTTGAAATGTTTATAATGCACCCAAAGAATGTTACATTATAGTATGTAATCAATCATTTGCAGTCCCAGAAGTTTCCCTTGTAAGAAGAAGAGATTTTTCTCAACCTTTTTTTTCTCAGGATGCTTGAGAATTCCTTTAAATTCCTTTAAATTTGTCTTAGCAGGATTTCAGAGCTGATTTTATAGCTGGGTTATAGCAGAGTGGGCTGCAATGGGTATTTTTGTTTTCTGTGACCCCTCTTTCCATCTCTCAGCAGCAGGGGTGTCTGCAGGGTATGGGCAAAAAAGTCTGGATGGTGACTGCAACGGCGCAATTGAAGCTCTGTTTTTTATATGCACTTGAGATAAAAACAAGAGGAGATTCAGTCAGACCATTGCACTGCTGTCTTAACTTTTTTGAGAAGATAGAAGAAGAATTGATGCATTCGAATTGCGGTGTTGGCGAAGATTATTGAAAGTACCATGGACTGCCAGAAGAACAAACAAATCAGTTTAGAAGAAATACAACCTGAATGTTCCCTGGAGGCGAAGATAACTAGGCTTAGACGCTCATACTCTGGGCACATCGTCAGGAAAGACCGATCGCTTGAAAAGGACATCACGTTTGGTAAAGTTGAGGGCCAGCGGAAAAGAGGAAGACCTTCAATGCGCTGGATTGATACAATCACCGCAACAACGGATGCAAACATTGGAACAGCCAGGCACATGGCGCATTTCGTTCTGTTGTACATAGGGTCACCATCAGTCATAAATGACTCAATGGCAACTAACAACAAAAAACAACACAGGCACTCCTGGCAATTAATTAATTAATTAATTGATTGATTGATTGATTATATTTAATTTGGATGCTGCCCCACTCCAGCTGACTCTGGGTGGCATCTTTCAAGCAGATGGAATGTTGACCCTAAAAGGAACAAAACGTGTTACTTGTTCTGGACCAATGTTCCCCAGCCTGCTTGTACTTCAGTTCCCACCATCCACTTCTGGAATCACCTAACTGGGCATCCTGTGCTGCAGAGCTTCAGTGGGTTTGTTTGTATGCTTTATCCCTGAAAAAAATAATTCAGCCTCCACGCCTTTTTGATTCCCCCCTCCTTCCCCCAGAATGAAAACTTGAAATGAATCTGTTTGTGCGGGCCTGGGACTGCCAAAATAGAGTGTTCTTTTTATTAACAGCAATCGTCTGAAAGTTTTTTAAAAAAAGATAATAATGTAAATAGAATGCAAAGCTGAAAGGAAAGCAGGAAATTAGAAGGCCAAGGAAAATAGATTAAATGAGGATAAAGCCCTAAATCAGTTTAAATATTAATTTTCACAAGTGGGAAGCATCAGTAGCACGAAAAAAAAAAAGATTTTGCTGCGGGCATCGATCCAGCACCAACAAATCAGGAAGTGGGAGAGGTGTGCGTGTGTGTGTCTGAGTAGTATGTGATGTGTATACACACACACACACACACGCTATATATATATGCTTGAAAATAATTATATGACAGATTAAAAAACTCTTGATGAGTCAGTCTGTATTTAATCATAATGCCAAACATACCATTTTCTATGCTGTGTGGAGGTTATTTTTGGTCCTTGTTGGCTTTCGGGGGATGAACAATGTCATCCTTCTGAGATGGCCTGATGCCTTCAGAAAATCAGCTCTTTTAAAAATACAGAGAAGTTTTGGGTAGCATCCAAATCCATGTCTTCACCTGGTCTACTTGCATACAGCTCCTTCGGTTGGCAAACACGGTCTTTAACAAAGACTTCACCGTCCAATTACTTGACATCCTACTGGACGTGCTGGGAGAGTAAGAAATTGCAACTCGGCCAGAAAGAATTTTTCTTTTATTTCTGATGGGAGACACACCTGTGAAGCTCACTGGTGCTTCTTGCCAAACACGGGTGCAGAAATGGAACCCTAAAAGAGCTTAAATGATGAGATCTGTGCAAAATCTTGAAGAAGGAAGGGCTTTGCTTCGACGGCACAGAGAAAAATACCCCCTTGAAGCAGTTTTGCAAAGCACGGCCTCCCTCCTCGCTCCCAAACGCTAAGTTTGCATTGCTTCACTTTAGGCCATTCCAATGTCTTTGGGCACTTCTCCAAAAGGATACCTGAAACTTTCCCCAGATTCAGATTTAGCATAGGTGCAGAAGCTGCTTCTGGCTATCTGAAAAGATGGAGGAAGCTCAGAAGTGATCCAGAGCGCCCCAGTCAGGTGAAACATGGCCACCTCATCCACTAGAAGTGATGCCACTGCAGTCTCAATGAGGGAGTTGCCACTCTGTCCTCTGAGCTTTGATGATTAGGTAGATAGTTCCTGCAAGGTTGGGGCTTGGCAAAGTCTCCTATGAAGCGAGGGCCATCATTAATTACTTTTCTCCACCCCCTTTTGGCCAGTTTGTTTATATATCACCTGATTTATATACCATCAACTCCATATGAGTCTTACAAAAGAGAATTAGCTTTTGAAATTTCAGAGATTTTGAGAATTTCAAAGAATGTCTCGCAGGATGGTGGCCTTCCTGCACTATGTTAGGGATGTGATGACCAAGGTATGCGTCTATCAAACACTAAGGTCATCAGCAGGGAATGCCTCCTGAGAGCCTTTCTTAGATTGGGAAGCAGAAACACTCAGAGAGGCTGCTGAGCAAAGGGATCCACAAAGGGGGAAAAGAAATCAAGATGGCGGCCACAAGCATGGGATCGACACCCTGCTTTGCTTCTTTGACCATCCCCACAGAAACCCCTGGAATCAATCTCATTTGATCTGACAATCTAACTTGAAGTCAAATCTTCCAAGCCAGGTTTCACCAAAAACTAGTACAGGTAGTCCTTGCTTAACAACTATTTTTTTAGTGATGATTCAGACTTACGACAGTGCCGAAAAAAACAACTTATGACCGGTCCTCACACTTAAGACCGTTGCAGCATCCCCAGAGTCATCTGATCCTAGTTTGGGCACTTGGCAACCAGTTTGCATTTATGACTGTCGCAATGTCCCGTGGTCCCGTGATCACCATTTTCGACCTTCCTGGCCAGCTTCTGGCAAGCAAAATCAATGGGGAACCATGTGATTTGCTTAACGACCATGTGGTTCACTTAATGCCTGCCGCAAAAAAGGTTGTAAAATCAGGTCGGATTCGCTTAATGACTGCTTTGCTTAGCAACCAAAATGCCGGTTGCAATTGTGGTCGTTAAGCGAGGGCTACCTGTACTTTCTGTTGGATACCTTTTGTATTAGAGTTCTCCACTACCACAAGACACAAGGTGTGTCTTTTCCCTCTATTTTACAACATTGTGATTTTTGAAGTGTTAAGGGAAATGGGGGCGCTTAAAAGAGACGTGTAAAGACAATTGATAGAAAGATGGCTCCCCCCAAAGTTTAAAAGTAATCAAAGGAGGTTGGCAAGTTGCCTTTTTTTCCTCCCTCCCCACCCCACCAGAGAATAAGGAAGCTCCAGCCAGTGAGGAGACATCCGCCATGGTGCTGAGCTTAAAGGTTTGCAGAAAGCTTGCACGCCCATGTAGATTTCAGCTGTGAAATAATGTACGTTTCCTTTGGCTTCGTTTGGTGTTCAATGCAACACTGGGAGCGTGCCGCACAGTGGCAAGAGGTCTGCAGCGCTAAACAGGCAGCGATTAAGTCAGAGAAAGGGCGACGTAGGGACGTTTTAATTTGTCCCCTGCTGGGAGAAAGGAAAGTCCTGCTCAAAGTCGAGGCCCTCTCAGTAGCTCCTGGAGACCCTTCAGGATGCGCTTAGCCCTTCTGGGTATCAATGATTTTACCTAGACTACAAGCTAATAAAGACATACTAGTATTATTTGTGATTTTATTGGATTTTAAACTGTTTTTATTGTGAACCGCCCAGGATCCCCCGTGTAGGGGAGATGGGCAGTAATAAAAATATGATAAATAAATAAATACATACATACATACATACATAAAATACTTTATTATCCTTCCTGAAACTCTTTTTAATGGGATTTTTTTTTTAAAAAAAAAGGTCAGCCTGTGGCTTCTATTATGGCTAAATTGGGGGCATTTGAACAATGCAGAAGTAGCAAGTATTGCATTCCGTTGTAGCTCTGCCCAGCTTGCACCTCTGCCAGGGAGGTGGACAAACCATGGTCATGATTAGAGGGTCAAAGAAGGACAAAGGAGACTAGGTTCAAATCTCAGCCGTGAAGCCTGTAGACTGATCTCTGACAGCTCCACCCCAACAACTTTCCAAGTTGTTTGATGGACAGCTGGGATGTTTGGGTGAGGAGGACCATATAAGCGAGTGCTCGTCCTACCTTATTCCTCCATCCTTCTTCTTTAGATGTTGCATCTTTTAGGCTATGCCGCCCTGTCTATGTCCACTCCAGAGGCTCTCCCATCAGGTTCCATGGACTGCAGATGAAGAACAGCGTCTGTCTCTTGGACTGAATAAACTATAAACTTCATTGGGAAATGTTCTGGTAGGGAAGCAAGGTAAAAAATATTTGACCAAATGAATAAATGATGTTTCTCTTCTCTCTGATTCACCTTGGGTTGAAGAAGGAACAGAGAACAAATAAAGGTTGGGAAGAGAGGTCTCCAAACCTTGATTTATGCCTGGCTCTCACCAGCAGGCTGGGATAAGCAAATGTCCAAGGATAATAACTCCTTTGGCATCCTTTTCCCCACGTTTCTATTAGGTGTATCTATCTATATCTTATATATTTATACATACTCTGCTTTATTTCATGCTCTCCATAAATCCTAACAACTGAAGTGGAAAGAGCAGTATTAACCTTTACGATCAGAGCAAGGAAAACTGCCATAAAGTTAGTGTAAATAAACCTTGGGGTGGGAGGGCACTAAATTCTCTTGTGGATAGAATACCTCCTCATAGAGGTTAAGCGAGGAAACAGGCCTGAGGAAACATTTCAGAGATGTGCATGTGAGGGACCTTGATTGCTGGGTAAGTTCCAACTACTTTTCTATTTCAAAAGGGATGAAACAATTTTGGGTGCCTGATGAATGCCACATTTGTTGTTTATTTGTTTAGTCGCTTCCGACTCTTCGTGACTTCATGGACCAGCCCACGCCACAGCTTCCTGTTGGTCGTCAACACCCCCAGCTCCCCCAGGGACGAGTCCGTCACCTCTAGAATGTCATCCATCCACCTTGCCCTTGGTCAGCCCCTCTTCCTTTTGCCTTCCACTCTCCCTAGCATCAGCATCTTCTCCAGGGTGTCCTGTCTTCTCATTATGTGGCCAAAGTATTTCAGTTTTGCCTTTAATATCATTCCCTCAAGTGAGCAGTCTGGCTTTATTTCCTGGAGGATGGACTGGTTTGATCTTCTTGCAGTCCAAGGCACTCTCAGAATTTTCCTCCAAGACCAGAGTTCAAAAGCATTGATCTTCCTTCTCTCAGCCTTCCTTATGGTCCAGCTCTCGCAGCCATATATTACTACTGGGAACACCATTGCTTTAACTATGCGGACCTTTGTTGTCAGTGTGATGTCTCTGCTCTTAACTATTTTATCGAGATTTGTCATTGCTCTTCTCTCAAGGATTAAGCGTCTTCTGATTTCCTGACTGCAGTCAGCATCAGCTCCAGGTCTTGTTTTTACCAACTGTATAGATGTCTGCCACCTTTGGCTGCAAAGGATGTAGTCAATCTGATTTCGGTGTTGTCCATCTGGTGAAGTCCATGTATAAAGCCATCTCTTAGGTTGTTGGAAGAGAGTGTTTGCTATGCAGAGTGAGTTGTCTTGGCAAAATTCTATCAGCCTATGTCCTGCTTCGTTTTGTTCTCCCACGCCATGCTTACCTGTAATTCCAGGTGTCATTTGACTGCCCACCTTAGCATTCCAGTCTCCTGTGAGAATGCCACATACCAGAGGGAAAACAATGGAAGAACTTGTTAATTCTTGTAGATAACGTTCCACCTTCACTGACTAATTGGTGATGATTAATTAAGTACCATCAGATCAGTGTTGACTTCTAGCAGCTAACTCCTCTCCAAGGTGACCTCTTTCCAGCTGCTTTAGGCAACTCAATGGTGCATTCAGTGATGTACCACTTTCATTATTTTTGTGCAAAATATCAAGTCTCTTTTTAGTTGAGCTCCACTCCCAGTGACTTTATGGACTTGGCCTTGCATTTTCTGGGCAACAAAACAGAGATATTTACCACTGTCTTCTTCTTGGACCTTTTTCAACTTCCTATTCTACCTTAGAGTCCTGGGATTTCCCACTAGTCTTCAGTCCAAGTACTAACTAGGTCTGGTTCTGCTTAGCATTTTGAAATCAGCCAAGATTGGTGAGGTAGCTATTATAACCCTAGATATTTTCTATTAGGTATATCTATGGCGCTGCGGGTTAAACCACTGAGCTGCTGAGCTTGCTGATCGGAAGGTCGGCGGTTCGAATCCACGTGATGGGGTGAGCTCCTGTTGCTAGTCCCAGCTCCTGCCAACCTAGCAGTTCGAAAGCATGCAAATGTGAGTAGATTAATAGGTACCGCTTCGGCGGGCAGGTAACGGCGTTCTGTTTAGTCATGCCGGCCACATGACCACGGAGGAAGTGTCTTCGGACAAACGCCAGCTCTTCGGCTTTGAAACGGAGATGAGCACCGCCGCCTAGAGTTGGGCACGACTGGAGTTAATGTCAAGGGAAACCTTTACCTTTACCTATATCTATCTATCTATTATATATTTATACATACTCTGCTTTATTTCATGCTTTCCATAAATCCAGGAGGCGGGCCTTCTCTGCAGTGGCAATGCCCTCTGGAACGTTCTGCCCCTGGAGGTGAGACAGGCCCTTTCGCTCCTGGCCTTCTGGAAGAACTTGAAAACCTGGTTCTGCCGCCTCGCTTGGGGTGGGGTGGGGGCACCAGTTCTTCTTGGGGGTGGCTAGTACCATAGATCTCTCCCCAATTAATAAGACCTTCACCGCTTGGATTTTATATTTATTTTATATTTATTTATTTGTTTATTATATTGTAATGTATATGTTTTAATTCTGATTTTATTGTAAACTGCCCAGAGTCCCCTTTTAGGGGAGATGGGCGGTGATAGAAATTTGAAAAATAAATAAAATAAATAAGTATTTTTTTCAAAACAAACAAACAAAACACTTTGTAAAACAAGGCTAGACCATTGGAAAAAGGTTACCCTCCAGATTTTGGGGACTACAACTTCTATAATTCCTTATCATCCATGCCATCTAGGGTTTATAGGAGATTATTTATTTATTTTATTTATTTATCACATTTTTATCACCGCCCATCTCCCCCCACAAGGAGGGACTCTGGGTGGTTTTTACAGCAAAACAAAATCTAAAATTCTATTTGAAGATTCAAGATTATACCGGAAGACATTCAGATGATATGATCTTGCCTATCCCTATCCAATATGATTGTGGTCTACCTACCTATCTATTACCATCCTGTGGGGCCTGGGTATGCTGGCTGGGGAATTCTGGGAGTTGAAGTCCACCCATCTTAAAGTTGCCAAGCTTGAAAAACACTGGTCTAGATGTTTTATTCTTCCCCAGACATTCATCATTCTTTTCATTTTCATACTGTTCCTTGCTGTTTTTAGTGTTACACATTATGGACTTAGGCAGCCTTACATAAATTTGATAAATAATAAATGAATAATAAAATAAATATGGGCATGCATGTCTGTATGTCTGCATATTTATGAATGATAGGCCATAAAAGAGAAAATAAGAGCTAACCAGTTGTTAGGAGACATATGTCTGACTTCAAGGCTGCAGTCTTCAATGAACATAGCTAGGAAAAGTCCTTCAGAACTCAGTGGAAATAAACACATAGGTTTTGGTTGGATACCAGTCAATTTTATGAGGGTTTGAAAAAAAAGCCTAGAGATAGCCATCTAGGACTGTACATCAGTTTGGAAGAGAGAGCAGTAGATGAACTGATAAAAGTATTGATCTGAACAATGTCAATTAGATTCATTGTTCCATCCCTGGAGCTGCTATTTGCTGCAAAGAAGGTCCTTCCCAGGGCCTATAATAGCCTGGCGTGGGGTAACATTTGAACTAGGAGATGATGTGTCCCAAGTGCTTCTTTTCTCTATCGTTCTTTCAGCCTGTGCAAATGTTTTATTTGCCCTTTCAAGATAAAATCCATGCAAATTGCAGGGCTAGGCCTATAGATCAGGTTTACTTCAAGGCAGAACAATAGTTACAAGACCAGATAATGGTTTGATTCATCCCAATAAGCAAAAAAAAAAATCACAACTTGCCTCTCTCACAGATGGGTGTATTTGTACACCATGGGTGAAGGCAGCCACTGTAGTGTGTAACCCATGTTTTCTGGCTAAGCACGTACTGCAGGTCCAAAAGGTTGCAGTTTATTTCTCAAAGCATGGTTGAGAAAAGCCACAGCATAGCATCATGGATCAACCCGCACTGTATCTTTTGACTGCAAGTGATCAATGAAAAGATGCTTCTGTGCCAAAGGGAACTTAATTGTTACACTGCTACTGTACTTACTTCTCCACCCAGTAGTAAATTGCTTTTGCTTTTGGGCTTTCACACAAACTCCAAGTTGTATATCACCTTCCAACCAATTCCAGGATCCTTGAATTCTGATTTGAAACACTGTAGGGTAAACCTCAAAGAGAGTTCTCAAAGCATCCAAGGAAGGGAAGAAAAACAGGCACATGGTAGCCTAGTTGGATTTGAACCACTCATTAAGATCTCATTAATAGATAGCTCATTATTATTTTTTTTAATCCATTCAATCGTGTCTGATTCCCGGAGACTGCACGGACAAGTCCCTGCAGTTTTCTCGGCAAGGTTCTTCAGAAGTGGCTTACCATTGTCTCCTTCCTGGGGCTGAGAGAGAGGGACTGGCCCAAGGTCACCAGCTGGCTTCATGCCTAAGGTGGGACTAGAACTCACGGTCTCCCGGTTTCTGGCCTGGTGCCTTCACCATTACACCAAACTGGCTCTCAGCTCATTAATAGATAGCTTATACAGAAAAAATACACACACACACACGTGTGTGTGTATGTGTGTATATATATATGAACCCCTTTCTGCCCTGTGGGGGTGGTGGTGAAGAATGGCACTGGTGGAATGGTTCTACACTGTTTGGCTGCTTAGTCATAAACTTTCCATTACAGTCCAGGTTTACATAACCCTTAGAACTATGGCCAGACAGATAAGCCATGAATAGGCTATCATACCAAGTTGTCTTCCTTAACCACAAACCTAGTTTGGACTTTGCACTGCCAACTGCTGGATGGTTTAGCATGTCATGTGAACAAGGCTGGCCTGTTCAAGAAGGAAGGATGATCTAGTTCATTTTGTTTCCCAAACCAGACAAGCACTGTTCCAAAAACGTATTTTCTGAGTGCTGGGAAGAGAAAGTTCTCCCAATTTATTTCTGTTTTTGACATCCCAGCCTGCTAGAGATTGGGGTTTGATAAGTTGTTTGTCTGTTTATTTTTTAAAAAGCTGCAGCTCCATTTTTTCTCCATCAGCCTCTACTTGTCAACTTGGCTTTTATACATCAGATTTGTTTCAGATTTCTCAACCTGCAGGCAGAGAAGGATCCATTTCTTCCAAATCTCTTCTTGGGTCTGGTGAAGATGAGGGGTTGCTTTATTGTCAGTAAATAAATGATTTCTGGCCATTTAGGTAAGCTGGATAAGAGAAAATAAGATTTTGCAAGAGATCACCTGCCTGTCAATAAAGAGTATTGACATGCAAATGGGAAAAGGCATCCGTGGCACTTCCTTCTACCTTAAAACACAGCATTGCTATATGGTTAACAAAGTTAAGAACTTATGGATGTGTATAGTAGGAAGTTAGATTCTTATTAGAGGTAAATAATTAAAAATCTATGAAAGAGCATGGTTGACATTGATTTCATCACAAATACGGATTAGAGCTAGGACTAGGGAAATTTGGGATAGTCTGCCTTAAGACATCAACAATGAAAGGCAAGATTCAGTGTTGAGATAATAACTAAGAGATGATCTGCAACAAGAACCGCACCTAATTTACCAAATTCTACAATATTATCCTTATATCAGTGTCAACTCAATTAAAGAAGTAGCCGCTGGAGAAATCCTGTATGTTAGGAGCTTTGAGAAAATGACCAATCGCCAATGTTGTTGGAAGAAATAATTATGAATTTTTTAAAAACCCTCCTTAATGTCTACTAAGAGCAAGAGTATTGAAGAGGGAGCAGAGGGCAAATCGGTCAAGATGGCAGTCTCAGCAGCATGGCTGAAGCCCCAAGGGATGACCTGACCATGTCATTGTTGTCTGGTCAAGCGATCCTGGTTAGAAAGCGGGAAGAAGAAAGACAAGAGTCTTTAGGCTGCTGCAGATGAATAGAAGGAAAAGAAATAAATAATAAGCCATACATAAGAAAATAAGTAATGCTAAACAGATGCCAGCAGGCATATCTCTGACTTCGAGGTTCCAGTCTTAAATAAACACAGTTCAGAAAAGCTCTTTGAAGTGCGGACGAGTAAATAAGTACACGTAGGTCTTGGTGGTGACAGTTTATCGTCCTAGATTTTTAAAAAAAAAGTTCAAAAGAGGAAAGGCTGTCACTCACTGACCCAATTTGTGACTTTCTTTTTCTTCTCCCCACTTTGAATCACCCCCACCCACTTCATGAATAGTATGAATTCAGAGGGAGGGAACAGTTTGGCACAGCAGACTGTAAAACAAGAATGCTTTCTTAATTTGGAACTTTATTTCTACAGGATCACATTCTGCTTTAAGATTTCTACCTGTTTACTTTTAAAACAGGAATACACACCAGATGTTCCTTTTTTTCTCTTAAAAAAAAGAATCCCTGACAAGAGTTTTATAGTCAAAATCATTTTTGATTGTGAATTCTGGGGCTGCAGAGGGGTGGGGAGACTTACCAGCTGCTTTTTAATCTCTATCAAATGCTCAGGTATGTCATTGAGTAGGACTTTGCCATTGCAGGCAGTTTTTCAGAAGATCTGCCATGGTTTTGAAAACAGGGAAGCAGGGTGTCCACCAGGCATGGTCCAAAAAGTCAAAATGGTGGGCATGATGGTGTGATCCAAATCCACCTGTTTTTTTATGTGTTGCTCATACAACACACATAAAAACAGGCAGAGTTTCAATCACATCATCGTGGTGCCATCTTCACTTCCTGGACCATACCCTGCAGACACCTCAGCAGGGATGCTTGCAGTAAGGAACTTTGGAACAGTCCACCCACTCTCGTTTATGTAAAAGTTCCTCCATATTTTTTTTTGTCATCCTCATCATCTTTATTCTTCACTTTTGTCTATTGTTGATTTTTTTTCTTGTTTTATTTGTAACCATCCAGAGCTGCTAGTTGGGCAGCATATATGATGATGGGGATGATCATGATGATAATTTACTGATGAAGACGACCAGCCTTATGTCTCTTCCAGAATAAACAGATAAGTGGGAGAGTCATAGATGAGCTTCACAGACCAGACACATCCTCAAAGATCTTCTCAGATTGCATCAAAACTGTAATTTTTAATGTAGCAGAAGGGAGATAGTATTAAATATATGACTAATGAAATACTAGTGACTCAGTGTAATGGAATGATGGAGGCGTTGAATTATGGCTGAGGAGACCTAGATTCTGTCTGCTCTCAGACATGGAAGCTGACCTAGAGACAGTTTCTGTAAAGGTATGTGGGAAGGACCTTGGGAGACTGGGCCAAGAGATGCTGCCTAGGGAATGGTCAGATAAGAGAAAGCTTAGCCCACAGCTGGATAATGGGAGGGGCAAGAGGCTCAGGAGGGACCTTCCCTAATTTCTCAGGCTGTAAAGGAGACAGCAGGAGGATTGTACTTTCAGACTTGCAAGATTCTGTCAATGTAGCCCTACAATAAAGTAGAATTAGCTCATCTGGCCATGTTTCCTGTCTGGTCTAGCTGGTAAGGCTGACAGTTCCTCTCTCTCTCTCTCCCCACCCAAGCCTAACCTACCACACAGTCTGGTTGTTGTGGGGAAAAAGATTAGAGGAATGGGTAGTAAGCATGCTGCCTTGAGCTTCCGGAGGAAAGGCAGGACATAAATCTAACGAATTTGGATTGCATTGCTATATCGATTTTTCTTTTTGTCTTAGTCCTCCCACTGTTATGCTTTCAGAAGCAACATGCATTCTAGCTCTCAAAGGCCAAAGCCATCTCTCATCCCTCTGCTTTCCAAGGCTCATCTTATTCCAGGTATCTGTGTATTGAGAGTCAGTTTGTGTAGTGATGAAGGCACTGGGCTAGAAACCGGGAGACAGGGAGTTCTAGTCCCGCCTTAGGCATGAAGCCAGCTGGGTGACTTGGGCCAGTCACTCCCTCTCAGCCCTAGGAAGCAGGCAATGGCAAACCACTTCTGAAAAACCTTGCCAAGAAAACTGCAGGGACTTGTCCAGGCAGTCTCCCAGAATTGGACATGAATGAATGGAAAAAAACCCCACCTGTGTATTAGGGCCAAGTGAAGACATAATCAGAAATTTGATTCAAAGGCAGCTCAAATTTGTGAATGGAAGTTCCAAATGGATCTGAAGGCTCAAACAGAATTGGACACTCTGGAATCAATTAAAACATACATATAAAAGCACTTTTGCTGAACCGATTCAAAACTCCTAATTCATTTCATCAGCTTGAATGCTGGAACTGGAACAGATTGATTTTCTGAGTGGATTCCAAAGTCTGAATTAAATTCAGTATATAACTGAGGATAAGTTAAGAATTTTAGGTGCCAGAATACCCCAGAAATTGGCTTTGGTTTATCCACGGATGGGCTTATCCATGAGTATATACAGTAACACTTTTTAAAAACACCTATATATCCCATATATACTCACCTATAAGCCCATCTGTGGATAAACTGTCCCTCAAAATTTTAACCAAAATACCATGAAAAATGGATAATCCATGGATTACCCACAGATAAACCAATTGTGAAAATTAAAACATATGAAAATTTCAAGGGTTGGCTTATCTGCAGGTGGCGCATTTTTTGTGGCATTTTGGTTAAAAAATTGAGGAGCTTATTATGCAAGTATATATGGCAATTTCAATTTTCCAAATTGATTAAGGTTACAATCATGCTTACAGTCATTTCAAATACATTTGGCCAGCTCAAAATCACTCCTTATAGTCCCAGATCAAATCAATCCCTTTATACCAAAGTCTGCTAAGAAACATTGTATTATTATTATTACTACCATTATTTGTATTAATATTAAAAAACAGAATTTGTCTGTGATGAGATCCTATTTTCTCTCTTAGTATTTCCAGTGTGCTGTCTGTGGCATCTGAGGATAGCCCAACACACTTAAGCCATTTTGGAAACCAGCCTGCAGATTAAAAATATAAGATCAATAGCTTTCTTCCAGGCAAGTAAATTGGCCCTTGATTGAATAATTGAGGTTAGTTTTTGTTTTCCTTGGGAAATAAAGCTCTAAAGCAGGTGAGTCTAGAATGAAAAGGTGCCCAGAAGTTATGGGCCCTACTCCAACATTCTGGAAATTGCTAAACACAATTTATGAGCTGGAGACAACTAGTTTTGACCCCGGTGTTGATATATCCACATGTCACATGAAGGCCTTCATGTTTATGCTGAATATCTCTAGCAGCACCTGTGATGTGCATTATGATATGCATGATGTTGGAGGATGGGTTAGCTCCCAGCTTGCCTGTTAAATCAGCATTTCAGGAATGCTTCAGCAGACCTAAAGTTTTCCTTCCAATCGTTTTAGTTTTATAGCACTGAGATGATGTGTTGCACATCAGTCTTGCACTCCAAAGGCTGGTTTGCATAACCCCCTAATGCACTGGAACCCTGGACACGTCTTTGGAATTCTCAAAATGCAAAATGTAGAGCGTTCCTCAACCCCAGCAATGTTTAAACAGGTCAGGATACGGAGAGGGACAGCCTTTACCCAAGGATGAATCTTACCAAGTGTTCCACAATTAGGCCCAAACCAAGGTGGAAATGTGGTAAGAGTGGGTGGGCAGCCTAAATTAGGTTGCCCAAGGTAGAGAAAGGGACTTGGACAGGACAAATGTGTTTTCAGGTTCATAGTCCAGGTGACAGGTCCTAAGGGACGGAAAGATAGAGCTAGAGTAGCTCCATTGTTTTTAAGGAGAACTAGAGAAGCCCAGTTTAAATTCCATCCAGTTGTGAAGGCCACCATGAATGCTTGTCCAGTGTCCTTCTCTCCATTTAATTCATCTGATATTATTGTGTAGGGATAAAGTAGGCAATGAAGAGAGAAGAGAGAATACCATGAAGCTCCTTGGAAGAAAGTTAGGAGGAGGAGGAGGAGGAGAAAGAAGAAGAATCCTCAGCATTTAAGGTGGGGGTCCTCCTAGACTCTCAGTTTCTGCTCAAGGAGCAGGTGGCAACTGTGGCTAGGAGGTCCTTTCACAGATCCATTATTGTGCGTGTGCCAGCTGTGCCCAGGCCAAGACTTCTCACTGGCACACATGCTTTGGTCACTTCCTATTTGGATTATTGCAATGCATGCTGCAGGGAGCAGCCTTTGAAGATCACCTGGAAGCTACAGCTGGTCCAGAATGCAGCAGCACAAGTAGTTATGGGCCTGCCTCAGCATGTCAATATAATACCTCTATTTTGCAAGCTGCATTGACTTCCAACGGTCTACCAAGTGCAATTCTATTACCTGTAAAGCCCTTCATGGCACAGGGTCAGGCTATTTGCAGGAGCACCTATCTCCAGTCATTTCTGCTTGTCCCATGAAATCTGTTCCAGGTCCCCTCTATTAAACAATGTCATCTAATGGAACCCAGGAGGTGTATCTTCTCTGTCATGCTGTTTCTCCTATGCAACAGCATACGCCCAGAGAATTGGATGGCCCTGACCTCTGCAGTTGACCTTTTGCAAGACCCTGAAGACCTGGTTCTTCCCCCAGGAATTGGACCAGACAATTGAGTGAGCCCATCTTGGTGTTGTGGTTTTGTTTGTTGGCTCATTTTGAGTCACCCTTGGTGTGTTGTGCTGTTTTTTAAATTTCTTTGTTTAGCGTTGGCTATTTTTAATAGATTGTTAGCCTCCAGAGACAGACACATGTCAAGTGGGTGGTCATACGCATTAAATAAATAAACGAACAGTGGGTAATCTATGGCCTTCTAATGTTGTTGTGTAATGGCAATTGAAAGTCAACATCATCTGGAGGACTAAATATTATTTCTGTCCCCAGTTTACACTCTTGAAAGCAGAGAGGGCAAGAAGGAAAGTTAAGATTATCCCACTGTAGGGGGTAGAGTTAACCAAATCATATGCCATCCCCTCTGAATCTCTGGATGGACTTTTCCCAGCTTTTCATGAGGGACAGACTAGTTTCTAGTCAGCCTGAGTCTTAATCTCCCAAAAATACTGGAGGATATAAGACACGTCAAAGCAGCAAAAAGGAAGGCGGAGTAAAAGCCAACTTTAATTGGCTTCACATTGTAACAACCATAGCAAATAAATTTCGGTAAGTTAGTCAGATTCACATGGCCATTAACCAAGGCGGATGGAGGGGAGGAATAAGCTGGTTTGTCAAACATGCTATTCTGAAAAACTTGGGGAAGTTTGTGGAGCATATTTTTTGTCACCTTAAATATATGCTGCTGCTTTGTGATGTGGGGTGGGGTAGGGTGTGTTTCCTTCTATGGTATGTATAGGCAGCGCATGAACTGGGAGAAAAATAACATTCAGCAAATAAAACAGTTCAAATTCCCTGAGTCTTGACATTATGGTTAGTTAGTTAGATGAAATCCCGTTACCATTTCTATCGTATCATTATTATTTATTGACTTAAATATATAGAGAAATTTATCTATCTATCTATCTGTTTATGGATCTACCTAGCTGCAGCTTTCTCCTTGGCCCAGCCCACCCTTCACCCTGCTGGTCCTCAGTTCTTGTTGTTGATTTTCTGCTTGCTCGAAATGTAGGGGAGAATTGTCTGAGTACTTTTGTCTGACACAGTCTGGGTGCTACTGTTCCGTGTCAGCTTTCGCTGCTGAGCACTACCCAGATGAGGGGACCGTCGCATTGCTGTCTTGGCAACTAATGCCCCCTTCTGAGTTGACTCACTGGGCTCTTCCGGAGGGTCCTCCAGAAGGGGCCCACTGTCCGCTTCCTCATCGTCATCACAGCACAAAGCATGGTAGAGGACTTTGTCACTGAATCGCACCCGCTCCCTGGTGCCCGGCGTCCTCTGATGTTGAGGTTTGTGGCTTGGTATGGAGCTGAAAGCTTCCTCACTGGAAGAGTCTGGGGTTTCAATCCGGGGTCCATTGGGGATCAGCAACCCACCATTCATGAGCTGGTAATCGGGTTGGTGCCCTGGCTGCTGCTGCTGCTGCTGCTGCTGCTCCGAGCCATCACCAGAATCTGAAGGGGTGGAGGCTTCAAGGAAGGAGCAGAATTCCCAGCTGTCAGAGAGGATATCCGAGGTCATGAAATCCAGGTGCCCAAGGTCAAATATGCCTCCACCTTTCTCACTGCTGGAGGTGCTGCTCACTGTGGTGGTGGTCCAGTCATCAGGTTCCAGCTCAAACTCAAAGTCTGAGGTCAATTTGTCAATCTGGCTGACCACCTAATGGGCAGAGAGAAAGAGTAGGTTGTTAAGACCCATAGAGCAGCTTTGGACATCTCCATGAACAAAGTTTCCACCTCCTGTAAGTCCATTTCACCACAGCTTCCAGACAGGGCAACTCCAGACAGGCTCCACAGCAACCTCCTAGAAGGCTGGGACCTTGGTATTAATTTAATTTCATGTATTCAATTTAGGTTTCACCCAATCCCAAACAACTGCCAAAAGTGTTGGATCAAAACTCTTCTTGCTGCCAGCCAACAGGCTAATAGCCCTTTTGGCCAGGGATCATTGGACCTGTAGTTCAATACATTCGGGGGGGGGGGCATCAGGTTGGAGAAAGCTCATTTAATTAAAGAAGTCCCATCTTCAGGCTTAAAATTCAATGAAGTCTGCAATGCAAGCACTATTCAGGCCTGAAGAAAAAGCATCCTTCTCTTCCTATAGTTGAATTCCGTCTAACGTGTTGGGATTACAACCCCAGTTTTACCAGACAACATGGTACTGTGGTCCTATCACATCTGTTGACAGCTACAGCACATCACAAAAATCATGGACTCCCTTGGCCTTGACCCATAGTATTTATTCCATCATGTTTCCTTTTCCTACCACCTCCATTCCTTGGTCACCGTGACCGTCCCCTTATGAAGGATAACTTAAAGCAGCTAAAAGTCCACCGGCCTTGTGGGGTGGTGATGGGGGCTTTCTAACCACATTTCTCCTGATCAACAGTATATGACGATGGAGATGAGATGTCATGCAGAGCTGATTGCTTTTTAGAGATGAGTTAAGCTTTCAACAATTGCTTTGAGCCTGCCCCGACCAAATTCATTTTGACTGTGAAGAATTCCGTTTTAGAGAATCTTGTATGCTTTCAAGGGGAGACCAGAAAATATGCCTGCAACCTCAACATCATAGCATTGCGCTCTTCTTAACAGAATGAAACTGAAGGGTAGCACCATGCAGACACAAAGGAAAGCAAATGGCAAAAGTTTCAGTGAAAGAAAAAAAGATGACGTATTTTAGGCATGGCCTTATTAGGACGTGATGCTTTAAGAGACAAAGCCTCTTCATCAAGAGAATCTTTTTTTTTAAAGGAAAGGGGGGGAAACCAATCCAGACATTAATAGCTGTCAGCATAGGGTGCCCAGCTTCCAATAACTGATTTCTTTTTTTCTTTTCCCAAAAAGATGTTTTGAGTTGCTAGAAAATGAAAAAAAGAAATGAACACAAGAATCACAGCCTATCACTTTCTGCTCTTACATGGAGAGTGTAGTTATGTCATTAACTGAACAGACAGTCAGAGGGGATTTCAATGATATATACATGAATCAAGACATGCTATAGGCCTCACATGAAGAGAAGGAATGCAGATCTCCTATAAGATGGAGGCTGAAAGATTTTGCAATGAGTGGTGCTCTAATTATCATTGTTATTGGTAAGAAGAAGAAAAAAGGTCCATATATTAAGGTAAATCTGCCCCACAAACATTCTCTAAACTTTTTCCAAGCCAGACTGCAGTTAAAGCTTAAATCCTCCCTATTCCAAACTTCGCAGTGCAATTTTGTGATTCACCCTTTGCAAAAGTATGCAAAAATGCATATGCCAAGGAGAACTCTACACTGAGCTACATGCAAATGCTTGGAATTCAAAAATAACAAGTGGGCCCTAGAGGGTACTTCCCTCTGTCTAAATTATCACTACCATTTCTCTCATTGAGGGTCAGTCTTTAAGTGCCATTATAATACAGCCAAAAGGATCATCAAAAGCTCTTCCTTCAAAAGGGAAGGATCCAGAATGGGGTAGAAATCTGTAAAACTTTCAAAGTTCCAAGAAAAACATACAAGGGACCATTTATCCAAAATACAGCTCAAGAAGGAGCAATGATGCTCAGTGGTGCTGTTTACTGATGGACCAATGGAGTAATTAAAATTGGGGTGGCAGTGGAATGTAGGCAGGCATGTGAAGGTATGGATGGATGGATGTCTGTTTGTTCAGTGGAAAAAAAAACTAGTGTAGCAGTGAAATGGAAGATATGAGATGTCAGAAATTCATTTGGTTGCCATTCTCATGTTCGTATGTGTATGGTTTTCATACTACACATGTTTATTTTTATTTATTTATCTAATTTATCTCCGCCCATCTCCTCCCGTCGGAGGCCTCTGGGCAGTTGTTCATCATCCCTAAGTGCTGGCATTGCAGTGCTGTATGGTGAGCAAGTGGCATTAGCTGTAACAAGCCTTTCCAGCATCAGATGCTCATGGAGAAGCTACAATTACATGAGAAACAGATCCGGTGAGACAACGCAGGACCGTTGCCCACGCATTACCAACCAGCCTTTTGAACCTCCTCCCCCATGATGAATTTGTCTAGTTGCTAAGGTCTACAGGAGAGGCCCATTTAAAGATGTCCCTGTCATCAGGGTCCTGTCCTTTTGGCAGACAGTAAAGGGCCTTCTGTGGTGTTGCTCCAGCCTATGGAGCAGTTGTGATTCTTCGCTTTTAGACATTCTAAAGATGTAACTCTTTGGCCAGGCTTTAAATGGTTAATTAATTTTAATCCGCATCTTAATTTACTGTATGTTTTAATTTCCATGGCCATTTTTAAATAGTTAGCTGCCTTCATTTCTCTACTGCATTCAGAAAATTGATTCAGTTTGGAGTTTTGATTGGCTAGGCAGCGAACAGCCCGCCGGGTCACAAAAGGCCGGAGAGCTGTCCGTGGTGCTGAAACATAACGCTCCTCTGCAGATTGAATTCTTGTGGATCAGAACAGCAAGTCAAGGGTTCCCCCCACTCCACCCCACACCCACAGAGAGTAGGAAGGTAAAAGAAAAATGTAATTTGTGCCTGGATCTGCAAGGTCTGTCAAAACAGACCCCTCTCCATGGACTGAACTGAGTCAGCTTGTGCCCTTCCATATAAAAATCTACACAAAAATAAGTGATTGGAGGAAGACGCCCATAAAAAGCATCATATTTCTGAATGTGGCATTAAGAAATTGGTCTCTCTGGAGGGCCTTGCATTTTAATACAGCGTACTGTACATTAGAGGGGTTTATTTAAAGAAAAATGTACCTTAAGAAAAGTATGTTTAGAAGGGGTTCTCGCAGGAATGCATGTTACCCCCCCAACACACACACACACACACACACACACACTATGCAGCTCTGCATATTAAAGAATGTCAAGAATGACTGATTATTTTAATGGATCTTAAAAACAATCACAGTGAGAATTCATTCCATAAAACCGATGACTGTCAGACTAAGTTAGAAGGAATATCTAAATAAACCTGGATGAAAACAACAACAGAAGTGATCTCAGAATGAGTGCATTTGCACTCCCATGTCATCTCAGGATGATACTTCCTGCATGGAATGGAGCAGACACAAAATCTTCTGCTAGAATAAATCTCTTTTTTAGTGCTGCAGTGATCTTGTTGTTTCTGCAGCACTAAAACAGCAGATGGCAGATAAAAATTAGCCAAATGTCAGTCTGTTAAAGTATAGATCAACTCAAAGGCATGAAATAATTCTGCAAAGAGGCCTGAATAACAGAGAAAGGTCTTGACCTAAATCCTACCAGTAAACTGAAAATATCTGCAAAGGCAGGAAGCCTATTTGGAAGGCAAGATTTTCCCATTAAGTATATTAAAAACTGTGTTGTGGTAAAGAGTTCAGGCTACCTTTGCAGAAGGCTATGGACATAGGAAGGACAATGCCTCCAACTCTTGACTGTATTTACACAGAACACTTGACCAGGTCAACTGAAACCTGACAGCTTAACAATATGTGGAGTCCTCAGTGCTCTCTGAGCTTGGTTATTTGCTTGCAGATGTTTTATTACCTGACTAGGTAACATCATCAGTGTGAGGGAGTGTGGGGTTTGCTCCCTGTTTGTATACAGTCGCTTGCCCTGCCCGTGTTGGTGGGGGTCTGGTTTTCTCCTTGGCGGTTCCTTGATCAGGGTGTTGTTTTCTGCTTCATTGTCTGGTGCTAATCCCTGCTTAACTGGGTATTGCCTGCTGAAGAGGATGTGCTCTGGTCTGTTTCCTTCTTAGCTTTTTTATTGTCTCTTTTGAATGGTGTGTAAATGTGGTTTATCTCTATGTGTTTACTGATGGCTGATTTGTCTGAAGGCCAAGCTTCCAGGAATTGTCTAGTGTTTTTGGATTTAGCTTCTTGGTTCTCTTCTATTGGAGCTTAACAACATGCTAAGCATGGTTAGTGATAATCTTGGGTTTTGTTTGCTGGGTGGTCTAATAGTTGTGTGAGCCCGTTCTACTTGGTTTGTTTGTGGTCACTGTATTGAGCAAAGCCAGAAATGAGCTGATTCAGTAAGTAGATTAAGTGTGGTTGTACGCAGGCAGCCAATATCACAATTTTTTCTTGCCTATGATTTGCTCTGCGTAGTTGAGGTTTTCATGCCTCTGGAACAGGCAAAGTTCTTCCACGGAAGTAATCAGACCTCTCTATTCTGCACTGGCCAGATCAAATTAGAAGTATTGCATCCAGTTCTGGGCACAATATTGTAGGAAGGACATTGACAATGAGGAACATGTTCAGGAGAGGACAACCAAGATGATAAGGGGCTTGAAAGGAGAAAGCTTAAGAGAAGATGTTGGAAGTACTGGCTAAGTTTAGTCTGGAAAAGAGAAAAATGCAAGGAGGTTGGAAAGCTGTCTTCAAGTATCTGTCATGGAGAAGATGGGGCAGAATTGTTCAGAGCTGCTCCAGAAGATAGGACCAGAAGCAATAGGTTTACATTAACAGAAAGCAGATTTGGGTTGGACATCAGGAAGAATTTCCTAATGGGAAGAGCTATTCAACAATGGAATTGATTGCTTCAGCAGGTGGTAGATTCCCTTTCACTGGAGTCATCCAAGCAGAGGTTGATAGGCCACCTGTTGGGGATGCTGTAGGAGCAAATTCTTGCACTGGGCAGAGAGTTGGATGAGAAGATTTCTAAAGTCTCTTCTGACTCTTACCTTCTATGATTCCAAACCATTTTTCATGTCCAGCTTATTCCAGATTCTGCACAAGAGTGACACAGAATGTGATGTCCCCTAATGGGATGTCCCCTTTACAACTGCAAGACAACTCATCATATGTAAAATCTTGCTTGCTTGAGTATCAGCTTGTCTGCCTATTGTGCATATGCTCATTTTTCTCTTGCTGTTCTATCGACCTGGCTTCATTCACAAAACACTTCTAAACATGGTTACAGAATGAATCCAGCATCTGCATTTGCACAAAATACTGAACCATAAGCTATCCAAGTGGGCTGAGTTCACTCAACATACTAAGTCACACATACACACACAAGCTAAATGAACACCAACAAGCTTAGCATGTTACAGGAATGCAGCTGCTGAGTTGTTAAAATGTGTTGGGTGGACACATCCAGTCTCTCTGTATCGGATTAGTCAAACATGTGGAGGCTAACCCTACTCTTTCAGTGCACCTCTGTGACATATGGTTTTGTGAAACCTCCATGTTCTGAGGCACACTGCTGCTGGATAATGCTTGCTGGGCCTTTCTGTCCTGCTTGGGCCTTGGCTTGACCTAGTAGGATTCCATTCTCCTTTAGTGCTGGCCTTCGTGGCTTTTTCTATGAGAAAACTCAAGTGCTCAACCTCTGCAGCTTTTTCAAATCGCCCTTTGATCACAAAAGCTACTAAGTAGTCTACGTACCACCAAACTTGCCAGCCTCCCATTCAGGTCTCTGAATACAAACACATTTAGCTGCCCTTGTCATGTTGAATAATGAATGCCTACTTATGTCCTTACACATTTGGTTGGGTTAATAAATATTCATGTGTTCACTGCATGGTGCTACATGTATCCAGAGACGTGGCTCTCAAACATTAGCAGGAGGGGAATGGTGGGCTGACCATGGAGCTGATGGCAGGATTCTGCCTTGGGAAGGAAAGCAGAAGAGAAGGGGCTTCCCCAAGGAGGCAGAAGGATGAAAAAGGGGCCTGGCTAGGTAGCAGCACCTAGGTGGCTTTGCTGATCTTGAAAGCTAAGCACAGTCAGACCTGGTTAGTATTTGGATGGGAGATTACCAGGAAAACTTGGGGCTCTAAACTAGACCTCAGTTTCCCTAAACAGAGAAACAGAATGACCAAGAGCAAAAAAGCAGTGGGAGCGGGAATGACTTCGGACTTGCTGCCAGCTTCCCCACTGACTTTGCTTGTGGGAAGCTGACAGAGAGCATCAGAAATCTTCCTTCCTTCCTCCCTCCCTCCCTCCCTCCCTCCCTCCCTCCCTCCCTCCCTTTTAAAACAAAATCAAAACTCAGAAGAAGGTAACAGATTGAAAAATCTTCCTACTAGCCGCAGAGATATGAGCTCCCCCTTCACTGGATGTGTTCAAGCAGAGGCTAGACAGCTATTTGATAGGGATGCTTGAAATTGGATTACTGTCAGAGTGGAGGAATAGACTAGGTGGCCTCAAGGGTCACTTCCAACTTCTAAAGTCATTCGTGCGCACACAGTAGCAATTCTATTTATGGTCGTTAACCAGTCAGCATTCCCAAAGACAACAACAGTAACATAGAAAATGAAATGCATTTTACACACACACACACACACACACACACACATAGGGAAACCCCATTTTAATTGACTAATGGGAGGGTGGGGGGGAATGTGTCTATTATTGACAAATGTCCATTAAATAAGAAAGCACATCATCATGCCAATTTATGTCATTGGTGTGCTCATGTCATGGTGGAAATAACGCTAATTGATGGACATGATGTCATTTGCATCATTTATCATGCAAATGATGCCAAGGACATCACTTACTTCATTTGGGTAATGATGTCGTGATGCAAATGGAATGAAGTGCTGCAAGACTTTGGTCAGCTGGGTGTCAAGTCCGGTGTGTCCAGAACCACTAAATCAAGATTTCACTGTATGAGAATCGATTTATCTATCTACCAGCTGCAATAAGTGATCAACAGCTCCAAATATTCACCAGAGCTGTGAAATAAAACCTTACTAACCACCATTGACAGACGTTCCATGTGCTTCCCACTCCCTAAGATTCCACTTTGAGAGATGCTGGCAAAGCAGTTGAAACCTGAAAAATGACTAACAATTACTACCAATTTTTTTTTAACAAGGTATCTTCCAAAGGTGAGACGGCAAAAGAAAGAGGCAGTGAGAGATAAAATAGAATGAATTAGCAGAGGCAAGTGCCAGAAACAAGATGGAAAAATCTTCCTTCCTTCTAAGGCTGAACTGAAATGACTGAATACTATCAATATTTTAGTTAGGAAAGGTGAACTAATCAGCAAGGGTGTGTGTGTGTGTGTGTGTGTGTGTGTGTGTGTGTGTGTGTGTGAATCAATCAGTTTGGGATGAATGAATTTAGCAGCTTTGCTTTCTCCTAAGGCAGGGAGAATCTTCAGTTCAAACATGAGTTGACAAATCTCTGGCTTGAATAGAGATCAGATTGATGATTCCAACCAAATTCAAAATCGGGTGGATGATTCCAACCAAATTCAAAATCAGGTGGATGATTCCAACCAAATTCAAAATCAGTTGATGATTCCAATCAAATCCATTTATTTTTCCCAAAACCACAGTGTTCCAATTTGTTGATCTGATCTCAAGCATGGAGTTGGCTATTCTGAATGTTCTGGATGGACTCATATTTCAGATCTAATTGGTTCACCACTCCAGAGCAATCTGAAGATTGAAATCTCATTGGAGCCAATCTGCCCATCCACTTTCCCTCACAGTGAAGTTGGTTATACCTAGATCTCTAGCATTTCCCCCCCCAAGCACATTTAAGAAGGATAAGAAGCAAATCAAACCCCATTGAACCACAGAGAGCATATGAAACAGGGGTGCTTCATTTTGCACAACACAAGCAGAGTGCTCCACCATGAGGTTTCCTTTTTCATAACTGAACTGCAAGGCATTGCTGAGATTCTTCAACCAGCAACCTCGCCTCAAAGGAAAGGACTTTGTGCATGCATTGCACACCTGTAGAAGACCAGTTCTCAACAAAGATGCATGTGCATGGGTGTCCTTGGGGGAGGCAAGAGCTCATGATGCAATGGACACAAAGGACATCATTTGCTTCATTTCCACAATGACATCATGACACACACAATGTGGCTTTCCCCAGACACCTGGGTAACCCTACAGCTATGAAAATCTACCACCGATCCAAGAAAGGCCTTTCTGCTTAAAGGTTAATTTTCCTTTCAGTATATTGTAGCATGAACATCTGCACTAACCCCTCTGAGTTGTTCTGAGCTTAACATTGGATGGTATGACTACTTGTCTGCAAATAAACATGGTTACTCCATTGGGAATAATTCAGATTCTGGGAGATCCAGAGACGACGACGACGACGATTTATGTCCCACTTTTGCTCCAAGAGCTCAAGGCAGTATTCAGTCCTCCCTCCCCCTATTTTATCCTCACCAGAACCCTGCAAAGGAGGTTGGACAAAGAAAGGAATTGGCCAATCCGCTCCAAGACTAACCCCCTGCTACGCTACTTCTGCACCAGCTCATCCCCCAGCCTGTGTGAAGCAAAGCCACGTGTGAACATGGATTCCCAAATATTTGGCAACCCCTTTACAGATCTTTGGCTTTTTCACAAGCGATCCCAAAGGCCTGGCATTTGCATTCCCTGCCCCCACCCCCTGCAAAGAGTCTGCGGGAAATTCATCACATTCAAAGGTGGCGTTGAATATTCATTCCTGCTCAAAGGCAAGATGAAACTCATTAGGGGTCTGAAAAGGAGCAGGTTGAACTTGGAACTGAAGGAATGATTTCCTTTGGGAAATTGAACACGCTCGTCTGCCTGGGGCTGTTAAAAGTTGCAGTCAGGTGGCCTGTAATATGAAAATCATCCACAGGACAATTACACATGTTCCACACACTTTTAGCCCTTGCTGATGAGCAGGAGCGATACGGGGCCACCTTTGGAAATGCAATATAATTATAGACTTAGAGCACAGCAGTGGGTTGACTCTTGATAATGCCACGATGATTTCAGAACCTGTTAATTCCACACAGGGCTTCAGGGTGGAGAGGAACTGGCAGCTTAGTGGTAAAGTCATAGCCTTGAATGTAGGAGTTCAATTCCTACCATTCCTAAACAGACATGGAAAAGGCCAAAGGGCTGCTGTGATATAATGCCTCCTTCTATCTTATTTAGCTGCGAAAACATTTTGATCTGCTATGTCCACTCCCCCACTCAGTGAGTGAGTCAGTCACTAGATTTCAAAAACATTTGTGTGCTTTTCTTCATAAATCCAGAAAAGTGCTTTATTTTTAAGGGGTTTGACTTGACGTGGTGAAGGTTTAAGTGGGGTGTGTATGTGAATATTCCTAACTTAAGTGATAGAGAATGCCTATTTGCATCTAAAAATTGCAGTCTTGGGTTGGTGCACCATGAAACAGGAACCAGGATGTCCTGGGTACCATACGTTGAACCAACATTGGCAGTGCAGAAGCCTTTTGCCTTCATGGGATGCATTTCAAAGACTGTCCCTGGTAATGGGAATGCACCTCCTAAGTGGCCACCTTTGGAGAGGGATCATGGCTCAGCAGAGCACCTACTTTGCTCTCCAGAGATCCCAGATTCACCCCCAGTGTCTCCAGTGACACCTAGATCGAGATCCTTCTCTGCCTGGGTCTCCAAAGCTGTTCAGGGTAGACTGAAGCTGCAATCTTCCTGAACCTAAGTGGTAGTATTTACCGTGACAATCACTGATCAGCTACAGACTTCAATTTTTACCAGTCCTGCAGGGCCAATATCAAGTTTTTATGCCAAGTTTGGGGCCAGGATTTTAAGACCACTCTGGGCATGGTGGAAGGACATTGTGTTGCCTTCTCTCCCTTTGCTTTAACTAAAAATCCTTCTGAACCTTGAGCAGGAAGCATACAAATGGCTACAAGGCTGTCTCAAGCCAATCTTGCTCACTAAATAATCCAGGCTAGCATTGGATAGGGTTTCTGGGTGTGTGTGTGAGAGAGTGTCTCAGCCTCTTATCTTTAGAGAAAGATTTTATTTCTTCACAATCTAACCATGTTACTTGGGAAGCTGCCTGGTTCCAGTAGAGACTTTCCAATTCTCAACCAGCATTATTTATTTATTTATTTATTTATTTTATTATTTGAATTTCGTTACCGCCCATCTCCCCCAAAAGAGGGACTCTGGGCGGTTTACAATAAAATTAATACTATAATAATAAACAATTAAAATCCTATAAAAATAAAAACAAGTTACAGATACAAAATACAATATAAATAAATACAAAATCCAAGAGGCTATAAACATTCCAATCCAGTGGGAGGGGTATTTACCGGTAACGTGCGTAGATGCTTTTGAATCAATCCTAATCTGCCCACCAATTGATAGGATGTCCTCAACATTGGTTTGTTTGCTGTATATCCTGCCTTAATCCAAGATTCATGGGGAATCTTCCTTTTGACCCCACAAAAAGAACTCTGTGACGCTTCCTTCTACCTTATTCAGTTGCGAAAGCATTTTGATCCGCTACTTATTTGTTTGCTAAATTTATATAGCTGCCCAGCCCACAGGAAGTGACTCAGTGGCATACAGCAATCAAATGAAACCACGAATACATAAAAACAATCATTATTAAAAATTGAAATATTATTGAAAATTAAATTAAAATATACAGACCCCAAGGCATGGAGAGAGTGAATATATCAATCACAAGTAGTGGAGCCATTTTAGAATGTCACCAGTTCCCTGGGACGCCCAAGCCTGGTGACATAACCAGGTCTTGAGGGACTTTTGGACTTTTTGCTATGTGTCAGTTAGGCTGGGCTGAGACCAGGTGACTTCTCCAAAGCCGTCTAGTGAGTTTCCATGATTAAGGATGGACTTAACCTTGGCTCTCTCAAGCCTTAGTCCAGCACCTTGACCATGACATCACTTTGGCTCTTGTTAGCTGAAACTCATTGTGAATCCATGTGGATCCCCAGCATTCTGGCTGGGGAATTCTGGGAGTTGAAGTCCACACATCTTAAAGTTGCCAAGGTTGAGAAACACTGGCTTAGTGTTATATCTTTCATAGCAGGCAGGGTTGGTGCTATGGAGATCACAAAATATAATTCTGGGCAAACGTAGGAAGTATAACCTCCAGCTGCTAGAGGTCTCTCTGGGTTCATGAGAAATCTGGTTCAAAACTTGGCAGCCTAAGAAAGTTTGCAGCTGTGAGACCAGTTTCTAATTCTGGTGATTGTGTCTAAAAACAAAAGAAAACCAACCATTTATACCATTATTGTAATTGTGTGCAATCTCAAAAATAGGGGGTCAGGCTAAAGTGGGGGGCAATGATGGATTTTGGTTGGCCCATGAATAGAAGAAATAGAGCATCTACATGCCACAACCCTGGACTTTAGCTGCCAATCAAGTAGGCCTAAAGAGACTGTATTATGGTAGATCATGGTCGGTGTTGCAAAATTGGCCCATTTTTCACTTAGCGCCACTTAATTCTAGCTTTGCCCAATGTTGCAATGAAGGTTTTGATTGAGACAGTATGAATCTTCCCAAGACATTCTGTCTTTTTTTGTAGACAATCAACCAACCCACCAACCAACCCACCAACCAACCCACCCATTTTATTTCAGTCATAGCCCAGCAGAGGACTAATAACATAACAATTACGCTAAAACAGAAATAAAAATAAATAAAAAGTCATATTGATAGAACACAATAGGGTAAAGATAAAATGATTAACGTAAAATTACAGAGTACAGGAATTAAAGCGCACAAGAATCCTATATAATTGCAGTGAATTTTACAATGAATAACCTTAAGTGTCATGAGCACTGATGGTGAGCAGGAGGGGGCCCCTATCCAGGGGGGAAAAATGCATGCGTAGTAGCGAGAATTTGAGCTGTCATTCAAAGAGACACAGAACAGACCCACCTTGACTTTTGGGGTTTATCTGTCTGGGTTTTCCCACGCTTCTTCAGTTTGTTAGGATTTTCTGTCTAATGTAGCAGTAATAAAACACTAGAGACCTATTCCTCGTCTCAGCGTGGTTCCTGCTTGTTAGGACATTAAGGCTATCAATAACTAGGATAGGTAACTATAAAAGGACATAAACAATACTAGAATTTATAAAACACTACAAGAATGTAAAGCTGTGCCAACTTATATTAAGTCTAATGCTTGCTGAAGGCCTGCTAGGGTTGAAAGTCAGCCCTCGAAACCAGCTAACGATGGTAGACAATACTAAGGAAGACCGATCAATCTGATTGGTATACTCAGCTTGCTCTTTGCTGGTATTTTCCGTTTGTGCTCTCTTCTTTGTTTTGGGACTTTGGAATGTATGTTTGGGTTTGCAACCCTATTCAAGGTTACTTTCCCAGGCGCGTGTAACGGTTGCTAGCGCCTGGGAGGGGGTGGTTGCTGACGGGTGCTTGGGGCGGGACTGCATTGAAGGCAAGGCTTTTAAGTTTGCATTTGGCGCGCTTTTGCTCATTCTCAGCTTTCTCTGTATTTGCATACTATTCCTTTAATAAATCAGTTATCTTTAAGCCCGAGCTTGTGAGACTGAGTATTTGGGATTAGGCAACCATTACAATTCCTATCTTTGCTTCATATGTGTTTTGCCTGTAGCCTGGCCAAAGAAGTAATATTAAGGATGAAAAGAGGATCACGCACACTGTTTGAACTCTTTGGAAAATGCCTGGGGACATCTATTACAGGAATTCAGAGTTGATATAAGCATCTCTTTTTGCTGTTTCCCTTCCATCTGTCACAATAAATACAACTTCTGGTTGTGTTGCAGAACTGCTTGTAGATCTTACCCAGTCCAAAATCAAAAAAATATTGAAAATTAGCACCTGGGCATTTGTATTTCCTTCTGACCTGTTTTATTTTTCCTTTTGGGTCATTTCACTTGAAGCCCGTAGGGAAAGCTTTGCACCTTTTTTAATTGATCAGAAGCCAATCTGGGATTTATTTTTTTCTGCTGAAGGACATACAAGGGTAGAAAGATGGTGCTGTTGCCTTTGTATGGTTGTAGTTTTATGGAGGTCTGTGGGTTTTTTTTCTCTTCTCTTTTTGTGTGTTTTCTTTTTAATGGAAGTGTTGTTCCTTTAATTTTGTGAAGCCACCTAGAGTTGTTTGAAGCTGGCAAGCCTGGAAATTACTTACTTACTTACTTACTTAATTAAATCAATCACCTTGAAACAAACAAGCAGGTACTACAGTATTTTTTTTAAAATGCATGTGTTGCAAAATTATGTTAGAAAGTACATTTGGGGACAATCAGCTGCCATTTGGTTCATTCTGCTGCTGCTGTGGACATCTTATACCTGTAAAGGATGGAAAAGGGACAGGGGAGAACTGAACTTTCAGACTTGCCAGATTCTGCCAATGTAGCTTCACAATAAAGTAGAATTAGCTCATCTGGTTGTGTTTCCTGTCTGGTCTACCTACCTAATAAGGCTGACATCAATCTTGCAAGTCTGAAAGTACTTCTCTCCCCCACCCCTGGTCCCCTTTACAACTCAAAAACTAGGGTGGGTCTCTACTGAGCCTTTTGCCCTTCCCACATTCCTGCTGTGGGCTCAGCTGCCTTTTATCTGGCCATTCCCTTGGCTGAGTCTCTTTGTCCTGTCTCCCAAAGTCATCCCCACATACCATTACACTGGCATCACGCAGCCGGCTTTCATACCTAAGGGAGGACTAGAACTCACAGTCTTCTGAATTTTAAGTCCAGCATCTTAACTACTACACCAGACTGTCTATATGATCCCAAACTAGCTACAGGGTATCCCATATGCTCTGCTTTGTGAAGGGGGGGGGGGGATTGCTGCATTCTGTCTAAGCACTGCACCTCTCTCTGCCCCATCAAAATGGAGGCATTACCTGATTTCTCTTGCATTGATTATGAAGGAGAATGTCTTTGAAAAGCAAGCATTACCCAACTCTTCATGCCTGGAAGGAATTAGAAAGACAAACCCAACTCTAAAAAATGTCTCTCTCCAATATCCCTAGCGAACCTACAGCTGAGCCAGCTGTAATTTCATGCCAAACTATAGCTTGTCAGAGAAAAACCCCAGCAGGTAGCAAGCAATTATTTGGCCATTGCTTCAAAGGTGAACTGCATTTCCTTAAATTCTTTGTCAGATATCCTTCACCCTAAGAATGGACAGATCAAGCTGTGCCCCATAGGGGTCATCAGGGAACATGAGAGGGGGACAAGGAACATCATAAGTGTCATAAAAGCACTGCACAAATGGCCTGAGTCACAGCTTTCCTGTTGTTTGCACAATGATATCATGGTGTGATGGTATGTGGGAATGACCTTGGGAGACAGGGGGAAAAGCCACAGCCAAGGAAACAATCGGAAAAGAGGCGGCTTAGTCCGCAAAAGTAATGTGGGAATGGCAAACATCTCAGAAGGGATACTCCCTAATTTCTTGGGCTGTACAGCCGAAGGGGAGAAATGGATTTTGAGACTTGCAAAGCTGATGTCAGCCTAGCAAGGTAGTCCAGACAGAAAGTATGAGCAGATGGACTAATTCTACTTTATTGTAAGGTTACATTAACATAATCTTGCACTCAAAGTTGCCTTTACAACCCAAGAAACTAGGGAGGGTCCCTTCTGAGATGCCCACATTCCTTCTGCGGGCTCAGCTGCCTCTTGTCCGACCATTCCCCTGGCTGTGGCTCTTCTCCCTGTCTCCCAAGGTCATCCCCACATACCATAACACATGGCACATGTGATACCATCACAGCTGGGCCCTCCCTGTCCATTTCATATTGATTCATTCATCAGGATACTCCATCCTGTCTGAATATGCATTTGTGATTGTGTGTGTGTGTGTGTGAGTGATACTTGCAGAAAACCTCATGTTTAAAACAGGCATCTGGAACATTTTCTTTCACCAAATGTGCATTTTCAAATGGCATTGATCTGGCAGCCTCTGCAGAAATGGTAAATAGCAAGGTGCAGATCAGATTAAATTTGGGTCCAGATAAGTCCTGTAGATACTCACTTGTTATTCCAGTCTATCACATCTCCTATGAATTATTACAAGGAAGGAAGGAGATAAAGGAAGGAAGGAAGGAAGGAAGGAAGGAGAGAGATAAAGGAAGGAAGGAGATAAAGGAAGGAAGGAAGGGATAAAGGAAGGAAGGAAGGAAGGAAGGAAGGAAGGAAGGAAGGAGATAAAGGGAGAGAGGGAGGGAGGGAGGGAAGAAAAGCTGCATGCTTCATCAAAAGCAATTCACTATAAAGCTGCTTTTAGAACAAGTGCCATTTTTTAAAATGCAACTCTCTTTTATATGCTTATGACTACTTACACTATACCTTTTTTTAAAAAAAATCCCCTAAATGTACATTATTATTTTGGGATATACTTTTAAACACACACACACACACACACACACTGCTGTGTGAGGATTTTTTTTTAAAGCTAAGAATGACATATGCTAGCTGTATCCTTGCACCGAAGCACAACTTGTTATTAAGTATAATATTCCATCCCTTCCCTTTCTCCCTTCTGTTCCTTCCATGGTATCCACAGCAAGCAAGCTTTTCATTCAGAAATAGACACACAACAGAGAGAGAGAGAGGGAGGGAGGGAGAGAAAATAAAGCGTGTGCTGAGTTTAGCTCATCTTGATATTTATACATCTGTGTTCTGAACAAGCCACACACGGAGGTCCTCTGATTGCCAGCAAGTTCTGAGTTCTCTCATTTTGGCTTTAACTGCTTCATGTCCCCTGGACATCATTACCCTACCAGCTCCTTGGCCCCTGGCTAGACAGACATAAATGCAGATTTCCTGACCTTGCTTGCCACGTGCAATGAAAAGAGAAGAAGCAGTGCCAAGGATTCTCTGACCCCAGGCTTGAAGTAGTCCAGATGTGGAATGGTGACCCAAATCCTTAATATTTCCTGCTGGATTTGGCCAGATAATCCAATCATAATATACTTCATGATCCTTCAAATAGCTGTGGATTAGGAAGGATTAAGCTTTATCCACAATCAGTTTCCAAACAGTGCAGGCTGAATGTAATGTTTTTGGTGGGCTTTTAGATTTTGATATCACAGCATCGTAAAAACAGAGCCTTGGAAATGGCCAGAAGTCATCTAATGTCACCCTTGCTCAAGATAGAATCCCTGACACAGGGAATGATAAGGAGGAAGAAAGGTGGTTAAAGGACGAGAAAGAAGGAAAATGCCCAGAAGTAGGGGGGAAAAGGAAAGACGCCCTCAGGCTGAGCTTGGTCCTCAGGACTGTATCCCTGCGGTTGTGTTGGCCCTGTTACACAACAAGGTTATCATTGCTTCCCTCCCATTTTAGCCTAGAGATACTTTTTAAAACATTCTCTATGTTCACCATCCCCAGCTCCATCTTCACTGCAGGACTGATCAACTCCAGTCAAAAACAGTCTCTTGCCACATGGCATGAGAAAGCAAATGTAGCAGAAATGGAGGGATATTTTCATCACCATTTAGATCTGGAAATGCCAGGATCCCCTCTCCCCCAGCTTATTCCTAACAGCTTCTAATTTGGATGGGGACTTCAGGTCCTACAGATGGTCCAGAGTAATCGCTCCCAACCCTGCCCAAAGCTGTGCTGGAAAAAAGAAAATTGATCAGGAGGAGGAGGACAATTCTTCTCCTCCTCTGAACCTTCTACTACCCTGAACCCAAACATTGAGCAAAAAGCACATTTTCAGCGCAGTTCTATGCTCTTTCGTTGTCACTGCTCTGGCAAGGGTAACTCATGCCTTGATCACCTCATGCTTTGATCACTGCTGTTTGCTTTCTGGGGGCAGCCCTCAGAGAAGTTTTGGAAGCTGCAATTGGTGCAAAGCACAGCTGCCCACTTCTGATCAGCAGGAGCTGGTATAGCAGAAGAACATTGGCCTGGCGGAGCTGCACTGAGGCCAGCGGGCTTCCAGCTCCTAATCAAAATGCTGGTTATTACCTACAAAACTCTTTATGGCTCAGCTCCTGGTTTGCTTCAGAACCATCTGCTTCGGCTGGAAACCAAAGCCTATTCTGTAGCCCTCCATTCCCCAAGGTATCAGGAGGACAGGAGCCTAGAAGCATGCTTTCTCAGTCATTCCCCCCAGGTCAGAATTGTGTTGTTGGCTTGTTGGCTTGGTTCATTAGATTTAGGGTTAGGTTAGGGTTCTCAACTCCAAAGAATGGCCCCTGCCATTTAGGAAGGCTGTGGCGATGCAACATGGTTAGGAGCAATTGTTCAGGAGGAAGGGAGGGAGGAGGAAAGGGAAAGGGGAAAGGGGAAAGGGAGGGGAGGAAGGGGGGAGGGAGGGAGGAAGGACCGATCAGTTTGGTCTACTGGTTAAGGCAATGGGCTAGAAACTAGGAGGCTCTGAGTTCTAGTGCAGCCTTAGGCATGAAAGCCAGCTGGGTGACTTGGGCCAGTCACTCTCTCTCAGCCCAAATCACCTCACAGGGTTGTTGTTGTGGGGAAAAGAGGAGGAGGAAGGAGTATTAGGTATGTTCGCCACCTTGAGTTATTTATAAAAATAATAAAGGTGGGATAAAAAAAATCTAAAAAAAAAAATACAAGGCTGATACTGCAGGGAGGCAGGCAAACAAGGCCATAAGAACTAGTGAGGTCAGAAGTGATTAGAAGGGATTAGAGGAATCCCAGGAGGGTACAGGCTGATCTTCATTAACATATGGCAGCAAATCATCTGCCTCACAGAAATATGCTTTGAAGAAAGAGACAGAGCGATTGAACAAAACCTGTGCACAGCACCTGGAACAATCAGGTCCCAACCAGGTGACCACAAACAGTCCCGTCAGCTTAAAATGTTTTCAATGAAGACTCCATTCAAGCATCAAAGGACTAGTCTCTTGTGCTGTGCTTTGATCAACCGCCAAGTGTACCATCCATTCCATGCTCTAATCTAACATGATACAATTATGGTTCATAGCCAATAGGGGAGTCTAGCCAAGTCTATTATAATCACGATGTAACCCAGAGTCTGGAAGAGTAGGGCTAGGGAGAAATATATTTGAATTGCATGTTTATACGGATCCATCTAAATGGCTCTTTCTGAACTGAGATGCAAGCTGGCATCCCATTTATCTTTCGGCGTCCACAGTGCTCTAGTTTTGGCAATGCAGTTTTCTTAATCAGATATGCATTTGGAGAAGCTGTATTCGGAATCTTGTATGTGGGAAAACTGCAGGCAAATTGCAAGCAGACCTGTGCATGTTAGGAGAAATTCTGGGCCCAATATTGATGGCCATCTTGGATTAAAACAGCAGTGCTTCTCAGAATGGGAAGATACTTCCAATTTAATATTGTTCAGCCCAGAAATGGAAAAATGCCAAGTCAAGACTTGGAGTGGGAAAGAGGCTG
The DNA here is from genome assembly GCF_035149785.1 of Candoia aspera. Lineage (NCBI taxonomy): Eukaryota > Metazoa > Chordata > Lepidosauria > Squamata > Candoiidae > Candoia > Candoia aspera. The sequence goes on along the minus strand of NC_086165.1, from coordinate 6,212,784 downwards.
TGGAGGGTTTAGAATTCCCAAACTCAAATAAATGTGGCTAAATGTTGGCTTTTCCCTCTATGCTAGGTTTGATTCCATCTGGGAGAACAGTTTATGGAGGAACATGTTAGCTACGGAAAAGAAAAACATAAATAAAATGGATCTAGAAAGGAAAAAATACACAAAAATGAAGCTATTTTTAAAAGGCCACATCAGAACATAAAACCCTCGTAAACTCAGGGAACAGAGGAGTGGGAAACAGAAACATTTGCAGCCAGCACTGTCAAAGAAGGTATAAAAGAGAAAAAGGGAAGAGGAGGAGGAGGAGGGAAGAAGAGGAGGTGGGGAAGAAGAAGAAGAAGAGGAGGAGGAGGAGGAGGAGGAGGAGAGAAGAGGAGGAGGTGAAGAGGAGGAGGGGGAAGAAGAGGAGGAGGAGGGATATTTTGAGAAGAGGAAGCTGCAATTCATATGAGGAGGAAAAAAAGAGAGATTGGCATACTCATTGTAAAGCAGGGGGAAAAAATGAGAATTTTGTGGCACAGAGAGACTGGAGCAAAAACACTGTACGAAAATCCCCATGTAGCCGGTGTGAATTGCTCATGCTAAGACTAAACATTGGAAAGAGATGCAGCCATGCACAGAAGTCCCACTTCTAACATCCTGGCTTACTCTTTCTGTCTGGTTCGAGGGACAAATCCAAAACACTTGAAGCAGAATTCAGCACCCTGGAGAGTTCCCAATGAAATGAAATGAAATGGGTGTAATAAGAGACAGAAGACCATCTAGAACAGCCTTTTTCAACCTTTTGACCCTGGAGGAACCCCGAAATGTTTTTCAGGCCTTGGGGAAGCCCCGCACATTCAGGCTCAAATATAGGCCAGAAGTTACAAAATTATTATATTCATTTCATGTGCAGGCCTGTATCTATGCATTAACAGTGTTCTTAAACTGAAAATAAAGAATGAAACTTACCTCTTCAATGTGAAGTTGCCCGAATTTGAAATAATTTTTAAAACAAATCATGATCTCCCAAGGAACCCCTAGTGACCTCTCATGGAGCCCTAGGGTGCCACAGAACCCTGGTTGAGAAACCCTGATCTGGAGTTATAGAACAGGGGTCTATGACTGTGTGCTGTATCTACCTGCAGAACCCGAATATCAAATGCTTTAAAAAAAAAAACTTAAAAGTTTCTGTTCTGTGCATAAGGTCTCCCAAGGTCTCCAGGGAGACTACTGAAATGTCACAAGATGCCTTCTTGCATCTGAGCTCGAGGATCAATCTGATGAAATTTTGCTTTACTAAGATGGACAAGGGTAGTTCTGCAACAGGCCCCTCCTTCATGAATGAGCCAGATGGTTTCTTAAAGGCCCCTTTCTGGTTTCAGTCCCTTTTCTTTTCTCAAGACCTAGAAAGAGGATAAGCTGCAGCAGATTCATCTAAATTTAAAAGCGAGGAGAGCACTGGAAGGAATTTCCTGTATGGGGAAATAGGAAAGGGTTTCTATTCATGTGTTTGAATGCAAATAGAAGCCTCTCTACAGATTTGCAGAACATTTTTTTGTATATGTGATGTATAAATCTGGTCTCTTTCAGCTTCGCATGTATCAGTCGTAATTCAGTTAAATTTCTGTATCATTCAGCAATGAAAAATAAAAGGCAAGGAACATTCCTTCATGCTTTTTTTTTTGTATACAACTTTGCCAAACATATGCATTTGTATGCAATTTTGGAGCCAAAATAACAGTGCGCCAATCGCTTGTAATTAATGGATGTTGCTCATCATATAAAATCTGTATCCTGCTCTTCATAAAAGTATTGAAAAGCAGCGTGCAGAAGTGCAATAAAACATAAAACAAAATTAAAAGCAACACTATATAAAACCCTACATAGCAGTCAGAAGCTGATAGATGCACAAAAGGGGGGCTCAGTGGCAGAAAACTGGTCAGAATATCCCGGTGTCCATCTTTGCAGCTCTCAGTAGGTCCAGAAAAACTTTACAAAGCCCTTATGGAGTATTTCAGTGCAACTCCACTAGACAACGTGAACAAACAGATCAATTGAGAACAACACAGCTTCTAATAATGCCAATTAGGAATGGGCCAAGAAAAACCTGGTGTATTTTCCCCCATCAGTTCAACCTGATGAAGATGAATTTGCTTTGGAACATAATTTTCGAGAGAAGAGAATTTCAGGGAAATTCTTGCCAGAGGAACACTAGTGTCTGTGCATTTGTTTAGCAACATGATGGTGAAAGGATGTGGGACAATGACCTGCCTTTCACTGCACACTCATTTCGCCAGCTCTCTTGCAAGTTGTAATGAAAGAGACCATCTACTAGTCTTCCCCAGTTTGAGCAGGAAGGCTGCAGAGGAATAAGAGAAAAAGTGCCTCCAGTAAAGTCAACTGATAACACTAGCGAGAGCCAATTTGGTGTGGTAGTTTAGGGCATCAGGCTAGAAACCAGGAGACTGTGAGTTCTAGTCCTGCCTTAGGCAGTCCCTCTCTCTCTCTCAGCCCTAGGAAGGAGGCAATGGCCTGCTGGAAAATGTTGAGACTGATTGAAAGGCACAATATTTGACAGCCAGTTTGGTGTCATGGTTGAAGACACGAGGTGAGGAACTGGGGAAAATGTGAAGTCTAGTCCTGCCATGGCACAAAGCCAGCTGGGTGACTTTGGGCCAGTCCCTCTCTCTCAACCCTAGGAAGAAGACAATTGCCAAGAAAACTGCAAGGACTTGTCCAGGCAATCACCAAGAATCAAGAATGATTCGAAGGCATAAAATAGTAGCAGCAGTAGTAATAATAATAATTTTTAAAAAAACAGAAAGAGATTTAGAAATAAATTCTCAAATTCTCCAAGAACGATAAAAAACCCCCAAAGCCTCTTTCTTAGAAAGGGGCTGGTTAACACCTCTAAAGCCCTACATGGCACAGGACTATGTTATTTTCAGGACTGGTTCGCCGTAAGAGTATCTGCCCATTCTGCTAGATTGGACAGAGTGGGCACTTCGCAGGTCCTTCCCTTAAATCAGTCTTTCTCAACTTTGGCAGCTTGAAAATGTGTGGACCAACTCCCAGAATTCTGGGAGTTGAAGTCCATATATCTTCAAGCTGCCAAGGTTGAGAAACATTGCTTTAAATGTTGCCACCTAGTGGGACCTAGTAAGTGTGCCTTTTCTGTGGCAGTCCCTGAGCTGTGGAACACCCCTCCTCCTGGAATCCAGCAGGCCCCCATCCTCTTAGCCTCCCATAAAGCCGTGAAGAGCTGTCTTGTCCCCCAGGCACTGGGACAGTATGGTTGGAACATGGGAATTGAAGAGATGAATGGGTATACAGTCATTGTGGATTGGGTGCCTGGTTGTTCTTGATTTTTTTTTTGCATTGTTTTTATTGTTTGTGTTTGTATCATTGTTCTTAGCCACCCAGAGCTGTGTGCCACAGGATGGGCAGCCAGATAAATCTTATAAATAAAGAAAGGAAGAAAAGGAGGAAGAAGAGGAAATCATTTTGTCCAACATTATCGGCAGCCAAGAGTCAAGGTAAAGAGAACTTACGTATGACAATCTGAGGGGCGGGAATGAAAACAGAAACTAGAGTCAAGCCTCTGGGGAAATCTCAAAACTCGATTAGTGCGCCGAGATGAAAGAGATTCTGCCGCCAGCCATGTTCTGGCCTTGTACCTGGTGCGCATTCAAGGATCTAGCAAGGACAATAATGGAATAAAGTTTAACCCTGACTGTAAGGAGAAGCTGCAGTCTGCTGGTGTAAATCTGATCCTGGGTTTCGGGTTTGTATTTCTAAAACAGCTTTAAAGCAAACTGTGCTGGGAAATTGTGCTAGAGTCAGCCAAACAAAAGAACGATGCAAACAGGAGAACATCATGTCCAACACACACACACACACACACCAAACCAAAGCCTTACAATCTACTGATGGAATCAAGGGATCTCAGGGGAGCTGATGGCAGGTGGGTAGGGGGGACTCTTTGACTCCTCCGTCCCCCCATATTCACCGTGCAGTTCCAGACGAGAAGTAAATGAGTTGTACTGGATATTTTACAACAACATTTTGTACTGTACATATTATAGTACAGGTAGTCCTCGCTTAACGACCGTTCATTTGGCGACCATCTGGAGTTACGACAGTGCTGAAAAAACTGAATTACAACTGTTCCTCACACTTACGACCGTTGCCATGTCCCCATGGTCACGAGATCGTGATCCAGGTGTTTGGCAACCATTTCACGTTTACAACAGCTACAGCGTCCCATGGTCACAGGATCACCATTTTTGACCTTCCCAGGCAGCTGCTGATAAACAAAATCAATAAGGAACTGTGTGATTTGCTTAAGGACCACATGGTTCACTTAACGACAATGTGATTCGCTTAACAACCACCTCAACAAAATGGGCGTAAAATGGTGGATTGTGCTGAGAGAGAGGGACTGGCCCAAAGTCACCCAGTCAGCTTCCATACTGAAGGGAGACCTGGAACTCACCTGATTTCTAATCCAGTTCCTTCACTGTTACACCAAACTGGCTCTAAATGGATCCATGGACTAAACGGTGGATTTGTGCTCAACACGGAGAGCTCTACCACTCAGAATGGTTCCTCTGATCAGTGGCCCTCTCTCTGAACTCTAGCCCCAGCCAATATCTTGCTTTGTTCCGTCCTCAAGATGGCCTGCTGACAAAGACTTGGCGCCAGGGCATTTTTTTTTTCCAACTGGCTAATGGGCCCTGGAACCCTTTCCAGCTTTCTGCTAACCTGTCACTCTGCAAAGCGAAGCTGATTCTTCCCTGTGCATTTGGCAGGCGTGCTGTGGCAGGGAGGGGCACAGCTGCCGGGGCACTGATTTCTGAAGGAGGCTTGGGTATACCGAGCTGGCATTTCAAAGCATCCAGGTGCAAATGCAAATAAACAGCCATCACTTTTCTGCTTCCTGGAAGCTCTGCTCCCTTGTCATAGCCTAGTTGGGTGAAGATTTATTCCTTAGCAAGTAGTGAAGTTCTGGTTTTCAGGGACCTGCTTTCTCCCCAGGCTTCCCTCCTTAGAATTTAAGAACTCAACTGATTGTGAAGTAATTCAACAAGACAGACCAGATTCAGAAACCAGAGCCCTATACAGCAGGTCAGGAGTATTTTCACTGTCACAGTTATAGTAACAGAATCTTGCAAGTCTGAGGGTGCTTCCCTGTTCACTCCTTTATCTTCGTGTGAATGAGGGAGGAGCCTGTCTGAGACACTTTCTCAAGTTACTTCTTTTGGCCTGGGCTCAAGCCCCTCTTATCCCACCATTGCCTTGGCACTGTAGCTGCTCTTCCTCCTGTCCTTCAAGGCCGTTCCCTCTTTCCTCCACAAAAATCAAGGTGTTTCACATCCCTGTGCTAACGAAGAACCAGAGACACACCATACACGATCAAATATGCCTAAATCTGATGTGGGCAGAGCAAGGCACAACGTTATGAAACGAACGCAATCCAAATCACCAAGATCCAGAGAAGCAGGGAGAAGAAAACCAGAAATCAGCTTTCATAAAATGGCCGAGGCTTTCCCTGGGCTTGTCCATTTCACTGGAGTTCAAAAAAAGAGAACAGCAAGGACCCAGGACATGTAGTTTGTGCCGTACAATCTTATCTTGTCCGCAGCCAGTACAGTGGTGGCTTGCATTCAAAGCCTTCAAAAACAGTGTGGAAAAGCCGCATCGAATATTATTTAGGATAGGCTGTAGGTGAAAATGCCCTCCCTCCTCTAAGCAGAGAGATGCATGGTGAGTGATCTAGTGAGTGATTCTATATGATCAAAAGTGGAATAATACACATTGACTGAAATGGAGGCCTTTCCCCAAGCGTCAGTAAAATGCTACAATTCAGGGTGTGTGACTTCAGCAACAGCACAGCCTGGTCCTTGTGCATTTTTTTTTTCCCTCCAGCTTTTAAAGAAGGTCACTTGCTGGTCTTCCCATTAGGGCAGCTTTGCCTATGTCCCTATACAGTAATGACTGCTTAAAAATAATGAGATAAGCAATTGGTGTTCAGGGAAGGCATTTACTGTGTTAGTTAAGCACCATGGATGATGATGATGATGGTGATGATATTGGTAATACACAATTAGATTCACAGTCAAAGACTGGTATAAACTTGATAGTTCAAGTCCAAATCTTGGACCTAAGAATTATTAAGCTACTGACTGAGGATATAGGCAGTTCCAACCAGGGTATTTTTTTTTGTAAAGTTAGGGTGTTCAGGTCCAATAAATTCAAAATTTCCAAATATCGAGGGAGTCTTTTAGGTATTACTCCAAGGGCTCCAGTCACAATTGGTATAACAGCTGATTTGTTTTTCCATAAGTGTTCAACTTCAATCTGCAAGCCCTGGTATTTCATAGTTTTTTCTGACTACCGTCCATTTGATCATTGAGCAAAGTGGTCACTAAGTGAAACCGCAACTCTGCTTACAATCTGACTTCAGCTTTTCTTTTCTTTTTTTTACAGACTTGGAAGGTCATAAACACGAGACCTGGTCACAAACTTACTTTTTCATCACCATCATAACTGCAGACAGTCACTGAATGAGGCAGTCGCTATACAAGGCATTCGCTAAACAAGGACTACCTGTATAACAAGGAGACTTTTGCAGGTCTCTTACATTTGCTGTGTGTTTGAAACATCTGTGTATCTATATATGTATGTTTGATGATTAGATTACATTAGATTTGATGTACATAAATAGCTAAGTATCCAGATTAAGGTCACACAAGTTGGTAATCCTTAAACCTGGTTTACAAAAAGACAGTTGCTCTATTCACATAACTTGCTATACATAAACAACTAAGCTACATGTTTAACATGACGTCCTGGATTCCACAGCATACAAAGACAGAGGTTGGGTTCCCACCACATGCGGAATCACAGATTGCCCCATCCCATTTTAACCGAGTCAACCCCACTTGAGAATCTCAGATGCCTAACTCAATGATGTCCCACTAAAAACAGGCAGTTTGTGGCTCACCTCATATGGAGTGGCCAAAATGAAGACCATCCCTAAAGAGCAGGAAAGAGATACAGCAAACTAACCCTTTGCTCCCCTCTAGTGGTCATTGGTGTATCTGCATCCCAGATATGATAGGCCTCACCTGGATTTTATGCTCCAAATAAGGAGTCTGGTTGCACTTTTTCAGACTAGCAGATTTTTATCAAAAGGGATTAGCTTTTGTGGACTGCAGTTCACTTCATCAGGTTCTGTAAATTCCAACAGATGGAATATACGCTGTATAAAATGTATTTCTCTGAAAATGTGCCACCAGATTCCTTTTGTAGACTAACATAGCTGCAATGTCTGTTGGATCTTAGTATGTCTTTACTATATGCATAAGGCTTCCTTATTACTTATGTGTAAGATTATATGCATAAGACTTATGTATATCCTATCTATATCAACATGGTAATAAAGTACACGACTGAACATTTGTCTTGGTTTTTACAATAATCAGCCTTGTCTCAAGATTACCCACAGAAGTCCAGCTGGTAGATCAACCAGCAAGATCAATTAGAGCAGCAATTACCTTGAACCTTCAAGACCTCAATTTAGTTCAATCTTTTCTTGTTTATTTGTATCTGTTTTTAATGTTGTTGTTATTAAATCTGGGTTTTTCTTTTTTGAGTGAGTTGGATTTAAATTGATCCTGCTCTTTTACAGTATTACGAACTAGTAGATTATTTGCCTCTGTTTTTTTAAATGTTCTCTTCATTTTGAGCTACAGATAAATTGGTGTTATTTTAGCTTAGCCAAACATCTGGGGAAAGAATCAGGTCTGAAAAGGCAGCACAGGCACTCCCAAATAAATAAATGAAATCTAATAAGCTGCAGGCTCTCTGTAATGAAACTGATGTTCTTGCAGATGTTGAGGAATTACAGGTCCCATTCCCCCTTGCCCATGATCTATGCTTGGTGGGGTGAATAGCGATTGTAATTCAAGAGGTCCGGAAGGCACCAGGCGCACTACCTATGACCTATTTAGCAGAATATAGGAGGAACAATGGTTGCAAGAAGTAACATGGAGACCTGCCAAAATCAGCTTCTGAGGACAAGAGCAGCTGGTAATTGCAGACAGTCTCTTATTAGTTGTTCTTCCTCCTGTTAATCTTCCCAATTAAACTCCATTCAATTGATCCCATCAGCAAGGAGCTGCATCAGGCATCAGAAGGAAAGGCCAAGCTGGCCCCAAATTCATGCTGTAGTTCTCCGGGAGTAACAAGATCAAGTTCAGGCCCTCAAATTGTCCATTTTGCTGTTGCATTTGTCCAAGGATGAAAGTGTCCCCGGGCAAACATTTCCAAAACAGGAATCATTTGCAGCCAGGGGCCCATGAAATCCTCAAAAGCCAAGCCCTTGGAAAACCTCTCCTTGCAGTTGGTCCCCACTGATATTGGGGGCAATATGTGATTTTTATGACTTGACCTTTGGCCTTGATTTAACATGAACAAATGCCATCCACCCACCACTTCTCCAGGATGATCTGCAACTTATTCCAGCATTATGGATTTCTCAAGGGAGATGGGTCTTTATGTAACGTGTCCAAAATATGATAGCCTGAGCCTGGGCATTTATCCCTTGAATGGTAAGTCTGGGTTGATTTGCTTTATCATCCATGCATACTATCCCCAAGAGTCTTCTCCAGCACCAGAACACAAATACTTTTTCTATCCTGCTTCTTCCAAGTCTAACTTCCATACCCATAGAGTGTCATAGGAAAAACAAGGGCAGAATGAGTCTAATCTTTGCAGGTAGAGACATGTCACAGCATCTGAATATCCCTTTTTAGGACCGTCATTGTTACCCTACCAAGTACTCATCTGCGGTGTATTTCTTGGCTGTTGGTTCCTTTTCTGTTGATGCCTGATCCCAGAAGGCAGAAGATACCCATCACGTCAGCATCCTTATTATCGGTTCTCAGCCTGCACTTGTCATTAGTTTTCATTATATTTAATCAGAGTCCCATATTTGGACTTTGTGACTTGCATTACTAAAGCTTGCCTTATCTTCTGGGAATTAGCCTCATCCTCCACCCCTTAAGCCCTCCCAAATTGATGGCATGACCTTGGAAGGGTTCACTACCACACTTAACTTGCAAGGGTTAACTTGCTCTGCTGGACCAAAGGCAGTGGCTTATAATTCACAGTGGGCACATGGTTGAGCACCATGGTGAACGCAGCCCCGCTAATGTGTAAACCATGATTTGGGACTTGGCATAAGAGCCCAGCTATTGTAGCTGTGGCTTGGTGTGCTGTGGGATCTCAGGCACTGTCTTACAGCAACAACCCTGATTGTATAAAATGTGCATAGTTACCAGCCCTATTGTCTGTCCTGAATTTTGCACCATTAAATGCCCCAGTGTTCTGTTCTCCATGAATAATTTATTCATCTCTGGCATGTACTTTACTGCCTTTCCTCCATAAACTGAGAAACTCAACACAGTTTAATCTTCCTTCATACGTTATACATACATTATCACCCCTGATCATTTTCATCGCCATTTCCTCCTGTTTACCCTTTCTTGGAAGGGAGACCACTGTGTGCCGTACAATCTCTTTGGCATCCCAACAGCTAGCCAAGAGAAGGTCCACTTCTTGGACTCAGTGGGAGATATTAGCTGCCTTGCGACTGCTTGAAAGGGCTTAGTTGCTAATCCAGTTGGATCTGCATTTGGAATGGAAGGAAGACAGCAATTTCCCTTCCCCTGTAGCTGCAAAATTCCCTGGATCACCCTTGGCAAAAGGCTACTTTCCCCAGTTTCCCAATAGAGCAACTTTCCAAGATGGCTTGGAGGAGAAATGACTATTTATTTATTTGTTTGTTTTTATTAATCAAATTTATACACTACCCCTCTCACTATATAAGTGACTCTGAGTGGCTTTCAAATAAATAAAAGGTCATAAAACCCATTATAAAAATATACAAAGTGTAAAGCTAAAAAGTGGAGAGAGCATCCTCAAGCTACCAACCACCCAGGGCTGCCTACCACTCTTAGATCCCCAAGCTAGTTGGCAGACTCAGGTCTTGATGCTCTTCCAGAAGGCCAGAAGAGTGGGGGCCAACCTCACCTCAGGGGGCAAGATGTCCCACAAGGTGGGGGCAATGGCAGAAAAGGCTCTCCTCTTAGACCTTAACATCCTTAAGGCAGCTGCTTTAAGAGTCTCTCTGACTTTGACGAATGGATTTCTAAAAGCAGTGGCATTTTTTTTTCAGGTTCAAACAGCAGCCTGGGAACAAGAGTACTTCAGTTGTGCTAGGCCCGGTGTACTCCTGAAGCATCTTATATATCAGTGTGTGTGCATCTATGCGTGCATAATAGAATTAACCACGTGGCACTGGAATTCAGAGCAAGGGGACTTTCAGAAGGCAATTGAGCTTCATTACATTGATTGGGAAGGTGGAATAAAGTTTGCACAAAAACGCAAACTGATTGCACCCCCTTTTGCACCCCCTCTTGCTGGCTACAAAGCATTGGGCAAAGACTTATTTTTAAGCATGGGCTTAAATTAATCAAAACCCAAATTCATTCATGTTTAACTGGTCAGGCTAAGGCAACTGTGAAGGTTCAGGCTTGAATCCTACCTTTGACTCTCTTCAGGACTGTCTCTTTCTGGCTCCTGAGGAGAGGCATGAACATCAGCAAAACATCAGCCCAACATCTATAGTATAATATCCTATAGACCAACTATGTGCAATATTTAGAGGGGTGCCCTTGAGTGGGGTGCTGGAGACCCCACTCCAAAAATTCAGTTTAAATTATTGCTTAATTAACCTTCAGTGTATTAAAGACAGCTAACTGAATTCCTCTCCCCTTTCTGTCATGTTAAAAATTACAGTTCAAAGACTACACAAAATAGCCCATCACAGGCTGTTCCGACCTTAAAAAGTTGTTTGGTCTTTGCCTATAAATGCCATTTCTTATCATAAACTCTAAAGTGGGCCACCCCAAGTATTCTGGACCACTTGGAATGTTTTAAGGTCAGAATATTCTGTTCAAGGTCACCCTGTTCCATGCCAGACTGGTAGGTATGGTCAAGCTGGACTGACCTACTTAGTGAATCTCACAAGAAGTCAAGAACTTCTGATAAATAATATCAGAATAATAATATTGATAAATAATATTGATTAAAAAAAGAGATGAAAACATATCCAAGGATTTCCTGGACTGGGAGACTGGCTTATAGTCACTCATGCCCCAGTTATTTCTCATCTGGACTACTGCAATGAGGCTGCCCTTGAAGACCACCTGGAAACTTCAACTGGACCAGAATACACATGCAGTTTTGGGCTCACAGACTGCTTGTGTTAGACTTCCACTAGGTGGGCTGCACTGGCTTCCAGTTTCTTTCCCAGTGAAATTCAAGGTGCTGATTATCACCCTTGAAACCCTGCATGGCACAGGACTAGGTTATCTGCAGGACCAGATCTTCCTGAGAACATCTACCCATCCCACTAGATTAGATAGGGCGGGCTTGCTCCATGTCCCCTCTATTAAATGTTATCATCTATGGGACCTAGGAAGCAAACCTTTTCCATAGCTGTGTCTATGGAACAGCCTCTCCGCAAGATATGGAAGAGCCCTACCCTTCGTGTTCTCCAGAGGTCCATGAAGATCTGGCTCCTCCCTCAGGCACTGGGCCATGATGAGAGGCGAGCCCAGCATTTTGCGTGTGTTTGGGTGTGTTTCTTGAGAGGGTACTATTATGGCCCTGGTGATGGGTTAAGAGTTTTAATTTTGTGCTTCTATTATTTGTAGATTTGTTAGCCACCTAGGGTTGTGTTAGGCAACATGGGTGACAGCATCAATTTTTCAAATAAATTAATATTTATTTTAATTAATTAATTAATTAATATTTAACAGAGCAACTGCTCTGTTTTAATAATAAATCCTATATAGCAGGGTTTCTCAACCAGGGTTCTGTGGCACCCTAGGGTTCTGCGAGAGTTCTGTAGGGGTTCCCTGGGAGATCACAATTTATTTAAAAAATTATTTCAAATTTGGTCAACTTCACATTACAGAGGTAAGTTTCACTCTTTACTTTTAGTTTAAGAACACTGTTCATGCATATAGACAGGCCTACCCATGAAACAAATATAATAATTTTGTAACTTCTGGCTTATATTTGACGCTGAATGTGCAGGGGTTCCCCGAGGCCTGAAAAATATTCCTTCAGGGTCAAAGGGTTGAGAAAGGTTGTTTATATAGGGAAACAGAATTCAAAAGTTCTTGGGTATCTTTCTTCATCCCACCCTATACGCTGAATGTCTTGCCTTCCTCTTATGAGCAGGTTGCCTGGTTTCCATCTGTCCTTTGTTCTGCAATGGTCAGGTTTGCTGTCATGTTTTTTACGGACAGTATGAGGACAACCTTTGACATTTGCATGGGTACAACTGAGCTGCAACTTTTGAAGGGGTTCTGGGACCTCACCCAAAGCAATGGGATTTGGCTCGCAGCTATGGGGCTTCAGGTTGTACATTTCTCCCATCAACTCTATCCAACGTGGCAGCTGGCAAGCTGGCCTCCTTGCTGACTCCGAGTCTACATCACAATGTCCTTAAGTCACCATCTGCCCTTCAGTAAAACACAGTCAGGGCTGCGTGGGAAATTCTGTTCAAAATGCATTAGAGTTCATTGAGCAAAATGGGAGTGCATCCAAGGTCACAGTGGGATTCTTAATTCTCTTCTCCTACTACCAACAGGTAAAATGTCCACTGCTTTCCTCATCTCTGCTCCTACACCCGCTGTGTCTTTGTATCTCCTTCTCATAAAGCTTGATTTGGGAGAAGGATGGTTTATTTAAAGGAACAGGGAGCCAAGACAAGATGCTTTCCAATCTTTCCTAAATAATAAAGGAGAAATGTTTTTATACTACTTTTATATTCTAAGATCGTGACCCATGCTATCCCTCCTTATCACACACTGCCACGTCTTTGCTGCACTGGATACATAAAAAAGCCTGCATTTTCGCAATATTGAGACAGCCCTTTTGTATTAGCTTGAAGATACAAATCCTTTACTTTGCACTCAGTTGTCAACAGTTCAAAACCCAGTTACATGTTTATTTGCGTATGGAATTTGTTAAGATTCCTATCTTTCCCTTCAGTTTAGAGACATTCCTTACATCAAAGCATTTTGAATAAAATAATGAATGTTTTTTTTAAGTAGAAGCAGCTGAAAACAGAGCATCTACTGAGACAAAAACAATATATAAATCAGAGTAAAAGAGATCAACCAAATATGGAACAGCAAAGAAGGCACAAGGTGAAGTTTTCCAGAGCAGGAGTTACTCCTAACTCCCAGCCTTGTCATGTATAATTCCTATAACTCAGCCTGTTGTTCAGGTGTTCATTGTTGAAAGTCCTAGAAGCTTATATTCCTAGGCTCTGTATGGTCTGTCTTAAAACAAGTCTTGGAAGCCCCTAGAAAGACAGAAACACCCTCTGAGATCCTTCAGACCAGAGGACTATCTTCTGCAAAGTAAGATATGTGACAAGTATCTTTGCCCAACATGCTATACTGGGCTAAAATGGAATTGGGTGGTTTATAGTCAGCATCTTGTTTTACGTATCTGGGTCATCCTGTTCAGCCTTCTCATTTTCTACTTCCTTTGGTGAAGCATGTTTTGTGAATACTGTAACTCTGTTTTGTTAACTCAACTAGGATTTGGCATGCTGGGAATCCTGGACAATGGGCTATCCTGGTCCCAAGTGATGAGGGGTTTTAAATATCAAGTTCTGTTTTTAATAGGGCCCAGGTAAGTGTTGACCCCACCAGCAGAGTTTTGTCAGAATAGGATTGTAACATCTGGTTGTTTCCTGAATTGGCTGCATTTTCTAATCTGGTTCAGCAACTACTCTGCAGCTGGCTAGCAGTCCGAAAACATGCAAATGTGAGTAGATCAATAGGTACCGCTTCGGCGGGAAGGTAACGGCGTTCCGTGTCGTCATGCCGGCCACATGACCACGGAGGAAGTGTCTATGGACAAACGCCAGCTCTTCGGCTTAGAAACGGAGATGAGCACCGCCCCCTAGAGTTGGACACGACTGGACTTTACACCGAAGGAAACCTTTACCTTTACCTTAAGAGGCCATCAAGTCCAACACCCTCATTATACCATCCTCAATAGATGACTATCCAGCCTCTGTTTAAAAACCTCCGGTGAACGGGAAGGAACCCCTCCATGCCGTAAGCTATTCCAGTGGTTGACAGCTTTTATTGCCAAGAAATCCTTCCTAATGTCTAATTCGTACCTACATCCGTGAAGTTTCATCCCATTAGTTCTAGTCTTATCTTCTGGGGCAAAAGATAACGTGACAGCCCTTTAGGTATTTGAAGACAGCCATCTTGTCCCCTCTCAATCTTCTCTTCTGCAAAACAAGCATATCTAGGTCTTTTAACCATTCCTCATAGGGCTTTCGCCGTCTTGGTAGCCCTTCTGTGGACTGGCTCCAGTTTATCAATGTCCTTTTTAAACTGGGGATGCCAAGCTTCCTTCAACAGGGACAACATGACAGCACTAACATCGGATTCCAATCCCTTGCAAGAAATCAAAATTCCCCCATTAATCACTTTGGGATGGAGGGGTTTTTTTTGGGGGGGGGGAGAAGGCACCAGAAAAAAGCATGTCTAACTAACTGATAAAGCAATCCATGAGGATGAGGAGGAGCTTGGCTCCAAGTCAATGATTGGATGATGGCACAAAACATTGGGCACATGGTCTCCACATCAGATAATTCACAAGATAATCTTCTGTTAAACTATTTCAGATCATTTACATTGAACTTAAGTAAGCCACCATAACAATAAAAGTCCTCTCCTTCTCATTCCCCAGCTGTTCATCTCCCAAAACAATTTCTTCTTATTTTCAACCAATTTAGATTTAAGCTATTGCTTTGTCGTAACCCCTGTTGCTAGAACCCTGGAAGTCATGGTTCTTTGACACCCAGTGCATGCCCAATAGTAGCTCTGGGGATCATGAAAGGAAGATTTCCAGTCCCATGTCTTGCACATTATGAGGTGTCACAGCTCTGATCTGTTCCAGACCTCCATCCTGCATCTCAGTTGGCCTAGCGTTTCTCAACACGCTAACTTCCAGATGTGCTGAATGTCAACTGTCTGAATTCCCCACCAGCATGGGTGGGGGAAAAAAAAAAGCTATCACCAAAGCAAAACATCAACATAACTATAGGCTAAGATAAGTGTCCTTTCACAGTTAGAAGCATCTATGAATACAAGTTCTTAAATATTTTAACAAGAGAAGACAGTAATTCCCTAGCATTTCCTAGTAACAAATGTCTTCATACCTAAAGGTGATATGGCACCTTCATTTCACCAACTCCAAATTTATCTTGAAGTATGAGAAAGAGGCAGGAAACAGCCATAATTCCAAGAACCTTTGCACCGTTCTTGAAATCATCTTAAGAACATCTGAGATGAAGAACCAAGAAACTGGTTGTGATTTCATTTATCTGCTGGGGATCCTGGTGGAAAGCCCAGCTTTCTGTAATACCATAGGTGGATGCAGGAGAAGAGAACAGCAGTGTAACACAGTCTTGGAGCCTTTCATGAGTAATTAAAATTAGACACATGAAAAATATTTTCCTTTTTTGGAGCGGTATCTCATGCAGAGGAGCTGTGCTATAAATGAAAACTGGGATTATTCTTGGTCAGTAGAGACAACTGGAATGCCCCTAGTACCAAGTTTCTTTTCTTTTCTTTTTTGGTAGAACGGCATCAGTTCTGCTAGCCTCCAGCAGATAAAAATAGAGAGCTCTGCAAATAAAGATGAGGGCACATTTATTCAATACATTTAAACAGGTGGGGAAATGGGTTAATTTTCCGCCTTATTCTCCCCCACAAACTCGGGGGACGAGTTGGGAGCAAATGCTGAGCCTTCATTGTCAGAGATCAGTAGGCTATCCTACACACAGCTCTACAATCCTCGAAACGCAGCTCACATGGGGAGTTCTCTCAAACATAATTATATACACAGAAGCCGAGGCAGGAGGGGGAGAGAGATGGTTGCAGTCAAATCAGGAATAACGGGGGGAAATCTGCCGAGAATAAAAGATGAACTGGCAAAATAGCTGGGATGAAAAGGGGAGCTCTGCTGACACTGGCTGCTCTCGACCTTTGGGATCAAGGAGGAACCATCTGTTCTTCGAGGTCAACAGGAAGAAAAGAGACCCAGAGAACGGATGACTGCCATACATCTAAAGCAACAAATCTGTAGAGATTTGGGAAGGAGGCATATGTATGTCTGTGTTGGGGGTGAACTCAGAGCTGTCCCATGAAATTCCGTGCCTGTGTCAGAGCAGCAAGCTTGCGCCTTAGTGCTGATCTATAATCCCCAAGGCACAGTACCCCCTCTCTGTAAAAACAGAATGGCATTGCATTAAATAGGGAGCTGCTGTGCCTTCCACAACAGCCAATCAGCTGCCTAAGGTGGCTTCCTGCCTAATGGTAGGGCTGGCTGTGCTATCTGGCTATTGGATGACAAGGAACAAGGCTTAGCAAACCACGCTACAGGTAGTCCTCACTTAATGACCATTCTTTAATGACAGTTCAGACTTACGACAGTGCTGAAAAAAACCACTTACAACCGGTGCTCACACTTACAACCATCGCAGCGTCCCTGCAGTCATGTGATCACGATTTGGGTGCTTGGCAACTGATTCCCAATTATGACCATCGCAGCATCCCGTGGTCACACGATCACCATTTTCAACCTTCCCGGTTGGCTTCTGGCAAGCAAAATCAATGGGGAGCCATGTGATTCGCTTAATGGCCCCGTGGATTGCTTAACTATCTCTGTGATTCACTTATTGACCACTGCAAAAAAGGTTGTAAAATCAGGTCAGATTTGCTTAATGATTGCTTCACTTAGCAATCGATATTCCGGTCTCCATTGCGGTCATTAAGCAAGGACTACCTGTAGCTCCTGGGATTTCACCAAAGGCAAACATAGGAAGGAAGCTGCATCAGGAATTGCTTCTACCACGGACCAGTAAAGGGTTTATATGTCCTATTTTACGGAAGACTGATCTTCGTTTAGAAGGTTGTTCAGTCTAAATTCTCATAGAAGAAATCAATCCAGAGTTCTCACTCAGGGCACAAATGACCAAGCTCAAATGATCCTATTTTTGGACATGTTTTGAGAAGACCTGGCAGCTCTCTGGAGAAGGCTCTGATGCTCGGAAAGGTGGAAGGAAAGAGAAGAAGAGGATGACCAGCAGCAAGAGGGATGGACTCAATTACAGCAGTGATGGGTGCCCCATTGGGAGACCTGAAGGGTCAGGTTGGGGACAGATCATCCCCATCCTGATCTGGGATCCAAAAATTGGAAAATCTGTGTGTTTTCAGCCATCATGGCCAAAGGGCGCTCCAACAGACCTGCAGAAAAGGAACTTGTGCAGATGGCTCTGGGATTCTGTTGCCCACCCCTGGCCCTTAGCCTCCTTGGCATCCCATTATTCTATAAAATCCCAAAGGAAGATCTGGGGAAGAAACTCTTCAGTGGGGTCTTTTCAATATAAGAAGCCAGGGAGGCTCCAGAGCTCTAAAACGGTAATGCGGCAATAACACCAGTAGTAACATCTCTAGGCACCCTCAGTGAAAAAGTAAGCTGAAAACTAACAGTAAGAGGAATGTGAAAGAAATTCTCAAGCACTCTGAGAATGAGGTAGGAAAACAGAAGCCTTATTCCCAAGGAAAGAGCACTCTTGAGAAGTTATGAAGCAGATGTTGGCACAACATTAACCAAAATGCAAACTGAGCCATGAGGACCAAGGTCACCGCTCATGATTTTCCCCTCTATGGTGAGTCACATTGTATTTCTATTTATAAGGAATAGCGACAGAGTTCACACACATCTATCCACAAACGAACACATACCAAGGTATAAATTAGTCACCTCTTTCCTTGTTATCTTCAGGGCAATATTTAGAGGGCCAAATTGCCCCCTTTTCATAAGAGGGAAGTATTTCCTAGACTGGTTCTCTAAAACAAGAGAGATGGCACATGCTCCCTGTAAGGTAATGCATGTGCCCTACTTTAGAGTAGACCCAGTTTCTCTGACTGCAAATCAGCATCTTTCATACTTTGCTTTTGAAAAAACTGGGGAGAAAATGAGAGAAGAAAGTGTAACTGTTTAAGTTAGGTTGTGTGACATCTACAGATTAATCATGTCTTGTCAAGAAGGAAGGAAGGAAGGAAGGAAGGAAGGAAGGGGAGGAGGGAGGGAAGGAGGGAGGGAAGGAAGGAGGGATGGAGGGAGGGAGGGAGGGAGGGAGGGAGGGAAGGAGGGAAGAAGGGAGGGGAGGAAGGAGGGAAGGATGGAAGGAGGGAGGGAAGGAAGGAAGGAGGGAGGGGAGGAAGGAGGGAGGGAGGGAAGGAGGGAAGGAAGGAAGGAAGGAGGGAGGGGAGGAAGGAGGGAAGGAGGGAGGGAAGGAAGGAAGGAGGGAGGGGAGGAAGGAGGGAGGGAAGGAAGGAAGGAGGGAGGGGAGGAAGGAGGGAAGGAAGGAAGGAAGGAGCATACCAGAACCCAAATAGAAAAGCCTTTGCCAAATTGGAAGCTTGGTGTCTTTTTTTCGTTTTTTAATTAATTTGACTTGACTTCTGAGGAAAGAGTCAATTAAGATCCTGTATTTAACACATTTGAGAAATACTGGGAATATAAATCATATGGTTCGAAAGAACTGATGTTTGCTTTAGGCTTCATGCCATGGTCACTGCAATCACTATGGCAACAGCTGGGAGAGAGGCCTGTCACAAAAGCAAAAGGAGAAAGTGAATCAATGCCGGGAGTGGAAAAGCTGTTTTGGGAGGGGAGACAGGACTGGAACGGTTCCAACTGCCACCAGCAGAGGGCGCGATGCCAGGAGCTGCTCCCCAGAAGATCAAAATGAGAGTGCCGGAGAGGATTGTTCAAAGCCTTGCTGTCTTCTTGCTTGGTTCGTGTTGCCAGTCCGCTCTGCTGCCCTGGCTGCTGCTTTTACGTCCCTGCCTTTTGCTGGGAACTGTCAGGCCTCAACCCCCAGGACGGTACAAGCAGCTTGGCAGAGGGATGCTACGCTTCCTCTGTGGATCCCAGCAAGCAATGTGTGTGTATCCCTTGGAGCGAGGCCAAGCAGGCTGCTCTGATAGAGAACGAACGCCAAGTCTCCAGGGCAAGTGGGCTGGGGAAGAGCAGCCTCTGGAGCTGCCTGGCTTCGAGCCAAAAAAGACGGGGAGCACCCCCATGACCACCTCTCCTTCCGAAAACTGGCTGTGTTCTGTGGATTGCTTGGAAACCGATGAGTGCTGAGACGGGGCTTTGCTTTTTCAGATAGGCTGCTGATGTTCTTATTGGGATCCTTGATCAACCTTTTTCTTTCTTTTTCTTTCTTTTCTTTCTTCTTTTGGTGACAAGGGAGAGGAAGGAAGGAAGGAAGGAAGGAAGGAAGGAAGGAAGGAAGGAAGGAAGGAAGGAAGGAAGGAAGGGGTAGCTAGGTAAGCAGATAGATAATGGATAAATAAGAAGAAAACTTTTTTCTGAAGGAAGAAAAGACAGAACTGATGATTTATGGATTTGGGGATTAGAAAGGGTTAAAGAGGGAGGGGAAAGAGTAAGATGGCACTTACTTGATAGAAAGAAGAGTGGAAGTTGGAAGGGTGGATTTTTCTTTCCACTTCCTTTCTTTTTTTCTTCTTTCCTGTCTGTTTTCTTTTTCTTATTTTTCTTTTCAGTTTTTATACTTTTTGGTATTGGGTAATTCTAATAAAAATACTTTTTAAAAAGATAAATAAGAAGAGGGAGGGAAGGAAGGAAGGAAGGTTCTAGAGTCCTTCCTTAGAAGTTGTAACAATCTCTTTCCAGCTTGATGGAGATTACTGATTATTTATAAAAGGCTTAAACTGCCTCAATCTTCAGAGACGCCAGAGTGAAGCCCCAAGAAAGGAAGATTCTCACAGGTTCAGAGTAGAACCATTTATTGAACCGTTTATTGCCATGACTCCCAATTCTGGGAGTTGAAGTCCACAACTCTTCAAGTTGCAAAGGTTGAAAAACGCTGCCCTAAATGGCCCCCTCAACTCTTAGGATGCCCTCCTGATATGTTGGGACTACAACTCCCAGGATCCCTAGCTATAGGCCTGAATTGGGAAGAATGCTAAGCATTTACCTTTTGACTTACCAATAGCCTTACAGTGTTTTCAACCACTCTGAGAAGTATCCCAGCCCCAGCTTTTAGAAACAGAGAATGAAGCAGGAAAGATGGATCCTTCTGCCCTTTTCCACATTTGACCTTTCCTCTTACTTGATTTAATCTTGCTCTATTTCATTTCTCCTTCTGTCTCTCCCATGCTTTAGCTATTTTCCCATCCCATTCCTTCCTCCATTTCCCCCCATATATGAAATGCTTGCCTAGAGCCACTATGGATAGACCAAGGGGGTGATGCAGTTCTTCTCTTGGCTTTCTTTTAATGACCCATATCTTTGACAGGTTGGCTGCCGGAGAATCGTCAGGCCAAAGAGCTGACAAATATTTTTTTGAAATGTGGAACATAAATTGCTACTCATTTTTCAGGTAACTCTGCTGTGATCAGCTTGTCACAATTTCTCCCCAGGTCTGCCAGGAGTACTTTGGTGTCCTCAAGGAATCCATTTATCAAAGGAGAGAGATGTTCCTTAGTTGTATCAAAGAACAAGATACATCACCCTGGAAAAGGGTGACCTGGGCTGTCATAAAATGTGTGATGTCCACTGTAGATCCCATAACTAGATAATTATGACAACTAAAAGAGCACAAAAGAGTGAATTTTCTAGAACAACTCATCAAGCACAATGGTACAAAACAACAACAACAACAAAACAGGGATGTTGAAGAAGCAAGAGAACTACCAAATTAGCCTGGGTGTTTAAGCCACATGATCTTTTTAGGTGCACATGGATGGTGACCATGTGTTTTTTTAATATATATATATTTTAGAATTTTTCAATACAATAAAAGTATAAAAATTTAAGAAAAAAGAAGGAAAAAAAGAAAGAAAACTTAGAATTATGACTTCCACCCTTTTGCTATCAAGTAATTGCCATCTTATTCTGCCCACTTCCTCTTTGACCCTCTGTAATCCCAATCCATAACTCATCAATTCAGTCTTTTCTTCTTTCAACAAAAAGTCCACATAAGGTTTCCAATCTTTTTTTAAAGTCTTTATCATTTTTTCCTTGCCCAAACAGGACAGCTTTGCCATTTCCACTGCTCTGTCAATTATATAATCCAATCTTCTACTGTGTGGGTATTTCATTATCCTTCCATCTTTGTGCATACAATAATCTTGCTGCAGATGGTAACCATGTGTTAATGAAGAAGTTATTAGAAACCTCTTTGATTGGACCATCTTCGAATGGTGGAGAATTGATGTTTATTAATCATGTTATGGGCTGGGGAAATGATTTGGGTGGGGGTTATGTTTTTGGCAGAAGCTCTGTGTTTTGTTCTCATAACAAGTAGCTAGGAGAATAATAAAATGCAGTCATAGGTATAGCACACTAGGTGTGTCTCTCTGTCAATATTTCACACCCAGCTGTGTTGTTGTGCTGGCCTTTATACAGTCATATAAACTGCCATAAAGTGATGAGAATGTGATGGAAGTTGTTTAGAAGTTATTAAGCTAGAGAGACAAAGCTTTGCCTAGTAAGTACTGAGTCTTTCTAAAATAGAAATTGATGCGGGGAGAAAAGCAGGCAAGGGCAACGGTGGCAAGAAATGGATACTGGTGGCAAAAAGGATGAATTAACAGAGGAACACGAGATTAATATTAATGAGCTTTCCATTCTGAAGCTGAATGTCAGTGTTCAAAGTGACCCTGCACTAGAGGGGATTTGAAGGAGAACAAGGGATAAGAGATTAGATTGCACAGAGAAGCAATTCATATTGCAAGGCTGGGCTAAAGATGAAGAGCTGAGTGAATGCCCTTGCTCTATCTTCTGAGTTCCCAGTATTGTCCTAGAGTTCCATGGTTCCTGACTTCCATTTCTCTCCTTCATAGATTGGTATCTGACCTATCCATTGAAGCTTACCGAGCGGCTATCAATCTCAATGTAGATTTTGTACGAGGAGAGCTCTTTGTCTTTGGTCTTCAAAACTCTGAAGGAGTCTGGTAGCACCTTTGCAGACTAACGAATTTAATATTTTTGCCTTTCAGTAAAACTTGTTGGTCTGAAGCGGTGCTACCAGATTCCTTCTGGTTTTTATTAATCTCAAGAAACACAATAAATCCTGTTAAAGGTACACATCAGGTGATGGCAACCTGAAGCCCTCCAGATATGACCAACTCCCCAATCCCTCATCAGGGTTAGTGCTTAAAAAAAAAAAAGTATGTCAAGCAGTTTGGTGTTTATGCTGCTTTTTCTTGCTGGGAAATCCTTGTGAGGTCCAGCAGCCAGATGTGTAGACTATTTAGCTGTGACAAGTCAAGTTGCCCGGGGTGCCCCACGAGGAGGCTGGTCCACATTGCACCGAGTCAAGCTGAGAGAGAGTGACTGGCCCAAGGTTGCCCAGCTGGCTTTCATGCCTGAGGCGGGACTAGAACTCTCCTATTATGCCTGATTGGCTCTTGGGCTGAGAGGGAGGGACTGGCCCAAGGTCGCCCAGCTGGCTTTCATGCCTAAGGCGGGACTAGAACTCTCCTGTTACGCCTGATTGGCTCTTGGGCTGAGAGGGAGGGACTGGCCCAAGGTCGCCCAGCTGGCTTTCATGCCTAAGGCGGGACTAGAACTCACAGTCGCCTGGTTTCCAGCCCAGAACCTTAACCACTAGACCAAACTGGCTCTCAAACTGGGCTTGTGCTATCTGGTACTGACAGCAGTTGCCCAAAATACCTGAAGAGAACCAGGTTGCTTATATCTGGCTCAGCTAAAGCAGATCCCTGATTTTTGGGGTATCTTTTTAGAGGAAGAAAGTCCTGTGGTGAACAAGAAGACCATCAATCTACTGAATTCATTCCTATCTCCCTTCTCTTGGGATACTGGGATGAATGAGTTCACTAGAGATGCACATTTCCATCACAACAGTGCATATCGTGTGCCAGCATAATACACGTGTGCGCGCACACACTATTTACCAAGCCAGAACTCCCAGACTAAACCATGGCCAAAGTCACTATAAGCCACACGTCTTGGAAATACAAAATGAGTATAACTTGAAAAACCTCGCTCAAGAAATTCAAAGAAGGAGCCACAATTTTTACTGAAGTCCCTGAAGTGATACTGGAAGGTAGTCAAAGCATGGACTTTGTTCAGGGGGGTTCTCGAAAGTAAAACAAATAGCTACAAATGGCCAGGAGGAGGAATGAGACACATGCTTGCTACCACATCACATTTCTGGAGAAGGAATATCGGCCCAAGTCATCAAGAGAGTAAGTGATGCTTCCAGCCGAGGAAGAAAAGGCTATGGTTCATGATGGGCCTATAGAGAAGATGAAGGTTGGGTGATGAACCAAGGAAGTGAGGTGGAAGATGTGGCCTGAAAGCAAGCACGATTTGACATGAAAAGGCATCCATGAAGTGGGCCCTTAAATATTGGTCATAACATTGGGGAAACCTTGGTAGAGCTGACAAAGGTTTAATCCATCATCCTGAATCCAGGATAGCAGGGCAACTGCCCTTCCCCTCTGCTACATCCAGGATCTCTGTTCCAAAGCGCATTGCTTCCGAACCTGGAGACTCCATTTATTTCTCTGTATGGCCATTGTTTCCGCCACCCCCAAGCCCTCTGGTTGAAGGCAATTGGTGGTTGTCTTCACATCTGCTGATGTGAAATGCTGAGAAGAAGGAGGGAAAATCACTGCCTCAAGCTGATGCAGGTTCTGCAGCGGCAAAAATCCCCTTGCTTTCACTCCCCCTGTCCCAAAAGAGGAACGTTACAAAGCCAAGAAAAAAACAGTAGACAGATGTTCCCACAGCACCGGTTCAGTGCTGAAGGGGAGGGGGAAACAGACAAAAAAGTTTTCAGCTTCATGCCTGATCCTTTTCTCTGGAGTACAGAGAGGGAGAGCTGCACAGCCAGCCAGTTACCCCTTCCCTTTACAGGGCTTGAAGCCCAGCAGCTCAGAGGAGGTGGGAAAAGTAGCTCTGACACCTTAAAAGAAAACCTAGCTTCAGAGAGATTTCACGCTCATCACGTGAAAGGCATCATAAATCAGCACTGACTCATGGAAGCAGCACATCTGGAGCTGTTTTCAAACTGGGACAGGCAACATCTGCTATTGGTTCCCCAGTTACTGCAGAGACGAGCAAGGTGTGGCAATCCTGCTATTCCTGAGTCAAAGCGACGCTGCTCAGAATGACCAGTAGGTGGGAAATCTTGGCCCGGTCATCTGTAATCTCTGGAGAACCGAATTCTCCATCCCATTCTGGACTTCCACTGGAACAGCTGTGGATCAGGTCCTTTAAGAAGAAGCCAAGACTCTGGGTTCTGTTCACGGAGAGCGAGTTTGCCGCTTGCTCTAGGCAGGCTGGGAACTCACCTCCAAGTTTTCACTTGCGCTCGGAGGCCAGTGAACAAGCTGTCAGCAAAGCTGGGAGATAATTTATGACCTCGGGTTGATCCTTACAGGCACAATGGACACAAAGCAGCATTGCGGGGAGTAAATATCGCAGCTGATTCCCACACCTCTGCCGACAGGTTTCACTCCAGCCTTCAGCTTTCTCCCAAGGAGATGGGCAGGCTGGAAATGTCCTTTAGTGCCCCTTGGGTGAACATTAGTGCCCCATTTCTTTGGAAAAAGACAATAGGGTTGCCATTTAAATCAGACCATAAGAAGGTACAAGGAAAAAGTGGACGCTCCTTTTCAAGGCCACCATCCCTTTGCAAGAAATAACCCAAAAGATTATGGGCATTGCAGGAGGAGAGCCATACAGGTAGTCCTCGCTTAACAACCACAATTGGGACCCGAATTTCAGTTGCTAAGTGAAGTGGTCATTAAGCGAATCTGACCCAATTTTATGACCTTTTGGGTGGTGGGCATTAAATGAATCACCAAAGGCATTAAGTGAACCACGTGATCGTTAAGTGAATCATGCAGTTCCCCATTGATTCTGCTTGCCAGAACCTGGCCGGGAAGGTCAAAAATGGCGATCACATGACCACAGGACGCTGTAACGGTCATTAATGCGAACTGGTTGCCAAGTGTCCAAATCGTGCAACCGCAGGGACACTGTGACAGTTGTAAATGTGAGGACCAGTCGTAAGTGGGTTTTTTCAGCACTGTTTTAAGTTCTAACTGTCACTAAATGAATGGTTGTTAAGTGAGGACTACCTGTATTAACCCGGTATTCAAAAATCAGAAAGATTGTGGTAGCCCCTTTTCCACTTAATATATTTTACTAATCGCTACAGCCCAGGAAAGCTTCTGCCTTTTAATAATTTTTGTTTTGGCTCAAAGATTATGTTACAGAGAACTCCAAAGAGAAGTTGAAGGGAAAATTATGATAAAGAATATTTTAAACGTCTAATGTTGAAGTTAATTATTTATGTGGGCTTTGCTAAGTTCTTTTCAACAAGGCAGCCCTATTCATCTTTGGCAGCAAAAGAACAAAGCAGAAACCAAAGGAAAAACAAAAAAAAGTTTGTTGGTCTTTTAAGAGAAACCGGCATGGCAAAATTGGGTAGACTTAATGGTTTTCAGTCTCTGCTTTATCTAAAGCAGTGTTTCTCAACCTCAGCAACTTTAAGATGAGTGGCCTTCAATTCCCAGAATTCCCCAGCCAGCATGCCAAGAGGAAGATTGGAAGCCACTTCTTTATATATGTTTTTTTCATGTTTTCTCTTCTCTTCTTTTATTTTATTTTTCTTTTTTCTATCTTCTTTTCTGTTTTTTTTTCACATTTTCTTCATTATATATTTTTCTCTGTTTGAATGTATGTCTCATTATCTGTGTATATCTTAATAGAAACTATTGCTTTTAAGAAAGGGAGTGCTTATAGGTAATTTAGAAGTAAATTTCTGAAAAGGAAGGAAACTGAACCCAGCCATGGAGGATTCAGCAGGTTCAGTGGCCATTTGAGCTTTGAGCAGTGCTGATTTGGAAAATACACATTATGGAAAGTGGCATGCAAATAAATAAACAAACATGCATGCACACACACACACCCATCCATCCACCATCCATCCATCATCCATAATCCATCCATCCATCCATCCATCATCCCTCATCCATCCATCCCTCATCCATCTATCTATCCATGCATGCATGCATGCATGCATGCATCCATCATCCCTCATCCATCCATCCCTCATCCATGCATGCATGCATGCATGTATGCATGCATCCATCATCCCTCATCCATCCATCCATCCTCCATCCATCCATGCATGCATGCATCCATCTATCATCCCTCCATCCTCCATCCCTCCATCCTCCAGCCATCCATCCTCCAACCATCCATCTTCCATATATATGGAACAAATGCATTAAAACCAGAGTCTCTAATAGGAATGGCCATGTACTAAGTGATAAATGCCAAGGGTAGTTATTTTAGAACACCACATGCCAAGAGTTGCAATAACAGCCAAGTGTACTGAGAGAAGTTGCATATGGCAACATATCCAGATTTTCTTCTCATAAAAAAGTAGTTTGCAGAAATCTTTTGAGTGTCAGAATTCAAAGTCCTCCTGACCCTACAATTGTATTTTTGTTGATTAATTGAACAATTGTTTAACTTTAGATTTTACTGCCCACTGATTTTTGTATTGCAACACCGATACCACTATGTTGCACAGTATTACAGTTGACGTACTTTTAATATCAATGTTATAATGTTACATTAGATTTTGGTATCATTATTTGGTACTTTTCTGTTTGTAATTCTGGTTCTTAGATATTTTTCCATTGTTTTATATATTTAGCATTTATATCACAGACTTGTCCATTGCACTATATTACACTGCAGCTTCCGTCACCAATTTTAGCAATATCATGATTTCACTGTGATGGTGGCAATTCTGAATTTTGGCTATTTTTCACAGCATGTAAGCTAGACTCTTCACATTGTGATGGTGGTAAATTGTCATCATCTGATGTTGTTTTATGCTGGTCACTAACTAAAATAAAGATTGACTGATTGACAGGACCTCCTGATCTTCTGGAGAGTCACAGAAGCCCACTGGGTGACACAGGGACATTTTTTCAATCTGCTTTTTTGAGCCTGCATTTGGGAGATGTTAAAAGTGGGAATAAAAGCAGAATAGCTCTGGGAGGCACATCACAACCGAACCTATGCTTATTCCCCACCAAGCTATCAAAATAACCACATCTCCAAAATGTGACCAGTTGGCCACCACATTCTGGAGTGGTTGAGCATACAGGTAGTCCTTGCTTTATAATCATTTGCTTAGTGATGGTTCGGACTTACGACGGTGCTGAAAAAACTGACTTAAAACCGGTCCTCACACTTATGACCATCACAACGTTCCCCCCAGTCACGTGATCACGATTTGGGCGCTTGGCAACCGGTTCTCATTTATGACCATCGCAGCGTCCTGTGGTCACACGATCACTGCTTTCAATCTTCCCAGCCAGCTTCTGGCAAACAAAATCAATGGGCAACTGTGTGAATCACTTAACGACCACGTGGTTTGCTTAACAACCACGGTGATTTGCTTAACGATTGCCGCAAGAAAGGTCATAAAATCAGATCAGATTCACTTAATGATGGCTTTACTTAGCAACCAAAATTCCAGTCCCAATTGTGGTCGTTAAGTGAGGACTACCTGTAGATGGCCTGCAAGTTGACCTAAAGGATGGGAAGGAGGTTGGTGAGGCAGTAAGCAGGATGGAGGGGAATTATTGGAAGGGGTAAAGAAAGGCGAGGGCAAATGTGTCTTCTGCTCTATTCCATACCCAGGACCAGGAGGGAGAGATCATGGTGGCAGCAGCTCCAAGTCCCTCTTTAGCAGACCTCCCAAAAGATGCAATGCAGCAGCCTCTGATCCCAGCTGGGCCCCAAAATCTGAAAGTCTACAGGAGAGCGAGAGAATGACACCAAGGGAGGCATGAATTTAGCAGCACATCAGCGAGCTACTAAAATTTGGCAGCAATTTCAGAGAAGGCACCTGGAACTCACTAAATCCTTGCCAGAGGGGAGGTTTACAACCTGCTAGTTGCACAACTCTGCCTTAAATAAATAATTTGGGGATTTAAAGGGAATATATGGAACTGCAGCAACCTGATGCGGTGAGGATTCAGCTGGTTTCTTTAATTATTCTTTTTTAAAGTGATTTTTAAATGTCTTTTAACGTACAGCAGGTGGAGGAAGGATAGCAGCCAATGCGTGTAATCAAAGGCATCTGCAAAGGGGGGCAAAAATGTCCAGATGTTGGCTGCAATTGCGTGATCATTGCAAGTAAAAAAGGGCCGAGTTTCACTCACACAGTGGAAGCCACCATCTTGACTTTTTTTTTTTGACACCCCTGCTTGTCATGCTTTCTTTCTTCAACAACATGCACAGAATCAGTGAAGGCAGCACAGAACAAATCTTTCTTTGGGAAAGCATGAGTCGGTCACCCACAGACTGGCCTCCTTCCCTTTGAACTTGTAAGCCCTCTCTTCCAATGCAGTGGCTACAGAGAGATCAGAAGCCCAAATTGCGGAGAAGCGAGCAAGCTTCGTGAGCCACCGTGCTAGGTGGATTGTCTTACTTCAAGTTAACCATGGTTTCTGGCAGAGAGGCACAACTTCATTTGGCTTGAGGACCAACACAGGCTTCGAGGGACATGTTGAAGACTGCATTCCAAAGGCCGGCAGAGCGACTGCCTATTTCTGGGAAGATTTTAGGAGCTGTAAGAGGTGAAGTGGAAAGCCTTAAACATCTGGATCAAAAGGTGTTAAAGTGTGTCTGGAGGAACTGTTCAAAAAAGGCCACATTTTTTACCCTCTGAAGGTGACTGCAGGGATGCTAGCAAGTCAAACGTGCACTAGCCGGTTTTCCTAAAGCCCAGACTTTTGAATTCTCCGCAAGGAAAGGTTTTCTGTGTAACCAGGCAACCAACCAACCAAACATCTACCCCGTCTACCTGCTTTTAACTTGTTGCTGCAGGAAGTCCTGGAAGAGTTTAATAACTGCTGAATCACTGTGAAGCTAAACTCGGCTGTTTCACTTCAGGCCTTCCCTCCTGCCACCCACGTGGCCTTTGAAAGCAAGCAGAAGAATCAAGAGCTGCTGTTCCTTTTGCGGGCTGCAACTGAAATAAGACCTAGATGGTTACCACACTTGTTTTTTACCCCATCATGTCCTGCTTCAGAAGGGTTTGGAAATGTGTCACCCATAACCAGTAATTCTTTGGAGGGGCGGTGGAATTTGCACCATTCCTGGCTGCCCATGGTGGGCAAGGGAGGAGTGATGCCACGGGCATCTTGATGTCATCGCACAAATGAGATAAACTATGGAATTAAGGTGGGATTGCATAATTCATGTCATGTGTGCAACGGAGTCACCATCCTGTTATTCCATGATGATGGCCTAATTTGCTTCATGTGCAGGATGATCTCATGGTGCACATGATGTCATTGCAGCTTCTACCAGATGCCTGTATGATTGAACAGGGAAAGGATAGCCAAGATTTCCTTTCCTCCATCATTTTTTTTTCCTTGAAAACCCTGAGTCTCCTGGCCATTAGAAGCCTTTTACATACCTCTGAAATAAAGCAGTTCATTTTAGTTAGCTGTGTCTCTCACACAATTTTTATCAGCTTCTGTCTTATTTCTGGCTTGATTTCTTATCGTAAGGATGCCTCAAGTGAATATTGTTGCACTTAGCGGTGAGATTTCATATTGATTTTTAAAGTGTGTTGTAAAGTGATCTGTACCTGCCAGTTGGCAGCCCCTGGGGGACTTTGGCAGAAGGAGGACAAGGAGGAGAAAGAGGAGGAGGAGTTGGGCCTTGCTTGCACGTGGATAGGAGACCACCAGGATATCCCAGTGCTTAAAAAGACTGGGAAGTTGAAAAAGCCATCCAGAAAGAAAGCAGGTGGGAAACTGCTTTTATGTTGTTGCTAGGAAAATAACAAGAATATATCTTTGGAGTCATCCTGGGTCAAATCTGACTCAAAGGAATCTACAGTTTAATCTGATTTATATGGTTTTGCCCTTAAAGGCAGGCCAGAAATCTATTTAACAGTAGTAAATAATATAATATTAACTGGCACTGGTTGTTTTTAAAAATAAACCATGGCAAATGAGGCAAGAAGGGGGTGGGAAAATTTAGTAAGAAAGTGATAACTTCGAGGACGTATGTTACAGATTGACGGTCCCAAATTAGAAAAAGAAAAGGGAAAAGGTCTACCTAGAGCTAGAAAACATGGCTAGATAAAGGCTTCAGGGACACATGTGATCCCTAACAACTACAGTTATGGTCCTCGGGGACTCTCCAAAACTTATCCCCAAGTTGAGATTTTTAAAGTGAAAGAAGAAAATGTTGAAACACAGAGGAAAAGCATTAGGTCTGTAACCATCAAGCCAAATCTACTTCTAATTCTGGATTTGATTTAAAAAAATGGATCCAATTTGATCGAAATCAGTCTGAACATTTGACATAAATCTCCAAATTGGTCTGGAGGCATGCGATTGGCTGTAAACCCATTGCTGAATTCTGTACAGAAAATGAATTCAGAGGTCAACTGAATTGCCTTGCAATCAAAGCTCTGAGCCTTTGCATAACCCCAGCCACTTTGGTCACTAATTTCAATCAAATTATGATTTAGTTTGAGTTTGCCTTGACTCCTTCCAGGTCTTTATCCTCCTAACCTCTTCTGCTTTGAGAATATGCCAGGACACACTCAAAGGGCGAGTGTGGCGTTTGGACTTCCAAAGGTTGTACATCCCTGGAGTCTGATCTAGTTTAAGGCAGCTTCCTCCATAATATGTACAGAATTTCACTGTGAAATCATACTGATGACCACACACACACACACACTTATAGCCCAGCTGGCTTCTTTGTGAATAGAGGCAGAACTGAGAATCCCAAAGACGACAAAGCAGGCCACAATACGTTTCCTTCTAAAGCTGAACTCCTATTGCAGTGTGTGGGAGGGAGGAAGGAAGCAAGGAAGGGAGGGATGGAAACCTTTTTCAAAAATTATTTTAGCCAGTAGATCTTGGCTGAGGCTGAACGAGTGATGAGCAAAGGTCCGCTGGCAAACAGAGGTGATGTTAGGACTTGAGCTGGTGGGACATCTGCAAGGCCCACAAGCCCGTTAGCAGCTCCTGGATCTGGACCACTTTGGTTTGCTTCTTCCTGGCTAATCTATACTTTCTATCTCCAGAAAACAAGCCAAGGAAAAGGCAAGGATAACCTTTGGATGCCCTTCTCTTTTCTTTCTAAGAGACTGTACATGTTGGTCCCAGAGGGAACAGCAAGAGAAGGATTCTCTCTGGAGAAAGAGAATCCAGGCTCAGTTGGTGATGCTCCCCAATCAACTTGGAGGCTGCATATACTGTCTTCTAGCCAAGATTTAATATCAAACCTCAACCACCAATGCCTCCACAATTATTGACTATGCTTTCCCCAAACTCCAAATCAACACTGCTGGCACATTTTATTTAAAAGTCCACTGTACCCCTCCTTTCCCCATCTGCAGCAGACCTCCAAGAATAAAAGGAGGTGGCATCTCATTCAACAACAAGAGATATGAAATGCCGGAAGACGTTCAGAACCCATTCCCAAAAATTTAGCTTCATCTTTGCTTCTCACAGATAGGCCTTTCTGAAAAAGGGCTTCACAAAAAGGAGACTGTACGCCAAGCCTGGTGGGTATGGCCACTTCTGAGTACCACTCTACAGACATTTATGGCCCGAGTTTGACCCAGGAAACAGCTTACTTCCATCCATTTGCAGGATATTGCCAGCTGACCAAACAGTTGGTATTCTTCATCTGAGTTGTCTGTTTTTAAGCTAAGCCATATCACAGTACCCACACACTGGGAACGACCTCCACATTTGGCAAAGAAACATTTTCACAGTTTGAAGACCACATAAACTATGATCCAGAGTGACCAAAAGTCAGAGGCGCATCAAGAAAACATGTCAGCAGCCTTGAAATGATTGCACCCTCGAGGCCTAGTGCTTGTTACATGCTCCCAAACAACCAAGGGCCCTGAAATGAGACAAGTCAGGATTAAGAGGAAGATGGAGCAAGACTGAACCCAGAACTATCAATGCCTTCCTCTCTTACCGGCACACTTCTGCCCACGCTACCTCCTGCAACCTCTCTGCCACTCTAATCCTCTTTATCCACAACCATTGGACAAAAGCTCAATCAGGGCCTTGTTCCAGGATGTTTGGCCCCATCACCGACTTGCATCGGAACCACACTTACGTCTCGGAGCTCCTTAGCCACCTCCTTGAGTTCTTGCAGAATGCCTTCTAGCTGCCCAATCACCATTTTCATGCGCCCTCTGATGCGCTCCCTCTCACTGATGTTGCTGCTGCCTGTAGTGTTGCTAGTGGGCTTCCTATCCTGCAAGTCCCGGGTGGTCATCCTTCACAGGGTGCCGGGGAGCTGGGGCAGAGTTGCGTTGCGCATTCTGCTGTTGCCCAACCAGATTGTGCCTCCACAGAGCCTCTCTTGGGTGGGGAGATCTCCACATCTTAACGCTCCCCCCTGCCCAGAAAGTCCCAGCGGCACACTCACTTCCTATCCTTTGTTCTCCCCAGGGTAACTGGAATGGGCCAACAAAGCCAGAGAGAATGGGATGGGATCAAAGGACAGATGAACCCAATGCACATACATCTCCTCCAGCTTGGGCAAAACCCCATGTAGGTAGCAAAGATTTGGAATCACCATCTGTCTGCAGACCAGGTTGGGAGAGAGTGCCACAGACAGGAAACCTAAGAGGTTAAGGTGTGTTGTTTGTGCTCTGCTCTGCAGAATGAAGCCAAGGGTCCAGGCCAGTCTCTATGCCATGTTCTCCTTCCCAACAGAGGGGGCATCACCTCCAGTTAGTTCATCACTGTCCGTTGGGAGAACCCCTTGGAGATCTTGGGTCTTGATTCCTTTCTCAGGGTCTTCTCCACCTTTGCTTCCCAGGAGTCTTCTGCACAGGAAGCTTGGCTGGACTGCCATCCGTACAGCTTGGGCGATTTAAGAGGGTCATGCAGCAATTCCAGCCTGACCAGGAGTTGGAGGTGTCTTGTTGAGATCTTGGGAAGCTCCTTAAAAATGAGGAACATGGGGAGGTTTAGCATTAAAAAGGGGCATTTGGGAGTTGCTGGAAGCACGGAGTATTGCACACCATTTCCTGCAGAGTGAGAGAAAGAGGGTGGGGTGGGGGGGATTAGCACTACCAGAAGCAGCCTTTGGGAGAACACCACAAGCCTTCCAAATCACTGAACTTCAACTTGACTGGGTGTTCCCATGGTGACTCCTGGCTCTTCTTCCCAGAAGAATCACCTTCTGCTCACCCAGAAAAGCCACTAATTGGGTTCAGCTCTGCGTTTTAATGCAGCCCTGAGTCAGAACCACCCCCACTTTGTGGGGTCTCCTTTATTTGCTCCCCAAAAGCTCCATCCCTTCTGCAGGAGGTCTTCCTCCCAAAGAATCATCCCAAGATGAACCACCTTGGACAGAAAACCCTGAGCTACATGTGCGACACTCAGCTGCACCAACATGTGAGTGTGTTGATTTCTACACACCATCAAACAGAAACTTTAGCACCTCCTCTCTCCCTTTGGGGGCCCTTACATAGCAGAGCTTCTGTGGATTCAACAGATTTTTTTTTAAGTCCGGGAAAAGATCAGCTCCCTTTTAATCCACCAAGACAACTTAAAAGCGGCAACTTACAACCACAGCAGCTGCTTGGGAACACATTTCATTCCAAATGGATTCCTTGCTCTTCCTTTCCACCAGCACCTTTGGATCCCAACCCGATTCTCAGGTTTAATTCCTGTTCTCCAAGACCAAGCGACTGTGGACATTGGTGGTGAGGCATCAGATACATCCAATAAAAAATAGAATATTAAAAAAAAAATCAACCCTCACCCACAGTTTCTCAGTTTAACCCTTTGGCTCTTGCGGACACATCCAGATTATTGCTTTCTGATTTCCTTTAAGAATGGAGGAGAGAAGTGAAGAATTTCCCCTTCCTTTTGCAACCAGCTGAAGAGATTAATCAATTCCGTTGGGAAGCTCTGGCTTTGCAGCCTTTCCATCTGCATAGCAGAAGGGTGCCCCGGGCCTTGAGTCCACAGGTGACCATGCTTCCCAGCTGAGAGCTGGCTGGGGGAAGAGGGGATCAGAGCCCGTTCATCTCCTTAACAGGTTGGATGCCAAGGGGTCAGTGATCTCCCAGCAGCAACCCCGGAGAAATTTTGCGTGGGGCAAAGCAACTGATGGAGAAACTGGTTCTGTGCTGAGGAGGGAGATGGCTCCACTGCACCCCTCAGTCCCTGCACTTGGAGACAACAGCTTGCATCACGGCGGGCAAGAGAAGTCCATTGGGCAAAGCTGGCCCGAGAGAGAGAGAGAGAGATGGAGAGAGAGAGAGAGAGAGAGAGAAAGAAAGAATGAATGCACGTCTTCTTGAAAGCTCCCAGACTTTGAGTTGACAGCAGTGCAAGTCTAGTGTCCAGATTCCGATGCTTGGGGTGCCAGCTAGAAGGCAAGGCAGCAGAAGCTGAACACTGTAGCCCAGGTCCTCGTCCCACGCCAGTCTCCTGAGGTATGCTTGAGCCTCTTGCATCGGCCCGCAGCTGCCTGACACCCGTCCTCGCCTGCTAGCGAGCGGCGGAAAACTGCACTGGAGGCTTCCCCCTCCCTCCTGGCGTCCTCAGAGTCTGCCAGCTTGAAGACGATTGCTCAGCTTCAAGATGCTAAGCTGGTGCTGTGTCAGAAAAGGGGGCAGGGCCTTGGCAGAGCAGGGGAATTTAAAGGGCCAGAGCCTTCTGCATCGGAGCTGCTAGCTGCCAGCAGGGGAGTTTAAATCTCTCTCTCTCCCCCCACCCACCCGTTTTTAAAAAAGGCTATTTCAAATTTAGCTAGGAAAGCTATAGTTAAACTAGATCTCTAGCCAACATTAGGTATGCTAATAGAATTGTAGAGTCACCAAATGCAAGGGTGCGGAGGGGACGTGGAGATCACCTAGCCCAGCCCCCTGCGCAGGGCAGGAATCCTCTTCTGCAGCTCTCTCCCCAGATGACCATCAGCCTCTCTTTGAACGCCTCCAGCAAAGGAGAGTTGATTGCTGAGTCCCTTGTCCCATTGTTCCAGCTCTTGTCCTTTGGAGATTGTTCCTGATGTTCAGCCAAAATCTACTTCCTTGCAATTTCAACCTCTTGCTTTTGATCCTATCTTCTGAATAATTAGCCCTGTTTTCTACCTGATGGTCCTTCAAATAGTTATCGGGTCTCCACGGAGCCTTCTCTAAGCTAAACATCTCCAGTGTTTCCAAACTTTCTTCTTAAGGTTTTCCTTCCAGGCAGGGCTGCAACTAGGGTCTGTGTCACCCGGGGCAAACATGGGTTCCGCACCTATTTTGGCACCCCACCAGCGTGGCGCACGGGGCAAATGCCCCGCTTGCCCCCCCTCCAGTTGTGGCCCTGCTTCCAGGCCCCTTGTCTTCCTGGTTGCTCTGTTTAGGACGTGCTGCAGAATCTCAATGCGGTGCTTTACTAAAACATGGTGCCCAGAAATGGATGCAATATTCTAGGTTCAAATCCTGAGTGATGCATTCCAGGTAAAAATCCACCCTTATGGGGCTGACATAGGCACCTCCAGGAGCTATGCTGAGTTCCTATAGCATCGGCTGATCTTTGCAGTACTAAGAAATAGGGATTTAAAGAGACTAGTTGAAAGCAAATTCAAGAGTTTCCTGCCAGTGGCTCCTTGTCAGAGAGAACCCTAGCAGAAATGAAGTCCTACTAGAATTCATTTTTCTCCAGGAAAAAGAATGGTAGTGGAGACCATCAGGAAGCACTTACTTTCTTGAAGCACCAGGTGGTCCAGGGTGTTTTTCATCTTTCCTCAACTTTTATACAGTACAATAGATGTTACACAGCTTGGGCTTTTTGCGTTCTAGCAGCTTGCTCCTAGACTTCTGTAGACTTATGAAGTGGGTGTGGCAATTTAGAGAGACCCCTCTGGATGAGACAAGCTAAGAGTCAGGATGGAAGCACAAATCAAAACCAAAGGACAATCAAAAGACCAGGTTGAGAACAAGCTAGAATTAAAGAACAAACCGGAATTGGCTTATAAACTGCAACAGAAGAGAATATATGTAACCCAGGGTTGAACTGTGGAGTCCTTGGTGCTCTCTGAGCTTGGTGGTTGGCTTGCAGACAATTCATTACCCAACTAGGTCACATCATCAGCATGAGTGAGTGTGGGGTTTGCTCCCTGTTTATATACAGCCGCTTACCCTGCAGGGGTCTGGTTTTCTCCTTGGTAGTTCCTTGATCAGGTTATTGTTTTCTGCTGGATTGTTTGTCTGGTGCTAATCCCTGTTTATCTGGGTGTTGCCTGCTGAAGGGGATGTGCTCTGGTCTTTTTGTTTTCTTCTTAGCTTTTTTATTGTCCCTTTTGAATGGTGTGTACATGTGG
The DNA here is from genome assembly GCF_035149785.1 of Candoia aspera. NCBI lineage: Eukaryota > Metazoa > Chordata > Lepidosauria > Squamata > Candoiidae > Candoia > Candoia aspera. The sequence continues at coordinate 6,176,199 of NC_086165.1, read as the reverse complement.
TTTATCTCTACGTGTCCATTGATGGCTGATTTGTCTGAAGGCCAAGCTTCCAGGAATTCTCTAGCGTTTCTGGATTTAGCTTGGTCTAGGATGCTCACAGTTTCCCATTTGAAACTATGGTTGAGTCTGTCCCTGTGTTGTGAGATTAAGGAGTTTTCATTGTGTTAATCAATAGACACATAGGGAGACGTCATCATGTTAATCAATAGAATAGAATAGATGTTGCCGAATCTCAGCTCTCCTACAAAGCATGGCCAATGGTAGGGGATATTGGGAGTTAGACTTCAGTAACAGCTGAAATCCCACAAGTTGCCTACTTTTATCCTAGCAGTACTTCATCAATGAAATGGAAAACTAGTGGGAAAGAGAAAGTCATTGAGTATTTTGTCTTCTTTTCTCTGATCAAACAAAAATGCTAATACCTGAAGTTCATTCAGGTATAAATATACCTACTAGAACATCCAGAGATATCTGGCCTTATGTTCAGTAAAGGTGTTTGTTCTTCCTAGTATTATTCTACTTTATATATTTGACTTTAATTTCCCATAATTATCACTGTGGCAGTTCCCTGTCATGTTGTTTCAGGGATTGGAGAACTCTGAATAACAGCCTGTGAGAAATTCTGGGATGTCCACTTGTACATAGAGTTTCCAGAAAAGGGATGAGATCTTTCCCTCATTTCCTTCCTTCTACTGAGTGATTTTTTTTTTCTTCCCTTTTTTAATGCTTCTTCTGAAAACTCTACAAGAACCACATGTGAACACATCTGGAAGGCATCATGCTTTTTATAACTGTTGATCACAGGATATTTGGGGACTGTAATTACGTATATATTTTAAAATACAACACCTTCTTCACCAGATGAGGAGATGCTGTTTCTGAATTAATCAATTTAGAAACAGAATGTAGAGCCTTCGAAAATTAATTTATGGGACATGAGATGTGGGATGTGATGTTCAAAATCCTCCCCTGAGTTTTCATCTGTACTGATGGTTATGAAAACTCATGATAGGTATGGCCTCAAAAGACTGTATGAAAACCAGGACAGGTAATCTGATATTTGTGTCCATTCAATTTGTATTCCTAAGAGAAAGATCACATAGATATGTAATACTGAAAAATAGATTTGGGTCTTTATTATTCTGTAGTGTAGGCTGTACTTTCAGAACTGATGACTAGGAGCCACAGAAGGATTAATCACCCAGAATTGTTTTGGGAGCTGCATTTTATGGCCTCTCACCACACACTCTCTTTCTCTCCCCCTCTCTATCTTCCTTCCATGTTTATTTATGATTTTTTTTTTGTTAGAACATGATTCATTGGGCATTTTGCTCTTGAAGGAAGAACAAAGAGTTACCAGAGATAGGTTCTTGCCCTCGTTTCTATCTATCACTTCCGAGCTTCACTACCACAGAGTCTCAGCAATTCATCTGACCCTTCAGACTGCCAAACGGTACTTTCATTTCATAGGTACCTCTACCCTAATCCCAAAGCTGGAGAGTGGCATCCAGTCCAAGTGAAGAAGTCTTCAGCTATCAGGATGTTGCTTCCTAAGTTAGAGGTGCTGAAGAAACATCAAGCTAACCCTCGTAGACTATGAAGCTGGACACTACTCAACCAAAGAGGGGATGGCCAGAAACCCATTGCAACCTATATCTTCATCTTTTTTCTGTTTCTTTCTTTATGTTTCCATACTTTCAATCCTGTAAAAAACATTCTCAAAAATTGTGTGTGTTTGTGTGTGTGTGTGTGTGTGTGTGTATCTGGTGTCTTGTTTCTTGTCTCAGATCCCAGGAACAACATCAGAGCCCTCTATCTAGAAGAGTGCAATGCTAGGAACAGCTAAGATCCTGCACAGAACCCTCAAACTCCCAGGCTTCTGGTAGAGGGCCCAAGGTTGATTGAAGAAGTCACATACCACCCATAGGGGTGAGAAGGGAATTTATTTATTTTATAAAACAAAAGAAATTAGTATGACTAGGCAAGAGAGAGAGGGGCAGAGAGAGAGAGAGAGAGAGATGAATACCATTATTCCCTATTGTTTCAATAGTTTCCCCTCTGATCACATTACAGTTTCACTGAAGAAAGTGTCTTAAAGTCAACTCTCATGACTTCCATCATCCTTGAGCAATCCAGAAGTTCAGGCTGTTCATTCCTGATTTATCCTGCAGATAGACTATGGGTAGAATGGCACGTTTTGTGAGTGAGTGTGTGTGCAAGCAGCCAGATGTGCCAGCAAAGCAATGTTGCAGTGTATTATACTGTGTATCCCTCATACTAACCACAAGAATTCTAAATCGTCCAAGGCACCAGAGAGAATTGTAAGAGGAGCCAAAACAGGATGGATTTTAGCAGCCCTGTGCATGGTTTACCTTTGCTGTGAAATCATTTGACTTTGACAACATGCAGACACTCAGGAACCATAGCCTCAAACACTAAATGTCACCCATGTAATAAAGGGAATGTTTCATACACACACACACATGCCCCTTAATATTTTGCTTAACCAATCTGTGAGACCTGAGAAGGTGGTTAATTATTTTATTTCAGAACCATCGCTTTCTCGGAAAGTTTCATAGCTGAACACCCAGGCAGCAAATTAATCAATAATCTGCAGAGTACAAAATTAATTTCAAATAAGGGAGCTGATAGGAAGTGTTTTGACGGATGAGAAAGAAATGAAAATGGTAACTGGGGATTGATGAAAATAAACAAATAAGTATACATGGTATTTAGGTATCAATATAATAAAGAAAATCCAAGATAGGTGTAGACATTTTTAGATAACTAACGGAGAAGCAGAAGATCATTTTGTCATGATGATGCCTGGAATTATCAGACATATTAATTGCTCACAAAGGCTAAGCTACAGGTGAGTTCAGGCAAGCCAACAAACTGGTTGTTAGTTTGCTATTTTTGGTTATACCTCTAGTAAAACAAGCAATAAAATCCACAATATTGAATCTGTTATGGGTGCTAGAGAGACACTTGGAAAGTATTATGAAATTGCATCTGCCTTGACTCAGCAAAACTTCCTGCCTACAGAATGGGTACTTAAATTGACAGCTGATGGAAAACAAGGAACTATATATGGTAATTGTGTATATAAACCATTAAAGCAGGAAAAGCTGGATGAAGGTGGAAACAATTTGCTTAATGTATGTGTAGTTATAAACAAGGTGTCATATGGAGGATTGGATTTGGTCAGCCTTTCCAACAGAGGACTATTGTCTGACATATGGCTCTGCAGATGTTGCGGCAGAACAACTGTTACCATCCCATGCCATGCCCATTCTGGCTGGAGCTGCTGAGGATTGTGCTTAAGTGGGTCCAGCCAGGATGGCAATCATGAAGGATGCTGGGAACTGCTCAGCAACCTCTCAAGGGCCCAAAGTTCCTTGTTCCTGCAGTTAAGCCCTCTTTCTATGGTAGGACCCTGGACCACCTTAGGGAGAGGTGGAAAGCAGATCACAGAAGGAGGCAGCCTCAGGGGTGAGAAGTTTTGGGATTGCATTTTAGAGTTGCCCTTGTCCCACTATGGTTCCTCAAAATGAAGGAATGGGAAGGAAGCTCAGATGGGTTGGACTAAGCAAAGCTAGGGTGTTCGGCTTTTCTGTTCCTAAAGAGCTGGCCTGGACTACAATCAGTAGATCCAACACTCTGTAATAAAAGCATTATGAAATCAATAAATGTGTTTCTCCTTGTGGCAACAAAAAAGCAACATTCTTCCAGAGTTCCTTTCTTTCTGATTCCTATGGTCTTGCAGATTAAGTTCATCCATCATTTCTGCTTTCTCCTTGGAGTGACTAGTGACACGGAGGGAGGGAGAGTCATCTTATGATGATGCCACTCGGTGAAGTAGGAAACTTGGAGGACATCTCTTGAAGCCTCAAGGTCCATAGTGATGGCTTGGTAAATGCCACATCAGAAGGAGCAATTCTTAGTTCTGAGCTTTCCTCAAGATCCAGCACTGAAGCACCTTTGGTTCTCTGTGACCCTGGCCATCCAGAATCTATCTACTGTAGAATCAAGCCATCGCAACCTTGGTGCTTCAGAAAGCGTAGGATATAAGACCACATTTCAGTCGTACATGTTTAATGGTGATATGGGTGTGGCAAAATCTGTATCACTCCTCTGTTGAGGGTCGGCATGACTGTTTCATGTTCAGAGACTCTGTGTACAGTGGAGGTCTCGTTAGGGGACTTTTTGGAATCCTCACCCTGTGTCTGTGCTACATGGAGTGGTAGATTAGGTGGCTTTGTGGTCAGATCACTGACTCTTCAATGCCCTTTTGTTTCTAAATGGCTGTGATCTTTATGTTTTGCCTAAGAAATGAACATTCGTACCAGAATGGGGAAGTTTTTAAATGTCAGTTTCTGTGCTTGCTTACCAAATTTGATAGAAACAGTTTTCAAGAGACTTAGATGGGTGATGGGAGGGAGGGAGGTTGGGAAGGAGAGGGAGGGAGGGAGGGAAGGAGAGGGAGGGAGGGGGAGAGGGAGGGAGGGAGGGAGGGAGGTTGGGAAAGTGGGGGAGGGAGGGAGGACATATGAACCCAACCTTGGGTCCATCCTTCGATCAATAAGATTATTTGATGAAGTTTTCCTGGTTGATCATCATCCTTGTTAGTTTGACGGTACAAATTTTCTCAGCTAAGTAGGAGCAGATCTAATCCATTTCATCCATGCCGGTGCCGAGAGAAGGCGAGGCATTTCCATGAGACCTCTGTGGACTGGAAGTTGCCTTTAGCTCACTTAACTTGACAAAGGTTTGAGCAGCATTTCCAAAATGGAATGTAAACCATCTCTTGGGGCTCCTGATCAAAGCTGTTTAGATATGGTTTGTTTAGGAATTGCAATGTTGGTGACAAAGGGAATGACTTTTGCACTGCTGGTAACTCAAACACATTGTGCTGGATAGCGTCCTTGGGTTTCATCAGTTAAAAAAAGAAACTTGGCAACTGGCCCTTCTCAAAGCCTCTGCTACTGTCCTTATTCTGTTGCTATTTATGGAGGCATGGTGATTTTTGATGACTTAGAACTGGGATACTATTAGCAAATGACTTTGCTTCAGAAATACAGTGCGATCTGTATGCCTGTCAATAGCGTTAGTGCTTGCCTGCCTGCCTGCCTGTGTGAATTTGTGTACATACAGTATATAGAACTAAACTAATACTATTCCAAATGTGTCCTGACTAAGCCCACCAAAGCTCATGAATGTTGCAATGCTTAACTCTTCAAACCATGTGCTTGGAATGAATGTTCCTTATGGGACAAAGGCGGTTGTGCTGTGTTGAAACATGGAATGGAAGAGTATTAAGTCTACTTTCTTGTCATTTAAATCCATTGGTTCTTGCCTTGTCTTCTGAAACAATGCTGAACAATTCTGCCCCATCTTCTTCATGATGGTGCTCCAGATCTTAGAAGAAAGCTCTCAGATCTTCTTACAGTCTCATCTTCTCTGGACCAAGTGTAACGGCCTGCAACTGTTCCTTATAGGTTTTTCCTATAAGGGACTAAAAGCTGGTCTAGCAGTTCAGGAGCTAAACACCTCCCTCAAGAAAACAAGTGCTCTGTAAACTCCTGTGTTTGCTTAGCTGTAAACAGACCCCAGTTCAAGCCATCCGTATTGGGGTCTTATGAGCAAATGATGAAAGCAATATTGTGCCATTTCAATGCAAGCTGTGCCCCTTGGTATGTGCACCACAATGCCACCACACGTACAAGAGTGATACGAAAGCACCAAATCCTATAGATGACTCTGGGCCGCACTGAATTCAATGGAAATTACTTTTGAGCAGAAAGGGAGAGAATCATGAGATACACAAACCCAAAATGAGCTAGTTGGTGAGTGTCATTTTTTAAGGCCCTTTGGGTTGATGGCATGCTTGTCTCCTTTTTTAGATAAAACAGCTTAAACGAGTGGTCTTCAAGCATACATTTTCCTGGAGACCAAAACGGATTTTTCTTTTTGAGATGAGACATATCTTATGCATTTATATGTTCATCTGATGCCTGTCACTCCTGGAACATGAATGTTTTCCCAATTTTAAAATTCAGGAGATGCTAGCAAAGTTGCGACAGACTTCCCAAGTAAGCCAGACAGTATTTTCCAGCCAAATAATCCCAGCTGTCGAAAAGAAAAATGCAGAATTAGGTAGAGCAAGCGGAGAGATGCACAAAATGCATCTCAGCAAGACACAGGACTAGGCTTGGCTCCCCTCTGAATGGAAGAGCATAGGGTCTGAGCATCAGCTGAGATAGGCCCCCAGCAAAATTGGAACTTGACTCCCCAACCTTCTTCCCCTTTTGCACAAATAGCTCTATGTCTTCTTCACCTTTTCACAAATAGCTCTATTTCATTCAACCTGTTCGATGAAATAGAGCTACTCCTGGAAGAAACCCAAGGATTTAATGAGCAGGTTGGGTTATGAGTCATTCATAGAATCATAGTGTTGGAAAGTACCAGATAGGCCATCTAATCCACCCCCTGCTCAGTGCAGGATGCATAAGACTACCTTTGACAGATGGCCATCCAGTGAAGACCTCTACTGAAGGAGAAATCACCACATCACGGGCCAGCCTATTCTACCGGCTGACAGCTGATACAGTCAGCTAGTTCCTCCTGATGTCTATCCCGAACCTTCTTCCCTGTGATTTTAATCCATTCTGGTGCTCCCCAGAGGGAAATAGAGAATAGGTCCATTCCTTCTTCTGCACGACAGCCCTTCAGATATTTGAAAACTGCTATCATATCTCTTCTTAGTTGTCTTGCCAGTAGGTTAAACATACATAGATCCTTCGACCATTCCTTATACATGTCATTAGCTTCCATTCTCTCACTTCTACTAGAAGACAAGATGAAGCACTTAGGTGACTCCACTAAGCATCCCATATTTGGCTGATCCATTTGTTGACGAGACATTGATTTAAAGCACAGACGCCTAGACCTCCAGCCAGCAGAGGACGCTAATAGAAAACACCAGAAGCAGTCCTCCTGACTTCCACAAGCGACGAGTGAAAATAGATATATGCCTGAAACTAGCAGTATCTCTAAGATGGATATTGGTGTGCTCTTCCTTCACAGCTGTCGTTCCCCTTTCACGGTGCTTGATACATCACTGTGTAATCTTGCACATATTCTTTTGCCACCTGTCACTAGAGTAGGCATAATTTCTAATTAAACACAATTATTTGTTGAGTGATATATTTCTTTCTGCGCTCTCTCTCTCTCTCTCTCTCTCTCTCGTATTTTTATTTCAATGCCAGTCACTCTATCATGAATTTGTCAAGTCTCCTGTCCCAGAAGATTATCTATGAAAAATGTGGAGGCACAGACATACCTACTTCAATTTCAGCTTCAGCAGCACAACAGATTCCTGCAGCTGTGCACTCAGCATCTGAATTCCATTTGAATCCTGATATGAATGAGCTTGTTCAGCACTTCCTACGTTCATGTGAAGATCCCAAACTTAGGGTTGTCCTTAGGTTGTCAGTTCAGAACAAAGTTTTACTAAGCTCTGAGGGATTTACAAGCTTGCCAGGTTAGCCATTGCTTTGCCTTTCCCCATTTCCTGAATTTTCTGTTGCAGTTCTCACATCCCAGAATTTATTAAAATTAATTTTGGCAAAAGTATGTGTCAAATTCCATGAGAGAGAGAGAAAGACACATGCATGGATAACTGTTTGAGGAGTATTGCATGAATGTTGAAATAGGATAGAGGGGACTCACAAAAAACCACATGCAATAAGTAGGCTGACCATACGTCCTGTTTTGAATGGGACAGCCCCGTTTTTTTAACATTTCCAGACCGTCCCGTCGTTTTAATATAAATGTCCGTTTTGTCCTGTTTTCTTAAAAACCTTACTTAAAAATGTGAAAGTTCCCGCAAACCTGTCAGAATGCAGTCTGACTTTGAGTGGAAGGAGGGGGAGCTCAGCAGAAATGGCAGGAAAAAAGCCGCAGAGCTCAACCTGGTGGGAAACCTAAAAAGAAAAAAACAGGATCAGCTGATAGGCGGTGATCAAAGGCCAGCCGATTGGGTCCTGCCTAGAAACAGCAGGAAGAAAAGAACGTCAAAGCACGGCCAGAGGAGAAACGGCTTGTTGGGGACAACCGTTTGCTAGACTCTCCAGCCCAGCCTTGCCTCTCGCAAATGAAGGAATCTGAAGATTCCCAGCCCGAGAAAACCAGAGAAGTTCCTGCCTGCCGATCCAGCCCGTCGCCCAGCCCTGCCCCATTTTGCCATCCCAATGTCCCATTTTTGTCTCAAGGAACTATGGTCAGCCTAGCAATGAGGAACATCAGAGGTGTCTGCTCCTAAGCTTTAGGTTGTCAGAATAACAAACTGTGGATCAGGACATAACAGCGCAAGATCAGCCCCATCATACTTGGCTTGCAACATTGTACAAGAGTACATAAGAGGTGGAATGTGTATTGCAGTGTTGCAATATAGTTTGTTACTTTCGGTGCCCCTGTGATGGTATGTGGGAATGACCCTGGGAGACAGGCGGAAGAGCCGCAGACTAGACAACAGTCAGACAAAAGGCAGCTGAGCCCACAGAAGGAATGTGGAGCTGGCCAACATCTCCAAAGGGACCCTTCCTAGTTTCTTGGACTGTAAAGGTGGTGGTGGGGAGAGGTGTACTTTCAGGTTTGCAAGATTCTGTTCATGTAACCTTACAATAAAGTTAGAGATAGTACATCTGGGTGTACTTCTTGTCTGGACTATCTCACAAGGCTGGCAGCCCCTCCTCTGTGGACGCTAAGGGGAACATAAACCTTCCTAACATCAAAGTATGGTGAATCCAGCACCCTTGGCCTTGAGAAGAATAGATGAGGGCTGATCGAGGCTGGTCAGAGCTGCAGCCCTGTCCTGTCCCGGTGGTCTCAATCTTCTGAGCCTTTGGTGACAGCCATAAAAGGTTCAGAAGCCAATAGATCCCACAGTCTGCCAGCTCTTGGGCTATGCAGGCCAGCCGTCTGGTCTGGCCCAAGATGGCTTCCAATGGCCTTGGGAAGTGGAAGTGGGAGGGGACAAATATCATCCAGAAGTATATTTTCCTTTCTTTGGGACACAATGTTCCCAGGTGGAACATTACTGAAATAAGTATATCTTTTTCTCTCAGGGGAAGCAGAAAAGAAGATATTTCACCTGGCAAAGCAAATGCTCTCAGTGGGGTGAAAGTGAGGCCTCACTTGTGACAGCTGGAGAGGAGCAGGGCAAGACTTTGCCGTCTCTTAGAGCTCTGTGACGCTCACTCCAGATTCTGGGAATACTAATAATACGAAATACAAAAGGGAGGAAATCCAAAATCAATATCCCTTTCCCTCACTTATTAATTCCTCACCGAGGGAAAAATACACAGAACTTGCACTGAACTATGAAATGAAGTATGTAGGGAGTAAGAAGAGCAAATAGTAAAAGCTCTTAATGGCCTTTTGTTTTAGCAAGGAGCTGTATTAATCACCCCACTGCGTGAGGAGCAAGATCTAGCCAGGGATCTGGTTCAATGGTATTTTAGCTGGGCAAACACTGGGCATGGAGAGCAAACGGGGATGTCTGGGGCGACACTAGTTAGCCTGGAGGGCAATTAGGATGAAAAAAAAATGTACATAGAGATAGTCCTCGCTTAACAACCATTCGTTTATTGATGGTTCAGACTTACGATGGTGCTGAGAAAACCAACTTACAACCAGTCCTCACACTTACGATTGTCACAGTGTTCCCACAGTCACAAGATCATGATTTGGGTGCTTGGAAATTGGTTCACATTTATGACTGTCGCAGCGTCCCATGGTCACATGATTGCCATTTTCAACCTTCCCGGCTGGCTTCTGGCAAGCAAAATCAATGGGGAACCACATGATTTGCTTAACGACCATGTGGTTCGCTTAATGCCCACAGTGATTCACTTAACGACCACTGCAAAAAAGGTCGTAAAATCTGGTCAGATTTGCTTAATGACTTTCCCTTAGCAACTGACACTCCGATCCCAATTGTGGTTGTTAAGCAAGGACTACCCGTATATCTCTGTACCTCTGGGTCAGGCTGGGTTCACAGCTTCGTTTCTGAATAGGAAATGCTGACCTCCCAGCTTCTCCATGGGAATCTCTCCATTTTTAGGTGACATATACAGCAGCTGGAACAGACATTCTCAGCAGCAGCTGTAAAACAGAGGGCTGAGGGTTCTGGAGTGGCCTGTCCTTCCTAAGGCAGTGAGCAAAGCTAGGACGAATCCTACAACATGCAATTTGGGTTTCTTTTCAATGTAATTACAATGAAAGATGGACTATACAGGAAGTCTGCAGTTGGGTTTAATCGTTTGGCCTCTTCTGCCTTGTTAAAAATGTAGCAACACTTGCAAAGCTCAGAATGAGGCTCCTCGGGGGGAGATAGGAGCCTGGTTGGGCTTTCGGATAATCAAGGACACGCTGTATATGCTGAAGGGAATCCCGCATTGCTCTGCATGTGGAAGAGTGAGCTCAGGTGTCTGAGCAGAGCAGCCAGAAGAGGCTAGTCTGGGTGAATCTACTTCATATGGCCTGTTCCTGCTTTCCATTATGCTCAAGGGCAGCCAAAGATATGAACAGAAGTCCAGTTCAACCTGGTTTAACCGGTTCATGGTTAAATCTTGTACCTAGAAGGAAGGGGTCAACAACTTGGCCTTTTAGATCAGGGTGGACATCTTGGAGCCAATCCTGACCTTCTGTGGCAGAAAGCTGGGTTTCTCTAATGTAATGGAAGGCTGAACTTACGACATCCATGGCAGTAAAATAATCATATTCACATTTAAATGGAAGGAAATCAAATTTAGATTTTGACCTGTCTCCATTTTTTTTTTGGAATGCAGCCCCTATTCAAAGGCCGTGAGTGGCTGTTGGCCCAGAAAATGTTGGCTCAGAAACTAACTGCCTGAGATAGATTTGGGGTACGAATTTTAGCTGGCACATCAGGCTATGATCCAGTATGGTGCAGTGGTGAACGTGTTGAGCTACAACCAAGGAGAACCAGTTTCAACGCCACCTCCAGCCATGGAAGTTCACTGGGTGATTTCGGGCCAGGACAAGGTTGCTCCTGTGGATCAAATTAAGGGAGACAATACTAGGTACGCTGCCTACATTGCTTGATGAGAAGAACGTTCATTGTTGGGATTTGAAAGGCTTGAGAAATCTGCACGGCATGAAATTGCTTCACGCATTTGAACCTGCACCACGCCCAACAATCAAGGGGCCAGCTGTTCTCGCAAGCTCTGGTTCCTCTGCAGTGCTTACAATACATCGTTTCAGTCTCCTCAGTCAACCTGTTTATGTACACAATCAGCCCCAACAATAAATATAACCAGTTATACCTTCTCTCAACCTAACTTACTTCTTTGGGTGGCAGTGGTTGGGAAAACTGGAGGAAGGAGCATGTTGGGAAGCGTGTAGATCTGGGGACAGGATCAGCCACCTTGACCAGATCTCCTTCAGGCTGAGGTCTTCAATCAGAGGCTGGGTGGTCACCTGCCAGAGAGGACTGGTGGATCCCGCACTAAGCAAAGGGTTGGAGTAGATGATCTGTACCCCTGCTGCATCTTCCTTCCAACTCTGTGATGCTGTGATTCTCCTCTGCAGGGGGAATGGATCTCTATTAATCATGCTTGGTGCTTTTGGTGCCTTTGATACCTTTCAGCTGTCCACGCTGAGCTGGAGACTTCATATTCTTTGTACAAAGCTTGCTATACACAGACACAATGTACAAATAATATTCCAGCAAAAGGAAGTTAAATTTAATTTAAATTTAATTACATTTCAGCCGCAGGCCTTTTTCCAGAATCATCCTAGGAGTATGCTTTAGCTGCCATGGCATAAGCAGCTTTTTGGATCACAGAAGCCACGAAAAATTATAGACGTGGCAAGTGAATCCAAGTTGCCCATGACCATTCTGCTCTTCCAACCCCATCCAAATACTGAAGATTGCCTTCTGGATAATGTCAAACTAAACATGGTGGGTCTTCAAAGTCATGTCTGCATCTGGGACCTCGGAACCGAATGCAGACCCTTCAGCTGGAAGTACCAGATGCAGAGGTGGTGCTAGGTTGGCTGCAGGACTACCCAAAAGTTGGTGGCATGAAGAAATAAGCAAAGCATTTTTTTAAAAAAACATCAAGTCAAACCCTTTCCCATCCTTAGATCCCAATTTAAAATGACAAATCTGGATCAAATCTTACTGATTTACTTCCTACGGATTACTTTTTATAGCCTGCTTTTCTCTAAAAAGCATGAGACAACCCATGTAGGGTACACACAGGGACACCTACAAAATTTCATCCTTACAGCCATGAGGTGTGTTGGGCTGAGAGGAAGGGACTGGTCCAAGGTCATATACCAAAAATGATCTCCATGGGGTGATTGGAATCTACATCCCCAGTGTTCTAGTCTAGTGACTCACACTGATTTTGAAAAGGGTCTGTTCCTCTCTCTGATGGGAAAACTTCACAGTTACTTAGCTAGCAAAATGTCTTGTGTAGACCGCAAAATTTGCAGTGCAGTGTCTTGTTCTTGTAACCGTCCTCTTCAATGGACATTTAAGCCCCTGGATATCAAATCCAGGATAATAACCTTTCTAAATGTAGAATATAGGTTGTCTGTTTTCCTGCACTGCAAACCTCTGCTTTTAAATGTATTGAGGTTAAGGCTAGGGGAAAGGAATTTAAAAGCTGATGTAAAATTTAGTAGTTGCTTTTTAGAGATAGAGGCAGTTTTGCATAAAATATTTTGCAGATGAATATTTTAGGCAGGCTTGAGTAGGATCCTAATGGGTTTTTCACAGCTGATGAAATTAAGGATACTTTCCAAACTCTGCATTGCACTTTGAAGCTAGAGACCCATTGGTTGGAACGAGTCCACAGGCATTTCTAGCTCATGGCTTCCTTTTGTAGTTCTCAACTTTGTTCCACTGTGTGTGTTTGTGCATCTAGAAGGGTGGTCCAAAAGACCCTCTTTGTGAAGGTGACTCCTCTTGGTCTTCCTCAGAAAAATGGAACATGTGACTTTTGACGGTGCAGCTTCAGTTACTTGAAGGCACTGTGTCCTGGTGTCCTCCTGTCCTGCCTGACTTCCAGAAGATGAAAACAAAAATCCATTTGGTTCTTTGGTCTGCTTTATGCCACTGAGTCAACCCAACTCAGCCCATCTCTAACATCTTCACCCCACATTTCAACAGAAGGAGCTTGGTGGGCTACATTCTGTACAAATCTCAGCATCTCCAGATGGGTCTAGAGACCTTAAGGAAGCTATTGCTATTACCCAGAAAATATCAGAAATTTCACTCCAGCAATGAAGTACGGACCTTTAGACTTCTCAGTTGAAGGAGTTTCTCCAGGTCATACTCCTATTTCCACAGGCCACACCCTTCTGTGGGTTGTTTTTACTTACCTTGTCTTTCTCCCAGTGATAAAGCAGTGAACATTTTACTATTTGGTAAAAGTAAAAATAAAGCCATTTGGATGAGGCTGACCATATGTCCCATTTTGAACGGGACAGTCCCATTTTTTTCACATTTCCAGACCGTCCCGTCATTTTAATATAAATGTCCGTTTTGTCCCGTTTTCTTAAAAGCCTTACTTAAAAATGTGAAAGTTCCCGCAAACCTGTCAGAATGCAGTCTGGCTTTGAGTGGAAGGAGGGGGAGCTCAGCAGAAACGGTGGGAAAAAAGACGCAGAGCTCAACCGGGCGGGAAACCTAAAAAGAAAAAAACAGGATCGGCTGGTAGGTGGTGATCAAAGGCCAGCCGATTGGCTCCTGTCTTGAAATGGTGGGAAGAAAAGAATGTAAAAGCACAGCCAGGGGAGGAATGGCTTGTTGGGGACAACCGTTCACTAGACTCTCCAGCCCAGCCTTGCCTCTCGCAAACGAAGGAATCTGAAGATTCCCAGCCTGAGAAAACCGGAGAAGTTCCTGCCTGCTGACCCAGCCCGTCACCCAGCCCTGCCCCGTTTTGCCATCCCAATGTCCCATTTTTGCCTCAAGGAAATATGGTCAGCCTAGGTGTGGTTACTAACCAGCTTTTCCCCATTGCATCTTGAGTTCAGTTGCTCCAAAACTCTGCCAACTGTTGGTTCTGCCCTGATAGAAGTTGACCCCTGTAAGACTTGATAGGGAACAATATTTCTCTCTCTTGACCAAACTAAGCCAGCTGGATCAACAGTCTGGCTCATCAGCTGGGTTCAGACAACATGCCAAACCAAACCGTAGTGCCCTTGAATATGGTTTAGTGTATAATGTGAACCTAGCCAGTTATGGTTTGTTCAAAACCCATGTTAATGACCTGATTCATGAACCCAGTCCCTTGGTCAATTTCTCCTAGGAGGAGGGATTGTTCTGTAACACATCCTTGTTGGAGAATTGTGCTTGCTAGGACATTTGGAAAACAAATGTGACGTACAGACCCCTCTCTCTCTCCAGAATGGTGCAAACATTTAACGGAATGAAAGTATGAAAGTCCTGACTACGGACTAATTTCTACATACTCATACCCAAACATGAATGGGACACCATAACAATCTGCCCAGCTGCATCTCAAGTTGCTTTGCAAAACAAAGCCAGGAGTTTTCTCTTCCTTCTTATTTTGCTGCTTCACCAAGAGTCCCTATCCCAAAGACCCTGGGAAGGAAGCTTTGGACTCTGTAACTTCAGATCAAAAGATGAGTGAGACCTGGGATAACCCTAGGTTTATGTGGTTTCTCTTCTTTCCCTCTGTCTGGATCTGCACTGGCAGACCTTCCTTGCCTTTCCCCTTAGTGCCAATGCCAACTGGGGCATGTGGAACCCTAGTTATCAGCAGTCAAGGAGTGCAAAGTCAGGAGATCTGGACTGCCTTGCTGTCTGGCAGCCAGAACAATTTTTGTTCCAGGGACTCAGTGATGGTGCCAATTTTTTTAAGTGACATGCAGACTCCCCCATGCTGGCTTCCACAAACGTAGACATCTTTGAGAGAGATGGGGCCTCCTGATTGTAGCCTTAACCTCTTGGCACTCTTTAGTCCTCATTACCTATGTTTTTTTTAATTATTATTCCTTTAAAGGACCCCTATGAATTCTTGACTCTTCCAGTACTGGATTCTGATCCATACCAAACCAAAAGTAGATTCAAGTTCCCTTGGGAAGACTGTGCCAGACATGTGTGAAAATACAGCTTGCTTCTGGGGACTTGTAGAAATGGATCTAAAAATAGTCTCAGATTTTGGAAAGTCTGGTTAACTGAAATGAATTGGGCTCTTTGACAGATGCAGGGAGCAAGACTAGCTCACCTTTTCCCTTCTTCTGGAGCAGGGTGGGATTCTTTCCTTGAGCAGGAATGCTACCCCTTTCTTTTACCTTCCACTCCTCTCCCTTTCCAATCCCTTGGAAAGAATTCTACACTCAGGACCACCCAGAGCCCAAAGAGTGGGTTTCTTTTCAGGAGAGGGGTTCAGAATATGCTCCTCACCCAAATTTTTATCTGGATTTTGGGGAGGGGGTTCATAATAGTAATGCATGTATTATTCACATAGCATAAGAAATCTTTGGAAAGATTTGGGATGTGGTCCCCTTTGGTGGGGAGGAGCAAAGGCCAGCACAGATGGCTCAATGATGTAAAATGGATGAAGTCACATGTCCTACAGACAGTCAAGGCTGAGATTTTCTGGGTAAAGCATCTATGTTTTATGGCTCAGTTAAGCTTCTTTTAGTATTTCCCACTCTAGAACTTCTGCTCGTTTGGCAACATAGTTGGAGGTGCCTCCAGGAACCACGTGGATAGCTGCAAAAGGTGCTACTCCAGAGGGTCCCCACCCTAATTTAGGGCAAGAATAAAGAACTTGTATTCTACAGCCTGAAAGGAAATATCTTGTTCTCACAATCAGATTTCCAGACTGTTCCTCTTATGCTCAGGCCATGCCCCCCACCTATTCCATTCTAGGATGTCACTTTAATTTACTCATTCCTCATTGCCCCCCCCCCTCCAATGGAGAAGACTTTGTCTAAGATAAGGATCATATCTATACTCTTATCCTTTATTGGTTACTCCATTCCTCTTTTAATTTGGCCATGTCCACCACTGGAATTCAGACCCTCTCCCTTTTCAACCAAGCCAAGGGGAGCTTCATTCTACATGTATTTTTCCACCCCTAATATGGAAAATCCAGGTTGGAAGTAACATAGATAACTAGGATAAGTACCTGCAGGCCAGACTAAGACTGCATTCTTCAACCTGGTGTCCTCTACATGTGTTGGGCTGGAGGTAGGACTGGATTGTGGGGTTGGACTAGAAGATCTCCAAGCTCCTTTCAGATCCTATGTTTAAGATCCCCTCTCTCCTTGTGTGGTTGTGCCAGTTAGCAGTAAGGAGAGAGATAGTAACGTGCATCTGGAGGACATTCCTTTGGAGGAAAGCTGGGAAGATTACATACCAGGCAGTGCTTAGAAGTATGACAAACGAATTAAGTTCAAGTAAAGGTTAATAGGTTGGTTCTTACACCACTTCATTGACTTGTAAAGAGGAAATAGGAACATTTCCATTTTCCTTACAGTTCAAGCACTTATTTAGCTTACTCCATTTCTCCACACACCCAAAAAACCCGTGAATATTCCAAGCCATTTACATTTGATGAGCACTGCATACTGTAATTATGGTATCACTTAACCTTCTCTATGATAAGTTTAAATTACAGTATATTGGGCTTCTGGAGTTTCTTGCTGGCAAGCATGTTTTCTCCCCCAGGCTGCAGTTCAAAGAGTGGAAAACATGAAAAGCAAAAATGCTGTGTGGGTTGTGAGGAGGGCGAGAGGAATCCGAAAGCTGCATTAAGGCAATGCCACGATAACACCAAAGGCAGGTTTACGGAATTGCTTGCAAGCCTTCACACTTCTGAGATTCCTTGATCAAGGAAGATGGCTATAGGGTCAACTAAAAGTGGGGAGGAAAAAATAATGTTGGTAAGGGTTTAGCCGAGATTGCATAATGTAGCCCCCAGTACTTCTTTTGTGCCACCCAGCATCGGGGGAAGGGGCAAATATTTTGGCTTTTTATAAAGTTGGAATGGATGGTTTGAGAGGCCAAATGGCTTGAGGCGTATCTTTAGCCCTTGAAGAACGCCGAATCATAGAACAGTAAAGTTGAAAGGGACCACAATAATTATCTAGTCCAAACCTCTGCAAGAAAACCAGTTAAATCATCTATGAGAGGTAGCTGTCCAGCCTCTTCTTAAAAACCTCCATGGAGGGAGAAGTTTTGCCTTGCATTTAAATGAAATCTAGGTAGTTGCAACTTATGTTACGTATTCCTGGTCCTAGTTTCTGTGGCCATGGGAAATGGTTTATTATTTATTTATTCAATTTATAAAGCTGCCCATCTCAAACCAGTGACTCCGGGTGGCATTCCCAGTCCTCTTGCCTGTCGTTTTCCTTTAAGTACTGTAGCTCCAAAACCTGAGCCTAACCTTGCCTGTTTGGGGGTAGGGCTCTTGATATTATGCCATGTCAAAACTGGAGTGGCCCACAAGCCAACAGAAGCAGCCTACTCATATAATCTACTGGACACCAGCCCTGTGTTACGGCCTTTGGTGGGAGATTGGAGTAACTTTCAGATCGGCACACTGGATTCTATCAAGGGCAAAAGTGGCGTGAAGACTCTCTCAAAGCTTGACGGGGAGAAGGAACAAGTAAATCATTGCCAGGTTGTCATGTTCCCCGTTGCGAGGCATAAGTGCATCACAACGAGGAACATGCCCATCAGGAAAGAGGAAGGGATAACCATTATCCTTTAAACACACACATCATCCCTTAAGCACCCAAACCCATAAAATCAATCACCAGGACAATAGGAGCGCACCTCAGACAGGACACGGAAACCATTAACAGATCAGGGAAACTCCCACCCATTACCCCGGGGGACGCACCTGCACCGGACGAAGACAAAGAGACAAAGGGGAACGTCGGAGATCGCCCGAATCGCCCATTGTCAGACACATACCAACCCTAATCACCCATCCGGACCCGGCTTGGGGGACAATGGGGGGTGGAGGAGGACAAGATCCGCCACCGGGGTATAAACAGGACACCCTGCTACCACACCCGCATTCCCGTCTTTTTCTCCGTATGCATTCTGCTTCAATAAACTCGGAAATCCTTAAACCCTTTAAGTGAGTCCGTGTCTTATTCGAAGTAAGGCTACCCTGACACAGGTTTTGCTTTCATTAATTTCACACCACCACCCTTTCTCTCTCCTATTTATTTATTTGTTTGTTTTTAGAAAAGTTCTGATTTCGTTTTCTTAAAAAAGAACCCAGCAAAATCCTGCCCACTTTTGTAATTCAAGACCTGCTCAACTTCAGCAGGATTTGCCGCATTGTGTTCCTCCTGACTGTTCTCTAGGATCCAACTCTCACACTGCAAGGCTCGGTTGTAATGCAAGATAGCCACTGTATCCGACTATGCCAGAAGAACATTGCCAAGCTGGTCACATCCCTGGATCAGATCAATACTCTTCTCCGATGCCCATCTGAGCCAAGGAAGGGGAAGATTGCAAGATGCATTACTGATATTCCAGGCCCCATTAAGTCCTCCATTTTCTTAGGGAAGGCATTCAGAGCCCTTCTTGGCACCATACTGCGTTTTCCCCAGTAACTTAGACTGCATTCATGCCAGATTGTGCATCCTTAAACAGTTTGCAGTGCTCCACGTTCAGCAGTAGAATGCCAGGCTTTCAACTAAGGACTTAAAGGTGAGGTGAGGAGAGCAAGAAACTCTTGGGACACAGAAAGCAGCTGGAATGCACCAGCGCTGATACACAAAACACCCCACCTGCATCAGTCCTGGCATATAGATTTCAAACAAATGAGTACGCAAACCTTGTGCGAGGGAGATGGTTCGGGAGCAAAAGCCCATCTCGGCATGTGCATGCATTTAAAACCAAACTCTTTGTGCCCTTTCTTCCCAGAGTGAGCTCTTCTTGATTCTTCTCTCTCCCGGAATTTCCCAGTACGTTTTGAAGGACAGAAGCTCACCGTGATCTTTCCTATAACCATGCCACCAAGGGAAGCCCATACTTATGTTCCCAATGAAAGTTCAGAAGTGCAGATGGGTGCTAGTAGCAGAACTCATTCCGTGTCTTGAATCAGCAGAGCCACTAACCTATTCAGTTATCTGGGAGTCACTGAAGATGGAATTCAGAAATACTGGGAAAACGTCAGGATGAGCTTCACCCAGGGGAACTGAAATGCTTTCCTTTCGGTTGAGAAAGGAAAGCCACTTTGCCACCAAGGGCTCCCATTTTCAACTGTTAGTGTGAAGTGGATATCATCCCAAAGAACATGAGAGGAAGGTTGGTTTGATTTTTCCTCTCATTCTCTACATTGATCCTTCACATCCATGGCAAAGCAAAAGCGTCATTATCATCTCTTTCCCTTGGCTGAACAAAAAGGGTCAATCAATCACCGTGGCTTTCAAGCAGATGATATCATTCCTAGTGCTGAAGGAAGTGCCAATCTCTCTCTATCAACTTCAAGAGATTACAAGGCAGAGAAATAAACAAAAGAACATTGTCTTGAACTCTTTTGGCTGGGCTCCTAAAACATGCTCAGCTAGATCAGTTAAAGATCCAGAGACTTGTACTTGTACAATATGTGAAACTTACAGAAGTTTGAGCAAAATTTGTTTGTTTTGTCTTGTTGTTGTTTATTCGTTTAGTCGCTTCCGACTCTTCATGACTTCATGGACCAGCCCACGCCAGAGCTTCCTGTCGGTCGTCAACACCCCGACCTCCCCCAGGGACGAGTCTGTCACCTCTAGAATATCATCCATCCATCCTGCCCTTGGTCGGCCCCTCTTCCTTTTGCCCTCCACTCTCCCCAGCATCAGCATCTTCTCCAGGGCGTCCTGTCTTCTCATGATGTGGCCAAAGTATTTCAGTTTTGCCTTTAATATCATTCCCTCAAGTGAGCAGTCTGGCTTCATTTCCTGGAGGATGGACTGGTTGGATCTTCTTGCAGTCCAAGGCACTCTCAGAATTTTCCTCCAGCACCACAGTTCCAAAGCATCTATCTTCCTTCTCTCAGCCTTCCTTATGGTCCAGCTCCCGCAGCCATATGTTACTACAGGGAACACCATTGCTTTAACTATGCGGGCCTTTGTCGTCAGTGTGAGGTCTCTGCTCTTAACTATTTTATCGAGATTTGTCATTGCTCTTCTCCCAAGGATTAAGCGTCTTCTGATTTCCTGACTGCAGTCAGCATCTGCAGTAATCTTCGCACCTAGAAATACAAAGTCTTTCACTGCTTCTACATTTTCTCCCTCTATTTGCCAGTTATCAATCAAGCTGGTTGCCATAATCTTGGTTTTTTTGAGGTTTAGCTGCAAGCCAGCTTTTGCACTTTCTTCTTTCACCTTCATCATAAGGCTCCTCAGTTCCTCTTCGCTTTCAGCCATCAAAGTGGTATCATCTGCATATTTGAGATTGTTAATGTTTCTTCCAGCGATTTTAACTCCAGCCTTGGATTCCTCAAGCCCAGCATGTTGCATGATGTGTTCTGCGTACAAGTTGAATAGGTAGGGTGAGAGGATACAGCCCTGCCGTACTCCTTTCCCAATCTTAAACCAGTCCGTTGTTCCGTGGTCTGTTCTTACCGTTGCTACTTGGTGGTTATACAGCTTCTTCAGGAGGCATACAAGATGACTTGGTATCCCCATACCACTAAGAACTTGCCACAATTTGTTATGGTCCACACAGTCAAAGGCTTTAGAATAGTCAATAAAACAGAAATAGATGTTTTTCTGAAACTCCCTGGCTTTTTCCATTATCCAGCGGATATTGGCAATTTGGTCCCTAGTTCCTCTGCCTTTTCTAAACCCAGCTTGTACATCTGGCAATTCTCGCTCCATGAGCTGCTGGAGTCTACCTTGCAGGATCTTGAGCATTACCTTACTGGCATGTGAAATGAGTGCCACTGTTCGATAGTTTGAACATTCTTTAGTGTTTCCCTTTTTTGGTATGGGGATATAAGTCGATTTTTTCCAATCTGATGGCCATTCTTGTGTTTTCCAAATTTGCTGGCATATAGCATGCATTACCTTGACAGCATCATCTTGCAAGATTTTGAACAGTTCAGCTGGGATGCCATCGTCTCCTGCTGCCTTGTTATTAGCAATGCTTCTTAAGGCCCATTCAACCTCACTCTTCAGGATGTCTGGCTCTAGCTCACTGACCACACCGTCAAAGCTATCCCCGGTATTGTTATCCTTCCTATACAGGTCTTCTGTATATTCTTGCCACCTTTTCTTGATCTCTTCTTCTTCTGTTAGGTCCTTGCCATCTTTGTTTTTGATCATACCCATTTTGGCCTGGAATTTACCTCCGATGTTTCTAATTTTCTGGAAGAGGTCTCTTGTCCTTCCTATTCTCTTGTCTTCTTCTACTTCCGTGCATTGCTTGTTTAAAAATAATTCCTTATCTCTTCTGGCTAACCTCTGGAATTTTGCATTTGTTTTGTCTTACATCATAGGAATCCAGCCAGTTGGCTTATTTTAAGATTCAGGGCATTGTGCCAACTCAAACACAAGTGGATTCAGAAACCAGGTTAAGTGTGGGGTGCAAATGCAAGCACTGTTCAACTATGTAAGAAGGATCCGTTTTGCAATATATCTGTCAGTCTGCTTCCTGGAGTAACTATTAGAAAAATAAATGAGTTTTGGCCTTGTCAGGATGTGTACCTCACAGAGTCTTCTGACAATCCAATTCATCATTTTACTTCCCAGTTCACTGGAACATTCATACTGGGAATGGCAAGAAAGAAGCAGGCAGCAGACCCCACCCTCAGAGCAAACAGCATTTCAACCTTCTACCTATGATTCAGGAGGTAGAAAATAGCCATCCGTATTAGTAGCCTCAGAGAATCTGCCCCTCCATTAATCTTTTGGGTGTTCTTTTAAAACTGGCCACTTGATCATGCCTGCTGATAGCAAATGATACAACTGAACCCTGCTCTAGAGGAAGAAATATACTTCCTCTTTCTAATAATGAATCTACTGGCATTAGATGACCCCAAGTTCTAATATGAAGGAGAAAAAAATTCTTCCTATCCTTATGGTCTATGCCATGCATCATTTTATATAGCTCTATCACGTCTCAACCTCTTTGTTCCAAGCTGAAGGGCCCCAATTAATGCAGGTGTTCTCCCCCTCACAGGGGACTCCTCCAACCCATTAATCATTCTGGTAGATTTTTTTTTATCTTTAGACCTTTCCTAGAGATAGGCTAGAATATCTCTACACCGTAGTTTCACCACAGGCTTGTATAAGGGCGTTACTTTATTCACAGTTCTGTTTTCGGCTCCCAAGTGATTCCAAGCATGGACTTTCTCCCCCTTTTTCTAGCAGCTGGATCTGGGCTTGGCATTCTCATTTAGCCATCCATGAAGATCTTGACTCCAAGATTCCTTTATCAAAGAAAAGCATGTTGGATCTTACTGTTATGATGCCTTTGTTGAAATATGTCTGGACAGTGGAGAACGGGTTTGATGGCTAAGGTTATTTCTGCTGAAATATCCCTGCTAAACTAAAGCGTTGATTGTATGGTGGAGGTCCCCTTCCAATCAATGCATGCCAAATTAGATAGCAAAGAGCAACGGTCAATAATTGATTTGAATTGCTTCCTTCACATCTCTTCCTGTCTCCTCGCTGTCTCAGAGGACAGCTATGTGATTCTGGGAAAATTTGTGGCTGCTGGAAGGTTTTTCTCTTGTACTCTAGCACCCAACCTTAGCAACTTTAAGATGTGTGGACTTCAACTCCCAGAATTCCCCAGCCATGCTCTTGAGAAACATTGCTCAAGGTTGTGTAGACAAAAGTCTGGGTTCTTTCAAATATTTTGCTTTCCTGGCATTTTCTGCAAGGAGAAGAAGTAAGGCCAGAAGGCTTCTGAATGCAGCCGAGAGTGGCCTGCAGGTGTGCAACTCATAACAGAAGCCCACTTAGACAAAACTTCAGGCTTTATTTGAAACCAAAAGCATATTATAGGAGAAGGTTAAATCGCGTTGTGGGTGGACGGTGCTCGACTCCTACCATTGAAATCTTTCTTTTTTTCCTTCCTCATCTTCCTCCTCCTCCAATTTTGTGATTTTAATTTGGAATAGTACCGTAATGCCAGAGAAGCTATAAATACTGGAGTCAGATGGATGAGAGTTTTCTGGTTTGAAAGGAAATGCATTTTTGTCAGTGGTTTTTATTGGTTCATGTGAGCAGAGCTGGATATTTAAGGGGCAGAAGGACCCTGATGGGTTTTAGGTATTTGCTATCCAGGTTTCATCTGATAAATAGCAGGTTATATCACCTAAATGTAGACAAAGCAGAATGCAGTCGGAGATACCCTTGGAAATCCTCCCTAGTCTCTTGGCTGTAAAAAAGAGGGGGGGAGGAGAAATAATTTCAGACTTACAAGATTCTGTTAATGTAACTTTACTATAAATTAGAATTAGCTAGTCTGGAGATGTTTCCTGTCAGACAGACGGATGGACAGACGGATGGACGGACAGGCAGACAGAAGGATGGACGGATGGACAGATGGACAGAGGGATGGACAGACAAATGGACAGAGGGACAGACGAATGGACAGATGGATGGATGGACAGACAGATGGATGGAAGGACAGAGGGACAGAGGGATGGACAGACAAATGGACAGAGGGACAGACGAATGGACAGAGGGATGGATGGACAGACAGACGGATGGAAGGACAGAGGGACAG
Organism: Candoia aspera; assembly: GCF_035149785.1. Taxonomy (NCBI): domain Eukaryota; kingdom Metazoa; phylum Chordata; class Lepidosauria; order Squamata; family Candoiidae; genus Candoia; species Candoia aspera. The sequence goes on along the minus strand of NC_086165.1, from coordinate 6,152,438 downwards.
ATGGATGGATGGACAGACGGAGAAATGGACAGACGGATGGATGGTTGGACAGATGGATGGATGGACAGAGGGATAAGGAAGGATAAAATATTACTTTTCAAGACCTATTTTTTCTCATCCCAGGGACCAAGACATGGAAGGATGATCTTGACTTACACAAAACCAAATGCACTTGAAGCTTAGGATGAATGTATTAATGATGTGAACAATTCAACAATATAAACAATGGTAAAGCTGCTGTTAGGGTCACCTTCACTGAATGGTGCAAACAATGGATCAGATAGCCATTTCTTATGGATGCCTGGAATATGACTATCGCGTGGAGCAGAAGGTTGCACTCAATAGCCTCAGTGGTTCCTGACACCTGTATGATTCTATGATGCCTTCAGAAGTAAAAGATCATGCAGGATGGGGTGTAGAATGAAAGAGATGAGCTTCCCTTCATTTATTATGAGTCGCTTGTTCAAGCTCCACTTTAATATCAACAAAACTCCATGTCTGAACCAATGAACACAAAATCTGACCACTGTCCATCAGTGTCATCCTTCCAGGGCTTGATCAAGCCCAGGATAGCTCTGAGGAGCAAGATGGGCAAAATCCTCCCCCTGTTCCCATTTTCTGGAGCAGATGCTGTTCTGACCTTGAAGGAAGGATGAGCCAATCGGGTTCTAAACAGCAGCTCAAGAGGAGCAAATGCAGCTTGGCAAGCTTCCAGCCTCGTCTTGCTGATTTTGAGCAGATCCATACAGGACATTTTTGCAACAGAGAGCTTTGGTGTTAGACAAAAGTTGAAGGTACAGAGCATTCCCTGAGGGATCCAGCAACCAGGCCCACTCTTTTTGACCAGGCCTCTTTCCTTGTATGTCTTTTTGAAGGATCATTACTCCTTCTGGCCTCAAACTTCCAGAAAATTCAAGGAACGGTTAAATATGGAGGGAGCGGGGGAGAAAGAGCGAGATATTGGCATTCTGTCTGCTGCTTTTATAAAACTGCTGCTCTCTTTAGCATCCCACATCTAGAGACTGGAGCAAACCTACCTTGCATTTCTTCTTCCCCTCTTCTACCTCCTTGAATAAATCGAATTTTGCCCTGCTCTTATAGCAGAGATCAAACTGCGATTGTCTCTGGCCGACCGCTAGAAGTGCCTGCACGAAGCAGACAAGCTTCATGGCGTCACCAAAGCCACATGTTTCCTGTTGTATCAGAGATTCCATCAAGACCAATCACAGAGGGCAGAAATTGGACCTGGCTTCATTCGGCAGAATGAACAAGCAAACCGAGGGCACCAACTGGCTTCTTTGCCCCCAGCCCTGCTCAGATGGTTTCCTTTATTGGCCATAAAGAGCAGATCTGCAAGTTAAGCTGACCATGGAATAGGGGAGTTTTCCTGCTCTGCTCTATTTGGATGGGTTTGCACAACATGAAAAGACAAATGTCTTGTGAGCAACAAGCCTGTGCACCATGTCATTTCACTCACACACTGTCAACCCTTCGCAAGAGGCCAGGTCAAGAAATAGATACCACGGGGATTCCAGAAATGCTAGTTGGTGTTGTTTTAAATAACAAGAGAATCTCAAAAGCCTGTCCAAGTTTGTCTCTGACCAATCTTATACTAAGCAAAATCAAATTTTGAGCCTCTTCCTCACACTCCCCTCTGTCTCAGGACTGCGTAGTCCAGTGTTTCTCAACATCCTCAACTTTAAGATGTGTGGACTTCAACTCCCAGAATTCCCCAGCCAGCACTGGTATAGTCTCTTCTCCAAGTCTTTCCCTAACGGCTTGCTCCTTCTTCCTCCCTTGATGGCTCTCTGATATCTTCCCCAGGTCAGCTCTAAATTCCTTGACACATGCCATGCGCCAATTTTAAATCAGTTTTAGGCTCTGATATGGTGTCTCAGCTTCACGTAGGTCTCTATTCTGGTTTCCATTGACTAAAAAAAGGTGACCGTTTCAGAGTTCAGGTGACTCAGTTACTCTAAGGCTAGTTGGTTTAGACCCAGTGATTCTAAGGCTCCAGTTACAGAGAGAGAGCTGAAGGTTAAAAAGGCAGCATGGTTCTGCTCACTCATGGCCAAGCTTTGGAGCATGATGCATTGTGAGGACACCATCTTATTATATTGAGAGTTGTAACTTCTGATGTTCTTGGCTTGTGGACTTCATTGCCTGCTTAAAGGCTTTTAAAATGGATTAAATGCCTTCCTGATAAGGCTATCAATAGTTACTAATGATGGTTATTTATTGTCTCTCGTAAGAAGGCCATAAGTTTCTTGATATTGCTGGTAAGCCCAGCAGGTCTGTTCCTGGATTTCCCAGAAGCATTTGGTTGGCTATGTAATCTGGTTCCCACATTATACCCAGGCCACCCTGAACCACACGCTACCCATCCCACTTGAGTCTAGTCCAGCATGTTTTGTGAATCCTGCCTATGAGACCAACATGCTGGATAACGGACTTCTGTTTGACATAGCGTAGTCAGTCTTATGCCCTTTCTCCCTCTGAATGTGATTGAAGAGCAGAGCAGAAATTCACATAATAAATGTATAGGTTCATTGTCGTTAGAAGAGATTTATTTGATTCCCCACCACCGCCTTGGGAAAAAAAAAAAGTATCCTTTGCAAAAATTCAATTAAAAAACAGTTGAACTAGCCTTCCTGGGTTTGCCAGATGCTTCTTCTGATATTAGATGAAAGAGATCACTTTATCTGACAATTATTAATTTTCTGTGTACCATTTCAAAGTCAATTAAACTGGGTAATTGAGCACATTTGGAGCATTCTGTAAATCCATTTTTCTCTCTTAGGAGACAGTAGCAATTTCCATTTCATTGTATCAACCTTCAATACATTTGGCATCGTATTTATCACTTAATTATCACCTATGTGCAGCACCTCTGTGTCAGCTCTGACCACTGAGAGAAGGTCTAGGGAACCTATGAACTTCAGATATCACTGATTCCGACTCCCTTAATCTCTGACCCTGAGGCCAGAGCCAGCCAACTAGTGGAAGGCCAAGGGCCTCCATCAGTGACCCACAAGAAGGAGTGCATTAGACAGGGCACAGAAAGTTTGCTTTTTACTTTTTTTGGTTTGGTAGAGTGTACAAAGATGCTAGTTATAACAGGCTTCATCAGGTCCCTTCATGCTTGGCTCCCTACCACCACATCACACCCTGACTATACAGATAGTCCTCGCTTAACAACCACAATTGGGACCAGAATTTATGTTGTTATCGATGCAGCCATTAAGAGAACCTGGACCCGACTTTACAACCATTTTTGCAGCGGCCGTTAAGTGAATCACGTGGCTGTTAAACAAACCACATGGTCGTTAAGGGAATCACGTGGTTCCCCATTGATTTTGCATATTGGAAGCTGGCTGGGAAAGTGGAAAATGGCAATCATGTGACCGTGGGATGCTGCACTGTAAATGCACGACAGCTGCAAATGCCCAAATTGTGATCACAAGACCACGGGGACACCGTGACGGTCGTAAGTGTGAGGAAGGGTCGAAGGCGGTTTTTCCAGTGCCGTCGTAACTTCAGACGGTCACTAAACAAATGGTCATTAATTGAGGACTACCTGTAGTCACATGAGAACCCATCTACTGGTACCTCTGGGCAAACACTTAAACCTGTGAGCTGGTAATGAATGCCGGTGATGTCTAGTTAAAATAGAGAGCGGCCTTCAACCCGGCCACCAAAAACACGGCTAGGAAGATATTACTTCCTGCATTTTGTTATTGTTCTTTTAGGTGGGGGATATGAAAAATATCTGTAATGGCCTGACTGGGGTCCGTACAGGCAGAAAAGGAGGGGGCTTCTCCATTCTATCACTTTTTCTCCTTTTTTCTCCCTCTACCTGTGGCGTGGGGGAGGGAATAAAAAGAAACATGGCTGGTGAAAGGAAATTCCTCGGGAGACTCTTGTTTGGGCCCAGCTGCTGAAGCTGCTGGTCTCTGCGCTAGCCGAAGGAAAGGAGGATTACATCTGCTCACCTCGCTTTAATATTTGCATGGGTCTGCTGCTTGGGACGGCTTGGGATTAAAACTCACTGGCTTTGACGGTAGTGGTAGCTGCATTGTAGTGCTTGGGAAGAACACTAACTCACCACAGCTGCTGTGCAAGAGTAAAAATTTTTAGCTGTTAGAAACAAGAGGCATTAGAACGTTTGAGAGAAGGAATGTGCTGTTCCATTGACATACAGGTCGTCCTCGCTTAACAACCATTTATTTAGTGACAGTTTGGACTTACGACGGTGCTGAAAAAGCAGACTTGTGACCGGTCCTCACACTTACGACCGTCTCAGCATTCCCGTGGTCGCATGATCACGATTTGGAGGCTTGCCAACCGGTTTGCATTTATGACTGTTGCAGCGTCACGTGGTCACGTGATCACCATTTTCGACCTTCCCGACCGGCTTCTGGCAAGCAAAATCGACGGGGAACCACGTGATTCACTTAACGACCACATGGTTTGCTTAATGCCCACAGTGATTCGCTTAAAGACCGCCACAAAAAAGGTCGTAAAATCGGGTTGGATTTGCTTAATGACCGCTTCACTTAGCAACTGAAATTTGAGTCCCAATTGTGGTTGTTAAGCAAGGACTACCTGTAATACATTCAAGGTTAGCTTCAGACAAGTAGACTAGAACTAACAAATAGGGCATTCTATTCTATTGATAAGTAACTGTATTTTATTTCAAACTTAAACCCACGCTGCAGTTACTACAAAAAATATTGGGATGGTAATTAGATGAAAGCAGACTGGTAAATGAAATCCATGTATTCGTGTGTCATTAGATGTATAAATACTCAGTGCTCTCTCTGTCTTGTGCGTTATTCGGAATTGCTCTGTATACTAACAAACTTGATCTCTGACTCAGCCAATTAGAGGTTTCATTTTTCCCAGCTTGGGAAACGAACGGGAAGACTTTCGCTTTTGAACATGAGCACGCACCAGCCGTGACAATTCCACCAACATCCCCTTCTCCTCCCAAAGCCGTTTCAAAAGCAAATGTTCTTTCATTCAAACCTGACAAGAACGGATAGCAAATAACGTAGGGCATTTTTCTCTGCCCGGTGCTGTCCGAGCACTTCAGCAGGTCAAAGCAAGATTGGACTTCTGCATGCAGGGCTTCTTCCAGACAGAAATGCTGCAGGGGGAAAATGCAGTAGCTTTGATAGTCACATGAGTAAGAAGAAAAGCTGGCAAAAAGCTGCTTTTTGGTTAATTCTACACTGCATCCTCCTTTTTCCAAAGCTGAGTCTTGTAAATACACCCCACCTGGGCCTGAGCCTAGGAAACCAATAATGTAACTATACAGGCAGTCCTCGCTTAATGACCACAATTGGGGAGCGGTCATTAAGCAAATCTGACTCGATTTTACGACCTTTTTTGTGGCAGTCTTTAAGGGAATCACTGCGGGCGTTAAGCGAACCATGTGGTCGTTAAGCGAATCACTCCGTTCCCCATTGATTTTGATTGCCAGAAGCAGGCCAGGGAGGTCGAAAATGGTGATCACCTGACCATAGGACTCAGTGACGGCCATAAATGCAAACCAGTTGCCGAGTGCCCAAATTGTGATTATGTGACCGTGGGGACACTGCGACAGTTGTTAGTGTGAGGACCAGTCATAAGTCTGTTTTTTCAGCACTGTTGTAAATCTGAACTGTCACTAAACAAACGGTTATTAAGCAAGGACTACCTGTATATGGTTAACTATAGTTTCCTTTCCAATGGGAGGACAGGGAAGAAGACTGAAAGAAACAAGACATCCTCAGCTGTGTTATTCTTGATTCTAAAATTAATGATCAAAAGGCGTTTTCCTTTATAACTGATTTTCCGGATCCTGTACTACCAGTTCCACAGTTATATCGGAAGTTCCCCTTTCTTTCCTGAGCTGAATGCTACAGTTCCCATTTTAATAGATTGAATGCAATAAAACAAGCATGGTTCACTCTTGCCTCATGATGGTTCTTTGATCAGGGAAGTGTTAATTATGCTTGAAAGTGAAAGGAACAGGCTAATGAAAAGGAGATCAAAGGAAGCGGCAGCTAATCTGAGTTCACAGTTATTTTGCTTTGCAGGACAAAACTTCCTTTCTACAGGAAGTCACCCTTAAGGTCTCTTAGAGATCAGGGGACATAACGCCCAGTGTCTGAAATCTACAGAATCTGAATTAGGAAAATAGGGAAATGTATCCAGCACTGTAGACACCATCCCCAGGGGGGTCTTCTCCACCATTCCAAGCAGAGGCAGGGGTGAGAGTGGGGCGCATTACAAACAGGTTGACTTCTTTATTTCTATTTTGGACCTTGTCCCAACCTTCATGCCCCTGTTCCTCTTCAAAATCACAGCCTGCCTGTGTTTTCCCCAAGCTGCTACCTTGCACTGTATACTGCACTCCTGCCTAACACAAAAACAATCAGTACAATAGGATCTAAAAATAATTAAGCACATATATAATAAAATAAAACAAAACAAAACAATAAAAATAGTATTGTAAGAAGTGACGAGTAAATGTGTATCCAACTTTAATTAATGGTGGGGCGTATTGTACAGATGGTAGCAGAAAACTGGGCGACTTGGGAAGTCCTTGTCTGAAAGAAGTAACAATAAGTAGTAATCACACTCCCTATCCAGAAATTTCTTCAAGATCGGATAAATAAGGTCTGTCTAGAGTCCTTCGATAGGGAGCAACCTAGTAGCATGTGGCTTAGAGTTTCTACTGAGCCGTCACCACATGGACATAACTGAAGAGACATAGGAGTACCCTTAAAACGTCCAGAAAACTGAAAACTTTTATTTATCTATTTATAATGATAGTCTGTATTGTAATCTATGTTTTCTGGTTTTAATTTGTTTATTGTGTTGAAAACCGCCCAGAGTCCCCCTTTGGGGGAGATGGGTGTTGACAGAAATCTGAAATATAAATAAATAAGATAAATAAATAAATGAGTAACTTGCTTCAGTAAGAATTCATGAAGCCCTGTCCCCCATCTGACATTGCTTCCCACTCCATGACAGTGTTAACCATCCTGCACAGAAACCCAGCTTCCACCATTCAAACCACTGCATTTTGCGTATCTCGGTTAGGATTCCAAACCAGCTTTGTTATAGCTGCGGCATTCGGTCTAAATCTATTGTGTCTTTTCAAGATATTGAAATATATATATACCTGTATGGCAGGTATATCATTTTCTTCTGCAGTTACTCCCTGGAGAAAACACCTTTATTTTAAGAAGTGTGGACACACCATTTTGCGCAAACATTCCCAAGCACCTTGTTCCTTTCAAATACAACGCCCCATGCAGCCTGGGTATTTATTTATAGAGTAATCCAATTTATAGGCTGCCCAACTCATATCAACTGTTCATGGCATGCAGGATGAAAACCACACAGTCCAGGGCAAACAAAAGAGCGTGGTATTCCAGAGATTAAAAGATTGAAACATTAATAAAATTCCTGCAGTGGATACACTTAAGGAAAAGTCCATTTTAAGGAGAGCTGGGTAATATTTTTCAGTCCTCGGGGAACCCCTGCACGTTCAGGCTCCCATACTGTACAGGCCAGAAGTTACAAAATTATTCTATTTGTTTCATGGGTAGGCCTGTCTAGATGCATGAACAGTGTTCTTAAACTAAAAATAAAGAGTGAAACTTACCTCTTTCATGCGAAGTTGCCTGAATTTGAAATAATTTTTTAAATAAATCGTGATCTCCCAGGGAACCCCTAGTGACCTCTTGTGGAACCCGAGGGCGCCACGGAACCCGGGTTGAGAAACCCTGTTCTGAGGTATACTGTTCCAGAGGGCAGATGCTGCAACAGGAAAATCACACCACTAGGTCCCATCTGATGACACAGTTTTAACACCAGGGCCTGAGGCATGCTCATTCTGCCTGATTTTACCAGACAGGCTAAAACAGTAGGAGAAAAGCCATCCTTCAGAGAGGCCAGTCCTATCCAGTGACTCCTGTCCTATCTTACAAAGCTGAACCTAACTGTCAACTATGTTCGTTGGACTTTTCCTTTGAATAGTCTCATTCTTCCTCTTTTCTGTCTTTCTGATCTTTTTGCCCTGAGCTGCCAACCTTCTTCACACCCTCCTTCCAGTTGGTTTGATGACTGGCACACCTCCTGGGTGGCTACTAAATGATTTATTGTTTCTACCAGCATGGATTCTCCCCGGAACAGTATATTTTTAGTGCTCAATATTGTTTTAATAATAGCTACATGCACAGTTTGGCAAAACATTATTTGGGGAGTTGCAAAAACAGCACTCCTGGTCACAGAGATAAATCAGATGCCAAGTTAATTGCTTTGTGGGGTGAAGGCGAGGCAAGTCCTAGTCTGCATATTGCGCTGATGTTCACCTTGCTCAAAGGATGGCCATTTTATTTATTTATCATCTCGGAGCCCAGAGTTAAGTGTCTGGCTTGCTAAAGAAGGTGAGCAGGAGGGGGCCCCTATCCAGGGGGGAAAACGCATGCGTAGTAGCGAGAATTTGAGCAGCCATTCAAAGAGACACAGAACAGACCCGCCTTGACTTTTGGGGTTTATCTGTCTGGGTTTTCCCACGCTTCTTCAGTTTGTTAGGATTGTCTGTCTAATGTTGCAGTAATAAAACACTAGAGACCTATTCCTCGTCTCAGCGTGGTTCCTGCTTGCCAGGACAGTCAAGCTCCTTTATAGCAACCACAGATTAATACTCTAGGAGTGTTGATCTGAATGAATACAAGTGCAAACACTCTATAATTAGATGCCCAGCTTTTTATTTTTAACCCAAGACCCTGGGTGAGAGCATCTTGGTCTCAGATTGGCAGTCTTAGATTTTGTAATGACCGAGGACCCGCCCACCCACCCAAAAAAACCCCTCCACTGCACTTTTTAAAGCTTTTCAACAGTTGGTGGGTATGTTTTAAGCGGAACTCTGGTGTTTGATAGAACATTTATTTATTTATCAAATTTCTCTGCTGCCTATCTCGTACTCGGCGACTCTTTCACATGGGCATCTGCTTTCTTCAGCCTTCAATAGCCTGTTGGATTTATTTTCCTTGGATTATGCCCTAGGAACTGGGTTTCCTTGCAGGGGAATGGTATGAATAATGGCACTATCCAATGAATATTTCACCCCCCCCACCCCCAAATTGCTTTGAATTTGTAATTGCTGCAATTCCCATAGCAACTTGGTTCTCTCCGTCAGTTAGAAAATACATTTCTGGCCATCCGATTCCCACACAGACCTGATAGAAAGGACTTGGGTTTTGAACAGCAAACAATGCTAACAAGCAGCTGATTTGTAAAGCGGATATGTAGAATTAGAAGCCGGGCAGATGGCGGGCATTAAAAAATAACAAAGGAGTCATCGGAAAGGCTGAGGCATGGAACGTTCTGGACGGCATGGCTACCTTCATGTGTAATGAACCTAACCTTGGCAACTTTAAGATGTTGGCCTTCAACTCCCAGAATTCCCCAGCCAACCATGTGGGCTGGGGAATTCTGGGACTTGAAGTCCACACATCTTAATCTGAAGTCCAAAACTAGGTCTATCATATTATGGTTTCATACAGTGTTTCTCAACCTCAGCCTCAACAACTTTAAGATGTTGGCCTTCAACTCCCAGAATTCCCCAGCCAACCATGTGGGCTGGGGAATTCTGGGACTTGAAGTCCACACATCTTAATCTGAAGTCCAAAACTAGGTCTATCATATTATGGTTTCATACAGTGTTTCTCAACCTCAGCCTCAACAACTTTAAGAGGTGTGGACTTCAACTCCCAGAATTCTGGCTGGGGAATTCTGGGACTTGAAGTCCACACCTCTTAAAGTTGCTGAGGCTGAGAAACACTGGTTTAGAGTGATGTGGCACCAAAATTGAGTGGGATTTAGCCCTGACTTGATCTGCTCTATAAACAGAACTGTTGCAGTTGCAGTTGGACTGTACTTTAAAATATCTTTTAAATATCTTTTAAAGTGGTGTAGGATTGCCCAGGTAGTCCTTGTTTAGCAACTGCCTTGTTTAGCGACTGTTTGCAGTTACGACAGAGATGAAAAAACAACTTTGCGACCCATCCTCGCCTTTACGACCTTTGCAGGTTTGCAAAGCAAAGGAAAACTGAAGTAAGATCATAAGCACAGTCACGGTTCACTTAACAATTGCTTTGCTTAATGACCGAGTGGCCAGTCCCAATTGCGGTCGCTAAATGAGGACTGCCTGTAATTCATCCAGTCTGAACTGATATGCACGTAAGAACATAATCTTTCGAATGTTCCGATTTTCCAATGTACAGTAGTTCTGGAAGAGAGGGAAGATCCAAATGTTTTTGGATGCACTGGTATAATGTGAATTTAGTAAAGCATGCATTTACATAAATACCTTGATAACCATTTTCAGATACAACTTTTAATATTTTCTACAACTTGTTACAGACTGTTTTTTTAAAAAAATAGTCTCTGTAACTAAATAAATAATACTTTTTAAATATTAAAAAACTTCAGATGCATTGCCATGTAAGCTTTTACGCACTAAGGTCTACTTCATTGGAGGTGGACTGCAAACAATAAAAAGTGACTGCAGTAACACTTTGGTCAGTCTATAAGGAGCCACAAAACTCTGCTTTTGTTGCAACAGGACCAGCTATCCCTCTAGGAACACATTTAATCCATGTTCTTATGCTTTTTTCTTTTTTAAAGGGAAAGAAAGGGAAAACGCAAAAGGATTTCAGAAAAGGATGGGATGGGATGGGACGGTGTGTGAGGGCACAGATGTAAAATGGACATGGGTTGAGGCAGCCCTACATATTATGGTGAGAAGAAATGGATTATGCTTTGGAAAATATAGCCGTTCAGTGCTTTGCCAAGTTCCCAGGAAAATACAAATCTTGGCTTCCAACAGGAACTGTCACTTAAAAAGGAAATGAAACAATGAAAAAAGAAGAAAAAAGAAAAAGAAAAAAGGAATCTGTGGGTCAGAATAAAGACTCTTGCTACAAATTAGACTTCCATCTGCCCTTATCCACTCTTTCAACAACAACAACACTGTGTCCTACATTCTCTTTCCTTGTTCCTGTTTCCCTGAAATGGCACCCAACTTTCATAGGCGTTGGAGTTCAAAGTGGAGGCTTGGGTGAAGACAGAAAATGCAGCAATTCTGTCCTAAACTGACAGCATGAGTGTGGCGCCAGGAAACTGACAGTGAATCCCATACAATATAGTTGTATGGTAAAGAATATATACTATATATTATAGTAATTATTTTTTGTGAGCCAATTGCAATGAAATTTCATTTTAATGTGCACTTGTGTACAGTGGAATGACAATAAAAGTTCTATCCTATCCTATCCTATCCTATCCTATCATTTTATAGCTCTTCACAGCCAGGAGTCTCTCTGGGCAACATGGGCAGAGAGCAACCATGTTCTGGGAAGATGCCATGGACATCTTGGTCAGAGAGTATCAGGGAAGTGTGATCCAGACAGGGTCTGCTTCTCCCTCCTTCCAGCGACTGAAGACGTCCCCAATGGTTAAAAGGATATTGGGGAGCTTGTCTTTCTTCGTATGGGGCTGGGATCGTGCAACCAGTTAATTGGTTCAACCCTGGCTAAGTGTTGACCTTGGTTAATTCTTTTGTGGCCTAGGATGCTGGGTCCACTCAGACAGTTTGATTTCTGATTAAATATCTTGAACAAACCTCAGACTCGATTAACTAAGTAAGGGGAGTGTGCTACTCCTTCAGTGTGCAAAACTTCTGAAATACAGCAAAATATGCCCTGGAAGATCCTTCCAATCCCTTACTTTTTACATATATACTGATCAGCTCCTCGTAGGTAGGTAGGTAGGTAGGTAGGTAGGAAGGAAGGAAGGAAGGAAGGAAGGAAGGAAGGAAGGAGAAAAAGAGAGAGGGATGGAAGGAAAAGAGGGAAGGCATGAAGGGGAAAGACAGGGAGTGAGGGATGAAAAAGGAAGGAGCGGAAGTTGGCACAACTGCATCCTAGGAGAAATCCTGATTAATGGTGATCTCCTGAGATCAAATCAACGAATCGGCCATGTTGCTTCCCCCAGCTGTTAGAACAATACATTCCCTTCTCAGTTCCCTTGAAACCTTCTGGAATTTTGGGACGGTGTATTTTACTGGGATTGTTTTTGTGACCACCAGCCCCTCATTTAAACCTCCCTCTAAATTAAGCTTTACACTTAATAGCACCCTACTCTTTGTTTCATATCTCCCAGCAGATGCCCTCCCAGCAGATGCCCTTTCAGCGAGCACTGTAGTTTACAGCTCATAGGAAAAGGCTCTTCTGCCAGGCTAAAACTGCCCAGCTTCTCAAAATCCTTCAAGATATTGTTAAGGAATGATTGGCAGGTCTGTATCCAGCCCAAGTTTATTTTTAGGAAGTCTAGCAGGCAGACTCAGTCTCTCTTCCTTTCTCCCCAGTTCCATCTTCATAAAGGGACTCATTTCCTTCTGTTTGTCAAGCTGTATGTGTTTCTCAGTTTCCTGCATACTGTTGCTTTGCCTTTTTATGAAACATGACATTCCGCTGTTGGAGAGTGGCAGAAGAAAAAACAGAAAGAAGGTAAAGGGAGACAAGTAAGATGCTTCCAGAAAAAGCACAAAAATCTGAGATTGAGAAGAATATCAAAGTAGCATCATCGCTGGAGCCATAGAAGCGAGCAGTTTATTAGAAATACGGGTAGTCCTCTCTTAACTATCACAACTGGGACCAGAATTTCTGTTGCTAAGCAAAGCAGTCATCAAGTGAATCCGACCTGATTTTACGACATTTTTGTGGCGGCCGTTAAGTGAATCAATGTGGGCGTTAGGCAAACCACATGGTGTTAAGCAAAGTTGGACAAGAAGAACAGCTGAGAACACTAAAATGAGAGGGTGATGAATCAAAGGTTAGTCCTCCTGCAGCCAGGGAAACGGAGGATGCAGAAACAAGGAACAGATGGAGAAAAATCAGCCTGGCCACAAGAGGAGGCCAAGTGCTGTCTTACATAGGATGGTCTCAGGCTTCTAGCAGCTACTTACATCCAAGAAGACTTGACTCTCACAGTCTTATTAACCAGTTTTATTGAAAGGAAAAAGGGGGGCTGGGTTACAACACCTGGGAACTTGGATCTGTAGCACCCCACTTAGCAAGAAGTGCATGGGTGGGAATTCTTTGCTCACGTTGCTGACTGCCCTAGAAGTCATGGAGAGGTGGCTAGACCCCTCCATGATATGTATGTATGTATATTTCATATTTCGTCACCGCCCATCTCACTAAGAGCGACTCTGGGCGGTTTACAATGAAATATGGGGGGAACGTTCAGATATTCTGACCCCATAATCTTTTGCAAACTGTTATCTATCTATCTATCTATCTATCTATCTATCTATCTATCTATCTATCTATCTATCTATCTATCTATCTATCTATCGGATTTATCACTGCCCATCTCCCTGGAAAGGGACACTGGGCGGTTTACAATAAAACATAGATTAAAACCCCCATAAAACTACAGAATAAATATAATACCTAATAAATATGATTAAAACCCGATGGCTAAAGTTCTCTATGACCCGCAAGCAGAACAGGGCCACTGTAAGGAACTAACCATCCCCAGAGGTGACTATTCTCCCTCCTGCCCCAGGCATGATAACAAAACCAGGTCTTTAATTGTTTTCTGAAGTCCAGAAGGGAGGGAGCTAACTGCACTTCCGGGGGAAGGGTGTTCCAAAGGGTAGGAGCTGCTGCAGAGAAGGCCCGCCTCCTGGACCCCGCCAGATGGAGTTCTCTTGCAGACCGGGCCCGTAGCATGCCCTCTCTGCACGACTGGGTGGGACGGGTTGATGTGATGGGGACGAGACGGTCCCTTAGGCAGGTTATCCTTTTTCCCAGGCTCTGAGAAGTCCATTAGAGATGGAGAGGAAGACGAAACATGCATACAGCTTGCTCTTGGATCACTGCTGTTGCTGAAATTCTTTGATGGTGACTTCCAACATTCTTCAATAAATCTTACTTATCGGAGTTCTTGCATTTCTTCTGAGCTTGCCTGTGAAGGGAAGCCTGACATGAATCAGGCAATTCCAGCTGTAGGACCTGAAGCAAATCATTCCTTCAGGGAATCATTTATAGTCTTTGATAGAAAATGGAAAAAGAGCATTTGTAGAAGGAGCCAAGAAACAGGCACATCATCCATATTGTGGGACCTCCTGAAAGTTGGGTTTCTTCTTCTTCCAAGACTTGCTAAGCTTCACTTGAAGACCACAGCTGCTAAAGAAGGCATACAGGCACACACTTGTAATGGTATGTGGGAAAGGCCTTGGGAGACGGAGTGAAGAGAAGCTGCAGGGAATGGTCAGATAAGAGAGGGCATAGCCCGCAGATGGATAGTAGGTGGGGCAAGAAGGCTCCATGGTTTCTCGGGGGTAAAGTAGAAGGCAGGAGAATTGTACTTTGTACTAACAAGGTTCTGTTAATGCAGCTTTACAATAAAGTAGAATTAGCTCATCTGGTCATGTATCCTGTCTGGTCTACCTGGTAAGGCTGACATCAATCTTGCAAGTCTCCCTCTGTCTCCTTTACAGCCCAAGAAACTAGGGAGGGTCCCTCCTGAGCCTCTTATCTGACTGTTCCCTAGGCAGCATCTCTTTGCCCCATCTCCCAAGGTCTTTCCCACATACCATTACACACATACACACACACACACACATAAATATATTTCCTTAAATGGGTTATTTGCTTCCCTATACTATTCAGCATAAATACTGCCTTCTGTCTCTTAGCAAAGATGCACTCTTCCTTTTATAAGCCATTTTAAGCACCACTTCTTACATCAATGACTTTAAATTAAAAAGAAAAAAGGAAGAGAGAGAGAGAGAAAGCTCTTTGGAATATAAATGTGCCATTTACTTCCATAATGCCTCCCTTATGCTAAGCTACCTTCAAGCCCATCAATGACACTTTAATAGATTAAGCTGAACACCTTGCATTTCGATGCAAATATATGTTTTCTTGCATATACTGCACTTGGATCATATGCCAAAATGCATCAAAGGTGAAATCTAGAAAACTAGAACCATCAGGAAACTCATCTGGTGGGGTTTGAGTTACTTGTCCTTCCCTGCATGGCCAGCGTGACCTCAGATAATCAGGTAAGCATGCTTCTGAAATTCTCATTCACATTTCCAGTGGATTTTGAAGTCCAGTGAACTGGATCTCACAGCACTTGGGACTAACAAGCCAAGGTCAGGGCAAACACCATTCCCCCCACACCAGGGTTCCAGGAAATAAGTACCTTGCATATTTTTTTGCCAATCCACCCTTGTAGATCATGTAGCAGGTGAGAAAGCAGACCCAAGCAGAAGCTCCCACCTTTAGACTTATGGCTCTATAGGTCTCCAACGTTAGTGGAATGGAGACAGAAGGTCAAAAGTTCACCTCCGGGTCTCATTAGATCAAGCTGCTCATTTGGAGCTCTCTATGGAGCTATAATTATGAATCTGTGTTGCTACCCCATTATACTGTCTAAGAGCCATATCAGGACCAGGCCAGGACCAGGTCAGGTCAGATGATTCATCCAGCTTGCCTTTTTTGTAGTGTTTCATTAATTTGGGAATGCTTTATAATCTCATAACAAAGAAAATGGCCAGGAGAACAAAAGGAAGCTCCACTGAGGCTTCAGATGGTGGTTCAAGGGTGAGCAAGAATTTCAGTTCAAGAGATTCATCAAGTCTAAACTATATCTTGAATAGTTCCCATGCATTGTAAGGATTGTTGGCTCACCTGCAGGCATAAAATCTCAGAGGTTTCTTCATCGACAGTAAATTCAAGATGGACATCTCTTGCAGTTGAAAGAATTTGCCTTCAATGACATAGGGATGACTACAACTCTTTTCAGGCTGGGGACAGGAATCCTTGGATGATACTGGTGTGACGTCACCAGATTATGAATCAGGTCAGAAGATGAATACCTAAGCTCCTCCTATATATGCCAAAAAGAGATCTACCAATACCTTATTCTAAATCGAACTAAAATTAGATTCTATACTATGAGCTCAGCTTCCAATCAGTCAACCAATAAATCTCTTCCAAACAATATATGGATTCAGTGTGGATTCCAGTGCATAATAAAGTTAGCCAATTTGCTTGCAAGGAGTGGTTTGTATATCATTTCTTCCATGGGTATGATATGATACCCATCCAATTTCCGCACTACTAAAACATCTCAGCAAGCATTGGTAAACGGACCAAACTGGGGGATATCTTCAGTATTTTACTTGGACGCTGGAAGTAAAAAAGTGAATATACTTTATTGGGACTGTTGACTAGGGTTATATTAAAGTGAACTAAAAACTGATCTAAAAATAAAGAGGATCCTTCAATTTGTAGCACTGCATTTATGATTCAGACCTAATAACTGCGCTGATAGATTCTCTCCATGTGCAAAAGATCTGCCCCCATGAAATCCACATTTCCAATACTTTAAGCAAAAATATTCACAGGTGACAAGTCTCATTAGAAAAGAGTTTTGTATTATGTTTCGCAAACTAAGAAACATAGTAAGTCTAGTTTAATAAAGGTAAAAATGTTTAATTGGCCTCCCTGTGGCATAATTATGACTAGGTCTCTTTCCAAATTCTCTTTAAATGTGTACTATAAATTTCAGTTTTACACTAAAACTATATAGCATATTGTAATTCTCTGCCAAGGGTTCCTTAGAACAGTGATTCAGCTTTGAATCCGTTGGAGTCCAAAAATGTGGTTTATAGATTTTCAGTGTGCTTCTCCCTCCTAATTCAAGTAATGTGAGTGTTATTAAGAGGGTGCAAAATCCAGAATGTACTGTTTTAACTCGGGTTTGTTGACCAAGCCAAAAGCTCTGGTTCATCCAAACAATGGAAAGCCAGAATTATTCCACCTACAATGGTCACCTTGGTCAATTCAGAATTCTCGCCCTCCCTCCCTCTCTCTCTGCCTTATGCCATTCCACTCAATAGGGTTTCCTACAGCTTTTCTTGGTTGTTACTGCTCTGTTTTTGTTTGTTTTTTAAAGGACAATTACCCCATGTTCTTTGAAAATATTTATAACAGTGATCAATGGTTACCCATAAGATTTTAGGGGTGGGAACCTTTACTTTTATTTTTTCTGGATGTAATGGCTCTTTTACATGGGTTGTGTCATGAGGACGGATGCAGGAGGGGGCCCCTATCCAGGGGGGAAAACGCATGCATAGTTTAGAGGCCTTGAACTGTCCTTCGAAGAAACTCAGAGCAGACCCACCTTGAGTTCTGGGGTTTATCTGTCTGGGTTTCCCTGCTCCTTCAGTTTGGCAGGACTTTTGTCTACCATAGCAGTTAATAAACACTAGAGACAATCTCCTCATCTCAGCATGGTCTTTTGCTTAAGTCAGGACAGGTTGGAGGTTTTTGTAAAACACACACACACACACACACACACACTGAAATGGGGTAAGTTCCAATGAGTTTGGAGTTGAAAGGAAGATAACCCCCACACTCAATGATGAAGCAACAAAAACTGTGCTTGCTAGTCTCTATCAGTTCAAGGGGGCCCTCTAACTCATCAAAGACACAACCCCTGCAGCTAATTTGGGATTATTGTTGTCTTTAAAAAAAAAAAGTCTAGTGCTTTTGTGCCTGATGCTATTAAGGCAGAGCTATTATGCCTGCAGCCATTCTTTCTGCTAATGCCCTGGAATCCCACGTGAATCATGTTGCACTACAGTGCTGCAAGTGCATTGTGTTAGAGCCAAATGATGCAATGAATGTATGTTGTCATGCGAACACCATGCTGTATGCGCTTTGTTCCTTTATGATAATTCTTCCAGAGGAGAGGAAAGGTTCTTAAAAACTAATAATATAGGAAAGCAAGTGCCTGTTATCTCCCACATTCCATTATCTGCGTTTCACATAGCATTCGTTTCATGCAAGCTTCCTTGGAGAATGACCTGACTCTGCCACTGGTCATGCAGTGCCTTCTCTCCAAATGTAGGGGAAAGAAAATACTCAGCTGCCATTTCTAGGTAGGCATGGAGAAAACTAGATGGGAAACGTCAGGGTTGGATTTATGAGCATGAAAATTACCTTACCTTAGAAACGGTCAGCCTAAAACCTGCAGGTTGCATGTGGTCTCCAGTCTCAGAGCATCCCAAACTTGAGCCACCCAAATTCAGGAGCAAATTAAACATGTACAGCTCACCCTTCTGGTTGCTTCCTAGTCTCCTTCTCAGTTGGATTAAATTGCTGCCTGGGTTCTGCACGGCCAATGAAAGAGCAAGAACAGGCCTTGGAACGATGCAAAATGAAGCAATATGGATGTTTCACTTCAGTCTTCAGATCTGAAAAAAAAAGCAGATCTAAAGGGGGTGCATTGGTTTGCGAAGCAGATTCATCACTAGTCAAAGCAAAGAACTCTTTTGAAGCTTTGCACACCTCTTATTTTATACTGTATATAAAAACCCTTTCGGGTATGAACCTTATACACCAGATGAAAAGCACGTGTCAGCTCTTTGGAGAGAAAGTGGATAGGGACAACCTCAGGAAAAGCAGCTCAGGATATGGGGAATTCTTCAGAAAGGAGATACTCAAAGCACAACTGCAAACAATTGCCAACAGGGAGAAGCCAACTGAACTATGCTAAAAGTGCATCGAACGCTTGAAAATAAAAGAAGGGTACATATATGGAGAGAGCCTCGTGTGGCGGAGAGGGGTAGGCGGCAGTATTGCAGCCAAAACTCTCCCCACGACCCGAGTTCGATCCCAGCGGAAGCTGGATTCTCTCTTGGGTAGCCGGCTAAGGTGGACTCAGCCTTCCATCCTCCCGAGGTCGGTAAAAGGAGCACCCAGCTCGCTGGGGAAGGTGACGACTGGGGGAGGCAATGGCAAACCACCCCGCTATAGTCTGCCAAGAAAGCGTTGTGAAAGTGGTGTCCCCCCAAAGGGTCAGACACAACTCAGTGTGTGCACAGGGGACCTTTCACCTTTCACACCACATATATGGAGGAGTAATGCAGGATAGCTTAGCAAATGTAAGTACCTCCAAGTAGCCTGGATTTGTAGAGATGGTGTCAGGAAACTAAAGGTCAGGATGAGCTAAGTTCAGAGAAGGATGCTGAGAATGACAAAACTCTATTTTCAGATAGGTTCAGAATAACAAGTAGAGAAAAGAAACAGTATACCAGCCACTCCAGGAAAATGAGAAAAGGGTAACAGGAAACAAAGAAAAAGCAAAATATATCCAACTTCTATTTTGGCCCAAGCTTTTCTAAGAAGAGAATAAGTGTTCCATTGGAGTGTTGGGTTTGGCTTGTCGAAGGAACAGGAATCCAGTCTCAGTCTGATGGAAATACAGTTAGGGAATCAACATCTCCTGTTACGTTCTCCAATCACACAGTTGATCATCACAAGGAGAATGGTCAGCCACATCCATCAGTCCAAACCAGAAGCTGCAGTACTGTGATCTGGAGGGAAAGACAAAGATGTGGTTCAGAAATAGTCATGGGTCTTAGCACAAATTGGAGTGAGATATCAAGAAGGGTGCCACGGGGCTTATTTCTGGACTTGGCATTCAACATGCTGGATAATGGGGTGGAGAGAATGCTGATCAAATCTGCAAATGGTACAAAACTGGGAGGGAGCAATAGTAGAAAGAGACAAAATGGTTTTGATAGGTTAGAGAGGTGGGGATGAAAATTGCAGAAAGAAATTCCATAGAGAAAAATGAAATGGTCTTCCCTCTGGAAACAGAAATCAAAGGTACAAATACAGAAAATCAGATGTGTGGCTTGGTGATCATCTGCATGAAAAAGATCTTGGATCCTGAGTAAGAGTCAACAGTGGGATGCAGCTGTTAAAAAGGCAAATGTAATGTTAGTAAAGGTAAAGGTTTCCCTTGACGTAAAGTCCAGTCGAGTCCGACTCTAGGGGGCGCTGCTCATCTCCGTTTCTAAGCCTTGGAGCCGGCGTTGTCATAGACACTTCCGGGTCATGTGGCCAGCATGACGACACGGAATGCCGTTACCTTCCCGCCGAAGCGGTACCTATTGATCTACTCACATTTGCATGTTTTCGAACTGCTAAGTGAGCAGGAGCTGGGACTAGCAACGGGAGCTCACCCCGCCGTGCGGTTTCGAACCACTGACCTTCCGATCGACAGCTCAGCGGTTTAACCCGCAGCGCCACCGCGTCCCATAAATGTAATGTTAGGTTTCACCAATAGAAGGAGAGCTTCCAAATCATGGGAAATCAACGGTAAGAGCAGTTCAGCAGTGGTACTAGTGACCAAGAAGGAGGTGGGATTATTTTCATTAGATGCATTCGACCAGAAGGTAGACACTCTTCTGTCAGAATGCTTTAATGGGGATTTCTCCAGGCAGCAGGGGGGTTGGGCTGATGTCCTCAGTAGCCCTTCTCAGCTCTGTATCTAGACATTGTCTCCTCTCTCCCTCCATCCCTTATTTTCAAAATCAACTGGGGACTCGCATCTCTTCCCCAAGCAATATGGTTTGAATTCATAGGTTTGGAACATCTCCTCTAAACCTCCGTTGACTTAGATTTATTTCTTTCCCTTTGTAATGGCAAAACGGGATATGATTTATGACTTGGCCTTCACGGGGAAGTATTTATTCCATCAACATGTTAATCAAGGGGATATTTTTTCATAATACTTCTACATTCTTTGGAATTTTGAGATATTTGTCTCTTGGTGATTTTCTTGCCATCTTCCCTCCTGAGCTCTCCCCCCACCATCTCATGGTTTTCTGTCTTCAGTCCTCCCAACCTTAGGAATCCGGCATGTTCATCCCGACATGGCTGATATTTTGTAACAAGCCACTGTTTCCCTGCCTAGGCACAATACGCTTCAGTGACAATGGTTCAGTATTTGAATTATTGATTTGCTACTCTGCAATTATAATCTGAGCATATGCCACCACAGAGTCCTGACTTTGGGACACGGAGTATAGGGGATGGTGACAATGGACTGGAAAGTGAACACTACTGCCAGCCACCAACTTAGTGTGTCTTCTACACCATGGGAAGTTGCAAAACAGGCCATCTCAGGCTAGGTGGGAGGTAGAACATCCCTGATATCTTGTGATAGCAGAAAATTCCATAGCTTCCCTGGGTGGAATTGTGCTGTCAAGATAGTCCTGTAACCAGAGAGTTTGCAAAGCTTGGGGGTTCTTAGGGAAACCAAGTAACTTCTCTGAGTGATTACTCACCCCAAGTGCTGACATCCAACTAGTTCTTCAGATCAACACGGGTGGTCAAGTGAACAGAAAAGATGCTGTCCTGAAGCCTTACTTTGTCTAGATGGTTCAGCCAATGCAGGTAGAATCCCTTACACTGTGCCACTCCTTCACCAAGGATCACTTGTTTGACCACACGACGTTCCTGTAATGTGGACTCCCTGGAACATATGCTTGAGGCTAACCAACTACCTTTCAGCCTGGACATCAATTTTTATGATACATCTCTTTATTTTGTATTGATTTATTTATTTTACACACCCCACTTGGTATGCATTTTTTGTTCATTTCTTCTAATGCACACCTCTTTGTAGCCATGTTGGTCTTACATGCATTTTTCCAGCAATTTCCCAAATATAAAACTTATCTGGGTGCTAGTTGCATCAACATATGTATTTGTTTAGTGGCGAGGTTAAACCCTAGTGTGGTCTCCACTGATCATTTCTGGGTTCCTGCCTTATTCTCCAAGGAAGACTTCTTCAGCAAACCTATTGTCCAGGTCCCCACCATCTTGGGACTGGACAATTACTCTTGTGTTCTCAAAAGCAAGTCTTGTGGTATTCAGTTCAGCTTACGCAAAGAAAGAGCACACTGTGGCCTGCTTGGTAGGGACAGTATTGAAATTGGTTAGCTTTGCATTTTAATGGCCATTTGCATAATTTCATATTTCCAACCCCATTAATAACCTTTGTCTCCAAAAGCTGAGATGCAGTTCTCCAATGAGAAATGCAAATAAAAGGCCCCTACCAGGAAGTAAAATGCACACAAAATGCCTATATTAGGAATATATATATATATATATGGCATAGCCAAATGAATGATCTAAGGTTGATTGAAAACGTACCTGGCTTAGGGCCAACGGCATACAAAAGCTTGTGGGTTAGAAAAAAAAATTGTTTGCAAAACCCCTTCCAAAACCCTTCATACTGGTGGCAAAATGGGACAAACTTCAGTGAACAGAAATACAATATTTGATTCTCTTTATAGGTTGGCCCTGTTCATCTCAGGATCATTCCTTGCAGGCTGTTGATCCCACCACATCCTAGAAGGAAAGACAGCAGTGAATTGAGTGCTTGTCTTTCCTGTGTGTGTCATAAAGATCTGTTCTTTCTGTGTTCCTGGTGTTCCGTATCCCTCTGGGCCTTACCAACCAACTGTAGGTAGAGATCGGCTTCAAAAGAAGCAGAAACACAAGGACAATGGCTGTGTAATCAGTGCTCCTCTCCAAAAGAGGGAGAAAATCACTGAGCATGCCAACCTCATTGCTCCCCAAGCACAGCTTCTCCAGCTCAGGCATGTGAGGGCAACAACAGGGGAAGGAGGAGAGCACAGGAACATAGTCTGCAAGCAGGAGCTAATCCTTCCTCTCAGCCACATTTCTAGTCTACTGGGAACACATAATGGCACCCTCTTGAAAAATAAAGGAAGAAGAGGAGTCTACACTGATCTAGAGGCCCATCTCACTAGCATGTTGTTTCTAAGAGTGGCCAACCAGATGGGAGAGAGAGAAAGAATGCTTGGACGTAGTTGTTGCTTTGCCACTCTGCATATGTTTCATCTGACTGGCTTTGTTCTCAGCGTATTTGTGTTGACAGGTGCCCACATCTTACATTCTGCTGTCTTCCATGTGATCAAGGAAAGCCAAGTTCATTTCAATGACTGAAGTTGATCCATTCTGGAGCAAACAGGAGGTGTTGGCAGATAGGGGCTCCTTGGAAAAGAAGGAGGAGGACAATGAGGAGGAAGAGGAGGATGAGGAGGAAGGGGAAGGGAAAGGGGAGATTGTTGGCAGCAGCAGCAGCCATCAGGCTGATGTTCCTTCTTAATTGAATTGGGACTATGACCTCCAATGAGGAAAGACGGAGAAAATGAGCATGGGGAACAAACAGCAACTGTGAAACCAAAAGTTTGATTCAATTCTGTTTGAGAGGTGCTAATATTTTTATTTATTTATTTTTATTTATTATTCAAATTTAATGACCGCCCATCTCCCCCAAAAGAGGGACTCTTTAATAAACTGCCAACTCAAAGGATTTGGTAAACTTCATCAGGAGGATCAGCTCTTGAAAAGATGGTTAGATTTCCCTGAGTAAACTCCCTAACAAACAAGTATGCTGAGAAACGGGCTGATGGAAAAAGACACATCATTTCTTCATTGGTGGAATAGCTGCCTGCTGGTGCTTGGAGAACTCTGATACCAGAAATCCAGTTCATTCCCTGTGGCCTCTCTCAAATGACAGTATATCTCTGCAAAACAGTTGCCATGGGGAAGGATAAGGAGAGGCTGTTTATCTCCTGCTCAAATGGCTTAAATGTCTATCAGGCATCTTAGAAACAGGATGTTAGTGTGGTCCATCTGAGGAGGTTCTAATGAATGGATTTATTGCAAGGAGAAACATACGGGTAGCTAAAGAATTGTTCTATGCTGGTCCTTGGCCATCATAAAATTTAAGTTTCAAGTTTCACTGATGGCTAAACCTCCAGCCAAAGTGATTCACGTTCTTGAGATGGATTTCTTTCTTTCTTTCTTTATGGTAGTAAACATATTATGGCCACCCACTCCAAAAGACTCTGGCTGGCTTTCAATACCCAGATATACAATTAAAACAGTTAAAAGCATAAAATGAAGAGTGACAGATTTGGGGGAGAGAACTTTGTAAGTAGGAGACCATTCTGAAATGAAACCCATTGCTTACCAAAACCAAATTAAAGAGCAATTGCTTCCCCTAACCTACTAGCGTCCACCCTTGCTGTGACTATGACTCCTAGAATTACTTGGTAGGTCTCTAAACGTCTGATGATCACCAGGTTAGGAAAGACTGGAGATCTCCAGAAACCAAGGGCTCAAGAGACCTACCCTCTCAGCATCTATGATGGAAGGTGAACATAGTGAAGATTAAAATGGAATCCATTTCCCTTGAGTTAGGGGTGTCCTAATGCTAAATGCTTGGATTTGTTTCATGGATTGTGCAATCCAAGGCATAATCAACAGCAAAACTCTTTGACTTGGGTGGGGCGTATCTCAAACAACCATTCATTATGCTAGAACCATTTTGCTTTGATTATATCATCTTTCCTGAGTTGGTCAGATCTTTTTCTTGCAATCAGCTATAGCTTTGTATACTTCCTCCCCACTCCTACAACCCAATACTGGGTGATTTTGACATTCCATCTTGAAGAGTCAATAAAGAGAATTTAAATCCAGTCATCTATTTATATTTAGATTTTCTGAGTTCCTCCAAACCAGAGCTCTCAAGCAAGTGTCAGGCAAACTTCAAGTCTCACTAATACCTTAGAATAATATTGTTGGCAGATAGTACAAACGTTGACCCTTTCCTTCTTTTGAACTCTCTGTTCTTGAAACACAAATACAACCCAAGCATGACCTGTACATGATGTTCTCAATTACAGCACTGGGTTGCTAAAGAACAAGCTGGGGATTTATTTTTATTTATCACATTAGATTCCATCTTTCCTCTGAGGAGCTTAAACAGTATGCAACTCTCCTCTCTCCCTACTCACACTTTTTACCTTTATCCTACACTTGAGAGACAGGTTAGGCTAAAAGCCTAACTATGGAAAAGGAAGAACCACATGGGGGATACCCTTCATCATTTTCTCCATGCAGTTAAAGTTTCATGGAAGTAATACTCAAGCAGTAGAGTTCCCAACATGGCATGTAGGGGTGTGAGTGGGCATTCAGATATTTCTTTTTGGGCAGCTACCAAGATTCTTACCATAGATAGATAGACAGACAGACAAGGACCAGAAGACAGTGATGGTGATAGATGTAGCTGTGCCAAGGGGCAGCAACCTCAGGAAGAAGGAGCATGAGAAGCTGGAGAAGTCCCAGGGCCTGAAGGAGGAACTGGAGAGGATGTAGAAAGTGAAGGCCAATAAGGTCCCAGTGGTGGTAGGAACACTCGGGGCTGTGACTCCTCAGCTGGGAGAGGGGCTCCAGCAGATCCCAGGAGCAACATCAGAGCTCTCTGTCCAGAAGAGTGCAGTGCTAGGAACAGCTCAGATCCTGCGCAGAACCCTCAGACTCCCAGGCCTCTGGTAGAGGACATACCACCCATAGGAGTGAGAAGGGGATTTTTTTTATTTATTTAAAATTCTATAGCAAGCCATAAAAATGATATTCTCTGCCATCTTGTGATGCAAAAAAATAAAAATAAAAATCCTTCAACACCCCCAGCAAAAATGGAAAAGAAACTTGGAAGTTCCTAAAGAACAGGTGGAAAAACAATTCCTGTTCTGCAGGAGAAAAAAAAAAGTGGGGGAAACCAATTTGACAGAGGTAAGAATCATCTCGCAATATCGAAGTATCCCACCATTGTTTTAGGATTTCCAGAGAGGGTGGCAGTCCGTATTTCCTGTTGGTGGACCCTGTTTCCATGTGCCTCTTAGTCTAGATAATTAATCATATCTTCTTCCCAAAATAAGATGGTTGCCAGGAAGTTCTGATCATAACAAGCTGAGAATCTCTTCCCATCATTATCGGAGAATATGGAGTGCATTTATAGAATCTAAATTGCTTAGCATAGCCCTTTCCTCGCTGCTGCTTTTATCTTTCTCAAATGTCTACCATGTTCTTAGGCCTCTAAGCAATCAACCAAAGCATTTATACCATAAATACATTTTTATGGCTGTTGACAGATCAGCTTTTTTTTTAACAAGCTGATTGCTGAGTAATGGTGCACAATGGTCAGTTGATGTTTCATCAATGGGAACTAATGGAGGAAGATGGTCTCTTGATAGCCTGAGATCATTTTCAAGCTTTCTAGAATAAGATGCCCATCAGACCTTGAAGAAAATAATAGGGCTGAAGGAGGGGGCAGAGAAAGGGCAAAATAAACAGTGTGGGTGGACCAAGACAGGGAGGGGGAAGAAGAGAGTTAATTGGAAGACCTAAGTTCTTTGGAGAGATGCCATGTGCTGTAAGACTGCTGAATTACTTCCAAGATGATTAGTTATTAATCAATAAATCCAAAGATATTGTAGGTGTTCAGAATAGTTTCCTCAAAAGACATGGAAGAGCTTGCTTTTCTTTTGCTATCCTTCAAATTTCCCCTACTGGCAAATCTTAACGTTCCATTGCTTTCTTGGAAAGACCGTAAGAAAAAGCTTCCACCATAGCAATTCTAAAAGAACTGTGCAGGAAGCATTCCCCTCTCCTGATGCTTTCAGCAAAACTCAGCTTCTTGCGTGTTCAACAAAAGTCGGCAACATGACAGCTTATCCTCAGGCTGATCATCTTAAAGTTAAGACCTAAAAGGAAAAGGAAGGAGGAGGGAAAAGGAAAGGCAGGCCCACACTATGGAGCAATGAGAAGAAGGTATTATCTGATGATAGAAGATTTTACATATATAGAACTTAAATATGAATATATTTCATTTTCATATATTTTATATGTAGTGTTCATATATTAGAGACCTTTGCACTTGTATTATGGCCCTGAAGCTGTGTTGAATTTCCTAGAAGAATTTTGTTGACTTTCTTACTCTTCCTTTCTAGCAGGCCTTGATAGATAGCTGTGCCCATAGAAACAAGATAAGGTGTATGTTCCTGGGATAGCTTCTCCAGAGGAAAGGCATTGTTTAATAACAGTCAAGAGGCCCTAGCAAGGATGGAAGGAAGTCCCTTATATGGAGTGACATTTAGGTGGACTATGGGCAACTGAGTAAGGGGTGGTATTCTGAAGGAGGAGTTGAATGGGATCTATAGAATGTGCTGTAAGAAGGGGATGCTGCGCGATTGCCCACCCAACAGCTGGCTGTCACTGCTTTTGCTTGTGGGTGAAAAATAAAGAACTTAATTTCATGCAATTGCCTGTCTTTGATCCTGGCTCAGAAAGGAACCTGATAAGGAAAATTCTAACACTGAGTTGAACCAGCAGAGTTGATGGGTAGAGTAATTGCTGCTAAGTGACCATTTTTGGAGAGAGAAGGCTGTTGAAACCAGATGATGATGCTGACCTAGATGTTGTTGTATGTTGGGTTGTATCATAATGTGGTTTGTTTGGTTTTGGCTTAGCATCTTGTGTGAACCTAACCACAGTTGTCTGTAAGCCAGGATAGGCCACCTGGGAACTCTGGTGAAAAAAGTCTGAATTCATTAGTTGATTTCTTTATTACATTTACATTCGACCTCCCCACTCCCCTCCCCAAAAAAGATAGTGTTCAGCACTGCTAATTGTAGCAAAACATGAAACAATAACTAAATTATGAAAAGAGGTATGTTAAAATGGAAGGAAGGAAGGAAGGAAGGAAGGAAGGAAGGAAGGAAGGAAGGAAGGAAGGAAGGAAGGAAGGAAGGAAGGAAGGGGAAGGGGGAGCCTGTCCAGAGCTTCAGAATACAATCCAGTTTAAATGTTAAAAAGCCTGCAGGGATTAATAACCGTTTTGCTTGCTGGTGGAAAAAAACAAACATTATTCTAGATATATAAATGCACATAGAAAGAAATGGAAGTGGAAAGGAAATAACCAGAACAACAACAATCATCACCATCTTGGCTAAAAGAGAGGGTGGGATGATGATGATGATGATGATGATGATGATGATGATGATGATGATGATGATGATGATAGGACCAAAAAAAAAAGGGCCAGCTCAGAGCACAAGAGAAAAACTTATAATTTGAATGTTCCAGCCTTGTTCAGTCTCCTCCCTTGTCAATTCCTGAGATCAGGAGCTTGTATTAAGCATTCAGTGATATCCTTTGTTGCCCTTGATGACTGCACAAGCTGTGCTATTGTTTCCCACTGAAATGCCATTCGTCAAGCTGAGATAGCTTTGAATGGGCACATTGGTTTGCATCCAGTTGCAGTGATTACCTGCTGTGGCAGCAAACCAAGGGGAACACCCTGGTCTGTGAGCCTCACAGAGAGGGGCGGAGGGGCAGAAACAGCACCCAAGGGTGGAGATAGGATCAGTCCTAAAGTCCAGTTGAAGACTTTGTGAGTCCTGCATCCTCAGAGCAACCCAACAGATGCCCCAAAAGAAAGGAAAGGGGTGACGAAGGGCCTCATTATGGTTGTTCAGTTTAGTGAGGCTACACACAACTCAAAACACATTGTTTCCCCTTCTAACCCCACCCCCCCAAATCTAAAAACTCATTTGGGCAATAAGGAGGGACGTGGTGGATTTCAGAGGTGCCGCTGGTCCTCAGGAAGGAGGGAGCATATTCCAAGGAGGTGGAGGAGATAAGTGGAGGCACCTGTCTTATTTAGTGACTGTTCACAGTTACAACGGTGATGAAAAAGTAACTTTACGACCAATCCTTGCATTTACAACTTTTGCAGGTCTGTAAGTTTCGCTTAATGACTGAGTTGCCAGTCCCAGTTGTGGTTGTTAGAAATATTTTACATGTTACCCTGTATTTATTCTATTTATTTATTAGCTTTAGCCACCAATCACCTGTTACGGTGATTAAAAAAATAACTACTAATCAACAACAAGGAATAATTTCAAGTACTTTGATTGGGGTAGCACTTCTTATTTCCTAAATGATAAGATTTTAGATTTGTTGGAGAAAGAGGGGAGGGGGTGTTAGAAAGGAAAAGACGGTTTCTTTGGGTAGTTGGTCGCCTCGAGGCCTCAAATTGCATCTGCTTCAAATCATTCCTATCGTACAGGAGACGCCATCTGGAGCTTCGACTTTTGTAGAGTTTTTCCTCTCCCAAATCTACCAGTCTTGGTTTAAAAAGCAAAAAAGCAAGAGAAAAGCATCCAGCAATCTGTTTTTGTCTTTCAAAAGGAGCAGCGCTGGCTTTTCTCATTACTCTTTACTTACTTTATGTCTTACACAAATATGAGATCCAGGCACACCATTGATCAAAGGCAGCAGTGGGCATGTTGGTGCTGATGATCATTTTTCTTTCTCTATACAGGTAGTCCTCGCTTAACGGCCATTCGTTTAAGGATGGTTCGGAGATATGACAGGGCTGGAAAAAGGTCCTTGAGACCCATCCTCGAAGTTATAACCACTGCACCACCCCTGTGGTCACATGATTTGGGCACTTGGCAACCAGCTCGCATTTATGACTGTTTGCAGCATCCTGTGGTCATGTGATTGCGATTTGTGACCTTCCCAGCTGGCTTCTGACCCAAAAAATAAATTGGAAAACATTGATTCACTTTACAATCATCACAATCCACTTTACAGCCACGTGGCTCGCTTTACGACTGCTGGAAAATGGTCGTAAAATCAGGTCCAGTCACGTGGTGCTTCATTTAACAACCACATCATGCAGCGACTGAAATTCCAGTCCCTATTGTGATTGTAGAGCAAAGACTACCTATAGCAGCTTTTCTCAACCTTGGCAACTTTGAGATGGGTGGACTTCAACTCCCAGGATTCCCCAGCCAGCACAGCTGGCTGGGGAATCCTGGGAGTTGAAGTCCACCCATCTCAAAGTTGCCAAGGTTGAGAAAAGCTGCTCTGCAGACTAACTGAAGGCTATCCCACTGTATCAGTGGGAGGTGTTGGCCTGATGATGGTGGGGTACCTGACCTCCCACTACTGCTGGCCTCCTCTTATTCTTCAGGAATCTTTTTCATATCAGGTGTGTTTCCATGTATGTCATGGGTGGGGAAAAAGACATAGGAAACGCAATTGCTGGGTAAATATAATCACTACCCAGTGACCCCCTCCCTGAAAAAAAAAATCTTCCAGTGAAGTCTAGGTTAGGGAGAACCAAGAGGGAAGAGGGGAGGGAGACAAAAATTGGGCCAAGATGAATGAAACGATGGAAGAAGGACAAGTGGGTAGAAAGACAACCAGATGTCAAACTCCACTCAGCTGGTCAAGAGCAAGAAAGCAGGAACAATACAGACCTCAGTAAGTTACCTGCTCTGTTTGCCTTGGGGTACCTAGCTTGGAAACTGCAACTGGACTTTCCTAGCCTCATTTACGGTGAGTTCTTTAAAGTGGAATTTCTTTGAAGGCTTCAAAATGCTTCTCCCCAGGTTTCTTACCACCTGGGCCGAGTTGCTGTTTATGAAAGAAGCTACCAATGGGCTCCCTTTTTATCTTGTGATTGGGGAAGTCTCCTCTCCTTTCCATTCCTTTCCCAGCCCCCTAATCTCTCACATCAGGGTCAGGCACCCAATTCTGCCCAATTCTTCCTTTTAGACTAAGTGAACCCAACACTGCATTTCTTCCACCCAGTCTGCCTGCGGTGCCTGGCACAGTCGCTAGGCTGTAGCAGACACAGGCTGCTCTAGGCTAGATCCAGTTACCTTGACGATTTGTATCAGGACTTAATTCACTTTCCCCAACAAGAATCCTTTAGGGCCAAGGGCCTCATGCCAGCATCACAGAGTTGAGGCAACTTTGCAGCACCTGGGATGCAGTTAATATGCACTCTGCTGTTGGATCATAATGAGTTGCTGTATCATCAGCTCAAGGACTCCGGAGCGAACTAAAATCGAAGGCATGCTAAGTGTCTAGTTATTTCCAGCTGCTACAATCTATGTTTTCAACATCAGTCTGGATAGATTTGCAGAGCTGAGTCAGAAGTTTCTAAAGGATGCCCCCCTCCTCTCTTAGTCTGAACTGATGTCTCATATTTCTTGTGTGTTAGAGCCAGTCCTACTGTTAGGTCAATTGAACATGCCACAGTTCAGCGAGAGAACAGGTATTTTGCATGACAAAGCACCCAGGTGTATTATTTAGCTTAAGAACTTTCTTTCTTTGTTCCTAATTTCCATAGGTCTATAAGCCAGCAGGGAGAAGACCCGGAACAAAGAGGTGTTCTATTTTAAAACGCTGTGATTGCTGTGAAGGAATGGGCAGGAGAAAGCATGAACTGGATTTAAAAGGGGTGAGGGCAAATCTACGGGAAGATGATTTGGCATCTGTGATCCTGACATGTATTGTAGAGGGCATAGGGAATGGCCTTGAAGGACAGGAGGAAGAGCAGCTACAGTACCAAGGCAATGGGCAGATAAGAGGGGCTTGAGCCCAGACCAAGAATGTAACCTGAGTAAGCATCTCAGACAAGCCCCTCCTTAGCTCACATGAAAATAAAGGAAGGGAGGAGGAAGCACCTTCAGACTTGCAAGAATCTGTTACTAGCTTTACAGCAAAAGTAGTCCTGACCTCTGTGGCGTTGGTTTCTTAGTCTGGTCTACCTTGTAGGGCTGATATATTCGTTTCTTATTGGACTTCTACCCCACATTTCATTCAGCAGCTCAAGGAGGCTGTGATGACTGGAACACTCAACTTCCCGTTAAATCAGACTCATAAGCAATTCCTTAGACTCCAAATGACCTCCCGACTCGACTAACGTATCAGCCACCACCTCTGTGGCTCTTGGGGAAGCCGTAGGTTCCTCAGCTCCCCCCGACTGCGAAGATTCATCCGATGCCACTTTTGACATTCTGTGGAAATTTTCTTAGACTCTCGACTGGGTACACACGTCTCCAGGTAGAGCCAAGTTTTGAACGGTTTCGCAACTTTATGTGATGACTGGAACACTCAGCTTCCCATTGAATCCTACTCATAAGCCATTACTCAGAATTCTATTTATTTATTTAATTAATTCTCTTTAATGGTGTGTAGCATTCAGTACAAGGGAAAAAGTTGTGAATGGAAAAACCCACGCTTTCCCCCCATTAAACACCTTCAGTGAATTTAAATTCCCCACCCCCCACTCCCCTTCTCAGGTATGCACCCCTCCCTCTCATGCCAGTTAGTGTAAGCATGTGCAGCTGTCTCCAACACTCCTTGCAAATGACCTTGGGAGTCCAAGATAGTCCAAACAAAATGATTTCACACTCCAATGATGTTCCCCCTCCCGTGCCTTCAACTTGCAAGAAGAAGACACGTGCTGACTGAAACATGCGGGCGAGTCCAATCAAGTGTTCTGAGAACATTTGATCTGGGAGCACAACAGAGGCTTTGGTGCTTTTTCTTCAACTCCCCCCCCCCCCACTACAACTGGGGAAGTCCCACACTGTTCCTTTTTGTTCACAAATGCAGTAACCAGCCAGGGAAATATTCTGCACTTTGGATGAGATCCTTCCCCTGTCTTCTTGCTCCTTGTCAGCCAGTTAGTCCCTTGCAAATGCTTAGAAACAAAAATGAAAAGAAGAGAGGAGAAGAGGAGGAGGAGGAGGAGGAGGAGGAAGAAGAAGAAGAAGAAGAAGAAGAAGAAGAAGAAGAAGAAGAAGAAGAAGAAGAAGAAGAAGAAGAGGAGGAGGAGGAGGAGGAAGAGGAGGAGGAAGAGGAGGAGGAAGGACTTATTTTCTATGGCACCACTGCCATCAGCATGCTTACCCAGCCCCTTTCAGAAGACTTTCCTTCCTGTGCCCCCCTACTTTCACAGACTTTGCAGGGAGGAAAGAAGCAGTACAATAAGAGAAGGAGAAAGAGAAAGAGAAAGAGAAAAATGGTTTTCCCAATAAATATGCAGATAATGTTTGAGAACACCTCATCTTTCTCCGCGGCACCAAAGCTTCCCAAAAACTGAAGTCATGTATTTGCAACCGGAGCGGGAACATTCAGTCCAAAGAACTTCTCGGCTTCCTGAATGCATTTATTATCAGCTGTATTCCTTCAGCTTGGGCTCCTGCAACAGGCTAAGCTGCAAAAACGCAAAAACAAACCAGGAAGCCAAACCAAGGTTATCTCTAGCCAAGAGCTTGGCCTGTTCTCCAAATGCTCCTGCTTGACCTTTGGTGGAGCAGGTAAGGGATGTTGTATGTATGGGCAGGTAGCTTTCCACAGTGGATAAAGTATATGAGAAAGCCAGCATGGGTAGAGGTGAAGGCATCAGGCTAGAAACTGGGAGACCATGAGTTCTAGTCCCACCTTAGGCACAAAGCCTGCTGGGGGACCTTGGGCCAGTCACTCCCTCTCAGCCCTGGGAAGGAGGCAATGGCAAACCACTTCTGAAATCTTGCCAAGCAAACTGCAGGGACTTTTCCAGGCAGTCACCAGGAGTTCTCTAAGTTAAAGCTTATTCCCAACTTCCCATCTAGTCTTATCCACTGTCCTGTTTCTCAATAAATAATTAACAAATTAAATTATTAGCAAATTAAGTTATTAAAGTTGAGAGCCAGATTGGTGTAGTGGTTAAGGCATCAGGCTAGAAACTGGGAGACCATGAGTTCTAGTGCTGCCTTAAACACGAAGCCAACCTTGGGCCAGTCACCTTCTCTTAGCCCTAGGAAGCAGGCAATGGCAAACCACTTCTGAAAATCTTGCCAAGAAAACTGCAGCGACTTGTCCAGGCAGCCACCAGGGGTCAAGACTGACTCGAAGGCACACACACTCACACAAAGTGCATGTAGAGAGGAAACATATACTTAGAATAATCATGTTTGTAGACAGAACTCTGCAGATGGGTGCTTGCATGAATGAATACAATATATAAAGGTGATTATTCTTATGAAGATGCATCATAATAGGGAAGCTTAAGTCACCTGGCCTGTCAATAGCTTAGAACCAACCCAGGGCTTTGTCCAGTACTCGGAAGAGAAAGAGGGAGTAGAGAAAAAAATTTGGGAGAGAGAAGCGGTGGGATTTCAGTCTGATTCCAGGAAAATGTGCCATGCAGAATGAAGAAAGGAATCAGTTCCTTTGAAAGGAAAGCAGGTAAAGGTGCATAATCCCTCTGTTACCTGCTATCCCACCTATTGCTCTTAATGACCAATAGGTTGATAAGGTGCAGACCATACGTGGCCAAGAAAAGCCACAATGACATCATGCGCATTGGGATACCCTAACCTCTTCACAGTCTTTGGCTGGGTTTGCTCAACAGGCTAGACTAAGCCGGAAGGAGGTGAGTAGTTTGCGCTTCAACATGATGTGGGTCCCCAGCTTTGTCTTAGCATGTGGCATGAGCCAGGCCATCACATTTAGCCATAACATAGTGGCCTTGCTCACGGTCACTCATGCCTTGGTCGCTTTCCATTTGGATTACTGCAATGCACGCTACGTGGGGTTGCCCTTGAAGACCACCCAGAAGCCATAACTGGTCCAGAATGTGGTAGCACACACAGTAATGGGTGCCCCTAGGTTTACCCATGTAACATCTCTGTTGTGCGAGCTGCACAGGCTCCCAGTTTCCTTCTGGGTACAATTCAAGGTGCTGGTTATCTGCTGGGTTATCTGAGGGACCGCTTCTGCCCAAGGACATCTACCCATCCTACCAGATCAGATAGGGTGGGCACGCTCCTAATCCATTCCCTTAAACTCTGCCCTCTTATGGGATCTAGGAAGCAGGCCCTTTTCTGTGGCAGCCCATACCCTATGGAACACCCTCCCCCCTAAAGTTTGGTGGGCCCCCACCCTCCTAGCCTTCCAAAAACCACTTAGGACCTGGCTTTTTCCCCAAGTGCTGGGATAGGGCAAGATGGATGAGAGGACGTTTTAATGTTTGCTTTTAATAGGTATATGTAATTATTAATGGTCTATTGATGTTGTTTTAATTGTTGGTTGGGAGCCACCCACAGTTCGATATAAGATGGGTGGGTATATAAATGTTTTAAATAGGTCAATAATTAAATAGCAAGGTTTGTTGGGCCATGGCATGGCATGTGAATATAGCAACTGGGTTTTGTTAATCTCGGTCTCAGGTTCAGGGTGTTGAACCCAGCCTTTGCTCCCATGCCTAATTCCAAAGCTGAACAATAAAGCAGACCAAAGGAGTACAGGAAAACTGCCTTGTGTTTTTGCAGGGAAAACAATAAGCAAGGGAAAGGTTTAAAGCAACAACACTGGCTCACAATTTTCTCCCTGAGCCGCACCACAGACCCCTCTGGGGAGGGACCTCCCTTTTCCTTTGCAAATTGACCCAGGTCCATCTTCTGCAGAATCTGAACAAGGATTTTCGTGGTGGCTGTTTTCCAAGCTGCAAGCTGGGGAGTGCAACAAACCCCCTCTGCCTCTGCCTTTCTGACATATAACACCTCTCGCTGGTACAATGTGCCACTGTACTGGGGCTTTGCAAAAAGATATTTGGAAACCAGCAAGATGTGACAAACAGCTTAAGGGGAAAAGGGAAGCTGAGTGAAACGCTAGAAGCGGGAGTGTTAATGCCTGTTATGTGCCGGAGGGGGAGAAACAAAAGTGGGGGGTTTATGTCCCAGACTCAGAAGGGATTCTCTCTGGATATGGAGGGTGGCGGATGGGAGGGAGTAATCAAATGCCCTTTTGAATAAATCAAGCACTATCAGCATTGCAGCTCCTGCGCTGCAATAAACATTACATCTATGTCCCCCCTCCTCTTCCCCCCCTCCTTTGATGTGACATAATTAACAAGGATGAATTGTTATTACATGAAAATAGATGGTGTTGCTGCGAGTTTACATAATAAACTGGAGCTTCGCGCCTTCCTCCTGATATGCTGTGCAAGCTCCAGCGTGTAAAACAGGAAATAAACAACAGGGCCAAGCACGTAAGAAGCCTACGTCTCTCTGGAGTGAGGACAGCCCGGGAATAGGATGGTGGTCCTTAACTTTGCAGCTGTGGGTCTCCACCTCGATGTAATGGCTAAGATGGGCCATTTGTGTCTCCAGGAAGGTCCCAAGGGGCTGGTTCCTGCCAATTCATGCCAACAGATTGGTCAACGCATCCACAGCTATTCAGAAATTGAGTATTATTTGCCCTGGCCCAGAGGCATCCACGGGACCCAAGGCTTTCATCCAAATGCCCAAAACAACATCGTGCAGACCTCCTGCATGCTCCATTCCTTCAGGCAACGTCATGACATGTGTCTCTTGGGACACAGCTTGGCCTGCATCAGCCCAGCAACATAATGCTGTTTTTATCACCTCTTCCACCACCATCTTCACCCCACTGCCTGGTCCTTGATGAAAAGCATGAAAAAGAATGGGGTGGTGGGGGAATGAAACCACATCAGGTAATTTCATCCCCTCAGCCCACATACCATATACCATATAGGCCTCATCCAATTGTGGGTACATTCAACAGGAATGGCTGCTGTGAAGTCCACTGCCTGTCCCTGGTCTTCTCATTAGATTTATCTCCCACCTTTCATGCAGCAGCTCAAGGCAGCCTATGGCTCAAAGTGCTTCTACCTTCGATTTTTCCCCATAACAACAACCCTGTCAGGTAGATTGGGCTAAGAGAAAGTGATTGGCCCAAAGTTCCCTAGGAAGCTTTGATGGCTGACGGTAGACTAGAACCTGGGTCTCCCCACTCCTTGTCCAATACCTTAACTACTCAGTTACCCACATGGAGGTCCACCTGAGCTTCCATGGAGCTTAGATTTTTCTGGACAATGAGTTCAACCTTGGAGAAATGGTTTAATCACACACCCATCAAAGTTCTGAGTGATGGGCCTGATTTATGGGGACAGGACTATAGCTATGTATGCGGGTGCTTATGGAAAAAAGTGAAATTGAAGCTGGACTTGGAAGGGCTTCAGCAACCATTTTAGCCCAGCTGTCTCAGATGCCCAGATGACAGCAAGGTTGAAAATAAGACCTGGTGGTTGGTCTAATGCTGCAAAGCAAGCAGATGGAAGTTATATAATCATGCATGGCACTGCAGCCCCACCTGGGTGGATTTATTTTTTAAACAGGGACAATGAATTTTGAAGAAGTCTGAAAAAGCAGGTTGGGAGGTACGGAAATAAATAACTTGGAGAAGTAGCATTTTTCAGCTCAGCCCTGAATATTAGTAACAGGGCAGGTAGATTTTCCCACCTCACCAACCTCTCCTTCTATATTGAACCTTCCAACTAAATTCATTTAGGGCAACATTTGCATAACACACTTAACTTAGGAGGAAAATCACTTTTTGGTTTAATTCAACCATCAACTAACCCAGCTGTCTGGACTCACACAACACGCTAGGCCACAAAAAGCAAAAACAAACCAGGTTTAAGGCTCATCGAGCTGAGCCTGTTGTGCAAGTAATGTATGAAAATAGCCTAGTGGTTCCAGTAAAAGGTTATGGAAACCTGGCAATCTGGACTGAAAGTGCAATCCTGGCTGCTTCTACTCAGAAGTCAGTCCTTACTTATGGTCCCAGGTAAACATGGATCCAATCTCAGGTAGCATTTTTATCAGGCATAGGAACGCAGAGAACAATCTCTGTAATGGTAGGTGGGAGACAGGAGGAAATGCCATGGACTAGGCAATGGTCGGATAAGAGGCAGCTGAGCCCACAGAAGGAATGTGGGCCTGGCAAATCTCGCAGAAGGGACCCTGTCTAGTTTCTTGGGCTGTAAAGGCGAGGAGGTGGAAATGTACTTTCAGATTTGCAAGATTCTGTTAATGAAACCTTACAATAAAGATACAGCTAGTACTCCTGGGTCTGCTCCTTGTCTGCACTACCTCGCAAGGCTGACAATGTCCTGATGACAATGATACTGTATTTTAATTCTGTTTTTGTAAACCGCCCAGAGTCCCTCCTTTTGGGGGGAGATGGGCGGTAATAAAAATGTGATAGATAGATAGATAGATAGATAGATAGATAGATAGATAGATAGATAGATAGATAAAATGTCCTACTGAATCTGGGCCCTGCCTCATCCCATCCTCTCCAACCTCAGCAACTTAGGAAAACCCGTTGGGTCAGCGACTCTCCATCCCCATCTGGAGATGGTAAAGATTGACCCCAGGTGCATCTCCTCTTTCCACTCCACTGCCCTTTTCGGTTCCCAAAATCTCAGCACGGATAGCCTCAAATGTTCTTGGACCGGGCAAGGCACCTGAGGAACTACAACCTGATGGTACCCATATGTCTCTCTACAACACAACATCTAGTCCTTGGGTTCACTGGCATCCCTTTATGGCTATCTAACCCCCCGGTTCGGACCCTGACATTGACATAGCAAGAGCAGCCAAGGTCCCCAGTGTGTGCCTTGACTTCATTCCTCTGCAAGCCCTCTCACCCCGCACTGTTTACGTGCTGCGCTTGGCACAGACTGGTAGGACGAAGTATTGCTTTTAATAATATCCAGAAGCACAACTGCTCAATTGCACGGAGAGAGGTGGGAGCCATATCCGCAGAAAGGCTGGTTATTTAAGGCAATTGCCCAGCGTTGTTATGAGAAATAAGGCCAGCTAGTAAATGTCAGTGGTTTAGCTCCATTTGCATGAATGCAGCTGACCTCTGCTTGGGTTGCTCTTTGAAGAACGAACACAGTGGAGTGCTAGAAGAAGAGGTGCTGCGGGAGATTCCTTCAAGTCTAGGACAGAAACTTGAGCTTTGACCACTCTTGACTCCTGCCAAGACCGACTTGGTTTCAAGATTTAAGAAAGAGGTAGGGAAAGTGTCCTGTGCTCTTCTTAAATACCCTTCTTTGCAAGGAGCTCTCAGCCGATACTTCATTTAAGGAGAAGGGCCTGTTACTCATCCAGGATGAATGGCAATTGGACAGTCAATGAAGAATGGAAGCAGCTGGACTAACCTTTGGGGAGGAAGACCCCATCTGTGAAAAGTACAGGTAGTCCTCGACTTACAACCATTCGTTTAGTGACCGTTCAAAGTTATGATGACACTGAAAAAAGTGACTTACTCACACAAAAAAGTGACGTCCTCACACTCATGACCATTGCAGCATCCCTGCGGTCACATGATCAAAATTCAGGCACTTGGCAACCAGCATGTATTTATGACGGTTGCAGTGTCCCGGGGTCACATGGTCACCATTTGCGACCTTCCCAGCTGGCTTCTGACAAGCAAAGTCAATGGGGAAAACCAGATTCACTTAATGACCATGTGATTTATTTAACGACTGTAGTGATTTGCTTAATGATCATGGCAAAAAGGTCATAAAATTGGGTGTGACTCACTTAATGATCACCTCACTTAGCAACAGAAGTTCTGGTCCCAATTGTGATCGTACGTCGAGGATTACCTGTAGGTTTGAATAGTTCCTGCTGCCAGAAATTCAGCAAGAAGAAATAGACAAAATAACCCACCTGTGGTGAAGAGGGCTGTTTTGCATGGCCTTCATCAGGGCCAGCCCTGCTGTGAAGCGAAGTGAAGCCGCCACCTCAGTTGCTGAAATCAGAAGACCTGCGTGCGGCAGTCAGATCTGAGGGAGTGCAATAATGCTGCCAGGCAACCTGTGAGGGGGGCCACTGGGTTGTGGGGTTGGGAATACCAGGTCCTGGATATCTTTATGGATCTTTGGTTCTGTATGCTGCCCAGAGACCACTGGAGTTGGGTGGCTATAGCAAATTTGAATGATTCAATGACTCAGTGACTCAATGATTGATTGAATGATTGAGTCAATGAGTCAATGATTGAAATCTGCATTTCCGTCTCCCCTAACCATCGGCTATATCGTGATAAAGAGAGGAGAAAAATGCCATCAGAGAAAGAAAAACAGAGAAGGGTCTCCAAAAACAAAAAAGGGGTGCCAAAAAGAGAGACTTCACCCACTGTGTGCCTCAGTCCAGTCTGTCACTGGCATGTGATACGTCCTCCAATAAGCAACTCCAGAAAGAATATGGCCCTCAATAGGAAAATAGTTAACTAGCCATGACTTAATGACCAGGTTCACACAACCTGCTAAGCCATAATGTGGTTGTATACAAACCTGGCCCATGTGACTAGTAAGCCCTGGTTCGTGGCTTTGCAGAGCCAGTCAGCTGTGGCTTATTCAACAAACCATGGCTGAATAACTATCTAGAGTGATGAGAGAACCTAGCCAGTAAGGATCGCTAAGTCAAGGTTGGCCTGGAGTTTTTGTGAATCATGGCCTGAGTCCTACTGATCTGCTGCAGCGTCCACCCATCAATGAGACTCTTCTTGATCCTTCTTGGAAACCCCCTACTGGTTCCCAGCAATAAAAAACGAAAACAGAAGAAATACCGAATGGCTCTTTCAAGTAGCAGAATAAGCCAAGTTGGTTGCAAGACACGTAGCCTATGGATTTGCTTGCTCCCTCTCTCTGTTTTCCAAAGCCCTGGCTTACTGGCAAGTTCCAGATGCCTGCTTAGAGTTTCGACTGCCCCAATAGAGGTAGTCAATAGGCTTTATTAAGAGCCAAGCATGAGCAGCTGTGCCAAATTGAAAAGGCTGCTTAGCAAACAGAGCACTGCCCTCAAACCACCTGGAGCTGTGATCAGCCCAGGGGTTTTCTTATCATGTCAGATGCCATCTCCCTGGCTTCATTTTCAGGCCATGCTTGGGCAGTGCCTCTTGTTAGCTCCTTCCCTTTCCCACATGGCTCACTTGCTGGGAAATTACACCGTGCTTCCAAACCCTGGAGAGTTCTCCAAAACTTCTTTGGATGCAGCTAGTTTCTTCCCTCTGCTCAGATCAGTGTTTCTCAACCTTGGCAACTTGAAGATGTGTGGACTTCAGCTCCCAGAATTCCCCAGCCAGCCATGCTCAGATGCTGAGGAACGCAAAATAACACAGGGGTGAGGGAGTAATAGGAAATGTGTATCTTCATTCTTCATTCTGTTCTCTATATCTATCCTTCTAATATAATCTCTCTGAATCCTTCTAGGCTCTAGATGTACCCTTCTATCAGTAGCTGGCCAGAAAGGCAAGCTAAAGGAAGAACAAGATAAGAGAGCTGAGCAATGCAGAAACCAACTAAAGAAAGCATACATCTATTCTGATTCGGTGGCCAGAACTGATAAACAAGTCTTTATTTCCTTGAGAGAGAGCCAGTTTGGTGTAGCGGTTAAGGCACTAGGCTAGAAACTGGGAGACCGGGAGTTCTAGTCCCAAAGCCCACTAGGTGACCTTGGGCCAGTCACCTTCTCTCAGCCCTAGGAAGCAGGCAATGGCAAACCACTTCCAAAATCTTGCCAAGAAAACTGTAGGGACCTGTCAGGCAGTCGCCAGGAGTCAACACTGATTTGGAGGTGCGCACCCCCCAAATCCTTGAGAAGAAACTGATGAATCAAAATAAGAAGGAAAAGGACAAGGCCAGAACCAAGGGTGAGTCCTAGTGAGAACCATCACAGATACCATGACCCATAGAGCATAAAAGATGGAAACGTGGCATTGGAAAGGCTGACATTCTCCCACTCAGTGGAATCTCCCAAGTCTTTTGGTCTCTTGACCAATGAAGAAGAAGAATATTCTCTCTGTGTCTCTTTATCTCTACTTTTCTTCCTTTGGGATAGGGATATGGTGTGCGTGTGAATGGATTTGCGGGTCTGATAGTTGAATGGGTTCTAATAAAGGAATGAGAAAATGATTGACCGTGCTCCAAGCTAGTTAGGGGACACATTCACTGTCCATGCCCTTGACACTGCATGTCAGATCCTGTGTAATTTGCAGCAGAAAAGGGAGGCCGTTCATTTGCAGACAAGACAGAGATCACAATGGATGGTTTACAAGCAGAGGTCTCACTTTTATGCCAGGATTCCATGATCACCCTAACACACAGCCCCCCAGCTTGCCATCCTGTCATTTCCCCTTTGCTAAAATGA
Organism: Candoia aspera; assembly: GCF_035149785.1. NCBI lineage: Eukaryota > Metazoa > Chordata > Lepidosauria > Squamata > Candoiidae > Candoia > Candoia aspera. Next base: position 6,110,800 of record NC_086165.1, on the reverse strand, counting down.
GTGCATTTTTAAAAAATTGGTAATATAGGAGCTTTGGGGGACAGGCAAAGGTACAGGTAGTCCTCACTTAACAACCTCGTTTGTGATCATGTGACCACGGGAATGCTGTGATGGTCATAAGTGTGACAGTCCAGACTTACAGCCATGCTGAAAAAAATGACTTACAACTGGTCCTCACACTTACAACTGTCACAGCATCCCCGTGGTCATGTGATTGCCATTTTCGACCTTCCCGGCTGGCTTCAGGCAAGCAAAATCAATGGGGAAACCGCATGATTTGCTAAATGACCACATGGCTTGCTTAACACCCACAGTGATTCACTTAATGCCCGCTGCAAAAAAGGTTGTAAAATCTGGTCGGATTCGCTTAATGGCTGTTTCGCTTTCCAGTCCCAATTGTGGTCGTTAAGCAAGGACTACCTGTATGGGTTATGTAGATGCAAGAGAATGGTAACAGCTTCTCAAGAAAAAGTGAAGGATACTTTCAGAAGCTGAACTTTTTTTTTCTTGTCCCGATAAAAAAGACAAAAATGTATCCACCTTCTCTTCTTCCTATACCTTCTCTATCTCAGCCAATACAATACAACACTGTTATAGAGCTTTCTCCAATCTGCCGTATTTTGGACTTCAGCTCCCATCATCCTCCAGCCACTACAGCTGTTGAGCATTCTGGCCAGGATTATGGGAACTGAAATCTCACAGCTCCATAGGAACGAGATGGGCAAAAGCTGAGATAAGAGGACAAGTCCTTGTCCCATGGAGCCTGCAGTCTAAAATGTCAAAAGGGGGGCCAACGAGGGAGGAAGGGGAAAAGAGGCCATGCGTTCGTTAGGCTTGCTTTGTGAACCTGCTTAAAAGTACATCACAAAAACAGGACGGTAAATCTGCAAAGGAAGACACCTCCCGTACTACATAACACAACTTAGCACAACCTAACACAAGAGTTCTCCTCCATTATCTTAGCACCTCATTCCATGCATCACTTATTGCAAGAGGGCAGAAAGTTTTCACGAAGTGCTTGTTTCCCCGTCTAATTAAGAGACTCCCAGATGTTGGATAATCAATCCCTCTGCTTTCTTAATTAAAGCAAAGGAGGCAATTTTCAAACTCAGTTTGAGGATTAATTTTCACAGAAAGTTGGTTTCGCAAGAAAGGTTTGAGATGTGTTTGCTTAAGAAGCAGGAAGCATGTGATCCTGCAGGCTAAAAGTACAATTGTTTAACGTTGTAATTTTACAGCTACCCCATCTGAACTGCGACATCCGGACAATCACTTAACGACTCAAAAGGGTTCAAGTTTTCTATATCTCTGTGCTGCCACCTAATAGTTGTCCACATGTTTGCAGTTCAGATATGATAGCAATGGTTATGTAAAGGTAGTCCTCACTTAACAACCATTTGTTTAGTGATGGTTCAGACTTATGACAGTGCTGAAAAACTGACTTATGACCAGTCCTCACACTTATGACCATCACAGCATTGCTATGATCACATGATCACAATTTGGGTATTTGGCAGCCAGTTTGTATTTATGACCATTGCAGCATCCTGTGGTCACATGATCATTTTCAACCTTCCCGGCAGCTTCTAGCAAGCAAAATCAATGAGGAACCACATGATTCGCTTAACGACCACATGGGTCACTGAATGCCTGCAAGGATTTGCTTAACAACAGCCGCAAAAAGGTCGTAAAATCAGGTCAGATTCACTTAATGACCGCTTCACTTAGCAACTGAAATTCTGGTTCCAGTTGTGGCGGTTAGGCAAGGACTATCTGTAGAAAGTTTACAACCTTCTGTGCTCTCCAGCCAGTATGCCCCAAAGGAGAATGCTGTTTGGATGTTGATATTGGTAATTAAAGCATTTCAGATATTGCCTAATTATAATGCAAGCTTGTAATGAAGTGTAAGACTCAATTCCCCAGGGATATAAACGATGTCATAAAGATGTCCAGAGAAGAATAAAACAAATCTTAGGGGACTGGACATTCAGAGCCACAAAAAAATGCAGCTGGTTCCTGGACTTGATCAAGAGTATGCAAATCTCTCAAGATCTAATTGATGAACTCAGCTTGATTCAAATTATTGATTTAGGTCAAGGTGGTTCATAACTTCAATTTGAACTGTCAATCCATTTTGGAAAAAGGCATCTACTGATTAAAGAAAAGACAATATCTACGTTTATTGCTGACTGGAAACCCCTTATGGATTTTTTGCGGAGAACAGGAAAAAAAAATGAATGTATGATTTATGGTTTTGATGATCAGACAGGATAGATTATAGAAAGAAGAGAGACTTGTTGTAACTTTAGGGAAAGAGGTAAATTTACAATTGTACTTATAACTGCTGCAAAGAAGATCAGAAGCCACTTTTTTTTCTTTTTTTCTTTTTTTCTTTCTTTTCTTTTTTCCTTTTCCTTTTCCTTTTCCGCCTTTCTTGCTTGCACTTTTAGCTTTCTCTCTGATTTCTTTCTTTTTCTTTTCTCTTTCTTACTTTGTATGACTTCGTATTCGTTTGTATCTTCTTCTTTAAAAACTTTTAATAAAATTATTTTTTTAAAAAAAGGAAAAGGGCATCTACATGTCCTGGATTTGAATGCACCTCAATCAATTTAGCAGATCAAATCTACTGAGTGATTTAACAACTGATTCCAAAGGGTGATGTGATCAATTTGCTCCCCCCACCCTACTGCCCGAGCCTTTGCACGCTTAGCGTCTGGAACCTTTTCTCAGCTGTTGATCGCTCATAGTTTCCATAGATGAACATTTCCAGTAAGCTGCAGTCAGATAATCCCTGATGACAGGAATCAGGAACGTGTCATCACAAACAAATGGCCATTTGGGGCACTACCTAAGCAAACGCTGGGAACAAGAAATAGATTTGTTCATCCCCAATCTGGTCTCAAAGATACTTTTTAAAAAGGCATGCAATGGTGGCTTGACCACATCAAAAATGAATTCGGCCATCTTTTGTCACTGGATGGTTGGCCAAGACTTGAAGGCCACCTAAACCCATTCTGATGTTCTAGATCCAAGGTAAATACAGGTGGTCCTCGCTTAACGACCACAATTGGAACCGGCATTTTGGTTGCTAAGTGAAGCAGCCATTAAGTGAATCCAACCTGATTTTACAACCTTTTTTGCAGCTGTCATTAAGCGAATCACTGCAGGCGTTAAGCAAACCACATGGCTGTTAAGTGAACCACACAGTTCCCCATTGATTTTGCTTGCCAGAAGCTGGCCAGGAAGGTTGAAAATGACGATCACGTGACCACGGGATGCTGCAGTGGTCACAAATGCAAACTGGTTGCCAAGTGCCCAAATCGTGATCACGTGACCGCAGGGACACCACAATGGTCATGAGTGTGAGGACCAGTCATAAGTCGGTTTTTCAGCACCGTTGTAAGTCTGAACCATCACTAAACAAATGGTCATTAAGCGAGGACTACCTGTAAACGAGAGTGCCAGACACTGGTGCAATGATTGAACATGACTGAGCTGCTGCCCCAAATCTTCCCAACACTTTCCCTACCACTGATGTCAGGATAAAGATCATCCTATTTCTATTAACCTCACTTTCTGCAGACAGTCTGGGATTTACGTTGGCAAGACGGGTGCGATGCAAGATATTATCAGCGTGTCATATGAACAGACAGTGGTGAATGAGCATTCATTACTCATTCTGAAGCACCTACCTAGGATGCTGGCTTGTGCAGAAAGCAAAAAAACTATGTACTTGGGACGGGATGAGAAACCAGGGGAAAAGAAGGCAGGGTTAGCAGCAGCACCTACAGATTGGCCAGCCTTGCTCCTCACCCACATTAAAAAGATTGCACAAGGAGGGAAGGAAACGAACGATACCAGTAATAACAAAAAGTCCTTCCAGAAGGAAGCGAAGCAGTCTGGGGAACAGAATTAGTAGAAGCATCAACTTGTTGCCAGTAGAACACAGCTATTATTGTCTCGTTCTATGGCCTGTCCTGGCCACCCAGTGAGTTCAGACCAAGTGAATCTATTTAATGATACCACCAATAGCAGCCAATTACCAAGACTCAGGGATCAGTACAGAGCTGGTAAAGAGAAAAAACAGACGCTGGTCTGAAGGCAGATATTTTTTTTTCCTCCATGGACTTCCCGTGTTTTTCTGTTACTCTTTTTTGTTTTAATCTTGGAAGGTCACAGAGGTGTGGTGAGTGAGACAAAGACATCCACAGTGTGGTTGTGCCAAAGATTGTCAGGCTCACTCTGAACGTTTGAAAGCCTCAGCAGCTTGTTTTAATGCCCAATAACTGTGTCAAGCCTTCCAGACGCTTAATGTTTCTATTTTATCCTTTTCTTCCCCAAAGCAAAGCCATGTGCCTCCAAAAATAAATTTTCTTCCAAATTTTGGCAGTGTGATCTTTCCTGGGTTACAAAAATGCAATGCGTATGGCCCACAGGCTAGAAGGACAAAAAATAAAAAATAAAAATCAAAGTTTGCCCAGAATTTCCCGGCAAAGTAGAACGTCCTGATTAAATCAAGCCCAACTCTCAGTGAATTCATAAGTGCATCCATGTAGCTTTTTGACAAGTCATAGAAGTGGTTTGTATTGTCTTCTTCTGGGAAATGGGAGGACAGCTTAAACTGTAAGCCCTAACTTTATCTCCCAGCATCAACTTATGGGTACAAGAAGCCTGACACCTCAGCCTCATTCTGGGGTGAATGCAATGGAAGCCAATCTCTACCACTGTGAATTAATTCCATGCATAGAAATGAACGTTCTCAGAGGCTCCATTTTGCTTCCATGTTTACCATCATGTTCTACCTGTTTTCAACTACGGATAAGCTAGAAGTCCTACAGCAAGGAAATCCACGCACAAGAACTCAGCCAGTATATGATCACTGTTCTTCTAACATCTTAACAACATTATTTAATCATTCAACAATTGTTTTGCTAAAACAACAATAATGAAGACCAGTTTTGTATCTCTTCAACGGTGGCTGCATGAAGATGCTTTAAGTCACTAGTAGGGAAATGGCCTTTGTACACAGATAGTGCCACATTTTTAAAAGAAATCCAAACCATATTATGTTATCTCTGCTGCTTTGATTTTATTTGACATCCCTGTTGTCACTGTCCACACACCTATCTCTGTATCTCCATCTCTTTGAGAAGAGAGAAAGAGATGCCGAGATTGGCTTTAAAGACTAGGATCACATCAACTTTCTTATGACTGGATTTAATTATGTGATTTAAACATCCCACTGAAGATCTCTGGATATCAAACTGAAACCCTTTCTCCATGAGCTGATGGAATTATCTCCCCCAGAAAATGCTGGGTGGAGCATCCTGCTGCTGTTGACAATGCATGGAACACCCCAGTTTTCTGAGGCTAAAACTGGTCAAATTAATTCAGCACTGGCCTTGTTTGACTAGTGCTTCCTGGCTGTTGGTAGGAGTGACTTTGTTTATAAATGCTATGAAAAGAAGCAGCCAGGGAACTTGTGCCTGGGAAGAGATTATGGGAATGACTTAGGAAGATGGATGGAGTTTTGCACTGACATTCCTAAGATCCCTGATGGGAGCCTGCTCTATCCTCCCATAAGACAATATCGTACTCATAGACACTGCCTCATTTGTGCTGGATGAAGGATGTGCTGGGTATACAGCATATAACCTTGCACTGTTCGTTGTGATTTCAGTGTATTGACTCTGGAGACAATTCTTTGGCCTTGGACCTCCAAAGGAGACAGAATGCATCCATAGCTGAGGGGAGGGGGATAATGCATTGCCAGTGGAGAATTACACATCAGTGCAAGGAATCTTCAAATGTCAAGCCAGGAACATATTGACATCTTTCTTCTTGAATGTATCTGCAATGAAAATAAAATATAGTATGTCCAGCAGACTATCTCTGTCTAGTACTGAGGGGTAGTGGGGAGGGACCGTGGCTCTCCCAAAGCTGTCGAATTCCAACACCCAGCATTCCTCCCTATTTGCAATGGGACAGCCTTACCAGGTGGACCAGACAGGAAACACGACCAGATGAGCTAATTCTACTTTATTGTAAAGCTACGTTGACAGAACCTTGCAAGTCTGAAAGTTCAGTTCTCCCCCTGTCTCCTTTACAGCCCGAGAAACTAGGGAGGATCCCTCCTGAGCCTCTTGCCCTGCCCACTATCCACCTGCAGGCTTTGCCCTCTCTTATCTGACCTTTCCCTAGGCAGCATCTCTTCGTCCTGTCTCCCAAGGTCTTTCCCACGTACCATTACCATGTAGTCTGGAAACGTTGGCAGTTACAACTGAGCACCATCAGAAAGGTCACAGCTGTTCCTTACCTGCGGTGCTAGAGAGGAGGAAAACGGAAAGGCCCTGATCAAAAGGGGAATATAAACCTTGATCATTAATCCGTAACTAATTTATGCAGGCCCACCTCTCCTACCTTCTCCCATTGCCTGTTCTTTTTATTAGAGCTATGAAGATCTTTGAAGGGAAACTCTGCCTCAGGGTTCTTCCCAGGACCAATTAGAGAGGCACACAGTATCCAGGATCTTCTGCTAAAGGATTCTATATTACAAAAGCTAAGAAGTCATTATGAAAGTACTCCAGTGATTTTTTTTAAATCCGTTCAGTCATGTCCGATTCGCGGAGACTGCCTGGACAAGTCCCTGCAGTTTTCTTGGGAAGGTTTTTTGGAAGTGGTTTGCCATTCCCTCCTTCCCAGGGCTAAGAGAGAGTAACTGGCCCAAGGTCACCCAGCTGCCTAAGGGGAACTAGAACTCACAGTCTCCTGGTGTCTACCCTGGTGCCTTAACCACTACACCAAACTGGTTCTACTTTGTATTTTACTGATGCTTTAAAAGAAATTTCCATTTTTTAAATTTGTTTTGATGGGGGCTTCTTTGGAATTCTTTGAAGTAAAGCAAGATCTGTTTCTCCTAGCCCCTTTCTCTATGTCCTATCAACTTTGTTCCAACCCGCCAGTGGCATTTTAGTAAATCATATTTTACACATTGTCATAAAATTCTTTCACTCTTCCCTCCCTCCTAAAACTTGCTGCCTCTGTTAGAACGGTAAGGTCACAGATCAGATAATGCAAGCAAGCAAGCTGCCGTGGAATTTTCACTGTGATTCACTGATGGTTGTAAATATCAAAGAGCATTTCAACAAAGGTGCCATGGGGGGCAACCAAGCCCATTTTCAGAGAAGCAAAAACTTTTTCATCCATATAAACTAGATTAACACTTTCATTCTCAGCCTGAGAATATACATAGGCAATTATATTGTATTCTATTTTCCCATCAGCTTAAAAAAACAGCTTCTGCATATCTTCCCATGGTTACTGAATTCCTAGTAGAGGTGACCATTGATGAGATCTAGGCAGATCTTGAAAGAGCTTCATTATACCCCAGATGAACTTTCTCTTAGGCCAATTTTCCTAGATGTTTGCATCAATTCTGAGGATTTTCTAGCCAACATGTCCACGGCTGAAAAATGTGAGTGTTCAGAACTCTGAAGGTCATTCAGTTGGGAAAGCTGCCTTCTGATTTATCTTAATTTATCTTTCTGATTGGGATTGTTCTGCATCAATACCCATTCCTCTAAATACAATGAACCCATCATGATTATTTTGTTGCATATCCATCTCAGGAAGGTAAATTTCAGTCCAGATTTCTGGCATAATCAAATGGCAAAGCCTTTGGATTTGGATATGGCCAGCTGCCCCACATGGTAGACATGAACTCCATATTGTGCATTTGCCTAAAATCACACTCTGTGATATACTTCTCATGGACATGGGGGATTGGCATAAAATCCTCATGTAACTTAGACTACACTCTCCGTTTCCACCTGTGTTGGATAGGACATCCAGTATGGGTAGTCTTGTGACTGCACACCACCACCACAGCAGATATTTGGAGAACAGGTGACCCTTCATGGGAATCATTATGTGAAAGTAAAGGATTTCTGTCAATGCTCCAGATATAGCCACCAGTCTTCTGACTTGAATGTCTGACCAAAACTAACTTTCTCCACTCTAGGCCTATATACACCCTCTCACACCCTAGAGTCCCTCCCACCAGCCTGGATTTTATACCTTTCTTGGATTTTATTTATTTACTGTATTTTATTATAACTGTTTTATGTGATTTTAGTCTTTATATTTTGTGCTGGATTTTACTGTAAACTGCCCAGAGTCCCTCTTTTCAGGGAGATGGGCAATGGCTAAATTTGAGCAATAAATAAATAAACAAATAAATAAATATACAAACACTAGACAATTATGACCGTTGCGTCACCATTTCAGAGATGTTTCCTTACCAGATTCTTCAATGCCTTCAACATTGGCAGAGCTTCTAATCTACTGGAAAAGTTCTTAAAAATTCAGCGAGAGATGTATTTGCCTTGAAAGTATCCCATGTTGAACTGTATAGCACAGTCAAACATCAGCAGCTGACCACAGGAAATGTTTTATGGCCTTTTGTGTTATGTCATAAAATGTTTTATGATCATTTTTATGTCATAATATGTTTAATAAAAGTTGTCAAATTTCAATTCCATGGGAGTCATGGATTTTGGGCACATTCTGTAAGTTAACCCATCTGAGGTACCTTAGCTCAAAAATTGTTGCCTTACAATACACCATTTCACCCAGTTAAAGGTTACAAAGTATCAAACAGACACAAGAGTTTTAGTAGTGTATAGATGTTGGGTTATAGTTCTCTCTGTCCCTGTCAGCTATAAGATGATAGGGGGTGGAGAGATATCCTAAGGGTATAAAAGGCTAGTCTAGCTCCTCAAAACCCACTATGTGCCATGATGATGTCACAAGCATCTTGACATCATGCAATACCTATGATATCATTAGCCCTTCCCATCCTCATAGATGCTCACAGCTTAGAGGATTTACTACCCTCCAGCTCTGAATTGCAGCTAAACCTCAAAAAAACCAAGATTATGGCAACCAGCTTGATTGATAACTGGCAAATAGAGGGAGAAAACATAGAGGCAGTGAAAGACTTTGTATTTCTAGGTGCAAAGATTACTGCAGATGCTGACTGCAGTCAGGAAATCAGAAGACGCTTAATCCTTGGGAGAAGAGCAATGACAAATCTCGATAAAATAGTTAAGAGCAGAGACATCACACTGACAACAAAGGTCCGCATAGTTAAAGCAATGGTGTTCCCCGTAGTAACATATGGCTGCGAGAGCTGGACCATAAGGAAGGCTGAGCGAAGGAAGATCGATGCTTTTGAACTGTGGTGTTGGAGGAAAATTCTGAGAGTGCCTTGGACTGCCAGAAGATCAAACCGGTCCATCCTCCAGGAAATAAAGCCAGACTACTCACTTGAGGGAATGATATTAAAGGCAAAACTGAAATACTTTGGCCACACAATGAGAAGACAGGACACCCTGGAGAAGATGCTGATGCTAGGGAGAGCGGAGGGCAAAAGGAAGAGGGGCCGACCAAGGGCAAGGTGGATGGATGATATTCTAGAGGTGACGGATTCGTCCCTGGGGGAGCTGGGGGTGTTGACGACTGACAGGAAGCTCTGGGGTGGGCTGGTCCATGAAGTCACAAAGAGTCGGAAGCGACTGAACGAATAAACAACAACAAGCTCTGAACTGACCCACTGATCCAGGCAATCATGAAATAGTCACTTTTTCTTAATCCCTGGAGCTTTTTCATTATTCGTCGCTCCCATTTTTCCTCCTTACAATTAAATCTCAAATATTGCCTTTTCAGGGGGGTTAGGGTGGGGAATTAAATTTCTAAATACATCTTTTATTGAAAATGAAAATGATTCACACATTCCAAGCTATTAATTCCCAAATGCCATCTTAAAGTTTAAGGCAAATTGTTTTCAGCTCCTTGGTTTTGCTGATGGCGAGGCCTGATTTTTATATTCCAAATAAAAACTAAGAAGAATGCAGCTTGTTACCCCCTCCCCCACCAACCATATTACAGAAAGTGTATCAGTAGAAGCAGACAAGATAGTGTATCATAGAAAGAAATTTACTGAAGGAATATTGGTTTCCCAGGTGTTTTTGTTTTCCCTTCTTGTCTCCTTTTCCCCCATTTTAGGTAGAAATCTTAAAAAGGAAAGCTGGAGCATAAAGAAGCCCTTGATTTAATTGGAATTGATCGAAACCACAACATTATCACAACTTGTCATGGTGGAGTAGGACCAGGAGCAATGTTATGCATACGGTGTGTGCATTAAACGCTCCATTATGTTCAGTTTATTAACATGATTCAATGGAACACAAATGCAAATGTTAAACAAACACACACACACACACTCCAACATGCATATACAAAAACAGAGCATCCTCTTTTGATGATCCCTCTGGGCAGTTAGTATGATTCAAAGAAATCTGTATGTTTAAATGGTATGTTACTGAGCAAGAGGAAAACACCACAAGTCTACATGGCAAGTTTTGTGGGATTGATGACCTGGCAGATGCTTTGGAAGAGGTGGGCCCTGGTTAATGTAGGAAATAAATAGCTTTAACGCAAGAGGTCTTCGAACTGATTTGGGGTGCGTCTGGTATGATCGAGGTGGATCTACAAAGACTTCCCCTGTCGGTGCTGAAAATATGCTCCGCTCAATCTGACCAGTAGCTTCTTCTTCAGTCCCCCATCATTTCCCCTATTGTGGCTAATAGGCATCCCCAAGAAACTCACAGTAGGGTGTAAAGATACTATCATCATCCTCCCTGATAATAGACTTATTTTCCATGAAAAGGCTCTCAAATTGCTTTTTGGAAAGTGTTCCAGAAGAGTGTCAACCAATTTCATAATGTGGAAATCTGCCCAATTATTCTTTCTTCAGCTCTGCTTCCATCCTGCAAAGATACTTTTCTTTGCTTTTGGTATGCTAAATAGGGGAGAAAAATACTTAACCCTTCTCCCCTATTTCTTAAGAAACCGTCACACTAAGCTGAGAGGTAGGCTAGCCAACAAGGGGTCCTACACTGTTTCATCATAAATGTGATGTGGAAAAGACTGAGGAAAGCTTGTCAGATAATGACTTCCAGGATGAAATTCCTCATTATTCTCTTCTCATTTTTGTGGGTCATTTTATCAGTGGTTTCTTAGCTGCTGACCTCATGGGAGTATGTTCCTTTTAGGAATACTGGAGAGTTTGAGCCTAACATGGTTAACAAACATGACTGGCCTTTGCATTCATCCCACACGACCAGCAAATTCATTGGCTAATCTGCTGATTCACAGGACCAAAAAGGCATATTCGGCTGTACAAAATACCATGCAAAATTAACATCCAGCTTTGCTGATATAAACAACTTTTTCTTAACTTGATGGTACTTAGTTTTTGTTCATTGCCTGCTAGGGATCAAAATTTTTCATCTAAGGTGGATGACAAACTTACTAACTTCAGGATGTTCAAATTCAGCCGTTACATTTTAGATACAATGACTTAGGGTATAATTTGGAACTTAAATGGTATCTTGTAGATTTGTCTCCTCCGCCAAGTGTCCCACAGATCTCAGAACCCGTAACACATCCCCTGGCATGCTTGATGGTCATGCTGATTGGAGAAAGATGGGATTGGAAGTCCTGTACCACTGAAGGTCACCATTGGAGAAGTCAACTGTAGAGCCAAATCCATTTAAAACTTTCTACCCAATCTTCCTTCCTCCCTACTTGCTTTTTGTACCGGTTAGACTGACAAGATTTTGTACTCTCAAGAGCCTGCTGAAAATATTGTGCATGTTTCATTGCTCCCCATAAAAATACGCCTGATGGTAGGAAAAGAAAAATCTGCCCCAGGTGAATGAGGATCAGTGGAGCATATGCAGTCTGGTATGTCTCTATGCATCTAAGAAATCCACTCTCTCTGGGAAGGTTGCCTGAAATACTCCCACCACGCAGGGAGGCTTTGAGACATTCCCCAAACACAGCGAGTTAGAAATCAGAAGAGGAGGGGTGCAAAGCTGCAGATTTCATTCTCTGCCCCATGAGGCCTATCACCCTTTGTCTCCCTGTTCTGCTAGCATCAGTTTAATAAAAGACTTTATTGCACAGGTGGCTAATTAAATGCTGGCTTATTAGAAAACATGTTTTGTTTGAGGTTTAACAGCTCCGTCAGGTGCAGCTGCTGCTGCAGTGGTACTAAATATAAATAGGCCTACAGTTGCGGCAGAGAAGAAGGATTCTTAAAGGGGCAGCAGATGCCCATCTTTCTGCAAGAAGTAGAACAGGTGAGATACAGGAAGAGATTGAGCCCAGAACCATGAGCAGTTGTGGTGCAACGTTTAAGTAAGTTTTCTCTATTTCTGGTCTGGAATTAGAAACCTGCTGGGGTTATAAAATGATCTGTGGGGTCAGGGCTTCCTTCTTCCTTATTAACAGTGTGATCAAAACTAACTGCCCACCCATCTTGGTCAGCCACATCTTTTGAAGGGGATCAATGGTGGTTTCAGTCTATCAGCTGGCTACTGGAAGGGAAATACTTAAAGCTGACTTGCAGAAATAGGGTTCTCCTGGCCCTGAGTTGGCTTGAGATTTTGCCCTTTCATGGCTACTGTGCAGTGAGAAGAAAGAGCTGGGGAGGCCTATTCTGTGTCAACTGGGATGTCACTGAACTTGATTGACCCTCCACAGATGTGCGTCCTTCCTTCCTTCCTTCCTTCCTTCCTTCCTTCCTTCCTTCCTTCCTTCCTTCCTCACAGTGTAAAAAATGCAAGAAACTTAGAGCATTCCGGACTCTTTCAAGGTGACTTGGATAACACTGAAAACATCTGACTGGGCCATAGGTGATTTTATCCCATCTGACTCTGATGTAGTTATAAATGCGGCCATCTTCAGTTGACAGTTAGACAGTCCAGTAGGCCAGCTCGCTTTTTAAAAATGAGCCTTTTTTGTACACTTCTTCCAAGATTGGGTGCTCATCCCCGATACCTGGGCCAAAGGGTCAAGCCATCAGGGAAGGGAGTAACATAAATGAAAGGAGACATTGGTGGCTATGGCTTAGCCTTCTTGTTCAGACTGACAATGAGGCTTTCTCCAGCACAGAGCATCAATTCTGCCTCCATCCAGTTCCTTTTAATGGTGAGTTGAACCTGGGACTCTCTCTAGTCACATGTCAAATCCTCTACCTGGGCTATATTCCTCTTTCTTCTTCTGTTCAGATGCTTGCCTGCAACCAAATAAGAGTCCCCCTTTGAGGGAGATGGGCGGTGACAGAAATTTGAAATATAAATAAATAAAACAAATAAACATCTCTCTCTCTCTCCTTTCTCCCCACCCATACGGAACCTGCCTCTTCTCCTTTTAACTTTGGATCACAGTCTCTGCTCCGGCTGCTCCTCGTCTCGTGATCAGATGCTATTTACGCATCCCTTTAGTCTGTTTGCTATTGCATTCCTGCCATATGCTTGCTGCTCTGTTGAGTTTATTTAATAATGCAAATGTTGTGGAGGGGAGGAAAGGGCAGAGATGGCCATTAAGGCAGGGGAAGAGGGGAAGCTTTTTTTTCCTTCTAACCAAACCATTGCTAAACTCCACAGGGAAAAGTCAAAACATCACACTTTTAATGTACCACGTTGCTCATGCACACACACAAAAGTATGGAATAAATCATGATATAATCTCAGGGAATGTTAAAATGAATCTTTTAGCTATGTTACTGCAGGAGGTATATCCATTACGGAAGTGCGATGGGTTCAGAGCGGAATACTTTCTGGTGAGCCCTGCTCAGCTATTTTATAATTAATACATGCAGGAACACTAGCTTCTGGAACCATTTATCCAAAGTGTTCTTCTTTGAAAGAAAATTCAAAGCCAATTTTCTTTCATCAGGCTGAACAAAAACTGGCAGGAAAAAAATGCACCTAAATTTCTTTGCCCAACGCTACAACTTGCAACTTCTCAAACAGGATGCTATGAGGTGAGTACAATCAGTCTACTAATACGTGCTATTGTTTTGCACAGGGTTGAGAAAGTGACTCAGGTTCAGAGAATGGATTTTTTTTCATATAGTTAGCCTCCCTGGGCAGTTGGCCGCCATTTTGTACCCCAGTTCTTGAAGGAACCAAGCAGGGAAAGTGTTTGTCGTGACCTCCCCCCTCCTTTGCTTTTCCATCCTTCTGACAAACTCATGAAATACTTCCTCCCACCAATTCCTCCCCTCTCGCTATCTGCAGAAATTGACCCGTACAAGATTTTCTAGTAAAGCCTCTGTGGGGTTGGGTTTTTTTTTTTGGGGGGGGGGGTTGTAGCTTCCAACAAAGATGTCAGCCACTTGGAGTAATTATCCAAACAAATGGACATTGTGCTGCCAGAGGAAAGGAGAAGAAGGCAGCTGGAAGATAGAGGGATGTGGCCTGGAAAGCCAGCTTCACAAAAACTTCTGTCAAATTCAGTAAAGATGTAACTGGGCCTGACAGCACCAGCACTAATGAGTGACTCATTCTTTGGATGTTCCTGTCACACAACTGAATGGACTCTTGCTGAGGAGAAGGCCTATCAAGTTGGCAGCTAAGGCTGTGGAGATGCTCAGCCTTGCAGGGTAGTTTGAGATGCCGCCCCCACCCCAGGTCTTTGGCTGCCCTATTCTGGAAGCCAAAGGGGTCATAAAGGGAGTGAACAGGAGGGGAACGCTGTAAACATGCAGGACTTCTTGAAGAGAAATGCTAGTAGCATCAAAGATGAGCAGGAAGGTTTAAAAAAGTGTGTTTCTTATTGCATCTTTCAGCTTCTCTGATATGGGAATGGCCTTCTAAAAATCGTCAATGAAAATCAGATACCACCTCAGCTGAAGGTCACCAAACTGGACAATGCATTTAGATAATGATGGAGGAGTGCACTGCAGGACTAGCTACAAGAGCTTCCCTTGCTATTAAAACTCAAGAGAAGACACCATGAGATGGGATAGACAGACAGACTTCTTTATCCCGCCTTTATTATTTTTATAAATAACTCAAGGCAAGGAACATACGTAATGCTCCTCCTCCTATTTTCCCCACAACAACCACCCTGTGAAGTGAGTTGGGCTGAGAGAGAGGGACTGGCCCAAAGTCACCCAGCCAGCCTTCATGCCTAAGGCGGGACTAGAACTCACCATCTCTTGGTCTCTAGCTGGTACTTTTTCTACATGAATGCTTTGCTCAGGGGGAGTCCTGCCTGGAGAAATTGTAGGAGGATGTTTTCTTCTGGAGAACCTCTGCAAAATTTTGCAAAGCCCTTTGTGCCCCATCTAACATTTTGTTTCCTTTGTGAAATTCTAGAGCAGGTGAGATATTGACCATGTTTCTAGACATCATAACAGGGGCGAGTTTTCTTCTTGCCTTATGCCCTTGCCTTATAAGAAGAGGAAAAAATTAGGAGTACACACTTCTGGTATGAGATTGTCATTCGCATGACGAGCAGAGGCTCGGGGTTGAATACAGACAGCCTGGAAAAAAAAAAGGGAGCAAGATGGAGAAGGCCTGATCAAAGTCTGCACTTGAAATGCCTCCAAGGGAACAGCAAACTTGAAAGAAGGAGATTATCTGGCATGTCAGGGGATGGCAGGTTGCGGAATGATGGCCTAGAGCAAGATACAGAAAAGTAGAAGTACTGGAGAGAAAAAAGGGAGAAGATTCTTACAGCAGAATTACAAAAGAATGGAAGATTTCCCTGGAACAAGGAGAACACCAGCCAGCAGGTGCCTTCCCAGGCAAAGTTCTCACCCACCTTCAGTAGCCAATGCTAGAGTTGCATTTCTGTGATCCCCAATAAGGCTTCCTAGATATGAAAGAGCACCATGATCATGGAGTTCCCAGACCATCCCAACAGAGGCGAAAAGGGGAAGTGGTAACACTGTGCATCACCCTAACTTGCTGTGCTTTGCAATCCGCAATCCACAGGTTGGGGGCAGTGAACATCACCAGGTATTGTCCCCTCATCTAAAAGCACATGGCAGAGAAACATGGAAGTATATGCTTGACAGGAGTATGGTCCTCCCACAGTAAACATGAAAGCTCAGACAACCCACCTCTTTGGCAAAGGATGGAAACCTACCAAGCAATGCCACTGCTTCATTGTTGGGGACATATGATGCCACAGAGGTGTCAAGCTACAGGGATGAAGGGTTCCTCAACTCTGTAGACCACAGAAATGAGGTCATACTCCCCGCAACCCCCCAGAAAGGGTGCCTGCTATCAAATGAAAACCAATGTTTAGACATAGTCTCACCCCATAGCAGGGTTGTGGGTGGGTTGTTGTTTTTTTCTTTTGGTAGCCTTAAAATTGAGGGAGAAGGAGAAGGAGAAAGAATGCTGCTATTCTAACAGTTTTGCCCAAGATCTTCAGAGATTGCATGTGGAGGTTGTTGAAATCTCACAAAGTTTAGCAAATTTATAAGCACAGATAATTTAGGGCCATTTAGAGATAATTTAGAGGACATAGCCATGAGTCCTACGTATGATGATTCCCAAAGGTTGCTGGTCCCTCTTGCAAGGTGCCACCTCTCAGCTTCCACGTAGCATAGACCTAGGGGTTCCTCTTCCTAATCTCCATCCTTCCGGATATGTTCAGTGAATAGAAGACATTGGTAAAATAAACAGTTTCATAATCAGGAATCCAGAATGTAAATGTTTAGCTTCGCTGGCTCAGAATTACTGTATTTGAAACTGATTCAGCTCCAATGAGCAGAAAAAGCATTCAAGAGTTTCAAATTACCTGCCACCCTTTCTTTTTTCTTTTTAAATCTAGGATAGGAGGAATATTTTGCTTGGCTCTCCATTTAAAATTCAGAGTATTTAAAAAATAGCAAGAAGAAGGAGGGGTGGCAAGGGAGCTAGAATAAAAGGCATTGTACCAGCAGCTTGTGAATGAAGTGTATGTGACTTGGGGGATTCAGCCTGACATTTCCTGTTAGGAGGAAATCCTGATTTGTTTCAGCAGAGAAGTTACGTAAGTTGCACTTTAGCAAAGACATGCAATAGGTACAATATCCAATATGCCAATATGCCATAGGCAAGACACTTGGAATAAGCTAGATGATTTTCTGCTTGAGTAGTTATAATTTCCACTGTGAACAGAAAGAGAAGATTATTGCAAACACTGCCTGCCTTCCTTCCTCCTTCCTTCCCCCTTTTTCCCTTTGTCTTCCTGCCTTCCTTCCTTCCCCCTTTGTCCTCCCTTCCTCCCTCCCTCCCTCCTTTCCTCCCTCCCTCTTCTATGATTGTACTTGGCACCAGCAGAAGGTAGTCTTCAGATATTTTGATTTCCCACATTTCTTTGCATCGATGTTACAGTGGACTCCACAGTCATTCCCCCACTAGCAACCCACAGCATCTCACCATCACTGCACCAAAATAACGGTCATGAGGACAGGCAGCCCCTGTATCATTTCAACAATGGCTGGGTGATGTTATGAAGGTGATGTGAGTTTCTTTAGACCTCTACATGATCCAGGGACAGAAAATACCACTCCCGGTCCTTTGGGTTTATGTGCCCTTTTCAGAAAAACAAGGACTTGGAGATTTATTGACCTGCTGAAACCCAAAGGTACCACCCCTTGGCTGCAGAAATCTGGATAACCTGGGTCTGGATCAAGAAAGGGATCTTTGTGCACACTGGTGCCCATGAGCACCATGTTGGGGGAAGCTAAAGTAAACGGCCACCTTACACTCTGCACATTCCCACTCTGCTCCAGGCTCCGAGGCGGTTCCCCTGAGCTGCCCATTCATCATGCTTGCCGCAGGATACCTCTGAGATTGGCTAGGGATGATAAGGGGGAGAGGGAAACAGTTGTAATTTATTCCTCTCTTTCTTCCTGATTGCTATTCCCCCAGAGTTCCCTCTAGTCGGAATCATTGATTTTTGAGGGCTGCAGGTAGCTCAGTGGAAAAGTTTCAGCCCCTTTCCATTTGCAGAGACTAAGAGCTCAGCAGACAGGCAGAAGTCACTCTGAGTAGCCTTTGCCTGGGGCCTCTCCAATTCAACAGAGAAGCAGAAACGTTCCCTTTGGCCAGGCTAAAATCGAGTTGCCTCTTCTTCGCACCCTTTCAATGGCTGGTGCTTGTCTCTGGGTTTTACCAAGGCTGCCAAGAAAATGGGCTGCAACTGAACTGTTTATTCCATTAATCAGAAAACCAAGCTCAAACCGCAGTGATTTGGGACTCTGCAGTAGGAGTAGTGGTCTCCACCACCTTACTTTTTCACTGCTGTTCTTGGTGATTCCACTCCTCCAAATTTCTCCTGGCCCACCTTCTCTCAAGCCAGATAAAATTGACCAGCATCAGATCCAGGGCTTGTACATGTCCCTGCACTTTGATTCCCATGGTTAGCCATGTATGGACAATGAAGTGGCCTGTGTCCAAGCACGTCATTGCTACAGCATGGGAAAACAGGGGAAACTGGACAAGGTCCATGGACATTCTGGGTCTGTCTGATACTTCGATCCTACTTCCACTGCCCAAAACCACCACTACCCCTACAGAAGTTGAATAACATGCTAGACAACAAACAAACATATTTTTGCAAATTCCAGATGTAAGAATCTGGAAGAATGAAGATTTCTCCAAGTTTCTTTGATGGATAACATAATCAGACAGTTTGGAATCCCCGTATCAGGGGACATCTTGAAATATCCCAGTTAAGGATAGGATATTCATTCTGGATCTGTCATGGTCTGTGGGAATGACCTTGGGACACAGGAGGAAGAGCTACAGACTAGTCAACCATTGTGCAAAAGGTATCTCAGCCCACAGAAGGAAAAAGGGTGTAGGAAGCATCTCAGAAGGGACCCTCCCTAGTTTTTATGGAAAGTAAAAGTAAAGGAAAAATGGGACGTGGTGGTGCTGCGGGTTAAACCGCTGAGCTGCTGAGCTTGGCGATCGGAAGGCCGGCAGTTCGAATCTGCGTGACGGGGTGAGCTCCCGTTGCTAGTCCCAGCTCCTGCCAACCTAGCAGTTCGAAAACATGCCAATGTGAGTAGATTAATAGGTACCGCTTCAGCGGGCAGGTAACGGCATTCCGTTTAGTCATGCCGGCCACATGTCCACGGAGGAAGTGTCTACGGACAAACGCCGGCTCTTCGGCTTTGAAACGGAGATGAGCACCGCCCCCTAGAGTCGGACACGACTGGACTTAATGCCATGGGAAACCTTTACCTTTACCTTAAAAGTAAAGGAGGGGAGAAATACTTTCAGACTTGCAAGATTCTGTTACTGTAACCGCACAATAACAGTATTGTTGGTACCATGGTTTGTGCTTTTTGTCTGGACTACCTCAAAGGGCCAATAGGATCACATCAGGAGAACTACTGTGTTGAGGAAAAATATGTCAGACCCTTTTCAGCATCCAACGCACCACTTGTGGGCTGGTGTAGGTTCAATTCCATATACCTCTTTTTGTTTCATTTTCCATATTTTAAATACCTTACAATGAAGACTGAGCACAGGGCAAATCCCAAACTTTTCCTTTCTCCTCTCCCATCAGGGTAGTCACTAGTTTGAGATGAAGGAGATCTATCTACCTTATTTCTATATCTATCTATCTCATAATTCACATTTCTAAGGCCGCCCACCTCATTGATGAGTCTCTTTCTAATTGCCTCACTCTGCTTGGATAGTCTGAAGGACTAGTTAAGCCAGTTAGCACTCCATTGTGGAAAGATTTCAACTATAACTGCTGTTCTTTGCCGAGGGAAGGAAGGAGAGAATGAGGGAGGGAGGAGGGAGGGAGGGAGGGAGGAAGAGAGCATTGATATTGGAAAAGAAGGAAGTAGTTTCCATCTGTGGAACATAAAAAGGCATTCTTCACCCCCCAAGTCAGGTTTTAGGGACTGCTATCAGCTTGGGATTCCAGGGTATGTCAAGGCACTGAGACATGACATTTGAGTTTTCCCAACCCAAGGAGAGGTCTGTTGATTGATAACTCCATCACAAGTTGGCATCTCTGAATGTTCCTCAGATGTTGCATTGAAATTCAAATTACACTTCCTTGTCTGCCACTTCTTTAAATGACTAATTGTCACTTTAAAAAAACTACACAGAGAGAGAACAACAGCTTAGGGTTGGCAACTTGGAGGGGTAGGGGTGAGGCAGCACTTTTTTTCCCCCTTTTAATAACAGACCACACACAACTCTTTGGGGAAAGAATTGTTTCCATGCAACAGATGTTTCACTTTTTCAGCACAGTGATCTAGACACTTCATGATTTATGATATGCTTACATTGAGGTTGGCACAATTCATATTATAGTTATTTCTGAATGATGCAATTCCTGCTGGGAAGGAAGGAAGGAAGGAAGGAAGGAAGGAAGGAAGGAAGGAAGGAAGGAAGTCTTATATCCCAACCATCAACTTATCCTTAATACATTTTTAAGACAAAAGCAAATTATTTCCTCCCCAAGCTGGCAAATCTGCTGATGCATTTGGGCTCAAAGTGATTTTTAATTAATTTCTCTATACACTATATTTCTATGCTTGAAGCTGCTCTGTCTTAAATATAAGAAAATAACCTGGTTATCATGAATGAAATTGATTATCATACTGTATATACTCGTGGATAAGCTGAGAATTCTAGGTGCCAAAATGCACCCCCAAAACTGGGTTTGGCTTATCCACAGATGGGCTTATCCATGAGTATATATGATAAAACTTTTTTAAAGTACCCATATTTCCCATATATACTTGTAGATAAGCCCATCCGTGGATAAGCAGAGCCTTGAAGTTTTAACCATTCTTCATGGTATTTTGATTAAAAATTCAAGGGTCGGCTTATTGTGGATGGGCTTATATGCAAGTATTTATGGTAGAACTGGAGATGGGTAAATCCCTCTGAAGGTGCACTTTGCTTCCTCACAGCTTTGACCAAAGTGCATCCTTAAAGTGAAATCAAGCAGTTGCATCCCATTTCTGAAATGGGAGTGGAGCAGCAGCCTTGATTCAATCCATACAATCACTGGAACTTCTCTGCCTGCATTGGAGGCCACCCAAGGAAGCCTGGCTTTGTGGCCTGAGGACAATGCCGTCTTGAGATGAAGAGGCTCCATGATGTTCCTCAGATAGTTATTTTGCATTGCCTTGAAGCCAGGGCTATCTTGTAGACAGCCCCAGAGATGACCTTGGAGAAATTATGCAGTGATGGTTACAAAAACATGCTTTCAGCCTGACAAAGAAAGAGAACATTAGGAAGAAACTCAGTCTGCCTCTGCCTTAACTCCTTGTGGTATAAAGAGGAGAGAAGAGAGCACCATCAGGCTTTCAAGATTCAGTTACTCTATCCTATATCAATAAAGCAGAGTTCCAGTCAAACTTGGAGAGTTGATTTTCTGATCTGGCCTACCTTGAAGAGTGTTGTCAAAAAAATGAAGACGGCAGCTGTGAACACATGATTGAATGCCCACCACTTTTTTTACAGCACATGCATTATGGTAGTGACTTATGTAAAAATGGGGTGGGGTTTGATTGCATGGCTGAGGCTGCCAACTTGACTTTTTTTTTTTTGACACACCCTGAAGACACCCCTGCTTGAAGCCCAGATAGCAGTGAAGAGTCCATGACCGTTTGGTTCTTTCACACAACACTTTTAACCCACTTCCAGAATTAGCCCATTTCCTGAGTTTGCATAGTAGGTGAACCCATGGATGAATCAAACAGGTCTCCCACATGCTCAGCCACCAGAAACCTAACTAAGGTTAATACTAATAAAGTTTAGCATGTGGCAGGAATACCTCTGCTGGGTCTTTGCCTGACCTGGTTCTGTTTGTTGTATGAACACAGACATGTGCGCATTTTCAAGAGATGGTTATTTTTGTTTCCAGAACAGTTTGGTTTGATTTATTTTCTTGTCTCTCTCAGCAGTAACTCCTCCTAGTCAAGTGCCAGCTGGGCTGTTTACGACAGCCGTAAAAGTCAAAGATAAACATAAAGCTGCACCTGCCATAATTGGGCTTGATATATATATATATATATATATACCCACACATACAATACACATACACACACACACACACAAACTCAAAACGGATGGAAAGTCAGAGTGGATCAACCAAAGAGAGAACAATCCGAACACCTACTCAGCTTTATGGGAACATGAACCCTACTCAACAGCTAAGATGAGAGCCAATGTGGTGTAGTGGTTAAAGCAAAGCTTCTCAACCTTGGCAACTTTAAGATGTGTGGACTTCAACTCCCAGAATTCCCCAGCCAACATCTGGCTGGGGAATTCTGGGAATTGAAGTCCACACGTCTTAAAGTTGCCAAGGTTGAGAAACACTGGGTTAAAGTATTGTACTGGGACTGGGTTGACCCAGGTTCAGATCCCAAATCTCTGAAGACCTTAGGCTAATCGCTTTCTTTCAGCCCAGCCTACCTTTCAGATTTTTGCTAGAGATGGAATAATTCTCCCATACGCTTGATAGATCATCTTGAGCATCCAGAGGGAAGGCAGGATATAAACACGATAAGGAAATAAAACGGAAGGGTCTGAATCCACCATGATAGTCTTCTTTCTAAAGGTTCTCTTTGTGGGCCACTTCCTGATTATGTAGGCCTCGCTGTTCTTTTCATTTAGACTCAAAGAAGCAAACACTAGTTAAAAACTAGGAGTAGTGTATGACGGCTAGGTTTTCTACCCACTTTGCTGCCAGGTAATGCCCATCTGGAGCCATAATACCAGGAAAGGTGGAGGAGAAGAACTGGAAGTTAGTTGGGTGGACTTGATTACAATGGGGGCGCTGTTGGTAAACTTGAAAGGCCAAGCTGGGGACAAATCCTCCTGGAGAAGGACTATTGATGTGATCACTAAGAGATGACACCAACTTGATGGCACATAATCCTCTCCCTTTCTTCCCCCTCCCAATTAAAAACTACACCATAAAATACCCATATACCCATGCACTATCAATCTTCCAGTAATACCATCTTTCATTTGCATTGATGATTTGCAACTGTCATCCAACGGATGGCAGGATAGAAATAAATTCTGCTGAATTTGGTGGCCCTGCTTCTGTGCAATTTCAATTTGTAGAATACCCTGAGTTTTAGGGGGGAAGAATTCAGCTAGCTCCAAATAACACCTTTAGCTTTTAATTAGAAAGGTAAATGATCTTGCCAAGAAATGTTCCCATTTAAAGAAGTGGATGTGAAGGAGGAATACCGTCACATGAAAGGACATCAATCTTCAGTCTCCACCCAATTACTATCTCTCATTCTTCAAGAATCTCATCCGCTGGTGCTTTAGCAAATAATGTGATCACTGAAAAAAAGTCCAATGCTGCACTTCATTCCTTCTCCATTCCACCACTCCAGTCCAATGATCTTCTTACTGTCTGATGGCTTCCAGATTGGATGGATTTCCCCTAATCTCAAGATGCCAAGATCATTGGGAAATGAGGTCCAATTCATCTGGAAAACATCTGGCTATTGAAGGCTGGTTTAGGATGATCACCAGCAACAATATAGGGATCAAAATGGAGATATTCATGTTCTAAGATATTGGACCTACAACTTATCTGTTGGCCCTCAGGAAACATTCTAGCAAATATACTACTACTTTAAACTTCATGGGCCTGAGGGATACTACCAGCCTGAGTGGTCTTCCATTTTAACCAACCAATCCACCCTGTATTTGGAAAATAAGTCAAGAACGTGATTTGGCTGGAAACTTTTATTCCCTCTAGGCTGGTTTTAAAGGAAGGATTTTTTGAGGATGGGTGTGATAAAGTCTTTGACCACTTTGTGGGAAATTATTGCCAGGTTACAGCTGATCATTAAGGAGATTTTCTCTGTAGCAGAATAGACATTTGCCAGTAATGTCTATTTGGCAATAAAGTGGTATTGCCAACAGATAACTTAACCTCATAGATTAGCCAATTATCACAGCTGGCCATTTAGAGGTTGAATGGGAAGTCAACCTGTGGACCCACCAGCCTCCAGAATCCATCACTTCCAATCAGAGTGGGAGAACCAAGCTTTTTTTATGATCATGTATGCAGGCCACCCAAGCCACTACCAGGGATAATAGTAAAAGGAGTGGGGATCAAATCTTTATTGTGGCCCTGTTCCTCCAAGTTCAGTCAGTAGGATGAGGGTTAGTAGATACATCGAATATGGATTAATTGACTCAGTCAACTGAATTAGATTTAACCCCAAATAGATCATGTCTTGCATAGGGATAGACCAACTACACAATGGTCAGTCATGTCATAGGAACGGCTGATTGATCCTTTCCCTTTCCTGACCCAAGTCCTAGAGAAGCTGCATGCAAAGAAGGCCTCTCTAGGCTCCCGATTTCAATGGCTGCTTTTCTCCTCTGCCTCCCTGCAGCAAAATAGTGGATGAAAAGGAAGCTGAATAAGACCATTCATTCATTCATTCATTCATTTTGGATTAGGGAAAAAATGAAAGTGTGTTGGTAAGTGAAACCCTTCTATTTTCCTTTGTAGTTAGGACTTTCATATAATCTCCAGTTAACCACTAGATGGCAGCAAAGAGACACAGAAAGCCAATATTTTGCTGCCGTCTAGTGGTCATCTCACATTTCACAGCCCTGTTGTGGCAACTCAATCTTGAATGCCTGGGAAGAACATAAAAATGGCTGTTGTAACATAGCCACCAAAGTTGGGTTCCTGGCATAGTAGGCAACTGAACCCTTTTGCAACCGAGGGTTGCGGGGTTCACGTATGCCTCCGTTCTCATGGCTGGCTGGCTTTCAGCGCCTTTCTCTGAGCCTTCCAGGTTGACAACACTGATGTTCAATGGACCTGTCAAATTACAGCAATGTGATTTGCCAGTTTTTTTCAATTGTAGAACAGTAGGAATGATAAGCTTGGAAAGGCCTCAAACACCTCTTTTTACTAATTAAATAATAATCAATGCCCAACCTCTATACCCCCAGAAAATCCCCAGAACATCACAAGATCTGCTGTAGCATTTGACATTTCCCCACCAAAAAAAAGAAGAAAGAATACCTTTAAAATGTGCCATCCCCAAATTCTTAAGAGTCCCCAAATCCTTAAGGAATCCCCAATTTCATCACATGAGGGTCAAAGATAGTATCATTCCATTCTCTTACCCCCCACCCCCTCTTGCCATCTCTGCCTCTATTATAGAGTGCCCTGAAATCTCCCTGGATCATCA
Organism: Candoia aspera; assembly: GCF_035149785.1. Classification (NCBI taxonomy): domain Eukaryota; kingdom Metazoa; phylum Chordata; class Lepidosauria; order Squamata; family Candoiidae; genus Candoia; species Candoia aspera. The sequence goes on along the minus strand of NC_086165.1, from coordinate 6,085,719 downwards.
ATGCTGGGGAGGGGTTTTTTTGTGTGTTTTTGCAGAGTTTCTCCCCCCTCCCTCTGGGAGGGGAGAGCAATACATTGCATTCGAATGGCCACACGCATCCTCTGGAGAATTATAATGAGTGTTTCTCTGGGCTTTAATAGGCAGCCTGCTCTGCCATTCTCCATTCCAACTAATTCTTCCATTATCCTGTCTTAATGAACAACTGCAGGCTCTTACTTGCAAAGCATGTTAAGGACATTTTGCTCCAGCTTCTCATGAGCTGCCCCCAAACTCATTTTTCGGTGCCTCCTTCTCCCTCCTCTCCCCTCCCCCACCATGTCGTAAGTGTCCTGGTTTCCGCTGTATCTATCAACCCAAAAGAAAATAAAGGGGTGGGGGGGGGAAATAATTGGATAAAACCTGGCAGTGATGCTTTTTCGCTTTGCACCGCTCCCAAGAAAGACCGTGAACCGGCTTCAAAAAGCCATCTAGTCCATCCCTTGCTGGCGTAGAAATTACGCTGCTAAAGCAAGCAGGGACCTTTTTCTCAAAGCTGGGGGCCGTGCTTAATCCATTCCAGGGGTGTGGTTTAGATTTTCAGCCCTTGGGAAAAGGTGGGGGGCATTGAAGCAGGAAAAGAAAAAAGGGTCTTTAAGTGTTGCAGGCTTAAGGCTCCTGTTCTGCCCATAACATCATCTGATGGGGAAAAAAGAGGGGGGGGATGTTTGAAGGAGTGTTGGGGCCTCCAGTTTTGGCTAAACAACCTCTGTGAATAGAGGGCACCCTGTTTTTGAGCCTGTTCCACCATCAAACATTTGCATCTTTTGTTTGGTCTAATATTAGTCGATATTCTGAACCCTTTCATGATAGTTCACATTCTCCTGGTTTGTATCCTTGACTCAGAGATGGAAAACTCATCTGGTCAGTCACTGATGATGAGCAGTTCAAACATTTGGAGACAGACAATTGCATCACTCCTTAATTTGCTCTTTTCTGAGCTGTGCTGAGTTCCTGGAAGTAGCGCTGTGTAGGGCTGTGCAGGGCTGTGGATCCACAGCCAAAAAGGTAGGTGCAGCTCCCTCCCTGAACCCATTTCCTGTTTATAACCCATCAGGGATCTTCTTTTCTAACTCTACTTAGGTAGGAGACCAACAGACTCAGAGTCACCCTAGTGGTGACTATTGGCTATATACAGGTAGTCCTCGACTTATGACCATTTGTTTAGCAACTGTTCAAAGTTATGAAGGTGCTGAAAAAAGTGACTTATGACCAGTACTTGCACGTACAACCGTTGCAGCAACCCTGTGGTCATGTGATCAAAATTCAGGCGCATGGCAACTGGCATGTATTTATGACAGTTGCAGCATCCTGGGGTCACGTGATCACCATTTGCGATCTCCCCAGCCGTTTCTGACAAGCAAAGTGAAGGGCGGAAGCTGAATTTGCTTAACAACCATGCAATTCACTTAACAACTGTGGTGATTCATTTAATGACCAGAGCAAAAAAGGTTGTAAAAGCAGGCATGACTCACTTAATGACCACCACACTTAGCAATGGAAGTTCCAGTCCCAATTGTGGTCATATGTTGAGGACTACCTGTATGGGGCCATATGCAGCCTTTAGCTGTAAAAGTGTTGGCTTTCAGAGCCAGGGGTCACTCTACCTTCTTAACACTTTGGCCAGCTGATCAACATAGGACCCCAGCCACTTGCTTAGGGCTCCAGATCTGGACTATGCAAATCCAGATCACTAGAGGGCAGCAAATGTGGGGCTCTTCAACTCTGCTGCCATCTAGTGGCTGCCTGAATCTTCACAGCTCAGATCCAGCAGCCCTATACTTGATGCTAAAGGTGGCCAAAGTCACAAAAATCTAACTCATGTCACTTGAAGGAAGGAGGGAATGTGTTACTTTCTCCCGCCTTCTGGTGACTCAGTTTATTTAACAGTCAGAAACCAGGCATTATGAGCCAAATTACCAGGAGTGAGTGGCTTTCCACCACCTCTCTCCCTTTCCAGCTATTCTGCTTAAAATAGATTTTGTTTCCCCTCTGCTGGAAACCAGCATACAGCAGAAGGACCCCTAAGAATACAGAGGAAACCAAATTATTCACAGCGTTGCTGATGGTACATAGCTAGAATAAGCTCACCCACCTTACAGGGTTGTTCTGAGGACAAAATAGGAATGGAAGAAGGAATGGGGTTACTGCTGGACTCTTGGTAAGAAGAGTGTGATGTGCAGTAAATGCAGAAAAGTTTTCTTACCGAAAATCAAAGCTTTGATAATCCAAAACTTTTTTAAGGCAGAAAAAAAACCAAGATTTTCCAACTGAGAACATTCAAACCTGCCAATAAATGCCTCATAACTAAGGCCCCAAATCAAACAACTCCAGATAATCAGATAGCAAGATAAAAACAAGACCAGACTTTTGCTGGACAGCCCCAAAACATAAAGCAAATATATTGATCATTTCATACATTCAGCTAGTAGTTATCATTAAATCAAACAGACCTTAATGTTTTCTCAGTTGCTACTAAAGAAAAGAGGCCACAGGAATATTTGTGTCCTCAGCAACAATGCCCTTGATGTCTGGAAGATTTTTTATATCCCATTCTTTAAAAGCAGGTATTCTAAAATCACAATAAAGCTACAATGGCTACAGATCTAGATTTTGTCACAGCCTATTATGAAATGCAAACTGAAAATGGCAGATTGGCCTCTCTCTCTCCTAATTTATCAAGTCACCCTCCTTTTCCTCCTAAACAAGAGAGAAGTTAGATTAAAACAATTTCTAATTAGTCTCTTAAGACAAAGTTTTAACAAATCAGGATGGCACGAGGAATCACTGACGTGGTTGTAATGGGAAAACAGAGAGAAAGAGAGAAAGAGAGAGACTGGAGAATAAATTTCTATTTAATAATGGTTAAATGTTGTGCATATGAGTGGGTGGATCTGTACTCTCTCTAAATAATACTTTTAGAGAAGCATATAGGCCTGGCACTTGCTAAAGAAAAATAACATTTTTAAGGAAAAAGGTTGTAGAACAATTTAAGGAACAGAAAAGAGTATTTTGTGGTTGAGTGATGTCACGAGTGTTGCCCAATAACAACAATTGTCCATGCAAGTCTTGAGTCCTTGTGTTTTGCTTTTGAAGAAAGGGACATGGGTTTTCTAGGGGTCAGTTTGCACGAAAGGGTGCTTAGAAATCTGAACATCTGGTTTGGTAGGTGACCACATCAGGCCCCAAAATGACGAATGAAGGCAGTAATGGTGCCATCGTATGCATGTATTGTAGGCAGTGATGGCACCATCAAAAATAGCCTTCACTATTCCCAGAAGGAATCTTTGACCTTTGCTTCCTTGCAGTGTTATAGCTATAGGCTCTGATAATACAGCTGTGACTATAATTATTCTCTCTTGTTCAAATGTTCAGGTTGTGAATGCCACTTTTATGGACCCCAAGTGGCCTACCCATGCCCAGAAGGAAGAACAGAGAAGGAGAGCTCCAAGTGGTATAGAAATTCGAAGGAAGGTTTTTCCCCTCTCCAGAAAATAACCCAGTGAAGGTTCAGTTAGCCCAGAACACAGACCAATTATTGGTGGCGTGGAAGAAACAAATCTTATTTCTCTTCTGTGTGACTTTTGCACATGTTCATTCATACATCTGCTCAGTCCTGAGATGCAGTGGAGTCTCCTTCAGGAGGGGCTTCTAAGTAGGTGACCATCTCTGAATGATTCAAAGTAGGCTTGATGATCTTTGAGGACTCATACAATTCTACAATTCTAGGAACTACAGCAGAGAAGACTTCGGAAGAGATTTCTGATTATGCACCTTCTACTTTGTCCCATCACCAATCCGTCCAATTTCTCGGGGTTTCAAAAGCAACCACGTTGCTGACAAGTACCAGAGAAGGCATCTAAACAGCAACACAAATTCTGTGCACCTGAAAACAAGAATGAAAGACTGACTTAGCTAATTTTTGGTTATGTTTGTGATAAAGAGGGCTAACAGCCATCCCTCCTCTCTTTGCAAACTGCTTTGATCTTTACTTTGTTGTTACTATGGTGACAGCACAAAAATACAGAATTGCGTGTCGTGGTTTGCTGTAAGTGACAATGTTTTATCTCTGTTGCAATGCTGAACACAGATGCTGCCTGTCCGTGCACATCTATGAATCCAAAAATTATACAAAAACAGGGAACACACCACCAAGTCTGCTCTTTTTCTGCCATTTACCATGTGCCAGAAACTCACGCTTATCAACCTTGCTTACTCTGAGGTTCACACAACACATTGATCTAGGCTAAAGTGAGGTTGGACAGTTTCTGGCTCAGTGTAGGATCCTGACCTTCGTTATCAAGCCATCTTATTATGCTATAGCAGACTGCATTTGTTCGGATGTAGCATGCTACGATATGCTATGGAAATCTAGCAACTGGAGCTCGTTAACCCATGTATAGGGTTTTGTATGTTGAAATGGATTAGAGTTATTTACATTGTTAATTACAATTCAGGGCACTGATTATCATCTTTAAAGGCCTGCATGGCTCAGGGCCTGGGTATCTTCTAGACCACCTGCTCCAAAGTGAATTTGTCCATCCTGTAAGATCTGGGAAAGAAGTTCTGCCGAAGGTTCCATCTCCAAAGGAATTCCATCTATGGGGGCCCTGGAGCAGGGCCTTCTCAGTGATGGCACCCCCATGGTGTATCTTAACCCCCACTTATAAGAACTGCTTCCTCCCTACTGAGTTTCCTGAAAGAGGTGAAAACTTGGCTCTGGAGAAGACCCTGGGAGGGCAGCATGGTTAGTGCTATTGCAATATTTTATTTATTTGTTTGTTTGTTTGTTTATTTTCTATCCCGCCTTTATTATTTTTATAAATAACTCAAGGTGGCGAACATACCACGCCTGATTGGCTCTTGGGCTGAGAGGGAGGGACTGGCCCAAGGTCACCCAGCTGCCTTTCATGCCTGAGGTGGGACTAGAACTCACAGCCTCCTGGTTTCTAGCCCAGCACCTTCACCACTAGACCAAACTGGCCCCACAATCAACCTTTATGCCCTTCCACACACAACCAACTCTTGGTAGCTTACAAGGTATACAGTACAACAACAATTAAAGCATCCACAGTAATTCCAATCATAAAGCCCAACGAAAAGAAGAAACGCCACCATAAACAACCATAAAGAACCTGGCTGGTTCTATTAGTAAGGGAATTTTTTTTTTCCAGAAATCCCACTGGAGAAACCCTTGAAGTTGGGCCAGCTTGAAGTTCCGCTATTTGGACCACAACGTCTGTTTGAAACGAGTCGTCAGAATGATGCCGCCAAGAGCTGATTTGATTTCCTGCCTGTGACTGACGTTCTCTTTTTGCAAATAATCTCTCCACTCATATAAGCAGGTAAGAGTCAGACCTCCTTCCAAACAGTTATGCTCAGCTAGGGTGTTCCAATTCCAATTAGTGGCCACTTTCTGCTCCTCTTATTAATCTCTAAAGAGATGCGGTGCCCCCAGCTACCATGTGTCCTCAGACGCACCCAGTGCGTTCACTCCATTACGCAAGAGATCACGTGTCCTTGGGGCTGATTTTTTTCTCTCTCATCACACTAGCAGGGTGTGTGTTCCAGAGGCTGTTTTCTTTGCTGTCAATTACTTTCTCCTAAACCTCCAGATGCTCTATTGCACCTACCCAGCGATAGACATACAAGAGGGAGAAAGCCAAATATTGGTTCTGAAAGCTGTCCTGTTTCACTGAGAAAGATGTCATCCAGCTTGTTACTCATTCATTAAAACATCTTTTCAAAACTCCCATTCATTGTCCGCTCCCCATTCCTCTTCCCCCCCCCCCACCACCTCCACTTTCTCCCACACTGAATGTCTTTATTGGTTCTATTTCTCCAGACTCAGAAAGAATACCACAGACCTAGAAAACATCCAGTCTGGAGGTAACCCAAATGATTCGAAGTTTGCCTCTTTTTTTTTTTCTTCCAAAATTACGATGTTCTTTGCTTGCTTACTTGCTTGCTTGCTTGCTTTGCTTGCTTGCTTGCTTGCTTGCTTGCTTGCTCGCTTGCTTGCTTGCTTGCAAAGGTTTTGGGGAAGGGGAGGGGAGACGAAGAATAATTACACTGAGAAACATGCAAAGTTCCTTAAAATGTATGCATCTGCTAGAGGAAGGGAATGGAGTAATTTACCTTTCTTTCTTCCCATCTCATATTACATTGAAAGGATTTAGAATCATGCGATGGGATGGGTCACAGCACGGCTGGCATTGTTGACTCAACCCTGGCTAATCTTCCAGTGCTAGATGTGGTTGGACCTGGATGGAAATCCAGGACTGTGAACTAGAAAGAACTTCCTGGAAGAAAGTAATAACAGCCCACTTTTGTAAGCTCGCCAAGCAAACGGCATTGATGTATCATGTAATCTCCAAGAGTCAAGCCCAATTCAAGGGAAACTCAACCTTTGACAAAGGAATTGATTTGGCAGATCAGAAAAAGGTGGTTTGTTAGACAGTGTATCAATTTATGGAGTCTAGGGCCACAATGTCAGAGGATGGCACAATTAGTTACGTGCCTTTGATGAGGAATAGCCAGTTCATCAGGGTAGATGTATCCAGGGTTTATACTAGTCTTCTCTAAGCTAGCATCCTCTAGATTTGTTTGGGACTGCAAATCTCTGAATTCTTAGTTAGCATAAAGGATCCAGGTGAGGAAGTCTGGTTTACAATCATATTAGCTAACTGGGCACCCTCTTCTCACAGACAGCATGAGATATCTCGTTGCTATGGGAAGGATAAGAAACACCTGGTTCATGGTGGTCCCCAATCTGGTTTGCAAATCTCTCTGGCACTAAGTCAACCCTATCCTAAAGGACTGCTGCACATCCTCCCCCTCCCTCCTCCTGTGTGCAGAAAGGAAGGTAAGAGGAGGTGGGTCTTCGTCCAGTAATCTGCTTTTGTAAACTGCAGGACCATTTCTGAAGATGTTGTTTCTCAATAATCAATGCTAGTTTTATAATTAAAAGGAAGGGATAAATTATCACATTTGGTGCCCATGCCTAAATAACAGTCATGGTTGTACCTAGCTGGCTCAGTGTTTTCTGGACAATGCATAAAATCTCATTTAACATGCTCAGTTGGAGAAGAGCCAGAGAGAAGCCATTTATAATAAGGCTGAGCATTATGAGCTGGACCAAGCCCGGTCCCCAGTCAGATCACTACAAACTAGATGTGGCCTTTTGAAAGTCCCCAGCAAATACATACACAAAGAAATTAGGCAGACAATTTCTCAGAATTTCTCCAGGAGAAGGAGAATTCTCCAACAATTTCCCCAAAGCAAGATTACCCTTTAATGTCAAATATAGCACCATTACCAATACAGCAGTCTGAATCAATTCAGCAATTCCAGCTGGAGTTCCAACCAAATTGCCTTCAAAGCAAATCTCAGAACTAAAAATTTACTTTCCCTTAATGTCTTCCCTTGGGAATTAGTGGTAATATGAGAAGCCAAGGAGGCCACAGACTCTTTGGAGAGCGATTTATACCCTGAAAAGTGGGACAGTCACAAACACAATCTTTACTTCATCATTAAACAAATCCAAGGACACCACTTTTAGCTCATGGAAATTTCTCTGGAATTCTCTTCTCCTTTTATCAGACCTCATGAGAACTTGTGGGAAGAAAATTCAAATCAATTCTCTGTCTAGCATTTTTACCAGCCTTGGTGACATCAGGACTAGGTTCCATCAGAAGAAAGCCTTCATGCCCATCTGGGCCTCCTTTCCTCTCAATATTCCTCCAGGTTTTATTGCAAAAGGGTGAATGAAAGCATAACCTACAGTTGCATAAATGGTCATTCCTGTCCCTATGGGGATCTGGCCTATCTTGACATACAGGTAGTCCTCACTTAACGGCCACAATTGGGACCAGAATTTCAGTTGCTAAGCAAAGCCATCATTAAGTGAATCCAACCCAATTTTACGACCTTTTTGTGGTGGCCATAAAGCAAATCACCGCAGGCATTAAGCAAACCATGTGGTCATTAAGCAAATCATGTGGTTCCCCATTGATTTTGCTTGCCAGAAGCCAGCTGAGAAGGTTGAAAATGGCAATCACGTGATTGAGGGATGCTGCGACGCTCATAGATGCGAACTGGTTGCCAGGCACCCAAATTGCAATCATGTGACTGTGGGGATGTTGCAACGTTCACAAGTTTGAGACACAGTCGTAAGTCAGTTTTATCAACACTGTCATAAGTCTGAACCAGCACTAAAGAAATGATTGTTAAGCAAGGACTACCTATATAAGAAAAAAGGGGTGAATCAAGGTGAAACTTGGAGCATCAGTAAGGTTGTATGTCCAACTTCAGCTTGCTTCATCATGTCTGTCTCTTCTAAGCAGAAGTGAGTTAGAATTGGCAGAGAGATGGACTGCATGGGATCTGAAAGCTGCCACTTACCTGTTCCAAATCTAAAATGCAGTGTTTACAGAGGATAAATAGGTCAGGTTTCTCCCCTTCTCCCAGAGAATAAAGGGACACAAATTGATTATTTTAAAAATGACAACACCCAGAGCATCCCGCTACTGACCTCAAGGCCATCATGCTTCAGCAAAAGGACTCCAGAAAAATTTGTAAAATAGATATCCATTATCAATGTATGTGATCGTATTAGGTTCAGATTTCATTATTCCTGGAGTGGTGTTATTTTCTTTCCACATTAAATCAGCAGGCCAAAAAGAATATTGTTACCTCCAAGGGTTTTTACCCCCTCCATAAATCTAATATAGCTTTTTGTCTGGTTTGTTTTTTGCACCTTCAGTTCAGTCTTGACTTGGACAAGTCATGCAGCTTTCTTGGCCACCTTGTTTAGAAGTGGGTTGCCACTGCCTTCTCCCAAGGGCTGAGAGAGTGACTGGCCCGAGGTCACCCAGCTGGCTTTCACGCCTAAGGCAGGACTAGAACTCACGGCCTCCTGGTTTCTAGCCCAAGGCCTTTAACCACAACACCCCACTGGTTCTCAATATGGCCTTTGTAGTGTTAAATATCAGATACCACTTTTTAATATGTTCCCCAACTGCGCCCGGGGGAAGAGATCAACGGGAGAGACAAGGAAGACACAGAAACAGCATCAGGCAGGGAACTAAACCGGAAGAGATTAAAGAGAATGTTGAAAATTAAAATTTAGCAAGATTAAAATGGACAATGAAAAATGAGCAGAAATTGAAGAGCAGGGGGCGTTGCAAATGCTGCTAATAGTTCCAAGCTGAGGAACTAATATTTATGGTAAACTCTGAATACGAGTAATTGGTCTGCATACCAATTACACCAAGTTTGCGTTGTTTGTACAGGGAAATGAATAATTCAGCAAGCAAATGTCTTGATCGTGCAGTTTCTGAGTGGAAGCGGAAACTCACCTGAGAGAACATAAACTAGAGGGAAGCGTTAGAACTCCCTGCTTCCATCGAATTACCACATTTGGAGGGCTATTTATTTTGCTCATACGGTTGAGATTTGTCTTCCCGGAAATCTCACACACGATAAAATTCCTCAAGGCCCACCCCATCTATTTTCTCCCAAAAAGTCTTCTACTTTTTAAAGGACACTTGTAGAAACTCCTCAGCGATACTGCCAGAAAGGTAAATGAACTGGTTAAATGCTTGCCAGGATCCAGGTTGGTTCTAGCAGTTGCAAAACACAGGTCATTACGTGCAAAATTGCACTTTACAGCTAGTTGCATGCTAAGTGTGCATATTGATGAAACGAGAATCCAAAACTCAGCTGACGAGAAGGGCAGATTTCTTGGTGATTCTCTTTTTTTAGGGGGAAAAAGAACCAGAAGAAACTTGCTGCAAAAATTAACAATGAGACCTTGGTGACATAGATAATATTTATACTGGCCTCTGTATTTCCATTCTAGCCAGGAGGAGAGGAAGCACGGGGCAAAGGAGAATTAATAACACTCTTTCAAATCACTTCTCCTCCTTCCATCACATTCAGATCAGGGTTGGGCAAACTTTTGACAGGTGGGGGTGAACGCTTCACCTGGAGAGGTTTTCCAGGGATTTAGTCTTGATTCTATTAAGTCTGTTTTAAGCCTTGCACATGATGGTGGTGGTGATGGTGGTGATGATCAAAATGACAGGAAACTGTGTCATTACTTTCCAGTAACTCTTGTTGACATCCCTTGCCCTCTCTTAGCCTTTAATTGCGATTTTTATATTTTTTGGATAATAATGGTTTAATATTATTATTAAACAATCATTATTATTAATAATAATTGTTATACATTACTGTTTTATACTTGTATTGTACGCCGCCCAGAGTTGCTTTTTCATGAGATGGGCGGCCATATAAATTTGATGAATGAAAAAATGAATGAATGAATGAAGTTCAGCCTTGGTCCAGTCTGCCAGAAATGAGCAGGATTGAAATCTGTTGCAAGGTTGTTCTCTTAAGAATATCTGTCAACCCACCGGAAGAGGTGCGCCCTTTAAAGAAGCGACAGTTTTATTGCTGGCAACATCACAGGTCAGCCTCTTCTTCTGCCAGCCCACAAAACCAAGTTATCCGGAGCGTTTATGAAGGTGAAAAGGTCTGAATAAATGCAGCCTGGCTTGCTCAGGTGGCCTTTCCCATCTTGTTCAATTGCTCTCTCAAAGAGTTCCCCCCACCTTTAGGGAAATGGAAATGCACGGGAGCGAGATAATTAATTCTACAGCGCTCACATCTCCCAGTCACCTACTGGGACTTGAAGAAAAGTATAAAAACTTCACAGACATATTCCTCCAAAGTATCAGGGCAGGAGCACATAGGGAGACAAGAGGTATCATCCAGAAATAGACCTTTCAACATATGTGGGAAATCCACCGAGTTTAATTGCAGTTAATGATGATGAACAGCACTTAATGATCTATGGTGACTGTGGCTGAAGAAAGGGGCTCATTAAGATATCTTTGCTTCTTCTTTTTTGCGGGGGGGCACAGTAATGATTTATTCATAAGCCTATTTTTCATCAATATTTATTTGAAAGTGTTGTTTAGGCAGCTGTGTAATAACTGAAACGCTTGGCTCTAAAATTAATTTTACTGCTGAGAGCCACGCATTGCCTTTCAGGGGCACAAACTAGCAGGGCCTTCAGCGGCTGGGGTTTAATTTTGTCCAAGGCGTTCAGGTCATGATGCTCTGGATGGAATTATTAAGCTACTTTTAGAATTAAGCTCATTAACTCCTTTTTTTTCTTTTTTAATATTGGGAGAGAGAGCTCACTTTCTGGAGTCTCTGTTTGCTTCTCCAAAGCATGCATGCACACACACACACACACACACCCATCTAAGGCTTGCCCAGTTCAGCTGAAAACCCTGGCTTTAGATTCTCTGGAGCAATGTAGGCACCGGAAAAGTTGCAGGAGAAGCAAAGGAGATATCTAAATGAGCTAGCTGTTATGGACTTTTTGCAGAAAACAGGAAAAATATGACCTTATGATTTATGTATTGATTTATATTGATTGATTGATTGATTGATTGATTTGATTTCTATAGCTGCCCATCTCAACAAGTGACTCATTTAACATGCTGAGTTGAATAAGATAAACCCCATAGAGATCTCCAGAATTTGGACCCAAAATCTGTTTGCCTCATTTGTCATGAAGTTGTCCCTTTTAGCCCAACCACCAGAGCCATTGTGTTGTCCTTCCCGGTCCTTAAAGAACAGAGGAGCACCATCTAGTGGCATCTTCTTGGCAGGAGCAGATTTGGGCGGGGTGGAGGGGGAGTTCATTTGCTGCTACATGCCTTCTGTCCCTGCTATCTCTGCCAATTCAGTCCTGGTATAACTGTTTTCTGACACACTGCTTTGTAGGCTTCTCAGAGATACCAGGGAGCATCAAAGCCAAACATGGACTCTGGAGATCCATCACCCATTCTTCTCAAACTTGTCTGCATCTGGAAAAGAAAATGCATAGCTGCTAAAACAATGCTATCTTGGAGAGCTGGTGCCTTTGCAGAATGTTCATGCCATGCAGATGTTCCCAGCTGTATTAAAACGATTGATTGATTGATTGATTGATTGATTATATGTCATCAAGTAATTTTCAATTCTTAGGGACTTCATAGGTAGATTGTTCTCCATGAGGATCTGTCCCCAACCTGCCCCTATCACTGCAGTAATTGAGTCCATCCCTCTTGCTGCTGGTTGTCCTCTTCTCTCTTTCCCAGCATTACAGCCTTTTCCAGATAGCTAGATCTTCACATCATATGTCCAAAGAAGGATCATCTGAGCCTGGTCATTCATGCCTCAAGTGAGAATTCTGGGTTGATTTGTTGAATGATCCATTGGTTTGTTTTCTTGGCTGTCTGCGGTATTCTCAGAAGTCTTCTCCAACATCAAAGTTCAAAAGGGTCAATACTCTTCCTCTTCTGCTTCAAAGGAAGGAATCCCACTGGAATGGGAAAGAGCTATCCTTCAGTTTGCATCCTTCATTTTGCAACTGCAGCAAACATGCATCTTGGCCGGGTAGCTTAACTCTGAAACCCTCTCAGTTTGAATTGTTCTGCCTGTGTTGCGTGAGATCCAACAAGAATGGAACCTTCTTGAGTTTGGGGATTTCTGGTTCTTGGTTTCTTCCATACTAATATTTTTATTTTGTATTTGGAGCATTTAAGTGTTCATCGTTCATACATCTGATGGGTTGTTAATGTTCAGTGATGATCCATCAATGTTCCCCCAGTGGGAAACATTTCTAGGCCATGATTATGAATAGCAATTTGCTGGATTTATTCTCCAGCGAAATGATGTGACCTACTGAAACAGAATCCACTGTGGCCTACATGGGCATGCAAAACACAGCATCCACCAGCATCTGTCTCAAAATATTTCTCAGCTTAAAACCATTTTTAAGGGAAAGGGAAACCATTTTTAAGGGAAAGTTGCATACAAAAGTATTTGTGATTAGAAGTATATTAAATTTATATCAGAATGCATCTGTTGGGTAGAAAGTTCATGAAGTGAACAAAAAAACTATGTATTTTTGGATACCAGTAAGTGGTATCCAAAAATATATTGTTTGGGGAAAGGTACATGAGAAGGGCATCAACCTGGGCAAGGTGCACACACAGCTTGCAGTAGAGGATGTTAGGAACAAAAATACAGATTCTGTCATACAGTTTCTCTCAAAATATATTTTCCTAAATATTATTCCCTCAAACAGAATTTTGGACTGAGCCACAAGCTTTGAGAAAGAATAAGCTCCCAAGAACAAAGATAATATAATCATCATATTAGTCCAGAAGGTTTAGATGAAGCCAGATTATTTTGGACTTTAGAAAAATTGAATTCCACTGACATTCCTATGTCAAGACACCTGAGCATTTGGCTCCAGTTTGGCAGATATTGCTAGATCCATATATATTAATAACATTTGGTTGCATGGCGGTGCTTGGACATTGAGAAGGAATGAGTTGACATGTTGGCCAACACCCTGCTCCTGAAGTGTCATACAGCAGCATCAAACACACAATCACAAATTGCTGACAAATTTAATTTCGTCAGCAACCCAAGGACCTTGCCAATTACTCCCTGGCAAGAACAGCAGCTTGTCAAAAATTAATATGTTGCACTCCTACGTTTGCAAAATGTATCCTTCTGCTGCCAGAGGTTAGATGGCTGCTTTAGAAATAGAATAGCAATGAGTGGTTTTCAAAGACTTTGCTGAAGTATGAAACATGGGGAGGGGATTTTCTAAGAAGCTATCGAGCTAATTGCTGTACACATCTTCTGAGCTAGTGATGTTATTGGTAGCTCTGCTGGGTTAAGAGTGCAGACTTCTGTGGGGATCAGTATATTCACTTTCTTCTTTCAATGCTTTATGGTGCCTAAACTTGCTTGGAACTTTTATCCATCTCCTTTGAATTCCATTTTAATTCAGAGAAGTGTTAATTAAAGCAAGTAAGTTTAAGCTGAGTTTGGTATTTTTCTCTCACTACATCCCCACGTTCAGTGAAGGCTGAATTTATTTCTGGATGCAATTAAGCTTCATGTGCAAGCTCTCTTTTTTGGTCCATGCTTCTACTCTGCAAGATTGCTGTTAGCTGCTTGGAGTTCTTTTTTGTCATTTGTTGTTTATTTGTTCAGTCGCTTCCGACTCTTCGTGACTTCATGGACCCGCCCACACCAGAGCTTCCTATTGGTCATCGACACCCCCAGCTCCCCCAGGGACGAGTCCGTCACCTCTAGAATATCATCCATCCACCTTGCCCTTGGTTGGCCCCTCTTCCTTTTGCCCTCCACTCTCCCCAGCATCAGCATCTTCTCCAGGGTGTCCTGTCTTCTCATTATGTGGCCAAAGTATTTCAGTTTTGCCTTTAATATCATTCCCTCAAGTGAGCAGTCTGGCTTTATTTCCTGGAGGATGGACTGGTTTGATTTCCTTGCAGTCCAAGGCACTCTCAGAATTTTCCTCCAGCACCACAGTTCCAAAGCATCGATCTTCCTTCACTCAGCCTTCCTTATGGTCCAGCTCTCACAGCCATTACTAACCTTTAAAAACTCCATCATAAACAACTAAGTAAAACACAGTGACCCAATTGGGGGATGAGGCCTTAATGTGTTAGAGTCACACTAGGCAACAAGTGATATCTTAACTCTATAAAATCTGGGAAATTGAGACAGTGATCAATAACCATTCCCATCCCAGAGTAGGCAGGAGAATAAAAATCAGGCCCTTGTTTATTTTAAACTTTATTGGGAATGCAACTAAAAAGGCTATGTGAAAAATCACCTCTTGCCCGCCAGACTAAGACACATGAGCTTGCAGGCTGGCTGCAGAGATTTATTGAATGTCAGCTGCTGTGCAGAAACCAGGAATTTCCATAAAACCCCATTTATTGATATGTATCCCCTTGTCAGCCTTTTGTCTTTTTTAGACTTTCGCTTTCTGGAATCCTTTACAAGAGAGTTTTGTTTTCATTATGAGAAATGATTGCTTGGTTTTCATCTTGAATAAAGTCTCTGGAGTGATGGGCCTGGCTGTGTTGCTCTTGAAAATATTATCAATACTCAAGCAAATTAGCTGCAGAAGATTCATGGTTATGGGATAGCTGTTTCCTAGGCAGTTATGCATTCATCCGTGGAGAATCCCATATTAAAGAAAGGCATAAACTAGAGTTTGTGAATCAAACATGCTTGGTCAAATTTTGCGGGGAAAAAATGGCTAAATAATGGATTCAATCAACCAATGGAAGCTCCTTGTTGAATCTCTAATGAGATTTTGAGACGGAATATTTGTACAATATATGTTTCCCAATTCCTGTAGAAGAGAAGGAGAGGCAGAAGGAGGACAACGAAAAACTATTCCTAAAATCCCAGATTATCAGAAAATACCTAGTCTAGAGACAGTGATATTCACTGGATTTATCATGATCATCAACATGATCATCCACACTTCTTAGTCTAATCAAGACTTGAATGTTTTATATTTCTTTCAACACTGCAGCTCACTTCTTGGTACTGTTAATATTTAAGTGCACATTCTTGAAAGTAAGATATACATTTCAATATATACACTTAAAGAAAATACACATTTAAGCTATAGTCCTGTGATTCCTGTGATACCTTCCCAGGGGTGGAATATTTCTGAAAAGTAAGAAAAGTGCATAAAGTGATCAAGTTGCTAAAATCAATAACATCCCTAGAGTCTTGTGGCACCATAAAGACTAACATATCTACAATCACATGAGTTTATGTGGGGCAGAGTCTTCTCTGGATTTTGGGAATCCAGGTTGTTCTACCATGTGTGCTGACTGACATCCTACAGCAGCAGAAATGGTTCTGTCTTCTTGGGATGACAGTTTTTTGGGGGCACAAAGTAGAACTTGCATTGCCTTCTGCCTTTTGATGTCTAACCTGGGCCATGCTTTGGAGTAACACAATGGTGTCCTACGCCAAAAGGTTCATGTGCAATGTTTTCCTCTCCTTTGATCCCCTTTCCTCAGCCCAAAGAGACAACAGAGTCCCTAAATCTTGAAAGAGACATCAGCCCCAAGTCCTGCCAACATCTGTCCCCATCTATTCTCTTCAGGAGCTATAAAAATGATGGACAGAATACATGAGGGAGGAAATAGAGAGATAAATCAAGGAGGAAAATACGTATTTGTATTCATTTAAAGTTTCCACCTTGTAAAAGGTAATGACTTTCCGTCTGAATATATGCCTGTGTGCGTGAAGAGAAATCCACAATGATAGATGTCCCCCAGCATTGGCATTTTTCAGGAAATATCCCCAGAATTGTAGACCTTAGAGTACAACCATGATATGCTTGGTTTCTGTGCCTAATAGACATGCAGAAGCAGCCGTTGAGATGGGAGATCCCTAAAAGAGGTGTCCAGAAGCTGATGTCAGGAGCTACCAAAGTGTCCTTGCTTAGACCATGGAGGAATTGAGCAGATCCAAAATATTTCTCAAGTCAAAGTCCAGAGTTAATCTTGGGGCTGAAAAACAAAACCCAGGGACTTCTAGGGTCTCTCCAGAACATCAGAATCTGCTGACTGGTTTCAAGGGTCTAGCAGGACATTAATGATTAATGCAATAATCCTAAATGGATTATTTAGGATTAATCCAGGACATTAATCCAGGACATTAATGATTTTAGCAATCCCAAAAATATGGAGACAACAGCAACTGTATAGACAGCAGCAACTAATATTGCCCCAGCATCTAGCTGGCATCAAATGAAGGCTTTTCTACTGGAGTTTAGCAAGTGTTCATCCAAGTCTCTACTGGTTTGAATACTCACCAATTTAGAGTGTTTTGTTATACAGGATTAGCATTATTCCAGATTTACTCACCCTTCCCAGAATAGCTTTTCCTGAAAATACCCTCTTGCATCTTCCAACTTTTTGCCCCCCTGATGGTCTTGGCACTGGTGAAGATGATTCAGGGTGCTGTACATTTTCTGCTTCTTACTTTCCTAGAAAAAGTTGGTCTGTTTGCAAAATGTTCGCCCAAATCCCCTAATCTTACCCCCTCTCCCACTGAGGTTTTCTACCTGTGAGGCCCCAGAACTCTGTGAGCTTTAAGCAAAGCACAAGGCAACTCCTGAAATTTCACCAGACCTCATTCAAGGGTGGTGAATCTGAGCAGGATCTGGAGACCTTGTGAGATTTTGTCAATATCTCTGTGCATTTGGGTGTGTAATATTTCATGCAATATATCAGATTAATGTAACATTGAATTGAGGAGGGAGGATCTGTGAAAAAGATCTAGCAGGATCCTAGTCCCTGCAGGGGCCACACTCTCAGCCTCTGCCTGACAGTGAATTCTGCAGGGATCCAAAAAGGACCTTTGGCTGCATTGTTCTCTGCCTCCATGTTCTTAAACCCATGGGGAAAAAAGCATTAGAAGGACAAGGAGAAAGAGAGACAATGAGCAGGTTGTCCCATAAGGATTGAGCTCCAAAACACCTTCTATAAAACTTGGCCCACCTTTAATCTCCCTCTTTCACAGGAAGAGCAAGGAGATGAAACCAAGTGCCATCACGGTATATTTCCTTCACAGGCACAGCCTTATTTCTGAGTGTAAGCCATTGGGAGCCTCATCCTTAGAGATGGAAGGACCAGAGGAAAAGCTTTTGATCATCCCCACAATCCATCTGTCATAAAGCAGCATTCTCAGTTTGCCAACCAACAAAGTTGAAACGGGGCCACCCGATTTCTTTGCAAAACAAAACCCATCATCCATTCCCACTTTTCAATCCTCTCTTCTAATGCCTGCCTCCTTCCATCCACCTTCAGCCTGCAACTTCTGCATCTCTCTCTGCTTCTCCTTCTCCATTGTCTGCCTGGCCCCTCTAACTCCACTCATCTTCCTGTCTCCTCCTTTGCTTTCTACTGGGCTCATTTGAACCATCTTTGTTTGTAACATTCTCACTGCATTTCAGTTACAGTCCTGTGAGAACATGGGGATTGGACAAGGATTATTGTTGCAAGTTAAGCCATTTTGATTATGGCCAAATGAGCCAGTCAGCCAACAAGGGAGTAGTTAGGGGGCTTAAAAGAGTGAGCAGCAATATTCTCTTAACAGCTGAGGATCCCCCTCCCCAGGGATGGGGCTCAGGGCAGTCATAGACATAGGAAGAAAAACAGTTGGGAGCATATTTGTAATGGGAAAAGGGGAAGTGATTGCTGAAAATGTTTAGAAAAGCTCAGCTGAGCTGGAAGCATCATAGGTTAAGGGTGTAGATTGATTTTGCAGTTATATTGGCTCCTGTTTAGTAGGAAGAAGATCATTTTTTGTTACAGGATCCTTTCCATTTTCTCCCTATCTCCTCTGGACAAAATGCGAGTCTTTGCCCCTTTTTGCCCAGCTGCCCATTGAATGTTGCTGTTAATTTTCCATGTTCCAGCCCAGAAGGATCCGACAGCTTGATTTGTTAGATGTACATCCTGCTGGTTCTTCCAACAATGTCGACGGGGCCCCCTCCTCCCATTTCCCCTCAGAACAACCACCCTGTGGGTAAGAGAAATAAGGGGAAAAGATGCTTTCTTTGCTAGTAGTTGTGAAGGGTTGGTTGTCTTGCTGGAAGACATTCTGCTCTCAAATTAGCATGCTGGAGAAACAGATAGGAAGATGTGATTATGATGATTAAAATTAAGAGCATCACATCATGACATTCCTCTCTTGGGGCTAAGCGGAACAAATCTCCACGTTCTCCAATATAAACCCAGAGATGGAATCAAACCTGAGCCCCAGCAGACGTGACCCAACTGCACCAACATGCCTTGGTGGGGGAACTGGAGGTCCCAAAGCCAGAAGTGCTGTGAAAACTATTAAGGTTCTTGGCATCTGCCTAAGACCAAAATCTATTCTTCTCCCAGCACGATTCTCAAAGAATCTTTTTAGTACGATTTATTGTGAAGAAAGGGATGGAGTTACAAGAATTCTGCCATTCGAACTATTTCCCATCTTCAACCAATATATACCAAAATATATGAGGGTAGAGATTTTGATTAAGAAGAAAGTGCAAACGCTGGCTTGCAGCTAAACCTCAAAAAACCCAAGATTATGGCAACCAGCTTGATTGATAAGTGGCAAATAGAGGGAGAAAATGTAGAAGCAGTGAAAGACTTTGTATTCCTAGGTGCAAAGATTACTGCCGATGCTGACTGCAGTCAGGAAATCAGAAGACGCTTAATCCTTGGGAGAAGAGCAATGACAAATCTCGATAAAATAGTTAAGAGCAGAGACATCACACTGACAACAAAGGTCCACATAGTTAAAGCAATGGTGTTCCCTGTAGTAACATATGGCTGCGAGAGCTGGACCATAAGGAAGGCTGAGCGAAGGAAGATCGATGCTTTTGAACTGTGGTGTTGGAGGAAAATTCTGAGAGTGCCTTGGACTGCAAGAAGATCAAACCAGTCCATCCTCCAGGAAATGAAGCCAGACTGCTCACTTGAGGGAATGATATTAAAGGCCAAACTGAAGTACTTTGGCCACATAATGAGAAGACAGGACACCCCGGAGAAGATGCTGATGCTAGGGAGAGTGGAGGGCAAAAGGAAGAGGGGCCGACCAAGGGCAAGGTGGATGGATGATATTCTAGAGGTGACGGACACATCCTTGGGGGAGCTGGGGGTGTTGACGACCGACAGGAAGCTCTGGGGTGGGCTGGTCCATGAAGTCACGAAGAGTCGGAAGCGACTGAACGAATAAACAACAAGAGATTTTGATTCTCTTTCTAACTGCCTTCCGGTGAACCGGGGAACTGGCAGGTCTTTTAATTGATAATGAAGAAGATGGCTGCTGATCTCCTGAATTTTTATCAGGCTGGGACTAACCATCAGCCTTTGATGGAGCTGGCTTTTCCAAGTAGCCACTGAGCTGCCATTTTTCATCTGACGATATGCAGAAATGACTCAGACAAGGAGGGCTGGTCATCAAAACTACCTTTAACTAATTCCATTATAGTGGATTTCCAGCAGACGTGAAATCAAACTGAGTCCTTTTTTCTGCCCTCAAACTGTTTCTTTCCTTTTGGGACTCACCTACCCGCCTCTGACACTCCCTTCAAAAGCCAAGTGGGACTATCGTGTCGAAAATGCGCCTGCCCTAATCTGACACACTGTGATGGGTTCCTGCAAAGCTTCTTGCTTCAAGGTACAGGTAGTCTTTGCTTAACGACCAATTGGGACCAGAATTTCAGTTGCTAAGCAAAGTGGTCATTAAGCAAATCCAGCCCAATTGTACGATGTTTTTTGCGACGGGCATTAAGCAAACAACGTGGTTGTTAAGCAAATTACATGGTTCCCCATTTTTGCTTGCCAGAAGCCAGCCAGGAAGGTCAACAATGATGATCATATGACCACGGGACACCGTAATGGTCATAAATGCAAACTGGTTGCCAAGCACCCAAATCATGATCACGTGACTGCAGGGACACTGCGATGGTCATAAGTGTGAGGACTGGTCATAAGTCAGGTTTTCCAGCAAAGTCATTAGTCTGAACCATCACTAAACAAACCGTTGTTAAGTGAGGTCTACCCGTATGCTTCCCCAGGTGGGAGTCAGAAGCAGTCTAGGTGAGACAAGGTAAGTCACTGAAACATTAATTCCATGTTTAAAAATTACCATCAATGATAAATACAGTAGAATCTCAGTAACTGCACAATGTCTTTCTTTTAAAGAGTGTGTCTGTGTGTGTGTGTGTCTGCATTTGTTTATATCATAGTGGGTCTCTGGTTCTTTATTAAGAGTCATTTGTGGGACTTAATATACTAAATCTTGAGAACCTTCAGAACTTTCAATTCATTAGGAAGGCTCTCTGCAGATCCCCCACCCCCCCACCCCCACCCCACCCCCACCTCTTGGCCCAAATGATCTTCTGATTTATCAGAGGGCCCTGCTAAATCTGCGCTTGCTGTCAAGATCTCCTAAGCCTCAGAAATCAGCACCTCATCAACCTTTCCGAGGATGAGAAGAACCGTTCTCTTTCAACTAAGTGCTATAATGATGCACCTGGTGGGGAAACTTGGTTAGTAATATGCCAGCAGGGGGATTTAAAGGGGGAAAAAAAAAAGCTGCTGTCAGGTTGTCTGAAGCCAATTACTGAGATTTCTCCCCGCCCCACCCCCAGCTTCTTCAAGGCAAAGATGCTAAGCAGCCCCTCGTGGACCCATCAGTGATATGGGCAAACAGCGAGACCTAGCCTTCGTTTGCTTGGGTCAGCCAGACAAGGCAGGTGACAACCAGGGTGTGTGTGTCAAAAGAGTCAAAATGGCAGCCCAACCCCACCATGGGGTCTTTGCAGCCCCTTTCTCATGGGGGTCACAGGCATCTTGAATTTCGAACCCCCTCCCCTGCCTATTATGTCCACTATTGTTTCTCTACTTCCTCTGTTTTCAGTTCTGGAGTAGTGCATTTCTTGTGTCTTCAACAACTCTCATTTTACATTTGCGTTGCCAAAGAGCTCGTAAAAAAGAAGAAACGGCTCCCGGAGAAAAGGGTATTTTAAAAAACTGCTTTCTAATAAGCAGGCCATGAGCGAAGACCTCACATTCCTAAAATCTTGTCCATGAGCTGTGCTTTAGGTTCTTCTCTCTTCCCTACTTCATGATCCGGGGGATTTTTTGGGGGGTGGGGGTGGCGAAATTGCCTTTGCAGCTTCATGTCTGCATCTAACTTCTGACCCTTTGGGGCCTAAATGTTTAAGGCACAAGGATGCCTGCAGAGAGGGAGGGTCAAAAAAGTTGATATGGCAACCGGGGCTATGCAACTGAAGGCCCACCCCTTTTTTATGGGTGTGGCCGCCATCTTGACTTTTTGCCTCCCCCTGGAAATGCCCCAAGGAAGTCGAAAGGCTGCAAGCTAGGTGACCTTGAACAGGGCAGCTGGGGAATTCTGGGGGTTGAAGTCCACACATCCTAAGGTAGCCAAGGTTGAGAAACACAGTGTTAATGTGACCTTACTAGAAAGATACAGCTGGTCCTCAGAGTTTGTGCTTCTTCTCTGGACTGCGTTGCAGGGCTAACAGGAAGCTCCGATAATCCCAGTCACAAAGCCAGAGGAAACAGACAACATTTGCTCCCTTTTTGAAGGCCTACGTGATCAGGACCAGCCATATTTTGGACAGGGGGGGGAGGGACATTATTCCAGAGGGCATCAGATGGCATTGTTTCCAGAGACCCAAAGCATGCCCAATCTACAGTATTGGAGTTCATGGCATGGGTAGATATCAGGGAGGAAAGACAGTACTGAAATACCCCCATCCTGTGCCATGTAGGGCTCAATATGTGATAACCAGCACCCAGATGGCATCTGGAAGCCTATAGGAGGCTAATGCTGTCGTGGACTTTTCTTTTCTTTCCATTTTTCTAGCAACCAGGGGCTGCAAAAAAGCAATTGATTTCTGCTTGGGCTTCTCTGTTCTGTGTTTTTGTTTTCATTTTCTTTTAATGCAGAACAATAAAAGGCAGAACAGTGAAAAAGAAAGGAAAAAGAAAAGAAAAAAAGGAAAAAGTATCGGGGCTATTTAACGTAGAAGAGATACCAGCGCTTTTCAGAAAATGAAATGGTTTGCCAATCATAATCCTGATTGATTTTCTTTTCTTTTCTTTTTTTTTTAAGGATTGCGACACGCTTTTGGGAATCCGCCGGATTTCTTCAATAGCAAAGATTGCCCTTTGCATTGTTATCTTTTTTTTTTTTTGCTACCTGGCGTTTAGGAAGCAATACGTTTCAGATGAATAGCATAACAACCAGGCTGGCAAACACAGAGCAGCAATTGCTAAAGCTCAGCGTCAGACAAAGGGACCTGTTTGTTAACTTTATGTTAAGAAATCAATGGGAACAGGCAAGGAACGATCATCCCTTGCAAGCAGATGTAATTGCCTGGCCTACCTGCAGGCTAATGAGGACAGGTGCAGAAGCAAGAAAGAGCCACAGAACACCTCAACAAAAGGTGAAATGATCGGGCAAGCTAAGAATCGCCTCACTTGACTGCCACTTGCAGTGAGACCATTTAAATTGTGTGAAGGCCAAAGGTTTCAGCCCTGGATACACTTTGTCTCATTAGTTTATGGCATGGTTGCTGGCTGGTCAGGAGAGTCGTGTCTGGCTTCCTTCTACCCCAGGGAAAGGCATGTGGCTTCTAGACCTGCCATGCCCACCTTGGATGGTGCATGGTGGGAGGAGATGTCAGAAGAGCAAAAGGGAGTGAGCCCACAGGGCCTTCCAAGTCAGCATCCAGACTTTAGCAGGGATTGAGTCAAGGATCTTGGGATTACATCAGAATGGATGAGTGATACTATGTGAATGAAAGGCTGTGATCCAGTTGACCATTCCAGATCCTGAGTACACTTCAGAGAGACCCCCTTCGTGGATCAGGGCCCAGAGAAATGGCAACTCTTCCTGAGTCTGGCTGGTGAGGATGGCCGATAGCATTCTTGGGCTTTTTATTGGGGTGGTGATTTTGAATCATGCGTTTTTCATGAATCAGAGAGACTAGAGGTATTTTTTGTGTGTGTGTTGAAAAAACAAAACTGTAAAATCAATCCATCCCTGAAATTAGGAAGAAAAGAAAACTCTAGGAAACCATAATGGGACTTTGCTCGAAAAATGTGAGATGGTTTTAAGTAATTGTCTTGGGAGTGGTGCCTTAGGCTAGATCCCATCAACTGGCCCTCTGTGATATTTTTGTTTCCTCATTTGTCATCTTTTTTTTTAATTGCCTGGGTTAGCTTTGTTTTAGCTTACACCACCACCACCACCAATTTAACTCAGGGGGAAAACCTTAGATCATCTTCTTGAACGTTAGATGCACTTGAGGTTTCACTATTTTCTTCCTTCGTTAGTCATCAATCATTAATATGTTGATTCAGGAGGGGAAAATCATAAAAAAAGTAAATACTTTTTAAAAAAGAAGAAGAATGGGAACAACAGCATCAAAAAAGAACTAAATTGGTGGTTCATCGAGAAAGTAAAAACTCCAGAGGGAAGGATTCTTAACTGCTTCCATGCTAAACCATTCCTTTTGTTTTTTCTTGTCTCCATTGGATAGCATTCTTTAGAACTTCAACAGAGCAGCAAGAGACCACTGCAAAAATAACAACAACAGACAGCAAATGCCGTCTCTGCAAAGAAGCTGAAGAAACAGTGGGCCACCTAGTTAACTGCTACAAGAAGATCGCACAGACTGACTACAAACAATGGCATGACAAAGTAGCCACAATGGTGCACTGGAATATCTGCAAGAAATGCCACTTGCCTGCAAGCAAGAACTGGTGAGTGACAAAATAGACAGAGTAATACAAAATGAAGAAGCCCAAGTGCTCTGGGACTTTAGAAGTCAAACAGACAGCATCTGCCCCACAACACCCCAGACTTAACAATTGTCGAGAAGAAAGACGAAAAAAGGCTGAATAGTGGACATTGCAATAGCTGGAGACGGCAGAAGAGAAGAGAAAGAACATCCCAAATACAAAGACCTGCAAATAGAAGTAGAACGACTGTGGCAAAAGGAAGCGAAGATGGTGCCAATAGTAATGGGTGCCTTGGGTGCAATCCCAAAACATCTGGAGCACCCCTTGAGCACCATCAGCATTGACAAAATCACCATCAGCCAATGGCAAAAGGCAGCTTTACTTGGAACAGCTCACATCCTGCGATGATGCCTTTAATATTATTGAACAACAGCATCTGCCTATCCCAGGTCCTTGGGAAGGACTTGATGGGTGGACAAAAATGCCAAATCCAACCTAAACATCTGGCTGACTGTGCAATCAACCATAATAATAATAATAATAATAATAATAATAATAATAATAATAATAATAATAATAAATAATCCTGCATCTCTAGAGCAGCCAGATGATATCTATGAAACCTTCACAAATGCCCGTAGAGGCCTTGCTCTTTCAAAACTCTGCCCCCTCTTCAAACCCTTTTCCAATTCCAGCTTCTTTCTCTGAATGCAGGAAGCTTCTCAACCACTTGGACTGTGCAATCCTGTACAGTATTTTTAAAGTTGGCAACTTTAAGGTGTGAATTCTTAAAGAATTCTGGGAGTTGACGTCCACACATCTTAAAGTTGCCTACTTTGAAAAACACTCTAAGAGATTGTGGGGAGGCTGGAAAAGGAATGGAAAGGAGAGGGGACATAAACCATCAAGAGACAGAAGGCAAGTCAGTTGCCAGCTTGTCTCATGAATGGCCACTCAGCCCAGGTGGCAAGTAACCTGTGAAGAAACCTTTCAGATTCTTCAAAGAGACTCTACTTTCCTCACTGTAAAGGAGGCTGGGAAACTCCTCTTCCAGTCCCAAGGTTCTGTATCTATTTTAAATGAACAATAAAGATATGCTACTGAATTTTGCGTAGTTCTAGCTTCCTTGGTCTAGCCCAGCTGTGTGCAGCTTGACACAGCCTTTAACATTGCACAAGGCCCAGTGAATACTTAATCAGAGATTTGGTGAGTTGGTCAAGATCCATCAGTATTGAAGTGGGGGTGATCCACCTGATCAAAACAACATGGCTCTATCACTCTGATGAAGTGGGGACAAGTTCAGGCTTCGAAGAAACCATGTGCCCCTTCTGAAACACACATTTTCTACTAGAAAATGGAAGGTGACATCATCTTCATGAGCATCTTTCAGTTGAGTTCTACAGTGTTGGCTTTCTAATTGTAAGAAGTAGTTCCACCCGCTGTAGGGTCTCACCAGCTTAGAGTTAATTAGCTCTGAGGTCTTGTCAATTTCTATGATTTCTAGCTCTCTGGAAAGGACCTGGTATGGTCTTTTGAAATGGAAGGAATCATTCCCCGTCTCTCTGTGAAGTGGCTGCACTCAATTGATGTCTTCTTTTCCCAATCTTCCAGGCTGTGTAATCCACACCAGTGAAGGAAAATGGCAGGGGAGGAACCTGATGGACCATTTTGTCCTTGCTCCATAAATCAGTTAATGTTAATTTAAGTCTCCCACTGCCTCAAGCCAGTTTGATGCAAATTAAATGTCCATGTTAGCTCCCGCTAGAAATGCTGTTGTGTTTGCGTGGTGGACATCTTCAGGAATCCTGCAAAATGAAATCCCCCTGTCTTGCCCACCCCCCCACCAATCCTTGTACCACTGGACGAAAGAGAATTTACTTTTGTAATTTTATCCCAGAGAAGAGGCCCCCAGGAAATTCTCAGAAGTAGCCTGTGGTACCCTTGCAGTGTTTAGTTACAAGGCAGAGAAGGAGTGAGCATCTGTTCAAAAGACCTGTTGGTTGTTGTAGAACCTCTCTCCAAAAATTTACAGCCTCCATTTCTTCTTCCACTTCAACTGAATCTCCAGAGATGGCCATCAAGGGCTTTTCTGAGGGCCTTTTTCAGCTTCAGAAACAAAGGCAGCCAAAAAGGCCTTAGAGGGATGGAAGTTGGGATAACAGAAGATCAAAACTCCTCGTTTACCTCCAATTGTGATGAACATCCAGCAAGTATGAGCAGGTGAAGAAGTTCCAGTGGGATGCAAAGATGGACAACGCAAAGCACTACAGAATTAGTCACCTCCAACAATAAGGTCCACTCAAAAGCAGCCCCCGAGTGAATTTGGAAGACATTCTTAAGCACTCTGAAACTAAGGTAATAAAACAAAGGCCTTTTTCTCAGGGAACAAACATTATGGAGAACTTGCAACCCTGTTTGTCATTCCTTGGGTGAGCTTTACAAAGATCTCCGTGGCTTTGAGGTTGTCAATCCACTTCATCGTATTATTACCCGCAGAACTGCGCAAATTTTACTCAGAAACGGCTCCTTAGTGTTGAATCTGGAGTCCTCCATTGCTCATCTCTTGAGGCTAAAGTGAAAATCCATTCAGGCAGGAGTGAATTTTTTTTTAAAAAAAAGCTGAACTCGGCTTGTACATTCTCAGCTGCTAAAATTCATGATCATGCAGTAGAAAATAATTGGTATAACAGAGGTTTCTGCCTGCTAGGAATGAGTCTCTGGATTGTGGCTGCAGAAAACCTAGAGTGACAAGAAGATATTCTAACAGAGGGGCCTCCATTTTCAGAAGAAGTATGTTTCTGATTGTCCAGTTCTGAGAACAATTACAGAACGATATCTCCGTCTCAGGGTTATTGTACAAGACTCACTGTGAACCCATTTAGTAAAGTGAAGTTTTTGTTTTCCTTGGGAGCCTCACTGGGGTTGGATCTCTGGATCACCATCCAGGATTCTAGCACTCAAGAGAGAAGGCATTCATAAATACTGGAGATTAAGCTGCACAGGTACAAAGTTACAGATGCTGATTTTTTTTAAAAAAATATATTTATTTTCAACATGCTCTTTTCTGCAACTCACTCATGCGTATGTTGAAACTTGACCCCTAGCTGTTTGGAAACTTGACCCACACGTAAAGCATTAGACCATATCATATCATATCATAATATTTTTGAAATTTGAACGGCTCCCACCCTGCTGGTATTTTGAAGGGCCTTAAAGACCTGGCTCTTTGCCTAGGCCTTTGGATAGGACAACTAATGCCCTTTTCTTCCTTTCTGTTGCCTTCAGGGTTTATTTTCTTTGCCATCCTTGTTCTTTTCTCTTGTGCTTTTTTGCGTTTTTTTCTCTTGTTCTTTGCTTTTAAATGTTTTAACAACTGTAAGATACCCAGAGTCGCTGGGAGTCAGGTGGCATATAATTTTAATAAATAATAATAATAATAATAATAATTATTATTATTATTATTATTATGTTTCAAGTCCAAAATTAATAAGTTGCAGTTTGGTTTTCTCCATACTGTTACTGGCATTGGAATGGTTCTGTCAGCTCTTCAAGGTAGACCAGACTAGGACACCAGACTTATGAATGCTAATACTCAACAGAATCTTGCAAGTCTGAATGTGCTTCCTCCCTCCCTCCCTCCATCTTCATGAGAATTAGGGAGGGTCATGTCTGAGATGCTTACTCAAATTACATCTCTGCCCCGGACTCGGATTTCTTTTATCTGACCGTTGCCTTGCTTATAGCTTTTCCTTCTGTTCCTCAAGGTCATTCCTACAGCCTATTACAAGTTCTCAGAAGGATGCTTCCCAGCTGAACTTCCATCTTTTCTGTTTATCTGCTCTGACCTCTATAGAATTGCTACATCCCCCCCCTTATGGATCAAATCAATTCATAGTGAAGTTTGGGGAAATCATGGGGTCCCTTCTAATGGGTAGGGAAGCTGATTTTGTGTGAGAGATGTACCACTAAGTATACATGATCTTAAGGAAGTCTCTTTCTCAGTAGGGCTTGCTCAGTTGTAATTTGAGATTGCAGCTGCTGAGGTGCTTCAGCCAACATTAGGAAGCTTTCTATTCTATTTCATTTCCTGTGCCCTAGCAAACATTAATGACATGCATGGATGCACCCATATTTATATTAATTAGGGCGTTTATGTATTCTGCCTTTCAATCGTAGCAGAGATCTGAGGGGGCTAGCATCAGATTCAGAAAACACTGTAATACGATAGGATGGGATTTACAGTTTCATGGGCAGCAATCTTTAATGTATTGATCTGATTCATTAAGGGGTCACCAATTTAGAAGGGACTCCAATTAACTGGGCTGCACTATTTTGAGAAGAAACTCTCAACAACGACAACAAAAGAGATACAGTACTTCAAAAGAAGCCCAGATGAATTAATATAAATGCCTCTGTAGGCATCCAAAACACAGACATGGAAAAACAATAGAAGGGTCCTCAGCATAGAGAATTTCCCACCCAAAAAAAACAAAACAGGGTAGTGCTGAAATGTTTGGAGAACCTCAAGAGAAATGTCTAGAGGAGCATATGCCAGTTGTCTCACAACCCTCCTCCATGAGGACTGAGCTGGCTCATAACCCTAGAACATTGACTGTTGTATGACTGGAAGGCAGGAAGCATAATGAGAAACTACCCTGTTAGGAAAGGATAGTATGCTTTCAGATGTGATTGTACATCTGGCTAGTTATAGCTGATCTGGACAGTGAAATTTGTGTTTTGGTTTGGTTCTGCTTCAATCGAGATGCAGAAGCTGGGAAATTGCTGTCATGGGTCCTCTGTTGAAAGCTGCTCTTAGTGTATCACTAACTGCTAGTTCAGGATAGCAATTCTCTCTCTCTCTGCCTTGTTTCTTCCTTGGAGGTCTTCCCTGAGAGCATCAGAAGTGGGGAATTAGCAATAATGTGTTCTGCTGAATCGGCCAGGCAAATGAAAAATGAGTTGTGTAGAATGACTCCATCTTCTTTCACCATAGCTCCCATTGATGGTGTCTTCTGAGGCTGGAGAGGCACCAACTTCATTGGATTGATTGTTCTGGGCCTCTGGAGCTGCTATGAATTCTGGGCTGGAAGAATATTTTGCCAGAAGAAACATCCAGTTGCTAGGAGTCCAAGATTTCTGAAGATGTTTGTAGCTTGGCAGCATTTTGTCAGCCTTGGCTGACCTCAAAATGCTAAACCAGGTCTGGTTAGTAGTTGAATATGGGGTTGTAGTTTAGAGTGGAAAGTCAAAACAATGTCCTTGGGAAGCAATAGCAAACGATTTCATTCCTGTATCATGGATACAGACATGAAGTCACCAGGGTCAAGCCCAAGGGAATCACTGCCAGCAAGGTGGCAGTATCTAGCCAATCTTAGCTGACCTTAAAAAGTTATCTAGGGCTGTAGGAAATTTCAGGGCTCTAGACTAAACTGGGAACTTGAAAAAAAGTGTTCTGGAAAAATGCAATGGCATACTGCTTCCATAGTGTTGCAAAGAAACCATCAAACATTGGTCGTTATTTTAACTTGCTTAATCTGGAACTATATGGCATAACTGATCAGATGTAAATATTGTAAAACAAAGGCAAATGTTAATCTGTTCTTGGTGCAGGACAGCATCATGGTAACCTGTAACTTATTGTGCTTACCTAACCTGTAGGTCTCATGGCTAACCTCACTCCCAAATCTTACTGCATCTCTTCCTGTGACTGCTGAGAATGTAGACATGAGCATTATTTTTGTTCAGCAACTGTTCTGATGGCTAAAATAATCGCCAACAGGCAAGGGCCTTTTAAAGGGTGGGGGGACAGTGGCCCTGGGCCCCTCCACATGGAGATACTCATCCAAAGCATGATTCACTTGGATTCAATTTGGAAAGATCTTATCTTATCCTAAGTGGGATAAGAAGAGGAAGGAAGGAAGGAAGGAAGGAAGGAAGGAAGGAAGGAAGGAAGGAAGGAAGGAAGGAAGGAAGGAAGGAAGGAAGGAAGGAGGGGAGGGGAGGGAAGGGGAGGGAAGGGGAGGGGAAGAGGAAAGGGAGGGAAGAAGCAAGCAAGAGAGAGAGGGAGAGAGGAAGGCTGTCTGTTCCTTCCTTCCTTCCTTCCTTCCTTCCTTCCTTCCATTTCTTATCCCATTTAGGAGAAGAGGGATGGCTTTGAATTGTTGCCATGGTGAATGTAGTGTGTTTGGCCAAACAGATTTTTATTATGGGATGTCAGAGCTTTTGGGAACCTTGAGTAAGAAGCTAGGTAAAGCCGGTGAGCTAATTCATATGCCTCCAGAATCATATTGGGGACTATCTATAGGTCTGCCCAGCCAGGACAAAAACTAACCACCCATTCTAATCATGTAGAAGCAGGATCAAACTATCCATGCCATCCAATTTCCTGCCTGAATTCTTTTCTTTTCTTCTTTTTCTTTTGGTGGGGAAAAGCTACAAGATTTTCAACTCTGAAAATAAAACACTCCACAATCACACTACCAGGAACTAAAATAAGACAGGATGAGCAACCCTTGTTGTTGTTGTTGTTTCCAATATTCGAAGTAGTCTCTCTGCATTCTCTTGTGGATAATTCATTTGGGAGGTGCATGCGATGAGTGGGGCCAGAGCCAAAAGTGCTTGGAGCCCTGGCCTCAAGTAGGCTGTCCAAGCTTCCTCTGCTTGATTCCCCAATTTTCCCCTTTGTGATGTCTTCTTCTCTCTCTCTTCCCCACCATGCAGCAGGCCCCCTAGGAAGAGGAAGCCTGTCCTTTGCAGAAATCAAAACTGATCCCTTGCAAAAGGCTTTGCACTCTCCAAAGGCTTTGCACACTCCATTGCGATCCAACTGGAGGAAGTTTCAGATCAGAATCAAGCTTCCCACAGGATCCACCACAAGAGGATGTATCCAAGAAGCCCAGAAGAATCGAATAATATTTTCTTGCTTCTTGGCCTGTCAGCAACTGGCATTCCAACCCATCTTTCCCTCAGACATCATCCACAATTGGGAGAAGAGGCAATCGTGGTCCCCAGAGGTGGCTTTTGGCCACCTCTTCTACCAAGCTGCTGCAAAGAAGTCACCAAGAATAGCTCTGCTCCTGGCTGAATGCATAAGAAATACAATAAACACTTTTTAAAAATTACCATGTTTCTGCACTTCTCTGCTGGTGCTCGTAACTGCCAATGCAGTTCTAAACTGAGCTGTGGGGAATTTGGTGGTCGCAAAGCCAACCTGCTCTGTACTGCAGCTTCTGGAGTGAAATAAATGTCCATTGCTTGATGCACCCGTTGGGGAAAAGGGACTTAACCTAACCTCCTTTTAATACAGAGCTGTAGGAACTGGGGCCCAGGGTGCTATGTCTCCCCCACAAATGATCACCCTTTCAAACATTGCTCTTCAGCTGTCGTTTTTAATATAACAGGAAGGGGGAAAGGTTAAATGGAGGGTATGCCATCCAATTAATGCCATTTGAATTCGATTTACATTTATGTGAAACCAGGGTTGGTTTTTCTCCTGTCTGCCTCTTCAGGTGCAGTCCACATGTGTCCCTTGGTCTGACAAATGTAGTCCCCACTGATTCTACTGGCTTTCTTGAAAGCCACCATTGGTCTGGAGCATCCGACATGCTTCTACAGCTGAAACGGTTTATTCGGACTTAGCTTGTTCTTAGTGTTTGGGCAGGATCCCCAATTCAGTCTATAGTTTGTGAAATTAAGAAACCATTAACTCTTCTGAATGGCAGAAGGCAACCTGAAATGCTGCCATTACTCATCTCTACTTTTTGAGCTTCAGTGTCAAAAACTCCAATGACGACAACTACAGTAGCAACCACAGACAATTATTTTATGAGTGGAGATGGAAATTGCAAAATATCTGCTGGGTTCTTCCAGCAGTGCTAATCTATCACTTTCCTTCCCTTGGCTCAGGAGTGATGTCTCCATGAAGCATCAAAAGTGAATTCCCTTTATTTATACACATCATTCTGTGTTTCCCCCGGATCAATGACTTATTCCTGTCTTAATATCAACAGTCCTGCAAATCAATAGCTATTTACTTTTAAAGACGAAGAGGTGCCTCTTTTCCTGAGAGGTTCTTGGGAAAGGTGCAGAGTCCTTTTTCTTGACTGGACAGGTCCCAGAGGATCTCTCAGTGTGTCTGGAGATCTAGTGCAATAAGAGTCCTATAACTGCAAGAAGAAGCTTGCAAAAGGTTGGACCAGTTCAATTGATCTGCAGGACACAAATGGGAAGCAACCCATCAGTCTGGCTTCTTTAAACAGGGAGAGCAGGTTGCAGTCCATACTCAGCCATGAAAGCTTACCGGATGACTTTAGACCAATCCTCCTCTCTCAGTCCATAAGCCATTGTGGTATATGCTGAAAGCGTTGGATTAGCAGCTGGGAGATCCAGGTGCTAATCCACAGAGCTGATGGGAAGTCTTTGAAAGTGTTGGGCTAGAAGCAGAAGGCCTGGACTCTCTTCCCCCTCTCAAGCATGAAGTCTCCCTGGATGACTTTGGGCAAGTCCCCCACTCCATCAGCCCAAGAGCATAGTGGTGAAGATGCTGGACTAGGACTGGGGAGAGCCAGGTTCTAATCCTACTTTAGGCATGGAAGCCAGCTGGGTGATCCTGAGCCAGTGGCTTCCACTCAGCCCAAATCAACATCACACTGTGTGACAAACTGGTTAATGGACAAAGCTTCTTGTGCACTGATATGCTGTGCTTTAAGAACTGAGCATGGTACCAAACAAGTGGATCCTGCAACTAAGTGGGACAAAAAAATGAAACACTCACTTCTCCCCTGAAATGGGTCCTGCTCCTGGCCCCTTTTAGAAAGCATCATTCACCATGTCATGCAAAGACTGATGTGGCCTTCCTTGAGCTGAAGTTTGTAGCCCTGCATAAAGCAATGGTTTGCATACCCATGGCTTAATGAATAAACTACAACTGGCTGGGTTCAGCTAGCACACCATACCAAAACCAACAAACTACATTATGGCATTGTGTGTCACACAGACCCTGTCATAAGCTAACATTTCTCTTGTGCCCCAAGATCCCATTTCTGGGTAGCAGCATTGACCTCCTCCACCTGTACAAGCTTAAACTAGTTTTCCTCGCCCCCTCATTCATGATTAAAGAGTTGCTTGTCCTAAATTGCATTAATGGTCCTCTTCTTGTCGCACCAAGTCTCCATTTCTCAGGATAATAGCCTAAAAACGCATTCAAAGGTTTTCAGAGTTGGCTAATAGTATTCTACACTTCCATAGTTCCAATACTGAAACCTTCCCTGCCTCAAAAATGAGAATAAAATCCAAATGGCACAGTCCACGTCTCCCAGCATTGATTGTCCCTTTAAGCCATTAAATCTGATCAATGCCTCTGTCATGAAACCAATGAAGATTTGTGGAGTTTCCTTCTGATCTCAGACATCTATTCCAAACATGTTGGTTCCTAATACTTAACGTATTATCCATGCTAAAATGACAGGCAATAAAACATCCAACCCTCTTACTAAAAATGAGATCAGCTGAGGATCCCTGGGAACTCTTTCGTTCTTTAGAACTCTAATACCTGGAAGAAAAGAAGTAACCTTGATTTCTACTGGGGCCCTGGATTATAAAAAATGACTGCAGCATCTTGGCTATGCTGCAGGGAGTCAGACCAAATGGAGATAGAAAAACATGGCTAACCAAGCTAGTCAAGAAAGAGAAGAAGGCACACTGCCAAGCTAGAACTTTCCCTGCTGTGCACCAAAAGTACCTTATTAAAGTTATCTGTGTACCCCTGTAAAAATGTCACATTGTTAGTGATAGTGGCTACATCTGTTGCCTCAATATGTTCCTGAATGGCAGCCAAGCTCAGTCCCTCTTTGAAGGTATTCCCAGCTGATGGCTCGCTCCACCTGTCCACAGAGTCGCTCAATCTCTCAGATTGCGCAATCCCAACCACTTCGTTCTTGCTGATCTTGGCGGGCCGATGAATGCGTCTTCTGGCAACGAACTCCTGGCCAGAAGGGCTAAGCAATATAACTGGACAAATTATGGAATGCAACCCCAGGAGAACGCTGGAGTCAAAAACGATTGCAAAGCCGAAGGCAAAGGCAGAATCAAAAACGGAGTTTTCACAATCCAAGGTCAAACATCAAATTTAAGGTTGAAGCTTAGAACAGCCAAGAACGTCAGTCACAAAAGTTCTTCAAGTACTTACTCTTTAGGAGGATGATTCTCCAGCAAATACTTTATTATTAAATCTTGCCACCTCGCCTAATTATGTTCACTGAGGTTGGATGCTACTCTGTCCTTTTCCTTCTTCCCTTGACTTTGCAGAGATAGCCATCAG
Source organism: Candoia aspera (assembly GCF_035149785.1). Taxonomy (NCBI): domain Eukaryota; kingdom Metazoa; phylum Chordata; class Lepidosauria; order Squamata; family Candoiidae; genus Candoia; species Candoia aspera. The sequence goes on along the minus strand of NC_086165.1, from coordinate 6,051,171 downwards.
CCTGGAATCTAGAAGGTCTGGTTTTTTGCATGTTGTGCAATTCCACAGATGTAATAACTCACAGTAAAGCAAACTGAGGTTTAATACAAGATGTGCACTTAAGTGTCTGGATCTAAGGCTTTGGTCTAATGATCTGAGATAGTCTGTAATCATCTATTCATTCCCAGGTGAAATGTTTACCATCTTCAAGACACAATGGGAGACTTCATGTTTGGGCTGTGATGGCTACCATATTGCCATCGAGATTACCAAAAGCAATTACCAAGAAATCCTGAGATCCTACAATAGTAATCATAAGATGGCATGATCTTCAAGATGACCTTTTTGTTGCCACCACCATTGGTGCCAAACATAAACACACACAACATCCAAATCAACATATACACCAAATGAGGGTGAACCTCAATAAAGGTGACTCTTGAAATGGAATAACAAAATGAATATGAAGGTCACAAAGGAATAAGAAAATAGCAGAGCTCTTTAATAATGAAAATGAATGGGATGGTGAAGCAAAATGAAATGAAGCCTCTGTCTGCTCCCTGCTGACCATAGATGAGCTTGGTGGAACCTCATCTGCCGAGTCGGAATCTAATTTGATCTGATACCACCCAGCTAACGATTTTTGCACCGTCGTATTTGGTATACAGTGCTATCCCTTTTCCTGTCCCCACCATTTCTGAACTGCAGCCAACTGAGCATTGATTAACCATCCATTTTGCTGTTCCTTTATGAATCATCTCAATTTATACCATGGCCACATGCCCTTGCAAGGGACATCATGCTCCCTGGAAGAGGGGAAACCAGCTTTACAAAAGGAACACTGTGTGGAGGAAGAAAAACCAGGAATAGCGGGATGCTAGAGCTGAAAGAATCTGGGAAGGCAGTTTGCCCAGTCTCCAATGCATAGCTTGATGCTACAGCAACAGCATCCGTGAAGGATGGCCATCCGGGCTGGGCTTGTACCCTTCCTACATGAAGCCCACCACCTCCTCCTGGGCCAAGGTATACACTCTCCAACATATTTTCCCCTGAGGAAGTTATTTCAATGTTTTTGTTATTCTGCCATATTGCAACAAAGAACATTCTGGAATTCCTACCATGCCTGTTTCTTGACCTGGCCTTCCTCAAAGGGCTGATATCAGTCTTGAAAGCCCATTCAAAATTCCATCTTATACTAAACAAAATCAAGGTGGGGTGATTTTGAGTTTCTCACTTTTCCCTCTTTCTTAGGACTGTGTGATCTTTCTGCAGGTCCTTTCCTTAATGTCTCACTCATTCTTTGGCGATCAGCAAGGTCACTCTGCTTTCCTTCACACCTCAAGCTTCAGAACCATCAAAGGCAGCCCCATCATGACTGCACTGCAGTAGTCTAGGCCTCCTTTCAAAATGATGATTAGTTTCCCACTGAGGTGTGTCTTGGTCATTGTGCACCAGGCCTGGCTTAATCACCCTATGCAAAAAAGTGACATTTTCTTAACTCTTGTCTCTTTCCTCTCCCTTGTCTTTTTCTTCTCAAAGATCTACCCTTTGCTACAGATGCTCACTTTTCTTCTTTTTCGGTCTTGGCATATTTGAAGCACTGAGCTGCAGCTGCAAATAATGTGATTTTTGCTCCCTGAGAATGAAAATCACGGATACTCATTTGTATCCCACGGCAGCGGGGAAGATGAGCAAAAATGTGTGATTTGACATAAATGCTCTCAAGGCATAGAATCCCACTAGTAAACATGAATCCAGGTTCTTAAAGCATATGGTTTGTGCCTCGGTGGCCTCACATCCAGGACAGACAATCTGCTGTGCAAAGAAAGAGTGTTACACACTCTGCCAAAGTCACTCCTGTTTGGTGTCAATGAAAATTAAATTCTGAAATACAGATGCCTTGTGCAGATGGAGTGAATTAAATGGTGTAACAGCACAACCTGTGCTTTGCATTATTAAGCAGGGTTTTGAAGGACTGATGACATTTAGGGCTGAATGTTAGTGCCTGTCTGCACCCAGAGCCAGCCATCCCTCCCTATATCAGTGAGATCAAATCAGTGAGTCTTTTAGCCATTATTTTAGTAGTGTTGGAGAACCTCAGGAGTATAACTGTGCATGCACTAGCTGACACAGCTTATCTCCCCCAAAATATCCTTGTGTTAGGTCCTCACATCAGATGGGTCCCATCTGGCAAAGACTTTACCCTTACACAGGTCATTAAAAATAATAATAATTGATGCTAAACAATGGAGGTGCAGCTTTTTGTTCCACATCTTTCGGATTCAGCCTCCCTGTAGGGACAGAGAAGATGGGTATAACTCTGTCAGCTGAACATAATGACACCTTTTATGGGATCTAACACAGTCATGGTTCCTGATTCAGCAGAAGCTGTTAGGACCTCAATGAGTGCAATCCTTTCTCCTCAATTCAAGAAGATCAAAGCAGAAGCCATGAGTCCAAGCACAAATTTCCACATATGGAAAGAAGTTTAAAAGTTGCCAGCTTGATGGACCAATGCTGAGATTCAGTAGTCATTTCATAATGACTTTGATTCCTAAAGTATTTCACTAAGCCATTATTTGGAAGTGGTCTTCATGCAATGTGTGAACTCAGCTTTTGTTTTTTTTAATCCACTCAATCATGTCCAATTCTCAGGGACTGCTTGGACAAGTACCTGCAGTTTTCTTGGCAGGGTTTTTCAGAAGTGGTTTGCCATTGCCTGCTTCCTAGGGCTGAGAGAGAGCGACTGGCCCAAGGTCACCCAGCTGGCTTTGTGCCTAAGGTGGGACTAGAACTCACAGTCCCCCAATTTCTAGCCTGAGGTCTTAACTAGTACACCAAACTGGCTCTTCGAACTCAGCTACTATGGCTTTAAACAATGATTTAGAATGGAGGTATTCATTTGATCAGTGTTCCCCAACTATGGCAACTTCCAGGGGTGTGGGCTTCAATTCCCAGAATTCTCATCTATGTTCAGGCTGCTTGTAGAATTCTGGAAGGTGAAGTCCACACCCCTGGAAGTTGCCATGATTGGAAACACTGATCTAGAGAATGCCAAACAAGAAAAATCCCCAATGCATGTGCTCACGCAAGCAAATTATTATATTTTTAAACAGTGTTTTAGTAATGGGTTTTCATAACGAACACATGGAGACTGGTCCTGGCATTGCATTTTCTGGAAGGTCTGGTGCCACAGAAGGGATGCCAAGAGAGGTAGAAGAAAAAGAGAAACCAGGATGAATTAGAAGTGACTCCAGCAGTTTGATAAATTCAGAGAAGGGATGACGAGAACTTTTTTTTAGCTCAGATTAAAATTCACAGCAGGGAACAAAACTGAACTTGCCTTGTTCAACTTGTTTCCCAAGATACGTATGAGAAGTTCCCAAGTTTCATGTTTCTGAGCCAAAGTATTAGGTGTTCTTAATCTTTCCTAATTAATTAATTAATGGATGCATTGGATGCAGCAACAAAAAGGATCACGAGTCAATAGTTCAGAAGCTAAGTAACCAGAGAACAGAAATAGGTATTGCGTATTTCTGTGTATGCAATGAATTAATAGGAAGAACCACTGATTAGGCAGTGTCCTAAAGAACTCGTGTCTCTTCCTCTTTTTGTACAAAATTTACCTCCTAAGCCCCATTTGGAAGACTAAGTAGAAATTGTTATTTAATAGTAATATGCCTGCCTGCCTGCCTGCCTGCCTGCCTGCCTGCCTGCCTGCCTGCCTGCCTTCCACAGTAGATTAAGTACATTATCCTAACGCAGCTGCCCGAAATGATCTCCTGGGCTCATCTCACAGGCGATGTGCTTCTGCATCAAGAACAATAGTTCCTGGGATGGCAAAGAGGATTCAGTGAGCACTAATTAGCATGCAATGCTCATGATCGGCAGCAGAAGTGCTCTGCCAGCCTGCTTAATAACCTTGCTGCCTTTGAGGTCTGCTGGAAAGCTTCCATCAGGGGCAGAGACGATGCCATGTGTGAAATATTTGCAGTGCCCCCAAGCCTTGGCCCAGAAGCTCTCAAGGGTTCCACCTTGGCCAGTAGACTTGGCACATCTCTAATGCCTCTTTCTGCAGAGTTAATTCATTTAACGATATATTGATTGCCCTTCCACCACCCACTGGCTCTCCAAAATTAGCTCAGGCTTTCAGTAAAGGTATGCATGAAAACTGATGCCATTCTGCCCTACGCCTTCCAACCGGTGGAGAGATCTGCGGCTCTGAAGTTGAGCCTTTTCCACCATGCTGCCCTAGAAACAAAACCAACACAAACACGATGAAATCAGGGATACAGCATGTCTCAAGCAGCAGATGCAGATTTTGTAAAGACAAAGTTGAAACTGAATCACATAATTAGTGGGACAAAATGGCCTGTCCTTCATCAGTCTCTGCAACCTGGGCTCTCACCCCCAGCTGGTATGAGTATCATATCCTGAGGTGGCCACAGAGGAGACAGAATGGAAAACGTGAGACTCAGTACAGCAGGAAAAAGGAGAAAACAAGATTGATCCACTTGTCCTGGCAAACATGTGGAACAGAAAGAGAAAAAAGACGAACGAGACTCATCTTTCATCACACACCTAGAGCAAAGGAGATGCAAAGTAAACTATGTCTGATGAGCTGTGGTCTCCTCCGGAAATATTTCACTTTGTTTTTAACTGCAAAACAAAACATGTGAATAGACATTTTTAAAGGAAAAACGGAGGATATGAGAAACAAATCAAGCCAGCAGAAAACTACATAGAGTACAACAATACCAGCAAATAGGTGGAAATTACTACAACTGACATTTTAAACAAATTAAATCTTGCCCACCCACCCAGAATTGTAGTGTTAAGTCTTTCCTTGGCATTGAGAAAGACCTAATTCAAAGGCGGAGAGTTGACCCATTTGGTAAAATCTCTGGTACAAATGTGACTTTGTACCAAGGAATCCACTTATAACACAGGCATGGAACATATGCACCCTTCCCCGTTTTAGGAACTTAAATTCCACCATGCTCTTACATCATGGGTGGGAAATCCATAGAGCTCCAGAAATGGCTGAGCAAATGAATGCCCCATTGAGAAATAAACATTCTTGTGAGCAATGAACTACTTATTAGCAATACAAGAGTCTCTCTAATTGCCAGGAACTGAGTCTTTGGTACTCTTAAATTTCAAGAGTACTGATTTATCAGCCTTCAATTCCAGATTTCTGGATGCTAAAACATTTGCACCCATTTTATGTATCTGGACTGTTCACAGGCCTCCAGGAGAAGCCAGAATTATGTCCTGATATGGATCATATATGCACAGCTCCAGATGGTGACCCAAACCACCCATCTAGGCTTTCTAAGAAAGGCCACCACCAACAGATAATTCACTGAAGGGTTAAACCCCCACTGCTGGCTCAGATCCATGATAAGGCTCCCATTCTGTCCATGTTGCAGTACTGCAGATGTTATTCTTGGTTCTGCCCTGGGGGACAAATGTGAAGCTGTCCTAATGTCCATTCTGTGTGAAGGCAGCTCTTGTGAGGTTGGAAACTTTGAAAAAGTAGGTTGCTGATGTCATGAAGAAAATCTTATTTAGCTCTTCCACTCAGATCTTTGGTCCAACCTGACCATCAGGCTCCTTCGGGTTTTTGACATAACTAATGCCGAAGCAGCAATTTGAGAAGCTCCCTGTGCTTGAATAAAAAAAAGATTTTCTAAGCAAGAAAATTATTCTTCCTTTCTCATGCTTCTTCTCCCTTCTTTTCTTAACGTATTTGAATCTTTTCCAAAAACACCTGTCAGTGGTTATCTGAGAGCCTCTGTGATTTTGCTTGTTCCAAACTATTCTGATGGAAATGAGTTCCAGATAAATTGTAACCAGTGCAAAGTACAAAACCAAACCAACAAAAACAGGACCAGGGAGGAGCTAATGTACTGTGCAGAGTCTGTGTGATGTGTGAATTTTTTTCAAACTGCAGGAATGGAAGATTCAGGCCATCCTAAAGATCAGGAGGTGTGAAGGATAGTTAAGTTACTGGCAATTGCAAACAAGTAGGGATTATTGGTGATTAAACATGGAATGGAGTCAGAAGATTAAGTGTTTCGTTTCTTGCAAAAGAGGGTGGCATTGTCTTCGAAAGAAGGAAGGACTTGGGAAAAGGATCGGTGGATCAGTACTTGTACTCTATTTCATCAAATTTCTTAGAGAACTGGTTATTGATATATGAAAGAATATATTGTCCTATAGTTTTTGTACATAGTTTTTCTTCTGGGCATGATTTTCTCGCAACTGACCATGAGCATTCCAATATGCCATGACCTCTTTCAGTGAAACTACTCCTAAAAATATTATTTTGTCTCTACACCAGCCTTTCTCAACTTTATACCCTGGAGGAACCCTTGAAATATTTTCCAGGCCTCAGGGAACCCCTGCATGTTCAGGCTCAAATATAGGCCAGAAGTTACAAAATTATTATATTCATTTCATGTGTAGGCCTGTATGTATGCATGAAGAGTGTTCTTAAAATAAAGAATGAAACTTACCTCTTTAAGGTGAAGTTGCCCGAATTTGAAATATTTTTTAAAGTAAATCGTGATCAACCAGGAAACTGCTAGTGACCTCTTGAGGAACCCTGGTTGAGAAACCCTGCTCTACACCATCCCTTATGGATTCAGAATTTAAATGCAACTTTCCAAATGTGTTTATTATACACAACTTTCTCAGATGTTCGCTGATAGATGTATCTTACAAAGCACCCCACCATCAAAGGCAGAGAGGGGTGGGCACGAACATTATGTAACCAACTACATTCTGCTTTTGCACTCTACCAACCATCACAAACAAGTCTGTTGTTCCTGCTGTTTTCCAGACTCACTGCAAAGAGAACTTCCCCACGAGGAGACAGATTCCTGGATGATTCCAAAGGCCCTTTGCACAGATAGACTATTGAACCCATCAAGACATGTCAGAAGCTAGTTATGCTCATGATTCATGGCCTGCATGATAACCAGATAAGCATCCACCTCACCAATGTATAAGTGAAGCTTCTATAAACAACTCTCTTTTCAAGATGGCACCTTATTGTATTGTGCATTAATAAAGATGGAACAATTGCCATAAGGCGACGTTGAAATTTCTTGTCTCCAATCTCATTAAAGAGCCTGTGAGGTTTTTATTTATGTATTTATCCAATTAATAGGGCCGCCTACCTCAACAAGCAGCTCTGGGCAGTGAGCAGAATTAAAACAGAATAAAAACGGTAACAAACATTATAAAAATTAAAAATACAGGCAGCCAACCCATATCACTAACACAACTAAGCAGGGAGTCCCTGGACACATTTTAGGGCCTTAAGAAAATCCAGCAGAGTTGGGGCCATCCTGATCTCCAGAGGAAGAATGTTCCATTTTCTTGGGAGAATGCTGAAGTCATGCAAGACTTGATGGTTTCCTTAAAATTTGGGCTTTTTAAAATACATCCCTAGATTAACATTTTCATTTTAAAGAACAAGGGTGTCCTCTAAAGTTGGGGCAGGCACCAACCCCAGCTGTCATGTGTTGATTCTTGTGCTGAAACCATTCCACCAAGTTTTCTCAGATGCGCTGAATCAGCAAAGGAACTGTTTTCTGATGAGGCTCTGCAGCCCTGCTTCTTCACGCCTGGAGATCGCCACTCCCTCGTTACATCACCCTTTCCTAGGCTCTTGAATAATTAGCTGATTCTCTTGAGCATTTTCAATCAGGAAGGAGAAGAATCATGAGGGTCCATTAGAGTTTGTTAACTGGAGAGGGTTAGTCCCTGATGGCTTGGTCTTTGGACACAGCCTTCTGTGACAAGCGGTGGACCAAGCCTCCTGCAGCAGCTTTTCATTCATGAATTTTCCAGCATGTTGCAGGGTATGCAAACTTTAAATAGATGGCTCCGCATCTGAGAACTGTAGATCTCTTTGAGCAGTTCAAAAGCAATTCAAAAGAATTGTAGATCTCTTTGAGCAGTTCAAAAGAAAATTCAAAAGAATTTTCACCAAGCTATCAACTATTATCGACCACTAGATTGCAGCAGAGAGAGTTTTCAGTTCTTCTTGGCTGTCACCTAGTGGTCATCAGGATTGATACAGCCCAAGTGCAGTTCTTGAAGAACTGGGATTCGAGAAAGGGAAGCAAATGCAGCCAAGGAGCTGGATGGATGTGTCCATGAACTTTAATACTCTGGAGAGAAGAAGCCCATCACTGTATCTGGAAGTCCTGAAAGGGGTACATAGGGAAATAGAGCAAAACACAGAATTTTCTTAACCCTCCTCCGCCATTAATTTATTCATTCTGCCTTACACTGCGGTTAACATTTCTTTACATGAACTGAATAAGAATGCACTTCCCCACTTATTAATTATTGTACTGGATTTATAAAAGCAAGAAATTGTATCAACATAAAACTTTTGAGAACAACCCCTTTTTCACCCCAGTACATTTATAAAAGTCATCTACTTTCCAGAAAATATCTATCTTTTCATTATAATCACCTAGGGTTTTTTTTTTCCCTTTGTAAAATGCAACAATAGAAGGAAATTTATATTCCAGAAAAGAAGGAATGAAGGGCTAGAGAACACAGGAGATACTTACAGGCTCAGCTTTTTGTTTAAAGAAAATCCATTGCCTAAGCAAAACATTAAACTGTGATGCGGTGCTAATTATTAATAAGATTCACAAGTTATGAGAGAAAGAGAGATTTGGCCATATTCCCAATTCCATCTTACGTCTGTTGTGAAAAAGAAAGAACACACTGAATATGAAATTCACTCCCCCAACTTTAAAATCAAGGGTTTGAGATTGGTTAGGCTGAGACTGGATTTGCCAATTACAGATCATCCATATCTCAGCACCTTCAACCCAAAGTTTAGATGCCATTGCCTGTTAGGTATTGAAGACGGCCAAGGACAGTTTGGGACAACCAATACTGCTATCGAATATCCTGTGGTTAGTGGCTCCATTATTTAAAAAATGTCAAATAATGAGACAACAGAATATTAAAAAAAAAAAAACCTTTGGGGGATAAATTTAGTTTCAGCTCCAGAAAAAAAGTAATGGGACATCTGCTTTTCACGGAACTTGCTCCAGCTCAATCCGTGTCATTTCCACATAAATAAAGGAGAAACTCTAGGGGATCGCTCCAGAGGGTCCCTGCTAATCAGTGACACTAAGGTCATGCTGCTCCTACTAACATCCCCATAAACCAGTGTTTTTCAACCTTGGGAACTTTAAGATGTGTGGACTTCAACTCCCAGAATTCCCTGGCCAGCATGAATTCTGAATTCTGGGAATCGAAGTCCACACATCTTAAAGTTCCCAAGGTTGAGAAACCCTGCTATAAACAGCAACCGGGAGTTCCAGAATTCATTCACCAACAGGTATATCTTCTCTCTGGTGGCTGGAGTAGCAGATGGTTCTAATAGGTGGGTCCATGGAATACTATTTGTTATTCTCATCCTCCGTGCCTGGTTTTTATGCTTTATAAAAGACTTGCCCAAATCCAAGCTGTTACAGATTAAGCCAGTTAATCTGCTCCTTGTATCCAGGAAAGGTCATTCTAGTCTAACCCAGAAGAGACACCCTCAGCTAGCTTATAGAGATAAAGCTTTGTTAGAGGTTGTCAAATGCTTACAAGGGAGATTAATCACAATTACTAAACATAGTAAACATCGTTCAGCCAAGCACTTAGCACTGGCTGACTTATGAAAATCCCATCAGTCAATATACATCAAATTAATTATAGTATTAATAACTGTTGCCAGCAAACGTACAGAAATACTATGAAATAACTTTGATATATTGCACTTTAACTGGTTATATTTCTAATCAAAGGACCTTGATCAGCTATCCTATGACTTATTTCCATCTTTGGGGTTACACAGGACTTCCTGTGCCTTTCCCTAGAGTCTGGTGTCCTTATTTGGCTGAATTCACCCAACAAACTAAGGCATAGCTTGTCTTGGCTTCACCAAAGGACAAGTGCTAAAAGTAAGAAGATTAGGCAACCCCGGTGGGCCTTCTGCATGAAGTGAGCACAGGACCCAGACCAGAATCCATCCCAATAGCATAAAATCCTGTGCAGGGATTCTGACATATTCGAACAGTCACTCAGCCCGCGTGAATGGCAACGGCACCAGACTGAAAATCGGAAGGTATGAAATATAAAGGGTTCACTTACAAGAGGTCAGTAAGATTTGTGTATTTATGTATTCGATTTCTATAGCCGCCCAGAGTCACTTGCTGAGATGGGCGGCCATAGAAATCAAATCAAATCAATAAATAAAGACTTAGAAGTACTGGTCTACTTAAGAGTAGTTCGGTGGCCCTGCAGTCAGATCACGCTTGAGGAGTAAGGATCAGGTACTGAGTTCCTCCAGGACAAAGCACACCGTTTTAGAGCAGCACAGTCCTGGAAGCACCTCTAGCCAGCTTACACAACTGATCAACCTTGCAACTTGCACCTCTAATTGACGTCCCTTCACACATGGACCTTCTCCTTTTTCTTCTCTTTGCTGTTTCCAGTCTTAACTCAGACTGGTTTAGCTTTGACTTCTGGACTAATTCCCATTAGGAATTAGACCTTATACTGCATAACTAGGATTTTCCTTTTCCTGTTGCTAATCCCTACCCAGGACTGGCTTCCTCCAACATGCTAAACAAACCACACTCAAGTATACAAACCCAGGGCAATTGACCTGGATAGAGCAATGATTTGATTTTGGATAATGACATTTCTTATGACCCAGTACCCCAATACATGATTTTTTTGATAGAAGAGATGGATCAAAACCTCCTTCCTTCCTTCCTTCCTTCCTTCCTTCCTTCCTTCCTTCCTTCCTTCCTTCCTACACCTACTCACTACCAGCAAATCAAAAACTAATACAGTTTGGTCTAGTGGTTAAGTGGCTGGGCTAGAAACCAGGAGGCTGTGAATTCTAGTCCTGCCTGAGGCATGAAATCCAGCTGGGTGACTTTGGGCCAGTCCCTCTCTCTCAGCCCAACTCACCTCACAGGGTTGCTGTTGTGGGGAAAATAGGAGGAGGAAGGAGTATTAGGTATGTTCGCCACCTTGAGTTGTTTATAAAAAATAATAAAGGCGGGATAAATAAATAAATAGAGGATCTAGAAGTCTACCCTGTTTTACTTTCTTGAAACATACATAGCAAGGAAAGTGCATTCTTTTTCCATTAAAGTTTCATTTTGAATGGATCGGTTTCATGTTCTTTCCTTATCCATTTACTATCCCTAGAGTTTGAACGCCTCTTTTGTCCTATAGTTGTCCCACCTACCCTTCCACACCTCCATCTTTCATACCTTCCAATCCATTTGCAGTTTGTTTTTGGTTCTTTAGCAAAAGAAAGCTCTGTATTATCCATAGCTACTTAAAATCAGCACCTGGACATCATGGCTGACCTTCGTAACTACACCAAAGGCATCCACTCAAACCTAGACGTATATATCAGATCCAATTTAGAGTACATTTGCTACCCTCTCCCACTTACTACCCAATATCCTCAATAACTAAGAACTTATTGTTGGGAATATTAAAGGGAAGCTGGACCAGTTCTACTCTTAGAGCTGGGTGTGAGAGCTGGTTTATTTATTAAAACAATCTGTATGGTGACTCATCTCACTTAGGTGATTCTGCATTGCTTACAATACATTAAAACTGTACAATAACACACACACCCAAATTAAAACTCTTAACCACAACAGAACACACTGTAACCAAAGCCACATAAACCATTCATACCTGCAATCATTTGGTCATTCATCTGGGCTTACCTAATATCTTGACCAAATACCTGAGAGAACAGCCAGGTCTTTACATCTTTCTGAAAGGCTAACCAGGATGGGGCCAACCGAATCTCAGATGTGTCTCCTAGGTCCTGCTAGATGACACTGCTTCACAGAAGAGATCTAGAACCTGCAAGGCCCCTCCTTGCTAGTTATTAGTAAAAAGATCCATTTCCTTCCACATCACAGGAAAGCTATTATAAAGAAAATCAGAACATTTCTACTCTAAAGAAACAGGGATATATTGCTTTTAAATGGGAAGGAATTCAGTTGCTGGAATTTTTGTAAACCCATCCCATTTGTCTCAATACAAAGACACTCTGTGACAATCTGGCTTGGAAAGAATCGCTTTAGGCTAAGAAGCCTTACACTGGGTTTGCATGCTATGCTACATACAGACTAACACATTTCACACTTTGTGCAAATGCAACCCTAGGGCCTGCTAACTAGGTTGAGCAAACCCAGCCAATGAGTTTCCAAGATTGAAGGTCAACTTGGTTCTGGATCTCCCAGGTCCACCCAATCCTTTCTTCACCCTCCCAGTTTTTCCCTTATGACCTCATGCCTCTGTGACCTCACAGCGCTATGGAAACCTATTTTTTGTTCTGGAAGCAGGAAATTCTCAGCCTCATCTATCCATGGGTTATTTACTGGATGGAAAACAGAAGAGGGAGAGAAGTTCAAAAGAGAGTCTGATTTCTTTGAAGGTATAAAGGGAATGCAGATCTTGCTAAGCCCGGATCAATACAAAGATTGAGCGATGAAGCAGAGGATGGACAGTGACAGGTTTAAAACCCCCGCCTCATCTGAAGAGGACCTTAAAGGATTCAGTACATCAGTCTCAACGATATTTGTAAGTTACTTTCTTTAGTCCTTGAGTTCCGCCCAAAGGCCAATCATGGCCTACAACTCAGAAGAAGGTGATCATATGGAACCTTCTCCCCTTGTTCTTTTGTGGTCCCATCAGATCAGAGTTCCCTGTCCCATTGTTATTCTAGAAAGCAAGGTGGTTGCTACGGCAGTTACTTCTCACCAGGCTTCGCCATGTTCTCCATTTTCACATTGACACTTCTTTTTCCAACCCAAAGAGACTCCTGCGCCTTAAAATTGAATCCCATTATTTCTTTTTCGATTTCAGGAGCGGCAGACCTTCTGTGATTCTAATGAGATTTGCTTAAATGGCTGCTCTACCTGATTCCATTGATTTTATTCCCCCAAGTTCCTCTCATCAGGTTGTTCGTAACTAATTATACATTCAATCTTGTTGAGCCCTGGTAACTAAATCTAAAGTACAAATATCTCACAACTCAGGTTTTCCAATTGGAAAATTCATTGCTATAGAAAGGCAGGGAATGAGGAACAAGATAAAGATGTCAATATAAACATAGACAAAATTGATGCTCATGCACAATGCAGATAGATAGATAGATAGATAGATAGATAGATAGATAGATAGATAGATAGATAGATAGATAGATAGATAGAAAAAAGAAGGAGGATGAGAAGCTGGAGAAGTTCCAGGGCCTGAAGGAAGAACTGGAGAGGATGTGGAAAATGAAGGCCAAAGTGGTCCCAGTGGTGGTAGGAGCACTCAGGGCTGTGACTCCTCAGCTGGGAGAGGGGCTCCAACAGGTCCCAGGAGCAACATCAGAGCTCTCTGTCCAGAAGAGTGCAGTGCTAGGAACAGCTCAGATCCTGCGCAGAACCCTCAAACTCCCAGGCCTCTGGTAGAGGACCTGGGGTGGTTGAGGAAGACCCATACCACCCATAGGGGTGGGAAGGGATTTTTTTTTTTAATGGTTGGAACACTGCCGTAGACCTTTCTTTGATGGTTTACTAGCTTGACTTGTTCAGAGTACTTCTGCATATCAGTAGTATACTGCACATTATGAAGATCTCACATGGGTTTCAGACAACATCCACATGTATCTCCCAGCTAAGATCAGTCCTTCAAACATTTCTCACTTTTACAGCACCCTTCTCTTCCTCCCTTCCCAAAGACTCCTTCCTATGGTCTTTGTCTGCTGTGCAAAGATCTCTCCCAAAAACATTGTGTAGCAAGCGGCCATTTTGAATTACCCACAACACCCCCAACATGCCAAGGCATTGTGAGATGGTGCTGGGTTGTCAACTGAAGCTGACCAGATAAGTGCAGCCGCTGCTACTGTGATATGTGAGGCATGATGGGGGAATAAACTCTCCAGAAGGCATTTTGGTATTCCCTCAAAGCTAGAAGCTGGTCTGTTTATTCTAAAACAGCCTGTCTGGTTGTATTCAAGCAGCCTGTTCTGTTACCCATCATTTACAGCTTCTGAATTAAAGGAGCGATAAGCCACTTAGAGCCTAAAGCACAAAAAGGTTCATTAAGTATTTGCAAGTAGTGGAGAATGTCCATCTTAAAGCCAGAGACTTCACTGTAGCAGGTTGTAACTTGTGAAAGATGTATCTTTCAACATGCGAAAGGATGTTCCAGGGATGAGGAAGGTCTTTTTTGAAGATTCCTTTGATTCTGTTGACCCAACAGATGCTAGTGCTTTAGTATTTCCTCATCCTTCTTCGTCCTCCAACTGAAAAAGCGAGGAGGGGACATGTTTTGGAGAATGTCTGGACCTTCCTTCTCCTATCATTTGGTGCTGCTCTGTGTATCATTTGGCGCTTCTGTGACCGTAATGAAGGCTTCAGTTATACATTTATTCAGCAGCAAGTCCCCTGACTTAATACGAGCAAGAATACAGCACAAATATCAAAGGTTCCTCTTTGAAATAGCCACACCGTCTCTGTTCAAGGGCCAAGCACTAAAGATTGGATCTAAACTGGTGCAACATTTTTGAATTTGGAATCAACTCACTTGAATTTGTGTTCAGGGAATCAAGAAACTGCCCATTGACGCTTCTGAATGGGAAAGCTATTTTGACGAGAGTGGACAGATGCTCAAATCGCGAGACTTTGTGGCGGCCCACGTTTTGGAGAGGGTGAGTGGCCATTGAGGACAATAAGGAGCATGGTGGTGGTGGGAGGTTAAGAAGATAAAACGCCCCTCTTGATTCTCCGCTTTACAATTTGCTGTATTTCTATCTGACCCCCGCCTTATCCCAACAGGGTTGCTTTTAAAATTGCACTTCCCACGACCAGCTTGGCTGTTGTTCAGGCCTGATGGGAATTGTAGTTCCAAAACAAGGACACGAGATAGGAAAAATCTGTTTTATTCTTTAGTGGTCTGATTCCAAGTTTTCCATCTGAAGGGGCTAA
This sequence comes from Candoia aspera, assembly GCF_035149785.1. Lineage (NCBI taxonomy): Eukaryota > Metazoa > Chordata > Lepidosauria > Squamata > Candoiidae > Candoia > Candoia aspera. Next base: position 6,036,142 of record NC_086165.1, on the reverse strand, counting down.
TTTAATATGAAGGAACATTCAGTCGTGCAATACCTGCCCTGCCCACTGAAGTCAGAAGTGCGATAACTCACAGGTCGACATAGCTTTCTCTCTAGAACTCATGGAGAATGAAACCCGAAGTCATAAGTATGTTTTCAGGGAGATCCCTGAGAGGGGTCTCCGCTCCTCACCACAATTATTTTCCTTTTAATCAAGCTTGATTCTCGACCCTTTCGTGCTCACCTCCACACTGTTTTCTTTTTAACTTCCCACTCTGGTTGATAGCCCTGGCATTTTGTCGTGGCCTCCCGTCCATGCTCAAACCATATCTGAATGTGCTAGACCAGCTAAGATTGGCTAGGGGCTTATTCCTGTTACCATTCTCCTTTTGTTGTTTATTCGTTTAGTCGCTTCCGACTCTTCGTGACTTCATGGACCAGCCCACGCCAGAGCTTCCTGTCGGTCGTCAACACCCCCAGCTCCCCCAGGGACGAGTCCGTCACCTCTAGAATATCATCCATCCATCTTGCCCTTGGTCGGCCCCTCTTCCTTTTGCCTTCTACTCTCCCTAGCATCAGCATCTTCTCCAGGGTGTCCTGTCTTCTCATTATGTGGCCAACGTATTTCAGTTTTGCCTTTAATATCATTCCCTCAAGTGAGCAGTCTGGCTTTATTTCCTGGAGGATGGACTGGTTGGATCTTCTTGCAGTCCAAGGCACTCTCAGAATTTTCCTCCAACACCACAGTTCAAAAGCATCGATCTTCCTTCGCTCAGCCTTCCTTATGGTCCAGCTCTCGCAGCCATATGTTACTACAGGGAACACCATTGCTTTAACTATGCGGGCCTTTGTTGTCAGTGTGATGTCTCTGCTCTTAACTATTTTATCGAGATTTGTCATTGCTCTTCTTCCAAGGATTAAGCGTCTTCTGATTTCCTGACTGCAGTCAGCATCTGCAGTAATCTTTGCACCTAGGAATACAAAGTCTTTCACTGCTTCTACATTTTCTCCCTCTATTTGCCGGTTATCAATCAAGCTGGTTGCCATAATCTTGGTTTTTTTGAGGTTTAGCTGCAAACCAGCTTTTGCACTTTCTTCTTTCACCTTCATCATAAGGCTCCTCAGTTCCTCTTCACTTTCAGCCATCACCCATTCTCCTAAAGATGGTTTTTTAAAATACGAAATCAAATTTGGGAATATTTGCTTTGCCACAGTAGAATCTGCCCACCCAACCTGGTCATCTAGAGATAGGCTGACCATACGTCCCATTTTGAACAGGACAGCCCTGGTTTTTTAACATTTCCAGACCGTCCCGTCGTTTTAATATAAATGTCCATTTTGTCCCGTTTTCTTAAAAACCTTACTTAAAAATGTGGAAGTTCCCACGAACCTGTCAGAATGCAGTCTGACTTTGAGTGGAAGGAGGGGGAGCTCAGCAGAAACAGTGGGGCGGGGGGGGGGGAGCCGCAGAGCTTTTTAGGCAGGCAACCTAAAAAGAAAAAAACAGGATCAGCTGATAGGCGGTGATCAAAGGCCAGCCGATTGGCTCCTGCCTGGAAACGGCAGGAAGAAAAGAACGTCAAAGCACGGCCAGAGGAGAAACGGCTTGTTGGGAACAATTGTTTACTAGACTCTCCAGCCCAGCCTTGCCTCTCACAAATGAAGGAATCCAAAGATTCCCAGCCCAAGAAAACCAGAGAAGTTCCTGCCTGCCGATCCAGCCCATCACCCAGCCCTGCCCCGTTTTGCCATTCCAATGTCCCGTTTTCATCTCAAGGAAATATGGTCAGCCTATCTAGAGAGGACCTGCTATGAATCCCCACTTCCTGCAGGGTATATGAGGCATGGACAAGATGGAGGACCTTCTCAGTGGTAGCCCAGCTTTGTGCAATTTCCCCCCTCCGGAGTTCCACATGGTGACTACCCTTACTGCTTTTCAAAACAACTGAAAATGTCATTTTCCAACACACCTCAAGCTCACACCAGATGGGGAGTTGGGGGCGACATAAGAGTTTTATGCTTTTCCAATGTTTATTGTTTTAATTTTAAACTTTTCTGTTCGCTACCATCATCCTTTGGCATTGACAGCTTAGAAATATGGGTGTCATGAGCACTGATGGTGAGCAGGAGGGGGCCCTTATCCAGGGGGGAAAATGCATGCGTAGTAGTGAGGAGTTGAGCAGCCATTCAAAGAGACACAGAACAGACCCACCTTGACTTTTGAGGTTTATCTGTCTGGGTTTTCCCACACTTCTTCACTTTGTTAGGATTTTCTGTCTACTGTAGCAGTAATAAAACACTAGAGACCTATTCCTTGTCTCGGCGTATTCCTGCTTGTCAGGACAATGGGCCCATCCATCAATGAAAATAGTAACCTAACTGTACGAGAGTCAGAACTGTGCTATGACAGTCCCCTTTTTGTGGATTTGTCACATTTTTCTGCACAGGGAACATAACTTTTGACTGACACACTGGGCCAAGAATCAAGTAGGGATCCAGCTGTCTCCAAGCACCTAATCCATGCAAAACACAATGGCTTTTCTTCCCCAAGCATCTTTCTCATGCATCTCCTGTGCAAAAGTGAGGTTGCCATGGAGATCAGATGCCTGGGCAACTTCAGAGAAAAATGCCTCTCTGGAGGTCTTTTCACGGTGGCACAAGTAGTTTTGTCCAGCCAATCCGTCTGAAGTCAGGAAAATTTGCTTTTCCACAGGTAATCCAAGGGGCTGAGAAACAAGATCTATTGTGAATGCAGAATTTCAGGGGGAGACAACAGTTGTAGCAGCTTAATTGTCCACATTTTAATTGAACAAGCAGGGTAGTTTTCGATTTTAAAAGCCGCTTTTATGCATTACCAAGGATAATTCATTTTCACCCCACTTACCTTCTCTTTGCATCAAAGCCACCTACTGCCTAGACAGATGGGAGAATAATACTGTACAAGACAATAACCTGGGAAAATGATTGAAGGGCCCTACCGAAGTACCCTAAATAGAAATCAGTAAATAAAGGAATAAGTAAAAATGCACTTCACAGACAAATTACAATTCTGAAAAATCAGTAAGCCTAGACAGGTCACTGAAGCTCTATTATTTTCCAAAACATGAACACCCCCCCCAAAAAGACAATTTAAATTACTTAAAACTGTAATGGGAAAGGAAGAGGCCTACGGTAGAAAACTATTAAAATCTGAAAGCAGCAAAGCTAAGCTGCGGCCTTGCATACTTCGGTCTTCATCTAGCCCAGTGTTTCTCAACCTTGGCAGCTTTCAGATGTGTGACTTCAACTCCCAGAATTCCCCCGCCAGCATTTCACTTAGCGACTGCTTCGCTTAACGACTGAGTTGTCAGTCCCAATTGTGGTCACTAAATGAGGACTACCTGTATGTCCTCATTTACCTGCTCTAACCTACGTGCAACCAACAACTCCCCGAACAATTATGAATGTTTACTTTTCATCTTGTTTGAGGAAAACACTCACCAAAGGCAAAACCAAAGCTTTTGGAGATAGGAACAACGAAGTATACTTTGTTAGAAATACGTACAGTGAGTTGCTGGGCTACCTGCTGGCAGAATGCAGGAGAGAGCCCAGGAGAAGCCTACCTGTTACCTTATATAGTGTCGGCAATAACCCCAGAACAGATAGATAGCAGAAAGATAAAAAGGGTAATGCAATCATCCAGTGTCCTTTCCTCTGGAATGCTTTGATAAACTACTGTATTGACCCTTTCGGTTACTTTTCACACTTGTAGGCTCCTTCCTGATGTTGTCAATTGGTGTTTCTACAGGTAGTCCTCACTTAACAACCAGTTGTGTAGAGATGGTTCAGACTTACAATGGTGTTGAAAAAAAGACTCACGACCAATTCTCACACTTAAGACCATTGCTGTGTCTTTGCAGTCACGTGACCACAATTTGGGTGCCTAGCAACCGGTTTGCATTTATGACCATTGCAGCATCCCGTGGTCACATGATCACCATTGTTGACCTTCCCAGCCAGCTTTTGGCAAGCAGAATCGATGGGAAGCCATGTGATTCACTTAATGACCACGTGGTTCGCTTAATGCCCACAGTGATTTGCTTAACAACCACCGCAAAAAAGGTCATAAAATCAGGGCGGATTTGCTTAATGACCACTTTGCTTAGCAGCTGAAATTCTGGTCCCAATTGTGGTCATTAAACAAATTCTCCTATTACCCAGATCCACCTCAATGCGGAAGGGAAAGTGTCCTGGCTCTGCCAGCTGTCTCCAATCCAGGGTCACAGCGCGAGGTGTTAGGTTGTGTATTTATGCTATTTCCACAAAAAGCCATACCACAAAACCCTCTTCTGTATGCCTCATATAGTTGGGATGCTCTATACCACCACAGTCTGGAGAAATGTAGCTAATACCATGACTATACTTTTAGTCCTAGTGTCTTCTTTTTTAAAAAAAGAAAATTGCCAAGTCCTTCCACATCCACCTCTGTTGTCTCAATTACAGAACCCCTACAGCAACAGCCCTTGGCACTGAGGAGATGTTCTCTTTCCCAGTCTCCAAGCTGGCTGCTGTTTTTCCTGGCAAAATGGTGTGATTGCCTGTGTGATTGCTTCCTTGGGTTTAATTATGCTTTGGAGAAAGCCTGACATTGGCTACCTCTCCTCTCTTCCTCAAAGCATCCTTTGAAGGTTTTCATCCAGCCAGATATTTTCATCGGCCTGGTTATGAGCAAATGGTAGCCTTCTAAACTTGGTGTCCTCCAGGCCTTTCAGAACTCGCAGGATCCCCGGGATAATTCCCAACTTTCCGAGCCTGCATGGACAAAAGTTGGAATTCTGGGAAATGCAGGCCCCACACATCTGGCAGGGGCTAGCTTGGAGAAATTGAACATAGAGAATACTTTGAGGATGCCCTTTTGGGTGCCTAGATCCCAAAATTAAGGGGAGATCAGATAATTTTGCTGGCAATCTCCTACCCTTGTATTTAATGAATACTTCCAAAGCAAGGAGAAGCCTTAAAAATGGATATATGCTAGTCGCTTTTTGCTTAGCAAGCTGAATTGCCGTGGTACAAGGAGAAACCAATGGATGTATCAAAGCTCCTATATGGCCAGCCAATACATCACATGTAGGGATTGGAAGGAAAAGCTGCCATTGCAAGTACAAGCCATGTTCTATGCTCATGTTAAACATGGATTGGGTGTGGAAGAAGACAACGGCAAACCACATCCACAAGGGAGTGGTTTCCATGGGCTTATGGAGGTGAATATGGTGCCCTGGAATGATTGATGATGATGATGATTGTTGTTGCTGTTGAGATTTGTGTGTGTATGTCATTCTAGGAATTTGTAATTTTATTTTTAGTCCAGATGCTTTATTCCTATGGTATATATTTCCATTTGTCGTTAACTGGCAAGAATCTGGTTGATTGCTGGGGGCCCAAATCAAAGAGATAAATAAATCCACATGGGAAGCTCCAGAGCTAATGAAGAACACTTCCCCAACCCACACATAAATAAGTGATGGTCTATCCCAGTGTTTCTCAACCTTGGCAGCTTTAAGATGTGTGGCCTTCAACTCCCAGAATTCATGGGATATCCATGGCTGGCTGGAGAATTCTGGGAGTTGAAGTTCACACATCTTAACGTTGCCAAGGTTGAGAAACACTGGTCTGTGCAGAACTAGAATGCATAGAGAAGAAGGCAGGTGGTAACAAAATGGTTTACTCGGGAACACAATGAATCCAAGTTGGTTACTCAAAATCCTTTTTTAGAAATCACACCCTAGGTGGCTGGGGGAAGAGGCTGCAGTGAGACTAGAATAAGCAACCTGAAGATGACCCTTTTTTGACTCTACCTACCTCCATTATTTTTTAAATTGTTTTTGTTGCAGGGGCTGGATCCTTCTGTGAGGTCAGAAGCATGGAAATTCCTCACTGGCTACTATCCCTGGAGAAGTTCCTATGATGAGAGGCTCACAACCGACAGCATGAGGCGGTCTGTAGATTGAGACATGAAGTGGTTAGTGCCCACTGTCTGCAGCCCAGCCTCTTCCAGATCCACTAAGCGGACTTCCCCAGAATTTGCAGCTGGCACAGTGAACAACCGTGCAGGCTAGGAATTCTGAGAGTCATCTCATTGGCACACCTGGACAGGGACGGGGCTGCAGAAAGTGAGATGCTCTGCTGAGTTTCAAGTCTACATCATCAGTTAATCAGTCTTGCCATCCATGCATCTCTTCCCCTTTGCAGGAAAAGTTATGAGTCTCTGTGCAACATGTATACCAAGATCCAACCTCTGCTGGAGACGGAGCATCGAGATTTCACAGAAGTCCAGAATGTCATTCGTAGGTATCCAGGAAGGCTGGGAGAAGGATGCATTTCAAATTGGTAGCGCGTATCATTATAATGAGAGCCAGTTTGGCGTAGTGGCTGAGGCATCAGGCTAGAAACTGGGAGACCGTGAGTTCTAGTCCCGCCTTAGGCACAAAGCCAGCTGGGTGACCTTGGGCCAGTCGCTCTCTCTCAGCCCTAGGAAGGAGGCAATGGCAAGCCACTTCTGAAAAACCTTGCCAAGGGACTTGTCCAGGCGGCCTCTGAGAATTGGACACAATTGAACTGATTTTTTTAAAAATCGTTATAATAAGATACATTTCAGGAAAAAATAAGAAAGAAAACTTTAAAAATGTACTTAACTTTTGGTGCACATTCTGTAATATAATCATAAATTAATGCAGAGATGTTACGGATGTAGGATGAAAGATTGGTGAAGGAGACATAGGATCAAAATAGCTTTAACTACCCAGCCATATGTCTCTAATTCAACTGTATTTCTTCCTTTCCTAATTATTTTTATGCAAAGGCTCTAGAATCATCTCCCCCAATCTGGAATTCTCCACTTGCATTGGACTTTAGAACCCAAAATCTACACTGGACAGGGATTTATGGGAATTGTAGTCTAATGCAACCGGAGGACACCTGGTTTGAGATGGGCACTCTAGAACAATTTGTTGAGTGGAGCAAAGAGGGGAAAGGAATGTTGCTGTTCATTAAGTATCTGTAGGGATTTGGTGATTAATGTAGATGTTCCGTGTATTTTATTAAAAAAACTGAACATGTCTGTAATATCAAAAGGCAAATCTGTCTACCGCAGGACCAAGGCCACAGACGGCCTTAGGTATAATCTCAAAGGGCTTCTAAAAGTTGTTGCTGAATTGCTTCTCTTAATGCAACAGAAGGAAATGATTAAATACATGGGGACCAATTCCACTGACAATATTTAATTCGTTTCTTTTTTTGAACAAAATTTAATTTCAACAAACCTACTGTTGGTCTTTTTCAGGTCTAGTTTTTGGAGGAGAGGGTCCAGCAGGCTGCTCAAAAACCAAGTGCAGCTCTTAACCTAAACCAAGTTGTGCACTTAGAATCATAGAACTGTAGAGTGGAATCATCTAGGCCAGCGTTTCTCAACCTTGCTGATTTTAAGATGTGTGGTCTTCAAGTCCCAGGATTCCCCAGCCAACCATGTTGGCTGGGGAATCCTGGGAGTTGAAGTCCACACATCTTATAATTGCCAAGGTTGAGGAACACTGATCTAACCCAACCCTTTGCAACCTGCGGGAAAATCAAAAGACCCATCCATGGGAGGTGGCTGTCCAGCCTCTTCAAAACCTCCAGAGATGGAGAACCCACAATCCCCATGGGCTAGCTGGTCTACAGCGTTCTCTAAGCCATTCCTGAAACTGATATTTGCATGACTTGCCCAGGTCTGTTTCTTGCTGGGAAAGAAGGAGCTGGAGGATGGTGGGAGAAGTTCTTACACCTGGCTGCCTCCATTTCTGCTCCTTCCTTGGAGAGCAAAGGAGTGAATTAATGGGACCTTCAAAGATGCAACAATAAAATCAAGTAACAGGGATCTGTTTAACCATGATTAACATAGGTCATATTCTATGGTCATGTCTCTACTAGCAGCTTGTAAGATCTTCTACACTCACCCAACCATCATTTTGCCAAAGAAACAGTAATGAGGATAGACTTCACATTTCTTCCGTGGTGGCTTGGTAATGCAACAAAGATGCTCTTCGCTGCTAGTGGGAAAATGGCCTTTCTCCTTGTTATAAAGTTCCAGTTAAGTGACTAAAAACAAAAGGGGGAAGGGGAAATGTTTTTGGTGGCACACAAGCTACCCATTTTGCAACGTTGTTCGCATATGCTGTTCTTCAGCCGTTCTTTAAAACTAGTCCCCGCACACTGTTTTTGGTGCCAATACTTGGTAAGTGCCTTCTTGTAGCTTGAAAGTTGCATTATTCTAGAATGAGGTCAATAGTCCCCAGAGAGAGAAGGAGAGAAAGGATTTTAAAGAACAAGCCAGAAGGAATGAAAGGAAGAGAAGCCGGGGGGTGTGGTGTGGATGGGGAGAGAAAGAAAAGATAAGATAGAATTTTTGAAAGAGCCAAATGGAGAAACACCTAAGAATCTATGTTCTCACTTTGGACAGGAAGCCCATGATGGATTATTATAATTGTACTCAGATCCCCCCCTTCTGCTTCTCCCAGCTGTCTAACAAACAGAATATTAAACGATACAGCAAAATTAAGGCTACAGATCAGTGGAACGGACATAAATCAACCCTAGCAAGACTCAAAAAAGATTTACAACTTAGGAAGGACACAGGCCAAGCCCTTCAGATATAATAGATATTCCCTCTTGATGGAGGATTCTTTAAACAGGTCACATACTGGGGAAATGTTCCCCTTTATTGCCCATTCCTCTCCCCAGAACTGGAATCAAATGAAACCATTTCCCATTTTTATAGAAAAAAAATAGCATGTTAGATTGCCGCTCTTCAGCATAACACGTCTCAAAGCCACTTGGGGATTTCACATCTCTCATCTTCCCCGCTCGGAGGTTGAAATATTCTCCTTTGTTTTAAATTGCCTTGCTGTTGGTTCTTTTATTGTTATTTTGCTTCCCCGTAACAATCAATTTCAGCCTTCAATGAGGGACTGTTTAACTTTGAGATGTGTTACTAAATTAAGAGGTGCCAATGAGCAGCTCTTATTGGCACCTCTTTGGTGGCTCTTCCAGGAACAATTGGGATGCTTAATTCAAGGAGCACTGTAGAGCAGGAGAAGCTTTCTCTAACATGCTCATTAAAGCTATTTAAGATAATATTCTTTTTCTGTGCACAGCTTCTCCGCTGAGGAGGAGGTTTCTTTCCAGTTTCTCCTGACTGGGTTTTGAGCTGATTTTGCTGCTGTTGTTGAAGGTGCCACTGCTATCCTGGCTGATTTCTGGAATCCAGCTTTCTAGCATTCTGAAGTCTTTTGGCCTGCCTCTGTTTCCCAGACTGAACAAGGCCCTGGGAGGAATTCCCTCCTGATCTTTTTTCCCTTGGGATTTTGGGGAAATGTGGCAAAGCAAGGAGGCTGTGAAACACAGCCAGGAATGATGGGGTGATCAAGAGACATTGGGAAGAAATCCTCAAGCATCCTGAGAACAGGGTCAAAAAAATGGAAAACGCATAGTAGACAAAAAAAATAAGAATTTACAAGGTGGATTTTGGTACAGCAATAATATACCCTGGCCAGCTAAGGGATCAGGATTCCTATGTGATAATATGGAGTACCAACAGATTTGAATACATTAAATCCAGGGAGGAGGAAAGTTTGGGACAGCATAGTCCTGTTTGTCAGAATGATAGCCTTATGTACAAATAATACATGCATTATTACGTCTACAGTTAGATGACTCTATCCAGTCTGGTTGGTCCTGTTTCTCATTTTCCCCTCTGTAAATTCACCTTCAACCCTACTCATTTTTATTATATATTTTCTGTCCTTCCTTCTTTCTTCCTTATGTTTTTTTTTCTTTTGCACTCCATCTGTTTTTGTCCTCCAAGCCTTTTAAAACATACCGATTGTAAAGCTGTAACCTGGCCTGAGCAATGCATAGGGATTTGAAGGTGGGCTAGAAATCTGCCTATAAATAGATCAGTGTCTGCTTCTGACTGCACCATCCACATAAATAAGTAAACTGAAGCCATTAGTGGACAGCTAGGACCACTGAATGGAGCAGAGCTTAACACAGTGGAGAAGCTGTGCACAGAGAAAGAATATTATCTTAAATAGCTTTAATGAGCATGTTAGAGAAATACAGGTTATTGATCTTACACACTCAGCCCTCCCAAGCATAAAGAATCACACGCTTAGACAAAGTAGGTTTAGAAGTCAAAAGAGTCTTACATCTTCAGTGGAAAAATGAAGATTCTTTGTTTCTTCTGTTCCCTAAACTTAATGAACTCTTAGTCCTCATAGCTGCTAAGAGCTGTGTGCTAAAAATGGGAAAAATCCTTCTTCAAGGCCCAAGCATGTGGCTATAATGGAGGGAGAGAGAGCGAGCAGCATGCATGCTGCCTCCTCAGTCGGTAGAAGAAGGAGGAAGAGACAGAGAGGAAGTGGGAGTGGCAACAAATGGCTTCCTCACACATAGGGTCTGCATCCCAGAGCAACTCATATATATGCTAAAATGAGGCATGCTGATTTGTTAACATCTCCAACATAACAAGAAAAAGTCCACCAGGAAGGGAAGAAGAAGGGCCTGTTGAGGCTTCTTGATAAGGTTCCCTAACCCATTGCAGAAGAGAACCCTGGAATCACTGTTGTATAATAGTGGGGATAGCAAAAAGGTCCATAGATTAAAAAAAAATTGCACTGAATTTACATGAGGAAGGGAAGTAAATGGACATCAGATGTTTAGATACACATGGCAAGATCACAGTGAGCAACTGAACATATTTTCTGACCTTCCAGCATCTACTGGAGCATAAATCATTATAGCTAGGATGGACGCCAAGTCCTGGCTTGGGGAAAATTGGCAAACTTAGAGTGAATGTAGGCTTTGTCCTTCGACACTAGAGTTTGCTTCTGGCAACACCTCCTGATTGTCCTTTCTTTTCTCAACAGAGTCTGATGTTCAAAGACTTTACATCAAAGATGCACAGGGCAACCCTCTAGTTGATAAAAAACAGCTGGAGAAGATTCTTTTGCTGAATTACGTATGCAACGTGGATGCTGGTAAGAGGACAGGAAGAAAGCCTGAGGCACTAAATGTCTTCAGCAGGATAGAAGTGACATCTTCAATCTTTGTTTGGACTAGTCACTCTCTGTCAGTTTCTAAACCACAAAATCTGGATGGAGCCACTTCCAGATCTGGGCTGCAAAAATCCAGACAGACACTAGAGACAAAAAGTTGGAGTTTTCCATAGCTCCGTACTGCCATCTTGTGATTGTTTGTTGGACTACAAGAGAAATAAATCTTTCAATGCTATGAAGTAAAACAGCTGCTCACTGGAAGCTCTAATAATAGAAATACAAGATTAGACGCTTTGGACACATAATTTATTTATTCATCTAATTTGTCCCCGCCCATCTCCTCCCATCGGGGGACTAAAGCAAGGCAAAAGTCATTGGGGAAAAAACCTTCATGCTTGGGGAAAAAAATAAAGCTGGAAGCAATCAAAAAAGAGGCTGACTGAAGAAGAGGTGGTTAGACGCAACCACCAATGACTTGAGTGTTGGAGATCCAAATCCATTGACTCTTCAGCACCCAGGCAGTGGAATATACTGTAGCTAGACCAGTGCTTCTCAACCGTGGCAACTGGAAGACGTGTGGACTTCAACTCCCAGAATTCCCCAGCCAGCATGCTGGCTGGGGGATTCTGGGAGTTGAAGTCCACACATCTTAAATTTGCTGAGAAACAACAATCTAGAGAGTTAAGGATTTCCTCTCTGTGTCTCTTTGAGGAATTGCGAATCTGAGGTCGTTTCTTTCTGTCTTTCTTTGCTGGCACATATCCGTATGCTGTTTTTGCTCACCTCCTGGTAGGATATAGCTAGCTATATTCTAGTCTTTGCATATCCCTCGAATGTATTCCCTGTAAATAAGTCACCCTTCTGTTATTGTACTAAAATCTGCAATACTCATCAAAGCTCAGATTAGATTCCTCTCTTACACACACCCAGGCCTGCAACTAGGGTCTGTGTCACCTGGGGTAAACATGGATTCCACGTCCATTCTGGCGCTCCCCCAGCGCTCATTTTGGTGCCCCCCCAGCGCGACGCCCATGGTACATGCCCCGCTTGCTGCCCCCAGTTGCGGCCCTGCACACACCCAGACACCAACCAGTGTAAGCTTAGAGCAAGAACTCAAAACAGCAGAAACTGGCAAAGAATCCTTGTGAAAACTCTATCGGTTGGGTCACAAAGAGTCAGGAGTGACCATTCAAGCAGTCATTCAGATTTTTGAAGTTCTGGTCACCCTTCTATATGTACCTGATGCACTTCAGTAGTGTCCTTTCTTCCTTCCCCCCCACCCTTGACTTAACCTGTACCGTTTTTTACAACCCAAATGCATTTTTGCCCTCCTTAATGTGGGCGTTTCTAAGTGCTGTTGAAGGTTTCTGCGGCAGTTACATCTTTAATTAAAGCTTTCTGTTTTCAGTTCCTGTCCCTTTGATTGCTTTCGGTTCATGAGAATTTGTCTCATGGAAGGTCAGACTATGGGCCAATCCAGCTTAGTTTGGCTAAGTTTTCTGCAGGGTCCCCCATTTGGAAATGTCAAAACTGAACTTGTCTATTTCTGCAACAAAAACTGAATTTTCTATCATCAATCCAGCTATCTGAGAGCCAGTTTGGTGTAGTGGTTAAGGCACTGGACTAGAAACTGGGAGACCTTGAGTTCTAGTCCGGCCTGAGGCACAAAGCCAGCTGGGTGACCTTGGGCCAGTCATTTTCTCTCAGCCCAGGAAGGAAGCACTGGCAAACTACTTCTGAAAAATCTTGCCAAGAAAACTGCAGGACTTGTCCAGGCAGTCTCCGAGAATCAGACATGTTTGAATGGATTAAAAAAAAATCCAGCTATCTAAGTATCATTTCTATAAAAACTCTGTTTTGATTCCCTTTCCAGATGGTTGCAGAAAATCAATGCCTCAACAGTGTCAAAAGGCCCTAGGAGATACAGGCAAGTCCTACTATTCTGAGAACATTGGAACATTCCCAGAACAGTAGGTTTTGCACCTACCCAGGCTCTTGTACAGAAACTTCTATCAGTTCTAGGGAATTAAATACTAGGTGTTTCCACTGAGAAAAGGGGTCAAACCAATACCGGAGATATCTCTAAAAAGAGAAGCTCCAAAGCTTGATGGTAGGAATAATGAGATGTCAGGTTGGAAGTGGGAAGATCTAGATTCTTCAGAAGACCGGTTTCGCAATCAGTTTCCCATTTCTTTCTCTCTCTCTTTCTCCTTTTCTGGCAGAATACCAACAAGGTTTCCATGAAATGCTTCTTCTCTTCAGATTGCTTGTGGAAAAGGAACATGAGATTTACTGGCTGTTTCAGTTTTTCCTGCAAAAAACGGTGAGACAGTCTCTCTTCGCTGTTGCTGCGACTGTTGCTATTGAAACCCTGTCTTTCCATTCCACCCATGGACATGATGTCTTTAAAACCCATCCTCTAAACAGACACTCAGATCAAAAATAATCCAGCAGAATGACTCAATAGCAGAGGAAATAGAGTGACATAATATGAAAACCACTAGGGACGCGGTGGCGCTGCGGGTTAAACCGCTGAGCTGCCGATCGGAAGGTCGGCGGTTCGAAACCGCGCGGCGGGGTGAGCTCCCGTTGCTCGTCCCAGCTCCTGCTCACCTAGCAGTTCGAAAACATGCAAATGTGAGTAGATCAATAGGTACCGCTTCGGCGGGAAGGTAACGGCGTTCCGTGAGTCATGCCGGCCACATGACCACGGACGGGTCCTTACGGACAACGCCGGCTCCAAGGCTTAGAAACGGAGATGAGCACCGCCCCCTAGAGTCGGACACGACTGGACTTTACGTCAAGGGAAACCTTTACCTTTACCTAATATGAAAACCAAGATAGGTGGCCTGTTTCTTAGGACGTCAGAGGGAAATCGTGACTTTTGATACGAATTTAGAGGAATGTTGGAAGGTCTATTGAGTTTATGGTTCTTTTCCATGGAATTAGAAATGTGTTGGTTTGTTTTTAATAGCTGAAGAGCAAGCTCAAAGTCCTGAGTCTTTATTTTTTCAATACATTTTATTAAAAGTTTTTAAAAGAACATAAAAACTAACCCAAATTAATACAAAGTGAAGAGAACAAAGAAAGAAAGAGAGGAAGAAAAAGAAAAAACAAAAAAGAAAGAAGCTTCTGATTTTCTCTGCAGCAAATATAAGCATGATTACAAAATGATCTCTTATTCTATGATTACAAAACAAGCTCATTTTTTTCTATTATCCTTTTTTTTTCCTAATCATCAAAACCACAAATCCTAAGTGCATTTTTTTCTGTTTCATGCAAAAAGTCTATAAGGGGTTTCCAGTCAACCATAAACGTAGATATTGTCTTTTTCTCTGATCAAGGAAGTTAATTCAGCCATCTCTGCAAGCCCCAGCATCTTCACCAACCATTCTTCCATTGTGGGTAGTGTCAAACCTTTCCAGTTTTGAGCACACAAGTCCTGAGTCTTGATATGGGTCTTTTGGAGCAGCAAGTCTCAGCCCTTTTGTTGGAAAAGAGGGGCAGAGCATTATTTGTTCCACACTTTGGGGGAACCAAAGGGAGCATCTTGATGTTTCTCTCAATATCCTCATGAGACAATCAGGAATCTCAGCAGAATAAAAACCTGTCCTTGGAATTACTTCGAGCTCTGATGAGGCCCAAGCTATTTGAGAACAGATTAATTACAGATTAATCTCATGGACTGTATGGCCAGATCCTTTCAAGTCTTGGGCAGTGCCCTAATCTCAGATCCCCAAGTTCCATCCACAGATAAATATTAGCAGACAGACAACCTGGTGTAGTGGTTAAGGCAACAGGCTAGAAACCGGGAGACCAGGAGTTCTAGTCCCACTTGAGGCATGAAACCAGCTGGGTGACCTTGGGCCAGTCACTCTCTCTCAGCCCTAGGAAGCAGGCAATGGCAAACCACTTCCAAAATCCTGCCATGAAAACTGCAGGGACTTGTCCAGGCAGTCGCCAGGAGTCAACATTAACTCAAAGGCATGCACACAAAAAATATTTAGCAAATGTCTATGGCCATCTATCTTAATCAAATAACTCTGGACAATGAACAAGGAATAAAAACAGAAACATACTAATAAAAGCCACATAAGAAGAACCATAAAGTGTCACCTAAAAATAATCAATCCCTCAACACAAAAACCAAACTTGGCTGTACTAAAAGCCTAAGAAAAAGGCCAGGTTTTTAAGACCTTCCAAAACACTATTTGATATATCATTCTGTATAATAATACCATTTTTTTTTATTTCCTTGGCACCAAGTCACCCAAGGCAGGACTAGAATGTTCAGTCTCCTGGTTCCTAGCCCAGGGCCTTTAACCAAACTGGCTCTTACCATAGTTACACAGCTGTATAATATAGATTTGGGAGGGTCTAAAAAAATGTGTAGGTCCTAGACATTATTCACTTTGTATGCAATGGATAACCAACCCTGGGAGACTGAAGCATTCCAGTGAAAGAGAGCCAGGTTGGGTTATCCAACCTCTGCACTGCTTTGTAAAGTTTCCCTCCCTCAAATGCTTTGTTTGTCAGGAGAACAGCTGCATCATAAATGTCGGGGTGCAGAAGAACCTGGTCATGCTGAAAGCTTTGATTGCATTTATGGATCCAATCTTTGCAAAACACCTGGGTAAGTTTTGCTGCTTGACCTGGCGGGATCAGATGCTGTCTCCTTGTCTGCCCAAGAGTGTAAGAGCCAGAAGACGACCAGACACCTCTGGCAACTTCCTGGCCATTGTTAGAGATATTTATTTATTTATTTATTTATTTATTTATTTATTTATTTATGTGCTTCTTTAGCGAATTTAGATGGCTGCCCATCTTACATACATAACCCTGGGTGGCTAACCACAAGCCATGGAAAGAAAGAAAAGAGAAAAGAGAAAAGAGAAAAGAAAAGAAAAGAAAAGAACTTTAATGCACACACCGTATTTTCTTTCATCACAGAAATTTGTAAAAGCACTTTAAAAAAAAAAGCCAAGATCAGCACAAGAACATTGGCAAAAGGCAAAATTTTAAGGGCTCATTACATTTATCTCCCAACTTTCCTCGAGGAGTCAAAAGGGCATGAATAGAATTTCTTCTCCTTGACTCCTTCTGTATTGTAAGGCTGGACTCACAGGATATAAACCTGATCCTTTGTGTGTGTCTGTGTGTGTGTTTTTTCCAGAAGCAAAAGGCCAAGTCGTGTCATCGTTGTTTCCCTGGTTCTGTCTTTTTTTCCAGCGTGTCTTCAAGTCTTTTGATGATGTCTGGAGACTGTGGGAGGTAAGCAACTCCTGCTACTTGCTTTGGGGTCCAGGCCCCAGTGGAGAGGTTGGATGTTGAACACCCATCAGTATCTTTTTGGTAGGAGTCGGAACAACAAAACTAGGGGTAAACTATTTTTTTAATTGAACTCACAGTAAACTAAGTAAATAAAATACATACCATTGAGGTAAATCTTCTTTGAGTCAAACTCAACTCTTGGTGGCCACACGGAAACATCTCATAGGAATTCCTGTTAGTCTCCCATCCATATACCAACCAAGTCCAGCCCTTTTTAGGTCTCTGAGATCAGTCAAAGTGAGCTAGATGCTGCCACTTAGCTGGGCAATTAATTATTACTCCCATGTATTTATCATTTTATTCTTCTCTTTAAAAATTACAATGGAGGAAGATTTGGGGCCCTAGTCAAGATCTTTAAGGCCACACCTGGACAGAGCCACAAGTTATGAACCTTGTCCCCAAAGAGTTTCGGGGGGGTGCTATTGTCACCACCAAGCAAGGAATCCCCCCCCTTGAGGATTGGTGGGATAATTTTTTCCTTTCCCTAAACGGAGTTGCAGAAATTGTTGGCCCAACTCTTCTGCCCAGAAACATTGGGGAGAACTTCAAAAGGCCATTTCTGCCCAATTATACTCAAAAGAAATGAAACGTACAAGGGGAAGGCAGTTCAGAGATCTTGGCACTTCAATGCCAGGGATGAGCTCATTCCAGCTGCTAGGGTGAAATAACAGCAACTTTTTGGAGTGGGACCAGAAAAGACATAAAAGGATTGAATTGTTCTCTGGTATTATCCCTAGAAGATCTCCCTAGAAACCTAATGAGGGGCGTTTGCTGGAGAATTCTTGCTGTGAGGCTCCTCTTCATGCTCAGCTGATATTGTTATAAATAAAAGCAAACATTTCAGAAGGTCCTAAATGTTCTATGCTTTCCTTCCCAAGGAAACTGAATTCTGGGAAGGCCCTCTATTCCTGTTAAAGTTTCACCTCTTAGAACTGGCACACATTCTCAGAAGACTGATAATGTTTGTGTCTTGCCACCTAGCTGGATTTAGAGAACTTTCCAGTGTCACTCCGAAGACCAATAATCCATCTCACTTCAGAAACGTCCTTCACTTAAAACAACAGCAGCAGTCTTTCATACATGCCTTGAAAGGCCTGTCTGGATTTGGGGGAGGAGAAAAACACCCACTCGCTGCAGATTCTGAATCAAATTTTATTGACAGAATCTCTTCCATGCGTTTCGTTGATTCTCTGGACATAGGAGTTCCCCCATGTTGCCATCAGTGCCTGCCTAACACCATTTGAGCACCTGAGAGCAGCTAATTTGGCACTTTTGGGGGGGGGGCTGTCAAGGGGGTCTTTAACCAGGGCTGGGACAGTTGCTGCAGCGAGAGCTCGAACCAAGCCAAGCCATGGCTGTTCTTTTGGTGGGCTCCCACTCTACTTCCACTCTAGTTCTAGTCAGCTTTTCTTATTTCAGTTAATATTTGCAAAGGCTGAGCATCTCCATATTTGCTCTTCTTGCTGAGAAGGTTGTCACACACCAGCAATTTGCTGGTAATTACAATGGCAGGAGATGTAGCAGCTCCATTTGGGTTTATAAAAAGTTTTTGGCAGTTGCTGCACTGAGAGAAAGGCCAGCCAGATGAATAACCACCTCCTCCTCCTCCTTCCTTTCCCACTCCTTCTCTTTTTCCTTCTCCTTCTTATGATAGGTCAACTTCCCTGATACTTTTCTGGGCACCAATAGTTTATCACAGCCTAAAATGGATTATGGGAATAGGAAGAGGCATAAGTAGTAAGCATGGATCACCAATGGAATCCTTCAACATTATCTTCTGATTCTAATTTGTGTTGTATTTCAAGGTATTTCTGACAGGACATCCCTGTAGGAACTTCCAGGTGATTATTGCTTACACGATGCTGCAGATGGTGAGAGACCAGATTCTCAGAGACGACATGGAAGGAGATGACATTTTAACAGTAAGTAAGATTAACAAGAGAGAGAAACATTCAAGCACAGGGAGAGTATCCTGAGTATCCCTGAATTTCCCCCATCGAAAGCTACCTGTGAAAACTGTGAGTACTATGGAATTAGGAACACCAGGATGAATAAAAACAAGAAGCTACATATGGTAAATTTCTAGACTTTAGCTGCCTGCTTTTCAAGAACATGATGCATAACTTCATTCAAAAAGTCATGTTGTAGCTTCACACAAACTGATCTTTTCAAGAGTTGTTGAGAAGGAATCTGCAGGTTTTGGAGACCAGGCCAAGAAAACCTCCAATCTCAAAAGCTGCAATTAGGAACTGGCACAGATAAATATTAGGGTGACACTTCAGTGGATCTAGAAGAACAAAGTTTTATTATAGTTCAGGAGTACAGAACCTATGGCCTTTAGATGTTACTGAACCACAGCTCTGATCATGCTTTTCTTAGTAAGAGTAGAAGTTACACAAGCTGTGACTGACATCTGGTTTGCCACTGGGATATCTGAACCTTTAGTTTGGCTCACTAGTACTTCCAAGTCTTATTATTGGGTGGTATACAATTAGGATCATCATCGTCATTGCCATCATCCTTGTTCTATTATTTATATATCAATCTCTATTGTATTTGAACCATTTCATCCTCCCATGTGGGATAGCTGATGTTGTCACTTCTTTTCTCCAAGCAGCTGTGCAACAGCATTGTAGATCTTGATGCTGATGAGCTGATCGCCAAAGCCTGTAACATATATGAACACTACCTGAAACATGAAGACAAGGTGAAGAACCTCATTACTGTTCCACAAGCAGGGATTTAGAGGGGATGGATCTTATGACTAGGCATCCAAGAAGGATGTTCTCACAGTTACACTTGACCAAATGCACACAGGTCATTAGATTTCAGACCCAATCAGCAGAAGGATATGAAATTTCCCCAACATGGGCCAAGGGTTTTTCCACACTGCAGACTTCATTTGCTTGTCTCCCGTGCATAAACCAGCTGGACATGAAGCCTGCTAAAGAAGTTGCTTTTCAGATTTCCACTCTTTCCTCCACTTTGGCTTCATTGATGGCCAAATGTCCTGTCCAGACCAAGGTTAACCTGGCTACTTCAATGGATGGATTTCTTTGCTTCTTTTTCCCTCCACCCATGCTAGAAAAGCAAGCATCACTTGCTTTCTATTCTTCGACATGTCTTTGGAGAACTGGTGGGCGGTGGTGGGGACTTTAGAGTGTTATAGTCCTTTCTGTCTTTAGGGCTAGGAGGAGAAACCTGGCAGAATTTTCATCAATACCACCCAGTTAAAAGGAGCAAAATCCACTACTAAACCTATTTTTTAAAGAACCCAAACAATTGAAAGGTTCATCCTTTCATCGCAGACAGCCCAGCAGCCTAGCATGAAATGGCCATCAAAGGCAGAGAGCAGGGACCAGAGAGGCCCATCTGCCAGGGCACCCACCAGCCAGCTGGGATGGGACATCTGTGCAGGATGGAATGAAGCTCAGCAGGTGGACCAGACTGTCCTGCCTACACCAGCAAAGAGAGAAAAACACTCCTTTTGATGTGAAGCCAGAAACCCTGGATGGAGGTCATCTTCCCAGAAGACAAGGGGTGAACTTAGAATGAAATAATCAGTTTCTGCCCTCCCCAAATGGTAGGTGGTCTGTCCTCATGTTGGGGCAAGCAGGAAGTGTAGATCAGCTCAAAGAATGGGCTTCTTCCATGTCCTCTGTCAAAATATGTGAATAGGGAACATTCATCACCACTAGGAGGCACAAATGAAGTCTTTTCAGCTGTGTGTAAGGATGTTCTACTAAAAGGTCCCCTAATTAGAACATTCCCTATTAATCTTTTCCTTCTCTTCTGTCCATCCAAGGTGATTTTTCTCCTCTTTCTTTTCAGGTTCCAGAGGATTTCAAGGAATTTTTCAGCCAGCCTTAGCAATAAAGAGGCCATACTATAAATCAAGAGTTTTCTACAGCCAGAGTAGCATGAGTGACTCAGAATAGATAGAATTGGGAGGTAGAAACATCATAAATACTGTTCACCTAAGGCTGGATTCACCAGATTGGATCATCTGAGGCTAGATCAATGCCTTATCTGTCTGCATACTATCCATAAACTTTGCTGAAAATCTGATGTAGCAACTCTACAATTCCTATTTCATTTAAGGCAGGGGTGGGCAACCTTTTGATGGCATGGGGCCATAACATTTTGGGGGAAAGATTTCATTGAGTGAAGCCATGATGCAAAGTGGGTGATGCTGTGTTATCCATATGGAGGCTAAGGATTATTGTTACTTTTCTTAATTTCTTTCTGGAGAGTGAGGCCTTTTTTCCTTGGTTATTAAACCTATTTTAAGGCATCCATGTCCCCTTTGGGGCTCAATGCAATAAGAAACTGAGCTGATTATTTTGAGCCACTGGGCCCCTGAAAATTGGGAGTTTGATCATAAGAGCCTTTGGAGACCCCAAAAATGGCTGTGTTGGGCTGTGAGTTGGAATCAGTTACTACATTCACCCCCTTTTCTCAAGGATGTGAAAAGTTCTAAAGCAGCTTTGCTTCAGTTGGATCATTTGGGTGAGAAAATACTTATGGAGTACATGTGTGTGTGTGTGTGTGTGTGTGTGTGTACATGTATGAGAGAGAGTGCCTCAGACCTTTTGGCAAAATGAGAGATCTGCTATCTTATATTAGATCTTCAAAGAGTGATATACCTTCCCTTGAATGTGGGTTAGGTAGCCTTCCCAAGTTTTTCCAAATACCTGCTTCAAAACAGATTGCTTAATCTCTCAAACTCTACCTCCTTCCAATCAGGAACCATCACCTACACATATTATTTATCCCTGTGGCCAGATCCCAAAGTGATTTATAAAGCTAGAATTTTAAAAAGCTAGAATAACAGCCAAAGAAATAGATCTAATACTGTGCAAGTTAACAACAATATTGCACCATAATATTGCCTTTCTCTTCACCAATGGTCTGAACAAAAGAATTCATTCCACAGAGATGGTGAGCAGCACCACAAAGAAGCCTTCCTCCTAGGCTTTGGCTCTGTCTACTCTTGAAGGCTGATCTGTCCAGTTCTTAATACATGGGGAAGTCTGTAAAAGAAACATGCTTCTATTTTTAATGGTTCGGTTCTGCCTCGAACGTCTGATGGATGAAGACAGTAGTGGAAGCCAATGTGGTATCTTGGTTAACACGTTGGATTAGGAACAGATAGAACCAGGTTGATGTCCACCCACAACTTTAGAAGCTCACTGAGTGTCTTTGGTCCTCCTTGGTCATTCCTCCTTGGTCCAGCCTACTCACAAGTAGGCGGGGATAAAAGGAAGGAAGATCCTCATATAAGGTCCCTTCAGCTCCTGCAGATCATGGAACATAACTCCAACAAATACCAAGCCCATGTGTGCATTCCTTTATTAAAGCCAACAAAAAGCAGATTAGGAGAACGTCTTTTTCTCTTTGAGACTTCCAGTAGCTGGTTTCCATCGAGTCCTGGATTCACCCATTATGAAGTTACAATTTGCTGTAACCCTGATTGGTGGAATAGACCACAGTGGCTGGGTTTATATTTCCCAAGAAACCTTAACAATGCCAATCACCCTGTGGCTTAGTGCAGGGCATGAATTCCCTCATTTAACAGTGGGTTAATTGGGCAAATACTGTGACTTGTTGGGATAAAGCTGCATGAAACAGAAAAGACTCGTCCCTTTTTTTGAGCTCAGCTGGTTCCCACTCCCAGTAATACATCATGCCAACTGACTTCATAATGCATATGTTCCTTGAAAGAGAGGACCTGGTAGAATAAATGCGTCCACTGTCTGTTTTGTCCTGAGACTACATTTCCCTTCCTCCTCCAGTCGGACTCTCAGGAGGCAATCTTCACAGGCACTCTTGGCTCCTTAAGATGAAAATAAGAAAGCATAAGATGAGAAGAATGGAAAATGGCATGAACAGAGCTGCTTGGCCAACTGTGACATGTTGAGAATGACCTTGGCAATCTGGGGAGACCCTTGATGTGACATGTATTAGACGTGACAGCTGAGGAGTGCCTCATCTGTAGACATAGAGCGACTTTCTCCAGTCTAGCACCCTTGGAATATATTAGGGCACTGGCTTGTGAATATGGGACCTCGAGTTCCAAGACAACTGTAACACATCTTAAGATCCTGGTGGGACCTTAACTTGCAGAAATGAACTATAAGCCATGGTTCGGGAATGGTGCTTGATATAAGGCAACCATCTATACTTCCCATGCAGATTTCTATGGCTTTGGGGCAGAAGTCTATGCACCATGGTAAATGGTGTGAAAAATGTCATCCTAGGGCCTTAGAGAACCCCAGTTAGCTTGATGAGACAAAACAAAGCTATATGGATCAATACTCTGATCTGGTAGCCTCTGCACCAGTTGTTCTGGGAGCATTTAATCATACTATCTGAGTCAGTTGTTGCTGTTTGGGGAAGACAAAGTCCCTCCCCACATTCTCCAGGATGCATGTGGTCTTCCATGAGTTATTGAGCCAGAAGAGGACTGTCAAGGCTTCATTACAAAACTAGCCCTCCACTGGCCAGGCAGGAAGCAGTAGGGGCGGCCTAACCCCAGCAACCAATCATTATTGAGGAGATATATTCCTGAATATTGTCAAGCTTCAACAGGGGTAGGGCTGGCTGTTTTTCCCCATGGCTTTCTCCCCAAGTCTTTTTCTTGGAAGACTTGGTAGAGAGAATAGGTTATCTGACTGGGTTTAGATGTTCCCACAGCTGACTTGGTAGAGTGAGTTCAACTCTGCTTGGGTCAGTTTGAGGATAAATCTAACCTCCCATGGTTTTGTTGACCTGGTCAACTTTTGGGCATTTCCACAATAGACTAACCTTTCTATTAAACCAGTCCTGGGAATAGGATCCTCTAGTTAACCAGGTTTGAATAAGAATACACTTAAATTCTGCAGACCTCTTACATCTTATTAGTTTCCCTAATATATGCGTGTGTGTACACATCCCTTCCTAAGATCCCCGTTTGGACATGTCTCCTTCTTCACACTTGTTTGAGGATGTTTTCTTTCTTACACATTCCCAAATGCATCCCCTTTTTTACACAGGCTAGGAAGTGAGGGATAGTTGGCACACAACATGTCCATTCAAAGCACCCCAGCTTTTGCTGTGAATGCCACCTGCACCATTTTTACTTGGCAAGAAAGCCACGGGGGAGTTCTTCAGCCTCCGTTCCAGTGTGGTTGGTATAGATGAGGGAGGAGAGGGGAGGAGGGAAAAAAAGTCCTTTATAATTAAAATGATTTTCAACAATCCAATGCTGTGGATTCTACATCCTAATCCAATCCCTTACATGAAAGACTGCCTCTGTGAACAAACAGCAGCCGCTTTGCCATTGCCTATTAGAAAAACTGTTCATCTAATCTTGATTCTACATGCATGGGACTCCCCACGGAATCTAATAACTGGCATAGAATTTTAATTGGTGGACTTCTTCACTTGACAGTACTTTTTTTTAATGTTTCCTTATAATTCTGAAATGGTATTTGAATACAGGGAGGGAGCTGCTTTTCAAAGGAATCTATTCCACTTAGCACCTAATTTTCCTCTCTGTAGCCCCCATCCATATTCTGACCATTACCCCAATTCTGTATGTCCTCTGAGAACTTCAGAATAACCTTCTCTGGACTTATAGACCAATGTGCAAAAATAGGATCCAGGCATCCACACAGACTCTAGGCCAGTGTTTCTCAACCGTGGCAACTGTAAGATGGGTGGACTTCAACTCCCAGAATTCCTCAGCCATGCTGGCTGAGAATTCTGGGAGTTGAAGTCCACCCATCTTAAAATGACCAAGGTTGAGAAACACTGGTCTAGGCTAAGGTGTACTGGGAAATCAAAGAAAATGGTTTGATTTGCACATAAGCTGTGATTTGCTTAACCATTATATATTGAATAATCCACACTTAAGCCATTATCCATGGTTTAGAAATCACAATTGCTGGACTTGTAAGCCCAAACCAAACAATTACATCTTTGCATAATGTTAAAATGAATCATGCTAAGATAGATTAATGGGTTCCTCTTTCTATCAACTCTGCTATTGCACTCCCAAGAAGTTCTCTTTTTAAAAAAAATTCCAACTAACTACAGTTCCTTGAACAACCAAACTTAGGTACATGTGGCTTTTCTTTCTTTCCCTCTCTTTCTTTCCTTCGTTATCGTTTTTTCCAAACAATAAACTAAAACCAACAGCACAATATGCATTAATCACATTGAGGGGATTTATGGAAGTTAATAAAAAGTACATCATCACAGTTTGTGACAAATAAATAACATTTCATAAAACTGCCACTTCAAGAATTAATCAGTACTGCAAGGATCAACTCTCCCCTTTAAGCAGAAATGCTCAGGAAGGAGGAGGAATGGGGTGTCAGAGGACGCCATCAATGACCTTTTGTCCTGTGGTTCCTAAGCCATCTTGCTGTATTCAGGCCCAGTGAAGAACCCAGCCATGATCCCTTATTCAAAGTCCACACTGAAGGAAGAAGAGTTGGACGAGGACCAGATGGTGCTAGGAGGACCCCTCTCCCCCAAGGTCTCAAACCCAACCAGAGACTCATGTCCAGAGTCACTTCTGACCATGTCTCAAATATACAACTTAGATACCTGCTCCAGAAACCTGTCAACCTTCCAGCGTAAGTAAGGTCAGGAAACAGGAATCACTGGGAGTCTTGGAATGTGCTTTAATTCATGGAGGACGCTGTAAAAGAAACTGAGAGTCTCTTTCTTATGTTTTTTATTTCCCAAAACTAAGATATCTTTTCAGTAACACCTCCATATTCTTCCAGGTGTGTATGTTCGGGAGTAAATGTTTACTTGGGAATAGGATCTTCATCTGAGGGGACCATGTTTCCAGAAGAGCTACTGTAAGGAGCACTGGAGGAGTATGGGTAGAATCTCCTGCTGTCTCTGCGTAAAGGTCTTAGACAGAAGGCAGACCAATGTTGGGAACTAAATCTATTTATTTGTCTATTTGTTTATTGCATTTCTACCCACTGCATCTGGTAACTTTCAGCAGCTCACCTGTACAGAAAATATGTAAAAATGTCTACAGTGTGTTTAAACTTTACAATTAAATAACTAGATTATGATTTTTAAAATATATATGTATAATCAGAGAATAAGAACAGCAATTTTTAAAATAAAAGTTGAAGAAGCAGGATAGGGAGACTATTAACACCTTCAAACTCTGGTGTTGGAGAAGACTCCTGAAAATACCATGGACAGCCAAGAAAATGGATCATCAAACAAATGGATCATCAAATAAATCAACCCAGAGTTCTCACTCAAGCCACAAATGACCAGGCTCAAATGATCCTATTTTGGACACATTATGTGAAGACCCAGCTCTCTGGAGAAGGCTCTGATGCTGGGAAAGGTGGAAGAAAGAGAAGAAGAGGACCACCAGCAGCAAGAGGGATAGACTCAGTTACAGTGGTGATGTGGGCCCTGTTGGGAGGCCTGAAGGATCAGGCTGAGGACAGATCATTATAGAGAAAATCTGTCTATGTGGTCTCTAAGTGTTGACCTGGACTTGATGGCACATAATCATCAATCCATCAATCAATCAGCCAATCAATCAAATAAAAGATGGCACAGTACAGGCCAAATATGGAATAACAACAACAATAATAACAACAACAACCTATCCCAGGCCCTTGGGAAGGACTCGATAGGTAGACAAAAATGCCAAATCCAGTCTAAATATCTGGCTGACTGTGTGATCAACCACAATAATGGATAATATGGCTAGGCAGTGCCCTACTTGCCACCAAAGACTCTGCCCATGATGAGTCAAGACTTTGACAAATCCAAGTGACTTTATCAACAAAAAGCTGTGCAGATGGATCACAGCAGCCAGGCAGGAGCATTCTCTGCTGACACCGCCCTTAAAGGAAATTATTCACCCTAAACATGATCACTGGACTCAGCCTGCTGATGGAATAAGAAATGAGATGTGTACCAGCAAGATAAAGCATGATCAGACTTGCAGGATTCTGTTACTATAGCCAACATCAATAAAGGCAGTTTTAGCCTTCTTCTGAAGTTGATTTCTTGACTTGGTCTACATAGTGGGGCTGACATCAATCTTACACGTCAGACTGTGTTTCACTACCCCCCCCCCTCATACACATGTGGATTAGGGAGGTGTCTGCTTTAGTCTTTTGCACGTGCCTTCTTTTTTTTTTTTACTTAAGCCATTTTTTACCCTTTTCAGTTTGGTAACAGATCTGGCCTGTCCCTCTCAAGGTCATCTTCTTTATGCTTTGCAAGGGTGACTTTGAAGCAATTACTCTGTCAGACAACCTAGCTCACAGAATTTTGTTCTCCAACAAAACCTGCCTTTGCTAGAGATAAACCTCATATAGATCCCAGAGAACAGGTGGGATGCAAATGCAATAAATATTAAAATGCAGGAAATTAATAAGCTATATCCATAGAAAGGATTGGACTGAAGAGCCATCTCTGAAGTCCTTCAGGGTTTTTTTTAAAGAACTTTCGCTATTGTCTGTTGATTTATGCTGTGTTTTTAAAAGGGTTGGGGGGTTTTTTTTGCTGACAAATTATTTTAATTTGCTGTGCAGTGGCTTTAAGAGTTTTCTGTTTTAATGGATGTGGGTTTTTAAATGTATTTGCATGTCAGTTTGAGTACTCAAACAAGTGGGGGAAGCAGATCGATCTTTAAAAAAAAAATTAAAAAGGCTGCAGAAGAGAAACCTTGAATTCCAAATAGTGCTGCCAAATTTCCTGCCTATTTGTGAGTGGAATGCTGACAGTCAGTTCTCCTGGCCTTCTCCAGCCTGTCCTTCCTTTGAGTAACCCAGTAGAGTTGAGAAATAAAGACATTAAGGATTAGTGCAAACTGGCAGGAAGTTCACTTTGGCTCTAGAGTCCTGTTGCCCAACTTGGAAGAAATCAGAAGGAGAGGAAATATAATCCTTGGAGATGCTAAGGTAAATAGAGATAGACATTAAATGAAGTGGTAAGAAGCTTCTTGTTACAGCTTGGAATTAGGAATGAAGCCAAGGAAGGGAGTCTATCCCAAGGAAGTGAAATTTAGAAAAGGAACAATATAAAAAGTTGAGCTGGTGTTGATTTTTTTCAACTGGATTTCCCTTGATGGACGTCACAAGACTTTCTGCTAATCTGACCAAGATATCCAGGCACTATTCACTGTAAGCACCGTCCTTGAAAAGCTCTTGGAGAATTTATATTTTTCCCTAGAGAAATCTGGCTGACTGGTACGCATTGTTCAATTTCTCCATCCCCAAAGCAAAATGTCAAGAGTCCCTTTGCAAACAGGTTGAATATCAACTTCAGATGTCATGATACATTGTGAAATTGCATGGGGGTATGAACTAGCTCCAATCAGCCTGAGTTCGTCTGATTTTCTAAACTGATTGGCGAGGGAGGGAGGAGGTTTCTGATCCAGAAAAGTGGAAATGTGGCCATTCCAAAGTGCGTCACACAATGCTACGTTTGTACTTTCCAGCCTTCCATACATACTGTTACGAGGGTTGTGCAAAGATCCAATTCAGACAATCAAATCTCTTTGCTATCTCTGCATAGCTTGATAAATAGATATGTGCAGGGCTTAACAACTAACTTTGCAACTAACTTGGAGTTGGTTCCATTTGGGGACCCTTATTCCAGCTTTCTGAGTTACAGAAGCAAGGACAGGACAAAGACCCATGTTACCTTGCATGACAATGGCTGTGGTGACTAGTGACAGTGGAAACAGATGGAGGATGCCTAGTCAGGACGTGAGAGAAATGTCTTCTAGGTAGTGATGCCTAAGCCATGGACACATTCTGATCTCCAAACCATTT
Source organism: Candoia aspera (assembly GCF_035149785.1). Lineage (NCBI taxonomy): Eukaryota > Metazoa > Chordata > Lepidosauria > Squamata > Candoiidae > Candoia > Candoia aspera. The sequence continues at coordinate 6,007,945 of NC_086165.1, read as the reverse complement.
GTCTTTTCCCATCTATTTTGACTATCAGAAACTGACCTGTTTGTGATATTTGTAAGCTGCCCGCCCATATACTGTACTCAGGTATCCTTTTCCCGTTACATAAATATTTGAGATGGGATGAGGAATAATCAATGTTTACCGTGCCAGTTTCATTCACAAAATTCAAAATGAATTTATTGGCAAAGCCGGTGCCTGTTCCTCTTCTTGACCTTTGTAATCAAAAGCTACTTCTCTGTCTGTTTGGCATCCCTAAGCAAAAGATTTAATGAGTGGCACTTTTAAAGAACCTGATAGGAGGGGGTGCCTGTCCATTTACGCCTCTGGACGTCCAGCTTGAAATGCACAGGGTAGAAAAGATAAAGGGAAGACAGACCAAATAGAAACTTATAGAAGACTCTGGTACTGACACCTAAAAATAAGTCCATAAATGAAAAAGGCGAGTGACTTGTGGCCTTCACCAGGTTAGTCCCAAGATTAATGGAGTGGGTTGGCTTCTTGCCATTTTTTCACTCCCCTCCAGCTGCCTCCTTCTAACATTGCTCAAATGTGCTTTAACTGTTGGGACACATCCAGGATGCTCTGGCGATGCATTTGCCCAAAAGAAACTACTTCTCTAATCTCATTACTTATGTGATTTGTAGGTTTGATCACCGCATGGCTCATGATGCAATCGCTCTCATTCCTTCCCTTTGCTTGGAGCTTCAAGAGAATGAGCAATCTGTCAGCCCTTCCAGGGTAACCAGACAGGAAACACGACTAGATGAACTAATTCTACTCCATTGTAAGGCTACGCCAACAGAATCTTGCAAGTCTGAAGGTATAAATCTCCTGCCCTCCCTATTTATCACTTGACTGGTCAGGCCAGGTCTTTCCTAAGTTTCTTCTTTAGACCGTCACCCTGTCGTGGACTTCCTTTCCTTTTATCCCACCGTTCCCCAGGCAGCATCTCTTCCCTCTGTCCTCCAAGGTCCTCCTCACATTCCATCACACAACCCTTGCATTGGCATATGGAGCCAGTAGTGGTTAAGGCACCAGGCTAGAAACTAGGAGACCGTGAGTTCTAATCCCCCCCTTAGGCATGAAGCCAGCTGGTGACCTTGGGCCAGTCACACTCCCTCAGCCCTAGGAAGCAGGCAATGGTAAGCCACTTCTGAGAAACCTTGCCAAGAAAACTGCAGGGACTTGTCCAGGCAGTCACCATCCATGCTGACTCAAAAGCACCAAAAGAAAGAAAGAAAGAAAGAAAGAAAACTAGCTACCATCTTTTTATTTTATGATTTTATTTTATTTTATGATTTTATTTTATTTTATTTTATTATTTTTGCAAAGATCGCCTTGGACCCGGGTCATTATCCTTACTGTCTGGAAATTCTGGGAGTTGTGGTCCAAACGCGAGGTGGAAGAAGCTGCTTCAAGAAGAGAACCCAGATTGCTATGACTGCTTGTTTCCAACTGGAATAAGAACACAAGAAATGTCCTGTTGGATCAGATCAAGGGCCCATCTCATCCAGCATTCCATTCTGCAATGCTAAATCCAGTGGATCCAGGCTACTCACCCATGTGGACAGGAGAATGATAATCCTCTTCCACAGCTGGTATTTTGGTTATCCTGCCTGTGATCTAGGAGGTAGTATTCAGCTAACAAAACTAGTAGCCATTGTTAGGGAAACCCATCATGAATGTATTTCTTCCCCTTTTGAATACATCTAAATTGGGGGTACCCAACAGGTGGACATCTCACAGCATAAATCCCAAATGTAATTATGCATTGTCTAACACACTCTCTCCTACTATTTCTCCTCAATCTCCCTACATTAGGCTTCAGCGGAGGACCTGAATTTTAATATTCTGAGAACAGGAAAAAGGTCTTTCCACGCCACGCATGATTTTCCAACTCTATCATATCTCCCCAGCTTTGCTTTAAATTAATCTCCCCGAATGCTCCGATCTGTCTTTGTACTGAGCTGCTCTGATTTCCTTCAATCATTTTGGTTTGGAATAGCTGCTGCATCATTTCATGCAGTGATTTCAGACACAGAGCATGAAGCTACAGTAAGTCTTATAATGTTAATCCTTTTCTCACATGGCCTTCCCTGGGGTAGGAAGGATTGGCATCCAATCAACCCTCCAGAATCTAACCCCTGCTTCTCAGACTAACCAGGTAAAGTTTTTGCTAGGTGCCCCATGCCTCCTTTCCCTGGGGGGATCTGCCCACCCTACCAGGTAGGATACAGTAGGCAAGCTCCGGGTCCCTTCCCTTGCGGTGGATTTCAGTAATGCTGCTGGTTCTCAGGATGGAGGGAGCACCTTCCAAGAAGAGGGACAAGATAAAAGGAAACATAGTCCAGGAGGCAATTGTAGGAAAACCAAGAGGTTCAGAATGGCCCCGCCCTAGAGCTGTCCCAGGTTATTTCCCCTTAGATTAGATTACAGTAGCTTTAGTCTGGCAAGATTCTGTCTATGGGGTGCGAGCAAATGAAGAACTGAAGTTTGGCTGGACTGATCCTCTGTTGTTCTTGGGCTGGGCCTGACATCCCTTAAATATTGCCATCTAGAGGAATCGAGGAAGCGTGCCTTTTCTGTAGCAGCCCCTACCCTGTGGATCACTCTTCCCCAGCAATCTGGCAGGCTCCCACCCTTTCAGCCTTCTGGGAGATTGCAAAGACCTGGCTGTTCCTGCAGAGCGAGATGGGAGCCTGTGGATGGTTCGTGGAGGGCATCCCAGGGTGATGGCTGAGGGGCTGGTTTTTTGTCTTTGTTTTTCTGGTTTTTTTACATTGCTTTTGTGGTTTTATTGTTGTCGTGAGCTACCCAAAGTTGTGCTCTAAGGTGGGCAGCTATACCAGTCCTTTAAATAAATAAACACCAAAGAGTTTGGGAGTAAGGGTGGGGGCTTTTTGGAAGATCACAGAAAGCCATTTGTAGCAAAACATTGGTTTCCTTCTTATCTCTAATTCCAACCCACCACTTGACGTTTTGGTAGACCCACCAGCCCAAAGCAAATGGGTCAGCTTAAGTTAACCCTGGCTGGCTCAAAGACAAGGACACCCAAGTGACTGTGTTCAGTCTAGGACCCTTACAATAAGCCGAGTTAATTACAGGATCTCTTAGGCTGGGCTGCACATTTCGAATTTGATAGATAATCAAGAAGGGGAAAATGATTCCTGATGCAAAGTGACCACAAGTGTGTGTGACAGGGTTGGGGGGGGGGGTCCCTGAAGGCTGATCCCAATAGGAAGTTATCACTCAGATTTTGAGGAGGGGGTGAGAGAAGTAATCAATCACAAAGTGACACATCTATTATACGTACAACATTACTTGACATTAGTACATCTCATAATATATTGCAGAGCAATAGCAAATGATATATAAAGACAAGATTTGTTGCAGCATGCCTATAATTAATCTGCTGTGTGGGCTTTTTAAAAAAAATGTAATTCCCCACTCAGCCCCCCCCCCCCTTGGTATTTGGGGATTCCTCAGACCCAAAGCTATTCTCTCTCCAAGGCAGGAATGTCAAAAAAGTGATGAGTATTTTTTTTTTAAAAGTGTATTGGGTAGCAAAGAAAAATCATGAAGCCCAGAGTGAAAATACTATTGAAGCAGAGCACAGTAATTGGAGGAATCCTCATAAGCCAGATGGGGAGCTGAGACTGGAATGACAGGCAATGAAATGCAGCTTCCCAACCGGACACCATTGTAGTTGAACTCTGACTTCTCCAGCTAGCTTGACTCCGTAGTCTTCTGCTTGAGTCGGATACCAACATTCATTTTAATGGAAAAAATATTGGCTTTGGAAGTTTCTTTTAGAGGAGAATGGAATTCTGTGGAATGCTCATAAGTAGAGTGCAATGTTCTTGCATTACAATGCTCATAAGTTGAGTGTCAGGTTCTTGGTGTAGTGGTGAAGGCACCAGTCTAGAAACCAGGAGACCATGGGTTCTAGTCCCACCTTAGGTGCAAAGCCAGCTGGTGACCTTGGGCCAGTCACTCCCTCTCAGCCCTAGGAAGGAGGCAATGGCAAACCACTTCTGAAAAACCTTGCCAAGAAAACTGCAGGGACTTCTCCAGGCAGTCACCAGGAGTCAACAATGACTTGAAGGCACCAAACAAACAGCAATTCCTTAGTGATCCAGTGGCCAAGGGGCTTCTGCAGATGCCCCGGGTTTCCCCAGGGAGTCACCTTTTCAGCTTTCTTGGATTCCCATGCTTTAGTAAATTTCAAGGGGGAGCATTATGAAGGAAATCTTCTTATAGGGTTTCCATTGTTTCCAAATTGGAAAGGTGATGCCAGGGGGCCTTCAGAAGGATGGAAAGGTGGGCCACCGAAAAAGCAATTAGAAAATACAAATATCAAGAGAAAGTGAGAAGGAATTCTCAGGCAACCTAAGAATGAAAAATGGAAGCTGCCATAACAGAAGAGAAGAGAAGCTTGCAAGGTGGATTTCAACATAGTGTGATTTCCACGATGGACCACAAAATTAGGACAGTATCTGATCCTCAGTTTCCCTTGTGGTTTTCTGTAGCTTCTAGCAGCTGGGGCAAGATTCTAAGATGTGGGGCTTTTCCACACCACAGCCTTCAGCTGCTCAACTTCCACATATAAACTGGCTGGAACTGAAGCTAGCTTAAGAGATTCCTTTTTGGATTTCATCCTCTTCCTCCATTTTGGCCCAATTGAAGGCCAGGAGTTCTGTCTGGGCCACAATTAGTATGGCTCATAATCAGTGGATTTCCTTATTTCTTCTCCCTTCCCATTCTACCAGTGTCCAACCAGATGTCTTTGGAGAACTGGTGGGGACAAAAATAGAGTTGTATAGTCCTTCCTTGTTGGAGGAAAATTCTGAGTGCCTTGGACTGAAAGAAGATCAAACCAGTCCATACTCCAGGAAATAAAGCCAAACTGCTCACTTGAGGGAATGATATTAAAGGCAAAACTGAAGTACTTTGGCCACATAATGAGAAGACAGGACACCCTGGAGAAGATGCTGATGCTAGGGAGAGTGGAAGGCAAAAGGAAGAAGGGCCAACCAAGGGCAAGATGGATGGATGATATTCTAGAGGTGACGGACTCAATCTTGGGGGAGCTGGGGGTGGCGACGACTGACAGGAAGCTCTGGCATGGGCTGGTCCATGAAGTCACGAAGAGTTGGAAGCGACTAAATGAATAAACAACAAAGTCCTTCCTGCCTCTTGGGGTAGAAGGAGGAACTTGGCAGAATTTTCATCAATACCACCTAAGGAAAAAAAATATCAGTTACTAAACCCAAATGAATGAAAGATTCAGCCTTTCATGGCAGGCAGCCCAGCAGTCTAGCGTGAAACGGTCATCAAAGGCAAAGAGCAGGGACTGGGGAATGCCTTCCAGGACACCCACCAGCCATCTGGAATGAGGAGATTTGTGCAGGACAAAATGAAACTCAGCAGGTGGACTAAATTGTCCTGCCTGCACCAGCAGAGAGAGAAAAGCACTTCTTCTGATGTAAAGCCAGAAAATTCAGATGGAGGTTGCCTTCCCAGCAAGCTAGATGAGCAATGAATGATATCATCTGTTCCTGCCCTCCTGTCAACTCTACTATGTAGACCAGACCAAGAAATCAACTCCACAGGAAAGTTAAAACTAATTTTATTAAGACTGGCTATAGTAACAGAATCTTGAAAGTCTGATTGTGTGTTACCTCCTGTCCCTCTTATATTCATGTGAATTAGGGAGGTGTCTATCTGAGCCACCTTCACATTCCTTCTGCTTGTTTTGGACAAGACACATTTTTTCCCTTGTTGCTTCGGTAACAGATCTTACATATCTCCATCAAGGTCATCTGCTTTACTCTCTACACCTCCCCAAATTGTAGATGGTCCATCCGCATGCTGGGGTAAGCAGAAAGTGTGCATTCAGCCCTAGATCTGAGTCCTCTAAAATAATTTGTTGTCTCTTAAGCTTCTTAATGTAACTTATTTATTGCATGCAATGCCCTGGCTCTTTTGATATTTAAATGAAAATATATTTTTCTAGCAAGCATTTGGTCAAAATTAAGTAGCAGTATAACAGCAGTTCTGGCTGTCAAAAGCCATAAGTATTTTTTTGGGATTTCTTCATACTATAAAGATGGGCAATTGATTTCAGGCCAAGGACCAAAATAGACTCTGAGCAAATATCAGCAGACAAATCCCTAGAGAAGCCCCTATTGAGCAGATATGGTTCTGATGTGCTCCCAGAATTTCCCAGCTAGCATGATCATGGCTGAGAATTCTGGGACTTGAAGTCCACACATCTGGATGGCACCCAAGTTGAGGAAGGATATGTTAAAATTAGGAGGTGAAAAACAAGCACTGTTAGTGTTTACCCTGGTGTAGACTATAGATGGTCTACACCAAAGATTGGGAACACAGGTTCTCCAAAAGATGCCGAATTACAGCTCCCAGTAGCCCCAGCCCACATGGTTCAGGTTGAAAGACACTGAGATTTAGTCAACATCTTGAGGGCCACATAAACTGAATTCTCTAATGAAGGTTATATACTGGCAAAGTGACTGGTGGGAAAAACAATGGTCACAAAGGCCAGGTTGAACTTTGAACTGATGGCCACAGGAGCAGTTTTTCAGCAAGAGTGAAATAGGTTTGATTCACAAGAAAAGTGGTCCTTTCACAACTTTCCATCATATTTATCTTGTTTTTTGCAGTGTGGCATTGTAAGGACCCATTAGAATTAAAAAAGAGTAAACCACTCTTCTTCAGCAAAGGATCGTTACCTTGTCGTGGTGCTGGAGCTTGAGCACCTCAATGATGCCATGAGCTAAACCGTGAAGGGCCACCCAAGACGGGAAGGTCATGACAGAGAGGTCAGACTAAATGCGATCCCTGGGGAAGGTAATGGCAACCCACCCCAGTATTCTTGCCGTGAAAACCAAATGGATCAGTACAACCAGAGATATGTCGGTATACCATCGGAAGATGAGACCCCCAGGTCAGAAGATGGTCAAAATGCTACTGGGGAGGAACAGAGGATGAGTTCAACTAGCCCCAGATGTGATGACGCAGCTAGCCCAAAGCCAAAAGGACGGCTAGCAGCCGACGGTGCTGGTGGTGAACGGCGAATCCGATGTTCTAAGGATCAACACACCATTGGAGCCTGGAATGTAAGATCTATGAGCCAGGGCAAATTGGATGTGGTTATTGGTGAGATGTCCAGATTAAAGATAGACATTTTGGGCATCAGTGAACTGAAATGGACTGGAATGGGCCACTTCACATCAAATGACCACCAGATCTACTACTGTGGACAAGAGGACCACAGAAGAAATGGAGTAGCCTTCGTAATTAATAGTAAAGTGGCTAAAGCAGTGCTTGGATACAATCCAAAAAACGATAGAATGATCTCAATTCGAATTCAGGGCAAGCCATCTAACATCACAGTGATCCAAATATACGCCCCAACCACAAATGCTGAACAAGCTGAAGTAGAGCAGTTCTATGAGGATCTGCAGCACCTACTGGACAACACGCCTAAAAGAGATGTTATTTTCATCATGGGAGACTGGAATGCTAAGGTGGGCAGTCAAATGACACCTGGAATTACAGGTAAGTATGGCCTGGGAGAACAAAACGAAGCAGGACATAGGCTGATAGAATTTTGCCAAGACAATTCACTCTGCATAACAAACACTCTCTTCCAACAACCTAAGAAACGGCTTTATACATGGACTTCACCAGATGGACAACACCGAAATCAGATTGACTACATCCTTTGCAGCCAAAGGTGGCGGACATCTGTACAGTCAGTAAAAACAAGACCTGGAGCTGACTGTAGTTCAGATCACGAACTTCTTCTTGCACAATTTAAGATCAGACTAAAGTGTGGCGTTTCTGGTCCTCGTCGGGATGTGGTGCCAGCTGGTGATGAGACGGCCGACCCGGGCGGCCGGACGGGCTCCTCGCAGGTGAAAAATGAAACACGACACAACGGCTTGTCAGACGTGAGGAAGCCCCGATAGTCAGCGCTAGCCTCCTTTTATTGGATACACACCAGGAAACGGCATAGTGCCCCAAGGGGCAGAATATAACACTTGCATAGCTAAACATATCACGAAGCCTAAGCATGTATAACTGCGTGACACCTGCATGTACAGTCTCATGCCTGCGGTCACGCTGCAACCCACAAAAACAGGATGTTGCCAGCGTGCCGTTAGGCAGGTTTCTACTTATATCCATATATTAATAAAGCCATCTGCCATAGCCCTGCCCTACCCCAGGCTCATAATGCAACATCTCCCCTGTTTTTGTTTGTTAAGGGCCGACTGACCCTCAGCGTCTCGGTACTTTAGCCTCATGGGTCCAAGTCCCTACGACACAAAAGGATCATGGGGTCGGCGGAAGTTTGGGGGAATTCTTCGTCTGAGGAGTCTTCTTCTGAGCTCAAGGCTAAGAGAGACTGCTTCTCAGAGGGAAGGCCTGGGTCGGGAGAGCGTGCAAGCAACAAGTTAATATTGGCAACATTAAAATCTAAAGCATGTAAACGGTGTTGTAAAAAGGCTATAAATTTTCCAAATATACATGGGCCAATGGTACAAATAAGAACCAAACAAACCAACGGTCCTATGATGGCTGAAATGAGGGTGGTAAACCACGGAGAAGCATTAAACCAACCCTCGAACCAGCCCTGCTGTGTAGCGCGCTCCTTTTTGCGTTCATCGAGTCGCTTTTTTAGTTCGTTCATGGAGTCTAAAACTATACCAGAGTGGTCGGCATAGAAGCAGCATTCCTCTTGTAGCGCCACACACAGTCCACCGCTTTTAAGAAATAACAGGTCAAGTCCTCTGCGGTTTTGTAGGACGACTTCAGAAAGCGATGTCAGGGAGGTCTGGAGATGAAGAATTGATGTCTCTATCCTTTCTAAATCTTCATCGATGCTGAGGCGGAGGGCCTGATAGTTTTGTTGGCCGGTTACCAGGCCGGCAACCCCTGTGGCCGCCCCCGCCACCCCCAACCCCAATAATACAGACAAAGTAAGAGCGGTCACGATCTCTCGTTTGACCAAAGGGGGGGTAGGGGCAAAATGGGACAAGAGGCTGGAATCAGAGTGATATATAATTTTTGGAAACAAATGAACCTGAACGCAATAATGAGATTCTGCCAACAGCTTTGGGCCAAATACACATGCAGAGAGCCCAAATGAACAGGCCCACATGGAGCCAGGGCCAGGAATAAAAAACTGACCGACGAAAGGGCGAGAAAAGTCGGCCCGGGAGCTGAGAGAATTCCAAGGCAAGGCATATCCACAAGCAAGTCTGCCGCTGACCGGGGTACAACGATACATGTCACAACTCGTGGCATTGGAACAATAGTGAGTAAAATTATCGGGAACAAGGCCCAAACAACAACCCTGGCCCGATAGGCCGGCTATAGTCTGGGACCGATTTCCCCAGCGGCAGGAGGCGTCAGTGGCGTTGTTGGTGATCTTTTCTGAAGAGCCAACGGCGTCATAAAAAGGCGGGGTAGCAATCAAGCACAGCCAACAAGAGCTGGTAAGGTTGGGGTTGGTAGAATTTAAAAGTGAAAAGGATGCATCCAACATGTTATAAAAGGCGTTTGTTTTTGGGTTGGCAGGGGCAATGAGCGGGTTGTCGGGGCGCACTCGGTTTGGACCAACGGTTGGTTTGGCCGGGGCGATGAGTGGGTCGTCGGGGTACACTCGGTTTGGACCAACGGGCGGTGAGATGTCGGGCAAAACAGAAAGCTGAATAGAAAAAATTTGGCCCTCATCATGATAGCCGTCCCATAGGCGACCTCCCCAGCGCATGCCAACCAACCAACGGGCCTGAGGCAAGGCCCGTCCATAGGGGGAAAAAGTGACGTTGAGGGGGTTACGTTTAAGTGCGCAACATGCATATAGGGGACAATTCAAACGGGATTGAAGAGGTTTGCCATGGGCCCGGACAATTTTAATATAGTCTTTTTTGGTGGGGGGGTCCCAATAAATATCTCCCGTGGAGACGCAGGACCATTTCCGACAAAAATAATGGCCTGCTCCGCCACACTGGCTAATGTGGGCCGGCGTGGCGGGCTGTTCTGGGCAAAAATAGAGATAAGACTGGGACACCTCTCGAGGCGAGGGAAAACACGAGGGTATGCCATGAACGGCCGGGCCTGCAAAGGCCGTGGCCCCGGTCACCATTTCTGAAAAATCAAAATATAACATGGGAAACCAAGGCCAATGGGTGCGCTTAGAAACAGTATAAAGGGGGACCCCTAAAAAATCACGGATAGTCCAGGTGAATATTTGCGGGCGATGTGTCTCAAGTGATGCCTGGGCAGCAAAGGGGATAAAACATGACCACAAAAGGCCCAACCAACGCGGGGACGAAGCCATCACCTAGGGAAAAACAAAAAGGGTGGACAAATCAGGGTCCGTGTCAGCTGGTGGGGGCGGGGCAGGGGCGACCAAATAGGGGCGCACGTGACGCCCGGGGACCCATAAAACACGGTCTTGAAGTTGAACAGCAGCATAACCCCTGCCCCAAGTGATGAGTTGCGCCGGACCTCTCCACGTCAGGTCAGGAAGCTGTCGATAATAGACAGGTGGGCGAGGGTGGTCAACAGCGGGTTGTGATGCAAAGTGCCGAGAAGCAGCAGAGGCTGCTGGCTGTCCAGTCAAGTTGAGAAAATTGATGGTATAGAGACAGATATTGAGAATGTCTTGCACCGCTGGGAGGCTGGGGGGTCCTTTTCCCTTGTTGTCGATATATCTATCGAGAGCATGTTTCAAGGTCTGATTTGCTCTTTCCACTATGGCTTGGCCTTGACTATTATATGGAATGCCAAGTTTATGGGTGATTCCCCATTTTTGACAAAAGGCAGCAAAAGCACCGCCCGAGTAGGCGGGCCCATTGTCTGTTTTTATTTGCTTTGGGCATCCCAGCGTCGCAAAAGTCCGAATAGAGTGATTGATTACATGTTTAGCGGCTTCACCCCTCTGGGGGGTGGCCATGATGAACCCCGAAAATGTGTCAATAGACACATGCAAATACCTCCAAGGGGAAAAGGAAGCATATTGGGTTACATCCATCTGCCAGATTTGGCAACATTCCGTCCCCCGAGGGTTGACCCCCATAGGGATTGAATGTGCTTGTTTGCTACAGGCTGGACATTGTTGGACAATGGCTGTCGCTTCTCCAGGAGAGAGCTGAAATTGTTTAATAAGGGCCTTTTTGTTTTGATGGAAATACGAGTGACTTTCCCAGGGGGTGACCGTAGTCAGAAAAAGGCAAGAAAGGGAAGACGCGGCCGCAGCCGCAGCATCAGCAACATCATTGCCCTCCTGGATAACCCCAGGAAAGGGCTGGTGGCTTCTAATGTGGGAAGCATGAAAAGGGTGAACACGTGTGGAAATAAAATGTTGCAGTGACAAAAATAAGGACAAAAGTGTGGGTTCAATGGAGGGGGACAAATAAGCCTCATACAGGTGAGAAAGCATTTGGGAGACATATAGGCTGTCCAATATGAGGTTAAAAGGCTGGTCAAAAAAGGTTTGAAAAACAAGCAGGGAGGCATACAGCTCCGCACGTTGGGCAGAAGATTGAGGGGGTGTAATTCGGGTATGCCAATGGCCATCTCGCCGCCAGGCACACGCACCATAGGTCTTGCTGCCATCGGCAAAAACCGTGACAGCATTTAAAAGGGGTAAGGGAGAAAAAGGCGAGCGCCACACAAAGGGCGTGGTCTTTAGAAGTTGGAACCGAGGGTCAGGGGGGGGGTGACAGGAAACGGCATAGTGCCCCAAGGGGCAGAATATAACACTTGCATAGCTAAACATATCACGAAGCCTAAGCATGTATAACTGCGTGACACCTGCATGTACAGTCTCATGCCTGCGGTCACGCTGCAACCCACAAAAACAGGATGTTGCCAGCGTGCCGTTAGGCAGGTTTCTACTTATATCCATATATTAATAAAGCCATCTGCCATAGCCCTGCCCTACCCCAGGCTCATAATGCAACACTAAAGAGATTAGGGAAGACCCACAGATCAGCTAGATATGAGCTCACTAATATTCCTAAGGAATATGCAGTGGAGGTGAAGAATCGATTTAAGGGACTGGACTTAGTAGATAGGGTCCCGGAAGAACTCTGGACAGAAGTTCGCAGCATTGTTCAGGAGGTGGCAACAAAATACATCCCAAAGAAAGAGAAAACCAAGAAGGCAAAATGGCTATCTGCTGAGACACTAGAAGTAGCCCAAGAAAGAAGGAAAGCAAAAGGCAACAGTGATAGGGGGAGATATGCCCAATTAAATGCAAAATTCCAGAGGTTAGCCAGAAGAGATAAGGAATTATTTTTAAACAAGCAATGCGCAGAAGTGGAAGAAGACAATAGAATAGGAAGGACAAGAGACCTCTTCCAGAAAATTAGAAACATTGGAGGTAAATTCCAGGCAAAAATGGGTATGATCAAAAACAAAGATGGCAAGGACCTAACAGAAGAAGAAGAGATCAAGAAAAGGTGGCAAGAATATACGGAAGACCTGTATAGGAAGGATAACAATATCGGGGATAGCTTTGACAGTGTGGTTGGTGAGCTAGAGCCAGACATCCTGAAGAGTGAGGTTGAGTGGGCCTTAAGAAGCATTGCTAATAACAAGGCAACAGGAGACGACGGCATCCCAGCTGAACTGTTCAAAATCTTGCAAGATGATGCTGTCAAGGTAATGCATGCTATATGCCAGCAAATTTGGAAAACACAAGAATGGCCATCAGATTGGAAAAAATCAACTTATATCCCCATACCAAAAAAGGGAAACACTAAAGAATGTTCAAACTATCGAACAGTGGCACTAATTTCACATGCCAGTAAGGTAATGCTCAAGATCCTGCAAGGTAGACTTCAGCAGTTCATGGAGCGAGAATTGCCAGATGTACAAGCTGGGTTTAGAAAAGGCAGAGGAACTAGAGACCAAATTGCCAATATCCACTGGATAATGGAAAAAGCCAGGGAGTTTCAGAAAAACATCTATTTCTGTTTTATTGACTATTCTAAAGCCTTTGACTGTGTGGACCATAACAAATTGTGGCAAGTTCTTAGCGGTATGGGGATACCAAGTCATCTTGTATGCCTCCTGAAGAAGCTGTATAACGACCAAGTAGCAACAGTAAGAACAGACCACGGAACAACGGACTGGTTTAAGATTGGGAAAGGAGTACGGCAGGGCTGTATACTCTCACCCTACCTATTCAACTTGTACGCAGAACACATCATGCGACAAGCTGGGCTTGAGGAATCCAAGGCTGGAGTTAAAATCTCTGGAAGAAACATTAACAATCTCAGATATGCAGATGATACCACTTTGATGGCTGAAAGTGAAGAGGAACTGAGGAGCCTTATGATGAAGGTGAAAGAAGAAAGTGCAAAAGCTGGCTTGCAGCTAAACCTCAAAAAAACCAAGATTATGGCAACCAGCTTGATTGATAACTGGCAAATAGAGGGAGAAAATGTAGAAGCAGTGAAAGACTTTGTATTTCTAGGTGCGAAGATTACTGCCGATGCTGACTGCAGTCAGGAAATCAGAAGACGCTTAATCCTTGGGAGAAGAGCAATGACAAATCTCGATAAAATAGTTAAGAGCAGAGACATCATACTGACAACAAAGGTCCGCATAGTTAAAGCAATGGTGTTCCCTGTAGTAACATATGGCTGCGGGAGCTGGACCATAAGGAAGGCTGAGAGAAGGAAGATCGATGCTTTTGAACTGTGGTGTTGGAGGAAAATTCTGAGAGTGCCTTGGACTGCAAGAAGATCAAACCAGTCCGTACTCCAGGAAATAAAGCCAGACTGCTCACTTGAGGGAATGATATTCAAGGCAAAACTGAAATACTTTGGCCACATAATGAGAAGACAGGACACCCTGGAGAAGATGCTGATGCTAGGGAGAGTGGAGGGCAAAAGGAAGAGGGGCCGACCAAGGGCAGGATGGATGGATGATATTCTAGAGGTGACAGACTCGTCCCTGGGGGAGCTGGGGGTGTTGACGACCGACAGGAAGCTCTGGCATGGGCTGGTCCATGAAGTCACGAAGGGTCGGAAGCGACTAAATGAATAAACAACAACAAACCACTCTTACGTTGTTGAACTCTGTATCTGACCCAGGAGACCAGAGAAATATGGTCCTGGTTGTGTGTGTGTGTGTGTGTTCTAAAAAAGTGTCAACAGAAGAAGATGGTGGAATTTCTATCTCCATGGCTGCAAAGTGAATGGACAGCTGCCGATTCCTTTAGCAGGTAAACGTGAGATTCTCAAATGAATCCGTTTCTGTTAATTAAACATCATTCCTGTTGAGATTTCTTAATGAGATCATTCTGTCTGAGTAGCACTGCATTCTTTTTTGAGGAGAGAGAAAAAAGAATAATGGAGGGGGTATTATTTTTAATTCAATTGGGAGGAAGAACTGAGGTTTTTCATCTCTACTAAAGCTGTTAAGCATAACTGAGCAATGTGTAACAACTTCAGGATGGCTGATAAATGAACAGGTGTGAGACTGAACGGGAAGGAGGAAAACGGTTCCCCTTCGCTGAAATCTGAACATTGTAGTTTTAGTTCTAAAGAATGCATAAAAGTGATGAGCCGCACAGGCCTGCCAAACACAGCTCCAGTTTTTTCCAAACTGTAAGTCAGCCAACCCCATTTGACATCTTCCAGATGTGTAGGACAAAGGGTGTGGTGGGTGTAAAGTCCAATGAATCCAGAGAGCACCAGGCTGGGAAAGGCTGGGAATATAAATGTAACAATTTATTTTGCTATGGTGTGACCCAGCCCATAGTTGCCAGGTGTGATGGCTCATACCACTCAGCCCCCTAAGTCTTTCAACAGGTACACACATTGCCCTCTTATTTTAATTTTTGGAAGAACCTCTCTGCATTGCTATCTTGACCAGATGGGTACACACCAAAGGTGGAGAACTTGTGATCCATCCAGAAGATGCGGAACCACAATTCCCATTTCCCAGCATCCCATCCCCTATGGCCATTCTTGCAGGGATTGCTGGAGGACCACAGCACCCCACTCCTGGTTACAACCACACAATAGGAGCCCAAGAAATGGTCCCCAAGGGCATTTCACCTTAGGGGCAACTCCAAAGTTCCAATCTTCTTAGGTTGCAGTAGACATGATTGGACTACTGAAAGGCATATTGTAGGTACTCTCACAAAATGGCTACAACATGGTGGCACTGTTAACTGGTTTACTAAAAAAGACAGCTGCTAAGATTGTTTCCATTTTGCCCATCTAGCCTACAGAATGCCCTCTGTGGTACCAACTCCTAGCTTAGTTTTTTCTTCTTTTTGTCTGGGCAAGAAGATGCATTTGACTCTTCCTTTTTATTTCCTGACATTGCTTAGAAGCCCTGCCAGGGCCCAGAGGCCTCCTTGGGGACAGAGATAATGTTGGAGGCAAGCAGTTGGTTTCAACTGGTCAGGAAGGGGAGGGAAGCTGGTGGACTTATTTGCAGGTGTATTGGTACTACATCGGAGACCTGGGGCCTGCTTGGTGAAAAAGCTCCAGAGAAACAACATCCCTAGCAGATGTCTGTACCCAGTCTTGACTTGGTAGCTCCAAGTAGGGTAGCCTACGCTCCAACCATCAAGATAGTTTTCCTATATACACAATCTCCTGTCCTGTAGCTGAAAATGGATTCAAACCTGTTCAAGGGAGCAGGACAGAAAACAAGCCTCTTCTCTGCATCAAAGAATGGTGCTCTGAAGTAGGGAGAGGAATGAAAACATAGCCCACTTCCAGGAAATCTGAACCCAGCCTGGTCCTTAAGGTTTCCCAATGTTGCCCTCATTGCTTCCATAACTGATTCCACCCACCTTGCTGCTGATCATCCTCTTGTCTTTCCTTCCATCTTAGGAGTCCATCTCAGGGCTCCAGAGATTGTCCTGAAGAAAATTCATCTCTGTGACCACTAAAAGCCAATGCTGACTTGATGACACACGATCAGCCAACCAACCACAAATCACCCCTCTCAACAGAGGGGCAGAGAGAATGAAAGAGACCCAGACAATTTAATTCCAAAGGAAAGAGGTAGTTCATTAGCCCGCACACAGCTTCAAACTTCTAAATGCAAAACTGCCAATTTTGGATACCTCAAAAGCCTTTGACCCTCCAAAGTCCCCCCCTTCTCACCTACAGGCCCATGATTAACTGTTGCCAAGCAAAAGAAAAGAACCTGGGCAGCTATTTTAACATTTAACATTTATGGGCACTGAGATCATATTCTCAACTGCCTGCTGAACTATAATCAATTTGCTCAATACCGTAAAAAAGAAGTAACAGAGGAACACTTTTATCGCTATGCCCTGAACGAATCTCAACACTGAGCAGCTACTGACTGTGTTCCATTCGCACTGTTTATTATATTTTTAAGAAGACCCCCCCACCCCATCATGGCCACTTCCAAAGACAATACTGAACTCCAGGCACCCTGCCTTATTTGAACAAACTGAACACTAGAACATGAAATAAGCATTAAGGGGATGCAGATGATTGATTCATTGATTCAGACTGGACAATCCAGTCAATTCAATTTTCCAAATTGGTTTTTTTAAAGGAGGAGGAAGGCTTTTGTACCTGGTTTGACAACTCAGTCGGAATCACCTGCTCAGTTCAGAGACTCAACTGAACCACATTTGAATCGAGTCAACAAAATGCATCTTTGCACAGTTATGGAGTTTAGAGGATTTTGAATCAGTGTAAGCACTGGCACATTCAAGCATTCACACAGTGACAGTCGAGAGGCCAAGCTCTTTCTACTGTTTTAATGAAGCAAAATGACCGGCACAAGGAAAAAGCTGCAAATGGAGAATTCCTGCTCAAACCTACATTTAAAACTACATTCACTTAATTACCCTTTACCCCAGTTCCCACTAGAGTATGTCACCCCCCTTCCCAATCCAGGTGGCGTCTCTGATGTATCTCCTTTCCCTGGCCTTGAGGTGTTAACGCCATAAATCCCTATCCATAATAATTCAGTTCACACTCCAACCCAGCACCCCCTCCCATCTGGCGACACGGAGTCTGTTACCCCTGATAAGACTAGTGGAAGATGCTCCGATAAGGGGTTCTGTGAACCTTTTGATCGGAGGGATCTGACAATCAGCTTCTTCAGATCTAAGATACTGAGGACATTGGCGCCGCCTAGGGATGGGCAAAATGTTCTGGGCTGCAAAGTGTTGTGTGCACAGAACAGCTAATTTGGGGCAATCAGTGCCCAGACTGAAAATACATGTTGATTTGGATGCCAACAAAAATGTGTTTTTGGATCAGAAGTGATTTCGGAGTAGGATGAGAGGAAAAAAACAAAGGATATTGCTGGTTCAAATACTTGTCTTTTCTTTTCCTTTCTTTTCTGCTCCATTTTCTCAGATTTATTGCAGTATAATGATAGTTATATTTATATCAGTACAATGATATTTATATAATAGATTCTTAATATTCTGTTATTTAGATGCCTTAGAGTAATGAATATAGATAAGTGGATATTCCATAAATATTAACTACAGTTTCAGATATTAATGTTGCAAGCATTAGGATTATTTGACCTTTCCTTCAAAATTAAATATACCATTGAAAATGAGTAAGAGAGAAAGAGCATACCTCAAGGTATTTGTTTTATAATAAGGGTTTCAGTCTTTAGCTAAATTAGTAAGGTAAAGGTTTCCCTTGACATTAAGTCCAGTCGTGTCCGACTCTAGGGGGTGGTGCTCATCTCCGTTTCAAAGCCGAAGAGCCGGCGTTTGTCCGTAGACACTTCCTCCGTGGTCATGTGGCTGGCATGACTACACAGAACGCCGTTACCTGCCCGCCAAAGCAGTACCTATTAATCTACTCACATTTGCATGTTTTCGAACTGCTAGGTTGGCAGGAGCTGGGACTAGCAACAGGCGCTCACCCCGTCACGCGGATTTGAACCACCGACCTTCCGATCGGCAAGCTCAGCAATTACCAGTTCAAACACTTTCGTTCTCCACAGCATCACCTTTTGCTTTTCCAATCTAAACTTGAAAATAAAAACCTGGCTAAGCAAATGTCCTCACTTCCCTACCCCTACCTTTCCCACAAAATGATAAAGAATATTATGATACAACAAAGGAGCATCGGGAAGAGAAGCATGCTTCAATTTCCCTGCTGAAATCACAGCCTGATATTAAAAGAATCATTGGATTGAAATCAGAATTGAAGGTGAAGGCAGTAGAGTTTCTGAACTTGGGAACAGCTGGGAGAAGAAATGGAAAGTGCAAACTGATGGAAGATTGATGTCTTCTTGCAGGTCTCATCTGAAAGCAGGGCAGATCAACCCGCTTTTTCCATCATGCCCTTCTCCCCCCTCCAAATTTTATTTTATTTTATTTTATTTTATTTATTTATTTAAAAGGTTGGTATTCCCTTTTCCTTGGCTAAAAATAAAAAGCTCCTGTGCTGCATGTTATTGTCTTGACTTCCATGTTCGAATATAATATTTGGTTCTGAGTTCTTGGTACACTGAAGCCCTGCAAATTCAGGAAGTAAATCAGATGATGTGAGACATTCCAGGTTCCACCTCCAGATTTCAAGAGAAGCCAGTCAGACAATGAGAAATGGAAAAGGCTTTTTATGTGTGATAACCTAAACCAGTGTTTCTCAGCCTTGGCAACCTGAAGGTGTCTGCAACTCCAGAGTCGAACTTCAAGAGTTGAAGTCCAGACATGCTAATGTTGAGAAGCATTGACCTAGAGGACTGCTGCATATCAAAGTTGGTAAACTGGGGTAGATGGAAACTTACGTTTGATAGTAAACCCTCTGCCTATAGAAAAACCAGTCTATACAGCTCTTACTCTAACACCAATCAAGCATATATTGTAAAAATAAGTCAACACAGCCAATTTTAATTCTCATTCTGTCCAATTTCTGGGTTAACACTGTGCATCTATGATGCCTTCCAACAGCTGAAGGGCTGTTAGAAGACAAAATAAAAAAAATGCAATCTATTCCTCCATTTTTTAAAAAAGGTGTTGTTATTATTTCTGGTAACTATAAACAGACTTTTGCTGATTAGGACTGAATGACAAGGCTTTAAAAATGTGTTTATAGACAAGAGATGCGATATGGGACGAAGAGATCTTTTGTGGTGGTATCAGAGAAGGCGATAATCTACTGAAATTTTTTGTACTTGTGATGCAAGGAGAAGACATTTATTTATATTCCGTTTTTTCTTTTTTCTTTACTATATTTCTCTGCCCCTTTTCTTTTTTCTTTTTTATAATTTTCTCAGTTTGTATTAGTTTTTTATCTTTCTGTTTTTAAACTTTAATTAAAATTATTATAAAAAAGGAAGGCTTTTGACTGAAATTTCATGAAATGTGCACTTATTAATTTATTTAAATAATTCATACGACCACCGTCTCATTTCCCTGACTCTGGGCAGCTAATTAAAAAACAATTAAAAACCATAACAATCCAAATAAGAGTTACAATCATGCTAATTAATTGATAGCGGCAGTTGAAAGCAACACTTATTAATTTCGTTCCAAAGCATTCCACAACAGTTACGTATCTGAAAAGAATGCTAAATAATACAAACTAGAAAGACAAGGAAGGAAAAAAGAATGGAATACAGTAGAACAATAAAAATTTCTCTGTTTTTCTACAGTAGTAAAAATAGTGTAATGGCATGCGGGAAAGAGTTTGGGAGACTGGGTGAGGAGACGCTGCCAAGGGAACAGTCAGATAAGAGGCAGCTGAGCCCACAGCTGGATAGTGGGAAGGGCAAGAGGCTCAGGAGGGACCCTTTCTAGTTCCTTGGTGTGTAAAGGAGACGGGGGGAGAATTGTACTTTCAGACTTTCAAGATTCTATCAATGTAGCCTTACAATAAAGTAGAATTAGCTCCTCTGGCCATGTTTCCTGTCTGTTAATCCAGCAAGGCCAATATCAATCTTGCAAGTCTCAGTTCAATTCTCTCCCCAGTCTCCTTTACAGACCTACAAATTAAGGAGGGTCCCTCCTGAGCCTCTTGCCCCTCCCACTATCCGGCTGTGGCCTATGCTGTCTCTTATCTGACTGTTCCCTTGGCAGCGTCTCTTTGCCCAGTCTCCCAAGGTCTTTCCCACATGCCATTACAAATAGTAATGTCATAATTATAAAATCACTACAGTTAAATTTTTAAAAACAAATGAAGCCAAATGAAGCCAGAATCTATGGACTTACAGTAGATTGTCCACTGTTCCTCCCAGTGAGTATGGAGCTAGTTCAAAAGCTGATTGCTGACATAATTCATGAAGCCAAGCCCTAAAGTCTGGTGCACATCCCACCACAAATGTGTATCTTTCCCGCAACAGTCCAAGCACAATATATTCTAAGCTCTGCATAAATGAACAAGTTCTAGCTTGGAGGGACATAATTTAGCAACACCTTAACAAACCTTAACTTCCTCGAAAGAACCTGGTTATTCCCAATAATAATATCTAGTCCCAATACATGCAACCTGCTTTCAGTTTCTCCAGGGTGAAGCATTACTAGATATACAGAGAAACAGATCTTGGTTTAACATCTCAAGAACTTTCCTTGAGGTAAGAATTGTTGGAAAGTAGGGCAGACAGAGGAGACAGTGAGTCTTTAAACAGTGGCTGGACTTACATCCTGACCTCAGTGGAGAGAAGAGATCAGCATGCAAGATCTCAGTCTCTTTATGATCCTATGTCCTAGCTACTGAAAGGACCAGCTCACTTAAATTGTGGAGATCATTCAGTTTCTCAACAGTGGATGGTACTGCAGGTATATCTGGCACTGATTTGGTAGACAAGGATTATGTTGGTGAGGATATGAAAATTCAGGCTGTCCTGCTGGTGATCCCTTACCCACATGAACTCACTTATGCCACCTGACCCTACAGTTCATGTGTGACCTGTGGCCCCAAGACACAATCCTAGTTAAAACGGGAAATTTGTACAAAATAGAACCTGGATCCATTTCCCCCAAGTTCAGTTTTGAGGAAACAGCTTTTTTGTCTATACGGAGGAAGTGTTGTCTCAGCACAAGAGGGGAAGGAAAGAGTTATTAGTAACAGCAGTTGGGATGTTATCATTTCCCTAATTAGAGGAGTGTGGATCCCAAATGAGAGAAGAGGGCTAGCCTTCCATTAATCTTGCAAATGCAGGGTGGTGAGTCAGCCAACGTTTTTCCTTTAATGAAAGGTCACGGTGTTACCCATTGGAGCTTGTTTTAATGACTTGGCCTTCGGGATAGTGTACAATGGAGTAGCTGAAGCATTGTATTTCAGAAAATCCTTTCAGCTATAAAATGTCCAGGAAAAAAAAAAACTATTGACACACTGACTTGGGTATCCTTAGAGGGAGCTGTTGAAGATTATGTGAGTAATTAATAGCAGGGTGTTGAGTTCAAAAAGCGCTTCACACCCCTCTCCTCTTCTTGCACAAAGCTGCATCTTTTCTTACTCTGCTTTTTAACTCAGGTGTAGCACCTGCCCAGCTTTGCAGAGATGCCATCCAATTGAAATAGCTCATCAATCTACTCAAAATGGCACTGATTTTGCATCCCAGCCATGAGAATTTCACTGACAGTTGCTTCTCCCTTGGGGGAGAAAAGAATCAGATTGTAATCTCTTTTCCATCAAGTTGAATGAGAACAGTTGAAGGAAAAACACAGGAGACATTTTCGGCATTACGTAAAAACAAGGTTCTAAAACTACTAGGAGGTGCCTACATTTATAATACTGGATTTTGCCTTGAGCACCTTGAGTTAAAACGATCTGAAGTAGTCGGCCCATTTAGAACTCTCTTTCTCTCCAATTTTCCTCTGTCAAATCTCAGAGTTTGTGAATAAGTGGAGCTAATATATATTACTCCGCTGCAGCCTAATTCCTTTTGATCAGTCAGTTCTTTGGAATATTCTGCTGTGTTGCATGACAGGCAATGGGGTGAAAAACCCTTTGATGCTGTTTTGCTTCCTCTTCCAACCAGGTTGAGCACTTAACCTGCTCCTGGTGAGAGGTGTTTCTCTTCACATCCTTATCTCAGGCCACCATCACTTTAGCTGTGGGCCTTTTGAGACTTTTCTGAGAAGCAGAAGTCGAATTGTATGCCTTCCAGTTCATGTACTGAATATTCAAATTCTCTAAAGAATGATGATGTTTGGAACCGCTCCAGAATGGACAAAACTTGGGGAATGGAAGTGTGGGGAAGCAACTCACAGAGTTGGAAGGGACCATAAGACCCTTGAGTCCAATCCCATGCTCCATGCAAGAATCCAAGTTGTTCTGTATATACTGTATTTTTTTTTTCATCTGTTCAATCGTGTCCGATTCTTGGAGAATGTCCGGACAAGTCTCTGCAGTTTCCTCGGCAAGGTTTTTCAGAGGTGGTTTGCCATTGCCTCCTTCCTCGGGCTGAGAGAGAGGGACTGGCCCAGGGTCCCCTGGCTGGCTTCGTGCCTAAGGTTTATAAGGTATATAAGATACGATGTCTACCTGATATCAGTTGTTGTATTGCCCCATCCCCAAACTCTAGAAGCTTTACAAAGAATTGATAGCAACGTGATAAGAATGAGCAATAACATCCACAATAGTCGTGTGCACAGCATAAAGCAAATACGCCTTTAAAAAATAGACGTATCTACAAGCCAAATATATTCTGCACTTCAGTGCTGTGGAAAGAAGCCCTTTCTTCTGGCTCTGCTCCTGCTTGCTCAGTTTTCACCTTACGTGCACCATTATACCTCACCCTTGCAGGAAACTGAGCTTCCACGACTCGCTCCGTGGCCCGCGTGGCAATCCTCAGAGCTCCTTCCTTGTCATCTGCAGTTGAGGAATCCCCTTAAAAAAGGAAAGTGCTTTAATACTAAGGAGGCAGCCTGTTCAAGTCAAGAGGCTGACGTTCCCCAATCCTGTCTGTGTTAGCCAGCCAGCCCTGGACTTCTCGTTTTACCCCACTGGAAAGAAATCCACAAAAAAATCACTTGTGCAGATATCGGGGCTGGAGAAGACGAGAAGGAAGAGGAAGCGTTAATCTGATTATCAGGAATCTTTTTGAAAAACCATGGGGCAGTTGCCCTCTCTCTTTCCAGGCGTGCTTTCTAGCTGAATAGATTGCCATCAACGGTAAATTTAATAGAGATTCCCCGTACTTTGGTGCAGTAGTACTGCAGAATGCAAGTGGAAAAGTCACTGAGTTGTGTTTTGGGGGGGCGGGGGGGAGAGAGAGAAAGTGCGCACGCAACGGTTGCCATAGCAACAAGACCCCTTTCCTTCCAGAAAGGTAATACAAACCAGAGTGTGATACAATGATACGGCCGTGTATTCTGGGAATTACCATCAAGCTGTGCATATTAGTGAAAATAATGTGCAAATGGCTTGCAGAAAAACAGCAACTAGATTTTGCATTAGAAATGCACACGTGAGTAGGAATTTTTGCACAGGCATCAGAAGTAGGAAGTTTGCAAACTGGTATGGAAACGAATCTTAAGGGTGGAAAAACTGATAAGATTTCTCCTTCTGGAACAAGGTAGCCCAACTCAACCCTTCACAGTAAAAGGCTCACACTAAACAATAGAGTGGTGTATTTGCTGTTGCCTTAGCATGTTGTCTGAATCCATCCACTGTTCATTAGCCTGGTTTATGGCTGGAGGCTTCTTCCTAGAAGCAGGGTTAAAATGAACCATGGTTTAGCTCAGCTTAAGTCTCCAGTTGTGATGGTCTGTGGGAACGACCTCGGGAGACAGGAGGAAGATCTGCAGACTAGGCAACAGTTCGAGAAGAGGCAGCGGAGCCCGCAGAAGGAATGGGGGCATGAAGGTGAGGGGGAGAGGTGTTCTTTCAGACTTGCCAGATCCTGTTAATGTAACCTTACAATCAAGTTAGAGCTAGTACTTCTGGGTGTGCTGCTTGCCTGGACGACCTCGCAAGGCTGCCATCAATCTTGCAAGTCTCAGAGTAAATCTCTCCCCCTGAATTCAGGGAGTTGAAGTCTACCCATCTTAAAGTTGCCAAGTTTGAAAAACACCGCTCTGTGCTAACGTCAGTCTTCCTCTTCACTAATGGAACTTCCAGTTTGCAAAGCGCTACTGCCTGAACGCCTTCCCGAGCCACCAAGTTCAATAATTCCCTTTTACAGCACAGCTTCTGAAATCTGCGAGTTTGCCTGCAGTTCCTAAAAGCTCTCCTGTGCAGTGATGTGAGAACTGAGAAGATTTCACTGTTTCCTTGCAAGTTGAACACACACCGATGTATCTATTCTACTTTGCAAGCGTCTCCCAAAGGCAATGCAAGCCACAGTTCCCCCCACTTCTACCCCCCCCCCGCATGCCTGTGTAATTACCAGGAAAAAGACAGAATTCTCTTGAGTGCCCCCATCTCTTTGCTGTATGAACTCCATTTCTGTACAAGATGAGAACCGCAGATTTGCATTTCAGGGCAATTATTGTCCTTTTCAGCCAGTGAGGTCAAGGCCGTCTCGAGCAAAATGCTTTACGCAATCTCTCCCTGATGTGCTAGTTTACCCATAATCCAAGGGCTAAGCTGCCTCCTTCTCCTCTCTGCCAGGCAGAGGCTGTGCTTCATCCATCCCACCTCTGGGATACACCATCAAAGCTTGGCAGAGGGGACTGGATTCTGGAGTTCCATCTCTATAGCATCCCATTGAACTTGCCTCTTTTCCAGAGACAGACAACAACCGAACAGTTGGAGTTTCCATTCAAAAGGCTGCTTTGAGAGGGGGTAGGCTGCACTGCAGAATTGAGGGAGGGGGTGGAACAATACTGAGTAATTATGGTGCAGAACATCCCATTGAAAAGAAAATGTTCTAATGTAGTCCTCTTGGAGCAGCCTTCCTCAATTTTTTCACCCTGCAGGAACCCTTGAAATATTTTTCAGGCCTCAGGGAATCCCTGCACATTCAGGCTCAAATATAGGCCAGAAGTTACAACATTATTATCTTTATTTCATGGGTAGGCCTGTATAGATGCATGAACAGTGTTCTTAAACTGGAAATAAAGAATGAAACTTACCTCTTTCATGTGAAGCTGCCCAAATTTGAAATAATTTTTTAAATAAATCGGGGTCTCCCAGGGAGCCCCTAGTGACCTCTCGCGGAAACCTAGGATGCCACAGAACCCTGGTTGAGAAACCCTGTCTTGGAGGAAGACTATGATTTAGCCCAGCTCTTAGTGAATGCTAACAGACAGATGTTACATTTCAAGGAAAAATCAGATTTATTAAGAAATTAGAGCATGTGTGAGTACACTTACAAGATGCACACAAAATTCCAGGTGTGCCCACAGATCCCTCCTTCTCCCACCAAAGTTGGACACCCCACTACATGATTCGAACCCTCTCCTAGTCCACCCTGTAACCACTCAATCCCCAAAGCATTCAGTGTGTGCGCTTCTTTATTTAGAAGAAGAAGAAGAAAATATGTGCTGCCTCTGGGTCTGATGTTGTGTAACTGAAACAGGTGGGGCCCTCCTTTGATATTCCCCCATCACCATCCAGGTTCTTCTGCAGGGAGACTTGTTCTTATTGCAAATACAACTTGGGATGGGGGTGTAAAGTTGCATTTACCTAAAAAGAAGACTGGGTGGTTGATTTTTCCAAATTATTTATTGTTAAAATGAGAGGATCTCCTTAGATTCACTGAGAATTCAGTACTAGAGAGAGACACGGTTTTGCTCTCTGATTTTCCCTTTTTGGGGTGGGATTGTCTTCAAGTCAAGGTCACTTTCCCTTTGGGTAAACACACAACAGTTGGGAGCAAGCAGGGATCCAGTGTGTAATCTAGATGCTTATATTCTACCAAAGATATGTGTTTTGTACATACAGAAATCATGGGGCAGGTGAAAAACATGTCAAGAGATGAGGAAGGAAGGAAGGAAGGAAGGAAGGAAGGAAGGGAGCTTTAAAAACCCAATTGCCAAAATCAACGTTCTTTCACCCTTTCCAATCAACATATGAAGATCAATTCTCACCATGCTGATTTGGATACTCTGCTTCCCCAGCCCTTTCACTGTCCATCTCCACCATCTTTGCAGCTGAATTGCGCCCCTCAGCTTAAATGGTTGCAGCCTGCTCAACTACTGCTCAGTTGATCGCTTTGGTTTAAGCATTAACACATTCCCTTCCCCTTTGGAGAACAGGTGCTGTGTGTTGCATGTCCCTTACTGGAGGAAGTCAACTCCATGATCTCCAGATTAATGTTCCGTGGAGCAGCAGCCACAACAGCTGGGAAAAGGTGATGAGAAGAAGGAATATTATTGATTAATCTGGACTGGTGACTTGGGTCACCTGAAAAGGAAGATTATACATTTGCTGCGGGATTAAGCAGCAGCTGCTGAATCGTAAAGGAAGGGCCCGATAAGCAAACATTAATTCTGCCTGTAATAATAGGGGGAACAGATTACTGAAGGATAAAGCTGCTCATTCCAAAGACTCTCCTGCTACGCAAGACCATCCAGGAGGGATTCAATATTCACTCTGCTGAGAAGGCTATAATTAAGGCTGTAAAGGTCTTTTCTGGGCAAAAAGGCTCCGTTTTCCCATCTTTCAAAAAAGAGCTGGCTGCATTGCCTTGCAGGAGAACAGAAGATGCCCCCACTGGGTGTGATCGAAGGAGAACAGCAGCTCATCTCCCTTGGTGAGTGTAGAAACCTTGAAGGTTTCTTGAAGGCCGTCCCGGTTCCACCATCTCCTGCTGTCCTGGCAGAAGATGACAGGAGCTGTAGAGGAAAATAGACAGCAGGCACGAGGACATGCGTCTCTCTCCTAGGGTAAAATGCCAAGTAGGTGTGGAAATTTGTTTTGAGCTTTGCTTCTGAGATCACCAGGCAGGGGTGCTGCCTAACCTGTTAGGAAGAACCAGTTGATAAAGTCATCCTCTTCCAAGGAAGAGACAGTCAGGTCCAGCCCAAGAACAACATTGAGCAATCCAGCCAAAGTCCAGTTCTTTATTTGCTTGCACCATATAGACAGAATCTTGCCAGAGAACCTGTATTACTCTAACCTAGTGGATATACCCTGGGAGATTCTAGGGAGTGGCTATCCTAAATCTCTTCCTCTTCCCACGATCCAGCTCAGGACTGTGTTGTCTCTTGTCTCACCCCCCTCCTTGGAATTGAAGCCATTCAGTGGCCTGCTAGAACCACTGAAATGGAGCAGAGCTTAACACAGCTTAGAAGCTGTCCACAGAAAAAGAATATTATCTTAAAATAGCTTTAATGAGCACACCAGAGAAACACAGGTTATTGATCTTACACATTCAACCCTTCCAAGCATAAAGACTCACACGCTTAGACAGATTAGGTTGAGACAAGTAAAAGAATTCTTACTGACTGTATTGTTGGTTCTGTTACATCCATCTTGGTGGAAAAGATGAAGTCCCTTTGTTCTTCTTTCCTTTCTAAATACTTAGTTTGCCCTAAACCCTCAGCCGTATTTGCTGCCAAGGGCTGTGTGAAAGAAAGGGGAATTCCAGGCCCACCGCATGGTGCCCAGAATGGAGGAGAGGAGCACACAGCTCTGTGCTTCTCTCAGTGGAAGGAGGAGGAAGAGGGGGAGAGGAAGTGGGAGTGGCAGCAAACAGCTTCCTCAGAAGCACAGTGAATTGCATCTTGGGATCAACTAATTTACATGCTAATTCACATGCTAATGAGTCATGCTAGATTTGCCAGGACTTCCAACAGGAATGTGCCCCTCCTTCCTGAGAACCTGGTGCATCACAGAGGCAGAGGCACAGCAGACTGAGGCTGAGTGGAGAGCTCACGACCTCCAACAGCATGTCCAGGATGCTCACCTTTGCATTCCTATTAGCTGCTTGCTCTACAGCCATGGTCTCCAGTGGCACCCAGTACCCTCCCTCAGGAATGAAGGAACTCCAGTTCCATTGCTAGGAAAGAAAGACCCAGGACAAGAATGTGGGGGCTTGTCAAACTGGAAAGGGAAGAGCTGAGGGGACAGCTTAGAGTTAAATCAAGAGGCTCAGAGGTAGGACAGGATGAGGATTGGGGTACAGGCTGGCTAAGGAAACAGGGGCAAGAAAGAACCATCTAGGTTGAGTCTTCTCTTTTACCCAAAATTTGAGGTGGGGAGAAATCCCAGCATTGAAACCCCCGCCCCATATCTCCCTCAACCCTCTCTTTGCAATGACTAAAGAGGTAAGACTCCACCACCCTCAGCCTGATTCTTCTTCCACAGAGCTAGGGGCGCAACCTGTCGTGCAACCTGTCGTGCGGGGGTTCAAATCCTGCATTTGCCAGACCAGATCTATTCTTCCCCGTTCAACTGGAAAGGAGAATCTTAGATACCACAGTGTTTTTAAAAGTTCTCTGGGCTGGGAGGAACAACACACTGCCACCCAGTTTCATTGGCTGGTGGGTGGGAACAGGCTGACTTTCTCCTTGCTCTGACAGCCTTCATGGCAGGAATAGGGAGCACAGTCAGTGATCTTTGGTTCCTAAATTGACCTCAAGGGTCTGCAATATGTTATGCCTTTCGGTCTGCAAATTGTCTGCAAATTGTCAGGATCTTGAGGAACACCCTATGGCCCAACACAGGGACCGGCACAATCTCAACTTAGCTCCTCCTGTTCATCTATGATCAAGACCGCCTTCCTGCTCTTCCTCCCTTCATCCCTCCTTTCTCCCCTGCCCAGAAGGTTGCTGGAAAAGGGGCTGCTCGCTCTTGCTGAAGTTCTGACGGAAAGTCTGCAGAGGGTTCTGGTCTTTAGCTGAGGGTGGTATTTGGTACAAGGCCCTCTCCAGCATCCCAGGTGAGAGGCAGAAAGTTTGCTCAAGGGTTTCCCGTCTCCCAGCACCAACCTGTTTCTCAGCCTCTCTTCTCCGGCTCCTAAATAAGGTTTACCAGCTTGCCAGTTTTCACTTTGATCCTTTTTATTCCCTAAGCAGGGCCACAAACCCATATATTGTGAGGGACCCCAAGTCATCGAGATTCTTCCTCAGCCTGCGCCTTCCTCACATTGCTGGCACCCCCCTGGTGTCTTCTGGTCAGATCGCCCACTATTTGGAAGGCTGTGTTAGCAGACCACGCGGGAGTTTTCTGCTTGATTTGGATGAAAAACCACTTCCCGATAAATCAGCTATTCCACGAAAATACATTGTGGGCAAATTTTAAAAACATATAATTATCTACTTTGCCTTGCTAATGAATTCATCTCTTCCAATGCTTCAGGAAGCAGAGGCAGACAAGGAAGGAGGGGGATCTCAGCAAGATGATGGGGCAGACATGCAAGAGAAGAAGAATCTGGCAGTTTGACATTTAAATAAACAGAAGATGGGACCAGCAAAGGAAAGTATGCTAATCAGAGCACCTATTTATCATGGGGGAGGGCAGGGGAGCAGCTGAAAACTCTCTGGTAAACCTTGTTCTTGGTGAGCAAAGCGTCTTGCTTCTGTCCTCCATGAGCCTGGAAACTGCTGCTAAGCTTGGGTAAGCGCGATCTCCTTCTTTAAAATGTGGGATTGAGGAATCCTGATAGACCTGTAGCTGCACTGTCTCAAGTCTGACATCTGCTGGCCCATCACTGAATTGGGCTTGCAATCCAGACACCGTGAGACGTCGTAGAGGAGAGAAGGGATGGACCCACAGCTAGACCAGGAGACTTGCAGGGAGCAGAGGGAAAGGAAAATAAATATCCTCTCCTCTGATCCGCAGGCAAGAAACCCATGAAGGTCTTATTTCAGTGCAATTGAGAAGAAAAAAAGGAAAGCGATCTCTCTGGCCTTACTCTTTATTGGACTCGTGTCATTGCAGATGGCCCTGATTGGTTATCTTTGAGTAGTTCAATTGATTGATGATTAAATATAATGATATTTCAACTTCTCTATTAAAACACACACACACGAGCCAAGCTGGCAACAAAAGCATCAGAGAGAGAAACAGCAGCTAAATGTTAACAGGGCCACGCTGAGCAGGTCCAATAGCTCGTGCTGGGTTGCTGCTATTGGAAAAAGATATTGATAGTCAATTTGATTGTGTTTGGTTGGTGGAAATATACATTTAGAAGGGCTGTCTTGCTTCAGGCCAAAAAAACCCCTTGGGACCAATCTTGTTTTGTAGGAGTATATATCTAGTAAACTTGCTTTTGTCATGTTAAGTAGGGCCCATAAGAGATCAGCCACAGTTAATTAATCAATCAAATCTTTATTACGGTCATAGACCAACATAACCACCGTTAATAAAGGTTGTTAATATCACTCACTGAGTGGAGCAAAGGTTAGCTCCTTTAGGTCCTATGTCTTGGTGCAGACAGCTTCTTACCACCCAGGTCTGGAGATGCTGGTTAAAGCAGGGAACCTAACAAGACCCCTGGGACCAGAACAAAATTCATCATTGAATTTGCTGTTCCAAACGTGCAAACCTACATGAACGTATGGAGCAGGAATGAACTTGGGGTGGCTTTCAGACACAAAGTTTAGGCATGGACTTCATAATCAAGGACAATAACATCTAGAGTGGATACCATCTTAGATAGCATCCATCTTCATGAATGGTGATGCCTTTAGTCAGGACAACTTGAAATCACTTCCAAAAGCAGAGGCAGCATGCCTCTTAATGGTTAGTGGGGTGAAACCATGGAGAAGGCTGATGCCCTTCTTGTCGGCGACCCATAAGCATTGTTGCTATGAGAAGCATGATGGCGAGACAGGCCTTTGGTTGGACTCAGAGCTACTATGCGGCTGTCCCATAGCTTTTTCATGAGGCATGGGAGTTGGGCTATAACTCAACAGTGTATGACAACCCTTTCTTATGCCAAGCATCCCAAATACTTAGCATCCTCACTGTGAGAGTTTGAACCCAGCCCACTGGGAATCTCCAGGCTGGAGAAAGCTGGAATAGCAAAGACTGGACCCAAACAGATCATCTGTAAGTCAGATTCCTAGGCTCCTACCTCTCTGCTCATGTGACTGCTAGTCAATTAATAGAAAACGACTGTAGTCAGAGGGAGGGCGACTAATAAAGTTCTATTAATTATTGAATTTAATTTAGTTCTCAAGAAGGGGCCTATCTGGGACATTACTTCTGCTGGGTTGCAAATGCTGGTGTACCGTCGCCAGGTAGCTTATATTTTCCTGCACATGGTTTGGCATTCCAGAGTCTAATTCATCTTCATTCAGCACTGAAGCTTATGAAATATTCAAGGCTGTTGCATGTTAACCATTTGCCTATAAATAAGTCATTTCCTCAACTCAGTATGTTGCTTGTATGGCCCAGGATATTCCAGGGACCCTGTTTTCCAACCCCACAAAGGCTTCCTCTTTCTCCTCCACTCATAAGGAATACGCCACAAGAGCTGTTTAGGATGAAAGCTGAATGCTCTAGCGGTGTGCCTGTACACATCAGCAACATCCTGGGAAAGGATTTGTCCTCACCTCAAAGGAACATGCAGAAAGATGAACCCACCATCACTGACCTAGAAGTTGGACCACTGGCAGGCAGCTCTCTACTCAAACACTGAAACAGGAAGGGTGGGGGGTGTCTTTCTAAGCTTGGCTATGATCCAGAGTAGCTTCAGGGATCAACTTATGAATGTACCCATTTCAAGCCATTAGGGTCCTTGGGCTAGAAATGGGGAAGTCCCCTTGGTAGATAACTGGGATGATTGCTTTGAACCTCAGATGAATGGTGGTCTTAAGGCCATCCTTTTTTTACTCCTGAACGTTAAAGATCTTAAGGAAAGGACTCCACTGGAACTTCTGCTCTCATCTTTTGGAAGCCTAGCAGCTCTGGGATTTGTAAAACAGAGTCACGTTGCCGACTTGCTAGTAATTGGCACCTCTGGTGCAAACCTGTTTGGGGCCTGTTGCAGCTAATAAATCATGTGGCGCCTGGGGAAAGCGCTCCCGTTGAGTGGCCGGCAGCTCTCAGCAAGGAGCAGGACCTTTGCGGGTACAAGAAAGGTCACTGCTAAAAAGTTCCCATCGCGAGTCTCCCATAAATAGCAGCAGCTGATTGGCTCGGCACCTGGAAGCCCGTGCGATACCCAGAGTCGGTTAGGGCCTATTGAGCCACCTAATAATTCCCTACTGAAAAAGTATTTCTCCGGACTGAACTAATGATGACAAGGTGCCCTGGAGGGAAAACTCTCGGTGGAAAGGGGCTGCCGCTAAGAACCCGAGACTGAAAAATGGGGAGTAGCAGCCCACAGGCCAGGCACTACTCAATTCCCCGTGCCTAACCAGGAATTCAGCAGGGGAAGGTGGCTGACTCCGAGTCACACCATTGGTCCCTCTGGAATTGTTCCTGCTGACAGTTTGGGGCTACCCAGAAGCATTCTGCTTGCAAAGCTGGCATTTGTCTACTCGGCTGGGAATGGGCTGCTGTGATCATTACCATCTTTGTTCGTACACAAAAATAACTACCACCTTTAGTCTGCCTTTGCCTTCCTTTCAAACTCAGGAGTCAGAGGCATGCAAAGGGCCTTTACTGATGTTGTGAAACTACCACGCCCAGCTTCCTTTGCCACTGTCCACATGACCTGAGGCTTCTTGAGCTGTAGGTCAGCAACATCTGGAGGGATGCAGATTCCACAACTACGTTCTCCTGAAAATGTCTCAAAGCATGATGAGATCAATACATTGGTGTAGGCTTTCACAGCTGACATCAATCACGCAATGATAAGCTTTCAGGCTGAATGGCCGTGGTCTAGTGTTCCGGTGTCCTGACATTTCACTACCAGCTGTGGCCGGCATCTTCACTGCCTTTGAAGATACCAGCCACAGCTGCCAGCGAAACATCAGAACACCGGAAAGCTAGACCACGGCCATTCAGCCCGAAGCTCATCACTGCTTGATTCATTATGAGATCATCCATGTATGATGTGCTCAGGAAAATTGCAGCATGAATTCTAATTAAGACCAGGTTACATATCCACCTCAGAAGGATTTCTATTGGAGCTATGGAGATCTAAAGAGGATGCTTTGCTTTGCCGGAGGCAGAAGCAAACCAGGGCCTTCAAGCTGCTTAATAAAGCACCATTGCTCTTCACCTTTAACAATCAGACAGCTTGGATGCATTGTCTCACTTCGTCCATCTGGACCGACATCTGCAAAAGCCAGAAGTCTTCCCTGCAGGAGTGGCTGAAGTAGACAGTGCAAAGCAGGGGGACCCACTGGGGCAAACGAAGTCATCTCCTTGCCTCCATGAAAAGGACTGGGTTCAACTCAAGGCGAGTTGCACCCACCAGCCTCACCCACGCCTGTTTTCCGCCACTGCCTATCAGAGGAAATGTGCGAGACTCAAGGAATTGTTTTTGTTATTGCTCTCACAGTGTATTCTCCGCTGCATTAACCTGATAAAGTGGACGAGCAGAAGAGATAAAATGTGGCAGGATCTAAATAGCTTTGTTCTGCTGCTCGGTGTGCTCATTAGAGCGGGGTATAGATTTCTCCCCATCACACAGGGTATGTCTCTTTCCGGTGGCAGTTCCCTAACTCTTGATGAATCTGTAGCATCCTTTTTTATTACCCCAAAGTTTAGACACACCTGTCTAGCTAGGGAAACAAGGCAGCCAGGCTGTTCCGCATGCGAGGTCAAACCAGGCAATCAGGATTCGGTGCAACGGGGAGTTTGAAGCCGCACATTTGTTTGTGATTTTTAACAGACGATTTTGCTTCTGAGTCAGCAGTATCTGGGGTGGGGTTGTGGCCACAGGGATCCCAAAAGCCTCAGGTTAAAATGCTGGAGCTGTAAGAAGCTGAGAAATGTCATTCGGTTGACTTGGAATTACCCCACTGATGAACTTTCTGATATGTCTGTATCAGATATATGCCTATATCTCTGGTCCATAAGGTTTATCAGCTCCATAAACCCTGCCTATCCAAGCATTTGGGAGAGCGCCACTTCGCTATTCGTCTCTCACTCTCCTGTAAGAATTTATTTAGGCAGGTTCCCTCAGAAGGAAATCCAAAGAAAGAAGGTATTCTTATTCCATTGTTGTTAGTCAAATTTGCCCTTTCTTGCATGATCTCCATTCTTCCCTAATCCATACCTTTTAATTCTTATCCTTCATTACCACCAATCTATTTGTCTGACCTGTAATAAAGTCCCCATTAGTTTTCTGGATACCATCTATCTACAGTTGTGGGAATGACCTTGGGAGACAGAAGGAAGAGACGCAGACTAGAGAAATTTCATGCAAAAGGTTTCTCAGCCCACAGAAGGAGGGGGGACATGGGAATGATCTTCTGGAAATGATGTAGTGTGTGCAGCTAAACTGTACAACTTTTTTTTAATAGTTTGAGAAGTGTGCTTCTTTTCATGATTGTGTAGGCAATATACTATGATGGGAAGAACCTAAATGAGCCTAAAGGACACACATCCAATTTCTAAGATTCGGCAACCTATCCCCTTTTCCTTTTCAATAAATCTGATCAATGAGGCTCTGATAGATTTCTTGGCTGATGCTTGACACCCATTTTCATGGACCCTCCTAAGATTTCATCTAGCTAATCATGGATGTTGGGGGCAATTAGTTTACACCTAGGCTAAATTTAATCCCCTTAGGGTGGCATCAGTAAGTTGAGTCTTGGAGTCTGTATATCACATTCCCCATGCCTATCCTAAGATAGCCCTCGTTGATATGTGTCTAGCAATGCCTGCCTAGATGTTGGTTTCTATGACTCCCTGACTGTCACAGGAAGAGAACACTATCTCCCAAATTCATCTGGAAAGCCTGGGGAATATCTGGATCTACCTTATAAGGGATTGAGCCCTGGGTCTTCAGGACGAAGAGCAGGTGCTGCACCACATTGCTAGTTAGCCAAGTTCTCCTAGGAGGAAGACAGATCTCCTGTAGCTTGTCTGAATTTCCCATGGTGGTAGGAAGGAGAAGTGTGAAATAATACCAGAGCCTGCACACCTTTCAGTAAAGGGACACAGACTATAGTGTGACCTTCAGAAGAATGTCACCATAGATCCTTCAGCAGATGGAACAAAATCTCTTTCCTCTATGTTTTCATTCTGATGGATTTTCCATTCCTAATTCAGCTTCCTTGCTCCGATGAAAAGGACTGTAAAAACGGCTCCAAGGTATTATTATTACCATCAACCAGAATCTTAGTGGCGCTTTTTCCCCCCCCTTGACAAGGCTGGCATGAAAACAAGGAAGTTAAAAAAAAAACACAGAAGCAATGTTAATTATAAGCTTCGTTGGAAGCAGAAGGTGTGGGGAAGGGTTGTTCGATGAGGGGGGGGGCGAAGGAGGAACTCCATGTTAATTGCTAAATGGAACGTAAAAGGATGCAAAATTGCCAGTCAGGCGGAAGGAAGGAATGTTTTTTGCCAGATTCTGAAAATGCCAACAGAGCAAGGAGGGAAGGGGACAAGGGGGCTGTTTGGGAGACTGCCCAAGAGACAGGATCTACCTCATTAAATCTTGCTATTTCCACTTTCACGTACTGAAATGTCAGAATGTGTCAGCCGGTCCCCACCCTGGCTGCATCTGTGCCCAGAAAACAGAAGCTCAGATGAACCGGTGTGCCCGTACAAGGCAGCGATTCAGCTGTTGGACTGGGAAGAAGTTCTGGGCTCAACTCTGGCCTCCAGTGTAAAAGCTCACAGATCAACTGCAGACCAGCATACCACAGAAGGCTGTTGGGGGAAAAAAATCTGGAGACGGAAGTGGTATCTACGGTGCTCCTGGAGGAAAGGTGGAATGAAAACCTAACCGGTGTATCAATGAACAAAGTGATGGTGGTGTAAATGAGAACTCAGCCAAACCAGCCTGAGAGACATCCATCCTCAGGTGTTCTGGGGAAGAACAGGCCAAAATTGGTCATCCAATTTCCAAAAATTTTCTCCCCCCCCCCCACCCCACCCCACCTTGAAAAGGAGGCCTGTGTTCTTCTCCCTCGTTCTCAGGATGCTTCTGAATTTCTGGGCCATTTTTTATGTGGTCCTTTGGGACTTTGTTTGCGTGGTAATGGGAAGATGCTCGGTGGTGGTGGTGGTGGTTTTGCAAGCTTTTTCCCTTTCCTTCCAAAGATATATCCTGTATCTTCCATGCAAGCCATGTCCCTTTCCTTCCAACAGAGGGCAGCCTTGTTAAGCCACGCTGGGGTTGTTAGGAACAAAGCGGGCCCTTTCTCAAGCCAAAATTAGGAGAGAAATGAAAGCAGACACAGCCGTCGCCTCGATGATCTAAAAATCCCGGGGGCTACTCTGAAGAGCCAAGCTGTGGGTTTTCAAAGTGCAAGGCTTGGTAGCGCCAGAACAACATGAGTTGTGCTTCCCGTTGGCATGGCCCAGCGTCTATAGTGAGAGGCTGAGATACAGAGAGTGCCATTCTGCCTGATTCACAAATGAGAGCGAAAACTGTCCTGCCTGGAATCTGTGGTGCCCTGGATTGACTCTGCCCAGCTCGGCTGACTGTTGGATCCAGGGAGCTAGCCGTGGCATTAAGCGAGGTGTGGAAGTGCCCTCAGGCTGCAGAGAACAACCACACCTTAGCTATCTCATGAAGATACTGTTGTATATTTACTACCAGTCTTAGAAAGAAAGGATTTTCTTTCCCCTGGGCTAATATAATCTGGCTGGCTTTGGGTGCAATGCCACCTGACTTCAAACAACCCAGGGAGGGTTACCTGGCAGAAGCATCTTCTTGGTGAAGGGCTATAGACTATTTTCCTTTTGCAGCTGAGTTTTACTTGAGCAAACAACCCATATTTCTTCCCATTTCCATTTCCTTTTTTTATGCACAATCCCCCCCTCCCCTTCTTTTTCTTTCTTTTCTGCCTTGGGCTCCATCCCTTTTACCCCAAGATAATTGCTCTGGACCATACATTAAACTCAAGAGTGCCAACTTTGCTATACTGGTAACAGGTCCTTCCCTTAGCACAGAGGCACAGGTCTGTATCAGCCCTTCGAGGTAGACCAACTAGGAAGCCAGCGTTATGAAGACTAATACTCCTTTTATCATAGAATCTTGCAAGTCTGAATGCACCTCCCCACTCCCAGCCTTTATCTAGAAGAGAACCAGGGAGGATCAATTCTGAGACACTTCCTCAAATTACATTTCTGCCCCGGACTCAGATTTCCTTTATCTGACTATTGTCTTGGTTGCAGATCTCCCTCCTGTTCCTCAAGGTTATTCCCATATCCCATCACCTCATGCTGGTCAGAGCTTCCCATATCCTCTGGACATTTGGAAAATACGACAACTGTAGTGAAGGCTCCAGATTATACACAACTGTCTCAGCAATTCATGTCTATTTATCAACGTGCTGTGGAAAATCTCATCGGGTTTTGTTTTATATTTTATTTCTTCTAACCAGAGGGAGAAGAGAACACCAAAGCATATAATCAGACATACAAACACCAGCTCAGTTTTTAAACATGGCATTAAACTTTGACTACGCCCTAAGTAATATCGGTCAGCCCATCCACTACATTGATAGATTGCAAGGTACTGTCTTTCAATCATTTATTCATTGATTTATTTATTCGATTTATACAGCCGTTTATATCGTCACCTACATGACTCTTCAATAACCTTCTTTGAAGCATCCCACGTTCAGTAAATCCAAAGTCTTTGTGTATTGACAAATTCCAAGTTGGCAGTATATAATTGAGTGTCAGCCTTCCCGACCTCACATCAACAAACTTTTAAATATTAAACTAAAAGAAGCAGTAGTAAGACCAGCCAATATATGAATAAATGTCCTGCATCATTTTAAAATTCAGGGATAAGGAGGTTTTTTTCAGTTAATCAAGTAGCTGTTGATGGACAATACAAGAGCAATCCAAGCTGCTTTTTAACCCTGGTCATTTGGCAACTCTGTTTTGGAAACACAGGCTTAGAGAAGTAACATCCAAGAGACTGTAAAATGCCAATGCTTCAATCTTACATGTTAACGGTTGGGAATGAAGTCAGTTAAATTCAGTGACACATTTCTGAGTAGACACATGTATGATTGTAATATTCACCTGCCTACATTTTCATTTAACGTTTGGAAAAGAATTTTGTCTAATATTTCAGTACCACCCTACACACTTTGTGCAAGTGTATGCCTCTCTGTGGTTTTATTTAAGATTTCAAAGCAGAACACACAATTCAAAGGAGGGGAAGGTGGAATTAAGGTAGTGAAGCGGCCCTTTCTCAGGATAATTCTCCATGAAATTGTTCGATGGGAGCATGTCTTGAGAATTAACTCCATCAGGAGGAAGTGGAGAAAATTCATGTTTGATTTTCTTTTCATCTTTTCTTTTCTTTTTTTTAAGGGCCAGGTCAGAAAAATGCTTCTGATTATGGAAAGGTTTAGAAGAACAAATTGATGAACAGATATTTCCTAAGCTAAGATCAGCCTCAAACAGATGGCAAAGAAATGCTTGTTCAAAACCTCACCAGGACAACCTCTGATTTAGGCTAGGAGTTTTCTTCATTTCACTCAGTATATTTTTGGACAGGGTAGATTGATTGCTGCTATTAGCTAATTTCAGTCAAAATTCCAGATGATATCCTGTAAATTACTTAAGAGTTTTACCTCAAGGTGGTTTGCCAACATCTGAAGTAGAACCCCTTTTGGAAAGTTTGTCATCGGTAAAATAAAACTTACACCTGGACCCTTAATCTTTACCCATATTTCTTCTCTGGATATCACTTTACCTAAGCTTAATTTATGAAACACACACGTAGGCACCCATAGGATAATTGTATATTTTGCTTTGAAGCAGGCAATTTTAATCATGCAACTTGGGGCAAGGGAAATTGAAGAGCTGTCTCCCTGCATGATTCTGATCTGCACTGGGGAGGCCCAGGAGGGCTATCAACACCTTTTTTTAAGAAAAGGGGGTGATCCTGTTCACAGATCCCCTGTGTCTCATTTAGTTTCATCGCAAGTCAAATCTCTTTAAATTATGACTGGGCCTTCTCTCTCTTCTACCACGCCTGATTGAATTTAATCATAGCCAGAAAACTTACTCTATTTTTAGCTTTTATCTGCTTTTGATTCCTGTGATCAAAAACAACGTTAAGGTATTTAATTATATCCTGCTTTAAAGTCCAAACACCACCATCATCAATGCTTTGCAGGCAAAGCTCAATCAGCGTTTCATCATCTGCCTAGCAAATTTGATAGGATCATCTAAAATTCCTCTCCGGGCTAGGCTATTGTAAGTAAGCTGCCATATTTTTTTTTTAATGCAGTTACTTGCAAAGTAATTGAATCCCTTCTGATGTAAAGGAATGGAAAAACCCTAGCAATTATTTTGATTTATTTGAAGTTGTCACTGAAAATGGCAAGTCTGTTTAATCATACCTTTACCTGCTGGCAAACACCTGGGAAGGTGTCTCGAGGGCTTTGCAACCTCTTTTCTTAAAGAAAAGCAGGCATTGTTGTTGCTGTTGTTATTATTTAAAAAAAAGAACTTTCAGTCCTCCAAATGATTGTAAAGAGCAGGATCACTCACACAAAAGTTGAGGCTGGGTTTTGATTTGGATTTATTCATTGGGTCTTGCATATTTGCTTATTTTATTTCTTGTGTGGGCATACACAATTGTGTGTGTATCCGAAGTAGATGGGCTACACTTGATAATCACCGTTAGTTTTCATCAGTTCCAGCATGGTTATTGAAATGCCTAGAATGAGATATTGCCGAAATGAGTAAAATAAAAATAGCAAGTCACAGGAAACAGACAAATCATCCAGAAAGAGAACATGGGTGGTTTTATTATATATTGAAATTCATATTATAATCATATTCTGCTTGATAGATATTTATTCCTGTAATGTTTGGCTCGGTGCTCATTTATAACAGAAACAAGACTGGGAGAAGGAGAGGAGAATAAATCAGGAAAACAGAAATCCACATATCCCCACCATGTTATATTGCCAATACAGTTGTTTGGTTTCAATTTAAACTATGATGGACCTCAGAACTTCTGCATCTGGATAACAACTGTAGCACCACAGCCTCGCTATTAATTGTGTAGACACCTTCCTGGAGACAAAGGGAAGCAGGCGGTCAAAAGTCATACGGAAACTAGGGAGGCTCAATCCAACTCCCCTTTGCACACAGGTGGAGCTCATTGGAATGGCCTCTTTCTCAGCCCGAACTACCTCATACGGTCATTGTAAGGCAGACAGAAAGTAAGCAGGGGAGAGAAATATATATGCTGCCCTTGGACCAAAAGAGGGAGGCAGGGAAGGAAGGAGATGATGCTTTAAAAAAGAAGAGAGGGGACATATGAATGATTACCTCGTGAGCAATAGCTTTTATGAATGAATGATGAATGAACGAATTAACGAACGAATGAAGGAACGAATGGTGAAGGAATGAATGAACAAATGAATGGTGAATGAACAAATGTATGAATGAACGAACGAACGAATGGTGAATGAACGAATGAATGAATGGTGAATGAATGAATGGATGGATGGATTTATTTATTTATTTTCAAATTTCTATCACCGCCCATCTCTCTCGAAAAGGGCACTTAAAAGGAGCATGAGAGAGATTGAGAGATGGCTGGGAAAGGTGTGAAAGTGGCAGGAGACATCAACGATCAAGCAATAAACGGGGAGTCCCTTGGCAACTTCTCTCATAAATGGCCACTCAGCCCAGGTGGCCAGAAACCTGGGAAGAACCCTTTTGACTCCTTCAAAGAGACTCCGCCTTAATTAACTCGCTGTAAAGGAGGCTGGGAAATCCTTCTTAGTCTCCGTGATTTACCCCGGAGGGGCGTTAAAGATACTTTACTGAAATTGCTGTTGGGTTGTTCCTGCTTCTTTGATCTTGCCCAGCTGGGTGGGGTTTGGCAGGGGCATTGTTTGTTGAGCCTCCCCAGGAAAGGCCAGGAAAGGGGGACCAATGGCCAGAAGTGGGTTGTCAAAGGAAACAAAGGAGAATTCTAGAGTGTGGTTCTTCCAACTGCCATCCTTTTCATTCCGGGGGCCATTTAGACCCTGCAGCCCTTGACTGGAGGAAGAGCAAATTTAAGGCAGGGAGAAGCAAGAGGAGGGAGAAGAAAGGGAGGTAGACTTGAAGGAGAAGCTGACCAAGAGGCAGTAACCCTGGCTTGGACCACATGTCGAGGAAGCCTGGTCAAGCGGCGGTACCTATGGTGGGGCTTGATGTGGCAGCTTAGGCTGAAGTTGCCGATGCCCCTGCTAGGCCGCCAGATGCACCAGAAGACAACCCTGGGCCACAGTGGTGAGCCCCTGGGAAGGAACGGTCAAGCCAGACTGCAGCATCTCCAACGGCGTTTGTAGGTCAGTCTCCAAGGGGACCAGCAATGCTGGGAAGGACAGCAAGCGAGGCTAAGGACTAGCCCTCAAGGAGAATGATGCCATTTCGTGCTTTTCCCCATGGCCTCTCTTGAGAATTCCTTCTGTTAGAAACTTACGGTGCTAGGGAGAAGGAAGTTGACCCGGTTCAGCTTTCTTTGCAACCCACTAGATCACCATGCTGGGACTACAATCCCCAATTCCAAGCCAGCATGGATGTGGTAGTCCCAATATTCCATGGCTGTGGGGGGACCATAACCCCACTCTTAGCCCAACCATTTAGTCATTATACCATCCTAGCTCTCGGGCTGAGAGGGAGGGACTGGCCCAAAGTCCTCCAGGGATCTTCTGTAGCTAATGACAGACTTGAACCTGGGACTTCTGAGTCCTAGTCCACCACCTTACTCACTCTACCACATATTGTGGAGAAAGTTAGACAATCACTTGTTGACAGAACATTCCCATTGGGCTTAGGATCACACAAGGAAATATAGCATGGTGGTACAGTGAACTTAGACCTACTACAGGTTGTAACTTAGCTCATTGTTCTCATCCTTCTGATCTATACAGTTTCCATTCAAGATTCTCAGAGGACATGGATTTTCCCACAAAGACATTCAACCAATGGCAACAGGCTTGTTTAATGGACAGCATCCGACCCGTACCAGATCACCAGGCTAGGGAAGTACTGCTAGATGCTTACAGACTCCTTACAAATTCAATTCTAGCCAGCTGCCAGATGAGTCTGGTGTTCCACCTCTGTCATGTAACCTAATCACCAGTCAATAAATAACATGTTTTTCTTATCCTGGAACCTTGCCTTGGCTAACAACAACATGGGTGATAAGACGATGGGGTCATCTCAACAAAGCTGTTCAAGATGACATTACACAGTCTCAGGTCTTCTTCATAGAAATCCCACCCCCTCCCACCCTGCCACATTGTTCCTCACTGTGGCCAATCTCTCCCTATGGACCATATCTGCTTCTGTGTTTTGCCAACCTCCTCTGTCATCATGAACAGCCTTGTATATTTCAAGTCAAGCTGAGAGATGCCAGGGGAGAGAGAAGGGTCCTGCTACCCTTGTTTCAATTCATTAGCCAGTTTAATTGCATCTTATAAAGGTTGCTGTTGGGGGGTGGGGAGCTATTAAGGGAAACACACTCTGAAAAGACTTCCTTTCCTCCTTTTCACCAACACTTCGCTTGACCTCTGCTAGAAGGCAACTTCCACCCCTCATCCCCCCCAGGGAGGGTTTCTTAGATCCAGCAACTGAGCTGCCAATGAATTGAAAAAGGGGGATCAGCATCATAACCAGGACAATGTGCACTTCCTGGGTCTTCTCTCCCTACCCCCAGCAAAATGCATATCTGCCTGAAAGGAAGACCACCCTGAATTTAGAACATTCGCCCAACAGACGTAACCAAGAGGAAGAAGGAAAAGATTATTCAGGAAGACTTTACCATTGTCTCCACCAATCTATGGCCATCCTCCAATTCCTGACAGTAAATTATTTGGAGAGAAAAGCTCATTTTCCTTCCCCATGCAGACAGGATGGTGACAGAAGAGGAGACATTCTGGATCCAGGGATGAGCACTGTGTTCTCCACCAAGGTCAACCTGAGGTCTCTGGCAAAGCCACAAGTGAGTAGGAGAGCATTAATAACCTTCTATGAGTCACCCTGTTAGGCAATTCAGAGCAAGAAGAATCACATCCAGGGTCCAATCAAATTATCCCACCAAAGATTGGCGCAGGATCATTATTTAGGCTACAGCATGTCATTTTGGTTTGTCTCCGTCTTCTTTGCTCTTCTTTTCTCCCATCCTTGGTCACATGGGAATTCCCTTGCAAACAAAACATTGTGAAGATCTCCTCAACTGTTACACCAGGTTTCTATTTGCACTGTAGCAGAAAACTAAGCAAAATACGTCGTTCTGTTGGCCGTATGCCCACCTCACAGAGTCCTGACAGCAGTACCTGCGGAATTCAAGTCAGCATCCACAAGATGCTGGAGGAAGCGTCTCCATGGCTTCTTTGGGAAGTTAACAATGGATAATAAGTGCCTTGCCAAGATGTATCTGAAAGGTACTCATTTTGGGGTAGCTTGATGAGCAAGTAGATTACTGGCCACCAGGCGGTGTCACAACAAAAGAAACTGGTGATAAAATGACTGCTTTTCTCAACCAAGTTTCCTGTTATCCTGTCTCTTCCCTTCAAGGAAGTCAGTCATGAGAGACAGGAAGAGGCCTCTGCAGAGCACTTTGCCTTACATATACAGGTAGTCCTCACTTAACGACCACAATTGGGACTGGAATTTTGGTTGCTAAGCAAAGTGGTCATTAAGCAAATCTGACCCCATTTTATGACCTTTTTTTTGCAGCAGTCATTAAACAAATCACGCAGTTCCCCGTTGATTTTGCTTGCCAGAAGCTGGCCGGGAAAGTCAACAATGGCCATCACATGCTGCGATGGTCATCAGTGCGAACCGTTTGCTAAGTGCCCAAATCATAATCAGTGACCACGAGGACGCTGCAATGGTTGTAACTATGAGGACTGGTCATAAGTTGGTTTTAATCAAAGCAAATATGCAAGTTGGCTTTTTCAGCACCATCGTAAGTCCGAACCATCACTAAAGGAATGGTCATTAAATGAGGACTACCTATTTGATTGATTGATTGATTGATTGTGTGCCATCAAGTCATTTTCTATTCCTAGTGACCACCTAGATAGATTTTCTCTATGACGATCTATCTCTAACATGAGATCCCAACCATTTGAAGTGGGACAGAGGGAAGCCCAGGGTTAAGCAAATGGGTCCGATGTTGTTGCACGTACTCTGAATCTTCTTCTTGAGATGTTATAGATGGTGGGATTCAACAGTTGCATTATGGCACCATCTAGTGCACAGTCCAGATCTCTTTGCCAGCAACACAGCTTTAAAATTCCCAGACTTTTAGGAGATACAAGGAGATCCCATGGCAAATTCTTACGAGACAATGTAGTTGGGCAAACATAGCCCACATGGGATTATTAGTCCCTGCTGGATCTGGGTGGCTTTTTCTTCGGAAGAAAAGTGA
The DNA here is from genome assembly GCF_035149785.1 of Candoia aspera. NCBI lineage: Eukaryota > Metazoa > Chordata > Lepidosauria > Squamata > Candoiidae > Candoia > Candoia aspera. The sequence goes on along the minus strand of NC_086165.1, from coordinate 5,963,605 downwards.
CCAATTTAAGGTTTTAAGAAGTTCATTGATCCTAATGTTTAGCTCTGTCCTGAGAAAACAGCCTTGTTTACACACTCACATGCAAAAAGCATCTATTCAAACATGTACACGTTCACACCCAAAACATGAATATCAGAGGATGAGGGTCTTATTTTGACAAAGAAGGGCCTGAAAATGGGATTCATGCATAGATAATACAGCCAATATTTATCAGTGACGGACATCTTCGTTGTGCCAAGAACTCAAATCTGTGCCACAGGAGCATGCAACACACTCAACAAAGAATAACACAGTCTATGGATCTTAGAAAAGCATACATTCTCCATACTGGGGTGTTTCTGCTCTTGCCAACCAAACAAGGTTTTCTAGGAACAGGGTCTGAATGACAGGCCGCTTGGGAATTGCAAAGCTGTTGTAATATTTGCTTTCTTTATAAGCATACAAGCGACATGTCAGAGGAAGCCAGCTGGATCTTGTGAGGCAGGCATGGCCACCAACTTATGCAGCTCCAAAAGGGATCTGACAGCTTTGGGGAGGAGAAGGCTATCCGACGGCAGTTCGTTAAAAGGGCTGTATGATATTGTCAGGACCAGAGGAAGAATTTCCTGGGATATCAGTTGCCGAGGGAGGGTGGCAGCAGGAGAAGGCTGCAGGCTTTAGGTTTTAGGGCTGTGGTCTTCCCAGAGTAATCTGGGGAAAGAGCTATTCATCTAGGTCAGGGATGGGCAGGCCAGGGGCTGTAAATGGCCCCAACTCTATTTCAACACCCCTGAAGTGCACCGCTAAAATTTCAGCGGTAAAATGGCCCTTTCGAGGTAGCACAATTTCTCCTGTGTTCCCCCCTCCTCCCAAAGAAAGGCAAAATAAATGCAGTATAACTCCGCAAAGCACAACTCATCTATTTTGCTCTGTAAACAAGGGAGGGGGAGGGGGAGGAGATGATCAGCAGATCAGCCCTGGTCGCTGTACACCATTGCATCCTCAGCCATGACCCCAGTCGGTTGCGGAGATCTGAAGTGTATGCATACATTTCAACAAAGAGAAATGCTTGATTCAGAAAGGCTACTCACACGGGATCAAGTGTGAGTTGGTGTGAACTGGATTATCCAGCAGAGCCCCTTCTGAAGCTCCTGGTTCAGTGTCTTGGGTCTGCCTCCTCCTGACTCACATCCTCAGACTTCCCTTTTCTAGGAACCTGCTTATTCACGCTTTGGAATGAGCGCTTCTTGCCAGCAAAAGTAGGTCAACACCAGCACGCTGTCTTCACTGGTGGGAAAGCTGCCTTCCACCATGGCAGATCATCTCCTCGGGCCACCTTCCCGTCTCCACCGGGGGCCCTGCTTGTTCAGCAGACAGTGCTTCTGCCAGGCTCCCACTCCAGGGCACACACTGGGCTTCTTTCAGCTCCTCCTGGTTTGAAAGGTGAGGTCCCAGCCCTGTTGCAACCCAGGAGGGTTGGGACACAGCCCAAGGCAGTAGACACCCTGCTCCTTCAGCCAAGTCAAGCCAAGCCCTGAAGACAGCAGCAGCTTGAGGAATGGGGGCTGTTATGTTTACATTAACTATGATCGCCTGATAAAACCCCTGGGCTGAAGGCATACCCAGATTTGTTTGCATTTTCAAAGGCTGAAGTAATCTGAAACGGGATCTCTATTCTCCGCCTCTCCTCGCCTTCCCTGCTACAGTGTGAGAAACGGCACTTATTTTTACACTGTAATGCTCTTCTCCAAACTGGCATCATCAGGGCCCTCCAGATGTTGCACAACTCTCAGCTGCCCCAGCCAGCATGGCCAATGAGGAGGAAACAGCATTCCACAACAGCTGGAGGGCCTGTAACTGAGCATGGGCACATCTGATGCAAAGGCCCATCCTCGGTTTCGGGAGATGCCCCTTTCTTCTTTGGAGACCGCCCTGCTTAAGCGGCCACCTTCAGAGAAGGGGGAAAAAAAGAACTGTGGCCTGTAATCTGGTTCGACTACAAGGTCTGGGCACAAACCAACACAGTGACATGGAGCCCCGCTTGGATGCCTTCCGTGCCTCAATTTTTAAATCAGCGTGTGTGGATTTGAAGCCGGGGGAGCCCGTAGTTGGAGGACAATTGTTTGAATAGCCTAATGCAAACCCTGATTGTTTTCAAGCAACCATTGTTGGTTGGCTTGACCCTGTACCATGTGAACGGGGAGGAGAGGAAGATGATACGGATGGGGAAGGAAATGCAAGGAAAGGACGGAGCGGAGCCTGCAAGTTTATCCAGGATTTTGTTTCTGGCAAAGGCTGTCTGCTGATGACATCAGCTCCGGTATTTCCAGTCCCTGGGGGAAAAGAGAGGAGGGGGAGCGAGGAAGGGGGAAAAATAAATAAACTGGAGAATAGGCCGAGATGGGACACATTTCTTCGGGTTTCTGAAGGACGTGCTGGTTTGGGGGTGGGTTGGTTTGGAGGCAAGTTTGGGTGGCCAGCTGTCCCCCAGCTGGCTCTTGAAAAGCGGTGGCCCATCCCATCCTTTCCATCCTGCGCTTGATTTTGAGCCTACCGCATCTCCCCCTTGGCTTGGCTCAGCTGGCCCCATGCCTCCAGCTTTTGAGCTGAGAATTGGAAGCAGCAGGGGAAAAATAAATTAAAACACGGTCAGAGTTTAAAGATACAAAATCCTCCGGTAACTTTTCTTTCAACAGCCTGGCTCCCCGGGGCGCGATGGGATGCAAGGCCCCGGAGGGCGCAGAGATCAAGTTGCGGGGCCAGAAATCTGGGTTCTCGTCCAAATTTGGGGGGGGATTTCTTTAAAAAGGCGATGTGGCCAAGTGAAGCCAGTGAAAGCTTAGTACGTGTATTTTTGCTTGTTAGTCCCCCCTCTCTCACTATATAAACAATGCAATAAAATTGCACCACACTGATTTCTGCATTCTGCCAAGCAAATTCAGGACTCTGGGGATTCATTAAAACAGGGTTTCTCAACCTTGGCAGCTTGAAGATGTGTGGACTTCAACTCCCAGAATTCCCTAGCCAGCATGGCTGGCTAGGGAATTCTGGGAGTTGAAGTCCACACATCTTCAAGCTGCCAAGGTTGAGAAACCCTGCATTAAAAGAAGGGGCTAAGCAAGACTCCACTTTTCGCTGAGCATGGAAAATAGGCTAAGATAGATTTACTATTTATACCCCTCCTTCCTGCCAATAGCTAAAGAGGCATAGCTCAGGGGATCTTGTATAATCAGAATAGGAGCTGTGGACGCTCCACAGAGAAAATTGCTGACGTAGTTAGTTTTACACAGGCACAGATGATCAAAAGTTAGGAAAGTTAGGGATGTGGATGTGGATTCTCAACAGCAATAGTTAGGAGGGACTTCTGGTCTGACCTCAATGGTCCCTCAACAATCTTTGATAAGCAAGGCTACTGGGTCAATTCCTTAAATCCCCTTCCAGCTATAGTGGCTGATGCAGAACTTTTCCTCCAGCATGGCTGATCTCCCTCATTCCCTCTATCCCTAAGGTGCAATTGGAATTCCATCCAAGGAACCAGCTGAGCATCTGGTTGTAGTATTTCTCTCCTCGGCAATCCGGCCATTTCCATCTCAAGTTGCTTTCAAGCACATAAAAAACCAAGATAGGCTACCTTCAAAACCTAGACTGGATCAGGCACAAAATAAGATTGACTTGGATGCCCAACTCAAAGCCATAGGGATTTTCCCATCACTCCCACTCTTAGCAGCCCAGCATCAAAGGAGACTTAGCCCGGTTCTCCAGTCCTACAGAAGCATAGAATGTCTTTTTCATCCCAGCAATGGGCTTGGGACCTGTTTTTGCTTCCTACTCTGTCCTCTAGGTCTGATTTATTGCTCCATCTCATTTTGATGACTCCTGATTCCCAACACCTCACTCATCCTAGACCTCCATGCTGAGCCCAGCCTTGGCAAAACTACTTATTACATTTGGCTGCTTCAGGTGCCCTCCATGCAAAAGAAAAGAGACAGCATCACTAGAGGGCAAGTGTTGGGTTTATTATTACTCCTGTTCAATGAGCTGTTGGTTAGTGAGGAGGACATTGCTTAAGATCTGAGTAGATCTACCAGGCTCTACATCTCATCAGTTCCTGTTTCACTCACAGAGTATAAAGAAGGCCTGTCAACGTACCCTTCTGTTCTTTTCCCTTCCTCACACCAGTTTTTTCAAAGTTCTTTTTATGTTGCATCCTTCAGGCCATCTCTGTTTCCATGGACAACTGAGTACTGTGTGCTTCAAAGTTGCAACATGTTCAATTCCACTTCGGGGACACTGCAGAGCAAGTCTAGGAAAAAAATCAGCTGGGGCATTTTCAGTAATGAAACTGAACAGATTTTGGACTGAAAATTGACTTTTCAGAGCAGGCTAAGGCCCAAAAGAAGAGAAGGGTTACTGGGGTTCCTTCAACAGGAAACTGCCAAAAAGTGTAAGAAAATATTGTTGGTAAGCTGACACTTTTGTGCGCTGCAAACTGCCAACCAGGATCTCACATTACCGAATCATAGGGCCAGCCTCGAGTTTAAGAAAGATGTTATTGATTTGGCCTTCTCTGCGGATGCTCCCTGTTGATTCACCCTTTCCCTGCCCTTGAGCTAAACCCAACTAGAAATCTAACACATTTGTATAAACTTACCTGCGTTCCAAAACAGAGGGACAAATAAACAAGACGAGGCCAGGGGGGGCGGACATTTAGACATGTAAAGAAAATTCACATTATAAGGGATTTAGGTCCTTTGTTATAGCAGCAAATTCTGAGTTTATCAATGACCGCTGACTAGCAATTCTGCCTGTCCTCTCCACATTCCCCATCTTTCAATAACTTCGAAAATCCTTCTCACAGGACCCTGCTTCTTCTATCTGAGGTAGCAGACGTGTGACAATTTTTTTCAGTCTCTGATATGCACCAAAGTTAGCTCTGTTCACAAAGCTGCAGCCTCATTTGCCCAAGAAGCAAGTTTTGGATCGTATTAACCCTGGTTCATATTTTGTGGTTTAGCATGTTGCACAGACTGAGTCTGTTCGGTAAGCAACAGATTAACAGATTAAGTTTAACAGATTACACCAGCCTTTCTCAACCCTTTGACCCTGGAGGAACCCTTGAAATATTTTTCAGGCCTCGGGGAACCCCTGCCCGTTCAGGCTTCAATACAGGCCAGAAGTTGCAAAATTACTATATCTGTTTCATGGGTAGGCCTGTCTGTATGCATTCACAGTGTTCTTTAAGTAAAAATAAAGGATGAAACTTGCCTCTATAACGTGAAGTTGCCCGCATTTGAAATATTTTAAAAAATAAATTGTGATCTCCCAGGGAACCCCTAGTGACCTCTCGCGGGACCCGAGGGTGCCTGGTTGAGAAACCCTGGATTACACCCAGAAGATAGAGTTAATTCAGTACTAATTGCCGTAGTGGTAGACTCCTGTGCAAGGCTAGATGATCTCCAAAGTCCCTCCCAACCCTTACATTCTACGACTCAGCTGAAAAAGTCTTTTGTGGTGGTTTTGCTGTCACAGAGACAAATGCTTCCTTTTGGAATCCCACAGGGATGGCTTATATGAATGGAGGCAAAGGGCAACCTGTGCCAATTTTCTTCCATGAATCTTTTTAGAAAGGGCATACTTTTGCAAAGTAATCCCCATCGACTGAAGAGCATACAAAAGGGGCACGTGTTCGTTCCGATGTTCCCAACTAAAAAACAAAACAGCATTTGCAGGCTGAGACAAGGATGCATTAAAGATTCTGTGTGCATTAAAAGCTTTTTGGCTTCCTCAATTTTAGGGTGTGCTATAACTGTTTCGTTTAGCTTAGAGTTTTCTCTTTTCCTGCCCCTGGATCAATGAAGCACAAGAATGCCATCTAGATTCGACAGAGTAGCCCTTTCTCTGCCTCTTTCAGGATATTTGTCTAATTTTTTCTCCGAACCTTTCTTTTCGGGCTCTCTGGAGGGAAACAGCAACGCTGGAAGGCTCACCGAGTAAAACTGGGTGGTTTTTAGGACCCTGTGAGCAGATCGCTCACCGAGAGTCCTAAAACATCCCCAGCATTTCTGAGAGCTTGTCGCTTATTCATTCAGAGCAGCAGCAAAGCCATCCAGCAACTGGGATCAACCAACGTCCTTTGCAAACAGGCACTGCAGCGATGTAAGGAGAAAAAAAACACACACACCAAAGACCAAAGTCAACAAAAAACTTTGGAGGTTCTTCTTTCTTTCCCTCTCTTTCGCTCCAGAGCCTCATTCCTCGTCGATTCTCCTCCTCCGCAGACGGACAATGAAACGTGCGGAGAGCATCTCAGCAGAAGCGAGGAATGGACAGCGTTGAGGGTGGCTTGCTGAGGGAAGAAGAGAAGGGGCAAGGCGAGTCGTCGGAAGTCGACCGCTGGGCTGTTCTGGCGTGCTTCCCTTCCCCAACGAGCATCCTCTGGGGTTGAGCCTGTTGATCTTGGCCTCACCATGACAGCTCACGGCTTCTGGGACCTCTGGATAGCGGTGGCTTCTGCTGCGTTCCTGCTGGTCCGCGGACAATATCCCCCAAGTGGCAGCACGGACAACGGTCACTGGAGGCAGATGATCCAGTGGGAGAACAACGGAAGGCTGTACAGCCTACTGAACTCAGGCTCGGAGTATGTTCCTGCCAGCCACGTAAGAGCTGAGAGCAGTGCCAGGGTGATGTTGGCCGACGCTGCCACGAACCAAGGACGAAGGGGTCCAGGGAACACTCGGAGGCAGGCACCAACCTTACCAGTCCGGTCAGGATCGGACATGATCCGGGGACAGACGAGGCACCCCTTCGGCTTCGGACAGGTCCCGGACAACTGGAGGGAAGGAGCCACCGGAGATGGTAGCAACTCCAACTCCCAGCGTCCGTGGTCAGCCTCTCCGCGCCAGCGGCACATTGGCACTGCCTCCTCCTCCTCCTCTTCCTACGTGGCCTATGGACAGCTCTACCCACAGGGCTCCTATCCTCAGCCCCCTTTCGTCAATCACCACGAGGCCTATGACCCGCAGGTGCCCCGGGTTTATGACGAGAGCTACAATTACTACCGCACCACAGGGACGGGAGGGGGCGCTGTGGCTGCCGCCGCTGCCAGCGCTGGAGTGGTGTACCCCTTTCAACCCAGAGTGCGCTATGAAGAGTATGCTGAGGAGCAGAGTCCCTACCGAGCTCAGCCCTACCCCCCTGTCCAGGAGAGACCTTACGTGGCTTCTCCCCAGCAGCTTCCATCCTCGGATGGCTTGGACAGACGGTATGCCCACAGCCTCTATCACGACACTGGAACCAGTTTTGACCAAAACGTCCCAGATGCCTATGCCTCCACCCAGAACCAGGGCCAAGGGGTCCCTCTAGCAGACAACCTTCATATCCACTCGGGATCACCTGTGAACGCTGGGACCAGGTATGGGAATGAGCCATGGGCCAGGCAACATCCTCCCTTTGGGGAGGTTCCCGAAGAGCCCTACATTCCCCCTCGCAACGTGGAACCTCAGCCACCTTTCCGGCCCTTAGACCCCCATGGGGTCCCTCGGCCTGAACCCTACCTTCCTATCCGGAATTCTGAAACTCCCCAGTTGATTCCAGACAACCAAGGAGTCAACCAAGGCCGAATGAGTGTGGGCATCTACAGACCACATCAGAATGGACGTGGTGAGTCAATGAACCCTTGGCTATGGGAAGGAAGAAAGGGAGGAGAGCAGTGGGTCCAACTCAGGGGTGGTTCTTCTTCTGGAACCCTGAAATCATGGCAGCTTAGATTCCCTAGCTTCCTCTTTGGGTTAGGAGAGCCTGAGTGGGCAATTTCACATTGCAAAGCAAGGATGATTATAATCAAGAGAACATACTATCATATCTAGAATAGGAGGTGCTGCCATACATCAGAATTATCCATGGCAATGCTCCTTGGAAAAGGGACTAAAGATTCATCAGTTCTCCTTCATGGTTTATTCATAGTCTCCTTCAGTTTCTTGTCCACACGAGCCACTGTTGTCTGTAACATGGTAGTATTGTCAAACTATGGTCAACTATTGCTTTCCAACGCAAGATAGGAAACCATGGATTGAAATCCTGCCTGATCATGATGAAGCTTAGCTTAGCATCACAGCTGACATCTGAGCCAGATGTAACCATCCGTATCTTGTAAACCTGGAGTCTCCAATAGGGTTCCTATAGATTTAGGTAGGTAGGTAGGTAGGTAGGTAGGTAGGTAGGTAGGTAGGTGGATGGATGGATAGATGGATCTGGATAGATATAGATATAGATATAGATATAGATATAGATATAGATATAGATATAGATATAGATATAGATATAGATATAGATATAGATATAGATATAGATATAGATAGTTATGTGCCCACCAGGACCTGTTCTCTCCTCCAAAACACTTCTCTGTTTCCTTATTTTAATTAACTTTGCACTTAATTGTCCTTCCATCTTCTCAGTTGTCAACACACTCATCACAGTCAAGATTTATGGATGGCAGCCTTCCTGGCAGTGTCCAACTTGTAGATGGGCTCCCTGGCAGCCCAAAGTTTTGGGACTGTTGGAATAAGTAAGGTTGAATAAATTAGGATTGTGGCGTGTGCCATGAATTTCCTTCTTTATCCCCCTCTCTCCTGAAACACTCGACTTTATAAGCTGTGATCCTTGTTGGGAGGAAGACCCTAAACCAGAGGCGAAGAACATGTGGTCTACAATGCCCCTTCAAGTTCTCACATCTCTCCGTCACTGTACCAGTCACCTGCTTTGCACAATAATGCATTCCTGGCCCAACGTTCTCCAGATGACTGCCAGCTGTGGCTCCCTTCACTCACATTTTCCTTGGATACCTTCCACATCCCTCACCCATTTCTATGCATCTCCACCTACTTACATCCAAACCTTTTCTGCCCAACTGATCCATCTCCTGGATGTTTTCTAGCCGTTTTTCCCACTCACCATGCTCCTTCTCCCCACCCCAGTGAACCCTTCCAGTCTTGCTGCTCACTCCACCCACTCACCAAAGCTGCAGGGATCAATTTCAATCTGTTCTAAAAGTTTGTTAAAGGTTTTGTTTGTTTTTTTAATTAAAAAAGCTTTTTTCGTCAACACAGTGTAATGCTGTGGTGGGAGGGAGAGTGCCCTCTACTGCCAAAGAAAAATATTGCACGTTTTCTTAACTTGGTTATTTTAAAAAAAACATTCAAAAAGAATGCTAAAATGCAATAATTAAGTGAAAGGCAGTGTGAAATGGTTTAAAACAAAAAGGGACCCTGCCCAGTTTTTGGCCCTGGCCCCACCCCCTTTTAGGAGGAAAATCTGCTGTGGTCCTCAGGACAAGGGCAATTATACCCCCCACTTCGTTTAAATTGCTGTTTCCTGGTTCCCACAGTGGAGGGATCTGTCATTTAAAGAATCAGAAAGCTAGACGAAGCATTGGTTTGGTTTGCAAATTGCACTAAGCCATGGTTTGTAAATAAACCATGAATTATAGCTTAGCATAGGGTATGAATCAAGCCCCCTGGCTTCTTCCACAAGCCTTTTGATTAAACTGATCGGAGCAACATTCCCAAAGCCAGCGACCTGAGAGCTCGATGAGGCCTTGGATAGGCAATCTATCTTTTCAAACACCGCCAGTCTTTCCCATAAGCCACACCTGACCCAACAATCAACAGATGCAAAGTGCTCAGAATTGGCACACCAGCCTCAGCTACATCCACATGTCTCTGATTAGATTTATTTCCACTTCATTCCTGTATGTGTACGATGGTCACTTAGCAACAGCTCCACTCAGCATTCTTGCCTCAGTGTCCCGCTGGAATTTGTTTTCATGCCTGAGTAGGCGTTGGGGTGATTATACTTTCTCCTGACTTCTTTCCACTTACTCAACCATACGAAGGCCAGCGCTGGGGACATTTGTGAGAAAGCCTGACCTCACAGCTCGTCTCCTCCCTTCCCTGGGCACTCCGAGAGTCTGTGCTGAAGGAGGCCTTGATCATCTCTACTGAAGGTGGCCTGGAGCACATCCTCTCTTGGGTCCTTCCGGCTAATTCATTTCTGCCTGATTGGAAATTCCCCTCTCTGGCTTCCATGAGTTTATAGCAATCTTTCTGCTATAAACAAGTCAGATAATGTTGCTAAGCACACAAAGCTGTCCGCTCTGCCTCCGAAGCAGCAGCTTTTAACGTGCCCAGATGTTCTCAGATGTTCTAAGAAGAAAGGCAGGGCCACCGGGTCATTTCTCCAGACCCAGCAGAGGCCCCTTCATTCTTGCCTCTTTATATAAACAAATGCACATGGGATCCTGCTTGTTCCACATAGCTGAGGACCCACCAGCTTTTCTCAACTTGGAGTCCTGACACAGCAGCACTGTTGCTGGGGGCTGTGTGGGTTGAGGAAGTAGGGATTGGCCATCCAACATATTGTAGAAATGGGGGCATCAGGTTGGAAAAGACTTGGGCTTCACCTGCATGTTCTCCTCACCCTGGTACAAGAATGGCCTACTAACCATTTCTCAAGGGCAGGAATGCACATCATCCTGCACCCAGCCCAGCCCACCATGAAGACAAATCTCCATCTTTTCTTGCTGTGCTTCATGGTTTTCTGACTTCTGCTGGGATGGAGGGGCTGGTCAGTCCATCTCCTGGGCTAGTAATTGGAGCAGAGAGGGCATTCTCAACATAGTACAGGTAGTCCTCAACTTACGGCCACAACTTGGACCAGAACTTCCATCATTACATGAGGTGGTCATTATGCCTCCACTACAATTGCCTGTTGTGCTATTTGACTACAGGTAGTCCTCGATTTACGACCATTTGTTTATTGACCGTTTGAAGTTATGATGGCCCTGGAAAAAGTGACTTGTGACCGGTCCTCAAACTTACAACCGTCACAGCATCCCTGCAGTTGCGTGATCAGAATTCAGGCACTTGGAAACCGGCATGTATTTACGACAGTCGCATCCCGGAATCATGTGATCGCCATTTGCAACCTTCCCAGCTGGCTTTCGAAAGCAAAGGTAGTGGAGGAAGCTGGATTTGCTTGACAACCAAGTGATTTACTCAACGACCGTGGTGATTCACTTAACAGCGGTGGCAAAAAATGTCATAAAATCAGGCATAACTCACATAACAACCACCTCGCTTAGTGACAGAAGTTCCAATCCCAATTGTAGTCGTAAGTTGAGGACTACCTGTACTGTGTTGGAATGCCCCCTCCACTCCAATTACTAGTCACTGCATCCATAGCCATCCAGTCCTGGTCTTCTGGCCCTCTTCTGAAGGGACCTTCCTATGGTGGGCCAAGCGGGCCACTTCTAGTCCATAGCAGGGAGAGGTAACTCGTCTGCTGGGAGGATCCCTATATCTTGTGTCCCTGCTCCTTGCTTCAGAGCCATGGGGAAAGTCATCAAGTCAACAGGGACAATCCCTACACCCAACCCAACCTTCCAATGCAAGTTCTGGGTCACTTAGTTGTGTCCACCTAAGACATGGATGATCAGCTTCAGGAAGAAGTCTCTGCTTGGATTAATTTTTTTTTTTAAGGAAACAGCTCTACTCAGACAAACCAAAATTGTTCCCCCCACCCCCCTAATCCTCCTTTGACTTCTCTTAAAGTAAGACTCCCCAGTGGCTTGCATCAGCAGAAACGATCAAGCAAAAGGCAGGAAACAAGAGCTCAGCTGGTGACGTGATCCCTCGGAGGAAAACAGTCTGTGAAACAAGAAGACATTGTTCTTTTTTAAAGTTTTTTTTTTCGCTTTTGGAAAAACAGATCGGGGGCTGCAGTGCTCCTGTCAAAATCCACAGAAGAGGTTTTGGGATCCGGCTTGACTAATCTCATTTGCACGCATGCCTGCTCCATTCTTTTTAACAGGATCTCCCCGTTCTGGGATGCCTTTTAGACAAATTTTTGGAGAAAAAAAGAAGTGGCTAGTCAGCATCTCTTCGTGGGTCGCGAGGGCCTCTCTCAAGGAGAGAAGAGTCAGTAGTTTACTGGGCGTGTTTAAGTTCTTTAAACGAGGACTTCTCAAACTGAAGAGGAAAGGGAGAGAAAAAAGGTTGCAATTGAAAAAAGGGAACGTGGGATGGGAAGGTCGAAGCTCCACCTCTGCAGATTCATTTCAGGGGATTTGATGAGAATCGCCGCCTTTTTTACTCCGGCGGGTTGCGTATCTTTAACCATCCAAGGTTGTCCTCTTGTTGAAGGCCACACGTCTTGACGTTGCTGAGGTTGAGAAACACTGGTCCAGAGAGTATGACTGTTGTCCATACTGGCTAAAGATTTGCCTCATGTTCTTTAAGCAACAGGCACACAAATGCAACACCCCACTTCCTTGCTGTTCCATTTATGAAAATGAATGGAGAGAAGTTCTTCTAGACCAGGGTTCCTCAACCAGGGTTCCGGGGCGCCCTCGGGTTCTGCGAGAGGTCACTAGGCGTTCCCTGGGAGATCACGATTCATTTAAAAAATTATTTCCAATTTGGGCAACTCCGCATTAAAGGATATGGTCAGGAATGTCGAAATGTCAGTCGCAACGGTGCAATCAAAGTTCCAGCTGTTTTTTGTGGGCCCCGTCTTCTTGCCTTCTTTTACCATATCCTGTGGAAAATCACTGCCCCAACTTTTATAGAATTTGTCCATCATGGGTAAGTGAAAACTCCACTCACACAGGGTGAAGTTTCTTTATTTAGAACAGCCTTTCTCAGCCTTTTGACCCTGGAGGAACCCTTGAAATATTTCTCAGGCCTCGGGGAACCCCTGCACATTCAGGCTCCAATATCGGCCAGAAGTTCCAAAATTATTCTATTCGTTTCATGGGTAGGCCTGTATAGATGCATCAACGGTGTTCTTAAACTGAAAATAAAGAAGGAAACTTACCCCCTTAACGTGAAGTTGCTGAATTTGAAATAATTTTTTAAATAAATCACTTAATGACCACTTTGGGAAATTCCAGTCCCAATTGAGGTTGTTAAGCGAGGACTACCTGTATATGCAAATACATGATTCTGATACGTTCATTCCAAAGAAAGGGTTCCAGTTCAGACTGGCAGCTAAGATGGACAACCATCGAATGATGGCCTTCTGCTCTGGAGAACTTAAAGGAAGTCAGACCAGGCAGTCCTGTTGGATTGTGCATGAATCCCCGTGTCTTCTCTTGGAGGGAATGGTTTCCACGCTACCTTGCTAAGCTCTCCCTAACCCCTGCTTCCCTCCCCAGGTCTCCCTGACCTTGTACCTGATCCAAACTATGTCCAGGCTTCCACTTATGTTCAGAGAGCTCACCTCTACTCACTCCGTTGCGCAGCAGAAGAGAAGTGCCTCGCAAGGTAACCCTCTCCATTGTTTACTTCTTTGCTTATTCGTTCGTTCGTTCATTCAGCTTGTACGGCCGCCCAACACAGAGCGTCCCTGGGTGGCCTACAAACAAATTAGAAACCATCATTAAAATACGTATCAAAAATACATATCAAAAGTACGTATCAAAAATACATATTAAGTCTCTCAGATTTATCTCCTGCCTTTTCTCTGCATGGTATCTCTTCTTCCCCACAACCACCCAATGGGATAAGGTTGGGCCCCAAGTCACTCAGGGAGCTTCTGAGCAGATCAAACACCATAGATACATTGTCTATCATTACAGATCCATCTGTATCTATATCTACAGTATATCTATACCTATATCATCTATCATTCTATCATTCATTCTATCATTCTGTCTATCATCTATCTATATCGTATCATTCCATCATTCTATCTATCATTCTATTGATCAAGCTATCTAGCTACCAGTCCATTTTTCTATATATAGGTCTATCATTATGTCTATCATTCTAGCAATCATTAAAATACTCTAATCAATCTATCTATTGTTCTATCTACCATTCTATTTTCTATATTTCTATCCATCTATCGATCTATTAGTCTCTCATATTTATCTCCTGCCTTTTCTCTGCCTCTTCCCCACAACATGGGATATGGCTGGGTTCAGAGAGCAGACTTCTAGGCCCAAAGTCACCCAACCAGCTTTTTCCTGCTTTTAGTGCAGTATCTTCACCACTATAATATGCTGGTACAAATTCAGAGGATCATCATAAAACAAAAAACCAAGAGCCTTTTAGTGGAAGAGGGGCAACTTGGTTGCTTCTTTGTTTTTTAAACCAATACTGCATGCATAAAAGTGCATTTTGCTTCTGCTTTACAATGTGGAAATCATTTCATCATGCCAGCCTGCAAATTCAAGCCATGCATGTTATCCAAGGCAAGTTCCCGTGCTTTTATGGCTACAGAGAAAGGTTTGGAAACATCACATAGGGTCCTCCCCACCCCACTCCCCCCAAACAATCTTTCCTTGCCAGATTAACAGGAGGAAAAATGCCACCCATTCCCAATTATTTCAAATCCGGAATCACAGATGAAAACAGCACAGACTCTATCATGCTCACATAGAATTAAGTCTCGTAGAGGTTCATAAGACCTGTCCCAATAAGGCATATTTGTCAAGAAGACAAATCCCCCAACGTGTATGGACAGGATTGTAGGCTAGCCTATGAAAAAAATCAGTAAAAGTCAAATGTGGGAAGGGTTACTCCTAATCTTGAAGACAGGTTGTACATGCCACAGAACCAAGGAACAATAGAGAGATTTCACTGTCAAGTAATATGGAGGAAACCCTGAGTTTTGCAAAAGGAAGGAGGGGGGGACTTCTTGAAAAGAGGCCAAGATAAAGGGGGGAAAAAGCAGTCAGGGCTGAGTGTGGTTGGCAGCCATTAATATACATGTTGAATATATTTCCTTGCTTTAAAAAAACCTGGGAAATTATCCAGGCCACATTGACTGGCCTCCAGACTTAGATTACCAACTGGCCAGAATCATCATCATAATTTTTTTTTTAAAAAAAGCTCAGTCTGCTCAACTCCATTAAGCAGAGATTTAATTGGATCAGACAATGCTCTTCAATGCAACCATTCAGGAAGGTCCTTAATTAAGACAAAAGTTTAAGTAGAGAAGGCTGAAAAAAGCTTGAAAAGATATTTGCACTGATTGGAAGTGCTGTGTCTTTGGGGGGTGGGGGTGTTGTCTGCACATAGTTCAAACTCTGATGATTGCATCTGATGAAGTACAGGTAGTCCTTGCTTAACGACCACAACTGGGACCAGAATTTCAGTTCTAAGCGAGGCAGTCATTAAGCAAATCCAACCCAATTTTACGACCTTGTTTGCAGCAACCGTTAAGTGAATCACTGTGGGAGTTAAGCGAACCACATGGTTGTTAAGCGAATCACGCAATTCCCCATTGATTTTGCTTGCCAGAAGCCAGCCGGGAAGCTCAAAAATGGCAATTGCGTGACCACAGGACGCTGCAATGGTCATAAATGCGAACTGGTTGCCAAGCGCCCAAATTGTGAGCACATGACCACGGGACGGCTGCTACAGTCATAAGTGTGAGAACCGGTTGTAAGTCTTTTTTTCAACACTGTTGTAAGTCCAAACCATCACTAAACGAATGGTTGTTAAGTGAGGACTGCCTGTAAGTTGTAGTTCACAAAGCTTCTGCCTTTTAATAATAAAATGTCTTGGTCTGAAAAAGGTGCACCCAGAAGCCTCCTGATTGTAGCTTCCATAGATCAACAAGCTCCCCTCTTCCAGTGACTGCCCTGCCAATTTAGAATCGGCAAGCCAGAATTTGACTCCTGCCCCACTATAAGAAGAATCTATTGTTCTAATTAGCAGTAATCAGTGGCTGCTTTTTTTTTTTAATCTCATGGGACTAAACAAGATGACAGCAGATCCATCAGCAGGTACAGGGTCCAGGTTGAAAACTGGCAGCCCGGCACCCAGCCTTTCCGTTTGCTCAGCTGTGAATTGCATTTCTAACCCTCCTGTGTCCAGGGAGCTCAAGGCAGCTCACTTGTGGGTCTCCATTCTCCATCTGAGCCCCATAACAATGACCCTTTAAGGTAGGAAGGGTGGAGACAAGACAGCTGGCACAGGGACAGCCAGGGAACCCCAGGGTGGAATGGGGACTTGGGTCTTCTCCCTGATCCAAGGCAGGGCCGCAACTAGGCGGGGGCAACCTGGGCATGTGCCCTGGGCACCACGCTGGTGGGGCACCAAAATGAGCACTGGGGGGGGTGCCAAAATGGGTGTGGAATCCATGTTTGCCCCGGGTGACACAGACCCTAGTTGCAGCCCTGATCCAAGGCCGGCATCATTACCACGAGACCTCCAGGGCTGATTTGGCTGAGCAGCAAAGCTACCTTCCTGCTCTCATCTCTTGGTTTCACCTCCGTCCAGCACTGCCTACACTCCGGAAGCCACAGACTACGACATCCGGGTACTACTGCGTTTCCCGCAGCGCGTGAAGAACCAGGGGACGGCCGACTTCCTGCCCAACCGAGCTCGTCATGCTTGGGAATGGCACAGTTGCCATCAGTGAGTAGGGGGCCATTCAACATCAGGTAACCAAGGTGGGAGAGCATGCAGTGCTCCTGAGGAAGTCATCCCACGTGCTGAACCAGGGTGGTTCACAACCGAGCAAATGCTCTCCCACCCCGCCCTAAACCTGGTTAATTGCAAGTTGCCTGCTTTGGGAAGTTGAGTCTAATGAGTGACCCCTTCCCCAGCCTGTCTGCATGGTTGAGGGTGCAAAGTTTTGGACACATCCAGAAAACATATGAGCTTGGTACTTGCCTTGACTGGCACACCTTCCTTTCTTGTTCATTTGCACTCTCAGACCAGAAAGCTATCGATGTTGGGGCCTCATAATGGAAGCCACAAGACCTCCCCTCTAAGTAGGCTGACCATACGTCCCATTTGAATGGGACAGTCCCGTTTTTTTCACATTTCCAGATCGTCCCATCATTTTAATATAAATGTCCATTTTGTTCCGTTTTCTTAAAAACCTTACTTAAAAATGTGAAAGTTCCCGCAAACCTGTCAGAATGCAGTCTGACTTTGAGTGGAAGGAGGGGGAGCTCAGCAGAAACGGTGGGAAAAAAGACGCAGAGCTCAACCCGGCGGGAAACCTAAAAAGCAAAAAACAGGATCGGCTGATAGGCGGTGATCAAAGGGCGAACCGATTGGCTCCTGCCTTGAAATGGCAGGAAGAAAAGAATGCAAAAGCACGGCCAGAGGAGGAATGGCTTGTCGGGGACAACCGTTTGCTAGACTCTCCAGCCCAGCCTTGACTCACACAAACGAAGGAATCCGAAGATTCCCAGCCCGAGAAAACCGGAGAAGTTCCTGCCTGCCGATCCAACCCATCACCCAGCCCTGCCCCATTTTGCCATCCCAATGTCCTGTTTTTGTCTCAAGGAATATGGTCAGCCTACCACTAAGGAGAGCTTCTAGCTTTGTAATACAGGTAGTCCTCGACTTACGACCACAATTGGGACCAGAATTTCCACTAAGCAAGGAGGTCATTAAGTGAGTCATGCCCAATTTTACAACCTTTTTTGCTGCAGTCATTAAGCAAATCACCACAGTCATTAAGTGAATCATGTGGTCATTAAGCAAATCCAGCTTCCTCCATTGACTTTACTTGCCCGAAGCCAGCTGGGAAGGTCACAAATGGTGGTTGTGTGACCCCGGGATACTGCAACTGTTGTAAATACATGCCAGTTGCCAAGTGCCTGAATTTTGATCAGGTGACTGCAGGGACACTGCAACAGTCGTAAGTATGAGGACCAGTTGTAAGTCATTTTTTCAGCATCATCATAACTTCAAACGGTCACTAAATGAATGGCCATTAGTTGAGAACTACCTGTGCAGGAGTTGTGTTCACTACCGACCACTAGGAGGCCCCCTAGTGGTCAACAGCGAATATAACAACTGTACAACTCAGTATCCAATTGAGCTCATTGTGCAAACTTAGTTGTTTTTGTGTCTGGGGCACATGTGAATAAATGCTAAGGTACGTTGAACAGCACACAGATGTTTTCCTCACTGCCACTGCCAAAATAGATCAAGTCAACAAAGTATATCCATCTGTTGCCGTAATGCAAGATTTTGGCAGTATGGTGACCTTGGGCATTAAAGCAACAGCGGCATCTCAGGATGTGAACTTACAAGTCTTTTTAATAGATTTGTCCGATGTTTATTTATTGGATTATTTTTCTCCAGGACTTATCTAACTATCCCCCTTCCTCTTACTCCAACAACAGCCTTGTAGGACAAGTTGGACTAAGAAAATCAGTCCCTATGACTGCAAGAAGACCTCAACCTGCGTCTCCCCCACACAGCCCAAGATCTCAACCACTTCCTTTTTAAGGCCCACATCTCATGAGATCCCAGGAGTGGAGATCGCTGAAATCTCATCAGATGTTGGCTAGTTCTAATTTTTTCTTTCTTTCCCTTTTGGCCTCTGCACCCAGGTGCTTGAAAACGTTGTCCTAATCTGTTAGCGCTGTTGTGATTTCATGGTAGAACTTTGTTCCCAAAACACAGCTTGTGATGCAGGCCAAAAATGGAAGCCAGAGCCTCAGGGAGGAGACGGAAGGTGGGCCCAGTTCTGACAGTCATCCCTCGCAGTCAGACTCAGAATTTGTTATGGGCATCTGCTCATGTGAAATGCTCAAAGACCTTCCCGAATCTGTCTCTGGCTGTTCCTAAGCAATCGTTCTCCGTTCCCCAGGCATTATCACAGCATGGATGAGTTCAGCCATTATGACTTGCTGGACGCTGCCACGGGTAAGAAGGTGGCCGAGGGTCACAAAGCTAGCTTCTGTCTAGAAGACACCACGTGTGACTTCGGGAACCTCAAGCGCTATGCCTGCACATCACACACCCAGGTGGGTCTGATCGGGATTCCCCAGAAATCCTAGTGAAACTAATGCAAAGACAGACAATCTTTCAATGACTGAGGGACGGGGAAATATCATTTTTCTGCCATTCTTTCTGGCCTCCAAAGGCTGTGGAGGTGTGGTGGCAATGCTATGACACCACCAGAGAGTCAAGATGGACGTTTTGGGCCCATCTCTTGGGCCTTTGAAGGGTTGGTGGGGTCACTCAGAGCAGGCGCATTAGGACTTCCCAGGATTAGGCACATCTCTTTGATGCGTGTGTGTTTTCAACACTGTGCTACATAAAAAGGGCAGTTAGCTGCAAGATGTGACCAGCACTATCTTGTGGCTCTCTGAGGCTGCAAAAACCTCATTTTTATAGCCACAATGTATGTGTGGTAAGGTCTAGTTCAGTTGATTAGCAGTTGAAGTCCTAGGCTCTGTGTCTATTCTTGATGGAGGAAGAGGAAGGGGGGAAGAAAGAGGGGAAGGGAAGGAGAAGGAAGAGGAGGAGGAAGAGGAGAAGGGGAAAGAGGAAGAAATGGGGGGGAGGAGGAAGAGGAAGTCTCATTCCCTCTCTGTTGTGCCCATTTTCCCATCAGGCATCTTTTCCCAGTCTAACAACTATAGTCTTTCAAATGTTATCAGGATATGAACCTGGGATTTTTAAAACTGTCCACTTCAAGCTTCAAGCCATGCATTTGTTTTCCTTCAGGGCCTGAGTCCAGGTTGTTACGACACTTACAATGCTGACATAGATTGCCAATGGATTGATATCACGGATGTCCAGCCTGGGAATTATATCCTAAAGGTAGGAGGTCACTTGCAAGTCTGAACAGAGGGAAAGAATGGCACTGCACTGGAGCCATTCTTCCATGCAAGTTCCTGCTACGTAGAAACACAAGACTGTCTCCTGCAACATTGTTGGCAACTGAATGTGAGACCACGCAATTTTGAACCTCCTAAACCCTCATATGTTGCATTACATTGTTAAGGGAAGTGGAGCGCATGCAACAGGTGAGGAAAAATCGAGTTCAAGTGGCTGTTGAGAATGGGGACCAGGGGTGTCCACAGGGTATAGTGAAAAAAGTCAAGATGGCAGGCAATGGTGCAACCTCTGCCAGGTTGTGTTGCAACACTCATAAAAACCAGGCAGAATTTCAATCACACCATCATGGTCATCATCTCAACTTTTTTAACCATACCCTATGGCAGTGTTTCTCAACCTTGGCAACTTTAAGATGTATGGACTTCAACTCCCAGAATTCCCCAGCTAGCTGTGCTGGCTGGGGAATTCTGGGAGTTGAAGTCCATACATCTTAAAAGTTGTTGAGGTTGAGAAACACTGCCCTATGGACACCCCTCACAGGGATGGGCCAAAATACACTGATGAGCAGAGCGAGGCACAAAATGGTTTCCCCTTCCCATCTCAGCCAACTCTGAGGTGGCCAGAACAGAACAGTGAGTTTTGCTCCCCCACCGACCCATTTTCTCCCCACGTCTATGTGACCTTTTCCTCTCTAACATTTTCTCCATTAAAGCCCTGGTCCAATAAACAGGGATGTTGGGAACAGTCCAAATACTGAAATAACTGGTTTGTTTCACTGCCTTGAATGAGAAATATTGATCCATTTGAGCATTTCAAATATCGGAGAGTGCTTTAGGTAGGCCCCTGTCCGTGTGTGTGGGGCCTAGGAAAATTATCCCTCACCCACAACGAAGCACAGGGCCTGAATAATGGCCTCTTTGTTGCATTTGAAAGCAGAAGACGTGTTCATGGAGTGTAGGAAATCTGCAAGAAGAGAACAGCTGAGAAGAGATGATTGTGCAGGCTTAGGCAGAAGTTAGCATCTTCTAATGCTCTCCCTCTGCCCAGTGGTAAGGTTGGTTCAGCAAAAGTGTCTGCTTGTTTTCTATATTTTATTACACCCTTGGTTGTGGTTGGTTGGTTGGTTTGTTATGGGAATTTTCACCACCCTCCTCCCCACTCCCCAGTTTTATATCGAAGAAGTTGATTTGCTTTTTACTTTTCCTCAGGTTCAGGTGAATCCCAAATACATCGTGATGGAATCGGACTTCACCAACAACGTGGTCAGGTGCAATGTTCACTACACCGGGCGCTACGTCGCCACCACGAACTGCAAAATCTCCCAGTAAGCCTCCTTTGGAACCACTTTCTCACTGGGAGCACGGAAAGACCGTGTCCAGTTTTTTTTCTGCAGGACAGCCTGGCTTTGAGCAGGGCCACCATGACACTCTTTGGATCAGACATGTTCTCCACTGTCCCAAGAAGAGAGCTAGATCTTATCTTAAATCTGGTTCAGCACTAGTAGAAACAGGGCCAGTTTGATCCAAGAGCCAACAACCTATCAAAGTGATGGGACTCTTTATTGGCCTGAAGACATCTCCTAAGATACTTCCAGAAGGAAGGCAGATGACATTCAGGAGTGGGGTGGGTCCTTTTCCTGCCCTTTTCCCTCACCCCTCCCTTCATCATCAATCTAATCCAGCAGGGTTTTTCTGACTAACCTTCCCCAGCCTGGATCACCTCCATACAATCTGGATTATAATGCCCTCAACACCACTCCCTGGACCTGTAGGCCAGACCTAGAAGGTATTGCAGGCCCATACATCTGGAAGGGGTCCACTTGCAGAAAGTGACAGGAAGCACTCTCAGAAGTAAGACCTATTGTACTCAGTTGGGTCACACCATGTTTGTAGGAAGGCTACCTTTGAGTCCATCTCATGCTTGTCCAGGTTTGTCCTTCAATCCCAACCTTTTATCTATCTATATCAGTGTTTCTCAACCTTAGCAACTTTAAGATCGTGGACTTCCACTCCCAGAATTGCCCAGTCAACATGGCTGGCTGGGGCGTTCTGGGAGTTGAAGTCCACATATCTTGAAGTTGCTAAGGTTGAGAAACACTGAGCTATATACTACGAAAACTCTTCTGTCTGTTTGATACTTTGTAACCTTTAACCGGGCAAAATGGTGCATCGTAGGGCAACAATTTTTGAACCAAGTTACCTCAAATGGGCTAATTTACAGAATGTGTCCAAAATCTGGGACCCATGATTCCCCTGGAATTGAAATTTGGCAAATTTTATAAAACACTTTATGACCTAAAAACTATCCTAGAACATTTGATAACATAATACAAAAGGTCATAAAACATTTCCTGTGGTCAACTCCTGATGTTTGGCTGGGCTATACAGTTCAACATGGGCTACTTTCAAGACAGGTACATCTCTGAATATCTCCCTGAATTTTTAAGGACTTTTCCAGCACATTAGAAGCTCTGCCATTGTTGAAGGCATTGAGGACTCTGGTAAGGAAATAGCTCTGAAGCGATGACCCTAAAGGTCATGGATTGTCCAGGTCGTTCTTAATCCTGATAGCTAAAAATGGAACGTCCACTGTCAGGAATAATCTGCCTGAAGATTCCAGCTGCTATACTGGGAGCAGCTGGGCTGATCCAGCTGGGCTGCACATTAGTTCTCATGTGACATTCGGACAAGCACCCAAGCATCATTAATATGCGAATTCCTATGCAAATAAAGTGCCCAGGGCAATCTGAGCCCCAGGCACTCTAAGCTGCCTATTTTCTCTTTCCTTTAAACCCAGCTCTGCCTTTTCCCGTCAGTTTAGCTTCCTGGGGCGGCCCCGGGGTATTTTTTTCATGTTTCTAATCCCATGCAAGGGACAGCAGCCTTCCCAAAAGCACGCTGAAACGCTTGTTGGTTTTGCCAAAGGAACTGAGAGGTGAAAGAGAGGGGAAGGGTATGATTTCTCCTAAAATTATATACAGGCATATCACTTTTTTTTTTAAAAAAAACTCCTCAAAAAAGAGCTATGTTTTGTATTTTGCTGCAGTTGGGTTTTTTCAGAGGGAACGTGAGCAAGCGAACGCCCTGGAGCGAGAGATCTCAAGGATCTTATGATCTGCAAGATCTTTAAAAACGAAGGAACGCCCGCTTCTGTGAGGCTACCTTCCATAGAAAACTCAGCTGCTTGTTGCCCATTCTGGAACATCGGACCCATTTCTAACCTTAGATCTCAAAAAGTGGTGGCTAGTGTTATTCAGTGGCCTACTTTCCTTCTGGTTTTCTTGCAACAATCCCTTAACAGAGGATGCCCCACAGAACACACTATCTTCCTGGCCTGTTCTGTCTGAAGCTTGCAGGCTGAGTTTTAATTTTTAAATGACTTGCACGCTTCTAGAAAACTCTAGGGTCCTCAAGCAAGTTGATTGCTCTCCTTTTCTGGGGGTGAGGGTGCCACTGAGCTGCACAAGGACGAGCTTTGCAGAATCTGTGAGCGGTTTGGGTGTATCTCAACCTTCCCCGTTCCAGATCTTGCTGGCTAGAAATTCTAAGGGTTGCTGTTCTCACCCAGCTGGAGAATTGGGGGAAGGCTGGCATGATCTCAAGATAACTCTGCTGCTCCTGGATTTGCATCTGGTTTCAGACTTTGCTCCCCTGTTTCTTCGTTGCAGGTCTTGATTCCAACCAGGCTGGTACCAGCTCTTCCGCCTTCCTTAATTGCCCCCTCATCTTCTGCAAAAGCGTCTCTCAAGGTGTAGCTCGCTGCGAGAGACCGGCCTCATCGCACCTGGTGCCTGCACCAAAATGGAAATTGTCCCACAGCTTTGTTTTGAGACTATGTTAAATGAAACGTGTCACTTTAATACTTTTATAAATACTTTTGTTTTGAATCTCAGTTTTTTTCACAAATGCAGAGGGCTGCTCAGATGTGGCGATGGAGTAAATACAGGGGGTGGCTCCCGTGGCTGGTTGAATTTTAGCAACCCCAATGTGGAAGCTGCAGTTTGCTTACAAGTAAAGGGAGCCTCTCTTGATTAGAGATATGGATGGATGGATGGATGGATGGATGGATGGATGGATGGATGGATGGATGGATGCATGCATGCATGGAGAGAGAGATGATAGATGATAGGTGATAGATGATAGGTGAGAGATAAATAAGTTTATAATGGTTATAGACTAAGAAAACAAAAGACCACCACCTCTTGGTTTAGGCTGTTGTGAGAACCCAGCCAATGGCAGCATATGCAGTTAACTATAGCTACAAGAGCTATAATCTAGATCTTAACACAGTGTCTGTACATATGGCTGACTCTGCAGTTAAGTACTGATGGGCACTTTCAAAGATTTTCTGTTCTTTGGAAAGCTTGATTCTCACAACGATTTGGTTCACAACACAGAGAGTACGAACTGTCGTGTTGCGGTCTCAACGTTCAAAGCAGGAAAAAAATCTCAGTTGGGTTTTCTTCAGGGAAGGGACACTGATGTCCCCACTGGGGGAAGAGGGGGAGAAGGGGAGGTGTGGGGGAAACAGCTGTGACAAAAACATTCAGATGAAGCACCACTGGCTAATGCAACAAGCCATGCCCTTTTGTGGAAAACACACACTCACAAACCACACAAAAATTTCCCTGTAAATCTAAACCTGCAAACCGGTGCCAAGCTGTTTCAGAGACAGGCCGGTCCATGGGACCTGAGTTTTGCACATATCTTTTTGATACAATATGGAATCTGCTCCTAGCTGACCTGGGGTTGTCCTCAACCCATTCAGAGCAGCAGGAGAATGTTTCAGCAAGGAAGCCACATCGGAACTGAGTACTGTTTGTTCTCCTGCAAGCGTTTGTTCCCATTTACATTGTAAATCGTGAGCTGGCAGTAGCTCTTCGGGGACTCTGGCAGTCTGATTTCATTTCTCACTGAAGTACTGTTAACCCCACGCTGTAGCCAGAAAAGGCTTTCAGAACAGCTTACGAGGATCTGGAGCCAGTTCTGAGCTTCTGATCGAAAAGGCATGGCACCAGAGGAAGGAAGGGGGTGGGAGGAGGCAAGGTCACAATCCCTTCTTAGTGTTGCCATTCTTATAAGTGGAAGGTGGTGGAGAAAGAGAAAGAGAAAGAGAAGGTACCACATAGGTAGTCCTCACTTAACAACCACAATTGGGGCTGGAATTTCCATTGCTAAGTGAAGTGGTCATTAAGCAAATCCGACCCAATTTTCTGACCTTTTTTGCAGTGGTTGTTAAGGGAATCATCGCAAGTGTTAATCAGACCATGTGGTTGTTAAGCGAATCATGCATTTCCCCATTGATTTTGCTTGCCAGAAACCAGCCAGGAAAGCTGAAAATGGTGATCACATGGCCATGGGACGCTGCAATGGTCATAAATGTGAACCAGTTGCCAAGCACTCAAATTGTGATCACGTGACCATGGGGATGCTGCAACGGTTGTAAGTGTGAGGACCGGTCATAAGTCATTTTTTCCAGCACCGTCGTAATTCTGAACCATCACTAAATGAATGGTTGTTAAGCAAGGACTAACTGTACCAGTCTAGGAGGAGGAAGAATGCCAGATCCATAATTGGGCAGAACCATCCATGGGACCAGGTCAGAGCTCAATCCAAAGTTGGGGAGCAAGTTTTGAACTTTCCAAAACTCTTTAGCCAGGTAGAACAAAAACCTGATGGTGGGAAGCAGAGAGATCCAAAACCTCTGGCCAGAGGATTTCAGTTTATATTTGGCCAGAGGATGGAGGAAAGAGGAAATGCATACAGAATGCATTAATCACTAGGTGGGGCAGGAATCAGCCAAAACCCAGCCTTCTAGGAGAACACAAGAATGGCCCATCCTTCTCCCCCACTCAGGGCTAAAGATAGAAAACCTTCTACCTCACCCCAGCGCCAAAGGAATTGGTTCAGGTAATCTAGGGGATTAGCCGGGGAGAGCCAGCAAGACAAAGACCTGTCTTGACAGAAGTGGTTAACCAGGGTCTCTTTTCCTGTAAGGCCTCAACAAAAAAATTGTAACTCTATTGCAACGCTAAGGATCCACTCATTCTGCTCAGCTGGGGCAGGTGGGGTTGGTGCTGTGTGAGTCAAAAGCTGGGGCAGGGTTCGGTCTGACATGCAGGTAGAACCAACAAGTTCTCTTTGGGGGAGGAAAATATTGACTTTTTTCTTTTCCAACAACCCCCTTTTTCCCCCCTACAGGAAACGGTGCCACCGATCTGCAACGACCACACTGCTAAAATGGGTTAGCTGAGGAACTCAAGAGGAGCGCAAACAAAAGGCGGGGGGGTGGAGAGTTGGTGTCAGCCTTATGAGGTAGTCCAGACAAGCCAGATGAACTAATTTTTACTTTATTGTAAGGTTACATTAACAGAATCTTGCAAGTCTGAAAGTACATCTCTCTCCCCTTGTCTTTACAGTCCAAGGAACTAGAGATGGTCCTTCTGAGACATTTGCCCCACCCACATTCCTTCTGCGGGGTCAGCTGCCTCTTATCCAACCATTCCCTTGGCTGCAGGCAATTCCCCCTGTCTCCCAAGGTCATTCCCACTGTGATGCCTCCCTACTCAGCTTGCCATTAAATTCAATTCATACGTGATAAAGTAGAAATCTCTTCAATGGAGTGTAGTGTGCAGTAGAGAGAAAAAGTTGCGCACAGAAGTCCCCGCGCTTTCCCCAAGTTAAACAGCCCAATGAATTCAACCCCCTCCCCTTCTTCGGCATGCAGTCCCCCTTTTTGTGCCAGTCTGTTCAGTTCTGTGCAGATGTCTGCAACCGCTCTGCCGGTTGACCTTGGATGCCAGAGATAGTCCAAACAAGATGCTTTCACACTCCTGGCTTGTCCCCCCTCCCACTTCTACCGACTCACGAGCCTCAACCCGTGTTGATTCCATTCATACTTGCCAGTCGGATCAGATGTTCTGGGAACATTTGATCTGGAGCATGACACCCACAAGCCATTACAGTTGGCTAGTTCATATATGCACAACATCCACACAACAGATAGCCTCTCTCTGCTTTCAGTTTCTGAATGGGGGTGTAGTCATTACCAACAAGTGACAGTAGAGGGCAAACTTGCCAAGGAAATTAACTTCATTTGCTAAGTAGCTGTGGGGTGAATTGTTTTGCATCTTAACTTCTTACTATTTGTCTTCCACCAGAGATAGCAATAAGCTTGTATTTTTCACTCTTCACAAGATCACCTTTGGTTCTTGTTTTCTTCCTAGGAGTTCCCTACATCTGGTTTAGAGCCCAGAGCTAAAACTTAAATGCCTGTTCTTTTAAGGGATCCTACTTGGTTGAGTATAGCTCAGGAAGATGGATCTCTGAAAGACTTTGATCAACAGGGTTTTCAGGCCAGTTTCATGCATCTGTCATAATGTGGCTGGTTTGGTTTTGGCTTGTATATTGTGTGAATCTAATTAATTGTGGCTTAGTCTACAAACCAGAGTCAGGCAAACCAATGCATGAAACAGGTTGGAGAGACTTTCTTTGCATCAGGGACAGAACAGAAGCTTGCATTTGGCTCAGTCATTTGTTGACTAGACCACAGTGGCTGAGTTCCCACGTTACGTGAAGCCAGAGTCTGTTTTCTCAACTGCAATGGCTTACAAAGTACATTTCATGCAAAATACTTCTCCTTCCCATTGCTCATCTACTCAGCCACTACAGAAGCAGAAATGAATGTGGGCTGAACTACAAAGGCCTTTTGCAAACTCTTCAAGAGATCAAAGCTGGACCTGCGACCCAATTCAATGCAAGTGCCCAACCATGAGGCTCTAAGCCCTACATTGTTTCTGTAATTGTTTAAACCCCCGGTTTCTTTGGTCTTTCAAAAGGTGCAACAAAATCTCTGCCATAGTGAGAATTGGCCCTATGGCAACAGCAGCCTGTTTTTTCTATGGATGGGTTACCTGTAAAATGGATAGCTCCAAAACTGGTTTTATTCTGGTTTGTTTAGTCTTTTAGTAGATTGCACCCCAGGGCAATGGACACAATCCATTAACAATCATCAGGTCAACGAAGTGGCTTCAATTCCAGAGTTGATCCTTGCTCAACATCCCTTTGAAAACTCTCTCCTGACCCTTTCCATCAGATTTTTTCTTCTGGGGTGGCTTCCAGGTAGCTGCACTTTCCGGTCCCACCGCAGCTGCAGAAGTTTGCATTTTGCTAAGTCATTTCACCCATTAGAACGGGTTCCAGGAAAGAGAGAAACTGACTTTTTCAAAAGCTGGTGTCTTTCCTCTTCCTCCTACAATGCTCCCTTATACTATCCACTTATGTTTCCCATCCTGAAAAGAGCAACCTTCATTCAGCAGGTCCAAAAAGTCAGCCGGTGTGACTTTAAAGTGGCAAATCAGTAGTTCTTGGGGAAGGGAGAACCCAACAAACTGAGGATGGACAATCAGACTTGACTCAGCTCATTAAAACATTTTCCAGCATGGTGGAGGTTTTTCACATACCAAGTCTCTCAAGATGGACTTTTAAGCCTAGGAAGGCACTTCTCACTCTTTTACAAATACGTAGATACAAAGGTACATGTTGCTTGACTCACGAGGGGCTTGGTTCACACATTGCACTAAGCCATCTTATACTTGGCTTCTGTAGACTCTGGCTTACGGGTAGTCCTCTCTTAACAACCATTTGTTTAGTGATGGTTCAGATTTATGATGGTGCTGAAAAAACTGACTTGCAAATGGTCCTCACACTTACGACTGTTGCAATGTCCCCGCAGTCACGTGATCACGATTTGGGCGCTTGGCGACTAGTTCGTATTTATGGCCGTTGCAGTATCCCGTGGTCACGTGATCACCATTTTCAACCTTCCCAGCCAGCTTCTGGCAAGCAAAATCAATGGGGAACTGCGTGAATTGCTAAAACAACATGGTTTGCTTAACGCCCACAGTGATTTGTTTAACGACCACGCAAGAAAGGTCATAAAATCAGGTTGAATTCATTTAATGACCAGTTTGCTTAGCAACCAAAATCCCAGTCCAAATTGCGGTTGTTAAGCGAGGACTACCTGTATAAGAGTATGCAATGAGGGGTGCCATAGAGCTGGAAATTGCCCCTAAACACTCATTTGCAACAAAGTAACATTGTGGTTCCCCAACCCTTTGAGGCAGAAAACCCAGAGCTTGTATGCCTTCAAGTAGGGTCAGATAAGGTCAAGTTGAACTTGACTCTGGGTGACTGACGTGGTTTTCTTGACAGTTCTAAAGAAATGTTTACCACTGCTTTCTTCCTGATTCTTTAAAACATTCAAGTCTAGCCTAGGACAGGTTGCCTGAGGGTTTCCCATCCCCATACAAACCACATCTTCCCCCTGCTTAGCTTTTTGAGATTAACCAAGGTCATCTCAGTGTTGCCAACTAATTGAGCCAAATGAGGCCTAAAGTGGTCATTCTCCCCTCGTGAAGGTGGAAAACTTAGTTTAAAACAAAGCTGAAGCCATTAAAATACACAATAAAGGTGCTGAGATGGCTAAATTGATTAAAGACCCTGATGAAGGTTAATGCCAATTGGAAACCCCTTTTGGACTTTTTGCGTAAAACAGAAAAAAATGAAATTATGATATGTAAGTTTGATGATTAGCAAAAATAGATAGAAAAAATGAGTTTTGTAACCCTAGATTAAGAGTTCAGTTTAAATTTATACCTATAACTGTTGTGAAAAACAATCAGAAGTCATTTCTCTATATTTCTTTTTTCTCTGTACTTTTGGCTTCTTTATTTTTCTTTCCTTTTTCCTCTTTCCTTCATCTTAAATATTAGTTTTTGCTAGTTTTTATCTTTGTTGCTTAAACTCAAAGTTGTTACAAAAAAAAAA
The DNA here is from genome assembly GCF_035149785.1 of Candoia aspera. Taxonomy (NCBI): domain Eukaryota; kingdom Metazoa; phylum Chordata; class Lepidosauria; order Squamata; family Candoiidae; genus Candoia; species Candoia aspera. Next base: position 5,934,198 of record NC_086165.1, on the reverse strand, counting down.
GTTATAAAGGAGTTCCAGAAAATCAAACCTATAACTAAACTCTATCAGGAAAAGCATGAAAAATTCAAACTTCAAGGTAACCCATGACAAACAATATAATAAGCAGAGTGGACTGGATTGTATGTAGAGAATAACCGATAAACCCCATCTTGAGATTTTTCAGAAGTTTATTTAAGGGAAGCAGCATATTCGTCAAGGTTCAACTTGTCATTAGCATCCTCACTGTCCAATTAATAAAGATAACCCATAAGGTTTAAATACTTAGGCATCAATAAGCATTGTTAGTTTTCTCTAACGTATTGTTCAAACTTAACATAATCTACCCTGAATGGATTTTTTTGTTATGTTTGATCTCATGGAAATTTTTTGCAACTTACGAGGTTTTGGGAAAAGAACAGATTCATGGAGTTTAAGAGCTTTCAGTGGTTACCAGTTATGTGGGCTGTGCGTTAACATGTTGCCTGATATCAGTCTAAATAGCCATTCAGTTATCCGGTAAGTTCACACATAAACATAGATCCACAGTTGGTCCAAAACCAAATACACACATTGGTTTAGCATACCATGAGAACACAACCACAGAATGTGGTCTGTTTGTTTTCTGGTTCAGCATGTGTGTGAGCCTTGTCCATGGTGGTTTATTCAAGAAACCATGGTTAACCTCCCAAGATTTCAGGTAGACATCTCTCTCAGCCAAATGCAGGCACATCCTGCCTATTCCTGCTCTATCGCTTCCAACTCCAGATCCCCAAATGAAGCACATTCTGAGGGAAAGTAATTTCTTACAATTTATTCAGAACTAGATTTTAATACAACAAAAGATTTTGAATTGGTGGCTCTAAGCCTGAAAGAAGTCAGTCCATTCAGCAGGCAGGTCTGATGGGCTTGCTATTAAAACAAACGAAGTCCACTTGGAGAGGGCAGCGAGGTGCCAGGGGAGAAAGCCAACCTCAGCAATTAAAAGTGGGAGCTTCCGCAACTCAACGAAGTGGGTATTTCACCTTTCCGAAAAATGCAGAACGGATGCAGCTGTGACAGGCAATGGGTGAAATTTCAGGAATGTTTAGACTGCAACTCCCATCCTGCCGGGGGCTGATGGGAGCTGTAGTTTAACAACATCTGGATAGCTACGCATTGCTCAAAGTGGAATAAGGCAACTAGCTAGGAAGGCTGCCAAGCCAGCAGTAAAATGAAAGGAAAAGCTAAACATAAGCTACCGGTTCTCTACATCAGCACAATAATAATACATTTAAGCAAAAGATCCACTTTGCCTTTGCTGGTTCATCTACAATTCTGGTTTGCTTGCTTCTTAAGAGCACACTGGACATCAAGGTTTCCGAGTTCCAAACGGTGCTAAAATGCAACTTCGGAGAAGGAAGCTTTGGTGGGAAGACTCGTGTTGGCTTCATGCTGGTGTTATCTTAGGAAGTAAAGAAGAGGAAGACAGAAACGCCCCAATTCAGCTCAGAGGAGCAGCAAGGAAGTGGTGTGTGCATACTCCGGTTCTGCAAAAGGTTTAATTTGGAGCCATTCCAATTCAAATCTGTGCGTTGACTCAATCTATCAGAGAGTTAAACCGAAGGCTTCCAAATCTGCCGGGGTATTTTGGTTTGAGCACAGAAACGGTCTTTTCTCAATCAGCCTGGACATTTGGATGAGTTGTCCTGAACTGATTTGAATCATCCAACTGATTTTTCAAACCCAGCCCACCATTCAAACTGTGATTTTTCCCGGTTTACACAGGCTACAAACATACCACATTTAAAAAAATAAAAGGCTACAGTGCCAAGTTCCTTCAGATTCCTGGAAGATCAGTGTTTTCACAGCTTCCAAAGTTGTATCTGTTGAAATTTAACCATCAGGTATTTAAACCAAAGGCAAGTTTTCTCCTTCTCCAAGGCCTTCCCCACCCCAAAGAAAATTCAAAATCTGACTAAACGTAGTCCCCTTCCCCCCAACTCTGAATTTTAGAAAAATAGAACCATTTAATTCTCTTTGGCACAAAGAGAGTAAGAAAAGTTTTAAAGACATAGTTTAAAAGATCCAGCTTAGCATAATAAAAGAAGCCGGGATGCTACTTTTGGAGGAAACATCTGTGTGTGGACAGTAGAAACTTTGGCCAACCTGCTTGACTTCTGCATCCAAGCTGCTCTTCCTTAAAAGCTCATAACAGAACAGAGCCATCTACCTTTGACATCTGGTTTTAGAGAGTTTGTTTTTCCACATAATAAAACTCAAATTTCAATTTAATAAATTGTCCACTTATGAATTGTGGCATTGACAAAGAGAAACTGCTACATTTCTGTTCTGGTTCAGACATTCCCATATCCTTCCAATTTTGCTGAAGACACAGGAAGATTCACTTTGCTCTGAGATCTGTAGAAGCAACCCTTCATATCTGGAAGTTATTGGTAGTCATCTTCCAACCATGTTGGCAATTCAGTGCTTTGGGCCCTTCAGGAATCACTGCTGTTGATAAGGGCCTTAACTCAGGATGGATAAAATGGCTCCTCTTCATGGGAAAACCATCATCCCTTTAGCCAATGGTTTCCATGAGAATGCAGGAGTGTTTGCTGTCTCCCTATGGGTTAAAGGAAAACTAGTTAGTATCTCCACAAATAATCCTATCAGTAAAATCAATCATCCCAGTAGATTAATTGGCAGAGATGTTAGTGTGAAAGGGATTTCAAGAGCAGATCTTATCCTTATGGACCAAGATAGGCTGGTCCATCATCTGCACAAATTTTGCTCAATATTCAACCTTGGCTCTGGGTTCACACACTGCCCTAAGCTGTAACACTGTCACTAAGTACACTGAGTGAATCAAAAATGTAAGGGTCAGAAGTGACCCTGGAAATCATCTAGGTCAACTTCCTGCCCAGTGCAGAAATCTGACTAGAGAACTCAGCAAGTATGGTTTGTAAACTATGATTAATGGCTTAATGCAGTACGTGAAGCCAGCCAACTGGGACTTAATTAAACAAACTATATCTTAGCATTATGGCGAGCCCAACTGGAAGGTTAATCTTGCAAAAGGAGGCAAGGAGGAGAAAGAAATTTCAGGTTTCTGTATCCCCACTCACCCATTTGTAGATCCAGTTTCTCTATCGGTAGTGTTGACTTAGCTAGTCAGAAGAGACTGGGTGTCTGTTTGCTTTGGCACTAGTAATCACCACTTTAGGAAATTTGACAGGTATGGTCTCCTGCCTGCCAAAATCAAACAGCCCAGGGCTTCAGACAATATCTTCAGATTCTGGGTACATAGATGAATTCAGATACGATCTTGTGATGCACAGCAACTGGTTTGTCCTTGGTAGAAGGACACAGCTGCTACCTACCCCAATTATACGGGAGAAGTTCACCATAAAGTCTTAACCCAACTATCCCACTGGACTTGAGATCTCACTAGATTTTTCCTCCAAAGGCCTGCTTGCAGGGAATTCCCACATTCCAAATCTACCTCTTCAATAGTTGCATGGTATCCTGGGTTATCCAGCTCAAATGCTTCTACATCCACTTCAATATCACGCACTCCGTTAATTGTAATCTTGTCTCGCCGGCCAAGCGCTTTTGGCTTAAATAAAGAAAGAATAAAGCAAGATGTGGGTTGTAACAAGGTAGACACTTTGGGTTTCTGAGAGCATGAAGTAGATGCATTTGCAAATCTTGGCTGATCACAAAACAGCGCTTTCCGGAGGCTAGACTAAGCACATTGCTCCCCACCTCCCTCTTCCCGAACCTCTAGCATGATCCTGGCCATGTCAGCTTTTCTTTGACTCTCCTTTCTTCCAAAGACTGCAGCCATTAATCATCTCTACTTTCAAAGAATGCCTGTAGGATCCACATAGAAATAAGCCAGAGATGTCCAGAGAGAGGAGTTCAAGAACATCAAAGTGGCAGGTGAAATTGGGCGACTGAACTCCTGCCCATTTTTACACGCCTGCAATGTGTGCAATACATAGGCATGATACCAGGTCATATTTATGGAAAGGGTACTCTGGATGTTCAGATCTAAAAGCTCACTGAACCAAAGAGCATCCATGTTTGGACAGGATGCAACCTCCCAGGAGACCAGCCCTACAAATGGCATTTCCTAGTAAGCACAATGAATCATGAGCTTAATGAACTATATGATTAACACTCATTCTAATGAAGTACATAAGGTCCATTTGGACACCCAGATGCATGGAAATGCATCAGCATGTTCGGGTGGACTAATGTGGCAAAGACCAGGAGACCAAAGCATGACTGATGGTCAAGAACTGCACTCTCTCTCTCTCTCTCCAAATTATCTTCTAAATTGTAACAATATTCCATGAGAATATTGATAAAAGCCAGTTGGTCGGAGCACAGCACATTTAGATAGTAAAGCAAGAGACCAGAAGAGCATTATGCATAAGCTGGGAGAAATGTCAGGTTGTGCACGTAGCATAATGTGGAAGATCAGCAGCTTGCTAGTTTTTGCCTGCAACTTCTTTTACTATCTGTCCCACACAAAGGAATCTTTCTGGAATCAAGGAGCTACAAGACAACTTTTGGTAACTATCTGAAGACTCATTTACATGGAAGATCAGGTTGATCAGCAAATATGTACCTCTAGTTGTGTTAGACCTGAGAAATGCATTAAACTGTATTCAGGCTTTGCTTCAATAAACCTATACAGTTGTACTGTAAGCCATTGCCTCCTGTAGTGATTGTGTCCACCAAGGACAAAGATCCTGAGATGGGAAAAAATATGTTCTGTCTGTTTCCCCCCCTCCCAAGGGCACTCACCATTCTGAAACTGTTGAACCCCCTCTGAAGAAGCCCCTGAAATAAACTATGATGCTAGAGATTGGTTCTTCGGCTTGCAACAGGCCAGCAGCCCATGGATTCCTTTTAACTGAAAGAATCTCATAGAAATAGATTCAGGGGACCATGTTAGACAAGGGTTGCCTCCTTCTGGAGACCCTGGTGTGTGGGGCATAACCTTAAGATATAGATTGAGTCAAGGCATTATTTCACCACAGCCCATCCAAACGCCTCTCTTCAGTCTTACCAGCCAAATGAAGATGGGGACAACTATTAAAGTGAGGGGACACAAGATGATGAGGGCTACAGCGTAGCCAGGAAGACCAGTTTCTTTCAAGAAAGGCTCCAGCCCATGACCTAAGAAATTAAAGAGAGATGAATCAGGTCACACGCCTGTGGCAAACTTTAGCTCATGCCGTATGATCCCAGAGAGGATTAAGCAGCCTTCCCAATGCTACCAGACTAGAATTCCCAGCAGCTCCAGTGGCAAGCAGAGCCAGAAGTTTGAAACTTGTGAAGGTCTGCAGATTCTCCTTCCCCTCATCTAGCTTTTTAGCTGTGTGCAAACCAGAGCGTTTTCCCAAGAAGCCAGATCCCTTCAAGCAGGCTTGAGCAAATGAGCGCTGTAGACCAAAACCTGTTTAGAGGACACTTGATGTCCGAACTGAATCCCACCTGCAACAGTAAAGGAGAATGGATCCACTTGAAAACTTGATGAATCCAGATAATCCTTTGAGCCAACAGAGAACGCCAGGGTCTGTAGGACATCCTTGTTGGTTGGGGCTGGATGCTGGAATACCACATCCCCGTGACAAACCAGAGAACCACCTCTACAATCACAAGAGAAAGGCATGGCTGAAGAGTTTGATCTGGTTCACACCCGATGTTAAAACATAATTTGCTAATCTCACAACGATCAACTAGATTTGCCCACTGCACTAAACCAGAACCCAGAAGCCGTATTACGGCTCAGTTCTCTAAGCCCAGCCTTTGTTCCAGTTCTTTCAGAGGTTCCCAGGGTTTGCTGGTTTCAAGAAATAGGTACCATTACGGTTTCATCCTAGACTCAGAGACGCCCTCTAATAGAAGCTCTCCACATAGGCTGGATACCAGTGTGGCCAGACTACTAATTGGCAAGCTGTAATCCAACCTAACTGGTAGGCAGAAAAGTGGCCCATCCCTGTCTTAGATGTCCTCAGTAACAGGCTACTGAATAAGTAGGCTGTGAAAGACAGTTCACTGTTAACTTACGTGATCTTACGGATTGTCACTTGGAGGAGATTTTCATATTTGCCAAGTATACGTGTAAGCTGGAAGGCAACAATTTTCACAAGGTGAGCCCAGAGTTCAGAGCCCTCCTTAGCCTTACCATCACCTTTTCAGCTATTAAATCCCCCTAATTCCTGTCCTTTACTAGTCCAGCTCACCTTGACCCATCTTACCTTATACCTTTGGAACTTAAAAAAAGCAGAATTATCTCGAGTTGCTTACCCAGACCTTGATCTCTCATGCATTTCCAGGCTAAGCCTAGGAGATCTACAGCTTCCAATGTATCATTATCAGAAATATTAGAGGTGAGAAACCATGATCTCCCCTCCTTCAGCAGAAAAACTTCCTACCGTTCTCTTATCAACCCCCACTAGAAAAGAACTTAGTGTGAACCTAAGCAAAATTGCTTTCACTTTACAATCTATATACCCTTTACTTTTTTAAACAGACACAGAAATCTTCTGTGCATCCTTTAATGTTCACGGTAACACACACCAAGGACAGTTTTCAATATATTTTGCAAAGGAAGAATTTAGATTTCCAGCAAACATTCATCTCACCTACCGTATCAGAGAGATCCTTTGCAATGTTCTGATGTTCTACAGAAGAACGGTCCAACATCTTCTCAGTGAATACTCTGTTGGTTACCATGAATGAAACTGGAAAGACCTGAAGCTTGAGCCTTGAACCTAGAATCAGAGAGTTGCACTTAAGAGGTTACACTCCCACCTGTACCCAACATCAGGCCTAAAGTCAGTCATGAGCAGTGTTTTTTTACCAAGTAGCTACTGACCATTGATGGAGAGTGACATGAGGTCCACTGAGAAGTTTGAAAGCCCTATCAGTGCTTTGAGAGTCCATCCAATGTCCACGTGAGCATCACTCTTGATGAAGATATTTCCGTTTACATCAATGCCACCTTGGATATTTCTGTATAAGAGAAATTATGGTACCTTTTCTTGATTAAGACTTGCCTTGCCTTCTAGGAAAATTCAGTATTTGATATCCATTTGACTATTAGCAAAATATTTTTTGCTGTTTCAAATGAACACATGAACCTGTTTTTGTTCAGTCAAATGTCCAGCCTGGAAAATGTCAAGACCTCATGTTTCTCTGAGAACTGACCCTCCCCGTAAATCCGATGACAGGCATGCTCCTTCTATACATACCTGATGTCAACAAGTGAGATCAAATGAACTGCATATCGGGCTCCAAGCAAAAGTTTCATCTGCACAGGCAGAAATTATTGTATCACTGAGTCATAAATTCAGTTTGCAGATGCTAATCTTTAAGGATTAACTCTGCATCTCAACAAAAAAAGATTTAAGATCTTTATGGGCAAGTTTTTAATCTCTCATCCCTCCCAAAACACCTGGAGCATACTTACAGCCCATTAAGCTTAAGGTTTCCCAGCATGAAAGTTCATCAACAAAAGTTATCAGAGATCTTAATTGGGAAGCAGTAGACCAGTTATGGGTGTAACCTATCCACAGTATGTATCCCTATCTGAAGATCCTTATTGAAAGTGTCAAAGCCCTTCTTGGTGTCCTTATCTCCATAAGCTTAAGCAAGCGCCTTCCAGGTAGAATGTCTGTGGTGGTGCTACAGTTCTCCATTTCCTTCAGTTTTTTTCTCTTCCTTTCTACCACCTTTTAAATCAGCTTTTTCCACCCTGGGGTCCCCTAGATGTGTTAGGTGGGGAAGAGAGGAGATATATGTTCTCTTACCTCAGAAGGATCCTAGGTTTGAGAAAACTGCTTTAGAGGATGGAGAACATAGCTTCTGCCCAGTTTGCATGTATTTTTATTGCTCTATTAGCTGAGACTACTAGCCAGCCTGCAGTTTTAAAATCTTTGAGAGCCGTGGAAAAGCAGAATCAAATTTAAAGAGTTGTCACTAATAAGTGACTAGCTGGGCCATTTAATTCAACCAACATTGAGCCTGTCTTCTATAAGCTGTCTTCTATATCTGAAGTCAAAGGCCTCAGTTTCTTCCATTACCTTGATTTTCAAACTTTCCAAGTGTTCTCCAAGGGTCTTGTCACCCAAGGCTGATATGGACCCCAGCCCCAGGAGGGTGAAAGATATGACCAAGTTCTCAGGTTCTAGATTTTTCAAGCTGATTCCTAGTAAGAAAAAAGAACAATCCTAGGAAGGATGCCTACAAGCAGATACTTCTTCCTCCTCTAGGTACTAACACAAGCTCTGAATGACTGGATTCTTACACTGCACCAAGCTATAACATATCTTTAGTTTTGGCTTCAAGTTAGCCTAGCCACCATGCTATCACCATGTGGCCCTCCAGATGTTGCTGAATTACATCTCCTAGTATTCTTTGCTAAGGACCATGCTGTCTTGGCCTCCTGGGAGTTGTGGTTCATCCAGATCTGAGAGATCACATGGTGTACATCCACTGGCATGGCTTAGAATTAAACGTAAATCCCATCATAACTTAATCAACAAACCATTGTTAAACTACACCACAAAGTGTGTAGTTTAACACAAAACAGTGTTTTCAAGTTGTCACTTTGCTTAACACAAAGTGACAACTTGAAAACACTGGCAAGTCTCTCTTACTGTGAAGCTGAATTTTGAGTTGATGCCCACCTATAACCCCATTCTCTTCAAAAGAGAGATCAAGTAGCAATTCCAATAATGGCTGATGTTCACTGTTGAGAGCCAGTGTGCTAGAATGGTTAAGATGTCAGATTTCCTATTGAGAAGATCCAGGATCAAGTCCACTTCAGCTCTGGAAACCTAGCGAAGGACTCTAGGCCAGTCCCTGTTTTTCAGCCCAGCCTACCTGACAGAGTTGGGGGGGTGGGGAGAAATTGCAAGACAGTGTGCTATGCTGGGGAAAAGGAGGGATATAAGTCTAACGAATAAAGAAACACCAGTCCGTTGTTGCAGTAAGCAAGTGAAGTTCCTTGACCAAGTCCGTTGTTCAGAGACTCACCATTTGAGCGCAAAGATTTCACATCCATCCTCCAGTCAAAAAAGGTATCCATTTCCTGGATCTCAACCTTTGTCACAATTGTCCGAATGATGTCAGAGGGGGTGGGAAGAGGGCCCATTGCCTGGAAGACCACCTGGCTTTCCACTATCACAGATCCATTCCTATGGAACAGAATTCAGGAGAACATCTCCAGCCACTTCTTGCAAACGTCATGGCTCAGCCTCCAAAACACAGCCCCTTCCTAGCATGTTAGAAGTACTCTTCCAGGAATTGCCAGCCAGCAATCCAGGGCTTATAGATTCAACCATATTGGAAGGGTGCCAGGTTGGACAAAGCTGTATTACGGTTCCATCTCAAACACTGGTGCCACTGTGCAAAAGAACAAGTCTCTGGAAAGAATATACTCTGCATGGAACACTCCATTTTTCGTTCTACATGGGGAGGCAGGACTAATGATGGGTTAGTCTTAACATAGGTAAATCCTTAAGAGGAACTGCCCTAGCTAGGCATTCTCTTCCTAATTAAAAGGAAAATTGCAAACTAAAGCTCATCAAATCTTGCCTCTTTAGACTCCTACTCATACCATCAGCTCTACCCACAAGTCCAGAACCAGCAAGGTTCTTAGACCAACAGTTAAAGTGAAAGGACATCTTTCTCATGGTAGTTGTATGGCAAACAATTGATGCCCTCAGCCTCAGCCTATCTCTGCACTGATGCAGTACCTATGGATACCAGCTGCTACTGATGAATGCCAGAGTCTCTGGGGGTTTCTGTGCTTTCCAGATAGATCCAGAGAATCTAAGACAGAAGGGGCAGGAAGGAAACACCCTTTCATAAGCCCATTTCAGGCTGCAGCACTGATCAAAGAGGTGCTTCATCTTTAAACAACCAACCAGACATCATACCTAATCAGAAGTTTAAGATACGGCAGTGTTTTTCAAACTTGGCAGCTCTAAGATGAGCGGACGTCAACTCCCAGAATTCCCCAGCCAGCGTGTTGCGAAGTTTGAAGGACACTGAGCTAGGGTTTCAAACAGTACAGAAACAGCCAGTCCCATACTAAGCGGTCCTGGATTGGCTGCCATGCCAATCACCAGTTCAAATGATCCAACTGATCTGAATCTGCAATTGATCTGGTAGACTGATTCAGAGCTTCAGCTCTAAGCATTCAGTTCGGGGAACATTACTGAGATGTAAAATCAATTTAGATGAACCAATGAAAAAAGGGTCATTATTATACCTGCGCATCAGCCCCTCCAAAGCATAGAGGCATGCTGTAGAAATCCAGGTCAGTGCAGAACCCTGATCAAATCTCCACTCTGACATTTAGTACCATTCGGTATTTAACTCCATGGGCCCCTTCCTGCCTAGAAACCCAATGACTCATTTGGCAGCGTACTTACAAGAAATGGAGAATCTTTGTCTGCAGAAAACTGTCATAGGTAGATAGCATCTTCTTTAACTGGAAGCAGAACATTAAAACAGCTTTATTGTTAAGGGGCAGTTTGTCCAGAAGAATGTAGGATCCTAGCAGAGTAATCTCCACATGGACAATCCATGGATCTTGCTCAGCGTTTCTTTCCTTGCTCAACAACCAGCCTTATTGCAATGGTGGATGCCAAGGCCCATGTAGACAAGATCAAGAAAGCAAGAACTACAGATTTCACTAAGGTCTCTTTACTGCTAATCTTGGGGTAAATACAGAGACTTGGAAATTAAGAGAAATTTCCAACCCTCATTGATAGCAAGTTCATTAAGAGGGTCTCTTTGATTTGAATTCTGTGTTTCTCACCACCTGGGCTGAGATACCATTTATAAGATAAGCTACCAATGGACTCCTCCTTGATTATGTCTTCTCTCCCTTCCATTCCTTTCCCAGCCTCCTGTGTTCATGCACAAGAAATGGTGAGGCGGCATAGCGGTGTGACCATTTCCCGATTGCTTACATAAACACCATATGATCCTTATCACCCCATACTGTAGCACTTCCTTGCTTCTGATTACCTTCTAATAACCTTATCCTGTATTGACCTTGATGCACACACACCTGCTCTCCTAGACTTATGCTTTTTATTACAACTTTATTATTATCAACAGATGTGTAACTCTCCAAAAGGGAGGTTGAGTTGATAGATGCCTGCCAAGAAAAAAAATCTCCCCTGGAATGTCCTTGGCAGGCATCTCCAGGTACTAAATCAGATCACCCTCCCTCATGAAAATGTATTTAAGCCAAGAGAAGTCAGGGTGGGATGGGAACTTCAGCATAGACGTAACTAGGAAGGTGCTACATTACAGCTGGCACAAGGAGTCCATCTGCACTCCTTTTCAGAGTTCCTGTCTGCAGAAAGGACACTTTAAGTATACATTTTCCTATAATTGATATTACTTCCATAAATTTATGGGTTCTTTGCTCTACACATGTGTCTTGAATCCTAAAGAACCTACTGGTTCTGGCATCCATTGGGTGCCAGGACATCTCCCCATCATCTCTAACAGTGGGAACTGTTGCTGACAGCATCTTCCATGTAAGAAAAGTTGCCTGAAGCTATTATTCTGATTGAAGAAGAGAGACTAAATGTTTTCACTTCTGTGGATTTAGCTGAGTAGTCACAGCAGGTACCCTAAAGAGAAGGACCCAGAATCAACTTTGGGCAGCTTTTCTTGATGGATTTCAGGTATAGCAAAGATCATCCTGGAGAACCTCTGCATAGCATATTAGTGAATCAATGGTCCAATGTGGTACCCAATACCTTCATGTTATGGCCTACCTCCTTGCCCATGAAGAAATTATGGATACAGTTTCATCCCTAGATCAATGCTATCTAGATTAGTGATTGGAAACGTGGCTCTCCAGATGTTCCCCAACTCTAGTTCCTTACAGTGCTAGGCAATCATGAGGAACACTGGGAGTTGCAATCTGATTAAAATCCAGAGGATAGTATGTCACCTACCTGTCTGCCCAAGTTGGATTGAGGAACAGTGTTGCAGAAGACTGCTCAACCATTCCTGCAATCTCTCTCATGCTCTTTAATATCTTTAAAGCTAAGTTTTAAGGTCAAATACTTTAGCCTTCTGAAAACCCTTTGAGCTTTGGAATCCAGAGCTCCCAGTTGTACTTGGCTATTTGTTACACAATATAGAAAGACTTCTGGCCTTTTCCAACAAGACTTTTGTTTTCTTCCAATTGACTGAGCGCCACCAAAGAACTAGGGAAGCACTGTAGATTGAATCAATGGAGGAATACCCTAGCAATAACATCAAAATTGGATTAATATTCATTAAAAAAGGAAGCTTCCGGGAAGGGAAGGGAAGGGAAGGGGAGAAAATGCTTACCATTAACTTAATTTCTTTTTCCAGTTTCATATAGCTTTCAGAAGACTTGTTCTTCAAGGAGTCAGTATACTTTATTTTGATGAGACGAAACCACAAAGACAGAGTATGCACAGTTGGAACAGGCGAGGTGGTCAAATTCTCCTCCTTCACTGACTGATTCAACACTGGAGTAGTGAATTTGGACCCTGGCTGCTGTGAAGTGTGTTCATGTTGGACTCCAGTTAGAGTTTTTGTTCTGGGTGCCACAGCTATGTATATCTCTTCTGACCTGGACACTTTGGCATCAAGAGCAGCAGGGGTCACATTCTTCTTGGGATCGATTGTCACCAAGTTAGTAATCAAAAACTTTCTAGTCAAGAATGGTTGGGAAGTAATGACTTGAACTGATGTACTCCGAGATGGTGTGAAGATACTCACTGGGCAAGAGATGTTCCTACAAGTGGTTCCTTTAGTAGATTTTGACTCAACCGGAAGAGTTCTTAGAGTGGTCAACAGTGTAGTTGTGGCAGAAAATACCGGTGTTGCCTGGGTGGATTTGGTCTCCAGGACAGATGATGGATTTGCAGGAACTTCAGAGTTATTGGATTTGGTGAATCTTGAGCTATGAACGTGCAAAGCTGTTGTGCCGATTGTTTGTAGGGCATTTGCAGCAGAGGTATCTGTGACCTTGTATCCCAGCTCACTCCCTGAAGCAAACATCACAGCAGAGGTATGTAAGCCAACTTTAGAAGCTTTTGTAGGTAAGAACAGTGCAACTCCGCCCATTGTATTACCTGATTCTAGAGGAAGTGGTGTGGCTGTTTGGTTGGCACTGAGTGGCGTTGTACTTCTAGGCACCATTTGCCCTTTCCCAGCCATGTGGCCTTCTGTAACATTAACATACATTTTCAAGGTTGACTCAGGAACACGGATTCTAGAGAAAGTAATGGATGTAAAGCTTGCTGATAAAGCACCATGGGATGGAGTGACCGAAGATCTACCAAGTTCTACCAGATCTGGAAGAGAAACTGTGGCATGAGATTGTGATGGACTGGCAAGCTTCTGCTCAGTAGAAGGACTACCGAAAGACTCCACTGTAGCACTAGTGGTGTGTCCTCCTGGAAGTCCAACATATGCCATTCCAGCCGAGGTTGTTCTACTTGGCTGTAGAAATTCTACTGAATCTAAATATGGGAGTGATGGAACAGTAGAGCCATTTTTAATAGTACCAAGGCTAACTACCTTTGTCACCAAGAGATCTGTAATTGTCTTGGGCTCAGAAGAGTCCTTTGATGCTTGCCATACCTTAGACATAGGAGCGACAGGACTTGGAGGAGACAATGGAGTAGCTCCAGTTCCCCTCTTTGGCAAGGTATCTACTGGCTGAACACTGGCCAATTCTCTGGTTGAATCAGTCTCCATAGCAGTAAGAGGAGACGTTGAGGTAGGTATCTCTTGCATATCTGCTGTGGTCCGTCCCTTTCTTCCATGATGTTCGGTCCCTAATGGCTTCCTGTAATCAATAGTGGTAGCGGTAGTTTTTAATAGACCTGCCTGTAGAAGGGGAACCCTAGACCCAGTTTTAGCACTTCCAGAAAGCAGTGTGCTAAGTGGTGAAGATCTTGAAGTCTGATGATTCAAGAAACTCACACCAATGCTGCTTGTATCGGTTTCACCTTTTGAGATGGGGCCATAGATGGGGCTCACACTAGGACCAATGGAGCCCTCAACTACAGAAGCAGCACTGTCCTTTGGTTCCCATCTGACTACTTCCAAAAGGGAACTGTTTAGCATGGTATGAGAAACTAAGGAGACCTCATGTCCTTTTGAAGTTCCAAAATATGCAGGTGTTGGAGCAGAACTTTCAATGTGTTCTTTCGGTGGAGAACTCTGGGGCTCAAGAGGAGGATTGGCTTCCTTCAGAATGCCAACAGCTGCAGCTGAAAAAGCAGATGTCATTACAAGTGAAAATGTGTGCCTTGGTATCCCAGCTACAGATGTAGGAATAGTATGTGTAGTGGCCTCTGGCACCAGTTGATCGCTCTCATTATTAGCCACGTCAAGAGAAAACTCTGCTTTCATATTTGATGTCACCAGTGGGCTGGCATTTCTCAATGGCAACGTAAAACTGACTTCAAGCTGTTGAGATCCCTGCAAGATGGAATCTGCTGTGGGTTGTTTGCCTGAAGAACTCGCTACTGAAACTAAGCTATGGATAGGTGGGACACTTTCTCCATAAGGAAAAGCTATTCCCAGATGGGTTGCTGTGGAATTCTCTGGATCCAGATAGGATCTAGCAATTGCAGTTGACAGAGGAAAGACCTCATGTGGCTCAACAATTCTGGGAAGGGGTCCATGTGAAGACAAACTGATGCTCAGAGGTTCCAGCTGCTGCTGAGTAGAAACCCCAGTGGTCTTTTCTGCCTCTAATCTTGCTAAGATTGTAGAAGTAGGCACAGCAACATGAGCTATGGTTTCAACTGAGTATCTAGGAGAGACCCAAAGGGAGGAGAGATGTTGAGTTCCAGGAATGGTGACACCTGTAGGGGAGCTTGTAGCAGCCAGTTGAGTAGTATCATATTCATCATTATACATGGTAGTCTGCTCAAAAAGCATCTCCCTTGAGCTTGCAAAGTAAGATGGAATAGAAGTGGAACCAGGTAAGACACTGCTAGGAGATTTGAGGAGCTTAGAAGCAGCAGAGCTATGAGCTACACCTTTACTACTTGAGGGGAGAAACACTGACCCGCCCTCCGTGGTACCCAGAGACGTTGTTCCAATGGGAGAAACCAAGTCCTGAAGACTCGTACCCATCGACTTAACACCGGCTGCTGTTAAGTAAGGTCTTTTGGTCCTCTTTCCCTCATCACTGAGAGTATTAGCACGTTCAGGAGAAGGGGTATGTGGCTGGCCAGCATTTATCTGACCTACACCAGTTCGAAGAAATGACCGAGTCAAAGCCAAGTCTGTTCTTTGCTGGCCCTGTTGGGTGTGTCCGACGCCTGTGGGTTTTTCAGTAGAGATGGTTGTGACACTAGCAGTTGGCCAGCCGGAATCAGACGCTGTACTTAAAAAGGCATGATCTTCCTTGCTAGTGGTGGCGGCAACGGAAAGAGGAAGAATGGTGAAGAGAATGGGCCATATCTGTCTTTTGGCAACCCTGAGTGAGATGGTAGGAGGGGATAAAACTCTTCTCTGGACAAAGGGCAGGTCTCCAGGCTGTGGTCCTGTCCCTTGACATCCTGTAGAGGAACCCAACATGGCTGCTTCGCTAGGAAATAATAGGAAGAAAGGGTACTTGATCAGATGTGTGATGTCCCAGAGTATCAGTCCACCCATATCAAATTGGGAGCAGCTGAATGCAGCTCCTTAACCCCTTTTTGTGCCCCCAGCCAAGTAACCCAATAGGGGGGGATTCACAACACCCAAATGCATCTGGCTAGTTAGGGATCCATTACACTGTCCAAGCCATTCTTTACTGCAATTCCCCGACATCCTAGCTAGCAAGTTTTAGGCTGTGTGTAATAGCAACATAGAAACCTTCAGCAACATTGGCCAAGTTGCGGTTTTATCCATTCAGGTACAGCAAATTTCCCTCCCTGAGTGTCCTTCAGCTTTGGCTGGACTGCCACTCCCATCTTCCTTAGCCAGCATGGCCAACAGCCTTGAAGATTTAAGCTCAAGAATCCAGCCTTCTGGATTACACAAGAAAATCCCTTTTTTCCCTGTAAAAAGGCTAGGCTTGGAAACTAAGCAGGGAGAGGTCAAGTTAATGCAGGGATGGGGGGGGCACAAAGAAATGGAGATAGACTAGAGCAGTGTTTCTCAAGCTTGGCAACTTGGGGACTACAAATCCCAGGATTCCCCAGCCAGCCAGGCTTCAACATTCTGTTGGCTAGGGAATTCTGGGAGTTATAGTCCACATGCTGGCTGGGGAATTCTGGGAGTCGTAGTCCATACATCTTAAAGTTGCCAAGCTTGAGAAACACTGGAATAGACAGTCAAAAAGTATCCCATTGAAGGGAACCATAAACTGCTTCCAAGCCAACTGAAAGGCCATGTCTTCAAGCTACTCAAGGTTGAGCTGGACTACAAGAAGCCTTTCTCTATCCCTATCTCATACCTGCTGTGGACCCGAAGTAGCGCCTTCTCTCTTCCCCAAGAGCCCCCCCCCCCTCAGCCAAGCCCTCCTCCTAGCAAAGCCCTGAATGCTGGCTAAAAAAAAATAAAGTAACCTGCAACTGTGAGTTCAGGGCGATTGGCTGAAGCGGGTGGGAGCCGGCCAGCAGAGGCGGCGATAAAGCAACGGGCCCGGGAGTAGCGCGCAGAGAAGAAGAGAATCTGGAGAAGGAAGCGAGGCGCAGACCGACTTTGGGGACCCGATCTTCAAACGGATCTCAGGGAAGCTCCGGGGGTTTTGGATTCCACGCGCCCCAGCGCGCCCACCCCCAAAGCTGCCGGGCGGATCACGCCGGTGGTTCACGCCCCTGCACACACGCCCAGAGACACGCGCACCCCAGTCCTTCGAGGTCCTCGGGCAGGAGCACCTGTTCAACGCATCTCCTTCAACCCGGCTCGCCAAGCGCGCGGCGGACTGCAACACCGCCCGGCCAGCCAACCGGGAATTGTAGTCCCCACGCCTTAGCAAAGGCTGGTCCTCGGGAACCCAAAGATGCGCGGAGGCCAGCGGAACCGCCCCGCGCCCTCGTCTGGCCCCATTTCCCGCAAAGCACTGCGGGCGGCTCTTACCTGCGACCCGGAGCCGGGCGAAGTCTCTCCGCGCCCCTCCAAAGCGTCTAATTCCCAACGCTTGCGGGGCGGGGCGGGGACTCCCTCGGATTCCCAGGCCAATTAGCACTTTTTTTGCAGCCGGTGGGCGCCTCGGGCGGAGCTGGGGAGGGGAAGGCGGAGGGGGTTGCCAAAGGCAGGTTTTGCTCCTCTGAGTAGGGAATGAGTGACCCGGAAGATCAAAGCCGGCTCCCTGCGCCTTTGAGTGGCGGGATTGCCAACTTACTCGCTGAGCCCTACGCCTCTCCTTTATTAGCAGAAGGGCAGCGAGTACCGTTTCATGCCTTCAGTGGAACGCACAGACTTGGAACCATTTGGCAAGCAAGACTTACACCCCAACGCGTCCACTCTGCTGAATGTTGAAGCTAACGCAGTACTCTCTCAAGCAGTGTTTCTCTCAGCCTTGGCTGCTTTGAGGTGTGTGGACTTCAACTCCCAGAATTCCCCAGCCAGCTGGCTGGGGAATTCTGGGAGTTGAAGTCCACACACCTCAAAGCAGCCAAGGTTGAGAGAAACACTGCTCTGAATGGTTTGAACTCCGTTCACCAGCAGTGTCACCCAGAATAGCCATACCTACCGGTGGCAAACTCCTGCCTCCTGCTGAGAACCATCCAGATAAGTTCCCACTTTTGTGTTAAGCTGTGCAGTTGGCTTGGCCTCCTGTTATGTGTGCTTGTGCAAAGCCAGTTCCTTGTAGGCTCTTCAGCAAATGGCTGTGAAACCAGCTGTAGCTTGGTGCAATACCTGGATCCAATTGCAGAGCAGCCCCAATTTCCAAAGAGGCTCCAGGGCATAAAAAGCTTCCCTAATTTCCAACTGCCATGTTTTTATTCTCCAGGTCAGGTGGCAAATCTAATTCAATAGTATTAAGCAAGAACAAGCCAGGCATGCACACCCACATGTGTGACGCTGTGAAATTTCCCTCTCCTAGGATTACTGTCTACTCCAAGCATGGATGAGGCTCACAAGATCTTACTTACCTACTTACTCACTTACTGTTCACATTTATATGGCCGCCCAGATCACACAAGGCAACTCTGGGCAGCATAAATGGGGCAGGCTTAAAATGAGTGTGACTTTCAGTAAAGTATTCTGAATGGAGAATATAAACACTGACCATTTGGCAAAGGTTGCAGGAAATCAAATAGCTGTTCAGATACCGTCCCTCAAGAGTTGTTAGCTAAGGAGAGCTCGCTATTATTTATTTCTATATTGATATTATTTCTATTTTTATTTCTACTATAACATATCTAGATTGAGGAATAAACAAACAATCACTCCATTAAGAAAAGAAAGTGGAAATATCTTAGGAAACATTAAAACTCAGAGATCCAAATCCCATTTAAAAGAAGTTATCCAGAACTTTTGCTACTCAGGTATACAACTAAGGCATCCAGCAGCTTAGGAGGAAGCAAAGGGAAAACACCGAGTAGATCAGGCAGGGCATCAGAGAATGCCTTTCTTGGAACCATTAAAAAATCCCAGAGTTTAACAAAGGTTGTGAGTTAGTGAGAATCTTACTAAAGAAATTTAAAAGTGTGTGTGGGGGGGGATGAATATGGGAGAAAAGGTTGTTCCTCTTAAAGGCTTTGTATTTGAGTTCTTTTGTTTCTGTAAAGGTAAAGGTTTCCCTCGACGTAAAGTCCAGTCGTGTCCGACTCTAGGGGGCGGTGCTCATCTCCGTTTCAAAGCCTTGGAGCCAGCGTTGTCATAGACACTTCCGGGTCATGTGGCCAGCATGACTCACGGAACGCCGTTACCTTCCCGCCAAAGCGGTACCAATTAATCTACTCACATTTGCATGTTTTCGAACTGCTTGGTGTGCAGGAGCTGGGACGAGCAACGGGAGCTCACCCCGCCGCGCGGTTTCGAACCGCCGACCTTCCGATCGGCAGCTCAGCGGTTTAACCCGCAGCGCCACCGCGTCCCATTTTGTTTCTGTGCTTAAGCAAATAAGATTAAACAAACCACCACACTGAATTCACCTAAAGGCTTAATTGGCATGTCTATGGCCAGAGAGGAGACAAAGTTCTTATCACACTGGATGACTTAATTGCTGATGCAAGCAGTTGTTGCAGTCCCATCAGCCTTTTGTGAAGGGCTGATTATCTGCATCTCCTAAGCTTCCCTTTGGCCTCACCAAAAATACTCCTCCTCCTCCCCCCCTCCCGTCCTCCAGGCCCAGATTACACCTTCACCCAGTAATAGGCCATGCATATGAGGGAGGGGCCTGTGACCCACAGAAGCTTATACCATCCTGAAAAGTGCTTAAGCTGTCACAGACCATAAGATGGGCTTTTGCTGCAACAGGCCAAGACAGCTACCTCTCTGGAGAGATTTTTAAAATATTTTAAGATTCATTAAGCCACACAAGATGGCAACAATTCTTATCAACCGTCAATCCAGGCCATAGAATTATAGATTGGAAGAGAACCTGGACATTGTCTAGTCCAGCCTTTCTCAACCGGTTGACCCTGGGGGAACCCTTGAAATATTTTCCAGGCCTCGGGGAACCCCTGCACGTTCAGGCTCAAAGAGACGCCAGAGGTTACAAAATTATTATATTCATTTCATGCGTAGGCCTGTTTATATGCATGGACGGTATTCTTAAAGTAAAAATAACGAAACTTACCTCTTTAAGGTGAAGTTGCCCAAATTTGAAGTAATTTTTTAAATGAATCGTGATCTCCCAGGGAACTCCTAGTGACCTCTCTCAGAACCCGAGGATGCCACAGAACCCTGGTTGAGCAACCCTGGTTTACTCCTACCCTCTGCCCAATGCAAGACTCCCACAGCATCCCAACAGGTGGCCATCCAACCCATTTAAACACCTCCCGCCAAGGAGAGTCCATCTCCCAAGGAAGCCAGTTTGGTCTAGTGGTGAAGGCACCAGGCTAGAAACCAGGAGGCTGTTCGTTCTAGTCCCACCATAGGCATGAAAGCCGGCTGGGTGACCTTGGGCCAGTCACTCAGCCCAACACACCTCACAGGGTTGTTGCTGGGAAAGAGGAAGGAGCATTAAGGTGAGATTTTTTTTTAAAAGCCTATTCCAACAATTCTTACCATTGGGAAAGTTTTCCTGATCTCCAACCAAAATCTATTTCCTTATGCTTTAAGCTCATTATTTCTTGTCCTGTCTTCTGCAAAAATTCTGAAGAATTCTACCCCACCTCCTACATCAATGTTTCTCAACCTCGGCAACTTCAAGCTGTGTGGACTTCAACTCCCAGAATTGAGGAATTCTGGGAGTTGAAGTCCACACAGCTTAAAGTCGCCAAGGTTGAGAAACACTGTTCTTCATGAACGTTCTTCAGATCCTTGAGGACATCTCTCATTTTCCCCATCAATCTTCTCCGGGTTTAAGGACGCCCAATACATCCAATTATTCCTCATTAAATTTTTCCTTCCAGGCCCCTTATCATGGATGCTCTCTTCTGCTCTAGTTTGTCGATGTCTTTCTTAAAATGTTTCCAGAATTGAATGCAATTCCCTAGGTGAGATCTGACCAACAAAGAACATTGAGAAACAGTGAATGTTGATGTTGAAACTATATTTCAGTTAATATAGTGATGACTTCCTGCTTTTCAGGATTTGAAAAGCTCGCTGATATTGTAATGGTTGACTTTCTGCACCATTTTTATTCAGTTAATCCAAATTTCTTTATTCACAATACATAACTAAGAGAAAAGGCTGGGGTTGACCCACCGTATTTGACTAAAATGTGGTCAGTGATTAAGTGTGTTGTGCAAACAGCTGTCCAGTTTCTGCTCAGCCTAGTGATAGACTAAACTCAGTATCATCTGTTGGCAAGGCATGCTTCCCCCATGAATTAAAACAATCCATGATTTGTTAAACTGCTCATGCTTGAGACCTAATTTGAACTACGAGCAAATGTATACATGTGAGCCAAATGTGCACCAGCCCCATCTTCTTTATCAAGCTTGGAAAAATAAGTAAACTAAAGACTTTGGGTTACCCATTTAGCATGAAAAGCAGGCTATCTAACTGTTGCTTCCCCCTAAAAAAAATCACTTTTAGCCACTTGTTAACTATAAACTTGAGAGCCAGTTTAGTGTAGTGGTTAAGGCACCAGACTAGAAACCAGGAGGCAATGAGTTCTAGTCCCGCCTTGGGCACAAAGCCAGCTGGGTGACCTTGGGCCAGTCACTCCCTCGGCTCTAGGAAGCAGGCAATGGCAAACCACTTCCGAAAAACCTTGCCAAGAAAACTGCAGGGACTTGACCAGGCAGTCTCTGAGAATTGGACACAATTGAACGGATTCCAAAAAAAACCTCTAAAAATTTAGACTACTCCTTTTAAAAAGTCACTTATAGTAGTTATTACCATTGTGTTGCAATGAAGATTGGCATGATGACCTCAGAGTTCCCCAAAATAGCAAAGAGTGAAAGAATCTTTTAATAAAAGCAAAACATGAACAGCTTGAAAAGGGGGCACTGCTGGTTGCATCTGCCCTGAAAACAAAAATAGCCCAATTATTAAGCCCCTAATGATTATTAGACATAGCTTCACTTATTTATGATAAATTCAGAGGTAGCTCTTCCCAGGGCCAGTGGTTTGATGCCATTTCTGTGAACTCAGGGAGGCCTGCTCGAGAGCATTTTAATTTCCAAATTTCAGCCCATTAGGACGTCACCCACAAGAGGACAGAACCCACCGCCTACTTTCTGACAGCCTCTGATGGGTGTTTCCAGCCACCGGGCTTCGCTCTAGTGAGAAAGATGGAGACAGCACTCGCAGAGAAGCCAAGGAGATACCACGTCCAAAACAGCTGCTTTAATTTTAATGAAGCACCTCTTAGAAACTGCACCCTGACCAAAAGAAAAATTAAATAAAAAAGGCAAATGCGCTCCCAGTTTATGTACAACATTTACAGTGTTGTGCATTTGTTTCCAAACGGCAGCACAGTACAATTTAGTTTTTGTTTATTCGCTTTTGGCGTTGTTGGGTTGGCTGACCTGGCCGGAGGGGGCAAGTAAGGGAACGACCTGTGGCTCCCCACCCCCACCCCCCACCCCCTAATCTGGATAGATTTCCATGTTCAATAGAGAAACACGCAACTTAAAAATCAGCAGGTAGAAACGCGGGGATGTCAGTGGAGCAGAAGATCCGAAATGCACCTGCTATGAGTTCAAGATGAAAACAAAGCCTTCTTTTGCCAGTGGCATTTTCATCCCTTTTCCAAATTCTGACACAACTGCGGGAATGTGCATGTTGAAAAGGCCAGTTCCCACTGGAGCTATCGTTTTCATCTTATTTCATTTCTCATTCCATTGCTACTGCCCATCTCATATGGTTTGCAACAGTGCAAACAAGAGAACTGTCTTCCACGCTTGTCCCCAGCTCATTTCAGCTTCTTAGAAACTAACCTAAAGGTGCTTCTAGAATTATTTTTCTTCTTCGCTGCTCCCCTTTCATTCTCCAAGCTTCATTTCTCAGAAATGAACTTTTTCGACCTGGGTGCTTCAAGGGAGCTTGACCTATCCACATTTTTATCCTTCCAATCTTTTTTAAGACCCAGTACAAGCTTGGAGTTTCTAAAATGCGATTACAGCTGAAATCTGCTACTCGTATCAAAAGCTACTTTTCAAAGGTCACACGCAAAAAGGCTTACTCAGGACGCCTAAAAAATCAAGTAAAGAAAAAACACCCTTGAAACCAGCAGCAATTCCTTATAAAGGCAAAATAAATCACATTTCTAAAATGTGGGAGTTCGTGCCCTATTTATGCCCTTCGGCGTTGTGGAAACAGCACAGCCCTTCAAAAATCAAATTTAAACACACACACATGTTGTTTCATTTCACTTTTTGGGTATACAAAGCTGGCCACGTCACTTTTTAAAATCCAGATGTTCTCAGAAAGAACAGATGAAAAGTGTAAAGTTATCAAGGGGGCTCACAGGACTGAAAAATCCCTCAAGTTGAATTTTTTTTAAAAAGGCCTGTATGCAGAAAACTAGCACATCAGGAAGAATTCCAAGATAGAATTTATCTTCCTGACATGCTAGCTTTCTGCATGCAGGGATCTTGATCAGTTTGTTACGAGAAAAGGGTATTCCTTTCCATTTGAGACTCAGTTCACCAGGTTTACATATCTGTTCTGTCTGGGAAAAAGGCAGGTTGAAGCAGAGGGAAAGGGATGAAATTCATTCTTAATTTTCTGTCTCTTCTGCCAGTGCAAAAGACAGAAAAAAAAGTGTCTCCCGCGGCTGCGACTGAATGCATTTTTGCAGTCATTTATTGCAATACCAATGTTGTTGTTTATGCGTTCAGTCGCTTCCGACTCTTCGTGACTTCATGGACCAGCCCACGCCAGAGCTTCCTGTCGGTCGTCAACACCCCCAGCTCCCCCAGGGACGAGTCCGTCACCTCTAGAATATCATCCATCCATCTTGCCCTTGGTCGGCCCCTCTTCCTTTTGCCCTCCGCTCTCCCTAGCATCAGCATCTTCTCCAGGGTGTCCTGTCTTCTCATTATGTGGCCAAAGTATTTCAGTTTTGCCTTTAATATCATTCCCTCAAGTGAGCAGTCTGGCTTCATTTCCTGGAGGATGGACTGGTTGGATCTTCTTGCAGTCCAAGGCACTCTCAGAATTTTCCTCCAACACCACAGTTCAAAAGCATCGATCTTCCTTCTCTCAGCCTTCCTTATGGTCCAGCTCTCGCAGCCATATGTTACTATGGGGAACACCATTGCTTTAACTATGCGGACCTTTGTTGTCA
Organism: Candoia aspera; assembly: GCF_035149785.1. NCBI lineage: Eukaryota > Metazoa > Chordata > Lepidosauria > Squamata > Candoiidae > Candoia > Candoia aspera. Next base: position 5,910,344 of record NC_086165.1, on the reverse strand, counting down.
GTGTGATGTCTCTGCTCTTAACTATTTTATCGAGATTTGTCATTGCTCTTCTCCCAAGGATTAAAGCGTCTTCTGATTTCCTGGCTGCAGTCAGCATCTGCAAAAGTGCATGCATCTGCAGTGGCACGTTTTTCCTGCAGGGGCTCCCTTCACCCTTCAAGGATTCCTCCCTGCTGTTGCAGAAAATCAATCTGACATCTCTGACACTTGACTGTGGCTCAAATCCCTTACGGTGGAAAATCGTTATCAGGCTCGGAGCACATTGGTCAAATTGCAGCTAAGTGGAATGCATGGGCTTCTCTAAACTCCCACCCTGCAAAGGGGTGTCCCTGCAAATCCTGTTTCCACCTTGGGCATGGCCTTTTTCCAGCATTACCCCCCCCCCCCAAAGTCAAGTCACCAGGAGCTACCCGGCAATGTAGTCTGACCACTGGAAGACATCAGAAACGGCTTTGCTTTCAAATCAAGCTTTGGAAGAAGGGGCCCGTTTCTCCCATCTTCCCACAATTTACCTGGGACTTCTGTCTTGAAAGCACTCCTCATCAGGGTTGATGATGGAGTAGGAGTTTAGGGAATTGGACCACGCAGTAGGCGGGTGCAATTCCCTATCACAAAGCATGATACATGCACTATGATGTGGCTAAAATCTATCGAGTGCAACTGGAAAACATCGGAGGATCTGGAAGTCACTACACCCGCGGGAGGTTCAGTCAAGAGAAGCCTTGGAAAGATATTTGTGGCTCCCCAATAGTTGCCTTCTTCTAGCAGGGTCAACTCAAGAACCTAACAAGTGCAGAGACTTACAAGTGTGATGGTATGCGGGAATGACCATCAGGGACCAGGGGAAGAGATGCTGCCTAGAGAACGATCAGATAAAAGAGGGAGGAGTCCAGAGCTGCATAATGGTCAGAGAAAGGAACTTAGGAAGGATCCACCCCAAAAGATCAGGCTGTCAAAAGGGACGGCAGGAGATCTGTACTTTCAGACTTGCAAGATTCTGTTAAGGTAGCCTTACAATAAAGTAGAATTAGCTCATCTGGCCATGTTTCCTGTCTGGTTCACCTGGGAGGGCCAACAAGAGGACAGACTACGTTCAACCGCAGGACAAGCAGTTCTGATGTTCCTCAAGGATCCTCTTCCTGAAGGAGCTGTACAGACACAGCTGGGTAAAAGTAACATGCCAGCAGCATGGCCTGGGAACAACAGATGCTACCTCCATTGTGTGCGCACCACTGCTTTTCTGCAGACATGGCTACTCCAGTGAGGTTGCTTTGGTCAAAAATGAAGGGCTGGAACTTCTCAGGGTGATCATCAGCCACCTGCCCAGGGTCCCCCTCCGTGTTCCAAGCAGGACCAGCAGCTATCAGTAGCCATCCCCTGGGTTTCCCACAATAGCCCCAGACAAAGCGTTCTGGGAACTCAGCACACCCACTACTCACACCTGTTGTAACAAGCCAGAACCAAGGATAGAGGAAATTTCCCCATCAGGGAAATTTCCTGGGATGTCCTCAGAGCTCCACCCATGTAGAAGATGTGTAAAGTATACAGTAAGATTCATATTTCACCTCTGGGGTCAGCTGGGACAACAGGAAGCCATTTTGTAAACCCAGCTCTGGTTCAAACAGTAACCTGGAAGCGACTCATGGGTGGTGGGGTTTCTGGACATGACATGGAGCCCTGAGGTGTTGAGCACCACAAGAGGACTATCAGGCCAAGGTCACCTTCATCCAAAGCGTGTCATGATTAAGCCTGTGCCAAACAGTCTTAACCTCGAAACATGTTTGTATTTTCAACTGTGTTCCAACAGCAGGATGAACCAAACTGCCCCTCTTCCCTCTCTTTCGCACACATGCACACCCAACTCTCATTCATCCAGCTTCACCCAACCTTTCTTGTAATCCTGCAGAATCTCGAGGTAATATTGCCACTCTGGCTCACTGTCGTACTTCACCTCATAAACCGTCTTCAAAGGGTTTTTGTGGTGTTTGTGAATGCGAAGCACCACCCCCTGATACCAGGCCTCCGTCTTGTCCTTCTCCTCGTACAAGTGCCGGATTCTCTTCCCAACAAGTTCTGGATACTCGGAGGGCAAGGCAGAGACCCTGGCACTACTGCATCTCCGCCGCTTGAAACGCTTCAGGAGGAGTGGTGGTGGCACTTGCTTTCTTTTCCTTGAAGAACCAAGAACTTGAGGTCCTTGAATATCCTGAAGAGCGTTCTGGAACTGGATGTGAACCACAGACTTCTGGAGGTGAAGGATCTTTGAGGTCCTGGTTGTCCTCCTAGCAACCTTAGCAGTCAGTTTAAGCTCAAGAGTCCTTGGGCGTTGGGATGGCCTCTTAGCACCAGAGCAAAGAATGAATCCCTTGGTCTCCAAGGCTGCGTCTTCCTTAGGAAGCGCCTTCATCCCCTTTAGCTTACAATCATGTTGGAGGGAAGGTGAGGAACAACTGAGAAGGGTTTCTTTATCTACTGGTTGGCATGTAGTCCCAAGACAGGCTGCCAATCCACATGCTTTGCCTTTGGTACTCTTCCCTCTGGAGTCCTGGCCAAGGGACTCTGTGGCTGCATCCGTTCCTAAAGCCTCAACATCAGTGTTTGGGATCTCCCTCACAGGATCCCCTGGGAAAAAGAAAAGCACAAGAACGGTCAACTGGATGAGCATCTTCTCTCAGGGCTGAGACGCTGTCCACAATTTTGGTCCTAAGCGATTCTTCCAAAGGTTCATCAGATCTCCTTCATTCTCCAACTAGTCTAATTCTGTTCTAAAGGGAGCATGGACCCCCCCAGGCCAACTTCTAATACTTGCTTCATTTCACATGATGGATTAGGAATTCTTGGGCTATGTTTCCATCCTAAAAGATCCCTCAATCCCAGACTTGTTATGTCTTAACAAAACCAAGTGCTCCAGATGTGTTGGATTTACAATCTCCAGAATTCCAGTCTCCCAGCCATACTGGCCAGAAAAAGGGAAGAGTAGTCCAAACACATGTTCTAGGGAAGACACCAAGTTAGAGAAGGTTATCTTAATTAAGAGCCCCCCAGTATGCCTTCTCTTCTCCTGATGCTCCAGGGGGCAACATCTGAGCAAAATAAAAACTGCAGGAATGCCCATCTCTGCTATATGCTAGAAAATACTTCCCTCTCGCCAATTAGATCAGCGGCTAGGAGGAGAGGTGGGCTAGGAGATTTAAGTGGAAAGCCACAGCCACACGCTGCATTGCAGCTCCTTTACTAAATTGGTGGGACAGGTCAGGAGGACTACATCAAAGGTACGTAATCCAAGGTTTCCAGTGATCTGCAGGAACCTTAAGTGCCCTCCCAAATCCCTGCCGAATTCTGTAATTTGGCAATTCTGCAAAAGAAGGAAGAGCTATCAAATGAATTGGGAGCAATCACAGTAGCTACGTAGTCAAATCAAACCGGTACTAGCTTTTCTCCCCTCCCTGCCTATTTTTGGAATGTGACCCTTGGCACATGAAAAGCCAAGTGAGGCTGCACCCCCATAGTTAATCTGTGGAGTCCTTGGTGCTCTCTGAGCCTTGTGGTTTTCTTGCAGATGTTTCATTGCCAGACTAGGCAACATCTTCAGTGCAAAGAGGGAGTAGGCCTTGCTCTCAGTTTATAGACCATGGCTTGCCCTGCTTATGTTAGTACAGGTTGTTCTCTCCTTGGGAGTTCTTTGTTTGGGCTGTTGTTTGCTGCTGGGTTGACTGCCTGAGTTAATAGTTCCTTGATTGGGGTGTATTGTGCTGTTTGATGATTCATCTGGTGTTAATCCTAGTGCTAATCTTTGCATACCTGGGTGTTGATTGCTGGCGAGGGAGTGTCCTGGTCTTTTGGCTTTTCTATTGTCTCTTCTGAATGGTATGTAAATGTTGTTTACCTCTATGTGTCTGTTGATGGCTGCTCGGTCTGAGTGCCAGGCTTCCAGGAATTCTCCGGCATTTTTGGATTTGGCTTGGTCTAGGATGCTCACTGTTTCCCAGTTGCAACTATGGTTGAGTCTGTCCATGTGTTGTGAGATTAAGGAGTTCTCATCGTGTCTTCCGACTGCCAGCTGGTGTTCGTGGATGCGCTCTGCTAGTCTTCTGCCTGTCTGTCCTACATAGTGGCTGTTACAGTCTTTGCACTGTATGTGGTAGATAACTCCTGTTTTTTCTTCTTGGGCTACTGGGTCTTTTGGGTTGCTTAACATGTTTTGAAGAGTTTTAGTTGGTTTACGTGCTACGGTGATGCCATGTGGTTGTAACACTCTGTTGGTGGTTTCTGAGATGTTTCAAAGAACTCCCAAGGAGAGAACAACACCCCCACCGACACAAGCGGGGCAAGCCACAGTGTATAAACTGAGAGCAAGGCCCACTCCCTCTTTGTACTGAAGATGTTGCCCAGTCTGGCAATGAAACGTCTGCAAGAAAACAACAAGGCTCAGGGAGCCTCAAGGACTCCACAATTCAACCCTGAGCTACAAATATTCATTTAGCTAGTTAATCTCCAAAATCTTCTCTGTGGAATTTAGCCATGTTATAAGTTTCTAGTTGTTGCTGGGTTTTTTTTAAAATTAAGCTATATAACAAGGAGAGAGCCAATTTGGTGTTGTGGTTAAGGCACCAGGCTAGAAACCAGGAGACCGTGACTTCTAGTCCTGCCTTAGGCATAAAGCCAGCTGGGTGACCTTGGGCCAGTCATACTCTCTGGCAAACCACTTCCAAAATCTTGCCAAGAAAAGACTTGTCCAGGAAATTGTCAAGATTGACTCGAAGGCACCTGTGTGCGTCTGTGTGTAAAAAGGAAGTCGCACCACTGCTGTTCTATATATCAGAACAGCCATTGCTCTTCTGTATACCAGATCTATTAACCCAGGGAAGGACCAGAAAAGATATCATAAAGCCCCACTATTTGTTTACAAAATGCTCCCAGGCATGCCACTGGCTCGCAGAAGCATCGTGCACCTTCTGAAATGTCCTTCAGGGAAGCAGGGTGATCTTCAGCCCTGTCCAGCCTCAACGCTAACCTCCAAGGGCCTGTGTTTTCTACAAAGGCACCTGCACTGGCATGTGGGAATGACCTTGGGAGACAGGAGGAAAAGCAGCAGCCTAGGCGGTCTGATAAATGAAATCTGAATCCAAGGGAGAGATGGGGGTGGAGAAAGTGACTCAGAAGGGACCCTCACTAGTTTTCAGGGGAGTAAAAGTGTGTGGGGGGGTACTTTCAGACTTGCAAGACTGACGTTAGCCTTGCAAGGTAGTGCAGACAAGCAGCACACCCAGGAGTACTAGCTCTATCTTTATTGTAAGGTTGTACTAACAGAATCTTGCAAGTCTGAGAGTACCCCTCCCGTCCCTTACTTCTACTTTCTGGAAAACTAGGGAGGGTCCCTTCTGAGACACTTTTGCCACCCCTTCTCTTTCAGACTCAAGTTTTCTTTATCAGACCATTTAGAGCAGTGTTTCTCAACCTCAGCAACTTTAGGATGTGTGGACTTCAACTCCCAGAATTTATGCTGGCTGGGGGAATTCTGGGAGTTGAAGTCCACACATCTGAAAATCGCTGAGGTTGAGAAACACTGGCCTAGAGTGCAGCTCTTCCTCCTGTCTCCCATGGTCATCCCCACATACCATTACAGCAGCTGAGCGACACAGCTATCTGCCGAGATCACTACTGCCTCAACTCGTGCCCAAAGGCATTCCACACTCACAACCAAGCAGCAGCGAGCAAAACACACCCACACAAAGAACAGATACCTACTTGGAGGCGTGCAGGCCTGCCTGTGAACTTGGACCTGGAAAAAATAAAGGTGTCAAGAATCATCTGAATGACCGTGGCTGGGGGACAGTTGGTCAGAGCTAAGGAAAGAGAGGCCGTGAGTGTGCGTGCATGCGTGTACCTGTGGGGTGTGCAACAGCACCTAATGCTCCATTTTGCCTAATGCTGTCTACTGCCGGCTTCTCTAACATAGCACCCTCCAGCTGGACTGAGACTACAACTCCCACAGTTCCCAGCCAGCACAGCTGCTGTCAGAATACAACGGGGGGAAAAAAGATGTTGCTGGATTACAGCTCTGGGTACGTTCCTCACCTCTGAATTACAACACAGCTATTGGCCAATTCCACACCTTCTGTGCCAACACTCTTGGAGCATCCTCCCCTCTAGAGTGACCATCCTGGGACCTGCCCGGTGACTCTCTTACGCTCCCTTTCCCTTGTCCTCTCCCCACCTAGAAGGCAGAATCCCAGCAACCTCTGTAGGAGACACAGGAATTCTGTCCCAGGCATCAACCCTGACCGCTACATAGACTTTCTACCCGTATCTATAGGGAAGACCAACCAAAGCTGTGTCCATGCAAGTGGGAAAGGTGCAGAGATCAAAGCCCAAGAAAATCAGTTTTTGCAAGACAGAGAAAGAGGAGAAGATAAAGTATTTTCAGTTCCAGTCTCAAGTTTCAAAAGAAGGCCCACTGTCTGCTCTTACCAAGCTGCTGCTTGACGCACTCATGCCAGTGGAGGTTCAAGAGGTCGGGGTAAATGTCTGGCAGCTGTTTCAATGCCAGCAGCTTCAACATCCGAGAAGTGCAGCTCTTGAGGTCCAAGTCCCTCAACGCCTTCTCTTCAGACAAGGTGGTAGGACGCAGCTCTACCTTGTGGTCCTGCAAGACATGGTCAACCGACACACCAGAAAGGTTGGGGAACAGTTCCTCTTTCACCACATGAATAGGGATGAAGGTGGTGCCGGCTCGAATCACATGAGGAAAGGGGCACTTGTGAGTGAACAAGAATGTCTCCAGCTGAGATAGCAACTTCCTGACAAGCACTGCTACATCCTTAAAGGCCAACCAGATCTCTTTGCCCCAAGAGGGTTTGGGAGCTTCAGAGACCTTTGGGGCATTTTTGGGCTTGGTGGAACTGACTGTCTTCTCTTGCAGCTCCACAGTGGACTCGGCCATCTCCAACCATTCCTTGAGTTGATCAGGGAAGGAGGTAGACACCGAAGAAGAAATTCTGGTGCAAACAGAGGTGTGCAAAGCAGTGAAATACTGCCTGGGTGAATTTTGCTGATCAAGAGGCTTTCCGGTGGCGGGATCCAGAACTTGGGCCTCTCTAAGCACAGGGGAGCCAGGAGGGGCACTAGGAGGCAAGGGTACTGAAGCATCTGGCAGTTGAGCATTAAGGCATTTGTTCTGCAAAATCGGCATTTCAAATGGAGTCACAGCTTGGTGAAGGCTGGACCCAACCAAGGGGGCATTTTGCTGAGTTACTTGTGAGTCAGAACCTCTTTGAAGAGAGACATCCTTGGCCCCGCAGCCAGCCTCTGCCGCATGTGTTTTAAGGATTCTGAATTTCTTGAAAAGAAATGCCGCAGAGCTGTGGAAATGTCTGCTACCCCTAGAGCCACTGCTGACAGGTAACACCAAGGCTTCTCTGCTTAGCTCTGAGATGGTCTCCTGGCTGTGGGCTGGTCTCTCTTTCACTTCACCTTTGATCTTTGAACCACTGTCTGGAGCCTCAGGTTTCTTGGGCAGCTGCTGAAGACCAGGTCCCTCTGCCAGGCCTTCCATTTTAAAGCTGAGATCTAACACATGGTCTTCTTCAGCAAGTCTCTCAAGTCTACCATTGGAACAACTGGCAGGGGACAGCTGGCAAGACACAGGATCGTTTGGATTCAAAAGCTTGACCTTGAAGTTTTCCCAAGGCCCAGCATAATCTCCACTCCCTCGCTCTAACTGGACACTATTCTTACTCATGCCTGCATCTCCAACTTTTGTTACTGCATTGCAGACGGCTTCTTTCCCCCCAGGCAGATCCACCCTAGACTCTTCGGTCAATCTTTTAGAGGCTGCCCAAGGGAGACCTTCATCTTCCACGCTCTTGCCTCTGCTCCTGGGCGACAGCTCCTCAGCTTGGCAACTTTTAGAGGCGTCCAGTTCCACCAAATCAGCAGAACCTTCTAAGTATGCTTGGTATGGAGCCAGGCTGAAAACATTATTGATAACTGGCATAGGAGGAGAAGATGACGTTGAGGAACCTTCACGCTGTTTATGAACACCCTTTGGTTGTTCCTCCGGAGACCACTGTACATTAGATATACACTGGATGTTAGAAGCCTTGAGAACATTTTTGGGCAGGTCGTGTTTGGAGCAGGAATTTTGGGAGATAATCGGGCTATCGGAAATAACTATGCGGGCTCCTGCTTCATCGTTGTGGGCGCTGGTGTTCCTCTTCCAAGATTCAGAGGTTAAAGAGAATTTTTTATGTGTCTCAGAAGATTCCTCTTCCCCCACAGTCACTTTTTCTGGTGGGCAAAGATCCTCCTTGCAGCCACTTTCCTGCATCTTTCCAACTCTGCTGGAGCAATGAGACAGCCGGTCTACTTGGCAGAAAGGCTGCAGACCAGAATTTGTGCTGGCTTCTCTTGCAACGCAGCTGCTCTCGCACCAGTCCGGAAGACCACCTTGGCTGCGCCAAGGACTACAAGCTGGGGGAGCCTTTTCAGGCAGAGCACAGGCAGAAACAGGAGTCTTTGGGGCAAAGTCCCCCTTGGTCGTTGAGTTCTGTGGGTGCTCGTGTTCCCTTGAAGGGTGAAGCTCAGGGGGGGTCATTGGAGACGGGCCAACAGCCTGGTAGAGATAGCCCTGCAGATGACCAGGATAGTAGCTGCGAGAGGTTTGCTGAAAATATGACCCGGGGAACGGCTGGCCATCTTCACTGCTTGGAGACCCAAAACCTTTGCAGGCCGCCACAGCAAAGACCGAGTTTGACTTTTCTGCTTGCATGTAGCTCTGGTGATACAACAACATCTGTTCATGAGAGGCAAGGGCATAGGATCCCAGGGGGTAGCATCTGGGTGATCTCTCCTGATATGCCAGATCCTGGGGATTCACTAGCAAGCTGGAAGGAGGAGGAGGAGCAGGAGGAGGAAGCCTGGACCATGTGTGTTTGCTGGGATTGCTACCTGGGGTCTCCGGGATGCTTTTCTGGCATACAGCTGGGTAGCTGACATCCAGGGAAGAGGCTCCCTGCGTCCCCTGGCATTTCTCAAACACCTTATGGTAAGGCACGAAGCCAGCAGAATGGGCAGTGCCCTCTTTGGACCCCTGCTGGAACTGCAAGGCACCAGCGTCAGCCGCCAAGGCTTTCTTGGGCCCGGCTGTGCTGTAACCACGACTCTCAGTGCCCGTGGTGGGCAAAACCGAGGGAGGGGGAGGCCATTCGAGACGCTTTGAGAGGTTTTCCATCTGCATTCGCAAGGCAAGGCAGCTTCTTGGGGAGTAGCCAGATTCCGCCCCATAAGGGTGGCTTCGGTAAACCGGTTTGGGGGCTGCCAAGGTGGTGCAAACCGCAGGAGCTGGAGGGAGCTGTTGGGCTGGGTACCCCTGTATCCAGCCTTGCTGAATGACGCCTGCATGGCCCACGTAGCTGGCCCACCGCTCTCGGGCGACACATTCACCAATCTTCTCGGAGCCTGGGACTCTCTGTCGGGCCTCCAGGCCTTCGGTTTCTGGCTTGTACGTCACTTTCTCAGTCCTTGGAGACTGGCCAGGCGTGCCTCCAGGGCAAGGGCCGTAGGTCTCGGCAGCAGACCAGTGAGCCAAAGCTTTGGGCCCTTCGTGGCACTGCAGTGGGTAAGTAAAATAGGAGCCTTTGTAACCGTAATGGTCTTCCATGGTGAGGTCAGGCAGCCTGCTCGCCCTGCAAAAGCCCACTGGGTGGACGTGGGTTGGTTCCACCTCCAGTCGAGGGAACTTGCTGTAACTCATGGCACTCACCACTTCCAAGAGGCGCTTCTCTGCCATTGTACACGCTATCTGGCCGCCATGCTTGGACAGGAAACCAAACAGTCACTCTGGATGATCTGGAAGAGAAAGGGAAAAAAAATCAGCCTTCAAACCTTACCCTGTTATTTATGCAAACTTTACCCTGTTATTTATGCAATTGGCCATCATCAGGAGCACACCTCTTTGGCCCATCCATAAATCACAAGGATCCAAGACACGGCGCAGGAGGGGTTCCTCTGTTTGGACCCCCAATTCGGTCCCCTGTGCGGGGGAGGAATTGGAGGAAAGATCGGGAGGCCGAGAGAGCGTGTTCCAAGACCAAGGGGGAGCCAACAGGACAGGCCTTTGATTCCACCGGTAACGGGTCCAAAAGTTGCAAAAGTTAAACATGTTTGCAGCATTCCCCTCTACCGAGCTACATGCCTTGAGTTAAAATCAGAAAATCAATAAAGAGCATGACCAAAACAACAGGCTACCATCCCCAAGGCCAGCACGAGACTTCTCGGAAAGCCTCCAAAATGGTTAGTAATTAAGTTATTTTTGCTCCCTTGGCTTCTCAGAAACTGCCCAGTCAGAAAGACAGAAGAAAGAGGAGGAAAGAAGGTATGAGTCATATTATCTAGGAGCTTCTCCTCTGGGCCAATGAAGTTGGGCTGGATCTCATCTGCAAACGTGTCTTTCCGCCATCTAACCCAACTTCTTCAACCTGGGGCGCTCCCACAAACCCTGCCTGGATTCTGGCCAGGAGCCTTACAGGAAGGAGGGTCTGTTCAATAGGCCTCCCTGCACTCAGCAGAGGTGGATTTATTTATCCTGAATGAAAGAGAGAGCCATCCATACTCAGGCGCTGCCCCATTTTTGGAAGCCTGGCTCCCTCCTTGCACACAAACCAGGGATGGGAAGGGTTGAGAAGCGAATTAACTACAATTCCCAACATCCCTCACCTCTGGCTGTGCTGGTTGGGGTTGCTGGGAAGTGCAGTGTGGCAACCTCTGGAAGGTCAGATGTTCCCCCCCACCTGACATTCCACCTGAGCAGTGATAGAAGGGTTAAACTGCCCTCTTGGTCACAATCTGGATTGGATCCACACAACTCAGAGTTGCTACTTATGGGGAAACAGAAAGCTGCATGGCCATAGACCAGTGTTTCTCAACCTTGGCAACTTTAAGATGTGTGGACTTCAACTCCCATGGCTGGCTGGGGAATTCTGGGAGTTGAAGTTCACCCATCTCAAAGTGGCCAAGATTGAGAAACACTGCCATAGGCAATTATCACATTTGGCTCTACCTGAGCTCTTAGAACAGTTCAATAAAGCAGCCTTGGTAAAAAAAATAACACTTTGGCTCCTAACTCGGCCCGATAAATCTCCTCCCATATAACCCTAAGACTGGCTGTGTCATCAGTGACCCAGTTTAACAAGTGCAACCACACTTAAAACAGAAAATCAGCATTTACGTGGACAGCCAAACGGCTACGCTCACCAAATGACACCAGGCTGCAATTCCAAGGTTGAAATCGGCACCACCACCATTTTATCTCCTTAATTTTTTCAGGGATGAAGTAGGCAAAAATCCTACCCTTCGCAAAACTGGCATCATGCTTTCTCTCCAAAGCTGAGCTTAAGGTATGCACATCTGCAGCAGCTGCAGTAGGGGAAGATACAGGCTCCCTTGGATGGAGAAAACTCTGAGGGGGCTTTCCAATCAATAGTAAGCATTTGCAAGCCTTCAGCGAGATAACCGCTTGCCTGGGCTATATGTAAACCCCGCTGAACTCACTGAGATTTACTTCTGGATCAATAGGTATGGAAAGTCCCCTTCATTTAACAGCCTGCTTGAGATAACCACAGCAGGCTGAATCACATGTTTCAGCCAAGGAGGAAGCAAATGCTGGGGTCAACACAAACCATAGTAACAAATGCCACTACACAATCTTGGCAAAAAGCAGAACCGGTCCTCTTCTTGCAGGATTATTTAGCAACCTTCAAGTCAAACCTGACTACTGTAACTTCACGGACACCTCCAGATAATTTTCTGGGCAAAGTAACAGACGTGGCTTGTTATCCCTTCCAGGATGCTTCCCAGGCTAGCCAAAGGGTGTTGAATCCTCCATCTAAGTACTGACTGAGGCAAACTCTGCTTAGCTTCCAAGTTCAACCAAGGTCAATGTGGCAGTGCCCCGACCATGGCTGCAAGTCAACATGGACACCACAATTGCAAACTGGTGACCAATTCAGATCTTTCAGCACAGGCATCGTACATTCCCTGTACCTTGCACCAATCAGGACCTGAGCTACCACATTTTGCACCAGCTGCAACTTGGGGACACTTGTCAAGGGTAGCATGTTGACTCCTGGAAGTCTCCAAAGATAAGAGGTGGATGCTACTGTAGCCTAAACGCCCATCGTAGGCCACTCGGAGACATCTAAGGGCAGCTGGGGCATTGCCCATTTGCAAATCAAACTAACAATCTCATTGCAATTACCCTATTCCACTAAAACTGTTTCCCATTTTGCCTCTCTTGGCTAATCATGCTTCCACATAAAAATGAATTGAGCCTCTTCTTCCAGCTATATCAGTGTTTCTCAACCATGGCGACTTCAAGAGGTGTGGACTTCAACTCCCAGAATTCTTCAGCCAGCAACTCCCAGAATTGCCCAGCCAGCTGGGGAATTCTGGGAGTTGAAATCCACACCTCTTGAAGTCCCCAAGGTTGAGAAACACTGTGCTATATACTTGACAGCATAGAAATGGAGGTCCCTCACTTTAGCACCTTAACTGCTATATAACTTTTCCACTCTTGGCTGCTTCAGCAAAGGATCGTTACCTTGCCGTGGTGCTGGAGTTTGAGCACCTCAACAATGCCATGAGCTAAACCGTGAAGGGCCACCCAAGACGGGAAGGTCATGACAGAGAGGTCAGACTAAATGCGATCCCTGGGGAAGGTAATGGCAACCCACCCCAGTATTCTTGCCGTGAAAACTAAATGGATCAGTACAACCAGAGATATGTCGGAATACCATCGGAAGATGAGACCCCCAGGTCAGAAGATGGTCAAAATGCTACTGGGGAGGAACAGAGGATGAGTTCAACTAGCCCCAGACGTGATGACGCAGCTAGCTCAAAGCCGAAAGGACGGCTAGCGGCCGACGGTGCTGGTGGTGAACGGCGAATCCGATGTTCTAAGGATCAACACACCATTGGAGCCTGGAATGTAAGATCTATGAGCCAGGGCAAATTGGATGTGGTTATTGGTGAGATGTCCAGATTAAAGATAGACATTTTGGGCATCAGTGAACTGAAATGGACTGGAATGGGCCACTTCACATCAAATGACCACCAGATCTACTACTGTGGACAAGAGGACCACAGAAGAAATGGAGTGGCCTTCATAATTAATAGTAAAGTGGCTAAAGCAGTGCTTGGATACAATCCAAAAAACGACAGAATGATCTCAATTCGAATTCAGGGCAAGCCATCTAACATCACAGTGATCCAAATATATGCCCCAACCACAGATGCTGAAGAAGCTGAAGTAGAGCAGTTCTATGAGGATCTGCAGCACCTACTGGACAACATGCCTAAAAGAGATGTTATTTTCATCATGGGAGACTGGAATGCTAAGGTGGGCAGTCAAATGACACCTGGAATTACAGGTAAGCATGGCCTGGGAGAACAAAATGAAGCAGGACATAGGCTGATAGAATTTTGCCAAGACAACTCACTCTGCATAACAAACACTCTCTTCCAACAACCTAAGAGACGGCTTTATACATGGACTTCACCAGATGGACAACACCGAAATCAGATTGACTACATCCTTTGCAGCCAAAGGTGGCAGACTTCTGTACAGTTGGTAAAAACAAGACCTGGAGCTGATGCTGACTGCAGTCAGGAAATCAGAAGACGCTTAAGCCTTGGGAGAAGAGCAATGACAAATCTCGATAAAATAGTTAAGAGCAGAGACATCACACTGACAACAAAGGTCCACATAGTTAAAGCAATGGTGTTCCCTGTAGTAACATATGGCTGCGAGAGCTGGACCATAAGGCTGAGAGAAGGAAGATGGATGCTTTGGAACTGTGGTGCTGGAGGAAAATCCTGAGGGTGCCTTGGACTGCAATAAGATCAAACCAGTCCATCCTCCAGGAAATAAAGCCAGACTGCTCACTTGAGGGAATGATATTAAAGGCCAAACTGAAATACTTTGGCCACATAATGAGAAGACAGGACACCCTGGAGAAGATGCTGATGCTGGGGAGAGTGGAGGGCAAAAGGAAGAGGGGCCGACCAAGGGCAAGGTGGATGGATGATATTCTAGAGGTGACGGACTCGTCCCTGGGGGAGCTGGGGGTGTTGATGACCGAAAGGAAGCTCTGGTGTGGGCTGGTCCATGAAGTCACGAAGAGTCGGAAGCAACTAAACGAATAAACAACAAACAACTGTTGGCTGGCAACTGTCATACCACCAACCGTCTTGCTTCGTTTTATGCTTTTAATTTATATTTTCATTTTTATATTTTTATATTTTAATTTATTATATTTGTAAGCTGCCCACAGTCCACTGGAGTGGGCATCTATATTAAATCAGGAGGAGGAGGAGGAGGAGGAATGCATTATAACTCTGCAAAACACAACTCGTCTATTTTGCTCTGTAAACAAGAGGAAGAGGAAGAGATAATGTTTCCCAGTGCTTAAATTTTGCAAGTTTAGTCTGGTGATGGGTCACCTACACCTGAAGCCTCACCTCACATCTCCTCCCTAAATGCAGTGTCATCATTAACTGTGCCAAAGTGAGCAGGGAATATTCAGGCAAAGATAACACACAATTACTAAGGCTTTCCATCAGCATGGTCTTGGCCGGGTTTTTACAGGAGTAGGAATATTGTAACCAACTTTTACAATCAATTCTGTTTGCACACACAGAGAGAGAGAAAAAGGAAGCTGTAATTTTGTGAGCTGTAATTCATAAAAACTTATGCTTTTTAATAAATCTTGTTAGTCTGAAAAGGTGCTAACAAACTCTTCTGATCTTTGGCTGCCACAGACCAACATGGCACTCCTCCTACAGCATCAAATTTCCTAATGCTGTTTCTCAACCTCAGCAACTTTAAGATGTATGGACTTCAACTCCCAGAATTCCCCAGCTAGCTGTGCTGGCTGGGGAATTCCGGGAGTTGAAGTCCATACATCTTAAAGTTGCTGAGGTTGAGAAACACTATCCTAATGTAACTTTTAGCTAAGCTATTATTTATGGGAACGTCTTTGGCATTTTTGAAGTACAGCATCACACTGTGCTGAGCCCTATGTTCCCTGGAGTGTTAGACACACCTAATTTATTTTTAAATTGTTCTCTTAGGTCGTGTATCCTGCTCTCTCTCTTTTAAAGATTTAGCCAATCATTATCAATAGAATGGAATGCATTAGCTTATTACAAACAAATATTTCCTAGACAGAGTTAAAACAGATGTCTCCTGATTTATGGTTAAAACAGATGTCCCCTTATCTAGAGTTAAAACAGATGTTTCCTTAAATGGGCATTTTATCCTTCCTATACATATGTTTTTCTATATGTTAAGATATATGTCTTCCTTTACATAGGTTTTGCTACATGATGTGTTTATTTGTTTAGAAAGGCAGGAGCCGGCCTTTTCCTTTTTATAAAATTACCGCCCAGAGTCCCTCTTTTGGGGGAGATAGGCGGTAATTAAATTTGAATAATAAAATAAATCAATCAATAAAATGGTATTGCTACTGCCTATACACTCTTTCATCAATCCTTAATTTAAACTGATTGTAAACATATCAGGAAAATATTCCAAAAATACACTCCTGGGGGGGATTAATGTTGGCAAAAACACACTCCCACATTCTGAGGTCTTGGCGCATTGTTTTCAATCATTCTTTTTTACAACTTTGCATCACTTTCCAGAGGTCTCTGGAGGAAACACGCAATGGATTTATGATCTTGACATCTTAGACTTTAAAGGTTCTCAGATCTGGTTTCACTGACATCGTACCAGAAGATCCTGGGCAAAGAAATGTAAACTGAGTGGGTGGGTGACTGCTCTATCTTGCTGTAGAAAGTCCTTCCATGTTTGATTTCATTACTCAAACCAAATGAGTTTTTTTTTTCACTGCTTCTTTCAGGTGGAAAGAAGGCCCGTGCATCAAGTGAAACCTGCAGAGTGAGTTTCACAGAATATATAGAAATGTCACCTCTGAGCATGTATGTATTGTTCTTTTGCTTGACAGCTTCTCTGGGCAGATCTTAAAAGTTCTGCGTATATATGTTGTGTGCACCTTATATATATGAAAATCACAAAATGCTGAAAAAAAATAAGTGAATAGCAAGCAAGCAAGCATATAACTTTTGCCATCTACTGCTCCCCAACTTAAATATGGGCACTAAAAATTCCATCAGCATCTTAAAAGAGCCGGAAGACAGCACCGATTTTCATCTGAAAAGATTTCTCCTGGCTGTTTTTCCCCAAAGTATAGGTACTACCCTACTGAAGCCAGTGAGATCTACTCACAAGAAAATAAGCACAAGTTAGTATGTAGACACACGTCCTAGATGCATTAAGAAAGAAAAGGCAGAACCAGTCTGAATAACTGGGGTTCAAAGTGCCAGAACAAGCCACCTTGTTCGTCCTTCCATCCTTCCTTCCTTCCTTCCTTCTTAAATTTTGCCACTGGGGAATTCTGGGAATTGAAGTCCACACATCTTAAAGTTACGTCCTAGATGCATTAAGAAAGAAAAGGCAGAACCAGTCTGAATAACTGGGGTTCAAAGTGCCAGAACAAGCCACCTTGTTCTTCATTTCTTTCTTCATTTTTTATTTATTTATTAAATTTCGCCACTGAGGAATTCTGGGAGTTGAAGTCCACACATCTTAAAGTTGCCAAGGTTGAGAAATACTGCTTTATACAATTGTGCGTTTCGGAATAGCTCCAACTAATCAGCACCAAACGTGAGCTGAGCTTCTCGTCCAATCTTCGCTCACTAACTCACAGCAGTTGCACTTCCTACACCCCCCCCCACAGCATCTTTGTGTACCCGAGCACTATAGTTACGGCAAACAGTGCGTTCACAGTTTAACCGCTGCCCACAACTATACAGGGGCAACATGTCCCCTTTTAAGAGCCCAGCAGGCCACATGTCTGCAGAGAAGCCCTAACCACGCATTCATGCATGTGCAAACGCACATATATGCACACCCCGGCTATAAACCACAGTGTAACTTGGGCAATCCCTACATAGCTCAAGCCCACTTTTTGCAAAGCCCCCCCAACAAGGAACAGATGATCTGGGGTGGGGGGGCGCATAAGAAAGAAATCTCCTGACTCTCAAACAGGCGGGAAGGGTGTTGTCACAGTCCATTTAAACACTCTGTCAAATGCAGAAGAAAACCAGCCCTCTCCTGGAGTGGGACTGGTGCAGAGCATGGTTTGCTAAGGCAGCTGATCTGGCAAAATTATATCTACTTTCTTTGGTACTGTTTTTAATTGTTTTAACTGTTTTTATGATGGTTCGCCGCCCTGAGCCATTGGTTTGAGACAGCGGGCGGCTATATAAATTGAATAAACAAACAAATGCATAACAAAGAAAGAGTGTTGTTGTTTTAGAAAAAAAGGACCTCTATTTTTTCTGGTTCCTCCAGAAACTCAGCACCACCCTTGTTGAAAACCAAGCGAGAAGCTGCCTCCAAACACTTACATAGAGCTTCGCAATCCAGAGGCTTTGCCCCCAAATTTAGCAGGCCGATTTCGGGGGCGGGGAATCCTTTTTCTCTTCTTTCTTTGGCCCTACCCGTTTGTTCCTTCCCAAGGATCCCGGTTTAAAGCCGGCCAGTTGTGCCCAAGGAGGAGGAGGAAGAGAGTAGTTGCAGAACGCGCCGGTTCCCACCCCCCCCTCCGTATTTTTTGGCGGCCTTCCAATCCCACCATTAACAGACTAAACAAGGCTTTTTTTCATAATCTCCTTTTTAAAAAAACATCTATTTATCTGGGGGAGGCACTGGGTGCCAGCCACCACCCAAACAACGCCCTCCCTTCCCGCCGAAAGAACACCTGGGTGCTCTTGGACAACCCCCCCCCCCAGTAAAGTGATGCAACAAGAGAGCATATCAAGGCAGATCTCTTTCCACACAGGCCTATGCAGATCAAAGAAGGGGCACTGGCAGGGGATGATGGGAACCGAAGTCCAATGGAGCTGGAGGGCGTCCGGCTTTTGGGGAAGCGGGGGGAGCTCTGGCTGGGAGGGGAGGGCTCGGCAGCCGGGCCAGCGCCCCTCCACACCGCGTGGGGAACCCCTGCAAACGTGCTCAAGAGGCGCTCCCCCGAATCCCACCCGGGATTCGTTCTCGAGAGTTGCCTGAAGTTACCGTCTCTCCAAGCCGCTGTTGCTGCAGCAGCAATAATAGCAGTAGTAGTAATAATAAGAATAATAATTCCAGGCTTTTAACTGGCCGGGATGGGGGAGGCGACCCTTCGCGCCCCCTGCTCCGCGCCTTACTTCCGTGTAAACACGCCTCTCGCCCGCTTCCCCCGCTGCCCGTCACGTGCAAAGCGCAGGCAGCCTTCCAGACGCCGCGGCTGCCCCGCACCCTTCCCCGCCGGCCCCCGCGGAGGCAGCCCGGCTGCGCCCGATGGGGGTTGTAGTCCTCCCTCCTCCCTTCCCTCTCCTTTAGGCGGTTTTTACCTCCGGCTCCCGCGGCGGCTCTCGCCCTCGCCGCCGCCGCATCTTCCTGCCGGACGGACGGCGCTGCGCCCGGACGAGAGTTGCAAAGGCGGCGCGCCGGGCCGGACCGAACCGGGGGATTCAAGCGCGCCCGCTGCGACCGGCCCTCAATCCGGAGTCGCTCCTCTGCCCGCCGCTGCCCCGCACTCCGGTTCAGCAGCAGCAGCAGCCGCCGCCGGCTCCGGTTTCCGCGCTCCGCGGCGCCTTGCGCAAAGCAGGTCCCGCCAGCCCGATCCGGAGTGGCGGCGGCCGCGCCTGCCCTCTCGCGCTCTCGCCGGTCCCTCCCCGCCAGCGCGAGTCAAGGGCGGGAGGAGGAGGAGGAAGAGGAGGAGGAAGGCGCCCACGGGGGGGGAGGGAGGAGCCGGACCCGGGCGCGTCCAGCCCACGCAAGCCCCGCGGGCAGGCGGCAGCCAGGAGTTTGCGCTCCTCCGCAGGGGCTCGCCGGGGGAAGCCGCGCCTGCTCTTCCTCCTTCTCGCGCTGGCTCGACGTGCTCGCGCGGGGCCTTCCGGCAGGTCCCCCCGCTCCCTCCCTCCCTCCCTTTGCACAACAGCCCTGGCAGGTCGGCCCGTCGCCAAAGGGAATGATCGTCCCCCCACTCCCCCTGCAATTCGACTGGATCGCTACGGATCGCAGGCTGGGGATCGACGCTGCGACGTGGGAAAGACGCCCCTTCCTCTTTTCCGATTTACTGCTAAGGAAACTCACCCAGTTGAATTTCAGTTGAATACTGTAACGCGGAAAGACAGAAGGTTTTTCTGGGCGTGGGGGATCCACCGTCCTCCGCATGCCATCCGGATGTACGGGGCATGAATGATCCGGTGATGCGTGGGCGTGCACGTGCCTTGAACCCACAGTTGGGATGGGGTAGGGCGCTGTGGGGGGATATCAAGATAGACGACTAGGTAATGTAGACAGTGGCCATTCACAAAACAGTTGTGAGACCCTCTTGAATTAAGGAGGAGTGAGGGGGGCAGCTTCTGCCTTTTAGGATCAACTATCAACAGTAAAGGAACAAGCAGTCAAGAAATAGCTTCAAACTAGCAGCCCCTAAGACCTTGGAAAAGATATTTGAATGCCCTGGTGTGTTTCTACCCACAAAGATCAGCATCAGGCAAGCCATGGTATTGGCTGTGACACTCTATGGAAGTGAAAGTTGGACTTTGAAGAAGCAGGATAGGAAGAGGATAGGCACCGTTGAACTTCGGTGTTGGAGAAGATGCCTGAGAATACCGTGGACAGCCAAGAAGAAGATGAATCATCAAACAAATCAACAGGCAGGACTCACTCAAGGCACAAATGACCAGGCTGAAATTATGCAAAGACCCAGCTCTCTGGAGAAGGCTCTGATGCTGGGAAAGGTGGAAGGAAAGAGGGGAAGAGGACAACCAGCAGCAAGAGGGATGGGCTCAGTTACAATGGCCACGGGGCACTGTTGGAAGGCCTGAAGGACCAGGTTGCGGAGAGACCATCATGGAGATCTATCTATGCGGTGGCTAGGATTCAACAACGACTTGATGGCAGATAATCAATAATCAGGTAGCTCGGGAGGTAGGGAGATCAATAGACACACAGACAGACATGGGACCTTTGTCTCTCTATAAACCATGCACAACATACAAGTCAGCGTCCCCATGAATTGTAGCTTGCACCATAATGCACATGAATTCACCACTCGAGTGGGTGGGATGAAACCCAGCGTAAGGTTTGCGTTCCTGGCTGGCACCAACCACCAGGCATGCCATGGGTGCAGCAGCCAGGTAAGTCCACTGCTGATCCCAAACTTCAGGCAGTGGCCATACCTGAACCCAAGCCCCTTTTCGTTTTCCCCGGGGCTTCTGAACTAGTTCCATTCCAGTAGGACCCAAGGCAAGAGATGCTGGGTGTGGTTGTTCAGCCAGAGTGGACGGTCTGAGCACCCCTGTTCAAGGATTTTGCCTTATCCCCAAGGCCTATCAGGAGAAGGCTAAAATCATGATAGAACCGTTTGGATGGATCAGACAGAAACAGACCAGGGGAAACGTCAAAGCCATCATAGCTTAAAGCTGCCACTTAATTCTCTGCGTGGTCTGTGCTACTACAGGTAGTCCTCACTTAACAACCACAATTGGGACCGGAATTTTGGTTGCTAAGCAAAGTGGTCATTAAGCGAATCTGACCCGATTGTATGATCTTTTTTGTGGCGGTTGTTAAGCAAATCACTGCAGTTGTTAAGCGAACCATGTGTTCGTTAAACAAATCATGCAGTTCTCCACTGATTCTGCTTGCCAAGTTCAAAAAGGGCAATCACCACAGGACACTGCGATGGTTATAAATGCAAACAGGTTGCCAAGCTCCTAAATCGCGACCCCATGAGTGCAGGGATGCTGCGCCAGTTGTAAGTGTGAGGTACGGTCATAAGTTGGTTTTCCCAGCATCGTCAAAAGTCCAAACCGTCACTAAACAAATGATTGTTAAGCGAGGACTACCTGTATAGCCCCAAATTACATCTGTTTTATCCAGTACATACCCCATTATTTATTTAAGTATGGTTAAATGAACCCCAGGAATTGGATTTGCACAACACAAGGAACTGTAGACTCATTCTATGCACAACATGCCAGCCAGTCCTATTTTGGCCTCAGAACTCAGGCAAACATATTAAGGAGAAATTTCAAAGCCTATCTCAGAGATCAAGCAGCCTGGGGAGCGATAGGCGTTGGGAACTGTACCGATTAAAATGTATATGCTTGACGATGAATAGACTCCTGTCTCCACACCTTCACCCAAAGAGAAAGAAAAATACAGTAATCCTCATTTGCCAATCACTGAATTTGTCTGGCCTCTGTTTGATGCATTGGTTAATTATTTCCGTTTAGATTTCAGCTAAATCAACAAGAACTTGCCTGGCAGAGCTATCCTGGACCCATCAACTCAAAACTAAATCCAAAATAAGAAATGGGACTTACAGGGAAGGAAACACTTTATACTCTGTAACCCTTTGAAAGAAAGCAAGTAGATCTCAAAGTTTGCTAGCAAATGTGCTTCCCCAACCCACTTAACCATGGTTTCCCAAACCATCCTTTGGTGGGTTCACACAACACACTAATCCATAATCCAAGATTTACAAGTCACAGAGGCTGGGGACACACAGCATCCTAAGCAAGCCCCCAACCAGTAAGCCCCCCTCCCCCATGATTCATTAGCTGTGGGCACACCAGAAAAGTTGGGTTTATTCAACCCCATCTTTTAATTCAACTCGCTGGTTCAGAGGTTTTGCAAAAAGCTGCAAAGCTGCAGAACTCTGAACCATATTTGCAAAGCCGAATTTGCAAAACTCTGAACCGCAAAGTGAACCCAGGTGTTGGATTCACACAACACGCCTGGCTAAATGGGGTTGATTAGCTGGCAGTTCGATGAGCCCTGGGCGAAACACAGCCCTAGCTTTACGTGCCACCAGCAAACGTGTTATTACCCCTGCTACCCCACACCCCGTTTTTTTCCTCGCCTTCATCTTGCCAGCGTTCGCCAACAAGGGAGCCTTCAAGCATGATGCAAGACCCTTCTGGCTTCTGACAGCGTGCCAATTCAGAGTGGAAAGTTTCGTCTAACAAGCCCCTTGGGGAGGAAGCCTTTGAAATCCTGTAGAAGAAGACAAGTTAACAGCAGCTTGTTACTAGCTACGTGGCCCAGTGCTTGCTGGACTACAGCTCCCATGGTGCTCAGCCAACACTTGGGTTGATGGGGACAGTCATCCGGGATCCCATGGGGGGACCCTGCCTTGGATAAGGCTGGGCCCTAGGGGGAGGCCAGAAATGAGAGCTGCTGCGAGACAAGCTCGTCTCTCCTAAACAGCGGGTAGACTGACTTTTAAAACAGCCCTTCTGTTCAACAGCTGGCTTCCCTTCTTTGGACGGCAGGGCCTGGCTCGGTGCTTCAGCGAGGAGAGTTTTTCAGCATTTGCAAGCATGGCTGCAGCAGCATTCACATTTGTGCAATTCCTGATTTTTTTTTAAAGAAGTTTATGAATGAACCCATTTAAACAGTTCCTTTTTGGTTTATTTATGATTTTACCAACATACTTGCTAAGCCGCTTCTGGCTGGTGCAGATCTCAGGGGTTTAACCATAACAGCACTATTAACCCTTGCTGTAAAATAAAATAATCCCAAACAATTACAGATAACGTTGACAACGGCCAGGGTGAACCCTGGTGCTGTATATTAGTGAGACTAGAATATCAGCCCTGGGTTAGAGACACTGGTATATTAGCCCTGGATAGGGCCAAATGCACTTAATAGGCAGTTTAATCCTCCTGGGCATAGCAAAACATTTGGGTAAACCATGCAAAAGTATACTCTGTAAATTGGTTGGTTTTGCCTAAGCTTGTTATATAAACTTTTATTCCGTGAATTATGATTAAACATATTACGGCTTTGCACAACATCCGAATCAGGTCTGTATGTACAATCCAAATCATGCTGTCAATGGGACTTATACCCAGGTAAACTGTAGAGAAATAAAACTCTCCCCAGTTGTTTTCTGGTTGGCATCAGCCCTCTTCCACCCCCCTCCTTTCCCCCCCCCCCCTTATTTTACTGCTAAGTGGCTTTTAAGTGCCTGCATCAAACTGGCAAAATGGCTTTTAGAGGTCTTGCAATATCTTTTGTGTAGGGCCTATTAAGGATGCATAGTGTTTTCATTGTTGTGCATCTTGTTTCTGTTTTAAACATTTTATTCCTCTTTGTTTTATGCAACTTTGTCCCTAGAAATTTAGTTGCCGGGTGCATGACAATGATTGCTATTATTACTGTGATTAATACTGCCGCTTTCTTATCCTTCTTTTAAAAATATTATTGCTTATGGTGTCTAGAACTGAACTACCTTACAGGCCAAGTTTCATTAAGAGTGGCTTCTCTTCTCCAGGATGCGAAAAGAGCTGCAATGATGAAAATTCAAGTTCCAAAAAAAAAAGGGGGGGGTGGAAGGTCGGATGGGACACATCAATCCTTAAGCTGTCCAAAGATGACCTCAGTTTACATAATAGAAGCCAAATGTCAAGTGGTTTATTCTTCCTTAATTCCCTTCTTTTATTTACAATCACCGACTTCCAGGAAAGGCCAAGCCATTGTTCAACCTGTGTGCCTACTTTCCGGTCCTCTAATTGTTCTGGCACTAAAAGGAGAAGCCAGGCTCCTGGGCAAGATGGAGTAATTGCAGAAGCAGAATGGAAAATTATAAACCTGAATTGGGGCTTCCTTAAAGAGAAATATTCTGTTTCAGGCACCCACTTGGCCAGTATCAATAAGAGTAAGCTGGGAACTTAGGCTGCAATGGTGACTAAATCTATGTGGTGCTCAGAAGCTTATGTGCTTATTTATTACTTAATTACTTACTTAATTTAATTGATTAATCCAATTATTATTTTTTTTAATCTGTTCAATCGTGTCCAATTCTGGGAGACTGCCTGGACAAGTCCCTGCAGTTTTCTTGGCAAGGTTTTTCAGAAGTGGTTTGCCATTGCCTCCTTCCCAGGGCTGAGAGAGAGGGACTGGCCCAAAGTCACACAGCTGTCTTTGTGCCCAAGGCAGGACTAGAACTCACGGTCTCCCAGTTTCTAGCTTGATGCCTTAACCACTACACCAAACTGGCTCTCTACCTTCTCTTTAAGTGACCATAAAAACTTCAGACTGCAGAGCATGAGGATGGTTCAATACCAAGCACCATGTTGCTCCCTCACCAAGCAGGAGAGGCATTCTGCATTGGGAGACGGATAGAGAGCGACATTCCCCCATCTTTGAATGTCAGCTGCTCAGGGACAGCCTCCGCCATATGTAATTTTTTTTTAGTCCATTCAATCGTGTCTGATTCTCGGAGACTGCCTGGACAAGTCCCTGAAGTTTTCTGGGCAAGGTTCTTCAGAAGTGGTTTGCCATTGCCTGCTTCTTCCCAGGGCTGAGAGAGAGGGACTGGCCCAAGGTCACCCAGCTGGTTTCATGCCTAAGGCATACATAAATACATAAACTTATTTTTTACTTATTTATTACTTATGATTACTTATTGGGGCTTACTTCTGAGTAAACGAGGTTTAGCATTGACCCATTACACCAATGCTTTTCCAACCTGGGCAACTTTTAAGATGCATGGACTTCAAGTCCCAGAAGTCCACACATCTTATTTGGCCAGACTGAAAAACTCTGCATTCAACTGCTGTTCCTGCTTATGTCATACCTCCTTTAACCACACTGTAGGTGATTCCCTTTCCCCTTTCCCTGAATGTTACCCTTTATTTGGGGGCAATATCTGTTCTGCCCCATCCCAGACAGCAAGACACAGAGTAACGTTCAGATTCTGACTGTTTAAAGAAGATTTTTAAAAAGTGCCATTCAACACCGGAACCGGTTCCCCAGAAAGGTGGTGGGGTCTCCTTCGCTGGATGTGTTTGGGCAGAGGCTGGCAGCTGTCCCATCGGGCCTGCTCTGGTTTGGATTTCTGTTCTGCACACAAGATGGACTCCTAATTCCTTCTAACTCCTTCTAAGATTAATTCTAACACTCTTGCAAGATAAGATAGGCTGGCAAACAGACGGCAGTTTCTAGTTCAAGGTCATTGAAACCACGTAAATCTGATCATTCTGAATCGGTCTGAAAGGAGGAGGAGGGAGGGGGAGGAGGAGGAGGGAGGGGGAGGGGGAGGAGGAGGAGGAGGGAGGGGGAGGAGGAGGAGCAAGGAGGAGCAGCTTTTTATCATCAAACCCTTGTCTTGTTTTGGCTGGTTTGCTGCAGACCTAAGACTCCCTTCCAATGAGTTTGGCAGTAAGGCAGCAAATGCCTGGTGTAATTACACTTTTCACTTTTTAAAGACGAGTTAAGCCCTTGTAGCTCTTTCCATACAAGGTTATCATCATCCTGGTGGATGCGTTGGTATTCAAAGCTGTTCACACTTGGGCTGTTGGGGTGTCAATCTGGGCACCCTGCTTTAGGTTCGGGACTTGGTGCAGCCCAGTAAGACACCAAGACAGCGATCAGTTTTTTCCACTTTATTTCAGAGCGCTGAATAATATGGAGACTCTCCGCTAATGGGGAGAGTCCAGAACTCAAGTAGAGCATCCTCTTCTATACTATTTCTACACAAAGCATGTTATATAGAATAGAATAGAATAGAATAGAATAGAATAGAATAGAATAGAATAGAATAGAATAGAATAGAATAGAATACTTTATTGGCCAAGTGTGATTAGACAGACAAGGAATTTGACTTTGGTGCAAGAGCTCTAAATGTATTTACATAACATCAGAAAATAAACAGTAATAAAGTAATAATGTTACTTACTAAAACTGTACAATCAAGGAAGAAAAGACTTGAAGGAAAATAATACTACGGGTATTAACTAACACACACTCATATTTAAAGGGAGAATTAAGGGACAACATACGGCATCTGTTGTCTAACATATGTTCACATTTAACAGAGCATTACCGGTCACATCCCAGCAGTCATGTCTGATCATACATTATGAATCATTTGATCAGGCTACATTAATTAGGAGTTCAACAGAGCAATGGCAGGAGGGAAAAAACTGTTTCGATGTCTAGAAGTTTTAACACACGGTACTCTGTAGCGCCGTCCTGATGGCAGAAGTTGAAACAGTTTATGTCCAGGATGTGAAGGGTCTGCAGACATCTTCTTATATCACGGTCATTTATATACTTAATCAGTGTCAGTAGATCAATAGATCCAGGTTTACTTATTACTTATTATTTATTTATTCAAATTTTGCTACCGCCCATCTCCCCCAAAAGAGGGACTCTTTTGTTAATTATCTAGGTCTGTAAAAGCAATTACCCTCATAGTGACCTGCTCCTAAGTTGTCCTTTCTGAAGTTGAGCAATCATGGGTGTGACAGCAAAGTTACCTGACATTCTCTGATCCTCCTTTGCTACGTCGCACTCTACACTAATGGTTGCAGCGACCATGTGGACATTCATCAGAACGTTCACAATTATAATGAAAGCTACCCTGACCCCCAGGTCCACAGTGGGGAAAGAGAGCCGTGTTAGTCTATGGTGGTACCTTTTCTGACTAACTCACCTGTTTTATTAAAAGGCGTAAGCTTTCATGAGCTGCAGATCACTTCATCAGATGCTCTGTGCAATCTTTTGGGGGCCAAAGGACACTCTTGGCCTTGGAGTGACAAACCAGGGGCTGCCCTCCAAAAGGAAGATGGTGTTGAACTCAAGTTTAAATTGGATTGGATTCAAATTGAACTGGGACTAAAGAGTTAACAAGATTCCCATTATTGAATAGAATTCCCTTTCTGTTAAAGCAGGGGTCTTCAACTCACTGACCCTTTGTGAAATTTCAGACTGTTCATCAACCCCCAAACATTTATTGTATTGAAATAATTTAATAAATACTAATTTAACTAATAGTACTACTAACAACAACAGCGTTTAGTCCCATCGACCCTTGGGGGTTGATCTTGACCACTTTGGAGACCCCTGTGTTAAACCTAGTTATAACCAGGCAGCTACTGGACATCACATCCAAGTTGGCACTGTGGGTTTTATTTCATTAACAGCAGGTGCATGGGATTAAAGGTCCCCAAGATGTGGTCCAAAAAGTCAAGATGGTGGCTGCAGTGGTGAAGTTTCAACTGCACCATTGAGGCTGCCATCTTGACTTTTCGGACCATACGCTGCAGACATCCCTGAAAGGAGCTCATGAAAATGGTCCAGCAGGAGGAGATGGATTTTTGAGCAAAATGAAACTCAGAACTGGATCATATATACTATGCCATGCCTCCATGAACAAAATTGAGCCCATGATGAGATAGGCCCATATGAATCTGCTCCAACTGAGGCCCGTCATGGGGACAACTTTTGGATGCTAGTCAGCTGATGCCCCTTTGGGGTAGCTAAGGAGGAGAACACCTGGGTGCAGAACGCAACAACCTTGTGTACTCTGCAAACACAGGAAGAGTGTGGGTTTATCCCAGGGCCAGATCTGAGGACCTGAGGCAAGAAGGGATAGGCAAATACCACTGAAGAACAGTGTTAGCTTTGGAACAGATTTTATTGAACCAATTAATTTTCATTAGTCTTGGCTATCAATGAACCGGATGTGGTGTCTCAGCTGATGGGTTAGACAAGGAAGCAGAGAGGCCTATGATGAAATGTTCACGGTGGATTGCTTTGCTGCTGGACCCAACACTCAAGACTTCCTGGGGTTGGTTTCTCCTCCCCACCCCCAAAAAGCTTTTTTGCCCCTTTGGAAATGCCTCCCTTCTTTGCCTTGGCAGTGCTGTTGCACGTGGCCCTTCAATTCCTAAACTCCAAACAATTTTTGAACCAATTCTTGTCCTGGTGTGGCATCGGGTGAACCTGGCCATCGTGGTTTGCGTACCCCTTTGAAGGCCGTGCAAACCCAGCCAGTTGTGGCTTATTCAACACACCACAGATAAGCAAATTGTGGTAGCGCTCTGGGCTGGTGGATGCCTCTTGGGCTTAAGCAATAACGCTGAGTCACCAAAAGCCTGAACTTCCAACGACTGCATGTTCCACCTCTCTGCTGCAGTGGAGAGAGGCTGTGGTTGCAATCGCATAACACATTAACTGAAGTTTGCTTGGGCTTGGTGTAGCAAGTGTGACTCAGCGCGTTAGTCAGCCAGCTCTTATGGCATAGCCCGGGGGCTCAAACTCAGCAGCAATGCCCTGGCCCACAAAAATGAGGAACAAATTTGTGTGAGACGCCCCTCTGCCCCCTAGCCAAATGCAATTAATTATTTCATTGGGGTTCCGATTGGGCAAGAAATAAATATACCACTTTGAATAATCTGCTTTCAATCATAAAGCAGCCGGGAGTGAGGGTGTGCACAAGCATTCTTGGCCCAAATGCCATTCAAAGTGAGCATCCTTCTGGGTCTTTTGCTGGCACAGACTGTAACCATCGTTGCAACAGCACTTCCTTTAAGCCGCAATCTGGGCCCATCCCAAGGTGCACAATGTAGCTGAACTTCACCACCACCATCTGCTTCTTTTTCACTGTGGGAGCTCTTCCTGCAACAATCCTTCCCTACTCAGCAACTGTGAGGCCTGTGTGGTTTTCCATTTTCCAAAAAGTTTTCTATCTCTGCAAAAGAGGTGTCTTGGTTTTTTTTTTCCTACCACGTTTTTAGAGCCCTTTGGAATTGCTAATTGCGGGTGGGGGTCATTTCTTTGATGGGGGTGAGGTAGCCAACATACAGTATATCTGGAAGCCAGCAGGGCGAGGATGTTAAGGGCATCTTGGCCCAGTTCATTCTGTTCTTTTCAGGGTTGCAACCAGGAACATCCTAACTCTAAGGGATAATTGGCAATATTTCACAGATCTCCAGATGCACTTTCTTAAAACCAGATTATAAAGCCAAGAGGCTGAGCCCTGTTGTTTGTGAAGGGCCTGTTCTTGTTTGGCTCTGTAATTTATTCCCTAACAGGAGGGACTGTGCATGATTCTGAAGCACATCTTCTTCCCGTTCTCAAGGCAAGTGCAAATGCTACTATCAACACCCAGGAATGCAACACTAAAATTGGCAAGAGATACTTAGAGCCTGCCGATCGGAAGGTCAGCGGTTCGAATCTGCATGACGAGGTGAGCTCCCGTTGCTAGTCCCAGCTCCTGCCAACCTAGCAGTTTGAAAACATGCAAATGTGAGTAGATTAATAGGCACCGCTTCGGCAGGCAGGTAACGGCGTTCCGTGTAGTCATGCCGGCCACATGACCACGGAGGAAGTGTCTATGGACAAACGCCGGCTCTTCAGCTTTGAAACGGAGATGAGCAGCACCCCCTAGAGTCGGACACGACTGGATTTAATGTCAAGGGAAACCTTTACCTTTACCTAAACTGATGACAGCCAGAAATCCAAAATCAACATAGGCTAAAATGATCTGTTACGGCCGCAAGTTTGGCTGTCTTGATTTGTCATCAAGTCCTTCATCACTTATGAGTTTGTTTCTCCCCTAAACCAACGGCTCTCATTCCATTTATCCAATCAAAGAGACAGATGGGTGGCTTAATTCAGTTTCCATGTTTCACAGCTTCCAATCTTGTCACTACCTCTATGAACATGCCTTTTTTTTTTACATCTCTGCAGATAAAGAGATGTAATTAAGCTCCACCAAAAAAAAAAAATCAGTTTCTAACCTTAGAAATGAGTTGCTATTCTTTGACCCAGAATTCATGGATGGATGGATGGATGGATCAGAGAGGCCTCACTGATGGCCAGATTGACTTGTCTAATTAGAGAAAAGACAATATCTACATTTATTGCTGACTGGAAATCCCTTATGGACTTTTTGCGTAAAACAGAAAAGAATGAACTTATGATTTGTGGTTTTGATGATTAGACAGGATAGATTATAGAAAGAATAGAGTTATGTTGTAACCACAGAGTAAGAGGTAAATTTATAATTGTACTTACAACTGCTGTAAAGAAGATTGGAAGCGACTTTTTATATATATTTTCTTTCTTATTTTTATTTTTCTTTATTTCTTGCACTTTTAGCTCTCTCTTTGATTTCTTTCTTTATTCTTTTTCTTCCTTTGTATTAGTTTGTATTAGTTTTTACCTTTGTTTTTAAAACTTTTAATCAACCTATTTACCAGACAGACCTCAGAATTTGGCAGTAGATCAAATACATTTTTCCACCATCTCAAAGGAGATGCACTCCTCACCAGTCAAGCAGACCTAAGACCTCTTGATAATTGCTTCGATCCCAAGTGATTTAACCTTCTTATCCCACAATCTCTGGCCATTAGTCATACTGGCTGAGTCGGATTGGAGTCGAAGACCAAAATATCCAAGGAACTTTTTCTAACTAGATGCCCTTCAGAAGTATAAACCTATTTCCCAGAATTCTCAGCAATAGCCCTGCACACTGGAGAATTCTGGAGAACGCAGTCCACATCTGTGGAGGAGAAATCTGGAAAATACCACATTGCCTAACCCTGTAATCACGGCATTATCTGTGAAATCTTTTTTTAAAAAATAATTTTGGAACAGATTTTTTAAAAAATTGGGTCAATAAGGGAACAAAACTAACGCACTGTTCTTCTCTGCCTAATAGCATTTGCTGGCCGGCAAGCCTCATGTGGATGGGCCAGGAAGCAAGAACTATACATCAACTTCAGTAAGGTATCTCTAATCATCTGGGATAAATCCAGAATTCTGGAAATTGCAAGAGGAATTTCCACTCTTCATTTATAGTGAATTCATTAAGACAGAGTCTCTCTGATATATTTTTTGTAACCTACTTTAATTTGTCTAAGTGAGTCCCACCTTCTCCTTGGGGTGGAGAGGGGAATAGATCTACATGGGGATGGTTGCTATAGACCACTCCTCCCACACTTGGACTGTTTTAGATTCTTCACCACTTGGATTTTTTATTTTTACCTCTATTTATATTACTTTTTACTGTATTTTACTCTTTGTATTTATGGTGATGGTTTTAATCGATTGTTGTAAACTGCCCAGAGTCCTCCGATGGGAGGAGATGGGCGGGGATCAATTAGATAAATAGATAAATAAATATTTACCCATACAAAGTCTACGTCTATAGGCAATCCCCTCATCAGTGGCAAGCACAAACAGGCCCTCAATCCATTGAGCAAACGGGGCCATACATTTATGTTTCCAATGCTCCAATATCAGTCTTTTGGCCATAGTAAGAGCACGGAGAATCCATTTACGTGGTCCAGTTGTCAAGTTCCATGTGCCAGGTATATCATTCAAAAGAATATTATCCTCTGAAAATATTAGCTTTTGCCGCACTGTCAGGTTTATATGGCCCACTGCTTTCTCCCAAAACTTAGTGTATGCATCTCCATCTCTATTATCATTGTGCTTTGGTTTTTCTCTCTCTCTTTTTTTTGGTTATTAATTAAAAAGCAATAAGATAGATAGATAGATAGATAGATAGATAGATAGATAGATAGATAAATAAGGCAGAGTCTCTCTGAATGATTTGCAATGCTTCTTCAGGGAGTGTCTTGTCACCAGGGCTGAGTTGCCTCTTATGACAGAAGTTTACCCACCTACTCCCTATCTATGTGTTAAAGTCCCTCTTCCAATGTTCCTGGAAAACATCGTAACACGTTCCCACGCCATGCTGGTGCCAACATGGGTTGCTGTACGGGAGGGGGCTGCTCCTGTTCCCTTGTACCGGGCAGTGATGCGAGGAGTGAAGCATGCATGTTTTACTATTCTCAGCTTTGCTTGTGATCCTGCATACTATTCATTATTAAACCAGACATCCATGAAAGCCTTGTGTGAGTCTGACAGTGATTTTGAACAGGCAATCCTTACACTATGTCGCTTTTCCCTTTCTTTCCCAGCCTTCCCACAATCTCGCAAAACACGGACCTTGGTGCAAGGGTCGCTGTGTGTGAATCAGGTGAATCATATAAATTTAATAAATAAATAGATAAATACATTTCCTGCCGCTCCCCCCCCACCCCCATGAGCTGCCTGGTTTTGGTGTTTCAGCTGGTAAAACACTGCAGAAAAAAAAAAGGACCAATCTCTTACTGGGGCCTGCCTCAAACCCAAATCACCCCTACAGCAGTTGTTTAGGGAAAAGGAAAAACAACCTCAGAGATCCATTGGCAGGTTTTCTGTTATGTTAGGTTTATGACAAGATAAAATTAAAGTGGCAATATTTTTTTTTAAACTCTGCTATGCAGATGTTGGCCACGATAGCAAAAGAAGAAAAACCTGTTGGATTTTCACTTGGCACTGAACCACGGAAAGCAGCAGGGCAGGGGGGAACCGGCAGCCTTGATTTGTCCCATGATTGACAAAGCTAAAAGATGTAGGCAGGCAGGCAGGAAAAAAGAGGCGGGGGGAGCCAACACAAGGTACATTTCTTGATCTAACAGGTGGGCGGGTTTGAGGTCTTGGACTGCAAAGCTTGGAGGCTGCACAGCCCCCCCCCCCTCGAAAGAAGGTCGGGTCAGAACCAAGAAGTGGGTGGAAGCCAAATCAACTCCGCCAATTTACATTCAATGAAAATATTATATTAAGGGAAATAAGTTTTAATAACTCAGCAGGCCTGGGGACCCCAGGCTGACATGGAACCAATTAAATGGCTGATTTAAAGTATGTTTGCTCCCACTGCTGAGTGTTTTATTGGTTTTCAATCTTGCAAGCCTCCCCGAGTCACTGTGTGTGAGCTGGGCAGCCATCTAAACTTGTTAAATAAATAAATAAAAGGAATATTCCCCCATCGGTACTCCTCTTCCCCACCATGCTAAAAATTACCCTTGGGAGACAAAGCTCGGCGAGGCTGCGGAGCTACACCCAAGGCTTTTAGGAGCTCCTGCAGTCGTAGGACTTTGCACCAGGTCCTGTGTGTTTAGCGCACCCATAGCAGCCCCCGAGGCTATCCATCAGTGCCAAGTGCATAGTGATGCCCTGCAGTATCCGGGCCAAGAAAGAAGGCTTGGTTTGCTCTTGACAGGAGGGATGGGGTAGCAAAAGGGACTCCTGAGCCTTGCTTCTGTATCGCCAGGGGCACAATTACATGTTGGTGGCACTGGGGTGGTGAGTATCCTTAAAGAAATCCCTCTGGCATCATTACCTAGAAGTCATGGCAAGGTCTTCCTAAGACTCACCCTGGCACAATTGCCCAGGGGTGTGTGTGTATGTTCCTTTAACCAGATGTTAGGATCCCCTGTTTCAATCTTGTGGGAGCCATCATGCCCCCCCCCCCAGCATGAGATGGGAAGTCTTTAAAACCTTTAAAAATTATTCACCTGCTGCTGTAAGAGACAAGAAAGCTAGCGCTGGGACAGAATTCCACCAAGGAAATGCTGCAATCAAGAAAACTTGATTTTCATATTAATAGGATGGATGGATGGATGGATGGATGGATGGATGGATGGATGGATGGATTTATTTATTCATTAATTAGAAGCAACATCTCGCAGACCGGTCCTTGATTTGGCCCCATGCCTCATGCTAAGGCATGGTTTGCTTAATCATAGTTTACTGAATAAACTGTAATGGCTGGATTCACACACAATCAGCAATAAACCTTGATTTACCAATTACATATGCAGCCTTGCAACTGGTTATTGCTATAATGTCATATTATAGTATGCTTCTTTTTTCTTCTTTGTTTTTTTGGTGGCACTTTTTCTACTCTTTCGTAAAGCACTTTTTAAGTTTTCCCCCCTCCCTCTTTATGGCAACATATGGATCTCCACCTGTATTATCACGGAGTTCTGTTTTTTTCTTATTCATTAAAAAGCAATATAAATAAACAAACAAACAAACAAATAAAGCAACGAACTGCAGAAGCAGGATGGCTTGGCGATCTTAACATCGCAACTGATGCATAAGGAATATTCTTACGTTCAGAGCGCCGGGGGTCTTATTCCCAGATAAATGGGTCCAACAAGTGGGATTTGTTCCCAGAGATATGCAGAGTGATGCCGTTTATAGCCTGAGAGCCATTACCAGACCTTTAGGCAGCTCCCCCCAGGCCCACAACTAGGGTCTGTGTCACCCAAGGCAAACATGGATTCCATGTCCATTTTGGCACCCTTCCCAGCACTCATTTTGGCACCCCCCCAGCGTGGTGCCCAAGGCACATGCCCCACCCCCCCAGTTGCGGCCCTGGCCCCTCCAGTGGGGGAGGGTGGCTGGCAAGGGCAAATAATAATTAAAAGAAAAGCATTAAAATTAAATATTGTTAATACAATGACAAGCTCAGCTCTCCTTTGGAGTTCAGTTATCACCAGGGGTGTCCACGGGGAGGGGGGTCAAAAAAGTCAGCATGGATCGCATGGTTCTGGCTGCATTCTTGATCTTTTGACCTCCTCCTTGCAGACACCTCTGGTCATAGCATTCTTATCGGGGTAGGGTTGCAATTGATGCCCAGTTGCCCTTACTGTTATCATCTTTCCATAGAGAGATCTATGAGTCATCTTAATATCCATTTGCTGCCAGTGAGAGGCAGAACCCAAGCCCCTTTCTCTTTTGCCGTGTTCTGTTCGCAGCTTTTTCCCAACGCAAGTAGCTACCAGCTATCAAGGGCCCCACATCAGCGCACAGGAAGAGGCTGGCTGCATGATGAATGGAAGCTGGTCACCCAGGCGTCCACAGGAAGAGAAAACGAGGGAGAAAACCCATCCTTCCGCCCTCTTCCTGCTTCAGCCATGCTGCTGCCGTTCCTGAAAATCATTCTGGATTGTTTGCCCCACCTCCCTCCACAAAAAAGCCCTGGGAATCTCTCGCTAAGTAGCAGGCCAGAGATCAACAACCCCAGGTTCACTTCTCCCACCTCTGTGTGCCTAGGAGAACCATTCTGGATACCTGACACCTGTTTCCCTTCCCTACCGGGCGAGCAACACCACGTTCCTGGAAGCTCCTCGGCTTGCCTGCATTCAGGCCATTCCATCTGGGGCATGGAGTTTGTCCAGCTGGCTAGTGTGTTCTCCGCTGACTGTCCCTTCAGCAAAAAGGAGGGCAAACAGACCTGGGCTCTGCTGTCATTGAACAATCATAACAGGGACAAGCAAGATTGAAACTTCTGGCATGCAAGACAGAGCGTTTAGGGCAACACAAGCCTTCGAATCCATTGAGATTCACGCCCCCAGGGAGCCTGCACCAGATGGCGCCCCCCAGGGGTGGGATTAGGGTGGGGGCTTGGACCCAAAGTTTAGGACCCTGTGGTCCAGGGAAGTCTCAAATGACCACCCAGAGTAGCAGATGATCAACTGGGTCAAAATAGACCCAGCATCTGCACCTGGGGACACCCCGGGTTGGCTGGAGCTCATGATGCTTAATACCACATTTAAAAAAAGGAGGCAGTCAGCCACATGAGGAAAATTACAGGTTGATTTGATTTGATTTTTCATTCATTCATTCTAAAATCAAGCATACTTTAAACTGGGTAGGTCCCTGACTAGTTCACCTTGCTTAACAGAATGGAGAAATGTAGGTGGAGGCAGCTGGGTGGAGCACTCAAGTCAATTCTTGAGAAACAGCTGCTGTTTTCATGCTTCTGGCCATTAAGGAGAGGGCCTTCGCCCCTTCTGTCTGCAGCGTGGAATCGAAAGCCAACAGAGTCTGTTTCAGCAGGTGAGCATCTAGCCCAGTGTTTCTCAACCTTGGCAACTTGAAGATGTGTGGACTTCAACTCCCAGAATTGATGTGTGGACTTCAACTCCCAGAAAACACTGATCTAATTCTGGGAGTTGAAGTCCACACATCTTCAAGTTGCCACGGTTGAGAAACACTGATCTCATTCTGGGAGTTGAAGTCCACACATCTTCAAGTTGCCACGGTTGAGAAACACTGATCTAATTCTGGGAGTTGAAGTCCACACATCTTCAAGTTGCCACGGTTGAGAAACACTGATCTAATTCTGGGAGTTGAAGTCCACACATCTTCAAGTTGCCAAGTTTGAGAAATACTGATCTAGGGAGTTGAAGTCCACACATCTTCAAGTTGCCAAGGTTGAGAAACACTGATCTTGCCAACTGTATCATGATTCAGGAGCTAAGCAGGGTCAGATCTGGTTAATACCTGGATGGGAGAATTCCAGGACCGTTGCTGAAAAATTCCTGGAGGAAGGCAGTGCCAAACCATTTCTATGCTGCTGCCAGAAACGCTGTATGGCTGTGTCAACAATAATAAGAGCAGAGCTAAATTCAAGGGTGCATTTACATTTACTGCCTCAATTATTTAATGCAATGAAGCTTAGCCTTGCCTACCCAAAGATGGAAGATTCCAGTGTCCACCAGTGAATAAAGTCACTTGCAATCCATGAACACCGGGGAGCTTATTGACAAGGCTGTAAAGACCTGCTAGGCAAATTCTGTATGTTGTCTCTGGGCACCAGAAGTTTTTTCAGCAACTGCAAGCAGAGAGCACCATAAAACTTTTCAACAAGTTAAAAAAAAGTATGGCAGGTGTTCAGCCTTCTGGCATACTGATGTTTTATGGCACTTTTCATGCTCTCATGGAGTATATTTGGCATTGTGGGTTTTTTTCCTTTTTCTTATCAGCCATTTCCGCTTCAACCGTAAACACTGAATGGTTTTATTGTTTTAATTGTCAATGAATGACTTTCTCAAGTGGATGGGTGGGACTCGATGTATTGAGACAGGAAGTCCGAGCTCCTAGCATCTCCTATTAAAATAATAAAATAAAAAAATGAACGCATTCCCAGAGGGCAATATAACAAGGCCAACATGCAACCAGCCACACATTCACCTGTGTTACAAGTTAGAAGCCAGCTCAGACAATTCCCCTTTCAGGTTGAGAATTCCGTGTGAAAAAAAACAACGCTGGGCCAGTTCTGGATTCAGGTGAGCTGAGGACACAATGCTCATTCCTCTTTACCTGCATTGCCCCATTAACTTTCTCTGTTCTGTTTTGCTTTAAGCCTCTCACCCTGCAGCGTGGAAGAAAAATGGCTAAAAATGTTGACCTCTTTCTGGCCTTGCAAGACATGGATCCTTTTTCCTCACCTCGCAGTATCAAGGGCGAGATTATTTTTATAGCAATGTTTCTGATGGTTTCTCTGCCGATTATCTTCTCGACAATTGTCTGGATTAGCATTTGTCTGCTCTCCCAGAGCAACGCATGTCCCATAATTAGATGGTGTTTTATTCTTATATTAACAGTCAGAGAGTGTTTTCAACAATGAGAGTTGTCGGCTGTTCCTGGAAGGTTGACAATGAATTCAGGGTTGCATTCTTCCATTTTGAGTCACGTATTATTTGTAAAGGGTGTGGAAGGAGGACAAAGTCAGATATTATTCATCATGGATAGATTATTATATATTGCTGGCATTTATTGCAACCGATGCAACTTCTTGACTTAACACTGAAACCTGAGGTTCTGCAATCCAGGATGTGAATTTGGATACCGGTTGGTCCAAATGCAGAAGCCAGCAAGAATTTAATATTTATGGTATGGTTATGGTAAAACCCAAACTAAATTAACTTTGGAAAGTAACAAGACAGTCCTGCCACAAAATATTCCCAAAAGGACTACTTCCTCTTCCATCTTTTGGCCAATTCATCCCTTCTAGGCAGTTACCATTCTATGACCACTGAGCATGCTCAGTCTTCCCCTGAAGGTTTTGGGGTCTGCTCCCTATTTTCACTATACCTGCAAAATATTTTCTGAAAATGCTGGTGTTCACCCAAGCTTGCCAATACCTCTGCTTGGTGCTTCAGGGTGCTGCTTTGACACCTATGCTGAACCCTGGATGCTGAGGGAGCAGTGATGCCAACCACCACCGTTGGGTCACAGCTTTGCAAAGATCTGTGGCACCGCTGCATTGCCAAGCAGGTCACCTTTAATAGCAGGGAGCGATCTGACGTTTCTCGGTCGCTCACCACACAGCCTAGAGGGGCAACTTTCTTTCCACTAATCAACCGGGGTGAAATTAATTCAGCCCGTGGCCCGTTAGGAGAAAACACCAGAGGCTGACGAAAAACAATAATCAAAACAGCGCCCAAGCATTCCCCGGGGCAGCCTTTTAAAGAGCGCCACATCCTTCTCTTGGCAAATAAGGAACAACAAAAGCAGAGCCGCTCGGGAACTGCATCTGCTGGCTGATAATAAGGACCATGATGAAATTCTTGTCCAGGCTTGCAAGAGGCTAGGTAGAGAAGCAGCACCGCCTTTCCACTGTGGCGGCACCTTCTCCCAGCAAGTGCTGGATCGTTCAGCGGCAAATCAAGTTCCCTTTGTCGTTCCACCGCCGATGCTGCAACTCCTGGCTGGGTCAAGAAAAGGAGGACAGAAAGAGTGGGACTCCCTGATTCAGGAGAGCAGAATGCAGGTACTCCTCGATTTATGACCAACTGTTCAAAGTTACAACGGCACTGAAAAAAGTGACTTATGACTGGTCCTCACGCTTACGACCATTACAGAGTCCCTGTGGTCACATGATCAAAATTCAGGCACTGGACAACCGGCATGTATTTATGACAGTTGCAGCATCCCAGAGTCACCTAATTGCCATTTGCAACCTTCCCAGCCAGCTTCCAACAAGCAAAGTCAATGGGGGA
Source organism: Candoia aspera (assembly GCF_035149785.1). Classification (NCBI taxonomy): domain Eukaryota; kingdom Metazoa; phylum Chordata; class Lepidosauria; order Squamata; family Candoiidae; genus Candoia; species Candoia aspera. The sequence goes on along the minus strand of NC_086165.1, from coordinate 5,871,785 downwards.
AGCCAGATTTGCTTAACGACTATGTGATTTGCTTAATGACCATGGCAAAAAGTCGTAAAATCGGGCATGACTCACTTAACATCTGCCTCGCTTAGTGACAGAAGTTCCAGTCCCAATTGTGGTCATAAGTCGAGGACTAACTAGTACTTACCTTGGTGGTCTTTGGCCAACCGATTAAGATCTTCCAAGCAAGCAAGTTATGGGTTCTTCAGAGATGGGGAACAGCCCTGCATTTGTTACTCTACTCATGACCGGAGATCTGAGAATATTTCAGGCTTACAGGAACTAATTGTAGGGCTTTTTCACTAGAACTATAGGTCTACCCACAAGACACAACATACTGGCTTGGAAGTGTAGTCAGATACAAAATAAGGGAGTAAAAGAGTGATCCCACCTCCTGATCCTGGTTATGACCTGAAAATACAGCTCAATATCTAAATTGCTACCATTCAAGGACCCCAGTTTTGGGAAGGGTGGATGGATGGCTTTTGTTGTTCCAACTGCTGGGCAGTAGGGTGGGGGAGAAAGAGGAAGAGCTTTCAGCAACTCTATTGAGTCTCCCAGTAGATGCTGATCTACTTACTGCCCATCGTAGCTCCACACCCAGTGACAGGACAGAGATGTTACATGAACAAACAGCACAAGATGGGCACCAGTTCCTGCCTTTAAATCCTTAAACCAACAAAATCCAAAGAACAATCTTCTATAAATAAACAAAAACTCAGACACCTTTATCTCCCAATTTCATCTTTCCCACTCAAACATCTGGCAATCCTGTTCAAATCTATGCAAACAGCTGGAGGTGACCTTTTCCCTGGGAGCTTAAAGGACTATTCAGCCATCATGATATAGGCTATATCAGGTAGTCCTTGACTTACGACCATTCATTTAGCAACCATTCGAAGTTATGACAACGCTGAAAATAGTGACCTGTGACTGGTTCTCGCACTTACGACCGTTGTAACATCTCCATGGTCACGTGATCAAAATTTGGGCACTTCGTGACCAGAATATATTGACGACAGTTACAGCATCCCAGGATCACATGATCGCCATTTGCGACCTTCCCAGCTGGCTTCCAACATGCAAAGTCAATGGGAAAAGCCAGATTCACTTAACAACCATATGATTTACTTAATGGCCACAGCAAAAAGGGTCATACAGTTGGGTGCAGTCATGTGATGCCTCACTTAATGACCGATTAGTGATCAAAGTTCTGGTCCCAATTGTGGTCGTAAGTCGAGGACTAGCTGAGTCATCTCTTTGCCCCTTTGTCAACTTAGTCCTCACAACTTAGTCCTGCTTGTTGCATTTACAGCTGCTCCTGTCTATTAGCTAACTTAAGCATCAACATTCAACCTGAACTTTGAAAACGGAAAGTACTAAACCTTGAGGAAATCAAGGTCTATCAATAAAGGTGGCAGACATGCAGTGCTGCTTTTACAGACTTATTTATTTAAATAATTTATAATTTAAATACCCATTTGCAACTCTGGGCAGCTAACAAGAAATTAAAGCCAGAAAGCATCAAAACAACTCAAATTAATTAAAAAAGAAATTACAGCCACACTCAATCTATAGACCCTGTGCCAACGGTCTTAAATAGCTCATTTAATCTTATAGCCAATAAGAAATTACAGCCACCCAGTCAACTAACAAGGCTCCCCAGCCCAAATGTCTGATGTGTACCAAAATATCGCAAATACTGTCATAAATCTCAGAGGTTTACTCCAAGTCTTCCTTTGCTCCAACTTTTCAATTATAGATCTTAGCTTCACAAAGGATTGTCCATTAAAAAGCAACACTTTCTTTTTTTTTTTGAGAAACCACCACACAAATTCTGCTTACATTTGAAAATCAGAGAGCGGAAAGTAATGCAAAATAGCAAAGGGAGAAGAGGCATCAAGTAAAAATACTGATGTGGAAGGTGTGAAAGTGGTGGTTGAAACTAGATCGGTTGAGATCAGAAGTCCACGCAAATGTGGGAATCCACCACTGTGGCGGAAGAAGCATTTCTCACAGACTGCCAGCTTATACAAGGAAGTGAATCATGCCAATTCAGTTCTGAGTCATTTTCCAAAAGATAAATTTGAACTCTCAACCACTACATCAAAGTAATGTCAGAAGTCTGTCACCTAGGCCAAACCAGAAAGCAAGCCCTACAGCAAAGAAACTATTTTTGAAAAAATCTTGACATCTTATTGCATTGCATTCTTTTTTTCTCTTTATTTAGCAAAACCACATTCAAGTTTCATTTCAAAAAAGGCCCCTGGAAGGGTTTCAAATAATGCAGCATGCAAAGCAGAAATTCATCAAAATTCCACCTTTCTACAATAGCAAAATCTTTGCAGCTATCTAATGGCTGAGTCTTCTGTCCTTTTTGCAAACATGGAGATGGCCTTTGATAATTATAACTAAATTCAGAGCACAATTGTCAGTTCGGCCTCAGAATGTTAGGTCTATACAGGTAGTCCTCAGTTAACAACCATTTGTTTAGTTACAGTTTGGACTTACAATGGTGCTGAAAAAACCGACTTACAACCGGTCCTCACATTTACGACAATCACAACATCCCCCTGGTCATGTGATCATGATTTGGGCCCCTGGCAACCAGTTTGCATTTGTGACCATCACAGCATCCTATGGTCACGTGATTACCGTTTTTGACCTTCCTGTCTGGCTTCCAGCAAGCAAAATCAATGGGGAACCGCCTGATTTGCTAAACGATCCCGTGATTTGTTTGACATCCATGGTGATTCGCTTAACAACTGCTACAAAAAAGGTTGTAAAATCAGGCCAGATTCACTTAATGACCACTTCACTTAGCAACTAAAATCCCAGTCCCAATTTTGGTCATTAACAAGGACTACTTGTAGACAATCCACTGACTGATCTCCATAGATCAGAATTTTATTCTTAACACATGAGGCCAGAGCACCATCTTTTCCCAAAACTGGGAAGAGGTCATCTATGGTCAGATGCAGCCTTATAGAACCAACATCAAAAGTCAGTAATGGTCAACTCGGGAGAAGGAGAAAGGACGAACAATCAAGGGGATTAAACGGAAGTCCTAGTCATTTTCCAAAGTGACATATGAAATGCCTCTTGGCCACAGGGGTGTCATCAGGGAAGATCGGAAAAGTCAAAATGAAACCACGCCCACATAGTCAACGGCCCTCTCCCTTTTTATGTGTCAGTGCATGTAAAAAAGGACGGCTTTGATCACATGGTTGCAGTGGCCATCTTGACTTTTTTGACCCCGACCTGCTGATGGATGCTCCTTTCTGGGAATGTGAGAGAACCAACAGACAGCTATAAGAACCAACAGACAGCTATAGTAGGTTCAGATTCAACCCTACTAATTTTGAGTTTGTTCCCACGGCGGCCAAGCTTTTATGAAGTCCATAAGCAGGACATGAACGGCTGCTGGTCTCTCCCGCATACACAGTTGGGCTGGCTTCATTTATCCATCGATAATATTTACGGCCACCCATCTTACTGGCACAACTCTGGGCGGCCAAAAACCGTTTCCAAGAAAACAGCATCATAGAACTTCTAGAAACAATTTAAAAAAAAACAAAAAACATGCACAATTAAAACAACCGTAATACTATAACTGAGGCACCGTGCAGCAAACTCACACCACCAACCACACCTATATCTGGCCGTGCTTTCAGCATGGCCTGGATATGTAAAGAGTAATAGCTGGGTTGGGGATGTTTATCTAGGACGGGTTTTCTTACTGGTACAACTTCAGAAAGAGAAGGGGAAATGACACATCTGAATACATTATTTGTTATCAGATGCAGAGCCTGCCTTGTATTTGGGAGGTCAGCATGGCCTATATAGTCCTTCTCTGCATCCTCTCCATAACAACAGTCCTGCAAGGTAGGTTGGGCTGAGAGAAAATAACTGGCTCAGAGCTACCCAGCAGGGTTTACAACTGAGCAGGACATGAATCCGAGTTTCCACGGTCAGAGTCCAACATCTTAATCGCTCTACCACACTAGCTTTCCTGTGATTTAAAAAAAAACGATTGTTTTAATCAACAGATTTAACATGATTCCATTTAGAGCAGTGTTTCTCACCCTTGGCAACTTGAAGAGGTGTGGACTTCAACTCCCAGAATTCCCCAGCCAGATAAAGTTGAGCCAACCATGGAGACGGGAAAGAAAACAAACCAAAAACTTTACACACCCACATTGTCTTCACGTAGTTAAAGGAAAACCTTCCGGGCAAGCGAAAACCAAAAATCCCCGTCTTGCCTATGTAGGGAGTATAAATCTCTAAACTTTAACAGCAGCTCCCTGACGACGAAAAGTTGCCAAGCTCTGCCAAGGGTGTGTGAAGAACTTCAACTATGCTGGTTGGTTGCTAGCCTCCCAAACCAGGAACCCTGCATTGTATGTCAATGTCATCCTGTTGCAACTGAGAGCACCGAGGGGAGATTTCAGTTCCTCCCCCCACCCCCCAGGTCTGAAAATACTTCTTAGAGGGCCAGTCTTAGCACAGAGCAACGCAAAAACTTTGCTTGAGGCATGCAAGTGTTGCAATGGACTCCATAGGGTTAGAGATAGAAGATTGTTCTTGCTGATTACGAAACACAGAGGCAGGAAAGCTACCCACTGAAACTGATCTTCAGATTAGCAGTCTGCAGTAAATTACCTGGGGAGGTTATGAAGGAAAACATAAATAGCCAAATCAGAACAGCCAAATCAGAGAACGATGCCTGTTTTATGGAGCTGCCTTGCCCAGGCCTCATCTGCAACCTCCCTTCTTCTTGCCACCAGCTGAACTGTGAGAATATTTGAGATCCGGGGAAGGAGAACGTTGTCCCTAGTTGAATTTTCCAAGAGAAAAAAAAAATTCTTATCGCACCCCTGTTATTCTTAGGCATCACTTCTACCACCATTAGACCAGGAAAGCTGATGAGAGGTGGTAGAAGACAAGACCGCCTTGTCCTAGGGGGACCACCGTTGGTTATTCCTGCTGGGGCTGCTGGGAAATGTAGTTCAGCTGCATGTGAAGGCCACAGGCTTCCCATGGCTGAGGCTGGTGTACTTGAGGAAGCCCAGGAAGACCAATGCTTACTGGAAAGATGTCTCACTGGAATGGTGTGAGGGTAAAAAGGGAAGGATGAAAGCCACACCTTGTCTTGAACTCCATGGAACAGGGTTCTGAGACCACATCTTCTGGGTCTTGGGCAGGAGAGGACCCAACCCATCACTTGCTGTTGATCTTCTGAATGGCACCTGCCAGGGATCAAAGCAAGAGTTCTCTGCACCCAACCCAGATCCTCAGCCACTTCCAGATACTCAGGCAATAAGGATGAGTCATAAATATAATCAATAGCGACAGTCACAACTGAAGACCTTGCCCCCTGCAGTGCTTCCTGGAAATTTGCAAAAGTTTCTCTTCAACAGATTCCAAGTCTAGGAGAGTGTTTGGACTGATGATTAAGGGGGCAGTGGGGAATCTTTTCCTGCCCAGGACTCTCCGAAGAATAACCTGTTGCAGATTGTTATATTAAGATTAAGCATCCCCGGAACCAAAAGTGGGGAATGATCTCTCTTGGAATGATCTCTTTCAGAATTTTGGTTACTAAGCGAAGCAGTCATTAAGCGACTCCAACCTGATTTTATGGCCTTTTTTGCACAGTCGTTAAGTGAATCACTGTGGCCTTTAAGCGAACCATGTGGTCATTAAGCGAATCATGTAGTTCTCCATTGATTTTGCTTGCCGGAAGCTGGCTGGGAAGCTCAAAAATGGCGATCGTGTGACTGTAGGATGCTGCGATGATCATAAATGCAAACCGGTTGCCAAGCACCCAAATCATGATCACGTGTTCCTGGGGAATGCTGTGACAGTTGTAAGTGTGAGGACCAGTCTCAAGTTGGGTTTTCTCTAGCACTGTTGTAAATCCGAACTGTCGCTAAATGAAAGGTTGTTAAGTGAGGACTGTACTGGCTGGGAGATGCTGCCCAGATGAGGATTACAGCTTTCCCATCCCCAGAGTTTTAGAATGTCAAGTGTATCGTCTGGAACTGCAATTTTCTGAGAATTTTTCTCAAGGACTGGTAACTTTGGAAGTTCAAGTTTCTAGTAACCAGAAGGAACCAGGATTTTAGATTTCTGATCTTTGTAATTGGCAGAAAGTTTAAAGAGCAGATATTTGGAGCTCTAGTGTGCTCTTATCTAAGCTTACCTTAGATAAGAGCACACTACAGCTCTTATCTAAGGCAAGCCTGAGTTTCTCCAGAAATATGCAGTGATTTCAGATAACAAAGAACATGGGCCATGAATCACTACTGCACATAAAAAGAAAAGAATCCATGATGATCTGGTTAAGAGACACGAATGGTTGTGGTTATAAGTAAGAAGAAAATTCAGACAACGTTGGCATTAGCAATACTATACGAAGACCTGCTGTGACAGCTCATCTGGAGAATTTACATTAATCTCAGAAACAAATTATCCCAGTTTAACTCTTTGTGAAACATACTTTGTTATATAGTTCCAATGCTCTGGGGGAAAATATTATTATTTTGTTATTATGCAAGTCGTAGCTTTTCTTTCTGTCCAGAGGGCCTCTGCCAGCCAAGAGTAAAAAACAAAACATAAACTGTTGAAAATCCAGCGAAGAACAGTTAGAATCGCGATCAACTAATTCATGCTGAAAAGAGGAAATTCTTTGCCCCTTTATGAAAGCAGAAAGTGTGGCTTTTGTATGACCCAGGCTGGATTCATGCTTTCTAGGTTCTCCTGTTTTCACACTTGCACGGCGGATGGAGTTGTGGAAAAGAAGAAAAATAATTCTGTGTCTGGAGAGTGACGATGCATCACCTGCTGAACATGGATCCTGTGGCAGGACTGCCCAGAAGCTAACCGAAGAAGAACAACGATCACTGCATCGTTATAGCCAACCCAAGAATTTTATCAAGCATCCATCTTCCAGCAATTCCCAGATGAGTTTTATACTAAGCTGTTTTTATCAAATACCAGTCAAGAGGAAACAAGGAACATAGCCAAATGCTGTCTGGTTGTGGCAAAAACGCAACATCAGTTGATTTCATTGGACTAACATTATTTTTATCTCTTAGTTTGTATGTTATTATTGGGCACTTTTCTGGGTGGGTTGTGACACATTTCCCTTGTTCTTCTGTTCTGCTGTTTTGGATGATTGTCTGTTCTGTTGTTGGATGATCGTCTCAGTAAAGATTTGAATTCATTTAATTTAATTTCGGAGTCTTTGTGCCTTTTTGGGACTCTCCTGTATGCTTGTAGCTTAGGGAAGATGACTTCCTTGTGATCAATGGGTATTACACAAGCATCTCAGCTTTTGCACAGCATGCCTGTAAATTGGGAGGGCATGCTTGGCACTAAATCCATCTACCAAAGGTGCTGCCTTACTCAAGACAAGCTCCGTTATGATCTAGGATAATAAGGCAATCCAGCCAGGGACTTTCTTCATAAGACAATAGGATAGATTAGGGGTTCAGATCAGGACACGGGTCACGTATGGTGTCTTGCGGCAGAGGACATCTGCAGCCAGAAGACACCACCATCCACTCTAACGGCAGGGCCAGCTAAGGGTATTTTGTGGTGGCAGAGAACAGCTGTAGTGCCACCACAACAGGAAGTTAAAGCAGAATGAATAAAGAGAGAGGGACCTCCATCAAGCCTAAGTCTTTGGAGCTTTTTAGCCTTCCTCAACATTCCTGGTTTCTTCACAAGGGTAGAGGATGGGCAATGGGTGGGGGCTATTTTTTTTCTCCAGTCTAAAAGAAACCTAGTGAAATAATACCAGTAGCAACAGTATTAATAAGCAGCAATAATAACAGCAACAATTTTATTATTATTATTATTATTATTATTATCATCATCATCATCATCATCATCATCTTAATAACATGCTTATGTATACATTCTGCAGAAACCAAGGAAGGACAAAGAAAGATCAGTTCAGTAAGAACTGTTTCCACTATTAAACAGAGGAAAGATAAGCTCAACTGTTGTATTATATGGATTCAATAAAGTAATTTAATTCTATTTAATTTAATATAATATAATCCTCCTTGTGGGGGGAGATGGGTGGTGTTAAAAATGTGATAAACAAACAAATAAATAAATACATTTATATATAACCAAAGAGCACCTTGAGGCCTAGGGAGTCTAGCTGATTAAGTTTATTATTTGTGGGAGACAACACTGTTGTTTCAGGAAGGGAAGAAGGGAAGCCTCAGAAGGAAATGTTGATCAATGCCTCCCACATTCAGTTACAACTGACGATCTTAACCAACCGTCCAACCAGTTCCTCCATCCTTTGAATCCTCAGGCTTTTTGCATGAGGACGGATAGAGAGAATCCTGCACTAGAAAACAAGTTTTCAAATCCTTGCCTGGTGATAAGGCTTTACCAGTCATGCTTTGAGGCACCAAGTTAGAATTAGTGTGAACAGACTGCCATGAATAATCTGCCTTCTCAATGCTCAAATGATCTTGCCTGCACCACCATTCTTTCACTAGCAAGGGCCACGGGTGATTTTTAAACATTCAGATTTGACTCATGACCTGAACTGTACTGCAATTTGTTGTTTAAAGCTGTGTTTTTGGTAAACTGTCTGAGATTACACAAAATTTTGGAATAAACTCTTCTGCTCTGGATGATGCTATACCTTTCAGTCCAAATTCTGCTATGCTGCTGATTATTCTCTTTTGGCACTTCCAACTGCCTCACTTTTCCTTGGAGACTGTGGAATAGAGAGAAATGGGAGTCGGCTCTCTGTGGGAGAGAATGAACTCTAAAGACTTTATATCAGGCCTTTTGGTTTGGCCAAGCAATTTCCACTATGAATGGTATTCACACTCCACTCGGGGCCGCGGTGGCTCAAGTGGTTAAGACACTGAGTCAGAGGACCATTAAGGTTGGCAGCTCGGCAACTCAAAACCCGAGAGCGCGAGCCGTGTGTCGGAGTGAGCTCCCGCCAACTTGTCCCAGCTCCTGCTAACCTAGCAGTTCGAAAGCATGCAAATGCAAGTAGATGAATAGGTACCACTCTGGTGGGAAAATAACAGGGACATGAAAGGAGCCCCCTCAGGCATCCCCTGGGCAACAGTGATGTCACCGGCAAATCCTTTCAATACAGAAGCACCTCGGTAGGTGCTCCTGACATGAAAAAAAATAACTCCACCCTGTCAAATGGGAACTCTTTTCCTCAAGATCAAATAGTCAAAATGATACTTATGCAACTGTGATTCTCAGAAAACTGGCATATTGAAAGAGAAGTAGCCCCAAACAGATCTGGCCTAAAATATTATAGCAACTATGATGAAGGACAAGATGATGCCCCTTTCCTCCTGCATGTGCAGAAGCCAGATGGATAAGCAATCCCATCTTAGTTCAAGGCAGGGGAGAATCTCCATGATGACACTTGAGACAGCAGGTGAGTTTAGGAGTCTCAGTAAGGGGTCTGTCCTCCTTAACAGACGGTAACCCAACAAGGAGAAACATCAAGAAGCTGCAACTGCTGGACCACCACAGACAGCTGCTGCTTGAGACAACCGCTTTCCCCTGTCCAACATCAGAGCCGGCCCAGCCGAAAAAGGATGCTAAAAAGATATCAGGGCAAGAACTTTCCACCCATGTTGAAAGTCAAAAGCTGCCACATCTTCTGTGGACTTCAGTTAGAACACTGGGATGGGGAAATGAAGGGGATATTGGGTTTTTTTAAAAAAAAATAAAGGAGGGAGGGAGGGAGAAAGAAAGGAACAGCAACAAGGGGAAAGGGTGTGTAAGTTTGATTTGGCAAAATCCAAAGAAAGGAATGATAGAGTCTCCAGAAGCAACCGAGCTGAGAAACAAAGGTGGAGAGGAGAAGGGGGAGGGACCCATTCCTTCCTTGCCATTCACCATCCTGCCCCTGAACAGGAAATGTGCAGGCACGGGGAGTTGCAAATTGGATGTGTAGACAAGGAGTTCATTTAAGCCTCTTGATTTATAGAACAATAATGACAGATGTCTTGGAGGTACAAGATCAAAGGGCCATTGTGCTTAACATCTCAGCAAACCAGGCCTTGTGCTTTGCCCACACCCACCGGAAAGTGAACTGCACAGCCCCATCATTCTGAGATGGGCAAAGAAACCACAGAACTCACACTATCTGGTGTGCGAGCATGTATTTATTTTAATTTAAAGCGCTGGGGTCCCAGATCTTTATATTAAATGCACCCAGGGCAGCTTTTATAGGACGTCTAAAACAACCAAACACAGCCTCAGCATCACCAAATAAGAAAACAGCCATGGGATGAAGGGGGGTCCCCACCCTGCCTAACCCGATGAGCTCTCAGCCAGCCAATATGTCCATCTATTATTATTTGAATGATCGCAGATTAATGTCACACTTCTGAGAATAAAGCTATACAAGGCAGCTCATAGTATTGGTCAACCCCGTTAATGTACTGAGATTTATCTACACCACAGAGTCCAGGTGGCATACAGATACTGTTAACATTATGGAATAATAATAAATCATGCAACTGTAATAGAATAAAATTATAGATACTACTGGTATCAATGGCTCCACAATCAATCCTTGCAGAGTTTCTGGAACAGGCTAGTTTTTAACCATGTAATGAAGAATGGGGCCATTCTCACCTCTAGTGGTAGACTGTTTTGTAGCAATGGAGCCCCCACAGAGAATGCCCACAGTTGTGACCTCTTTCATCGCACCTTATGGCAGGTGTGGACCCTTAGCAAGTACTGTCTGGTTACCTGGCTCAGGAGGACAGAACCCACCTGGGAAAGGTGATCTCTTAGATGCCCAGGCCCCAAGCCAAGCACCTTGAATTGCACTTGGGAAAACCCAGTAGATATATTGTTGAATAGGTATGAGACTATGCTCTAAGCCAAAAAGAAAAAGCTGGTAAGATCAATGTAAGTTCTCCAAGGAGGCATCTTATGCACTTCCTCAGGAACAGCTCTTGATCTATTGGCCACCAGTGAAAAAGACCTTTCTCTTGTATTCACAAGTCTCACAGCCCTCCAGGATGGTCAACAGAGCAGCGTCTTTGACGCTGAAATTAAGACAAAGGTGCAGTCATAGGTGAAATTGCATTTAAAGGATTGAATTCAATGCTGGCATTTCAGGTTGAGCCCCCAAATGAAAAGGCTGCTATAGTAAGATAGGCACAGGATTGGGGAAATATGAATACTTCCTTGACCTTGTTTGCATCAGAGGAATTTTCAATCTATTCTTAAATATAGGCTCACACAGACAGCAAGATGGAAGCTGTGGTACAGCTTTACATGGACAAGAACAGTCATCTCCAGTTTGATGCCCTCCAAATGGATTGGCTTTCAACTTCGCAACATCCAGTCAGCATGGAGGACGTCAAAAGCGCCACATCCTTCCTATTCACTCAATTAACCTCTGCACATTTTTGGCTCAACTTGTATGTCTCTTTTGCTTTAGGCAAAAGGACCCCAGCAACCTATTACTTATTATCAACATTGCTAAGGCTTGAAGTGGTGCGTGCATGGCATGTCTAGGAGAAAAAAATTAGTTCGTTATGATCTGAGCCAAAATTTTTGATGGGCTTCTACAGGAGGGCAAGCCAATATATAGATGCATAGATCATCTTTCCTCTAGAAAGCTCAAGGTGGCATACCTGACACTCTTTCCTCCCATTTCCCCCTAGACAACCACCTTGTGAATGAGACTGGGCTGGGAGAGAGTGACTGACCCACAGTCATCCAGCATAAAGGAGTACAGATATGACCTTGGAGAAAATAAGTGTCAGCCCTCCCAGGTAAACCAGACAGGAGACACGACCAGATGAGCTAATTCTACTTTTTTGTAAGGCTACATTAACAGAATCTTGCAAGTCTGGAAGTACAAATCTCCCACCTTCCCTATTTACCGCCAGAGTAATTAGGGCAGCCCTTCCTAAGTTTCTTTCCCTTCCCATTACTCTGTTGTGGGCTCCTTCCTCTCTTATCTGATTGTTCCCTGGGTGGCATCTCTTCCCCCCGTCTTCCAAGGTCACCCTCACATTCCATCACATACAGTGACCGCTAGTGAAACATGAGCTTAGCCTGAGAAAACAGGAAAGCATGAGAAAGAACCTCATGAAGAGCCCTACTTGACTCACTTTGGTGTAAGAAGGAGAGAGGAAAAACTCAGCCAGGTGTTAACTCGAGGTGATGTTATTGCAGCCTGTATCAATATGGTGGAGTCTCAGTATTTCTTGCATACCTTTCTTGTGCTTGAAGGGCGGACACCCAGTGAGCTTGAAGCTAAGACTTCCTAGGTGCAAAGTTAGTGAGCTGCCAATGAATAAAAACTTTTGTCTAAACATTAAACAAGGGACTAATCCTCATATCTATGAAATAGGAAATGAAACCAGGCAGGTGCATTCCATCCTATCAGGCCACTGAGTCATTAAGTAATATTTTTGACACTGTTTGCCAGGCGCTTGTTGGAATTTCAGAGAAGTTCAACCTGGGGTATTCTGGATGTCACTATTCTTTTGTCAAGACCACTTTTCTAAACCTAAGAAACACAAACTCTATGCCAAAGTCTTGTTGTAAGGATCTCTTCAGGATCCTTAATAAAACCTTGAAGAGGAAACCACAACAACATTTCTAACTTCCTTTTGGTAAAATGTAGGAACCTAATCGAGGTAAGGTGTTTAATCCATACGTCTACCTTTTCTCTCTTTGCTCCAGAGGTTAATTTTGGAGGAAAGGAATGGGAAGGTGGTCCTCTAGTTGTAGGGAAAAGGAAGACACGGGAAGTTGACAAGGAAGAATTTGGAATGAGCCACAGATTTCCAAGATTTTTATTGAGGCAGAAATCTGTCCTCCTGCAAAAGCTTTGCAGAGAGTTCTCAAAAAAACGTTTGCAAGAAGCAGCCCATTTTGGTTGGAAATATTTCTTCTTTCCTTTGTACCTCCAGATACTTCTGCCTCCCATTCACATTTTGCAGAATGAATTGAAAAAGCAGAACTAGAACCCATGAGGGTACACTTGGGGAAACACACCTCCTGGGACAAAACTCAGCGTTGCAAACAGGAATAGTACCAGGTTTTGAGAAAGCTTAGAATGGGTCCTTATCCAGCCAGTTGCACAAGAGAGTGCTAGCCACAACTGGCCTTAGTGAGCAAAACTGTAAAACAGGCTGTGGAAATCAGATGTTGAACCTGTCACAATACATCGGGACTCTGAAGACGCTGATGAAATAAGGCTGGTATTAGATCATCACAACCAGCTGCCCGCCTTTTTCCAGTCCACCTGCAAGTGCTGGAGTAAATTCAAAAGAAACCCAAATCATTTGAGGTCTGGATGGTTTTAAGAACTGCCTCAGCCCCCCTCTGACTTTATTTATTCACGTGGCTAAAATTTCCAGGGAGAACTGGCTCTGTTGCGATCACAGCAACAGTGCCTCTGAGCGGACCCTTCTCGGTGTTGGCCCCCCTTCTGCCACATTATCTGACAGAGCCAACAATCAGCTCAATCATGTCCTCTTCTGCCAAATCAAGAGGCTGTAATTTAGCTCGCTTTTTGGCACAGGAAATATCTGATCATCTGATTACACTTTTTTACTTGGTCTCCAGCTTCAAATTGAATGAGCATTTGATCTTAACTTTGAGAGTATATTGATATTCAATCTGATGTTTACTATGGTGAATTTCATTTATATCAGATGTCTTGAAGGTCCACAGAGATAGAAAATACTTGAGCAAAGAGACATCAGCCTTCTTTTAATTCAGTGCAGTCTGATTCTGATTCCAAGCTGAGTAAAGCAGTGGATCCAGATAACAGAGGAAACACCAGCTGAGGTTGGTAGCTGTATCTCTGATTTTAACGTGCTCCTTGGAGCCGGCAAAGCAAACGGTGAGCCCTGTAAACAAATACCCAATTAAAAGAAGAAACCACACTTGCAACCCCCTAATCCTTGGCATATAAACACCACCGGTGTTGGAGGACGTCCAAGCATTTGAGCCAATAGGGGATGCAAATTTTCTTGCTCCGTTGAGCAATTAAAATTCTGTCAAGCTCAGATTTGAACCCCTGCCTGCCTTTTGCTGTTGCTTCTTTCAGTATTCCTGTGAAATCTGGGAGATGAATATGGAAGGGCTGCTTTGGACCAGATTGTCCATCTAATCAATAGATTCTGCTGTCCACTCTACACAGCCAAGGCATTCCACAACCTCAGACAGGGAACACTGGCATCACTTGCTACTCGATTCTTTCTAAATTAAGAGGTTTCAAAGCTTCAAGCCAGGCCTTCCGGACATCAGCAGATGCTCTGTGGTACTTTCCATCTGAGAAAATATGACGGTAGCTAGGTGAATCTTCATCGATTTGCGTTTTGGAAGCCGCTTCCAAACCCAATATGGTTGACAGCAAGATCCAAATCAGGTTAACTCCAGATGACGGCCCATTAGAGGAAGGTGGGTGTTGCACAAAAATTCATCCCCAAAGCGATTATATCTGAGCTGAAGTTAAGAACAAGAAGACATTGTGTACCAACCCCGTGGGACTCTTCTCTCTTCTACAGTATATCCATTTTCCCAAACCTAGATGTCTTTCTAAGATGTCTGAAGATCAAGTCTCAGAATTCATAGCCCTAAAATACTGAAGTCAACTCTTTTCGAAAAAGAATAATCATTTTCTGGCCCTTGTTCTACTGACTGGATAGAGCTGGCAGAACGTTTTACAGAAGGTGGCTATCTTCTAAGGGATTCATGGCTGATGAAACAGCGAAGGCTGGTTGCCATTCCTTCTGGGAAACGACACGGCCTGACACCGTCCTTCAGGGATGAATAATGTAGAATCCCAGGAGGTCAGGAGGCTGATGGAGGAATATGCCTCTAATTGCTACCCTGCCCTGCCAAGCAGCCGATGTACAACTATAATTAATCTGAATACAGATCTGAGCTTTCTTCCTTGTAGCACCTCGAAGCACAGCACAAGCGAAAGGGGTGTGTGTGTGTGTGTTTTTAGGAAAGCAGCCCAAGAGTTCTCTTTCTCATTGCCCAAGTAGATGCCTCTGGGGCACTCACAGACAGGACAGGGCACCACCATTTCCCCACCACTCTTCTCCTGCATGCTGCTCCCAACAAGGAGGTAACAACGGATCTTCAAGGCTGCCTGCCTTTAACAGACACATCCTCCATGCATTTATCCAATGGGTGGCCTTCTTCACACCCTGTGGTAATAAATTCCATAGGTCAATTCAGTGTTTCTCAACCTCAGCCACTTGAAGCATGTGGACTTCAACTCCCAGAAATCCCCCGCCAGCCATGAAGGGGACGGGAGGGGAGGGCATCAACGGATGCTTCTAAGTCCAGAAATTTGTTCCTTGTGGGGTTCACCCAAACAGTGCAAGGCTTGAGGTCAATAGATCCTACGTTGTTACTCCCATCAGCAACTGGTATTTGGAAGCCACAAAAAACGATTAGCAGGAAGAGGAATGAGGCACCGCAGTAATATCAGGGTATGTCCCATATGCTTTGTGAACTGCAGAGAACCTAGGAGTTTGGTAGAGTCAATGCTGAATAGAATTGCTAGCTTCGTAATGTAGCATTCTCAAACATCAGCAAGGCTGAACTGCCATGGAAGTAGCAAATCTTCCTGACACTGGCGAGACCCACATTCTTTACTATGTAACATCCTCTCTGGGTCTAAAGAGAGCTTTGAAATTTATGTCAAGTGTCCCCCGCATATGCTGATTTACTCAAGGATAAAGATCATAAACTCAAGTTAGGCTTTCCTGTATTTAGAAAATAAGCATAGCCACACTGTTCCAATAACAAGAAAGAGTAATTTACAGGTCATCTGTACTTTTGGCAAGTTATGCCAACGTGCTGTGATCTCTCTTCCCTGGAGAAGCAGGCGCCCCCATTTCCAGAGATGGCACTTTTTAATCCTTATCTAGGTAAAGGTAAAGGTTTCCCTTGACGTAAAGTCCAGTCGAGTCCGACTCTAGGGGGCGGTGCTCATCTCCGTTTCAAAGCCTTGGAGCCGGCGTTGTCATAGACACTTCCGGGTCATGTGGCCAGCACGACTCACGGAACGCCGTTACCTTCCCGCCGAAGCGGTACCAATTAATCTACTCACATTGGCATGTTTTCGAACTGCTTGGTGTGCAGGTTCGGTGGAACTATCTAAGTGTTTCTCAACCTTGGTGGCTTTAAGATGTGTGGCCTTAAGATGGGTGCTGGCTGGGGAATTCTGGGAGTTGAAGTCCACTCATGTTAAAGCCACCAAGGTTGAGAAACACTGATCTAAGACATTGGGGTCTTGACTTTGCCTGCTCAGAGCCCATGATCCCTTTATTTCTTTGCTAGCTTAATAAAAAAAAGTCATTTTAGATCTCTTCAACCTAAAGATCCCTTTTGGCTTTCTTTGAGTTTTTCCACCATAGCAGGGGGAAAAAAGTTTATTATGTAGCCATACAGATAACACTGATTCTTTTTCCCTTGGAACGTCATGATAGAGACACATCCAACATTCATTCACTGTATGAATCGCTCAATCCTTAAGGCGCTTCAGGTCAGGCTGGTGGGAACACCCAGCACTCCGTCCTTCAACTTCCATGAACCTCAGCCAGTTAAACAAGCCTAGAGGACGCTAGGTTGGGGAAAGGTCTTCATTCTCACGCCCACCAATGAACATACACCTTACACTTAAACCAGCTGCAGATCAGCAGCAGCACCAAATCACACTGGTGTTTTTATAGCTCAAAATGCCCCCTTTTCCAAGAGTCATACACTACCAAAGGAGGATCAAACCAGAAGCCCCAGAATTTGGGGGGCTTGTGCAAGCCCAACATCACCACGCTGCTGACCCAGTGCTGGTTTCTCGGGAATGTGGAAGCCAGTTTCCAAAGCCCTTCCAAATATTTCATCCAATAATTCCGCACAGCAGGAGCAGAGCCCCGATGCAGCGTAAATTACAGCTCACTGAAATCCGAAGGCTTTCTTTCATATTTTTCTCGACATTTATTTTATTTATATACCATTTATTTGTATTCCATTCTCCCCTGAGCCAGCACAGTAACAAAAACAATAAATCACATTTCAACAAAACAATCCACCCTAAACAGAAAATAAAACTTCATACTTACAAGACAACGCTTAGGTCAAACATTCAAGTCTGTAATTTATGTATGCTTCCTGAAGGTAAAAGCAGGTCAGCAAGTTATCTTTAGCCTGGAAATGGTATATTATATTCTATTATCCCTTAATCAAAGGGACGCGGTGGCGCTGCGGGTTAAACCGCTGAGCTGTCGATCGGAAGGTCGGCAGTTCGAAACCGCGCGGCGGGGTGAGCTCCCGTTGTTAATCCCAGCTCCTGCTCACCTAGCAGTTCGAAAACATGCAAATGTGAGTAGATCAATAGGTACCGCTTTGGCGGGAAGGTAACGGCGTTCCGTGTCGTCATGCTGGCCACATGACCCGGAAGTGTCCTATGGACAACGCCGGCTCCAAGGCTTAGAAACGGAGATGAGCACCGCCCCCTAGAGTCGGACTCGACTGGACTTTACGTCAAGGGAAACCTTTACCTTTTATCCCTTAATCAAGAAAGACTTCCTTAATATGACATTTCACTGATAGTTAAGGGAATAGGGTGCCTTAATGTAATAGCTTTGCCTTTCTTCTTCAGCAGTGGCTTGATGGCATAGCAATATTAGCAGGACCCTGGGCCAGCCAGGGATGAGTAGATTTCGGGCTTCTTCAATTAATTTTGTTTTTCACTAGAATCCCAAGGTCCACCACACACAGCGAGATGCAAAAAAGATGTACTTTGAATTAAAGAAAGGATGCCTGCTAAGTACTCTACCCCAGGGATTTATTTTCAGTATCAGAACCAAGGTGAATAGTTTCAACCCAAAATCTATCCCACTAAGCCACCCCAAAGTAGACAATAATTAGAAAGAGTTTAAGTGGGGGTTATGGTGCTCCAATATTGCTGAACTACAATTCCTATCATTCTTCACTGTGGACCATATTGGGTGGGGCTGATGGCTAGAGAACCCCGGTTCCCAACTCTTAAGCCAAATGATCAAATAAGCTACATACATTCTCAGCTGTCTCATCTAGCTCAGTGTCTCTCAACCTCAGCCAGTTTAAGCTGTGTGGACTTCAACTCCCAGAATTCCCCAGCCAGCATGCTGGCTGGGGAGTTCTGGGAGTTGAAGTCCACGCCACTTAAAGTGGCAGACCTAGGGAAACACTCATTTCTAGCTCCAAACTGCCATCTGCTGGGGAGACTGTAGCACAGCTTTCTCCAGCCCAGATGGTCCTCCATCGAGGATGGCCATTGCTGAACATTGGAAAGTTGAGCTCCATACCTTGAGTGGGTTGTTGTAGCTCTAGATTAGTTGCAAGGAGCAAAAGATTAGACTGTACAATCCTTTGCTGAGGCCTTTCTGAAACAGGTGCCAAGATGAGCAAGTAGGTTGGCAAATGCCACGCATACCTGCATCAAAATGGGGTCAAACATGCATAGGATAGCACTGAAGGCTTGGAAGCACACTAGGGATTCTACTTGCTTTCCTCAAACAGGGCAAGTGCTAGAATGTTATACTCAACACCCCCCTTCTATTTTCACTATTGCCAGCCTGTTCTGTGGGGAAACAAATCCTGATCTTCTGTACAACTTTCCTTGGTGTCTGGGCTGAAGGCAAAGAGCTGTATTTTCAACGCTGCAGGACGACCTGCAGAGCAGGAGGAGCTCCGCATACCTTTATCTGCTTGGCCTTGCTTGCACGAGGAGGAAGACAAACATCCAATATTTATGAAAACTCGACCTAACCCGCTGCCCATCTGCAAGGCCACTTTGAATGTGGTGGCAGTGGTGTTTGCAAACATGACCTTCCCCTACTTTTGAGCTTTGGACCACAACCTTTCACAACAGCTATAAAAATCCTCTTCAACCTCAGACCAGAGTCAGCAGGAGCAATGTGGCTGGCGGCATTTGAAGGCCAAACAAGATGTGAAGCAGGAGATCTGGGATAAGTTTTACCAGCGGGGTAGATGAGCCCGTCTATGCCAGCAACGTCTACTGGATAGCAAAAGAACTCCAGGCCTCAGGCTGCTACCTGATCTTTTTGAGTGACAGCCTCACCTGCCACTTGCTCACCTGCCACCTGATCTTTTTGACTGAAGATACCAAGGACTGGGAAGTTCCATATGCAAAGCATTGAGCTGGATCATTTCCCCAAGGATACCACTGCTTCCCAAACCCCAAATAGAGCATATCTAACAAGGCGTTAAAAAATATATGAACAGCTGGTAGAGGGGTGACAACTCTGATTTTGATCACAGAAACAGCAGTCCTGGAGTTTTTAGTCCGGCTTTCCCCAGTTTGGCTGTCCAAGACGTGTAGACCTCAACTAAGTTTCCTTTTCCCAAGTCAGTGAGATGTTGGTCACTACTTGGGAAGTTGGTCAACCTCACAAACCCAATGAAGGATTTAACTAGCCCAGCTAATTTAAAAAAAAGTATTTACTTGCTTCTGAACCATAAACGTTTCTCTTTGGAACATTGTCTGCCATTCAGAAATCCCTCCACCCTTCTCCAAGAGTTGATGGCACTGTTTTTAATACAGACAGTCCTTGCTTAGGGACCACAACTGGGACCGGCAACTCAGTCATTAAGTGAAGCAGTCACTAAGTGAAACAATCTAACTTCAGCTTTCCTTTGTTTTTCAGACCTGCGAAGGTCATAAATGTGAGGATTGGTCACGACGTTACTTTTTCATCACCGTTGTAACTGTGAACTGTCACTGTTCAAGGCAGTTGCTAAATGAGGACCTGTATAGTATCAGACAAAAATCTCCCTTCCAGAGTCAGATTGTGCATTCATCTAGACTGGTGCTCCCCAACTGTAGAAGTTTCCAGGCTTTGAATGTGAGGAAGGGCTTTCCACAAGCCCACACATCTGGAAGTCGCCAAGGCTGAGAAACATCCACCAGACCACTATTCCCAGCCCTGACTAGCAGCAGCCCTGTAGAACTTCAGCCTGGAGTTTTCCCAGCCTGATCTGGAGTTGATGGAAGTTGAACCTAGCACCTTCTTTATGGAAAGCTGGTATTCCATCACTGAGCAAGGTGCTTCTCATAAAAATAAAGGTTCTAGTCCTCTTGTTCCTGAATAAAGGGCTATTTACATAGAAACCCAGGGAGCTGCCTTAAATAATCCAGACCTGAAGCCAAGCTAACGTAGTACTGTTCACAGTGACATCAACAGCACAGTCTGTGGCAGGAGGACTCTTGGATCCCCCAGCCCTGTTGAGCGCCTTTAACTTAAGATCGAAGCTGGGAGCTTCGGCGTGCGAACTGAACACTTTGCCAGCTCTGAAAGGCTAATTCCCCAAAGCTTATTGCCCTTCACATGAGCCCTCAAACCTTGCAAAAGTTGTAGTGGGCCTGGAATGGAGCATTAAAGGAGTTTTTTCATTTACTAAAGGAAAAACTGACATGTTCAACATGTTCCTTATGCTGAGACCTTCAAAGACCAACCTGCAGGAAGCATACAGATCTGATAGCAGTTGTCCTGTCTGCAGGGAGGGGGGACGTGTTGTTTGGTTTTAATTTATTATTTTTTTTGTAATGCACTTCGGGACACGTGAACGACCTCTGACTTTATGCAACAGGCAACTGACCCGTCCAACAGTCACCCATGGAAAACAGATCAAAAAGGAATGGGACAGGCTTGGCTCCCTTTTTCTAAACAATTCCAGATGGCAGAGGTCCTTTCTCGGTACTCCCATAACAAGCTGTTAATCTTCAATTGTGGGTGTTTTCAGAAGTCTGATCCCCTTTCTTGGCAGAGGAATTCCCGGGCATTCCCACCCCCATCCCCACCCCGTGCAGCCCCAAATCAAATCATGTCTACTGGCAGAAGCACCACTCCGATCGTGGCATTGTTTGCTTCTCCCCTTTGATGTCAGCATTGCTCGCACCAATGGGCCCATCTGAGCAAAGGGCAAGGCCTCCTGATGGTCACCTCCCCAGGCCATCTGGTGCCCAGCGTTCCCCTGCATCCTGAGCCTCATCGGAGAGGAATGTGGGAGTGGGGTCATTGATTCCAGCAGCAGGCCAGAGATACACTTGGCCGCGCGCAAGGCAGAGGCCAAGGACGTCTGTTGTGAGCCCTGCGCTGCCCATTGAGGAGGTGAACTTCACTGGAGACCCAGAGCTCCCTGCCTGAATCCACACCTCTTTATCTCCCTCTCTTCTCAAGTGCTTTCAAAACCCTCCAGAAGGCCAAAGGTGTTCTGCTGTGAGAGCTCATCTGAAGAATCTACAGTAATCGCAGAAACTCAGAAATCTAGGGAAATAATACCAGTATTAATAATCAGCAATAATAACTGCAAGTTTAGGCTGGATTTGGCATTTTTGTCCACCCATCGAGTCCTTCCCAAGGACCTGGGATAGGCAGATGCTGTTGTTCAATAATATTAAAGGCATCATCGCAGGATGTGAGCTGTTCCAAGTAAAGCTGCCTTTTGCCATTGGCCGATGGTGATTTTGTCAATGCTGATGGTGCTCAAGGGGTGCTCCAGATGTTTTGGGATTGCACCCAAGGCGCCCATTACTATTGGCACCATCTTCGCTTCCTTTTGCCAGTCGTTCTACTTCTATTTGCAGGTCTTTGTATTTGGGATGTTCTTTCTCTTCTCTTCTGCCGTCTCCAGCTATTGCAATGTCCACTAATTCAGCCTTTTTTCGTCTTTCTTCTCGACAATTGTTAAGTCTGGGGTGTTGTGGGGCAGATGCTGTCTGTTTGACTTCTAAAGTCCCAGAGCACTTGGGCTTCTTCATTTTCTATTACTCTGTCTATTTTGTGGCCCCATAATAATCTGCCTTCTCAACGCTCAAATGATCTTGCCTGCACCACCATTCTTTCACTAGCAAGGGCCACGGGTGATTTTTAAACATTCAGATTTGACTCATGACCTGCGCCGCACTGCAGTTTGTTGTTTAAAGCTGCATTTTTGGTAAACGTGCCAGATTGTCCGAGAGCATACAAAACTTTGGAATAAACTCTTCTGCTTTGGATGGTGCTATACATTGCAGACCAAATTCTGCTACGCTGCTGATTATTCTCTTTTGGCACTTCCAACTGCCTCACTTTTCCTTGGAGCCTGTGGAATAGAGAGAAATGGGAGTTGGCTCTCTGTGGGAGAGAATGAACTCTAAAGACTTTATTTCAGGCCTTTTGGCTTGGCCAAGCAATGTCCACTATGAATGGTATTCTCCATTCTCTCCACTCCACCCACCTATATGTCAAATGGGAACTCTTTTCCTCAAGAACAAATAGTCAAAATTATACTTGTGCAACTGTGATTCTCAGAAAACTGGCATATAGAAAGAGAAAGGAAGGGCCATGCACAAGCCCACACATCTGGAAGTCACCAAGGCTGGGAAACATCCACCCAGACCACTATTCCCAGCCCTGACTAGCAGCAGCCCTGTAGAACTTCAGCCTGGAGTTTTCCCAGCCTGATTTGGAGATGATGGAAGTTGAACCCAGCACCTTCTTTATGGAAAGCTGGTAATCCATCACTGATCAAGGGTGCTTCCCATAAAAATAAAGGTTCTAGTCCTCTTTGTTCCTGAATAAAGGACTATTTACATAGAAACACAGGGAGCTGCCTTAAACAATTCAGACCTGAAGCCCATCTAACATAGTATTGTTCACAGTGACATCAACAGCACAGTCTGTGGCAGGAGGACTCTTGAATGAATCCCATGTGTGGCTGGGGGCTGGGAGCTGAAGTCCACACATCTTAAAGTTCCTGAGGTTGAGAAACACTGGTGCAGATGAAGCGCAACTCCCTCTTCAGGCTGAAATGAGGATTGAGGTTGTCAAAAAGAAACAAAGGAGCTCCTCGCTGGTTGACCCACTTGAGGTGCATTGTGGGAGAACCTAAATGCACTGAGTCAGAGCAGGGGGGCAAGTGCTGGCCCCCATTTTCTGGGTTTCCTTTTCCCAGTCGGCTCTTCCCATCCTGACAGAGCAAACATCCCATGGAAAGGGGAGAGTACCTGTTATCTTGCAATCAACTCAGCTTCAGCAGGCCCCGTTCCAACAGTACCACCTTTGTTTTTTCCACAATGGTTGAAATTTCTGCCATGGCACCCTGGCCTGTGTAGCCAGAAAGCAAGAAGGTGGTCATGATCCATTGTTCTGAAAGGTGAAAATCGGCACTTTTCTCCTGCCAAGTCTCCTGCCTTTGGCCGTTCTACCCATCCGGCTTCAGTTTCTTCAGTGGTGATTTTAGAACACCTCTGCCCCACATCCCAAGATTCAGTTTGTGCAAATGGACATGACCAGATTTGGCCTAACAGACCCTGGAGGACTCAGCTGACTGGAGAAAAAATGGCCTTGTTTGAAAGCATGCTTTTATCATGTTTAGGGAGAAGGCCATATAGATGATTAAACCAAAGGCATGGCCTTCTCCCAATGGTCAGATCATGAATTTATTCATCAGATTGCCATCTTGCCTTTCCTTCAAGGCAGGGTAAATGCATTTTCTCCTCCAGTTCCACCCACCACCCTGGGGAGAAGGCTGGCCAGAAAGACAGGGATTGGTGAAGCATCAGTTAATGAACTTCCATAACTGAAGATAGATCTGAACCAAAGCTTTCCCTGATCTTGCTTTGACCCACTGGATCACAACAGGCATGCCCAAATTCACACTGGCTGCCCTCCGGATCTCCCTTACAAAAAGCAATCCACCGTTGTCACCATGACATAGAGACTCAGAGTGCTATGCATCCAACAGAGAGATTGTTTTAATTCTGAAAAACTCATGCCACACGTTTCCTAATCCAAAGATCCCTTATATTCTGTTCTCTAAACCTCAGGGAATTCCTGTCTTCTGCCACTCCTTTTAAACATGGACATCACTTGGAAGTATGTTTCCTGAGAGTTATCCCAGGTCTGCAAAGAAGAATCTTAGGAGTTCAAATTCTATAAAAACCAATGGATGAATAATAGGGTGACCTTGGAGAAGTCAAATAGCTGGGTCATCTTCTTTGCGAAAAGAAGGCATCTATTTTCTAAGAAGGCACTGGCTGACTTAAATAATTCATGCTTTTATTACGTTTTTAATAAAATCCGTTGTCCATTAATTAGGGTCATCTTTCTAAGCAATCAAAGCAATTAAAATTGCGTTTACCACTCAAGTTGTCACCCTACGGTACATTTCCTAGAAGCAACCTGTACTGAACTTAACGGGACTCACTTCTGAGGTTTCATGTACGGAACTGAACCAAAAAAGTTGCAATGTTTATACAGAAACCAAACACAAAAATTGCAGTATTCCTTGGGAGCAAATGAAAGCACATTTTCAGACCCCAGCGTCACAGTCTACAGCAGAGTTCTACATATCTTTTCACCTTGCCATAATTGCATTGAAAGAAGAGGCATACCAACCTTCATCTCCACAAACCAATTTCTTCACTATACAAGGAATCTCTGCGTAGCCAAATTCTTTCAGCTGCTCCACTTGCCGAGTTGTGATGGGGTGCTCCCACATAAATGTGTTCATGGCAGGACAGAAGAATAGGGGTTTGTTCACATCCCAGGCACGGATGACGCATGTCTGCAAAGAAAGGCAAAACCTTAGAACGAAATGGCCAAAGATGGGAACCTAGGGAAGATGGCTGACCACAAGGGGAATGCAGTCAGAACCTTGGACAGATGAAGGGAGGGTGGGGCAACATGCAGAGAGCTTGGAAGGTGCTCCAGCAATAACCTAGAGCCAACTGTAGACTCAAATAATCTTGCAGCCAGATGGGAAACTTCATTTCCCCCTGCTGAGCAGAACTACCTAGGCATGTTCTATTTTAGATGTCCCCAAATCTGGGGTCTTCCAGATGTATGGGGCTAAACATTTAGAGGGCAGCAGCCTGAGAGTATCTATTTTGGCAAGTCAAGAAATCTTCCTGCTATCTCTGGACATGTGGCTTGGACCTCTAGAGTTGCTTCTACAGCTTCAGAATACTATGGCAGATCAGCCCTCCAAGTCAGAAGTGGGGATTATCCCCAAAATGTCTGACCCCCAAGAATTTTCCCTCTATGGGAGAACCCTGCTTTAAAGATTCTCTCCTGGGGCAATTCTTCAACCAAACTGTCCCCATTTTCTGTGTGATTGGTAAGAATTAGACATTTCAGTTTTTAAATACTAAAATCTTTTTTAATTCACCCATGGAGACGTTGTTTCATTTTTTTAAAAAAGTAAAAATATACCCCAATCCATCAAACACAAAAATAAACCACCTGCGTCAGCCCCACACACTAAGTTGCAGCAGGGAGATTGTGACTGTCTACTGGGGAGAGTGGGGGGCAGGCAAATAATAGCATGTGCATCATCACATCATCACTCAGACAATTCAATTTACATCCTTCCATCAAAATACCATGGAGAGGGCAGAAGGAACGGCCTTGAGGGACAGGACCACTGCTACCAAGGCAACAGTCAGATAAAAGAGGTTTTTTAGAATGTAACATGAGTAAACGTCTCAGACCGGCCCCTCCCTAGTTCTCACAAAGATAAAGGGAGGGAGGGGGGACGCACATTCAGACTTGGAGGATTCTGTTACTATGGCTTTACAATAAAATAGCATTGCCCTACATGACATTGGTTTCCTAGTCTACTCTACCTTGAAGGGCTGACATACCATGATGTCATCACATAATTGTATCATCTGCACACACATCAAGAGGACATCATCCTCTTGATGTCCTCGTGGTTTGCACAGATGCCACGAATGCAAATGGTTATGAAACATCAGCCTACCTCACAGGTCACAGTGAGGGAGAGCTTGGGTAACAATGGAGCACCTTGCAGTAACTTACCAGTAAGTTGTCACAGATGCCACTGGCAATTTTGGCAAGGGTATTCGCATCCAGAGGAGCTACCAACAAGAGGTCAGCCCAACGCCTCAAGTCAATATGTAGCACAGGATCTGTGCGTGTTTTCCACAGCTGAGGAAAAAATACTGCTTGGATTTCATGTAATCACCCAGCATGCTTAATTACATTCCACACAGCTACAGTCCAAGGTACTAAGCTAACAGCCCTTTTCCTCGTTTGAAAAAGTTGCAGCTGGAAAAAGGCAGAGTGGAGAAAAGACAATTCTCTGCCATGCCAATAACCCCGAGTGTGTTTCTTCCTGCTGATCTTCCTAGGCTCGGTGAAACAAACTCAGAGCAAACCAACAGTTATCACAGTTCAAATCGTGCAAGGTATAAAACTTAAGATAGTCTGTAGCTGGCCCCCAAAGACAACCAAATTTCAAAATGAAATGCTGCAGTCAGAAAATAGAGCCAGTTTGGTCTAGTGGTTAAGTCAATGGGCTAGAAACCAGGAGGCTGAGAGTTCTAGTCCCACCTGAGGCGTGAAAGCCAGCTGGGTGACCCTGGGCCTGTCCCTCTTTCTCAGCCCAACTCACCTCACAGGCTTGTTGTTGTGGGGAAAATAGGAGGAGGAAGGAGTATTAGGTATGTTCACCGCCTTGAGTTATTTATAAAATAATAAAGGTGGAATAGAAAATGAAGGGAGGGAGGGAGGGAGGGAGGGAATGGAATGTTCTACACAGTTTGTGAACTGGGGCGCAAATAAGAGCTCCTTAGCTATCCCAGAAAAGCTAAACATGTTTGAACAATGCTGACCTGCCATTCATCAGAGTCACTGTAGATTCTTACAGGAATCTCTTCAGGATTATAGAAGTGTTTTGCATTCTCTGTAGTCACCACTTGAACTTCCAGCTAAAAAGAGAATAGTGGGAAACAGATGGAGAACCATTTCTGATTTAAGAGTTCAACTCTATAATGCTATACATCAGTGCCAGAGAATGAACTAGACCTGTTATGGTAAACACACACATATATACATATACACACATATATTCCCAGTACGAAATGACCAGGTTTGCATATCCTACTAGGCCAAAAGCAAATGAATTACAGGTTGTCCTCCACTTAAAACCAGAACTGGGACCAGAATTTCTGTCATGAGTCGTTGCAGTTGTAAGTCAACTCACCATGTGACCGGACCCAATTTTACAACTTTTACGAGTTTTTAAGCAAATCACCGGTTGCTAAGAGAATCACAGCGGTCATTAAGCGAATCCAGATTCCCCAATGGACATTTTTTGCCAGAAACCAGCAAAAAGGTTGCAAATTGCAATCACATAACCGCAGGACGCTGCAACCGGTCGTAAATGAGAGCCAGTTGCCAAGTGCCCTAATTGCAATCATGTGACCATGGAGGTGGTAAGTCATAAGAGCAAGTACAAGTTGTAAAGCACTTCTTCCGAGGCCATCATAACTTTGAACCATTGTTAAACGAACAGTCGTAAGTTGAGGATACCTGTATATTTTGGCTTAGACATGTGAACTAAAATCAAAGACTCCTAAAGCATACCGTAGATTATTTGTTGAGGAGTATGTTTTTATGGACTAAAGACTTTAGAGATGCATGAAATGCTATCCTCAGATAAGAAACATGAGGTATTCCCTTTGCCATGAAATGCTTTATTACATACAACAAATTAAGTGGCAACCAGATCTGGGCTGAAAAAATCCAGAAGACCAGTAGGTGACAGCAAAGAGAGGGGGGGGGGTCTCTAATTCTTTGATGTCATCTAGTGGTCATCCAGATTGTTGCAGAACAAATCTGGCAGTCATAACCAAACTAGATACAGCAAAGCAGTAATGGTTGGTTTCATGAACAACAATGCTGTGGAAAGAAGCCTTCCTTGAGCATCCTAGCATTTCAACTTGGCTACACTTAATGATGAAATTATTAATTTATAGTTGGCTATGATCTTTACTTGGCTTTCTAACATCTACAGATCTTTGTTATCAGACTTCTGTTACACACACAAAAAGATCTGACCTGTTTGTATAAACTCCTTTTTGTACAACACCATCCCAAGCACTGTCATAATTACAAAAAGGAATACTTTTAATATTCTTGTTCAGTTATGCTGCATTCCTTATCCAACCAATACGTGCCATTTCTAGATACAGGGGTTGTCACAAGAGAATAAACAATGGTTTAAATGCAGCCATAAGCAATATACTTGGATAACAAGATTCCAGTGACAACAAAGCAATGATTTGTAGCCAACTAGCACTGAATAATGTCCTGATTACCAGGAAACACACTGAGACGAGGACTTGGTCTCTAATATTTATTAGTAGTACTTAACAAGAATCCTAACAAACTGAGAAGGCGTGGGAAAACCCAGCCATATAAACCCCAAAGGTTAAGGCGGTCCCGATCTGTGTCTCTTTGAATGGCTGAACAGTTCCTCAGTGCTACGCATGCGCTTGACAGTCTGGGTGGGAGCCCCCTGCTCGCCATCCTTACTCATGACAAATAATCCCTTAACCAGAGATTATTTACAAAGGGACCAGTTAAGCAATAAACTTTCAGATGATCCGTTCTTCTAGGAGCTATCATCTCACATCTATTCAAACAAAATATAGATGGGAGAAGACTTCTGTAAATTAGTAAAATTTGTAAAAATTAAAATTTGTAAATTTGTAAAAAATAAGTGATCTTTACAAAATTACAAAATTTTGTAAATTTTGTAAAGATCACTAATCCTGCAACAGTTTCACCATGCCGGCCTCAATGTTCAGCAAGCAGATTTGTCAATCTACTTAGCCTTGGTGAAGGGGAAGCCATAGTCTTTCAAACCGATTTATGTAAAACCGCTCACTCCAGGTATCTTCAGAAGCTCTGCCACCAGAAGAGGCAACTTTAACGCAGCCACACTGCCGGTTACCCCGACAAGGATGCGGACGTTCCTCTCCGAGGCAGCAGGGTAGATTTGTGGCAGAGAAGATGCCGCAGGATCCATGATCAGGCCCAGAGAGCTGTCCTCTTCAACCTGCAAGCAACAAGAAAACATGAGGGTTACTATTCCAAATTAAATGTCTCTGCACTGCATTTGATCGATCGCAGAAGGACTCGCTGGTCAGCTTTACGCTTCAAAGGAATACCACTTCCTGAGTGTGGCTGGTGATGTAGAGTTCTCCCTACCGAATGGAAATGTTCCCATCTGGATTTTATATTTATATTTATTATTGTAGTTTGGTAGATGCTGATTTGGTAATTTTAGGTGTTGAGGTTTTAACGGAGTATTTTATTGAAAACCGCCCAGAGTCCCCCTTTTTGGGGGGAGATGGGCGGTAACAGAAATTTGATAGGTAGGTAGATAGGTAGATAGATAGACAGATAGATAGATAAAACGCTCCTCCAACTGAAGAGCAAACTCAGCCCAGTTTCCCAAGCGCCATGTGGAGCTTTTCATGGGCAAAATCCACACAGGCCACGTCTTTATTAGGCCAACCAAGAGCTGGAAGAGGCCCTGCGGATTGTGGAAAACCCCAGTGGGAACAACGCCTGAAGAGGCTGAAACCTTTGGGCAGCCATGAAGCTTCATTGAGGGACAATCGTTCGTTCTTGCAGGTTGGCCTACCTTGCAGGGAGGGCTAGTGGGTGACCTAAAATGGGGAGGGGGGAGAGGTGTGCACTGCCTTCAGCTTTCCCTTCCTTCAGAGGGTAAGAACGGATATAAAAATATATAAATACACATATACAGCATATACGGGAAGAGGGGAAGCGATAAGCTTACCCAACCCACCGAACAATAAGTTCCGGGCGACGGACATCAATAAAGACAGTACCTTCCGCTTCCTTCTGAATAATAGAGAGAGCGGCGTCGTCAAATGGGCCCAACTTCCGTTTCCTTTTCGAAGAGCGAAGAGATTGACGATAGAGCACAGCTAGAGCACAGCTGGAGTACGGCTAGACAAGGACCTCTGACTCCACTTCCGGGCAGGATGACCATAGATAGGATTCCTAGACTCACACGGAACTACTTCTCCCTCCCTCCTCCGGATGACGGCTCATATGCCAAACTCAGAATTTTAAGTTTTCGCTGAATGTGGTCAGCAGAGCAAACACAGACTTTGGCAGCTAGGATAGGAGACCCTCCTTTTAAGAGAAATCCTATATTTCTTCAATATAGGAAATGCTGGAAATGGTGTTCATATTACACATTTTGCAGCGAGGGGTTGAAATTCTACAGCAGTGTTTCTCAACCTTGGCCACTTTAAGATGGGTGGACTTCAACTCCCAGAATTCCCCAGCCAGTTGGCTGGGGAATTCTGGGAGTTGAAGTCCACCCATCTTAAAGTGGCCAAGGTTGAGAAACACTGCTTTAGAGAGAGAGGTTAAAAGATAACTGTACTTATATTGGAATATTGGAAGCTACTTTTTAATACTTTTATAAATTTCTTTATATCTTTCTCTTTTCCTACTGCACTTTTAACTCTTTCTGTTATTTCTTTCTTTTTCGTTTTCTCTGTTCTAATTTAGTTTGTGTTACTTCTTATCGTTCTTAAAACTTTTAATAATTATTTTTTTAAAAAAGGAAACTTCCCTTGTTAAGAGTATTGGCCATTGTGTCAATGTAATAATGGAAGAGTAATGGGGCTAGAATACAGCCTTGCTTAACCCCCTTGCAAGTTCTCGCTGTATCTGAGAGAGGCCCAGCTGCAGTACATCTCACCATCAAACTGATATCTTTCTATAGTGCATATATTAGTGTGAATAACCTTCGATCGGTGGTAGACACTTTCAATTTCTTCCAGAGAAGTTCCCTGGAAACAGAAATGGCATGTATTGGTTGGACAAGGAATGCAGCATAACTGAACAAGAATATTAATATTCCTTTTTGTAATTATGTCAAAGTGCTTGGGACGGTGTCTGTATAAAAAGGAGTTTATACAAACAGGTCAGATTTTTGTGTGTGTGTAACAGAAGTCTGATAACAAAGATCTGTAGATGTTAAAAAGCCAAGTAAAGATCATAGCCAACTATAAATTAATAATTAATTTAAAAAGTATTTCTTTGATACAATTTATTTTATTCATTAATTTCCAGGTTGACACTGTTTCATCAGGGACAGACATGGAACAACTGTATAATCACGTGTGGTCAGATGTTTTAAAATTCCCCCTCCTTTTTTCCATTGAGATATCTATTTAAAAAAAAAAAAGATCTCACGGCGAATTAGATTCAGAGTTAGGATTATGATGACCATGGCTATTCTGGGGATCCATGGGTAAAAAGCTAGGTGAACATACAGGTAAGTCCTCACTTAACGACCATTCATTTAGCAATGGTTTGGACTTACAACAGCACTGGAAAAAATGACTTACAACCAATCCTCGCATTTATGACCACTGTAGCATCCCTGCAGTCACATGATCACAATTCGGGTGCTTGGCAACCGGTTCACATTTACGACCATTGTAGTGTCCCGCAGTCACGTGACCACCATTTTCAACCTTCCCAGACAGCTTCCAGCAAGCAAAATCAATGGGGAACTACATGATTCACTTAATGACCATGTGGTTCACTTAACAACCATGTGATTCACCTATTGACCATGGTAATTCACTTAATGGCTGCTGCAAAAACGGTTGTAAAATCAGGTCAGATTCTCTTAATGGCCGCTTTGCTTAGCAACTAAAATCCTGGTCCCAGTTCTGGTCATTAAGCAAGGACTACCTGTATCTCTTCTGCACCAAGGGAGAATTTTGTAAGAGAATAGACCTCTGCAGTGCTAGAAGAAGAGGAACCCACCTGGAATCAATGCAAATATGCAGAAGTCCTTCTCTCTTTAGAATAATCATAACATTCTCAGCTTCTGCTATCAGACAGTTGCAATCAGCTTAGCCCAACAAATAAAAGCAATCTACAAGTCGAAGAATATACACTAATGGTTCAGAAGCAGCTTCTCAATATTGCCCCCCACCCCCTCCTGTAAGAGCTTCCTTGCATAGCTGTTGCACCACTAGGGAACATCCCCAGCATCTCTGGCAATTATGTGCAAATGCCGCCATGTTCTAGTTTCAGCCTCTGGTATGACCTCAAAAGCATGGTGAATCCCGAGGACACCATCAGCTTGCAGAAGGAGCTGCTGGTTTCCCCCAGAATGCAGCCACCATGAGCAAGCAGGAAAGAAAACCCATATTGAAGAGGAGAAAGGAAAGAACAACCTAGATAAACCAAAAATCAGCACAGGAGCACTGACAAATAGAAATAGGAACCAAGGGGTGGCTAACCATGAAGTCTGCAAAGATAATGGTGGCTGGACCTTCTCTCTTTTCCAGACATATCTCAAGGATCAAAAATTTGTGGAAGGGAAAAAAAAACGTTGCAAGAAGAAATGGGATTTCTAGACCACCATGGACTTTTTTCCCAATTCAGCTCCAAGCGCCCTTTCCGCAACCACATTTTCAGGGATCAGAGATGCCTCCCTCTCTTTTGCAACCCGAGGAAAATTAAAGCTGAGCCCACGGGGTTTCTTTTACTTGAATGGCCTCCAGTTGAAAGCTGCAGAACTGGAGTCCAAGCTCTCATTCCCAAGATGTAGTGCTGGCGCAGAACTCATTTGTACCTCAAGGCATGCTATTTTTTATGATGTGTCCCTGCCCTTCAGGCTAAAGGCTGTCTGGCCACTCTACAGTCTGCAGAACCTGCAAGAAAGAAAGAATTCAGCCTCTTTCCCTCTTGCACATGCACACACACGCAACCTAGCTGCCACTAGATTCTCACTGAGCTGGAACGGAGTCTAACACTTGAGCCTGCAGAGGACAAGGAGGGAAGCAGGCAAAGGAATGCTCTTCCATACAGAAATAACAAGCTCCCTGCACAGAAATCTAGCTTCTGAGGTTGATAAGTGGGCGACTCCAGCCTTGCCCCTGTCCTGCTGCTTCTCTGCATGCAAGGTTTTCCTTGCTTTTAAAGGAGGAGCGTTCTGCCAGGCGGTGATCTCCCATATTCAGGCAACTGTAGTGTTATCCCTTCAGCAGCAGCTAAATTTTAGTTTGGTGCTCATCTTGTACTTTTCTGTCTTGACAGTGGGAACTGGCGAAGCTCTCCAGCTGTACCGTGTTCTGCTATGTTTGCAGCTTTGATCAGCTTTCCTATTTCCAGCAGCACACAAGTCAGTGGGGTAATCTCATCTTCACACACCCTGAGAACTCAATTGTTTCTTTCAGAATAATCTGCTCTTTAAAAACAGGGGGGCAGAAGGTTCTGTATTTCTAAAACCTGGCTTAACTGGGAAGTGAAATAAACTGAGGTCAACCCAACGGTTTAAATTGCGCCAACCAATTCCATTTGCTCTGGATGGTGAGCTGCCTTCCACCCTGTCTCAGCCATGAAACTAACAAAATGCCGTGTTTGGCTGACATGCATTGGAGAGATGGCTGAGATCAACAGAGCTCTTAACAGCCCTGAATGCTCTCCCCTCAACAGATGCCCAGCCCCATTTCATAGACTTGATAGATACTAGAAAGGAGTAAATCATACAGGGAACAAAGCCGAAATGTCTGCAAGTGGGTCAAAGAAGCCAAGATGCGATGCACGTTAAAAATGGGCAGAGCTTCATTTGCAAAGTTGCCCTGACATTTTTGACCACCTCCCTGCAGATACCCTTGAAATGAGGGGAGCTGATATTCTACAAGGAAGCAATATCAGAGCAGGTCACCTGGCTGCTTCAAGAGGCATCACAAGATGAACCCGTTTTTAAAGTGTTAAACCTAGAAATGTTGGTCCTGCCATTTCAGAGAGCAAAAACACAGCGCAAATCCTCACGGAGTGGAGAGCTGGGTTGGAAATCCATCCTCAAATCCAGCTGGGGGTTGTTTACTTTTCCCAGATGCTATTAAAGGCAGGCCTGCGTTTTAAGGGTCTTTACTCTGATATTCATAAAGTGTAGGTTCCTAAAATGTGGATGAGCTCAGATTGAAAGGGAGCGATTTAGGACGGTAACAGGATAGAGACAATGAAGAAAACATCCAAGGCAGACCATCTGGGTAAAAATGCCCTTCCTGGGAATCTGAAATGAGCCCATATTTAACCAGACTTCTTCACTGGGCCTTAGCTGTTGGGGTTATCGGGGAGAAGCCATAATTGAGAAAAGGGGGATAAAGAACAGCTGCATTCACACAAGATGCTGAACCCAGGGACTGAGTGAAGGCATTATCTGGGCTCTTGCGAGACATTAAGTCATATACTAACCCAATGGGCTTGGATTTGTCCAATGGGTAAGTCACCAACAGACCTAACCAAGCTCAGTACTCAGGACCATGCTTCTGCTCTGCTAGTCTTCTGACCTGGTTAAGCCTGTTGGGCACAAAGAAGGCCAAGAAGTAACCAGATTCAGATCAAGGAAAAACCATGGAGATTTAAGTGGAGGTGTGTCAGGATTAATGAATGCCTTGCCCAGAGCCAAAGCATTCTGGCAGCTTTTTTGAGGTTCCCCTTCATGATTACTGAACGACTGTTCCAATCAACTTGACGATGAATTCCGTTTGAGCTTGGAGGCCTGCTGCAATGCAAAAGAGGAAGAGCTTTGTGGCGTTGGTCCCTCCTGGATATCTGGAAGCCGCGGGTTGAATTCGGTCTCCCTGCCTATCAAGAGAGCGCCTGGGTTTTTCGTGGTCAAGGGGACATCGAACTAAACTGTATCCTTTGATGACAGAAGAAAAGCCTGGCAAGAATGGAGCTGAGTTGAAGCCACAGCTTCAAGAGAGAGAAGGACCAGGAGCGAAGGGTTAGGAAGCCAGCAACCCACTACACAGCAGGGAGAATGGGAGAACCAGTGAAATGCCCAAGGCTTCCCTCTCGGAGAGGCGAAGGCCGCTTCCCCGTTGGCCCTTGGATGCTCCGATGCGGCTAGAAAGATCATGATCACCACGAGAAATGTCAAAAAACACCACCATACACAGTTTCACAAAAAAAGGAGAAATTAGCACACACACATACAGGCACCACAGGACAACACAACTGTCCTGCAGGGCAACACGCTCCTTCGGAGGAGGAGGAGAGAGGAGTCGCCACAGGGTCCGAGGACGGGGACCCAGGAACAGCCCCATGGGCGGGAAGAAGAATCAAAATCAGAGATTTTCTCATAGGAGTCACCCTCCCACCACCTTTTCTCCTCCCCCCCCCCAACTGGATGGCGGAATTCATCCTCGGATGCCTGCAGAACACACCCGCGCCCGCACCCACACGCCTTCTTTCATTCTTTCGCCCACCTAAAGCCAACACCTCCTGGGGTTCACACCTGACGGGGGTCCTCACGCCTCACATGTCATTGGGGTAGTTATAGTTAGGGGTGGCTGAATACTGCGTTTCGTGCGGCATCATGGCATTGTGAGCAGCGCCGACGGCCACATTTTGAGCTGCCTGTTGTACATGCGGGTTTTTCCAGGCGCCGGTGGTCCACTCCTCCTGGGCTTTGCTGAAACTCCCGCCGCTTCCTCGATAAAATTTGTGCACCTGCATGGGAAGAAAAGAAGAAGGGGAAGATCCAGGAGTCGACAGGCCCCCTGATTGTTTGGGCTGGCTCTGCAGGGCAAGGCTAATCAACCTCCGGCTGGGTTGCCCCCTAAAACGGCATCCGCTTTCTAGCAGAGCCGCATTGGGGGATTTTTGAATGGTTTTCTGTCCTGCTGCTCGAAACAGGAAGCTTTGCAGGGCAGCTTGGAAAATTTAAACCCCAAGCACATGGGTTTCAAAGTGCACAGGCCAATAACCAAACGACAGGACAAAAAATTAGAAGTTCTAAAACAGCAGATCCCCTTCCTGAGCAAACAGCTACACCAAAGGATCTCCTCCTGGATCTCCGATAGTGTTAAATGCATTTCCTAGGGATCCAATGGCATTTCCTATGGCTAAATCCATTTCCTAGGGATCCGCTTTCTCTATATTTGGGGGGTTGGTAAAAACAGATCTCTCCTTTCAAGCTTTTCATTGTTAATTTAACTGTCTATTTATTTTAATGTTTGATTTTTAAAAGAAAAATGGATTTTCAATGTATTGTTGTTGTGTTGTTTATATGTCGTATTTTCTCCTCCCCTGATGTAAATTGTCCTGATCTTCAATAACCAATGAATAAATGATGCTGAACAGCAATTAATGTGCATAACATTTGCAAATGGTATGCAAATTACAGGACGGTGGTTTATGAAATACATCATTTAAAAAATCCTCCAGCGTCTTGGCCAGGCCGGTGGGAATCTCAGAGTTGAAATCCCAACAAGAATGGATGGGGAGGCTATTTTAAAGATACTGTGTGTCCTGTTTCATGAATAACCTTAAGACACAGCATTTGGTTACTACCAAGCTAGGAAGGCATTTTTCTCAGCTTTTAAAAATGAGCCAATGCAGCGCTGTAGCTAACAGGGCATCGTGGATTAGGAACAGGGAGACCCAGTTTTCCTCTTCCCTCCAAACCTTCCTTCCTTTCATGCTCTGCCTCTTGAGTTGGTAAACCCAAGGCAAGGGTTCTCTTTCTTATGAATCGGCACACTACTTCAAAAAGATGAGTGTATAAAGGTTTTCAATGCATAAATCAGTTCTCTTACCATACTGAGAGCAATGAAGGAGAGCACAGACATGGCTGTGAAGAGAATGGTGGGAATTAGCATCACGACAGCTGAGCCCACATTGGTCCCAAAGAAAGAGATTGCTGCAATCCAGCCACTGTAGGAAAACAAGAGAAAAACACTTTTTAGAGAAATTTGGGGTATTCTCGCCATGACTCAAGAGCTACTTATTCTGTCCAGATCTGTTTAACCCCGTGATGCTAAGGGTCCTAGCAAAATGATGCAAATCTTCAGTTTGAAGCAGGTGAAGGAAAAGACGCTCCTTGACCCCAGTTGCTAGTTCTGGGAACTAAGCTCCCGCAAGTGACGAAAAACGCCGGTCTGGGAAGCTGAAGGGAGCAAAACCATGAACTGATAGCAATGTCTTTCAGCAGGCGGCAGCGTCCCACTTACCAGACTCCCCAGCCGGGGATGCCGACTGCTTGAATGATGCTGATCACAAGCTGTGCCATGAAGGTGAAGAAGAACGCCATGAAACTGAAGGAGCTGTCTGTCCTGCGGGGAAAAAAAGGGACTCTCTGCACTGCCTTTCCGGTGACAAGGACGGGCACTGCCAAGAGAAAAAAAGTGAGTCCAGGCTCTTCACTGGAATTTCAAGAGCCAGCGGTACTGGCACGTGGGAAGGACCTTGGGAGACTGGGCCGAGAGATGCTGCCTAGGGAACAGTCAGGTAAGAGACAGCTGAGCCCACTGCTGGATAATGGGAGGGGCAGGAGGCTCAGGAGGGACCCTCCCGAATTTCTCGGGCTGTAAAGGAGACGGGGGGAGAATTGTACTTTCAGGCTTGCAAGATTCTCTCAATGTAGCCTTGCAATAAAGTAGAATTTGCTCATCTGGTCGTGTTTCCTGTCTGCTCTATCTGGGAAGGCTGAGATCAGCCCTCCAGAAGCAGAAATGTCTCACGGAGACCATGTTGCAATTCTGCTTGATCTAACTCCCTCCTCCAGGAGACCAACCAGGGCTGGATTAAGGCCAACCGATGCCCTGTGCGCAGTCCAGCAATGCTGCCCCTTGGCCCTTCCACTGCTTAGCAGACAGGCTGCCCTAACAGTCAGAAATCACGCTGAGACGAGGAGTAGGTCTCTAGTGTTTATTACTGCTACATAAAACAGAATCCTAACAAACTGAAGAAGTGTGGGAAAAACCCAGACAGATAAACCCCAAAAGCTAAGGCTGGTCTGATCTGTGTCTCTTTGAATGGCTGCTTAATTCCTCAGTACTACACATGTGTTTTCCACCCTGGATCGAGGCCCCCTCCTGCTCGCCATCAGTACTCATGACATCGGCCATGAAGACTCAGTAAGTGCTGAAGATGAAATAAGAGATTAAAAATTCAGTTTTCTTCCAGGAAATTTGGATGTAAATGCACGCATTGGTCGGAAAATGATTTTTTTATTACTGTTTATTACCACCATATTTGTGAACGGTCACTAACTGAGGTAGTCACTAAACGAGGAGTGGCTGCAAGGAGGAGGTTCTGATGAGCAGCTGCCGGTCATTGCAGAAGGAGGAGAGAGGAATGTAAGGCAAGACCCCGCCCTACCACTTACTTGAATGCTTTGTAAATGGGTCTAAACCAGCAGACATAGGAGCAGGGCGTAAAGAGAATAAGCCAAAGAATTGCCAGTCCAAAGTTAACCGCTCCACCACCTCCGATCATCCACGCGAGGCAACCGATCAGATTGACCGCCAAGGCGATGCTATTCACTGCAAACACATTTATACATAGAGACCAAGAGAGAGAGACAGGGAGAAAGAGAGAGAAGGAGCAAAGTAGCAGATCACACAGAGAAGGCCGAAGGTCCTAGAAAGGCCCCAGCTCAGAAACTAGGTGAAGGGCCAATCCCAGTTTCCAAGCTACACGTCCCAAGCGGCTTTGCGGGAAACTCGTTGGTTGAGAGGTCAAAAGAAGAGAGAGAAGCAATGAAATGGGGTGGAGAAAGCAAGATGCAGTTCTAAATGCAACCTCTGATTCAGGGTTTCTCAGCCTTGGCAGCCTGAAGATGCGTGGACGTCAACTCCCAGAAGTTGGCTGGGGAATTCTGGGAGGGGGCTTCAACTTCCCATGCTGGCTGGGGAATTCTGGGAGTTGATGTCCACGCATCTGCAGGCTGCCAGGGTTGAGAAACATGGCTCTAACTGAACCCCAGGCAGCCCTGTGCCACTGAGAGGGCTTAGTGGATCTAGATATGAAAGAGAATTCATATGTATTTGGGCTTTGGGGGATTTGGGGGACTTGATTCTGAAGTGGGATTAACGGTACACCGTCAGGGATGTGATGGCTTGCAGAAAAGCAGGAACATGGGGGCGGGGGGATTAGCAAATGCCTCCCCTACCTGCTGCCCCTCACATAACTTTAATCTGTAAGATCTGTAACTAGTAGTACTTAAGATCACCTTTCAGATCACAGGTAGTCCTTGACTTACCACCGTTCGTTTAACAACGATCCAAAGTTACAACGGCCTCAGAATGGGTGCTTTAGGGCCTGTAAAGCACTTCCGAGCATCACAAAACATTGCACCACCCCCCACAGCCACATGATCGCATTTTGGGCACTTGGCAACTGGCTCGCATTTACGATGGTGGCGGCATCCCGCAGTCACGTGATCACATTTTGTGACTTCTTTGCTGTTTTCAGGTAAAAAAATGCCCATTGGGGAAGCTGGATTCACTAAATGACCACAGTGATTCGCTTAACAACCCATGATTTGCTTAATGACCACTGTAAAAATAGTCATAAAATTGGGTCTGGTCACATGGTGACTCAACATACAACGACAATGGAAATTGTGTTGTAAGTTGAGGACGCCCTCTATATCATTTCCCTCCAAACCTGTGAGGTCATCCAATGCCTGGATGATCTGTTGGACCCTGTTCTGCCCAGAGAATTTTGCTCACAAAAGTCACAGGATCAGCCACTAAAAAGTGGAGGGGTTGAACATGGAACAGGCATGGAACAGTTTCCGCCAAGATGCACGGCATGATGGGAGCTGTAGTTCTACACATTGGTAGCGCACCAGGTTGGGCAAGGCAGCGGGGATTGTGCCTGTTACTGGTTTGGTAAAGGCAGGATTCAGATACAGATGAAAAGGGGTTAGCCTCCAGCTGAAATGCGTTCATCTTCCAAGTGCACATTGACAGATAAGAGCAACAAGTTTTTAGAAATGACACCAAATGGAAGATTATTTCAGGGTTGTTGTTAGTGTTGCCTTATGTATATAAGAGGGAATTTTGTCACAGAAAAATAATAGTTTTACAGGTACTCCTCACTTAACAACCACAATGGGGACCAGAAAACTGGTTGTTAAGCGGTGCAGTCACGTGACCAGACCCAATTTTGCAACCATATTTACAATGGTCATTAAGTGAATCACCACGGTCATTAAGCAAATCCAGCTTCCCCAACAGACGTTTTTTGCCAGAAACTGGCAAAAAAGGTCACAAACCAGGATCACGTGACAACAGGGTGGTGTGACGTTTTGCGACAGTCATATGTATGAGTACAGGCCATAAAGCACTTTTTCCGAGGCCATCATAACTTCAGACCATTGTTAAACAAACAGTCATTAGGCGAGGACTACCTGTAGTTATAATAACATTATATTTTTCTACAGCTTGTCTGGTTAGTTTATTGCCCCTTCCACCCGCAGGCCCCTAACTCACACATCCAGAGGTAGTAAAGACGTTTGACCGTGGTTCTGTGAAGGGGTGGAATTTCCTCCTCAAAATCCTGGTAAAAACATGGCTTCAGAGGGATGAATCGGGGGAGAGGGGGGAAATTGTTCACTCTTTCTGTAAAAAAAAAGCAAAAAGTCGTTTTGGGTTGGGGGTGTTCTCCTTTCCCAAACTGAAAAGCAAAAGTGAATCCTGAGCACTTATCTAGAATGAGAAAAAACCATTTTATATGCTACATGCAAAGTTACTGCTCGGGTCAAAGTCTTGATGTTCCCAAATTTTGCTCAAAGCACCAATCCTTTGCACAAGGTTTAAATTACCAGAAAATCTTCATCCACTTACCTCCCATGGTGTTTCCCTGTCTTTTGTTTATTGGGTAGCTGGACAGAAGAATTGATCTCACGTCCCCACGAAAGCTGAGCTAGGAACAAATGGGTGGATAGTGTCATTATAACATTGAGTCACTAGAGGGTGTTAGATTTGTTTGCACTTTGGAAGACTCAGGTGGACCAGACAGGAAACACGACCAGATGGGCGAATTCTACTTTACTGTAAAGCTACATTAACAGAATCTTGCAGGTCTGAAAGTACAATTCTCCCCTTGTCTCCTTTACACCCCAAGAAATTAGGCAGGGTCCCTTCTGAGCCTCTTTCTCTTCCCATTATGCAGCTGTGGGCTGTGCCGTCTCTTATCTGACCATTCCTTGGCAGCATCTCTTCACCCAGTCTCCCAAGGTCTTTCCCACATACCACATATGAAGATGTTACTCACATATCTGGGTTGGGTTGCCACATCACCCTCAGCCACAGTGTAGCCTGTCCTAGATTTAACTTTGTATCTTGGGTGAACAAAGCTATTTGGGAATGCACCCTGGTTTATGACAACCTGCTGTATGAGCCCTGCCAACGACGGCTTATTCAGGAAGCCTTGGTTGAACAAATTGTGGCTTGGTTTGATGAATGAATCCAGTAAATAGTCTTGCCCAGCTTCCTAAACAACGCCACAAAGAAACATGCCACGGAAAGACAGGACAAAAGAGGATACTGACTGGCCCAACCTGAACATCTTCTCATATAGATGTGCAGATGAAATTTTGGAAACAATTAATTTAAGTAGAAACACAGATCAGCCCAGCCCACCAAGCAAAAATGCAGATTGGCAACTGTCAAGGCCCTGGTGTGCCTTCCTCCAGTTTTTATTCTTTAAACTTGACATAGGTCAGCTAAAGGTCAAAGTTCCTTTGATTTTTTTTATTTAAAAAATATTTGAATGAAAACTTTTTTGCTGGAAATGGATAAAAATGGCAATGGTTTCTGAATCTGCTGACTGAAAAGGGCTGACTATGGGAAGAAGTGGATTATGTGATGTAACCTTGATGGGGGAGGACTGACAATATGTTGGTTTGTAACTGCTGTAGGGAAGATCAGAAGCCGTTTCTTTAAATATTTCTTTTCTTTTTCTTTTCTTATTTACTGCACTTTTTCTTTTCGTTCTTTCTTCGTTTTCTTTTTTATGTTTATCTTTTATCTGTTTAAAATATTATACAGAGAGATAGATGGAGATGGAGAGATGGAGATGGAGATAGAAAGATATTGAAAACAACTTTCAGGTTGTTTGTTTGTTTGTTTATTTTATACATTTATTCACCGCCCATCTCTCCTGGTTGAAACAGGGCTGGTTGATACTTGGAGATTCTGGAGCAGCCTTTTTGACCCTGGAGGAACCCTTGAAATATTTTTTCAGGGCTCGGGGAACCCCTGCACATTCAGACTCAAATATGGGGCAGAAGTTACAAAATTATTATATTTGTTTCATATATAGGCCTGTATTAACAGTGTTCTTAAACTGAAAACAAAGAATGAAACTTATTTCTTTAATGTGAAGTTGCCTGAATTTGAAATATCTTTTTAAATAAATCGTGAACTCCCAGGGAACCCCTAGGGATCCTAGGGTGCCATGGAACCCTGGTTGTGAAGCTCTGCTCTGGAGGTTAGCCAAGGATGGCTGAGGGCTATCCTGGATCAGATAACTCTTCTAAGGGAGGATGCTTTCAAAGAGAGGAATACCTAAGTAAAACAATACCCCTTTGTCTCCTGTTCCAGGGTCCTCACAACAGGAGGAGGGCAACCTTTTGATAGCTGAGAGGCCATTTTTAATCTTTTTCTGGGATGCTGGAGCCGCACAATTATGTAAATGGATGCCACCTGGATTTTCTAGGATTCTACCCAAAGGTGTTTAGAGGGGGAGGAAATGATATTTTTATTTTTATCATTTTTAAATTGCCAAGCTTGTCTTAGAATTCAGGCTAACATTTTTGGGTATTTTCTGCTTCAAGGTGGCAGGAAACCGTGTCACCGCTTTTTCCACTTTCAGGAGCTACAAAAAAGTGGGGGCTGCATTTGGCACCGCGGGTTCTGGAAATCCTTCACTATCTATCTTATCTTCTCTGTATGCACCTATGTCTGTCTGTCTGTCTGTCTGTTTATCTATCTCTATGTATCTATGTCTGTCTATCTATCTCTGTGTATCTATGTACAGTATGTTTATCTATGTATCTATCTCTATGTATCTATGCCTGTCTGTCTGTCTGTGTCCACCTATTATCTCTATTTCTATGTATCTGTATGTCTTGTTGGCTGGCTGGCTGGCTGGCTGGCTGGCTGGCTGGCTGGCTGGCTGGCTGGCTCTATCTATCTATCTATCTATCTATCTATCTATCTATCTATCTATCTATCTATCTATCTATCTCTATATGTCTGTTTGTCTATGTCTGTCTATCTATCTATATTTATATGTCTATCTATATCTGTCTGTCTCTATATGTCTGTCCATCTGTCCATCCATCTCTCTATCTACCTCCATCTGCCTGTTTATCTGTCCATCTGTTTATCTTTCTAAGCCAACATATATGATGTTGGAGGAAACAAACTAGGAAATAAACAGTTCCCTGACCTGCCTACTCTTCCACTTCTGATAGGCCAAGCCAATTTCTGCATCTTACATCTTACAGATGCAGAAATTGGCTTGGCCTATCAGAAATCAATCAAAATCACAATGACTCTGAATCAGGGGGAGCCGGTGGCCACCCAGACTATGTTGAGCCACAACTCCAGGAACCCCCATTGGCCTGAGGGTAGACACAGCCCATCTGGTAAAAATGGAACACAACTCTTAGAGAAGGGCAGATTCTCTATCACTTGCCTGCCATGGCTTTAAATGTGGATTTGGGGGGTCTTGCATAAGAAAACTAAAATGGAACCATGACTTGTAACTAGGAGGAACTGAGATAGGACTCTTAGTAAAGCTATTCTGGTCTTCTGGCAAGGGCTGCTTATCCTGCCTGTGGATTAAAGAGTAAGATGGTCAGCACAAATCAGAAGTAGGTTATTTCAAGAGAGTCAGATGCTAAGCCCCTCTTTCCTACATTGCAAAATCTTTTTTTTTTACTTCTCCTGAAGCCAGTGTGTTCAGCAACAGGTGTCTGAAGCCTCAGGAGATGGTCAAAGAGACTTGAGTGAACTTGCCCAAGATGATCCTGCTCCAACTTTCTCCAAGGGAAAAGAATCAATAGAGTTGGTGTCTATGAACCAACCTCCAGCGTCACTGTCAGCCATGGTGGTAGCACAGGGATCAGGTGGAAGCCCCAATGGCATCCTGTGCATTATAATACTGTTGCACCAAGAACCAACTAATTCCTTTGCACGATGATGATACGGTGCATACGATATCATTGTAGCTTGCACTGGATATCTACGCATGCAAGGTTTAGCCAGGTTTTAACCAACCCATGCATCATGCTAGGCTGCAGTTTGATGACTAAGCCACAACTGACTGGGTTCACACAACACACTAAACCCAAAACACCATGAAAACTATGTTACGGTTACTGTTGCACGACATGAGGACCCAAGCGTTAGTGCTTTGATGAAACAATCAGTTGAAATTAGAACTTTGCAAGGGTTGCACAAAGAGGAGATTAGGATTAAGAGACAGGCAATGTGAATTCTGTGATAGCTGCAATCTCTCACTCCTAGTCCAGCATCAAAGACAATGACCTGCAAAGCCTGAGGTATCTTTCTTTGTTCTCATGTTATATGCAAGAACAGCCTTGTCACTTCCAGCTCAAAGAACACCACCACGATTCTTGCAGAAGACATCTTTCTTTCTCACCCAGTATCCACAGCAGCAGCAGAGAGGACAATGGACAAAACTCCGCCCCTTCTATATGCACATAGTGACATCATACAGGTAAAAGGCGGAGCTTGCGTTATGACATCACAATGCACATTTCATCATTCCCGTTTTGGCTTGGAGCAGGGTTTCTCAAACTTGGCAACTTTAAGAGGTGTGGACTTCAACTGGCTGGGGACTTCAACTTCAAGCTGGCTGGGGAATTCTGGGAGTTGAAGTCCACACCTCTTACAGTTGACAAGTTTGAGAAACACTGGCTTAGAGCAATGTG
This sequence comes from Candoia aspera, assembly GCF_035149785.1. Classification (NCBI taxonomy): domain Eukaryota; kingdom Metazoa; phylum Chordata; class Lepidosauria; order Squamata; family Candoiidae; genus Candoia; species Candoia aspera. The sequence continues at coordinate 5,827,139 of NC_086165.1, read as the reverse complement.
TGAGCCCAGCCAGTGCAGTTTATGGCTTCGCAGTTAAACTATGCCTGATTTCAAATCAAATCTTTATTACAGTCATAGGCCAGCATACTATGGCTTATTTAACAAACCCTGGTTAAATTAGGATCAGGTATGAACTGAGCCATGGGCGGTTTATGCAACAACCTCCAAACACAATATTGCTCGAGAAAGTTCATGGCATTGGACTCATCCGGACAACAATCTTCTGCACACTGCTTTGAAGGCAGGCTCAGGGGGACGTCTACCTTGAGAATCTTTGCACTGAAAACCTGCAGCACGTTTTCTCACGCCCCGTCTTATATTTGAGAAGGACCTTTTCACCAGCCCTCTAAATTTAAATACACACGTAACCAAAACACATCTGTGCTGAGCTTCCTGGATGTGGGTGACAAACACGTCACTGTTTCAGAGTGATGCTTTGGAAATGCCAGGCAAGTCCCAGCCATCAGTGGAGCCCGTCCGGCGCCTACTGGCGGGGTTCACACATTTTACTGACCCGTCATGGGTTGGTTTGTAAGCACCAGGCGTGAAACCAGGGCTTCCAGCTGGGAATCGCAAAGCCACAGGGTGCTTATGTCTTGTCCAGCCAAGCACGGTTAACGTCGAGGGAGCTTTAGCGAGAAGCGTGCCTCTACCCTTTCGGTTTCAGCACCTTTGCGCGCTCCAGCGAGGAAAATTGCGGAGAAGGGAGAGGAAAGGGATTTTCCAGTAATCCCCCTAGCCAAATCTTTTGCTTGCTAGCCTCTGCAGCTTCTGGCCTCTGAATGACTCCTCTTAGATCCTATCACGGCTGAGAATTGCCGGGGTGGGGGAGGAAGGAGGAGGGAGGCTCTACCACAGACGTTGGCAACTATTTGCGGCTGGGGAGGAAGGAGAAGCGGGGAGTCATCCTAGGGAAGAGGAGCGATCTGCCGATCCGCTGGATCGTTCCTGCTGGCGGGAGGAGGGGGGGCATGAGGAAGGACCCTTTCCGGTGGCCTCGCTTGCAAAGGCTGACAGGCCCCCCCGCCAACCGCCCCGCAATCCCCCTCATCCCCCCCCCTCCCAGCCGCGTCCCCCTCTCCTCTGCGATGCGCAGGAGGGCAGGTCTTCCCTGCAACGGGGGGCCCAACACCGTCCCCCCGCGGCCCCCAGACTCACCCCCGATCGCCGCTCCTGCCCCTGGATCCCGGCCCGCAGCGCCCGCCCGCCGGCCGGCGCCTCCCGCTGCTGCAGCGCCTCAGCTCTCGCGAGGCTCCGCAGGCCGTCCTTCCCCGCGCCGGCGGGCGGGTGTCTCCGTAGGGCGAGCGAGGCGGAGCGGAGAGAAGCTGTCGCCGCTGTCCAAGGTCCTGGCGCGCGGGGGAGGCTCGAAGGGGAGTGGCCTGCCAGAGGAGGGGGCGGAGCTTGTGCCTTTGTTTACTGGATTTCGAATGACAACAACAACACGCAGGCTGGGGGGGTCTTCAGCTAGAAAGTGGAGGGGACTAAGTTGTCCATTTCAGCCAAGACACCCAAGAGTTTTGGGGCAACCCAAGGCTTGAATAAACAAATAAGCCATGCTAGGAATAATGAGAGCCAGTTTGGTGCAATGGGTAAGGTACCAGGCTAGAAATCAGAGGTAATGGTATGCAGGAAAGACTTTGGGAGACTAGGCAAAGAGATGCTGCCAAGGGAAGGGGCAGATAAGAGACAGCATAGCCTGCAAGAGGATAGTGGGCGGGGCAAGAGGCTCAGAAGAGACCCTCCCTAGTTTCTCAGGCTGTAAATGAGACGGGGAGGGGGGAATTGTACTTTGATCCTTGCAAGGTTCTGTCAATGTAGCTTTACAATGAAGTGGAATTAGCTCATCTGGCTGGGATTCCTATCTGGTTTACCCAGAGAGGCCGACATCAGTCTTGCAAGTCTGAAAGTACAATTCCCCATCCCACCCTGAATTCCCTTTACAGCCCAGGAAACTAGGGAGGGTCCCTTCTGAGCCTCTTGCCCCACCCACTATCCAGTTGCAGACTATGCTGTCTCTTACCTGGCTTTTTCCTTGGCAGTAATCGTCCAGTCTCCCAAGGTCTTTCCCACATACCTTTACATCAGGAGACTGTGAGTTCTAGTCCGGCCTGAGGCACAAAGCCAGCTGGGTGACCTTGGGCCAGTCCCTCCCTCTCAGCCCTGGGAAGGAGGCAATGGCAAGCCACTTCCAACAAAACCTTGCCAAAATAACTACAGGGACTAGTCCAGGCAGTCACCATGAGTCAACACTTGAGGGCGGCACATATACACACTAGTAATGATATCAGTAATCATCTTTCAGCCTTCCCCAGCGCTTACTGGATGGGGGAGAAGCTGCAGTCCTCTGAATTCCTGGCCTGCATGGGTCCAATCCTGGATGGAAGTGGTCATTCTGATTCCCTTGGATGGCATTGGATTGGTTTGTGGTTTAGCATATTGTGCAAATGGAACTATTGTGTAAGATATCAGGATGAGCCATAAGGCAGGGGCAGAGACTGGCAACCCTCCAAATGTTGTTGCATTAATCCTAACCCTTGGCCCTGCTTGCTGCAACTGATGTGGCCTGGAGTTCAGCAATACCCGGTTCCTTCCTCTGTTTTAAGAATGCCTTCCAAAATCGTGTCATCCATACACACATTGTACAGTAGACTCTCAGTTAACTGGCACCCATGGGGATTGGTAGATGCCGGATAAATGTAGTTTCTGGCTGCTTGAGAGTTACTATTAAACCCTAATACCCACTAGATGGCAGCAGAGAGACAGATTATTTTGCCAGTTGCTTGAGAGTGCTGGTTTTCATTTTCTGGTTGCTTGAGGGTGCCAGTTGCTTGAGTTCAGGTTAACTGAGAGTCTACTGTATCCAAGCATGTTATAGAAGGCCTTGCAACAATGGTAAAATATCCAAGTGCCTCAACCCTCTCTTCAGTAGAATTGAGGGTAGGTTATCTCAAGCACACAAGCCAGCTTGGCTTTGTTTTCTTTTTGCTTCCAAAATGTCAACAAGGCCTTTATTTTATCCCCATATAATTCTGTCTCAAGCTTTAATTCAGCCTAACTGCTTAGCTGAATTCCTAATAAATAGTCCAGGAGGAAGGAGGCATCTCTATCACAATCAGGAAAGTCACTCAGAACTGTTGTTCTTTCTTGCTATGACTCCTTAAATGTCTTGGTTTGAAGACTTTCCACTTTCTTTCCAGGTTCTTGTCCAATTAGGAAGGCTCACCTTTCTTAAAGTCCTCACTTAATGACCACAATTGGGACCAGAATTTCGGTTGCTAATGGAAGTGGTCATTAAGTGAATCTGACCCAATTTTACAACCTATTTTGCAGTGGCAGTTAAGTGAATCGTTGCAGGCATTAAGCAAACCATGTGGTTGTTAAGTGAATCACTCAGTTCTCCATTGGTTTTGCTTGCCAGAAACCAGCCAGGAAGGTCAAAAATGGCAATCATGTGACCATGGGATGCTGCAATGGTAATAAATGTGAACTGGTTGCCAAGCGCCCAAATCGTGATCACATGGCCGTGGGGATGCTGCAGCAGTTGTGTGAGGACTGGTCGTAAGTTGATTTTTTTCAGCTCCGTCATAAGGCCAAACCATCACTAAACAAATGGTTGTTAAGCGAGGACTACCTGTATCTCCACAAAACTCCTCTACTTCTGCCTCCCTTTTTCTCTAGACCCTCTTTGAAGTGGCAACATGTAATTTGTGCTTCTTTCTTTCTCACTGGCTGCATCAACTTTCTGAAATTTCTTCTTTCCTATCAAATATCCTTCCAGATTTGCAATGTGATGCTTTTATTTCTTTGCACACACCTGGTTTCTGCAAATACTGGAAACCTGGGTGAAACAAGGTGCCTAATATGCTTACAGAACAAAATGTGCACAGTTGATGTACTGATGTTCATAACTGGGTCCTGGTAAGAGCTATCCAAATCAAACTGTCCATCAGATTTGACCAGGAATGTATTGGCATTGAAGCTATGCTAAATTCTTCATTGAGCAAAATGAAAATGAGGCTGGTAATCCACTGTACAAAACCATTATGTGTTTTTTGGTTTTGGTGTAAAGTGTAAATTCAGCAGATGTGACTTGCAAACCGTTGGCCATGCACCAATGAATCACTGTGCCATATTCAACAAACTACAGTATATAGGGAACCAGGAAAAGTCCCTGCTTTTAAGGAAACCAAGAAAACCTGCAACATTGGGTTAAATCGAGTGAAATCACTAAGGGACGGTGAGTGTTAAGGGAAGACCTTGTTGTGACCATTAGATGGCACACTTCCCTTTCTACGTTCATTTTGTTACTCTGCATTACTTACTCAAGGCAGAGTACAAGCAAATTTAAAATAGTTTAAAGAAATAAAAAGAACCAGGAACTTTCTTCCAGGTCATAATGAGTAGTGACTATGGAAAGGGCATTTCTCTTGTATCTGGACTTCCTTAAGAAAAGCAGAGGTATTTCATTCACAACCAGGTTAATTATTTTCAGATTCTCTAGCCTAGGATAAGGCTTGTGGGCCAGGAGAAATGTCTGCAGAAGAAATAAAAAGCCTACTTCACAGGATTGTTGTTGCAGGGAAAAAAATTAGAAGAGAGAGCTATGTATACTACCTTGAATACCTGGAGGGAAATTGGGGTATAATCAAGTCAATCAATAAACACAATGATTGAAATTCAATACAAGAACACATAGAATCAACATATCCAATATAAAAATCAACCATTCAGGGGAAGAAGAGAGCTTGGCTTGGGCTTGGGCTTGGGCTTGGGCTTGGGCTTGGGCTTGGGCTTGGGCTTGGGCTTGGGCTTGGGCTTGGGCTTGGGCTTGGCTGGGCTTGGCTGGGCTTGGCTTGGCTTGGCTTGGCTTGGCTTGGCTTGGCTTGGCTTGGCTTGGCACCCATCTCATCTAAGGGACTCTGGGTGGCTCACAACAGATCTCTCTCTCTCTCTATCTATATCCAGCCTGATTTTTCCAGTTCTAAGAAGCTAGCCTTGGGACTTCTGTTGCTGCTGCCAGCTTATTTCACCCATTGTTAAAATTAATAAGCGTTTAGACCGCTGAGCTGCCGATCGGAAGGTCGGCGGTTCGAAACCGCGCGGCGGGGTGAGCTCCCGTTGCTCGTCCCAGCTCCTGCTCACCTAGCAGTTCGAAAACATGCAAATGTGAGTAGATCAATAGGTACCGCTTCGGCGGGAAGGTAACGGCGTTCCGAGTCGTCATGCTGGCCACATGACCCGGAAGTGTCTATGACAACGCCGGCTCCAAGGCTTAGAAACGGAGATGAGCACCGCCCCCTAGAGTCGGACACGACTGGACTTTACGTCAAGGGAAACCTTTACCTTTACTAGGGTTTGGAAATAGAATTAAACCATGGTTAATTAGAATCCAAAGGAGAAACTTCTGACCATCTTGCTTATGCTAGAAGAGGCTGGAGAACCATCAGTCTGTTTCACTACCACCATCAATTTGATTTTGGACACCACTTTTCCATCCAAGCAGGACAATCCAGCCAGCGAATGTGAGTTGAAAAAGAAAGAAAAGGGTAGAAGATACAGACACAAAACTACAGCCATGAAAACAAAGCACCCCAGAGAATTAAAACCGTTCTTTAAAACCATCCTCAGCCATGATACACTGCTGTCAGCTCTCTCCTAATGAAGGCTGGATCATTCCTGCTGCTGTGGGTTGCAATTGATGATTGTGCCTGCAGCACCCAGTCCAGATGGAGCCAAAGATGATGCAACGTTTCCCCAGATGAGCTGCTCCAATTCATGGAAAGCAATTGTGCAGAAGGCACAGTTGTAGAAGCAAAGTGGGGAGGGGCCTTTAAGTGTTTCCCACTCGGCTTCCCCGCTTCAGTGCTTGGGGAGTTTGCTTCCCAGCCCACTCCCAAATTCAAAGGGCTCCAAGCAGCTCTCACTGAATGGCCAGCAAACTGCATTCCTAACTGATCCACAGAGCTTCCCCTGGGATCTTTGCCTTTGGCCAAATGTCCTGCTGTCTCCCTTCAAAGCTCACCCTCCCCCAGAGAGACAGACACACCCTCCACCCAGACATCCTTGCAAAGTATAGAGCAGATATAACCATTACGGGCAAGATGAACAGCAGGGTGACTAAGACAGGGATGTGACAGAAGGTCTCAACGGGCAAAGGCCTTCCAGCCGTGGTCTCTACCTGCTCTTCAAGCAGAAGCCAGGAGTCCAGAAGGACTCCTAGATCATGAACCAGCTCCTGGACAGGTTGGGCCTGTCTTCTCTGGGGATAACACCATCACCAAAAGAGAGCCCTACTCTACAAACAGCAACCCCATCTTGTTCTCTCCCATGCAGACCTTCATAGCCTCCAGGCCTTGGGGTAGAAGATCCACAGCATCTCCCCACAGCCCTGGGTAGAGATGTACAGCTAGGTATCAGCAGAATACTGATGATACTGTTGGATGTCCTCAACAATAGATGTCAAAAAACCAAAGCAGATCTCTCGCAGATCCCATCTCCTCCATGCATTGAAAAGGCCTTAGTATCAGAGGATAATATTATTATTTTTTATAAAGAACTTTCTTATTTTTCAGAGTATAGTTAAAATACAAAATATAGAATATAGAAAAGCTAGAGTACAGAACTAAAGAAAAAAGATAAACTATAAAAGTGCAAAACAGAGAGAAAATAGAAACAGAAGGTGACTTCCGACCTTCTCCAGTACAGATATGAATACATTTACAAATAGAATCTCTTACAATTAGTTAAACCTTAGTAACATTATTTCTATCAGATCAAACCATTTAATCATTAAAACCTAAAATCAAAACTTCATTTTTTTCTGACACAAGCAAGTCGTCTAAAAGTGGTGGCCAAGTAGAAGGAAATCCAGAAACAGTATTTTCTCTTATCAGTGCTGTAGAGGATAATATTATTTTGAGTTATATGCCTAGTACATGGAACTTGGCAACTGGATCACGTAAATGGATTCTCTGTGTCCCTAGTGTGGCTAAAAGACTGATATTGCAGCACTGGAAAGATAAATGTATGGCCCCATCGACTCAATGGATTGAGGATGTGACTGCACTTGCCTCCTATGAGCAGATTGCCTTATAGATGTAGACTTTGTAGGGATAACTATAATGAAATAAGGGACTCATACAAATTACAGTAGGTTAAAAAAAGGATAGTTATACAAACGTATTAGAAATATATACGTTTATTGATAATATTTCTGTTCAATAAATATATATAGAATTGTAACTGGTTACTGCTATACTGTCACATTATACTGTTCTGTTGTTGTTGTACTTTTTCTACGTTTTTGCAAAGCGATTTTTTTTCCTCTTTATAACAATGTATGTATCTCCATCTGTATTAGCGTTGTGTTTTGTTTTGCTTCGTTTTTGCTATTAATTAAAAAGCAATAAAAGAATCAATTTAAAAAAAGAAAAGAAAAGGCCTTAGCAAGCTACTCTCTCTGAATCTCAGAAATTAATCTTCCCTCCAACGTGCATTTTTGTATAGTAGGTTAACACGGTTTTTTTTTGTACATTTGGTTAACATTGTTAATTTTTCATATTGTTAGCCGAATATACAGGGTGGCCCTCAGTATTCTAAGTCCTAAGTCCATGCCAAACTATGTTTGTTTAATCATGGTTTACTGAATCAGCCACAATTGGCTGCTCTCACAGAACCTCCTAATCCATAGCAAGCAAGCAAGCAAACATTTATTGCTAACATGACTCTATTGGGGCGTGCTCCAATCACAGTAAAAGCATTAAAAATAAGCAGTTAAAATTACACAAAGGGTATCGAAATAGTATGTGCCACGATGTATTTACAATCACAGTGAAAATGCAATTGTCAAAACCTAAGATCACCTATGATTGATTGATTGATCAATCGATCAATTGATCGATCTATCAAATTTGTCACTGCCCATCTCCTCCCACCAGTGGGACTTTATTATTAAGTCTTACAATAAAATAGCCCTACGGCCATTCACAATCATTGTCACCCATCAGTCTGCTTTCTTAAACCAACAGGTTTCTGAATCCATCTTAAATGCAGCCAAGAATGTGTCATCTTGAATAGGCATAATCTATGACTTACGAACCTCAGGCACAGCCAGCAAACAGACTGAGCCCCAGACAAGCAGCCTACATTATGGATTAATGTATTGTGTGAACCTGTCCATAAGACGTCTTCCCAACCTAGAACCAGAATCGTTGGGTACAAGATGGGCGGCAGAGAAATCTGATAAACAAACGAACAAACAAACAAACCTTCCCAATGTGTTGGGGCTCCCTGAGCCCCCAGCCATGATGATTCCCTCCATCCAGCACTGTCTACCACAATTGGAGAAATGGCATCAATTTTGCAAAGGGTGCTCCCAACTGTGCCATCTGGGGCTCAGTAAGGTAGCCTGTTCAATCGCCTCTCACTTGCACTGCAACATTAGACGGAGACCCAAGGAGTGATGCCAGGCACAGATAGAAAGGCATGGGGTGCCCAGTGCCAATGCTTCTGTATCGGATGCTCCAATTTTCCGTATTGCTCTGATAAAGGACAGGAGGGGTGGAAGGAAACAGAGGGAGGGCCAGAGATCTGATTACGCTGATCTTTTTGGCCCAGTTCTTGACCGATAATATTTCTTGTAAAGTCTCTCATGCATCTTAATTATTATAGCTGCAATAAAGCCACTAGAATGAATGAGGGAGGGAATGAATGAATGAATGTATGAATGAATGAATATAGAAAGAGTATATGATGTCCATTCCTTTAATGGCTCCAGGCAGCGTATATTAAAAACGTCGCCAATATCCAACACCACACACAAGATAATGGCATTAAAAGGTCTGGAGAAATCAATATGTTTTCAAGTCCTTCCTTCTGTTCCAGCTGTTGTGAAAAGAGAAAGGGTTCCACACTGCTCTGCTGAGCAAGTATGAGGACATTTGTAGTCTTCCCTCTTGACTGGGGAAGGCCAAAGCATATATCTGGGGGAAGGAAGTTCAGGAAGAACACAATCTATGTGCATCTGGGCAAAGAGGGGCATTGTTTCAAGTGTTCCATTTTCTAGGAAGAGAATTACAAACCCATTATTTTACTGCTCCTATCCTACACCTGTTTTCTTTGATGTAGTCCCATTCATTTGGATGGGCTCCACTTTCAAGGAAAGTATACTTAGACAATTGGAATGGGCCTGAAGGTTCAGGACACGGCTCTTTTAACATTTATGTCTGGTTCTGGGGGGGTCCATGGTGGGGGGGAGGGTATTTAAAAAGGCCAAATGGAAGTCTTGATGTTTTTATACCCCATCCCCTCCATGGATGCCCCTGCCTGCTGCCCATGGCACACTAATGCTGTAATGTGGGGGGGGGGGTGTCAGACTAGAGAGTTGCATAGTAGCCAACTATTGTGGCTTGCAAACCATGCTGCTAAATGGGATGTGTGAGCTCAGCTGACTGGGGTTAATGAAGCACATGATTAAGCCATGGATGAGGGTGATTTAAACAATAATCACTGTTTAAAAAGCACCTTGTTTCTGAAGCCACTGCAGGGATCCAGCAGTGGGGAAGGCCCCAAACATCTGGAAGCAGAGCTTTGCTACAGCCTTTTAGGTCTCCTTGTGCCATTCATGCATCAATTCCTGCTTGTCTTCTCTCCCTTCCTGCAGTAGTGTCTGAATTAAGTCACTACAGCTTGCCAAACAGTAGGGCTGGTTCTGCCAAGAAGGTCAAACCTCACATATCCTCCCACTCCAGTTGCCTATTTTCTGCTGGGCTAGTCCCCTGAAGCATGGCATATTCCCAAGTGGAGTAGAAAGGCCTTGTGTCACCCCTTGAAGAAGACACAGAGATGGCCAACCCAAATGACCAAAAATGACATTTGCTCCTCCAACGTTGAGTCCAAATGGGAAAGCGGATAACGACGGAAGCATCTCACTGCTCTGCAGATGCAAGGGTGCCAGAGCCAGAGATTGTCTAAAAGAGGTCCTAGCTACTTGTTTTGCATCATGGGTTAAGGGACGCTCCAGTATTAAAGAGGGAGGAAGGGAAGGGAAGGGAAGGGAGGAAGGAAGCAAGGAAAAAATGGAACAAGGAAACAAGGACCATAGCAATAAGAAAATGCAGAAAAACTAAATATAAGGAAGTTAAAAAGAAAACACTGTTGTTCTGTGTAACATGTCAAGTAATGCGATGGAAATTATTCGTTCAAAATAGTTCGAAACATCCAAATCTCTGGGCACAGTTTTGGTCTGCTTTAAGGGTGGGAACAATAAGAGTTTGTCTCAAAGTTCCTCCTGTTCCCATCTCAAAAAAAAAAAAAAAAGAGGGAGTGCAAGCGGGGGGGGAGAGAACTTGTGCAGCAGAGATGCTGTCATTTTGCGCAATTCAGCAGGGCGCATCAAGGCCCAGCCTTGCCTGAAACCACAAAATCATTGCTGGGGAGCAACACGCCGTAGAGTTTTGGGGTTGGTGCCACTAAATTCCACATCTAGGTATTTATGCTCCAACCCCACTGAGGGTGGAGTTGTAAAACATGCCCCTGACAAGGGGACTCAATTGAAAATACTGCCCGGCTTTTAAAAAAAAATATCAAAGGCTAGGCCAGGAGAGAAAGGGAGGGGAGAAGAAGCTGATGGATAGCAAGGAGAGTGCTAATCAAGCAGAGACAACTTTTCTTTTCTGACCTCCATTTTAATCACTCCTCATCATTTTCTCCAGCCTCTCCTTGTTTAAATCAATCAAGCAATTCTCCCAATCTCCTTCCCCCCCCCCCACTCCGTCTGCCAGTCATATCCCTCCCACTCATCCCATTCCCCAATCTTGGCTAGGGTTTATTTTTATTTTTTATTTTATTATTTTTTTGCTTGAAGCGCCTGAGCTAATTTCAGCTTTTCTCCAGCCTAGGATAACGGAGACCTCGCCATTGTCCTCCATCCAATAAGCTGACAGAGTAATGAATGGCTCTGGATGGCAATTAGAGGATGGAGCTGCTAATAATGAAATTCATTTACATTTTAAGCACTGCGGAGAGATCGAGGGGGAAGCAGACTGGAAAGCAGGGCTCTGGTGTCATTAACGCCCCCCTCTCCTCCTTCCCAAATTGCTGGCCTTGTGGAGGGAAAGCTCCCCACCAATCAGCTCCAGGAGGTGGAAACTGTTTAACATGATTGCTCCTGTCCTTGTTTAGCAGGCTGCAAAAAGAAAAAAGAGTTTGTTAAGCCAGGTGATGAAATGCCAGTGTTGCTTTGGATTTCAATATCCAACCAAGCCTCTTCGGGGTGGGGGGGTGGGGGGGGGAATTGCCACCCTGATGGGGGAAGCAATGGGGATCACATTGGGCAAGCTTGCACCTGTCTTGGCACCTTGGGGTGGGGGGAAGGTCAGGCACCATGCCAAGAATTTGCTCACCAAGGGTACAGTTGGGAAACAAACAAGCTTTTCTTCTCTTCCCTGAGCTTGGTTGTTTGCCTGCAGATGTCTCATCATCCAACCAGGTAGCATCATCAGTGGGGGTTTCTTCTGGTCCTCACCTGGTTCTCCCCTTTTCTTCCTTAACTGAGAGTGAATCCTGATGCACATGGGGGAATTCATAAGCCATTACATTGCACAACATGGGGCGGGGGGAAGGGTCAGCAGCAGTGAAAGGCAAAGTGCTGGAAAGAGATTTCCCTACTGATCCAATCCCTCTGCTTCCCCCAAGATGCAGCATTCACTAGCATGGACAGCAGCCTACAGGGGGGGGGGGCAACTTGCAGACTGGCCTACGCTTGACCCTCACTCTACCTTTATGTGGCCCCCCAGGCAGGTCTCAAAAGGCTTCAGCAGGTGACCTTAACGCATCTCTTTCCCCAAAGCTGTTTGCTTGGAAGAGAGTAGTTGCGGAGTGGTCGGTGAAGATGATGGGACTTGCTGAGATGGCTAAATTGACTTCTTTGATTAGAGAAAAGACAGTATCTATGTTTATTGCTGACTGAAACCCCTTATGGACTTTTTGTGTAAAGCAGAAAGAAATGAACTCATGATTTATGGTTTTGGTGATTAGACAGGATAGATTACAGAAAGAAGAGAGAGATGTTGCAACCATAGAATAAGAGGTAATTGTATAATTTTTATAAATTATAAATCTTCTTTACAGCAGTTTTATGTACAATTATAAATTTAAATTGCACATAAAACTGCTGTAAAGAAGATCAGAAGCTACTTCTTTGCACCTTTTTTCTTCCTTTTCCATTTTTCTTTTACCTTTTCCCCCCTTTCTTGCACTTTTAGCTTTTTTTCTTTTCTTTTTCTTACTTTATATTAGTTTGTATCAGTTCTTATCTTCCTTTTTAAAAAAATCTTTAATAAAAATTATATAAGTATAAAAGGAGAGCCAGTCTGGTGCAGTGGTTAAGGCACCAGGCTAGAAACTGGGAGACCTTGAGTTCTAGTCCTGCCTTAGGCTCAAAGCCAGCTGGGTGATCTCGGGCCAGTCACTCCCTCTCAGCCCTAGGAAGGAGGCAATGGCAAACCATTTCTGAGAAACCTTGCCAAGAAAACTGCCAGAACTGGTCCAGGCAGTCTCCAAGAATCGGACACGATTGAAGGGAAACAGAGAGAGAGAGAGAAAATGGGGTCAGAAAAAAAGAGGGGAGGGCCTGGCCCCACCCACTTTTGTATCTGGCCCCACCCACATCCTTTTTCAGCCCTGCCCAGCACTGAAATGTGGCTCCTGAGACATTCCATAACTGTGATGAGGTGAAGCCAAGAAAGAAATGCTTGAAGGTGGCCATCCTGGAAGTTTCGTTTCAGCTCCATTTCTATCCATTCTCCACCCACGGTTTTGCAACTATCTGCAACCAATTTTTTTAAAACAACAAAACAAAAAGCAAGCAACCGTTGCAAAACGTGGTGGTCTTCCTAGGAATATTAAAGAACTATGGACATTCCTACAGAACATCAAGAACTGCTTGGTTGGTGATGGGAAGGGAAATTCCTTTTGCATCCACAGCAGTTAGGGATGGAGAAAGAATTCACTGGAAAGGAATCGCCACAAGAGCTTGCACAGTTTGGCCTTCTCAAGTCTACGCACACAGTGAGTGTGCCCCCAATAGCTATGCTTTTCAAAATTTTATGTTGCATTTTTACAACTCAAAACATGTACATTTAAAACAACAACAAAGGATTCTTTTAAATTGGCGGGGGTAGAATGCACAAAGCCTGCCTGGGCAATGTTCTAAGCCTCTGCCTGTTCTAAGAAGAATAACTTGGATATTTCTTCTTTCAAAAGCAATTGCTTTATAAATTCCTCTGTGCCATTATCCACATAGCAATTTGTTTCCATCGGTGGCACTGATGGAAACCACTTTACATTTCTTATTTAAGCTGACAGCTTCACGCTCTTCTTCCTTCCCTGATCACGGCATATCAATAAGCCATTGGATTTCTTGCTGGTGTAATCATGAGTTCATGATCTGCGTTCCATGCTAGCCCTGCGTATTTATTTATTTATTCAGCAAATGTATACAGCCACCCACCTCGCAGAAAGGGACTCTGGGCGGCTTGCAAGTAGAGTAACAATTAAAACCATATCAATTTACTGTCTGGGGGGAGACGGGCGGTGATAGAAATTTGAATAATGAATAAATACATATCACAATTCAAGAAACGGCAAACATAATTTTTAAAAAATATATTACAGCTTCTCTTTGCTCATCATCTAAGCACAGCCTGAAGGAGCACCTTTAAGAAAGAATGCACTGGCTGTGAGCAACCCTAGCTCAGCTCGGCAGCCAAGAAGCCGAGCCTATTGTGCTTGCAAACGTATAAGATCATGGTATTGGCTTGTCTTACAGATGGGGATTAGTGGTAGTAGTAGTAGTAATATTTAGCAGTATTCCAGATAGATAGCTTACAGATAGTCCTCACTTAACAACCATTCCTTTAGCGATGGTTCGGACTTACGATGGCGCTGAAAACAACTTGCGATCAGTCCTCATACTTATGACTGTCGCAGCATCCCACAGTCACATGATCACCATTTTCGACCTTGCTTGCAGCAAGGAAAATCAATGGGGAACCATGTGATTCACTTAATGACCATATGGTTCACTTAACAGCCATGTGATTCACTTGACGACCAACACAAAATGGTTGTAAATGAGTCAGATTTGTTTAATGACCATATCACTTAGCGACTGAAATTCCAGTCCCAATTGTGGTTGTTAAGTGAGGACTTCCTGTATAATACACACACGTATACATATATAGACCAATTGGAGATGTTTAGCAAACAGTAATTCAGAAGGATCAAATGAACAAGGCAACTCAGCTGCTAACTGAAGTCTAGGTCAAGGATGCTATATAATTGCCATGCTTTATCAAAATAAACAACCTTATCATCCTTTTATCCATTTAGATTGCAAATTCCTTGCCTTTAGAGCAGCCTTCTTCAGCTCAGAGCTGTGCTTGCTATGTACAATGGGAGTTGTAATCCAGCAATCTGCCAACAACCAGATTAGAGAAGGCTGTGGACCAGATCATCAAGGCCAGAAAGTCTGGGTGATGGTTCCCATCTCTTTTGCTCAGGATCCCAATCCAGAGATCATTCCCGCTGTCTCATCTTTCCCGTTCCATCCCAGCAGCTTGGGGTATGACTGTGTATTCCTCCTTTCTCCAGACTGTATTCCACTCACCCAATGATGGGGACAATGATTTATGAAAGCTTATGTGATGATAGCTGTTGTGCCTCAAGACCATTCTTGTGTTTTTTTGCTAATACAGATCCAGATGGCTATGCTTCTAGAATGCTTTCATCATAATTAGGTGGGCATTTGCCTCATTACTAGTTCATATGTTGTACTAAGCCATGGTTTATTGGACAAGCCAACATTGGCCATGATGTCAGGTGCAGGGCTCAAGTTCCCCCATCATGCTTAGCCCAAACCTAACCAACTATACAACATTGGAAGCAACCTAAACTCAGGCCCTCATAAGACCAAGAAGAACAAAGACCATTGGGTTCCTGTTTGTGCTCCAGCCTTACAAAGAATAAAGCTACCCAGAGCTGCCAGAGGGTGTCCCTCATCAAAAGATCAGCCACCCAAATCCCTTTCCTACCTCAAAACCTCTTTGAAAGGCCAGATGGGATCTGTGGCCAACTTTCCCACTAAGGAAAGGCATGAAAAGTAACATCTTCCTTGAGCTGATCTCAGCTCCTGCAAATGTCTTGGCAACAGAGTGAAAGCAGCACGCCATTAACTTTTGGCCAGATAATGTTTAGCTCTCAGAAAGTTAAGCAGGGTTAGTAGTTGCATGGGACACCACCAGGAAATTCTGGGGCTGTAGGTTAGACTGGCAACACAATAAAATCATCCCTGAAGGCATGGCAAGCCATTTCGGTACTCCTGCTAAAACAAAAATCCAACATTGTCCAGGAAGTCACCAAGAACTGAGTTCAAATGGGAGTCTACCAGACCGATATGAACAAGAAAGAGCCATAGATAACAGAACGCCTTCTTTCCAGCTTCCTGGGTTAGACAAAATCCAGCCAACCCAACTAGGGTTTAAAGTCATTAGGCTGAAGGCAGGAGCTAAAAGGTGGACAACCTGTTGGAGAAAGTTGATGGAGTTTTTAAAGGTTAATAAAAGAACTCCAAGCAGCTATCAGCAATCCTGCAGAGTAGAAGCATGAACCAAAAGAGAACTTGCACATTAAGCTTAATTACATTCAGAAATAAATTCAGTCTTCACACTGTAGTTAGATGAAGAAAATAGAGATAGCTTACTTTTATTCAGCAGATCTGGACATAGGTAGGTTCATAGTAGAAAGCACTTAATCATCACTGGTTCTTTGTAGACACTTTCTATGGAAATAGAAAGTCTGCATGCAAGCGAGATGAGAGCTGCATTCTGCAGCACCTCCTGCTTGCAGGTCTGCCCCATGAGGTAATGGAGATTGTTAAACCCCCAAACCCAAGGAGGAGGAGGAAGTGGAAATCAGGTGACCCACATGCACAATATAGATACATCTACTAGAGAAACCCCCTCTTTATGCTTGTGAGACAATGCTGAGTTGACCCCTGATAATTCCAACAAAAGTACCCTCCAGCCATTCACAAGGATCTGTTCATAATGTTCCAGCTCTACCATCAACCATTCCTACCCATTCTCCATGGCAGGTGATACTTGCCTACTCTTGTTAGTTTTATTCCAGCTTTCTTCGACTGCTGTTGGTACTTCTTCAAGGCTGCGTGATTCTGCTCCATTTTTAATTTTTTCCTGCTTTTAACTCCAGTTTGTGACCAGCATAGGGAACTTGGTATTCATGGGCAGGATAGAAAGTAATAAATAAAACTACAGATGGAAACATCTTCTGCTCCTGGAAAATCAGGGTAGCAGAACTGAGTTCCCACATGGAGCTAAGTTGTAGTTAAGCACAGTTTACTGAATCCATCAGAACTGGCTGGGTTCACACAACCTGAAGCCAATGGCTTGCAAGTCACAATGGCTGAAAACTCAAAAAAAAAAAAGAAAAGCTAACCTAAAACCCAACAACTCAGCCAAGCTCAGTCTCATGGAGATGAAGAACTTTGATGCTTATCTAGAAAGGTCCAAATGCCATCCAGGTACTTGACAGACAAAAGGGAGAGATTTACAATCTCCGAGAGAGGCATAAAAACAGTCCTTGAGCACTCCATGCAGCTGATATCTCAATTGCAAATCAATATCCTGCACAGTTTATCCATCTTTCCGCTGTTTCTTCTCAGCCTGCAGTGCTGCAAGTCAGTCAAGAAGCAGTGCACGAATTGAGTCATAGGAACTTTCTCTTTCTTATGGGATAGGAGCAAAAATGACACCCTTGGGCAGATCTCTCTGTTGCCCAAGGGGAGGGTATCTTTGACAAAATGTACATCACAACGTGCTCTTGTCTCTGGAAGCTCGTGATTACCGCTTGGCCTGTAGAGGATCCAGGTTCAGTTCCCAACAACTCCAGTTTTAAATGAGCCCGTAATGGAAGAGCTGCAGCGCCAGTGCCTCTCGGAAGCATCTCTCTTACTAGAGCACATTTTTGCAGACAGAGATCTTCCCCTCCCGACTGCCAGCCGTGGCAACAGCAAAAGGATGCCACTGGCACCTTACCCTATTGCCATGCTTGCCCAACTGTGGTTTGTTGGCTAAGCCAGAGTGGGATTAGTTCTCCTCCTCACAGGCTCGATATTAAGCCAACCACAGAGCCCAATGCAAGGTGAGGCCCTGCCAGTCCTACTGCTGCAAAATGGGGATGAGGGGAATTGTCTCTACATTGCCTCAAAGCACTGGAGGCTGGGTCCAGTTTTGGCACTGCTGGATGCGTAGATGTTCTGTAATGTCTCAGTGGCTTTCTTAGTCCCTCGCCCCTAGCAGGGGAACCTCAGGGTTTCGGGAGAAGACAAACCAAAGTAAATACTGCCATTTCCACACCACTGATCTGGGGGATCTTAGAGCATCCCCCAGCCCTCATGGCGCCAACCCAGGTGGCCTTCACAGGACCTCAGCAGTGTCCAGAAGAGACTTGCAATGGTCTGGCGTATGAGGGGGGAAACGGCCTAGCTCTGAGCCAGAATCAGACCCATGGGAGTTGTAATCCAGCACAGCTGGAGGGCCACCACTTGCCAAGACTGAAAGAGGAGGTATGGTTAGGCCACTTTAGAGGGACCCTGCATTTAATACAGGAGGATGAGAAGGAGGAAAGAGGGGAGGGGAGGGGAGGGGAGGAGGAGAGGGAGGAGGAGTGGGAGAGGAGGGAAGGAAGGAAGGAAGGAAGGAAGGAAGGAAGGAAGGAAGGAAGGAAGGAAGGAAGGAAGGGGAGGAGGACAAGGAGGAGGGGGGAGAAGGGGTATGGGAAGAAGTTTCTGTTACTTGACTTCAATTGGTGAGAAGCTCTTGCCCACCCCACCCCCAGGGAATGCAGTTCCTTCTCAAGAGTGCCATCAGGACAGGGGACCAGTCCCCCCTCCAGGCCCAAAAGAAAAGCGCTTCCATCGCGGGCAAAGTTCTGACTTTCCAGGTGGGGTCTCGGAGGGACGAGGCCCAGGGGGCTCCAAAGCGAGGGTGGGCGAGGTACCCAGGGCTACACACACACACACACACACACACACCGCCAAGTCCGAAGCCTTATCCCGAAAGGGCCGGGCGTCTCCAGCCTTCCTGCTAGGCAGACCCGCCCCCGGGGCTCGTCCTACCCTGCCGGGCCATCCGCGCGGAAGCGCTCGAGGGAACGGCGCCTTTCGGGAGAGCCCACCACCCCCGGCAGAGGGCTCTCCCAGGAGGCGGGGAGAGAGGCGGCGACGCTTCCGCGGCGGGGACAGCCGCCGCCTGCACTTTGCTGACACGGGCGATTCCTAGTTGCGCACAACCCACCCGCACCCGGCGAAGCCCCGGCGCTCGTCCTTGAGCCGGAGAAGACTCGGGCGCCGCCGAGCGAAGCGGCGAGGGCGCGCCGGGACGCTTTCGGGGGGCCGGGCGCTGCGTCCTGGCGCTCAGCCGCGCCTCGACGGGGGCAGAGAAGTCGGGCGCGGGAAAGGGAAATGGGCGGGCGGCGGGCTGTGCCCCCGGCCAGGCAAGGCTGAGCGGAGGCGCTGGGAGAGGCGGAGGGCTGGCTCCCGAAGCCGCGCTCCCTCCCCAGCCCGATCCGTCTTGCCTGCCTGCCTGCCTCCCCTAGCTCGTGGACGGTCGGCGGAATCGAAGCCGGTCCAGAATGAAGCCGAGGAGGCTACGAAGGGTGCAGCCGGCCGGCGAGACGCAGCGGGCGAAGAGTAGGGCTCCCCG
Source organism: Candoia aspera (assembly GCF_035149785.1). NCBI lineage: Eukaryota > Metazoa > Chordata > Lepidosauria > Squamata > Candoiidae > Candoia > Candoia aspera. The sequence goes on along the minus strand of NC_086165.1, from coordinate 5,808,357 downwards.
CCGCGCTCCAGCCGGGGGACAGCGCGGGCGATCTCCAGAGCTTCGGGGCACCTTTCTTCCCGGTGAGTCCTTCCCTTGAGAAGTCTTGGCCAGGTCGGGTTCTCAACGAGCCTCTCCGATTCCTGGGGAGAGAAAGGCTGGAGATGCAGCCGGGAGACTCCGAGCGGGGGGGAACCTCGTCCCTGGCCGGCGGTCCTCAGACCCCCCAGAGGATGAGTTCTGGAGCCGCCGAGGCCACGGCTGCCCTCCTCCCCGCTGGACCCCCGGCCGTCCAGTCCAGGATGGAGAACTTCAGGAAGGTCAAGACCTCAGAGCAGGGCAGCCCCCTGCCCTTCTCAGACTTGCCCCCCCACGTGGTGGAGATGAGGGTGAAGGAAGGCAGCAAAATCCGGAACTTGATGGGCTTCGCCATGGCCAGGATGGAGCAGGAAGACATCCGCCAGATTGTCTTCAGTGGCTGCGGACGGGCGGTCACCAAAACCATCACCTGTGTGGAGATCATGAAGCGGAGGCTGGGAGGTCTCCACCAGGTCACCAAGCTGCAATACCGGACCTTGGTGGAAGTCTGGGAGAACCAGGGACCCAGGGCGGAGGGCCCCCCTGAACATCTCACTGTCCACAAGAATGTGCCCTCCATCTACATCCTGTTGTCCAAGGACTTGGTGGATCCCAATCAAATGGGCTACCAAGCCCCCAGCCCTCCTGGCAGCGTCTGGACTGAGAGCAGGGCCGCCCCAAAGGGAACCAAGAGAAGGCTGCTTGCGCCCCATGAAGAGGACTAGCTCAACCAGATGGCCCAAAAGCAAGAATTCTGGGAGGATGTGGGTTGTGGATTTTGACTCATTTATGCACCCATCCGTCCCTTCCTGCCTTGGGCAAATGTGGAGGGAAAAAAAGAAGAAAAGAATCCAAGCCATATGCCAGTTGCACAAGGACAATTGGTCAAGATTGCACTTTACACTGAGAGATGCTTTCAAAGAAAAGGCGGGCTGCAAGAGAGTTGGCATCGCTTGTGCTTAGCCACCTTGGGTTGCATTGTTACCATGCACAAGGAAAATTTAGCTTGATCCAACCGTAATCTTTTCCCCAATGCTGACTTGTTGTCTGAGAGCCCTGTGGAACATATGCTACCTTGACTTGGCTGGTGAACAAAGCCAAATTTAGGTGGACTTTGGATGTGAGATAGAGCTGGGATGGAGGGTGGGGATGGGGGGGAAGAGAGACCCTATATTTTGCAGATGCACCCAGCAGAATGATAGGCCAGCTGCAGAAGGAGGCATCTGATGCACCAAATGCTCACGAGCCATAGACAGTACGTATGTTAAGAGCTTATGCAAAGGAGCATGTATATTTCACAGTAGGAAGGGAAAAGATTTTGTAGAATGCCCAGAAAGTTGTTACTTTTTGTTCCTATGGAAAGTTGCATGAATACAAATCTGTCTGTCAAAAGTACTCATTGGGTGTCCCTCAGTAGGAAAAAACTGGGTGTGTCCCTGTGGACTCTTAACACAAGAGGAGATTCACACATTGTGGGAAATGGCAGTGTTCTCTCTGGTTTGGGCTTAGCAGATTCTGTAAACCTGGGCATTGTGGTTTGTAAAACATGGGTTTGAGTCTGGAGTGTTGTGCACACCCCACCAGTTGCAGATGATTCAATAAAGTGTGGTTGAACATGTCATGGTTGAAAGCAACCTATCAACTCAGTTGTCAACTTCCTCTTTTTCATTGACCCCATTTCCTTGTCTGCTGGGGTGGCCAAAGGGTGATAAGGGGCTGATAATTATGCTAGCTGTAGGGAAAACAATCAGAGGGGTTCCCCAGCCTCCTTTTCCATTAAAAAAAATTAGCTTAGCCCAGAAAAACAGGAATAGGTGAGGATGAAACTCAAGACTGGCCTGCTGTCAGCTCCACCAGGTAAACCAGACCAGGGAATTAACTCCACCTTCTCCAGCTGGTGGGCTCCAGATGTGTTCGATTACCACACTGATCATCATAACTGGATCTGATTAGAGTTAGAATCCAGCTCATCCAGAGGATCAGGATAGAGAACACTTCCCAGTTGTGCTAAATTATAATGTGGTTTGTTTTTGTTTAAGCAGTTTGTACAACTCTCATTGAGGTTAGTGGCCTCTGGGCTGTGATTTAGCATATTGTGGAAATGGAGTCAATGTCAGCCCTTGGAGATGGACCAGGTCAGGAAATCTGTCATGAGCACTGAGGGTGAGCAGGAGGGGGCCCCTATCCAGGGGGGAAAACGTATGCGTAGTACTGAGGAGTTGAGCTGTCATTCAGAGAAACCCAGATTAGACCCGCCTTGACTTTTGGGGTTTATTTGTCTGGGTTTTCTCACGCTTCTTCAGTTTGTTAGGATTTTCTGTCTAATGTAGCAGTAATAAAACACTAGAGACCTATTCCTTGTCTCAGTGTGGTTCCTGGCTGTTAGGACAAAATCACACAAAATACTAGAACTCTATTTTATTGATACAGGCTATAATTACAGAATATTGAAAGCCTGATAGAGTTTCTCTTTCCCTCCCTCTTACAGCCAAGAGAGCCAAGGCAGGTGTAGAGAGTAAGGAAGATAAATATGCAGGAACCATTGCCCAGGCAAAAGGGGCTGAAACATTTTTTAGATCCAGATAGCATTTGGAAGCGGCTCAGACAGACACCTCCCTGATTCACTGGAGTATAGGAAGGGTGGGAGGAGGTTTAGCACAATCAGCCTTGCAAGATTCTGTTATTATAGCCCATCTCAATAAACGTAGCTCTAGTCTTCCAGTGGAATTAATTTCCTGGTCTGGTCTGCCTGGTGGGGCTGACAGCAGGCCAGCCTTGTGTTTCATCCTCACCCATTCCTGTTTTTCTGGGCTAAGCTAATTTTTTTAATGGCTGGTGCATACTTTCTTCAAAGCAATCTCTGTCCTCCTCTACAGTCAATATTCAATACACCATGGCTTTCAAACCAAGGCTTAGTATGTGCAATATAGCCCCATCTCTAACAGGGATGGGGGATTTGTGGCCCTCCAGATGTTGCTGAATTCTGACTCCCAGCCTCCCTTACCACTGGGCCTGCTGTCCAAAGCTCCTGGAAGTTGTAGTTCAGTAACCCTGGGAGAGTTGTGCGTTCCCCACCCTTGTACCAGACTAAGAGGTGAGTCCTCTCTTGTATACTTCTAGTTATTTTATCTTGGAAAAATGTCACCTTCCCATGGGCCAAGAGTAAGCCTGCCTGGTGGAGCTCTCCCTCACTTCAGTCCTCCTGAAATGTTGGATGTCAACCAGAGTTTAATGAGGGGCAAAGGCCCAAATGTCACCTTGTGACTTAACACCCCCCAGGTGGAGGCAGGGAACCCCGCCCCCGAAAAGCCACCAGTCTGCAGCCTGTTCTCAGCTTTCAGTGACAGGGAGCTGGCAAGCCTACATTGAGATGTCTGGGTTGTTAGGAAGAATGGAGGCCCTGTTGGAGTCACACCGCCATTACCAGCAGGCAGCTGTCGGGGTTATTAATGGCCAGCTCCAAGGCCGCAGCCAAATGATTTGTTTTGAGTAAAACCCAGAAACAGAAACAGACAGATGGACCTATTTTGCTCTTCTCTCCAGTGTGGTGCATCAGATCAGGAAGATGCAAGTCAGGGACCTGAAGCCATTAAATATCTGAAGGAGCTGCTGCTACTTCTACGGTTCATATCTGGGCCTACGTGGTTTGTTTTATGATGGAACGTACAGACTGAAGCTTTGCATCGGTGCAAAGTAGCCCTGGCTAGATCGTCAAAATGACTAATGCCATGCAACCAAGCGCTGCACTTCTCTGCAAACAGGAGCTGCCGTCGTTAGGAGCTGTGGGGCATAAATGGGTGGGTTCTGTGAAATCACTGATGGGACAAGGCCAGGGGTGGGTGCGTTGAGCAACCTCCCCCGTTTCTTTTTCTTTTTAACAAAACATTAAATGGGCACACAACGCATCTTGGTCTATTGAATGAGCTATTTGGACTCATTTCCCGCCCCCCAAAGATCAGGGGGGAATCATGCCACCATTTGCTATTTAATTTTGGCAACACAATCCTAGGGCTTAGGTGAGCAGGCCAGGGGCATCTCCCTTTGCCCTGAACCCAAAGATGAGAGAACTGATTATGCTTTATTCCTTAGTGAATGCAAGGTGTTTTTCTCCTTCCTGACATGTTTATGGTGCTTTTGTTTAAAAGGCTTCTACAACTTTCTAGGCATTGAGCAAATGTTATAAAAGTGGCACAGTACCAGGACAGGAGTCTTTATAAAGTTATATGAGCATTTCAAAAGCAGGTGGAAAACCCATCAAGAGAAATCTTTCTTGGAGACAAATAATGTGTCAGTGGGGATATAAGAAATATGCCAGGTTCACCACCAGAGAAATGAGAAGAAATATTCCCTCTCAAGAGAAGAGGCTGGCCTTTGAAGGATTCCATACACAGGTTGGGTTTGTACAAATGATGGGCCTTGCTGGTTTTTGGCTTGTTGTCATGTGCAAACCCAGTCAACTTAGTTTATTCTATAGAATCTGGTTAAATAAAACCATGAATTAGAGTGTTCTGTAAACCTAACAGAAGAACTGTGCTAAACCCTGAAGTGTTTGGTGTAATCCCAGCCACTATTGGGTTTAGATAGTTTTAGAGACTTGTGTGAACCCAAACAATTGTGGCTTATTCCAAAAAGCATGACTAAACAGGCCACTGCTTAAATCCCTGGGTTGACCCAGCTGCAGTCCTCAACCCCAAAGATCACATCCAGCCTACTGAATGAGCTCTCCATGGTGCTGGAAACAGTGAATCTAAACAGTCTCTTTTGCTGGTGTGACATTAGGTGAAGGATGTTACGTGTTGGGATGAATCCTGTCTTAACACTTTTAGCAAATAATGACAATTTTTTTTTCCTGGATTGTACCTCTTCAATAGAAGCCGAGTTGCAAATTTAGACCCTAAATCTAAGTCTAAATCTGCCCAGCCTTCATGGTCTGGCATCAGAATACCTTTCTCTGTTACTTCTTGATCTTTTCATCTAGGGTTGAACTTAGGACCATCTACATTCAAAGCATATGTTGTCCCACTAAGCCTCTGTCCTTCTCCACTGCCCTTTCATTCCTCTCTTGATCAACCCCTACAAGATAACAGGACTCAGAAGGATGACTTATAAAATTGAGAACAAGCTAGCTTTCTCACATGGGCAGCCAAGCATGAGATATCAAATTCAACCCCACACTGTGAAACATATTCCAACTTTCCATCTTTGCAGGAGCAGCTTGGCTCATCAAGGATCAGGGCAAGATTACTAGGTGGACTGATGCCAACCTTCCTTGGCCTTCAGCTACAAGGGATGTTCTCCTTGCTTGGGGACACCTGATGATTAGAGTTATAGGCAAGGTAGATTTGGAGCCCTTGCAAAGTGCACGGGCTTCAGACACTCCCCACCCCACCCCCCAGCCACACAAAAAAATCTGCAATGGTGTTCAAACAATAGTCCGCATCTGCTGGACGGATGGTGGAGTGACAAGTTTGAAAGCTTGGCCTCATTTTCCCCAGCACCCACTAGCTGTGCTTCTGCTTAATCATTAACGCACTGGTTTTAAACATAGGTATGTTTCCACCCAACTTTCAAGGCAATCCCCCGCTCCTCTCAAAGTAGCCCTCAGCAATCAGTTGCATGCAATTAAAGGTCATCATAATCAAACATGATCACAGCCCATTGATAACCAGAATTCAATTTCACCACAATGCTCACATCAGATGCAGTTACAGCTGAAACCCATTCAGGGAAAGAGAACAAATAAATTGGGCATTAAGGCTTTCTTCAGAGCTGGTAATGATCAGGTCTGGGTAGCTCATACATTCATGAAAAGCCTCCATCCGTCAAATTCTAGCCAAGAACAGCCTTCAAAGGAGAATCAGTGAGGATTTGGTGACTCTGTGGCAGTGTTTACAGAATACCCTTAGCCAGCTCAGTTAAAAATCTTGCATTTCCTCAACGTTTCAAGTCAGGTTTATTTTAATGCTGGTGGGGGAGTTTGGTGGCTAAGCTAACCCATTTGCTTAGTTTAAGATTCAGTGCATTGGAAAAACCCAGCACGTGGCAGACTTCACCCCCCAGATTAAGGAAGTTGTGTGGAAGTGCAAGCCTTGGCATCTTCTTTTTGTGAGCTCATCAAGATTCTGATGGGTCATGGAAAGATGCTCATTAGGAACGAATTCCTTGTCTTGCACCCGAGGCCACACATGGCCTTGGAGCTGCGTGTTTTAGCAGCACTCAGAAAAACAGGATCCAGGATGGATGGTTCCAGGATAGCAACTGCATTTGTATCAATGCAATTTAAATGGAATTATGACAAAGTTAATTAAGTGCAGGTAGCATGGTTCCATTTTGTGTATTTAATCATTTTTTTCCTCAATTGCTTTGGGGGAAGGGGCTGTGAAGGCTGCTCCCAAGTCTTGGGGAATATAAACATTCATATCAGATGTATATGAATATACCTGAAAGGTTGGGTAAAGTGTACAGCTAGTGTCAGAGCAAAGGTCTAATTCATGAAGTCCTTGCACACCCTTTAAAAAAATGTGCTTTTTTGCTTTGTTTTTTTCTGAACTCTCCCTTCCAACATAATGAAGACTTGTCACATACTAATTCTAAATAGAAAATCAACCTTAGGTATAGAGTTAAGTAGTGGTCAAGGCACCAGGCTAGAAACAGGGAGACCGTGAGTTCTAGCCCTGCCTTAGGCACGAAGCCAGTTGGGTGACCTCAGGCCAGTCCCCCTCTCTCAGCCCTAGGAAGGAGGCAATGGCAAGCCACTTTCAAAATCTTGCCAAGAAAACTGCAGGGACTTGTCCAGGCAGTTGCCAGGAGTCAAGACTGACTCAAAGTCACGTGCACACACACACACACACAAATAGAGTTTTTAGTTGTCCAGATGAGACTTGGTTTCTTCTGGGGGGGAGGAGGAAATCCACTGAAGTTCTTTTTTTTTCCCCCTATTTTCTAAAGTTTGCTTGGTGTGTTGCTTTCCCACTTCCTAAGGAAAGAGCTTAGGAATTGCACATACAAATTTTAGAACGAGGGAGGACAGCCCACTGTTTGGACAGGCTGAGATGGATTCTCCCTGTCTTGCCATCTCTTCCAATTTCATTGCTGTTAATAAAATGGAGAAGAAAGGACTGACAAAGATGAACAGTGGAAGCAAGCAGGAAACCTTGACCCAGTGTCAGAAGATGGGATTTATTTGGAAGATCCAGATTGCTGTGGGGAGGCTGATTCCCCACTACCACCACCACACTGAAGGCAATTTAGTGGCCTGCTAGAACCCCTGAAATGGAGCAGAGCTTATAACACAGCCGAGAAGCTGGCACAGAAAAAGATTATCTTTAAAATAGCGTCAGTGAGCATGCCAGAGAAATACAGGTTATGGATCTTACACATTCAGCCCTCCCAAGCATAAAGAATCACATGCTTAGACACATTAGGTTAAGATAAGTAAAAGAATTCTTACTGACTTCATTCTTTGTTGCTTTGCTACATCCATCTTGGTGGAAAAGATGAAGTTCCTTTGTTCTTCTTTTCTTTCTAAGTACTTAGTTTTGCCCTAAACTCTCAGCCCTACAGCTGCCAAGAGCTGGGTGGAAGAAAGGGGAATTCCAGGCCCACCACATGGTGCCCAGAATGGAGGAGAGCAGCACACATCCCTGCGCTTGCTTCTGGTGGAGAAGAAGGAAGAGAAGAAAGAGGAAGTGGGAGTGGGAGTGGCAACAAACAGCTTCTTCAGAGTTGCATTGTGGGACAACTCAATTTACATGTTGATTCACATGCAAATGAGGCATGCTGGATTTGCCAGAACTTCCAGCACACACTGCTTCTGTTGCCCCACCAAGGAACTGAGGCATGTCTCCCTTTGCCTGGATACTTCACTGCATGGTCAATTTCTCATCAAGGTTATAAAAAGCAATCTCTCCATAAATCTCCAGTTCTGCTTATCAGCCAGGCTTGCAGCTCAAGTGTATTCCCCCTCCCTTTATTTCGTCGCATTTCAACTGTGCTGCTTTGAGTTTTTGGACAGGAGAACTGACAGAGAAGGCTTCAGACTTCAAGGATGGGCAAAAGAATAGGAGAAAACTGAGCTGTTCTCTAACATCTCCCAAGCTGTTATCCTGTCTGGATCGTGGATATCTTGAACTGTCAACAGAGTAAGAACCTATACAGCAGTGCTTCTCAACCTTGGCAATTTTAAGACGTGTGGACTTCAACTCCCAGGATTCCCCAGCCAGCATGGGGAATCCTGGGAGTTGAAGTCCACACATCTTAAAGCTGCCAAGGTTGAGAAACACTGTCATAGCCTGTTTCAAATGAAACAGTGCCCCCCTCCCTGTTTTTAGAACTGTGGGTGGAAATGCAGAATTCAACATGATGCTTGTGTACCCAGTAGTAATACAGTCTCACCAACATGAGCAAGCTGGAATGAATGACAAATGTTCCACTTGTCCTGTGGATGGTGATTTTTTTATAAGGCATCGTTGGGTCATCAGGAAGGAGACTCAGCCACCCACACTTGGCTGCTGGCTGTCACCTGATCAGCAAGGACACCGTTTGCCGACACTTCCTTCTGCTTCTTCACACCCACCTTGACCTGCATCTACCATCTGCATCCATTTCCCGTCCGTCTGCAGACCCTTTCTTATTCCTCCTCTCCTGCTTTTCAGAACGAGGATAATGCTGCTTACCCATCTACAAAAGGTTGGCAAGCGGGGCATAGGCTGTGGCTTTTGAGACACAACATTTGCACACATTTGCATTCCCACCGGCTCACGCTCATTGGCATCTGCAGGCTGTCAAATGCTGCAATGGTTTCTCTAAGCCTCCAAGCGGCAGATAGAGAGCCACCCTCTCAGCACAGCTTCTCTGTATCTCTCTCTTCATCTGCCAACTTCTGCTTCTAATCTGGTGACAGGGCTGTAGGCTTGCTGCAAAGAATGACAAATCCGGGTTGGAAAATGGCACAAACTTTAGAGAAGGTCCAGGAAATAAAGCCAGACTGCTCACTGGAGGGAATGATATTCAAGGCAAAACTGAAATACTTTGGCCACATAATGAGAAGACAGGGCACCCTGGAGAAGATGCTGATGCTGGGGAGAGTGGAGGGCAAAAGGAAGAGGGGCCGACCAAGGGCAAGGTGGATGGATGATATTCTAGAGGTGACGGACTCATCCCTGGGGGAGCTGGGGGTGTTGACGACCGACAGGAAGCTCTGGCGTGGGCTGGTCCATGAAGTCACGAAGAGTCAGAAGCAACTAAACGAATAAACAACAACAAAGAAAGGGGGAAAGAAGACCCCCCATTCTGGAATCCCACTGCCTCTCTTTCTCCTATCATCAAGGGACCTTTCCTTTGAAAACACCATCCCTGCCCTAACAGAGACGGGGAACAAAAATAAGGAAGAAAGGCAAGATGTGCTGCAAAATCTACTGGAGAGGAGGTGGGAGGCTCGTAATAGGATCTGTTGTTAGATTGCCTTCTTATCTCCCAAAAAGCAGCTGGTTCCTTGGGGCTAATGGTGGACCCTTATCTCTTTGCAGCACAGATCAATTCACTCTGCTCATCTTCCTGCTGTGTGATTGAATATTAATTTTCAGCTGTTGTTCTCCTTCACCCCCCCCCCCGTTGACTTTATTCTTGCACGTCCTTCCTGACAGGGCTGGGACCAGGTATGAAAGGTGTGCAGGAACTCAAGCCATCAAGGAAAATGAACTGGGACCTTGGGGGGATAGGTTGACTGATTTGGCTCCCCACCCCCACCCCTCAATCTATTCAGATCCTTAGCAGCTTACCAATAAAATAAGTCACAATACAGCCAAAGAACAAAAATAACCCCAAAGAAGGCATAAACCTAAATCCCATCCACCCAGGATCAAGGCCTCCTGGAAGAGTTGGTCTTTAGCTTCTTCTGGAGGATGGCCAGCATTGGGGTTAATGGAGGCCATTCTAAAGGGCTGAAGCTGCCCCCCAAAAAACTACCACCTCTTAAGGATTAGCCCACTTGACCTCCCCAACATGGGGAACAACCAGCTGCCTCTCCTAGAACAACAGTGAGGCCAATTCCAGGGGGGAGATGTGTGGTCCTGTCATAGGTCTCGGAAAAGATGAGGCAGTCAGGAAATGACAGGAAATTGAAGCCAGGGATTGAAGCTTGGAGGTTTAATCCATCTTTCAGTCTTAAGAACTCAACGCCCCATCTGTCACTGGGGTTGCTCTTCCTCTTATTGATTTAGGTTGAGTGGCAGTGCGAAAGGACAGTTGTCCATCTTGGGTGCAGATGTCTTTTGTCCAAGTACAAGGGCCACAAAGAGGCTGCCTTTCCTGGTGGACATCTCAATCGGTCCCAACGAGGAGCACATTTCTGCACCTCAGAATAAGCTTTCGGTCCCCCCAGATCAAGAACCCTGTAGAATGCCTGGGCAATAATGGCTAAAGAGTTTAGGAACAAGGAAGTGAAATCTTTGTGCTTTGGATGAAGCCCAGGGCTGCAATTCTATCTATGATGGGGTTGATAAAAGTACTTCGATAAAAGACTGGAAACCTTTTATGGGCTTTTTGCTGAAAATAGAAAGAAGTGGAATGGTGATTTCTGGATCTGATGGCTGAAAAAAGACTGAATAAGGGGCTGAAGGGATTATCGTAATATTAAGGAGAGGGGAGGGATAATGCATTTGTAACGAAGGGCAGAAGTCACTTCTCTGTCCTTTTTTCTTTTTTTCCTCTTTAACTGTATTCTTTTTTTTCACCTTTTCTTTTCTTTATATGTTTCTGTATTTGTCTTTTAGCTATGTAAAAACTTTTAATAAAAATTAATTTTAAAACATAGTGGTGAGACAAGGAGAAAGGCATGAACCTTTTCTCTCTCTTTTTGGCCGATTTTCAGGAAGGGCTTAAAGTAAAATAGGTGGATTATACCTATTGGAGGCTTAGTGCATTTATTTTGTTCCTTATTTCCATATTTTTTTTAAAAAGCCCTCACAAATATCACCCATTAAGTTTGGTGTTTTGCCATGGAATTTCAGCAGCTGGATAAAAGGGAGGCATAAAATTGGGGAGGCATAAAAAAGTTACTGGAGGCCACTGTTCCTTCCCTTGGCTTACAGCCTCAGCATGTTACAAATCAACATTAGCAAAGAAAGGAAGGCGTGTTCCACAGGGCCTTAGGGCTCCCTCAAACCGGAAACTGACTTTCCTATCACAGAGATGCACATACCTTGCTTGCCAAGCTGGAGACTTATGCTGTCAAGGTCAAGGACTTCATTGTCCAGCTGCAATAACAGAGAGAAACACCAGGGTCCTCCTCATCACTCAGACGCTCTTACAAACCTCTACTCCAATGTAGCTGATCTGATTGATGGGTTTAATTTGTGGCAGTTTGGGTTTGGACACAGTTGAGGGCCTTCTTCCCTGCAGGCTTGCGATCTTTGTAGGGTTGAGAAAGGCTGCCATGATGGAATTGGATCTTGGAAGCTTGGCTGATGCACCAGAGGGCAGGAGGATGGGAAGAGGGGGTGAGAATTAAAGAGGCATGGAGGACTGTTTTAACTCCCAGCCAAGCAAAATACTGTAGTAGGAAACAACCAGATCATTTCTTCACAAGAGACCTCCAGAAATGTCAGAGATGGTCCTGAAGGTTGGTAAATTTGGGCGTTTTCCCACATGCTATTTCTTGCAGATTGCAATGCACACATCCAAACAGTCTCGTGTTTCATTATTTCATTTTGCACAGCCTATCTCAGGTAACTAAATGCAGCCCAATCAAAGGTGCTGCGATGCTTGAAGGACTTCCACATCCTGAAGCAAATCCTGATCAAATCTTGGGCCAAAATCATTCAAAATAAAACAAAAACAAAACTGAAGATCAGGAAGGACGTCAGTGTTCACCAGCTGGTGACAACTACCTAGCTTAGCTTTCCTCCCATAATTTTCTTCTGATGCCAAACTCTCAGAATTATCATAGGACTCTGGCTGGGAATTATGGGAGTTGGCATCCCAGACTTCAAAAGGGCACTCAGTTGGGCAAACTGAATTAGTTCTAAAAGGTGCTACTCAGCCAAAAATTTCCCATCTTTTCTAAGTTCTGTACACATTGTGGCTTCCAATGAAGTGTGAGTTCGGGAGAATGGAGAAGCCAACCTCTTTCCATGTACTCTTTTGCAAGGATGACATAGATACATACATACATATGATAATTATATTGTTGACTCACAGCAGAATGAGGTTGTGAGCCAAGGGCTGGAACTGCAGATTCAAGTAATTTTTTTTTGTTTCCCAAAGAAGCCTCTTTTGATCATGCTACTGAAATCAGATGGCAAATCACCAGCCTTAAGAGGTGAGATTTGTAAGGATTTTTTAAAAAGGAAATAAGAAGCAAAATGGATGCATTCAAGCTAATTAATATAATTGGAATGTATTAATTAATAATTGGTTTTCGTTGCAATCAGCCTTGCAGGTGAAAGCACCAGGCCCATGACGTGTATTGGCGGCAGATCAGTCATTTCTTGCTGTAGAAAAAAGGAAGACAGGAATGCTTTACATTAATTCTACAAGCAATGTTTTAAATGTTGTTGTGTATCCCCAAGGATCATGCTCCACAGAATCCTAGAGTCTCATTTGTCAAATTGTTACAGGTACTAAGAGCTTTAGAGTTTTTTCTTGTGTCGATAAAAAGAATGCCCTGAGCACCAGAAGGTTCATGAGTCACACCAAGGCGGCCTATGGGAGAGCTTCATCTGGTGAATTTCAACCCGTGACGGAGCAGTTAATGAGCATTGTGGCCTCTTGAGTCCAATAAAAATGCTTGAGTCTCACTTCCAGAAAGATAAAATTTGGGAGGGGGGGTGCACATTCAAGGGCCAATATTTCAGAAGGGAAATGCAGACTTCATCATAAGAAAGTTAAGCACCCTTTTCAAATATACTATGACTGGAACTTGTAATAGTATGTGGGAAAGACCTTGGGAGACGGGGGCGGGGCAAGAGACGCTGCCAAGGGAGCGGTCAGATAAGAGACAGCGTAGCCTGCAACAGGATAGTGGGCGGGGCAAGAGGCTCAGAACAGACCCTCCCTAGTTTCTCAGGCTCTAAATGAGACGGGGAGGGGGGAATTGTACTTTGATCCTTGCAAGGTTCTGTCAACGTAGCTTTACAATAAAGTGGAATTAGCTCATCTGGCTGGGATTCCTATCTGGTTTACCCATGAGGCTGACAGAGCTGCAGTGGTGCAAATCTATAATGTAGTGTATTTAATTCTGATTTAATATGTTGTACCAAGCCAACCATTGCAATTCGTAAAACATGATTTATGACTCAACGTAGAGGAGTACAGAGATGGCCCTGAAGAAGGTATACAGCAGACATTACCTAAACACCAGCATTGCCCTGGAAGGGAGGAGAGAGTGAGAAAGAAATGCAAGGAATGCCTTGATTCTCTTTGGTAAACGAAATAAGAGAAAATGTCTCTGTCAGGCTTTCAACTTGTTATATCTTGCAGTAATGGAGTTCCAAGAGTCCTTGTGGAATCTGTTTCCTGAGCTGACCTACCTTAAAGGACTGACACTTGGTATGTTATATAACTCCAGCCACTGGTTTATTCAGTAAGTTATGATTAAAAACCATAGTATACTATAATGGGAAGAAGGAATAACTTTGAGGAACAGGAGGAAGAGCCTCGACCAAAACAACAGATAAAAGAAATTTGAGTCTGGCACAGAAATGTAATTTGAGAAAGCGACTCGGACTTGGCCCCCCCAGTTCCCTTGAAAATAAAAGGAGGGAGGGGGAAAGTGCATTCAGTCTTGCAAGATTCTGTTACTGTACAATAATCCTATAATAAAAGGAGTATTAGCATTCATAACTCTGGTGTCCTAGTCTGGTCAACCTTGAAGGACTGACATAAATAGATGTGCAAGCCCATCATCACTTGCAGCCTGGAGACAAAAGGCTTGTTTCCTATTGTTAAATATTTTCTATCACGACTACATGTGCTCCAAGTATTGGCAACCTGCAATTTGCCTGCAACATACTGTATGTGCAGGGCAGAAGAAAACCAGCTTTGGACTCTGCAACCGTCAACAATGAATGTTTAAAAGAAACAGGTTTTAAGAAACTATCCAGAAATGTGTTCACCAGCCACAAAGGTGGCATGGCAGCTGAGAAGCAGTTGATCTCACAGAAGCAAAAACATCGTTTGGTTAATAGTATGTTTGCTTTGCATGAAGACTTCCTGCTTTATCCCCAGATAGAATACAGTAGAGAGCCATGTAGTGGCTGGTGTAGTGGTTAAGAATGGCTGGGTGGGGAATTCTGGGAGCTGAAGTCCGCATATCTGAAAGTTGCCAAGGTTGAGAAACACTGGGTTAAGGCATCAGGCTAGAAACCGGGAGACCGTGAGTTCTAGTCCCACCTTAGGCACAAAGCCAGCTGGGTGACCTTGAGCCAGTGACTCTCTCTCAGCCCCAGGAAGGAGGCAATGGCAAACCACCTCTGAAAAACCTTGCCGAGAAAACCGCAGGGACTTGTCCAGGCAGTCTCCGAGAATCGGACACGATTGAATGGATTAAAAAAAAAAGCATGCAGTAGTCAGCAGCTACTCTAATGAAAATGACAGCTGCGTATTCCCAAAACGGATGTGTACACACCCGTTCGCTTATGGAGCTTATTGCCACAATTATATGAGGAGGTCTTGCTCCCAATTAAATTTGCCTAAAATGGAAAGTATAGCTATTGCTTTTACTTATCTTGTTGTACTGATTTTAAGCTGGAACAATGAAACTTATGACTGCAGGGGGTTGGTCACCAGCTCAGACACTTGGTGGTGTTACATTCAAGGAACACCCAACCAGACCTACAGGTATTCATCTGTGCAGCTTCACTGCAGAGGAAGCCAATATATTTTGGGCAAATATTCTGCCTTCCCCTGATTGATAACAGCTACTTCAAGCACAATTTGCTGGATTTGGTTTAGCACAAATGCAGCAAAAAAGGATTATGGGGTTGCACTGCCCCAGACAGACCCGGTGCGTAACTTGGGGGTCCTCCTGGACTCACGGCTCCTGCTCGAAGAGCAGGTGGCGGCCGTGGCTAGGAGGGCCTTTGTGCAACTTCGTGTTGTGCGCCAGTTATGCCCCTTCCTGGAGCGAGAGGCCTTTTGAATGGTCACTCATGCCCTGGTTATCTCCCATATAGACTACTGCAATGTGCTCTACATGGGGCTACCCTTGAAGAGTATCCAGAAGCTACAGCTGGTGCAAAATGCAGCTGCGTGGGCGATCTTGGGTTTCCCAAGATCAGCACATGTCACCCCGTTGCTCCGCGAGCTGCATTGGTTGCCAGTATTCTTCCGGGTCCAATTCAAGGTGTTGGTTATCACCTTTAAAGCCCTACATGGCATGGGTCCAGGTTACCTAAGGGACCATCTCCTCCCCATCACATCAACCCGTCCCACCCGGTCGTGCAGAGAGGGCATGCTATGGACCCCGTCTGCAAGACAACTCCATCTGGCGGGGTCCAGGAGGCGGGCCTTCTCTGCAACAGCCCCTGCCCTTTGAAATATCCTTCCCCTGGAAGTGAGATTGGCTCCCTCCCTCCTGGACTTTAGGAAACAGCTAAAGACCTGGTTCTGTAATTATGCCTGGGGCGGGAGGGAGAGTAGCCATTCCTGGGGATGGTTAGTTTCTTAGAAGGACCCTGCTCTGCTTGCAAATCACAGAGAGCTTCCAGCCATCGAGATTTTTATATTTATTTTATTGTGTATTATAGTGTTTTACAGTTTTATATTTTTATTCATGTTTTATTGTAAACCGCCCAGAGTCCCTTTTGGGAGATGGGCGGTGATAAGTTTGATTGATTGATTAATTAATTAATTATGGGCTAGCAAGTGGCCCAAACCCAACAAACTCAAGCCCATTCAGTAAAACCTGGTTAAAACAAACCATGGTTAGCTATTTTTGCTCTCTCCAAATTCCTCAACTTAGAAATAACTTTTTTTCCCTTTTATTAGATAAAAACGATAATTATTTGTAAATCCCCCAGGGCAGAAAGCTGTCCTTTAGTTGATATTAGTGCCGGATCTGTGCATAGATCCAATGAAAAACACCAAACCATTCATAATATTATATATATATATATATATAATATATATGGTGAAATATCACAAGCAACAACAAAAAGAACCTTCATTGTACAGGAAAAGAAAAAAAAATGCTAAACAAATAAAAAAATAAATTCTGAAGCCAAGTAGAAACCTTCTGCTCCATCTTCTCCTTTTTAGAATATCTAGACATTTCAAACCTTGATTAAAAAAAAAAGTAACATCATCTATTAATCTTCCACCTTTCTAATCTTATTAGTTATTGTTGCTATTACAGCGAGGACTGTCATAAATCTTTCTGCCACTCCAACCTTTCACTCTTTCTATTAATCCGGTGTTGCTCAACCTTGGCAACTTTAAGATGGGTGGACTTCAACTCCCAGAATTCCCCAGCCAGCATGGGGCTTCTGATGTTTCCCCAGCATGGCTGGCTCGGGAATTCTGGGAGTTGAAGTCCACCCATCTTAAAGTGGTCAAAGTTGAGAGACGCTGGATTAACCCCTAGAATTCTTCTTCTTTTCCTCTTCTCGCCATGACTGGCCGCCAGCCAGCCCCGCCCCCTCCCCCACGTGCCCCTCGGTGCAGCAGAAACCCCGCCCCTTTCCCTTTGGACGGAAAGCCCCGCCCGCTGCCCGACCAGCCGCCAGGACGCCCGCGCGCGCATCCGCCCGCCCGCCTGCCTCGCTCCCTTCCCGCCTTCCCCCCCGCGCGCGCCTGCGTGGCGTCGCCGTTTGTCCCCCGCGCGCCGCCGTAGCCGGGTTCGTCCCATTTTTGTCCTCCGCGCCGAAGGGTGACCGGGGGCGCGTGTGGCGAGCGAGCAGCCGCAGTCGCGCGCCGGCCTGCAGGCAGCCTCCGTCCCGCGCTCGCCTCAGCTTGCCTCCCTTCCTCTTTCCCCCTCAGCCATGTTGGCCGCCGCCCGGCTCCTCCGCCGCTGCGCCGCCCCCGCGCTGCGCGGCCTGAGCCCGAGGACGCCGCCCGCCGCGGCAGGTGAGCCCCCGGGACCCCTCCCCCCGGGGGGACTGCGGCGCTGACGGGGGGAGCGGCCCCCTCCTCGGGGGGACTACAGCTCCCATCCCCCCCTCTGCCCGGAGGGGAAGTCCCTCAGCAACCCCCCCAACGTCTCCTGTCAAACTGGGCGGCGGGGGGGGAGGTTCTCCTGCCGGGCGGCTCCCACTCCCCCCCACCCCGCGCCTGCGGGGGGCCTCCCCGCCCCGAGTGGAGGGTCCCCCGCGGTCTCCCCGCTTCCGCCCTCTGCGCCCCGGGAGGGAAGGTGACATTGAGAGGGGGACAGGCGGAAAGGAGGAGGCGAGGCCCGCCCGCGGAAGGGGGAGGGCCGCCGCTCCACCACCACCCCGCAGGAAATGCCTGGTTGGAGCCGGGCTCGTCTCGAAGGCTGCTCGCGCTGGGCGGCCCCGAAAGGGTTAAAAACGACGGATGAGGGGGGGCTGCAAGAGGGACGCTTTAACTGCTCAAAGGTGGATTCCCCCAAGGGCCCAGCCCTCGGTGGGACTATCCAAGGGGTGGCTGTTAGTAGTAGCGGTGGTGCTGTTAGTTAAAGTGGTATTGATTGATTAAATTATTTCCGTAGAATAGGTGTGGGGGGGGCTGAGGAACAATCTGAAGGTTCATGAAGGGGTGGATGAGCTGAAGACTGCGGGGTCCCCTGCTTCAGGGCTTTCTTCAAAGGACCGTAGGGTTGGGGCTGGATGGACTTGGGGTGGACTAAGCTTGGACTTCCTTCCTGTGCCCCCTTTGTGGTTTTATCTGCAGTGTCTTTTCCATCTGTCACGCCCCTCCCCCACCCGTGACCTGTTCTCCTATACTTCCGTGTGTGCTGTGTAATTATACACTATGCAAACAAATATTACAGTATGTAACTGCATGAATGGGATTGTTTAGCCAAGGTTCGGCTTTTATTTCCAATGTGTGAATGTATCTTGGGTTGGCTCTCTTCTCTCAAGTGGGGTGGCTGTGAAAATGTATATTGTGCCCTTGTTCTGCTCTGCTCTGGTGGATTAAAGCACGATCTCCCTTTTTCTGGTTTCATGTTTTAAAAAAAATCATACGCAGCGCCTTTGACTTTTCTGAAATGGGATGCAAACATCAGTCAGTGACATAAGTTCTGATTTATGCTTATTAACTGACATCACTTCAAATTGAAAGTACGTCTTCTGTTCTTATTAAGCCACACCTAGTAAGTATGTACGGTAGAACAAAAGCCTAATACTTTAAGGAAGATGAAAGGACATTCCTTTGTGTTTTTACTCTCCCTTTTATTTTTCCTTTTATCAGCAATAAGCCTTGGTTGAAGAGCCTGTTGGTTATAACCTCCCTCCCTGGACTTTGTTCCTTTAGGTCCAGTCTTGTGTGACTAAATTTTCTTTAGATTTTACAGTGGTGTTCCTTTTCAGCATTTTCCTATTTCACAGTAGGAATTGTTTTTGGAGGCTGCCTCAAGAATATCTGTCACTCCTATTTGCTGCATGTAGGGTTTTTTTTCACACTAATGTGCCTAGAAGCTCTTTACGTTAGGTGTTAGCATCAGGGCACATTGGGTATTAGTGTATAAAATAATGATCCTTATAGTAATGGCAATTTTAAAGGGCCCCATTTTTAATTAGCTATAGTAGAATATCAAAATACCCAAGAAGGAGTTTTTTCTTTGCATTACTATTATTGCTATCCGATAAGCTTCAGTCTGCTTACCATTATAATGGTCAGTAGTGCTGAAACATTAAGAAAAACAGATGGGACCAAATTAGTAATTGCAGAAATGGAGATGCACAGAACTTACTTTGAATTTACAATGCTTAAAGCAAACCTAAGTTTCCAGTACCTAAAAAATGAAGTTACCCATTCTGTAATAAATTAATCTTTAAAATGCGATGAGATCCTTAAATGCAAAATGACTGTGCTTGAACTCAATTGCATCTAAGGAAGAAATGATGAAATAAGCACAGTAATCTTCACAGTTGCTACATTGCATTGGCAAAGGCTGTTGATGATATCTTAATACCTGTAACTAAAGGCCTAGTTACTTACAGATGTCGAAAGTTTAATTGCTCAATGTTGGTAGAAGAATTTGGCAGTTGAGGAAATGAAATTGCATGCAATTAAATACTTGAGGCTTAACATTCATTTAGCACAGTTTATATATGCTCATGAAAACATGCATCTTTTAATACAAATTGGTTAGTTGCAAAGGATGTTACCAGACTCTTCCATATTTGTGGAAGTAAGAATTAGTATTAGTCAATCAGCATTACAAGATTGCCTCATTTACTCTGGCATAGCCTACCTTAAAATGTTCTGAGACTAAGATTAACGAAGTAAAATTATAAAAATATCAAATAATTTACCAATTTCATATTAGTGTTTTCTTCCTGTGCCTAACCAAACTTCCGAAATTAGACAATGTTGAATATCCCCAGTTTCTTTTATGCCTACACAGTACTTAACTGTTGTGCTGAGTGAATTATTTAAGAGTAAAGAAACAAATATTCTTTCTGCCCAAGCGCAAAGATTCCAAAGACTCTGCCATCTTTGAAATGTGAGTGCAAAAAATAATCCTTAAAGTCACCCTCCCTTAACTGCTCCTCAACATCCAGCATATGCTACAAGTGAATGCTTTTCTCTGAAAGCACGTAACAAGATAGTTCAGCCTACAGTTCTAAGCAGACCCTTTGGATACTGGGAGAATTGGTATTAACTCGGGGCTGTCTTGTGTAGGAGGCCTTCTTACCTTCACCTGTGATGTTGTAGCTTTACCCTTGAATGTCTAACATCTTTGTCTTTTGCTCATTCCCATTCTTGTCCCGCAGCAGTGTTACCTGTGCGCTGTTCTTCTAATAAAACAGAGGTGACAGATGAAGAGCTTGATGCTCGCTGGGTGATGTTCTTCAACAAACCAAATATTGATGAGTGGGAGCTAAGGAAAGGTAATATCAGTGAGTGGGTGGCGTCTGTGTTCTCGCAGTACAGATACTAGATTTTTCTAAAGATTCTTGTTGATTTGTGCAACGCAGTATGAACTATATTTGTCCCTTTCCTGGACCTAATAGAATTATCCCAGAGCAAGAATCACGAAGTTCTCAAGTTTTTTTTCCCATTTTTAACAGCTACATTAGTACAGCAAAACTAATATATTATGATTAATATATTATGAGTATATTATGATTGTGTTAACTCTGGATTTATGCATCACATTAAACCACAAAGTTTCCTTGATTTTGGCATAGTAGCTTTAGGAATTCATCCTTTGTGTGCAAACCTAGCCAGTTGTAGTTGATTCAGTATCCTGTGGTTAAGCAAATCATGCGTTTATAGCGTGATGTATGAAGCCAGATTGAAGCAGTGTTCAATCCTTCATCCTATTCCTAACTTTTATCAATAATCCAATTCTCTTAGGGGTAGAGAGATTAGATTTATTCAGACAGGCTCTCATACTCTTGCACTAACTGATAATGAGAACTAAAATCATGAGCTGTGTTGACAGTTGGATTACTTGAAGTCTTCTATTTAAGTTAAAAAGGGGGAATTGATGAACAAAGAATGAGAATGTTTAGAAACTGTTAGTAGTATTATATCCACATATCTAGCTGAAAGTGGTCTATTTTTTAAAATTGTGTTTATTCTTCTTAGGAGTAGAGATTAAAGAGCAATGGCTGATTTAATGAGTAACTTCTGTGAATACTCCTTAACAGGCATGGGACAGAATATTCGCAGATGTACAGAATTTTCAACATTTGTTTTCTAATATGAAATTCGACGTATCTTTGTACTAGAATTTTGAATCCAAAGACAAATGTTAGAATTTGAGATTAAAATAAAGGTTAAAAAAATTAAGATTTTAACCCTGAAGTGACAGAGCTTAAATTTTATCTTAGATTTTGAATCTGAATATAAACAAAGTTAGGTTGTTACTGCACATTGTATGCTCCGTGGCAATGTCCAAGATGGTAGGATAAAATAGGAACATAGAGGGAGAGAAGAATTTAATTTTATATTACTAAGCTGTTAAATACATCATAAATATGAGGAGGGGGGCAAGGACTGGAATAAATGCAGCGCTCTCCTTAAATATTTGTTTCCTTTGATAGGTATTAACACATTGGTTGATGCAGACATGGTTCCAGAGCCAAAAATCATTGATGCTGCTTTGAGGGCATGCAGACGGCTAAATGACTTTGCTACTACAATCCGCATCTTGGAAATGGTAAAGGTGAGTAAAAGGGTAATGAACCTGAGCAGGAGGCATCCTTCTACAGGTAGTCCTTGCCTAACGACCATTCGTTTAGCAATGGTTCGGACTTATGACGGCAGTAAAACCCGACTTACGACCAGTCCTTATGCTTAACAACTGTCACAATGTCCCCACGGTCACATGATTGAGATTCGGGTGCTTAGTAACCAGTTTGCATTTTCAAGCGTCGCAGTGTCCCACAGTCATATGATTGCCATTTTCACCCTTCCCAACCAGCTTCTGGTAAACAAAATCAATAGGAAACCACGTGATTAGCTCAACAACCATGTGGTCCACTTAACTGCTGCAAAAATGGTTGTAAAATTGCGTCAGATTTGCTTCATCACTTAGCAACCCAGATTCTAGATACCAATTGTAGTCATTAAGCGAGGACTGCCTGTACTTCTGTATAATATTGAGTGTGGTGGTAAAATGTATCCTTCCACACATGCATGAGGTGTGTTCACTACCAGACCTATGAGATTCGTCCTCCCCCCCTTGCTGGCTGGGGAATTCTGGGAGTTGAAGTCCATACATCTTCAAGCTGCTAAGGTTGACAGACACCATATTATAGCTTCTCTGTGCATGAACTTATTTCTTCATTCCTCTACTATACGTGTCTACTCAGAAACAAGGTCAGTGAGACTACGTCTGAGTGGCAATAACTGCAGCTTTACAGCACTCAAAATGTTTGCTTCTCATGTGTGTAAGTTTGCATATTTATTCTCGAATAAAATCAGGGCCATAGAAGGATTAAGCTTTGGGGCTTAATTACTGTATACACGTCTTGCCAAATCTACTTTTTAAATTCTGAATTTGTTTTGTGTTCTCTTTGAATTAGTACAAAGCAGGCAGATACAAGGATATATATCCATATGTTATCCAGGAACTTAGACCAACTTTGGATGAATTGGGGATTTCAACTCCAGAAGAACTTGACATGGACACAATATAAACTTAATAGTAAGGGAATACATCTTCAATTTTTGGCTTGTGCACATATATTCTGTTTGGCGTTTAAATGTTAACTTAGGTTTCTAAAAATGGTAGAGAACACATTTGCCTGCCGATCTGATAAGATGGAGAAAAATATTGCTGTCTCTCTACAAAAAATGTAGGATACGTGATATGTTCTCAATAACTGGAATCCAACTTTCTGCAGAATACTTCGGCTCTAATACCTCTGGGATTTAAAGTATATTAAAAATGAAAAGACAACTCAGTCGTTTTGTACTTGTTCCGTTTACTTTTTACAGGGCCCACTTGTTTAAAATACGGTGGAGATCCCTCAAATACAAAAAGTCAAGCTCTGTTTTTTTTAAAATACTATTCAGATATGGTCCTGCTACCTTCTTAAGTAATTATTTGCTCCTCTTAACCACTTATTTCTACACACACACACACACACACACACACACACACACACAGCTAGTGGAAGCATTCTGCCAACAAGGCAAGAGTAGAGAAATTAGCACAAACAAGTTCATTGCTAAAATAAGACAGTTCTGTGGAAATTGCATGCTTATGAAAGCGCATGTGGTAGAGGTGCAGAGAAAGGTCTCCTGTTACAGAGCAAGAGTAGACCAGGGGTATCTAACTTTTTATTGGCTTTTGGGCACGTTTGGTGTTTTGAGAATACATTGCAGGCAAGCTCGCAGAATGGATTGGGGCCTCCCCATTCATAAAATGGCTGTGATGGAGGTAACTAGTTAAAAAGCCCCAGTTAATTAGAATGCTACCTGCCACCTTTTCTAGTCTCTCTCCTGCTTACAATCTCTGCTTATCTGTCTACACTGACTTTTTCTCAATCTGTTTTTTAACATGTAAAGTCAGGGCAGGGAGTCTGCTAGATATGTACAAAAACATCAGCAGAGGTGTTTTTGTATACAGTAGCAGCCTGGACATTACACTAAGGATCCCAGGTGGCAGTTAAATGGCAAAAGTCATTCTTTAAATTGCTTGATGCAGCCAGTTACTCATCTGCAGCTAGCATTAAAGTGGCAGCATCTTTTCCTAACCACTCTACCCATGTCCTTTTCAAGAGGCTTGTGAAGAGAGAACTTGAAAAGATCCAAACTAATTCCAACTATCTGTTCTCTTCCAGATGAACTTCCCATGAGTATACTGTTAAGGTTCTGTGATTGTACAACAATTACCAGGATATAGACATTATAATTATTTGAAATTACTTCTTCCTTTTATTGACTCCTGGATTGTGAAGCTGACCTAATAAAGAGGAAATGGTTTGAATTGACTTTAGTCTTTATAGCCTGTGATTATAGGTTAAAAAAAATATTTCCCAAGTCAAGATTGAGCAAACACAGGACGTTGAACAACATATTCTTCATACGTTGAATTCTGTATATTTCTGCACAAAAAGTAGTTCTCTACATTTCTAAACATGAAACAGCAGTCCAGCATTTTAACATGTAAACACTAATTATGAAATTACAATTTTGGGTGCCTCTGTATTAATTCATGTTAAGGACGGCATAGAATTGTTTCATACTGCTTTCATGGAACATAAATTGGGTGAGAAGCTTGATTGACTTCAGCCACTTACACAGGTGTTTATTTGCCACATAAAAAAATCTCAGAAGTCACCAAATTAAGCAACTTAATATGTCAGTTATACCACTTTTAAAAAACACATAAGTTTCTAGTCCTAATGGTTGTTTAGAGGTCCTTGAAAATATGTGGTCAGTGCTTCATGAGACCTGTTAACTTGCTGGCTGTCATTTCCATTGATCAGGTGACTTTTTCTTGTATCACTAAGAAACTACTGAAGACTTGTGTAAAATAAGAAAACCAAGCAGCTATATCAAGCTTGCATAATTTATATTGGTAAATCTTAATGTGTTTTGATGGAAAAAACACATAGATGCATTACGTCTCGACATGAAGCAGTTGTACCCCTGTGGTCCGTCAAAAACGAGCAAGGAGGCTTAGGAAGAGCAGCTCATATGTTACAATACAGTTGCTCCCATCTTTACATTATGGCTAAGAAGAGTTCCACGCCCCCGTCTCTTACCTGCCTTCACAGAGGCCATTGCTGCTTCTAATGCCGTGTTTCTCAACCTTAGCCATTTTAAGATGTGTGGACTTCAAGTCCCAGAATACCCCAGCTGGCACAGTTGAAGTCCACACATCTTAAAACGGCTAAGGTTGAGAAACACTGCTCTAATGTATCACTTTATGGAAATTGGTTTATCGCTCTAATTTTTATTTTGCGAGCCTTGGTGTAGCCAGTTTGGTGGTGTGGTGAAGAAACTGGGAGACTGTGAGTTCTAGTCCTCCCATAGATAAGGAAGCTGGCTGGGTGACTTTGAGGCCAGTCCCTCTCAGCCCAGCCCACTTTAGAGAACGGTGGTTGTGGGGAAAATAGTAGATGGGAGCATCACGGACAGCACTTTGAGTTGTACAAAATAAAGGTGGGTTATAACTCTAATAAATGGGGTTGGTTTGGGATGTGAAAGAATGCAGGCATGAATATCATAAGATGAGAAACCTCCCTGACATTTTCTCAACTTTTCTCTGAATTTTATAGCATAACCAAGACAGCCCGTTTGGTGTAGTGGTGGAGGGGCTGGCCTAGAAACCAGGAGACGGTGTGTTCGAGGCCTCCCTTAGTCACGAAAGCCGGCTGGGTGACCTTGGGCCAGTCACTCTCTCAGCCCAACCCACCTCACAGGGTTGCCACTGTGGGAAAAATAAGAGGCAGGGGTATTAGCTATGTTCTCTGCCTTGAGTTATATACAAAAAGGCAAGATGAAAATATAATCGGAATAATAATAATAATAATGCTCTTGCAGAAATCAGATTTCAATTTTATTCCAGTTCCTATTTTCTTGCCTAGGTAGTACTGCCATAATCTTAACGAGCGCAAGAGGATATTACAAGTCTTAAAAGCACAGCTAGGTCAGTATCAGTTACGTGGAATTCTCAGGAAAATTGTAAAATTCATGTTAATGTATTCCTTGTAGGCCCCGCTTGACTCCAAACTGGCTCTGGGGCGGTATACAACAAAACCAAAGAGAATGGAAAACGCACTATCATAATTATCAAAAAGGAGTAAGAAAGAAAGAAAAAGAACAAAATGACTACTCCAGCTAAACATCCACACACTCAGTTGAATCCAGCAGGGGCCCCAACCACCCCAAGGCCTGGGAGGACAGCCCGGTCTAAAGCTTTGCCGCGTCAGAGGAGGCACACTTCCTGGGTCCCCATAGATGACACTCAGTTGGACGTAAAGCTCTGTTGGGATTTATACAAGCATTCCCTTTTGTGGATGTTATCAGATGTAATAAATGGGTAAATTACATTTTACCCATCCCATCTAAGGGCAGATAGATTCTTTTCCCGTATTTATTTATTTATTTATTTTATTTATTACTCATATTTAGCCACCGCCCATCTCCCCCAGAAGAGGGACTCTGGGTGGTTTACAATAAAATTCCCCACATTAAAATCACATAAAACTATTATAATAAAACCCAATAAATAAATAAAATCCAAGAGAAATGTAAAATCCAGGCTGGTGGGAGGGACTCTAGGGTGCGAGCCATCCCCAAGAATGGTTATTCCCTTTCCCACCCCAGGCGAGACGGCAAAACCAGGTCTTCAGGGCCTTCCAGAAGGTCAGGAGAGAAGGGGCCTGCCTCACCTCCAGGGGCAAGATATTCCAGAGAGCAGGGGTCACCACAGAGAAGGCCTGCTTCCTGGACCCCGCCAAATGAAATTCTCTTATGGACGGGGTCCGTAACATGCCCTCTCTGGATGATCGGGTGGGGCGGGCCGATGTAATGGGGATGAGACGGTCCCTCAGGTAACCTGGCCCCGTGCCATGTAGGGCTTTAAAGGTAATAACCAACACCTTGAATTGGACCCGGAAGCAAACTGGCACCCAATGCAGCTCGCACAGCAACAGTGTTATATGTGCCCACTTAGGTGCACCAAAAATAGCCCGCACGGCTGCATTTTGGACCAGCTGAAGCTTCCGGATACTCTTCAGGGGTAGCCCCGTGTAGAGCGCATTGCAATAGTCTATATGGGAGATAACCAGGGCGTGAGTGACTGTTCGGAGGGCTTCACGATCCAGGAACGGGCGTAACTGGCGCACAACCCGAAGTTGCGCAAAGGCCCTCCTGGCCACGACTGCCACCTGCTCTTTGAGCAGAAGTCATGAGTCCAAGAGAACCCCCAGATTATGCACTGAGTCAGTCTGGGGCAATGCCACCCCATCCAGAACTAAAGATGACAGTTTCCTGGAAGATGAAGCCCCATCAACCCACAGCCACTCCGTCTTACCAGGGTTCAGTTGAAGCCTGTTGTTCCCCATCCAGACCCCCACAGCCCCCAGGCACCGAGAAAGGGCAGTCGCTGCATCACTTACCTCACCCAGGATAGAGATGTATAATTGGGTATCATCAGCATACTGATGATACCTCAACCCGTGGTGACGGATGATCTCATCCAGTGGTTTCATGTAGTTGTTAAACAAGAGAGGAGAGAGAACAGAACCCTGCGGCACCCCACAATGGAGGGGTCGAGGGCTGGATCTCTCCTCTCCTATCACCACCGACTGGGACCGGCCCTGGAGGAAGGAGGTGAACCAGCGCAGAACTACGTCGCCCACCCCCAACTCCCTGAGCCGTCCCAAAAGGATACCATGGTCGATGGTATCGAAAGCCGCTGAGAGATCAAGGAGAGCAAGAATGGATGCACTGCCTCCATCCCGCTCCTGCCAGAGATCATAAGTGTGACCAATGCCGTTTCTGTCCCATATCCTGGCCTGAAACCTGACTGAAAGGGGTCCAGATAATCCGTTTCCTCCAGGACCCTCTGGAGTTGTAACGCCACCACCTTCTCAACCACCTTCCCTAAGGGAAGTGGGAGACTGGACAAAAATTGTCCAGCACAGTTGGGTCCAGAGATGGCTTCTTGAGGAGGGGGCGCACCAGTGCCTCCTTACAGGGGACCAGGAACACCCCCTCCCTCAAGGATGTATTTACCATCGCTTGGGCCCAACCACACGTCACCTCCCGAGCTGCCTTCACCAGCCAGGAGGGGCATGGATCTAAATAACAGGTGGTGGCATTCACAATCTGGAGGATCCTGTCCCTCGGGTCCAACCAGATCAAACTGCTCCCAGATAACAAGGCTAAAACGTTCCCTCGGTGGAGATACTTCAAGCATGGAGTCCAATTTAGACCAGATCCGAGTGATTTTATCCTGCAGATGCTCAGAAAACTCTTCCGCACGGCCCTGTAGGTGGGTCACTGGGCCCACCTTCCCCAAAAGGGTACGTGTGCTCTTAAATAGGACCGTCGGACGGCAATATGCGGATGCAGTAAGAGCGGAGAAGTACTGCTGTTTCGCTGCTCTTACCGCCACAAGGTAGGCCTTAATAGCGGCCCTAGCTTGTGTTCGGTCGGATTCGGTCTTTGTCTTCCTCCAGCGGTGCTCTAGGCGTCTCTTAAGCCTCTTCAAAACTCTCAGCTCCTCCGTGAACCATGGGGAGTGTCAGGTTGGATGAGGCAAGAGAGGCCGCACAAGCGCGATCCTGTCCAAGGCCCCGGCCACTTCCCTGCTCCAGGCAGCAGCCAGGGCCTCCGCTGGACCGTGCAGCAGATCCTCGGGTATAACCCCCAGCTCCCTCTGAAACCTCACTGGGTCCATCAGTTGCTGGGGGCAGGCCAATCAAATGGGTCCTGCCTCCCTGCGGAGGGGAGCGGCATAAGAGAATCTCAGGGCCACCAGGGCGTGATCTGACCATGACAATGGGGACAGATGCAGCTCTCCCCTCAGATCATGTTGCCGCTGCTCCGACAAGAAGACCAAGTCCGGAGTGAGACCACTGTCTCGAGTCGGGTCCCGAATGATCTGGGACAGGCCCATGGCTGCCATGGTAGCCATGAACTCCCGAGCTGCCTCCGAGGCACGCCCCAGGGAAGGCAGATTGAAGTCCCCCAAAACCATAAGTTTGGGGAGCTCCACCGTCAAACCCGAGATGGCCTCCAGCAGCTCAGGCAGGGAGGTTGCTACACAGCAGGGGGGCTGGTACAGTAGCAATACTCCCAGCTGTTCTCGGGAACCCAACTTGAAGAACAGGGTCTCACACCCGGCAACTCGTGGGGCAGGGCCCCTGAAGGCCACAAGAGACCCTCGGATGACAACAGCCACCCCTCCTCCCCTCCCCTGGTATCTCAGCTGGTGCCACACCCGAAACCCAGCTGGGCACATTTCCGAGAGGGCTACCCCCACTTCTGAGCCCAGCCAGGTTTCAGTGATACACGCCTGTATCATACCTTATTCTGTAGTGTCGGGATCCAAGGTTGCTGCCAGAGGGGTGGTTCAATTTAAGCACTGCCAATTAATTCAGTGCCCAGGAAAAAAAAGTGCCACGGTGGCCAATTAAAATAAAATGAACTTCAGGTTAAGCTGGTCCTCGGCACTAACCATAGGCAATTCCCACCATTTTCCCAACTCGCTTGCCTGGATGTGATGGGAGTTGTAGTCCAAGACATCTGGACCAGGCTGGAGAAATTGGTCCTAACCTTTTCCCCATAAATGAGGCCAGATTCCACTTGGAATTTTTGTTTGCTTAATAAAATTACTGCAGGCAGCAGCATTGTATGCGAGATGGGCGGCAGAGAAATTTAATAATTAATTAATTAAACTGTGGGAGAGCTGGACACACACCACGGAGCGCAAGACCGCCAGCCTCCTAGAGCGCCCCTTCCATTCCGCCGTTGCTCTCCCAAAACTAAAAAAGAGGAGCCGCCTCCCGTTGGCTGGCTCTTCCTCCCAGTCGGCCAGTAGACGTTGCCCGCGAGACAGCAATGGTGGGGCCTTACAGACCGACCAATGAGGGAGAGCGTCAGATGCTAATTTTGGGGGGCCTGCGGAGTCGCGTTTCCTATTGGCGGAGTGGCGCAATGACGACGGGAGCGGGCGTGGTTTCGAGGACACTCTCCGGGAGAAGCGGCGATGGCGACGGGAGATGGAGGCGAGGAGGGGTCGCCGCGGGGGAAGGATGCCGGGCCGCAGCTGGCGCCCGGCGGCGACTTGGTGAGGCAGCGGCAGCCGCGGGCCTGGGAAGGGAGGGACGGCGAGAGCCTCTTCCCGGCTGGCGCGTTGGTTCTGGGTCGGCCCTCGGAGCTCGGCTGGATCAGGCCGGCGGAGTCCTCAGGGATCAGCACTATATTTATCTCAGTGCCTCTGGGAGGCCGAAAGCCCCAGGCTCTTCTTGCTGCTTTTCGTACCCGAGGCGATAGGGGACGGGTAGACTGCTCCTGTCTGGGGAGGCTCCATTCCCAAGTGCCAGGCCGTACAGCAAGGAGGGAGATCCAGTCTTTCCCAGCCTGGATCCCTGCGGGAGGATCATCCCGACCACCCCCACCCCCACCCCGCAAGATTGGTTGTGGAGGGCGGGAGAGGCTTCCTAGCCCTTTGGAAGCGGGGAGAGTCGGCATTGGGCTGTGCTTTCCAGCTGCCCCAGCTGAAGGTTTCAAGTGAGGGGGGGCAGCTCTCGCAGCTGCTGAAAGAGAAAGGCTGGCATCGTGCCCCATGTTTCGCCCAGATTCTGGATTCGCCCCTTTTCTGAGGCGTTGAATTGTGACCTGACCCAGTGTGTTCCCCCCAACATGCTGAAGGAGGAAGAAACAAACTTGGTTTAGCATTAACCCAGCATAGCACACCGTGCCAGTGCATTGTCTTGGTCTTTCGACTGACTCAGGGAAGTGGCTGTGGGAACCCAGTCGGTATCTTCTTCAGTCGGGGTGCACCTGCAGAGGTAGCCCTTGCCTGGCACCCCAGCCGTCTCATTTTTTCTTTTTGGAGGTGGACTAGGTACATTCAGATCTGACACTGCAGGTGGGTTTATCTGGGAGAAGTCAGTCTCGTCAGAAGAGGGCAGACTTGGAAGGGAGAGATTGGAAGCTCTAGGACAGTGTTTTTCACACTTGGCAACTGTAAGGTGTGGACTTCATCTCCCAGAATTCCCAAGCTGTTTGGGGAATTCTGGGAGTTGAAGTCCACGCCTCTTAAAGTTGCCAAATTTAAAAAACACTGCTCTAGGATAACAGGAATCATGGAATACCTCCTCTTGAACTTCCACTATTCTACTCTTGTATCCTCTGCCCTTAAAATTAGCTTGTTTTCCTTGGGCAAAATGCAAAGCAAGGCTTGTTGAGCATTATGCAGGGAAGAAGTCACATAGACCGCTGCAGAAAGCATGGGGTTCCTGTTAAAAATTGGCTGGTTATGATGAGGAAGCTGGAAGGCTGGGAATGTCCATTAATTTGAAGAGAAAGTCCTGCAAATTTGCAGCTGGAACATCTGAAATGATTAGGACGAGGCCCTGTACTTATTAGTCTCTTAAGTTTATGCACAGCTTGCAGGTCCATCATGAAAGAGGATTGTAATTAGACAGGATTATGATCATCATTTTCGGGGCATAGTCAGAGGGTGTTACATAATAATACTGTCTTTATTCTGCAATAGAAACATCAGATAAAACTGCTGATGGGAGGCTAGCAGTAGAACATTTTGCAGAATGAACGGCAGAAAATATTATAATCATCATCTTCATACTGTGCCAAAAGATTTGGAAAAGCACTTGGTCACAGTAGGAAAGAAGAGACTCTCAACTCATCAATTACAAAAAGTTGCCTTACTTGGAACAGTGCATATCTTATAGCAATATCTTTAGCTATCCTAAATCCTTGGGAAGGATCCAGCAGTCAAAACTACTAAATCCAGTCGGAGCTCTTTGGTAGACTGTGTGTAAACAGCAGCAGCAGCAGCAGCAATAAGCTTCTTGCTAATTTTGCTCTTTTTGTGTTTTCTTTTTGGGGTGGACAGTGCTCGACGCAACTGCCACTCAACTTCTCCCTCATACCTTTCCTTTTTACAGGGGCAACTGGACAGACGAAGGATGTGCCGAGAACCCCCGGTAGAGAAAAGGGGGCCCTACATTATGAGCAAACCACCTTCTATTCAGGACAAGCTACGTGAGTAAAAAACACACTGCCTTCAGGCAATCCTCCTCCTCCCCAGAAATGTGCTGTTTATATCTTTTTGGGGAAAACAGCTCCCCTCATTACAAGGGCATTAATGCATTCTGTACTATAATTCATGGTATTTGGATGTTGCAATAAAACCAAGCGAGGGAGCTTATAGCCCACTGGATGTTGAAGTGACCTTCTTCACCTTTGGTTCTGCTTTGCTGGCTGCTGTAGCTTATCGTGCAGGAACACTGGGAGCGCAACAGGTTCCCCAAGCTGGTGCCCTTCAGACGTGTACAGACAGCTGTTGCCAGCCCTGGTTGTCAGCTGCTTTACAAGTCAATCCAGCGCTTCCTTGCAGAAAGTTTACAAAGCTGGTTGTGCAGGTTAAGAAGGGAGACCTCTTTTTTAGAGTGGCATACTTCCTTCTCTTTACTGCACAGGGAGGCTTTCGGGACTACTTCTATGCCCGGTTCCAGCTGCACAGGGGGGTCACTCTGTGCTGCAGCCTGTGGGATATACCTTTTTCTTTTCTGGATTCTGAACTCTTGTTGAGAGCTTGCCGATATTTTAGTGATCCAAATCAGTGTTTCTCAACCTTGGCCACTTTAAGATGTGGGGACTTCAGCTCCCAGAATTCCCCAGCCAGCCATGCTGGCTGGGGAATTCTGGGAACTGAAGTCCCCACATCTTAAAGTGGCCAAGGTTGAGAAACATTGATCCAAATGGTGACCTGTAAATGGTGGGCCCAAGCGCTTTCTCTCTCTCTTCTCCCCTTGTCCCCCTGCAGTAACTAATGCTATAGATTTTTCAGCTATGGGTTGTTATTTACAGAAGCCCAAAGCATACAGCCCCTTACTGAGTTTCTCTGTTTTTCGGCGTCGCAGAAAAACACCGTGAGATGGCGAAGGCGATGCTGCGGAGGAAGGGGGTGCTTTCGGGAGCCGTCCGGCAACAGCCCAAACCAGGAGCCGTGAGGTCCGAGCTCATTTCCTTTTATTGTTGAACCGTGGTGATTATTGCTTTTCAGGATTGGCCAGGATGCAGGGCATATGCAGGGGAAAATCAGCAACTTGAAACGTGGACCCTGTGATTCTGGGGATAAACTACCTTTTATTCGGGACCAGCTGCAGAAGGGAAGAACACACGCCCTGTGGGCGTCCCCCGTCTCCCCAGAGATGTTTTGCTATTTATCTGTCTTTTGGGAGTAAAACAATTCCCATCCTTAGAAGTGCATTAATGCATTCCGTTAGATGTAATGGTATGTGGCAAAGAGATGTGCCAGGAGCACAGTCAGATAAGAGACAGCATAGCCCAAAGCTGGACAGTGGGTGGGGCAAGAGGCTCAGAAGGGACCCTCCCTATTGTCTCGGGCTGTAAAGGAGACGGGGGCAGAGAGAATTGTACTTTCAGACTTGCAAGATTCTGTCAATGTAGCCTTACAATAAAGTAGAATGAGCTCATTTGGTTGCAATTCCTATCTGGTTTACCCTGCGAGGCCAATAACCGTTTTGCATGTCTGAAGGCAGCTTCTGACCTTCCCTGTGCCTTTACAAGTCAGCTTGACTGCAGAGCTCACCTTTCTAGCTAACTATGATTTTGAGCCCCTCTTCTGTGTTCAGTGGGCAGGTGTATAGAACATTCTGATCTCCAAACAAACTGTTCTGATGGTTCTGGCCTCATTTCATTCAAAGTCAGTTTGCCTGATGTATGTATATCTTTACTGGAAGTCCCTGTGTAGTAGTCTTTTTTGTACTTTCACCCCTTTTTAGATTTTCTCTATTTCTTTGTAAGCTCTTTTGTTTCATCCTTTTTAGTTTTTATCTATATATTGAAAAAAATTAATAAAGGTTTTTTTTTTAAAGTCACATTTGTCTGATTTGGATGGCTTCAGGAAGCCAGGGGCACCACTTAAGTTGGGAGTAGCCTGTTTTGGGTGGGAGCATTCCACAGTGGATCCTTTGGTGTCCCCATTCCTACTTCTGCTTTGATTACTGCTAAGAATCCTGTTTGATACATCAGGTTGAGGCCACATGTCCTGCCCAAGGCCACTTTGCTGCTGAGGGTGGATTTGAACATGGGTACATTTGCTTCAGCCTTCTGTTCACTGCCCTGCACCATCTCCTTCCATTCCCACCTTCATCCCTTCCATTCCCAACCACGTTTCATGGTGGTTTCTTCCTCTTTTACCAGGACGATGAAATTCAACAAGGGCTACACTGCGCTCAGCCAGATCTCAGATGAAACCCTGGTGTCCCTTGATTCTGACAGGTGAGAGGCACGTAACAGTTGCTTGACTTTTTGGTCAGGAAAACTGAAGACAGTTGAGTTCTGTCCCTCAATTTAGCTGGCTCTATTTATCATTCGCAATGTTTATAATCCACTCCAATCCCAAAAGGATTCTGCACGTTGTACAATAACAACAATGGAATCATAATCAAGGGCCATGGGCTCTTCATCCTGGTGGATCTTTAGAACTCCTAGATTCAAACACAATATGCTTCTAAGATCTGTTGCTTCAGAGCAGGAATGGGAAAGTTGTTCTCCTTTATGCACATTTTGGAGGAAACAGTTCAGGACTCTCTGGATCAGGGCAAGTAACCTTTCAAGGCTGAAGACACACACTGACGAACATATTGAAAATCCCAGTCTCATAGCAAGTTTTGGGATTATTGTTTGCAGGCCTGGGACCTTAACCTATGGGCTTCTGATCTAGATAGATACCGAAGCAGGAGGACTTTAAAAGAGGTGTCAGGACCAGAACAAACAGCATCATGTTTATTTAAACCAGTGTTTCTCAACCTTGGGTATTGTAAGATGTGTGGACTTCAACTCCCAGAATTCCCCAGCCAGAAGGTCCACACATCTTAAAGTTCCCAGGGTTGAGAAACACTGATTTAGGTTGCCCCCATTAATTACTTACAGCAGCAGGGGCTCCTCCTCCATCTGCCCTGATGAACCCAAGTGGCAATAATGGTCTCCAGAATTCCACTCACTAAGGGGTTGCTTTTGTTGGGCAGGTTTTATAGACCTGCAACCTCTCTTTCCCCTTCCACCCCCAGAGCTGCTCAAGTTAGGCATCAGCAAAGGAATTTGCTAATACTGATATTACAGGTAGTTCTCACTTAACGACCACAATTGGGACTGGGATTTTGGTTGCTAAGCGAAGTGGTCATTAAGTGAATCAGTCTGGATTTTATGACCCTTTTTGTGATGGTCATTAAGTAAACCACATGATCATTAAGCAGTTCCCCATTGATTTTGCTTGCCGGAAGCTGGCTGGGAAAGTGGAAATTACGATCTCATGACTGCAGAATGCTGTGATGGTCATAAATGTGAACTGGTTGCCAAGCGCCCAAATCATGATCACATGACTGTGGAGACACTGCAATGGTCGTAAGTGTGAGGACTGGTTGGAAGTTGGCTTTTCCAGCACCGTTGTAAGTCCAAGCTGTCACTAAACAAATGGTTGTTAAGTAAGGACTACCTGTAGTGAGGATTAAACATCAGGCACCTGCTACAGCAAAAGAAGGAAATAATGATTCCGTTAGGGTTAGAGCAAAAAGTTGGTTACCTCACAGCTCCAAGAATGAATAGGGAGAGTTTGCTTGCCTAAGCAGCCCCCCTCGTCTCATTTCATGTCAGAAATGCAGGAAATAGAAAGGGGAAAGTATTAATTAAAACTTAAAAAGTTAAAACATTTAATAAAAATATAAAGTTTACATAACTAGCCCAGTGCCTCCCTTCCAGGTGTTCATTGAAAAATGCAGGTCTATCCCAGGATGACTTCTTACAGTCCTGTGGGAGGCCCACTGATTTTTATCGGTGATCGGACAACTGACAACGGGGCTTGCTGTATCCTTTCAACCTGTCCTCAATTTTCTTATCCTAGTGATGACCTGGAATCGAGATGTTCCTCTGGTTATTCCTCGGCCGAGGCGAGTCTGGTATTTTATGTACTGCTTATTCCCCGGGTTTGTTATCCTGCGAGCTTCAGAGCTCAGCCCCTTTGAGGAAGGCAAGTGTTTGCTTGATCTGTCTGTTCTCTCTTCACACACCCACACACACACGCACGCACCCACCCTTACACCCTTACCCTGCTGTGCACGCTTGGGCTCCCAACCTCAGGAGATGTTGAGAAGAAGCAAACCGGAGCTGCAGCAGGAGGATCGAAGAACACCCAGACCGCCCCATTCCACAGATCGGGGAGCCAGTTAGGATTCCCGTGCTGATCCTCATTTCCAGAGTCCCGGGCCAGGCTTAATCTTGTGGGTGTGCATCCTGAAACAGGAGGGCCAGCTGAAGTTCTAGATGCAGCCCTGAATGTGCCAGTTAGGTGTAAGTTGGAGGTTGTTACTCCATATTCCCATTCCTTCCTCAGGTCCACCAGGATCTCAGTCGCCAACTGCTGCAGGACGGCTACCGCCTGGATGAGATCCCGGACGATGAGGATCTTGATCTCATCCCACCCAAGCCCATTTCGTCCTCGCCTTGCTCCTGTTGCTTTGGGGAGTCTGCCTCCTGCTCCATCCAGTAGGAAGACGGTTTGGAGGACTTGCACTGCACGGGTCAAGAATTCAGCACTTTTCTTCCCAACCAACTTTTTGTCTTTGTTTTGGGTTTGTGGATGCTTGCTGAGCCCAGCACAGAACTTTAGGTCAAACCAGCAGGATGGGGGAGCCCTGGAGACTAGGCACCTGGGGGCAGCAAGACATTGCACTGTTGGCACCTTGCTTGGAGCTCCAAGGGTCCTCTCGGTGGTGCAGCGTAGAAGTGGATTAACTGCAAGGGCTCAGGAGGCTGGTGGATTCTCCTTGCCTCAAGTTGCTTCTGTGGACGGGCCCGGCACACCCGAGGAATAATCCAAAGGCAAGACCTCCCTATAAAAGGTGAACGGAAAACCCTCTCTCTGTGTGTGTCCACGCATGTGAAAGCGAGCAATAGCCATTCTGATACGAGTTTTACAAAATGCCGGGGTTGCAGAGGTCAGTGGATGAAGGAAAAAACCCTCAGTGCTGCACAGGGACGGAGGAAAGAGATTTTCCTGGCCTGTCCCGGCTCCTGTAGTCTTGGGTTGCTGCTTCTGCGGAGAGGGAAGTCCTTGAAATGTTTCTGCACGACCTCCGTTCTTGCGCAAGGTGGGCAGAGCAGCTTGGGCCAAGTCTCTGGGGGACTTGGGCCTTTTCTTGGTCTCCAGCCAGCCTGCTGATGGCTTTGGTTTCTAGAACCGTTGACCGCTCTTTCTGTTCCCTTTAGGAAGATGAAGGGGAGGGGGTTGAAGGTGCCCGAGCTGGTCTTCAGCCTGTCATTGACCTCATGGACGAGTCCCAAGGCAACTTAACCATAGCAATAGCTTATCCGTACAGGCGAAGCAATGGGATCCCTCTCCTGTCTGAAGGCTGGCCCTCTCGGATCCATGGGCCAGCCTGGCAATGAAACAGCAGATCTCCCGAGAAACTGCTGGGCTTCATATGGGAGCGATGGCTGCCATTTAGTAGCCAAACAATTGATTCCTTCGGTGATTCTGACGGGAGTTGGTGCTGGTTTGGACCCACTTCCTTTCTTGGGAAGTTAAAGGAAGTAACAGGGGAGACCAAGCGAGGAGGAGAAGGCTGAGCCCTCTGGGACACATTGCCTCATTTCTGCCCTGCCTGGCCTGGCCTAATCAGGTTTGTAGTCAATTAACGCCCCCATGTTATTGAAAGAGCTGTCACTTTCCACGTTCTCTCACCCGGCGTCCTTCAAGTGGATTGGATTACAAATCCCATCATTCCCGTGCTTAGAAACAGCGTCCGGAGACCACCAAGGGGATGCAGTCTGCTTTAAATTAACCCCTATAAAAAGACGCCTGCATGCTCTCAACCCATTTCACCTCTGGAGCTGCTTGTAGGAGAAAAAGGATGAGTTTTAGGCAGCTTGTATGGACAGTGTAAGTGTGTAACTTGGGTGCCAAGCAGTAGCAGGGAACAAGGGGTAAGATCTAATCTTCCTGGACCACCAGCACTGACTGACTGACTGACACAGAACAGAGACGGTCCATTGTTTGCCATTTTAAGCCGGCTGTTCTAAAACAGCATTTCTCAACCGAGCGCTTCTCAGAGGCGTCGATGGGGCAGCTGGAACATCCAGCTCTGGTGACAGTGTGTGGTGGGGACCCTGGGTAATGGGGGTGTTCAGCTGTACTCTATGCGGGGGTCGTGGAATTCATCAACATGAACTTGTCCGTCTTTGCTTCATTGGTTGCGGGGGACCCAGTGTTACCTCTCAGGGCATGTAGTTTGATGGCAGAAGATCTAGAGTTCTTCAACTGCATCTCTGCAGTTTGAAAAGGATGCCCCAGAGTTGACATCCTGGGCATCTCAATGCTGCTCATAGCAAAAGAAAAAGCTGTTTCTTCCTTAGACGCACAGATCTGCTCTTGTGGCTTATGTCTCGTGATTTCCTCCTAGTCCACATCTTCTCCGGCTTCAGGTGGCATTGCCCAGGATGAAATACAAAGATGCCGCTCTGGAAGCTGACTTGCCTCCATCGGCGCAAAGTACGCTGTCTTTTTTCGAGCCACCTGCCGTGGATGGCCGTTAGATGGCAGCCAAGACACGGCACCCCTGGCACCTTCTAGGCTGCCTTCTACTGGTTATCTGGAGTTTTCCACCCCAAATCTGGTTGCTCCAGCCTTTTTTAATCAAACTATCCAACATGAGTTACTAGGCAGGCAGTAACTGCACGCACTGGATTTTTTGCCCTGCTGGGGAACATCACCAGCGAGTTAATTTTTTAAAAAGTCACCTTGTACATACAGGCCTCTGCAGAATTGGCTTGCAAGAGCTGTAGAATCTGCATTTCACAGCCTGGTTCCCTCCATATGTGCTGAACAGTAGCTGGAATGTTCAGAATTGAAGTCTTGACCAGTCGGGAAAATGCTAGGTTGGAGAAAGCTGCACTAAACTAAACCAGTAACTTTGTGGTTTGGGTTCCCTTTCTTAAAAGCTGCTGTCCCTTGCATTGATTAGGAATATGGGCTTCTTTGCCGGCAGGATCTCCACAGGTGGTTTCTCCAGGACTGAAAGTAAAACGTTCACGGCGGAGTTCATGTTACTCACGCACAGCTAGTTCCGTAAGCTTCAGTGGCGTGTGTCTTCATAGAGGCTTGGAATTTGAGGCTTGGATGGGACCTTAAAGATCATCTAGTCCACACCCCTGCCCAGAGCATTTATCTACATATATAATTTTGCAGGAGAGGAACTAAGACACTAGCAGACCTTGTAGAATCACATCCTCCCTCAGTTCTCTGCTACAAAGCCAAGGGAATGGATGTTTCTACCTATATGGGCATTTTTAGAGCAGAGATCACTACATCTGCCCAGTAGTTTTTTTCAAAGCTGCCTTAAAACACTGAAATGCATTATATGAAGTTTAAAAAAAAAAAAAAAACTGAACTGCACAGAGGACAATCTTATGGGATATTTAATATTATTGTATACTCAGTTAATTATGTCTTTTTTTTTGTACATTCTAACCAAGGAAAGCGTCTATCAATAAAATAACCTTCTACCGTTCACACTTGTATCTTTGTTTACCTGAAACTGATCTTCTTCTAATCTAGGTAAGAATGCCAACTACAGACTTTTTGATCGGTGAAGTCATCCATAAGTTGGGTTTGTATAGCATGTGAAAAAAACAGGTTCATAGCATCGCACACCTGGGTGAGCAGAGTAGTAGGGCTCAATGTGGTGGCTGGATTTGCACAGTATGCTAGGCTGGACTAAAATGGAGCTCAGTAATATGTATGTTGCATTGATCAAAAGGTTGACAGTTAGGATGCTTGTCAGGCTCCAGTGGGAGGGGGGCGCGGGGGGAGACGATGGAGCACAGTCAACCTCTTGTCCAGTGAAAACTTGAGATCTCAGAAGCTCGACTTTGATGATTAACTGAATTAATCAAATGACATGGGTTTGTACTTCAGACTGAACTGTAAACTAACCACATGGCTTCA
This sequence comes from Candoia aspera, assembly GCF_035149785.1. Taxonomy (NCBI): domain Eukaryota; kingdom Metazoa; phylum Chordata; class Lepidosauria; order Squamata; family Candoiidae; genus Candoia; species Candoia aspera. The sequence continues at coordinate 5,768,981 of NC_086165.1, read as the reverse complement.
TCCTAGATACTGAGCCACGAACAAGCTAAATACTGTACTTCTTAGCCTAAGCTGCTGTGTGGACCAACCAGCCATCTGTTTAATATCTACTTTGGAAAGATGGCCACTTTCTCCTGTTGCCAAACCATCTTCTGCCCCAACTGGGGGAACTCCAAGATGATTACAAACTGGCTGAGGTTGTGATCATACAGTGACGGGTTCACTGAGACAGATGCAAGTTTAGCCTCTGGTCAGACTCACAAAAACACACACCTTTTTTGCCTTCTCTCTCTTCTGGACCAACAAGGAGATACCCACAAATGCTGGATTACCTTCAACCTCAGATTATACCTGATAGAATGGTCTGTGGGAATGACCTTGGGAGACAGGAGGGAGATCCACAAGCTGGATAGCTGGCATGTAAATGATGTCTCAGACCACAGAAGGAGGGAGGGCGTGGGAAGTGTCTCAGAAGGGACCCTACCTAGTTTCCCGGAGAGTGAAAAGAAGAGGGGAGAAATACCTTCAGTCTTGCAAGATTGTTAGTAGTGTTTCTCAGCCTTGGCAACTTTAAGACGCGTGGACTTCAACTCCCAGACTAGAATGTAGTCTGCTGCTTTATGGCCTAGTATGTTGTACAAGCCCAGCCACCTCGGTTTCTTCAGTGTTAGGACATTGTGCAAATGCACCTGGATTATTTTCACACTGAGCTGGCTAAGTAGGAACCCTGTTGCATCTGAGCAGTCACAGATTCTTCAAGTCGGTTACAAGGTAGAACTTCAGGTTCCCAAGATTAAAATTCCTCCAGGAACAACTGGTTTTGTACGTCTAAACAAGTTGAGCTAAAACAAGTGAGGCAGAGACAAGAAGAATTTAAACACGCAATTGTTCGAGATGCTAGTCCCGGGATATTGTGGAGATGGTATTTTTCAAGGCTCCCAAGACTTCATGGAGGCCACATCAGCTTGACGAGAAAGACAATCAGAAGAAAATGGGAATTATGGGAATTAGATCAACATCTGCCCCTCTGCTGTGGCCCTGTTCAATCAACACATTAATTTGCAAACCTCAACAAGTAAATTATGTTTTGTCTAGCATTGGCTCAATGTGGTACCTTTGCTTTAGCTTAGGACATTGGATAAACCCAAAAGGCATGGTTATCTACAGTGAGCACGGGAAATGCAGTTAGTTCAAAGTTATTTTCTACTGGGTTTCTATGCCACGTTAAGTCACAGTAGAACAAGTCCTAATTGTTGACACAGGAGTGTGCCGATTCCATCACTTCAGTGCTGCAAGTACTTTTGCAGCCCAAAGTCTCTGAGAAGACCCCCCCCCAATGCAAAAAGAGGACCCCCCCCCACACACACAGGAGGGTTACAAAATGGGCAGCCTACAACTTTTGGATTGCATTTTCACACCCTTCGTTTAAACCGTAGTGTGTGACTCACCATGGATGGGATCACACAACTTGCTAAGTCAAAGACGAAACCTGTCAGATAAAGCCAAGGTCCTCCTAATCCACTAGGTAGTCCCCGTTCCAAAGGTCTGTCCTTAAGTCCAATTTGTATGTAAGCTGAAACAGTATTACTGTATAATTAGTATTGTGTAATTAGCTCCAAGCATTGTGTATTTGACTCAAATTTTGCTAGAATAGGCTCCTTTATTAACTATGGGTCATCCGTAAACCAAGCATTCTTAACTCGGGGACTATCTCAACCTTGGCAACTTGAAGATGCGTGGACTTCAACTCCCAGAATTCCCCAGCCAGCCAAGCTGGCTGGGGAATTCTGGGAGTTGAAGTCCACGCATCTTCAAGTTGCCAAGGTTGAAAAAAACTGTTTTAGTCTGAGGTACGGAGACCAATCAAAGAAGCATGACACAGGAGAAGCATCACTTGAGACATCATGTTCTTTGGCAACTCTGACTGTGGCATCAGAAAACAAAACACTGCCCACAGCCTCCAACCCTACATTTTAGAGCAATTAACAGATGGTAGCATTGGCCGAAAGCCAACTAAGGAGAGAAGACAGTTGATATGCATAGGTAGCGTGAGCCTCGGTCCTCAAAGGCTCTGAATGTGAAGAAGGATGGAACAAACCGGAGACATGTAGAGCCAAGGGCAGTTTCCACTGATCTTAAGCTGAGTCACCGTAAGGATGAAAACAGCACAGCGTCCCTTACTATAAGAGGCAGCAGGCCCGGAAGAGAAGCATCCCCTCGGCTGAAGAAAAATGCAAAGACATGCTCTCGTTAGCAGAGATGAAAAGCACGGTCCCTGGGCGTAGGGCCATTTCAGACACAGTCGCAGTGGAGGTCCCGACGGCTGAGCCCCGGACCACCAGCAAGATGCTTGCGGAGTCGACGGCCGAAACAAGGTACAGCTTAACGGAGGAAGGGATCTGTAATGGAAAGCAGAGATGCTGCTCAACATCGGAAGCAAGCAAACAAATGGGCTTCTTGCATCGCTGGAACAGGAAGCAACTGAAGCTGGAACAGGCCAAACCCAGAATCCCAAATAGGACCAAGGAGCTGAATTCCAGAAGAAAATGGACTGAGGGGAGAAACGTATAACCCCCAAAGATTAGAATCACAATGATCTGTCCATTCCTTCTGTTTTTGGAAAAGTCTCCTAGAGTGAATTTCTGGTACACTGCTAGAATAACCTTTTTTTAATCGCATGGCATAGCTGCTTTTTCTTGCTGGGAAATCCTTGTGAGGTCCAGCAGCCAGATGTGTAGACTGTTTAGCCGTGACAAGCCACGTTGCCCGGGGTGCCCCATGAGGAGGTTGGTCCACATTGCACCAAGTCAGGCTGAGAGAGAGGGACTGGCCCAAGGTCACCCAGCCGGCTTTCATGCCTAAGGCAGGACTAGAACTCTCCTACTACGCCTGATTGGCTCTTGGGCTGAGAGGGAGGGACTGGCCCAAGGTCGCCCAGCCGGCTTTCATGCCTGAGGCGGGACTAGAACTCTCCTACTATGCCTGATTGGCTCTTGGGCTGAGAGAGAGGGACTGGCCCAAGGTCGCCCAGCCGGCTTTCATGCCTAAGGCAGGACTAGAACTCTCCTACTACGCCTGATTGGCTCTTGGGCTGAGAGGGAGGGACTGGCCCAAGGTCGCCCAGCCGGCTTTCATGCCTGAGGCGGGACTAGAACTCTCCTACTATGCCTGATTGGCTCTTGGGCTGAGAGAGAGGGACTGGCCCAAGGTCGCCCAGCCGGCTTTCATGCCTGAAGCGGGACTAGAACTCACAGACTCCTGGTTTCTAGCCCAGCACCTTCACCACTAGACCAAACTGACTCTCACTAGAATAAGTAATCAGCCTTCTTTTCTGCTCAGGGAAACTGGTCTGTTACATTAACCTCTTGGCCACTCACTCTTACTGGCTGGGGTCACATACATTAAGCCATGGTTTGCTTAATCAGGATTAATTGAATAAAACACAATGGGCTGAGTTCTCATATTGCTTTACATTCCTAAACCCTGGATTATAATATAACCACAGCCTTTACCCAACAGACTAAGCAAAAGCCAGACAAACTCAGGATGCCTTAGGAACCCAGCCAAAGGGTGAGAGAATTGCACATCCCCTTGGGGGAAGTCAGGAGAGGGGAATCCTTACCTCTATCCTCATGACCGCAAACTCTGGAACGGGTGGGTCATACACGGAGACGCACGGATCCAGGCGGCTTTGAGTGGGGACCAACAACTTTGAGCTGGGGGGAGTTGGCGTGTAGTTCAACATTTCGCACAGGGTCAGAACATCAATGAATTTGGGCGTCAGACCAGCGCGCACCGTGTTGTCAGAACAAGCCATACATTCGACGCAGTCTGCACAAGAAGGACAGCCACGCATCGGGCAGGGGAGCTCAGACGCCATGCTGAGTCAGAAGCCATGTTATGGTTAGGGGATGTGGGAACCCAACCCCAGCCCCTTGGCTAAGAGAGATCTGAAATACGCTCTCTCCCACCCCACGCCTCAAACAGAATGTCCTCTGTGCAGGCACTCGCTTCCCATCCCCATGGAGAAACCCACCTCCATAGAGGTATGCGTGAGGCTCGTTTGCCCCCAGAAACATGCAGTCCCCAGGCTGCAGCTTCATCTGGTTCAGGAAGTAGATAACAAAGCACCCGATATCTCCCGGGAACTGGGAGTGTAACTTGAGAAGCAGCTCGCCACAACTGGCTGAAGTATCTCTCCCTGCAGCAGCTGGGTGACAAGATACAGGACAGGTTGCTGAGTGAGGGCTGGTCCAGATTGGGCTCTTCATCTTGCCATTAACACCTTCATCCTCATACATGGTCAGTACGTTGAGCTGAGACTAGCCTTACAAAAGAGCCCCCAAAAGTGATTTGCTGCAAAAACATTCTGGGCAAAAAGTAGGACAAAGAACTTAAACGGTAGTCCTCGACTTATGACCACAATAGGAACCGAAAAATTTGTTGTTAAGCACTGCGGTCGCTAAGCAAGGCATCACATAATTGCACCTGATTTTACATTTTTTGCGGTGGTTGTTAAGTGAATCACCACGCCCGTTAAGTGAATCATGTGGTCGTTAAGCAAATCACATGGTCGTTAAGTGAATCGCATGGTTCCCCATTGATTTTGCTTGTCAGAAGCCGGCCGGGAGGGTCGCAAATGGCAATCATGTGACTCCGGGCTGCTGCAACCATGATAAATATATGCTGGTTAATGATTCTGAAAAGAATCTCCAGTCTTTGGAAACAGGATGATGGAGACCTTGTTGGGATCCACCAAAGCACATGACCAGACAGGGGAGGAGGGATCTTAAAGGACTTCCACCATAAAGGCTCCTTAAAGAAATCCATAGCTTGGAAAATGGCAACCCTTCATAGCAAAGAATCACCAGATTTAGTGGTTCCTTACAGTTTTACAAACTCTAATCAAACAATTAAAATAGTGTATGCTAGATATGTGCAGGAATGTAGTGCTAATCTTGGGGATAAGGAAGGAATGAGTCAGCCATTAAGGGGAAACTTGCAGAAAAGATTACAGATGCTTGAGAAACAGGGTAGCTTGAGATACTCAATAAACTCAGATAATCCCATCTTGATTTTGTTTGGCATAAGATGGGACAGATAGAAACTAGGACAGGCTTTCAAGAATCTATTATTCCACCTTTCAAAAATAAAAAGGATTCCTGGAATTTTTGCTGTGCCTGTTTCTTGACCCGGCCTACCCTGAAGGTCTGATATTGATCTTAAAAGCCTGTCCAAGTTTCTCTGTCCCATCTTACACTGAACAAAGTCAAGACAACTCAATTATTTTGAATTTCTTTCTCACACTTCCCTCTTTCTCAGGACTGTGTAAAATTCGTCCTTAATCCCCAAGGTCAGTTTTACATTCCTTCATAAAACCAAAGCTGGAAGAGCTGAAACATCCAGATGTGGCTGGAACTACAGTACCCAGCCTTCTTTAGCTTAGAGTTTAGGCCACACTGACTGAAAATATCAGGAATTGTGACTGCAGGAGCATGGGTCCATGTTGCACCTCTGCACTAAGCTCTCCTTACAAGTCTAACCTTCCTGGGAAATCCGCTTGACCAGCAGGTTGAGGTGGTCCACAAAGACCTTCTTCTCGCTCTTCATCATCCTGGTGAAACAGACCCGCAGAGCAGCTGACACGCCTCGGGGGTCGTCATTCACGCTGCGCTCCAGTTGTTCAGCCGCCACGTTCCCGATCAGAGCTCGAAATTCAGGGACATCTGCAGAAAGGCCAGAGAGACGGTGGGAGTCTCACCATGCGCATCGGCCAACGGATGGCTGATCTTCCATTTAGTCTCTCTGATTATACAGAAGGTGACTTGGTGGAGATACCCAATCTCAATCAAAGTAGTTTTAGCCTTCCTGTGGAGTTGATTTCATGATTTGGTCTACCTAGTGGGGTTGACACCAACTGGGGAAAAACTATTTGGGGGGATTTTTTTTTTTAATCATATGGCATAGTTTGGTGTTCGTGCTGCTTTTTCTTGCTGGGAAATCCTTGTGAGGTCCAGCAGCCAGATGTGTGGACTATTTAGCCATGACAAGTCATGTTGCCCGGGGTGCACCACACGGAGGCTGGTCTGCATTACACTGAGTCGGGCTGAGAGAGAGTGACTGGCCCAAGGTCAGCCAGCCGGCTTTCATGCCTAAGGCGGGACTAGAACTCACAGCCTCCTGGTTTCTAGCCCAGCACCTTAACCACTGCACCAAATTGGCTCTCATTTGGAGAGATGACGACTGCTCTCTCGAGCCCACCAGTACCAGGAGTTCACCACCTGTTTGTGTGTGGAACTCACAAATTTCCCACACTCAACTCCACTCCTGAATACCTCAAGTTTCAGGGTGGGTGTGAGATTATATTGCTCTACTATTACTTTAACTCAAAAATCTCACTAACTAATCACCCAGAGAGGTACCCGCAGTCCCAATGCAACATTTTCCCTGCCTCGCTCAAAGTAAGAAGGCCTCTTGCAAAACTCCCAGGATCTGCTAAGCCAGATCTTTTACCTTACTAGGGCTTGCATCTGGTGATACTTTTTCCCTTTCCCATCATGCACTTACTCTGGAGGAAAGCTACAATCTCTTCTACAGGCCGGAAACCGCACAGACCCTCGAAGGGAGTTAGGGCGATGGCCATCTCGGGCTTGTGATTGGCATCTGGGTAGTGCTCTGGATATTGAGCGTGAAGTTTCCTTGCCAGTTCCTAGGAGAGGAGAAATGGGCAACCAGTAAGACCAGGACCAGGATCCCTGGGGCAGCTTTGATCATTGAACCTTTACCTGATCATTCCCTGATCAATGGATTGCAGAATCTGGGAGACATCTGAGAGGAACAGACAGGTGGGCTAGTGAAGTGGAGCAATGGATCAGAAATGACCCAGAAGCAATAAAATTTGGAGATGGATCCAAAAAGTTCCTTCGGTTACAAGCAGCTTGGTTGGGACCCATTCTTTAATATCAACAGAGAAGGAAATCAGTTGGACTGGCAGGATGATCCATCCCCTTGCATAACATTCTGATGTAGGATTCAGCCCTTAATGCTCCCAGATCCAACACAAGTGGTCTACTTTGACCCTGATATTAACCCTGGTCTTCCCTACTGCTTCCATCCTTTTTTGTCATAGAACCCAAGACAAAACTGCCTGCCCATCTTTGATACTTCAATGCCATCACTGACAATGTCATATATAACAGAAGAGCCTAATTAAGTAGCAGCACCTAACCAACTTCGGGTGATTTCCAGAAGCTAAGCAGGCTTAGACCTGGTTATTATCTGGATGGGAGACCAGCAGGACATGCTAGGATTATGGGCTAAGGTGCAAAGTCAAAAAAGCCTTCCTAGAAGAAGACAATAACAAATCATTTCCGTAGGGTTGCCAAGAAATCCATGGACACGCCTGGGATGTTACCAGGAGTCAAAGCAAAGGCAACCTATGTCCTCTACCCTCTGCCTTTTCTCCAACCCAAAGCTCCTTCTAAATGCAATGGAGTCCCCTGCCAATCTGAAGCCCGCCCAAAAACATATAGTGTAAGGTCCTAAAATAAGAGCACACCACGTACCTCCCTTCCCCAAAGAAAGAAAGGGAAAAAAGAGTTAAAATCAGACAAGTAATAACACGCAACAAAAAGATGGGACAATCAACGCCGTTCATCAGCCAAGAGGAAGCACCAGTATTTCCTGCTGAGAAACCACAGTGGGAGAATGGCAGAACATTTCCCACACCCATCCGAGGAGAAGACCTTACCTTGGTAGGGTGTGCCTGGATGGACAAAGCTGTGTTGACCGACAGCACTTTGAGGAGGAAAGGCAGCTGGCCCTGAAAGGCGTCCTTCACCTTTGAACCCAGGCAGGCAGGGTTATCTGCAATCCACCGGCTTAAAGTCTTCTGGGGGATGCGGTTATCCAGAATGACGGCATCACCCTTGGGGTGAGCACCCATCCAGAGCTGGAAAGGAAGACAGCGATGGCACCGGGGATCCCACAACGCCCTTGGATTTGGCAAAATGTGAAAAGTGAGCCCAGCCCCTTGTGGTAACCATGGTCAGATCCATCATGGCTTCACGTAACGAGTGAACCAACCAGAGAAGCCCACCTGGTCTTAGCAAAGGGACAGGCAACCTTTCGAAAGACAAACATGCTTTTTTCCCCTTGTAAAGGGTTAGAGAGACAGTGTGGTATAGTGGTTAAGGCATCAGGCTTGAAACCAGGAGACCCTGAGTTCTGGTCCTGCCTTAGGCACAAAGCCGGCTGGGTGATCTCGGGCCAGTCCCTCCCACTCAGCCCTAGGAAGAAGGCAACGGCAAACCACTTCTGAAAAACCTTGCCAAGAAAACTGCAGGGACTTCTCCAGCGGTCTCCAGGAGTCAGCACAGACTTGAAGGCACACACACACACACACATACAATCTTGGGGTGGCGATGGACAGGGTGTTGACTCCAGGGCAACGCACGAACAGATGGGACTCAAAAACGTCACGCTCATGGAGATGGCCATGATTCTCAGAACGTGTCCTTGGGGAGGCTCGTGGGAGACTTTGCTTGGTTCTGTGTTCTTAACTCCTAAGGTTTGTTCAGCTTCACATGAAGGAAGACCAGAGTGAGATTTTTAAAAAATGAATGCCAGCCACTTGGTTGGTCTACAAGAACAGGGACTCACCTCAGCGTAGGGCTTGTTGGCTTCAATCTGCGCCATCGGATCATTGCTTTCTAAGAGCTTGGCAACTTGGCTGTCCCGGCCTAGCTTACCCCACGCGTAGTTCTGCACAGCGCAGGCCAGGGGAAACACTAAGCGAGCAAGCAAGAGAGGGAGAAAAAATAATTCAAGGGAAGAAAAAATAATTGAAGGACTCTGTCTAACAAGCATCACCCAAGAATGTCCTCCTGGCCACCAAAGATTTCTCACAGCTGGGCTTCTCTACCAAGAAACATATCTTTATCTCCTTCTTAATCATCAGCTAAAAACACATCTAGGGAAGAATAGGGCTTATGGGGGTCCAGGCATGGGAACATCACCAAACCTAAGCAGCTTTGGATCTGATCAGCTCTTTGAGGAACCCCGCAAATTCCATTCCACGTCCTCTGGAGACAGATCAAATGGAGATCAACCATCTCCATTTCAATTCCTCTTTTTCCTTCGCCAAGATCTAGAGCATGGGTTTTCAAACTTTTTCAGGCCATGGAACCTATTAAAAAATTAAAAATCCTGGGGCCTCAAGGAAGAGACAAAATGCTAGTGATGGGAAACCGGCTAGGTTTGAGTGAATGTTCGTTTTGCCCTTATTTGCTCTTGGACCTCATCAAATTCTTGCAGAACCCTAGAATTCCATGGAATGTACCGTATAGAATTGCGGATAAGGCCACCTGCGGATAAGCCGACCCTCAAAATTTCAACCAAAATGCCATGAAAAACGCATTAACCGCAGATAAGCTGACCCTCAATTTTTTTACCGCAGCGACAGGCAGGAAACTGCAAACGGTCACGTCATCATTTATAAAGCTGCACAATTTTAAGGCTGTGATGGGCTTTAGAAAATCTGAGCTCTGGTCCGCAGATAAGCCGAACCCAATTTTTTTTTGGGGGGGGGAGTATTTTGGAACCTAAAATTCTCAGCTTAGTATATATGGAAGTTTGAGCAACCCTGATCTAAAAGCCTAACACCCTTATTGCATGAACAGATGTATACGGAATCTCCCTTCTCTTGGGAAATTAGGTTGATACCCACATTTGGAGTCTTGTGAACCTCATCTAGATAATTGTTGGCCATCTTAAGGGAACCCTCATAACCAAACTCGTTGGTTGCTCAGTCTGGGTTCAAAGACAATTCTGGGAAACTTGTTTCCCCAAGATGGTAATTTAATTATTAAATAAAAATTCCCTGGTGCTTAGCCTTTGTTATAACTAGAATTATTACTTAATGGCAGAGAGAGGTGAATCCAGGACACGACCTTGCAAAGAATTGTTAGCACTCTTTCTGCTGACTTCAACCTCCAAGTTAAACCAAGCCATAAAACATGGTTAGTTTCGGTCAGCTGAGCATGCTGTGCAAACCCCACCGTTAGGATTGGCAAGCCAAAACTTACATCTTTGCTTATGAACCCAGCCAATTTCAGTCTACTCCAAAAACTAAGATTGAACAAACCACATTTTGCTGTGTTCCACAAACCCACCAGCGCGTTAATAAATCAGAGGTCGATTTCCCTCTGATTTATTTAACATAACAAGCAGGGCAAACCAGAGGCACGTCATGATCTTTCCCCCCTTTTTATAGCAAATTGGGCCATTTCTGTGCATTTGTCACCGAAGAGAGAAAAGTCAACTGATAAAAGATGACAAGGATGATGATTTGCGATAAATAGCTGCGGCAGTTTTAAAGGGTAGCATCACGTGCCTGACCTGACCCGAGGCGAATGCCTAATTGGGGACCGCCACAAAGCAGATTGGCAGTGGGAAACGACCCCGGGCGTTGCAAGGACTTTTCTGCATTCATCCGTGCAAACTCCACAGATGTCCGGTGGAACCCGCCTCCCCAGACAGAAATATTATGCATCAGACAGCCTTGTAGAGAGCTGATTTCCTTGGCGGCTGTAGCTCACGGCTCTAGCACTCCGTTTCCTTGCAGAAAGTTTTGGTTTCCAGTCCAGCGTTGGCACAAAGGGCTGGAAAATCTCCCCACCGAAATCCCAAAAGGCAGATTCATGCATCTCAGTAAACCGCCCCGTGGGTCATTTATGCATCTCTGCAGGAGGACAAAATGCCAAAACCGCTGAGCCCCTCTTTGGGGGGAGATGGGCAGTAGTATAAATTTGAAAAGGGAGGGAGGGAGGAAACCTGCTCCTGAAAGGGGTTGGCCATGTTTTTTTTTCCCCCTAGATTTTTTAAAAAAATATTTCTCAGAATAACCTACAGTCCAGGGCCTTCTTGGTAATCGCCCATCCAAGCCCTCCCCAGGCTTAACACCGCTTAGCTGCTGAGCCCAGGTAAGTTGGGCAGGACAGAGCGATGGTCCCACAGCCACGGGAGCGGTCCTGCTTTTCGGCTTGCGCGCCCGCCGCGTAAACCTCCTCCGGCCCCGGCCGCTCACCTCTTAACTCTGCCATACTTCCGACACCGCGCGTCCAGCCCTCTCCGCAAGCCGGGGGAAGAGCCCCGCCGCGGCCGCCACGCCTCTTCCAGGCATCGGCCGGGCAGGCTGGGAAAGGTAGTTCGTCAATCCGGAGTCGCTCCGTCGAGATCGCTGCCCAGCGAGAGGAAGGGGCACAGAGCGGGAGGGCGCGCGCGAAACCGGAGTGACTTCGGAGCCGGAATCCTTTTTGGAAACCTCGAAAGGTGGCCTTTGAAACACAAGCACAGGAGACAGGCAGACATTCCACCGGGGCAGCCGCCTTCCGTTGCTTTGGACTACAGTTCCTATAAACCCCTTATCCCCAGCCAGTGCAGTAAGGAATGAAGTTTTCCTGCTATATAGTATAATATGTAGATATATATAGTGCAAGCGGTTCTCCACCTTGGCCACTTTAAGATGGGTGGACTTCAACTCCCAGAATTCCCCAGCCAGCCCGCCATGGCTGGCTGGCTGGGGAATTCTGGGAGTTGAAGTCCACTTATCTTAAAGTGGCCAAGGTGGAGAAACACTGACGTACATGATACTTTGTAACTGTGCAGTAAACCTCTTAATACAATTTCAAAAAAAAAATTCCCCCCAGCAACCATAGGCAGCTGGGTTGTTTTTTTTAATAGGAAGGACATGTAGGAGTTTGTTTCTAAAAGGAAAATAAAGGATTCTAGGGAATCTTAAAATACTAGCAGTACTTTAGGGGATGGAAGCTGGTTTAGAGATTTATACATTTTTTTTTCTTTAAGGGGAAGGAGCAATTAGTGATTTCTATGTGTGCTGATGGATTGATTTATAGAAATAATGTGATCTTGGTTTGATATAGAGTAAGGGATTGATTATGGAAATTGCTGTATATTCTTGTTGAAAGTCGGAAGCCACTTCTTTATGTAATGTTTAAAATTATTTTTTCTTGTGTTTCTCACTTTTTAGGGGTTTTTTTGTAGTTTTTTTTGTACTTTTTATCTTTGCTTTAAACTTAATAAAATTCTTTTTAAAAAATATATTAGCAGTAGTTTTTCTTTTCTTTTTCATGCCTTTACAGATAGTCCTCGACTTACGACCACAATGGGGACTGAACTTCTGTCGCTAAGTGAGGCAGTCATTAAGTGGGTCATGCTCAATTTTACAACCTTTTTCGCCACAGCCATTAAGCGAATACGGCTTCCCCCCTTGACTTTGCTTGTCAGAAGCTGGATAGGAAGGTCACAAATGGCGATCAGGGGACTCCGGGACGCTGCAACCATCGTAAATGCATGCCGCTTGCTGAGCGCCTGAATTTTGATCACATCACCACAGGGATGCCGCAATGGTTGTAAGTGCAAGGACTGATCATAAGTCACTTTTTTCAGCAATGTTGTACCTTCGAACATTCGCTAAATGAATGGTCATAAGTCGAGGACTACCCATATTGTGATTTTGAAACAGCTTCCATCAAGCAGCTGACAAAGATCTTAGGGCATCCAGAACCAGAACCTCATCCCATTTTAGCCTCAGCATGTTTCAATTACTGGTACTTGTGCTCCAAACAGCCAAAAGTTTCTGCTGGGTTTGCAAATGAGAACCTTTTCTATGCAAAGCCAAGCCAATAGGCACTGTGATGCTTCAGCTCTGTTGTATGAATGGGTGCCTGTGGTTAGTTTATAAGTCAGTACGTCATGTGACCCTCCCACCCCAGGGTTAGTTTAATAAATCTGGATTGCATTAATCATAGGTAAATGCATTCTGCAAACATAGGTTAGGGATCAGATGATTTATCCATAATGAGCTTTTGCAGGTTTCTAATTATGCTTGTCTTTCATTTACCCTGATCTGTGTTTTTGGTTTAATGCTGCTACGTTTGAGATGGAAAAAAAAATTTTTTTTAGATATTTTCAGAAGCCATTTGCCAGGTTGAAAAGCAGAATATAAATCTGGTTATTTTATTATTTATTTTATTAAACGTTTATTAGTAACTATTAATAAAAAATAAATATTATTCCTTCCTGCCCTCCAAAACTTAAGCAGCAGAAACATATAAGCTTTAAATCAATAAAACAATGAAAGAAACTAATTTGAGATTAAAATGCATTATCATTGAAAACAAAATCTGGCCATATGGCTTTAAGAAACAATTTGAAATTTGAAAATAAAATTTCTTGCAGGACAAGCATACTTTTTTTTCCTGCCCCTTTGTATATACTTCTTATAACACAGAATTGCTTGTCAAGTAATTTGAACAATGTCCTTAGGCCTCCCACTCAGTCCAACTCCTCCTTTAAACAGAAAGAAACGTCCGCGCTATTACACCATACACTACGGTACCGAAGTAGACCTTTACGCCATGCGCATGCTCAGAAAGCCTCTTCTTGTTTCCCCCCCCTCTCAACTGTTCCAGTCCACCTTCCTCCAGTCCACGGAAGGCGGAGACAAAAAAAAAAAGTCCCTGCACGCATGCGCCTTCTCGCCTCGCTCTTTCTCCTCCGCCCGGCCGATGAGATCACAGGGCGGGGAGGAGCTTATTGTCACGTGCAAAGGAACGGCGTCTCGCCCCCGAGGCAGCATTGCGCAGGCGCGGCGGAGCCCGAAGGGGCGGAAACCAGCCTTCTCCCGGAAGTGTGTGGTTTCTAGGGTGCAGGAAGCGGACCGGGCTGGGAACAGGTGCGGCGGACTTCGTCCCGGTTGGCGGGGAGGAAGAAGCAGCGGCCATGTCGGCCTTTGAGGCGAACCCCTTCGCGGATCCGGTGGACGTCAATCCCTTCCAGGTAAGCCAGGCCGAGCCGCGGGTCCTCTCTTGGCGTGGGGGGGGGAGGCAGGGAGTAGGCCCCACCCTAATTGTGGGGAGGGGACCTTTGCCTCCCCCCATAGATTCAGTGGGGGGAGCAGTGAAGTACCTTGACTCAATGGGCCTGCAAGGCAGCCATTCCCGACCTGGTCCCCCCCAGGTAGCTTAGGACTACAACTTCCAGCATTCCCAGCCCTCCTGGGCTGGGGGTTCTGGGTCGGGCGAGGGCGGGGGAAGTGGCTGCAGAGGGATTCATGGGTCTGGGCCGGGGGAGGTATTGCCAGCTGGCAGCCCTCTAACCCCAACTTAGCCCTTTTCAGGCGCTGAGCTTCTTTTTGGCATTTAAATTTCGCTTTTCGTTTTTAAACCCAACCACTTGTAGAGGAAAAGTAGACTTAGGAATAGTGGGGGAGCAAAGGTCAGCCATGAAGTGTGGATCTGAGCCTTGGCTTCCTCTCGTATTCAGGAACTACCTGCTCCACCAAGCTGGCATCCACAGCGGCCAAACTAGGCAAACGCTCCCCCTCCCCTTTAATAACATGCGCTTGTTGTTAGTCACACTCTCCTGGAAATTAGATTCGCTATCTATTTCCTTAACTGATTGACTCAAAGAAGTAGCCATGCTAGTCTCTTACAGCCAAAACAACATTTAAGAGTATTGTGGGTAATGCAGTCAACCCAATTTGGGTAAGAAATGTGTTTGTCCCCAACATTCTTTGTGGTTTTAGCTAATTTAGACACTTTCCTGCTCTCTAGCTCTGATCCATATCTTTTAGCTGGGCGAATGCAGCGTGCTTAATGCTGGCCCTAAGAATAAAAATGTAGCTGCTTCTGTTTCTGTAACACGCATCGCTGCAGCAAATAAACCATTTTGTGCTTTAACACGATAGCCTGGTTCCTGCAACATTGTGAGCCTCAAACTACCCATCTCTATTTTAGCATACAGTAGTGTAGTGCATTGGGTTAAACCAGCCAAAGGATGGGGGTGTTGACCACGAGCTTTAAAAGGAAGAGCTTAATTGCGCTATCCTGAGCTACTTGGAGAGGGATTGAGGGGGGGATAAAGAAATAAAATGTAAAAATGGCTGTCGCTAAATAGGTTGGTCAGATTTGTTTAAGTTGCTCATTTGTCCGATACAGAAACACTGTTTCTTCTGTTGGGTATATAATATAACACAAAAATGATACTAGTTCGTGGAGGTGAATAATAAACAAGGATTATGGAAGAGGCTTCTGATCTGCAATTTGAGGCTCCTTGGTTAGGGAAATGGCGATTCAGCAGGCTATATATGGGCCGAGCCACCCTTACATGATTTTCACAACTTTTCTTCTTGAAATACTAGCTAGCTTTTGGGACTGTGCTGCAGAACCTCTACAAATTTTTGCTGCACTTTGTTCTGCTTTGCAAAGATGGTTCCTGGCCCATTTTCCAAAGTGTTTTCTTCATCTATTTTGGTACCCTGCTCATGACCTTTTAAATACAAAGTATATAGTGTTTATTAAATATGAGTAATCATTCAAATGCTGCTGTAACAGTGTTACTATTCATGATCTGGCACAGAATTGATTTCATTTGTTTATTTGATTTTACAGCTTTAAAATACATTTCCTGTTGCTTTCCTCGTAATTCTGTTGGAAAGCATAAACAGCGCTTTGATGTTTGTCATTCCAAGTAGGTAACAATGGAAAAGAACCTATTCCAGATACTATTTTTTTAAAGTTTTTATTCTTGATCATCTATTTATTTAGACCAAGGAAGAGGAGGAATTTCCTACCAAGACCCATTTCTCAGTATCTTTTTCCTAAATTAGCTTACTTTATGGATTTGGGTAAAATAAAATTACTCCCATTTTGGGACTGTGAAGGAAGTGGGATGTAAATTTAAAGTTTATGATGATCTCCTAGGCGTGACAATGTGATTGTTTCTGTGCGTGCTGGCAGCCCTTTGAGGTAGGCCAGCTCAAGAAACAGACACAGCAAGGATTCCAGGAATGCTACTTTTGTTGTTGAAGGATATTGTATAATTGAGAGAGCCCATCTGGTGTAGTAGTTAAGGCATCAGGCTAGAAATCGGGAGGCCATGAGTTCTAGTCTCGCTTTGGGCATGAAGCCAGCTGGCTGACCTTGGACCAGTCCCTCCCTCTCAGCCCAAGAGCCAATCAGGCGTGGCAGGAGAGTTCTAGTCCCGCCTTGGGCATGAAAGACAGCTGTGTGACCTTGGGCCAGTCACTCTCTCTCAGCCCGACTCGGTGCAATGCAGACCAGCCTCCCCGTGGTGCACCCCGGGCAACGAGTCACGGCTAAATAGTCCACACATCTGGCTGCTGGACCTCACAAGGATTTCCTCAAACCATGTTTAGCTTTCTTTCAGGGCTAAGTTAAGAATGGAGAGCCGGTTTGGTCTAGAAACCGGGAGACTGTGAATTCTAGTCCCGCCTTAGGCATGAAAGCTGCTTGGGTGACCTCAGGCCAGTCCCTCTCTCTCAGCCCTAGGACGGAGGCAGCGGCAACCCACTTCTGAAAAACCTCGCCAAGAAAACCGCAGGGGCTAGTCCAGACAGTCTAGAATCGGCCACGATTGAATGGATTTTAAAAAAAACCTGTATAATTACAGAACCTTGAAAGTCTTTCTGAGTTTGTCTCATCTAATACTAAATCAAGACGGGCCTATTTTGAGCTAAGTTTCCACACTTCCTTCGATTTCTGGACTGTGTAATCTTCTTCAAGTCCTTCCTTAACTGCTCTTTCATACCTTCTCCAAGGCCAGCTCTAAATTCTTTTACAGGCCCACAGCTTAGGGTGGCTGCTGCATCTTCCTCCTTCCACTTCACGTTGTCTTGGAAAGTTAGAACTGAGTCGCTGGGAGGAAGAACTCTGATTTTATTGTTTGGGAGGAAAAAGATTCTTTTGTTTTAAAGCGCACCTTCGAAGAGTCACCGTTTTTATACGCTGGAACTTGTTTGTAACACTTTTCTTATTTCGCTAGCTTCTCTTCCTCTTGACGTGAGAATGGTTAACAAAGGCACTAGAGCCAAGTTGCAATTTCTTCAACTGGGAGCTCTGACAATAGGGTTTAGAAGAAATTTTGAGTCACGTACTGCGTTATCTCTTCAGATATTTTCGTTTTTGTGTCATGTAGCATTTCCTCTTGTGAAATACCTTTTGCTCTAGATTGGGAGCCTGTAGGAAGATATTTTTTGTATCTTTTGACACAATGCTTAGGATCTTTTAGGCATGTTTTTTTTTTAATTAGACAAACATGAATTTACGACATTGGGAAACCTTTTATCTAATGAGATGGACTTTGGCACTAATTGTACCATTGTAAAGTTTGGGGATTCTTTGAACACTGCAGATCTGCTTGGATTGCAGTGTTTTTCAACCTTGGCAACTTTAAGATGTGTGGACTTCAAATCCCAGAATTCTGGGAGTTGAAGTCCACACATCTTAAAGTTGCCAAGGTTGGCTGGTTGGGGGATTCTGGGAGTTGAAGTCCACACATTTTACAGTTGCCAAGGTTGAGAAACACCGGACTATAGTAATCTTTCCATGTTGTTTTACTTCTGAAATTAGCCTGTAGGTTTTTAATTGCTGCTTGGTCTAGTTACTCCTATACCATCAGCCCTACTGGTTCATAACCTGTGACACCCGGTTTTATGGAAAATGGGCAGAAGAAAAACAATACCCTAGATGAAATTATAAAATGAGCTTTTTATTATGACATGGTCATAATTCCTAAACACATGTACAAGGGAGTGAGTCTCATTGAGTACAGTTAGTACTGTTCTTCTTAGTAATCATAAGTAGGGTTGTGCTGTTCCCTTTCCACTGGGCAGTCAGCCCTTGTACTGGGTTCAAATGAGCCCTAACAGGCTTTCAGTTCACCAGCTTAAATTCTAACCCTTAGTAAATAAGTGAATTACGTTTTTAATCCTAAATTACAGCATTCATAAATTGCTAGACACAGATTGCAAGCAAGATGATCTGCACTCTGATCTTACGGATGTTTACTTAGAATTAAACTTCACTCAACTGGGTGACATTTTTTCCCAAAGGGGGGGGGGGAGCCCATGAAGGATTCCAGCCTTACTTTGGTGAGATTCAGAGGGCTGGTGTGCTGAGCCAATAGTGGGGCAGTTCTTTTCTTAAAATTCCCAGTTTCTTTTTCAAAGGCCTGGTTGCCGCATGAACCCAGTCTTGTAAAAGTAGTTTGAGCTTTGCACGAGCAGCTTGTCATACAATTATGTGGATTTTTACCGCATTGTTGCAAAATGACGGGTATTAGGGTGAGACACTGGAACTCTGAACGCCAATTTCCAGCCTCTGTGTGATTGTATCCAACACACTCCTGTGCTCCTAAAGGTATATTGTACTTGGGCCAAAGACATGTCCTCCGTTTGCAGAATTGCCAGTGACTGATAGCCCTTTCGGGGGAATTCTCCCAGCCTGCGAACGGTTCCCCTTTTCTTGGCAACGCCAATCAGCTGAGTGAGCAGAACATATCCATATCCTCAGGAAGCGAGTGTTGGGCTGAACCAGCTATTGCAGCCATGCCTGGCAAAGCCCATCTGGTCTCAAAACAAAGTGTCCTGAATTAGCTGGCTCCACACAGCATATGGATTGACATGTCGCTGCATTCCTGGGCCACCAGGCGTCCTTTACTCCCTAACTTTTGACGTCAGGAAGCTGTTAGTCTTTATTGTCTTAGAGCTGCTGTTTTGTTTTTAATCCGTTCAGTTGTGTCCTATCCTTGGAGACCGAATGTCCCTGCAGTTTTCTTGGCAAGGTTTCTTCAGAAGTGGTTTGCCATTGCCTCCTTCCTAGGGCTGAGAGAGGGTGACTGGCCCAAGGTCACCCAGCTGGCTTCCTGCCCAAGGCGGGACTGGAACTCACAGCCTCCCGGTTTCTAGCCTGCTTCAAACGGCTTATTTGTAGAGCTTGAAACTGCTTGCTTTTTGAGCTGCTTGGTGGGGAGTAAATCCCCCAGGGAGTTTCTCCATTTCTAGAATGCAGCTTGAATCTCAGTAAAAAGATTTTGGTCCATCTCCAAACCCTGTCTTTGTTTGCCAAGGGAGTTGGCAGCTGGATTCTAGGCTCCTAATCTTGTTGAACTGGGCGTGGGGGTGTGGGGCAGAGGCTAATGCTGTCAGTCAAAGGCTTTGTAAAACATAACGGAACGATTCCCAAGCATTGTAGGGAGAAAACCTGTGGCACACAACACAGGTGGGTAACCTTTTAGAGGTCAGAGAGGGTGTGGTAGAGGCCTTAAGTTGTTGCAAAGACTTGTTTAAATGGGGGCGGGGGCGGGGGAACTGTTAGGATATGTCCGGGCAGTCACAAAACATCCATTAACCAGAAGGTGAACTAGCTCTCTGGATCTCTAGGGGACCTTTGTGAAGCCTGCCGGCATGCTTACAAATTAAAACCATGCTAGAAGACATTGCTCTGATTTGCAGCACAGCTTCCTTAAAAAAGTTTTTCTTTTTTCTTTTAATTAAAAAGAAGTATTTCAAAACATCCTCTGGAGCAGGTAGTTTGGCCACAAGAAAATTATCTGGAGCATCCTGGTGTGTTTGGCACCACGCTGCCTCCCCTGCAGGATAGAGATTTCTATTCCACCCCGTTCCGGAAGTCAAACTTTCACACTTAGGCAAACTTGGTGTGACAAAATAGCTGATGCAATTTGCAACCCTCCTCCTTCCCTCTCTTCCCTTTTACAAAAGTGAGGATTCTGTAATTTCAGTAAAACTGCCAAGCACACAGCAGTCTTTCAAGTTGTTTAGCCTGTCCCATGATGTTTTTTCAGAATGCTGCTTCTCCTATGATCTTAAGCTTTATCGGTACTTAAAACAGAATCTAGGGTTCTGGGCTCTAATTGGTTAAAAATAACTTGTTCCATCAGTTAGATTCAAGTCTATATTCAGTGAAATCCACGTTTCAATATTATTATTAGGTTCTCTTCCCCCTTCTCCCTTTTTAATTTTTTTTAAAATCTGAAACATTAATTTTATTGTTTTACTTTTTCAAAAGGAAATGATATCTCCTTGGTCAAGGAAATCAAATGTAATCAAATTTTTAAATATAATCATGTTGAAGTGACCGTTTTGGAGTACTTTCAGTCATCCATTTGACCCGGTTGACTTTTAAATCTACAAGTATAGGCCTTAGCTGGGGAAATCAGCCATGGAGACAGGCATTTTGAACTCTCAGACCTTGGTATTACTTTCCAGTGAATCAGTTCCTGTCAACGCATGATGTAGCCAGACCGAAAAAACAAGTTTTGCTCTTTCCTCTCACTGTTAAGGTCGTCCTCTATACCAGTGTTTTTCAAACTTGGCAACTTTAAGATGGGTGGACCAACTCCCAGAATTCCCCAGCCAGCCAGCATGGCTGGCTGGGGAATTCTGGGAATTGAAGTCCGCCCATCTTAAAGTTGCCAAGTTTGAAAAACAACTGTTCTACAGTCCCTACAGATCCTGCATCCTTGTAGAGGAAACACTGAACCATGGTCTCAATGAAAATATGAGGAGTCTGGGACAATCAGGAACTTAAGTTGAAAGATTAAGCAAAAGATCTATGAGCTTTCCTCGTTTGTTTGTTTGTTTAAATATAGAGGCCAAATGACTCTGGGCAGCTTCCATTTTAAAGAACAATAGGAAAAAAGAAAAGCAAGCACAATTCACCAAGGAAAAACCCGGGGTCACCCTACCCTGAGGCTGTCTTGATGCTTGGGGCACCTATACAAAGTCCTTGAATGGGGTGTTTTCAGCTGCTCTGTGGGTCTGCCCCCCCCCCCCCCATCTCAAGCGAGGGAGGAGAGAAAGTGCTTGAAGGGAAACATTTTCAGTGTAGTTTCAGTCCAGCGCTCAGCTGGAGGGTTGGACGATACAGAGCTTCCCCGTGGTTGGTTGGTGTGTCCTTTAGTAGGTGCTGCTCTCTTTTATTTCCATCCTGTGCATCAAGCACCTTGCCTCAGTATAAAAATCAAGCTCAGTAACTACTCCAGAAAAGCCGTAAGTTGCAACACACAGGAGCTGTTCTTTGGAACTGGTGGCTGAACAATCATGTACCAACCAGTGCTAAATAATATCAAAACTAATACTAAATAATCGGAAGAGGGTGAACTGCGATTTTTACAATCAAAATTTACCTCTGCAGTAAACTCTAATTGCAATCTCCAGGATATGTAACATTAGAAAAGCTAAAGTGTGTTTGGGGAAATATTCTATATCAGAATTACTGAACATTTAAATGTTCCTATATGATTTAATGAAATTCCTTATTAAAGTGTCAGGATTCCTGCGTTACATGTTTTTTTCCTGCATTCACAGAAAAACAATATTCTTCTTGTCAGTAAGATTGGCTGCTCTGTTACGTTCTGCGAATTGGAGTGTCTTTTATGTCTGGCACAAAATCCACTTTTTGGATATTTGCTTCCTTGGCAAACGAGTAATATCCTAGTTATATATCAGTGGGATTTCAGTGGGATTTTGAAGATTGCATAGTGTTTGATGGGATTAGAGGACATGGTTTCATTTCCATCTTTTATATACTGTAATTAAAAACTAAGCCGTGCACTCAAAGGACTATCACCAAAGCCCTTACATTAGGCGAAATGCAGCCACAGTGCTTGGGGAAGAAGTGAGGTTTCAAAGCACAAGAGGTCCCAAAGGAGAGATTGGGTCTCTAAAATAGATGGCACATTTTGCCTGCACAGGTCCCCATCTTCAAATCTTGGCTTCTCCAGGTAGAGTTGCAAAAGTCCTAGATAGAGAATCACTTCTTGTCCATGTAGCCACCATTAAACTAGACATATAATAATAATAATAATAATAATAAGCTTTGCCACAGTCATCTTGTAGTACAGCTTGGCCGCAAAGAGCCCCTACCACACTAAAGCCTCCTGTGTGGAAGAACTTTGCTCTGGACTGGGTGGCAGAGAAGTCTTCATGCCAAGAACTTTGTTGAGTTCCCCGGTTTTCTTTTGGGGCTGCTCAGCAGCTACTTCTGAATTTTTGCAAAGCAGTGGAATATGCAGTCATGGTTGCTTCCCTGAATTCAGCAGGCCACCTCCATAGTAAAAATATGCTGGATTCCAGGCTGCCTGCACCTGTTTCCCTCCTGGGAGTGATTCACAAAGCTTAATCCGGGAGTGTCAGGACCTGGACTGTTTACCTGAAGTTATTCATTAAATGGGAGCTTCCAGAGTTCACCTGTCGGGCTAAGCTGTAATGGAGGTTGTTTCGTTTGGCTTTGAACAGGGAGGAGCATCATTTTGGTGCCAAGGGCCCCCTTTACATTTGGGGGAGTAGGGGTGACAAAGGAGGGGCGGCCACACTTGGTGGAATTCAGATTTTGTGGGAGTTCTATGCATTTTCTTCATTTTGTGACCAATGTTGTGACCTGCTTTAGGGTTTATAGTTGCCCACTTTAAGTTGCCTATCTGGGAATAGCAGGAAACTGCCATTAGTTCTCAGCAATCATGATTAGAGGGTTTCCATAGCCACAAAACAGGGTCAGAGGCAGGTGGCCCACCTGTCTTTACAAGATGGGTGAGAACCTCCATTCTGAGTGGTTAACTGATTCCTGTAATGTAAGACCCCAGCTAATATGCCTTAGTAAATCCAAGCTTATTGTGATAAGCAAATTTAGCTGTGGGTGACAGGATACAGAGCTGCCAAATGGCTCTGCCTGTGCAGTATTAGACCTGGATCTTTTCACTGACCAACCGTCCCTTCCCATTATTTGCTTGTCTTTACTTTTACAACTATACCTCCCTTTCCCCATCTTTCTTGTTGCATCTCACCTATGTCTGCTGCATCTCCCTCAGAAGGTTGGCTGAAGGATTCCAGCTGCCTTAAAACGCTCCTGTCTTTTCAGTATATAAGTGGTGCATCCCTGGCCTTCTCTTTCCAATCTCTGCTCAGAATCCACTTTTTCCAGCAAGCCCACAGCTTATCTTCTTTCTTTGATCTTCCCAGAGCTGGTGCCTTGTGGCCGGCAGAGTCAGAAGGGAATGTGTGCCATTCAACAGATCCAAAGAGCAGTGGCTTGGGTCAAGCTGTTCTATGGTGACCCACCTTGAAGTAAATACAATGGCTTTTCGCCACATTCTGCCCTTCCTCTTTTTTTCTCATCATTTCCTCTAGGCGTAGGGTTTCCCAACTTTGGCCACTTTAAGACATGTGGACTTCAACTCCCAGAATTCTCCAGCCAGCATGCATGAACTCTGGGAATTGAAGTCCACACGTCTTAAAGTTATCAATGTTGAGAAACACTGCACTAGCCACTGGATTGCCTGTATTTTTAAACCGGGGGGCTCACATCCCCATCTTGCAAGGGAATCACGTGATCTGTCATTGAGTATAGTTCCTCCCCTTTTTTGCTTTATTAAAATAGCACGTCTTTAAAAAAATAAGAGCAGCAACAGTAATGTAAAAGCTGCTTTGGAGACACAAAGACACATGCATAAAAATAATGCCCTATAAAGATAAAAAGCAGTTATCTGACGGCTGATCACCAGTTAAACCCATCAGAAAAATACAACTACAAAACCCAACCCAGAAATTGGGGAAAGTTCACTAGCCAAGTTCACTGGCTCTGCTGGCTGGGGAATTCTGGGAGTTGAAGTCCACACGTCTTAAAGTGGCCAAGGTTGGGAAACCCTGCATCTAGACTGTAAACTGAATGGGTCCAAGAACCTCATCTAAAATTAAACCTACAGCAGTGACATGTTCCAGGAAATATATAATATTCCTCCTCTTCCTCTCTCCTTCTCTTCCAGGATCCTTCAGTCACCCAGCTGACCAATGCAAACCAAGGTACTCTGGATGAATTCAATCCATTCTCGGAGAACTCTCGGCTGGTAAGTTCAGGATTAGATTCAGCCTTGAATGACGACCATGGTTGAGTCCCCTGTGTGGGAGCTGTGGAGGACTATTCTTGATGCTCTGCACCTGGGAGCCCATTTGAGATATTCTGCCTCTCACCTTCTGATATTTCCCTCCCTCTTTAGGCGAAAGCAGCTCAGACGTTGCCAGCAACCCAGCCTGCGGGTGGCTCTCAGCCCGCTGTGCTTCAGCCTTCTGTGGAACCCACCCCACAGGTGTGCCCCCTCCTTTACGCTTTGTGTTACTGGATTCTGTCTCTGCAGGACCCCATCCCTGCTACCGTAATAGGCAGGCCCATGTAGTGCTGATCAGGGTGGTAGATCTCTGGAAAGGGTATCTTAATATACTTTTTCTATGGAGATATATATATATATATCAGGCCCAGAACACTCCTTGCCACTCCCCTTGTCCAATTAGGTTGGGACTCCAACTCCCAGGATTCATAGCTAGCATGCTTGCTCAAAGGATTCTGGGAGATGAGGTCTCAGCACATCTGGAGGAGGGGCCAAGCAGAAGAAGGCTAAAGTAAGATGTGAACTGGGTGGATTAAATTGACCTTCTGCCTCTGTCACCTTTATTTCACTC
This sequence comes from Candoia aspera, assembly GCF_035149785.1. Classification (NCBI taxonomy): domain Eukaryota; kingdom Metazoa; phylum Chordata; class Lepidosauria; order Squamata; family Candoiidae; genus Candoia; species Candoia aspera. The sequence continues at coordinate 5,744,647 of NC_086165.1, read as the reverse complement.
TACTAACCTGGAATATCTCCTGCTAGATCCCTCTCTTCTTTTAGAAGTCTACCAGCCATTTAAGGCACTTTGCCCAAACTGTCTTCATTCCCCTTGGGTCGTTCTCGGCTTCTCTCTCTTGTCTGTTTCACAGTCCCTCCTTCACATGTCTGTATTTCAGCTTCTGGACTTTGGGCTTCCCTCAGTGTGGTTTCTTCATAGCCTTGGCTTTTCCTTCCTCCTCAGCATTTCGGCCTTAAGTACCCTGCCTGTCAGGCACCTTCTTAGCTGTTTGCTGGGGCTGATGGGGCTTGGCATCCAGTGTGCAGAGGCCCATAGATTCTCGATTCCCAGCTTAAACTAATGACGGCACAAAGAAAAGATTTGCAAAAACTTCATCAGGATCAGTTCATCCATGGATGACAGTGACTTTGCCTGAAAAAAAAAATCTGAGGGATATTTAATATTCTTTTGGTTGTTGCATCGTGGGGAAGAACAAGTTGCGCTAAATATTCCTAGTGGTCTGTTTTCCCCTGTGCGTTCTTCTCGTTCCCTGCCCTGCTCTTGTCTTACTTCTCTAACCCGTTTCGAGTGTGAATTCCTCAGTTCCAGAAGCTAGCAGGCCAGTCCCGTCCCACAAGCTTAGAACAAGCCTAGTTGTGTGTTGCAGCTGCTGCTTAGACAGGCCAGCAAGTACCTGACTCCCAAATTCATCTCAGCAAGTTCAGAAGGTTCAGAGAGGCAGAAGTTGCTAGAAGACAGCAGCAGTCAGAGTCACCACCAGGTAAAACGGGAAGGGTAGGAAATCCCACCAGAAGAACGTGGCACCCCTCCCTCCCTCTAGAAATTCAGTTGCTTCTCCCAAAGCGAGGGAGGGAGGAAGGTGCTTTACGTTTCAGCATTATTCCTCCTTTCCATTTGGAATTATATTTGAAACAAGCACCCGGAAAAGCAGAGGGAAGTGTTGCAGGGAAAGGGGCAGTGTTTGCCCACAGAGAGGGAGAGATTTGAATAAGTTCTTCTGTCTGTGCCTCTGAAATCCTTTATTTCATATGGACGTGGGTCTGCCGTTTTGCAGAAAGTCAGGAAAGCTTGTCACAAAATGCTGGAGAGCAATAAATTTTGAGAACCTCTGGGGTTTTTTAAAATATTTTTTTTAGCCTTTTAGAGAAACCTAGAAACAGATACCAGATTCTTCCAAAAGACTAAAATTTGAGGATTCGGTTTTGCCACTTTTTAGCTGTTTGCAGGGTTGGAGCGGAAGTGCTGTATCTACAGAATGCCTGGATGCTTTTAAGGCAGTGTTTTTCAAAACTTGGCAGCTTTAAGATATGTGGACTTCAACTCCCAGAATTCCCCAGCCAGATCTTACATTACAGGAATCAATAAACTGTAGTTAACCCCTCACAATGGAGGTTCTCACCCATCCTGTAAAGACAGGTGGGCCACTTGCTTCTGACAAGACCCTGCTTTGTGGCTGTGGAAACCCTCTGACCATGACTGGCTGGGGAATTCTGGGAATTGAAGTCCACAAATCTTAAGGTTGCCAAGTTTGAAAAACATGGTTTTAAGGGCTAGAAAGCAACATAACCTCCACTCCAAAGCAATGACGTATACTGTCTCTTGCTAGCCCCCTGCCCCAAGCTTTACTTTCAGCCTTCCCTTCCCTTTTCTAATAATTTTTATTGCTTCTCCTTGCCTTCAGTCTGTCGCCTCAGCAGCACAGGCTGGCCTCCTGCAGCAGCAAGAGGAATTAGAAAGGAAAGCTGCAGAGTTGGACAGAAAGGAGCGTGAACTGCAGAACAGCGCAGCAGGCTTCAACCGTGAGTGAAGCTCAAGCCTCCCCGCCCCAGTAAAATAACTAGACAATCCATGACCCGTTGGGTCATCGTTTCGGAGATATTTCCTCACCAGATTCCTCAATGCCTGCAACAATGGCAGAGCTTCCGATGGGCTACCTTCACTGGGAAAGTTCTTAAAAATTCAGGGGGGTATTCAGAGATGGATCTGCCTTGAAAGTACCCCGTGTTGAACTGTATAGCCCAGTCAAACATCAGGAGTTGACCACGGGAAATGTTTTATGACCTTTTGTATTATGTCATAAAACGTTTTATAAAATTTGCCAAATTTCTACTCTGTGGGAGTCACGGGTCCCAGATTTTGGACACATTCTGTAAGGTAGCCCATTTGAGGTATCCTGGTTCAAAAATTGTTGCCCTACGATGCACCATTTCGCCCGGTTAAAGGTTACAAAGTATCAAACAGACACAAGAGTTTTAGTAGTGTATATATCAATACGGAGGAGGACATCTACTCCAACCCCCTCCTCAGGGCAGGCATGTGGTGGAAGCCCTTCCAGAAACGCGTGTTCTTTTCTCCACCTAGCCAAACAGAACAATTGGCCCCCACTTCCAAAGAACTGTCCGATCAAGCCTTGCTTCTATCAAGATTTCTCTGCGGACATCCCAGCCGACTATCAACACATTTGCAAAATGCTGTATTACCTGTGGATGTGTGAGTAGAAGTGGTGAAGGGAGGCTTGGGGGCATTCTCCAAGATAATGAAACAATTACACTTTTTTTTAATTATTAAAACGATCGGTACAAACTCCCATTTGAAAGTGCCTGGTGCATGGTTGATGACGCCTATGTGGAATCAACACAGGACTCACAGCACAAATCATCAAAGCTGACTGCAGTCTTTATTGATACAGTGCGCACCGGAGGGGTCCTCACCAAGATGGTGGGTGCCTCCCCTGCAGACAAAAGAAATGCACTGATATTTATACATTACAGAAAAGGAAAGGATGTAAGCATACATACTCAGGATGATGCAGGCATATATACATATTCATAAGCAATAGATCTCAAGTTACTTTCTGTCCTACTTATCTACTCTGAAGAAAGCCATTGTCTTAGTGGGAAGAAGGGAGGGAGCAAACTTCTTGAATAAGGGATTTGTGGGTTGCTATAGGAATGTCCTGATAAAAGTTAGCAGAAGCTGGTGTGAGATAGCTTCCAAGGTTGTTGCCACATACCTTTATGTTTCAATTTGGTTTAAATGGGACCATTCATCTGAAAACTTATTTTTCTCACACCTATTTCCATAAGTGGTCTCTTCTAGCATATGGGTGGAGGAAGGTTAAGGGAGGGAGCATGAGTTAACATTAAAAACATTGATATTACATTATTATGCCACAGATTTAACAAAGATCTGAAAAGTTGGAGTGGGAAGCACCACTGTATTCTCCGGAGGTCCATAAAAATTGATTTGGTTCATGAATCAACCTCTCCTTGAACTCAATGTTGCCTCTCCTGAAGGCTTCACACCAGGCACAGGGGAAGGTTTTTCTCTCATTGTACTCTGGATTATGAGTAGCACAAAAGATTTCCACTTTTAATGGGTTTAACTGAGCCACAGAGCCAGTGAGAGCATACAACGGGTTAGAAAGGTTCTAAACTGGGCATTTTTCCTGCTCAAAGAAGAGATTCCTTGCCATGGCATTCTATAAAAAATAGGTTGGTGACTTCCTGGCATCCTCACTGGGATTGGCCGGTTGCTGACAGCAAAGAAATCACGGCAGCTCGGGAGCTGCTAAATAGGAACTGCGGAGTATTGACGTTTCCTGACAATCTGCTGCAGTGATCTGCCTTTTGGATCAGTTTTCTTTTCCACTGAGTGGCTATCAAAATGAGTAATGCGCAAGGTTGCAGTTCGATTAAATCATAGATGGTGATTTATCAGTGTTGTAACTGCACATTGGAGAGATGGTAGAGTTTGTGGCTACTTGCATGGATGTGAAAGAATGGTGGGAAACTCACAGCTAGCTCTGCATGCTACACCTGAGACTGGTGTGTGTTAGGTCGTAGCAGACCCTAAATGGCACACACTTCTTTGGTGCTCCTTTTTGAGGAGAAAGATGGCATCCTAGTCTTCATCTTACCTGCAGTTTTATTAACAGTCATCCCAAAACGGAGGCAGCTAATGGTAGAATCATCCTTTTCAGCAACCTAGATTGAACAATCATAACTTAGCTTAAATGTAATGAAGTATAAGACGATACACAAATGAATCCTGATACACATAATCCTCTTCCATTCTTGACACCATCAGATATTCCCATTTGCCACCCAGTAACCCATTTCCCATTATGTCCAAGCCAGAAAATTCTTAATTGCCAGACCTGGAACAAGCCAGATCTTTTACCGCAATCTGAACGTTAGCTTTAAATCCCAGCTTAAATCCAAAATTAGCCTTAGTTTTGAGCTCCAGTGGGACAAGAAGCTCAAGTTCACTACGATTTTCTGGCATTTTTGCAGCAAGGAGGAAAGGGTCCCACGTAGGCAAAAGACATTTGGACTGCTTGGTTCATCAAGTGGAGGTATGATTGCAGGAACTTGCCCAAGATTATGCTTTCAGATAAAACAGTCCTTTGAATAATGTCCATGCAATGCTGAGCGTGTTACCACTCTAGAATTTGAAATCCCTTTTGGTACAAGAGCACACATACAAATACTCCTTGCTTAACGACCACAATTGGGACTGGAATTTAGATTGCTAAGCATTGCCATCATTAAGTGAATCCAGACTGATCTTATGACCAATTTTGCAGCGGCTGTTAAGTGAACCACATGATCGTTAAGTGAATCACATGGTTCCCTATTGGTTTTGCTTATCGGAAGCCAGCTGGGAAGGTTGAAAATAGTGATCGTGCGGCTGTGGGACGCTGCAACCATTGTAAATGCATGACGGTTACCAAGCGCCCGAATCGTAATCCCATGACAATGGGGACGCTGTGACGGCCGTAAGTGCAAGGAATGGCGGTAAGTCGGTTTTTCAGCACCGTCGTAACTCCAGATACTCACTAAACGAGTGGTCGTTAAGCGAGGACTACCTGTATTTATCTTTCCCCCAGGCCTCAAAGAGCTTCATAGGCATTTCAGATCTTTACCAAAGCCTTTTTGCTGATTGCATTTTCTTTTCTTTTCTGTCCTGGCCAGTTCACTCAGTCACCCTGCTGCTAAACCTCCTCGCCTGCCTGGCGCGGTTCACAGTGGTCCCCGATAAAGCAGGAACGGACTTCGGCCTGTCTATCTTATGGCTTGTCTTGTTCACCCCCTGCGCTTTCCTTTGTTGGTATCGGCCCGTTTACAAGGCTTTCAGGCAAGTACCACGTTCCTCGTGGAGGGGCAGGGGCAATATCTAAGGTTGAAAGGGGCCGTAAGCCAAGTTATCTTGTGGGGGTTCCACGTTCTTGATGGAAGGTTCCACTTCTCCGTCTGTATAGCGAGCAGGTTTCTGAGAAAACTCACTGAGGTGCAAACTGCACAGATAAAAAGCTGGGAAGGAGGAGAGCTTTTTCACGGCCACCTGTTTGGTTATCTCTCTCTTTGGCCGAGAATAGTCGCTGCTCAGCCACTGCAGACCTATTAAAAAGAGTTAGGCTGAGAACTTGTGGGTTGCGAAAGGCCTTGCGGTGAAGTTCGTAGCTTGGGCCTTAAATATGTGTGCCAAATATTGCCGAGGGTAACTTTAGGAATCTGCGTCTGAAAAGATCTGCTTGTACAGGTGACCGTTCCATGCTTAGCATCCTAACACTTGGATGTAGATGTTGGGGAATCATTTGACAGGTCCACTTGCTAATTGTTTTTTCCACTAAGAAACCCGATGGTGGCACGAGGTTGATCGTGGAGCTTCACGCTCTCTTGGGAGATAGCCGTGTAGTTAAGTACGGTGTGGGGTAGTAGTAAATGTGTTGGACCGGGCCAGGGAGAGCCAGACTCAGGTCCACCCTGAACTCCAGAAACTCACTTGGCTGACTTTGAGCCAGTCACTCCCTTTCAGCCCAACCCATCTTACAGGATTATTGTTGGGAGGAGAGATTGCTCTATACATCACCTTGAGCTCCTCATGGAAAGGCAGGCTATAAAAACCAAATAACTAAATAAAAGAAGGAGGCTGTTTAGAATGGGGCGGGACATCTTCTGGGGACAAACGGGGTTATTCTTCGTTCTTTGGCCTGCTGCTGTTCTAATGCTCCCCTTAAAGCCAACCAGCCCTATGTCAAAGGCGTTGTCACATAAATGCTTTGGGCTCAGTGTTAAGAGTTATTTGTTCTGGAAAAGAGCCCTCGGATCCACAGTGTGCTTGTGCAGAATCCAGAAAGCTTAGCCCAGAACTTGGCTTCCGGCTGAGAAACCGCCTTCCGTTGTTAATGGTTCACTGCTATGACCGCCCCGGCTTGACTCTCTCCCTGTCTCTTCACAGGTCTGACAGCTCCTTCAGTTTCTTTGTGTTCTTCTTCATATTTTTTTGCCAAATAGCTATCTACGTCATCCAGTCTATTGGCTTCCCTAATTGTGGGAACAGGTAAGCCCAGGCACTCCCCGAAAGCCATGATGGACACAGCAGGCTGTTTTGCGTGCAGGCAAAGATACTGTTGCCTTGCGGGTTCCCTACTTACCACTTCTAAAGCCTCTCTCTTTTTTCTCCCGGTCTGCGGCTTTCACAGATCCCAGCTGAAGCACCTCTAACTCCATGCTTCCTGCTCTCAGCCCTCCGCCCAAAAGGCCTGTATCTCCTCTGACCTTTTCTAATGCATCCTGCCCGCGCTGTGCTTGCCCCTTGCATGCTTTCTGATGGCTGAATGGTGCCATCCTCCTCTCAACTGCTCTGGCTTCAAACAGCCTTCTCTCCCTCACAGGCTGTATTTTCGGGGCTCACCCCCTTAAGGCATTCTGGACTTCGTGGTCCTCAGCATTCATCTCTGTAACCCTCTTCTCCCTTTCTCAAGCAATCAACCCAATCAAGTCGTGGGGGTGGGGGGTTAGTTTATGTGTCCTGAAATCATTTGACCAGAACAAGCCAAAAGGGGAGGGACAGAAGCATAGAGGGGCCACAAGTTGTCAAAATCTCATGGAAGTGATGCCATGGGAACAAAGTGGGCTTTACAAATTCACTGGGCATATAATTCCTTTGTTCTGCATCACCTGCTTTATATCAGGAGGAGACAACTGGTCCCTCACGTAATGGTTCTTAGATCATCTTTAGAGATGTAGCTGAAGCACCCAAGGAAGCTTTTGCACAGTGCTGACAGCTCTTCTTGCCTATCTGGACCTTTTGTGGGTCAGTTGTGTGTGCAGAATCTGCCAGCGGCGTGTAGGACTTCATGCAGCTCCCAATTTATATGCCGGAACGGCTGGAAAACGAAACTGCGTCTGTGAACCAAGCTGGATGTGCTCAGTGGGTCTGGCTTGGTGTAAGACGATCTCCTTTTCTTGTTTTTTTATTCACCCTTCTCTTACTGCCCAATATTTCAGAACCTTTCCAAGTACAGATACATCACTCAGAAAAGAGTTGAAGAAAGAAGGATGGGATTCCCTTTCAGAAACTTTTCTGTTCAGAAATGAATTTTGAGATGCTGTTCCTTTAGGAAGCTGGGTTCTGCATCCCTCTCCCACCGGGGGGGCTCTGTTTTGAGTACTGTTTTAAAATTCCGTCTTTTAAAAATCCCACGTGTATGGCCAAGGCGGGGTATGAAAATTAATTTCTGTATCAACTAACAAGGCATCCTGGACTTAAAAGCAGAAAGACCCTTCCCTGATTGTCCAATTGTGGACAATCTTGATTAAATACTCAGAATTGGTTATCCCTGGGTACTACCTGTGGTAGCATGAGACATTTAGACCAAACAGGCCTCTTTAAGCAGCTGCTGAGGCACAGAAATTTCTTAGTTTTTTTCAAGTGGCTTCTTGGGAACCAGTAAGGGACTCAGGTGGGTCTTTGATATAGCTGGCCTCCTGTATCCGCAGTATTGATTCCCCATTCCCAGTGCAATCTGGATTCCTGCTTTCCTCCTGCTCATCCAATATCCCCCCCCCCCAACTTTTCTTCCAGTGGCTGGATTTTAGCACTCACGACAGAGAACTTGGCAGTGAGGATTATCATGATGGTGGTGGCTGTGTTCTTCATGTCCTGCGCTATTCTCTCCCTCTTCTTGCTAAAGCGAGTAAGTTATGGGGAAGGGCAAACGCTCTTCCGTGGTCCAGGGTCCTACAGTCATTTCTGGGTTGGTGTTCGTGTGGCTTGCCTCCCTCATCTTCACACGGGGGAAAAGGCAGCTTTAACCTTTCAGCAGCTAAAGGTCACCAACTCCCTGCCTTTTCCTCGCTGAATGGGGCTGACGGATAGCACAGTCCCAAATATCTGAAAGGGGCCTGTTGCCTACCCCACTGGTACTGCATTGCAACTTTTCCCAACTCTCTTTTTTTGCCACCTACATTTGGCTCAGACTGCCATCAGCTCCCTGATCCAGGGGGAATAGAAATATAGATTCTTTCCTCTTTTAAAGTAAGTTCTCCTGGGCAGGCAATCTACATGGCTAGACCTAAAATCTATTCTCTTAACACTGCTCAGAGTCACTATGCCAGTGTTTCTCAAACTTGGCAACTTTAAGACGTGTGGACTTCAACTCCCAGAAGTCCTCAGCCAGCATGGCTGGCTGGGGAATTCTGGGAGTTGAAGGCCGCACGTCTTAAAGTTGCCAAGCTTGAGAAACGCTGTGTTAGATTCTTATACGCAGGAGGACTGTATCATTTTTTGCTTGCTTGTTCCCCACAAATTTTAGGATAATTCTGATGTTCACATTGTCTTGCTAGCTTCTCTGCAAGCCCCTGCCAAAAAGTAGCTTGGGGGTTATAGACAGATCATCCATTCTGCAATGGTTAATTTACAATATTTGCATCCGTGGCCAGAGAGCCACCACTATCACCCTGCTTTGGGGTTTGTGTGGGGGTGCTTCTCCAGTGGAGCAGGGGATGAGCGGTGCCAGCTCGGCACCTGCTGGCGGGGCGTTTGCTGGAGTTCTGCTCTCACCCTGCTTTTCTCCACTCCCAAAGGTCCACTCGCTCTACCGCCGGACAGGCGCCAGCTTCCAGAGAGCGCAGGAAGAGTTCTCCCAAGGCATCCTCACCAACAGGAACTTTCAGACTGCCGCTGGCGGGGCAGCCTCTGCAGCTGCTCAAAATGCTTTCCGGGGAAACTGAAATTTCCCAGCGCGGGCTCGGGCCCTGCTTCCCTTCCACGCTTGTTCTGATTGTGAACATTCAGGCGGTTTTCTCCCACGGATACAAGTCCTAACCCCCAAGAGGCCTGCGGGGACTCTTCTCTCAAACTTTGCCCCGTCTCCCTCCGTGTCTTGTTGGAAGGTGCAAGGATCGGGGTGTCTAGCCTTTGGTGTGGTCTATTTCCTCCTCCCTCCCTCCCAATATAAATTCCTCCCTTTGGGTTACATGCATATATTTCGTGCACTTTCCATTCCCTCCAATGCCGGTGTTTGGGGAAGGTGATTTTGCACTCTTGAATGTCCCACTGGAAGCGTTAATGAACAATTACCCTCCTCCTCTCCCTTCATAATCCCAGTTGCTGCCCTTGCTGATTTTTAATTAGTCGGAGACCTTTAACTGCCGGCGTAGGATGGGTGTATGGCCTGCTTCCCCCCCCCCCCGTGTTTTCTGTGAGATGCGAAGGACACGATTTGAGAAATAACACTCCTTGCTAATTTTTTCCCCCCCTACAGCCTCCCAAAAAGCAGGTTTCCTATCTGTGGTTGAAATTTTGGAGAGTCGGGGAGGATAATTTCTTATTCGCCGGCTAGATTTGCCCCTGAGAAGTTAGCGACGTGGCCTTAGTGCCGGTCTTGGATCTTGAATGGAAGTGACGGGGTTTCGGGTTAAGCGGTTGAGTGCACAACTGAGATGAAGGGGGCAATTATTTCTCAACCACCTTTTTAGGCTTTTTGGTGATCCTGTGCTGATTCTACTTGACGCTGTCGTTTCTGTTTTGAAAAGTTCTTTTTTTCTCCCCCCCACCCGCCAACCCCAATACAACCATCAAAACAAATAGTTCAAAAAGAGCATGTTAACAAAAGCCCCTATTTCTGAAAAATAGGCCTATGGAAACAGCTCGCCTGGTTTTTACCAGACTTGAAACCGCAGTGAATTGGATGTGATTCAACAACGTGCATTCGTTTGGCAGAATTTTCGGTAGCAAACCAATAGCAAATCCGGCAATGTTTGTTTATCCCATCCCTGGCAGAGGCCCTCTGCATCTGCCAAGTGGTGGAGGTCTTAAGTTTGATGTCAATTCACTGCAGTGAAGAAAGAGAAATAGGTTTCCCAGTTGCCAGCACGTCTGGATTCAAAATAGTTTGGAGAGAAAGACTTAAGTGTTAGCAAACACTTGCTTGGGGCAGGATTGGGCGACAGGAAGCTCGTACAGTACGTTATCCTCATGTTCTCCAACCCAAGCGATGAACAACAGGCTCCACAAACATTCGGGCACTTTTCAAAGGCCTGTTTCAGCCTCTGCAAACAAATCAGTGTAAAAGCAAAACTTCAGCCGCCCCATCTGATCCACTTGGGGTTTTGATTGATTCCCCAAGAGCTATACCACCTTGGGGAGAACTAGAGGATTGGGAGTGTAGCTCTTAAAAACACTAAACGATCTGTCACTCTGTTACTTTCTTCAACATAATTTAAGTGATTAAGATGTATATCAGAGGCTTACAAGTAACTTTTAATAGATCTGATGGAGGGGGAATATTCGGGGGACTAAGATGTGGTTGCAGTCTTGCTGACCATTTTTTTTCCTTGCTTTTTACTCGTTTAGATGAACTTGGTGTCTCTCTCTTCTACCCTCCCCCAAAATACATAGGTTTTTTTCCCCCCAGATGTTTCCAAACCTGTTGTGAGGTTGGATGTAGCCTAGTACATCCCAGGGAAGTATCTCTTGGTTTCTGTCTCTTTCTTATTTTTATTATTATTATTATTCTTTGAATATATGTAATGATGGCAGAAATGAGATTTCTTTTTTTAATATCTTCCCCCCTTGGATGTATTTTCCACCTCTGATTTTTTTTTCCATGTAAAAAATGTATATGTCAAACTTTTGTGCTTAAATACAGAATAAAAATATCAAGACTTAGTAGAAACTTCTGGATCTGTTTGTTTTTTTTAATAGTCTCTCTGCACAAGGGGAGCAGTTGCTTATTTGCTTGTTATCTTCTGCTGCTATCTCCAGTATTGTTTCTTTGGCCATTTTATTTTCACAAAAATCTGTGAAGTAGGCCAGATTGACAGAGGCTGGGTCATCACCCTACTCCAGTGCTTCCCAAACCTGGGCAAATTACCCAAAATTGGGTAAAAGCGGTTTTCCTTTGGTAATGGTTTTGTGTATCATTACCCAATCACAGCAGGAACATTTAAATTGACTTAAAGACGCTTAAAGATGCATACTAAAGTATATTCGAAAATCTCCCAAAGTACTGCTATTAAGATGAAAATCAATGAAATTACCAATGGTAATTTGTTGAAATGACGTAACAATCCGTGATGTTGTTTTTATAATACAGGTAGTCCTCAAGTTACGACCATTTGTTCAGCGACCGAAGTTACGACGGTGCTGAAGGAAGGAACTTAGGATTTTGGGTATTGAAGGAAAAGGTTTGGGAAGCATTGGCCTACTCCATAACGTGATTTGCTTGGCTCTGGTGTTCCTTGCAGTCACTGGAGTTTACAAATCTTGGCTTGTGGCTTACTGTGACCAAGCATAGTTCAGTAAGCGCCAGTTAAATGATGGCTTGGCCCACATGAGCCAAGCCTGTGGCCTGAGCCACACACATGGACTCCATTGTCCTTGTACAACGCTGGCTTCAGTCCTTAGCTCAAAAGTATCCCATAGAATGCAATGGAAAAGACCTTCTTTGCTGAAACTCAGTTATAGAATAAAGACCACTTGCCTGAATGGATCGCTGATCTGGATTTGAGTCTGCTTCCTACTTCACACTAATGTTCATAGGATGGGGGGAAAGCATTTAATCTCTGACCTTTGAGAAAGCAGCAAAAAGGATGGGAGCCAATGACTTGGCATTACAGAGGCCTTCCCCAGAGGGCCAGAAGGTGTCCTTGATGGTGTTCTTCAAAACACCAACAGGAGTGATGCAAACCGATTTCTGCAGACATCTCTCTTAAGGATGGGTTAGCTTCAAGAGACCATTTTAAGGTATTGTCCGATAGGCTGGATCTCAGGGGCTGTTTGCACGCCATCCAATTTTCTAGCTTTACAGGACACACTAAGTCACAAGCTTAACGCAGGCTGGGCTCATGCAATACCCTATGCTACCCACAAGGAATTTAGCCTGTTGGGAAATGGAGCCAGCGCTTCCCTTCCTACGTAATTTCACCAAACAGTGAAAACCTTAATTGTATCCCTATCTTAACTCACCCTCGAAATCCCAACTGGCTTAAACGCAATGCTTAGATTACACAACACTTACACCATGACCCACCTCTTCTTTCCTTCAGGAAGGAAACATCCACACGTTAGGTGCCTTCTTGGATGGAGCAGTGGACGGGGTGCTCTCTCCTGGACCAGAAACTCACATCCTGGAAGCCTCGAAGGCCGGGGATTAGCTTCAGGAAAGGAGGAAGTCACAGCATAGGAAGGATACCCCTTGGGAAGATGCCCAAGATGCCCACTCTTTATTTTTTTTTCCCCTGCCTTTCAGTCAGTTTTTGATGACTGCCTGGAGAAGTCCCTGCAGTTTTCTTGGCAAATTTTTTTTGGAAGCAGTTGGCCATTGCCTGCTTTGCTAGGGCTGAGAGAGACGGACTGGCCCAAGGTCACCCAGCTAGCTTTGCCACCCATTCAATAAAGCCTCCTTTACTGTATGCCAGTGTTTCTCGACCTTGGCAACTTTAAAATGGATGGACTTCAACTCCCAGAATTCTGGGAGCTGCCAAGTTGCCAAGGCTGAAAAATGCCAGAGAGAGAGTATCCTTCCATTGCCACTGAGCAACTCCAAAAACGAATAGTGTCGATCCAAGTCTGTTGGTCATAAAGTGGCCCGCCATCCAGTCCGGAGAGTCCCGGGCCCAGCTGCAGCACCCCAGCCAAAGGCTATCAGACCTTCAAGGTAGGCCAGGTCAGGAAACGGAGGCTCTACTTTATTGATCTAGGCCAGTGTGGCTGGCTGGGGAATTCTGGAAGTTGAAGCCCACCCAGCTTAAAGTTGCCAGGGCTGAGAAACGCTACTATATACTGTGTGTTGAAGCCAAGGGAACCTTCTTGTGCCAGCCTTTTGCCCGCAACAGAGAACTCCAGAGTCCCTCCATGCGAGGGGACTGTGTGTGTGTGTGTGTGTGTGTGTGTGTGTGTGTGTGTGTGTGAGAGAGAGAGAGAGAGAGAGAGAGAGAGAAGCCGCTTAATTGGGGGGTGGGGTGGGGGTCCTCCCAAACCGAGCTCCGCTGGAGGAAACCCCGCGCCCTTCAAGAGGTTTTGCTCCCCACGGGGACAGGCCGTGCCAGGGGGGCGTTAGGGCAGGGCCGCAACTGGGGGTGGGGGTGGGGGGCGCAAGTGGGGCATGTGCCCCGGGCGCCGCGCTGGGGGGGCGCCCAAATGGGCACGGAATCCCTGTTTGCCCCGGGTGACAGAGACCCTAGTGGCAGGCCTGCGTTAGGGGGTCCCCCTCCGTCTTCGCCCCGAAGCAATGCTCTCCCCCTCCCCCCCGGGGTCCTCCCCCCGCCCCCGGGGAGCCAGCGCGGCGTGGCAGCGGCGGCGCCCAGCCCGCGGCGGGCAGCCAGGTGGCGCGGAGCGGCTGCGCTGCCAGGGCAGCTGCTCGCCTCTGCCAACCAGGAAGCGGCAGCGGGAGGAGCCTCGGCCGCCCCCGCCTCCCGCGGGGCCGCGACTCGCCTGCCTGCCTGCCCTGCCTGCCTGCCGGCCGGGCGGGCGGAGGAGCGGGAGGGAGATGGCCGGGGGCGGCTGGGCGCCGCCGCAGCTGGAGGACTTCCTGCTGACCGAGCGGCTGGGCAGCGGCACCTACGCCACCGTCTTCAAAGCCTACAGGAAGGTCAGGAGGGGCCGGCCCGGAGAAGCGGGAGGCGCCTCTGCCAGGGCCTGCCGGGCGGGCGGGCGGGCAGGGCAAGGCAGGGCGAGCGTCTCCGGCAGAAGTGGAGCCTCCCCAGCGTGAGGGCGTGTACCTGAGAAGGGCAGCTGCGCGCCTCTCGCGGCGTGGGCTGGGCTGGGACGCCCGAGCCTCGCGCGCGCAAGTGGGGGGGTGGGGGGGATTTGGACCGGCGGTTCCTAAACTCTGGAGTCCTCGGGGTGCTCTGAGCTTGGCTGTTGGCTTGCAGACGTTTCATCACCCGGCTAGGGAACAGCATCAGTGCCCTGATCATTATCACCACCACCACCACGCCACTGATGATGTTCCCTAGTCGGTGATGAAAACGTCTGCAGGCCAACAGCCAGAGAGCCCCCAGGACTCCACCGTGCAGTCTATATTTTCTTGTATTGGTTCCTAAACTTCTTCCTCTCCGGAATCCTCCTCCTTTTCAAAAATTAGGGAGGACCCTGAAAGAGCTTTGGCTGGAATGGGCTATATTGATCAATACTGACTGTATTCAAAATGAAAATGGACGCATCTGTCGAATCTGTATTTACTGGATCCTCTAAAAGAACCAGATGAAACCCATGTGATATTAAGAGGAATGCAGTGTTTTTCATGGAAAAAAAACCCCTATATTTAACAAGTAAAAAAATAATGAGAAGAGGGACATTGTTTTTACATCTTCGCAAATATCTGGTTTTGATTTCAAGGACCCCTGAGAGGGTCTTGGGGACCCCAAGGGGTCCTAGGACCACCCTTTAAGAAACACTGATTTAGACAAACACTCTCTTCTGGGCAACCTGGGTTGAAGATAACAGCCTGGCTGTGCGAACTAGCCATGTTGCTGCAGCCTTAACCTGATGACAGTTTTGTGTGTCTTGCAAGGAATGCTGGACTTGAGGCATCTTGTCTTTTTTAAGCAAGAACGGAGGCCCATGTTTTCTTCTGCTTCTGTGGTTCTGCTTCAGTTAAGTCTGCTGTGTGATCCTTGCCCTAAACTGGGTTCATGCATCACACTAACCCATGGTTTACTTAATTGTGTTTCCTTGGTTAAGCCACAATTAATTGGGATTATATTAACATGCTAAGCCGGAATCAAACAAATCGTTAGAGGTTAGAGCAGACGGTGTACCAGGTTCATCTGTGGTGCTAAACCAGTTAAGACTGACTTAAGATTGAATAAATTACTATTATTTGTTATTTTATTGCATTTGAAGGTCTCCTTAGGTGCCCTTAACTCCAGCATAGGATAAGGGACTCAGTTTTAACACAGTGTTTTCAAACTTGGCAACTTTAAGATGTGTGGACTTCAACTCCCAGAATGCTGGGAGAATGCTGGGGAATTCTGGGAGTTGAAGTCCACCCATCTTAAAGTTGCCAAGTTTGAAAAACATTAGTCTAAAATGTTGACACCACAGCCCCAGGTTGAGTCTAAGAGTAGGACTTCCTGCTCCTGTGTGCTAATTTATGGAGTTTTGATTGTCCAGCCCCAAAGTTTTCCACAGTGGCTTATGCACAGCCAGTGAAAGAGAAAAATGAAAGAAATCCCAACTCCCAGTCTGCAAACTGATGGTTCTAAAACATGCAGCACAAAGAGAAAAGGGGATACCGAAGGAGGGGAAGGTAAAACATGCTCAAGTACAGTTTTGTCAAGTTAAATATTAGCTCTTAACTGGAGAAGACTTGCAAAGCTGTCCTGAAGGAGGACAGGTGGAATGACTCTCTTCTTAGTCAGTTCTTCTCTCCCCAAAATAGGGAGCGAGCTGCCTTTAAATATTGAGCATCAGCACTGGCCTCTTCCATGAAGTCTTCTCATCCTCCTTTAAAGTTGATTAAAGACTGTCCAGTTGGTTACATTAGCTGGCCTCCCGGAGGTAGAACATGGACTTGCCTATCATGGTCCCAACTTACTAGAAAATTCCAGACCTGTTTCCTTTCTGTCTTGTTAGAAAAATGCCCGGGAAGTGGTGGCCATCAAGTGTGTGAGTAAGAAGAACCTGAACAAGGCCTCTGTCGAAAACCTGCTGACTGAGATCGAGATCCTCAAGACCATTCGGCATCCACACATTGTGGAGCTGAAGGACTTCCAGGTGCAGAGCAGAAGGGGCAAGTTTGGCCGATCTGAGGTTGAGTGTGGTTAGAAGAAAGCTGGTTGGCTTGGAACCCTAATTAACCACCACCCCATCCCCAAGTTGTTTTTAATGTTAGGGTACCGGGGTTCACATCATGTCCTAGGCCGTGGTTTGCTTAACCACAGTTTATGGAACAAACCACAACAGCTACATTTGCATAAAAATGCAAAGAGAAGCAGACCATGTTGTGGCTTAATGTAGTGGATGGATTAGGCCAGACTGCCCAAGTCCTGAAGTTCACAGACAAAAAAGATTCCAGGAGACTGTCTCCAGTTAAAAAGCCCCTTCCCAGATTTTAAACAAGGATTTAAATATTTAAACCAGGATAATATGTTTTTGAACAAATAAAGGAGCTGCAGCCATTTCTATGACTAAGCCAGTTGGACACCAACTGTCCTGATATTGACAGGGCCCTTCTGCGCACATTTATTCAGCAATAAGTCCCAGGCTTGCCAGCTGGGACTAGGTATCACCCAGATGGCGTCCATAAGGACTAGGAACTTGAAAAAAGAGGGTGGCTTGATGGGGATGGAAAAGAAGATCTACTTCTGATAAACTTGATTTTTTCCCCCCCTCTCTTTTAGTGGGACAAAGAATACATCTACCTGATCATGGAATATTGTGCTGGGGGTGACCTGTCCCGCTTCATTCATACCCGGAGAATTCTCTTAGAAAAGGTGGCTTGTATATTTCTACAACAACTGGGTGAGGAAGAAGGAGAGAAATAGGGCTTAAAACTCGTTAGTAAGAGCGCTTACTTTAAGGCCAGAAACTTGGTTCTTCCTTTTGGCCCTCATTCAGTTGGTTTTCTCTGCTGAGGCTGGGTTTGTACCAGATAGGGAAAAAACAGGACTGTCCATTTGTGGTTCACCTTGACCCCAAATGGGAATCTGGTTGTTCTAGAACCAGGCCATACCCAGCTTTAGAGCTTCAAGCGCTGTTTCTCAACCTCGGCAGCTTTAAGATGTGTGGACTTCAACTCCCAGAACTGGCTGGGGAATTCTGGGAGTTGAAGTCCACACATCTTAAAGTTGCCGAGGTTGAGAAACACTGGAATAGCAGTTTGTAAACAATCAGTCCAGGATTTTAAGTCCAGAGCAGCCTTTCTCAATGTTTTGACCCTGAAGGAACCCTTGAAATATTTTTCAGGCCTCAGGGAACCCCTGCACATTCAGGCTCCAATATAGGCCAGAAGTTACAAAATTTATATTTGTTGCATGGGTAGGCCTGTCTAGATACATGAACAGTATTCTTAAACTGAAAATAAAGAATGAAGCTTGCCTCTTTCATGCAAAGTTGCCCGAATTAGAAATAATTTTTTAAATGAATCGTGACCTCCCAGGGAACCCCTAGTGACCTCTTGCGGAACCCGAGGGTGCCACGGAACCCTGGTCCAGAGTTGATTTTTTTTTCCGGAAAAGCAAAACCATCTTCTTAGCTGTGCTTCAAGTCTAATAAATGCAAAGTTCTTCATAAACAGATATATTCCATATTCTCAGTATATGACTGAACATCCCATGAAGATCTTAAACGGTATTTCTCTTTGCGAAATCATAATGTTTGAGATCAGCTGAAAGCCACATAGACTGAACCCAAATCTAAGTGCCTTCAGTTATATTACATCTCCAGCATCTGCTGAGGTGTCCAAGACCATTCTCAGTCTTAAGAATTGGGGGATTTTTCCGCATGAAATGTTTAGCTTAGCACTGGGTTGGTATATTACACGGGACATTAAATCTTGGGATTTGGACTGAGGTCCTATAAAGAAATTTGACGGCTTAGGGACATACAGTTATATATAGCCATAAAGAAAATAGACTGTTTCTGAGTGCACTTCCTTTTTTCAAATCAGCCTGTGCCTTGAAGTTCCTTCACGATAAGAATATCTCCCATTTGGACCTCAAACCCCAGAATATCCTCCTGACTTCTTTCGAGAAACCTCACCTCAAACTGGCAGGTATGGGAAGGACTTGAATGTCAGGCCAAGGAGGTGCTCAGTTTCTCATTCAGCTCTCCTAAAATGGATTTTGCTCTCAATTAACCAAATCACATGGACTTCCTTTCGTCTCCCTCCTCATCTCCAGCATAGGAAGGTGGGAAGAAAAGTGAAGATGCCCTTAGGTGTAGGTTGGGTAGATGTATCCGTGCTGCCTACCTGAAATCAAATAGAAGTGATGAGTCCTTAGCTTTTTCCCAGGACGGTTTTGAAGCAAAAACCTGGAATGTTACTGATTTTATGTGGGTTTTTTGACATCCAAAACGTGCCCCAAAGCCACAGCAAGGGAGGCTCTATAGATTCCTCTGTCTTAGCTGTGTTCCTTTTATTTGCATTATTGTTTCGGTCACTTCTCGCTTGCTTTTCTAGGTTCTGCACCATGGCTACATACAGGTAGTCTTTGCTTAATGACCACACTTGGGACTGGGATTTTGGTTGCTAAGCAAAGCGGTCATTAAGCAAATCCGACCCAATTTTATGACCTTTTTTGTGGCGGTTGTTAAGTGAATCACTGCAGGTGTTAAGCAAACCACATTAAGCAAATCACATGGTTTCCCCATTGACTTTGCTTGCCAGAAGCCAGCCAGGAAAGTCGAAAATGGCAATCGTGTGACCACGGGACTCGGTGACAGTCATAAATGTGAACCAGTTGCCAAGTGCCCAAATTGTGATCATGTGACCGCAGGGACACTGTGATGGTCATAAGTGTGAGGACCGGTCATGTCTTTTTTTCAACACCGTCATATGTCCGAACTGTCACTAAACAAATGGTTGTTAAGTGAGGACTACCTATACACCGTGATTTCCCTGAGATACAGGGATGATCTCTGCTTTGAAGGTTTTTAATCAATGGTCCCTCTTCCCCCCCCCAGATTTTGGATTTGCGCAGCACATGTCCCCCAGGGATGAGAAGCATGTGCTGAGAGGTTCACCACTTTATATGGCACCAGAAATGGTGTGCAGTCGGCAATACGATGCTCGGGTAGATTTGTGGTCAGTTGGGGTGATCCTCTATGGTAAGTCCATCTTCGGTGTCAGGGATGAACGGAGGGGGCGGCTCAGATGCTGCCTCCCCGCAGCTGTCTAGGAATTGCAAGCTCAGGCAACAAAAAACAGGAAAATTGAACTGTCTGTGCCGGTGTTTCTCAACCATGGCAACTTTCAGATGGGCGGACTTCAACTCCCAGAATTCCTCAGCCAATATAAATTCTGGGAGTTGAAGTCCACCCATCTGAAAGTTGCCAAGGTTGAGAACACTGATCTATGCTAAAAAAGATTATAGAATTGGAAGGGGTCCTCGAGGCCATCCAGCCCAACTCTTACCATGCGCAAGAGTCCAAGATTAAAGCATCTCTGACAGATGGTCGTCCAGTGAAGGAGCCACTACCTTCCCTGGTACAGTGAAATCTTGTTTTAGGGGACCAATGGATGGAGGGGGCTTCTGTTACTCCCCAAATTCCCGTAAATTCAGGGGTATGTCATCACGATGATGCCAATGACATCATATGTGTGGTGTCATGCGACAGGTAATATAAACTGAAGCACGTCATGTCACTGATACTTGCACGATGGACATCATAATGCAGATGATATAAATTGCTTCACTTTAAGATGGGTGGACTTCAACTCCCAGAATTCCCCAGCCAGCATCCTGCGTGTCTAGTGGTGGTGGAAAGATGGCACGGTCATCCCTCAGCTCAGAGGTGGACGTCCCCGATGCCCTGTGTTAGTTTCTTTTGAAATCCATCCGCGGCCAAGCGACTTGACTGCCGGTCGCGTGAGGACTGTCTCTGAAAGGTATCAGATCCTTAACCAGGTGGTTATTTTTTTTCCCTATAGAGGCTCTCTTTGGCCATCCTCCGTTTGCCTCCAAGTCATTTGCTGAGTTAGAGGAGAAAATACGGAGCAGTCAACCTATTGAGGTAACCCGGCAAGGCTGCAGACTCAATTATCTCTTGTGATTTGCAAGGGCAGGGGGAGAATAATCCGTCTCACTCACCAGGATCCTGGTTTAGGACCTCTGGGGTTGGGGTTTTTTTTTTTGTGCATTTCCTATCTCAACGTGCTAAATCAGCTGCTGATTTTGTTCAGAAGGAGCTTGGGGAGTGCAAGAAAAAGGGGTTCAGGAGACTGGGGGTGTCTCTTCTGCTTTAGACGCTGAGTTCCTTTTTATTTTTTTATATTGCTTTTTAATGAATAACAAAAAAAAGAAAAAAACACAATAATAATAGTAAGGATACATGCACTATCAAGAAGAAGAAAAAAAATTAAGTGCTGTTATGAAAAAGTGAAAAAAATATGGCAAAGGGAAAAACACTTGGCATGGTATATCATCATAACAGTTACAAATCTATCTATCTATATATATATATCTAATGCAAATATTCAGATGCATATGTATTTCTGATACATTTATATGGCTACCATATTTTTTTAACCTACTGTATTTTGTATAAATGAGTCCCATATTTCATTATACTTGTCCATACAAAATCTACCTTGGTAAAGAATATTATCCTCTGAAAATTTCAGCTTAGATGCTAAGTTCCTTAAGATAAGCATCTTTTTTTGTTTTTGTTGTTCAGCTGACACTGTCCAGCACTCTGGACAAAACATGGGTACTATGTAATAAAATGCTGAAAAAGGATGTCTCTAGTGATAACAGTACCCATCATCCCCCACAGCTGCTGATACAGCCTTTGTTGCTTGTAATGTAGGCTTTACAACAGGTTTTTAACCTGCTTTTAACTGATGGATTTCGGGGTGGATAGGAAAAAAATAATTACCAATTTATTTTCGCTAACTTCTAATGAAAATTTAGCTTTTCATTCAATAATGGAGGTAGGAAACAAAATAGTTTGTGGCCTCTTGACTCCAAAAGTGCTTCTTAATTTGAATAAATCCTACTGTCTAAAATTATTTGAATTGTTTTAAATATTTTGGTAACTGTATCTTTGGCTTCCTTTGTAATGCAGCCTATATCTATACATTTTTTAAAATTATTATTACTATCACTAGATTTTTTTATCCTGCCTTTTTTACATATAACTCAAGGCGGCGAACATACCTAATATTCCTGCCTCCTCCTATTTTCCCCACAACAGCATCCTTGTGAGGTAGGTTGGACTGAGAGAGGGACTGACCCAACATCACCCAGCCAGTTTCATGCCTAAGGCAGGACTAGAACTCACAGTCTCCTGGTTTCTAGGCCAGCCCCTTCACCACTACACCGAACTGTCTCTCCAGGCCAGTGTTTCTCAACCTTAAGATGTTGGGCTGGGGAATTCTGGGAGTTGAAGTCCACACATCTTAATGTTGCTGAGGATGAGAAACACTGCACTAGGCCTGTGTTCCGTTCCATTCCGTTCCATTCCGTTCCGTTCCATTCATATTTTATTTTATTTTATTTTATTTTATTTTATTTTATTTTATTTTATTTTATTTTATTTTATTTTATTTTATTTTATTTTATTTTATTTTATTTTATTTTATTTATTTTTGTCTTTAGTTATGCATTTTTCTGATAAGAGATCCATAGGTTTTCCCAATTCTCAAAGGGATCCATAACACAACCCCCGGTCCTCCCTGCTTTATAGACCATCTCCCCAGCTTGGCCTCCAGTTGAGTGGTAGAAACGCTTCCTGGTCAGGAGTGGGACACCTTGAAGACTCAACCCACTTCTCCCACCCTGCCTTCCCAGCTTCCCAGCCGCCCCCGCCTGTCACCGGAATGCCGAGATCTCCTGCAGCATCTGTTGCAAAGAGACCCCCAGCAGCGCATCTCCTTCCAGGCGTTCTTTGCTCACCCGTTTGTGGACATGGAGCACATGCCCAGTGCGGAATGTCTGGGGAAAGCAGTGAGTACTCGCAAAGGTCCCAGTGTGTGTGTGGGTGTGTGTGTGTGAAAGAGGGAGAAAAAGAGGTTTTGCAGTTCAGGACTCACAGCAGAATCCAGATGGTGCTGTCTGTCAGACCCACTAGGTAGATCACACTATGAAATCAACTGCACAGGAAAGCTAAAACTACAGGTAGTCCTCGCTTAATGACCACAATAGGGACTGGAATTTCGATGTGGTCGTTGAGCGAGGCACCACGTGGCTGGACCCGATTTTACAACCACTTTTGTGGCAGTCTTAAAGAGAGTCACTGCAGTCATAAAGCAAGTCACACAGTCATAAAGCAAATCAATTGTTTCCAATTGATTCTTCAGGTCAGAAGCTGGCTAGGAAGGTCTCAAATTGCAATCACGTGACCCCTTCCCCCTTTTAAAAATTAGGTAGGACCCCAAAAGAGCTTTGGCTGGTATGGGTTATATTGATCGATATGGACTGTATTAAAAATTAAAACTGACGCATTCGTAGGGTATTTATTTATTGAATCATGTAAAAAAAACAATATGAAACCCATGAGATATTAACATAAATAAATTACCTTTCATGAAAAACTCTATTTTTTAACGAGTGAAAAATAAGAACGAGAAGAGGGACATTGTTTTACATGTTTGCAAATATCTTCAATATCCGGCAAATAATTTTGATTTTGTGGACCCCCATGAGGGTCTTGAGGGACCCCTAGGGGTCCTTGGACCGCGCTTTAAGAAACGCAGAAGGAGGAATGAACTCCACGCATTCTCTCCATTCACCGCATTCTCACCCTTTGGTGCAGCTATGATGGGTCGCAGTGGGAATATGGACAGGCCGAGTCTGCTCACTCTTACCCATGACTGCTATCAGGAGGGCAGGACTTGCCCCTCTCTAAACTGCACTCAGATGTTGCTCTTCATGCATGTGTGTGTTGATCCCATTCTCAGGGAGTTCAGATCCATTGAATCATCAGGTTGGGAGGGACCTTCAAGGTCTTCTGGTCCAACCCCCTGCCCAGAGCAGGAATCTTCATACCATTCTGGACAAACTTCAGTCTTTTTGTGAAAACCTCCAGTGGCAGACCCCCACAACCACAGGTGGTTCCACTGCTTATTATTATTATTAATTTAAATTTATTGGCCGCCCAACTCCCATAGACTCTGGAGGTAGCTCTCACATCAGGGGATTCCCCCTTTGTTCAAGTTTGGGTCTCTCCTTCAAAGCTTCCACCCATTGGTCCTTCTCTTACCTTCTTCTTCCTCTGCAACGTTTTCCAAGGGACAGATGGATGGGACTTGAACAGCAGCCCATGCGTGTTTGGGGCAGGTGGGACCAGGCCTTTCCACCACCCCCTGAACGAGGTTAGGTTGTCCTTCGAGAAAAAAGAGGGGTCCTTCGGAGGACGGAGCCCCTTGGCCAACTGTCCCTTCTCTTGACGTCTTCCAGCGTTTTGCTTCTTTTCAGACCACGCTTGTAATGGAAGCTGTGAAGAAGGACCAAGAAGGTGACATGGCCACCGCCCTCTCGCTCTACTCCAAAGCTCTGGAGTACTTTGTTCCTGCCTTACGCTGTGAGTAGCCTGCTTGCTCTTTGCTTTCCCCCTCCTCCTTTCCTCCAGAGTAAGTCAACCAACTCTGAGTAAAAGCAAAGGGCTTGAGAGGGCAGCTGTTCGGCCATCGTAGAGCTGAGTTTGGGTCATTGCGGACCAGTCTCTTCGTGAGTTTATTCATTTCCTGCAGGACGAACGTATTCCCCCAAATTGCTCCCTGTCTCGACTTGATCTTCATTTTCCTGGAGTCCCTTGTTTGCCTGTTTCTACATTGACTGCTAAAATCATCATTAAAAGGGGCCTGAAAGGGCATCTATCCCAGTGTTTCTCAACCGTAGCTACTTTAAGATGTGTGGACTTCAATTCCCAGAATTCCCCAGCCAGCATAGCTAAGGTTGAGAAACACTGATTTATCCAAACCATGGCAGACTCTGCTGATTCTGCCCCTCTATGTAATATGCAGCCTGTTCCCCCCACCCCACCCTGGTCTCTCTTGTTGCCTTCAGATGAACGGGATGCCCAACGGAAGGAAGCAATCCGATCCAAGGTTAGTCGGCCACCCGCTTTCCAACTGACCTGATGGCAAACTTTTCATGCAAACATTTGGGGTAGGTTGAAATGAGACCTGGCATGCAGGGCCGGACAAGGATTTCTGCCTTAGGCAGGGATCACTCACCTCACAGGGTTGTTGTTGTGGGGAAAATAGGAGGAGGAAGGAGTATTAGGTATGTTCGTCACCTTGAGTTATTTATAAAGATGATAAAGGTGGGATTAGAAAATCTAAATAAATAAATAGATTTCATCCGTCAGCTTTTTCTCCTGTTATGCCTCCTTTTGAGATGCAACTTACAAAGCAGTTAGGCTTGAAAGCGAGCTGAGGAACAGGCTCAGTAAAATAAATTAAGTAGCCCAGTGAACTTCTAGTAAATATGGGTCAGTTTGTTATATTGGTAGGCATATAAATGCTCATAAGTTCATTTTAAAAAATGCATATCCTGTCTTACTAATAAAGTAGCCCCAGTTGTCAAAAACGTATCATCAACTTATTTATCTGTGCAAAGTTGTCAGAATTAAATGCAACCAGGAATAACCTTGAGCAGCGGTGTTCTCTGATTCCTGTCCACCTTCAGTAGTGCCTAAAAGCATAAAATTCCATTGCATTTTGCCAATGCGTAAAGCATAGAAACAGTCTATTTATTAGCAATATTCTGCACCGGGAGCCCTTTGGATGTGCTGAACCCCCCCCCCTTTGGGGGGAAGAACAGGCACCTTAATTTGCAAGGCACCTACTTTGGTGCAAATAATAATAATAAGGGCTCTTTTCTGGCGTTCCACTTCTGCTTCCTTGAACCAGCAGGCTCAGAGTCCGATGAGGCTCTGTTCTCACCCTTTAAAGCCGGAAGTTTTGTCTTCAAGCCCCATTTCTCCTCTTCCCCAGGTGAGTGAATACATCTCACGGGCAGAGCAGCTCAAGGTGCTGGTCGCATCGGACAACAAAGCTCTTCTGCAGAAAGGCTGCCCTGGCCGGGACATTTTAAAAGGTAATTTCCAAGGGAGCGAAGCTGTCATCCATGTTGGCACATTGAGAGCCACCAGAGGGCGCTGCTCCACAGCCTCTCATTTATCCAAAATCGAGATATTTCCTCTTGGCTGTATTTACTATTTTAGGAGAGAGCTGGGAAAAGAGGGGTATGTTGTGTTTGCCTGCGTTGTAGGTTTCCAAGAGAGCCGATAGCCCAGTACAAAAAGAGGACCCTGCGTTGAAGGGCTGTTGGAAAAGAACTGAGGATAAAGGAAAGGATTTGGAGAAACAAGCCATATTTCAAGGAAAAAATGGAATATTATATTGGATTAGAGCACATCCATTAACTAAAGAAAAACTTGAACAAATAGTGGTGCCTCAAAAGTATAGAGGGAAAGTCTCCAAATAGTTCTTTGCCCAAGAAACACCCCCCCCCCCCAGCACCTGAACAGGACATGCTTAATCATTGATACCTTATTTTGTTTTCTTGCTTCCTTCCCCATTTTTCAGATGGGCAAGTTGAGGCTCAGAAAGACTGTGTTTGGCTTAGGAACATTTTTCCAAGGCACATCTGATTTCATGCTTACTGGGAGCCTTTTTTACACAGAGGAAAGCTTTGCGGAGGGAGGGAAGAGACAGAGAGGAAGGGAAGGAGGAAGAGGAGGAAGAGAGGAAGAAGAGGGTACCAGTCAGTCTACACCTCGCCTTCTGTATATGGAAACCAGCTCCTAATCCTGGCCCACCCGAACCCCCAGGAACTTTGCCTTTCATCCTGTGCAGCTCAGCTGCAACTCTTTTTTCCTTTTGTTTCAGAGATGTCCAAGGACAAACCTCGCCTTTACACCGCTCTGGAGGTAGCATCTGCTGCTGTGGCTAAGGTCAGCTGCTCGGGGAGGTGGGTTGGGTTTCCTTGGTTGAACTGGGAGCACGCAGGGATTCTCAGCTTGAAGGCGAGAACGAGCTCTGCTTGGCGCGTTGAAGGCTGCGCTCCCAAATGATCAGAGTCGTGATGCGTGTGAGGAAGGCTCCAGGGGATTTAAGGGAAGAAATGGGTGTCTTAAGCCCCTCGGTTCAGAAATGCAAAATAAGGGCCAGATGTTGTGGGGGGCCTCAAGGGGATTTATAGGGTGGGAGAGACATTTAATGGAATTTTTTGCTCTAAATCCTGTTCAGCCAAGACTTTGCACCCCTCTGCCTGTCTGCTGTTGCAGTCCATTCAGGTGGGAATGTGCTCAGTTGCACTCAGAAAGGAATTGATGTAACAGCATTCCGCTGTTTAACTCAGCATTGTGTGAGACATCCATCCCTTTCTCCCTCCTAAATCCCCCGTCAATTTAATCCAATGACCCCACATCTTGAGGGGACGAGGAAGGGAAGAAAACTTGATCCATACCATCCGCCCCATGCATGGCATTTTCTGGCCTCCTCTATCCACATTTTGGCGCGCACTTCCTAAGGGTCTGTAGAAGAACAGCTGTATTAGTCTGTGATAGCCAGAAGTCAGAAGTCCAGCTGAAGCTTTCCAGGCTTTTGATTAAAAGTGTGGAGGCTTGATTCATATGTACTTCACTTATTTCCTTTTAGAAATAGCCTGTTTGGTGATTTAAAGCAGAAACTGCTGTAGAACTGCACTGCATCGGGGCTAGTGGCCTGGAGCAGAGACAGATTACACAGAAACCAGACAACGTCATTCCTTAGCATGGGAACGGAATGGTGTGAAAGGGAGGAAGTGTGTAAATACAATAAACACTGTTGTTTCTAGCACTCTTTCAGTTGCTGGTATCTCGCAGAAGAGGATCTTTCTAAAGTGAAGGAACGCAGGGGCACCATGATAAGGTCGCTCAATCCCCCCAATCTCTCTGATTTACACGATTTTCTTTATCTTTCTTATGTAGTGTAACGATCCAAAGATACATAACATGTAACCTCGCCTTTTCCAGGGCTGTTCTGCAGTTCTTTGGTGCAGAGGCCAGTGATCGCTGTAACTTGTGCAGGCCCATAAAAATACACTTTATGGCTTGTCTCTCCAATCACTTGGGTCCGCAGTTTAAGTGGGCGCTTCCCCACCAGAACAGGCATCAGCATTTGTAAATCACAGTTCCCTTCATCAGATGCAAGGAGTGAGCAGTAGCTCACAAAAGCTTATGCCTTATAATAAAGTGTGTTAGTCTGAAAAGCTTCCAATGGATTCCTTCTGATTTTTGGCATCCTGTGATTAGATGCTTAAAAAAAGCCCTTGGTCCAGCTGGGATTCAGCTCACTCTCCCTCTCTTGGCTCCAGGAAGAAGAAGGCAAAGAGGACAGAGAAACGCTTGATCTGTACCAGCAGAGTTTGGGCGAGCTGCTGCTGATGCTGGCTGGTGAGTGAAAAGATCGTTGTGAGATGGAGGGGGCGAGAGGATGGCTGGAAATGGCCAGGTGCCGCTTCTGCTGCAAATGGGCGTGTCGGTGATGGAGGCACCCAAGTCATACCTGATGCCAGTGCATAGGGACCCTGGGAGGTGTAAGGGGCAGAGGGAGGAAGAGCCCTTGATGGACAGGAGGAAGAGCAACTACGAAGTCAGTGGTCAGAT
Source organism: Candoia aspera (assembly GCF_035149785.1). Lineage (NCBI taxonomy): Eukaryota > Metazoa > Chordata > Lepidosauria > Squamata > Candoiidae > Candoia > Candoia aspera. The sequence continues at coordinate 5,717,089 of NC_086165.1, read as the reverse complement.
AAAAGGAATCTGAGTCTGGGCCAGGAGTGTGACCTGAGTAAGCATCTCAGACGAGCCCCTCCTCCTTTCACATGAAGATAAAGGGAGGGAGGAGGGAAGCACACACAGACTTGCAAGGTTCTGTTATGTGCTCTACAATAAAAGTAGCACTTACCTCTGTGGCATTGGTTTCCTAGTCTGGTCTACCTTGCAGGGCTGACAGGAGGTAAGCTGGGCAAGGCAGACTCAGACTCAGCCCCAACCTCTGCAGCTTAGATTAGTTTATTGCAACTTTTTTGCATCTGGATATTTGGGGGAACTTTGGGCCGCGTTCATACATTGCACTAAACTGTTGCCTGGCATCCTTGGTTTAGACTTAGCATATTATGAACCCAGTGATCATGGTCGGTACCCTGTGCTTTATGACTTAGAGGCTGGGAGAGCCCAGCCCGTTGTGGCTTAGTCAACCACCCATGCTTAAAACAAACAAAGGCTTACTGTGACGTGTGGACTCAAGTTGCGAAGATGTTGCTGAACCCCATGGGTGAATATCCAGGGTCTGCAGAAGGCAGTTTTAGAAAAGCTTCTCTTGAACTGAAGACTAAGGAGCAAAAGGAAAGCCCAGGAACCAGCAGACAAATCCAGTAAATAAACTTAACCTCAATCTGGTGTCTTCCAGACAGGTTGGAATATAACTTCCATCATCTATAGGTCTTGGCTGTGCAGAGATTCAGGTGGGAAGGGCAAAATGTTAGAACACAACATGCAGCACGCCTGTTGTGTTCCTGCTGGGAACGCATTAAACCAAACATGCAACATGCAGGTGTTCCTATTGGGAACACATTAAACCAAGCATGTCTTTACCCAGGCTCACGCATCAGCCCGGGAAAAGAGGCAGTTGCTTTATGGTGTTCTAGACAGTGATGTGCGAGGCACACCCTGCCTTGAGTTCACCTGGACTGAGGCAATAGGTAAATCCCATAAATAAGTCACAGTTTATCTTTTGAATCCAGCTCTCTGCACAGCCCTGTAATGTTGCTGTAACTGGTGGGCTTATGACCTGACTCACTGCATTAATTTTTCAGTTTTTAAGCAGTCAGACCCTACCCTTTTCCTTTTCTCTGTTTTCCTAAATCCAGCGGAACCTGCAGGGAGAAGACGGGAGTTGCTACACGCTGAGGTATATTATGGGTCTGCAATTCCCTGGAATGGAATCTGGGGCCCTACGGAACAGGGAGGCTGTTGCATTCAAGGGAAAACCCCTGTGCCAGGAGCCACAGTGTGACAGCACAAACGTGGCATTTGCTGTCGTTGGTCAAGAGTGGGGCATCGCACATCTGAATGTGCACCATATAAAGAAAGAATCCCGTGCGTAGAAAGGCCGTATGTATGGGTTTGGCAATGGGACGGCCACGAAGCATTGCAGCCCCAGAAGCATTTCCATTCTTCTAGACTCCGTTATTCCATTATTCTTCCCAGGGCCCGTTTATTTTCTGCGTGCATTTTTTTTTTTTTGCACACCAGCATATGCTCAACATGCCCACCAACACTCAGCTATTGGAGGGTCTACAGGCAAGTGTCTTCGGGCATTTTTGTTTGTAAACTTGGGACCCCTAAACTGTTTTTGCGTGAGGAATGCTGCTTTGGCCACCAGAGTGTTGGTGCTTGGACGCTGAATGCTGGAAGTATTGGAAAAGGTGTCCCATTGTCCTCGCAGTATTTGCTGGGGCACCTATAAATGTTCTCAGAGGGTCTCCTCGCCCAGCCCAGACTGATTCCTTCTCTCCTTTAGCGGGGGTGCTGGAATCATTCCTTGCTTTTCAATCATGCCTGCAAGTGTGTGTGTATGACTTCAAAATTGCGGTAATAGTACAATGAACACAATAGGGACCAGAAAACTGGTTGTTAAGCAGTATGGTCGTTAAGTGAGTCACCATGCGACCAGACCTGATTTTACCACCATTTCTACGATGGCTGTTAAGCAAATCACTGCGGACATTAAGCAAATCCAGCTTCCCCAGTGGACTTTTTTGCCGGAAACTGGCAAAAGCCACAAATTGCGATCACGTAAGCACAGGGGCAGGACGCTGCAACTGGTCGTAAATGCAAGACAGCTCCCAAGTGCCTGAATTGCAATCACGTGACTGTGGGGGTGGTGCAACGTTTTGCAATGGTCATAAGTGTGAGTACAGGTCGCAAAGCATTTTTTCTGAGGCCAATGTAACTCTGGACTGTCGTTAAACAAACAGTCATTAAATGAGGACTACCTGTACTCACTCTGAACAGTTATTGAATGGGATTGAGTGGGTTCTACTTCCCGAATCCTATTTGCAGACCTGAACTGTGCTTGCTGGGAAGGGATAGGAGAAGGGGGTTCTCGCCCTCCAGGCCAGGCTGATGGGCTTCCCAAATGCTCTCAATGGCCATTGAGGGATGGACAGTGCTGGACTTGAGGGACCCAGAGGTTGGTCCAACAGGGTTCTTCTGATGTGTTTTAGGATTGATTGATTGATTGATGACATTTCAAGGACACTTCCTAGTGTCCTAATTCTCAAAAGAGTTTGCAGTCAATTAGAAAACACAAACATCCGTTTGTCTTGGCAGATCCAGACGCTGATGGGCCGAGCAGAGTATCTGAAAGAACAGATCAAGGTAAGGCAGGGAGGGAAGAAGGAACTGGCTTCAGTTGCCTTGCGAATTAGGACACGCCTAAAAGATTGAGCAGAGGTGATTGTAAAAATCGGTTAAGCGGCAAAAGGAAATTATTGAAGGCATCGCTGAGGTACAGATGGCCTTCTAGAAGCCTGAGCCCAGGAATAGAGTGGGAGCTGAAAAAAATGGGAAGCCCTGAGCTCAATTCCTAAGTCAATTCTCCTGTCTAAGGAAATACTCTCACTTCTCCATTGTGGTGGAAACGCCGTAGCCCCTGTGGGCAACTGTGGGCACCTCTGGGTACACAGACACCCCCTTGTCCTTTTATGTTAAATCCCTTGCCTCTGTTTTCTGTCCGTGAAATGTGTCTTACGTCTCCGTTTGACTTCGGGATTGAAATCTGCCATGCTTCGCTTAGAGCGAGCTGCCGAATGTTGGCCTAGAAGGGGTGGGAGCAAATCAGGGGTTGCTCCGTTGCCTTGTGCCCTACTTCTTGGATCAGTGTTTCTCAACCTTGGCGACTTGAAGATGGGTGGACTTCAACTCCCAGAATTCCCCAGCCAGCACCCATCTTAAAGTCGCCAAGGTTGAGAAACACTCCCTTGGATTATCCGGCATTCAGTCTGCTCTGGCAGGAGGAGCTTTCCGTGCAGCTAGCAGAGCTCTCGCCCTCAGGGGTGGCATGTCTTAAATTCTCGCAGCTGACGGCCTAGGGGAACGGATTATACCTTCCAGCACCCTTAGAAAGCTCAGAAGACACCACGGATCTCTCTTCCTTGTAGATCAAGGAGTCGCAGTGGGAAGCCGAGTCCATTGGAAATGAGGGCCTCTCCGATTCTGTGAGAAGCTGTAAGTCTGCTCTCCCAAGTGCCTCCTCTCCTCTGCTCTGGACACATGTTTAGGACGAGGGTCCCATGTCCTGTCTCCATCTGTTTTCCATCGTTTTAACATTCTGGCTGGGTTTGCCTGTTGCCTGAAGCAATAACGGCATCTGCTTGGTACAGTATTGTGCAAAACCAGTCATCACGGCTAGTTATGCTGTAGAATTGGACAGACCCAAATTAATGTAGAGAACCAGGTTGATGTACAGGTAGTCCTTGAATTACGACCACAGTTGAGACTGGAATCTCCATCGTAAGTTGTTGCGGTCATAAGTCGAGTCACCACGTGACCGGACCCAATTTTACGACCATTTCCCGTTGCACAGAAACCAGGAGAGTGGTGCATGTGTGCACCCAAGTGTGGAATCTTGTCCTCAGTGTGACCAGTCTCTCACACACACAAGAATTCATAAACCATGATTCGTAAGCCACACAGGGACCAGGTTCACGCATCCCACTGAGCCCCAAAATAAACCTCATGATGTGTTGAGAACCCCATATTTAAGACACACCAAAGGAAACGACTTCTTGAACTTTGCTTCTGTCATCCGAGAACCCAAATCCTCATTGCATTCAGCGCTGAAACAGCGAAGAAAGAATCTTTGTTACGCCTCCCTTTCATAACGCTTTCATTTTCTTTGAAAATGAATCCAGCCTGAACCAGCCATTTAGAACGTCAGCTTTAAAATTTGCTATAACTAATCTGAAAGCAGTGTTGCTGGATTTTTTTTTTATGGATTCATTTCAGGCTTAATCCAAATGGCTTTCTTTCTCTTCTATCTTTTTTAGCATGTACTTTACAGTGACCCATGGCCAGCATTGTGCCTGGAAGCTTTGATACTTCAAACCAGCGAGCACTGGACAATCCGAACGCAGACCCCGTTTATGTAACCGGGACTAAGAATTGCCGATGTGGAGCTGTGTCCCATCTGCAAACCCAGACTGATGGAGCAAACTTTAGGGCAGTGTTCCTCAACCTCAGTGACTTTCAGAAGTGTGGACTTCAACTCCCAGAATTCCCCAGCCAGCATTCTGGAAGTTGAAGTCCACACTTCTGAAAGTCACTGAGGTTGAGGAACACTGCTTTAGGGAGTATGAGGTTTTATAGATTGTCAGTGTTTGTACGGCGTAATTTATTTTTCTGCTTGGCAAAATTGAATTTAACGTTAAGTAAGTTAAGTAACATTAGAGGCTGTCAAGGATTTAACATGGAGGGAAACAGCTCAGAGTGGTTTTGTTGAAGCTGCATGCTGTGGTGCACAATCCGGAACGAGATGCTTACAAATCAGTTGTGCCAGGATGGTGTTCCTGGATAATATCCTGATTGAGGGAAGATGGAAAGAGAAATGTCTTCATAAAGTATTTTCTGACACCTGCAAGAGAGTTGGTGGTTATTCTGTTCTTTCATTTACCATTGGGGGTGGGGTGGGGGAACAACCCCATATCTCCAGGTTTTGCAAAGCAAGTCCAATTCAATTTGAATTTTTGAATTTATTTGGAAATTAGCTCCAGATTGATCTGGAGGTTTGAACTGGCTCGGAAAAATCTCTGTGATTTGGATGTCTGAACGGATTTAGACCAAATGGGTGATCCACACACATGGGTTATGCGCCATCTATCCAAAACCTTTTCTTTCCAGTTATGCTCCACTCTGTTCCATCACGTTCAACAGCAGTACCAGGCGAAGGTCTGTCACCTGCTCTGTGTCCCACCTGTTTTTTTTTTTTTTTTTGCAAAATTCTTGAGGTCTCTGCCCAAACAGTGTGACAATTATTGTGTGGTGCTCCTGGGTGCCAGGCCAAGGAATCTCACCACCCTTCTGTGACAGCAAGAAGGATCTACCCAGGACCATTTTAGGCAAACTAACTTTGCCTGCCAAAATGTAGTGTAAAGTCAGTCTGTCGAAGGAAAAGGGGTTACGCTTTTTCTTTGGGTCCTTACTGCATGCGGGTAGTTCTCGCTGACCAACCGCTTGTTCAGCAACCATTCGAAGTTACGACGGTGTCAAAAAGGAGATTTACAACTGGTCCTGGAAGTTGCAGTTGTCGCAGCATCCTCACAGTCACATCATTGCAATTCGGGTGCTTGGCAACCAGCGCGCATTTACGACAGTTGCAGTATCCCATGGTCACATGATTGCCATTTGTGACCTTCACAGCCAGCTTCAGACAAGGAAAGTAAATGAGGAAGCCGGCAGGAAGTCCCAAGTCAGTCATGACCCACAAGGATTGACTTAACGACCGCAGCTGGAACTGCCATAGTAAGTCAGGCACGGTCACGTGATGTCTCACTTTACAACCGTGTCACTTAGTGACAGTTGCCAGTCCCTATTGCAGTCAGTAAGTGAGGACTCCCTGTATTCTAAACCAAAGACATTTCAATGTCTAAAAGTGTTATCCTCTGGACAACTTCCAGAAGCCTCCCTGAAGAAGTGGCAAACATTGCCCAGCAAAGACAGAAATGCACCTTGTCCTCCCCCATCTTGTGCCAAGGGAGAATTGTCCTGAGCCCATTCAGAGGGCAGGAGATCAACTTGGTCTCACAGTGTGGATCCAGTGGGTCTAGGTGAGCCCTGCCCGGCTTCCCTAAAGGAGGGAAGGTGCCCAAATGCCAAGACGGACCACCCTCTCTGCTGGTCTCCCTGTGAGAGATACCCATCACAGCCTTCCTCCAGAAATCCGGGCTGGAAGCAGAGGCCCACGGGGGCTTGGAGTGCCTGGCAAAAGGGGCGCTTGGCGCAGCGGTGGGCACCTGTTGGCATCGGAGGTGTGCACCCACGCAGCCCCTCTCCGCCGCCAGGGGAGGCCTGAGTCGGGCCGGGCTGGAAGGCAGTTTCCAGCGGGCGGCGCTCAGGTCGCTCCAAGGCTGGCCGGGCGCACTTCAGACGTGCGAGCGCCCCGGCTCAGTTTGCTGAACCGCCGCTACCGGGCCAGGCTTCCTCCCCGTCCAGCCCGGGCCGTGGGCAGCGCCGCGGCCCGCTCGCCTTGGCCGCGCGGCTCGGAGCCCCGGGAAGCGCCGGCGGCTGCAGGACGCGCGGCCGGGGCTCCAGTTCCAGCGGAGGAGCGCCGGCTCGGAGGCGCCTTCCCCGCGCTCCGCCCGCGGCTGCGGGAAAGGCCGCCCGCCTCTCCCGCCGGATCGAGCACAAGCCCCGAGGCGAGCGGAGAGCGGCGGGCTGGCTCCCCTCCGCCTCTGCGGGAGCCCCCGGCCCGCGTGGCCGCGGACTTGGCGGGTCGGGTGGGGGGCCCGGGGGCGCGAGCGTGCCTTTGAATCGCAGTCGCTCCGCATCGGAAGCAGCGCGCGGCGGCTCTGCCTGCGCCCGACGGACTCGAGGCGCTGCGTCCCCTCGGTGCCAGATGCGCCCCCCGGTTCCTTCGGGGCGCGAAAAGCGGGTGGGGGCATCGGAGGATGTTTTTTATTATTATTAGCCTTCCGGGCGGGTAGCGGCCCCCTGCTTCTCTGGGGCTCTGCTCCGGCGCGGGGCGGGGGTTCTTTGGGGTGTGCCCCGAAAAATCGGCCTAATTCACCTGCCCTGCGCTTGACACTCTCTCTTCACTTTCTCCAACCCGGCGCCCTCTTAGGGCGCAAGCTGCAGCCCCCTCGCCCCTCGCCACGACGGCTGGCTGGGGAGCTGAACTCCGATTCGGCTGGAGAGCCCCGAGTTTGCCAAGGCTGTTTGCCAAGAATGAACTGTGCGTCCCATTAAGCCCTGGTTGGGGTTTTCCCGTGGTTTAAATCACAGTTTGCTGGGATCGTAGGGCAAAATAGCCATTAACCAGGGTTTACGACTTAGCCTGGTTCATACTACAGGCTTAGTGCAATGTGTGAACCAAAGGAACAGATCACTGGATCTTAAAGTGACAAGTTAAAGGGTTTTAACCATTTTTCTAATACAGATACCTTGGAACTGTGTTTCTCAACCTTGGCAAGTTTAAGATGAGTGGACTTCAACTCCCAGAATTCCCCAGCCAGTCTTGGCAAAATTCTATCAGCCTATGTCCTGCTTCATTTTGTTCTCCCAGGCCATGCTTACCTGTAATTCCAGGTGTCATTTGACTGCCCACCTTAGCATTCCAGTCTCCCGTGATGAAAATAACATCTCTTCTAGGCGTGTTGTCCAGTAGGTGCTGCAGATCCTCATAGAACTGCTCTACTTCAGCTTCTTCAGCATCTGTGGTTGGGCCGTATATTTGGATCACTGTGATGTTAGATGGCTTGCCCTGAATTCGAATTGAGATCATTCTGTCGTTTTTTGGATTGTATCCAAGCACTGCTTTAGCCACTTTACTATTAATTATGAAGGCTACTCCATTTCTTCTGTGGTCCTCTTGTCCGCAGTAGTAGATCTGGTGGTCATTTGATGTGAAGTGGCCCATTCCAGTCCATTTCAGTTCACTGACGCCCAAAATGTCTATCTTTAATCTGGACATCTCACCAATAACCACATCCAATTTGCCCTGGCTCGTAGATCTTACATTCCAGGCTCCAATGGTGTGTTGATCCTTAGAACATCGGATTCGCCGTTCGCCACCAGCACCGTCAGCCGCTAGCCGTCCTTTCGGCTTTGGGCTAGCCGCGTCATCACGTCTGGGGCTAGTTGAACTCATCCTCTGTTCCTCCCCAGTAGCATTTTGACCATCTTCCGACCTGGGTGTCTCATCTTCCGATGGTATACCGACATATCTCTGGTTGTACTGATCCATTTAGTTTTCACGGCAAGAATACTGGGGTGGGTTGCCATTACCTTCCCCAGGGATCGCACTTAGTCTGACCTCTCTGTCATGACCTTCCCGTCTTGGGTGGCCCTTCACAGTTTAGCTCATGGCATTGTTGAGGTGCTCAAGCTCCAGCACCACAACAAGGTAACGATCCTTTGCTGAAGATATATGCATATACTGAGCATTTAAAAGCTGCTTTCTCTCAAAGCACTCTCAACACCAAACCCAGGGTTGTCAGAGGAGAGACATGCCTTCAGTTTCCTTACATTTCCTTCCATGATTCTGTGGCCCCTTTCAGGGATGCGGGGAGAGGGATCCAGAAAGTCATGGTAACCACAACCTGCCCTTATTTTTGCAAATTAGTGGAAGACCAGCGAAAATAGGATTGTGTCATCCCCAAACCGCATGAAATGATGCCTCTCTCTATCTTTATTTTATTTTATTTTATTTATTTATTATTCACATTTCTATCACCGCCCATCTCCCCCTAAAAGGGGGACTCTGGGAGGTTTACAATAATCCCTTGGAATTATATGTGTGGTGGTTCTTGTTACATAACGTTTTGATCTAAGGATAATAAAACTGACAAGGTGAAATTAAGTCTCTCTCTTTTTCAATAAGGGGTGGAACTTGGAGTCTTTCACGTTCCTTCTCCAGTTACAGTCAGAGCTGAACTTTTAGAGGCCAGTTCACTGTCACCTTCCTTGATTATCTGAATGTTACAGGGGGAAAAAAAGCACAGCTTGCATGACTGAATGGACAGCTCTATCTGTATTTGCAGCAACTTTTCCTGCAATCAGGAATTTGAAAAATGCATGAAGCGATGAGTAACAAGATGGAGCTGAAATTTCTCAGACCTTGACCTGAGAAAACTGTTGATGTTTGAATTTTTCCCACCCACACCACCACCCATTGGAAAAGAAATGCCACGTTGCAGAATCTTTTTCCAAGCGCACCACCGTTTGTGTGTGTGTGGCAACAGCAGCGTGTTTCCCAGGGGGGAGCAGATTGTACCATTCCCTTCTGCATCCCCAAACCTTTGCCTTTTGCCCATTTCTGCCCTCTATGTTGGGGTTCGTTCCTGTCTCTGAACAAGGCATTGGGTGACCCTGATGCTAAACCAAGTGTGAAAGATCCATGTTCACCTCCACCCATTTAAGGTCATCGTGGCATATGGTCAGCAAGTCACTTTAGGAGTTGTGATTTCATTTCATGGCAGCTGAAATAATCTTCTGAATATCACCAACATCGTTATTAATCCCAAATAATCCTAACAATGAATGGAGCAGCTGTGAAAGGGAAATGACTCTGGACCAGTGTTTCTCAATCTTGGCTACTTTCAGAGTGTGGACTGGCTGGGGAATTCTGGGAGTTGAAGTCCACCTTGACTACTTTCAGATGCAAGGCTGGCTGGGGAATTCTGGGAGTTGAAGTCCACCTTGACTACTTTCAGATGCAAGGCTGGCTGGGGAATTCTGGGAGTTGAAGTTCTCACATCTGAAAGTAGCCAAGGTTGAGAAACCCTGCTCTGGACCAACATCCAGGAATGTAATATTTATCTCCTTAATCTAAAATGGATTAGGAGAGCAAATAATGAGAGATGAAAAAACAATTAAAATCCCAGATGGAAACTGCACAAGATGGAAAGATTCGGCACTACCCACCATGGGGAATGGTGGGCGAAATTGGCTGAGCTTGCTGAGATGGCCAAACTGACTTCTTTGATTAGAGAAAAGTCATTATTGACATTCATCAATGACTGGAAACCCCTTATGGGCTTTTAGCATAAAAAAGAAAATGATTTTGTGACTTATGGTTTTGAGGATTAGAAAGAATATGTTATAGAAAGAAGGGAATTATGATGTAATCTTAGAGAAAGAAGTTTGATTAGAAGTGTATGTAGAACTGCCAAGAGGAAGTTCGGAAGCCACTTTTTAAATATTTCTTTTCATGTTTTCTGTTCTTTTCTGTTCTTTTTCTTTTTTCTATCTCCATTTTTCTTGGTCTCTTCTTTGCCTTTCTTTTCTTTTTCACATTTACTCTTATTTTTTTCTTTGAATGTATTTCTTTCTATATGTATAAAATTGTTTAATAAAAACTACTTTTTAAAAAATCCCACTTCTCCACCTCATTGGTACCTTTGCCCCAGAAATATGGAAGGGTGGATTCCATTCCTCCGATGGGAGGAGATGGGCAGGGATAAATTTAATAAATAAATAAAATTTTACAAGGTTTGGACAAAGTCCATTCCTCTTGGATTTCTCCCCTAAGGGTGGGAGTCACAGGCTTGTCTCTCAGCCGTGACTATTGGCAGGGGAAAAACAGGGGAGGATGGTTGACAGTTGCTATGTTGATTTCCCACAATGCCCAAGGGGCCTTACATCAGGGCATTGTGGGAAATCGTCTTGGTAAATATACTCAGCCTGCTGGAAATGGCTTGGGAGTGCAAATCAAATTCTTAAGATTCTGCAGCTTGGTCTGAGTGGTGAAACTTTGGCCAGTGAGGCTTAAGAGCCCTCGTTTCAAGTGTTGTCCCAAGGACTCCATGAACTGTCATTAAATTATAATTGTCAGTGTGGCAGAATGAGAGGGGAGAAGCAGTTAAATGTATGATTGGAAGATCATTCCATTATTCATTTCAGTGAAGTTAACTTTGATTTGGGGGTGGGGTTGCCCTGGCCCTTAGCCCCTGCTGTTTTCTTGGACCCGGACCCTGCAGGCAGGTCAGGGGCAAATTGTCCATTCTGGACTGGAAGAACTTGTATGATCCTGGCCTATTTGGGGCTGTCTCCTCTGTTTTTCTGTGCTAGCTCTTGCATGAAAGCACAGGCTGTGACAGCAAGGAGCGCCTTTCCCTGCAACTGGCATCATCTGATTGTGCCACCCAGCTTGCCAGAGCCTCCATGGGGCAGATTATTGTTCCAGACCGAATAACATGTGCAGCCTTCCTTTCCTTCCAACCGGAGGTCATATTGGCTCCTAAAATAAACCAGGGGAACATCACATGGTCTCACCAGTGATGTTGTCAAAAGGGAAGAGGGAGGGAGCGAACAGAAATGTAAAAGAGATGCCTGGGAAGAGAAAAGCCTCAATTATTAAAAAAGGACTGCATAGGAGTCACAAACAATCAAGGGGAAAAAATGAGGAAGAAGACGAAACGTCAAATTTAAGGATATCGTGAAGGAGGAAGACCAAACTCCGTTCAAAGAAAGGATTTGAGTACTTTCATAATTAGATTTCCAAATCATTTTTTGGCACCTGCGATCCTGCTGTACCCAACTGTCTTCCTCTCCCCGGTGCCAAAACAGCTGGTTCACCAACTTCTCAAGAATTGCCACTAATGAACGGGGATTGGCTTTGTCCAAGCTATTAAGAGTACTGTTCTGTGAATAAAGCATCTGGTCTTCAAATGAGCAGTTGGACTCCAAATAAAGGAAATAAAGAAGGGGGGGGGGAAATGACAGTTTTAAAAAAAAAAGGTTGATGCCCAGATTTGTTTGAACTTATTCAAATGCCTCCCTGCCCTTCCGGTCTTTACGTAGATTTTATTATTAAAGGATTTGTATTTGGTGTTCCTTCATCTGACGGATACTTCGGTAAGCCTGCTGGACAAGCTCACAATTTGCTAGCCTGGGTAACAGTTGTGCAGTTAAATATCCGAATCATTTAAGAATGAGAAGTTGGTTATCCTCAGACTGTGCCGAAAACATTTTATTTATTTGTTTGTTGATTTCAATTTATATGGCCACCCATCTCAAATTCATGACTTCTGGGAAGCCACCAGTTAAAAACACCATAAAACCTGTAAAAATAAAAACAACGTTATCGTTCAAGTAATGACCTCATACTGGATAAATTCTTGCTGGTATAGGGAAAGTATAGCATACAATTGCCTAAATTTTCAGCAGAGATGCAAAGGTAGAAGATCAGTTTGTGAAACTACCGAGCTGTGAGGTATGTTTTCTTTGGATTTGGCATGGCCTGTATACAAGGTTTGTAAATGATGCCTTTAACTTAGCATTGGTCCAGTTCATAGGAAACACTTAAATGGGTAAATGGTGGGATGGGTATATCATGCAACCACCCTAACACTGTTAATTAACCCCAACAACTAACCCAGGGGAAGTTCACATTATCCTTATCCTGTCAACCAAGTTGTGTGAACTGCTTACTCGGAGTTAATAGTCCCTTCATGTTTCTGAGATAGAGATGAATTGTAGAATAGGCCTATAAATTGGGGCCTTTCCAGGCCCTATTTTTCTGCTCCTTCTTTCTTTTCCTCCTCTTCAGCCATATGGTAGGAAAGGTGAAAAGGCAGAGCAGAATAAGTCAAAGGTGGATGAGACCCTCCCCCATCTTTCTGTAGTGGTACCCCCCCCCCATCCTTGGGAGAAGAGCAATGACCAATCTCGATAAAATAGTTAAGAGCAGAGACATCACACTGACAACAAAGGCCCGCATAGTTAAAGCAATGGTGTTCCCCATAGTAACATATGGCTGCGAGAGCTGGACCATAAGGAAGGCTGAGCGAAGGAAGATCGATGCTTTTGAACTGTGGTGTTGGAGGAAAATTCTGAGAGTGCCTTGGACTGCAAGAAGATCCAACCAGTCCATCCTCCAGGAAATAAAGCCAGACTGCTCACTTGAGGGAATGATATTCAAGGCAAAACTGAAATACTTTGGCCACACAATGAGAAGACAGGACACCCTGGAGAAGATGCTGATGCTAGGGAGAGTGGAGGGCAAAAGGAAGAGGGGCCGACCAAGGGCAAGGTGGATGGATGATATTCTAGAGGTGACGGACTCGTCCCTGGGGGAGCTGGGGGTGTTGACGACCGACAGGAAGCTCTGGCGTGGGCTGGTCCATGAAGTCACGAAGAGTCGGAAGCGACTGAATGAATAAACAACAACAACAACAACAACCCCCCATAAATGCCAATGTGGTTTTTCATTTATTTCCCCCCACCCTTCTGGCAGAAACCAGAGCTAAAAAACAGCTTTACTGTACAGAGGCTGGGAAGATGCAGAAAGTGGTTAGCTCACAAATGACCAAGGGTTTCAGTGTCTGTGCACTGCTGGTGCACAGTATTAATTCATCAGTAAAGCAACTTTGATAGTCCTGCCCTAGATACACTTAACACCAACCCCCAATTCGATTGTATTCTTGGCTGCATCTGTATTAGGAAGAAAATTGCAACTAAACTTGAAGCAAAGTCCCTCTTTCCAAGTTAGGAAGGGACTCAAAGCTGATTTATTTTCCCCAGTTGTGTCTGTAGGGGGGGAGTCGAAAAAGTCAATATGGTGGCCACGATCATGCAATCAAAGCCCCTCCCCCTTTTAATGTGCATCATGGGGCTTCAGAGGCATAATTGTGGCCTCCATCTTGACTTTTCTGACCTCCTCCCTGCAGATCCCCCCTGCCCTAGGCCTTTTAATGCAATTGTTTTAGTTTTGGGGGCTTGGTATCAGCCACGTTTCAATGCCATTTCACTGCAGTTTGTTAGCCACTCAGAACTAGTAAGGATTAAGCTGCATTTGATTTTTCAGAAATAAACTGTTGGGGAGGTAGATGATTTGGTTATTCGTGTCACCCCAACATGGCCACCGTGTGTCAACCAGGTCACTATGGGTTGCTGAAGAAACCATGTCTAAGACACAAACAGTGTCTTACTGGGTTTGAACAGGCCTTGGAAAATATGTGTGGCACCTTGGATCCCCTGAATTCCCTCCGACTCTCCATTCTGAGAAAGGTTATCCCCAACCAGACCTTCTTGCAAGGAGATGCTTTGCTCTGCAGACATTCTCGGGGTGATCCTTAAAGACAGACTAAGAGAAAACGTATGTCAGGACAACAAGATGCTGCGTGGTGTATTTTTAGTTACCCGCCTTTATTCTCTCTGTTGCAAAAAAAAAAACCTAATTTAAAAACTCTGCCGGATTGTTTTTCCAGCACTTAACTAGTGCAAGGCAATGTTATTGGGCAGACTTCTATAAAAGTAGTAAGTCAAAGACAGGCTTCGAAAGGGGACTTCCATCGCATTCTTCAAGAAAGATGATTGCTGGGTTACTAAATTACGGCCAGTTCTCAATCTTGGATCGTTTGCTGTACGTTTGCATCTCAGCAACGCTTGTTTTAATGAGGTTGCTGTCGAAAAGCAATTCTGTGGGTGGAGAATGTGATGTTAAAAGATGCTTGGAGTTAGGTATCTGGCCTGTGTGCGAAAGATGGAGTTTGTTCCTTTGCTTGCTCTGGGAATGATTCATATCAGGAAGTGGTACCACTTTTTATTTTTAGAGCAGACAGGATCCCTAAGGTCCTCTGCACTGCTTGTACGAAATGAGAAGCCACAGCAGTTGGCTTCATCTCATGAGGAAGAGAGAGAAAGAACAAAAAATCCCCAAATCCATCTTGAGGTAATATTTTTATTAGGTCAACTCCAGGCTTACAGAGAATCTGCAATTGTGGAGTTTCCAAAAATATTTTGTCAAGCAAGATGGTTACAAATTCTGGGAAAGGGCTGGGGGAAAAAGGAAAAAAGACATATGGCTGCTTTTAAACCCTATCTGGGCCAGATTAGTCTTAAATAATGTATTACAAGATTTACATACTTGCAAACTGGTGCGATCAAGTCTATAGTGGTGCTGGGCTGGGGTAAGGATTTCTTCCAGTCCTTACTCTTTATCATATATTTATTAAACAAGTTTATATGGCTGCCCAACTCACACAGGGTGACTCCAGGCGGTTTACAGAATTAAAATCCATGATACAATAAACAAACAAACAAATCCCTGCCCTCCGCTACTAGGAAGCAGAAAAAACAAATAAATAGCTAGATCCCCCATCTTTGGGAATACCAAAGCCAGCTGCTAATGTTTAGACTATTTTCATCCTTTGCAAAACACAGAAGTCCCTTGCTAGGTGGGGAATCTGCTAACTCCAATATGCATCTAAGACTGATACAGGCCTGATTTCACATCACCTCATTTTTTCCACCCTACTTTCATCTTTCCCCTTCTAGACAGTTAACCATCTTGCTTGAAAACGATGTCCTGGCTTGCAACTGTTTTGTAAACCTTCCATTGACTTAATCTTTGCCTTCAGGACATTGTCTGGATTTTATTTCTGTTTATTGCACTAAGCAAGAAAGGCGTTCTCAGAGGAGTGTAAATGAGTGACTGTTGGCAACCAATTCATTAGCACCGTTCCCTAAAAAAGAAGGGAGAGAAACCAAGTTTTTGGATCCTGGATATCTTGAGAAGGTTCGCTCAGTGTACAATGGCAGTAGAGTGGAAGTCTAGCTACTGAAACCTTCCACAGTATTGTTCCCTCCCTTTGTCCCCAGCTAGGATCTCAGGCTTCAGGGCAGGGTTTCTCAACCCGGGTTCCGTGGCACCCTCGGGTTCCGCGAGAGGTCACTAGGGATTCCCTGGGAGTTCACGATTTAGTTAAAAAAATATTTCAGATTGAGGCAACTTCACATGAAAGAGGCAAGTTTCCTTCTTTATTTTCAGGTTGAGAACACTGTGAATGCATCTAGACAGGCCTACCCATGACATGAATATAATAATTTTGCAACTTCTGGCCTAGATTTGAGCCTGAATGTGCAGGGGTTCCCTGTGGCCTGGAGAATATTTCAAGGGTTCCTCCAGGGTCAAAAGGTTAAGAACAGCTGCAAGGCAGGCTCTTTTTCCCAAGGCCCATGTAACCAACAGCTTGATGACATACACACTTTTCTCTCTGCAGGTTTCCACTGTCATCTCATCAGTGAATAGTAGGGAGTAGAGTGTGGCTGATCCTGCCCAGCTATTCAGGCATTTATCCAGTTGGAAAGATTTGTTCCTAATTTAGCTAATGGATAGGAAGACCTCTAGACCACTAGTAGGCTATCAAGGGTAAAATGAGGACATGTCTCTTTTCTCCACGGATACGTGTGAAAGCCCACACCTTAATGGAACCGCAAACATCTTCATCAGAAGCCCACCTTTTATCACGCTGAGACCTGTCTCTCTTTTGAAAAATTGGAATATAAGTAAAGATGGGGAACTTAAAGACCTACGGCTGTTTTTGTGTGAGAAGATGCTTCCTTGTGAAAAAGGCTGGTATCATAAACCTGGTGTGTAATATATGTGTGTGTGTCATACATCCATCAAACTTTTCAGCAGGGAGAGAATACTTAAAAAAAAATATGCTGGGGAGTGAAACACCACCATAATTCAAATGGAAATGGAGGCAGATTTTTGAGTGATTTTGTTGTGCTTCTCTGTGTTACTGGGGCTTAAAAAAACTTGTTAGAGTGATACACCTCTTTGGAGGCTCATACCTTTTTGCTTTGCTTTGAAGATGCAGTTAGAAATTGCACAACTGTGACATAGGCTGTGTGTGTTTCTTGGTTAATGTGCGATGATGGTGGCATTTGTCTTAGCCCTTAAGAAAAGAAACAGCCTGTGTTTAGACTCCAGAAATGCAACACCGTTTATCTTCCTGGGAGAGAATCACAGGACAAAGGAATGCATAGAGAAGCCTTGGTATTTATTTCACCAAATTTAACAGTACCATGGAAAAAAGAGGGAAGCATAGAAGATCAAGGTTCATAGAAGAATACTGCATAGTCACATTACAACACACAGATTGCCACATTTGTAACACAGGTAATTATACCCTTTCCGCTATTTGTTCGAAGCACGACAGTGAGAGGTCCCAGGATGTATTGTTAGACATTGAAACAACACAGAACGCCTACAGGGTTTTGCCTACGGTTGATTAAGCACCCACCAATGTGACTTTCATTGTTGCACGGCTTCAGGGGCAGGATGGATGGGCAATCTGTGTTTTCACCACCTGTAAAATGAGGATAATGCAACCAGGCTTTCTGAGGTTCAGTTAAGTTTTGTTGAATAGTAGGAAACTACTGCAGCGGGAGGCGGGGGGTGGGATTTCCCCTTCCCCCCCAGGCCTTGAACTGGAAGACACACAAGTGGCCAGACCACTTATTTTCCACGAATTAAAACATGTCTTTACAACTATTTCCTGGCTGCTTTGCCATAATTCTAAAAAAGCCCCCTCCCAAAGGTGTGTTTCTGTAGACGAGGGGTGTGTGTGTGTGTGTGCGTGCACACTCATTTCAGGACACAGCCAGGACTACTGCTGGAATAGTAAATGGCTTGTATCCTTCTCCACCAAGAGGAAGGGAAAAAGTTGAAGGGAGGTAGCACTTCAAGTTGGATCGGATTGTCATAAGGGAAGGGGTAGAAAATGATGCTTCTAACCTGAGACAGGTAAACACACCTCATGTTCACTGCACAGGGATGGAATAAGTAATATATGTTACAAGGGAGGGAATTCTGGCTGCCAAGAAAATAGCTCACGCACACACACACACACGCAACTCATTGGGAATCAGTTGGATAATTCTCATAAGCTAGTGTCAGCCTTGCACATCCACAGATCCCCCACTCACACATATCCCAAATTGACAGCTGGGATTTTGAGCCAGTCAAGAGGCCGCCTTCGGTCACATCATGGTGCATTTCTCAGCAGACTGCTTCAGATCATCTATGGTGGCTTGGGCTTTATCCTTCAAGGAATCTAGGTCTATGTTCTGGATGTTGGTCAGCTGTCCGATAACAGAGTCCTTTTCCTCTTCCTCCTCGTTGTCTTGCTCTATCATTTTGGCCAGTTCCTTGGGGAGCTCCACTTCGCCCCCAGCTAGCTGGATCTGGTTGTCATCCATTTCATTCTAGAGATAATAGGGTTAATTGACGGTGCCAACTCAGGAGAAGCAAATCCCATTGATTTCAGTGGGTGGTGAGTCTCAGCAGAGGGCAATAGCTTTCTGAGTTGGTCTAGGCGCAGAAGCTAAGCAGGGCTGGGCTTGGTTAATATTTGGATGAGAGACCACCAGAGAATTCTTGGCCAACAGGTTAGGTGGGAAATTTCCCCCTCCTCCCCAAATACTCAAAAATGACAGTGACAAACTTCTCCACTGTAGCCAAGAAAACTACATGTATGAGTCCATGTAGTTATCAAGAAGTAACCTCATCTTGAGGGCAGCTTTGCCTCTACTTACAAATATGTGGGAATGTGAAAGCAGCCTTGAAGGAGATACACGAGGTTCAGAATGAGATGTCTTGATTATCTAGTGAGATTCAGACTAGCTACTTTCACCAAACAGTGTTAACCAGGTCAGCTAAAGATCCAGTGGCAGCATTCATACAACATGCTAAGTTCGTTAGGCATAATCTTCTTTGTGGCT
This sequence comes from Candoia aspera, assembly GCF_035149785.1. NCBI lineage: Eukaryota > Metazoa > Chordata > Lepidosauria > Squamata > Candoiidae > Candoia > Candoia aspera. Next base: position 5,698,609 of record NC_086165.1, on the reverse strand, counting down.
TAGTACCCCATGCAAATCCAAGAGATGGGTCAGTTCCATGATCAGATTAAGCCTGCTGCCATCACAGAAAAAGGATCAGATTGGCATTTAATAAATAATTATCTCCCTGATGTAAGATATGCTTGCAAATGTCACATGTAGGGTTGCACACTAATAACTAAATGCCAGGTATAAAACTAGGACATTTTGTCAGGTCTCAGCCTTGGGGCACAATCCAATAAATACTGTTAACCGCATCCCAATGAAATAAATGGAGTGGAACCAAGCTGCATTTAACATAAGCTCCATTGATTTGAACAGGACCAGTTAGGGACACAATGATGAACATAATTGGTCTATCCTAATGATGTCTGGTCTCAAAAAAACACCATGGCAGCCAACAGGCAGAATGTTGGGTTTCAAGTTCATGTTGGGTTTCAAGTTCAACTGGAAAGGATTCAACTGGATTCAGCTGGAGGCAATCGAATATGTGGTAGCTCATTGCTGGTCTTTGGAGGGCCCAACAATGATCACCAACATTTTCCCTTGCAAAGCCATTGGGTAGTACCAAAGATGCAATTGATTCACCAGATCAGTTCAGCCAAAAGGATTCCCTAGAGCAGTGTTCCTCCAGTTTGGCAGGTAAACACACCTTAAGACAGGTAGACTTCAACTCCCAGAATTCCATGCTGGTTGGGGAATTCTAGGAGTCGAAGTCCACCTGTCTTAAAGTTGCCAGGTTGGAGAAACACTACCATAGAGTGTCCTATGCATTTTCCCCAGAATTCCCAACCAGGTCCCAACATACTGAAAAGATGCCGTGGTTCAGGGGCATTGAGATGGGGGTTTCCTTCATGCAGTCAAAGCTCTCCCTCTGTTTTTTGCTCTTGTCCATGCCCAAGACACATATTTTTCAAGGCAACAGGGTTTCAGTGGGTGTTTGTGGCCACCATCTTGACATTTTTTAACCCTCCCCTTGCAGACACCTCTGCTGTTGTCTTTGTAAAAAAAAGTCTACTCCTCTTGCAAGGGGCAACTGTTCTGAGGAATGGGGTTGACATTGTAAGGCTGAAGATCTGTTCCTAACTTTCATCCTCTTTCTGTCATCAACTGACAGTAGAGGACGCCCACATCGCTTGCTTTTGGGAACTGGGAAGTTGTGTTTATTTCTGTTTATTTATTTCCAATATTTGCAGAGTACCCAAGGACGACATTCTTCTGGTGCTCTGCAGTATAAATTAAAACCATGTAATATCCAAATAAAAGTCAAGAAAAAAAAATCGAAGGACACCAGCAGAATTAAATCGAAACAAATCAGATGCGGAATTGTAATAGCAGGAAATTTCTAAACAGGAGACACATCAACCATTCAGTCTGAAGATCTGATTCAATGGCAATTATGTTGAATTATCTCTTCAATTCAAATAATCAAATAGAATCAGGTGCAGAGTCCTCGGTGCCCTCTGAACTGGGTTGTTGGCTTGCAGATGTTTCGTTGCCTGACTAGTGCACTGAAGATGTGACCAAGTTGGGTGATGAAACATCTGCAAGCCAACAACCAAGCTCAGAGAGCACCAAGGACTCCACAGTTCAACCCTGAGCTACAGAGATTCTCTTCTATTAGATGCCTCTGAATCAGTCCCAATATTTGATAGACTTTGGCACACAGGCCTGCACACAGACTCACACAATATCACATACTCTCGACCAACTGAATTGGTGAATTGTTTTGATTCAGCCAGTCAAATTGCAAATTGATCTGATTCTACCCTTTGGGTCACATCACAAATTCAGATCAAACTGATCCAGCGCTTCAAATCAAACCGCACATTTCAAGCATATCTTGGCTGAATCTCAGACACTTACTAAAAAGTATTAAGGCTGCAATTTTAGAGTCCATGGAAAGGTGTCCCACCATGATATCTTCTGGGGCTTCATAAATAGACAAACTCACCACCACCACCCTGTTTCTCTCTCCAGCTCCCTAGATCCCCACTACTCCAGAGGAAGTGCAAAGAGAGAGAGAGAAGCAGCTGGCTAGGGAAATGACAAGATTTGTCTAAACCAGTGTTCCTCAACCTTGGCAACTTTAAGAAGTGTGGACTTCAACTTCCAGGATTCCCCAGCCAGTTAGCTGGGGAATTCTGGGGATTGAAGTCCACACTTCTTAAAGTTGCCAAGGTTGAGGAACACTGGTCTACGCTTTAAAAAAGAAAAGATGGGCACGTGGATTAAGGGGAGCCCTTTGCAGGCTTTGGGGCCCCTGGCTTGCACCCACGGTTCCCCATAACCGACCACACTCTGGGTGTTATTATCATCTCTGTATACCTGCTGGGAACCTAGCTACTGTAGCATTTCTTCATTTTGATTGCTAAGCTTCAGTTCAGTAGAGTTGTGTAGAGAAGCTCCCTAAAGGAACCAGACCAGGGTTCATGAAGGCCCCACTCCATACCTTGGGTAGTTTGTATTTGTCTCGGAAGTGGGTCCGCAGCGTGGCACGCTCAGCCTTCCGCTGGGCAAACTGGGCATCTCGCTCCATCCTGCAAATGGCATTGGGAGAAAGAAATTGATTTCAACCATTGACAGGGCCGCTCATCTCCCCAGATTGACTCTGGGCACCCTACAAGGGTTAAAGGCACAACAACAGTATAAGAGAACCAAACCCCCAAGGCCATAAACACAATTCAACTGATAGAATAACGCAACCCCATTAACCAGCAGAGCTTGCCTAAACACATGGCCTCCATGCCTGGAGGAACAGCCAGATCTTTAGTACCTTATGAAAGGCTGGTAGGCCCAGGGCCATCCTACTCTCTGGAGGGCAGACAGTGCACAGAGAAGGCAGGATGCTGGGACCCAACAAGATGGCACTGTTTGATGGAAGAGACCGGAGAGAGCCGGTCTAGCATGCTCTCTCTGCTAGATCTGGTGGGGCAAGCAGAAACGATGGGGGACAGGCAGTCCCACAAATAGCCTTGCCCTATTGTTAGCAAATGTGCCCCACTTGGCAAGCTAAGCCAAAGCTGCCAGAGGATGACCACATGGGAACAGAAAACCAGAGATTTCCCATAGCAGACTGTTAAAATTGGCTCCACTTTTCAGCATGTTATCTGGTCCAGTGCGAAGTCAGTCAAAAGACATGGGCAAGGTCACATTAATTAAGCAACAAAACTTTGCTTAATTACCGTGAAATAATTGCCTGCCTGCTTTCTCTACCCATATTCAGCCATTGTTAAAGTAAAACTGCTGTGCTGCAGGTTACATACATATAAAAAGATGTGTGCTTGTGTGATCCAGCCTAGCTTGTAAAACAGCTTATTGTTATCATTTTACATCAAATTATCCAAAACTGGGTAAAAGTGGTCTTTCCTTGGGTAACAACACACAGACCCATTAAATTGACTTAAAGTGTTTTACCTACGTTGGGTAAAAAGGAGTTTCTGATATGCGGCTTTGGGTAATGAAGGAAAAAGTTTGGGAAGCGCTGTTCTACATAATCTCCACTCTATTGATATTGTAAGTATTATTTCATGTTTCTGTGTTATATAAGCCAGCCTAACCTCAGATGAGGCTCATTCATCACCCTGGGCTCTTATACGTTACAATGACCACATCCCTAATAAACCTCCACAGGAATTGTGAGCAAAATCCCAAGTTTGTAGAACTAAACAATGAAGAAAGAAAAGACAAGACTCAGCCTTAGCCAGATTTAAAGAGGAAATTAAGTGAATCCTTAAGTGAAATTGTAGTAAACTCTGTTAGTAAGAAAAGTTGCTTCCAGACTCCTGATTTATTTGCCACCATAAACTAACCTTCACAATGTCTAAGTGAATCCCTGTAACTTACATCCTACTGATTTCCTTGAATCTGCTATGGCTGAGCTGGCTTTGATCCAAGATGTTAGGAAACTAATGGCTTTGTTCACACAACATTCTCAACCTAGTCAGGATAAAACTCTAGCAGTTGCAGTCATACAACCTAGTAACCTTGATTAACCTTGATTAGATCTGTATGTGTGTGTGTTTACACACCCAGCTGATGTGATGAATTTACTGGACAAATACTGGGCAAATCCAGAAAAAGCCTTGATTTAGGACGCAGGTTGAGTGAGATGGACACAACCATCCAGGATCTGGAGTTAGGATTCTTTCTCTAGTCCTCCAGTGGTGTATAAGAAAAGCTTTAATTTCCTGTATTCTCTCCCCCCCCCCATCAATGTAATCTTAATTGGTTCCATTGTATCTCCCTTCAGTTGTATAACTCATTCCAAGTCCTATGGCTCAATTAATTCTCCATTCTGGAAACATTTAACAAAAGCCACTGATGACACAAGCTGTTAGACAGCAGGACTGACTAAAGAAATAATGGCTTCTTCTTTGTTGGAGGGTATTTAAGCAGAGGCTGGATAGCCATCTGTCAGGCTTCACCCAGCCAAGGCTAAAACTAGATGCTTCACAGGCAGTGATTCAAGGACGCAACTCTCTGATAGGTATGTTTATTGCAAAAACTCAGAAAGCTGCTAAGATGAAGTCCAGCAGCTTCCAAGTGCAAAATGCAAGCCCTATTTATAATAGAAATAGGAATTAATGCTTATGCTTCCTTCTCCTGTTCACGCAGGTCTATGAAACATCTCCCAGTGCATAGAACCATTGATACACGTCATTGTAATGGACTAGCTTGGTTCCAGGCTGTTTGTTCCTAAGCTCATTGGGCCTAGCTCTCACACTATCTTTCAAAGATAATGCAGCCTTGTAGTTTCTGCATTGAACACTGGGCTAGATGATCTCTAAGTTACCTTTCAACTGTATAGTTCTACAGTTCTGTGATTTAGCTTAGATAGGTCCAAGAGCCAGGACAGCACTGATAAACTTCATGGGGAGAAGAATTAAGCACTGCCAAGCAAAGCAGGAACCGGTCCACTTTATTCACTTAAATTGTTGTTATAGATCAAAGAAAAAAGTGATAAGAAATGTGGTTTTGGCCCTCTCTTAGTTCTTCAGCTAAAAAGGTAAGATTAAGGGCCACTTCTAACCAATTTTGTAATGTTTATGTATCTGAGCTCATTTCTTAATGCCAGCAACGTTCTTACATTTATAAGTTTTTATCCAAATTGCTTCTACGCAAAACTCTTCAGTAACCAGTTCTCTCTCTGTGACACAGGTTCATGATAAAAATCATGTGGAAATCTATCCAAAATTCTTAATCTACCTTCTGCCAACTTTTAGCCTACGTGACTATATTTTCATAGACTGTAGCTTCTCCATGCTTTCTGCAAGGATAATACGAGACAGCCATAGGCATTTGCTCACTATAGAGCTTGGGAGTGATATAGAGTGAAAATGAATAGTTAAGGAATTATAAAACTCTGAGTGTTCAGTGCCGAAAGTGAGTAATTCCAAAGAAGAACAATGTATTATGTGCAAAAGCAGCCTTAAACAATGTTTGTATTCCTTTTCCACCTCCCCTCCAAAATTAGAAATAATGCAGAATATAAATAAATCTGTAGTGAGAGGTAGTTTTTTTTCTGAGAAAACAATCCCATCTCTTGAAGGCAAAAGAGGATTAAAAGATTAGGGGTTCATGAAAATACATCAGTGACATTCCCTGCTTTCTGCAACAAATGGAATATCCTGGGTTCGTTTCCTTGTTTCCTCCTCTGCATGTTGGAAACAACTGAAACAGGTGCAGGATCACATTAACTTAGTCACAGTTTAAATGGAGTATCAGCTTCTGCAGTCTGTGTTCTACGGCCCTTATTCTTACATTTGCATTTAAAGAGAGGAGGATTTGGGCTTGAACTTTGCATAAAAACTGCTTAGAGCAAGGGATTTATTTCTGCACAGATATTCCTGAGAGCTATTTTTAATTTCGCTTCAAAATTTGCTCTGTTTTTATGGTCGGCTCATCCCTTTCCAATGTCTTGCTAGAATCCATCTAACCATTCCGATCTGACGCTTCTGAGTAGCTTCCTTTCTCTGTGTTCCTACTTACTTCATTTGCCTTAGAAGGTATGGATCTCAGAGTCTGTTTCTGATTGGATGAGCAAGTTCAATGTTTTATTCAGCATAGACTATTACAGGGGAAAGATCTTCACTCTCTACACCTGTATGGGTATCCCATTGACTCAGTCAGCTCTGAGCCAATAAGACATGTTAGACTCGGGCCAGCAGCCATATCCATATTCAGACTGGGCAGAGCACCTGGTCCTTTTCCTGAGATGTTCATTTGTACAATGAATGTCATGTGCCTCAACCACCTGAGTGGAGTTCCTGATAGCAGGCCGAATCAGCATTGTTATACAGTGAACTATAGATCATATTAAGTAAAGTGAAGTCACCATATCTTGTTTGTTTGATTATTGTGTTTAAAAGAGGGGTGAAGGGTTTTTGTTCTCATGCTCCTTCCTATTAATCTTCCAGAGATGCACTCAGGCATAGGCCTATGAAAGAGACATTCAGAAGACTAACAGCGACAAGTTAAAATAATGAAGTGGACCCTCATCTAACAATGCTTACGCTACAATGCACCTGTCAGCCTGCAGCCAACTTTTCTAGACTGGTCCCCATCAGATGTACTGGAATTCAACTTTCATCCTCCATCCTGGGAAGGTAGCAGTAGCAAAGTACAGTTGTGAGCCATTGCTGTTTTGCAAAATTATTGTTACTCTCTATAATGGAAGGCATATGTTTGAGCAATTGATATTTTGTGACACTATTATTGTGCCTCATCATGCAAGGTATATTTCTGAGCAATTGATATTTATGATATTACTATTATTATTATTATTGAATATACTCTTAACTGCAAGAATGGAAATCTGTTCCCATATTATTTTTGTCTTGCAAGAAGATATGAGGCTACACAGCAAGTGAGCATCTGGAGGCATCAGCAGTGAGGGCAAAAATAGTGGGGAAACTTGAGTCAGGTCATCAAGTTTTTTCAAGGATGTTCCCATTTCTGTCTCAGATATATAACATGGCAACCTTCCTCCAGATAGCCTCCTAATGTGCTGGATTGCAAAATCACATCAGGATGGCTAGTCAGGTGTTCTGAGCTATGATGTCATCACTCTCAGTCAGCATATGATGACAGTGTAGGTCAGAACACCTGGAAAGCGCCAAACTGGGGGAGTCTACCCTGGTGACATACCACAAGGATTGTATTTATGATAATACACGCTGAAAAGCAAAGAAGGAGGAGGAGCGGGGGGAGGAGGTCACCCTTCCCATATCAGGTACTTACTTTTCTTCTACCAGCTGCTTCTGATATTCTTCATATTCTTCCCTCGTCATTCCTTGGGCTTCTGCTGGGGATTTCTCTCCTTCTCCTTTGTCTTCTCCTCCCAATCCACCGGTGAGATTCTTCAGTTGCCCACCTACCACAGACTTCACCATGAAAGCCATGGCTAGGCAAAACTAAGAGCAGCGGAAGGTACAGGAGCAGAGTTCGTACCAGCTGAAGATGACGGGAAGAAGCTCAGGTGGGTCCCGGAGCAGGCTATCTTCTTAAGCTCAGTGCGGACTCCGTTTAGATCATCATCATCTCTTGCTGCAGATGCGCCTCCTCGTTGTTTCCCATTGAGGCTAAGCGGGGCTCCGGCGAGAACAGTCCAGGCTCGGGCGAAACTTCAGCACCGGGTGTCCGTGGACAGCTCCGAAGAAGCTCGCCCGAGTCCGACTCGCAGCCTCGCGGGCCGGAGAGCTGGGTTCAGCACCACGACGCGCGGACAGCGACCGCCGTCGATGGGCGGCTGCGAGCCGATGTGGCGGACGGGGCTCATCCGGGAGAAAGACTCCCCCGCCCCGCAGCGGAGGGCTGTCCTTCGCCGCCCCAGCCCTCTTAAGTTGGTCTAACCTCGGCTCCACAAGCATGACAGGTTTACCCCGCCCCCTGACCCCGCCCTTCTGGCTTTCCAGCCCCACCTTCCTCTTTACTTTTATTTTAAAATTTTAAAATAAAATAAAATCAGAAAAGGGACGTGCCATGATGCAGCGGGCACCTCTCGTCGCCTCCTTCCAGCCTTTGGCAGGAAGGTAACCGGGACGCTGTCTCAGCTCTTCAAAAGAGACAAATCTACCTCTGAAACAGCTGTTCTGGGTGACAGCTTGAGTTCATCAGGTGTGAGGAGATTTTGGGTAGGAACCTATGTGTTTTCACCAGCCTTGCCCAGCCTGGCACCCGATGGGCTGGATTGCAGCTCCTATAATTCCCTTGGCTCAGAGTGCTGGGAATTGTCATCCAACACATCTGGAGGACCTTGGGACGAAGAAGACCATTGATGTAGGCAGATAAACACAGATTTAATAAAAAGAAAAGTGTGAAGCAATAAGGTAAAATGCCCATGAAACTAAGCCATTATTTGATAATGACACATGGTTGAACTTCAGCTGAGTTTTCAAAAAAAAAAAACTAGGTCAAAAAGATTAATTTCTACCTCTTTAGACCGGCATGCTTTTCATTTCATTTGTTTCTTGCCTATTAAGGAATCTTTGTATTTTTCTTCTAAAGTCATTAAGCTTCTAGAAGAATCACCATAAAGAGTTTTCTGGCATCTTAAAGATTGCTTTAATGAGGTATGAGTTTGCACTACATGTTTACCCATAGTTAACTGTGAGTTTACTCAATTAATCCAAATTTCTGGATCTGCATGGGCACACGGGCCATAAACTAACCTCACAAGTTCGATTTGCCCAACGTGGTTGGGCAACGTGTAGCTGTTAGCTTGAGATTCACAGCTGATACAAGCACACCCACCCACCAAAACCAAGCCTCACTGGATCTGATTCTTTATTTACCCTCCTGCTTTTCAGCAAGGTTTCGCTCCCAAAAGTGACTTGTAGAGCAATTAAAATCAAACACCATAGCATTAGCAAGTTTGTGATTGCAAAGCTATTTTAGGTCTTGGTAATAATGGCTGGACCATTAAAATTTCTAAGTTCTGGCATTCCGAAGGAAGGGAGAGAGAGAGAGGGGAGAGAGAGAAGGGAAAAAGGAACAGGAACAGGAACAAGGAGAAAGAAGGAGGAAGGAGAAAAGAAGAAGAGGAAGAAGAAGGAGAGGAGGAGGAGGAGGGAGACTGGACACAGAAATCCCATATAATTGGCCTAGTATAAGCTCAGCCTTTGTCTCTTCTTTTGGGTGAAGCAAATCTACCAAGAGAGAAAAGCATATTTGAGAGTGCGCTTTCTAAAACAGAGTAATCTCAAGGAGACCCCAGATCTTTTTCCCCAAGGGGGGGGGCAGGTCAGCTTTCAATCAAATCAACCACTTTTGACAAAACTTGTTCTCTCAAGTGAGATTTCATCTATGCCATGAATTTAATCACCACGAATTCACACAGTTTATGGGTTTTTAAATGTTGGAGAGGAATCCCCTAAAAATCACAGTGGGAATAAGGGGTGGAGGTGGGTGGGAAAAATGCAAAATAGACGAAAAGAGCATAGGAGAAGCTCAGCTGCAAAGGAGCTGAGCTTCTGGTTTAAATGGATAGTGCCCATTAGGAGCCACTAAGCTCCTAATGTAAGAATATAATGTACTGTAATAGACATGGCTATTGCAAATGAATGAATGCATTAAAAAACCTTATTTTGTATGTGGATAATGTAAATGCTGCTTTTCGATGTAGAAGTTAATGGAAACTGTTTCTACTGGCCACCTAAATGAGACCACAGCAAGTTCTTTACATTCTGATGGGAAATTAATTCTGATGGGACTCATTGTTGGTGAAAGGTGAAAGGTCCCCTGTGCAAGCACTGAGTTGTGTCTGACTCTTTGGGGGGACGCCGCTTTCACGACCTTTTCTTGGCAGACTATAGAGTGGGGTGGTTTGCCATTGCCTCCCCCAGTCATCACCTTCCCCAGCAAGCTGGGTGCTCCTTTTACCGACCTCGGGAGGATGGGAGGCTGAGTCGACCTGAGCCGGCCACCCGAGAGAGAATCCGGCTTCCGCTGGGATCGAACTCAGGTTGTGGGGAGAGTTTCAGTTGCAATACTGCTGCCTACCACTTTGCACCACATGAGTCATTGTTAGGTTCACACAATACATTAGATTAGGCTGAAACAGAGTTGGGTAATTTGTGGTTCAGCACACTGTGGGAACCTAGCCATGGTCTTAACTGGTGGTTCAACCATGCCATCCCGTCCAGCCACAGTACTGTTTATTTGAGTGGGCATAGCGTGTTGTGTGAATACAGCACATCCATTGTTGTTACCTGGGATTTAGCCTGTTGTGTGATTAAAAACCACTAAGGGTTTTTAATTATCTATGATCTAAGGATTTTGAAGGAATTGCCTTTTAATGTAGATAAAAATAAAACATCATGTATCCCCACTTAGGCAATGGCAAACCACCCCACTCTATAGTCTGCCAAGAAAATGTCGCAAAAGCAGCATGGCCCCAAAAGGACAGACATGACTCACTGCTTGCACAGGGGACCTTTCACCTTCACCTCATCCCCACTTAGACAAATAAAATCTCAAGTGTGTCTGAAGTCATTGACCCAATATATCTATTCATCTGTAAAATGGAGGTAATGTTTATGTATTCTGTTTAGAAGGAAATAAATAGATAACAGTTACCTATTTCAGAAGACGGCTAAGAATGGCCATGATAACAACAATGACAAAATTCAAGCCTTAGGGAAGAATCATAAAAGTGAAAGGCAGCACATCCCCAATAGTGGGCGTCATCTTTAATACCTTTCATTCTTCTAGCTCCCTTCCAGTCAATTATTTTAATAACAGCAGTTGAGAGGAATCCATTTCTGTCTGTTTTGGTCTTTCAAGATGATGAGACTCCAAAGAGATAAAAAATCTACAGAGCTGACGCACAAGCTAGCATACAAAATAATTGTGGTTTGCACCTGTTAGCAACAGGAAACTACTTTTCATATCAACAATAAGCATCTGTTTGCTTGGGAAATGGTTGGGTCTGAAAGGTGATTCCTCTCAAGAAGGATGCCTCTTGGCTGCTTCAGCTGAATCTGCCTGATTTTCATCTAAACGAGGACTTCTTACGAATTTTAGCACAGTTTAGCACTAGTATTTCTTCACTTCTCCCACACTCCATCACGTGCATGCCAAACTCTCCAAATTTAGTCTCCTTTGGAAGGCAGACTTTTTTTTCACAGGGGTGTCTGCAGGGGGAGGTCAAAAAAGTCAAGATGGCCACCCGAACCATGCAATTGCAAGGCACATACAGTAAAAAAAAAAAGGAGCTTCGCATGCATGCGTTGTGGAAATATTTTGCTGAGTTAGCAAAGTCCAGTTGGTGATAGGCCTCAGTATATCGAAATTTATTTGACATTCAGTGAAGAGGAAGATGGGATAGTGAAAAAGACAGTACTGAGTTGGAGAAAGTGAATGAATCTGAACATCCCTAACCCTTGGTAATATATCCCAGGGTCATTCTTTACTTTTTGTCATCTTATTACAATTTTGCTTCCTTCCCTGAAATAGGAAGATTAGTTGCATACTTTGGACTAAGCCAGACTTTGACCTGGCTTGACTGAATGAAACGTGGGTTAGTCCAGTGTCTGAACTACCGCAGAACCTCTGCATGCTCTTGGAACATACCTAATACTCCTTCCTCCTCCTATTTTCCCCACAACAACCTTGTGAGGTGGGTTGGGCTGAGAGAGAATGGCTGGCCCAAAGTCAGCCAGCCGGCTTTCATGCCTAAGGCAGGACTAGAACTCACAGTCTCCTGGTTTCTAGCCCAGCGCCTTAACCACTAGACCAAACTGGCTTTTTACCTCCCTACACATGAAAACCATTTCTTCCTCTTCCTCTTCCTCTTCCTCTTCCTCTTCCTCCTCCTCCTCCTCCTCCTCCTCCTCCCCCTCCTCCTATCATCATCATCATCATCATCATCAGGCCTCTTTTAGAAGCCCAGTTTTTCTAGGTTTCTGAGCTTAACTCACAGTTCCTCAAGAACAAGCCAAATTTTAGCCACCTAAGAGGAGGGAGAGCACACCTTTCCCCCAGGGTGCTGTGTTTTGGCATAGAGAAGACTTGAGTTCAAATCCTGAAACCAGGAAGCCTCCTTGATAAACCACTCTTGCAAGATCTCCTGTGTTTCTGTCAAAACCAGTCCTTCTTTCTACATTTCCATTGCCATGGACATACACAAATGAATTGCAGTGCACTCTCCTCCTTTCTCGCCTCCTTGGGCACTGCCTAAGTGATCCTTCCAGCTTGGTCTTGATGCAACCCCTGCCTTGACTTACACAGAATCGGTTGGGATTCTAGGCTAGAAATGTTCTTCTCCTCGGAGTAAGTATCCAGGCCAATGTATCTCATCACCTTTCCCTGGTCTGGTGTTCTCCTCCACCCTTCACTTAGCCCAGAGCATCAAGGCTATTTCCACATCCCACATTTCTGTTTACAAAAGGTCCCTTGTCAATCAGCTGCCCTGATCCCCGGCTAATCCCCATGCCAGGAATTTCAGCCCCTCCTCAAGAAGGAATCTGTTAATCGGAGCAGCTAATTATGCTTTGAAAGGTGCTCCTCTGCTCACTGTGGCCGCTTGCCATGTGCCAGGCTTGCCTCTCTGTGAACACTCAGCCTTCAGGGATCTTTTCAAGTGCACTAGACAAGCTGTCATGGGGGGTGGGGCAGTGGAGGGAGGAAAGCATAAATCCCTCTAAGCGGGCATGGATGAAGTCACCGCTGCCTCTTGTCATAAGCTTAGGAATGCGCACGCTTCATCCCCCAACACATGGAGCAGAGAGGAAATGCAGGTCCCTACTGTGACACAAACACGCATGGACAGACCCACAGCACTGCAGAACAAGTCATGTTAAGAAGCACATGGAGGGGACATGTGCCTTTCCATTGCCTATGGCCGGGAACAACTCTGGAACAGAGGCCCATGTGTGTAAACAAACTCACCAACGCTTCTACATCCATTCCCAAGGCCTCGTCCCCCTTCAGAGGGTGGTTTGGTACTTGTTTTCCTAGAAATTTAGGAAAGGAAGGTGGATACGATAATCTGGAGAATCTTGATGCCTTTGCCCATCACCGTGCCACCAAAAAACAGCAGGAGGAGGCAGGAAAGGGCAGGCATAGCCTTAGAGGACTCAAGTGCTTGGCACCAGGATCCGGGCACAAAGTTCACAACCGTCAGGCAGATTGGCCTCAGTGAACACAAATCATTAGGAAGCCCAATTGCCAAAGGAGAGAAAACAGAGGTTGACCATTGCCCCTTGCTTCTAACAAGGATGGTCGTTGTTGAACCTGGATGCAATGCCACCTGGCGAAGTGCTCCTCTGTGCTTTTGGGTGTCATAAGAATGTATCCCTGTCTAAAACAAAGAGGATTTGTGGCACTCCTCTGGCTGAGCTCCTGCACACCCATTGTGCCTGGTGCTCGTCACGTCCCTGGGCTTAGCCGTCATCTTTGCAGAAGGCAAGACAGGTCTTGCTCTGCCTTCAGGTGTCACAAGGCAGGCTGGGACTTGGGCATCCAGGATCTAAATAGGGATGGGAAGGAATGTTGTTAACACAGACGTCGGAGAGTCACAGTGGGCAGCACCATCACGCCCAGGAGACCAGATCTCTCCTGGCTGCAATTGTGGGAAGAGGGAAGAGAAATAATTTCTCCTCCCCAGCCATTTCTTCCAACTTCTTCCTCCTGCTTTGGATTTGCTAGGATAGCCCCAAAGGTGACAGGCCTTCTCATCTGCTGGGGCCTTTCAGATTTCCAAAATAAAACTTTCCCACCGCCTTTGCTTCAGTCATCTTCAGTTCTCATAGCTGCCTAAGCCAGGCCAAGGAGGTATCTGGGGTTCTTGTTCTTGCAATGATCTCAGATAAGCAGGCAGCCCCAAGACTACACAAACCATGATGCCGCAGACCAATCCCGCCATGCAGCAGGGCTTGATTTCCCAGCCGAGGTCAATGTACTGGCTGAGCTGTGTCTGTTCCGGAGCCTCGATTTTCCCTTGCCCTTCCCTGAGGATTAAATTCCCATTTCCTCCTTGACAAACAATCCCCATGACTTTGTTGTAGCGGAAGAATTAATATAGCTTTTGCCACTCAGTCTCAGAGAACGCAGCACCAGTTATTTTTACAGAGTTTTTGCTATCTTAGCCCAAGGCTTGGGCACAACCTGTCGGTATCTTATTTTAGATTATCCCTGTTGACAACGGTATTTCCTTCTTGCATTTTAATCCTTACCTTCCTCCAAAGAGTTTCAGACATTTTTTTTTCCTCCACCATCACGCCCCCTGCCCTAGACGTCCTCTTGTAAGCGGGCAGTGCTGATCAGAGCCTCTTTTTCATCCTGGAACTGAAGTTCAGTACCGAAGCCCATCAGTCGGTCTGATGTAGTGGTGAAGCCACTGGACTAGAAACTGGGAGACTGGGAATTCTAGATCTCACTTAGGTACTGAAGCCGGCTGGGTGACTTTGAGCCAGTCCCTCTTGCTCAGTCCGATCCACCTCACAGGGTTTTTGTTGTGGGGAAAATAGGAGGAGGGAGCATTTGGTAGATTTGTTTTATTTTGTTTTGCTTTTCTGAAGCCTGGGTGCACATTTGATTTGTTCATTGGTTAATGCTTCCCCTGCTGGGCCTGCCATGACATCATCCTCCCCGCCTCTGAGGTCATAGCCTTCGGAGCAGCATGACATGAGAATGCAGTTACCTGGAGAGAGAAAAATGGGAGGGGGGGGCTGCACACCCATGCCTTCCCAACAAATCTGCAAGGCAGTTTAGCGAAGAGATAGCCACCGGCTGCAGAGCAGTGAGTGCCATCGTTCTGTGGGCATTTGAAAGCAGGTCAAACGTCTGAGTTTGATAGCCCAATTCAGACAAGGGGCTCCCTGCAAGTTGGCAGATCCAAGGGAGAGCTTAAACAGCAGACCACGGTCAATTCTGTATCTGAACAATTAGGTTCTATGAGTGGAAATAATCAGATAATGTCCCCCTCCTGCCATTCTGTGTGCGAGTACTTGAATTTGTGTGTGTGTGTGTAGTAATGATGGTTGTGAGGATTTTGAACTGAGACCCAGAGGACATATGCAGTCCAAGGGGAGGAGGAAGGGAAAGGAGAAAACTGAGAGAGATTTTGAGAAAAATAATGGGAGGGTGCATTCATGGAAAGGGAAGGGATGCGGTGGAAGACATTGATCGGAGAGCTATAAATACAGCCCTGCGTTTTGGCTGTAGAGGCATAGAGGATTTTGAACGAGGCTCATGGAAAAATCAGCACACCCCCAGCTTGGGTTTTCCATTTTCCTTCTGCCAGAAGAACGCTGCATTTACACACCGAGCCGTACAGGAGAAAGGGGGCCCACAGAAGTGACGGCTGTTTCAGGAATGATTACAGTAGTTTATTTATAAAAGATCCAGGTGGAGCAGGTGTTATGGGGGTGCCACAGCAAATGCAGAGAGAGATGTTCATTCCAAAGAAGCATCATTACAGTTCTTCAGAAACAATTTTTATGGAGGGTCATGGGCCACTTTGCAAAATGTGCACTTCACAGCATGCCTAGCCCGCGTTCTTCAAGACCATCCTACAATATGCCTCAACTGACTTGCTCTATTAACCATCCAGACTTGCTCCTTCAACCATCCATCCATCTTTGGAACCCATTGCAACTTCCAAAGTGTCTTCAAGAGCAGCCCCAGGCAGGATGCAATCCAGCTGTATGCAAGTGCCTGGTCTTGATATATGCAAGTTTCTAAATAGACCTTGGTTGGCTTGGGTGAAATGTTTGCAGATTGAACTAGTGTTGAGTACACTTGGATCTGCTTTGACACTCCCCCCACCCTCCAAGAAAGAACAAAAGAGCAAAGGTTGACCAATCAGAAGAAGGGTCATTCTGGTCTGTTTTTATGCATTAGACTCACCGCTGCCTTGCCTTTAATTTCTGCAGCTCCTGAAGCCAAAGCTCAGTTGAACATTGAAGATGTCACATGCTTATGAATTCATGAAACATTTTTAGCAATCCTTGAATTGTAGGCTCTGGCAGCTTGAGAGAGAAAAAGAAGAGATGCCTACCTTCCACACAGGGTTGTAGTGCTCCTGTTGATATTCTCTGTCCCAAAGCCAAAGGGTTGAAGTCCTTGAAGATCTTCAAAATCTTGGCTTCAAACCATCTTGAACTCAAGCCCTGTCCCCACTGCAGGTATGACCTTTGGAGGTTCTCTGGAGGAGGCAGCCCAGCCTTGAGGTGAAGCCACCATTCTGCGTGAGGCTTCAAACCAAGTGATGTCCTGACTCCTGCAAGCACCAATTTGATAAAGCACATGCAGATGATGGAGACTCCCTGGTTTCATTTGGGTCCCCAAACTTTCCAATTAGCACTAAAAAGGACTGGAACTTCATTTTGGTTATCTGCTATACTACATTTTTTTTAAAAGCCTATTATTTGATAGCTGAGTTGGACACTCCACCCCACCCTATTCCATTTAACCACAGAATAATCAAGGCAACACCTATTTTCCTCCTTATTTCCATGGGATCATCTTCATCTTGTTTCTAGCTCATGAATGAGATGGGCTTAAGTTGTCTTTAGCTATAGGAGCGTGATGGTGTTTCCCCCCTTCTTCTGATACCATCCAAGGCATTTTCAAGGTCTGTAAAATCTGTAGGGTTTTATACCTTTGGAGTTAAGTGAGCAGATTGGGAAGAAGGGCAAAAAAGCAGGGCTGGAATCCACAGTGGCTGGTAGAGTTTTTGCTGACTCAAGGATGGAAGACAGCATTCAACTCAGCAGTGGGAAAAGTCTTACTGGGCAGCCTTAGATATGTAACCCTAACCTTCAATTCTATACTGGGAAAACCCACTGCAGGTTCCTATGATCTGTCAAAAGGTCTCAGCTATGGCACCAATGGAATAAAGGAATAATGGAATGGACCACTCTAGCATTCATCATCTCCCATCAAAAACCCAAAAGGACACATGAGTTTCTCAAAGATATGCTCAACCTTCCCCCACCCCCAAATCAGGTTTGGAATTTTCAATTTTTCAGAAATATTAAGGGCAGTTACATTGGGCCAAAAGAGGATTTGCATTATATAAGGGAAACTGCATCCATTAACTGGCAATATGGGATTCAGCCTTAATAAAAAGAAGCAGCTCTACACAGATCTGTGCTTTCTTACCGTCTTTGGAAGCATTTGAGGAGGCAGTTCCACCCTCAAACTCCTTTGCAAATGAAACTCAGTGGGTTTGAATGTCATCCTTCTCCCTGGTTTGATCCAATGCTTGCCCTATTTTGCCTTCTTCTTGTAGAGGTAAGTGGGAAAACAGAGCATCCCTGATGTGATCACTCAAGGCCATCTGGAGTGTCCTGGGATTTGCCTAATCAGGGGGCAGAAGCTATTGCATCTGACTCGGCGGCTGTTGACAATTGTTTCCAAAAATTCCAGTGATGGCTGGGAGGCAGGATTGGGCTTGGAGAACCCATTTGGGGGCTGCAGAATGAGGTGTGGCTTATCTGTTGACCAAGAACAGAAAAATAATAAGGAAGAACCAGAATGGTGGTCCCATCTTCATGATGGGACAAGAAAGTCTTGATTCAATTGCTCCTCCTCAACAGTCCCAAATTTTGTCCTGTCATTTGCTGAGAAACCCAGGTTGAATATGCTCCACCTGTATTTGCAACCTAGTTTAGCCCAATGGTACTAGAATGAGTGGGCATTGTGCCTGATCCAGCAGGGTTTTTGCGACAACCCCAAGTTTAGCATTAAATTAGAAAAAGCCATTCAATCTCCTTTTCCTTGGCTTCATCCCTCTTGTTATAACTTTATGTTGCATCAAAGTGATTAACAGAAAATAAAACATATATTCATATAACGATACGAAAATATGTAACTTCAAAATTGATTGCAAAAGCTGGAGAGACAGATAGGAAGAGAGAAAGACCAATGGCCAGAAAACTCCAAGAAATTTGGTTGGGTTGCTTGAAAATCTTCTTTCTTGCCCCTGGATTGAAAACACATCTTCAAATGTTGTCAGAGCACATCTATCAACCATCCTTTGCTGCAAATCAGGAATGGATTTCTTTCTCAATGTGGCCTCTTTATCTCTCTTCCATTGCACAAAAAATCCACATTTCCTGACATCTTGATAGATTCCAAATACTGGAGATATAGCCCAGGAAACATACTAAGGGCACAAATAAGGTGACGGATTTAAATACAAGTCCGTGATCATGGATGTGGATTTATTCCAGTTTTTGAAATATTTCCCAAACTTCCTTCCAGTTAATGAGATGATTAGCACAGATTAGAACAGATGCAAAAAGCATTAGAGAGATACAGAAAAAAAAAAGTAGACAGCAGTGGAGAAGCCTGGGGGTGGGTGGGAACCAAGAATGCTGCTTGTCTTATTTTTAATTCCTCCCCCCCCCCCACAGCAAAATGTCAGCCAGATATTTTGCTTCTTAAATATTTAAATCCTTGCTTGTGTGCTATTGACTGCAATTTTGGAAAATCTTCCTAATCTGCTAAATGAAGGCTGCTAAATCCTCTTCTGAGCAAAAATTACAGGAAAAGTGTTTAAATGTGTTTAAATGGGATCCCTACAGGCCCTGGACACAGGGTTGATGCTGTGTTTTAAGAAAGGGGGGTGTCAATATATATATATATATATATATATATACACATACATACATACACCAAGAGCTGACACCACTAAGGTGACACCCGTCACATGTATATATATATGAAGGGTGTCACCTTTGTGGTGTCAGCTCCTGGTGAAAATATGGACATATTCCTGTTCTCTTTATTGAAAACCACCTTGAATGCTAAAAATCTGTAAATCTCCTGCTTATTTGTGTTACTATGCAGTTAAGCTACAGGTCTTGTCCACACTTCCCCTTGACCATGGCACAGTTATGTCCTGACAATATCCATCGTCCCCCTTGATCCTATGATGTTAGGAACCTGGGCCCATGAGTGAAACCACATTAAGTCACCATGAGTTTGTTTTAAAATGGTATTTCCCCCTTTAAGCCAACGCTACCCCACCACAGCTCTGAGGTGTGAGAAATCTAAAATGCTGTGCCACCTATGATCTCAGAGGTGAGGTCAGCTGACCTGTTGTGCAAGTGATTGGAGGTGCATTTTGAGAGTGTTGGGTGACAGAGGCAACACTCCACCCCTGGTAGCTAGCCAGGCCATTTCTTCAACATTATTGGCCTTCTTAGCAAGCACTTAGTACCCTGGTGGCTTTCTTACCCACCACCTTCCTCCCTAGCTTTGACACCACCTTCTCTCCAAGCATCCTACGAAGTAGAGAAGAGGACCACAAATCTCTACTATTTTATTTAGGGAAGAAGAGGGACCGTGGGAGGGCTCTCTCTTTAATACAATCCTGAAATCTTCATTACTCTGTTTAGGGAAGAAGAGGGTGTGTTTATATGTGCATGTGTTAATCTGCTTCCACAGTATTTTGAAATGTATTTTTACTTTAAGCTGCTGCACCGTTATGAGTTCAGCAGGCAAGGTCCAGAATATAATGAGGAATGTTGAACTAGGCTTTTGCTGCATATCTGCCAGGTTCCCTGCACTTATCAGTTTCAATCCACTTCCCCTTTGGACAGCTAACTCCGCTCAAGTGGACCAAGCTAATCGCACAAGCATGCCAGGCCCTGCTTCCCTCTTCTCTGAGCCTATTTCTGCATCTAGTCTTCCCATATACTTCCTCATTCTGCATAATGTTAAGTTGGGAGAGGCCCAAAGAATTGTTGAAATTCCAATAGACCAGTCTAGACAAGATCAGGCAGAGTCCTGAAGGCAGGCCTTCTCCACTCCTGCTACAGTGCTCTGGTGGGCAGATGTTTCAACCCCACTGGCTGGTGGGCTGCTGAAAGGTGGGCATAACCATATCTGCAAAAATCTAGATGCAGCAAAGACATTTGGAAAACTCCACTCCTCCAGACTTATGGAGCCCAAGATACTTATTATTTGGGACTTTCAAGTCATTCCAGATTCTTGGCGACACCCTGGACACGTCTGTGCAGTTTTCTTGGCAACTTATTCAGTGTTGTTTGCCATCGCTGCCTTCTTCCTAGGGCTGAGAGTCTGGCCCAAGGTAACCCACTGGTTTCGTGCCTAAGACAGGGCTAGGACTCACCCGGTTTCTAGCCTGGTGCCTTTCACCACTATGCCGAACAGGAACATCTACCCAACAATGTATTGGCTTATTTTCAGCCAAGGAAAACTTCCAAGATTTATTAGTGGTCTATTTATATTGTAATTTATATGTTTTCAATTCCGATGTTATTGTAAACTGCCCAGAGTCGCCTTTTTGGGAGAGATGGGCAGTGATAGAAATTTGAAGAATAAATAAGACGAACAGCGTGCTGGTTCCCTAGGCTGTGTTCATGTGACTGCTTGCCCATCATTAACAGAACAACAATTCACTCAATTATCCCTGTTTTCTGGGATCAGCCAGCACACTGAACCATAAACTCATCAAAGAGATGGGGCTGCACAGATTTATGGTTCAGAGCATCACACAGGCAGACTTACTCCCCGCAGGGAGCGAGCCTTGGCCCTTCAGCCCAACCATCTCCCTCCAGCCAGTGGGTCTGGCTCTCCTTTCTGGAAGAAGCCAAGCGCATACTGGCTGCTTTTTCGCCTCTCAAAATGCCCTGATGCTCCACAGGTTCCCACCCATACCTCGGTCTGCATGGTCCCCATACAAAGAGCCCAGTCCCCCTGCCAGGTCCTGGACTCCCTGGGGGAGGAAGAAGCAAAAAAGCAGAGAGAAGAAAGCTTTAGGTCACTGACTATTTGATTAACGCTGAATAATTCTCTCCAGTGAAAAGGGAGCTATTTTAATCTTCTCGGGTGGCTTGTGAGAGACATCCTTTTGCAGAGGCACATTACGGTATCTTTAGAAAAAAGGCACCCAGTGCTGGCATTCAGCCTCCCCCTTCTGCTCTTCTCTCCTCTTTCAGTCAGCCCAACAAACGATTTGAGCCTGCAATCCTATAACCACTTGCTCTAGAGCAAAGTTTCTCAACCTCGGCCACTTTAAGCTGCGTGGACTCCAGCTCCCAGCACTCCCCATCCAGCATGGGATCGAATGAATTCAATTCATTGATTCAATTTGATTGAATTGGATGAATTGATTGGATGAATTGACTGGACGAAACAGTGCCCTAGAGAAAGCCTCAACCTGTCTGTGATTTCTTTCTCCAACAGGAGAGAAAGGATTGCACTGTAGCTTTCACAAGCAAAACTGAAAAATTTCCCCAATCCCCAGAAGATAATGGAGCAACAAGGACATCCAAGGATTGAAGACTGATGATCAGCTGATTCCCTGCCACGAACACCTAACATGTGAATCACCTGGAGGATACCCAGTAAAGTTTATCCCAGGTATTTGCTATGCAGTTTGACTTTCCTCCTTCCCGTTGCCCTGTAAAATTGCAGAGATTTCACCAGTGGCCTCCTTTTCAATTGCCTGAGGAAGATTCAGTTCGTGGGAGCTATTAAGTAGTGGTAAAATTGTGTTTCATTTTATTGAAAATCAAAAGGGTAAGTCTGGATTTCTGTCTCCTTTTAAAAAAATTTTTTTTTTTTAAAATAAATACGCACTATGGGAAATTAAAGTTGATTTAGTTCGTTGGTCTCACCTGAGTATGATCTAACTCAGCCATTGGGGAAAAAACAGTTGCAAAATATATGCTAGCTAATGACAACACATAAAATATTAGTAGTAATAAATAAATAAGGGCAGCTCCCTCATGCTGTGCTCAGTTCCTGGGGAGTTAATAAAAACGTCCATACTGCGGACTATTAATTTCATTCTTTCCTGAGGGGCAGGATGGGGAAGGCTGATTTAATGTCTGTTTGATAAGCAAAGCTTTTGGCAGGTGATTTGTCTCATAAAATGCTACTTGAGATCCTTTAAAAGAAGCAGTCGGGGGGGGGGCTCAAAAAAGCCAAAATGGCAGTCACAATTGTGACTGAAGCCCCATCCCTTTGTACATGTGCAAAACATCTATACACGTACAAAAGGAGTGTGTAACGGGCTGTAAGAATAACCCTGAGGAACAGGAGGAACAGCCTCAACCAAAACAATGGTCACATAAAATAAATTTGAGCCCAGGGCAGAAATGTAATTTGAGAAAGCGTCTCAGACATGACCCTCGCTAATTCTCTTGAAGATAAAGGGAGGTGGGGGGGGGGGGAAATGCATTCAGACTTGCAAGATTCTGTTACTGTAACTTTATAAGAAAAGTAGTATTAGCATTCGTAACTTTGGTTTCCTAGACTGGTCTACCTTGAAGGGTTGACAGGGTGGGGCCTCAATCGTGTAGTTGCAACTGCCATCTTGGTTTTTTGACTCTCCTCACAGATGCCCTTAACTATTCCATGCAAGTACCTTCAAAGGCCCTGAAGGTCCTCCTAAATTTTCCTTCTACATTATCCTTGGGAAAAGTGGAGCTTCAGCTCAAGCAAGTCTAAATATCGAAATATTAGGATAGATGACCATTCAGCCAACTCAAAAGCCTTTTTTGAACCCACTGCATTCCAAATGCTGAGTAGGCTGGCCTATGCAAATTCATACATCCCATTTATACCCCATGTATTAACAAGTATTTAAGAAACATGTATTCATATTCCTCTTTATTTTCCCTTTGTCGGGACACAACTCACAGGTTTCTTGAAAAGCTTAAATGTTGACCTTATCTACTTGTTCAGTAGATACAGAAGCCCTGTAGGGCTTCAGGCAGAAATGTGAACCTTTTTTCTAGTATCTGTGGCTTGACCCTTTGTATCTAGAAATAGCTGGACTTGGGTTTGTAATCTTCTGCAAGACACAGAAATGTTTCACTTTTATAGACTCTTCCCCAAATGTTCTTGCACCAAATCAAACTATTGGTCTCTTAGCTTTTTTATCTCACAGCCTTTCCTCACCTGCCACCCTCTGGACACATTGGACTTAGAGCTATCAATCATTTCCAGCAGGCTGGCTGGGGCTTATGTGGGCTGTAGTCCCACTCATTGGGGAGACACAATTAGGAAAGATTGCTGCAAAAAAAGAGACCCAAATAGCAGCAGCAGGTCCAGTAGTCTTTGGGCAGAGTGCCATCTAATGGTGCTAAGTTGAATTACAGGTAGTGAACTTGGTCGTTAACCAGGAAATTGATAGCCCCTTCTCCGACTAACAAATTTTATTAAAAGGTGTTGTAAGCTTTGTGAACTACATCTCGCTTCCATCAGATGGATCTGCTAAAGCCCTTCCATGCACCTGATGAAGTGAACTGCAGCTTATGAAAGCTGGTGCCTTTTTACACAAGTTGTTAGTCAGAAAAAGGGCTACTGGACTCCTGATTTTTAGCCACGCTCAACTATCACGGCTGTCCTCCTCCATGTCCATTCACATGACTCTCTTACAGGCCAAAGTGCTTGTGTGAGTTGCCCAAGGAGGAAGGTGGCTTAGGACTCAGGTTCACAGTGTTTTCTTAGCTGGAGAGAGAACTTTTATCCTTGAATGTTAGGTATAACCAGCTTTTTCCTTCTCTGTTAACTCCCCACCATCTCAAACCTGCATGGGTTCTAAGACACATGAAGAAGCTGAGGCTTTAAGAACAGAACTCACCATGTATTTCAGGAGATTTCTAGAGGATTAAAAAGGTTCACTCAGTCAGGCAGATTTTAAAAAAAAAAGAATAACTACTAGCATACATACATAATTGAATAATCTACAATGATTCAAAAAGCAAGCGTGAGCCGGCAGTGCGACGCAGCTCTAAAAAAGACAAATGTGATTGTGAGGTCACAAGAATCATTCCATTTTATTCCAGATTGTCAAATTTTGTGGGAGCTCCAGTTCTAGCTGCTAGGCTTCAACGAAACAGGATTAACAGGAGGACCACAGAGACGGTTTTATGTATAGAAAATGAATCCCACAGGAAGAAGACCAATGGGCCTGGGAGAAGGCCCACGGACATGCACAATGGCATTCCTTAGGGCCACATTTAGTCTCTCCCATTTCCACACCCATCCAGGCTGCGGCTCAAACGACACCGAACAGAAAAAGCCTCCGTACTTTTTACGGACCCGGAAAAAAGTTTCAGAGCCGAGACAACGAAGTTACATCTTCATACGGAACGGTTTTCTTTTCTTTTAATACAGTTTAATCTCACAGTTGGCAGGATAATATGAGCATAAAGACATGACTGGAAGGGGCTCTGGAGGCAGCATGCAAACACCGTTTTAAGCAAGAACTAAACGAAAACCATCCAACCCCTCTCCTTGGTGGCTCTCCGGTTTTGAGAACAAACTCTGCCTTGGTTTCGTCGAGACCTGGGAAAGGTCAGCGTGGTTCCATGCACGCACAGACGTCCGATTTCTTCTTCTTCTTTTTTTAAAAAAACCATTTCATTCATGACATTAAAAAATAAGATTTGTAACTCGAGTAAAACCCAGCCCAACCGCTGATTTCTGGTGCAGTTTGAAATTATAATAGTTTTTTAAAAAAACCTGAAAATTAAAAAAGAACAAAAACCATTTAAAAAAAAGCATATTCAGAAGGAAGAGGACACTGGACTGTGAATTCCAGCACTCACAGGCGTTTTGAGAAAGTTAAGAAAGTCTCTCCCTTTCCCCAAGAAAATGTGCCCCTTTGCTATCTGTCCTACCACGGTTTTGGCGTGGTACGCCCTTCTTATCCCTCCCTACGAGACAAGAAAATGCACTTGTTTGGTTCCAGAGGGAAGCTGAAAAGGGTGGGAGGAAGGAGGCGGGGGTAAATAAAGGAAGGCGGTCTTCCATCAGAAGAAAGAGGAATCAAAAAACGTTGAAGAACATGCAACTAAAATATTGTACGATTCCCGGGGAGGGAAGCGGATTTTTAAAGGACGGGGAGGGAGGATGCGCATCTCCGTGTTTGTTCTTATTTGTGCATCTTCAGGGGGCTCAGCTGAAAAAGATATGAATCCTTTTCCTGGGGAGAAAGGCGCTGCACCCCCCCACCCACCCACGGGGCATGTGGGGATAGGTACAAGGTCCAATCTGTTTCTCTAAGTACAGTCCCTTGATGGAGAAATTTGGGTTCCTGGGGAAAAAAAAAAACCGCTTCGCTCAGGGCCTCGCCCAGCCCCACCCCTGAGGTCTGTGCACAGGGGAGATGGAGGGGAGGGCGTGTCCGAAGGAAGCCCCACCCTCCCGTCTACTTCACAGGTAGAGCTCACTGGCTTTGATATGCTCTAGCTGTTCCCGTAATTGGTGGAAGGACGGCCGGTGGGCAGGGTCCAAAGTCCAGCATTTTTTCATCACTTCGTAGACAATCTGGGGGCAACCATCAGGCACATCCATCTTGTACCCCTTTTCCACGCGAGGAACCACGTCCTTCAGAGGCTGTGGGCGGAGAGGGGAAAAGTAACATTTTTAAGGACAGCGTCACTTGGGTAGAAATGGATGGATGGGGTGCATTTGTGAATAACGGAAGATGCCAGTTATCTTTTTTTTTTATTGTATGGCTTAGCAGTTTGATGTTCGTGCTGCTTTTTTTCTTGCTGGGAAATCCTTGTGAGGTCCAGCAGCCAGATGCGCAGACTATTTAGCCATGACAAGTCACGCTGCCTGGGGTGCACCATGAGGAGGCTAGTCTACATTGTACCAAGTTGGGCTGAGAGAGAGCGACAGGCCCAAGGTCACCCAGCCGGCTTTCATGCCTAAGTCAGGACTAGAACTCCCAGACTCCTGGTTTCTAGCCCAGCACCTTAACCAAACTGGCTCTCTGCCGGTTCTCATGATCTGGGCTTAACCCCAGAATCTTCCCCACTCTGAGAAATTAGTTGGAAGGTATTCCCAGTTTGGCTAATGATGCTTTAAAGATCATTTCTTAAAGTTTCTGGCACAGGGGTCGCTCTGGTTTCTAAGCTAGCCACCTCTGCTGTCACTGCCCCTCCTTGCCCATCTCTGCCATCACTACCCAGGAGGACCGGGCAATGTTTGAAATTCAACTGCAAAAAAAAAAAAAAATGGCTTCACGGCACTGCAGGCCAGTGAAGGCATTCTCCGCACTCCCAAAAGGAACTGAGCCTTTCCCTGGAAAAGCACTATGTTCCTTCTCCTGCGTGCTCAGAAGCCCCTTTTTTGCAGCAGAATCCAAAATGCTGAGCAGCTCTTCTGCTCCGCCCTTTGGGGTTGCCTTTCCCCCAAAGAGAGAACCTGGCTGAAGAAGAACGTCCGGCCAAGCACAAGGAACACTGTGGGGGTTGGGGTCAAAACGAGGGGGGCCGTTGAGCCTTCACTTACAATTCTCGGATAAGGCACTCGCCCAAAGGAATAGATTTCCCAGAGAAGAATCCCGAAGCTCCAGACGTCTGATTTGGTAGAAAATTTCTGCCGAGGTTAAAAGAAAACACACGCACAGAGGCATCATCATCAGAAGACCTGGGTCAAGCACTGGTGAGATGTTCTACCCACTGAGTAAGAGGACAATGCTCAGCCTTTGTAGAGGACGGAGGTTCGCTTGGGCTTGAAGCCACCAGATTCACTAGATCCTGGGCATCCAGCCCCATACTTGTGATATGGGAGAGGGCTCTGTATTTCCTAGAACGGTGGCCCAGATAGAACCCTTTGCAGATAGGGCCAAAACAAGGAACTGGGGTCAACTTACTGGGCTATGTGAGTTGGACAAACCCAGCTTTGGAGTTACAGACCCTACAGCATTCAGACATGGGATGAAAAATGGGATGAACTTGACCAAGCTGCAGGAGGAAGAGGATTTCAGCCAAGGGGAGGACCAAACATCGGTCCTTGTAGGCCTTATCAAATCCTACCTGGGTCAGCCATGGCTTAGTCATCACCCACTCACCTTTTCTCTAAGTGCTTCTGGTGCTGTCCATTTCACCGGGAGCTTGCCGGTGTCTTGGGTGGAAGAAGCTTCCTTTGTCAGCCCAAAGTCACTGACTTTAGCAATATTGTCCTCCGAGACCAACACATTCCTTGCTGCCAAGTCCCGATGGACAAAGTTGTTGGCTTCCAGGTATGCCATGGCTTCGCAGACATCTCTATGGGCAAAGAGCAAGCGAGGAGGCAAGGTTCAGGAAGAGGGGAGCACGCCTCCACCCCACAAGGCCACCGAGGAACCATCATCTTTCAACCGTGGACTTCGACGAGCCATTTGTGCAGAAACACCCCCACCCAAGCATTTTCTTTATGAAAAGGCGGTAGAAGGATAAAGGGATCACAATCTGACTTGCCAGCAAGGACTCATTTGCTCTCAGACTTCACACCAGGCATGGCAATAAATCTCTGCTCTCAACTCAGCTCCAAGTTGAGTAACTAGCCAACCCCAGAAGCTTTGTGGGCTTGACATAGCTAGATGAGCTGTTTTACTGAAGGCAAGACCAATCTACACAAACGTCTAGCCTACACAGGGACTAATATACACAAAACAGGAATTCTGACCGATATATACATCTATCTCAGAGTTTAAATTCTTGTCCTCCCATCCTTCTGAGTCAACAGATATTTGGCTGTTCATTTCCTAGCTTTGAGAGTGGGAGGCATCTGCTCCACGTTGACATAACAATTCTGTAGGGCCTGAGAATTGCTAGTTCTCTGCTTGCCAGCTTCAACCTTTACAGTTGCCAACCTCCCCATTTTCCATTCCTTTTGGCAAATTTCCACACAACAGGTTCCCTTATTTTCAAGCCAAGCAGATTTTGCTGCAGGTGAATAAATCTCAGACTGCATTTTATCCGCAACATGGATGAACATTTTATTTTCATTTTATGCGTGCGTGAATGCATATGTATATGTACCTGTCTGTCTGTCTCTATATGGTCTTATTTCCAAGGATTCGGGGCAGTTTACCAGTTTGAAGATGAGCTTGCTTCAATCAGTTTCTGCATCACTATTCAAATGTTGGCGTAAAACCTCTGCATAATGTGCACGCACTTCTGAAAACCACTTTTCCTAAGGTCTGCATTTTTGCGGGCAGTTTTCTTAAACAGATACATTTTTAAAAATCGGAGAACAGGGTGGCACAATTCAGAGAGGCCCAAAACTTGAGAACGTGCTGCATTTGTGTCCGCTTATTAGTCAGCAAATTGCAAAGGAGGTGGCTCTTATTAAACATAAGCCAAATGGAATTTTTCTTCCATCCCTAGACAGCAACTTAGCCATCTCAACGTAGTTTTAAGAAAGTGTATTGGCAGCACTGAAGCTAGACCTCAGGTTAGAAAGATGAAACGTGGGATCTGAACACGGAAGCTGCCAAGCCTCCATACTTACAAGGAGAATTTCAACAAGCAGTCACCTCCCAGCACAGATCTTCCTCGGGAACGAAGGTAATCAACTAAGCTTCCCTGCCAGAAGATTGAGAGAAAAGGTTAAGGTTGCAGGAAGTGATGGGGAGCTTGTCTGAAACACAAAGGAATGAGGCTTTAAGAAAGTGACAGGCAACATTTCTTCCTGTTCTAACAGTGATTAGAGGCAATATCCTGAGCTCTGTTCAAAGACTTCCTCCAAAATTATCCCCGGCAGTCCAAGAAAACCATCTGACTTCAAATCCCATTGAATTCTGAATCAAACCCACCCCACAATTACACCCCTATTAGATCTGCAACTTGGCGAAAAGGAGTGGTTGGACAGGACAGAAGTCTGAAAAAAATGCAGTTAGTGGCACTCCCCAGTAGATGGGGCTCCCTTCTTTGCGTAGGAAGCAGTTGCACGCACGCACGCATGCGTATGTGCTGGCATGCACACCCATGCACGGAAGCAAAGAGAAAACAATACGCTTTCAAAACAGAAGCTTATTCCAGCAGTAAATAGCATTTAACTGTGGACATTAATGGCTGGGGCAGTTCAAGGAGATGAATGGGGAAGGGAGGGAGGGGTCAATCCTAAGTGTTGCTTGGAAGCGTTACAAGAAGTAAAAGAACTCTAGTGAAGCAACACTGGTTGCAGCACTGTATGTGGGAGAGCGAAGTGGAACTAACTCAGACAAGCAGACAAGAGTGGAAGAAGAAGAGAAAGATGCTTATCGACCCTTTCTTCTCCATTTCTGAGGCCAAGAGAATTTGATTCCAAAGACCTTAAAGGCTGAAGAGTTAACAGCCAGGGGATCTTTTGGCTACTCTTAGATCATCAGAGTAGACTTTAAAGAAGCAGGACAGGAAGAGCATTGATGCTTTTGAACTTTGGTGTTAGAGAAGGCTCCTGAGAATGCCATGGGCAGCCAAGAAAACAAACCAGTGGATCATCAAAAAACGATCCAGAGTTCTCACTTGACACACAGATGGCCAGGCTCAAATGATCCTACTTCAGGTACATTACGCGAAGACCCAGCTCTCTTGAAAAGTCTAGAATGCTGGGGAAGATGGAAGGCAAGAGAAGAGGACAACCAGCAGCAAGGTGGGGGGACTCAGTTACAGTGGAGATGGGTGCACCGTTGGAAGGCCTGAAGGACCAGATTGGGGACAGAGTATCGTGGAGAAAATCTATCTATGTGATCACTAAGAGTCAACACTGACTTGAAGCCCCGTAATCAATCAACCAATCAGAAGACCATCAGAAACTGGGAACGGAGTTGTAAGGAGGCAACTTCCCTGCGGTACGCAAGGCTGCCACTGCTATGATCTTCGGCAACGTCCAGCTTCCAAACCAAGCTTCCTTTGAAAGGACAGCAAGTCCCTACCTTTGCCATATATTCTGTGACAATGTAGAGGCCCCCTTTTTCCTCCACGATCACGCCCAACATCTGGACCAAATTGCTGTGCCGGAGCTGTCTGCAATGAGATGGGTCGGGTGGGGAGAAGATTAAAGAAGGCTCAGTCAGAGTCTCCCTTTGTAAGTTTTGGACTTCATGCAAGGGGCCCAGGCGCACCCCTGGCCTCAAAAGAAAACCCTACTTTCACACCACATGGCTTTGGAGACCCACCTCTCCCTTGTTTGGGATGCCTCAAAGAGTCTGTGCCCCAAATGCTTTGAGGATTGTTTCTCCTAATCTCCCCTGGAGTTTAAGAGCAGCTCACAAAGCCCTGCTTGGGTTCTAGTTTATATGGAACTCTAGAAGAAGCAGGACCTTTTTGGAAGTAGCCCCAGAGTTTTGAAAGTCTCTTCTATGGACTCTTGATCTTATCTCCTCCTGAATGCTATTTCAGGAGGAAGTAAAAATATTTCCCCACTGCTAAGGTTTCTAGGCCAATGCTTTTGTTAGAAGCCAGGTTAGCACAGGCTGAACAACAGATACATCTTCGCCCTCTGCCATTTTTCTCTGCCACCAGATTAAGTTCTCGTCAAGAAGCCACAGACTCACGTCATCACCGAAGCTTCAGCCAAGAAGGCTTGCGCTGTAGCGTCATTTTTGATGCACTTCACAGCAACCTTGTTCCCGTGGTAATCGCCCAGCATCACATCTGCAGAAGAGAGTGACAGGCTGAAGGAAGGGGATGGGATCTGGTGGTTCACCACAAACAAACTCAAGATCTTCCTTCTGGAACAGGAAAAACATCTACTCCAAATGCATCCTAGTTTGAAAAGCACTAAGTCAAAGGACCCTGATAAAGTTATGCCCAACCAACCAGCCCTCACTTTGCCCCATTAATCTTGCTTGGCAAGAAAGAACGCAAGTCACCGAATTTAAGGGGATGGAAGGACCTTGGATCAACCCCTTGACCCATGCAAGAATCCACTACTATAACCAATTCCTTTCTTGTAGGACAATGCATAACTGGAGGACCCAGAGTGGCCTGTGTTTCTGGAAAGCCCTTGCATTAATTTAATTTCTTTTAAAGATTGGGATGCCCTTCTTAAAACCAAGTTTTTGGAGTCATTGCTTACCAATTAACTAGTTTCCTGGGGCAGGGAGATGGCTAGTGATCTGTCTGAAGAAGATGCACCACTCTAAGTAAAAGGTAAAGGTTTCCCTTGACATTAAGTCCAGTCGTGTCCGACTCTAGGGGGCGGTGCTCATCTCCGTTTCAAAGCCGAAGAGCCGGCGTTTGTCCGTAGACACTTCCTCCGTGGTCATGTGGCCGGCATGACTAAACGGAACGCCATTACCTGCCTGCCAAAGTGGTACCTATTAATCTACTCACATCTGCACGTTTTCGAACTGCTAGGTCAGCAGGAGCTGGGACTAGCAACGGGAGCTCACCCCGTCACGCTGATTCGAACCGCCAACCTTCCGATCGGCAAGCTCAGCAGCTCAGCGGTTTAACCCGCAGCGCCACCATGTCCCACTCTGCCTTGACCCAAATTAGCATCCTGCAGGGAGATGTCTCACTTTGTTCCCAGCAACTGGGCCACTAACCATGGTTTACACGCCTGTGTTTTGCAGGAGTCACTGGGATTTCCAAACAAAGCTGAAAAGGCCATTCAGCCCCATGGTGCCTTTGCACCAAAAGGGTGTTTTGACTGATGCCACATGGCCTTTTGAAGAACACTGTGCTAATTCCTAATTTGACCAATACTGTGTAGAGGGGGAGTTAATCGTACAAAGACCTGGCTGTTTCAAAGAACCTTTGGAGCATGATGGAATCAGTCTCTCTCCCAAAGGTCAGAGGTGGCACTCGGTTGGCGGAGAACACATGCCAACTGAATTTCATTCTGTGTTATCTGCTGCTTTGTCACTTTTTCTACTTGACTTTGTCAGCTGCTAAGCATCACTTTGGTTGAAGTAGCCCAGATGTTAGAAAAGATAAATACAGGTAGTCCTCGACTTATGACCACAATCGGGACTGGAACCTCCATCACTAAGCGATGTGGTTGTTAAGTGAGTCACACCTGATTTTACGACCTTTTTTGCCATGGTCATTAAGCAAATCACATGATTGTTAAGCGAATTTGGCTTCCCCCATTGACTTTGCTTGTCGGAAGCCCACTGGGAAGGTTGCAAATCGTGATCACGTGACCCTGTGATGCTGCAACCATCGCAAATACATGCCAGTTGCCAAGTGCCTGAATTTTGATCATGTGACCATGGGGAATCACATGAACAAAAAGTGCGAGGACCAGCAGTAAGTAACTTATTTCGGCACCATCGTAACTTTGAACGGTCATAAGTTGAGGACTACCTGTACTCAAGCTAGGTTGAAAGAATTTAATTTTAATTCTGTTTTAAATTCCTATCAAGTCCTGGCTCCAGACTCTTTTCGAAATGCGTTTAAAGGCTGAACATGGCTCTTGGTCTAAGCTAGCTCTGCCTTGAAAGAAAGCGGGATCACAGCTGTTCATGGAGCAGACCAGCATTACAGCGCACCCTCCCTTCCAAATGGGCTTCCACCGGTCCCCAACATCTCGCCCTCCCTATCCCAAGGAGAATTCTTATCAGCCACATCCAGCAGCCAAGACGTCCTCCAAGTCTGAAACCCCACCAGAAGAAACTGAGGGGACACCTTCCTGGCCCGACTCACCTCCAAACTCTCCCTTCCCGATGATCTGTAGCAGCTTCAAGTCTTTCATGTTGAGGGACCATCCGCCTGGAAGGACAAGCAGATGAAGCCAGAAGCAAGAGGGGGGGGGGACAGGAGCACGTGCCAGCCGTGCCGCCCGCTCAGCCCCTGTGCGGTACTTACTCCGCGAGAATTCATCTTGCGCTGCCACGGTGCCCTCCATGACCTTCGGCTTCATGAGTCGAGTGCAAAGACCGTCAGCATCCGAGGTGTAGTGCTGCCAAGGAGGGAATGTTTATAGATTTACCTTTTGAAAAGCCACTTCTCTGGATGCGTCTGTCCCCACCAACTGCTTGGGACAAGGGGGGGTTCGTGCATGCAGCTGTGGTATGCAGTGAAGCTACAGGTTCATCAATTAGCCCGTCACTTCTCATGCATTGCGATTAAGGAAAAGACACAGGAATTATGAGACTGAAGGGGTACAAGAGATGACAGTGGGAAGTGTGGCATGGCAGAGGGTGTACAGACCAGATCTCGGCTCTCCAGCAGGCTGATGAGAGCAGTATGAACGTGCGAAGTTTAGTGGATTTTTGCTGATTTATAAAAAACAAACAGGAAAGTGAATAGGCTTCAATTATGGATGTTTTGCAAAATATGGAGTTGAAGGTTAGGTCTCTGAATGCAGAAAGAGCAGCGTAGGATAGAAATAAAACACGTGTGAGAATAAAGAAATTGTTTAGTACAGGGTTCAATGTTGAGCAGGGATGTGGGATATCCCCTTGGTTGTTTGATCAATAAATGTAGGAAGGAGGCTTGTGATGGCATTCAAGGTATATTGGCTGGGGACAGGAACGTGCACGTGCTTTTGAATGTAGATGGGGCCAAGTTGTTGGCTGAGAACCGGGATGATTTGCAGCAAATGTTAGACAAATTGTATCATGCAACAAGGTGCATGGACCTAGAAATTAATCTGTCAAAAACTAAGGCTGTTGTGTTTGACAGGGAAATGGAGGGTCCCATTGCAAATTATAGACAAATGGAAAAACAGAACAAGTTGATAAATGTATGTACCTTGATGGAATGTTTACTGAAGTCAGAAAAAAGGGGTGGAGCTTTGATTGCATAGCTGCGGCCACGATCTTGACTTTTTTGAGCCCACCCCCAACATGGACATCCTGCCCCCAGTCATGCCTGGCCACCTCCCTGTGGTCCTTTCATAGGTCCATGAAAATGCTTTATTTAAGTGACCATCTTGAGTTAAAACAAGTATAATTTTGAGTACTGCTCATATAAGACTTTACTGTGATCAGGCTACCATTTTTTAAAATCCAGCCTGGTCATTTGGCTAGAGAGATGCAGTTTCTATTTTTCTTTGACCTGCTGAGATTGCCTTGTCTATTGTTGGCTACTATAAACCAACCTGCTCCCAGGGGCTCCGGGATGTGTGTGTGTGGATACTATATGCCAATAAATAATATATAAATTGTGCAAATGCCATCAGTGCCACTAGTGACCTGTTAAAAAGGACGCACACGTGCACACAAACACATGTTTGACTCGTGATGAAGCAGCTTCTGGCATCTTTGCTAGTTCCTACTTTGTGTTTTGCTAGCGCACCTCTGGAAGAAGAACGATGCCCCAAGGCAGCTTGCAGCCTGCTGAGTCCCAATGATGCTGCAGCCCACCAGGGGGCAGTATGAGGCCAAGCCCAGTTCTGCTGGGGGGCCAGAAGAGAAATGGGGAACTCACTTGCCCAGGTTTTACAAGTATTATCCCCAAGGGAATTGCTTGTCTGTCACCAGCAGAAGATGCTTCCGCTAACCCCTGCCCGAGCTGAGCTGTTGAGTGCAGAGCTGGCACCCAGGATGCAGCTCCACATCACTTGCTTTGCATGGAGGTACTTTCAGAATTGCACAGAAGCTTCTTCCTGTCTCTGCTGAGTGATGCGAGAGGCAGGAAGCCCTGAGCATGCTTGAGCTGCGCAGCCCGTGACCACATAGGGTGGGGTAAGGGAACTATGTCTGGGAGTTGGCTCCAAGCTGGCATGTTATCTTCGCTTCTGGGAGTTGAAGTCCACACATCTTCAAGTGGCCAAGGCTGAGAAATGTTGGAGGGTTCCTGCATCCCATGGGAATCTACATCCCCTGTGCACTTGGTCTCTCTTTCCCGCTAGAGAATTGCCTTCTGCTAGATCAGTGTTTTGCAACCTCAGCAACTTGAAGATGGGTAGACTTCAGTTCCCAGAATTCTCCAGCCAGTATGCATGAAGTCTGGGAGTTGAAGTCCACACATGCTGGCTGGGGAATTCTGGGAGCTGACGTCCACCCATCTTCAAGTTGCCAAGGTTGGAAGTCCTGCTCCAGATACACTAGCACTATCTCAGCTGTGTTTGTCTTGATCAAAGCTCATTGTAAATCCCCAGCCATGGGGGGAAAAAGCAGGGGGAGGGGTGAATTAATTACTGACCAAACTACAGAAGTCTCTCTGCACATATTCAATGGCTCTTAGGGTTAAGCTCCTTCCCTAGCAATGTAGCCCTGCATTCGTATGAAAAAAAAAATCTGTCTTTTGAATTTTCCCAGCTGCTCATTTGCATCAGTGGCAGTATTTCCTCCCCGCCACCCGCTCTTTAAAACATGGTGTGTTGCTCCCTGCCTGGGATATCACAAGCCCTTAGCCATCGCTGTGGGTTCTCTTAGCCATCAAGGGCCCCTCGGTGATGTGCTCATTCCATGCACGTCACAGTATACGCCCCTGAGCTTCTAATGCTCACATCGCTACTCAGGGGAGCCCATGGTAGAACAAAATCACTAAGGCTGCTGGAGTTGAACTGCCTCTGGTCACAAAGAGACTGTCTGCACCAAGTTGCTCCACCACATTGGAAGGTCCTCTCTCTTCTCGTCCTCAGCCATGTCCCTCTCTAGAGAAGGCACCAATATGACCTTCTCTGAAAGGAGTACACAGGTCACTTTGGAGCAGGCGGTCTCTGGATCCTGGACACCGATGGGCCCTTCTTTGCTTAGATCTCAGCGCAGCAGGATCCAAATGTTCAGATGCCAGCTGAGCCAGCTCGCTGTCAGACCCTGGAGAAGGGAGGGGTCTTTCCAGAAGTGGTCTACGGGTTGCTAATATTTCCTACTGCCTCACCGCTGGAGAGTTGGCTCCAGGCAGGGCATTATGACCTCCATGGGGGCAAGAATCCTCCCAGCAAATTCTGAGAAATGGCTTCCCAACCCCTTTGCTGGGCACTCGGTTGGAAAAAGTAGAGTTGGGTCACGTGCCAGCTTGGAGCCAACTAGACATAGTTCTGGGAGTTGAAGACCACCCATCTTAAAGTGGCCAAGGTTGAGAAACAGTGCTCTGCACTATTATTTTACAAAGCAGGGTTGACTCCGCAAGGCCGCAAAGAGCTACTTGTAGTCATATTGGTCAGGGTTACCCTAAAATGATGGATGCCCTGACTCTCTGTCAAGCAGATGCATGAAATATTTTGTACAGGTTCAATCTTCAGTACAAAAGACCTCGAATAGCAAGTAACACGTCCAAGAACGTTACCTAATTCAGGTTGCCATAAGCTCACTGCAGACCACAGGCTTATGGCAATACAGCCTCCCCCACAATGGAGTTAACTTTCTGTAGCCAAGCCAGTGATGGGCTCTCAATGTCAATTTCCAAGCCATAAGGCCAGGACCACTGTCCCACTAGGCTCCAAACCAAGGAAACTTAGGGGCATCTGTGGGGGATGGGAGGGTCAAAACAGGCAAAGTGTGGGGGTGGCATCGGGTCAAAGCCACTCATGCAAAGGGAGGGGGCTTTGATTGCAATGCTGCGCTTCCCACCTTGCCGATTTGGACCCTTCTGGAGGTGCCCTGACTCAGCCCAAAGTGGTAATGTAATCGGATGAGCCCAGCAACGGAGAACATCCAGCCTGGTCCGCTGAGCCACTAGGGGACAAATGACGGGGCGAGGAGAGACCCGGGGTGCTGTTCCTCACCCCAGTTCGCCCTGCCATCCTCGGCCCAGCCTCACCTCCACAAGTTGCATGAGGTTTTCAAAGTAGACCTCTTCGTCGATGCTCAGCTTGCTGGAGGAGTAGATGATGCGGTAA
This sequence comes from Candoia aspera, assembly GCF_035149785.1. NCBI lineage: Eukaryota > Metazoa > Chordata > Lepidosauria > Squamata > Candoiidae > Candoia > Candoia aspera. Next base: position 5,662,198 of record NC_086165.1, on the reverse strand, counting down.
TGTTCCACCTTGCCTTCACAGCTGACACAGAGGGTGTAATCCCCCGGGTAGTTGGTGCTCTCGCGCACAAGGAAGAGGCCCGTCTCTGGCGGGTACAGCAGCCGCTCTGCTTGCTCACGTGTGATCTTCCCGTGAAACCAGCTGAGAAGAGGAAGAGAGACCAAGAGGTGAGAACATTCCGAAGCAGGGCATCTGCACTCTTACCCGCCGGACTGGGATTCTAGCACTTCCCATGGGCAGGACACAGATTTCTTAGAATGGGGGCCCGTCTGCTCAATGAGGTTGTGGCTGTGTCCATCCAAAGCAGCGTTTTTCAACCTTGGCAACTTTAAGACATGCGGACTTCAACTCCCAGAATTCTCCAGCCAGCACACATGAATTCTGGGAGTTGAAGTCCACACATCTTAATAGCTCATGCAAGAGGCTGAGTCCAAAGCTAACTAGGCTTTAGCAGAAGGTATAAATGCAGTGAGAAGGTTTTTCTTCCCTTCCTCATCTGCAAAGGTGGCCCAGGATCTGGGACTTCCTGCAGCATCTACTATGTGGGAACTTACCTTCATAAAATATTTAAAATGTAATATGTAAATGAATATGCATTAGGTAAATAAATAAAAATGTAATCTATAAATGAACAGCTATTCATTTATTGTGAAATAGAATGAGCAGATGGCTCCCCAGCTTGGGCCTGGAAAATAAATCCAAGTAGGGCTAATGGATTTAAAAAAAAAAAAAAGAGGAAGGGGGAAAAAAAAAGAACAATGAGAACTAGAAACTTGTTTCTTTACAAAAGTCCCACAATTCACACATCACAGCAGATGTTGGCAAAGCGGGCCAGTGTTTTCTATCTATACTTACGGCATCAGGCTAAGTTTGATTCCAGCTTTCACCCCTTCTCGTTTCTGAACATAGTTGGCTGGGATGATACCTTCACGGCCCACTTTGTTTTTTGCTTTGTACCAGTTGGGATCCTGGAAAAAGGAAGCCATCGTTAGCAGGAACCACATTGTCCTGTGAAGGCTTCGTGCGTCCCCAAGTAAGCCAAGCCAGAGATCATCAGCCTGCCTCCATTTAACTTCCCATTTCTCTGAGGCAGATGCCACACTCTTGCCACCACAATGCCCTTCTCATCCCGTGGCCTTGAAAGGAGGAACAGGACAACTCAGCCAATGGCCCCGATGCGGTGGGACAAACCTCGTCCAGCAGTGAATGAATGCAAAGCCCGAATCAAGGCACAAATCCAGCCCTGTTGCCTTCAATGGGCTACTTCATCATATCCTCCCTCCCTGGAAATACCCCTGAATTAGTCCCTATTGACAACAACGGGGCATATTGTAGAACTACGGAGGATGAATTTTTTGGGCAGGGGAAGCACTGGGAGGGGAAAGTTAGCTGTTCCCCTCCCAAGGATAAAGGCTTTTTTAAAAAATGTCCTCTGTGAAGCATTAAAGCAGCGTTTTTCAAACTTGGCAACTTTAAGATATGTGAACTTCCAGAATTCCCCAGTGCATGGTAAACCCAGATACAGGTAGTCCTCAACTTACAACCATTTCTTTAGCAACCATTCAAAGTTACGAAGGCACTGAAAAAAGTGACCTACGACTGGTCCTCGCACTTACGACTGTCGTAGCATCCCTGCAGTCCTGTGATCAAAATTCAGGCAACCAGCACATATGTACGACAGTTGCACCATCCCAGAGTCCCATGATCGCCATCTGCGACCTTCCCAACTGGCTTCCAACAAGCAAAATCAATGGGGGAAGCCAGATTCACTTAACGACCACGTGATTCACTTAGCAATGTCAGTGATTTGTTTAATGACCGTGGCAAAAAAGGTCATAAAATTGGGTGTGACTCACTTAATGACTGCCTTCCTTAGTGATGGAAGTTCCATTCCCAATTGTGGTCATAAGTCAAGGACTACCTATATACTGATGAGTATTTTCTCAACGCCTGGCCACAGAGAAAGCAGACAGTCGCTTAGCTATTCCTAGCAGATACAGATTACAAAACTGGCACTGGATTTGACCCAGTGGCTTACTTTTACAAAGAAGGTTGAATAATGTTTACTGTTAATTAAAACCTACTGCTTCCCTATCTCTGAAGGGAGAGAGGCCGTGCTGCCATCGAGGGATACTTTTCAACTTCACTTCTGCTTCTATGTTGTTACCAACAAGGCATCTTGCAGAAGGTGTGACCTCTGACCCAGCACCTCCCCTCTGCCAGCAACAAGTTGGGGGGGACATACCCTACCCTCCAGCTTTGTCTAGGAGGGAGACATCCATGCGACAATTGAGACAACCATTAGGCAATGCATAAAGAGGGAAAAACTGGAGCCAGGATATCACCCTGAACATCTCGAGATGGTAATTTCGCCGCAGTGCCAGACTCCTGATGCCCTATCCAGGGAGATATGCAAGGTAGCTAAAGGGTAGAGCATTTTCTATGGACTATGATGAACTCAACAGAAATGTGAGTCATTAAAAGCTTGTCATACATTAGTATTGGGCAAAATCTAATTGTGATGGGTTCAGCTGTGTTGTCTCTCTTTAATATCTCCTGTCTCCATCATGGTTTAATTGTAATGCATAAAGAGCGACGTCGTGGAGAGGAAGGCTGTCTGGGAAGATACAGCCGGGGGTGACGTGAGCATTTTAATTAAAAAAATATTTTCAGAGAGTTGCTGTTAAGCGACGGAAGGTGGGCGGGGGCTCCATCACGGAAGGTGTTCAAGAAACGACTGGACCACCATTTGTCCAGAACGATAGGAGGATCGTGCACTGGGCAAGGGGTCGGACCAGAAGTCCTCCTATGATTCTATGGTTGCAGACTGCAGCGAAGCCCTATCTGCCCTGGTTAGCAGCCTGTTACAAGCCAGGATGGCATCCGAATGCAGCTACGCACATTGTGACCTCATTGTACAAAGGAGAGTGATGTCATTTGCCCGATGATACCACAATGCACCTGTGGTCGTTGGGGGCAAGCAAGCAACACCTGTCACGACAGCACGATGCAAACCCCAAGACATAGGCGGATGAGCTCAGCATCAGGTGTCAAGCACGAAGCATGGGCTTTGTGCTCATCATGCTACCACTCTGCATGCACCATCTGTTTTTCCATCACCGGGGCTAGCTGCAGACGTCGATGAGCACTCGGCTGGGCCAGGCGCTGCAGACAGGAGAGTTACCTTGGTGACACTGATGATGGTGAGAACGTCTCCTTTGCTGAAGGGTAGGTCCTGATCAGCTGTGCCATGGAAGTTGTACTTGGCAATGCATTCTGTGCCAGAGGGCCAGACCGCCTTTAGGAGAGGACAAAGACATTGTTAACATTTGAATCCTGCTTCCTTGCGTCATAAAGGGGCAGGAGCAAAAGCTGTAAGAGGAAGCATGCAAAGATCTTTCTATACAGGTAGTTCTCGCTTAACGACCATTCGTTTAGTGACAGTTTGGACTTACGACGGTGCTGAGAAACCGACTTGTGACCAGTCCTTGCACTTACAACCATCACAGCATCCCCCTGTCACATGATCATGATCTGGGCACTTGGCAACCGGTTCACATTTGTGACCGTCGCAGCATCCTGCGGTCACGTAATCACCATTTTCAACCTTCCCAGCCAGCTTCTGGCAAGCAAAATCAACGGCGAACCTCATGATTCGCTTAACAACCACGTGGTTTGCTTAATGGGCACAGTGGTTCACTTAACGACTGCTGCAAAAAAGGTTGTAAAATTGGGTTGGATTCGCTTAATGGTCACTTCACTTAGCAACCAAAATTCTGGTCCCAATTGTGGTCGTTAAGCAAGCACTACCTGTATAGCAATGTTTCTCAACACTGGCAACTTGAAGATGTGTGGACTTCAACTCCCGGAATTCCCCATCCAACAGCAATCATCATTAGTTGGTAACCATTGAGGTTATTCACTAACCATCCAGCCCAGCCCTGGAAAGATGAGTTTCCTGTAATCCAGGAATTATTTTGCCTAGAACTGCATCTTGAATGGACTTTGCAGAGGAAGGCTGTTGCCCTGTTTCAAGAAATCACAGGACAATTAATCAGGTCAGTTTTGAACAAATCGATCTGTGACTTTGCCATCTGAGCAGAGTTGCTAACTGGCAGCGAGCAGAAAGCAAGTATTTTTAAGATGCATGTGAAGGAGCGAGGGACTTCGAAGGGGTTTTGTGTCAGGCTTTTAAAGCTCTGCATGTATTTTAAAAACCCGAAAACTTGGATGCAAGTCTGGGCGTAATCTTCTGAGGTCTCGTGAGTGCCTTATAACTGGGGAGGTCCTGATGCATCAAAACTCAGCCTTCCCTAACATGATGTTCCTCCAAATTTGTGGGCTACCATTTCCATCATTCTCAAGTTGAATCCCCTTGAAGAAGATTGCTTCAGTTAGATGATGCAGCTTGGCTTCTTGGGGGGGCGGGGAGGCAGCAGAACAAAGGGTATCTTCTGCTCCTGATGCAGGATGCTCAGCAAACCACACCCTGCTTTGGAACGGGCGCATCTGCAAAGCTCGTCTGCAAAGCTGGTCGGTTGGTTCAGGATTTGATGAAAAAGCTGGAACCCCTCAACTCACTCTTTGCAGAGCATCTGTTTTCCAACTGCGGAGGGTGCCCCAAATCTTGGGAGCCCATTCTGGATCCCCTCAATCTTCTGAGGTCTATTGGGCCAGCAATGAAATATCCTGCAAGATTACTAGAGTCTCTGCACCCCGCAAAAAAGCTTCTAAATGTGTGGGGGGGGGGGCTGAGAATCAGATATGGTGCCTGCAAAGAGAGCTACCGATACAGGTTCAGGGTACCCACCCCCAAAGGTCAGCTGTCTGCAAAAGGCTTTGTTTGTTAGCTTTTGGCTTGTCAAAAGCTTTTTATCCTCTGAATAATCTTCCTAAAATGAAGAAGGGAAAGGAACCAAACCAATACAGACAGCTGGTCTGCCTCCAGCCGTCCTTCTCAACCTTGGCAACTTTAAGATGTGCGGACTTCAATGCCCAGAATTCCCCAGCCAGCATGTGGCGACTTCAGCTCCCAGAATTCCCCAGCCAGCATGCATGAACTCTGGGAGTTGAAGTCCACACATCTTAAAAGCTGTCAAGGTTGAGAAACTCTGCTCTAGCCACTCAATCACCTGTATTTTTAAACCGGGGGACTCAAAGCTGAATCCCCATCTTGCAAGGGAACCACGTGATCTGTCACTGAGCTATAGTTCCTTCCCTTTTTTGCTTTATTAAAATAGCACGTCTTTAAAAAATAACAACAGCAACTATCATGTAAAAGCTTTGGAGACGCCAGCGCCCATGCATAAAAATTGCCTATTGGCATTGAAGAGCCTATGCACGCCACATTTTGTATGTTACTTATACTTTGAAAATCAATAAAGCTTTTATATAAAAATAATAATAATGCCCTATAAAGACAAAAAGCAGTTATCTGACGGCTGATTACTAGTTAAACCCATCATAATTTATTACAAAAATAATAAAGGCGGGATATATGTGTGTGTGTGTGTGTGTGTGTGCGTGTGTGTGTGCGTGTGTGTGCATGCGCATGCAACTACAGAACCCAACACCGAAATTGGGGAAAGTATATTAGTCAGGTTCCAACCAACCATCGTCAATCAGTCAACCAGTCAGGATCCCAGAGAACTTGGATGGGAGACGACTGGGAAGTTTTAAAAAAATCTCCCAGAAAAAGGCAGCAGCAAGCCACTGTCCCTGCCCCCCCAAATTGTGTGAAGGTGTCAAATCGAAATCGAGAGAAAAGTCATGACTTTTCTGCTCCCCATCTTGGGCCCTTACCTGCATTCCTGACATTTTCTTGGGGGGTTCCGGGGACTGGATCTCACAAGACGGACACGTCACTTGGTACCATGAGACCTATGCGAGAAAGATTTTTTAAGGTATTGGGTATTTAAGGTATTTTTGAGTATTGGGTCCACCCAAGTGCCGCTTGCCTCCTTTCTCACCAACAACATGCAACATCAAAGAGTAGATGTGTTCCTGTTTCCTCTCCAATTTCTGCAACACCGCACTCTTTTTAGCTTACGGTGACACAGTGTGAGGTCCCCATTTTTTAATTTTTTTTTATCCTGCCTTTACTATTTTTATAAATAACTCAAGGCGGCGAACATACCTATTACTCCTTCTTCCTGCTCTTTTCCCCACAACAACAACCCTGTGAGGTGAGTTGGGCTGAGAGAGAGCGACTGGCCCAAGGTCACCCAGCTGGCTTTCGTGCCTAAGGCGGGAGTAGAACTCTCATACCACGCCTGATTGGCTCTTGGGCTGAGAGGGAGGGTGACTGGCCCAAGGTCACCCAGCCGGCTTTCAGGCCTAAGGCGGGACTAGAACTCACAGCCTCCTGGTTTCTAGCCTGGAGCCTTCACCAACTAGACCAAACTGGCTCTCTGTGAGGTCCCCATTTGCCCCCGCCAGCACAATATTTGTTTTATTTTACTTTGCATTCTGGCATGGGAGAATTTTTTCAGCAGCGTAGCCTGAAAGCAGACATTTGTGTTCATCTCCACTCCAAGTAAGCTTTGGCTACTGACTGATGGCTAAAAAATACATCCTCAAACTGGGCTGGAATCAGCTGGGAATTTGGGCCGGATGGCGTAATTCTCTTTGCTGAGATTCTTCTTAACGAGGAGTATTAATGGTCAATCTGGGAATTTCAGACAGAAAACCTAAATCTGTTTATTCAGGAGTGAGGCTCCTTCAGGTCAATCCTTACTGGGCATCTCTCTGTTTGCAATGGAAGTCCTGAACAGGAAGTCAGCTTTTTTATTGATTTGCCTGTTGAATTTACTTCTGACCTGCCCAAAATGCAAGATTCTGGCGATGTATTAAATAGCTGCCACGTTAAAAGTTTCCAGAAAGAGAAAATGAATAAGGTGACTGCAGTAAAATGCAGCAATTGAAATACATGCTACAAGACTTCTGAGGACCTCCAGAAAATTACAGTACAATTTTATGTTTCTTTGGGAAATTGTGGCAATTAAAACAGGGGCGAAACAAGAATAGAGGGAGGGCCAGTTGCAGGTTAGAACCTAAGAAATCCCAGTTTAGAACAAAATCAGCCGTTTTTTTCTACACAAAAACTTAGATGATTGCAGCTTGTGTTAAAACATAAGTTTTTTTAAAAAAAAGCACCAGCAAACAACTGGATGGGACATCTTTTCGGAGAACAGAGAGGTTTTTACATCAATAAGATATAGGGTTTTCCAAAATACAGATTATTTCTGTTTGCTGATACAGGGGCTCTCTATACAGTGTCCTGTATTAAAGATACAAGCGCAATCTCAAGTGTGCATCTGCAAGCTACCTTCCTGCCTAACTTTCTTCCCCTTACATATTCCATCAAAAACAATGGACCCCAAGCATGACAGTCTCTGCACCAGGGTTTCTCAACCTGGGCCACGTTAAAGTGTGTGGACTACAACTCCCAGAATTCCCCAGCCAGCAAACTCATCTTAACGTGGCCCAGGTTGAGAAACCCTACTTTATACATTAAAAGAGGCCAACTTTAGCAGAACGAGTGTCGTGACAAGGGAAGTTTGCTATGTTAATATGTTTTCTACTACAGATTAAGGTTACTGTGGTAACTAATCATTTTTGGCTGGGTGAAGAGGTTGAATTTAATTGTCCCTTTTCACGTGTTAATGGTTGCATTGCCTAAGGGGAAGAACTTGCCTGGACTAGTTTTAGTTTCAGTTTCCCTTCTGTGTAGGCTTGCAGAGAGTATGCAGCTGAGAGAAATCTCTCCTCTCAGCAAACAGCCTTTTAAATAAGTTTGCTTTCTGTAAATAAAATTATTTTTATAGAAATGCCTGGTGTGTGACTTTTCTGATCTCTCCTGGGCCAAATGCTTTCCTAGCACTCTGCCAACATGCTACACTTATGCACCAAGTCGCAACCCAGCAAGATGAAACCAACAGTGCATCTCTACAACTCCTCCAAAATACAAAAAATAAAAATAGAACCATGCTCACTTTTTGCTCCAATTTTTGTGGACCACGGACCGCCCCAACATTTTTTTTTCCCCTTTTGAAAAGCAGAACCAAAGAACAACCAAAGGCCTCACAATTTCTCTCTCTCTTTTCTTTCTAAGATCCATTTCCGAGCATCCCTCAACCCCTTTTTGATTTTAAAGCATCCAGAGCGACTGATGGATGGATGGACACCTTTGGGAAACGCCAGCGGTTCCATTAGTGCGCCATTGATTGCGGGGTCAAAAAACAGGATAGAATGATGCTATTCAGCAAACATGCCATGGTACAGGTGTTCTGCCGAGGATGCTAGTAATCCCCCATTTGCAAACGATTTTTTTTAAAGGGTTACTAAAATGTTTACCAACCTAAATTCAAACACAGGCTAAACTGTTATTCGAGAACAGGCCCTGACTAATTTTAATGTTACCTGGAAACCCCTCTTGGACTTTTTGCACGAAACAGAAAAAAAAATGACATCGTGATATCTGGATTTGATCGTTAGAAATAACAATGGAGAACAGAATTAATGAAAGGTCTGTTGTAGCCTAGAGCAAGAATTTAACGTCAATGTACACTTTTTACAGAGGAAGTTGGGTGTCATTCTTCTCCTGTATTTTCTCTCTCTCCTTTTCTTTTTCTGCCCCCTTTTTTTTAAACTTTGCTTTCTGACTTTCTTTTTCCCATTTCTTGTTAGCTTTTATCTTTTTTTCTCAAAATTTTAATAAGGTGTAATTTAAAACACGCGCACGCACAGACAGGCTAAATGGTTCACATGGATACAGTCCAGGGAGATCAAGATGCTATGAAAATGTGGCTTCGGCTTAATCCTCCCACTTTTTCTGACGTCCTTGAGAGAGGCGTAACGTGCCAGACAGTCAAACACAGAATTTTTCTCTTTACAGATTTTTCTCATGGGGCTCGGAGGCCTGAAAAGCCACTTTGGGTCCACACCCTCCCCTTAGGCAGTTTCGCCACGTGGCGAAGTGGAAACAGAACGGTCATTCAGAGGACCATGGTCAAGACAGAACAAATGCAAACACAAGTCTTCCCCAAATAAAGTCTCTGGTGGTGATTTTCTGCCCTTCTTTAGGCAGGCATCAGCCGCCGTTCATTTGCACAGCAGACCCCACGCCTGTATAACTGAAATATGGTTCAATTCGTAGATGGCATCTTAAACCCAGCTTCTGCACTTTGCTTGTGTGTGTGGAGCGGGCTATTTTATAGGAGTTTATAACAAACCATGTTTCAATTATACTACTCAACATTATTATAACCCTACATTTGTGACTCCTGATGAAGGCTTATAAGCCGAAACGCGTTTAGTCAGGTTTTTGGATGTTAGTTAGTCAGGCTGCTTGATTATCCTTGTCTATGCATTTATCCATATATGTTGGCGGTTTGGGGCCTGCTTATGTTATAATTGTACTTTATGTATGTTTTTTGCAATTCTGTATCTAACACTAGTAAACAATATTGAATAGTATAATTTGTGGGCCTTTACATTGATACTTGACCTTGTTGCTACCTGCATCTAGGAATGCCCAAAACTACATGCTGCAGCAGCTGAAGCTTCTGATGGTCTCCAAGGGCAGCCCCACGGACAACCAATTGCAAGGGTCTAGCTGCAAGGTGGCTATGAAAGGGGTGGGAAGAAGGAAGGAGCCATTGAACCTAAGCCAATCAATCCCAGAAAACCTGTTGAACTGTACAAGCCACATCTTCCTGGCAGAACCTCATGCTCCTTCCCCGTCGTTGGCTGCTCCCGATGCCAACTGAACAGCTTGTAAAAGATTCATGGGACAGGCCGTCATTTTCGCCAGCTGAGCATTTGCCCGAAGTTCTTGAGCAAAGAGATTGAAGCAGGGCGCCTCCATTTCCATGTTCCATTCACAACCACACCACAAGTGAGTTCATTCTTTCTGTTTTGCTGCCTCAAAGCCCAGCTGCATCGTACCTGATTCCCCTCTTCCATTTTGGGGGACTTTTACCCTGGAAGTTTAGTTACAGCAGTATTTCTCAACCTGGGCAACTTGAAGATGTGTGGACTTCAACTCCCAGAATTCCCCAGCCAGCTGGCTGGGGAATTCTGGGAGTTGAAGTCCACACATCTTCAAGTTCCCCAGGTTGAGAAACACTGAGTTACAGTAAGTCTGGTTTGAATGAGTTTGTGGCCGGATTGGAACCAAGTAAAATAAAAGGTCTTTTATTGGGCAGAGGTGTATGATAAATGCCTCCTTTTTTACCTCCCTCTTCCCATGAATAATATAGCAATAGCATCTCCTGCAAGGAAAAGTTTTCTCTTCTTACAGCCTAGAACTGGTCAACAAAAGGAACACAGCAGCTAAGCACCTCCCGCACAAAAACCTTGGATGTATTTGTGATTACATAGATTTCTATCGCATTCTTCCTCCAGGAGCCGAAAGGAAGAGCTGAACGCAGCACCCCGCTCCCGATTTTTTCTGCACAACACCCCTGCGAGGTAGGCTGCTCCCATTTCTCTGCACAATGACCCTGCAAGGTGGGCTGCAGAGAGAGAGACCGGGCCAAGTCACCCAAGGACCCCAGACCCACCCCTTCATCTCTATCCCACAGTCCTCTCCAAAACCTGTCCCCAAACGTTATTTATCCGTCCACAAGACGGCCCCAATCAGGCAATTCTGGCTGGGGAATTCTGGGATTTGAAGTCCATGTGTCTTAAAGTTGCCCAGTCTGAGAAACACAGCTCTAGAGGGATGCCAGAGCTGGGAAAGGCATCAGCGACCCAGCCTTGGTCCCTCCCTCCCGTGCTCAACCCTTGGCTGCCCCGAATGACAGAACCAGGAAGTCAGCTGGCCTCCCCTCTTTCCCTTCCCCTCCCCAGAGATCAAACTTTTGCCCCTGAACAAGCTAACTTTAGCAACTCCCAATTCCGATCTCACAGTGAAGCTCCAGCAGCTGCTATTAATAGGAGCGAGAGCTCGGCGGCTTCTGCTCCGACAGGCTCGTGGCACAGCCCTCGGCTGAGCTAAACACAGGAGCAGTTGGCAGAGATGCCCTGTTATGGGACAGCAGTGAGGGAGAAAGGATGATGCCCATCACGGAAGACCACTGGGGCTCTGAAGCTACACCCTGGTCAACTTTCCAAGAGATTATCCTGGGCCGAACCAGATTTTAAAAGCGTGCATTACTGAAGATCTCTGGAAATTTATTTGTCGTTAGGCAGTGCAGTCATTAAGCGAGGCATCATGTGACCTCACCTGATTGTAAGACCCTTTTTGCCATGGTCGTTAAGTGAATCACTACAGTTGTTAAGTGAATCACGCAGTTTTCCCACTGACTTTGCTTGTCGGAAGCTGACTGGGAAGGTTGCAAATGGTGATCACGTGACCCCAGGTCACTGCAATCATTGTAAATACATGCTGGTTGCCAAGCAACCGCATTCTGATCATGTGACCGTGGGGGAACGCCGCGATGGTCGTTAAGTGCGAGGACCAGTCGTAAGCCGCCTTTTCCAACATACAAGCCCAACTTATTTCACAGGTGGACAAATATTTATAAACGATTTATAGAGCAATGCTTTCCAAACTGGGCACGTTCTAGAAGGGTGGACTTCAATTCCCAGAATCCCCCACACAGCAGGAGGATCACTGAGACTTCTGGGAGTTGAAGTCCACCCCTCTGAAAGTGTGCCTAAGTTTGCAAACAGTAATATACTAAGGCATACTTTACATGTAGGTTTAATCATCCCGAGACAACCAGCTAATAAGTCATTTCTCTGGATATTAATTCAGTTCTTCTCCGCTGGTTTTCCATTCTTTCTCCTGGCCCTCCTAGATAGCTCTTCAATGTTCAGCCCTCACTGGCATTAATATAACCCTCCTCCTCCTCTAATTCTAATTCTTCATCACCATTTGCAGCATTTTGGTTTTGTTGACTTTTTGGGAGGTGGGTGGATTGCACATCTCAGACCTTAGGATTTCTCAAGCACTACCTTCTCCATCAAATATGATACTGTTTTGGTTCCTGGAAGATTTCCCCCTCTGGAAACACTGCAAAGGGTCGCAAGGTCACCTCTGATTGACTGGAAGACTGACCAAACAGCCACCTGGTCATTTAAATTCAGAGGGGCATAAACCTTGCAAGGGGAATAATGAGCTGGGGCTATTATATTTAGGCTGCAAATATCTCAACTGCCACTAGATGGCGATGGGAACAAAGCATTGGCATTTTCTGGGTCTCCTTGCTGTCACCTAGTGGTCATTTGGAACATTGCAGCTTGTCTTAAACCAGCAGAGGAGTCCCTGTGCAAGGCTGCAGGGCTCCTGTCAAGCCCACTTGCAAGGACCGCAGGCTCTCCTGCATCGGTCCATGAACAAGCATGCCTTTGTCCCTTCGGCCGGGAGCCGTCCAGATGTATGAGGTCACTCAGAAGTGGCATCCATCTCAGCTTGGGAGCAAAAAGGCGTGGGTGGTCATGGCAAAGCTCAGCAAAAATGCTAGCAAGTGTTTGCAGTGGGCCTGGGGTGGGGGGCAGGCTTAATTCACTCCCTTGGGAGACAACTGTCCTTCCTTCCCAAACCCTTCTGAAAAAGGTCATGCTGTAGAGCAGTGTTGGCTGGCTGGGGAATTCTGGGAGTTGAAGTCTTCAAGTGGCCAAGATTGAGAAACACTGCTGTAGAGCCTTTCCATGATCATATTGAGTGTCTTTCATCACAGACTGGAGTCGCCGTCCTTCGCTGGTTGCCCTCCAGATGCTTTGGAACAGCAATTCCCAGCATTCTCAGCATGGCACAATGCCATTTTGTCTTTATGAATCCCTCTGCCAGGTTAAAGTAGTCGGAGAAACTATGACTCATTCAAAACCCCAGGAGAAAGAAAAGCCAACGTTAAATCGTTAAGCAAATTAATGTTTTGGTGCTTATCTGTTGCATTGCTCTGAAACCTGGCCACCTGCTTTGTGCTGGACATTTTGAAATAACAGAAGAGAACACAACAGGCGTCTTCTCTGTAGAAACGCAATTCCGGATCACAATTTTGAGGAAGGCAGCAAAGTATAGGAGCGGTTGCTCCCACCCACCCACCCACCCCCATTCAATTGTGCCGATTCTTGGAGCCTGCCTGGACAAGTCCCTGCAATTTTCTTGGCAAGTTTTTCAGAAGTGTTTTGCCATTGCATCCTTCCTGGGGCTGAGAGAGAATGACTGGCCCAAGGTCACCCAGCTGGCTTCGTGCCTAAGGCGGGACTAGAACTCATGACCTCCTGGTTTCTAGCCTGATACCTTAACCACTATATCAAACTGCAAAGTAGAGGACCAATTGCTTAACTGACCTTAAAAAGAAAAAGGTCTCTGCTCATTTATAGCCCAGAGTCACAGCCACACAGACCAATCAGCTCGCCTAGGTTTCCTGACCAAGCAGAGTAAAAATTCCAAAGAAAGAATGATGCATATAAGGTAGCATTACAGGACTAAGGATGTAGCAGCAGCCAAGGAGAAACAAACAAACAAAACCCCATACATGCCTAGTTTAGCTAGAAATTTCAAACTAAGCGTTCTTGATATTTTAAAAGTGCAATTTTACATTCCTAGGAAAAAGAAATAAAGTGACTCATTACTTTTGTAGGTTTTTTTGAAATTACTAAAAGGCAGAGTTCTGAAAATACACTAAGCAAGATAATCTGCAGCCATACGAAATACTGGAAACGTGAGAACAATCATATCTAAAAAAAAAAAACTTGCTTTCCTGGTTTTAAGACATCATTTCCTCTCTCCCCTCTCTGTTGCCCAAATGAGATTCTCCTCTCCATCTCTGGTGTGTAGATGTATGACCGTTCAAAGATGTACCTGCACACGCATACAAGAGAGGGTTCCATGGCCAAAATAGCATCCCAACATGGTGGTGCCTTGATATTTTGACATTGCTATTTAAAATTGCTAATCAATGGTTCTATTTTGTAAGGCACCCGGGATGGGTTTTCTGCACAGGATAGGGGTTGAGAATTCACCAAATTCAGGGGGGGAGGGGGAGGGAGGAGAGGGGAGAGGGGAGGAGAGAAAAAGGGAGGGAGGAAGGTGGGAGGGGGAAGACGAAAGGAAGGGAGGGAAGGAGGGAGGGAGGGAGGGAAGGAGGGAAAAAGGGAGGGAGGGAGGAAGGAAGGAAGGAAGGAGAGAAAGAGAAGGGAGGGAGGAAGGTGGGAGGGGGAAAAAGGAAGGAAAATAGGAGAAAGGGGAGAAGGGAATGGATGTGCTTAACCGTCTGCAGGATACGTGCAAAGAATCAACGAGTGCACCTTTTCCCCTGGCACAATCTGAGTATTAAAGATGCATTTTTAAGAAGGAGTGCAGACCCTTTGGGATTCAGCAACAACTGGCTTTTGCTGTTCTGCCCCGGCCAAGCCCTGCACCCACACAGCTCCCCAGAGACAAGGAACCCCCAAGATGCTAATACGGCTATGAAAGAAAGTCCTCACCCACTCACTGCCCGGCCAAGCGGCTCACACAGAAACAGTACAGAAGTTTGGCTGCTGCTTCACGCCCACTGGTGCTCAGCCGGCCTTCCGCTTAGCTGCACATGCCCCAAATTTAACCCCTCGAGCACCCTGCCCTAGAAAAACCCTCCATTCCAGCCCTTTGTCTTCACCACATATCAAGAAAAGACTTCAATGATCTTCCTGCTGCTAATACATTTGAACACTTGTAACAATCCTTGGAGAAAAGCTGGTTTGGGTTTGAATTGGAAGTGGGACGGGGAGAAGGGGTGGCAAAAGCAAAAAAAACTGCCCTTCAGGATCCCAGCTGCCCCCACCCCAGGATCTCCCATTCCTTCTGTGCCCCTTCCCTACCCTTCCCAATGCTCAGTTATTTTTCAGTGGGAAGTTGTGGGAATCCGTGGCTATGAGCCTTTAGAGTGGTCCAAAACCGTGGACCTCAGCCTCCAGGGACTCAGCCCTGTGATTACCAAACTGCACATTTTTACAAGGCCGAATTATTAAATACACAGGAGCAACTGTACCATATTAGCAGCGGCAGGCTGGGCTTTGCCCTCTATTTTGACTGGCCCTGCCAACCCTCCAGAATGGAGCTCCTGGAGAGCCAAAAACACTCAAAGCCATTTTCACGCTCCTTCTGAATAAAGTGCCACCCTCCACTGGCTGCTTCATACCCTTCTCTGCACAACTGCAGCTAGACAGATGTTGCCCACATTCACGGCCAATGTATGCTCCCCGCATCTTCGGCTCCAGGACAACAAGTCAGACCGAGGCTGCAACATCAGTCAAGCCAGATTTTGTTGCAAGCCAGCAGGTGCTTGCAAAAAGCGTAACCCAGTCTGTTTTTGCAAACCGCAAGTTGAAAAGAGAGAGAGGGACAGAGATGCGGGGCTGTAAAACTGCCAATCTGGTGAGGATTTTTCAGCCAGGGAGTTTTTTCTTTCTTTTTTCTTTTTCCAGGAAAAGAACCAGACCTTTGTTGACTCGAGAAAAGTGCATCCGGCCCGTGTGTTTCCACCACGCTTTTGAATGTGGTTATAAGCCTCACCCCAAGACCCAGGAAATGCAAAACATGGCAGCTGTACCAAAAGGCCCATTCGCTCCTGACTCTGCATGTGCAGAACAAATGCGTGATTTGCATTTTACTCAACTTGCATCAGGAACGGCACTTCCATTTTAGCAATTAAACGCAACCATCAAAAAGCAGAGGGATTCTTTTTCTCCCTTGAAAGAATTTGATGCTTTGGCTCAGCGGACGCAACATGCAAATGGAGTCGGGCATGTTGTGGTTCAGTGTGTTGGGAGCATCGACTTCTGGAATTGGACCTGGGGCTTCTGCCAATAATCTGGGCGGAGCTCTTGAAGCCTGGGTGGACCCAGACGGGGTCTTCTTGGCACGTGCCAACAAGACTGGAAGGCATCTGTCACACGAACCACGGTTCACCCCTGTGGGGGTAGGGCTTGGTTTTCAAATATGGTTTCTAACCTGGGCTTAGGAGCACCCTTTGCCATGGCTCGTGATAGAGAGTTGCAGCATCAAACCATACTTCCAGAAGGGAGAGGAGATGCGCAACCGGATGGTGCACTGGGGTTGGTTAAGCCAAGCAACCCCATCTGCAGGTAAGAGGCAAGTCTTCCATAGGTGACTTGCCAGAGGTCTCAGGAAGGTTTTAATCTGAATTCCAGGAGGGCCACTCCCAGTCCATAAGGCTGAGTTTGACAGCTACACTAAGTTCTCTCACCCATGGTTTGTGGACGAAAGCCATAATGGTTAGGCTCGCAGAGCCATACCCCACGGCTTAGAAATACCACCCGCTAGGCCAAAACCAAACACCATGGCCAGCTCTCAGATGGCTAGGAAGTTGCATTATACCAAGCAGTGGTGGAAATCCATGCATCATTTAGGAGCCCCAGACAGGAGTAAAGAGGCCTTCTTCTGCCTGGAGCTCTCCAGGGATGGGCTAGACTTCAGTTCCCAACACCCTCAGCCAGCATGGCCAGCAGCAAGGGACCGTGGGAGCTGTTGTCCAAAAGGTCAGGAGGAAACCAAGCAGGAGGTCCACCCCTGGTGGAGACAGAAGATAGGTCTATCTTCTTGGCTTAGTATCATGCAGGATCTTCTCCTCTGTACTCCAGGAAGATGAAGGACAGCCAACATGTCTTTCCATTCATGCTACATCCTCACTTGGTACAATGGTCTCTCTGTTCTCTGGGCATCAAGCTTGGAGGCATTCTCCTCACTTAGGCACGCACACACACACACACACACACAAACCAGTCAGGCTGACTGGGAAGACAATCCCCAGAGGAGATCCCTGGAGCTTCTGCCTGCTTCTTGACCACAACAGGATTGAATTTCACAGACCTCGCTCTTTCTTCTAACGTCACCTTTCTTCTGAGCTCCAGGCCACAGGGGGCTTTTCTCTCACACCCCAAGGACCCCGAAAAGCCCCACTGCTTTTTCTTCTTCAGCTGTTTTTGGCTTTCTTGGGGGGGGTTAAGAGTTGATTTTGCCTCTTAGAAGACCCCAACCCCAATAGAAAAATCAGCCCAATTGCTGGAAGGAGGGCTTGGGGCTTCTAATGGGCAAAGAGTGTGCCTCTTCAAGATCTTTAATCTCCAGACCTCTCAACAAGGCAGAAAAGGGGCTGATAGTATCTGCCCCACATGCTCTGGGGACCTCAGATGGGGTGAGGGGACTCAGTGCACCCATGCTGCAGAATCCTTGTACAAACGACGAACCGACTCATGGAGTATTGTGTACAATTCTGGTTGATGCATCACAAAAAGATTATTATGGAGCTAGGAAAGGTACCAAGGAGGGCAGCCAAAATTAAGACAAGGCAAAAAAACTCACATTTGAGGCCTTTTAGTTTAAGGAGAAAAAAAAAAAGACAAGTACAGGTAGTCCTTGCTTAACAACCATTTCTTTAGTGACGGTTCGGACTTACAATGGTGCTGGAAAAACCGACTTGTAACCGTTTCTCACGCTTATGACTGTCGCAGCATCCCCCACCCCGGCCACGTAATCAAGATTTGGGCACTTGGCAATCAGTTCACATTTATGACAATCACAGAGACCCATGGTCACGAGATCACCAGTTTTAACCTTCCCAGCCGGCTTCTGGCAAGCAAAAACAATGGAGAACTGCATGATTCACTTAACAGCCACATGGCTCACTTAATGCCCACAGTGATTTGCTTAACAGCCGCCACAAAAAAGGTCATAAAATCGGGTTGGATTCACTTAATGACCACTTCGCTCAGCAACCAAAATTCTGGTCATTTTCTCCCTTTCTCATCATACTGCAAAAGGAAGAGGGGCCGACCAAGGGCAAGGTGGATGGATGATACTCTAGAGGTGACGGACTCGTCCCTGGGGGAGCTGGGGGTGTTGACGACCGACAGGAAGCGCTGGCGTGGGCTGGTCCATGAAGTCACGAAGAGTCGGAAGCGACTAAATGAATAAACAACAACAAACTCATCATACTGAACCTGGGTTTTTCAATGACATGGCATGGGCAGAGTGGGGGAGGTTCAAGATCGAGGGAAGGAAGTAATTAGTCACACAGCTAAACTGGGGGACTCACTGCCACCAGATGTGGTAGACTCAGAAGGGGAAGTGAAGCAGAGGAATTTCACTTGCTGTTGGAGCGGCCTTTACCCTGATTTCTATCAAGTCAATGCCGGAACAGAACGATGCCCCAGAGAAATCTTTGATTTCATGCATTTTGGGGGACGGGGGGCTGTGCAGGGGAAGGAATGACAAACCTGGGATTCTGTCACCTGCTTCAGGGTCTATTGAATAACGTTCCCCAAAACTTCCTCTCCCGGGGTTCTGCTGGTGATTGCGTTGTATGGCTTTAAATTGTTTTTACCGCTTGTATTGTTTATATGGCTGTTTTTGATTTTTTTGGTATTGTTTATGTTTTAATTGCAAGCCGCCCAGAGTCACGAACGTGAGATGGACAGCTATATAAATCAAGTAAATCAAATAAATAAATAAATACTTCAGGCACACCCCCTGCTTTTTGGGCCTCCTCAAGAGCGTCCTGCCTACAGATCAGCTATAATCACAGGCTGCGTATTGGAAGAAAGAGCATGGTGAATTACGTTATGGTTTTCAATAGGGGTTTAAAGTGGTTTTACATGTTTTGTTGTTATTTATATTTCGATGTTTTAATTGCTGTGATGCTGGGCGGCTATACAAATTCAATCAATCAATCAATCAATCAAGCCCACTCCCAACTTCGCCCTTAAGCAGCTTCTTCTGAGGAGGAAAAGCAGTGGAAGAAGAGGCAGATCCATGAAATAGGGTTCTGATTTTCCCCTGGTGCTCTTTGCTTTGGGGGTGGCTGGAATAAGAGAAGTTCAACTTTCTGCGTCAGAATTAAAAGCTGTTCTCCATCTGTTAGGTTTTGGAACATGCTCTTCTAAGGGAACGTGATTCGCTTGCCTCCCATCTGACGTTTGGGCCCGTGACAATGCCAACCGAGAGGAAAAGTTGATAAACAAGGCTGGGGAAAGTCAATTTCCAAAGGGATGTTGGCTTTTCCAAGCTCATTAAAAACACAGACATGGGCAGCCACTGGATGCTTGACTCTCAAAATGTCATTTAAAGAGACTAAAAAGAGGACAAATGCCAAGAACCCTACCCTTGGGGGCATTTACCTGGGCAATAACAACTGTGGCACAGCCTTGGGGGCAATAACAAAAAAAGCTGGCCACATAAACCAAATTCTGCACTGAAATAAAAAGAGCTCGGATGACGTAACCTAGACAGCACAGTAAAACAAACACATTTCCATACCTCCAATGGGTTAGATCTACTCATGCTCAGGACAGACCCATGGAAAGCC
Organism: Candoia aspera; assembly: GCF_035149785.1. Lineage (NCBI taxonomy): Eukaryota > Metazoa > Chordata > Lepidosauria > Squamata > Candoiidae > Candoia > Candoia aspera. The sequence continues at coordinate 5,642,879 of NC_086165.1, read as the reverse complement.
ATGGGAATCAATGACCGGGCCTACCACCACCTCTATGTTTCTTCCAACTCTGGCCATGCTCAGGAAACATGGAAAATGTTCAGTTCCTCACACACTGGCCACACTGCTTCTGGCACTAATTTTTCCTTTTCTCCCCCGCATTCCATATTTATTTTTCCTTCTTCCCCTCAATTAAAGCTCCCAAAGAAGAGACTGAGCCAACCATAAGCAACACAATGCTGTGCAAAGGGAACATGTTTGACCAACAACGTCCTGATCCAGGGATGCGCCCTATTTATGCTCTAATGTACTTGTGAATCCAGCAACTTGGGACAGGGGGATCTCCTTTGAGAGAAAACCAAAATCACAGAAGACAGCATGCAGTCAACCAATCTCAGCAGCCTTGTCCTTGAATTTTTCGCTTCCCTTTAAAAACAAGTTTCTAGTCCCTTTTACCGGGGGAGAAGGCAAAAGGACGAAGGAAGCAAACCGCTTTGGAAGAGGATCAGAACAGGCAAGGGGAACACCCATGATGTGCTTTCTGGCTCCCCACAGACAGGATTAGCAGTGGTGGGGTCCGAAAGGTGTGTCTACCCTAGAGCAGTGCTCCTCAACCTTGGCAACTTTAAGCTGTGTGGCCTTCAACTCCCAGAATTCCCCAGCCAGCAATGGGGAATTCTGGGTGGAGAATGCTGGCTGGGGAATTCTGGGAGTTGAAGGCCACACAGCTTAAAGTTGCCAAGGTTGAGGAGCACTGGCCTAGAGCAAGACACGGGACAGCCCAAGGTAAGAGTCCTTTTTGGGAGATGGGGGGCTACAGCAATGTGTTTTGATAAAGAAATAAAAACAGAGGTGTCCTGCTGAGGAGAAGGAACAATAACAATGTGAAAGCTACAGAGCCAGTGCTGGCAAGAAGCCCTTCCTGGAATATCGGGGAGGCAACAGCTTCAGCAGTGCCTGCTGCAAGAGGAAGTCAAGATGCCAGTCAAGATGCCGGCTGGGAAAACCCAAAGGAGAAGTGAATGGCCCGCTTCTCTGCCCATCAGCATCTCCACCTCTCTTTCCCCCACGCAGGCCTCAAGAGAACGTGGCAACGGGGCAGGCCGGGAGCTGCTGTAAATCTTGCCCTGCTTAGCCTCCCTGCTGAAGGTCTGACCTGCGGGCAGCCTCAGGAGGGGCCAACGGGGCAGTGGGGCAATTGGGCTAGGCCACAGGTTAACCCTTTCAGCCTCTCCGGTTGTTGACCGAACTGGCAGGGCTGTTGTACAGATTCTGAATTCTGGGGAGAAAGCCCTAAAGGAAGCACGACTGGAATGTCGGCCTTCCCAGGTAGACCAGACAGGAGACACGGCCAGATGAGCTAATTCTGATTTATTGTAAGGCTACATTAACAGAATCTTGCAAGTCTGAAAGTACAATTCTCCCGCCGTCTCCTTTACAGCCCGAGAAACTAGGGAGGGTCCCTCCTGAGCCTCTTGCCCTGTCCATTATGCCACTGTGGGATAGGATCCCTCTTATCTGATCATTCCCTCGGCAGCAACCCGTCTCCCAAGGTCACTCCCTGGAATGAAACGATTCCAATTAATTCCCAGGCTTGGATGTCTGAGCATACAACACAGCGCAGAAGTTTTGGGGAGGGGGAAAATGTATTATCATGCAAATGACCCCATTTGCAGATTTGCATCAGACAGCCCGAGACAGGAACAGAAATGCATCATCTGCACTATGATGTCATGCATGATGCATGCACCATCATTTTGACATCATGGTGGATCGCCACCAGGCTAAGGAATTATCGCGGGGGCAAGAGCCAAGTCCTCTCTTCCAATCAGCCGGAAGGCTGGTGGTGATGTCATTGGAAGAGTGATGATGTCATAGGAAAGAGGGGAGGCCCTATTTGGGTCTGGGTTTTTAATGGCAGGAACCAAAGCAAGAAGTTCTAGAAGGCAAACTGGTCCGGATACCCAATTCCTTCACTCCCGAAAATGGTCCAGCTGTGTGGCCAAATTCAATCATGTAATGGCCAAATTTCAGCAGAACAGTTCTAAGCCTTTTTGAGCGAGGTACCTTTTTTTTTTAAAAGGGTGGAAATAGGGGAGATTTGCCTCCCGGACGCCTCCCACCTCCATTTCCACAAATCAAAAAAGTCCAAATTAAAACTGTTCAGCTGAAATTTTTGCCCCTTGAATTTGGGTGGTGCACTCTCCAGGTGCAACAGGGATGTATCAACCTGCAGGATGCCCACCCTGGTCATAAGCCATCTTGAGGTGTGTGGCTTAGTCTGCAGCATGAGCCCAGACAACGGCGATGTCTTCAAAAAATCATGGTTAATAGAGCTTAATAGAGAGACTCTCTTTCTCCCGCCAGCCTGCTAATGGATCCGGCTCTTGTGCGCTCACCATGAGAAAGAAACTGTTCCAGAAAAGTGTTAAGTGTTCCCAGCTTACAGACACACACATGATCGTTCATTTTAGCCTTAACCAACGATAAAGAACACCCAGCAAGCTGAGATGCGGAACATTAAAAAGCAGCACCTTGTTCCAAATTTGCCCGTTTAAGCCAGAATTGTCAGCCCCGCTTCCCAAGGCAAGGTTTTAAAAATTAAAAAATAAGAGCTCAGTGCTCTAAACCGAACCCCACATTCTCTGCTTAGATGTCTCAGCCCTACTGCTGAGCAACAGGGCTTCTCTGCTCCTTTATTGATATAAACCAGTCCATTCAGACAACATTCACCTATGATTGGTGCACTCACTCACTCCCAAGAGCCATGCAAAGCAGAAGAGAACTGGCATGGGGAAGCTTGCCAACCTACCCCCTCCCCTTCCAGGCCAGCCCTACACATGCCAAGACGCCCCCCCCCACAAATGTTGTATATTCTGCATTCCAGAGCCGGTGGCCCTCAAAAGCATCATCCTGTACGAGATAAAACATCAGGTTTCTCCCAAACATCCACTGCCTCTTCATCTTTTCAGCAGATGCATAATTGTTAGGCATCAAGGTTTCTGTGTTTCTCCCCCCCTCCTCCCCACCACAGATGCCAGCCCCAAGAGCACAGGGCTTCCTGGAGAGAGAGAGACACCCCCCTCTCTGCCACGTGAATCTCCTCCGTAGGTCTGCTAAGAAGGACGAGGCTTCAGGTCCAAGGATTCATCTCCGTGGGGGCCCAAGCTCTGTGCTTTCAGGCCCGGCCTTGTCAGTCAACGCCAAATGCAAGAGAGATTTTTAAAAGGACAAAACCCAGACTTACAAGACTAGAGCAGAGGCTAAGATGCATCTTGATTGTATAACCAGGAGCGCACTGAACGCATTTCGAAGACACCCCGCCATCACGCAGCCGGATAACCAGCATTCATAGTCTCCTGCGGTTCTTAGGGGAAATTGGGCAGGGGCGGGGAGCACAGAGAGAGATCGAGAGAGAGAGAGAGATCTGCAGGATCTGTGGCTTTTGCAGCAAGGAAAGTGAAGCTGCATTAACCCAGCCAGGAATCTCACCCCAGCGGATCCTCAGCTCAGCACCGAGTCCCTGCCACATTCACAGGGCACTTCTGCAGCAAAAGGGTGCATTGCAGTTGCAAAGCCAGGCAGCTGCCTGCTCCGTGTGCAAATGCTGGTGCCAAGCTGGACAAGGTGGTGGTCTGCCCGCCCCCTCTGGACAGGCCGTCTCGGTTCAAGAGGGGACCTCAAATTCTATCCCATGATGTTGAGGCTGGAGAGATAAAACCACCCTTTGGAGAGGAGAAAAATAAGAATTTATCACTGCTGAAGCATTTTGAAGATGCTCCCTTCCTGGGGATGATCTGAGCTCTATCAAACTTTCCAATTTAAGGAAAAAGTAAGAGGCCATGCTGGGAAAAAAAAGATTCTTAAATATTTGGGCGCTGGACAGAGCTTGGCTCAAAATCTAATGCAAAGAAAAAAGGGTTTGCAATCATTTTTTTACTTTTCTGTTTATCTAAGTCAGTGTTTCTTAAGGCGAGGACTGAGGACTCCTGGTGGGGGTCCCCCAAGACCCTCTCAGGGGTCTGTGAAATCAAAATTATATGCCAGATATTGGAGATATTTGCAAACATATAACACAATACCCCTCTTCTCGTTACTATTTTTTTATTTGTTAAAAATATAGGGTTTTTTCATGAAAAATACTTTATTTATATTAGTATCTAATGGGTTTAATATTGCTATTTTTACATGATTCAATAAATAAATACTCTACACGTGTCCATTTTAATTCTTAATACGGTCAATATCAATCAATGCAGCCCATGCACACAAAAGCTTTTTTGGGGTCCTCCATAATTTTAAAAGTGGAAAGGGGTCCCAAGAACAAAAAGATTAAAAAACACTGATTTAAGCCAACAAAGGGGGAGGGCTGTCAGATTTCTGCAAATGTGAAATTCCCACCACCTAGCCAACACCTCCCTCTTCTGCAGCTGGCTCTACCATGATTCACATACAGCAAATTAAATTCAGTATTAGAATGGAAGAAATTATTTTTCAAGGAAAAAAAAAATCACTTTTAAAGAGCCCAGTTAGCACCTGGTGGCTTCCATTCAATCTCTGGTGGATGAGCTTCTTTTATACCTGCCCTTGGGAGCCCTACAAGGAAGTAAAAGAGCTGGGCATTTAGGATCCTCATGTCTCAGAGATGTTTCCTAATTACATTTAGCCTCCATCTAATTGGGAAATAATCTAATAGCTCATAAACAGATTAGAAAAGAAGGCGTATACCTGGATACAAAGCCCAGAAAATTTACTGTCTAGCCAAAGAGTAGAAAACTGCAATACTGACCAGAAAATGCATCATCCTTTTGCATAAAAGAAAGACTTCAATATGTATAGACTGTTTTCATTATGAAGCTTCCAGCATCTAAAATCTGCCCATTCAAAACCACTGCCAACTTCCCCATGTGATATAGACCACCCTAACATCAAATCTGCCCTCCTTCCTCATAGTTATTCTGTGGAATAATATTCATGCTTTCTTTAAAGGAATACTTCAATATTCCAGGTCAAGCTAGCCTTATCTAAATTGTAGTCCAAAACATGCTGTGCAGCTGCCCCAACTCTGCCATAGCCTAGTGGCACAAATTTCGTTCCCAAAACTTCTGGGCAAGGACCACACTGATGGGGGATACTGGGAACTGAAATCCAAATATTTTCTGAGCATTGAGGTTGGAGAAGCCTACTCTAGACTGTTGGTATAGATATGAATCTGAATTCCAGCCATCTGTGATCTAATCTGTCCCCTGAATTGCAGCCATCTATAATCTAATCTACCATTTGAATGCAGCCATCTATCATCTATGGCTTTCCAGTTTCATTTTGGTCCGTTTTACCGAAAGGATTTTTAGCTCCCAAAATGCCACGAAAGATCAACATGGTGGCATCATTTCATGTCCCATTTCCTTGATGGTAGGACGGAAGCCCTCCTGAACCTGTCCAAAAAACTTAGCGACGAAGCCGCAGGGAGAAAAGAGAATTCAACCGCCACAACGGGTAAAGACCAGCCTTTGAGGAAGATCTGCAGAAATATCCTAAGAATCCAACAAGAATTTCTTCATTCTGCCTGCATGGATCACCATAGAAGCAGCAACAACTGCAACAACAACAGAGCAGAACAAAAACCTCAAACACCCACTTTTAACATTTTTGGACGTGCTGGAGCATGAGTCAAAAATGGGATGGGGTGTTAAGCCGCCTGGATTGTCCAGTTCCATATTTTTGCAATGGCTTGCCTTACCACCCACATGGTGAAAAAGACAGTATAGATTGCCCTGATGCCTAAAGGGCCTTCCAGTTAGAACCCCAGCTTCCCCAATGGAGCCAGCAGATCACTCCCAAGGTCGTTGCTCATTTGAGGTATGCAACACCAGCACTGCAGTCTTAAATGTGGCCATGTCCTTCCCAAGGAGACTCCATTCCACCCCAGTATTTTCAACTCTTTCCCCCATGCCCATCCATCTGCAATGAGCAACTGTCTTTCAGCTGTTTAAGGATCTCTGCCTTGGAGGGGGTGAGGGCTTGGAAGGATTTTGGCTGAAGGTGTTTTTTAAAATTTAATTTAATTTAATTTTTTTATTTTATTTTTGGTACTGTACAGGTAGTCCTCACTTAATGACCATTCGTTCAGCAATGGCTTGGACTTACAACAGTGCTCTTGCGGCCAGTCCTCGCACTCAGGACCATCGCAGCATCCCACGGTCACACGATCGCCATTGTTGACCTTCCCAGCCAGCTTCCAGCAAGAAAAATCAATGGGGAACGGCATGATTCGCTTAACAACCGCTGCAAAAAAGGTCGTAACATCAGGTCTTAATGACTGCTTCGCCTAGCAACCAAAATTCCAGTCCCAATTGTGGTCGTTAAGCGAGGACTACCTGTACTTCTGAATTGTTACTGGTCTTTATTTTTTATTTTTGGTACTGCTGTAACCTTTACTGGTCCTCCCTGTGTGCTCCTACATCCCTGCCATTCGCCTTCTTTAATCGTCCCAAACTTTCTGCACTTTCACAATTGGGAATCTCAGTATTTTTAATTTTTCATAAGTCGGTCCCTGTACCTTCTCTCTTTCTCTCTCATATTCTTTCTGGATTCCTGTCTCTCCTCCAGCTATTACGAATGCTGTAATATAGCTATAATATTTCTGTACAAACTTCCCAACTGCAGCAAGTAACACATTTATGGACAATGACGTTCACCAAAGGCTACCAGTCACAAGCCTATCCTTGCCCTACATGGAACAAAATGCTGAGGGACGCATGTGTAAGAAACAGGAAGGGGATCTACATTAGCTGTGGGCCTAATCCTGGTCCTCTGCCCTGAACTATTTACCAGTGAGCGTTCCCTTCCCAGCAGCCACGTGTTTTTTTTCTTTTTTATCAGCGTTGGCGTTTGCTCGTTCTGAACCCTTAACACGTCACCGCTGCAGGTTCTCCAATGTTTGATTTAAACCGTACCCATTTTTAGTATGCATACGTACTTCCTTCCTAACAGAAAGGGACTGATTCTGAATGAGTGTGCCTCCCACAGGGTTAGTATCTACAGATCACAACAGCCTGATGCTGAGCAATGGCCAAACCTACTTTTCTTGTTCTCCGCAACCAGATCGTAGTTGCTTAATATACAGTTACTTCCTCTTTTCAAGGGTCACTTTTAGATCATCCTCAGTTCTGCTCTTGGGTTGGTTTTCTAAACGCCACATGAGGATATCTTTGACCCTAGACTAGCAGCCAGAAAATATCCAAGAGCAAAGGCAGAAACTCTTTACAGCAGGGTTTCTCAACCTTAGCAACTTGAAGATGTGTGGACTTCAACTCCCAGAATTCCCCAGCCAGTCCACACATCTTCAAGTTGCTAAGGTTGAGAAACCCTGCTCTTCAGTATTGACAAACAGTTGCCCTGCCAACACAGAAATCTATGGAGCACCATTGGAGACCAGGGTCCTGTGTGGGTTTTCTTCCCATGACCCACTATTCAATCTTAATTGGAGACACCAGGGAATAATGAGCTATTCCCCCAAAAATGCGGGATGACCTACAATAACACGATAGGGAGAAGAGATAACAGAATGTTTTGCCCCATTTGGTCACCCAAATGCACTCCACAAGAAGAGCTACTGCTTTAATTGGACAGATTTCCATGATAAACAAGGGAAGGTGCCTTCAAGAAAGTTGGGAAGTGTGCAGGGGGGAAACTCATTGACATCTTCTCCCCACACACTTCACCATTGACCTTATGGGCAACTTCCATTGTTACAACAGGAACAGTTTTTGCTGGTTATTGACATGACTTGAGAATGTGAACATGAGTCCATGAGTCCATGGGAACCATGGGCTGCAAGCAACCATTTTGGGGTTTATCTATCATGTTTTCAGGTATACATCCAACCAGAATTCAAGGAAGCTTTCAAACCATGTCTAGATTCTCAGCCACTGAACTTGTTTGTATTGGGAAGAAAACTATTGATGTCATCTGGAAATGGCTTATCCCTGTATTCCTGGACTGCAGTGTCTTCCTGGGTAACTGAAAGTTAATGAAAGCTTCCCTGGCCAACGTTATTCTTCCTACTATGGGGATAGGAGGACAAGTATGGGATTAAGCAAGGAGAATCCAAGGCTGTCCTGGGAATTAAGGTGGATTAATTGAAATCATCACAGAAAAGACCCAGTTAAAATGGCTGATCTGCTGAGGTGGACTGTGATCTTCAAAAACCTACTTGATTTTTATATATTAGAATCACTAACCACCATGGGCCGGCTTCACTGGGAATGCTGCCATATATAGAAACAATCCAAATTAGTAACATCCCTGCTCCATGTTATGGGATGAACTGCTGCTGGGAATAAAGATGCCCCTCCTTCTTACAGCTGAGGGGAGAACTCTAAATTATTTGTTTACCAAGGCCTTCTAACTGTTTTAATTGTTTCAAAGGGAATTAATAATTAATGATTTAATAGCGTCTTACATGGCACTTTTATCGTAACTGTAGTTTTGTGAACCTCCCGGAGCCGCTAAGGAAGTGGGTGGCATACAGACTCTTTAAGAAATAAATGAAATCATCAATCCGTTAGTCTCTTAAGAGCTCACAAAATTCCTTGTTGTTTTTTGCTATAAAAGACCAAAACAGCTACCACTTGGGAAACTGGTTTAAATTAAGCTTCCCATGTTATAATTCACATTCTCCAAATAAGAACATCAGAGGAGCTCAGCCGGGTGAGACGAAAGGCTTACGGAGCCCGGCATCTGATTCCCAGAATGATTCAGAGACTCTATCCAGCATGAAATAGATTTATCCTTTTTGAACAAAAATATTGGGTCATCGCAAAGACAAGGGCAGACTTCATGCCTCTTGCTAAGCCACTGTTTAACCAACAGTGGTTAAACAAGCCTCACTGGCTGGGTTCACACTACACCGCAGACCCTAGATGACGAACTGCAGTGGCTGGATTCACACACTGTGACCTGAACCAAAAAGAACTACAGGTAGTCCTCGCTTAACAACCATTCATTTAGTGACAATTCGGACTTACGACGGTGCTGGGAAAAACCGACTTACAGCTGGTCCTCACGCTTACGACTGTCACAGCATCCCCATGGTCACATGATCACAATTTGGGCGCTTGGCAACCGGTTCGCATTTATGACCATTGCAGCGTCCTGTGGTCACATGATCGCCATTTTCGACCTTCCCGGCCGACTTCTGGCAAGCAAAATCAATGGGGAGCTGCATGATTCCCTTGATGACCATGTGTTCACTTAATGCCCAAGCTGATTTGCTTAACAGCTGCCACAAAAAAAGCTGTAAAATCAGGTTGGATTCGCTTAATGACCGCTTTGCTTAGCAACCAAAATTCTGGTCCCAATTGTGGACATTAAGCGAGGACTATCTGTATGTGAAGGGTGAGTACAACATGTGAAGCCAGTGTCAACCAACAAAGGATCGCTACAGGAGCAACGTTTGGATCCAAAGCTCCCTTGCTCACTTTGGATCATAATGCCACACTCCTCTAAGATCCTGTCTGATGGCACTGTTGCGCCATGATTGCGCTAGCCACGCCAGCTAAACCAAGGTGGAGCTAGCTAACTTGGGAAGGGGCCACTGCTGCTTCATCGGGCTGCTTGCCATGCAAACACGAGAACAAAGACCTGCCCTGCGCCAGTATCTCAGCAGGATGCAAACAAAAGCTTCCCACCAACAGTGCAAAACAAACACCACAAGTGTGAAGCTGCAAAATGTGCTGCTTTCACAGAAAAGGCTGGGCCGGCTGGGTGCCGAGCTGCAGAGCGCCTGCTGGAATCCACTGCTTGCAATGAATTTGATTGGGCTTGGATGACATCACGGGCAATTGTAGCAGCTGGCCACCGGGGAGAAAAATTATATATCCGAGCTTTATCCTGAGGGATAGGCCAGGATGCGATAAATCCCAAAGGGGGAGGTCAGCGTTATGCCCAAAGGAACTCTTAGCTAGGCAAAAAAATCACGACCTTGCAAAAGGCATTCAGGGGATGCAGGCAAGGCCCAGCTTTCATCTGGAGCATCGCAAAGCACAGCCAAGATCTCCTCTGGCGTTAGACAAGGAAATCCGTCATCCGAAAGGAAGAAGGCTCTTTAAAGGGATATGCCGCGGACAACCAAATTCAGCCAGGGGGTTCGGAAGGACAGGGAAACCTCGTTTAAACCGACTAGCTAGCAGAGAGGGTTCTGTGGGGTAGAAGGAAAGAAACGCTTGCCATTCAGCGGCCAACCCCCCATGCAGAAACCGGAGATGGCCTGCTTTGAGACTCTTAATGCTGCTTGGCGAGGCCAAGTGATGAAAACTTGTGCTGCTGCGCTGGGAATCCATCTTAAATAACCATCATAATTTATCTAACTTGCATGTTGAAGAATGAAGGTGAAGGATGCTGCACCAGCCTTGAGCACTCGACCTGGACCTCCCCGTCTTTCTTCCAAAAGCTTTCCCGGAGCAACAGTGCCATGACCTTGGTTGGCAGGGCTGCCCCCGCTAGTCCTATCCTTGCTTGATCAGATCCCCCTATCTAGGTCTTTGCCAACATCTCTTAATGCCTGTTTTTTGTGGGGGTGGGGTGCCTTCAAGTCAGTGTCGACTCCCGGTGACTGCCTGGACAAGTCCCTGCAGTTTTCTTGGCAAAGTTTTGCAGAAGTGGTTGGCCATTGTCTGCTTCCTAGGGCTGAGAGAGAAGGACTGGCCCAAGGTCACCCAGCTGGCTTCGTGCCCAAGGCGGGACTAGAATTCACGGCCTCCCAGTTTCTAGCCCGGTGCCTTAACCACCACACCAAATTGGCTCTCTACTTGCCAGATATCATTAGCTCAGCATTTTTCACCTTAGAATCTACAGATACCTTAGATCAGTGTTTATCAACCTTGGGAACTTTAGCTGGCTGGGGAATTCTGGGAGTTGAAGTCCACACATCTTAAAGTTCCCAGTTTGAGAAACACTGCCTTAGCAAGCAACTTACCCAATTCCCAACCAACATGGCTAATTGTGAGCACTGGGGTCCATCACAGTTAGAGAGTGCCCAACCAGGGGAAGCTGCTCCTGATGGCTATTACCAATTTTGATTTATTCTTAAAAAAAAAAAAAAAGAAACACGTTGGGGAACTGCAGGGCTTTAACAGAGGGAGGGAAAGAGAGAGAGAGAATCACATTTCTGCCGATTTCCTTTCAGCGTACAACCTTCCTTTTTTCCTCCTTCATATAAATCAGTGTTTCTCTTCCACCCGGCTGGGGAATTCTGGGAGTTGAAGTCCACCCCACTTACAGCCACTGAGCCTGAGAACCACCGAGATAAATTATTCAGAGAGGCCAGCCCAGCCAAATGAACACAGTCTAAAAAGCCACGGTTTGAAGATCTCAAAAGCCATCCTGCTAATGCTTGTGTGAAACAGGAAGCAAGCCTCATTAAAAAAAAAAAAAGGAAACAGCAGCAGATGTGTGCATCTAAGAGTGAGAGAGAGATTCTGCAAGGTAGACCCAGGGCCATTTGTGCTTATTCCTTAATGATGTGATTAAATTTATATCCCACTTTTCTTCGAAGGAACACAAAGTGATGCTCAGCCAATGGCCCCTGCTCATAGCAGAGCAGAATGCCTCACAGGCTGAATCTCTAACATCCCAAAGACTCCACAGATGGAGATGGCCCTCTGCTAAATGGGCCATAAGACTGATCCTCTGCCTGGATTTTGCGTCACCCTAAGCCAGCCTTTCTCAAGCTTCTGACCCTGGAGGAACCCTTGAAATATTTTTTCAGGCCTCGGGGAACCCCTGCACGTTCAGGCTCAAATACAGGCCACAAGTTACACAATGATTGTATTTGTTTCATGGGTAGGCCTGTATGGATGCATTCATAGTGTTCTTGAACTGAAAATAAAGAGTGAAACTTACCTCTTTAAGGTGAAGTTGCCCGAATTTGAAACAATTTTTTAAATAAATCGTAATCTCCCAGGGAACCCCTAGTGACCTCACACAGAACCCTAGGATGCCACGGAACCCTGGTTGGGAAACCCGGCCCTAACCCATTGTGACATGCCACAAACGGTAGGGTTTACAAAGCAATGAATTAACGCACCGCGTTAGGCTTTAGCCTGGGCACAAAATAAGGAGTGACAGAGAAGAGGAAAAAAAGAATGCAAAGCACTCTGTTCAGCATCCTAAGAAATCTAGACTCTGTGGTCTAAGAAAACCATCTTCCCTCCACTAGATAAGCAAGGCAATTTGCTTTTGCGCTCTGCAAGTGTCAGGTCTGTGGATCCATCACAGGCTTTCACCAAAAATCCCAGAGATCTCCGAATAGCCAATATGCCTTTTCCACTGCAAATTAAGATCCAGAAAAGCATTGGATGGATCTTACTCTTACACAAATGATGCACAGAACTCAGGGCACAAGGATCCCTGACACTCAAATCTGAAATTCTCTCTCCTTGTACTTTCCCGAGAAACTCTGAGTTTTTGCAGGCTTGGGATATTTTTACTCCAATAAATTTCTGGTGGCCTGATGTTGGGGACAAGAGTTTGCCTTATATCAACAGGCCACAAATACCATTCGAAGACAATCACATATGTGAGATGGGTGGCCACATAAATTTAATAAATAAATAAACTAAGCCTGGCTGCTTCTCTACAATAGGCTGTTAGAGACATAAAGCATCTCAAACCTCTTATTTGTCATTTCCTTTTAGGGCTCGGAAAGATCTGTTCTTCCTTCTTAAAAGTCTTTTCTGAGTGGTAGAAAAATATGACTTAAAATACTGTGGATGTCTGTGGATGTCATGGTAACTTTACTGGGGTCCATCAACCAGTATAAAACAACATTCAGTGTCAAAAATACAGCCATCTCATTGTGATGGTAGTCTAGTCCAGCATTTCCCAACCTTGGCAGCTTTCAGATGCATGGACTTCAACTCCCAGCATTCCCCAGCCAGCTATTTGCTTAGCTGCTGTGATGTCACAGAAGGGTCTGTCTCCCAGACAATCCAAGCCTCCCCTGCTAACTACTTTCATTTCTAAATGCCCATCCAGCTCTCTAAACCCGCCTATGCAACAGTGAGGGATGCTGGGAGTTGTAGTTCACAAGAATTGGAGGGCTACAAATTCACCAGTCCAAAGTCAATAGATCTCTGGGGACAAATTCCACAATGAACTGGCAAGGACAATCTATTTTCCTTCTATATTGTATATTAATTCCAACATGCCCTTTTTGATTTCCTGCAAAAAGAAAAAAGGACGTGATGCCTGACACAAGAAGCATGTTCTCCTCGGGTTTTCAGCAATAGGAAAGGCTAAGCATCCTGATTCAGGGGGATGCTTTACACTGAATACTTAGCCCGGCTGTAGACACTGTGGGAGGGAGCCGTGTTCGTCTCCAGTAGCAAAAAATCAAAAGAAATCTGGTGGCGCCTTTTCCGACGAACACATTTTATTAAGGGTGAGCTTCTCACGAAAGCTTCCGCCTTCCAATAAAATGCGTTTGTTGGAAAAGGCGCCACCAGATTCCCGATTTACCGCAACTGGTTTAACTAGCTGCCCCCAGACATTTCGACCAGCTTTGACGCTCCATCTTTGGCTATTTTCAGATTAGTTCTCACGATCCATCAGCTCCCCCAAGAAGCCTCACTCTGTCCTTGCGTTTGCCATCCATCTGGACGGCCTGGGTGCCAAGGCGCTGAATGAGCCCACAGACCCCCGTCTGGTCGCCTGCAATATGACTCACGGATTGTGGCCAGAGGAGAAAGGAAAGATCGCAACCAGCGGCCATCAATAGCTTTGTCGTCTTCCTGCCCTGTGAATCCAAAGAAATCCTGCCCAGCTGAGGAGCACAGTGGTGCGGCTGTCCGCCCACACTGGGGACAGGGAGAGCGGAGCTCCCCATTCACACAGAGGCCAAAGGGCCTGCTGGCATGCCGTCCCCACGGCCTTGACTTGCACCACCATCCAGCCCAGTTATTCCACCTCTCCTCCAAACTTGCTCCAGCTCAAAAAAGGAACTGGGGAGGGCAAATGCCGGGGGGGGGGGGGGCTCTCTCTACGAAAGCAAGCAAGCTTGCCCACTGAATGCAAAGGGGCGTTAAACCCCGAAAGGGCAGCATCTGAGAACTTTGCCCCAAGCCTCAACCCAGGAGAACCAGCAGACTGCAGGGTGCCTTCCCCCGGTACCTGCCATCCTCTGGAGCAGCTTAACTGAAGTTTCACTTCTTCTGGGAAAGAAGGGGAGGGGGACCTCCTAAGGCACCCCTGCTTTATCACAGCTGCCCATGCACAAGGCAAGGGTCCCGTGCCCTGGAACGATCTCCGTCAGGCCTTTTGGGGGCCAATTCTCTGCCCCCTGGAGGGTCTCTCCTCCTGTCCCATCCTCAGCTACCAGCAGGTTTCCACTTTTAAACCCCGCCAACAGGGCTTCACAGGGGGAAGAGGGGAGCAGCAAAGATCACAAACCAAGCCGGGGGCTTCGCCATCCTCCCCTGCCACATCTCTTTCTTTCGCACCCGCCGGATCTCCCCGTCCCTCGGATCCACACATGCAGGCGGAAGGACGCGCTCAGAAGGGAAGTGACAGGCCTCTCCCGGGCACCAGCGGATTCCCCGAAGATGTAAATGAACGGCGGAGCGCCCTGTTTCCTGGTCGCGCCGAAGATGCGGCCGGCCGGGCTCCCTCTGAACCTACGCGACCTCCGAGACGGGGGCGGGGACTGGGACGGGGCGGGGGGGGTATAAGCTGGGCATTGGAAGGTCTTTTGACAGGCCTGCCCGACTGATAGACGAAATGTATCCCTCCCTCTCCACGGTTACTCCCCAGGGACTAGCCGCTTAAAGGGATTCTCCCCAGAGCTTCCACTTCGGAGAAAAGGCGGCGGGGTGGGGGGGGGAGGAGAAAGGGGCGCCCCTCCGAGCTACGCTTTCTCCCCCAACTTCGGAGGAAAGGGGGAAATTCGCCCTAAAGTGCGCTCGATGGGGGCGGGGGGGGACGGCAGAAAGGGACGTGGAGTCTCCGTTACTCACCGCTCTGCCTCCGCTTTCCGACCCGGGGACGTGGGCAGCGGGGAGGGAGTCGCCGGATTGTCCGGATCCGGGCGGGCTGCGGGGGTTACTCCATGCAGCGGGGGGGCGACCCCCGGGTCCCGGAGCCGCAGGGCCGACGATCGAGGCTCCGAGGGCCGAGGAGGTCCGAAAGGGGTGGGATCAGGGAGGCGAGCGAGCAGGGGGCCAACGGGCGGGCGCGGGACCCGAGGCGGGGCAGGGGGAGGCGGGGGGGGCGGAGGAAAGGAAACAATGTAGCCGCCGCGGCCGCCGCGGAGGTTCCAATTTCGAACGTTGCCGGCTTTCCCTTGGAACGCTGGCGCCGCCCGCGTTCCAGGCGCCTTTCGGGCGGGGGGGGCCGCGAGCCGAGGTGGCCCGAGGCGGCGGCGGCGGCCTCTCTTGTCCTCCCGTCTCTCTCGCGACCCAGCCCCGCCGCTCGGCAGCTCGCCGGGCCTTCTGCTGGCTGCGGGGAAACGAAGCACTCAGCCGCCCGCCCGCCCGCAGCCCCACGGCGCCTGCGCCGCCGAACCTCGGCCTGATCTTTCTTCCTCGCTTACCTTCCACCGCCTTTTCCCCGTTCCCCTCCCAGCGGCGGCGGCGGCGGCGAGCTGGGCGAAGCGATCGCGCCACCTTCCGGGGAGCCCGTGGATTGCGCGAGCAGCCGCCCGCGCTGGGCCCCGTTCTCACGGCGGAGGGGCGATCCGTGTACGGGGCGTACCGTAATATGCGCACGCGGGCGGGGTGAGGAAGGTGGGGCTGCCGGGCACAATCCGGAAACGCGAGTGGGGCGGCGGGTTGCAAGAGTTCGCCAGGGCAGAGGTACTTCTGGAAGCTAGTTCGAAGGTGGGGGGTGGGGGGGGCACGGACAAAAAGGACCTTCCCTGCAAAGGAGCGGAGCGGATGGAGGTGGACTACAACGCCCAGCAGTCCCAGCCAGCGTGGGCTGGAGGGGGATTGCTGGGCGCGGTGGGGAAATCTGCTAACTGTAGCGCAATCTTTATGGAGCGCTTTTCCGCATCGGCTACCTATTGGGCCCTGCAAATTGGACAAAGTAATTTCGCATCAAAACCTTCTGGGATCTAGTAAGCAAGTAGATGCCGTCTCTTAATTAACAGGAGGTGGCTGGGGATTATGGGGATCCTAGTAGAACCACTCTAGGGAGCGTGAATTTGGAATGGGTTCACCTAAAGCAGCATTATTCAGACTTGGCAACTTTAAGATGGGTGGACTTCCACTCCCAGAATTCCCCAGCCAGCCTTGCTGGCTGGGGAATTCTGGGAGTGGAAGTCCACCCATCTTAAAGTTGCCAAGTCTGATTTACACTGATCTAAAGTCACCTCAAAACAGCAAGGCTGAGTACTTCCTTTTTAGGCAAGTGGCTTTTCTTGCGCTGCAGCAGGTGTGTTGACTCATTTTAGAAAAAGATACAATCAAGATAGGGACTTCTTGAACGCCTTTTCTGTCTTCCTGCCCCATTTCATGCAAGAAAAACTCTTGAGGGGCCGAACTACCTCTAGACGGCCTTGGACCAACTTTGAAAGGAACGGAGAGCAAGCAGGAAGTTGGATCCTCCTTTGTTTGGGGCTAAAGAGCCCATTTTAGCAATGGGGCACAAACGGAACAAAAGCCAAATAAGTTGCATTTCTATCTGGAACTTGCTAGTTTCTATCCAGGATCAATAAAAGCCAGCTTTGGCACCTATATCAAAGGAGAACTCGGGTGGGGTGGGGGAGCAAACAGCAGCCCACTAAGTTAAAAAAAAAAAGAACAGGTAATAGTACCAATAATCTCATTAATTTGTATTTTTATTATTTATTTGATTCACATCTCTCCTTTTTTTAAAAGGGCTAAATGTGGCATACACAGCATTCTTTCTGTCCATCCTCTCCATGGGGCCTGCCCTATGGAACAGCCTCCCCTCTGAGATTTGGACAGGCCTGACCCTCTTGGCCTTGAAGATCTGGCTTTCTCCCTAGGGATTAGGACTGGATGTTAGGGAAATCCAGTATATACCCTACCTGTTTTGTGAATGTGTTACATGGGCCTTTGGTTTTTTCTCTGCACTGAATTATTTTAACTTTGGTTAGAGCTGTGTTTCCCAACCTCAGCAACTTTTAAGATGCGTGGACTTCAACTCCCAGGATTCCCCAGCCAGCATGGCCATTGCTAAGAATTCTGGGAGTTGAAGTCCACACATCTTCAAGTTGCTGAGGTTGAGAAACACACTCTGAACAGTGCTTCCCAACCTGTGATCATCAACTCCTAGAATTCTTAGCAATGGCCACACTGGCTGGGGAATTCTGGGAGTTGAAGTCCACACATGCTGGCGGGTAATTCAGGGAGTTGAAGTCCAGCTTTAAAGTTACTCAGGTTGGGAAATGCTGCTCTACAGCATTCCATGATGGTTGAGTGCCAGTTCGGCTAGGTTTGAAGTCAAATTACATCCAGAAGTAGCCTCCCTCTGGAATATCTGAGTGCAAACAAGGAGGAAGACTTTATGGAATTTACCCAGAAGGCACTCCTGAATCAAGCTCCTACTGCAGAAGCAGTCTACCAGACTTTTCTCTTCCTATAATTTTCATTTCCTCAAAAGGAAAACACTGAAGCCAGCCTGTTCATTCTGCCTTGGGAGCTGCCATGGAGTTCCCCCAGGCCTGTCCTGTCCATCTCTCTCTCTGGCTAGCTGTTGAGTCAAGCCCTCAGCACCTGCCTGCCGTTGAGCTATTGCAAGGCCATTTCCTTCCTATTAATATTTTTAGCTGCAGGATTTTTTTGTTCTAGATGTATTAATAGAAAAGGCTACCTTTATTAACAGCCTTGCCCAACAGTGACCAATGCAACAGAGCTCTGATTTTCTCACTGCTGCATTTCCACAAGCCCAAAGCTAAGATTTCATTTCTCACTGCTGCAAACCTGCTTATTTTTATCGAGATGCTTGGCCATTTTGGAAAACTCAGTTCACTTAGCTCAGTCATTTAATGCAAGAGCCTTTTAAGCAGCAAAGCCTCTTTTTCTTCCGCTTGCTGATGGGAGAGAAGTAGGTTGCTTATCAGGTGGGGTGGGGGGTGCATCATTTTTTCTCCAGGGAACGTATTTGGGGAGGAGGCTTGCAAAGTTTACTTAGAACAGTTGCACCTATTTTGCAGTTGAAGGGGAGTGGGGGGGAAATCCGCTGTTGAAAAGCAACTATTTTGCCATCAATTCTCAGCAGCACATTCTGGAGGACTCGGGGAGCCCGGCGTGGGGGGGCACAAATACGGCTGGGGATATCTGTGGGCATTTGCTATAAATACTTTCACCAAGAGCTAGCATGGGGTAGGGGAGAAGATGCTGGATTGAGTTCTTCCTGCCAGAACTTGTGATCTGGGGCCAGTGGCTCACTCTTGGCCCAGCCCACTTCATAGGGTGGTCGTTCTGGGAAAATAGAAAAAAGGAACATTATATGTTGCACCTGAATTGTGCAACAAAGATGGGATATAGACCTAATAATAAATAAAAACAGGTAAATCTCGTTGAGCTGAGCCAGGCTTGCTTCTGAGTAGATACTGTACATGCTGTTCAGGTCAAGTAGCAGCTGGGACTGGAGACCCTTCTGCAGGAAAAACCTTGTGCTCTGCCCAAGAAAACACATTATTTTCCTTTTTTTAATATAATTTTTATTAAGACTTTTAAAAAAAGGTAAAAACTAATACAGAGTAATATAAAGTAAGGACAAAGAAAGAAAAAGATCAAACAGAAAGCAGAAAGTGCAAGAAAAGAAAATTAAAGGAAAACAGAAAAGAAAAAAAGATACAAAGCAGTGGCTTCTGATACTCTTCACAGTAATTATAAGTGTACTTATATTTTAACTTCGCTCTCTAAAGTGACACCATAATACTCTTTCTATAATCACATTATTTGCCATAAACACAAGGCTTATCCAGGATACAAAAGAGCTGTGATTTATTCAGTGCTATAGTTAATGCAGAGTTTCGGTCAAACACAGCTGCCATACAGATGCAACCAAGTGAAAACTGCATGTAAAGATCATCTTATTTAGCTAGTTCACTTAAGCCTCCTGAGCTTGATGGATGTATCTTCCTCTCTTCAAAGTAATTTTTTTTTTGCAACGCCATTTATTATTATTTTTAATTAAATTGGAAATAACCTTGTTGGCCAGCAAAATAAGAGACTGAAGCGATGCCCGCATCTTTGGGAAGGACAGATCCTGATAAGTGCCAGAAGAATGAGTGTGTGTTTGTGTATGTCTGTATGGGCAAAACAGTTGAATTGGTCTGGATTTTGTCCCCATTCTGTCTTAAAAAAAAATCAATGTAACTTACTTTCCCCTTAGATTTATGCAAAATTAATCAGTGCATTCATTGTTCTAAGTCAACTTGGATTTATTTGTTAAGCACAACTAAGAATGCTGTATAAATTAATAATAGTGATAAATATTTAATTTGGCAGTGACAAATGGTGTGGCTGAATTCACTTATACTAATGAAAAAAACAATCCCTCTTGGAGGCAGAGAGAAAATGATGCAGCAGCACCCCCTACAGCAGGCTTGGCAGTCACACCTTGGCTTCATCCCTGCTGTGATTTGGGCAACCTTAAAGACCTGCACTGTTAACGTCCAAAATGGGAGGTGCCATTTCCCTCTACTTCTGCCCCAGGTTGAATGAATCAATGAATGAATTAATGAAAAATTCCCTTCTCACCCCTGTGGGTGGTATGTGTCTTCCTCAGCCTCGGGTCCTTCTAGCAGGATCTTCCTAGCACTGAAGTATCACAAAAGGGGGATCTATCGCATTCATTTGCATCCTTGAAGAGAAATTAAATACATTGTTTGGATATTTTGTATGCTATTCTAATAGTATATAGGTTTCAGTTTCAGAGCAATGATATAATGAAAGTACAGGATTAGATCTAGGAATGTGAAGGCTCAATTCTTCTCTAGTAACCTCACCAGTGATCTTGGACATATCTCTTTCATCTCAGTCTAAACTATGTCACATTCGTTGCATGGACAGGGAGAGGGATGGTGAATGGTATGTGTCAATCCCAGCTCTGTCTGTCTGTCTGTCTAAAATTCCCTTCCCACCCCGATGGGTGGTATGTGTCTTCCTCAACCACCTCGGGTCCTCTACCAGAGGCCTGGGAGTTTGAGGATTCTGCACAGGATCTTAGCTGTTCCTGGCACTGCACTCTTCTGGCCAGAGAGCTCGGATGTTGCTCCTGGGATCTGTTGCAGCCACTCTCCCAGCTTGGGGGTCACAGCCCCAAGTGCCCCTACCACCACAGGGACCACTTTGGCCTTCAGTTTCCACATCCTCTCTAGTTCTTCTTTCAGGCCCTGCTAACCTTCAACCCTTCTTCTGTAAATTGCTTTATAATCCTGAATGCCAGCTTTGTTCCCTGGCAGGATGGATTTGAAGCACTGCAAATATAAACATTCTCTTCCCACCCCTATGGGTGGTATGTGTCTTCCTCAACCACCTCGGGTCCTCTACCAGAGGCCTGGGAGTTTGAGGATTCTGCGCAGGATCTTAGCTGTTCCTAGCACTGCACTCTTCTGGCCAGAGAGCTTGGATGTTGCTCCTGGGATCCGCTGGAGCCCCTCTCCCAGCTTAGGAGCCTTGACTGCCCCTACCACCAGTGGGACCCCTTTGGCCTTCACTTTCCACATCCTCTCCAGTTCCTCCTTCAGGCCCTGGGGCTTCTCCAGCTTCTCATGCTCCTCCTTCCTGATGTTGCTGTCCCTTGGCACCACTACATCTATCACCACCGCTGTCTTCTGGTCCTGGTCTACTACCACGATGTCTGGTTGACTGGCCAGTACCTGCCTGTCTGTCTGGATCTGGAAGTCCCCCAGGATCTTAGACAGACAGATTCAGTGCTTTTGGTTCATGGGCAGAGGAAATAGACAGTTATGCAGCTCTTGTTGCATAATTCTTGGGAGGAGAGAAGGAGAGTGGAAGGGAGAAGAGGAGGAGGTGATGGTGGAGGAGGAGGAGAAGAAAGGGAAAAAAAGAACAAAAGAGGGAGGAAGGGGTAATGGAGAGGAGGACGAGGAGAAGAGGGGGAGGGGAAGGAGAGAAAAGGGAAAGGAGAAGGGGAAGAGAGA
Organism: Candoia aspera; assembly: GCF_035149785.1. Taxonomy (NCBI): domain Eukaryota; kingdom Metazoa; phylum Chordata; class Lepidosauria; order Squamata; family Candoiidae; genus Candoia; species Candoia aspera. Next base: position 5,621,761 of record NC_086165.1, on the reverse strand, counting down.
AAAGGAAGAAGGTGAATAATTTTTGAGACTCTATAATTGCCATTATTGTGATATTTATTTCAGCCTAATCTTCCTCCTTTGCAATTTAGAACTCTACACTGTATCTACCAGTATATATATATTTTCAAATCCTTGCAACTTTAGACAGTTACCGAGGCTGAAATACAATAGCCCGATGTTTCTCAACCTTGGCAACTTCAAGATGTGTGGAGCTTGCTGGCTGAGGAATTCTGGGAGTTGAAGTCCACACACCTTAAAGTTGCCAAGGCTGAGAAACACTGCCACAGGCAGTGTCATTAATGCTTTCTCGGATCAGAATATTTTTTACTTGTTTGTTACATTTATATCCCACTTTTCCTTCAGGAGCTCCAAGCAGCTGATTTGGATCCGGGCCATGAGGTTGAGAGGCCACCTGGAGTCTAGTCCATCTGAAGAACGTTGGCTGGAGGAAGGCTGCTGAAAATTCCACCTCAACAGCCCTCAAGGTTTTCCAAAATAAATATATTGATTGATTGATTGATTAGTTGACAGAGTTGATTGGCTTCTCTGGCCAGAACAATGAATTGTGTGTGGGGGGGGGCAGCCTCAGTGCATTATTCCCTTCTCACTATTTACCTGTTCTCTTCTGAAATAGTGTTTGAAGGGCGTTTTTTAAAGTAATTTATTTGCATTCCTCACATTCTAATCCTGGGATGACTTTTATGCTTTGCCATCGCTTTCCCCTGCTGTTTATTCACTGTATTGGGTGGTTTTTCTGCTTTTAATTTATAACTTCGCCAACCACCTGGAAAACTTTGGGGATGGGGCCAATCAGAAGTTTAATCAATAACTTAAATGGCCATCTGGCTACCATTGCAATGCAGTGGATCTGGCCTGGCCTGTTTAAGGTTGATGCTTTGGTATAGATGCTTAACAAAAGAAATGTTTTAGTGTGATGTGACTAAGCCCCCGCTGAAGGCATTCTGTGAACCACTTGCCCCAGAAATCTCTGGCCCCAGTCATTCCTCCCAAGCTTGTGTGTGTGTGTGAGTGTGCGCCCGCACACACACCCTTGGAATAGCTGTATAGGTGACTGGAAAGACCAGTTTGATGCCCCGGCCTTAAACCTTCCTTAAAAATATGCGTGCGCAAAGGCAGTTTGTCTGCTCCTTTCCAGCATGGGGACAAACCACTGTCCATCGTATATATTTTCTTTCATGCTTGCATCATCATTGCCCTTGGATGACCTGGACCTCACATTTACAATGCCACATCTTGCAGGAAAATGTGTTATTCCGGGGCAGAGGGTATGTTCTGCATAGAAGTGGTCTTGTGTTGAGTCCTTGACTTCTTGGCGTCTCCAGGCAGAGCTGCCAAAGGCTCATCTGAAATCCTAGTGCTGGGGGTGGGTGGGGGGCTGGGTGACCGTGTTAACCAGGTTAGTGTCAACGAGGTGCAGCTACTTTTATGCAAAAGCCTTCTGTGGCTATTCAGTTCCAAAGTCTGTCAAGATTCATTCATTCACTCATTCACTCATTCATTCATTCATTCACTGAATTTCTGTTACTGCCCATCTCTCCCAGAAGGGGGACTCTGGGCGGTTTACAATAAAACTGGGAGGTTTACTTATTCATTGGTGGCTTCTAGTCCTGCACTTCAAATGACCCTGATGCGAAAAGAGATGATTTTGCTCCCTTGGGTGGATCTCGGATGGGAAAGACAGAACATTGGGTGATGCCACATTGATCTGATCCTTTTGCCATGCACATGTAAGCTTTCTCACCCCAAAGAGTGGACCAGCTGTTCTTTGGGATCCAAGAACCTGAGCTGGAGTTGTTATAACCAATAACCAGCACAGCATGAGTCAACTTGTTTTCCAAACCAGTCTTCTTTAAATATACCCATTTCACACAACTCTGTGGAAGATGGCTGGTTCTTGCCAGTTGAAAAAGAAGTGGAAAAGAGACCACCGTTCCTCCCACTTTGGACTCTAGTTTGATCCATCACATGCATGTGGTCCCCACTAAATTGTGGTCCCTTCAGAGAAATGGAGAGAAAACAACAAACCCACAACCTCTTACTTAGGTTGTATTAATGTATGTTTAACAGTGGTCAAGAGCAGGATTAGACCATGTCCTATATTCTTCTTAGAAAGCCAGTTTGGTGTAGTGGTTAAGGCACTGGGATGGAAGCCAGGAGACCAGGAGTTCCAGTCCCGCCTTAGGCACAAAGCCAGCTGGGTGACCTTGGGCCAGTCCCTCTCTCTCAGCCCTAGGAAGGAGGCAATGGCAAACCACTTCCGAAAAGCCTTGCCAAGAGAACCACAGGGACTTGTCCAGGCAGTCTCCGAGAATCAGACACGATTGAACGGATTAAAAAGATACATATTCTTCTTATATGACATTGCAGGAGTATTATTTCTTTCTGCACTCCAGAATTGCTCCTTGTCCTCCAAACTTAATCTTGAAGCTGAAGGACCTGCAGTGTCCCCAGCCACCAGCCAGTGGCGCTGTTGATCCAGTCTGGCACGCCCAGGAATTTGGAATCCAGACAGCCTGCTGGTCCTTCAAAGCTTGCTTGATGTTAAAGAGGAAGGCTAACAATGCCACTTTTATTTTGAAAGAAAAGCAGAAGCTGAAAGGTGAGAGGAGATAGATGTACCCATTAATAGCTAGTATTGCGTAACTCCTCATTCATCCTGCTCTGCTGGGGAAACAAACAAATAGGGGAGAAAAAGTCCCGGGGAAGAACTAACATCCCTAGTGGCAGTATTGGCACCAACTGGGGGAGCTGGGGGGGGGGGCAGGCAGAACTGTGTAAGGAAGAGAAACCAGAAACTGCCCTAGTTTTCCCTCCTTGCCCTCTTTAGATAGCACAAGAGAGAGTGTTGACATCCCTCCCCCAAGAAGGAGGGAGCCTCATGACACGAGTGGGCCAAAAGCACGTGCAGACTTTTCTTTGGGTTGCTGTGTCTGATTCAATTGTTTCCCAGACTTCAAAGCAAGAGACCTCCAACATCCTCTTGTTGGAGGGAGATGGGCGGTGATAAAATTTGTTAAATAAATAAATAAATGGCCAAGAATGGCTTTGGGCCCCTCTAAGCAGGAGGACCAGGCACCATGTTGAGATGGGACAGTGGGAGGTGCCACCAGCCCATCCAGGAGCCACCAGGCCCAGGAAGTCTACCTTAAAGAGCAGTGGGGGGGTTTCACAGGCCTTCTTTCTCCTAAAATTCCTGCCCTGGCTTCCCGTCATCCGTCTCTTGTCGATAAGCCCTTGAACGTCTCAAATCCTCTCGAACCATATCAAGTTTTCTTTTTTTCTTCTTGTTGGCCACCAGGAGGTTATATAAGAAGCCGCCGCCACGCATCCAATAATAACAGGCCTCCCTTTCCAATTTTCCCTTGGATAAATGCCAGAGTCATTACCCAACCAGCCATTCAGTCTACGTGTATCCGTGCAAAGTCCCACACACCTCACGAGCCTGGGTGTTGAATCAACCCAGTTGCCTCTGGAATTGGAAAGGTAGATAGTAGCAGAAACAAATAACTTGGATTCCTTTGTTGTGCTAACCTGATTGTTCCAAGCCCATCGTGGCCAAGATACCAGAGAAGGTTTCCCTTAGAAATTTGGAAATCAAAGGAAGGCTGGTCTCCCATTTCCTAAGAGGAAGGCTTTCTATCGCAAAAGTTTGGGGCATTTTTGTTTAGAAGAAAAAAAAAACCTAGGGTGAAAGGAGTTGCAATCTAGGTTCAGAAACTCTGCCTGAAATCCAGGCCAGTCAATGTAGCTGAATGGTGGGATCACAAGGGATCAACAAAAAAAGGGTGTGTGTGTTTTTTTTAACTTAGCTGTAGCTATAGAAATCACAGCCATGACGTTTAGCCTGATGGCCGAGAGCTTTGTTAGGTTTAAACATGGCTACTGATTTTGGTTAGGTTCATAATGCAGCTTTTCCCCAGACAGACGATACAAACATATGCCTAAAAGACTGAGATACCTTTGACGGGTGGGCTGGCGATTCATCCTTTTTGCCATTAGTCCATTCTTTTTGGAAAACGCTGTTTCGCTTGGAGGTGCTTGCATCGCTTGTGCCTCACGGAGAGGCTGTAGAGAGGGGTCATGTCTACCATCACCCCATCAAGAACGCCGAATTGCAGTTCTTGCAGCAAAGTGGGTCTTGCAGCTTCCGGGTCCAATTCAAGGTGTTGGTTATCACCTTTAAAGCCCTACATGGCATGGGGCCAGGTTACCTGAGGGACCGTCTCATCCCTGTTACATTACCCGCCCCACCCGCTCATGCAGAGAGGGCATGCTGCGGACCCCGTCAGTAAGAGAATTCCATCTGGCGGGGTCCAGGAGGCGAGCCTTCTCTGCAGTGGCACCCACCCTCTGGAATATTCTGCCTCCGGAGGTGAGACAGGCCCATTCGCTCCCGGACTTCCAGAAGAACCTTAAAACCTGGTTCTGCCACCTTGCTTGGGGTGGGAAGGCCACCAGTTCATCTTGGGAGTGGCTAGTATTATAGATCTCTCCCCAACAAACAAGATCTGCACTGCTTGGATTTTATATTTATATTTTATATTTTATATCTATTTTATTTTTATAGATCTATTTATATTGTAATTTATGTGTTTAATTGTGATTGTAAACCGCCCAGAGACCCCTTTTCGGGAGAGATGGGCGGTGATAGAAATTTGAAATATGTCTCCCCCCTTTCCTTTTACACTCCGGAAAACTAGGGAGGGTCCCTTCTGAAATGCTTCCCATGCCCTCCCTCCTCCTGTGGGCCGAGACACCTTTTAGACGCCAGTTGTCCAGCCTGCGGCTCTCCCTCCTGTCTCCCAAGGTCATCCCCACAGGGCATTACAGAAACGCTCTTAAGTAGGAAATAAAAATGATATCTGTAGTTGGGGAATCTGTAGTTTCCTTTCAACATGGAAATTCTGCTGATTTTATCAGCATGGGTAACTGCTACTATAATACTTGTCTGCCAGGGGTTGGATTAGACCCTCAGGTGAAGACCTTACCAGCCCCCAAAATGTCATTGGCAAGGTTCACAATTTCTCTGGTTGGGAGCTGAATTTTCACTTTTGGGTCCACTTTCTGTTTCCGGCTTTGCTTGATCAGAGAATCAGTGATGTCACGGAGGTGGTCCTGAAAGGGAAGGTCAACAAAATTTGTGTTGGCTGTGCAATCACCACGTAAGATGCAACATCAAGAACAGCCAGCTTTTGTTTTGGGAAGCCCAGCTTGATAGAGATTTAACAGAGCCACAATTTTTCATAGAAGAGATGAGGGAGCAAAGGTTTGATTTCTTTCTTTTTAAAAAATGTACAACTGGTTGTTCATCAGATTTAGAGTGGAATTTGTATTAAGAGTATAGAAAAGGTTGACGATGATAATGGGGGTGAATTTATCAAACCCCAATAATGTCGAAATTCATATACCTGGAAGAGCGTAATGTCTCAGCTTTCTGAAGCTCTCATAGTGCTCTTTAATATTCTTCTGCAGGATGTGAATAAACCAGTTATTGTTTACATATCTTATACTTTTTCATGCTCCTGTTTGGAAGATACCGAAGAGCAGGGATGAAGTCACATAGGTTTCCCGAGGTTGCAGTTTCCACAATCTGGTCGCTGTGGTCCACAGTGCTAAGGAGCTCATCATTGTAGTCATAACGCTTGCTGAAGCATATGGCTAAAACCACATTGGCCACGGAGACCACAAGGTAAGGATAGGGGTCAAGACAGTTCTTTGCAAGCATCACCTCCTGCAGTTTTGTGGTCAGATAGTTGACCTCCTTGGAGACATGATCTTCCAAGAGGCAGGTGGAGATGGAGATGGAGATGGGACTGGGCGAGGAAGCAAAGGTTTTCAAGGCATCCTGGGCAAGTTTCCGATGGGCAAGCCACACCTCTCCAGAATCCCTGCTGAAAGACAGGCTCTGGCCATCTGCCACACTGCGGTAGCTGTAAATGTCAGAATGTCCCCTGAAGTCCTCTGCTTGCCTCACTAGAGCTTGCTTGATGGTCTCCAACCCACTTAGCACCAATATTGGCATTGTCCCAATGTGGATCATCAGGATATCTCCATAGGTCTGGCTCATTCAAGTCAAGCTGAGCTGGGGGTTCTTCCCCACTTCCAGAATGTTGCCAGTCAAGGGATAGCCCCATGGTACAGGGATTCTCTTTAGACCCTGAGGAATCTGTTTCTGGAAGGACTGGAGGGCAGCGAAGAGGAGGCAGAAAACAGCCAGGGCGATTAGGACCTCTGTAGCTGAAACTGTACCCAGGATTCCCGTGGGTTCAGTTTCAGCTACAGAACCCAGGATTGCCACATGACAAACCTGGATACTATAGTCTTCAAAACTCTGTTGAAATTGGAGAAAAGATAGGGCAGGAGGTACAATTAGGAAGGCGAAAGCAGTAATAAAGTCTAGGGCTGCTCCAATTTTCACTCTGGAGAATCAGTTCCGAAATGGACATTGATTGATTCGACTGAAATACTAAACCAAAGCAGAACTGAAATCATATTGAACGTCTGAACTTCTTCAGCTTCACCTCCGCTCCTGGACACCTTTTCCCCAATCAGTTCAATTTCAATGACTGAACTGGATTGGATTGGCATGAAGCCATGGACTGAACCTGATTGATTTCTCAAACTGAACTGGTGGGAATTGATGGCCTACATTTGCACAGGCGTCTTGGGGATCCCAAAGGGAGGAATACAAGGTTTTGGGAGAGGGGCAGATTTGAGGGAGAAGTGGGGCGAAGGCCTTTCTGAAGAATTTGCAGATCAAATGGGGAAGAACTCCCTTGTGCCATATTCGGTAAACAAATGTTGGTACGTTAGTGTTGCCAATTTTCATAGCCATCAAATTCCTTCACCAGATCTTTTTCTTATTTAGTAATAGCATTTCAAAACACTCTCTCATTCACCTCACTACTTCCATCCATCCATCCATCCATCCATCTATCTGTAATATCTATCTCCTTCCTCCCTCCCTCCCTCCCTCTCTCCTTCTCTCTTCTTATTTATCTAGCTGCTTACCTAGCTACCTACCTATCTAGAAATTCTTTGCAAAAAGGCACAGCAAGCATGATTAGCAAAATTTAGTGAGTGCCAAGGGGATAGGATGCATGGATATTGTTAAGGGTCTTTCTTTTTTTCCCCATAATCAGTTGGGGTGCTGGACTGTAGCCATGCCCAACCATCTACAGTACTTGAAGAAGAGAGTGTGAAGGTAGATAGATGAGAGAGAGAGAGAGAGAGATGATGGAAGATGATAGATGATAGATAGATAGATAGATAGACACAGACAGACAGACAGACAGACAGACAGATAGAGAGGGAGAGAGAGAGAGAGAGAGAGAGAGAGATGATGGAAGATGATAGATGATAGAGAGAGAGAGGGAGAGAGATGATAGAATATGATAGATTAGATAGATAGATAGATAGATAGAGATGATAGACAGATAGAGATGAGAGAGAAATTGTCCATTTTACTCTCTGTAATGGTGTGTGTGTGTGTGTGTTCTTCTGTAATCAATGTTCTACTCTGCGGGAATTGAAGTATGACAGCCTGGCACAATTCACAAAAGGTCTTTGTGATAGCTGCAATACTAAACTGATAAAAACCTTTCAGGCATGTTCCGTAATGTATGGACAATCTTCCAAACCATCTTCTTTCGAAACAGATGCTAAAATTAATTTGGAAATCTTGTAAGCAAACAGAAGCAAAACAAAGACAGGTAGCCTAACCTTTTCTAGGGAGGAATCTCACCTAACCTAAACTGTAGGCTGTAAAATAACAAGCACACCATTGAGCTCTTAGCGACTTGGAGAAGGACAAAATGCAGCTTCTTCCAGTGAAAGAAACAGAATGCAGCACTTTCCCAGCTCAAGAAAATAAATCTCCGTTTCTTTACAAGAGACTTAAGCCCAGATCATTGTCTGTAGGTTTGCAACTTGATTGCCTGCAACCAGATTGCCCAACCTGAATTCCCGAAATAGCACGTTCCCTTCCTCCCCCACCCTGAAAACTTTGGATGCAACCTCCCAAAAATTGCTATTCGATGGTAAGGTTTAACTCTGGAATGATTTTACCTGTGGAATGATCACACGAACCATGTTTAATTCATAGCCTTTTAATTAACCTAGACCAAAGTGGAGGGTTGTCCTGAGGAGTGGGCTTACTCCCTTCCCCATCCCACACGCCATTCGAAAGTTAAATACAGCCCACATTCCAGAAAAAAGCCATTTCTGGCCTCCAGCAATAAATACCTGGTAATATCAGGCGGAATAAGAACTAGTAGTGATGCCAACACGTTCCCTTGCAAGCCACTGTATGCCTTATAAGTAGCTTGAGAAGGTGTTTTATGATCTCCTGCCTGGGAAATGATTGTTTCGTCTACAAAGCATCTTGTCATAGCCAAGTCCAGCTGGAGAAAATCCAATGAAAATACTCCAGTTCATTGGCATTGGGCTAAAACCATGGCTTTGTGGCTTGCAAGAGAAAGAGCTAAAAGTAATAAATAATGGGCTTCTTGATTACCCAGATCGTTTCAGATTTTGCTGGTAATGTGGAGAAGGAGGCCGGATTTCTCTTTTGCATCCAACCACGGTTTAAGTACGGTTTATCTAATAACATCCAGTTGGCTGGATTGACACAACATGTTAATCTGTAAGCCTTTATGCTGAGCCAAAACAAACAAGGCCAAAGATGGTTCACAGTGCTGTGTGAACCTGTCAACCCTTCAAGGTAGACCAGACTAGGAAACCAGAGTCATGCTTGCTAATACTCCTTTTATTATAAGGTTCCAGTAACAGAATCTTGCAAGTCTGAATGCGCTTCCCCCCTCCCTCCCTTTATCTTCGTGAGAACTAGGGAGGGTGTCTGAGATGCTTTCTCAAATTACATTTCTGCTTTGGACTCAGGTTTCTTTTATCTGATTGTTGTGTGGCGCCGCTTCCTCCTGTTCCTCAAGGTTATTCCTGCTGCCCATTATAGAACCACGCCAGAGTGTTGCTGTCAATGTCAGGGCCGCAACTAGGGGGCGCAAGCGGGGCCTGTGCCCCGGGCGCTGTGCTGGGGGGGCGCCAAAATGAGTGCTGGGGGGGTGCCAAAATGGGCATGGAATCCATGTTTGCCCCGGGTGACACAGACCCTAGTTGCGGGCCTGGTCAATGTGGTATTTGATGACTTCCATTTCCAGCCAGCCAGCGGCTGGTCTTCTTCAAGGAAACTCGGACGAAGAGAACGATGTTAGTTTGTTTGCCGAAACGGATAGATTGTCCCTTCTTAAGGATTCAGAGAAGGAAAAGGACCTGCCTAATAGTAGACCCGGCTCCAGTTATGTTATTGGGCAACTATCTTTCCTGTGACTCCGAAGTGGTTCTGGTGAGGAGAATAGGATGACCTTAGTGGTACATTGGGGTGAAGTGTTTATCACTTGGTCAGGAAAGGACAGGCTCTGCTGGCCAGGCAGGATAAAATCAGGTTAAAGATTATCCAAGTTTGCGTGAGAAGCCTTTGGGAGCAGCGTCTTGCCGCTGTTCAGAGCCAAAGGAGAGAAAACAGACAGGGATAAGGGAAAGGAAAGTTCAGCCCAGAAGGAAGACTTTGCTTTTCTGAAATGACTCATTGAATGAGCAGAGCTTTTCAGAGGCTGCAAGGGCAGAGCATTCATTGGAGTCCCCCATCACTATTTTATTTATTTTCATTCATTCATTCATCAGATTTATACAGCCACCCATCTCACGAGAAAGTGACTCTGGGCAGCGTACCACAAGACTATAAAACAGTTAACATATAAAAAACAAGTATTATTAAAAAAATTAAAAATCACAAGGCTGAGAGAGGACATTAGTACTTCTCCCAATACCCTGTATCAACATCTCTTACTTCCTCCATTGTTTTTGCCTACTGAACTCAACAGCAAGCTGGAGAAAGGGGAAACCACAAAATACTGAAATCTCTTTTGGATGCTTTATACATTGTGATTTGTTCAACGAACAATATTGTTGCAACTGAGCCTTTCAGATCTTGACTTTCAGTAGAGCCCTTTCCATGCGTGGGGCCCAGGGAATTGGACCCCAGGGCTTCCTTCCCCCACCAAGGCTGTGGAAATGACCTGTCCTGCAGAGGGTTTGTTATTGTCAGGCCTTAGGAGATGAGCAGTCCTGGTCCCAACTAGAAATGGATGCCCAGACAGGCTCTCATAACAGATTCAGGTTCTGTTGATCATTGTAATCAAAGGGAGCTTGCCGGATCCTGCAACCCTGCATGTGGCAGTGTATACATTTCAGGGACCAGCCACATAATGTGATTTAACCCCAGTATATTTTGCTGCTGTTCCTGCTGTTCACATGCAAAAGGAAAAGGAAGCATTTGTATGTATTTTATCACTCATAGCCTTATGTAAATGTGTGTATCACACTGCATAATTAATTTGTTTACACTTAAGTCAGTTTGCCTGCTTTTGAAAGAGGAGAACATCTGCAGAAGATTATGCAGGTAGAGTAGCATCAAATGTCTATATAATCCTCAGGTACGTTCTTCAGATCATGCAGGTAGAATAGCATCAAATGTCTAACTAATCCTCAGGTACGTTCTTCAGATCATTGTATAAATGGCAGAGAAGGGGTGTCTCCCCACCACCAACCACAACCATCTTTTTGCACATGTAAGAATTTTTGCTCACAATGTCCATTTTCATTGTGATCCTTAGCTTCCACACCGTAGGTACAGATTGAAAAAATAATCGCAATAAAAATGTCTAGCCAAAAGGCATTCTCTAGAGTCAGAGATCACATCGTAAGCACTCATCTCAGGGAACAATTGATTGATTGATTGATTGATTGATTTTTTATCCCACCTTTATTATTTTTATAAATTAGCTGAATTCCTCTTCTTCCTATAGAAGGTCCATAGGTGAACGACATACATGGAATAATATCTTTTGTTAAATTTGTCATAATTTTAAATGCCTACCTACATGAACACCCAAACAGTTTTCTATTGACATGGATAAATTGGATATTCCAATTTGCTGTTTTATACATTCCTACCCTCTTCCTGAGAGCCAGTTTGGTGTAGTGGTTAAGGCACTGGGCTACAAACCAGGAGACTGAGAGTTCTAGTCCTGCCTTGGGCATGAAGCCAGCTGGGTGACCTTGGGCCAGTCACTCACTCTCAGCCTTAGGAAGGGGGAAACAGCAAACCACTTCTGAAAAACCTTGCCAAGAAAACTGCAGGGACTTGTCTAGGCAGTCTCCAAGAGTTGGACACAATTGGCAAGAGAGAGATGATAAAATTTTACAACCATTAACCAGGGAGGGCCTGATTCATGCTCGAATTGGAGACCATCAAGAAATCCTAAAAACTTTAGATTAAATTGGGAAGTTGAACAGAATATCCTAGGAGAAGGCAGCGGCAATCCATTTCTGTTCTGCTGCCAAGGGAAATCACACAAACACATTCATGAATTCACCAGGAGCTGACCTTGGCATGAGAGAAACTTCATCTTGTACAAATACTAACCCAAAAGGTTATTATTCTGAAGACGCTCTGTTAAATCTTTTATAAACAAAGGAACTTCTAAAGCATGTAGGGCTGCAAGCCAAAACAGAGATGTCAAAAGTTGTTTTGACTAAAGATATTGTCACGCATTGTCAAATACTATTTATATTATATCTCCTGAAATGCTGGGATAAGAGCTGGTAAACCAATTACCTTTGATCTCAGCAGCACAAGCTGTGCGATCTGTTTTGCGGGTGGCTATCATCCAGATTTTTCTCAGCCACTGGTCTCCCAAGAGTTAAATGACTCCTATTCCCATCAGCCCCAGGAATTGTGGCTAATGGTTAGAGATGAAGTATGGTCCAGCAGTCCACCCATTTTCGGAGGATCCAAGGCTCGGGGGTTGCTGGGCCTGTGGTGGAAACACACTCAACTTCCAGAGTCCTTAAGTGCACTGCATCAAAGAGACTCGTGAGTGACTGGATGGTCTACACCCGTATTGGAAGAGGAAGGGAGGGAAGTATAAATATTCATTAAAGTATTTTTTCCACATCTTTCTCCCACGAGTCCAAAGCAGCTAACATAAGATCGTGACAGCCACTTAACCTTCCTGTAATGCAAGGTTGTATGGACTAGGATTATGCTCTTATTTATTTATTAAAGTTTTGCCACTGCTCATCTCCCCCCAAAGGGGCGGGGGGACTCTGGGCGGTTTACAATAAAGATAAAAACATTAAAATACCATAAACATAAATAAATATCAGATACAAATATATGTAAGCATGAATACAGTATAAAATCCAGATGACGATGATAGTTGTGGTGCCGCTCATGTATATTCTATTCTGTTATTATTGTACCTCTTCAAATATTTCAAACGTTGATTCCCCACTTTTCTTCAATGTGTCCGGAGCAGCTAACAACACATTCGTTCAATAGGTAGGTAGGTAGATGCAGGAGAAGACGCTCCTTCAGGCAAGCCGATCCTAAGCCATTGAGGGCTTTAAAAGTCAAAAACAGCACTGTGAATTGGGTCTGGAAGTGGACTGGGAGCCAGTATAGAAGGCAAAGTACTGCATAAAATGTTCATATTCACCAGTCCTGGTGAGCTATATAGGCTTTTGAACTCTGATATTGGAGAAGACTCCTGAGAAGACCATGGACAGCCAAGAAGATGAACTGATGGATCATTGAACAAACACCCAGAGTTCTCACTCAAGGCACAAATGACCAGGCTCAAATTATCCTACTTCAGGCACATTATGCAACAACCTAGCTCTCTGGAGAAGGCTCTAAAGGGGGAAGGAACGAGAAGAAGAGGATAACCAGCAGCAAGGTGGATGCCCTCAGTTACAGTGGCTATGGGGCCACTGTTGGAAGACCTGAAGGACCAGGTTAGGGAGAAATCATCACGGAGAAGCTCTATGAGCTCACTAAGAGTTAACATCGACTTGATGACACCGAATCAATCAACCAATTAATCAATTACTGTGTTTTAATAGAAGAGCATATGTGGAAACGGAACAATTTTTGTCTAGGGGATTGTAATTAAAATGTCAATGTTGGGGGCAGAACTGGCCAAGGAATAGCAGGGAAGGAGGCAGGAGGCGGGGGAAAAATAAAGAAACGGTGGTATGCAATTCCATAGATTTGGCCAGGGAGCAGAATCACTTTGGAAGCCACGCTCTGAGAGTTGAAAAGGTTTGTGCCAATCTCTCTCCACCTTTGCCAGGTTGTGTTGACAGGTCTGAGATTGCCAAACCCAGCTGAAGCTACCTCTGGCCTTGTCTCCGTGTTAACGATTGCCCAGAGTTGCGTGCAAAGCTAGTTGGCCCATATTCAATTGGTTCTCCACTGCAAACACAGGGAGAAGGGAAGAAGCTGAGAGGGCACAGAAGGTCACAATCAGAGATCTCTGCTTGCTGGACTCTTGGGCTCTGTGTGGGCAGAACGGAGCCCTACATCCGCCAGTGAGTGGTTAGAGCACAGCACTGTCCCAGTAGCCCAGGACCTGTGGCCTACTTTTGAGTTCAACACATCTGAGAGACCCCAGGTTGAAACAGGCTGAGGCGGGCTCCATCCAGTCTTCAGCTGAAGGAAATCTCAGTGGTTCATTTAGAGCAGTGTTTCTCAACCTGGGCAACTTTAAGACGTGTGGACTTCAGCTCCCAGAATTCCCCAGCCAGCATGGGAGTTGAAGTCCACACGTCTTAAAGTTGCCCAGGTTGGGAAACACTGATGTAGAGCATCATGGGAGATGCTCTTTCCAGCTGAAATTAATAGGCTTTTTCTCCCTTGGAAAAAATTGTATGTGTGATGATCGGGTTTCTTAAGTTTGTGGACTGATACAGCGGGCTGCTTTTGAGAAGTGGGGAAGATACTAACTGTCACATAGGAATGAGAGGCTCCATGCAGGAAGTGTTGGCAATATAGAGGGGAAAGTGTGGTGTTAATGGAGAGAGGAGAGATATTATAATAGTGGTTTTTAGTTTGGGCTGTCTTGTTTTGTCCTATTTATGCTTTCAATTGTTTTAATCTAGTACAGGTAGTCCTTGACTTACGACCACAGTTGGGACCAGATTTCCATCATAAGTCATTGTGGTCATAAGTCGAGTCACCACGTGACCGGACCTGATTTTATGACCATTTTTACAAAAGTCGTTAAGCAAATCCAGCTTCCCCAATGGACTTTTTTGCCTTTTTTGCTGGAAACTGGCAAAAAAGGTGGCAAATCATGATCATATGGCCACAGGACACTGCAACTAGTCATAAATGCAAGCTAGTTACCAAGCGCCCGAATTACAATCACATGACTGCGGCGGTGGCATGATGGTTTTAAGTGCAAGTACAAGTCATAAAGGGGAGAGATGGGCAGTGGCAAAACTTGATGAATAATAAATAAAGCACTTTTTCTGAGGCCATCGTAATTTTGAACCGTCGTTAAACAAACTAGTAAGTCGAGGACTACCTGTATTACATTTTGTAAGCGGCCCACAGTCCACTGGAGTGGGCAGCTGTATTGAATTTAATAAATTCATAATAATAATCCATTAACAAAGCAGCTAGGAGCTAAACTTGGCTTGAGTCCCAAACAAGAAGATGGAATGTTTAAAAAGTCTCAGAGAGACACCCCCCTAATTCACAGGAGTATAAGAAAGGGAGGAGGCAAAGCATAATCAGACTTGGAAGATTCTGTTACAATAGTCCATCTTAATAAAAGTAGTTCTAGACTTCCCTGGAGTCTGTTCCTTGGTCTGGTCTTCATTGTGAGGCTGACAGCCCTAATGTGCTTCTGGACACCCCTCTTGGTGTCCGTCATGCTCTCTGTTGTCCCTGCCAGTGATAGCCAGCCCATTACAACACAAAGCTTAAGTTGCAACTATCTATTTACTAACATGCCCTCTGGACCCCACAGCAGACTTTGTTCAGAGGTCAAAATGCCCAGTGCTTGCTTAGGCGTTGCGCCCATCTTCCCAGAAAGCAGGACAACACAACCCAAATGGTGGAGGAGTCACTGGAATGGAATGAAAAGAACCTCATTCTGGACCGTCCTAATACAGGCATGTCTTCTTTTACCTCGCTTCGCTTATTGCGCTTTCCAGATACTGCGTTTTTTACAAATGGGAGGTTTGTGATAACCCTGTGTCGAGCATGTCTATCGGCACCATTTTCCCAACGGTTTAGCATTTTTTAGCAATAAAGTACTTTTTAATTAAGGTATGTACGTTTTTTTTTAAGGCATGATGCTATTACACACTTAAGAGACTACAGCAGTGTTTCTCAACCTTGGGAACTTTAAGACTGGCTGGGGAATTCTGGGAGTTGAAGTCCACACGTCTTAAAGTTCCCAAGGTTGAGAAACACTGGACTACAGTACAGCATAAACATAACTTATATATGCACCTGGAAACTGAAAAATTTGTGTGACTTGCTTTATTGTGATATTCGCTTTATTGTAGTGGAGGGTCCAAACCACTGTCCTTCCGAGATACGCCTGTTTAGAGAAGAATCCAAAATCCTCATGCCTACCACCTTCCCTATGTTTCAGAATTTTATAATGTCATTTCCAAATCCATGTATTTATATGTGTGTGGGTAGAAAAAGAGGCACTGTGAAATGCATTGGTTAAGGAAAATATGCCCAGAATACATCTGTTACAGAAAACGTTTCTTTGCACTACTAAGACAATGCTGCCGGTAAGGCGTGTGCAGGGGCCCACAAATGTGCACATTCCAAGCGTGCCCCAAAATCGGCCAGGGTCTGTCTTTTGGCCACGTGTCAAGTGCAACTAGAGAGGGACCCCAGTGCAGTTGTCACTGATAGATCTGCAAGAGAAATTGTGGCTGCAGCTCTGATGTCTTAATCGAGATGGGTAATCCTGAAGGTGGTAGGAGAATTTCTGCCCAAAGGACAGGAGCAACCACAACCTAGAGCAGCCTTTCTCAACCTTCTGACCCTGGAGGAACCCTTGAAATATTTTCCAGGCCTCGGGGAACCCCTGCATGTTCAGGCTCAAATACAGGCCAGAGGTTACAAAATTATTGTATTTGTTTCATGGGTAGGCCTTCATGTATGCATGAACAGTGTTCTTAAACTAAAAATAAAGAAGGAAACTTGCCTCTTTCATGTGAAGTTGCCTCAATCTGAAATATTTTTTTAAATAAATCATGATCTCCCAGGGAACCCCTATTGACCGTTTGGGGAACCCGAGCGTGCCATGGAACCCTGGTTGAGAAACCCTGCCCTAGAACCTGAGGCTACAGAATGCATGCTGTGCCCTTCAAGTCGAAAGGAGCCAAAACACGAAGCCGTGTGTCTGGGAATATTTTTTTCACATGCAAATGCAGCATCCCATAACATTCATTGGGAAAATATTCATGACAAAGAAAACTGAGAACGAAACACCTTGCCCAGGCCAGGCTGGGCTAGGAACCATCCTTCTGGCTGCAAGATCCTTGCGTGCCAGGCATCTGTAGCATCCGTGCCCTTCCTGGACACACCCTCCTGATCTTGGTCGGAAAACCTTGCCTTCTTGAAAGCTGCTCCACTTCCAAAACAGGTGGCAGGAAAGGGGGCTAGCTCCCAGCCAGCACACAGAACCCAGCGCCTACCCATCTTCCCTTAGCAGAGAGATTCTTTTCTCGGAGGCACCATGTGGAAGGACAGGTGAGGCAGCTGTTCCTTTGGCGCACACAAAAAAGACAGGATCGAAAATAGGGGTGACGTGGGGAGGTTGTCCCCTGGTTTGCTCGGGCTTTGGAAAGGGTCAAATGGAAATTGGGGTGTCCTCACTGTGTGGTCAAAAAAGTCAAGATGGCAGCTTACCACTCTTTTAGCTTCAATGGCCCAATGGCAGTGGCCATCTTGACTTCTTTGACCACCCCCTGCCAACAGTGTGATTTCCCCATTGATTTTGCTTGCCAGAAGCCGGCTGGGAAGGTCGAAAATGGCACTCACATGACCACAGGATGCTGCGATGGTCATAAATGTGTACTGGTTGCCAAGTGCTCAAATCATGATCATGTGACCATGGGGATGCTGCAACAGTCGTTAAGTGTGAGCACCGGATGTAAGTCGGTTTTTTTAGCACCATCGTAAGTCTGAACTGTCACTAGACGAATCATCGTTAAGTGAGGACTACCTGTATGTCCTTGACCCTAGCTATGGGCCTGTAGTCACGCTCAGATAGGAACCAAGGTGTTGTTGGAGGGTTATTGGGGTCGGTGAGATTTTACTGGATGTGCAGAACTGCAGCTTCTCCCAGTGTTTAGATCCACTTCATGTTCCTGCTTCACTTCCATGTTTAATTCTCCCATCCAACCCTCTAGGATTGCATTTTTTTTTCAATGCTGCCCTTGGATGAGATCTTTCCTCTTACACTTAAAGAACAGCCCGTATCTCTGATGTGTTCTTTTCCCCAAAGTTCAGGGGAAAAGATGGGTAGTAGCAAAAATTTGAGAAACAAACAAACAAACAAATTTGTTCTCGCTGGGCAGGGAGGATGACATGGGTGATATTCCTTGCTGCGCAAAAGAACAAACGCCCCTGGGCAGGATGCCTTAGCAACATGCAAGACCCTTGAGGGACAGCAGCATGTCTGAAACGGTGGTTCCCTTGTTCCTCCCTAGCTGGAAATGCCTTCCTTGCTCCTGTTGTGGTTGTGGTTGTGGGTCACACGCACAGCCCTTCTCGCTGGATGTCCTGTCTCCAGAGGACCCCAGCATCTTCCCTTCTCCCCCAGGCCCTGTTTGTATTTGCACAGGAAAGTCACTGGACTGTGGCCACACAGCTTCTCACGCACATGGGCAATCTTTTGCCCTCAGGGAAACAAAAACTCTTCCTTTCCTGCTAAAAGCTGGGATGTTGATAATCTTTAACCTCCAGCCAATTTGCACACACGCATACAGGAGCCCACATGAAACCAAGTAACTTTTTCCTGCCTTGTTATCTCCTCTAAGGCACCGACCGTCCAAACTTCCATTCTGCGCAACCATAAAGACTGCTTTTAAAAATGGGGAGCGGAGTTTGGAATGATCTCCCTCTTCCTGTTTGTAAAACACAACCGAGCCCTTTGCAAAGCTAAAATACAATAATAGCAACAAAGCAATTATACAGATGCATGTTTCGGGGGGGTTCTTTTTATTTTTTAAAAGAGGGCATCAAAATATTGAATTTTTTTTAAAAAACCCGCTTTAATAAAGAAACACCAAAATCAAAAGCCGCATAAAAGCAAACGATGGGGAGAAGTTGTATAAGCAAATACATTTGTAATCTTAATGAGAGACTAATCTTTATACATCTCTGTTCAATAATTCTGCCAAAGAGAGAAATTGGGAAAAGAGAATTATAGCTTACAAATTTAAAATCCAAGTGTATTGATAAAAAGCAATAATAGTTAATGTTTCTTGAAAGGCAAGTCTTTTTCCTTCCACGGTGTGTCACAAGAAAGTTAAGTTGCTTATTTATTTATTACTTTGACCTACAAGCTATTCCATTCCAAAGACTCGAAATGGCTTACAAAGTATCTGTCTAATGGGATTAAAATTGATTGATTGATTATATGCTGTTTGATTTTAGATATTTTTATTAGAATGCGTGTTTTTGTAAAGTTTTTCTCGGTTTTGCTCTTGAATTTTCCTTTATAAAGCAACATTATAAACATAAACAATTCAATATTTTTATCCTTATGAACCTCTTTCAGATCTGCCCCTTTTTCAGGTTGGTCCTGTGTTTTTTCCAAGAAAATATGGCCACTGTAATAAAACCACATGAAACACATGCACATCATCCTTTCAAACTCCGCTATCTGAACCAGCTGCCTCATTCCACTTCACGGTAGAGCTGGCCCCCGCTAAGCACTTGTCTGCAAGATGGAGACCGCTAATCCAACTTTTAAAACTTAGATTTAAGAAATCAGATTTAGGAACCATTTGAAGCTAGATCTCTACCCAGGCTTAGCTTGGAGTAGGCCCTGCTGAACAGAACGGGGGGGGGGGGGGGTACAGCTGAGCAAACATCCAGAAGATCTGGGGGCCACTGCTGAGTTGGAAGCTCCGCCAAAGAAGCCTGTTGCTCCTGGGGATCATGAAGTCAGCTATATTATGTGGCCTTGCGTGCCAGGCTGCTGTGGCATCTCACGCACCCGAACACACCCTGTTTCCTGCACCTGTTGCCTTTAGCGCTAGGTGGAAAGCAGGCAAGGACTCTTACACCAGGTTGAAGTAACTGTGTTCCCTAGAGGAGAGCTGCTACCTAGATCCTTTAGCAGGAATACGGAGGAAGAAATCTCCTTTAAGACACCCGGAATCAGGAGAGGTCAGGAAGGACTCTCTGGGGATCATAAATGTCTTAGTCTTGGAGGCGTTCATTTATTTATTGCTGCATACACACACACACACACACACACACACACACACTCTCTCTCTCTCTCTCTCTCTCTCTCTGAGCCATTTGGAGGGGAGCAGCCCCAAACAGTGCTGCTAGAATATTAAGAATCTAAGCATATTATATAAATATCACTGTATATAACAGATGTATATATGTATATATATTATATATATCAGCTGTATAAAACATATGTCATATATATATACACACACACACGTATATGTATATATATGTATATATATATATGTATATATGTAATATAATAATATTTATATCTATACACACACACACAAACACACCTTGAAAATACCGTGAAAAATGCGCCGCCCGCAGATTAACCGACCCGCATTTTTCATGGTACTTTGGTTAAAAGTTCAGGGGTCGATTTATCCGCGGATGGGCTTATCCGTGAGTATACCGTATACGGGAAATACGGGCACGTTTACAAAGTATTGCCGTATATACTCGCGGATAAGCCCATCCGCGGATAAGCTGAACCCGATTCTTTGAGTGCATTTTGGCACCTAAAATTATCCACAAGTATATGACGTAAATTGAATACGGAGAGAGAAACCCCCAGTTGCATTTAAAGTGTTCACCTACAGCAGATGGGGCGGGGAGGGAGGAAGGAAGGGAGCGGAGCTTTCGATGCCATCTAGTCGGGTTCGCTTCAGCCCGCCCCTCGTCCCGTCCCCCCACCCCACCCCCGGCCGGGATGCCAAGGAGACGGGCGAGCTCCGCGGCGCAGGCAGAAGTGCGTGCCAAGGGCGAAGCAGCCCGGAGTCCCCGCCCCGCCCCGCCCGGCCGCTTTCGCAGGCTGTGCTCCGCACGCGAAGAGGGGTTGCCGCCACCGCCGCCGTGCCTGCCACGCCGCTCGCCGCCTCTGCCTGGGAAGGAGGCGCCCCGGCCCGGCCCGGCCCGGCCCGGCCCCTGTTCCCGGGTGTGGGACGCGAACGAGGCACGGCGAAGCCCGGCGCCCCATCGCGTGCCTGCCCGGCTGGAAGCGACCGGGGCGCCGTGGCGAAGCGCGGCCGGGCTCGAGAATGCGATCGCGGCGGCGCGGCTGCTTCTCGCGCCACCGCCTCCGCCCCGGCTCTTTCGGGAGGCGAGGCGGCCTGGATGCCAAGCTCGGCCCTCCCCGCCTGCCAGCCTCGGGTCTCCGCTCGGCTAAGGTCACTTAGTCGAGTCACTTCGCCCGTTTGCCGGCTGGTTTTGCTTTTCCAAACAGTTGCACCTTCAAGGCGCGCCCAGCTCCGAGAGGCAACTTTAAGATGTGCGGACTGGGGAATTCTGGGAGTTGAAGTCCGCACATCTTAAAGTTGCCAAGTTTGAAAAACATTGGCTTACACCCATCATAAATTAGCTTCTGGGAACTTACCAAGTTAAAATAAACAGGTTGGCGATGTGGCAAGTCACACAAACACATTTGCTGGGGGAGCCACAGGATTCTCCAATTCAGTTGCAGGCCCCTTGACTTGGGGCTGGGGCATGTGCATTTGTGTGTGCCACTCCTGGCCCAGGACCTGCCCTGCGTGCCACCGCACTGGTGCCCTCTTGTTAAGGAAGTTCAAGACCCTCCTTTTCCTGGCCCTGATGCTCTGATTGCTTCCCACTTTTGTTTCCCCGGAAAAGACACCAGACACAGGGGGCAAGGCTGGCGCTGGTGCTTCTCACGCGAAGAAGCTGAGCAGGCATCTAGTCTTCCCTCCCCCCAGTTTGCTCCAGGGCTGGACAAAGGGGGGTTCAACAGTCCTACCTCAGGGGTGAATCTTATTCTAACAGCATGAAAAGGGGAAGCTTTAAGAACTAGGAAAGATAATATGTGTGGATGAGTGGGGTGGGGGGGTGGGGATCTTTCTAAGGTCGACTGAAGGAAACAGGCAGCTGTGGCTTTGCACAATGGTTAGACTGGAAACTGGGTATTTTCTGGCTTGCAAATGCAGTGGGGTGAATCATCACTTTTATTTCATTTTTTGCATGCTCTCAATCACACTATGAGAGCCAGTTTGGTGTAGTGGTTAAGGCATCTGGCTAGTCCCACCTTGGGCAGGAAGCCAACTGGGTGACCTTGGGTCAGCCCTAGGAAGGAGGCCAGGGCAAACCGCTTCCAAAAAAGCTTGCCAGGAAAACTGCAGGGACCTGTCCAGGCAGTCTCCGAAACTTGGACACAACTGAACGATTTAAAAATCGTATTACAGTTTATAGTGCCAGTTTTGATTTGTTTGCTCAAACACTGGCTATTCTTTGCACCCAGCAAGGGAGCTTTCCTATCCTTGCTTTGTTGCATGGATCCTTACCTCCCCTTCTCTTTTAGTGTGTTGCATGAACCAAACACAGCCCATGATCGCAACCACAGTGATTTCTTAACCCTAGTTGATGGTTTACTATGCTGGGCCAATACAACCCAAGAGAGCATGCTGAAATCCGAGGCTCTGAAGGTGCCTTGGAATTGCAATCCCTGTCTCATCCAGCCCTGCTGGTTGGGGATGATGGGAATTGTGATCCAATGCCCTTTAGGGCACCCTGTTGAGGAAGGCTGGCCAAAATGTTATTAGGGAAAAACAGGAGAATGGAGCTAGCTGGTGGTGGTGGTGGTGATCTAGGAGCTGATCCAGTTGATTCTTTGCGGCACCAAATTCACAATTTATGGGGGAGATTAGGCTGAAATGAGACTGGAGAAACTCCCCTGGAGTTTTCTGCGCCTGGCTCATCACCTGCACCGTTTTCCCATACTGGCCCTGGTCGGGTACAACCCTACAGATGATCCCCGATGAAACTTTCTTCTGGACCGATCTGCCGGATCACCCCCACTAGAGATCGGTGGGATATCCATGGAACAGCGAAAGAACCCAATCCGACGATTCGGAAAAGGCTGCATCCCGAAGCCCAGCTCACTCTCTCAACATTGGCCAAACGGGCTAGGGCTGTTGGTAGCCCGTCTGACAGATTCCCCAGCGGGAGCGCATTGAGGCTCCTGATCCACCAGATGGACGACCAAGCTTGCACCTTCCTTGATCTACTTGGCGCGGCTCCCCGCAAGCGCAGCTAGGTTGAACTGGACGCTGGGCGGGCGCAGCAGTTCTGGGGAACCTGCCGTTTTTGCAGGCAGATGTAGAGTTGAAACGTAGACTGTCAACCCCGCTGAATGCCCGGGGTTTTCTCTCAGGCAAGCAGGGACCGCTTTGCACGCGTCGGGGGCGAGAGGGGCGGACCTGCGGGTCGCCTTTGTCGCTGGGGGATAAACGGGAGGCGGAATCCAACACGCTTAAAAATGGGATGTGCGAATAATAAAGAATGTCACCTCTCTCTCAAGGGAGAGAGAGAACGAGCTTTAATGTAAAGTCCCCAGGAAGCGCCCGGAGAACAGAAACTGCCTTTACTGGAGAGTAAACCCATTCAGTGCCATGAGACGTGAGCCCCAGCACTTGAGCGCCATTCCAAACACACCAGAAACACGCGTCTCCTCCCGCTGGGAGCCAACCTGGGTTTGCAGAAGTACCGCTGTCACGTGACGCGAAAGCTGCCGGCCAATGAGAGCAGCGAGGGGCATATAAAGCTGGAGAGTGTGGCGCTGTGGTTTAATAGCGGGCATCCTCGCCGGAGAAGCTGGGCGAAGTGGAGCGACGTCGGCCTGAAACCCTTCTCGGGCAAGGCGAGCGAATCCGGAGCAGCTCGGGGGTCCGCGCCCCGATTTCCCCCATTTTTCAAAGGAGGGCATGGGTGAATAGCCGTGTATCCTCCTGAAAACCCCTTTAGGCTTCATCCACCAACTTTTTTCTGGTAAGTCTATGCTCCCGGCTGTGATCGCTTATTTTATTAAGTCTGGATTCTGTGTCTCTTTGTAGATGGTGATCTAGGATTGGCACCTGTTATAGAACAGCTGAAACGGTCTTTCTGTAGGGTAGGGTGTCTCTCTATGAATGTCCTAATGTAAGACTCCTGAACATGTGCAAAGGGTCTTTCAGATGCCCTGTGGAAATACCAGGGTTGTGCAAATGCAACGCAGGGGGAGAAATCCTGGTTACTTATTTATCTGGCACCATTGGAAATCTGACTGAATCCAGACAAACTCTGTCTTGCATGCCTCCCCCCTGCACCCCCTTCTTCTTAAGAAAAAGAGGGTGAGATCTGCCATGTGCTAGACAATAAAATTTCCCCTGTGTTGCTATTCCCTTGGCCACGCTGGGCAATTTGTATCCTAACACACCAGGGGCAGGTGAGATGGGGAGGGGGGCTGACTTAGCCCAGGGGTCCCCAAACTCTTCAGCTCATTGACCCCTTCATGAAGTTTCAGATTGTTCATCGACCTGCCCCCCCCCACATTTATTATAGGAACATAATTTAATAAACACTAATTTAACTATTACTACTACTAACAGCAACAATAATGGATAGTCCCATCAACCCTTGGGGGTCGATACTGACCACTTTGAGGAACTCTGATAGATGGAAAGCAGTTTAAGAATATATGAGATATACACCCATCTCTCTGCTGGACAAGAGTAATCTGTGTAAGTATGACCCAGGTTGCCATCGTCTTTCCCTTCCTGGGGAGGACATATCAACCAGGGAAATCACATTTTCCCAGTATTCAGACAATGAGCTGCTGATGTGAGAATGCAATTCCTCACCAGCTGCAATGGCACTGGGATGCTGTTTGGTGGTGGGAATCTTACATTGCTCCTTCCTTGCCCCACTGAAATGTCCCATCAGTGGTGGACTCCTGCTCTCCTTGTGCAGTTGTACATCTTCCTGGGGTTGAAGGAACTACCTCAGCTAGTCTGGGGAAATAGGTCTCCAGGAACAATCAAGTCTGCATAGCAAGACTATCTTCATTTGAGGACTTCATAACTGAGACTCGTAGCATGCGAAATCCACCCAGGCCAATGCATAGCGTCGTAGAATCCTAAGGTTGGAAGGCCTATGATTCTATGATTAAGAGATCCTCATATGTTCTCGGACAAATGGTTGTCCAATCTTTCTTGAAAACCTCCGGCGATGGAGCACCCACCACTCTGGGAGGCCAGCTGTTCCACTGCTTAATTGTTCTCACTGTCAAGAAATTCCTCCTTATTTCCAGCTTGGCTCTCCCTCTGACAAGCTTCCACCCATGGCTTCTTGTCCTACCATGCTGCCCTCTTCCCTGTGGTAGCCCCTCAAGTACTGGAAGACTGCCGTCATGTCTCCCATCAGTCTGCTCTTTGTTAAGCTAAACATACCTAGTTCCTTAAGCCATTTTTCCTAGGATTGAGCCTCCAGACCCCTGATCATCTTTGCTGCTCTTCTCTGCACTCTTTCCAGGGCCTCAGCATCTTCTTTGTATTGTGGTGACCCGAACTGAACGCAGCATTCCCACTGTGGTATACTCAGAGGCACCATCAAAGTAAGACTTCACTGCAGAAGTCTGGGGCCATGCACAGCAGGAGGCCCCCAGACACACCAAGACTGATTTTGTCAGAAACTCCCGGATGGGTCCTCAGTGACTGTTCCCATTTTAGAGATGCAAAAGGGAAGCTGTTTTAGAGAGAGGCAGCTTCCCAAGATAGTTGAGTGATGATTGGACTTCCAGAGACCTGCTTTCTGCAGGCCAGACCGGTTCAGAGTCTAGATTAGCACTGTGCAAAAAAAAAAAAAATCTTCTGAATTTCCCCCTTACCCTTTTGATGAAAAAGAGCTCACTCCATGGTCAGCCAGGGGCACAAATTTAGATCTCTCTGGTCCTGCTTTCCCAGCTTGGATGCCCTCTTGATGGGTAGAGACCAGCTCCCAGATTCTCAGCAATTATTTTGTTGGCTGTAGCATCTCTCTCTCTCTCCCTCTCTCTGTGTTTGATTGAAGAGCTTTTTACAAGGTTAAAAAGTTGAACACAAACAATATAAAGAAAGAGTTAGAAAAGAGAAAAGAGGAAGAAAAAAGTGCAAAAGCAATAAAGAGGAAAAATAGAAAAAGGAAACAGAAAGATAGTTAACGGGGCAGCTTCCGATCTTCTTCACAGCAGTTATAACTTTATTTATTTTTATTTATTTTTTATCCCGCCTTTATTATTTTTATAAATAACTCAAGGTGGCGAACATACCTAATACTCCTTCCTCCTCCTCTTTTCCACACAACAACAACCCTGTGAGGTGGGTTGGGCTGAGAGAGGGACTGGCCCAAGGTCACCCAGCCAGTTTTCATGCCTAAGGCGGGACTAGAACTCTCATACCATGCCTGATTGGCTCTTGGGCTGAGAGAGAGGGGCTGGCCCAAGGTCACCCAGCCAGTTTTCATGCCTAAGAAGGGACTAGAACTCTCATACCACGCCTGATTGGCTCTTGGGCTGAGAGAGAGGGGCTGGCCCAAGGTCACCCAGCCAGTTTTCATGCCTAAGGCGGGACTAGAACTCTCATACCGCGCCTGATTGGTTCTTGGGCTGAGAGAGAGGGACTGTCCCAAGGGCACCCAGCTGGCTTTCATGCCTGAGGCGGGACTAGAACTCTCCTACTATGCCTGATTGGCTCTTGGGCTGAGAGAGAGGGACTGGCCCAAGGGCACCCAGCCAGTTTTCATGCCTAAGGCAGGACTAGAACTCACAGTCACCTGCTTTCTAGCCTGTTGCCTTAACCACTAGACCAAACTAGCTCTCAACTTTTATAAACAGTTATAAACATACTGAAAACTGTTTCTCCCCTTCAAAATTATTTAACATGGTTCCCTTCTTCCCATATTCTGCCCTTATTAATCAGGAAATCCATTTTTATCCATTTTCAGCAAAAAGCCCATAAAGGGTTCCCAGTCTTTTATAAAAGTAGTAGTTGTTCCCTCCCTAATCAAATGAGTCAGTTTAGCCATTTCTGCAAATTCAGCCATCTTCACCATCCCTTCTTCCATCATAGGTATTTATATTCTTCTGTTTTTGTGCATATAACAACCTTGCTGCTGCTGCCATATATAAAATCAATTGGTTGGCTGTAGACTTCTGGGATTCACCATATTCCTTTCTTCTCTGCTTCTTTGCTCACCAGGGGACCATAACATTTAGGAAGATGACGCCTGCGTTGATAGGAAGCCAGAGCATTACCTCTGTCTCAGAAATCCTCATCTTCATTGCTGTTTTCTGTCTCGTGCTGGTTATCCTCAAAACCAGGCAACGGATCCCACCAGGACTAAGGAAGCTACGAGGGCCAAGGGGGTACCCCTTTATTGGAAACATCTTGGACCTGGGGAAGAATCCCCATATGTCTTTGACACAGCTGAGCCAGAAGTATGGGGACGTCATGCTAATTCATCTTGGGGCCAAACCGGTGCTGGTGCTGAGTGGGCTGGAAACTATTAAGCAAGCTCTGGTCAAGCAAGGGAGTGACTTTGTGGGACGCCCAGATCTCTACAGCTTCAAGTTAATTAATGATGGCCAGACCTTCACCTTTGGTAGGCTTTCTGAGGAAAGCTGGCGCGTTTGCCGAAAGCTGGCCCTGAATGCTCTCAAGACCTTCGCAACCTCAACCAGCTCCAACTCATCGACTTCCCTGCTGGAGGAACACATCTCCAAAGAGGCAGAATACCTGGGCATGAAATTCCAAGATCTGATGAAAGAGAAGGAGAGTTTTGAGCCTTTCCAGTACATGGTGGTCTCTGTAGTCAATGTCATCTGTGCCATGTGTTTTGGGAAGCGTTACAACCATGGGGATCAAGACCTGCTTAGCATAGTGGACATAAATAATGATTTCGGCATGGTGGCTGCTTCCGGGAATCCAGCCGATTTCTTCCCGATCCTCCAATATTTACCCAGCCGCAGCATGGAAGCTTTCAAGGAGGTGAACCGGAAATTCAACATGCTGATACAGAGGCTGGTTGAAGAACACTACATCAGCTTTGACAAGGTGTGTCATTAGGCACAAGACATTAGGCCTATGTCCAATGTCTGGGGGCACCAAACAAGTCTTGGAGGTGGGGGGCATATTTGGTGCTAGTGGCTTAGATTAGTGTTTCCCAACCCCAGCAACTTCAAGGTGTGTGGACTTCAACTCCCAGAATGCTGGCTGGGGAATTTGGGGAGTTGAAGTCCACACGTCTTGAAGTTGCTACAGTTGAGGAACACTGCCTTAGATTGATCGCCTCTCGTTTACTGAGTTAACCACAATGACTCAGTTTGCTCAACATGCTAAGCAAACCAAACTAGCCACAACATGGCTTGATGTGGTTTGTGGATCCTACCACTGGTTTGTAATATGACTTGAGTCAGCAGAACCTGTGGACCCAGCCAGTCCTGGCTTATTCAACAAACCACTGTTAACCAATACTGAGTGAGAAGGATCCATAATGATCTGCTTGCAGGAAGGTGGCTGGCATGTGCTTGTCTAAATAATGAGGCTCACTCTCTATGAAATTGAGAGTTAGTTGTGCTGGAAGTTGGTATCACGTCTGTCCTTTTGGTCTGCGTTCCAGAACAACATCCGAGATATCACTGACTCGCTCATCAGCTTCTGCCAGGATAAAAAACTGGACTCAAATGCCAATGAAGCCCTAAAGGATCTGAACATTGTCGGTATCGTCAATGAACTCTTTGGAGCTGGTAAGAAACCCTTATCCTAAAAGCAAACTCCTGATTCTTCTTTCCCATGACCATCTCAGTACCATCCATTTAACATGCAGGTGTCGGTGCATTTAAAGAAGATAAATCTTTGTAGCTATCAAGACTCATATCTGATCCACATTTCACCCCAATGTACAAGCCAGGTCCCAGAGCCTCAAGTTTCTTAGCCATTATCTTCCCTCGTTTTCTGGCCAAGACATAGTTGACTGATGGGAAGGAGATAAGTCCTCTTCTTCCTCCTTGGTATTATTGCAAATGATGCTGAAACTCTTAACTTGGGATGCTATATGTATTTCTCCAACAGAGCACTCCAAATTCAATTTAACCATATCAGTTGAAGACCCTTTCGATGCTGTTTGGTTATGTGATTGCAGGCTGGAAGCCTTTGGCAACTTGCAGAAACCATGCCATTCCCTCACACCACCTCCTGGCCATGCTTGATGTGGTTCTGCAGATTGAGCTAAAGCACAATGGCTTAGCAAAATGTTTGAATACAGCCAGCATCAAAGGCTTGCTCATGCTTAAAGGAAAGCATGGTTTAACATCACACAGGGAACCCAGGTACAATTTGCTGTTCTGCATTTGATGCTTGAATGCTTTCTTCTCTTTATCTCTGTCCAGGATTTGATACTGTGTCTACTGGTCTGTCCTGGTGCCTTCTGTATCTGGTGACTTACCCAGAAATCCAAAGGAAAATTCAAGAAGAACTTGGTAAATGCAGATCTGTTTACTTTTAAAAGTCCCTTTCCAAGTCTGGCCTTCCGTCAATCTTCTTTTCTTCTTTCTGTCTTTCTCCTGACCCACAGACCAAATCATTGGCAGAGGAAGGACACCCAAGCTATCTGACTGTGCCATGCTCCCTTACTCAGAAGCTTTTATCTTTGAGATGTTCAGACATTCATCCTTCGTTCCCTTCACAATCCCGCATTGGTAAGGCTGGACCAGCTGGAGAGTAGCTTACGTTGGATAATCAGAAGTCAATGTGACAAAGGGAGTTGGCAGGGGATCCAGGGTCATCTGAGGTACCTTGAGGTTCCACCATGACTTTTGGATTTTTTCAGAGCATTTGTTCAGCCTTGGAACAGGTGACTAGGTTTTTGTGCCTCTAAAACACCATCCACAAGCTCTTCAACCCACATAATTACTAGCCAGTATAATCCGGGGTTATGCTGGTAGAAGTTGATATTGAAAGCGCTCAGTGGATCATAGTGCAGAAGGTTGGAAAATCTGCTAAAAGCAGTTCAAATGTTTAATGGAAATATCCTGAAGGCTCAAGAAGGATTGAGCAGCTGACTTTATCGCTACCCCAAATTTATTGTGGATTAGACTCTTAGTTTTCACCTTCCTTGAAATCTTATAACTTGCTTTGATAAGGTCCATGTCAGTTCTGGGTCATTCAGAGTGGGTACAATGTTGGTACTCAACAACCATGGAAATTCTTCATAATTAGAATTTCACAGAAAGTTTTAAAAATTAATATGGCCTCAATCCTAACCTTGCTATTTATCTAAGGTAAATAGTATTCAATTCAATAAAACTCTGAGTAAATATAGATCTAATTCATATAACATAGGGAGGAAGTCCTCAAGGTTATTTGATAATGCAGCAACCTGTCCCAACTTAACCCAAAATATTGGGTTAATGGTAATTAAACCATTATTCAGTGAAGCTTAGATATTCATCATGTTGAATGAACACAGCTACTATGTGTTCTTTTAGCTGAATTGTGGGTGAACTCAAATAATTGTGGTATATTTAGTAAGCCAGACTTCAACAAACTATGCCTTAGTGTGATGTGTTAACACAGCCCCAAGGTGACTCGGTTGGTAACTGAAAGATTATTAATGACTAGCAAGAGATAGTAGTTTGTCAGCTGCTAGGCCTGCTAAGTGCTTAGCGTCCACATTGTAAAAAAAACAGTTAATTAAGTTTCTCGAATCTTACCAAAAGAACTGATTTTCATGTAAATACCGTATTTGTGTGGTTCTGTTAGTAACAATCAGCCTGTTACCTTGGTACAAATATTTTCTTTCTCTTTAGCACCACCAGGGACACAGTACTGAATGGCTTCTATATTCCTCAAGATACCTGTGTGTTTGTCAACCAGTGGCAAGTCAACCACGATCCGTAAGTATTGCTAAGAATAGCTCTTTCACAGATTGCCAACAGGAGCAAAAGGAGAATTCTTCATGAAGTCGATTAAAATCTGTGTTACATTTAGGGCCATGCAGTGCTTCAGACTTGATTCCAAAGAGGAGAATGTCTGACACAGCTGCTTTAAAGAGTTGCAATGAGGGCTACCATTGTACTCCTGCACATTTAAAGGACCTACCATTGGTCAGTGACTGTAATAAAATCAATTGAATTGAAAGGACCTACCTTTGTGGACCATAATCTGAGGCCTTGTCCAGCCCTATAGCAGCCTTCAAGATGGGGAGCAGGCAGTCTTTTTCCATCTGAGTGCCACATCTTAAGGGTGGTACGCTGAGGAAGGGGTACAGGTAGTTCTTGCTTAAAGAGCATAATTGAGACCCAAATTTTGGTCGCTAAACGAAGCAGTCATTAAGCAAAGCCAACCTGATTTTACAACCTTTTTTGCGGCGGTTGTTAAGTGAAATCACCATGAGTGTTAAGCAAACCACATGGTTGTTAAGTGAATCACATGGTTCCCCATTGATTTTGCTTGCCAGAAGCTGGCCAGGAAGGTCAAAAATGGCAATCATGTAACAATGTGATGCTGCAATGGTCATAAATGCGAACCTGTCGCCAAGTGCCCAAACCGTGATCACGTGACTGGGGGGGGGATGCTGCAATGACCATAAGTGTGGGGACTGGTTGTAAGTCAGTTTTTTCAACACTGTCGTAAGTCCAAACCATCACTAAACGAATGGTTGTTAAGCGAGGACTGCCTGTACAGTCAGGTCAAGCAAATAAGTGGGGCCATAAAAATTGAAATAAATATGTAGAATCAAGGCTGTAACATAACATGTTAAACATGAATTTTAGATTTAACTTACAGTTTCAAAATTAAGCCTTAAAATTACCTTCCTTTTCATAAAAATAAATATTTGGGACTGAATATTAGTGGCAAATGTAATGAGGAGTTTGGAGGCTTCCTAAAAGCCTTGTGGGGTGGGCAGGGGTGGGTATGCTGTCTGTTCCTTCCCAACTTTGTTCTTGATCCATGTTTCCCAACCTTGGCAACTTCCAGGTGTGTGGACTTCAATTCCCAGATTTCTCATCAATGGCCATACTGGCTGTGGACTTCTGGGATTTGAAGTCCACACATTTGGAAATTGTCACGCTTGGGAAACAGTGTTCTAAAATCAAACTCAGCCAGTGTTTTTTACTGAGGCATTTATTTGCTTTTTAGCTTCCTCCTCTCAACGGCCATGAAATTATTTAAATTTAGAGGGATTGCGGGAGTATGCAGAGTCGATGTTATTCAAATCATTCAACTGAAGGTCTCTTCAATAGGAAGTGTGTGTAATACACTCACAAAAAGATCTATCCATTTTGCAGTTCAAAGATCTGGCTCAAAGGGGGACTGGATGAACAGAAAACCTTAGTAGGTTCCATATAGACTACCTCAGAAGGAGCAGGTTGGCAATTTTGGAAGTCATGTTCCCGCACAGATGTAGTTCTTTTAATCTGGCTAGGCAAAGGGCACCTGAACATGTGTTTTCTCCTAATCTGCCTCTGGGGTTATATCAAAAAATGATCTAAGATGGTGTGTGTGCTCTTTTCAGGAAACTTTGGGACGAGCCCTCTGCCTTCAACCCTGAACGGTTTCTTGCTACTGATGGGACAGGAATAAACCGTGCCGAGTGCGAAAAGGTTATGATTTTTGGCTTGGGCAAAAGGCAGTGTGTGGGACAGAACATTGCGAAGAAGGAGGTTTTTCTGTTTCTGACCACTTTGGTGCAAAAGCTGGAATTCACCCTGTCTGGCCCAGAGATGGTGGACGGGACTCCCCAGTATGGCCTGACCATGAAATACAAGAAGTGCGAACACTTCCGGGTCAAACCGCGTTTCTAGCAGGTGGCATCTGGAACGAGCAGAGGCTGACTCTTGCCCAGAAAGGGGGATCTGGGGCTACTTACTCTGACAGGATTTATTGTTTGCTATGGGGTGGCTCAGCCACCCAAGCCGAGCTTGAGCAAAAACTTGCTTGGTGACTTTGAACTAGCCCATATCTCTTATATTAATCTACCTCGCAGGCTTATCGTGGGAGAAATTGCAGGAAATAGTATGTATACTCCTTGGAATTCCCAGAGGAAAACTGAAATAAAAATGTAACAAAAATGAACTAAACATGGTCATATTAAGTATGGTGACTGGGAAATTATGCTTGATAAAGGTGCTTCAGATTATTAAATGCCCTTTCTGTCTCAACCATCTGCTTAAGAGCCCTGATTCTGCAGAAGACTTTGACCTGATGTATTTTGTCCAGTTCATCTGGGGATGAAGAAGAAGTATGTGTTAAATTCCAGAGTAGAGATTAAAACTTGGGTGATCCAGAGAGTCTGTTAAGTATTATGTATATAATGAAGAATAAATAAAAACAGCTTTCTATGAGATGGGATTTTTATTTTTCTTTATTTATTTTCTATCCCACCTTTATTATTTTTATAAATCCCTCAAGGCGGCAAACATACCAAATACTCCTTCCTCCTCCTATTTTCCCCACAACAACAACCCTGTGAGGTGAGTTGGACTGAGGGAGAGGGACAGGCCCAAAATCACCCAGCTGGCTTTCATGCCTAAGGCGGGACTAGAACTCACAGCCTCCTGGTTTCTAGCCCGTGGCCTTAACCATTAGACCAAACTGGTTTGTCACTGTAATCAATGTCTCTTTTACAGGAAAATCTGAGAATACTTTAAAGGGATGCAAACCTTTGGGAACACAGTAACAAAAAATGTATCTAAATAGTACATTGGGGATTTGCATTTACACTTTTTCACACTTGCACTGATTTTTGCTAAATTCCAAAGGAGCTTCCCTAGGAAGTCTTGGCTGCTTGACATTACAACATTTCAAGATCTGTACTGTACTAAGCAGATTTATTGCTTAATTAAATTTTAAGCTATGCGGGTTAAACCGCTGAGCTGCTGAGCTTGCCGATCGGAAGGTCGGCAGTTCGAATCCGTGTGACGGGGTGAGCTCCCGTTGCTAGTCCCAGCTCCTGCCAACCTAGCAGTTCGAAAACATGCAAATGTGAGTAGATTAATAGGTACCGCTTCGGCGGGCAGGTAACGGCGTTCCGTGTAGTCATGCTGGCCACACGACCATGGAAGTGTCTATGGACAAACGCCGGCTCTTCGGCTTTGAAACGGAGATGAGCACCGCCCCCTAGAGTCGGACACGACTGGACTTAATGTCAAGGGAAACCTTTACCTTTACCTTTACAGTATCTCAGGGGAACTGGGCTGTCAAATCCAGACAACTGCCGGGTGGCAGGAAGGAGAAATGCAGCTCAAACTCCACCGCCATTTACTGTTCATCTGGATTATGACAGCCAATTTAAGCAACTGTGAAGATTAAAGCACCCATTTTATTCCTATTCTGTAACAAAACAAAACCTTTCTCCTAAATATTTTTTCTGCTATCTAACCACAAAAGGTGCTAAGTCCCTGCCCTAATTCATGGCTTCTTTCTAATCATGTTTCCTGAATACATCACAATTAGCAGGGTTTGCCCAACAAGCCTCAAACAAGCCAAAGTGAGAATCTGAAGCGCCTGTTTGTAAATTCTGCTCCTAACCAGAAAAAACATTGCCTGAGACGGGGAGGCTGTTGAAACAGCAACCGGGTTGGACTACAACGCCCAGCAGAGACTTCCGGGGTATGGTCTAGCTCAGTGTTTTTTAACCTTAGCAACTTTAAGCTACATGGACTTCAACTCCCAGAATTCCCCAGCCAGCATGCTGGCTGGGGGATTCTGGGATTTAAAGCCCACAGCTCTTAAAGCACGCTGGCTGAGGAATTCTGGGAATTGCTGCCGTCTTAAGAGTGGTCAAGGTTGAGAAACTCTGGGCTAGCTTCCCCAGGCAGCAAGCCGCAAGCAGCAAAGCGTTTCCCCCTCTCTCCAACGCGCGTGCCCAGCTGCCCGAGAGAGCGAGCCCGTTCCACCTCCCTCGCGCGCATGCGCCCCTAAGGAGCTTCCCACGGAGGCCACCGCTTCTCTGCCTCATCCCTAGAGAGCCTCAAGGAGAGGCGGAAGCGGAAGCAACGCGTTGCTTCCTCCGCTGGGCGACATTTCCGGAGCGCAGGAGCCTGAAGAGTGGAGAACGGGGTGCAGGCGGGAGCGAGGGGTTTCTTGGCTCCCCTGTCCCAGGTGTGGAAGTGGCGGTGGGAGGCCTGCCGGGGACCGCGGGTGCCCCTCTCTGTCCCTCCGCGTCGGGGGCTGGGCGAGGGTCGCTCTCCCGCCTGGGGCTGTTCAGGCAGGGCGGGGAGGCGCGAGGGGAGCCTCCCCCTGTGGCCCTTTCGCTCGGCCCCGCCCCCTTTGAAAGGGGTGTGACGTCACTGCCCCTCCCTTTCATGTCCAGTTCGTGGACCAGAATTAAGGACCTCGTGGAGGAGAGGTTGGGGTGTTGGCCCCGAAGGGGGAGACCTGGGTTCGAGTGTCCACTCAGCCGCCGTTGCCATGATGGTCCGGGGTCTGGCTCTCCCTCCCTCCCCGGTTCCGCTAAGCTCAATGGGCGAGGCTCCCCTCCCCCGCCATTTTATCCTCCCCCTAACAGCCCGGTGAGTAGGTCGGGTTAAGAGAGGAACTGTCCGAAGTTATTCGGTGGGCTCTGTGTTCGAATTCAGGGTTTCTCAATCTCAGTAAGTTTAAGACGTGTGGACTTCAGTTCCCAGAATTCCCCTGCCAGCACATCTGTCTGTCCCTCTTCCCATCTGTCAGATAGATAGACTGACAGACAGATGGGCAGACTGACAGATAGACAGACTAATGGATGGGCAGGCAGACAGGTGGATGGACATACACACAGATTGCCAGAGGACAGACTGGTGGGCAGACTGATGGACAGACAGACATGCTGGCTGGGGAATTCTGGGAGCTGAAGTCCACAGTCTTAAAGTTGCTGAGGTTGAGAAACCCTGCACTGGAACACAGAGCCCACCGAATAACTTTGGGCAGTCACTGTCCTGACTAGCAAGGACCACGCCGAGATGAGGAATAGGTCTCTAGTGCTTTATTACTGCTATTGTAGACAGAAAATCCTACCAAACTGAAGAAGCGTGGGAAAAACCCAGACAGATAAACCCCAAAAGTCAAGGCGGGTCTGTTCTGGGTTTCTTTGAATGACAGCTCAGAGTCTCTAAACTTCGCATGCATTTTCCCCCCTGGATAGGGGCCCCCTCCTGCTCACCATCAGTAGTCCTGACAGTCACTGTCTTAACCTGACCTACTCACTGGTCTGTTAGGGAGTGGATAAAATATTTATCCTTACAGACAACATATTTCGAGAATTATTTCAGTGCAATATATGTTTGCTCATGCTCTCTTTGATTTTTTGCAGCTATCAGGGAAAACATGGCGACAGATTGGCTTGGAAGCATTGTCTCAATCAGTTGTGGAGACAGCTTGGGAGTCTATCAGGGAAGAGTGTCAGCTGTCGATCAAGCTAGCCAGACAATTTCACTAACACGGCCTTTCCATAATGGAGTGAAATGTTTGGTACCAGAGGTTACCTTCAGGTAAATGCTCCTCCACCATTCTTTGTTTAGGCTTGAAAACTGAATGTTGTAGCTGTTTCTGAAAATGTACTGTAAGCGGAGGCATTGCAGATTCTTGGTACATGCAGTTTATGCTTCATTTTTCTATCCCATGCTGGCTAGCAGAACAGGGTGGAGAATGCTGATGAGAAGCAAAAACTACAGGTAGTCCTCGCTTAATGACCAAAATTGGGACCGGAATTTCAGTTGCTAAGCAAAGCGGTCATTAAATGAATCTGACCTGATATTACGACCTTTTTTGCAGCAGTTGTTAAGCAAATCACTGGGGGTGTTAAGTGAACCATGTGGTCGTTAAGTGAATCACATGGTTCCCCATTGATTTTGCTTGCCAGCCAAGAAGGTCAAAAATGGTGATTGCATGATCATGGGACACTGATGGTCATAAATGCGAACTGGTTGCCAAGCATGAAAATTGTGATCATGTGACTGTGGGGACGATGTGACGATTGTAAGTGTGAGGACTGTCTCAAGGAGGATTTTCCAGCACCGTCATAAATCCAAACCATCACTAAATGAATGGTTGTTAAGCAAGGACTGCCTGTATGGCAAAGTAACATCTCTGTTCCTCTTCCTTTGCTTAGGGCTGGTGATATTACTGAGCTGAAGATCCTGGAGATTCCAGGCCTTGGCAATAATGGACAATGTGGAGACTTTCAGCACACTGACCTTGGCATTCCTAATCTTGAGTGTGCAGGTGGTGCCAGTCAGAACGGCACTGGCAAATTGCTTAAGAAACCTAGCAGTGCACCCCAGAATATCCCCAGGAGAACTGATGTGAAAAGCCAGGATGTTGCTGTTTCTCCCCAGCAGCATCCCTGTTCTAAGAGCTACATGGATCGACACATGGAGTCCTTGAGCCAGTCAAAGAACTTCCGCCGCAGGCACAACTCATGTGAGTCTCTTAGGACTTCTTTTGGGTTTTCTCAGTTGTCCCACTGTGGTGTAGCTGTGCTTGTGGCCTCTTACTGGAATTTTTGCATCCGTGCTCTGCCTGCTTCCTCTAAGAGATCCTGCACTTGGGCCAGGAGGCTGTACAGTGACCGTCTTTATGCATATAAGGAGGTGTGCTGATATCCAAAATGGGTGTTAGTATTGGTTCCCCTGTTGTGTCCTCTAGGTCAGGATTTGGGAGGGCCGGAAATCTTCCACTCAGAATATCATGCTGACATGTCCGGTGGTAAATTACAGACCGAGGCTCGAGTTCATGTCATGTCTGTGCCTGTCCTTTACATTACCCTGAAAAATAATTGGGGTTAAAAAGTCCCGAGAGGGAGGAGGTGGAGAAGACACCTGTGGCTGCAGGATGGGCAAGTAGAAAAACAGCAGAGAGGGTCACAAACTAAAGCTTATTACAGTGTTTTTCAACCTTAGCAACTTTAAGATGTCTGGACTTTAACTCCCAGAATTCCCTAGCCAGCCATGCTGGCTGGGGAATTCTGGGAGTTGAAGTCCAGACATCTTAAAGTTGCGAAATACTGGCTTATTGACTTCTATCATAGCACACATGACCATGTTGAGCAATCTGGATGGGGAAGTCACAGGCAAAATTATTTAACTCCTTGTTTTGAAAGTTAGTGTGACCACTTGCTTTTTTTTTTATTAACAAGCAAATCGCTTATTATATTCTTAGTAGATAGATCCCTTGGTCCATCTGGGAACAGTGAAATCTTTGATACACAGAATCTATCCAGGCACATTTAAGGAGCTTTTATGATATCATCAGGTTGGCCATAGAGTCTGGTTACCCCTTGCCTTATGACCAGATACCCATTTCAGAGTATTTCTGCTTGCAGAGCTGTTTGATGTGCAGTGTCTTAGGTGAGATATTAATAGTTTATACCCAACCACAAGGCTAAGGAACAGAGGTGGCAAGCTTGCCAAATTAATCTTTTCAGTTTCAGAACATAGTAACCATCCATGTGTTTCCATACTTAACTTGCAAATTAGTCTATTTTACTCTCATCTCCATGATGGTAAAAATTCTGGGTGTTGCTTTGCAATCAGCCACTAAAATAATAACGATAAGTGTGTTAATATCTTTCTCAACAGATTTGCCTAGCTTCAAAGGGTAAAATGTTACTACTTTCAATTTAACTGGTCTGATTGAGCTGACTTTGTAGGAGAGAATGTTGAACGTTTGAACAAGTGTGTGTGTGAGATGATGGGATAATGGAGAAGAGTAATAATTCAGCAGTAGAGCATATGTTTAGTGGCAGAAAATTCCTGGCATTCAGTTAAAGGGATATGTTACCTAATATTACATCAGTTAAAAGGATATGTTAGATGATATTACACAAGGTTACATAAACTAATATCACAAGTTTCCCATCAAAGCTTATGCAGTAATATGTTCGTAAGTGTTTAGGGTGCTGCAAAAGGTTTTGTGGCTTTAGTTCTCAGGAGCAGAACAGTCTTGCCTGCTGGAAAGCCAGTACCACTTGGAAGAGACAGTAGTGAACTAGATGGATGAACAA
This sequence comes from Candoia aspera, assembly GCF_035149785.1. Taxonomy (NCBI): domain Eukaryota; kingdom Metazoa; phylum Chordata; class Lepidosauria; order Squamata; family Candoiidae; genus Candoia; species Candoia aspera. The sequence goes on along the minus strand of NC_086165.1, from coordinate 5,583,582 downwards.
CATGACTTATTCCTGGAAACTCTCTTCTCTGAATAAACCAATATTAGGTGAATAGAAACTACATGGCCTCTTGACTTTGTTGCCCAATTGCAGTTTTTTTAAGATGGGGATTTTGGAAAGGACTTGTGATGGGGTGTATAAACGTCTTCGGGGTGCTCCACCCGTTCCTTTGCCATCGGTGTCTGAGCTGTATGGTGTAGGCTGGGACCTTGGGCACGTAAATAAGATGGTGGAGGATCTCATAAGGAAGATGCGACTTCACTGAGCTGTTGGAGATGATGGTGGCCTTTGGATACCCCTGTGGTGTGCGAGCTGAAGTCCAGGCGGGGCGCTCTGTAACACCGGCTGTAAACGGAGTTGGTAAACCATAGCCTTTTGGGTGGAATAGTAACAGGTGACATGCTTGGGAATGGGGGAAGAGATGGATGGCCTTTGGCTCTTTCCCCCTAGCCCTAGTAAGTTAGCCTTGAAAGGAATTGCACAGAAAGGCAGCCTGGATGTTGGTTGTCACTCATGGCTAAATCGGTCTGGGAGCCCTTGTTTATCTTGTCCAAGGGAGGGTCTTCTGGCCTACTGGCAGGCTGCCAAGCATGCTCTCAGCCGAACGTGGTCTCTAATACTAGACTGATTCTAGAAGCAGGCTGGTCCCTACAGTGTCAATCAGCATTTATACCAGGTATCATATTGTAGAATTGTGGAGTTGGAAGGGACCACAGGGATCCTATCATCATCATCGTCGTCATTAAGATCTGTACACCACCCGAATCCCAACAGCTCTGGATGGTCCTAGTCCAACCACTTCTAGTCCAAACCCCACTGCATTGTGCAGGAAAGCCAATGAAACTATGTTCAAAAAGTGGCTCGTAATCCTCTTCTTCAACGCCTCCAGAGATGGGCTGCTCTGCTGTTGTGTAGATCTGATTGTCAGGAAATTTCCCCTTATATTTAAACAGAGCTTAGGTAGTTGAAACTTGCCTCCACTACTTCTGGCCCTAGTTTTTCCGGCAATGAAAATAGTTTCTGGCCTTCTTCCCTCCAGCGCCCATTTGTATCCCTGAATACTGATATCTTGTCTCCCTTCAGTCTTCTTTTCTCCAAACAGAGCATCCCAAGTTCCTTCCACCTGTCCTCGTAAGGCATTTCCTCATGTCCCTGGATCATCTGTGTTACTGTCCTTTGAACCTCTTCTAACCTATCAATATCCTTCTGAAGATGTAGTGCTCAGAACTGTGCACAGTCTCTAGGTGTGGTCCGGCTGGAGGGAAACAAAGACTTCACAAGTCATTATACATTACATGCGCTGATGTAGAATGTTACTGTGGAGCTTGGCACCACCACCTTGACTGACTGGTTCAAAATGTGCGTATTAGGGAGGGAAGGAATTTTGAGAGAGCCAGCCCGGGCTGGGGATACCTGCTTTTAAAATGGGCCTAGTCAAGCTGACTTCATTCGTTGTGCTAAGCCATAATATGGTTTCCATGGTTCTAGCTTAGCATGGTGATTGGACCCAGCTACTGAGGTTTTGCAAATCATGGTTAATGGCTGAATTCAATGAGGAACCCGGCTGATTATGTACCGTATTTATGGTAAAAAAACGAGCAGTGGCTTAGTGCAGTAGTTTTCACATGCAGAGGGTCTTAAAGCCTTAGGATAGCGTAGTCCACCCTAAACGTTTTGCAGCCAATGGTTAATGACTTAGAAAGCAGTGCTTGCAATGCAGTTCCTCACCACCCAGCAAAGTACCCTAGAATCTGTCCTTGTAAGTAAATACCTGGTTCTCTCGACTACGGTGTCCTTCCACCCAGGGTCGTCCAGTAGCCGTCATCCAAACCAGGTCACTCCAAAGAAAAGCGGTGCGAAGAACGGCCAGATGAAGAACAAGGACGACGAATGCTTTGGGGACGACATCGAAGAGATTCCAGATACAGATTTTGACTTTGAGGGGAATCTGGCCCTTTTCGATAAGGCGGCTGTGTTTGAGGAGATTGAGACCTATGAGAGGAAGAGTGGGACCCGCTCCAGAGGCACGCCGAGTGAGAAAGCCGCCCGTTATCGCCACGATGAGAACATCTTGGAATCTGAGCCCATCGTGTACAGAAGAATCACCGTTCCCCAGCCAAGCAAAGAGTTCTGCACTGGTAGGTTAGGCTTTTGAAAACTAAACGTAGCAGTTGCTGCATTAGGAAATTATCTGGGGTAGCGCTTTGAAAGGGGAGGCCTCGTGCAGATGTGGTTACTCTCAATCTAACTTGGATGTTTTCCACAAGGGGGTCCTTGGAGAAAGGATGCAGAGGACGTATCTGGCTGCCGCTGTTCCCTTGTGCTCCTGCAAACTGTGACCCGGTGGCCTTCAGCAAATCCACTTTGGCCTCAGAGTGGGGCTGTGATTCTCACACCACCCGTTTCCTTTAAGGATGACCACAGTCCGGTGGAGAAAATGTGGTTTGTCGAGGGAGAAAGCCAGTTATTGTTGCAGGCAGCCAGTGGAAGCAAGCAGTAGTGATAAGGAACAGGGCAAATGTGTCGTGACAACGGCGGGAGGTCGCTGGAATAAAGGGGTGGAGGAAAGAAGGTAGGAGCCCAAGAAAGGGAAGCGTAAATGCCCCTCACAAAGCTGCGTTCGCTCTGTCTGCCTCTGTGTTGGCAACTGTTGTGAAATCCTATCTGGACCTAAGCTGATTCGTTGTCATTGCTTTGCTTATGGAATTGCACTCTCCATTTCCCAGCCCAAGCATAATTTAAATCTGGCTCGGGGCCAGCCACCGTTTGCAACTCTAATTACACACACACACACACACACACACACACACACACACACACATATTCATTCAGGTTTACACGCTACCTTTCTGATTGCCCCCTTTTCTGTGTTTATTTAGGACAGTCTGGTTGCGATAAGCTGGTCTGACTGGTTGCCCTTGCGTGAGTGAGGAGAAGGGAGGGGAATCCTCTTGGAGCTCTCACGCTCCCGCCAGAGAGCAATTAGCACAAGGCACCATACAGTGCTGGCCTTGCCTTGCGTGCAGCTCTGCTGCATAATCTCACACGTTATCTGTCTTGTGTTTCCAACGAGATCCCCTTCAGTGAAGGGCTGTTAAGGGCCAGGAGCTCCAGAGGCACGCGAGGCCAGCAGAATGAGAGCATGAGAATGTAGAAGGAGGCCTGTTGCTCCCCATTCACCACCCCTAGGGCTCAGGGGCAGGACCTCAGCCTCCCCCACTGGCTGTATTTCAGTACCCATAATTCCCAGCCAGTGTTGCCTTCATGCCCATGCATCCGGGGCAAGCTGTAGTGCAGAATGCTAGCTGCACCCTTCACAATATTCCCAGCTTCTTGGAAGTATCTGTTGGGCCACTTGGGGTGGTCAGGAGCCGGGGTTAGCTGAACAGCATGAGGCAGGGTAGGGCGCTGCACAGAAGTGTACTGAACTCAGGTGCAAGATGTGGAAGCTCAAGAGGAACTTCACAGAGAACTAACAAGCAACATAGAGCACCGACTGCAGAACTGACAGTGAGCTTTATTGGATCTCAGATGAAAGAATAATGGTTCACACAGCCAGGAATATTTTCTCTCGATCCCAGGACATGAGTCTCCCTGGTTTGCAGTGAGCGTTCTGGCTGATGAGCTAAACACTACCAATGGCCTTTGAAGGCACTGTAGAAGGAGAGCCTCATGGCTGGCTGGGGAATTCTGGGAGTTGAAGTCCACCCATCTTAAAGTGGCCGAGGTTGAGAAACACTGCTCTAGAGTATCCAAAAGTCGGGAGGAGTCTGGTAGCACGTTTCCTGACAAATGCATTTTCTTAGAATTTTGGGGCTCGTGAAAGCCTATGCCTTTTGATAAAACACGTTAGTCTGAATAGATGCTACCGGATTCCTGACGAACCTCGCATGACTTTGGATGAGAAAGAACTAAGTGGATTCCAGGCAACTGCTGTGACCAGTGCTAGTATCTCTGTGACCTTGAACGTGTAGGATTGTGGGGGTGTTTTTTTTTTTGCAGTAAAGTTATCAGCTGTTTCAGTGTGAGTTTCAAGAACAAAGGAGCTTTAGCATTGATAATTAATGTAATAAAGCTGATAAAGATAAGGCAGTTCCTTTAATTGGCTGTGAACATGCAAGGTCAAACTATACACAGCTTTGCCTCTCCTTTTCTGCAATAAACTTGTTACGGGAGACATTAAACAACTTGACATTGCCAGTTGGATTCACAAACAACGGGAACCATGATTTGGTTGAATTTACCCATCCCCCTGAAGCCGAAAACAAACCAGATGATGGTTGAATGCATTATGTGAACTCAGATTGCCTATTGAGGTGGTCCCCATTTGTGGGACCCTGTGCAACAGCTCATTTCTGAGTGGTGTACTTAGCCACTTTTCTCACAATCTGATTAAATGCTGACTTGGTTTTGCTTTCTAGCAACAGCGAGCTAAATTATTCAGACACAGGAAGAAGATAAATCACTGGTATCAAAAGAAAGATGCCGATTAGGGTAATAGTGGGTGTGCATCACATGGAGTCCCTACTAGCTAAGGAGACAGCACTGGGCTCAGGAGAAGCAGTGCTCCAGTTCTCACTCCTTGCCTTATGCGTACCTGTCTTCTCATAGCAATAAGATGCTCCGCTCTTTTCAGATTTGGGAATCCTGCCTGGGCTCCTGTGTGAATATAAATGGGTGGCAAGATCTGGATCTGGATCTGGATCTCCATCCATATTTTCTCACCGCTGTGCGTTTGTGGGATTAGGTATAGCTTAGTGAACTGGAGGGTCTGAACGTTTCAGAGACTTTGAATTGTCTCTCCTTTTGCCAGCATTCTTTTCCGTAAGGAATATCCCAGTTGAGAGGCTGATTTTCTGCATGGACAGCCTTTAAATACCATGGAAAGGGTTGTATCTGGGCAGAAGAATACTTGTGCATGCAGAAAGTCCCAAGCCAAATCAGTTAACAATTGCATTAAGTCCATCTCCATTTAAAAGGATCTTAGATTGCAGGGACAAAAAGATTTCCCTGTTAGTTCATCAATATTGCAGTAGATAAAAATTCATTAGGAAAGCCGTTGGCTTGATTTGGGTATTTCTGTATCTTAGCAGCTTCAGATGTTTAGGGAAGGATCATAGATAAAGCAAAGTGGCTGAAAAGTCTCCTGTGCCTAAGGCAGTGTTTCTCAGCCTTGGCAACTTTAAGCTGTGTGGACTTCAACTCCCAGAATTCCTCAGCCAGCATTGCATTCTGGGAGTTGAAGTCCACACAGCTTAAAGTTGCAAGGTTGAGAAACACTGGCCTAAAGTGATCAAGAGTTACCGCCCACTGGACTAACACAGCACTGAGATAGGTAACTCCTGTGAAGCAGTTTCCTGAACAACCACAGCTTCTGAACTTATCAAGGAAGACCAAACACTGATTATAGTTCTGTGCCTTGTGCCCCATTTCCATAGCACTTTGAACTTTGCAGGTTTCCATCACTATTAAAAAAAACACCTTGTGATTACAGAGGTAGGGTCTCATCAAGGTTTGGCACTGAGACTTTAAATCCTGAGCTTTGAGAAGAATAATCTTTTTTCTTCTCTGTAGCTTTAGCACTCTGCTTGAACCCTAAGGAAGGGATGAGATTTTTGAATGCCTCCAGTTGCTGAACAAACTCCCAGGAGCTCCCTTTTTAGCATGATGAAGATGTTGGCAACTGTAGTTCAGCAACATCTGGAGGACCTCAACCTCCCTGCTTCTTCCTGAAGGTGTGGATTCTGTACATCAGCTTTGAAACCAGGTTAAGGCTCTTTTAGGCTTGTTGACAGGCTGATGTATAGAACTGGGAGCACTGATAGTTATTTGAGCTTTCTATGAATGATACAGTGATTGACTGTGTCCGTGTTCCCAAACAGCTCTGGAATGGGATGACCAGGTTTAAAACAGCCAAGTCCTGTTGCTGAAACATGACCTTTCTTTGGATGGCGACTTAGGTTATGGATCTGAAGACCCATACTCCCTTTGCTTCCTCGGGGGTCTATTGATAACTCTCTCCTCATTCTGCATTTCAGACTCTGGGTTGGTTGTTCCAAGCGTCTCTTATGAGCTACACAAAAAGCTGCTTTCCGTGGCTGAGAAACATGGTTTGACTCTTGAGCGGAGGTTGGAAATGACAGGCGTGTGTGCCAGCCAGATGGCCTTGAGTTTGCTCGGAGGACCCAACAGGTAAAGGTTTGGGTTTTCCGTTCTGTGTCTCCTTCCTGGACCTCAGTGATTATAATGTACCTTAGCATGCAAATTCACACGTAATGAAACTAAATTTGAGGCTTCATCCTTCTTAACTTTCAGGCTGAACCCTAAAAACATTCATCAGCGACCTATTGTTGCCCTGTTGTGTGGCCCCCATGTGAAAGGGGCCCAGGGAATCAGCTGTGGTCGACATCTTTCCAATCATGATGTGGATGTCATTCTGTTCCTTCCCAACTTTGTCAAGATGCTGGAATCAATCACCAATGAACTGACACTGTTCAGCAAGACACAAGGCCAGCAGGTGTCCAGTATTAAAGGTAACTGCAAATATGCTTTTTACATTTCTATCTCATCTTATTTCCAAGGTCTCCAGATTGCTAATGAGTAAGCCCAGAAATCATAAACACGATAAGGGCAAGAATAAAATATAAACTGAAAGTCAAGGTAAAATTTTAAAAAGCCACCTGCCACTAAAAAATTTCCAAATCACCACCTGGATTTTGCCACCACCTAAAAACTGGAAATTAGGCTGCCTGATTCAGGCTGTTCCAGATACTCCATAAAATGATCCATGCGGTGGTTCAAAAGTTGGATCACTTTTGGAATCCTCCGAACGTCTGGTTCGAGGTGGTCATGGCTCATTTCAGTGTTGTCTCATGCTGCAGTTAATGCTTTGTACGCCCTTGACCCTGAATGACATGCCTCAGGAAGGGAGGTCAACAGCTGGATGTCTTGAAAGAGTCTGAAGGCTCTTAAAACCAAGTGTCTTTGTTTTAAGATAAGGAAAGGCTTAGGAAGAAGGTAGGATGATGAAAATTGTAATCCAGCATGCCTTGGGGGGTGGCAGGTTTGGCATATTTTTTGCTAATTTCAGAGGGGCAGCTGAGAGAGGCAAAGGAAGTGGGGGTCCACTGAAGCGTCTAAGAGATGTGAAAATCATTAGCTGGTTTTGGTTGCCTGTTACATTTTGAATCTGTCAGCTCCATCTAGCGGTGAGATGCTGGTTTGTTTTTCCATCTCCAGAATATGGCCTGAACAGGTGAATTGGGTCACACACACAAATGACAGATTAGACTTGAAGGGCCCAAAGTCCTTTCCTTAGAGACTGCTAAGCCTTTTGAGAGGCTTCTGCAAAATCTTCTGTGTTAATGCTTTATTTATTTGTATTCCACTGTTTGCGGAGGGTTTCCATTTTGATCTCCACAGCAGTGCTATGAGAGAGAGGAACTGGCCCAAAGCTATTCATGACTGGGGTTGGACTTGAATCTGGATCTCCCATCTTAAGCATGACACCATACCATACCAGCAAACACATAAAGCCCTCTTTTTCTCCCTCTCCCCTTAGATCTTCCAGACACACCGGTTGACTTAGTGATAAACTGCTTGGATTGCCACGAAAATGCTTTCCTGAGGGATCAGCCTTGGTACAAAGCTGCAGTAGACTGGGCCAATCAGAACAGGGCCCCCGTCCTCAGCTTAGACCCTCCTGTGAATGAAATGGAACAAGGAATCGACGCCAAGTGGTCTCTGGCCCTGGGGCTGCCATTGCCACTGAGTGAGAGGGCTGGCCGGCTCTATCTGTGTGACATCGGCATTCCGCAGAAAGTTTTCCAGGAGGTGGGCATAAATTACCACTCTCCTTTTGGCTGCAAATTTGTCATCCCTCTGCACTCAACCTAAAGTGGGGAAGCCTGACCTCTTGGTCCAGGAGAAGACAACAAGGAAAGAACAGCCTCCAACTATCCAATGGATCCTAACCATATTAAACATTTGGATGCCTTAAGGAAATTAACTTCTGGGCTGGGTTTCTTCTCAAAGAAACATCGATACAGTGTTAAAGAGAATCGCGAGAATTCACGTTCCTCTGAGCCATCGATACTCTTGTGCCACTGCCTAGAGGAGCATAAGGCAGCTCACGTCTTCAGCCAGTTCACTGTTGGTGGTGGGAGGATGAGCAGGGTGTCCACTTACTCCAGGAGCCCCTGCTGTGTTCGGCTGTGTAACAGACAAATGTGATTTTCTTTTAAACGTTTGTTTTTTCAGGACTAGAGTGGGGAAGGTAGCTTGGGTGCTGCCCTGGCCTTCCACAATCATGGGAGAAACAATCACAGTTCGGCTGGGTTCCTTCTTGTGTGGTGATTGTCCCTTCTCTTTTTTTCAATGGACAGCTCAAGCTCACGTGTCCTTGGATTCCCATGTTTGGGAAGCTGTGGTGAGATAACTTGCTCTCTTCCTGGACCAGCACTTGTGTTTCTCACTCATTGCTAGCTAGTGTCTGCTTCCTCCTTTTTTGCTCGTTGAGTGAACGGTGTTTGGGCGTTGTAATCAGTGGCTTGGAGTGATTGAGGAGCAGATGGGATAGTGCCAACATTTAGGTTTCCACCGCAACTCACGTCCTGCCATCTTACTGTGAAGATCATATGGCTGATGGCTGTTCCTTCTCCTTTTTTTTTTGTGTGACTATTTGTTTGCATGAGACAGAACAAGGAGTTCTTTTGGGCCCATGCTGTTCCCACTGGATACAGAGGCCCAGGATGGCTCAAGTGCTTGGCTCTGGCATGATGCTCTACTTCCCTGTAGGATAAGCACATAGCGGTGCTTGCATGGAGCGACAGAACGGATGTAAAGTTGTTGGGTAGCCCAGAACGCCATTAGGAGGCAATGGGCTTAGAACAAACGTGGTCAAGCACTGAAAAGCCTGTGGGCCACTTGTTTCTGCAGGCACTACGGTACCCATGCTTGGTCCTCTTCCACATTCCCTATTTTTGTTGGCAATTGTCTGATGTTGCTCTCTGGGGACCCAGTTCTTGCTATAGGCGGCTTGTTACTGCCGTCCCTAAACAAACACTGTCTGGATTTCGGGGGCTCGATGCGTTTTGAAGTGGAAGCTGAAGAGCTGCTGGCTTCAAGAACCCAACCACGCTCAAGCCTTCTTCTCCAAAGATGCGATGCAGAACTCTCGTTAATCACAATGATTAAACTGCGGCGACGCAGCTTGGTTGCCAAGTCATGTTCGTTTCCACCCGCCGCCTCAGTGGGAAAGCATGCCTGCTTCTGAAGTTGTGGTTGGTCTTTTGTTCCAGAGCTGTTGACCAGATCGAAGCCACAGAAGTTACTGCAATAAATCAGTGCATCTAAGCATAGCTACCATGTTGGTTAATTTAGGCTTAAAATAAATTTTTAAAAAATTTTAAATTGGAGACCGGGGCAGAGACCTACCTGCCCAGATTCCTGCTATTGTGTTTACAGCTGGGCCACGCTGTAGCTTCCAACTTAATGGAAGTTGGGTATCCTCAGGATCAAACTGCAAGCGTGGGTTGAATTGATACAAGATGCCGGACTGGCTTAGAGTTGTGTAAATCTCTGAAAAGCAGACCTTTTGCATAAATCTTCCCTAGGAATGGTCAAGCGGGCCTGTCAGCAAATGGTGCAATGACGACGCAATAGACAATCACATCAGCATTTTTCTGTAGCTCATTTCAGTTCAGGCCTTGTCATGATATCGTATGGCACTGAAACCATGCCTCGTATCAGGTAATTCCACTTAAAGCTGCTCATCATCTTCAGGTGTATAGTGTATGTAAACAAAAATATATAGGGTAAATCAGGCCTCGTAAGAGAAGTCAGGCCCCAGAGACAATTTATTATGTAAATTAAATGTTTGAATTGGTTGCCATTTTCTTTTAAATACTTTTGTTTGATGCCTAACCTTTGAACATTCCTAAGTACAGAACAGTCTCTCTAAAAAAAAACAATAAAACACGTTGTGATTGGCCTATGGGGCCTGACTTTTGGCGTATACACACGCGCGCTTTCTCCAAAACAATTATTTTTAGTTAAGCTTTGCAGGTTGACAGTGAATATTGGCTTAGGTTGTTCAGGTGGTTAAGCTGCACTTTAGCTTCATGCTTCTTTGAGGTCATCTTTCACAATTTAATGCTGAATTAGCCACAAAACGTGGAGTGACCAAATACTCCAAAGCACAAGACCTTATCTCCATACTTGGATGTTGCTCTTTACAAAGAAAAAAGGGACTTAATACACAGCCAGCAAGGGAAGAAACTACATTATAAATTCCCGGAACAGATTTGTCGCAAGATTAAAAAAACCACCATTTTATTGTTAAATGTAGAAGCTCATTCATAGGAAGTCAAAATAGCTAGACACAGTCATACAAGTAAATTATCAAACAATATGAAACACTTTATTTGAACTTTACAACATATAAATATGAGACAAATCTGTGCTTCTGGGCTGCAGTCCCACTCCCCTCTCCTGCCCGGTGTCCAATCTGAGATCGCACCAACACCGCAGTCCATGGTGCTATGCGGGGATTCTTGGAGTTGGAGTTGTTCCCCACAGAGGTCAGACCAATCTCAGCGTATTTACATGTCCTGCTGTGACCGCCCCTCCTCTTCCCGGCCGTCATCTGCTTAAATCGCGGCTTGAATCTCTGCAAGTCAGCCGCCTTTCCTCTGGAGATAAGCCGGCAAAGAAGGGGTGGAGCAGGGCTTCGGCGAACGTGATCCGCTGCGCAGGGTCAAACTCCAACATTTGCCTCATCAGACTAAACAACTGCAGATGTTCAGAGGAATCGTGGAGCGTGTACGTCTGGGCAGAGAGAGAGCATCCGGGTACGTAAGTGCTGTTTGAAGGGCAGGTGCGTAACCTGCAGCCCCTTGAAATACTGCAATTTTGTGTGTGTGTGATACAAGGGGAATTATAATATATAGGGAATAATCCCCTGCTTTAAAAATGTTACAGTAGTAACAGCAGGCAAGATAGGAAGTTTTCAGTGAGGGAACCTTTAAAGCAGCAAACCAGGACCTCACCTAATGGAATTGGGCAGGTGATTAATACGTATAATTTATACAAGCCTATCTTCTGGCTTTCAGGGCATAAGAAGCAAGATGTTTAATTATCACTTTCAGCTCATTTTAGGGTGTACAGACTTAATATTTACTTCTGAATTTACAAGACATTCCCGGCCAATGGACCCCATTATCTGCCAGCCTAATATTACCAAAAGGTTCAGAAAAAAATGAGATGTAAGCAGCACTACTTCCAAATCCTTAATGGTTTCAGAAAAGTAAACATCTCTGCTGGCTTTCCTGTTGCAGGGGCGTAATGAAAGACAAATTCAGGTAAAAGTCCATTGTTTTTACTTTTCTTGAATTAAGGAAATTGTTTCCTTAAAAGCTTTTTTTTCCAACTGCAGACCCTGGCTTTTACCTGTAGTGGTTTGCAGTTCTCTTGCACGTATCTTCCATCAGAAGAGTTCTCATCCCATATTAAAACTCCTTTGTGAAAATACTTCTGTTTCCTGATTGCAAACAAAGGAAGAGAGAAACACACAAAACTACCTTTAAGGGAGGAAACAAACAAGATTGGCTACCTCTCGAAAGCATGCACAAAATTAATTTTTTCCCAAGTGCTTACAACCACAGCAGAAATTGTCCTACAACACACGAAGACTACATTGTGTAAACAAATCTGTCATCTACAGGTCTGGTGCTTCCTCATAGGTGTGTTGCTTTTCCAGAAAACCTTGACAAACATCTGATGTCAACAAATCACCTCTGGCTGATCTACCTGCCCAAGATGATGACTGCCTACTTCCTGCTCCTGAAAAGACCAAACTTAGAATCAAGCAGTCCTACCGAGTTTTGCGGATCATGTGCTGTGGGATTGGGCCAAGGATTTTCTCCATCATTACTAGATGTTCTCTATTCTCATGAGTCTGTGAAGGGAAACAAAATAGTCATTTCTACTCAGTCAACACAAAAAAAGCAGGCTCAGCGTATTTTTCTTTTCTCATTTGCTCCAAGAAAGGAGATGAAAAGACAAGCTCGTCTCTTCTTCATGTCCAAAGTAGACAAGAGGATGAAGGCTGCCAAAGTCAGCCGTATGACACCAAAACAATGGATACAATACATATATCCTAGCAATTGATAGGCAAGGACAATTACAGGTAGTCCTCGCTTAGCGGCCACTCGTCCAGCAACTGTTCGAAGTTATGATGGTGTTGAATGAGGGGTATTTATGACTGGTCCTTGCAGTTGTGGCTGTCAGTGTCCCCATGGCCACATGATCGCGATTCAGATGCTTGGTGACTGGCACACAATTATGACATCAGAGCACCCCATGGTCACATGACTGCAATTTAAGACCTTCCCAGCCAGCTTCCAACAAGCAAAGTCAAGGGGGAAGCCGGCAGGAAATTGGAAGTTGCAATCATGTGAGGTCCTTACTTAATGACCCACAGCGATTTGCTTAAAAATGGCAACCAGGACTGCCATCACAGAGTGACGCAGTCATGTAACATTGCACTTTGTGACTGCATCGCTTAGAGATGGAGTTCCCGGTCCCAGTTACTGTTGTTATGCAAGGGCTACTTGTAGTTTACAAAACACTATTAAAAATGTGTCAAAATGCTCAGCCGTTAACATAGAAGAAAATAAATAAATTGAATGTATCCAAAGACACTGACATTCATATACCTGAAAAAGTGTGAATCCCCGGTAATACTCAAAGAGGATGCAGCCAATGCTCCAGACGTCACAAGGCTGTGCCCAGCCCAGCTCTGCAAAAGATATGGAATCAGCACTTGTTTTTCACAGCACCTTTTCACCCGAGCCTTAGTTAGTGAACGGATGTCAACTTCCATAAACCAGTGATCACAACCGATGTCTAAAAAGGTGGTGTTCCCTCTCTGTCCTACTCAGTCTTTATGTCCAATTGCTCCCGTTCTTTTTATTTCGGGTGCTTTGCTTCCTGCTTTTGTAGATTAACTATTTAGCAAACTAGCTTAATGCAAAAATCAAAAGGAAAGCGAGTGCCACATTCTTCACAGTCAACTCACCCAAAATCACCTCTGGGGGGCGGTAGTGCCGAGTCGCCACTATAGTGGTGTGATGCTCGTGGTCAAAAGTGGCACTCCCAAAATCCGCTACCCGGATGCATGTGTTCCGGATGGATTTCTCCTCACAGTTCTGTAAGACAAGAGAGCCCACCGGCCCATTCAGTCGCCTTCTCAAAAGTGTGATATTCTCAAGGGAGTGCTCTATAAATAGCCACTGTTTTTCCTTCTGATTCGGTGGAAAATGACCATCTGCTGCCTGGATTATACAAGTCCCCAAAGCTAACAAGATGTTAGATGGCTCAATGTTTGAACGTCAGGGGAAAAAAAAACCCTCCTATATAGTAAGAATCAGAGATAAAGGGGGAGGGGTGGCAACTTTACATAGCCTTCAAAGCTTCTGAAATCTGGGAAAGTTGCTGTTATGAATATGAGTGTCCTGATAAACCACTCCCAACTGCAGCTGCAACTGACATTCCTCGTTTTCTAGTAAAAGCAACAGGCTGATCTTCATATTTAAACAAAACCCACCTTTTTCTCATTGTACAAGCTATCATATTCCGAGTTTACAAACAAGATGTTTTCAGGTTTGAGATCCGTGTGGGTCAGCTGGTTGTCGTGCAGAACTGCAGGAAAATGGGAGGAGACGTTTCAATAAGCTCAGCTTTGTAGTTACAGACTTTAGCCCAGAGCTGAATCCTTTATATGAGCTTAACTCCTGGAATATCTATTTAGAAATAGCTGCCCTGCGGACAGTTTTTAAAGACACTGTGGAGCATTTAGGTGCTTTGAAAGAAAACCATACTTGAAAGGGCGACATTCAGCCTAGTTATCATCCTAAAATTATGAAACTTTAAGAGACTGAGTTTTTCTTCCCCTCCCCATCTGGTTTCGCGGTGCGCCTATTCGATCTTATGCCATCACGTCCAGGTAGACAATCTCCCATGAAAACCTTGGGGTGACTTTTGGTCCATCGGCCATTATACTTAGAACCCTGCCAGGTACGCAGGATGGACTGGTGAATAGCCCAAACCCCACTCCTCCCAAGCACAGAGAAGACCAAGATCTTTCTTTTTTCTTTTTCCTTAACCACGGGTAACACTTACATTTCAAGGCATGGCAGAGCTGGTAGGCCATGTGCCTTATCTGTGGAAGGGGGTAGGGCTGGAAGTTATTCTCTTTCAAAAATTCAAAGGTGTTCTTGCCCAGGAGCTCAAAAGCAATGCACATGTGGCCATGGAAGTTGAACCAATCTGACATCAAGACACACAAGCTGGACCCAAGGAGGAAAAGAACAGAGGGGGGGTGGAAATTTGGCTGCCAAAGAAGCAGTACTGCCCAGTTCTTCCCAATAATTAATTACCATCTCATCTTGCTCTAGGGGGTTGCCTTTAAGAATTCACCCCCACCCTTCACTCCATCAAAGAGAACCTAAAGGTTAATGTTGGTGGGAAATTGGGGAGAAGTAAAATCAACTTAAATGTAGCTTCTGTGAGAGGGTGGGCGGGACTTACTGCATAAGAATAAAATAAGAATAGAAGGGTACAAAAGGTATTTATGCATAAGCATGTAAAAGTATCTACTTCCTCAGCAGCTAAAATCAAAGGAATTGATAGAATAAGCCAGTGTTTCTCAGCCTTGGCAACTTGAAGATGGGTGGGCTTCAACTCCCAGAATTCTGGGAGTTGAAGCCCACCCATCTTCAAGTTGCCGAGGCTGAGAAACATTGGAATGAGCGCTACTTGATTCTAGTTTCCAGCAATCCATGAAGGGGGGCCATTCTGATTCTCTCCTTCCACTGCCCGGTTAAGAGAGCTGCCTCATTTCATGTTTCTTTCCTCTCCAATTTTCCTGAAGTTTGTCCCAGCCTCCTCCTCTGGAAAAGAACATGCAACATATACTCTAGCAGCAACACTTACTGTTTATTTTCCTTGTCTTTTTCTTTAATTTTCTTTAAGACATTAATTTCTAGTCTGGCCGCTTCACGGTATTTGCCCACATTTCGAATGATTTTCAAAGCTACCAGAGATTTGCCTCTGTGGAGCAGGTGGAGAAAGAGGAGAGAAAGGGGGATCGTTAGATAATAACAGCAGAAATCCCTATAAGGAAGCGGCTGCAATTAAATTTGGTGTTTTGGTTATTCAATAAAAACTCCAAACAAGAGAAACAAATCCCTCTTCCCTTTCATTCAGTTCAAGCTTCCATGGCGACAGAACAAAAAATAAAAGGTCAAGGATCATAATTATTAAATCATAAAGCTCTGACAAAGGGACTATGCTTTAACTATTTGTCTACCTCACTGCCAGAAGGCCCTCTTCATATCCTTTTGAGGCCCGGAGACATTTCATGTGACTTAATGACGCTGTTTCTTTATGACGAAGCACTCACAGATGGGAAAGGTAATTGGATTATTTCATTATTTTAGTATTCATTTGCTAGCATTCAAATGAACAGTAGCAGGACCATCCACCAGAGGCGCGTCATCTTAATGTCCCCAAACGCCCTGTTGAAAAGCTGTGTTTTATCAACCCTGTGGAAATTCAGGGTGGTGTCAGTCCAGAGGTATGAAGGCAAGCTGTTGCACTGAGGGGCCACCGCTGAGAAGTCAGCTAAGGGGGTCCCTGCAGTTAAAATTCCCTCGAGGTCAAGATCCTCAGCAAGCCGCCTCTCCATGGACAGGCATATTCACCTTGGAGAAGGGGGCCTTGAAGATACTCAAGCTCTGGGCTATGTAGGGGTTTAAAGGTAACAACCAACACCTTGTATTGCCCACAGAAGCTGACTGGTAGCTAATGCAACTCCAACAAGGTAAGTGTCATGGGGTGAATTTAGATGCCCCCGTAGCTACATGCTATACCAATCTACATGGACTTCAAGGGCAGCCCCATGCAGGGCAAATTGCAATAGTCCAACCGTGAGGTGATGAGGACGCTAGATCCCACATTGTGTCTCCTGGTTCAAGAAAGGACGCAACAGGTACACAAGGCGTTATTGCGCAAAGGCTCTCCTGCCCACAGCCTCCGTCTGCTGGTCAAGCAAGAACTGTAAGTTTAGCAGAATCGCCAGGCTGCAAACCAGCCTGGTATGGGGGAGCAGACCCCATCCGGAGCGAGAGGCAGAACACCTCTGGGCACGGAAGGCCTTCGATCCACACCCACCCCATCCTGCTCAGGTTCGAGCTAAGCTCGTTCCTCCTCATCCAAACCGTGGATTGCTGAAGAACAGCAGTTCTTTTTCCACAGGTCACCGATCAGCTGAAAGACAAGAGACTTTTTGGCTTTCCTCTGGCCCGCCTTTCCAGGTTCTGCTCTCTGCTAATTTTCACTGTGCTTGGCCCAGATTTACTTGGGTTTCACATGCACTGCTCTTTCGGTCCACCTATTTGGCTGTTTTAATTATGGCAACTTTTGCACAGGTTTTATGAGTCTGCTATATTTCTTTAAAACCCACCAACCAACCTGGGATAGAAACCCTTTGTAATATACTATTCTTGCCTGGTTATTATTTTGCTGCCCCTCTCCGATTTTTATTTGATACGGCACCTTCTCCAATTTGGTACTCCCCAGGTACCTGGGAACTACAGTTGGAAAACCCTGTGAAAGATGTTCTCTATTTACCATTTCCCCCCCACCCCCCCCACACCTTCTAGAGCCAAGGTCTGTCATTTTCTTTCAGTCTAACCCCATTATCAGAAACATCGTAGCAGGGTTCACCCCGTGCACTTACCTTGCTCGTGGATGGGCTCCGTGTGTCATGTAAATGCCAGTATGAACCAACTCTGGGTTGGTTTTCACTTAAAAGGGCCTCCCCTGTCAGCCAGGTCATTCACATGACACAAGCCAATTCCACTGGGTCATGCCTCCAAGAAAAAGAACTGGAGTTATAGAGCAGCAGAAAAACAGGGTCCCGGTTACAGAAATGACTACCAGAGTCCTGGCAGCTGCTGTACCCAGTCTAACAGTCGCTGGCTGCAGAGGTACACCAAGCCATCTCCTAAACACTGAAAGCATTAACAAGCACCCTCATATGCTTGGGGATAGCCCTGCTTTCTGCTGCCTTGCTCTGGGGGGACTGCCATTCCTGGCTGTGGATCCTGACACCGGGAGTATGCTCTCGACTGCCTGCATGCTTCCTTTCACTCTCCTTTCTCACTTCCCAGACACGTCTCCCCTGAGGGGTGTCTTGGGACCGCCTCCTTCACTGCGGCTCTCCCTCTTCATGAAAGGCCAGCAAGGAGGGCGTGAGTGTCTTAGTTCTCCTGGGACGTTTGGGGTCGGCTGATCTGAGAATCCGGGGGAAAGCTGTGAGGGCAAGTTTTGTGGCACACTCTCTGTTGTCCTGTGGGCAACAGAGGGAGAAAAGTGAGGCCAAGCAAGGGCCAGTAGGACAGAAGTTGTGTTGTGGTGGGGTTTGGCAGGAAGATGCCAACAGCGCTTGGGTGGGGGGCCATCAAATTCACTTGGAAATGCTAGTTCTGCTTGCAGCACTGCCAATTTTCTTGTTCCCCCTTTCCCTGGGATGCCCAATGGGGAAGTGGCCGATGACGTTGTGAAGCCTTGCCACTCCTTTTCCAAGGCAATGGTGAATGTGCTTCTGTGCCGCTCCTGAAGAAATAAGGGCAGGTTTGATGCCAGCTGGTGAGACTGTGTCCCTTCAGAAGCGTCACGAGAGAGATCCGGCTGGCTTCAGCAGGGCAAGAAAACGTGGCCATTGTAAGTTTCAACTCACTGAGACCAGGAATCCAAGCTCATACCTGGCGTGGTCCACGCACTCCACCACTTTGCCAAAAGTCCCTTCACCGAGGCTCCCAACAATTTCATCTAGGAGAGAAAACAAATGCAGATGTGAGCGCTGGGGATGGGCAGGGCTGAGGTCCTGCAATTTCACAGCATTCAAGTCTCAAGAAAGGCTCTCACTGCTACACTCTTTAATACACAAGTGTCTATTTTCTGCCTCAAGCAATTACTGTTCAGTCCATTTATAAGCAGTAAACATTAGAGACCCCTCCCGTACACTGAGAGCGATCTCGTCTAACATGGGGATAGAAAGTAGAGAGGTAAAGTTTTACGAAAGGTGGCTGTACATCGCTCTTGGAGCCAATCGCCGATCCTGCACACCAGGTGACCTTCCTTGTCATCTTCCACGCTCCTGCTGCGCTTATTGCTCTGTTGGCTTCTCTGTACACACCGCCCCCCGAAACGCCATCCGACCAATCGCACACAGCGGGCAGTTCCGATTGGCAGATTGAGTTGTCATTCAAAGGCGGAGAGACGACGATGCGTCGGTGGTTGGATTTTCCAGATCCCAGCATTTCATAAGGCACACAGCATATATAACGATAGGGATATTGCAAGGGACACGTCAAGACACAAACCGACTTCAAAACAAAGGTTAAAAAAAACAGCTACAGGTATGTAAAGAAACTGATTAGCTATGGAAGGCAAGTGCTGGAGCCTCGCAGCAGGAGTGCCCGCAGTTCGTGAGCAGGGAGCAGCAGCTGGGATGTGCCCAGAGACTGGGCATGCTCCCAAAGGCATCAGCTGCCACCTCTTAATCACTAAGGGAAGATACAGCGAGCCGCGCAGGAAGGAGGATTCAATGAGAGCAGCTTCTCCATCGTCAACCGTGATAATGGGCAACCCCAAAACATGTCAGCAGAAGCCTGCGTTGCCCCCTCCTATCCCAGTGGCTGCTCAGTTTTGCAGGGACCCTCCAATTCCAGCCTGATCAGATGGAAACCACTACAAGTCTGGTCTAATCCCTTGCTTGCTTTCAATTCTGAGTAGAAATCAAGCTTAGAAGAAGTCTAAAGACGGTAGCCATGTCCAATGTGGGAATAAAACATTTTAAAATGTTGCTGATGACTGTTCTATAAAAGGACCAAAAGCCAACTAGGTTACGGAAGATCAGCCCCACACCACCCAATTCTCAGGAAAGCTTCTGACACTCTTGAAGAAGAAAAAATGGAAAATGAGTCCTTCACTGTTACTAGGTTCTACTGAAGGAATGGGGAGAAATAGCCAAGCAAGAGTTCCACTATTATTAAGAATTATCCCAATCACCATTTTATTATAACCTTTCAATTGCAAAAGGTTATAGCTTGTTTAGACTGAGCTGCAGAAAGAGGTTACAGGCTCCAAGTCTGCACTCCCTTGTTTCCCCTCCCATCCCCTTCCACTGAAGAACAACTAGGCACATTGTCTAAGACAAAGTGGTTGGAACAGAGAAAAGCTGAGGTAATCTTAAGATCCTTAAGCATGTTAAAGAAAGTTAACAAAATAGAACTGTTTAGGTCACACCAAGCAAACTCCATAAACACTGCAATCATACTTATGGGACAAATTCCAAGAAGAGGAATCTAGAGGAACAGGGGAGACTTACAGTGATTAACCTCAGGTTTAAGATATTAGCAAGTGTAATTGAAAAACAGGATAAGGAAAGATGACGGACTGCTTCAAACCATCAACAGAACTCCCTTCGTTTGCTATGTGCTTAAGAGCACATAGCAATTACCGCATTTCCAGCTTTAGATACCTGTGAAGTATGTGAACCAGTAAAGCAGAGTCGTACATGCGCCTTAATATTCACTGCTCTCTTTTGTTGCTAAATTACTTGTTTCCTTTCTTTGCAGGTTGGTGGGTACAGCCAATACATGGATGAGATTTGGGAACTACTTCTTAATTTAATAAAAATAACATTAAATAAGAAGATAGTTGTAACCAAAGCTAAAGCCAGGAAACCTGGACGTATGTTTCCAAAACCTCCCACAAGCTGAACGTACGCTGTAGCCTGGTATTACTGCCCAGCAGGTACTCAAATTCCCACCATCTGGAGTTCTTTGAGTCCTTGGTAGGCTGCCATACATAACTAGGAGGCTGCGTGGGTCACAAATTATTCAGGCTTGTTATATGCTCAGCAGGATATAGAGTTCACCAGAATTATCACCAAGAGGGCTGCATGAGAAGAAGTCAAGTTTTTCAGCCAAGTCCAACACAACCTGACTGTGGCCAACAAAGGCTAGAGCGCTGGTAAAAATGTCCTTTTACAAAGGCAGAGAGACAGCCTGGGTCCCTGAACGCAACTACCAAGCGTCACCATGCATATTATCGAGTAGACGCTTAAGGGTGAAAAACAAAGGATGCAGTACAGCCGTTCTGAATCACGTGCACAAACACCCCTTGGATCATCACCTCCCACTTCATCTTGAAAAACACACACTTGATCCTCGTCCACTGCAGCTTTTCACAGCTGTGTCACCAAGCCTAACATAACCAGGGTCGCCCAAGACAAGAAACCTTAACTGAGAACCATACTGAAAGAAAAGAGATAGCGATTAGAAGTACTCACCCAATGTTAATCAGAGCTGAAAAAGAGCTAGAATACAATTAGACCCTAGACATTCCTGAACCCATTTTGGATGCTACTCACCGAGGAGGTACTGCTACAAGACCTGGTCCTGCGTTTCCGACAACGATGCTGGTGCTTCCTGGTCCGGTGACGCTCTCGGTCCCGAGATCTCCGGTGATGACGTGAACGACGGGCAGAGTAATAGTCCTCTACAAAAGACGGGCTTTGCTCTTCAAACTTGTGGACTTCGCTGTCGGTCCTCTCTCGGTACCCTCTCTGGTAAGGCAATCTCTCCTGGCTGAATGGCAAACAGAAGTCTGATTACAAATAGAAAAGGGAGGGAAAAATGGCAACCCTTGACACAGGATGTTACTTGCTGCCAATGCACTTAGAGCAGCTGCCCAAAATAACTCTCACACAAAAATCTTACTGCCTGCTCAGCAGATGCACCCGCCAATTATGTAACACTTAGGTCTCATGACATCATTGGATGCAGCAGCACGTTTTTGTAACCAAGCTGGAATTTGGGGGGGATATAATTAATTAATCAATCAATCAATCAATCAATTAATTCTGAAGTTGTGGTTCTATTAAAAAAACTATCCTAAGCAAAAACAAAAGAATGGCATCCAGCAGCACCAGGGAGGTATGCTTCATTGGGATTATAAGAATGACAAGCCTTCCTACATTATTCCTCTGTTCTCCCATTTCACCTGCATATATTTCCTCATGCAATAAAATCAGGCCTTTCTTTAAGTTATCTATAATCTTCTGAGGTCAGAAGGAAGTTAACTAGCAACAGGATCCTTTCAGCTGTGGCAGCTTATCTCTAGAAAGTTCTGCTCTGGGAAATACTTCTCACGTTATTGTTTCTGCAGGAAGACACCTTGAAGCCATAATCAAGTGGTAGAGTTTAATGGTTAATACTTGCCAATAGCAGGTCAGAGGAGAGACGGCCAGACTGAGTGGGCAGGCAGGCTGATTTACGAAGCAACTATACAACAGAAAAGTAGTAGGCCTAAATATAACTTTCTCCCTGTTTAGCTGCTTTACATAGATGTTAGGATGTAGCACACAGGACAATTAACCAAGATTTGGAGAAGAGCAGAGCTTAATGGCCTATATGTACAAACCCATGCCCTATTTGGACTGAGGCTGAAGCTAAAATTTCAGCCTCCTGAATCAAGTGGGCTCTCCTTTTTTCAAAAGTTTCTATGTACAGAAATCTACTGCTTAATGTGACCACTATTACATTTTTCACTCATGAAAATAAGTTTCTGGTTCAGAAAAGACATGTGCACAAAACGAGGTAGAGCCTCTTTGCTTTATTATAATTTAGCATATTTCATGGTACCAAGCATTTTTCAATTCTTAGTCCTCATTCTCCTATGAAGGAAGGCAAAAGAAAATGATTCTAAATGAATGGGTTCTGAGGCAAAATAAAGCTTTCCATCAAAGTGCCTCATGCACAGGCTTTTATTTTAGTTTATCACAAATAGTGTTTGTACTTTTTGATAATAAACAATTCGCTTATTATCCACATCAGTGTTTCTCAACCTCGGCAATTTTAAGATGCGTGGAGTTCAACTCCCAGAATTCTCCAGCCAGCATGCTGGCTTGGGAATTCTGGGAATTGAAATCCACGCATCTTAAAGCAGCTGAGGCTGAGAAATACTCTGTGGTTGCTAAGAGAAGACACGGACATGACGGCACATAATCAGTCAATTTGA
Source organism: Candoia aspera (assembly GCF_035149785.1). NCBI lineage: Eukaryota > Metazoa > Chordata > Lepidosauria > Squamata > Candoiidae > Candoia > Candoia aspera. The sequence goes on along the minus strand of NC_086165.1, from coordinate 5,561,430 downwards.
ATCCTATTAGACTGATACTTCGTAAGCTGCTCCAAGTCTTTGGAATGGAATAACTTGTAGGTCAAAGTAATAAATAACTTAACTTTTCTTGTGACACACCATGGAAGGAAAACAACTTGACTTTCAAGAAATATTAACTATTATTGCTTTTTGCCATTACATTTGTATTTTAAATTTGCAATTTATAATTCTCCTTTCCCAATTTCTCTCAATTTCAGGTTGAGAAACACTGAAGACCTTGTTTACCAGAGGCAGCGGTGATTTGAGAGATATCCAAAGGCTTATTTGCCAATTTCAGTTAGTTCAAGAGTCCAAGCAACACATACAAGTGATACTGGTAATTCAATGCGCACTGCTAAAGTAGCCTCAGGCTGGCCAGGCTGTAATTGTAGGCCACTGCTGACTTTTGAGCTCCCTTCTTTGATTTCATCTCTTCCAGCCCACGCTCTGCTGTGGAGGAGCCCAATTGTGTCCCATGCAAGGGCAACCCCTGGCAGCATTGAAAGCTGAGCACAAAGTTGCCTGGCTCCTCAGTTCCATAGTAACATGCAAGGGCACGAGTTGCTATGATTCTTAATCATGACATATTTCTATGCTGAAGCAGCTGTTGGGGTCAACCTTCCAGCACCTCGAGACGGTGCTGCCAAAATCTGAGCCAGCTGAAAGAGCGGGAAGGGTAGCAGACAGCTCCCCAGGAGTACCTCATTCTCATTCCGCTTTTTAATTCCAACCCCATGGACCAAACTACAGATGGTATGGAGAGGTTAAGAGTGGGAATGGCAGTGGCCCACTGGTCTATTTCCGTTGAGAGGGCAGGAAGGTTCACTTAGGAATGTCACAAGCTTTCTGGTATACACCATACAGCGGTGGATACTCACTAATAGACTGGTTCTAAATAATATACCTAGGCTTTCCCAATCCTTTTCATTTTATCCAGAAAGCTTCCTGGTGCTTCCTAAATAACCTATATGTTGTCTACCCAACCAAGAACTGAGATAACCAGCGTTTCATTATATGCTCTGCAGTTTCGATACAAAAACAGAGAATGCAGGTAAGAACCCTTATCAGAATTTATGCTCAAAAACCAACAATCTAAAACAATCAGATCCAATGACAAAATAGCAACAGTGTCCTCCTTTGGAGCATTCGAGACTCAGTAAGCTGTGGGTTGACCTAAGAAAGCGATTAAGAACGCAATGGCAGTTTTGCTGGGACAAGCCAAAAGTCCGCTTGGCCGAGCATTCTGTTGCCTCCAGCGGTGACACGATCCTGCGAGTCTCTCTGCCAGTCTCGCAAAACGTGAAAGCGAAATTCCGCAGCTGCATATAAGCCCGAGAGGGTTTGTTACGCAGCACAAGGCACGTACGAATACGGGCAGATTCTTTTTCTACTATCCTCGAGAGAGACTTACATAGAAGATAAGGAACCTCTACGCAAACATCTGTGGTTTCTGCTTTCAGACCACTGTCAAGGACCAATCGAGCACTTGTTTCAGGGAGCTCACCTTCTAGAACGCGATCTCCTAGAAAGATCCCGGCGGGCTGGATACCGCGGTCTTCCTTCGTGGTGCTCTCTGCTACGGGACCGCCGCTTCTTCCATCTGTGGCTCATATAGGGCTCCGGCTCCGGCGAGTGGTAACGTTTGCAGTGATGCATCTGAATGCACAGGGGGGATACTTGTGTGAAGGCAAGAACAACCTCTCCAGCAGAACACCCCCATAATATTCCACACCTTTTTGCCACCTTTCACATACCTCAAAGTCCTACCACGCTAAAAAAAAATGTGTGAGGGTGTCCTCAAGAAGTCAGAATAGCGCACCATCAAATTCAGGAATATTCATACCAGTGGCACTAAAAAGACCTTTATGACATAAGCAACAGACAGACTGTCTAAGAGCAGTCATGTTAAAGGAATATTACCCATTTACACAGGGTTCTTTTGGAAAGGTTACAACCTAAGCATAACTGACACCAGATAATACGTTTACTGAGAGTCACCATGTACACCACAAAGACACGGTTCCGCCTAGATTCGTTTCCATACAGTAAGTCTGTCTGAGAAATAAGCAGTAATGCAAGCAGCTTCTAGGACTGCAAGTCAGATCAGCACAATTACTGTTTTGAGCTGCTAAAATAAATACAGTCAGAAATTTCTTAAGACAGTATTTCCTAAACTGATGCCCTCCAAAGTATACTGGAATTACAACTCCTAGAATTCTCAACTAGCATGGCCAACCAATATTTTTAAGTAAAGCAAGATCACGGAATTATTCTGTATTACTCTTGCCCTCTTTTCCTCCGCTTGTCTACGTTTTAAAAATGGCTTCAGACAGTAAAACACCCCCCAAATCTATTGCTTCAGTTTATCTGGTTTTATTCTAAAATATTAAACTCCAGTTAGCCTTAGCCATCCAGTTTTCATTCTTTTCCAATTTCAGATCAAAATGGAGAAAAAAACCGTTCTTTTCCTACCTTACTAGGTAAGAATCAGGCAGACTAAAGAACAAAACTCTCTCATTGTAATTCTACGTGCAACTTAATTGTGCCCAACAAAGTTGCCAAACAGGAAGTGTAGAGTGTGGCATTCTGCGTTTATCATCTTGATTTTTTAACACAGATTTCAATTTACAATGACCTAGAAAAATCAAAAGATATGACTAGCTGCAGAAGTCTTGTACTAAAAGGAAGAAATTAATAGTAGATAAAACTATTTAAAGTAAGTAAAAATTACTAGTATCTATAAAGACAAGCAGTTGTATGGGTCTAATGTTAAAAGACAGAAATTTTATTCTAAATTTTAGGGCCAGTCATCCAAAAAGAGAAGGAAAAAAGGAAATAGTTACTCATATAGCAAAGCTGTCTCTCCAATCAGCTGTTCTTCCATATCAAGTGTCAACAAAACAATTATGTTAAAAAAAATTCCACCACTCCCAATGAGAACTAAGCCTTGGTAATCAGATTCTAGTTTCTAATTTATTCTCAGGATCTCACCTGCAGAGAGCTGGGGTTAAATGACTCCGAGATAAAACTAGCATTTTTGAAATAGCGTCCTTTCCCTAAGATTTTCATTTCCCCCCCCCCCGAGAAATGTCCATACCCTTACAATAAAAGCTTACATAAAAACCAACAACAAAATAGTAATCTATGTATGATCATAAAATCTATAAATCTGAGAAGCCAAGTTTTTAATTTTTATTATTATTAAAACAGCATGTAAGATACGGATTTTTATGTATTTGGCACTAAAATAACAAAATGCACCTTTGTGCAAAACAGATCTCCTGAAAAGAGCAACCACTGTTGAGACGATTACCCTGGTAGTCAACCACTTTCTAACAGCCTTCCCAAAACTGATGTGCATCAGATGGGCAAATTACACTGGTAGTTTCACTCACCTGGATGGTTTTGGGGAAGGCTGAAGAGAGGATGAAGTAAGCCATTTAATTAAAACAGCCAAAGGCCGAGTTCAGACAAATGTGAGTCACTGGTTCCCACTGCACAAAGCAGTAAGTCGTGTTTCAGAGACAACAGTGGCTGTTTGCACAAAGACAGGCAAACCCAACTAACCACAACATATGGTTCTGGAACACCTAGTAGGCTGGGCACGCCACGGGTCCCGTCAGCCAAGGAATGTCGGTTGGCAGGGACTAGAAGGCGTGCCTTCTCTGCCGTAGCGCCTGCCCTCTGGATTCAGACATCAGGATGTCCCCGACCTTGTGGGCCTTCCATATGACCGCGGAGGCCTGGTTATGTGCCTGGCCCTGGAGCCCCGTGTGTGTGAAGGGCTCCGTTTCTTGGCTATACTAACGTCTATGGGTTGTTTACTTGGCAGCCACGTGTATTTATTTTGTACTTTTGTTTTTACTTACTTTAATTCTTTTATGGTTTTTATGACTGTAAGCCACCCAGAGTCACTTGTTGAGACGGGCGGCTATAGAAATTAAATATAAATATAGAAATATGATGTGGCCCTATAGAAATTAAATATAGGAAAGGAAAGGAAAGGAAAGGAAAGGAAAGGAAAGGAAGACGTGGCCCACCAGCATCGCTTTTATAGCTTCCACAGGGAGCAAGGTGAAAAAAAAAATGCGGGGCGACGATTGCATTTATATATTTAACATATTAGTATTATTATTTTAGGCAGGTTTAGGAGCAAAGCTGCCCTACGCCCTGCAGAAGCCAAAGGCACCCATTTTACCCCCGAATACGCCCGAAGCCCTCTCCCCAGGGGGTCCTGGCGCGGCCCACTTCCCAGGCGAAGCCCGGCGGAGGGATCCCCGAGGGGGAGGCAAGGGCCGCGCCCGTCGGACGCCTCTGCACCGGCAGGCGAACGCAGCCAAAGGGTGGGGTTTCGGACGGAGAGGCAGCTCCACGCGGCTCCTTCGGCCCCCTTACCTCCTCCTCCTCCACCCCCGCTCCCGGGCGGGGGTCCCGGGCGCGAGCGGAACCGATCGCATCCGCCCTCAGGAAACGGGGGAACGGCCGGGGGGCGGGAGGGACCGTCCACATCTGTTGCCAGCAGCGAAGCCCCCATGTTCCCGCGAGACTTGGGCGGGACCGCCGCGCGACCGAGTTCGTGGCAGCCCCAGAGCGCGGGTGGGGGGGCGGCGGAATAGAACGGTGAGGCCCTGAAGGGGCGTGGCCGGCTCTCCCGCAAGGGAAGCCAAGCTCCGCCCCTCCTTTCAGGCTCCCCTCAGAAACAGCCGGGCCTGGCCTACGCTGACTAGGCTCGCCGCGACAGGCGACAACCTTCCCACTTCTTCCCCGCTTTCGGGAGTCTCCTCCGCCTCCCAACCGCCCCGAGCAGCGAACAAGCCCAGGCCCTCACCGCAGTTTCCGGCCCCTCTGAGGCCTCCGACTGGAGTTCTCCACCACCGACGACGACGATGAAAACGACACTGCGCGCAGGCGCACTTGGCCGTTCTAAGCGCCGAAGGGGCGGGAGGAGAATCTCTGTGGCTGCCGTCGTGCGGGCTAGAGCGGCAGACGCGATGCCCTCCGCTTGGCCGGACGTCGCTCCTGTCGATGGCGTCAGCTGCTCTAGGCGTCCGACTTTGTGGCATTGGAGGACTGCGGCAAGGAAGCATAGGCACACAGGAGACGTGCTGTTGCTGTTACGGTTGTTACTGGTGCAATTTATAGACTGCTGAATCCCTACGGACTCTGACAGCTTACAGAAAGACACGCAAGGACAGTATACAAAGTGTGCAAAGGAAAGGTCTGCCCACTAATTAAAAAGGTCTACAAACTAATTAAAATATAGCATAAAATTACATTAACTAAGGCAAACTATAACCAAAATAAGATGGGACCAGTGCATAGATGCCCTCTGGAAGAGCTCTGCTTTGAACAGCTTCCAGAAGGCATTTGGGGTAGGAGTCAACTGGGAAGCCATTCCAATATTATGGAATAATATTATAAAAATAAAAAAAAAATTAGGATGTTGGATGGCTATCCTACTAAGCTATTTTTTTTTAATCCATTCAGTTGTGCCTGAATCTTGGAGACTGCCTGGACAAGTCCCTGCAGTTTTCTTGGCAAGGTTTTTCAGAAGTGGTTTGCCATTGCCTGCTTCCTAGGGCTGAGAGGGAGTGACTGGCCCAAGATCACCAAGCTGGCTTTGTGCCTAAGGTAGGACTGGAACTCACGGTCTCCCGGTTTCTAGCCTGGTGCCTTCACCACTGCACCAAACTGGCTCTATACTTAGCTATAGGTAAGCACCGTTCAAGGCAGTAGGGCTTAACTAAATTCTGCTGCGAAGTGTTTCTGCAAATTTGTATCACGCTGTCCCCATTCATTTATACCATTTTTACAGTTTGCAGACAACTTTTCCCACTTGGTGCAATGGCATTCCTTCTCCTTGGCAGAGCACAACAGGCTAAGCCGCACTGGCTCTATTCAGACTGGGCAAAAAGAAAGATGATGAGCTTGAGGCTCTGTGGTTGCATTCAGACACCACAGGCTTAACCTGGGTGCTGAATTAACTATTTTCTGGGTTTGCACAATATGCCCAACTGTACCTGAACCAATGGTCTTTGTCTGCACACTAAGCCAAGGTTAAGGCTAACTAAATTTAGCACATCGTATGAACACAGCTGCTAAGTCCTTAACTCATGAAATGTATTCTGTGAATGAAGTCTAGCTGGCATGGTTAGTTTTACTCTTAATACTCTTGTGACTCCAGACAACTGGGTTAACTAGCAATTGTGATTCAGCTGACAATGGATTGGCCCATTGTGCAAACGTAAACCGTTGATGTGATTGGCTTGGGCTTAATATATGAACGCAGCTGTTTGATTTCTAAATGGCTCCATGCCATGTATGATCCCTGCCAATTGTTTATTTAACAAACCATGTTAAATCCCACCAATTGTTTATTCAACAACCATCTTAAACAAACTATGGCTTAGTAATGACTGAACTTGTTCTTTATTTTTTCCTCCACCTCCACTGTTTTTGGAAGCTTTAATAATCCAGTCTGCTAGCAAACTTCACTGAACTCAAAACTTGTTTATTCCTTTGTGGCTTTTTAGTTGATATGCTGACACATCATGCCGTACAATGACTTCTGATTGTTTTTCTCCTCCTAATGAATGAGCAAAGCAACTGCTATTTAACTGCCCTTCTTCACAGCTACAGGAGTGGCCAGCAGCCAGCAAAGTTTGCCTTTCTCCTCTTGGCTCTTTTCTCTTCTCCTTATCTGGCAGGTGACTGTGTTTCACAGCCACCAGTTTCCTGAACAACTGAAAGCAAATGAGGGCTGAGATTGGTTGCCACCACAGTTTCCATAGCAGCAACTGCCCTCTTCCTCTTGGCATGGGGAAAGTTAGTGCATACTAACCAGGGTGTTCAGGTGGGGACACTCTTGCTGCTCAGTCCCCACTTATATTTGAGACCTCCACTTGGCAGCACTGATCGTTAGGAGGTAAGCAGGAAATATAATCTCTTTCTTTAATCACTTTAATTCAGGGTTTCTCAACCAGGGTTTCATGGCACCCTAGGGTTCCATGAGAGGTCACTGGGGGTTCCCTGGGAGATCACAATTTATTTAAAGAATTATTTCAAATTCGGGCAACTTCACATGAAAGAGGTCAGTTTCCTTCTTTATTTTCCAGTTTAAGAACACCGTGAATGCATATGGACAGGCCTACCCATGAAACGAATGTAATAATTTTGTAACTTCTGGCCTATATTTGAGCCTGAACATGCAGGGGTTCCCCGAGGCCTGAAAAACATTTCAAGGGTTCCTCCAGGGTCAAAAGGTTGAGAAAGGCTGCTTTAACCCCTTTCTTCCTTGTGACTTCCCCTTTAGCACAGTGCTGGGCTCATTTGCTCAACGCGTTGGACCTCTGGAAAAACTTAGCTTTCTGCACATCTGCTCTCTGATTGTGAAATGTTCCCTCTACACATGCATGAGCTTTGGCTGGATGTGTGAACCTGTTTCTTCCTGGGGTCTCTTCCCAACAGAGTCAGTAGTTTGAGATGGGCGGCAATATAAATTGAATGAATGAATGAATAAATAAATAAATCTCTGCTACCTTACCTTGTTTAATTTGGGCATTCTATTTCTTTCTCCTCTTTAGCAGAACTTTTCCAAGTAAAACTCCCACAGGGCTCACCTTCTCTTTTTCACGTCCACCAAAGGCTGCTCCGTTTCCTCAGGTTTTTCATTCTTTCTCTTCTTGTCGCTTTCTGCACGTTTTAACCCTGGATCAGCAAATCGTTGTTTTGCATTTTTGGCTTACTGGGCTTTATTGTATTTCAGTCTGTTGACGTTTTCCCTTGAAATGAAGAGAGAGAGCTTGTTTACAGCCAAAAGACCCAAATAGCAAAGTACAAGTATAATCTAAAATTTGGCATTAGAGAAAACAGTTCAACGGATAAAATAAATTGATCAGTATTACATAAAACATTTAAAACCCAGACTTACAGATGTGTTACTGAAGGTCCTGTTTTTACAACCATAGTTTAAAAATTGGCTGAATTACATGATGCGCTATCATGGAGCATTTAATAAATTGAAAGGTCTCTTTTATACAACTGCATTGCAGAGAAATGACCTAACTGAAGCCATCTAGTGAATTTATGACCAACTTTAGGAAATTAGAATCAACTGCCTTATAGATCATGGCCTTAATTCAGTCAAAAGTACGTTACATGAACAAAGCTCTTGTACATGAGGGAGGAACATACGAACTTCGGAACGTGGTTATTGGGGAAACGAATTTGGGACTGTTTTCAATGTCCTGGTTGTGAGACATTTCCTTCTGTTCTGAAGAAACTTCCTTACGCGTGGGGAAAAATGCTAGTTTTTGAAAGGCTTTCCCCCCCTTATTTTGGATGATAGATCCTTCAGATTCTTCATACCGGATTCAGCCGGCTCCTGCTGCTGCTAACCTCAATCAGTCGAGACTCCAGATTGGATCACCACATTGATCCCTGCATAGTGCTCAGGAAAGAGCAGATTTCCTGGGATTCTCAACATTTCCTTAAATGTTACTCCGTAAGTGGGGTGGATTTCGGAGTTTACCTTCCCGATATGGAGGCCTTGATGGAAGTTTCCAACATAGCTCTGTGCAGACAAGAGTCTCGGATCTTCCCAGCCAAGAGGCAGAAAATATCAGGGGGAACCCCGTGTCCTTCTCTCAGTCACTTTCAGCAGCAAGGCTGGGGAAGATTGGTGGAGATAAGGTCCTTCCTTCAAAGAGTCCTTTTCCATCCCAGGTAAGTGCTCAGGTACCTACCTTTTGCTGACACTTACCTTTTCAGCTCAGTGTACTTTTATTTATACCCCATATTTGTTTTTCAAGGGAGTGTACGTACTAATGCTGCCTCCCTCCTATTTTCCCCACAACAATGACCAGTGAGGTGGGTCTCCCTTGTCCCAGTCTGGTGTCTCAATCACCAGACTGTTTATGCATGTATTTATCGCATGCTTTCTCCCATCTTTTCTCTAAGAAGCTCTGCTCTCCCCTTGTTCTTTTTAATCCTTTTACCTGTAACAACCTGGGCAGCTAGGTTCATTTATTTAATTTTTATCCCACCTTTATCATTTTTATAAATAACTCAAGGCGGCGAACATACCAAATACTCCTTCCTCCTCCTCTTTTCCCCACAACAACAACCCTGTGAGGTGAGTTGGGCTGAGAGAGAGCGACTGGCCCAAGGTCACCCAGCTGGCTTTCGTGCCTAAGGCGGGAGTAGAACTCTCATACCACGCCTGATTGGCTCTTGGGCTGAGAGGGAGGGTGACTGGCCCAAGGTCACCCAGCCGGCTTTCAGGCCTAAGGCGGGACTAGAACTCACAGCCTCCTGGTTTTTAGCCCAGCACCTTAACCACTAGACCAAACTGGCTCTACATCCCTTCCCTGCTGAGTTCCTTGGCACAGCCAAGTGTCTACCTCACTAGTTCTTTTCACAGGATCCGGTTTTTTGAATTTATCAACACACTGGATCAGGAATGAAGCACACGTCCTGACTCGGCCCAGCAAGCAGAGCCAACATGCAATTTGACTGTGAAAGTTTAAGCATGCTGTGTTATTTCATCCACTGGAATATGGGGGAATTTAGCATCAAACCCAATTTTGGACATTTTCACTTGGTATCTGTTCACAGAAGTTTTGAATCCCTTTCCTTCTTTTCCCTTCCCGTTCCATCAGCTAGAGACCAGTGGGATAACAGCAGCCCCGGAGCTCAGCAGCCTGAGAAACACCCCAACAGGAACCAACATGCAGTTCCCACACCCTGGACCTCTTCTGAGAGCCAGGTCTGTGAGCCTCCAGCCTGGTGCTCAGGCCAACAACAACAGAATGTAGGTTTGGAATACATGGATATGAAGGGGGGACGCTTTGGCACAGAATCTAATGGGTGTCTGTTCAAAATCTACTCACTTGGGTACAGTAGGACTTACTCTCATGTAACTGCACCGCAGCCAGGAAGAACATAACCCACCCGGTCATGCAGGGAGGGCATGTTATGGACCCCATCCATAAAAGAATTCCATCTGGCAGGGTCCCAGAAGCGTGCCTTCTCTGCAGTAGCTCCTGCCCTTTGGAACATCCTTCCCCCAGAGGTGAGACAGGCCCCCCCTCTCCTGGACTTTCGAAAAAGATTAAAGACCTGGTTTTGTAGGCAGGCTTGGAATGGGAGGGGAACAGTTATACCTGGGGATGGCTAGCGCCCTAAAATAATTTTGAGGGGCCTGTTACACTCACAGACTGATTAAAATCTTTTAGCCATTTAGATTCTATTCTATTTTTATTTTTATTGTATTACCGTATCTGGAATGGTTCTGAATTTTAATCCTGTTTTATTGTAAACTGCCCAGAGTCCCCCCGTGAGGGGAGATGGGCGGTGAACAAATTTATAAAATAGACAAATAAATAAATAAATAACCCATCCAGGCCGGAGCAGCTTGAGCTCTGTGGTTGGGTGAGGACTTGAACCTGGGTCTCCTTAGTCCAAGTCCAACACATTAACCACTGCATCCTGTTGGTAAACTAAAGTCTCAACCTCTAACGTCATATTTATTTGCAGGAATGCCTTTGGCCCCACCAAGCTCATAGAAGGATGGTAGAAAACATCCCAGAGGGGTTATTGTGCTTCCTGGAAAACGGGTGTCTTGCAACTGACCTTGTCTGCTATAGGCAGGTCTCCCACGACAGTCATTCCTGGAGCATGTCCACAATTCATTCTCAAAATTTCAAACCTGTGCCCAGCCCAAAAAGGTTGCCTGTCTCTGGTATAGCCTATTTATTGGAGATTCTTGCTTCTTTCCCATGCTGTTTCAGTCACATTTTCATTGATGAAGTGTTCTGCAGACCTGGAAAGATCACACCGCTTCTCGGTATACCACATTTTGATTGGTCTTAAGAAAGAGACGGTCAGCTAGAGGGCAGCACCTAACTGACCATTGCTGCCAAGCAGAACTAAACAGACCATGGCTGGCTGGGGAATTCTGGGAGTTGAAGTCCACACATCTTAAAATTGCCACGGTTGAGAGACACGGAAACGGACAGCAGCACCTAGCTGGCCTTGGCTCATCATGAAAAACTTAAGGGGGGTAGGACTTGGTTGGTCCTTAGAAAGGGGACAAACAAGAAATCTCAGATCTGTAGGCTAGACTGGAAAATATTCAAAGTAGACCTTACTTTTAAGAGCAGTATGGCCCAATTATGGGTTTGGGATCCCCCACCCCACAGGCCAGCATGGCAATGGTGGCTTTTATGGACCCACCATAAGACCTGATTGAAGTTCTGTCTTCAAAATCCTTTTCAAAAATATAAAATGGGACATATTTATTCCCGGCAGAGACGGTGCAAGGTGCGTGGAGTGCAGCATCCAATCGCCCAGCTCAAGCCTTAGGCGGAGGAATTCTTTATCTCACCTCCCTCCCTATAATACAAAGGACTTTAATTCCGATCAGCCGCTGGCTAGAACGGTGTGGAACAGCTCACAGCGGGATCTGCAGGCCACCTTTCTCGAAGAGGCACAAAGGAACACGAAGCTTGGAGAAGCTGGCGGCTTGCTTGCAGGGCAGCCAAAAGAGTTTGGAGAGCGGAACCTGGAGCTGGAAGTTGACATGATAGAATTTGAGCTGTCTTCCCTTAAACAGAAGGTAATGTATGGACTCTCCCAAACTTGCAGACGATAGGCATTTGTCTGCTGCTGTAAATGCCACTCCTGAGGATCCAGAGAAGCTGCGGCACATGGAACTTCAGTGTGGTAAAAACACCCCCCCCCCCCGAGAAAACGTCACCCAAATTATCTTCGCTGCGAAAGAACTTCCGAAGCAAATTCTCTTTCGTCGAACAGAATTGTAAGGAAGAGAATACAGATTTTTTTTCCTGCAAGGCTCTGGTTAATATGTAGGCATGCCTCTGAAATTTCCCCTGACTCCTTGTCTTTCCTGCAGCAGATGGAGAGTTCCTTTGTCCACCTAGAGAAGGAGAAAAAGTGGTTGGAAGATATTCGTTCAGAAGGCCGGAAACGAAAAGGCGAACTGGATGATAAGTGAGTGGGGTTCTTCTTTGGGAACGAGTGGGCGTTGTGCAAACCCTTTGCCAGCAGTCCTCCAAGTGAGGTTCTGTACAGCCTCAGAAAGAGATTAGAATTTGCCTTAAAAATCTGTGGAGATCAAATTGAGAGCCAGTATAAAACCTGATTGATTGATTGATTGATTATGTGCCATCAAGCTGTTTTCGACTCCTAGCGACCACATAGATAGATTTTCTCCATGTTGATCTGTCCCTGACCGGGTTCTTCAGCTCTTCCATCCATGTACTCATCATTACTGTAACGGAGTCCATCCCCCCTTGCTGCTGGTCGTCCTCTTCTTTCCTTCCACCTTTCCCAGCATTAGAGCATTTTCAAGAGAGCTGGGTCTTCACGTTGATAAACTGATTATGGGCCATCAAGCTGGTGTCAACCCTTAGCAACCACACCAATAGATTTTCTCCATGACAATCTGTCCCCAACCTGGTCCTTCAGGCCTTCCAGTGGTGCCCCCATGTCCACTGTAACTGGGTTCATCTCTCTTGCTGCTGGTCATCCTCTTCTCTTTCCTTCCACCTTTCCCAGCATCAGAGCCTTCTCCAAAGAGCTGGGTCTTCACATAATAAAGCTGAAGGCTCACTATAACCATATTTGATATATCCTATATTCAGGATTTCATTAGATTCTCCTTTCTCCCTCCTGGTTTTCAGTCCCACATCTAAACTGCCAGTTAACTTTCTGAGATCTCAGAATAGGAGCTCAGACTGCTTTGCTTACTTCACTGGGCATAATGAATTCAGTACCCACTAAATTACCTTAGGATTCCCCATTCTCATGTCTTTCTTCCCTCTCAATATCGTTTTAGTGGTGGTTCTGCAAATCTTTTTGTTCCTCCAAGCTGTGGATGGTACTGTTTTGGCTGCCCCGGTCTGAACATCAGAAATAAAGGAAATGATACTGATATTTTTTGAATGTCATAAGCTTCTAGTTGCTGGTCTTCAAAAGAAGCCAACTCTGTCCACTCTTGGAAGTGAGCAATATTTCATAACCATGTGGCTATTTTGTTGCTTTCTGGAAAAGCAAGGTGTTTCTATTAACAATTCCTAGCATAAGTGGGAGATTTGGGAAGCCTCATTCTTGTCTGGCGTGTCTTTCAGGATCTTCAAGGTGGAAATGGAGCTGGCAAAGGCAAAGTCTTATTTTAGTAAAAGGGACCACCACTTGCTTTCCCAGGGCTTCAGTCGGAAGGGAAATGTGGTAAGGAAAGTCTTCTAAATCTGACATCTGGGGCTGAAATAGCACTGAACTTAAGCTAGGCTTATTTTGCGATTCTGCAACAATGCAGAATTCTACAACGGTGCAGAGGAGATGCGTGGTAGGAGAATGGAATTCCTAGACCATCTCTGTAGTTTTTTGTTTTTTTTTTTGCAGTATAAATATATGGTCTAGCTTGCTCCAGCTGGGTCTTTGCAAGTCTGTTGGACCATATTGCCACCATGCCTTGCCAGCATGGGCATAGTCATGCTCCAAGAGCCATGTTCCTGAGGAACAGTGGGAATTGTGGTGCAGTACATCAGGAAGACCTTTGGTTGAGGAAGGCTGCTGTGATGTCTCTTGAACTGTCTAAAGCCAGGGGTGTCGCTGAAGTAGCTTTGCAAGGCTTGGGAGACAGGGTGCAAAATCAATATTTTTGCACATCACCTTATGTAAAATAAATCAGCATTACACCTTGTGCAAAATATGTGGGAGGCATGGACGTTCCATCTTGTCAGTTTTAGAGATTTTGTCATCACAAATATAATGTCCCCATCTCAAATGATAAGAAGTATTTATCCTTTTTGCCCAGCTGTGTCCTGGTAGTATGTCCCTCCAACTGAGAGGCTGTGTGATGTAATGGTTAGAGGGCTGACCTGGACTGGATAACTCTGGATCCAAAGCCCCCTTGGCCACACTGACCACTAGGGGGTCCAGAAAAGCTGTTAGTTCGCATCAACCTAGCTTGCTAAGAAGATGAAACGCTCAGGGTGATGGAGGTTGCTGCTGGATAAAATATTCAGGAAGATGACCTGGGTTGCTTTGAGCTCTACAAAATAAGAGTGCAGGCTGAAGAACAGAAATGCTCTCTTTAGATCCAGGAAAAGCTGGATGTTGGCCACGAGCTGAGGAACCTTCAAGAAAGTTTGGCTGCTCTGAAGAACTGCATCAAGGCCTTGGAAGAAAAACGAGATGAGATGGTCCAGCAGTTGAAATGTGTTAAAGAGGTAGGTCTGACCAGGCAGCAGATGGAGCAGCTAAGAGACTGTAAACTGGGACTTCCCCACTTACCAAACTGTAGCCCTGCAACTTCTTTCTTTTTTTCTTTCATAAACCCATAACATTAACTTCATCTTGTCCTGGCCAAGAGCAAGACAGGTTTAAGCCATCATTAGCTATATCAGTGCTGAAGTAGTGTTTTCCCCTTCAGTGCTTCAAGCCATGCAAAATTCGTTAGCTTTGATCACATTAGAGCAGGGTTTCTCAACCCTGGCAACTTTAAGATGTGTGAACTTCAACTCCCAGAATTCCCCAACCAGCCATACTAGCTGGGGAATTCTGGGAGTTGAAGTCCACACATCTTAAAGTTGCCAAAGTTGAGGAACTCTGTATTAGAGGGAAGTGAGGGATGGGCAGAACTGGGAACAAAGCCAGGAGAGGGATTGGCAATGGGAACAACACATTTTGTGCCAGTAGAGTTTTCTGCTGATTCACGGATAGGTAGAAAGTCCTTCAGTTCACTGGTGAGGAAAGTCCTGATGAATTGTGCAGTTGTGATTCAACTCATCAGTGGCCTTAGGAAGGTGCCATTCTCAACCTCAACCTCTTCTCTGCCTCCACTGTCTGTGATATGGAAGAGATAAAACACTGACTTCCCTTACAGGGCTGTTAAGATTGTTGGTGCTGTTGAGAAGAAATAAGCAACAGGGAAGACCTGTTATGAAGTCCATAAAGGGTTTCTGCTCAGTTGCAGGATACTCCATCCCATCCTCAGTTCTCCACTCAGAAATGTTCAGTGTTCCATGGCCACTAAGTCTTTTCTGGGCAATGTCTATGTCAGGACTCTCTAATTCCCCTTCTCCAACATTTCTATCCCTCCCCGATACATCTACAGACCTTGGGATTCCTCCCCTCGCTTCTTTCTCACCACCCCTCTTTTAGCTAGTTCATACTCAGCTCTTGACTTCACCATTGTTATACATGAGGATCTGAGAACTATTTTTAAGAACCCAAGAATATTCCTGTCCCGTTGGTTCTTCAGGGGCAGCCGAGCACACCCAACCATCAAGCAGCCACAAATTCACTGGAAACCAAGGAAGCAAGAAGCCAACTCCAAGCTGCTGAGAAGGACATCAAACGGGTGGGTGTAAAAGAAGTGTCTTGGCTCAGGCAACCAATTGTCCATTTCTTAGTTCCTGGATGATGAGTTTGCTTTGTAGTCCAAAGTATGAAGGTAAAACAAGCAAGGGATCTAGGGTAGACTTTTCCCTTTCTGCATGCAAGACTTGCTTAACATGGAAGAAAAACATGGCCCTTAGCAAAGTAAATTGTAAGCCACCCAGGCAATCAGTATCAGCATCTATATATTTGCTCCAAAATGACAGTGTTCTTTGGAAGTGGACTAGACGTCTTGTTGTCATTGGCAAAGGACAGGATGGGTGATGTATACACTTCTGTCCTCTGACATTTCCATCCAGTGGCATCTGCTGTCTGAAGCAGCTGCTTCATCTTGTCCAGTGGTAGGGCTGGCCCTGGAATTAAATTTCCAGGAATGGTGAGAGTACAACCAACTGCCTCATGATCATCTCTTGGGAACTGGATATTTTGAGGATGGTAACTTCTGGATAGATCCAACCAGCCCATCCTCCAGGAAATCAAGCCAGACTGCTCACTTGAGGGAATGGTATTAAAGGCAAAACTGAAATACTTTGGCCACACAATGAGAAGACAGGACACCCTGGAGAAGATGCTGATGCTAGGGAGAGTGGAAGGCAAAAGGAAGAGAGGCCGACCAAGGGCAAGGTGGATGGATGATATTCTAGAGGTGACGGACTCGTCCCTGGGGGAGCTGGGGGTGTTGACGACCAACAGGAAGCTGTGGCGTGGGCTGGTCCATGAAGTCACGAAGAGTCGGAAGCGACTTAACAAATAAACAACAACAACTTCTGGATTTGACCTGGAGGGTGCCCTCTTCAACATCTGACATGGTGTCCTAACTGATGTTCTCAGAGAAAGTTCCATAAGCTTTTGATAGAAGCCAGGCCTTCTTTGTTGTGGTGCCAACCTTACTGAACGGCCCACCGGTTTCAGTCCTGTATACCTTGGCCAAGGTTTTGGCTTCCTTAGAAACCTTAATATGGCTTCATCATTTCCAGTTTTGCTATCTGTGGTTATATGTTCCAACTGCGAAGCCAAATCATTTACTGGTTTATATTTCCTATGCTTGTATTTTGAGGTTGGATGCTGTTTCCTTTTTGAATGACACTTTGTCCTTATTTTATCGATAAAAATGAGATATGAATTGTCAACTCAATTGCAGGAGAACGTTGTGCTGCATCAGCAGGTCCAGCATCTCAGCCTGGAGTTAGAGCACATACGGAAAAAGCAAGAAGCATTCAGTGACCAGATCCTTGCTCTCAGATCAGAGCTTGCAAGTAGTAAGACTCAGATCAATCAACAGGAGCAAGAGAAAGTCGTCATAAAGGAGGAGATGGAATCTGTCAGACAGGTAGATCTCACTTCTGGGAATGGTCTGTGTTCCTGTTCTTTTAGGGATAGGATCCATCCAATAAAAAGGAAAAAGAGTGGAGCTCAACTTCTGATGACCACATGGACCCATCCATGCAGTTTTCTTGGCAGCAATATGGAAGTGGTTCACCACTGCCTTTTCAGCATGTTATGTACTGTATCTTCCCCGTTTAGCCTACAACCCTTAGGTTTCATGTAAAGTCTCCCATCCAAATACCAACCCAGTTCAATCCTGCTTAGCTTCTAAACCCAAACAAAGTTGACCAACCGCTGAGTCATCCCTCCAACTCTTTCATCTTAATTCTCCAAGGGTGGGTTGTTATCCTGCCTAAAGAGCACAGACACCAAGAGGCTTAAGGTAATTCTGAGATGATTAGCAGAAGAACAGGTACATTTCCAGGGTGTAGCGCCTTTGTCAGGCTGAAGGCTCTGTGGCTTGCCTCTCCAAAGTAAGCAGAAGTAGAACAAAGAGGGGGGTGGGACCAAAATGAAAACTAAGTCAAAGTACTTTTAGCCTTCCTGTCGAGTTGATTTCCTGGTCTGGTCTACTTCGTGGGGCTGACACTAAGTAACCTGAAACTATTTTTTTATTAAAGAAGAATTTACAAAAGTTGAGCAATGAGTGGATAGGCCACGCAGTAACAGGGTTATCACCAACCACATGAACAGGGCTGGTTCCTAAGAAAACGAATCATTTCAACAACAAATATAGTTAATATGCATCCCCAAAGCCCGCCCTACTTGGACTCCGCCTTTGCTTCCACCTACAAAACAATTACCATCAATTGTCAATGGTATGGATGATGATTCTTAATCGTATTTTGTACGGTTTATGTTGGGTATTATTGTTGTTATGACTGGTTTTTATGTCTTGTTAGATACCCAGAGTTACTTGTTTAAGATGGGAGGCCAGATACGTTTCCCAAATAAATAAATGAAACTGTTCTGTGGGAGGGAAACTAGGGTTAGAGGTGGAGTGTTATCCTGAAAAGCAGGATCTAAAATGATGACCATAAATAAATATGCAAATATTTATGTTTTCATCTCATCGTGTTTATAGTCTTCTAATCTGTGTTTATTTTTACTTCCTTTTTTTCTGTCTTCATGTATCCTTTTAAACAGTAAACTGCCTGGAATGCTCCCTTTGATCAGAAAGGCACACATCATTCTAATAAATAAAGTGCTTTATTATTCCACATAGATTGAATAATTCCTCCTTTCTAGGTTATAATTTGTTGGCAACCTTTGGAGCGCCCACACACGGCCTGGAGGGCTCCAGTTGTACCCCTCTGTTTATCATTATCTATTGTAAGCTAAGTGGTGATCTGATCTTCCCGCTGAACCATTCACAGGGCCAGTAATTTTGCCCAGTTGAACCCAGTTTGTTTGTTTGTTTGTTTTTCGAATTTCTATTACCACCCATCTCTCCCAAAAGGGGGACTCTGGGCGGTTTACAGTAAAATCAAAAATTAAAAGCATATAAATTACAATATGCCAACCAATAAATAAAGATAAAGATAAGTTTAAGTTTAAGATAAGTTAAGGTTAAAGTTAAGGTGGGCTGGATGAACTGATCGTAAAA
Organism: Candoia aspera; assembly: GCF_035149785.1. NCBI lineage: Eukaryota > Metazoa > Chordata > Lepidosauria > Squamata > Candoiidae > Candoia > Candoia aspera. The sequence continues at coordinate 5,543,072 of NC_086165.1, read as the reverse complement.
ATTCGATTTTGCAATCCCTATCGCAGCTGAACGAGGAGCTTTCTTCCAAAGTAGCTGAAAGCCACCAACGGCTACAAGCTCTTTCAGAAAAGCTGCGTCTTTCGGAGGAAGAGAAGAAATTCCACGCTGACCACATCCAGGCTTTGGAGGACGAGCGAACCCAGTTGTTGGGAGAGAAGGGGCAACACCTTCTTGGAAGGGCCTCAGAGCAGCAGTGCCAGGAGGAGGCGATGAAAGCTCTGCAGGGAAGCTGTGACAATCTCAGGTGATCAACGTTCAGACGTTCTTCCCCCGCTTGGGGGCCCGTAATCAAATGCTCCAGGAGGACATCAAGCTGCTGCAGTACGAGAACCTGTGTTTGTGGCCTATGCGCAAAGCGTGCGGTGATGGATACCCTATTCATGCGATGAGCCCAGCCTCTGCGGCCAGGAAGTGGCCCAAGCCATAAATCCGCAACTTTATTTCTTGAGTGTATGCATTTCGTTTTTCACTCAAATGAGTTTCAAGGTGGCTTACAAGCAACTTGAATCAAGGGAGCAGGGTAGCATAGCGGTTAAAGGGGTTGGGCTTGGTCCAGGGAGATGATATCACCATCGTCATCATCTGGGTTCAAGTCTCGTTCAGTGCCCTCTGGGTGAGTTTAAGCCAGCTACTCTCTCTTCGTCCACAACTGTTGCACTGGATTATTTGGGGGATAAAATATGGAGAAAGGAGACCCCACACACACTATCTCATGCTCTCAGAGAAAAGGCAGAATATAAGCAATGATGATGATGGTAACAATTACACCCCTCTTTACCTGTACTATTTTATTTTATTTTTTAAACAAATTTATATAGCCACCCATCTACCCAAAGGAACTCTGGGCAGCAAACAGAATAAAAAGACCATACGTTAAAAGCCACCATTTAAAACACCTTGTTTGTTGCTTTATTTAAATATTTAAACAGCCCAATAGCCAAAGCTTTCTGGGCAGTTTACAACAAAACACCCTAAAAGATATGATTTGAGTAAAAACGTCTATAATACAGCCAAATAAAATACAAAATAAAAGCCCTATACAAACTAGGCAGCAGTCATTCAAAATCTAAAACAATGCAAATTAAAAGGCAATTCATGCACTATTAAAGGCCAATTCAAAAGCCTGGAAAATAGGAATGTCTTCATTTGGCACTGAAATGATGCTAATGTGGGCCCCAGTTGGGCCTTTTTGGGAAGGGAGTTCCATAAATGGAGGGCCACCACAGAAAAGGTTTTTTCCCCTGTAGTGACCCACCTCACCCTTTAGTGTGGGCACCTGGAGAAGGACCTCCTGTTATGTTCCTCAAAGGGAACTCCAAACATGCAACAATTGGTTCCCCAATTTTTTTTCAGGTGACCTTGAAGAGTTCACAACTGCTTTTTCATGCACTTTCTCTCCTGTTTCCCCTTGATTCAATAGGGAAACTCAGGTCCAGTGGCAAAAGGAGAAGGATCTGCTACATGTTCACTGCCAGGAGCTTGAAAGATGGGCTGAAGAGTTGGGAAAGCAATTGGGCAAACAGCAGTCAGTCTCCCAACATTGGAAAAACAGATGGGAGCAGGTGGATGCCACTTTGAAGACCAAGGAAGAAGCGCTGGAGAAGATGAGTGCCCAGAGCCAGGTCCTCCTAGCCAAGGTATGGGGGGCAGCTTTTGCCTGGTAGTTTTGCTCCTCTTGTTTTCTGGCCTTTCATCTGTCCTAGCCCTTTTGGTCTTTAGCTGCGAGCCTGGTGAGGCTCGAGCACAGCACAAAAGGCTTTCTGGAATCCTCCACCCAATTTGCAGGTGGAGTAAAGGAGCAGAGAGGAAAAATTCTCCAAATGCTTCTCAAAGGCAGGACTTTCCCCACAGCCATAACGCTGCCTCTGCTGTGAACTTTTCCCATGGGAAGAGTTCCTGGAAAAAAGGGGTGGGAAGCCAGGGAGGCAGCAGCTGGCTGGAGAAAGGATTGTACAGTGAAGAACAGGTCTTTTACATGCACTCCTTGGCCACCTGCCACCCATGAGAATTAGGTCAAAATTCTCTTCTCTTAGATATCCTAGGAGAAGACATTCTACCACAAAGTGTCTTCCCTCTCATGGATCTTGGAGGAAAAAAAAATCCTGAAGAATTGCTCTGCCCAGAATTAGTTGATAGGTCAGATTCTTTTTTGTTGGGTGGAGATGAATGATCAACATAAGGAGAATTACTTCTCTTTTAGGTACAACAACCCTCCCCCCTTTGTTCTTCCTTCTCAGCAGGTGGAAGCCCCTTTGCTCCTCCAGATACAGCTGGAGGCTTGTAAGCAGGAGCTGGAACTGGAACAGAACCGTCGGCAGGCTTTGCACCATCAAGTTCAGGCTCTGCAGGCTGGAAGCCAAAACAGCGCTAAGTCTACCGTTGAGGTGAGAATCGAGATAGGACTGACATCGTTCTCCAGTGCTCTTCTGGTTCTCAAAGCTTGGCTCAAGCTGGCTTCTACCTAGATGTGAATTCTCCCCTCTTGGTAAAGAATAAGATATGAGCAAATCTGGGAATTGCAAAAGTAATTGATCAATGGAGGCAGCGTAGCCTGCTCAGAAGAAGGGGCCAAATTAGCAGGGCAGAAAGAGAGACAAAATGCAAGAAAGATTGAACCACGTTTTTATCGACAGGGCTAGTCCTCGAATCACTGCAGTCGCTGAGATTCTTCTGTTTGTGGCTCCCTAACTTTTTCATTCAATATTCTAATACTTGGATTTTCTTGGGAGTTTATTTAAGTGGCTCCAATCTTGCTCGAGTGGGTAAACCCAACATTATAATTGGCAAACCTGGTTATAATACTATGCACAGTTCCTTTGATTATAACTGGTTCTTCTTTCTGTCTTTCTAGATGTTCCCAAAAGAAGCCGGCCCAGGTTTGCCTGTGGTCCCAGAGGAGCTGCAGAAGGCCTGGGACCTGCTGAAGAAACACGAGATGATGCTTGAAGAGCAGCGACTGGAGCTGGAATCCGCCAGGATCCAAGTACAGTATTGGCTGTGAACATTTTCCTTCTGGAAGAGCGCCAGATAGTCTTCTTCCATAGGCAGCCTCAGAAAGATGCAGAACATCTAAAGAGGGTTCCTAAATTTCCTTAAACCATACTTTGTAACCATGGTTTGTTGAGTAAATCACCATTCATCAGGTTCACACCATAAATCATGGCTCATCCACCATAGTGCAGTACTGCACAACACCAAACTGCATCATGTGGAATATGAAACCTGCAGCCAAATCTGCCTCCAGGACCAGCATGTTTGCAACTGGCATCCTTGGGCAACCATCAAGACCCACGGATCCAGGCAGGGTCTTGCTTTGACCCTGCCCAAGGCCCGTCTTTTCTGGCACATGGCACAGTTGGAGCCATATTTAAGTCTCAATGGGGACCTGGAGTATCTCTGCAGCATCCGCTCAGGGCTGGCATGCTTCTTGTCTGCTGATCCGGGTTTCTTGTTTCTTGGCAGAACACAGAAGGCAGTTTGGAGAAGCAGAGGCTGGAACAACTTGTTCATGCTTTGGAGGAGCAACTTGCTGAAAAGTAAGGAAAACTAGAGAGCCAGACAAGGATCGCAGGGTATAACGGACTTCTAGATCGCCATAGGGAATGATATGACACACATTCTCCAGGAAATAAATTACAGTGCTCATCCTTTGACAATGCCACAGGAGAGAAAAAGGAGAATTCAGGTTTACAAGATCTCCTTTCTTTGTCTACTAGAATCGAAGCCCTGGCATCTGGAGACACTTTAAGCCCGTAGGGTCAAAGATTGATGGTCGCTGGAAGACTTTTTGTGTATGGCAAAAGCAGCATCCACATTCTTTCCTCCTTGTCAAATTTTCTCCAGTTCAGCAATATAATTTAGGGCAGGACAGTGTGAAACAATTACCATCATCCCTGTCTCTTACAAATCTATTTTGCTGAAATGAAGAAAATGGTCGTCTTCATCTATTGCTTTCTCGGTAGCGTTAGTTTACCAACAATATGTTTAACTTACTATGTTAGTTATTATTTTATTCAGCTGTTTATCCCTGCCCTTCGGTCCAATTATTATTTATAATTATCTATCAAGTCAATTTATAAGCTGTCGCAATTGCTGAAGCAACTTTAAGCAATGGGCAGTAAATTAATAACCACCTTTAAAAACCAACAGGCGGAAACTAATAATAGTAACAGCAGCATAAAACACCGTATGGGGGAAACACCCTCCAAATGAAAAGATACAGTCTCAGATGTCTGGTCATTATTTCTGGGGGGTTGACAGATAACGCTGTCATGCAGTGACAAATTCCATAGAACAATAATACCAATACTGCAATACCAGTGTTTCTGGAGGAAGACGACAATGTTTCAGAAAATGCCATGTTCCCATGACCAGCAATGAACTTCCAAGGAAGACTGTGTTACCACTGCATAAAAAAGGGGGAAAATTATACAGGGAAGGTTATTTAATTTTACTTCCTGTAGTATCTGGAGACCTCTGCTAGCTGTGCTGCTTCATTTTGCTTTGTTTTTTATATCATTGTGTGCCAAAAGCATAAACATCGGGTATGGTTTCCATGAGATACTGTCTGCTCTGCAGTTTAGTTCAAAGGAATTCTTGTGTCTCCAGGGACCAGGCTTTGAGAGACCTCAGGCAAGCCAAAGATGTGGACAGAGCTGTGTTGGAGATGAGAACTTCTTCATCAGAGCTGAAGATAACAAGAGAAGGTGTGGGTGTCTGTTACGAGAAGGTTGGTTCTGGTCAAGAGGGCATGTCAGTTGGATCTGGCAGGCCTCAAATATGCTTTTGCTACATGTAGAAGGCCCCTCCATGTTCAGAGGCAGAAAACTCCAGTTGTTGTGGGACAAGGGAGCTTCTTGGAGACAGCCAATGGGCCATGGTGAAAAACCAATCACAGGTCTAGATGGGCCTCTTGCTTGACCCAATGGAGTTTTTGAATTAGAATTAAGGTAGGTCTGAGGTAGTTATTCCTTTCAAACATAAATTTGGAAGCCTGAAGAACTGGTGAAGGATGGAGAGCAGTTGGTCATGCTACATGGCTTCTATACATTAGCAAGGAGAATACAGAGGTAAGTGTTGGGGAGATGCCTTGAAAGGTCACTGGTGTTTATAGTCTGCAGTCAGTTGACAAGAAGTCCTGAGAGGTGTGGGTTCATTTCCGACGTTCTTTCTGCCCCCAGAGCATTGTCTTTTCTTCCCAGGGCCGCCCTTGTAGCTTGGATGCAAAGGTCATTGGGAGTCCCCTGCAAGAGCTGGAAGGCCTCAGGCTACAGCATCACTTAGTGACTGAGCAGGTACGATGCCTTTGTCACAGCGTTCATTCGCCTTCCTATCTTTCTCCCACTGCATCTTTTCTGGGCAGGGGCTGCGGGCAAAGGGGGGACCACTGCAGAAATGGGACTGTGCAACCCTTGATGGGTTGGTCACCATCCAATATGAATGGACTGGTATTATTGCAGACGTTTTGAAATTGCACTCTCTTCACTTCCCTGCCTTCCACAAGTTACACCAGAAGGGTGCCTAATGTGCTCCAGATGTGTAACATTGCAACTCTCATGCTGATTGGTGGTGATAGGGGTTGTAAACCCACACTGGTGCAGACTAGGTGAGGAGAGGTTTGACTGGGAGAGCATTTGGGGTTGTCATCTGGGTTTTCTGCTGTAGAATTGGAGATACAGAAGGTGTTAAAGGTGTAGGAGAAGACCTGGACAACCTGGTGAGAACCGAGTGTGTTCAGTGGGTATGGAATGGCGGCTGATCTTCGAGAGAGGTTCTGAATAGGGTTTGCATCAGTGAGTCACAGACAGAAGCTGCCTTCCCATTCCTGCGCATTCCAAGCACCTCTTCTGAACTGAACTTGAAGCATCACACAGCCCTTATATCCCATGCTATGCATACTGTCATCTTCAATTGCAGATCCCACTTTATCTAGATTTAGCTAATATAGCTTTGGTAGCTTCTGGAATCCCTCAGGTCTGGTTACAATTGTTATTAAGCAGAATATCATTTATATGTGTTTCTTTTCTCCAAAAGCTGAAGGACCTGTTCAGACAGAGGCAACAGCAGCAAGCAGGAGCCGGGGAGCATCATGATGGGGGGCTCAAGGAAAAGAGCTCGGGAGCATCTCAAAATGTTCCAGGACTGCTGGTGAGACTCCATCTTTTCTTCATCTTGATGGGCCACCAGTTGAGTCCCAGCTGCATGAATACCAACCTTGTTTTTAATCACTGGGGATGGATGCTAACTTTATATTCTAGGTGATGGGAATTCAGATTCTGGAGCCCTATCTTTTACATCAATAAGCTTTTTGCAGGGGCTTTCAGTTGGTCATGGTAGGAAGCAGGGTGGTGGACCATGCCAGGCTTTAGTTTGATCCAGCAACTCAGCTTTTCTCATGAAATGTGATTTTGAGGATGGGATCTTAGCCTTGAGGATGAAGAACCATCAGAAATTCCCAGAATGACTTGTTTGCTTCTCCCAAAGACCACTGCAAATGAATCCCTCGGGCTTCCAGAAGAAAGCCATTTGGAATTTGGGGGTGCACCCGGAAGTGAGGAAGCAGCCCAGAGCCTTCAGCAGCAGCTGAAAGCAAAAACCGAGATGGTAAGCCTATTGCTGCTGGCCACCTTTATTCAGAGAGAGAACTTTGCAGGCTCCATCCTCAAAAACAGCCGCTGAGAAAGAAGGTTGCTTTGTCAATCACACCTCAGTTTGGGATGGCTATAGGGCAAAGAGACCTTTCTTCACACTGGCTATCCTTAATTTCATTCATCTCCTTTCTTGACTTGGGGTTCTTGGAATGTGTTTGAAATGTGTTTAGACTGCAACCCCCCAAATTCTCAGTTACTAAAAAACAAACTGTATATCATATTTGTAGCTGAGTTCCACTTCATTTAAATGGTGATTGAGTAAACCTGAAACATACTGAGGGTTGCATTTTTGTATGATGTTAGTTTTATTTTCTTTTTCCTTGGCGAAGTTAAACAATAATTCCCGGGTTTTCCACTGAACTGGAGAAGGCTGTTACAAGCATCCAATAACTGATCTGAGCTTTGGGGAAAGGCTGTTTGGAAAAAAGCAGGGCCAAAACAATTTAAACAAGATCCAAAAGTCAAGCGTTGCCACTCTCATAATCTGGCTGCAGAGTCTCTTCGGGTCCCCCTTTGCAGCATTCTGCCCATTTGTTTTCTCACTTCCAGATTTCTGCCATGGCCTGTGAAATTCAAGCTTTGAAAGAGAAGAATGAGAACTTAATGAAAGGTGAGGAGGTCCCATCTTTGCTGCAGAAGGATGAAAAGAGACTAATACACTTTCTAACTTTTGTTTAAGAGTCAAATTCTTTTTAAGAATTATATTTACTACTGATTGGAGAAACTTTCAGCCATTTAAAGTTCAGCTCTCTTTATCATCCAACATTTTACTGAAAAGCCTCTTTCTCATCTCAGTTGCTGCTCTGAAGGCTTTGGGCGCGAGGGCCGTAGGAGGTAGTGAACGATGGTTAAAACTGAGCTCGGCTTTTCTCCCAACAGCCAAACTGAGGTTCCAGCAACAGATCCAGCAGATCCACCAGCTTCCAAAGCAACCACCAGAAAAGAGTCATCATCGTGAGCTGCGGGCTCCCAGACTCTCCATTAGCCCCCCCAGACTCTCCATTAGCCCCAGAGAGGATTTGCAAAGTGCTCACTGCAATGAGAATTTGGGGCTTTCTCCACCGGGGGATGAGGCTCCATTCTCTTCCCACAGGAGCAGGGAAACCCAGCAGGCAGCTGTACAGGAGCAGTGTCTTCAGGCCTGCCCTGAGGATGAGCAGAGTGGCACCTCTTCAAACCCCAGGATGGCACAAATGGGCCCCACGCCCCTCCCTTCTGCTGCATCTCATCAACCACCTGGGAGCCTCTCTGATACGTCTTCACCATCCAACCAGCTTTTATTAGCCCCCGTGGCTTCTCCAAAAGGCCCCCTGAGCCATGCTGAGGGTGAGGGGGCTTTGCTCAGCCCCTGCAGCTCAGGGCTTTTGTCCCCCAAGCCTTTTGGGGCCCCAAGACCATGGTCCCCTTTCCGAGAAAGTGCTGAATCGCCAGAGAACAGAAGAGAACTGTAGCAACCAGGTTTGGCTCAGGCGGCAGAAGGAACATCAGTAGGGGGAACCTTTGAAAGATTTGACCCAGAGAAGGCAAAAGTCAAGCTCTCTGTTTGCACTGAGCTTTCGTCTTTTTCTTCTTTGCAAAGGAAAGAGGAGGATTGGGTTTGTCTGATTTGAAATTGTATTTTGCAGTGTGCTGTTTGATTTGGATGAGAGAGTGGGTGCTGCTGAGAAATAGAAGGCTTTGGAGTTGGAAGGACATGACCTGAGATTTAGGTGGCATGGATATTTGTGGTACGATAAAGTCAAGGTTGATGTGGATTTTAAAAATCATTATGTTAGAGATGCCGTACTGAGAATATGGGATAGATACCAATCCAGGTTGTGTCCAAAAACACCTTTATGGCTCTCAGCACAAGAAGCATTTTATAGACAAGAAATAATAGGCAAACACAAATAGCTAGCTTATCATGAGATACTAGAATTTTGTCAAAGGGAATACAAAATAAAATCAAGAGAACGATTGGTGGCAGATGGATATAGTTGCCAGTGGTTTTCTTATTTACAGTTATCAGAAAGATTTAAAGTGAACAAAAGAGTTTTTGGTATTGAACATTGTAAGACTGATTTGAAATAGAATTGTGTACCAATGATGAACATGCAATTGCTAAAATGTATAAACTTCTTTTGAAATTTGAAACAGAAGAACAAGTGAAAGAACGTTTGATAAAGTGGGCTAAAAATTTTGGTTATAATATACAGATCGAACAATGGGAAAATATGTGGCTGAAAGGATTGAAATTTGCACTGTAATAATCTTTATAGTTTCTTTGTAACTTCATCACCATCATCACTTCTGTTGTTAAGGGCTTGTTGTGCTGCTTAGTGGCTTTAGTTTCTTTTTAGCACAATCCCCTTTGTGAACAGAACTCCCACCATTCCATACCTCCTATGCAGATTACAAGAGGATCATGAACCTGTGATGTCTTCAGGGTACAATTTAGGGGTGAGAACTGAGGACCTAGCTCGGTGGAATGAGCCAGAGGGCTTTGAAACATTCCACTAAGCTGGCTAACCACATTGTGAAATAATAGCATCCTTGGGGTAAGAGACACCCACCACCTGGGGATTTCACAGACACATCCTCATAGTTTTCTTGGTGACAGTGCAGTTGTGATTTGCCACTGTCTTCTTCTACAATGTTGAGAAACATCTACCCTGTTTCTCCTCCAGCCTGGGATCTCCTGACAATCTCCCATCCAAGTTTGACTCTGCATAGCTTTTTAAGATCAGACTAGGATGGCCAGATATATAACAGATGTCCTCATAGTTGGACTGCAGAGTGGGGAAAAGCATACCTACTCATTATGAAAGAGTAGGTATGTGGTAGTAAATCTCATCCAAAGCCAACCTAGTACAGTAATGAGTATTGGCCTAAGCAGGGAGATCTTGTTGAATTCTAACCTCAGCTCTGAAAGCTTACTGGGTGACTTTAGGTTAGTCACTCACAGCTCAACCTGCCTTAGAAGGTGGTTCTGAGGATAGCATTGGAAGTATTCAGGCTCCCTGCAGCTCATCCCATGCCATGTTCATTCCCCAGCAGTGAACCTTGTGCAGACTTCTTCTCCGCATCCTGGTGCTTGGGCCTCTTGAGTCTGCTTCTGAGCACAATGCCAAGTTTGACTTGGCTGATAAAATTTTTGTTCCTTTGTAACTAGCTATCAAGAGTTAGGCAGGTAAATCGGTTCTCTAGCAGCGGCTGCAGTCCTTGAACCAAGAACCAAAACTGGGGCAGTGAAAAATAAAGCAATCTGTTGTCCTTTCAGTTTCCATCATCTCTTCTACCTGGATTGGGACCTACCCTTTTAATCCAGAGTTTTGAAGAGCTCCCAACAAACTCATTTCTTTCTGGACAAATAACCGGGATCATCCGTTGGAGAATACTTGGAATATACTTGAGCGGGCTTAGAATTGACTTGAGAACACTTGGAACCAGATCTGAGTCTTCACTGGCATGGCTGTTGTTCCTTTGTCCCCAGAATTCCTTTCTTCCAGACACCTGTTAAGAAGGATTAGCACCGTTGGCCACAAGAGGCAGATGATACTCCAACACATCCAGGTTAGGGCTGAAAACCTTCAGGCTGTATCAAGTGCCAGCGGGCAGACTCCACGTTTCCCCGGGTATACATCTCTTTCCAGTGGAGCTGACCCATCCCTGGCACATCGGGCCCAATCAAAACTCGACCCATGGCACAGCTGCGGATATAGAGGTGAGCCTAGGAGAAGGTCAGGAGCGGGAAAAGGAGAAAACAAGAATAACTCTAAATCGTAGTTTAAATACATTCTTGCTTTAGAAGAGAAGCGGCTTTATTTCACAAGATCCCCAATCGTACAGAAGGCATTCCCTATGCGTTGTATGCTCTGGGACGCTAGGTTCACCCACAGCATTAAGCTATGGCTTGCTTAATAACCATAACTGAGTTCATGCACGTGCCATGGTTTACAGACCTCAAAAGTTGGGTTCAGACATTGTTAAAACAAACCCATGCTATGGCTTAGAGCAGCCTCTGCTGACATGGTGCTCCCTGGAGGCTTGGACTCCCAGAATTCTCAGCAATGGCCATGCTAGTTTGAGGAATTCTGGGAATCAAAGACTTCCTCTACATATATTGGACTACGATAATTTGTTTATTTAATTTATTTTATAAATTTATTCACCGCCCATCTCTCCCCTATGGGATAATCCCATTTTGACTGAAAAATGCTAAAGAAATGCCAATTTCTGGTTTTTGACTCCAACATTGATTTTGCTCTCCTTGCCTCAGTATTCAGAGAGGTTTCATTTAAAACTGGTTAAATATTTATTCTGCCCTTTTAGGTGAAAAAAAAAAGATAATTGTTCTAGGCCAGAGGACTGACCACTGATTGGAAATCAGCAATACCTAATTCTTACTTCTGCACTTGGGGCTGGCAAGGAACGCCTCCACCATTGCTAGAAACTTTAGCCGGTCCGTATTCTGCACCACCAGTGCAGTGGAGGTCAAGGTCTGCACTGGGCCAAAAGGTGCATTCGGGCATGTGCAATTAAACTGCGTGCCGCTTCCCTAAATGTAGTTTGACATGCAGATTCATCACATTTAAAATATCAGCCTTTGGCAACCTCACCATGTTGATGTGGCGTAGAAAGAAACATCATTTTTAAATGATTCAACGTTCTTTTTGCTTAATGGGCTATCATAATTCTGTAACTGAGGCAGGATATTGCACAGAAGAAAAAAACTCATTCGGAAGCCTGTTGGAGAGAGGGAGGGAGGGAGGGAGGGAGGCTTGGTCCACTCACTTGCATGACTGTGAACTCCAGAAACAGTTGTTGTTTCTGGATATCTCCAGCAGGAACACTGAAAAGGAATGGGGTATTCCATACAGGTTTATAACCTGCTATGGACTTGGTCTCCTTCGTATCAATCACTTTCCCATCATGGTAGAAGTTGATCATAACATAGTGGTCTAGAAATGGGAAGCAAGTGAAAAGGAGTGAACTCAGGTTTGACATTCATTCATTCATTCATTCCATTCATTCATTCATTGTATTTATATGGCCACCTATCTCATGTAATGATCCTAGGTGGCTCATAACAATAAAAACCAATAAAAACAACACCACGCTTCCCTCCAGGCACCAGCTCAACCCCCCTCCTAGCCCAATGCTTATTTATACATGAGAACAGCTCTGCTGGATCAGATCCAGGTCCACCTTAATCCAGCACTTTGTTTTTCATCGTGGCCAATCAGATGCCCCAAGGAGGTTCGCAAGCGGAAGATGGAGATACACCTCTTTCACACCATTGTTCCCCTGCAACTGATACTTGGAGAGATGCTGCCCCCAATTTGAAGGCAATGTTGAATCTCAACATGAAGAGCCCTTGATAGACCTGTCTTCCTCCCAGCCCCTTTTAAACCCATCCAAGTTAATTGTCATCACCAACATCACCACCATACTGAAGGTTAATGATGTGCTACATGAAGTGCCTTCTGTTGTTTGTTCTAAACCAGTAGATGACCCCTGGTCCTACGGTGAGGAGAGAGGGAGGAACACATCTCCTTGCCAATTTTCCTCATGCCGTGAAGAGTGTTAGACCCCTTCAATCGTATCACCTTTCATCCAAGCTTGAGTCCCAAACATTCTACACTTCTGCTGGAGAACATGGGTTCAAGCCTTCTAATTGTGGTTGTCCCCCTCCCCGCCCCCTTTTTTTGCCATTCTTCCAGCTCTTTCATCTCCTCTCCCAAATGTGGCAACCAGATTCCAGCAGGGCTTTCAGGGTGGAAGCCCGTATTTTACCTGGTGTCCCAGGAAAGCAGGTGAGCCGCTCCAGGTTCTCTGCTTTGCGGACCAGAACTTTGATGCGGTTGGCCAGAGCTTGATACTGGAGCAGGAGGAAAAGTTGCCCCACTGGGTTGGGCTGAGACAGTGAAGCAGAAGACCTTGTGTCCTGAGAGCTGAAACCCTGCAATGACGCAGCCTTGTGTTAAAATAGTCTGTGAATGTGTACGTGTGAATGTGTGCATGAGCAAGAAGTGAACCCAGGCATTATGCTTTTCAGGTAAGGTCCTACTTTCTGGGCCACACCTTACAAGCTGGCAGTTAATGGTGATGCAGAGATGGGCATTCTCTGTGGTAGCCTCTGTGCTGTAGAATGCCTTCTTCTCTAGATAGGTTTGCTGTCTGTTCTGTGTGTTCAAGAAACTGCTCTTTATTTACAATTAAAATCTACTCTTCCTTTGCAACTTAAGAAGGAATGCAAATTGTCTCCACCATTTTTAGTCATAGAGGAGATGCTTCAAAAGTGCAAAAACCAACTTTACTTTAATCTGCCGTTATGGGGTAACATCCAAACAAATTGACTTATGAGCTGCACCATTTAAATTTACAATGTGGTCAGCTATAACTAAGTTCCATTATTCAGTAGGGCTACCTTCATCTGAATGGTACCTATGAATTCTAGAAGTAATTTGTGTAGGAAGATGACTTATATGGGTATTCAATAAACAAACAATAATAATATGTTCTACATTTAATGTTCCGTTTTATCAAAGTCTTGCAATTTTTCAGGTAGCAACACCCCAACCGTTCCCTTTTTAAAAAAAAATCCTTTTAAAGCATTTCCCGTTTATTAGCTCCCTCTAATTTTTGCTTGGAGATTCTTTGCAACAAGAAATGGAATACACATACTTTAGATACCTAATAAACCTCTAAATTCATAATAAACTTGATTGACACCTGAATAGAAATTAGGTCAAAGACCTTGCTCAGGGATGGGCAGATGATGCCCCCAAGCCATGGGTTTACCTCCCTGAATGCTCCAAGATTGAATGGCTGAAATTCAGCAGTGAAGAGCGCAACACCCCACTGATTTGGGGGCAAAAAGCCCCAAGAAGAGGTGGTTGGATAATAGAGGCCTAAAAATGGTCCAGCCACCCTTAGCAACTCCTGGACCAAAGATGGAACCAGGGAGCACATGAATCTCTTGGCCACTTTTTTCTCTCTATGGAGGTGAAAATACTGTATATACTTGTCTGCCGTGACGTTGAAAAGATGACCTGAAGTCATTTGCAGCTGTTTTACTCAAGAAAGCATTTATATCTATTTATAAACAATAGCTAACCCATTAATTGGGGCTACCATGAAAAGGGTTGGATTAATTCCTCTGACTGCTGGGGGGGCTTGATGTACAGATGTTCCAGCTGAACGCCCACCAGCCCAGGATGGCATAGGCGAGGATTGTCCAAAAATGCCTGGAAAGCAGGTTATGGAAGGCAGAGCCAACTCCTCACCTTTTTGAACTTGGTTTTGGTGGGTGACAGCTCCTGTGTATAAACAGAGGAAATATTTGGCTCCCATGCCACCTGGGTGCAGGGAAACATCACCTCTCCGAGGAACGAGTCCTTTATGCCGTGGAAGTCCTTGGCGTAGACAGCAAAGCAGAGCATCAGCCTTGATAGGTCTTCCAAACTGTAGTGGCCAAAGTGGAATTCTGCATGGCACTTGGGGTGGAGGTTTTTTTTGCGCAGGGCAGTGCGCTGGGGTTCACCAAACCTTGGCAGGAGGTACACTTTGACGTAGGAATTGCGACTGGCCCAAAACCCCATGGGAAGGTGGGACAGCCTGACCACTGTCACCGTCAGCAGGGCTCGGGGTTGGGAGTAGAACAGCGCAAAGTGAAGATGAGGCCGTGTCTTTGTAGTAGTAGTGTTGGGAAAGCCTCTTGAAACAAGGTCAGATGATGGTGAGTTGGTGCCCAGAATGGGACTGGAGAGAAGACTCCTTTCATCGGCAAATCTGCTGTCCCCAGAGATGGTATGTCGATGTGTCCAGCCCAGGTGGGACTGGACCAGCAGTTTTTGAGGAACAGGGATTTTGGGAAGAGAGGCTTGGCCATAAAGGAGGCTCTTCTGCGGGGTCTTCTGGATGGACAAACCTGGTAAATCAGCAGCAGCAAGTGGTGGATTATTCTGGACCTCCCCTTCTATTTGGAGATATTGCTCCTGGATGGGTGCTACCATCTTGACGGAAGGCCGAGCTACCTCCAATTCCAACAGCGTCCGATCCAACGGCTCTGCTTTGCTCTTGCTTAGACGATGCTTCTTCAGTTGATACCAGCACACCATGCAGCCAAGGAAGAAGCTGAGGCATGAGAGAGCAAGTCCTACACTCCAGAAGACCAGCAAATGCACTGTGGAGAGAGAAGACGGGAAGCAATTAAAGATCTTAACAAGAGTTGGTGTGGTTGACAACTCTTAGACAGAGAAGACCAAGCTTTCCGCTCATCTCTCCATTTCCAGCCGAAAAAGACATTGTGATAAAAAACTGCCATCTCTTTCCGTGAATGTTCAAAAAATACTTCATTGAGTTTTGACTGGGCAGGGCCAGCGATCGCATGCAATGAATAGATGCAATAACTAAATGCCGCGTTACTATCCTGGATGGGGTTGTGAACTTTTTAAGGGAGCAGTAGATCTTGTGATTCTTCTGGTTTAAATTCATGAAGGAATCCACAACCAGATCCACTCCCCCCAAAATGGATACGCCAGTGGCTGTCTTTGTGATCTGATCAGCATGTGCAAATATACCGCTTGATATGCCATGCGAGAAATATATATTGAAGCGCTGCTGTTTTGCTTTAAACAGGTACTGTAGCACTTGAATATTGCCTTCGGAGACCCACTGCTAAATTCTCCTATGGGAGGTAGCTGAGGATTTTAAGGGTTTGTGATTATTTTATAGTGGCTGGTAGCCAAATACTAAAAGTACTTGGTATTTGAAATGTCTCCAAACTGGATAACACCCAGGGCAGTATTTCAGTATGTCGCAAGCCACCTCCATCCATCCATCCATCCATCCATCCATCCATCCATCCATCACCAGATTCCAAAAAATATTCCTGGCAGTCTACAATATAAGCAGCAATTTAATCAATCCATAAATTAATCACCCAGCCCAACATCCCTGAACTAGCAACAACTTTGTGGTTAAAAACACAGATTAACAGCTCTATGGAACAGCTCTGAGTTCACTGCCTATTTAAATACTGTCAGGGAAAGTGTTATTTGGATATCCAGGGAGAGGATATTCCACATGAGAAGAAAGCTTGGTCTTCTGGCCCTTCCTCCTTGAAGCTCACATAAGGGGTTGGGGCCCTCAACATCCTAACTCAGGACAAGTAGACCAAGGACCAGTTGTATTTGCAGAAGACAGTCATGGAGGTACCTGGGCACCAAGCTTTATAGGTTAATCCCAACATTTTAAATTGCACTTGGAATTAATTTTTGCAGTGCCTGCAAAATTCATGATAGGGGCCTGCAATGGCTGTCACCCATCAGCAAAAGAGCTGCTTTAGTTTGTACCAACTGCAGCTTCAACGGCAGCCCCCAAGAAACATGTAGTAGTAGCCTAGTCTATCCCAGGTGGGATGAAGGTGTGAGTTACTATCACCACTTTTTTTTAGCCCCTTGGAAACTCAGAAGGTCCCTGCCCTTTTCCATAGGAGAACCAATGAAGCACAGAAGGGAAGGGAAAAAATAGGAACAGCCCCCCGCAATCCTGCCTTGATTTATTTATTTTTTAAAATTTTCAAGCATGGCTGCAGAGCAGCCCAGGAACAATTGTATCCATTCAAACTGTTTGGTCAGAAGCTAAAATAAACCTAGCCTCACCTCGAAGCTGATAAAGCTGATGGAAAAACCATCCCTTATCAGAAGACCAGCAGCTTTGCTGACGCAAAGCCATTTGGAGGAAGGGGGCCAGTGTTTATCCAACACCCTTTAGAAAATGCTGGTATATCATGATGCATGTAAACAAGGGTGGGGCTTTGACTGTGCCCTTGTGGGCACCATCTTGACTTTTTTGACCACCCTACTCCCCAAAGAGGCCACTGGCCCCATTCCTGGTGGCCCCAGAGAAGCAACCCAACACCAGAAGAAGACCTAATCAATATTTTGCTGGGACTATCAGATCCATGCTACCAACATCTTCATGATGACTAGATGGTAGGAATTACTGTAGTGGGAGTTTCTTCTGTCTCTCTTTGCTGCCACCTAAGGGACATTGGGGTGTTTGCAGCCCAGATCTAGTAGCCATAATCTTGGAAATCCACAATCATGCTCTGGATATAGATTTACATCACTCAGGATTAACTGGTGTTCCCTTGAGATTTGGAACAGAAATGTTCTCTGATTTAAAAAAGAGAGAGACAGGTCTTTTGCTTGCAATTTCTAAGCTGCTGGGCCTTCAAGTGAAAGAATTTACTCTAGATCAGTGTTTCTCAACCTCAGCAACTTTAAGATGTGTGGACTTCAATTTCTAGAAGTCCATGCTGGCTGGGGAATTCTGGGAGTTGAAGTCCACACATCTTAAAGCTGCTGACGTCGAGAAACACTGGTCTAGATAAACCTGTGCTTTTGTGAAAAGATATTGTGGGGAGGGGAAAGTTATGTAATAAAGTCACTCTACAAGGTTGTTGTCTGGTTGCAAAGCTTCCAAATGCTGCATGAGAAGTGGAAAAACTACAAGGAGATTCCTCCCCACCGACCCACCCCACAGTCTGGAGAGGCAGCACTGGAGATATCATTAAGGTCTGGATGTTCTGCTCCCCAGCCATAAACAGAGCAAGCTCAGATTGGCTTACAACTGTGACGTGATTCTTTGTTTCATCTCCCTCCATGGCACATCCAGCCTCATTTTCTTGAACTGTCTTGATCCAGTGCATCCAATACAGTGGGCTGATGGTTAAAAGTAGACAAGAAAAAGCAGGAAGGGGTAGAAAAATAATGATGTCTCTACCGTCTTGCCTTCTCTCCTATTTTACAGAGGGGAGTCCTCCCTTTGAAAGACTGACCACTTCAATTCCAATCTAAAGAAACAGTTCCTAAGAATATGGAAAGTAGCTAGATTTGCCCACAGGAAGGTATCAAAACTAACGATGCCCTTGAAAGCAGCAACAGCAGCAGAGAATTGAGATTAGCATGTCAGATTAGAAATCAAGGACATTTAATCTCTGCCTAGCTATGGAAGGTTACCAAGATGATCATAAGCATATTTCCATCTTAGGGCTTCTTCCACCTCTACAAGGTTGCTGTGAAGCTAAAACCCTGGGGGAGAGATCCATTAGAACTTTGGCAGAAAGGGATGTAAAAATAGGAAACAAGAATCAGCACAATGAAGGGAGGTGGTTGACTTACTTTTTAGAGCCAACTGGGGTCTCTGTCTGGAGTCTCTCTCTGCAACCTTGAATTTTCTCTCCAACTGAAATTCTCTTGGGTTTGGAGAAGATTGGTCCTGGTGCTTCCAATACCTCAAGGGCCTCTTCTCACCTGCCAAGATGCCTGAGATACACCGCCAGCTGCTGTTTATGTTCCTGTGTGTGTAACTCAGCACCTCTCTTAACATCCCCTCCCTCCCCCATCACTTCCAACAAAGCTGTTTGCTGTTCAGCAGGGTTGAGATCTTGCAAGTTTACAAAAGAGTCTTGAAAAGGAAACAGAATACTGTAGCTCTGCTACTGGCTCAGCCACTCCTGCAAAGGGCTTCCACAAAACTCACTTCTGGGGTGGGGCCTCCAGAAGCTCTTGAGCTGGGCCAGGATCAGATTCAGGGTCGGGAGTCAGTGGGATGAAGCATCACATTTCCTCCATCTCTGTTTGTGCGCCAGTCCTAAGTACAGACCAGCATAAAGAGATGGAGGAACATCCCCCTTTTGCCTTTCCCTTTCCTCCTTTTTTTTTAAGA
Source organism: Candoia aspera (assembly GCF_035149785.1). NCBI lineage: Eukaryota > Metazoa > Chordata > Lepidosauria > Squamata > Candoiidae > Candoia > Candoia aspera. The sequence goes on along the minus strand of NC_086165.1, from coordinate 5,524,683 downwards.
TATAATTTTTACTGAGGAATTTTTTACAGGATTAAAAACTACAGAAACATAAAGAATTAGAAAAAAGACGAAGATATGAAAAGATTTAAAAAGTGAGAAACAGTAAAAGTCAAGAGAGGAGAAAGAAAAATGTCTAAAGAAGCAACTTCCAATCCCCTTTGCAGCAATCACAAATATAATTATTACCATTTCCGCCCTCCCAAATTATATATCAAGGCTCCCTTCTTCCCATAAACAACTCTCTTTAATCAGTAAGTCCCAAGATCATTGATTCATTTTTGTCCATTTTCAGCAAAAAGGGTTTCCAGTCTTTGATCAAAATAATTATCGTTCCTTCCCTAGTCAGACAAGTCAATCAGGCCATTTCAGCAAGGTCTGCCATCTTCACAGTCCATTCCTCCATTGTCTGTATTTCTGTATTTTTCCACCTTTGTGCATATAATAGCCTGCTGGGTTTTAAAAAGACACAAAACTCTTCATCACTAATTCTGCAACTGATTAAAAAGGGCTTCCTCTCTGGAACAGAAGAGAAGGAATCATATCCAAACTAATTTTTTTTTTCCTGATGTGCCCGTACTTTTCCTTTTGGTCCTTTCTCAATCCTATGGTGGATCTTAAATGGCTGTGTTCTCGGGGGCAGAGACAGAATTTGTTGTTTTTCTATAAATTGCCATGCCTCTTTAGTTCATTGTGGGATTTGGAGGGGGAAGAGAAAATTAGTTGGGTTATCCTGGTTTGATTTGGGACATCCTTTTATCTTATAAACTGGACTTGGAATAGGTGGTCTTTGAAATCCATTCGGAGCCTATGACACTTTGCAGGAAAAGCAATGCATTATAAAAGATTGGTTGTACCACCTCACAGCTATCTTAGGGCATCCTGAAGCACAGAAAGAACAAGGCAAAGAGGGACAGAGAAAACATCTAAAGCACAAGAGGCTGCTAACAGTTTATCACTATTTCAAACAGACCCCCAGGATTAATTGTTGGCAGGTTGACTTAACCCAACACCATCTATGTTCTGGCGTGTCCAATTGCAGGCAAATGCTCTAAAGCAGCGTTTCTCAACCTTGGCCACTTTAAGATGCGTGGACTTCAACTCCCAGGATCCCCCAGCCAGAAGTCCATGCATCAAAGTAGCCAAGGTTGAGAAACACTGCTCTAGAGACAAAATGCACACACTTTCCCCTTGAAGATTGTACTTCAAACAAAATATTTAAAAGACTGGATTCAACACTTAACATATATGAATAGATGCATACCCACCATATAAAAATAACAGGGAAAAAAAGACTAACTGTGGGACGCATGGGGGGGTGGGGAGATAACATTTAAAATGTTTCAGCTCAACCACTGCAAAGTTTCCTCTATTTTAAGGGCTGGTGATAAGCCAACACCTTTATCAGGACTCTGCAAAGTTTTACCAGGGGGAGAGAATTCACTTGTAGGGCACCAGAGAGGGAGTGGAAGCACTGGAAAATGGCTGGCCTAAAAATTCATGTGTCTCTTTGCCTTGGGGAGGGGGAGAACACCTTCCTAATTACAGAAGTAGATGAAGCCAATGATCCAGAGAGGTGATGGGCTGCCTTTGATACTTAAATAACCCTTTTCAACTCTAGGATTCAAAGACAACAAAAAGCAGGGACAGATAAGGGATGCAGAAGAAAATAAATTAGAAGGGCTTTCTTTGGTAAATATGAATACAGTTGAAGAGGGCATCTCCAGGGAATTTATACCTTCCCACCCCAACCTTTAAATACCTGTCACTTTAGATTCTGAACTTCAGGGGTTTATATTCCACTGTTCCACCCCTTTGGTGATCATCTCCAGCCTTGCAGGATCTCCTTTTCTTCTCACTGAGGTCCTTTTGACGGACCTGGGTGCGAAGCAGCAGTGTAGGAAGTTAAATCTACAATTGCAGAAGGCGGAGGTGCTCAACGCTTGTCACCCAGGAATTTGCTTTCTATAGCAGAGCCAGTTTGTCTAGCAATCTTTCCATTCACAAGCCTAGTCCATTTCCTTCTGTGCTTTCTTATCTAAATAAGGGAGGGTGGCAGAGACTTTCTTATCACTTATTTCCAAGGGTGGCAAATCAGCCCTGCTACATTTGCCCCCTCTGGTCATTCTGTTGGGGGGGGGGACATCTACTCAATGCCAACTGAAGCCTGTTCTGTTACCCTCACCGTTAGTGGGCATGCCCCAATACTGGTCTTTCTGAACTGTGCCCTGAGGAAGGTAGTGATCTCTGTTGCAGTTAAGTTTATTGTCTTTATAATAATCAAGATTTACTTACTCCCCAGTCCTGCTTCCAAGGTTAGCTGAGAATGGAGAGACTGAAAAGATCCCAGTGATGTTGGTGAGGGGAAAGTTGGCAGGAAGAACACAAAATTTCCAACATCACAGACAGATAGGACTAAGAATGAAGACCGACCTATATATTCCTCCAGTCCTGCTAGCTGCTCAAAGCTGGCTGAAGTGACTGCAAGCTGATGCTTGCCTCCAGCAGCAGCAGAACCCAGGCTGATGGGCATTCTTTGCCAGTTGGCAGTGAGGCCAAGCAAACACGACAAGCTTGAACAGCTGAGCAAATAGGTGGAAAATATTCTGGGTTTTGGCCCAGAAATGGACAGGCTTTTAAACTTAGAGCACGAAGTTGGAATGCTGCAGCAATGGCCAAAATTAAAACTGGAGGGTTTGTTGCCATGTCAAGAGGTGGTAGTACAGGCCCAGAGATCCACACATTGCTCAGGATATTTGTGTGAATGGTGGTGGGGATTGCAGAGAAGAAATGTCAGAGCCCTAGCTTGGTTGCATCTACGTAGAGAGTAGGAACCGGAATAGGCTTTGCAGCCAGCCAGATGATTCCTATTCCCCCTTACTTGGGGTTCTGATGTGAAGCATCAACCTTCCCCTCCAGATGTGTGAGATGGATGAGTCATTCAAGTTGCAGACCGTCACATTTCAAGGACCCAAAGTTGGGGAGGTAGCAGCTTTTGGCCAACTTTGGCTGATCTCAGAAGCTAACGAGGTCAACTCTGGTTAGTGCTTGGATGGGAGGCTACCTAGAAATTCCATGGCTGTAGGTCAGGCTGAAGAGTTGAAGAACATCCTGAAGGCAGGCAGTGGCGAACCATTTCCTTGTCCTTCCATGAAGACTGCACAGATGTTTCCATAAAGTCCCTGTGGGGAGAGTTATAGATCCAGGCAATTTTCAGCAATCCCTCACCCATTTAGCTCCATCACCCACGCTTCTGGTGCCTCTCTCCACCATAAACACACCCATTTCAAAGGATCTTTGGGGCCACTTCATCTCACTGATTGTATGAGTTGATTGTAACCACGAAGGTAACCATGGGTTAAGTGCCAGATTAGATCAGAATCTGGTTCAGTTTTCCTTGGGATTGTTTCACCAAAGTGCAAGAGGGCACTTCCTTTCTGAAGTCACCTCAAAAGGACAATGTGGCACCACATGCTCCCCCATGGTTAACTGTGGATTACTGATTTATCTTTGTTGGCCATCAACTAACCCCACTTGCTGGGTTCACAGAGCACACTGAACCATGGATTACCCCCCTATTTAAGGCTTGTACAAAAAAAGATTAGCACAAGCAAGCTGAAGAATAGATCAAAATGCTTCAAAAGGATAAAAGGATAATTTAAAAGAGTGCCAAACAGACAATCAGCACTATGATGCCAAGAGAGTCAAATTCTGGGGCCAAACATGAGCAGGATGCTCACCTGCCTGTAGCTCAGATCTGTCTGAATCCAGCTTTATTTATTCAGATTAACTGTTGAGCACTATTTTAGCCTCGACATTTCACAGAACTGCTGTCACCTGTTCCTATGGGCTGCAGAAGTCTGTTTTGGCTTTAATGAAACCAGCAACATTTTTGGCACTGTGACATCATTAAGGAAAAAGAAAAAGTGTTATGAAATAATAAAGTTTTGAAGCATCCATTGCAATCCCCTTCTCCGATCTTGGATATCTACCATCTTCTTGGGTGGATTCCCCCCCGCCCCACCGAATTCGTATAGAAAAACAAGGATGAAGAGAGCCATGATCTGAAGAGGTAGCAGTTTATTGGAATATAAAGGTTCAGGTAACTTGTTAAGATAGGAAAAAAAAAAAACCCAACAACAACATATACAGACACTTGCTGGAAGGAAACATCTGAGGTATTTAGTTATTCACCATCTAGGCTATCACATTTTTCTTTCTTTAAATAGTTAAGAACAAGCTAGTTGCAAGGCCGCTGTAGTGGTCTGATCTTAGGTTTACTACCTTCCTTCCTTCCTCCTTCCAAGCTTTTGGGAGGGAAGGGAACAGCAGCCAGAAAGGGCTGGGTACGGGTGTGCGTGTAGATCCAGCCCATCCACCTGGGGGGCCACCTCCCTCTTCCTTCCACCCTGATGGATCACATCCGTCCAACCTCTGGTGCTTACCCAAAAGCGCTGGGGCCCATGTGCTGGACTAAGGGCAAATAAAAAAAAAAAAAAAGAGGAGACTAAAACATCTGAAGGAAGCAGCTGTTGGCAGTCCTCCTTCGCCTGCTGGGATTCCAAGACCAGATCCCCGGACTGCCCCAAAGGTGAAGGAGCTGGCCAGTCCTAAGCCGAATGGCCAGAAAGCAGGTGCTTGAAATGCGTGGAGCAGACCAGAGTCAAGCCAATCTGCACATGCTTTGGGCACACATGGGCTTGACACCCCTAGATTCCCAAGCCCAGCCAAACTGACATTAAGCCCTTGGATGGGGCGGAGGGGGGGGCTCACCACCTCTGCAAATGGAGATCTGTCACTGGAGAACCTGCCCTTCCCATCGTACTGAAAAGTCCTGAGTGCCATACCATACAATCTTTTAATATCCCAAGTCAGGTAAGGTAGAGTGAAGCTCCCCCCACTCCCCACCGCCACACTCTGCTGCTGGCTTACGGACCCCTCCCAAGAACCCGACCGAAGAGGAAAAACGCTACGCGGCTCAGCCAAGGGTGGCAGCATTGAAAGTCGGGGGCTCGCATCTTCACAGTCGAAAAGTGGCTGGCCGAGCAAAAACAAAGAAACAACAGCGCCCCCCCCCCCAATTGACAGAGTCAAAGTGTGATGCCGCAGCTTATCTGAATGAGGTATATATTTATATTTATATATTTATATATATATTGTTACAAACCCCCAAATCTACCTCCACCCTCCCACCCCGCCCTTGAACTGGAGAAGAACGAACTCTCGACTTCCCTGCCTGGATCCCGGGTAGCTGCGTCAAATGCTGGCAGGAATGAAGGCGCCGAGGCCATCCCAGTGATTCAAACAGCTTTCTGTGCAAGAAACGCGATCCCAGGCGTGGCCGGAACAGGCCCACTGATTTTAAACTCGGGCCCGAGACATACTGAATGGGTGGCAGCAATGGCGGGAGCTTAATTTTTCAGAGACGAAGAAAAGATAAAAACATGTGGGCTTGCGAACTTCCATCGTTTTTCCCTTTTTCCCCAAAACGGTTTTACCTCCAAGGCCAAGTTTTGATGTTCGAGATGCTTCGGATGGGATAAAATTTCTGGAGGAGGGTAAGGGGTGCAGTCTGCCTTTATCACACTGCCCCATTTTCGTGTCAAATTCATCTGACATTTTCAGGTCTGGATTGACACTGAAAGGAATTTGAAAAATTCATTGCTTTTGGAGCATGCTAAAAAATAAATAAATAGTAACAACAACAATTAAAAAAACCCCACAAGCATTCAGCAAAGGAATTCCCCTGCCCCATCTCTTTCTCTCTCTGTCTGTGCCCTTGCCAGCCCCGATCTGAAACGCAGGAACCATCAAAATTATGGGATGTGCTTTCACTGTTTCTCCCCCAGCAGAGGTTATCAGCATTCCTTAAAACAACTGCCAAGAGTTCTGTTTTATAAGCTGGGAGGCGACTGGGACTGCTTCCCTAAGCAATATTACAGATGTGACAATCTTAGATGGACACACACACACACACAAAATCCTTAAACAATACAAAGGATTCACACAAGAATGCCACGTGGGCAAATTCTGCTAAAAGCCACGAGTCAATGAAGCCATGGCAGATCCTGCACTGCCCGTTCTTTCCAGCCTTGCTGCCCACCTGCCTTAATCCGAAGAATCCGTAAACCAACCGTGGGGGTTTGCGATCTGCGCATTCTTTAGCCAGAGGACGATGGACAGAGGAAACGGCCCCATGGAGCACCATCTCTGAGCCGGCTGCGTTCAGTCGGAATGGAAAGAGGGAGGGAGGGAGGGAGGGAGGGAGGGAAACATGGCACATGCAGATGGAACACAGACTGTTTCAGAGTTGAGCGTTTTCAGTGGGAAAGATGGCTGTCCTCTGAGCGAAGGGCCAAGCTTGGCAAAGGGGGTGCCTCTCACACTGGTCACAGATAAGCTCCACCAGCACAGCTTATCTTAGCCACCAGGACTGAGAACAGCCATGCGGTGCTCCCGTTGGCAGGGCAGGGGATAATACCAGCTGTACTGAGTTCTGCAGACTGGGCCTCTTGGCCGCCACGGGGTGCTAAAGGGACACGTGTGCCTTGGCAGGCCCAGTACGCGATATTCAAAGACTGATGTAATACCTATCTACTGATTCTCTTCAAGAACTTTTCTTTCTTGATTGGTGAGAATGTGGGTGGAGCTCTCACAATTCATTGGTAATATGGTAGGACCGGGAAGGGGAGGGAAGAGAAACAGAGACAGGGGTAACTTTGCAAGGTGTCTGGCCCCCCTGTTGGGTAGATCTGGGCTGTCCGACTATCATTTTCTCTACTTTGCCCCACAGCTATGTGGCAACCAGAAAAGTTCCACAGAATCTGTCCAGGAACATCTCACTCTTCAAGGGGCTCCAGCTTGTCTACTTGGATGGAATGAGGTCTATTGGTTAGAGAGGATGAAGAATGATTTCTCTAAAGATCTGCTTAAAATAGAAATGGAGGGATCCAGCCCCTCGTTATTGGCCATGCTGGGTGGGGTTCTTAGCAAGCTTTGGGAGATCACAGGTTTCTCAGCCTTGCCTAACTGGCAGTAGTTCTTTGTTTTCTAAAATTGGTGCAAAACAACAATACAATACAACTTTAGATAATCTAAAACGTCCACTTCTGCAAAGGTGAACACATACACCGAGCACAGAATTTTTATTTCATCTTGATTAAATTGACAAGGGGCTGGAGGGCAACTTCAGATGGTTCTTCTCCCCTGCCCCCCTTTCCCCCAGTCTGGTGCCCTCCAGAGATTTGGGCTTGTAACTCCCAGAATTCTGCATGTAGTTGCAACCCCGACACACCGAGAAGGTGCCAGGCTGGAGAAAGCAGGCCATCTAAGTTGAAGGGGGCTTCTTTGGAAAGATGAGTCCTTCCTGGGACTGTCTCTGCCGATGAGACTGCAAATGGAACATCCCTGAAGCCTTTGTATTACAACTAGAAAATACACATATTTTTCAGAAAGCTAAGGGGAACTGGAACCAGCATCCTGCAGACCAAGATCTAGCTAGCAAAGATCTACTCAATGGACTGACATCCTGCTCTTCAAAGACAATCCTCCAGAGCCATTTCTCCATGGGTGTTTTTCCTCTGCATGAATTTGTCCAGAAAGCAGTGCCATGGAAGAAAGAGGAGATGGCTCTGACCAATTTCTTTGGAGCGACAAGGAAAGCTGTAATGATTCAGTACCTACACAGCCATCACATTCCATGAGTGCCTGGAATCACTTCCAAGCCGAAGGTCCTGCCTTCCCTTGGAAATTTACACAGGGTATGAACCCGAGGATAAAAGCTGGGGAGCTGAGGGGAGAACTCTGTAGCTCTTTTCAGCACTCCCTTCACTGCTGCCAGAGTTACCAAACCACCATGCACGCACGCAGGCTTTGGACTCATACAGGTGCCAAATTCCCACCCACAAGCTAAAAAAGCATCAGAACTGTGTGCCAGGCTTGACCACAAGGTGAATGGGGTGGAGGGAACCTCTCCAAGGGCCAGCAGTCCTTGGATGCATGGGTGATTTTGAAAACCCTGCCTTCGTAAACCAGCCTGACCCGTCTGAGTGCTCTTCAGATACATCAGGATTACAACCCCCAGAACTGGCGTTGCTGCTGGCCATGCCAGCTAGGAATTCTGGAAATCCCACCCATCTAGAAGGCACAATGCTTGTAGAGCAAAGTTTCTCAACCTCGGCAACTTTAAGACGGGTGGACTTCAACTCCCAGAATTCCCCAGCCAGCATGGCTGGCTGGGGAATTCTGGGAGTTGAAGTCCACACATCTTAAAGGGGCCAAGATTGAGAAACGCTGCTGTAGTGGACGGGGGTAAGCCCTTCTTGGGGTAAGGAGGGAAAAAAAGCCAGAAGAAAGCAAGCCCAAGCAATTAATGGCCATCAGTGCTGCCTTCTATCCCACGCCCGTAGCCGTTTGTGCCAAGCGCTTCCCTGGCCTACAGAAAATATCAAGCCTCCGTTCCTTCAAGCCAGGGGGAAGTTTTGTTCCTCTTATTTCTCTTGTTGTGTCTCTTTGGTGCTACAATATATAAAACTCAAACTAAAAAGCAGTCAACGAGACATACAAAAAAAAGCTTTAACATAACGCAAATCCTTCCAGAAGAGGTGGAAAACAAAACAAACGGGGGGAAAAAAAACCCAGAAACAAACAACAACCCCCCCCCAACAATACAGCAATAAGTACGTATTTTTGAGGTATTTCGTCTGCTCGGGAGAAGCTGCTGCAGTTCTGTAGGATGACTGAGATTTGCCAGGGTGGGAGGGACGGTTCCCTTGGGGCGGTGAGGAGTGGCTGACCTGTGTTAAAAACCAACCAAACCAAGCAGAGGACTGAGATGATCTCGGATGGATTCGAGGGAGGCACAAGAAAGTGAATGCGCTGGGGGAAAACAAGCCAAAAACAGCACCTGGCTTTCAACACATCATGGTTTCAGGAGACTGTTACAGGGAGGAGGCTCAGGCTGTAGAGCAGCGGTATAGGCTCCAGAAAGGCTCGGGAAACAGCCCGTTCTCTTTTTGCTTCTGAGAAAATGGACGGGGCCCAAAACAGGATTCTGTGAGGGAACGTGCCAAGGGAGATCCTGCGTCTCCACGTCTTTCGCTAAAAGCGAGCCCACATGCCTCCCTAAATGGTATTTCTGCCTTTGCTGCTCTGCTTGGATCATGGCAGGGTTTTACTCAAATCCACACCTCTGCTCGCCCCCGAAACAGAAAGGAGGATGGGGCAAAGAAACACAGCACCTTTGGAAGAGCCTCGGGCAGGTATGCGAGGTCTTCTCCTGCAGCTGAGGCTGGGAACAGTCACAGAAAGAGCCCGTCCAGGAAATCTCTTTGCCTCTGCTGCTGGCATCTTGGTTAAAAAAAAAAAAAAGGGCTATTCATTATTCAGTTGCTGCAGAGGAAGGTGTTGCTGCCGGGGACTTTTTTGTGCTGAAATGGCTCTTCACGCAAACGCGACGAGGAGGAGGAGGAAGGGCAGAGAGCCTGGGAGGTGGAAGGAGAGAGGGGAACAGGCTGTGCTCAGGATGCCAAGCAAGGACAAAAGGGTATCAAGAGCAAAGAGCTGCATTTTCTCCTGCCTTGGGGTGGGGGGAGGATTGTCAATACACGGCAGCCGTATTGGGAGTGGGAGGAGGGATGGGGGATGGAGCGCCCCTTGGGCTTCCAAGGTGAAAAACAGGTTTCTTGTCAGGGCCTTTCGCCACCCTGGCAATGGTCAGTCATCTACAAAAACGCCTAGCCTGTCCAGAGAATCCCTGATTGAAACACGCCTCGTGTCCCCTCCCCTCCTCCCCCTCCCTCCCCCCCACCCCTTTCTTCACTGAGGACACAGCAAGACCTGAAAAAAGGCTAAAAAGCCAGCGAGGTCCATCCTGATGGGAAACTCGCCGGCACAGAGATGGCGGCTCTCTGCCGCTGGCCCGTTGCAGGGCAACAGGGGCGGCTTCTCCCGGGCGCAGAGGAGCCGCTCCAGGCCGGAGAGCGAGCCTGCCTCTGGGCCCTTCTCTGTCCTCAGAGAGACCAGCTGGTGGAGGGCTCAACGCTGGGGGTGCCTCTGGAGGACGTGGGGCTGGGCGAACTGCTGCTTCCCCCGCCGGCGCTCTGGGTGTTGGATCCGGCAATGAGGTGGACGACGGGCTTTTGGGCAAAGAGGACGCCTGTCGGGTGGGGAGAGAGGAGGAAAATTAGTTGACCGGTTGAAGCCGCTCAGCAAGTGAGAAGAGGCTTTCCTTGGAAGGACCACGGAGCCCCGGAACAGAACAGGGGATTGAACCAAATCCTTCCCCATCCCGGGCCGGCAATTCTGCAGCTCTGCGGATGGGAAGGCCAGCTGGCCAGGAGCCTTTCCCCGTTCTGCCCTGTTTTACCCTGGACACCGCCCACCGCTTCCCACGGAACCGAAGGAGGACCTGCCCCATCACCCAGCTGCTCCTCATCCGGGTTCTCCTGGAGTCACTTATGGTACCAGTAAGCCCAGTGGGAGAAGATATGCTATGGACTCCCCAAAAGCTCGACCCAGTTCCTAGTCAAAAGGGTCCGGGATCAGACCAGCGGAAAGATCCTTTGCCAGCTGAGACACCAGGCAAGCATGGGCAGCGCTGTGCCTGCCCGAAGCCCTTTACTCGGTGTAGCCAGATGGACCCACGGCCTGTTCTGGTCGTGAGACTTGTGTTCTACGCTCCCAAACAAGATCTGGGTGGTGGAAAGAAGCTGCAGCTGGCAAAAGCAAACCCCTGGGCCTCTAGGCCCGGAGGAGTCCCTGGACCGGAAGCATCCCTTTGCGGTACCGTCTGGCCCCACGTGTGGGCAAGGGGGAGTCAGCCTGAGAAAGATGGCAACCATCAACCCCAAAGAGGCGGTTTGGGCGTGCCAGGTGCCAGACGCTTCCCTGCAGAAACACCTCCGACCTCCATGCTTCGGCTTTCTTTCAGAGGCCCTCACCAGCATATATTGTGCCGTTGATTTCCACTGACATGTTGATGCTTCCAAAGCCAGAAGGGGTCCAATTCAAAGCTGCCGCAGCCGCTGCTGGATCTGACTTATCTTCTGGAGGGAGAAAGAGAGAGAGAGAGAGAGAGAATGGGAGAGAAAAAGGAAAGAGGAAAGGCCAAGGAGAGCTGGTTGAGGCTCACAACTTGCAGGACAGCTTATCTACTACAAGAAACTTTAGCCTTGCTCTACAGGTAGTCCATTCATTTAGTGATGGTTTGGACTTATGACAGTGCTGGAAAAAAACGAGTTATGATTGGCTCTCACACTTATGACTGTTGCAGTGTCCCCCTGGTCACATGGTTATGATCTGGGTGCTTGGCAACCAGTTTGCATTTATGACTGTTGCAGTGTCCCATGGTCACGTGGTCACCATTTTTGACCTTCCCAGCCAGTTTCCAGCAAACAAAATCAATGGGGGACCAGGTGATTCAGTTAACAACCACGTGGTTCGCTTAATGGCTGTGGTGATTTGCTTAACGACCACAATTATAAAATTGGGTTGGATTCGCTTAATGACCACTTTACTTAGCAGCAGAAATTCCAGTCCCAATTGTGGTCATCAAGCAAGGACTACCAGTATTCCCTGCCTTCTCCAACATATGGAACGAAGGCTGGGGACCACCACAGGAGAAGCTAAAAGCTACCAGGTATTAGACAGGGATATCTGGGATGGGACTTCTAGTGGATCAGCCTGATCCCAGCACCCAGCAGACGCTACAGAGCTGCTACCTGGAGTAGCTGGCTGCAGAATCCGTGATCTGGTTCCCACTTTGCATTAAGCCACGAGGTGCTCAAGTGCGGTGGGTTGAACAACCCACAACTGTCTGGGTTTGCAGAGCACGCCAAGCCATGAATCAGATTTACTAACAGAACATCTGGGTTCCCACCACATGCTAAGCCACAAACAAACCATTTTAGAGTTGGGCACGATGCATCAACTCAGCCAGGAACAGAGATGCGACCAAGCCCAAAGTGAGACGTGCTCTCCCCACCCGGTGAAAGTCAATACCCCCCGTCTTGTTACTGGGGGGGAAGTCAGAAGGAATGAGATGCTCCTTAAGGCTGGAATGGAAGCCCCCCAGGGCTCAGGCCTGCTTCCCTTTGGCCGAAGCCCAGATTCAGCACCTGTCTCCATGCTTCCCCCGTCCTTCTGGCAGGGCAGAGACCCCACCGGGGCTGGCACTGGATTGGCGCAAGTGAGATGAACAGGGCGAGAGGCTGCCGCACTGCCCGGGAGGGCTCACCTCGGCCGTTGATCTTAATCTTCATGGGCAGCTGCCGGGCCATGCTGAGCAGGTTCCTCTGGAGGGCCTGCTGCACGAAGCGCTGCTCGTCCTCCGTCATCCGCGCCGCCTTCTCTGCCGGCTCCCCGGACTCCAGGCGCTCCCTCAGTTGTTCCAAGGTGGCTGTCCTGGCGGCGGCTGCCACGGCCACGGTGGCCTGCTGGCTGGCCAGGCTCACGGGCATGGCGAGGCGATTTGGCGCGGAGGTGGTCAGAGGCAGGCCATCACCTGCAACCACGAGGGAGGAACTCAGGGCCTTCCGCGAGACACCCGTCTTGGGAGAAGACCCAAATTCACTCCTGGAGAGGCAGCTCACTCACCAACGGGTGAAAATGAAACCCACGTGCCAAGCCTTGCCCGAAATTAGTAAGGATGGGCCTGGCATGGACAGCAAAAGCAGCCATGAAATCAGCAGAGGACCTAGGGCAGGGATGTCCAGCCTGAAGCCTAAGGTGGCATTCTGCCCACAAATTTATTTATCTTTACACACGCACACACATTTGCAGCCCTGAAGCCCTTCTAATACCATTATGGGGTGGAGGGAGCAACATTTCCTACTACACTGAAGCAAGAAGTACACAGAAACTTTAGGGTAAACCCCAAAAGAGATAGAGACCGTCCCCAACCAGGCTTGACTCCTGGTAACTACACAGAATGACCAGAGAGTTTTCTCCCCAGGCATCCAAAAGCCGTTTCCCGCTGCCTTCTCTGGAGAAGGATTTTTGACTTCCCAGTTTAGCATCCCCCCTCCCACTGCGATTTCCTGAATTCTCCCTCTAAGTCCTAATCAGATGTGGCCCTAAAAATCAGCCAAGGGTGGCAAGGTGCTTAACAGTCATAATAATAATAATAATGATGATCATGATGAAGAATCCACCCTTCCAAAACGCTAGGGGAAAAAAAACAGGAAAAGTGCCTGCTGTGGGTCATATCCACTCTGTATTGTTCTATTACTCCTTGGAGCTATTGGCCCTCTAGTGTATTGGGTGGGGTCCCCAGGCCACTCTGGTTTTGGGGGGACAGCAGTCAAGGCTGTGCCGCTGGAGGGCATGATTAACAGGAGACAGGCAGTCCTCGACTTATGGCCACAACTGGGACTGGAAAAAGTCACTGTTAAGCGGTGTGGTCGTTAAGTGAGTGCACCCAATTTTACAACATTTTTTGCCATGGTCGTTAAGCAAGACATCACGTGACTGCGATTTGCCACCTTCCCTACTGCCTTCCCCATTGACTTTGCTTGTTGGAAGCTGGCTGGGAAGGTCACAAATGGCAATCACGTGACTGTAGAGACGCTGCGACGTTCGTAAGCGTGAGGACCAGTCGCAAGTCACTTTTTTCAGCGCCACCATACCTTTGAACGGTCACAAGTTGAGGACTACCTGTACAACTAAGGAGCAGGAAGACTGCCTTTTCTTTCCCTTATAATACCACTGTGTGGAAAATCACGCCAATGGCCGAACGAGGGGCCCAGCTGACCTTTCCTGAGAGCGCCTGCTGAAGACAGGTGTGGGTTGCTAGTCGTGCTGCTGGGGGCGAGGCTAACGAGGGGGAAGCGGATCTTGGGAGGACACAGGAGCGAAGGCGGCCCCGGGGCAGCGGGGGAGAAGCTGAATAAGGAGGAGCTGTAACTGGGCCGTCGGCCTTCCCGCCTGTTGCCGTCGATGGCGGCCTGCAGCTCAGCAGGCGAGCTTAAGGACTTCTTCTCACATTCATAGGCATAGAGGTACTTCATATACCTGGGGAGAGAAACAGAAGAGGCTCAGCTGGTCAGAAGGCTGCATTTGGGCACAAGAGAACTAGATGAAGTGGTGACGCGTCACGCTAAGGCACTGTTGGCTGAATACTGGCCTGGGTTCATACAACATGCCAGCGTTTCTCAACCTTGGCAACTTGAAGGTGTGTGGACTTCAACTCCCAGAATTCCCCAGCCAGCCATGCTGGGCATGTGCAGATGCTGGCTGGGGAATTCTGGGAGTCAGAGTCCACACATCTCAAAGTTGCCAAGCACTGCAACATGCTAAGAGGTAAGCCATGATCCATGAACCACACTGCTGGGTTTCCTCCCCGTGTTACGTGCAGACAGACAACAGGATTGCTTGGTACAGGGGTGGGCAACTTCAATCAGCAAAAGGACTACACCGCTTTTGGCACGACAAGTTGAGCGCCATAGCCTAATTTGGGAGAAGGGGTTGCTAAAATATGGGCCTTCAACATCAAGAAAGCACGAGAGTTTTTTTGTCTGTTTGCATAAAACTCCCCCAAATGCAATAAGGGACCCCACATTTTGCCTCCACCTACTCTGAAGGGGCTCTGGTGTCACCAGGGGATGCTGTGGAGGCTCTCTGGTCCTGCACGGCAGCCTTGTAATACCTCAGGCTTAGCAAGATGGGTGAATCCAGGGGTTCTCAAGAGCCAGTGGTCTAACATACTGGGCTAAAGGTAAGCAGGTCAGACACTCATATCTAAGGCAGGGACACACCCGACAGTTGCTCCTCTCCCCCTCCCAGGACTTACTGGGTGCGAAGTGTGAATGCTGCACTGGTGATGGAGGTGGGGAGGTTAAGGCCTTTGGTGATCTCCCTCCAGATCTTCTTGTTGATGATCTCCACCAACCCTCCTTTCTCTGTCACCAGCTTGTAGAGCATATAGAGGTCAAGGATCTGCTTGGCCATGATTGGGATGCGATTGATGGGTGTCCCTGTACCCACAGCAACAAGGAAAGAGAATGAACAAAGAAGCCAACGAGTTACCAGGAGACCTCCTGCCCTGAACCATGTCTCCAAACCACTGGGATTCGCCTCATCTCCCTCCACTAATGCCTCCTTTCCCACCAGGGCTTTAGACGTGATCCCCTTATCTTCACAACTTTTACGAAGGGCAGACCTAAGGAAGCACCATCTCATTATATGCACAGTCTTCCTATTGCCTTCTCTGTTCTTCCTTTCTACCCAGTATCAAAGAGGACATTCTAGGCTGAAAACTGCAGCACAACATATATGCACAGAGATGTTCTTAATGTCAGTGTGTGTGTGTGTAACAATACTCTTCCCCATGAAGAAAACCATCTTGGAAGTTCTTACAGATGCTAAATAAAGAGGCTTCCGATTTCCCTAAATGCAACCAACAGGCAACAAACGTATTAAGGTGGTTTTCCAGCTGCAATCTTTTCCTTTTGATGGGGGTGGAGGTGGTCAAAGGACCTTACACCAAGGGAACAGCCTTGGAAGGGGCCTGCTTGGGAGCACGAAGATGAGCAGCAGGCGGGACCGTGTTCAGAGGGCAGAAACCAACCAACAGGATCTTTGGTTTTTCTAGCAAAGTATCAGCGTAGCTTTCATACTGGCCTTTAACAGCGCTGCAGCTCAAGGAAGGAGAACGAGACACGCCTTACTTGCCCCTGTACCAGGGACGGGCAGCTTTTGTCACATGAAAGCCTGAAATGGGCATCTCATGTACTCAAGTAATTGTACCCCGTGGTTTGCTATTCAGAATGGGAATTCAGAAAATTGGAGCCCTGCTGCTCTCCAATCCTGGCACCCCACATTAAAAGACACAGTGACCTGGCTTGCCGTTTTACTCATGGTTAGCTTCGCAAACCACAGTTGATTGGATTCATGCAACACACGACACTGTAAACTATGGCTCTCAAATCAAAACGGTGAGGTCCAGGTAACATATTATGCCAAAACCAAACCAAGTTTATTACAGTTTAACAGGATATGTAAAACAGGCCAACCTAGACCTACATCTGCCTTTTAACCATGATGGCTAGTTCTGTCCTCTGAACTTTTCAAATCCCATTTTAAATCAGAGGTGGAAAAATACCACTCTCTGAGGCTCATCAACCCCAGCTAGTGCAGCTCACAGTGATAGGAACAGGAGCCCATGATCCACAGGGCCACAGACTCTCCGGCTTTTAAAGCCACAGAAACCCTGGAGCCATGCTTATCTGGTATGGAAGTGAACTTGATAAGTTAATTCTGCATGTGCCAAGTATTACAGTTCTTCTGGAATTTGTGAATTAATGTCATCTACTGCTTGAGTCCTTGAAATGCTGAATTAGCTACATTTGTGCTTTGGAGTAAAGACAGACCTGTGTGTGCACGTGCTTCAAAAGTGAGTAACATAAGGGATTTTATAGTATAAGTGCACCAAACATCCTCTTGACATCTGTCCCATCCACAGGGAGGAAGGGGTGGGCGTGATGCTAAAGGCTTCACCCCTTTTGTACACACACCATGACAGTGCACACACGTACAGAAAAAGAGAGCTTGCATTTTGCTGGAATTATTGGATTTTGTGGACACCCCTGCCTCATAGCACTGTAATTAAGAGTTTCCAGAGGGCAAGTGACATATGCGATTCAAAACACGAAGGGCATAACTTAGGAAATGGCATCAGATGTCACACTGCAAAGACGTAATTGCATTATGATGTATGCTGTGTTCATTTTGATTTCATTGGGGCTTGGGGCAGACAGCTTGTGATAGCGTCATCTGGGTCCATGGCAGCCAAAATAATAACAGAGATGCATTTATCCCCGGAGGACAGTTAGTGGAGCATGCAGCACCTGGTTTCAACCCATGGCGGAAGTTATCTCTAAGCTTTACTCCCTTCCAAGCCTCCCCCCGCCCCGACTCGTTGTATCTTGCAAGGAAACAGCTATATAGCAAAACAATTTCTCTAAGGCAGTGTTTCTCAACCTTGGAACTTTAAGATGGGTGGACTTCAACTCCCAGAATTCATGAGTTCCC
Source organism: Candoia aspera (assembly GCF_035149785.1). NCBI lineage: Eukaryota > Metazoa > Chordata > Lepidosauria > Squamata > Candoiidae > Candoia > Candoia aspera. The sequence continues at coordinate 5,507,658 of NC_086165.1, read as the reverse complement.
CATGGCTGGCTGGGGAATTCTGGGAGTTGAAGTCCACCCATCTTAAAGTTGCCATGGTTGAGAAACACTGCTCTAAGGAATCAAACTGAAGGTTGCAGGCCAGGTGATCGAATTCACTGGACCTGCGGCTCATCTGAAAAAGCCCAGGGTGCTCGAGCAACCCCGACTTAGTGAGTTATGGAAAGCAATCAAAGCAAAAGAAGATAGCTCCCCTCCCATTCCAGCATGTTCCCTCTCATATTTGGACTACAGGCCCATTTCTGAACTGAAGCCAAACATTTTCTGACTGCATTTCCCAGGGAAGGGCTTTTGTGACCACTACAGTAAATATTTGAGCTCAGGAAGCTGGGAAGAAGGTTGAACGTTCTGGCTCCTATATAACAATATCTGGGGAAGGCGGGGGAGAATTCCTTCGTTGGCTTTTCCCCGCTCCCCAATCCGCACACATCTTGGGGGAAATGACAGACCACTAACAGCTGACCTCTGACCTGCCGCTCGCTTTAAGATGAAGCTCTTGACAACTCAAAGGTTGTCTACCCCCCCCCAATGCGCTACTGTACAAAACCACCCTCACATCGATCAAACGTTTAAGGCACACAGCTCTAGTTTTCATTGTCCACCGTCGGTGGGCTTAACAAAATAAAGGAGTAGAAGTAGGTTTGATCTTGGACATGAGATTTTCAAACCATCTTCCATGAGATATGCTTCTCTCTGGAAGCCATTCTTATCGTGCCAACGTTTTGGCATTTCTTTAAGCACTTTATAAACCAATCTAGCCAATGAAATCCTGAAGACATACTCTGCAAGGAAAAATAGGAAATGCCACAGTGTGGAGATCACACACAGGAGCCAGTTTGACCGGAAAGTATGAGAAATCTCCAAACTTGATAGATGCTGTCCACAAGACAGATTTCCTGTAAATTGGGGTCAAGGTCCAAAGCAGAAAGTACTGACTGATATGCTGCTCTACTTGAGATAAAACACATAACTTTTTATCCATGTTATTCTTCTCTAGAATTTACGTTTTTCACCACTTTTAATGTCAAAAAGCTTGACAGATTAACATGGCTCTGGGTTAAGAACAAAAGCTTGAGAGCTGTCATGCTCTTGCCCGTAGCCTCTCGCAGTAGGTTTGCTGATTAAGAATTCACACCCTGTAGTGGTTGGCTTGACTAGTAAATCATAATTGGAAGGCTGGTTTTAGCTTGGTGTGTGGTGTGTCTGCCTGTCCCAGAGGATGTTCACAAGGGCAGATGGACGGCACCCACTCATGAAAGCAGAACCTTTCCCATATATGATGTACATTAATAATGGCTTTTGAGAAGGCATGAGGTGGTCAAGTCGGCTACCTTTGAACAAATTAATTATGGCTTAGTGCAATGAGTGAATTAAGATCAAAGGGTGATCAGGCCAGGATTCCGTTCCTGAATGATCACCAGAATGGTGACGACCTCCAGATGGATGAGGATTGCAGGAATTGTTGGCTGGCACACCTGGAGGATGCACCGTGGCTTCTAGAGATTCCTCAGAACAGCCAACACTGCAAAATCACCTGCGTTTTCTTATCACAGAGATGATCAAAGCAATACTTTACTGAGTCATTTTATCTCACATACATATACCAGGAAGGCTCATGTGCCCAAGTGTATCAGAGAAGCCAGTGTTGAGGATAAATAGTCATAAAGCCTCTGTGTATGTATCAAAAACAAACATACTCTATGCCTTTTCATCCTCCAACCAGCTTTTTATACCATCTTGTGAAGCATATAGCCAATTCAACAGCCTCATGCCTTCTCAAAAGCCAGTATCAACATGCATTGTATATGCAGAGGGTTCTCCTTGCATGGACAGATCCTTTCCAGGATCACCTGTCCTCAACCTGGCCCTTCAAGTCTTCCAGTGGTGTACCCACTGCCACTATAATTGAGTCTCTCCACAGTGCTGCCGATCATTTTCTTTCCTTCCACTTTTCCCCAGCATTATGGGCTACAATATTTATTTAGACCTTCCTTTTTTTCAGACTTAGTCTTTAGCATGAATGCCCAAATTAAGAGAATAGTTAGAAATTCCCAGGAGCTCAACACAGCAAACACAAAGGTCTATCCATAAGGGCCCAAAATAGTTTGCAAATCCTACTTTACAATCCACAGAGGCATTTGAAATTCTTCCAGAAGCGAGCTGGATGACGGGAGACAAGGCCCTTCAAGGGGAGCACCTGTCACGAGAGACTCAGCCAGGACTGCTGAGCTTTTGGTGACAGTAATTACAAAAAGCTTCATCCTCCCTAGCTTTAATGGACAATTTTATTGCTGCTCTTCAAAACACTTTAAAAAATCCAACTTGAACAGCTTATACAAGTCTGTAACAAACGCCAAATGGGGAGATCATTTAAAGAATACAGTGAAATATGTTTATATACTCCCTCTTTTATTTTAAAATAGACTCAGCAAGAAAGGGGTGAGGGACGCTGTTTGCCTTTCCATTCTGGGGAGGTCTGCGCGCTCAAGAGCAAAGATGAAGAGAAATAAACACACACAGTAAGTGTGGAAAGGTCCCGCATTGGGTGCCCCCCACCCCCTTCCAGGCCCCGGTGTCCGTGCGGGCCTTCTGGAAGGAAGGGACCGGTGGCAAGTTGTTACTGGAAGCCTTTGGTGCTGAACAGGAAAGCTGAAAAATGAGTATCCTGGGATGGCGGGAGGCCGAGCAGACCTTTTCACAGCCGGCTGCAAGGCCTGTCAGGGCGCATGATGGATTACTGTCATCTGGCATGGTGGGGATTAATGATCTGTGGGTCAGAGGGGAGAATTCCAGAGGGAAAGGTCACTGACCACAGCAAAGGCATAAGACTTGTTGCTGTTTGATAGACTTTTTCTTTCTTTTTTACTGTACTTTCCAGCATCTCTCTCCCCATTCCGAGCCTGCACAGGGACCACGAGCGGGCAGCTCTCCAGCGCAAGAGCCCAAATCTTTGTTAGCAAAAGAGGTCGGCTGCTGCTTTGCCCTCGGATATAGTCTGCGTGCCCCGTTCCGCTGGCAGATCCGCCCCTTCCCTGCGCCCCTGCTGCCGCACGATCCCAAGCTACCTCACCTCTGATACGGGGTAATCGAAATCGGGCCGAGCTTGACCACCAAAGATAAACAGTAGCCCAAAAACTTGGCATTCAGGGGAAAGCAGCTTTTTAAAAAGCAATGGTCTGAATCACCAGGCCAAGTTCTGCAACCCGGAACCACAAGAATCTGAGACTAAGTCTGTGGCAGTCCCACTAGGTAGACCAGACCAGGAAATTGAGTCCACAGGTAGATTTTAGATTAGATTTTTAGATTTTTTAAATCCCGCCTTTATTATTTCTATAAATAACTCAAGGCGGGGAACGTACCTAATACTCCTTCCTCCTCCTCTTTTCCCGACGACGACGACCCTGTGAGGTGGGTTGGGCTGAGAGGGGGGGACTGGCCCAAGGTCACGCGACCACAACGGGCTTATGACCTCACTTCCCATTTGGTCGTTAAGCGTGACATCACATGACTGTGACTTGTGATTTTACTGCTGGCTTTTCCATTAACTCTGCTTGTGAAGCACACAAATGGTGATCACGTGGCCAGGGGATGCTGCAACAGCTGTAAATGCAAGGAGTGGTCTCCAAGCTGTTTTTTCTCACCGTTGCAATTTTGAACTGTCGTTAAACGAGGCAGTCATATGTGAGGACTACTTGTACTTTTATTGAGATTGGCTGTAAAATCAGAATCTGGCAAGTCAGATTGTGCTGTCCCTCTTCCTCCTTCCTATACTCCAGCGAATCAGGGAGGTGTCTATCTGAGCTGCTTCCAAAAGCTATCTGGATCTTCTGGACCTAAAAAATGTTTCAGCCCCTTTCGCCTGGGCAATGGTTCCTGCATTATCTCCAACGAAGCAATTTTCCCTACTCTCTGCAGGCAATGATTTAAAATGGGCGCTGGATGGTGACCCCCCTGCCCCCAATATATCCACGCATGAACCCTGCTTGAAAGTTGCAATGCTAACTTTGCCGAAAGTGGAGCCTGTCCTCAGATTTGGCCTTTCCGCTACATTTGTGCTGCTACTTGGGGCCCAGCAAAGTCCAGTCCACAATGGCTGTGGTTGCCAAACTCACTGATCCACAAACTAGGCAACCTACTCTTTTGTGTAACCCTACCCTGGGTGTCTAGAGTGCCCTGAGGACGAAGAATGTTGGGTTGCTTAGTAAATTACTGTTAAGTTAATTACAGATAAGAGTGTTGTGAGAACACAGGCACTGCCACAGAATACAGCCACCTTGCTCAGCAGGATTCTGGTTTGAAGTCCCCCATGTTCCATGAAAGTCAATGGGAGACCTTGGGTGCACAGGGCAGCTGCGAAGACTAGCCGATGAGACAAAACCCTCTGCTTGGAAGAAAGGCAGGCCACAGCATTGCCATGATCAAGGCAGAGGTAGGTAAACATAGTGCTGAAAGAGCTGGCAGTGATGGCTTTTCTTTCTGATCTGTTAAAAAGTCACAGGCAGCATTGCCTCGAGGAGTTGCAGAAGGCAAGTAGCAGTTCAAAGAACGGGGCCAAGGCAACATGACATAATCTCCACCCCTAATGGGACCGTTTCTCCTGGCCCCTCAAAGCTTCCCATGCCAAGGGGAAATTTCATTTATTAAATGCATCTACCACTGAATGTTACTGGGGGTGTAAACCAACTGGGGGTGGTTTACAACACAACACAACACAAAACAAAAATCATTGCATAATAAAATCTGGAATAACTACAAAGACATCCATCAGTTAAGTAAAACCAGTTAAAGAAAAACAGTATCTATATCAAACTGTGAAATCTAGGGGCACCCATCGGTATTAGCCCAGCCTTCCCCAACTGGGTGTCTTTAGTAGCGGCTGAACAATAACTCCCATCAAATTTAATAAGTATATTCAAGTTGCCCAAAAGACCTGCTGCTACGTCGTCCTAAACCTCCTTTTCCAAGATAGTTTCCCTCAATTTCTCCCTGACAATGTTTGCACATGGAGAACAGAGTTAATAGGGAGAGAGAAAGAGATAAAGGGACTGAGGGCCACAAAGCAAAGTCTTCCAAGCGTTGCAGGGCACCAAGCCACCAACCATGGAGAGATTTGCAGGCACCCGCCATGAAAAAAACGTTGCCCGCTGCTAGGTTCTCTGTCCACATGAAAAGATACTAGCTCTGCCCTTCAATTTTATTTGAAAACAAGTAGGACAAAAAGTTGGGAGAGAAGCCTCTGGCCTCCCACTTCCCAGGACAGCCGGCATCATTCACTCCGCCCCCCCCCCACCATCTTGTCCATTTCCACAGCAGGCGTTCGCACCTCCAGACGCAGGAATCGTTACCTGACTCACAAGCCTGCAGACCATCACACGTGGTTATCAAAGCAGAAGCAGGAAAGGAAAGCAATTAATCACGCCTTATTTGACAGGAGGCCCGGTTCTTATCTACATGTATGGAAATGCCGTTGAGTTCTGCTCCCCCCACCCCGAAGAGGGCCAGACTGACAGATCACCGCTATTTCTGAGCCCAGTTGCCAAGTTGAAGGCAGCCTTCCCAGGCACCTGCCCTCCAAATATTGCTGCCAAACCTCCTGCTGCCCGATGGAGCTGCTGGGCAAGTCTCCTTGGAGGTGGCTCCTGATGTCTTAAGCCTCATAAGGGTTCCATTGCTTGACAGCTCCTGGCCCAGCTGGGTTTAATATATGCTGCTCTCTCAACATCTTTACCAGATGTTCAACAGCTCAGCTACTGCTGGGGTTCTCACCTTCCTGACCCTTGAACCAACTCTCCTTCCCCAGTGAAATCTGAAGTAGAAACACAGTTCTTCACCGCAAAGAAAAAGAAAGGTAAGACCTAAATGGAGCCAGGGACATAATTACGTCTTGAGAAGGAGCCCCATTTGCTTTCAGAGTCTTTCAGTGGCATGCCAAGACACCAACCGTGTTTTATTGGCGCTCCTGGCCCGCTTCTTTGCAATGCTATCCAGATGCCTAAGATGAAGATGCAAAGGCTCACCCACTGTAAAGCATACAAACAGAAGCCATTCTGCCATTTATGGGAGAAGGTGTAAGCACTACGGGCAGGAAGCAGCATAGCTACCTTCGCTGTAAAGGGGACGGACATTCAGACATGTAGTAACTGTTCTGATGTGGAGAAATGCTACTAGGAAATGACACAAGGAAACCAGATTAATCTAAATCTGGCTCATGATACTACTGTTTTTGGATGTGCCTCTTACTACGCATTGAGCTAACCAAACTCTAGCCTACTGCAGCTTTGGCAGCATCCTGTGGCAAGGCTTAGCTCTGAAGAAGTGGAGTCATGGTTTGCTTAATTCAGGATATGTTTAACGATGATTTACCAAATTAACCAAAAGGACCTGGCCTTAAATAGCACACGAAGCCACATACAGTGGCTTACAAACCATAACTGGCTGCATCAGCACAATACTCTAAACCCAAACCAAACCAACAAACCAAGCTTAACCGCAATGGGCTAACCCTGCCAGTGACTCTCTCTTTGGGACAAAGCTGCACAACGTCCACATTATGGGGAGCTTGGGTTCTGTTGACTAGGACAGGAATGCTCCTGTTACTTTGCATACCTGCTTATCCAAAGGCAGTGGTATAATTGGTGGCTAAGTGGGAAGACAGCAAAGGAAAAAGACAGGGAGGTCTGAAGTGTATTCCCCAGATAGTTTAATTAGGGCTACTGCTGCCTGGAGATAAACTGCCCCCACCCCCAGCAAACGCAGTTGGCAATATTAGAATTTGCCCCAAGTTTTTCCACATCTGAAAAGACGCAGATAAGGCATACAACAGCAGGAAGCCATTCACTCAGGCTCACAAAGCCTCTTCTATGTAGATGCCCATCAAACTTAGGAAGAACAAGCCATCTGGGAAAACTAAGGTCACGTACAACCTTGAGCAGCAGCAGAGTGATATACTCTAAAGCCTTTTTAATGGGATCGTCACAAAGGAGGTACTTAAAGGAGCAAAATCGTTTTCAGGACCACAGTATCAACCACAACTTAACAGCACTGCCTTCGTCAGCTGCAGAATTTGCAAATGTCAGCCCTCTCTACCCGCTTCATTTCTTCACCAGCCAACCATCAGTTTTGTATCAAGAGGTTTATGAAAAAAACAGAAGGCTCTATCTCAACAGAACTCCACTGGAAAACAGAAGAGAAAACCAATGCATTTAAAAGAAAAGTTGAAAATCCCTCAGGGCTGAACAGAATGTTTGACTTTGGTTTCAAGCAGTTGGGAAGTGTCTTGCACTCGAAAGCAAAGTTGTTTCAAGTTCCAAATGCCTCCAAAGTGTTCAGAATAGGAAGTTTTGCACCCAAAATCCTGAGATGTACCTTTTTTGCACATCCATACCCTAAGACCGGGGCTCTTAACCTGTGGGTCCATGGATGGGTTTCCAGACATCTGCAGGCTGGGAGCAAAGGAACTGAAGAGTTTTGCAAAACACTGGTGTTTCTTGATACAAGCTTACAAGCTTGTCTTGTATGGGACCTCTGCGTCCGTTTGCTAGGTCAGGATTTCCAGAGCTACTTGTAGTCAAGATGAAGAGTCAAAGTTGGCCGGATGTCTCCTCCGTAGTTCTGACTTCTTATTCAAGCCAAACAACCACATGGAACTTGTTTATTTTTTGAGCAGATATGAAGTTTACTGTTGCCTTTGTTTGTACAATTTGGGTTTTTTTCCCAGGAAGTAGCCGTTAATTTTTGCATGAAAAAACAAGACCAAGAGAGAGATATAATTCATCTCAACTGCATTAATTTTTCATCAGCTAATCAAAGGGGTCTGTGACACCATAATTGTTAAACTGCCCTAGACAGATGGGAACTCTCAGGCCCTCAAGATTCTCCTGGCCTCCTAAATTTTGTCATCTATTCATTTACTTAGGGAAGTAAATAGCTTATTAGTTGAAACTATTTTTATGCCATTGCTCAAATGTTAGATGATGTTTTGTGGTTTCCTAGTTTACTGTGTTATTACTTTTAACCCTAGCCACCAGGGAGACTTCTTTGGAAAAGAAACAATGATCTATCCAACTGTTGCTTATAATTATACAGGCCCACTGGGATGGCCTCCTTCAAGATGGAGAGATGGACTAGGAAAAGATCTTGGTCCCAACTGGAACATCGTAGTGAAAGACTGAATGAAATATAAGTATGTACTGAAGTTGTCACTTTGGATATCAACACTTTTTGGACAAAGTCAACGAAGTGAAATAAACAAACAAATAAAGATCATCATCAGGGGGTGGTTACTGCAGACACAGCTTACATTACTTCATAATGGATCTTATATAACCTGCTGTTCTAAGTTCCATTTGATTCCTTCCTTTTTCCTACCTTATTTTCACTCTTTAAGAATCACACATGATCAGGAACTAGCAAATATCCAAAAAAGAAGACTGAAGCAACATAGAACACTTGGGTATACTTTGGTTCCAGGTATTGCATTCCTGTCATTCCCACATCTAACACAGTCATTCCTAACTTGTGGCCAGACCGGTTGGGAATACAACTCTCATCACTCCCAGCTTAGCATGGCTGCTGGTATCCATCTGGGAAATGCTGATTTAAGGATATGACAGTGAAACAGGGTCTTAGCTATCTCAGCCGCTGACAGAACCTCAACTGCACAATTCTACAGCGACTTCGGTTCATCCGCATTCTCTCTCTATTGCCAAATATGCCAACTTGCAACTACTTACTTATTTCTATCACACCTGCAGGACAATAAACCGCTCAACAACTTATTTACAGGCAACAGAAATTGAAAATGAAAACATGCAAACATTAATATTTCATGGATTAAAATGGAATCTTAAAATTCAAGAGTAACCATTTCTACCTATACTAAGTGAAGATGATTTTGTCTTTCGCGTGTGTCTTGTCAGTTATCACAAGGACGCATCCAGCCAAATTAACAGCATAAACACTACACAAAGACGTTGTTTTTACAGTGAAACCGGCCTGGGTGTGAGCATTCCGCTACATCAGAGCTCCGTGTCTCCTGAAGTTTGATTTTTTAATCTTTAATTTTATTGACTGATTGAAGGTCCACCCTTCATTTTACAATCAAGGAGACTGGATTGATTTTTCAATCCATTTTTAGTTCAAAGACAGATGAGTCTGGAAGACAGAGAGGCAGGCCATTTAAACATAGCTCTCTTCCCAACCTCAATGCTTTGTGTTGAGGCTTCAACGGGACTTAAAATTGACCTGATTGTGGCAATGTTCCTCTCAAGGACAAGCTTTCGCACCTCACACCTGGGCTTGGACACTAAGAAGGATCAGGGCTGGTTAGTGCTTAAATAGGATCACCAGGAAATTCTGGGGCTGTCAACTAGACTGGAAAGTTGAAAACTGGATAGCTACTTCCATATTGCTGCTAAGAAAACCACGTGGATTACCATCAGGTCACCAAGCCCACTGGATCGCATGGGCATTAAGAGTGATTAATCAGGAGAGTGCAGAAGAGCTGAAATGACGCTTTTTAGGTGAATGAGACAATAAGAAAGGTCCATGGCCTGGATGATTAAGACAAAGTAGTCAGGAAACACAAATACAGAGTCACAGAATGAAGCTGAAGGAGAGCGGGAGATTCAGAAGAGACAAACAAAGCATTTCATCAGATGGTAGAAACCCAGCCTATGGTAGGGATACTGCCACAAGAGGCAGAAAGGGCCACCAACCCCTACAGCTGGAAAGATGGATTATATCAATTTGTGGGGGAGAAGGCTATCTATGCCTACTAATCATGGCAGACATGAATTTCCTCCAGTGTCAGAGGCAACCAGCCTCTCAAAATCAGTTATCGGGGAACAGATGTATGTGTGTGTGAGAAAAGGGGCGCTCCTGCTAGTGAGTTTTCTATCGTCATCTTCTGAGAACAGAACTCTGAGCCAGACCCTCTGGTCTGGTTCTGTAGAGCTCTTCTCATAGACCCTGAACTGCAATGCAAGTCAAATATGAATAATTGCAGCTAGTAATGTCTGTTTCTCCCTTGCTGCTCCCTTTTCTGCTAAATTTAAGACCGTATAGGGATAGAGATCTACATTTGTGTTCTGGCAAGCAAAACTTATTTACTGCTCAATAATATTTCGCCACAAGCTGGATGCTGGGGAAGATGGAACAAACATTATCCTTATGACCTACTATCTAACAGAGGTGCTAACTTATATCCTCGGAAGAAAAGGTAACGAGTCCCTTTTCCCTCCCATAATAATGGAAGCCAACTCACAAAGCCACTTTCCCACAGGTTTCTCATGCCAGGATACAGAACAAGCAGGCACATGTTCATTTCCCCCTTTCAGGTGACGATAAGGCAAATCCCACTCACCCCTCTTCTGCATAAAAATGAAGAGGTCATCCAGGAATTTCTTCCGTTCAGGGTCACTATCCAATTCATACAGCTGTGGAATAAAGCAAGCACAATTTAATTTAGGCTGGGTGTAGAAGGGAAAACGAGGTTTCACAGGCATACTTATCGGGTAGAAAACAGCAACTCAACTCAGATGGAGACCCCCAAGACACAAAAAATGGCAGAAAAAGATCTGATCGGTGCAGCCTCAGGTAACATCATGGCAGTGACAAAGGCCGCTTGCATGCACGTGCAACCACTGATAATGTGGGATCTGGAAACCAGCTTCTTGGAAGCTAATGTTGCAGCAGGTATCAGTTTTCTGAAATGGATGTAGGGACTGGAGGAGGCAGCCGTTATAAAGAAAACGAATGTCCTAAACAATAGGGCCCAAGGCCACCAAAGGCAAAGGAATATCCGGATCAATGGCTCCACCACAAGATACCTTCATTTTACTAAATAAATCGCTATGGATTTGAAGCCTGGACTGCAATTAAGAGGTACTAAAAATCACAACCTAAGAAATCTAGAGAAGGGATGGATCAGCCCAACGTGTGCTAGCCAGATCAAGAGATCTACAGAAGCTGGTCTGGAAGGAATCCAGGCCTTCTTCTAGCAAACATCTATTTCCTCTGTGAAGGGCTCATGTTACTGTTTGAGAGAATGGCAAGGGCTTCTCTTTCAAACCCCCTTCAGATTGCAGAACCATCCCAGGCAGTGGAGTTTTCGCAACAGCAACGTTCATTTGCTGAAAGCAACTCGTATGTCATTTCCGCCTAAATTTGAACGCACGATCAAAGCTAAGTGGTTGCACTGACCTTGGCGAAGTCTCGGGATACCTCTCTTCCCCTGCTACTGTCAGCTTCTTCACTCCAAGTTAGGGTCCCATTCTGAAGAGGAAGAAAACCAAAAGCAGACAGCTATTAAAAGAAAAGGGCAGGTAAGAACACCAATGGGTCACCCCCGACAGAGGAAGCAGTTACGTTAAGAAACACGAATCTCTGTTAATTGTTACACCCACTTGCGCTGACATAAACCGGAGCTTTTTGCTCACAGATGGGCAGTTCGTGATTTATGGAAGAGCACCCTGCATGATAACAAGCAACCTCACATCCCAAGGAATGCTTTCATTTGCATACATTGGTATGAGACTTCCAATTCTGTTTTTTGTGTCCCACTTTTGTATATGTACCAATTCCCATATTTTCACAGTTCCCATGCTATACCGCAGTCTTCCCTGCTGGGGCGTGCAATTCCTGGCCAACATGGCCAACCAGTGGAAATCCTGAGAACTGCAGATCTAAAACTTCTGGAGAATGCCACTAATGCAATACCAGATTGATGGTGGACTCCCATATTTGTTGGGTTTGGGCTTAGCCTATTTGATGAAAACGTGACTGTAGCATGTAAACTATGGTTTATAGCTTAACATGTGAACCCAACCAACTATGGCTTATGCAATGAACAATGAGGCTTGGTTCACCAAAGCAGCTTGCTGCTTAAGTCCTGTACTATTATCTGCAGAAAGGCTCATGAAATGGCATTTGTCTGTTCCTTCTCACTGTTCTCTGGATTCAGGCCAGACTGTGAGATGCCTGAAGTGACTGTGTGAAGTTGAACATAGTCAACTGTAATGAAATATGAATCGCAGACCTCAAGGGATTAAGATGCAGCAGTCATTCCATCAGGCTCCATTCTCACAGGGGACTTATATCACAGTCCAAGTGACAGTCAGACCAGGACTGTATAGACGAGTAGTGCCGGCTTTCTAACGATTGTGGGAACGGAAGGGACGGCTTCTGCGGCCATCCCAACTGCAAACAACACGGTGTAAAAATGCCTGGGCAACAGGCAAAAAGGGAAACCAGTAAGGTCAAATGCCAATGGCTGGTTCAGATGTCCTATCCACCATCTGGTGGTGAGCACACAGGATCTTAAATCAGATGAAAAGCCACTGAATTCAGGGAGGGATTTCCAAACAAAAACAGTTTTTAATTAGAGCCACTTTAATGTGTACCGTTTAGTGTCATCTGGAAGTGACACACACTCTGAATTACTGAGATGAATAGCTCAGAGATCGGCAGTACGACATCCCCCTCCCAGCCCTCTGAATGGCACAGGTTGCCTTAAAGCTTGCTGATTTCATTTGAGCCAGTAATTCCTGCTGAAAAGTCAATTATCTAGTGAGGCCCATCAGCCGAAATATATTTAATGGAGGATTACTACCACTTCTGTTATGTCAGCTGTTTATTACAGCTGTTGCCTCCCTTGAACCACCTTCAGAAAGAGCTACAGATACAAATCTTGTCTGTGGCAGGACATCTAAAGGTTCCCCATGCAACTGAATCGGCCACTCTCCCTCTTACAATACTGGCCAACTGACGTCCCAAAATGCCAGTCAGCATCCCTACCAGCCACCTGATCATGCAAAGCTAGCTACCTACAAGGTATGAATAATGAAACAAGTTACATCGATTGGAGGTGGGGTTGAAATAAAAAGGAATCACTTTCTTCCCTCATTTAGTCAACAGCGTGATTTAATTTCTCCTATTGAAAACATACAATATTAACATTTAAATTTCTGGGAATTTTTTTTTAATTTACCCAAGACACAGGAAAATATTTATCTTTTATTATATATACATTGCAACTGGCCATACGCTGCATTTATTATGGTACAAATTTCAAATATTTATGATAGGAAATAAACGCTGTTGCTGTTTATATCTCATTACTGAGCAAAACAGGAGGAGGAAGGAGTATTAGGTATGTTCGCCGCCTTGAGTTATTTATAAAAATAATAAAGGCGGGATAGAAAATAAATACATTTTTTAAAAATAAAAACATTTCTCTAATGACCAGCCTTACTAAGAGAAAAATCAACTCAGCCGTTATCTTCTAGGAAGTGACCATGCTTATCATTCTTGTATGTGTATGTGTAGGAAACCAAGTAAAAATCTATCAATTTTACAACGCCCTCTCTGCCACTGCAAATAAATAGTCTCTGTACTGTGAAAAAAAAAAAGGGAATGTTTGGCCAGTAACTTTGAATCATGGTTTCAAAGCTCTACTGTAATTATTTTCAAACCACTTCATTTTAATTGTGACAACAACCAGTTGGGGAGTTGTTTTTGTAATGCATTCCCTCCAATGGGAACCTTTATTAAAAACTGCCAGTTTAAACCAAATCACCCGGACTTTTTAGTGATGGTGGGAGATTCTAGAACAGGAAAGAACTCCAGTATTTCCTCTTCTGCAAAGCTGGCAGAAGGATTTGTCTAAACCTCCCTAGCATCAGCCAAATGAAATTGTCCATTCAGGCCCCCAATGACAGACATTCCTTTCCTGCATTTTTTTTTAAACATTTATCCTAGCTGCATTTTTCCTCCCTTAAAAAAAAACAACCCAACAACAACAACTGAGCAAGTCCTGGAACTCCTTTCCTCCCCCACCATCTTATGCCTTCGTAGTCTTTGTCCTCAACAAATCCTGTTAAGAGTTGCCAGCGATTTGCTGTAGACCTCTTGGGGTTTTTTTACCTGAATGGACATTCGGACATAGAATGTGGTTTATTCTATTGTGTCTCGGATCAGGACTGGGTAGAAAATCACCGTGGTTTTCATAAAACGGCGTGTGAGGGCATGTAGATCCTTTGCAATCAGCCATAAAGGACTGATGGCTCCAAATAAGGGGTTTTGAAATGTGTTGTTCTAAAGGGGAGGGGAGCTGGTTTAAGTCCTCAAGGCATCTCAAAAGCTGCTGGCAACATTCCCCTTCATCTCCACCCAGCCAACACACCTTCTCAGTCTAGTTAGCTACCACGGCATGACAGGCAGCAGCCCCTCCCCAGAGTCTGCAAGACTGACTTTACAGAAGCAATTAAGAACAGCAGCTATTTTAGGATTACTCCCAAGCCACCTGGAGTATCTTATTAGAGTGGAATTCAGATGTCCAAAACAATTGCAGGCTCCCCCCCCCCCCCCCCGCTTGCAAAAGCCTGTTAAACCTTTCCTTGAGGGCAAAAACCAGAAATTCCTAACATTATCATAACCTCCAATTTTGGAATTCTCCAAAAGAAACCCTGCCAATCATTTAATACTGATGAATCTCATCCTGGGGGCATCGGTGACTCTCATCCAACACCTCTCAGGGTTTTCCGCAGGAGGAAGCCATCCAAAGGCCTTTCTTACAATTGCAATATTTGTGGTGGGGGACAAACAGTGAAGCAAAAGAAAGTGGATGTGTGGAATAGATGGTCTTCCCAACGCACAGGTTCTTACAAAAACGCAGCCCCTCAGGTTACAAGGTCTCTGCTGGGGGATTTTCCAGTCCTGGTTGTCGTCAATGTTGGCATGGTTGTTTACACACAAACACTGCCTGATCACAGTTATAATTCCATTTACCTGATCCAAGCCCTTTCCTCCAGGTAGAGTCGTCAGCCAAAATCACCAAGAGGCTGGAATTATTTCCTGTCAGTTTATCAGCTCGGTAACTAGAAACTACCCTAGGATTTTGTCCTTTGTAACAATGTACAATGGAAAAATATCTCAGTTAAGTATCAGAAAGTTCCTGAACTTATGTCAGGTGGTATCTGGTTTTTTTTTTCTAAATGGTGTTTTTTAGGGTAACTGCAGATACTCAGTGATGCATATATAACTATCCAGTATTAACATACAGTAGTGAAGCTATTTAGGGATATAAGGGCAAAATTAGAGAAATCAGTACAGCTGCAGAATGTAGACTGCCTTCTAAGTAGATGCAAAATGCACCCAAAATAGTTTGAGGTTGAAATATCCCAAGCCCTAACCTTCTGTTTCAACCTCACAAGTACACTTTGAAACTCAAAACAGCTATCCTGAGGTTGTGGCATTTTGACTTCAAAGCATTTGGCATCCCTCTAGTCCAGTGTTTCTCCAAGGCTGGCTGGGGAATTCTGGGAGTTGAAGTCTACACATCTTCAAGTGGCCAAGGTTGAGAAACACTGGACTAGTCCAAACCTGTTAAGAGATGGGCTCTGCCATTCTGAAGAACCCCATAAGATGCAGCTTAAAGTGCCATCTGGCTGTGACTGTAGCCAAGCCTTGACGAAAATGGGGTATAAATCATGAGGCCTAAGAAGATACGGCCAAGACATTTTCATGCGACTTAATTCCACCCACAGGATCACTCTGAAACTGCGATGTGAAAGAAACACGCCTGTCTGATGTTTCCCTCAACAGTCTTGGAGATCTTAGCACTTATTTCCTTACTCAATTTCTAGACCTTCCTGCTGCGGTTCGACACCGCAGATTTTCCCAAGGCTGGCTATTTTTTAAGTAGGGCAGCTATTTTGAGGAGCCATCGGAATTCACGCCACCTGAGTTTGCCACACACAGAATTAAGTGGGTGGGGAGATGCAATTTGAGGATTATTAGAGAAACAACCAAAATTCCTCTTGTGGGTGGGTGGGAGCCTTCGGAAGCGAACCAGAAGCCCTGAAAAGGCTCTGGTAGTATAAATCTCTGCTCAGATTGAGATGCCAGTAAATAATGAGTAGTTCGCTCAAACAAACACATCCCTTCTGCTGCCCTTACACTTTGTGAAAGGAGGAAAACACCACTAACCTTATCAGTTCAGATTCCTCCTGACATCAACAGCTTTCTAAATCCTTGAGAAATGGATGACTGCTCTTTACTTTTTAAGGGTGAAAAAAGAGGGTACTTTCAGGGTGCATATTTAACCCAAGATTACTTTGCAACCCTGGTCAGTTTTGCTGCTCTCCAAGTCCTCCCAATTAAAGAAAGAGTTCATCTAAACAATGGAACAGAAATAATGCTTGTTAATTTCATTCCTTCGCCTTTCTATGATGCTTTCCCCTCCAGCAAGGTTGGATAAGCTGGCTTACAAAATGTTTTGATCAACGATTCAATCAAGGATACAGAAAGTTGTAGCCCTCCCCTCCAGATCAAATCTAGCTTGCTCTAAGTTGTCTAAACAGTAGGTATGCTTCACTTTCATCCGTTTCTTTTCACTTCCATGTCATAACTTGGCTTTACGCAAGAACCTTCATGTTAAGGTTTTCACAAAGGCCTTCCATTTAGAGCGCTCCAAGTCCTTCTTGGTGGTAACTTCTCGTTTCTGCAATTCTTTCCCCACAAATATCAATTCCTCATGTTGAAGACGCCTGATAAAGCTGCCAGATAAAGCCTGGTGGGTTTTTTTGGCCTGGGCTGTTAAATGTAGAAAAAGTAACGCTATTCATTGTCTTCTACTCCGCTGAGTGTCACATGGTCGCTGTATTGGAGTATTTCTCTTTTATTTGTAGATCATTTGGTTTTAGGATGATATTGTTCTACTTCCATCTCACAGGCTTGCAAACTGAACTACCTATTCAGAAATACCAAATTTAGTAGCAAGGAACAAAATTATAGCCTGTGACCAGAGTTAGGCACAAAACTGAATACATTTTATTCCCTTCATCATAAGGAATTAACTAAGATTTAAAAATAAGCTAGATCATCCTGGGAAACCTATTATGCAACTTAGAATGTAATAGTGAATTTGAACAAGTAAAATATTAATCACTTAGATAGGAGAATGTGTGAATATTGTGCAATGCGATCCGATGGAAGAAGGGCAAGGTGACTGTGTCTATGCGCTGATGCACACACTGTGCAAAATGTGTCTGTCAGCACATAGACATAGTGCCAATTCAGTCAGGCCAATTCAGCCATCATGCCGAATTATCATTAGGGAGACTTAACTATAACAACCAAGGTTTGAATACATATCTGACTTTACAAAATTTGGCTATAATGTCTGCTCCACCCCAAAGCCCAGGCATTATAAAACTGGAATGCTGAGAAAATAGAAACTAATGCTGGACTTTTAGAAATCATGCTAAGCCATGGTCTGGATGCCCAAACTGAGCCTGGCCTGCACTAGAACAGTTTGTTCCTCAGAAGCAGGATCCAGGATTGTCCACCCCATTTGGGAAATGCAATAATTTCCTTTTTCTCTACCGATAATAAAAGCCGGTGAGTTCAAAGCTGTTCCATTCAAGGCATAGATGTTTTTGATTCCAAATTCTTCCCCAGCTTCTCAATGTGTCTGGTAAGGCAACATGCCATACCACACAGACCATCACGACTCCGATCATTATGGTGGGACGGACTTCACTTTTAACCGCAATCTGACAACTCTGAAGGGGCCCCATTTATATTAAGCAGAGGGGCAAGCACCTACAAATGCAGACCCCCCAAAAATATTTTTTCTCACACACTTTTCAAATGGAAAAAACACTCTACGGGCAGGGAACAACATTTTAAAAAAACAAAACTCCCCCCCGCAATGAATTATGTTTTTATTTCTCCTTTGCTCAGGGACAGCCCTCGGGATACCTTTTTATTTCTGTAGCTCTTACAGCCTTTGCTGCTTAAATCCACATGGTTTGGGGAAGTGTTGAGAGAGAGGCAAAAAAGAAACTAAACCGGCTCCCTTCACTTTTCTTCAGGGGTTTGCCAGCCCCTTGAAAGACAGTCAAACCTTCCTCCTTGTTCTGCCTTGACAATATTCTCACCACCCCTCTGTCATATGCTGAGCTGGCTCTTTTGTCTGCAAGGATGTTGGACAATTAATTACTTTGTGGTGGGAGGCTGAATGGAACTCAGAGCAGACAAGCATCAACACCCTTCTTCCTTTTGATAGTACTCTTTGCTAACAAAAAATGTTCAAGGGGGCTTTAAGTTGACTTTTCTCCAACCAGAGGGAAGTGTTTTTTTTTAAAGAAAGGAAGAAACAAAACAGGGAGGCGAAGAGGAAAAATCACGACGAAATGCCAAGGATGCCTCTTAGCTCTGAATGCATCAATTCCAAATAAAGTTAATGTTGTACAGAAAGCCATTTTTAGATCAAACGACCACTCTGGGTCAGCGCAAAACACAAACGTAAGTAGCACTTGCCAAGAGGTTCTTTGACAGGAGAACTTTACAAAGGACAGTCAAAAGATTAATTCTTCCCACACATTGAGGGGCTAGAGTGTTGCACGAAACAAAAATAGGTAGGTTGCTTCTCTCGCCTTACCAAGTGGATGAGTGACATCCACCCCAGGGTAGACCTGGCCTATTAATAGAGACACCACAATCCTGTGGTGGTTAAATGGACTGTATCACTCCAGACTGTGGATGGAGAATGCCTTTTCTGAACGTCCCTCCAGAGAAGCAACAAATGAACTAGCGCACTAAAGAGGAAAGTTCTAGCTGAACACCGTCCCTTGGCCTTCTAGTTCCCTACAGGCAAAGAAGTGTATTTCTTTTACAGCTCAGCGGGATTCAAAAGTGTGACGGTCTGTGCTATCATTCAAGAACACAATATATTGTTCCAAAGGGCAGGGCACACAATAATGGATTTAAGGGATTTGATGGTGTGCTAGTGGGAACAGTTTGGCAGTAGAACCTCAGGAGGTGAAGATCTCCTATTTTCTGGTAGTGTCCAAGTGTCCAAAATTTCTGGAGAAATTCCGATTTCGATTCCTGCACTAAATAAGGACTCTTTGGCCTGAACTGCTCGTTACAATTTTATTTTATGCTGTTGGGTGTGAACACCAGCTGCACAGTCCTGAGCCAGGATGTGGGAGTCAGATTTATTCAAAACTGCAATACAGCCCAAGTTATCAAAAACCAGATGCAGATATAAAAAGATGTAAAACAGCTTCATACTACAGCGACCATTAAGAATTTCAGAATGGCACTGAGGTATTACAGCCCTGAGATTTCTCCTTTAGGTTTATTCCAGTAATAAAAACTGATTTGAGCTCTCTTGTTTATAACAGTACTACAGACGTGTAAAGAAAGTGTGTGTTTTTTCTTCTGAAGTGCAAGATAGTTTTGCTGACAGCATGGAACAAGATTCATAATTACCTAACCAACTAAAGAGGAGACAGTCAGAGTAGCTTGCTACTTATTTTCTTCACTTTCCTGTTACCCTTTTGATTTTTAAAGAAAAAGGGTCTCAGAGGTGCAGTCAATCACCCCGTGACTTTTTGAACACGGCCGTAAATGGTAGTCTAATCAATACAGAACCTAACTTCCACCGGCATCTTAAAGTCGCCAAGAAATCTGGATTCCAGCAAGATCATTTCAGTGTGATAGGTGTGGAATTTGACACCATGGCACAACATGGATTTTGTTTTTAGAGGCGATGGGGACCTGCAGAGGAAAAGGCTCCTCATTAAATGCTCAACTGGAAACATGCTTGGAAACAGTGAAGAAGGGGGTTTGTGTACTGGACAGAAGAAGTGAGATGGAGACTGATGCAAGCAATCACAACTGCAAATCTTTTCCAAGGGACTGGAATCTGGTGAGGGGGAACAAGCCATTTCCATCATCCTTATTCCCTAGTCGTGAGGACCGGGGGTTGAGGGTTCAGGAACAGCTGAGGGCTATTCATTCAAAATTTTCCAGCTCTCACAGCACACAAAAGGATTGTTTCATATGATGGCTCTGACAGGTAGGTTTCCCCAGCTATTCTGCAGAAGACGTTCCCGCTTTGTGCTTAAGTAAAAAGTTTAGAACGCAAGCAGTTGTTACTAAGGCCGTTGATCCTCAGCAGAGCCCTCCTCCTGCACAGTCTGCACCACACCGCCAGTATATAAATATCCCTTGCGCGAACAGCAATTACAGTAACACGAATAAGGTTTCAACCCTCAAAGCTTATAGCAATCATGCAAAACGAGAAGGATATTTTGCAATTCAGCGGCATTCTCTTTTGCTTATGGAAGTACTGCATGCTAGAGGCGTGTGGTATTTGGGTCTGAAGCACCCTGGCCTGCTTTGGCTGCCATGCGAGCCCAGGAAAAGGTGAGGCTTCCTGAAGTAGGTGACAGGTAATTTAGAAAGAGGGTGCTCACGCTGGATCCGAATGCCCTCCTCAAATGTTTTAAAATAAACCGTCGATTTCACTTTTATTTGAGTTGCGGGCCACCGTTTTGTTTGAAATGAACACCTAAGGCGAGTTATGGTTTTTATAGGTACAGAATTTTAAAAAAAACCTGCAAATAAAAACATTAACTTTTGAAGGCCTAGCTGGAAAATGGGTCTTTACAGATTTCTTAAAGGAAGAAAGAGCAGAGACTTAGTCCAGCTGCTCAGGGGCTGCATTCCAGAGTCTGAGAGTGAGGCAGGAGATATTTACCCCAAAGTGAGGACAAAATATTCTGGAAAAATAGAATTATGTTTGAAGCCCAAGCTCTCAAAACGATTAGTCCCTCTTTATGCTCGACATCTGAGAGGTTATGCAATAAAACAGCACACTAAAACACGGTGGGAAACCGCTAGAAGGAGAAACAGCTAAGTTAGAAGTATTCTGAGATGTGCAGGTCTGGCAAATATGCTGTGAAAGAGTCTGCCATCAATTAATCAAGCCAACCCACAGTGGAGCCTTTTAACAATAGCCCAGTAGATGCTTACTTAGGTTCTTAAGGGAAGCCTCCCTTTCCTTGATCACAAACCACCAAAAACTCACACGCAGCACTAGACACCACAAGAAGCATGAAATAGCCACTGGCCCACAATAGCGGATGCTATTACACATTTAAATACCAGAAAAGGTGGTGTGTTTTTTTAAAATTTGCTGTAAGAGACCAACACAGTTACCCCTCGGCCACTGTACAATCAACTTTTGCACAATGTGCACGCAGTACACAGCCCAGAAACGGCAGTAAATGCGATTGGTGCGCTCACTCAGGCACACACAGATTCCAGAATTCACTGCACCGAAGGGCCTATTTACACCAAGGAGGAGGGATATACTCTTGCCAGTTGCATCACCCGGCCTGCTTTTTAATTGCAACACTTCAAAGGCTCTTTGACTGCTGAAAGCACAAGGGCCCGTTATTCTCCAGCCAGCCATACTAAAGCTGCTGGTGTGAACTGCAAACAGAACTTGTGACGGAAACAGGGGAGGCTTCCCAGGGTCTTCATAAATAGAAAGCCTACCATCTTTTTTTTTCCCCTATGCGCATTTCCCCTTGCCTAATTCGCTGTGGCAGTCAGGAGCCCCCAAAGGCTTCTCACCTTTGCTTCTGCTCATAAAAAAACTCTGCAAAGGAGCTGCCGTTAAGGGTGGGGAACGGGGGTGGGTGGGGGAAAGGTGGCTTAGAAATGAGGTTGCTCACTTTCCAGAGCTACCAATTATCAAAGGCCTGGCTGCAATCAAAGGCTTATTAAGGCGCCTGGCCCAGATCCCTGCTCTTGCTTAACCAAAGGACTTCCCTGGATATCTTTTGGCCCAACCACCTCACAGGGGCATGGCTAAGGGAACAAAACGAGGGGGTCAACTTGATCTTCCTGATGAAAAGCAGTATAAAAATGCAACGAATGCCCAAATATTGTGCATGGCTTTCCCTACTAGCCAACATAACCGAGGAAGAGCCAAATTTAACACAATGCCGCAAAACCCACACATGCACACTTCAACTGGGTTCTGGGGAGGCCAGCCTTTTCACTCACCTGCTTGAGCTGCTCATCCAACCTCCACGTTGGCCTCCCAGAGGAGGACCCAGAATAGAGCAAGTTGGTGGCGTCTTTCCCCAGCTCCTCCTTTCCCTGCTGACTCCGCTGGATCCCCAGAACTGGGAGAGGTTTAGCGGAAGGAGTCACTCTTTGGTTGTGAGAAACAACTTTGGAAGCATGAAAGTATTTCAGAGCTGAACATGCATCCTGGCCAGTTCTGGGAGGGTTGCCCTCGAGATCACCATCTTCTGAATCTTCCTCACCTTCTTCTTCTTCCTCCTCCTCCTCTTCCTCCTCCTCTTCCTCGGAGTTCAGAGCACTCTGATCAAATGTCCGGGAAGCCCCCAGCACAGGGGGGACTCTAGCTGAAGGTCCGAGGATTGGCCCACCTGAAACCTTGCCAGATGTGGCAGCAAGGGCAGCTTGCTGGACTGTCATCTGTTGGGGAAACTGCAGCTGGGTCTCTCTCATCTGCCGCTGGGGCCTCTCTCTGGACTCCATCTGCAGAGGAGCCACCTGCTGCTGCTGCTGCTTCTGCAGCTGTTCCACAACTGCCTCCAGCTTCATCCTGTTGTTAACATGGCTGTGAGGAGAAAGGAATTCTGCTGGACACGGCTCCAGACAAAGCCCTCAGAGGGTTGCAGGACCTGAAACACAAATATTGGCCTGTATAAATTACTTTTAGCTTCCTCCCCCACCCCCACATCCAAGGAGCGGCAAAATGAAAGCACCCACTCTCCCCAGACCAGGGAAAGCCCACGTTCCCACTTTTATCGGATTCCAGGTTTCTTTGCAGAGGAATGACTTCCTTGTGTGCAACACAACGGCCCACCCAAAACAGCCCCAGAAATGGCTCTATCGTATGTGGACATGACGCACTTCTGCCTCACACCCTGCCATATTTTCTTCTACTCTGAACATCTTTGCTCTCTTTATCTTATAGTCTGTTCCTGCATAATGAAAGCAAAATAGGATTACAAGCTGGGGGAGAGGGGGAACAGAACAGAACAAAACAAAACAAAACAAGTCAGTCCACCAATTGCTGTTCTGGCATTATACTCTAAGAGAGATAGGCCAGAGGAGCTTTATTTGGAAATGTGCCCAGCAAACTTTCTTCCTTCACTGCCTAATCCTGATCCGATTCCAGGATCAGAATAAAAAAGGGAGGCGGGGGTGGCTGAATGTACGTACAGTACTGGCAGTCCAAATTCAAGAAGTCACTGCACGAATGACTACTTCAGCCCCCTCTCTTCCATTGTTTCTGCCTCACGTGCGTTCAGTCACCAATCCTGACCCAACCGCTAAACTTCCGCTGGACCTTCCACCATGAAATTTTACGGGAGCAAAACACAGGGTGGGGAGGGATAAGGAATACCACTCTGAATTCCTTAGAAGAACGATAAAAACAAAAGAATACATTTCTCATGTTTTAGAGATGGAAAACAAGCATTTTTATGGCAAGAAGGCATCAGCCAGAAATGATGAACCTGCACGCTTCCACCATAAATACTATGAGGCAGCTTCACATGCTTGGTCGTTTGTGAAACTAAGGATATGAGAATCTTCCACCCCACTCCATAGAGACACATCCATCTTTGGCATGTCTCCGTCTTTCATCAAGATCCCCTTTCCTTCGCTGCCACAGCAACAGGCTTCTTGTAGCTACAATGAGAGGCAAAATGCCTCTGAAAAACAGGTGTGTGCGTGTGTGTGCGCACGCACAAAATGAAGGAGGCAGAGAGGGTCGCACTGGCATTTAGTCAACCCTGTGGCAGCCACAGGGATCCAAGAAGGGGAGTTCCATCTCCCATGGCAACTGGTTCTAATACTGGCAAAAAAAGCTGTTTCATTCGTTCATTTGGATGTGGAGACCAACCCTACGGGGAAAAAAAAATAGTGAGTTTGCAGAACTTGGGTGGCTGGCAAGAAGTAACAAGAAAACCTGCAGCTGACAATTATGAGTTCAAGTGTCTGTCCATCATCGCCCCCCCTGCCCCCATCGAGAAAGCAATTGTGGGTTTCGAGCGTAATAACAAGAGTTGATGAAATTGATGTCTGTCTTTAAAGGTAAATATAAGCTGTAAAATCCCCACCCTCTGCCATCGCCCTGCTTTAGCGCACACATTTTCCTTTGTTTGTCACTCCGGCCTTCGAGATAAGTTTACTTTTCTTCCCTAATGTCAAATTTTAATTTGTAAACACAGCAGGGCCTGGATCTGGTGAAGTGGCATCTACAGGGCGGGCCTTATATAAATAATGAATAAGCCGACGGTCGAAGGATGAAAGGGAGCCACATGTTCGTTAAGGGCAGAAACACATCGCTAAAGCAGCACGGCTTTATGTGGTGAGAAACCAAATTGCCAATGAGAATGGAAGATAAGTCCCTGTCTTTTTGTCTTAGCTACCCCGCTACCAGCAAAGAAATACTTAGCTTCACTGAGACCAGATGTATGACTTGTTAACTTCAGCAAAACGGGCTCTCTAAAAGAGCAACAGGACGTTTTGCTAAAATTAAGTATGCCATCTCCACAGGCAATAAAAGAACTCCTCGGCTATTTTAAGAAAGACCGAATCATCAAGAATTTCCCGTGACTGTCTTGAACGTTCTCTTAAGCTGGATCAGAAGGTCAGAAGCAATCCTGTAATGCTGAGACTTGTTCCTGATTTACTGTTTTTAAACTACCAGCATAGCTCAATGCGTGTGGGAACCGAGGGATCACTCCTGGCATTAGTTCTAATAGCCGCAATGGGAATAGCTAAAACTCTTTAGGTCTCCAACCCTGTCTGAAACATGCTTAAAGTCCATTAGTCCATTCTGTCCAGTATGATTCAAGGGCAGAGATCTGGGAAAAGTGAAAGCACACTGTGATACTCCAAAACATGCTTTGGTGTGTTCTTGATATGTCAGGTAAACACCTCAGGCACAGGAAAGCTGTACTGTCTTCTTGCCAGTTCCTGCAGGTCTCACCCAGGTCAGAAACAACCTTACTTGGCAGGTTCTAGCAAGACTGATATGTTGTTACCAAATGCTGTAATTAGACCAGAATGCAAAAGCCTACTAGCCTCCAGCATTAAAGAAGGGACCTCAGCAAGGATTGCCACATCTTAAATATTAAGGAACGTGCCCTGAGAGCACCTCAATTTAATATTTAGCCTTGAGTGTGCATTTCTCAAATCATATTTGCTCACCATACTTCTTGCTTCATTGACCAAATGCTTCAAATATAGGGCTACCTCAGATTGCTCTATATTTGTGGGTGTCCAGCTTCACCAGAGTTGCAATCTTTGAACAGCACTAAGTTCCTGACTTAAGATGGGCTTGATCTGGGGTACAAGATATGAGGGACTGCAGGCTTGAAATGGAAATAAGAATCTCACCAGCACTGTACCCGTAATGTCTTCACAGCACACCACTATAAAAAGTTAACTCGTGCAAAGTTCCACATTCAGTTTTTGCTCTGGAATATGGTGTCTCATTAAAGCAGCTGTGTCCTGTATTTCCAGAATCATACAATTCTTGAATATGACACAGCTGCTTTAATAAGTTGCTAATAGATGCTGCACTCATGCTTCTGCTCGTTCCAAAACAGCTTTTGGAAACTGAAGCCGAACAATGCGCAGTCCTAATACAAACAGTATTAGATGCTCAAAAGCCAATTAGCCAATCACTGGACTGTATGCCTCTAAGATTCTCATAATTTCTTTTATACAATCAGCCTTTGAAACATCTTAAGGGGGGAAAAAACCACACCAAACTTCCATCTATCCAATAAATATTTCATTACATATTAATTACTGGTTTGCTGCCCTCATCCCCTATACTTCCAGCACATAATCAAGATGACTGAGGCTAATGAATATATACTGTATACCACAATAAAATGATCCAGCATTCTCTAACAGGAATAATTTTGAAAGCAGCTGCAAATAGCCCAAACTGCACTTAAAATCTCCATTTACAGTGTTACCTGAAAAAGCAGCAATTGCTTCCTGCAAGATACGAACAACAGAGCTAAGTATACCCCCCCTCAAGAAGATGCTTTAATCGAAGATGCTCCGATAGAGGAGGACCCGTTTGTTCTTTCACTTTTCCAACTTTTTGCCCATGATCTGTTTTGCCACTGCTTATAAACATTCTTCCACAACTAGATCCCTCAAAATACTCATTGTCCTCATTGTCTCCCACAACATCCCCTTACCTGTCAAAATTCTTCAAATAATTACCCCAGTTCTCCCCACAACCCATGACCAGCCAAATTTTACTACAAAAAACCGTCTACAAAATAACTAAATTCCTGCACTCCAGAAAAGCATGTTTAAAAAACACAGCAGCAGATAAAATAAAGTCTATGAACACTTTTAAACAACCTCTCATTCCACTGCAGGCAACCTAAAGTGAGCTTCCTGGAAACCCCAGTTGTGCAAGAAGCTGCAAATACATTTGCATTTTAATGGGATTATGATAACCTGTTCCCTCCCAGAGCTAATACTTTCTCTGCGCATAATGATATAACCTACAGCTGAGAGATATGATGCGGGCTTGCTACGAAAAATCCCAAAGGCACAGATTAGCCACAATTCTAAGTATGGACATAACTCAAACCAGCAGTTAATTAAAAAAAAAAAAAAGGAAATAAATACTTTCAACTCCTCATAGCCATGCTTGACAAGCAGGGGAACACGGAAATCGGAGGCCTGGCTTGGCTCAGCCTGGCATCAACGATCCACAGCTTCTCAATATGTCTGATTATAGTTGTCAATTCTCTCATTATAATAGATTGATAAAGTTATGATGGCTATGAAGAAAAAGAATGTTTCCTCTCTTTTTATATAGTTGGCAACTGAAGGGACGTAGTTAGCAGCAGGCTGAAGAGACAATTAAACTCGGTGCATCTGTAATCAGCAGGACAGGGATCAGAGACTTAAGTTTTTCACTGTGTCAACCATGATCAAAAATACAAAAGAAGCATATGCATCTCCTGGTCTTTCCAACACTTTTCCTATTTTCCCTCAAATTGGCTACTGGACTCCTCCCCTTCTTTCCACCACACAGTAACCACTTCCCCAATCTTGAGTAACTCAATGGGATGCCCTTCTAAAAACAGCCACGTGCTTTGAAGCACTGCCCTGATGCACTTTTAAGCAACAGAAGCAGAAAAAGCAAGGGACTGCCTAATATACCTCCACAAGAAAAAAGTCTGCCTGGGTCTTTTGCGATGGGTCCTCTTACTGCAGTCTAAATCCACTTTTCTGCCTCTTGAAATAAACGCTAATTTTTGACATCACCCCAAAACAAGTTTTGAGAGCCCCAAAGGCAGTGCTGCCTGAGGACGATGAGGCGAGAGCTGGAGTCAATCCAGAAGGGCTGAACCCGCACTTATTTGCTTTAGGAACGGATGTGCCCAGGAAGGGAGGGGGGGCTAGTGGAAAAAATAAATACATGGCTAGCCATGCTCTCTCCAAGCCAAGTGGTGCTTGCTAATGCCTGCTGCCCCCACCAAACTTGGCCTATCTGGTGCATTGGATTACAACTCCCATCATAGCAAAGAGGGGACATGCTGGGAGGAGAACACAGGAGTCCATTGCGATACCTCTAGTGAGCACCAGGTACCAGCACCAGTGGGGACAGCAGCAGCAGAACACCCCCCCCACAAGCCTGGGGCCGTCTTGGCTCTGGACTACAACTCCCATCATCTTCACATCATAGTAAGGAGGGGGGCTGGTGGGGAGCACAGGAACCCATTGCAATACCTCCGGCAGGCGCCAGGCTGGAGACAGCAGCAGCAGAACACCCCCCCCCCACAAGCCTGGGGCTGTCTAAGGCTCTGGACTACAACTTCCATAGTTGCAAAACAGCAAGGAGGGGGGCTGGTGGGGAGCACGGGAACCCATTGCAACACCTCTGGCGGGCGCCAGGTTGGGGACAGCAGCGGAAGCCTCCCACAAGCCTAAGGCTGTCGAGGGCTCCGGACTGCAACTCCCATCACCTCCCCCACCAGCATGCCAAGGAGGGGGCGTGCTGGGAGGGAGGCACGGGAACCCCCCGCAATACCTCTGGCGGGCGCCAGGTTGGGGAAAGCGGCAGGAGAGGGACCCGGCTCCGCTCAGCGCCCCGGGGCTTCCTCCCGAGCCGACCCGCTCAGGCGAGGGCCGGCAGCTCCGCGCCCCGCTCGAGAGGAAGCCCTCGCCAGGAGCCCGCCGGGAGCGGGTCCGGGGGGCGAGCTCCAGCCCGAAACTTCCCCGCCGTTCGAGGGGCGCCGGCTCCGCCCCCTCCGCAGCCCCTTACCTCGGCCGCCGCCGCCTCCTCCGCGCCACCGGCGGGGTCTCCTGCGCGGCAGGCGGAGCAGCACCAGCAACAGCCGCCTCGGCCGCGCCCCCAGCCCCCTCCCCCACCCGGGCCGGAAAGAGGGGCCGGCGAAGGGGACTCTATGGGCCACGCGCCGGAAGTGGCGTCACCGGGCGGGCCGGACCAGAGGGGGGGAGAGGAGGTGGGGCCAGTGCACCGCGTCCGGTGGGAGGGGAGTACGGGATTGGTCGGATTTGCAAACGCGGCTTTAGTCGTGCGGTTTTTTTTTCCAGGTTTTAACTCGAGACAAAAAAAGAGACGGAAGAATGCACAAAATTGGAAAAGAATGCACAAAATTGAAAATTATCCCCCCCGATAATGAAAGAAAGAAAAACATACGGGGCATATATTCACAGACATATCTTAGAGTCGCTTGGCGAGATGGGCGGTGAAGAAACGTGAGGAATGAATAATTAAATAAATTAAAATTTGTACAGTGAACTTTCAAGGGATGGAAGCCATAATTCGTTACCCTCATCCACAGTTCATTTGTATCAGAGTTTCTCAACCTTGGGCGCTTTAAGAAGTGTGGACTTCAACTCCCAGAATTCTCCGGCCAGCCATGCTGGCTGGAGAATTCTGGGAGTTGAAGTCCACACTTCTTAAAGTACCCAAGGTTGAGAAACACTGTTCTATATTGATCAATTTTGCAGAGCACTTAATAGTTGGAGTCCTATGTTTGTCTTTCCACGGCTGAATAAGAAGTATTTTAGCTGCTTGTGCATTGTTGAATTGTCAAAGGAGTCAGCTTTAAATGTTGTATGGAATAATATAATAATAACATTTAGATGTCCCGACTCTCAATAACTGGGCAGCTCACAACAATTACTTAAAATATATGCAAGTGATGTATGGATGTTCTTCATACAGCAGGCTAATCTGGGGCGAGATTAATCCTGGTTTATGGAAGAAATCCATTATATTATTATTAAATTTATTGTGGTTGCCCACGCCAAAAGACTCTGGCTGGAACTGTGCAATAAAATACTTAGCCAAAACAAAAATGAATCGTACATCATAGTCTGATGGTTGAACCACATTATACTATGTGTAACTTCAGTTCATCCATTGCATTAAGCAAAAATGTGGCTTGCTGGCATACTGTGTTGGCAATTACAGTTTAGGCAATTTAAAAGTCTATAATGCTGGGAAAACTGAAAGACAAGGACAACCAGCAGCAAGGTTTACAGTAGGAATGGGTGCACCGTGGGAAGACTTGAAAGGCCGGGTTAGAAACAGATCATCCAGGAGCAGGTCCATCTATGTGATCACCAAGAGTCAACAATCTGATGGCACATAATCCATTATGGAATTAGACACAGTGTATGCACATAATTATACAGTTCCACCTACGTATTTATTAAACAAAAATGAAAGTTATTCAGTTGGATCCAGACTTAAGCTAAATGTTTTGTTGCAGTGTAAACACTAGCACCATTAGTCTAGTCACTAATTACATACGAATCACATGCAATTAGCATGACAAATTCTCCTGTACATGTTACTCCTTTATGTTTCATTGAGTTTAAAGGGGGTTACTCTCAAACAAAGGAGTGTATCATTACGAACTGTAGTTCTATACACCCTTCCATTTCATAGACAATGGGACCAAATTCAAAACAGAAATCTATAGAATTCTGTTTCTCTTTGCATGTTTATTAGAGTAAGCCCTATGAAAATTCACTGAGATTTCACAGTTGAAATTTATCTAGATTTGCCCTGTTTCAGGATAAGCCCATGTAGGTTCAGGATAAGCCCATTTATGCACATTATCTAGCAGCTTTACTCAAAAGTAGAGAATGAGCCTTATTTTCTTTTTTAGAAATTTTATCCTGCCTTTATTATTTTTATAAATGATTTACAGCGCTCCTACTGCAAAGCAGAACTTCAGATTTTGGACAGAGTAAGTCCACCCTGCACATTTTTACTTTCAAAAAATTCTATCTTCAAAGCAATGTATCTCCCAATACCCTATGCCTACAGTACTGCACTGTACAAGCAAAAGTGGTGCCGCTCTATCCCTTAACGCCTCAATGCCCTCCATCTATCCCTTAACGCCTCAATGACTTCCATAGAGATGTCAAATATAGAGCGACATTGTTCTTTCCCTCCATAGAGGAAAACTGTCCAGGCCGGAAGTCTAATCTTACATTTGTTATATTTTTGTGGCTTTATCTCTACCACTTGGCCAAGGAGTGGGGTTGCCGAGTAGGAGAAACAAAAATGAGACAGAGCTAGGAGGAAGAAACGAGGGGAGGGAGAAGAAAAACAACAGCGGGAGCAGTGAGGGGGATCCGGGCTTTGAACGGTTGCTATAGCAACTTCAAAGCGGCGGGCCAAGGAAAGGGGTGGGGCGAAGGGACGGCCGGGTTCTTCCTTTGCAGAAAAGGGCGGGTCTTCCGAAGAGGACAACCAGTGGAAGCGCGCGGACAATCTACAGGCCTCCTGGCGCAAGAAAGTTGCAATCCCCATCGGAAAAAAACAAATTCAGGGCGATGGCGCATGCGCACAGCTGTCCAGGTGCCTAAGATCAGTTCTATCTATCGCGTGTGCAGATCAAACTTTGCTCTGCCGGAATGCAGCCTCCGCCACGGCTTTGTCATTAGCTCGCTGGAGGTAACTGACAGTACAAGGTTCCGGCAATAATCGGCACCCCACCGGATGCGCCGGATCTTGGCTTTCTCCGTATTTACATAATATTTATTTATCACATTTTTATGACCGCCCATCTCCCCCGCAGGGGGGACCCTGGGAAGTTCACAATGAAAACAATTGAAAATGCAATAAAATAATAAATAATACCGGTAATCAATAAATATATAAAATACAGTCAAATCCAAGTAAGGGCAGATCTAATTCCACCCACAAGATACCGGTCAGCCAGCAGCCCCCACTTAAATAGACCCGTCTTACACTCTGGTATAGAGTGTAAGAGAATCCTCTTCAAAGTTGACTTCTCAGGCAGATGGTAGATGTCACTCCTGCGCTTGACTCGTTCCGCCTTGACGGGCTTCCCGCCTCAAAAGTAGCATTTACACCAGGTAGGTTGCTTGCTGCACACCAAACATGAAGCATAACAACAACAACAACAATAATGGTACAGTCGTTGAATAAAACTTTAAAGTGTTTTTAAAAGCATTGCTAGGAAAAATAGGTGAAATTCAGCAAGGCTTGACCCAGCCTTGGAGAGCCAACGGGGCGCCCCCGCCCGCCCGCCCCCCCCACTACGCCGCGCTAGGCGCCAGCGCACCAATGAACTCCGGGTCCGGGACCGACTCCTGCAACTTCCCCGTGATGAGCTGTTTCAGGTAGGAGATGCTGCAGCCCCCCAGCGGGCACTTGCCCAGCTCGCTTTCCGGCAGCCGCAGGATGGATTTCGGGGCCAGGGGCTGGTCGGCCAGCTTGACCGCGATGTAGCACTCCGAGAGGGACATGGCGCCGGGGGCGCTCGGCTCCGCGAGGCCCCACTCCGGGCTCCAGGCAGAGTCTGGGGAGGGAACGGAGCACGTCGGAAGCGAGCGCGCGGTCTCTCCCTCCCGGCCCGTCTGTCTGTCTGACACGGCAAACCTGTCCTGGGCCGCGGGGGCGCGCGCGTCACCCCTCTTCCCACCCGAAACTGGCTCCGGTTCGATGCACTCAGACTCGGCCGGCTTCCGCCAACCCGCAGGAGGGCAAAATAGGGCAGGGTGGGGCGGGCTGGCCGACCTCGCAGGGCTGTGATGAGGCTAAGCATTAACGGGCGGGAGGGCGGCCACGGACGCTCCCGGGAAGGGGGCCAGAGGAAACAAGGCGGGAAAATGGAGTTGAACCAGCGATGGGGGAGCGACACCCCGCCCCCAGGGCTGCCTCTTCGGCTCTACCCACTGGGCCCTGCTGCCTGCCTGCTGACCCCGGCCGGGCGAGCGAGGGCCCCGCACAGCTGCGCCCTCGGGGGGGAAGGGCGGGGAAGGGGGACCCCCCAGGGCCGCCGCATCCGCATCCCGCCCCCGCCAGCGCCCCCTTCTCCTCCCTACCTGGATGTTTACGACCGGCCGGCTGCTCCAACCGGAAACGCTTGCCCGAGCCCGCGCGAGGCATGCCGGGGGTTGTAGGCTGCCGGAACGAGCCCTCACATGCCCTGCGAAGCGAAGCCACGCCGGGCGGCGAAGAAGAGGCCGCCCGCGAGGCCGCCGCCGCCGCCGCCGCCGCAGCGGAAGCTCCGCCCCCGGGCCGCCTCAACGGCCTTCTGGGAGCTGCAGTTCTAAGGGAGGCGGCCGGGCGGCCGCGGGAGGCGCATTGTGACGCCCCGGGCTCCCGCGTCCTCCCCAATCAGGGCGGAGGCGGAGGCCGGAGGCGGCCAATGGGCGCGCGGGGTTCGGGGCGGCGCGGGATTCAAACGCCTGGCGGGGCGGCGGCCGCGCCGCGGGGCTTGGGCGGAGGCCCGGCGGGGCTTGGCGCGCGCTCGGGGAAGGAGGAGTTTTTACAAAACCAAAGCGCCCAGCAGGTTTGTCATCACGGGAACGCTGTTTATGTTGAGGGTACCTTTTCTCTCATCCCCTGTACATGTTTCAGGCACATAAAGGCGGTGCTCCACCCCCGCCAGACCGTTTTCAAAGGAAACAGCGTCTCTGTTAGCTAGCAACCAAGTATCCGATTTCAGCGCCCGGAGAAAGTCCTCTGTAACTGACAAGGAACCTGCGTTTTCCGCTTCCCAGACGGAGCTGGGGGCGGGGTTGCCTGCGCACGGGTCTGGCTCCGGGTGACGACAACCAAACCTAGTTGTGGTTCCGTGAGAACAGTTACCACTATATCTGACACGGGTTCAGAGTCCTGAGGCAGACGTGACAAAGCATCTGCCAGAAAGTTTTTCTTCCCTGGGATAAATTTCAATTGGAAGTCAAAACGGCTGAAAAATTGAGCCCAGCGAATTTGTTTAGGAGTGAGATGCGGGGGGTGGGGGGTGGGGTGGGGTGCGGAGGGCTTCTAAATTCCTGTGATCAGTCCAAACCTCGAGAGGGCATTTAGCGCCTTCCAGGAGGTGCCGCCATGCTTCCAAAGCGGCTTTTACAGCAAAAGCCTCCTTCTCCCAAACATGCCACGGGCGCTCAGTTTCAGACAATTTTCTGGAGAGATACGCGCAGGGTTTTAGGTGATTGTCAGAGTCTCTTTGCAACAATATAGCCCCAAGTGAAAAGTCAGAAGCATCTACTTGAACTACAAAGGGGCGTTCAGGATCCGGGTGTTGTAAAATGGGCTCAGCAGTGAAGAGGGTTTTTAACCTCTCAAATGCTGTTTGGCATTAAAAACCCCAGGGTTTTTTACTTTGCGTGTCTCCCCCAAGCCCTTTGTACAGAGTAGATCAGTGAGGGGCAGAGCACTCTCAGCGAACCCCTGGATAAATTGGCAATAATAGTTACTGAACCCCAAAAAACTTTGTAGTTGCCGCCAGGTGCAGGGGCGTTCCCAATTTAAAATCGTCTGAATTTTCTCAGGGTCCATCTCAATGCACTTGTCAGAGACTCTATAGCCCAGGTAGTCAAGACGTGCTTTGTGAAATTCACATTTAGAAAGCTTTGCATAGAGCTTGGCATTTCTAAGCTTGCTTAACACCTGTTTGAGGAGGCGTTCGTGCTCCTCCTCGGTTTCGGTGTAAATCAGCACATCGTCTAAGTAAACCAGGATCCCTTTAAACAAATGATCATGTAACACTTCATTAATCAATTGCATGAAAACTCCTGGCGCCCCAGCCAACCCAAAAGGGAGGACTTTGTACTGGACTGACCCTAATGGGCAATTAAAAGCAGTTTCCCACTTATCCCCAGCTTGTATGCGAATGAGAAAATAAGCTTCGCAAAGGTCTAGCTTGGAGAAAATTTTCCCCGTTGATAGATGGGCTAAGATGTCTTTCATTAGAGGTATGGGATATTTGTTGCAGACCGAGATAGAATTTAACCCCCGATACTCTGTACAAAGTCTAAGCGTGCCATCCTTCTTTTCCCGGAAAAGGACAGGGGCTCCAACCGGGGAATTTGCAGGTTCAATAAACCCCCTTGACAGGTTTTTGTCAATAAAGTCCCGCAATGCTGCTAGTTCCTTCTGGGTCATTGGATAGATTTTCGGCTTGGGCAATTGGGCGTTGGGGACCAGCTCTATTGCACAGTCAGTCTTTCGATGGAGGTGGGGGGGAGCTGGTCTGCTTCCACTTCCCCAAAGACATGGTCTGCAAAATCTCGGTATAGGTCGGGCAAGCCTTCTAAGTGTGGTATGCTGGGGTGCAGCGTGGCGATCGCCGCTCTTACCCGCCCCCCCACACACACATAAGGGTCTCTCTTCTGTAGGAGCTTGGTAAAACCCGTCATTAAAAGTGACAGTCCAATGCTCCCAATTTATATATGGGCTGTGCCAAGTCAACCAGGGAATTCCCAGAATTACCATGGGATGGCCAACTGGCGCAACAATAAATTTTAAAGCCTCCGTGTGGCTGCCCATTTGCATTGCTACATTTCAAGTAAAATGCGTTGCCGGACCCCCACCCGCCATTGACCCGTCTAGCTGGGTGAAGATCAAAGGCTGCTTTAGAGGAAAGCTAGGCAAGTCCAGTGCAGCAACCAGATCAGGGTGGATGAGACACCTTGAACACCCAGAGTCAACGAGAGCCCAGACTTCCGTAGTCCTAGTGCGGGAGCCCAACTTCACTTTCGCTGCTAGAGTGGGGCAGTCAGCACTCACCATAGCGTCTTCGCACCCATCCTCTCCACCTGCCCACAGGCGCTTTTAAGGGCAGGTGGCTGGCGTTTCCCACCGGCTCCGGAGAGGCAACCTCAGCCTCTCCTGAGAAGTAAATCTCTTCTTCGACGTCCGTAGCCCCCTTGGCCACTGACATCCGTCGTGGTGGGGGGTGCGGTTTGGTCGGCGCTTTAGTCGCTCGATCTCCAACCTTGGGTTTTGGGCATTCTGCAGCTCTATGTCGGACCTTCCCACATCGGATACACTGGCCTCGCGCGTAGAGTCGCTGTTTCTCCTCCTCCCACGTTCGGTGGCCAGATGGGGTAGCCGCTGCCCCGGTTCGGGGTCCCCGCATCGCGGCTGGTTGCTTCTCATGCCTTCTGGCCTGCAAGTAGGTGCACTGAGCATGCTCTGCCTTCCTGGCCAGACAGATCCATTCTAACGACGACTCTGGGTTGTCTCTGCATACTGCCCATTTTAGGACTTCACTGCTGAGCCCATCTTTGAACCTTTCTACTAAGGTTGACTGGGACCAATCGGGGACCTTGCCTGCCAAGGCTTTAAATTCCAGGGCACATTCGGCTACCGACTTGGAGCCCTGGACAAGATCCCTTAGTGCCTCCTTAGCTCTTGTCTTGGCCAGAGGATCCTCAAAATAAGGTTTTAGTGCCCACAAGAAGTCTTCAAAGGAGTCTAGCTCAGGGGCGTCAGCCTCCGTTAGTTGGACATACCAGTCTGCCGCTCTGCCTTTTAGCTTGGTGGCCACTGCCGTTATCTTAGTCTTCTCAGAAGGGAAGCATGGCCTGAATTGCTCCATGTAGCTCTTCGCATTAGTCAGGAAAAAGGATAGCTTGTTGGGATCCCCATCAAATTTGACGGAAAAGTCCTTTACCACCCCTCTGGCTGGAGCAGAGCTGGCGGCAGGTTGAGTGGTGGGACCCCAGGTCACGGTAGTGGTTCCTCTTCGGGGCGGAGATCCATCCCGGATTCATCTGCGGCCCCGCTCCGCCGGCGGTTCAGGAGGAAGAATGGGTGATGGACGTGTGAAGCTAGGACTTCCATCGTCCCTCACCTGGCCACCCATCGCCAAGCACAGGTTTTTCAGCAGATGTTCCACCGATTCCATCTTCACCTCAAGTACTCTCAGCCTCTCAGGGGTTTGAGATTCCTCCCTCTGCTGCATGGCAGGCTGCGTCCCTGTTGCTACCGTGGTAGATTCCACCTCTGGAGCCAGCGGGAACCGGTGCTTCCACGATGCCTGGGACGTCCCCGGCTGGGGCTCTCCCATCGACTCCCAGCTGATCAGCTCCGCAAGTGGTCCACGTGGTGCCGGTTGCGCTGGTTCTCCCCCATCGCTAGATCCCCCCAGCTCCGGGCTGGAACTCGACTCCTTCGGGTAATATGAAAGTTCAGGGAGGGGGGGCTCGGCTCTCCACTCCGAATTGTCGACTCGGGTAATGGGTTAGCTGACTCCTCGAGCTCCCCGGACCCTCTTCTCGACTCGGCCATCGCTAACTGTTTCCCTCACAAGAATTGATCTCGGTAGGAGCTAGCGGTGTACTTTGGAAAGTATTCTCAGCTTTATGTAATGGTTGCCTATCCTAAAATACTCTCAGACTCACAAGCAAGAGCTTGAATAAAATCTGGCTTATTAAAGAATAGTATGCAAGTACAAAGAAAGCTGAGAATGGGAAAAGCACGCCAAATGCAAACTCAAAACCCCTCGGTACAAACGAGATCCCTCCCCCCGTAGACTCTTCCCAGGCTCACAATCCCAGGTGCTCCCAACGGCTCCTGACGTTGCGGTGGAAAAGACCTTGAGCCGAGCACATAACCCAAACACGTTCCATTAACATGAACATAGATACAGAGCTTGGCACAAGGTCAGCAACATGGCATGTGAAACGTTACGATGTACAGTGCACATTGGAACAGTGAACATGACAACAGCCCATTTCGGTGGGGGAGGATTTTTCCCTTTATTATCATTAATTAAAAACAGCCAGTTTCACTTACATTGCAAAGAACAGGGAACCACTAGAATGAAAGGCCACAAAGCATATATCAAAGACTAGACTCTTCCAGTTAATTTTTAATCAGGCAAGGATTACAAAGATACTTTAACACCATTCTCCTGAAGCTGCATTTCTCAACTCCCATGCTGGCTAGGGAATTCTGGGAGTTGAGGTCCACCCGCCTTAAAGTTGCCAAGGTTGAGAAACACTGTGGGGAACGATACCATGTATTACGACTGCATTGATTGCCCAGCTAGGAAACAAGGCCAGATCTTCAGATACAGAAAGGATGATATGTCGTCTGTGGTCAAAAATCTCTTTTCCTTAACTTTTTTTTTTAATTATTGGGGACAGATGAACAGCAACCATAAATATAAGTGCTAATAAAATCAGACAAGAATATACATAATAGGGATTAAATGAGAGACATTTGAAGAAAGTAAAAATATATCCATAAAGGTTAATACAGAACTAGCTCAGTCCTTTAAGATACAGACTGTTGATCCATCTTCTCCATTTTGGTACAATATGTTATTTTAATACATTGATATTTATATAATATATTTAGATTCTTAATTATTGTTTAGGTGCCTTAGAGGAAAAAAAGATATTCTACCAATATTACAGGTAGTTCTCACTTAATGACCATCTGTTTAGTGATGGTTCAGACTTATGACGGTACTGATAAAACCAACGTACAACCAACACTCACATGACGGTCACAGCATCCCTGCAGTAACGTGATCACAATTTGGGCGCTTGGCAACCAGTTCACGTTTATGACCGTTGCAGCATCATGCGGTCACATGATGTCCTAACAGCCAGGAACCACGCTGAGACGAGGAGTAGGTCTCTAGTGTTTTATTCCTGCTACATTAGACAGACAATCCTAACAAACTGAAGAAGCGTGGGAAAACCCAGACAGATAAACCCCAAAAGTCAAGGCGGGTCTGATCTGTGTCTCTTTGAATGGCTGCTCAACTCCCCACTACTACGCCTGCGTTTTCCCCCCGGGATAGGGGCCCCCTCCTGCTCGCCCTCAGTGCTCATGACACATAATTACCATTTTAGGCCTTTCCAGCTGGCTTCTGGCAAGCAAAATCAATGGGGAACTATGTGATTAACTTAAGAACCATGTGGTTCACTTAATGACCATGATGATTCCTCCACAAAAAAGGTAAAATTGGGTCAGATTCACTTAATGACCGCCTTGCTTAGCAACCAAAATTCTGGTCTCAATTGTGGTCGTTAAGCAAGGACTACCTAAAATTACAGTTCCAGATATTGATGTTACAAATATTATGATTATTCCTTCCTTTAATTTCCCATCTATCAAAAACCTCAAAAGCATTTCCGGTGTACGATAGATGGGCCAAATTCTTCATACTCCTGCTTGCTGATGCATTGTTGCTGAAAGAGCGGAAGAGACGCCAAGAGGGAACCCCCGATCCATGCTAAGCACCCGCGATTGGGGGGGGCAATGATCTTGACATCTGTGTTTTTGAAGAGCAGAGGTATGATATCTGCCTGCAGCCTTTCAGCAATGCCAGGGAACATGGAGGTCCCCCCTGCCAACACTATATTTTTAACCATTATATGGCGGAGGTCCCGGTCACACTTCATTATAGCATCAAAGATAGTCTCATGGATGCCACAATTCATATAACCCAACAATTCGGGTCGGAAGAGGGCTTCGGGGCACCTGAAACGTTCCGTGCTGATGGTGATCACTTGCCCGTCAGGTAGCTCATACTGCTTCTCCAAAGAGGAGGGTGCAGCAATGGCCATTTCCTTCTCAAAGTCCAGGGCAACATAGCAAAACTTCTCCTTGATGTCTTCCACAATTTCCTTCTCTCCTGGACTGATGCGGTAGCCTCTTTCATTCAGCATTTGCGTAAGGGAGTCAGTCAGGGCATCGCCACCCATGTCCAGGCGGAGGACTGCGTGGGGGATAGCATGACCCTCGTTGATGGGGACAGGATCCATTCGATCGTGCCTTATATCCATAACCATTCCAGTGGTCCGGCCAGAAGCAAACAGCGCGAGAACGGCTTGGATGGCCAAGTACATGGCCGGCACATTGAAGCTCTCAAACATAATCTGTGTCGTCTTCTCCCGGCCGGATTTGCAGTTCAGGGGACACTCAGTTAGCAAGACTGGATGGTCCTCTGGGGCTACCTGCAATTCGTTGTAGAAAACGTAGTGCCAAATCTTCTCCATCTCCTCCCAGTTCTCAATACAGCCACTTGGAATGGGGTACCTCAAGGTCAGGGTGTCCCTTTTGTTCCAGGCATCGCTGCCCACATAGTAGGCCTTTCTGGTTGCGTCTTCCCCGGCACTCTGCTGCAAGGGCCGCCCCACGATGGAGGGAAACACTGTTCGGGGAAGATCCTCTCCTGCAAATCCTGCTCGGCAGGTTCTAGCGCTATTGTCCACCACCACCGCCATCTCGCTGTTGGCCATGATTGGTAAACTATGAGAGAACCAGGCAGATCAATTAATGGCAGAGTTACTATCTCCCTGGGCTGTGTATCCTGCAAGTTCAGCATCTTGATCAACGGATGCGAGAACCTAAAGGAATCTCTCTCTTTTTGGACCATTCCAGGTCCCCGTATTCAGAGGAGAAAACCCGTCGAGTTGGGAGCTCTCTGGATAACTGGCACTTTTAGGAGAGAAGAGCGGGAAGAGATCCATTTAATTGGCCCAGCCTTAGTAGGGTGGGTCGCCAGAGGGTCCAGTCCAACATGCAATCCCCAAATACCACTTTTGCAGCTGCCCAATTACGTTTGCTAAAAACTGGTGGCCCAGTTCCTGATTATCTTGGTAAGTAAAGGTAAAGATTTGCCTTGACATTAAGTCCAGTCGTGTCCGACTCTAGGGGGCGGTGCTCATCTCCGTTTCAAAGCCGAAGAGCCGGCGTTTGTCCGTAGACACTTCCTCCGTAGTCGTGTGGCCAGCATGACTACACGGAACGCCGTTACCTGCCCGCCGAAGCGGTACCTATTAATCTACTCACATTTGCATGTTTTCAAACTGCTAGGTTGGCAGGAGCTGGGACTAGCAACAGGAGCTCACCCCGTCACGCAGATTCGAACCGCCGACCTTCCGATCGGCAAGCTCAGCAGCTCAGCGGTTTAACCCGCAACACCACCACGTCCCTCAATTATCTTGGAAAGAAACCTAAAAAAGAGGGCTGTGCTACTTCCCGCAGAAAAATCTTCTGGATGACCATTAAAAGGAGCTGCAGAAAACAACTTCAGGGGAATATTGATTGGACCGCAAGGTCTGCCTGAGCTCCATCTGGATGGAGTTTATTCTTACCTCAACCTTCGGCGGTTAGCTCTGCACTTAATTCCACAATTGTCTCTGCGAGTATCAAATCCTTTCTTTTGCTTTGACTTCCTTCCACTGGTATTTATCTGTTTCCTGCTCGTTTGCCCTTTGATCCTAGAATTAGACTTCTCTGTGAACAACAGCGAACAGAGGCTGTGTCATGACAGGCTGCTTGTGCAAATACGTAAATATCATTAAAACCTGAATGATCTCTGTTCACTGGGATGGAAAACTGTGCTATAACCAAATAAGGCTAAATAGGAGCATTTGCCAGCAATATACCTTTGGATGAATTCCAACAACCCTTCTGTGTATTTCAAGACCATTTCCTGGTGCTTGCTCAGTTTCTGAGAGTGGTATCAATAATGGGACGTCATGGAGGAGTGGTTGTTAAATTAATCAAGATATGCCTATTAGAGATCTTGACGGATTGCATAAGGTTAATTTCCTAATGGACATAACTAAAGCATTTATTAAAATCAAGTGTTGGTAGTTTCTGGAAAACAGGAAGGAAAAGAAGGGAGAAAGGCAAAGGGGGAAAGGGGAAGGAAGGAAGGGAGAAAGGCAAAGGGAGAAAGGGGAAGGAAGGAAGGAAGGAAGGAAGGAAGGAAGGAAGGAAGGAAGGGAGAAAGGCAAAGGGGAGGGAGAAAGGGGAAGGAAGGAAGGGAGAAAGGCAAAGGGGAGGGAGAAAGGGGAAGGAAGGAAGGGAGAAAGGCAAAGGGGAGGGAGAAAGGGGAAGGAAGGAAGGGAGAAAGGCAAAGGGAGAAAGGGGAAGGAAGGAAGGGAGAAAGGCAAAGGGGGAAAGGGGAAGGAAGGAAGGGAGAAAGGCAAAGGGAGAAAGGCAAAGGGGGAAAGGGGAAGGAAGGAAGGGAGAAAGGCAAAGGGGGAAAGGGGAAGGAAGGGAGAAAGGCAAGGGAGGGAGAAAGGGGAAGGAAGGAAGGGAGAAAGGCAAAGGGAGAAAGGGGAAGGAAGGAAGGGAGAAAGGCAAAGGGGGAAAGGGGAAGGAAGGAAGGGAGAAAGGCAAAGGGGGAAAGGGGAAGGGAGGAAGGGAGAAAGGCAAAGGGAGAAAGGGGAAGGAAAGAAGGGAGAAAGGCAAAGGGGGAAAGGGGAAGGAAAGAAGGGAGAAAGGCAAAGGGAGAAAGGGGAAGGAAGGAAGGAAGGAAGGAAGGAAGGAAGGAAGGAAGGAAGGAAGGGAGAAAGGGGAAGGAAGGAAGGGAGAAAGGCAAAGGGGAGGGAGAAAGGGGAAGGAAGGAAGGGAGAAAGGCAAAGGGGAGGGAGAAAGGCAAAGGGAGAAAGGGGAAGGAAGGAAGGGAGAAAGGCAAAGGGGGAAAGGGGAAGGAAGGAAGGGAGAAAGGCAAAGGGAAAGGGGAAGGAAGGGAGAAAGGGAGAAAGGCAAGGGAGGGAGAAAGGGGAAGGAAGGAAGGGAGAAAGGCAAAGGGAGAAAGGGGAAGGAAGGAAGGGAGAAAGGCAAAGAGGGAAAGGGGAAGGAAGGAAGGGAGAAAGGCAAAGGGAGAAAGGGGAAGGAAGGAAAGAAGGAAGGAAGGGAGAAAGGCAAAGGGGGAAAGGGGAAGGAAGGAAGGAAGGAAGGAAGGAAGGAAGGAAGGCAAAGGGAGAAAGGGGAAGGAAGGAAGGGAGAAAGGCAAAGGGGAGGGAGAAAGGGGAAGGAAGGAAGGGAGAAAGGCAAAGGGGAGGGAGAAAGGGGAAGGAAGGAAGGGAGAAAGGCAAAGGGGAGGGAGAAAGGGGAAGGAAGGAAGGGAGAAAGGGGAAGGAAGGAAGGGAGAAAGGCAAAGGGGGAAAGGGGAAGGAAGGAAGGGAGAAAGGCAAAGGGGGAAAGGGGAAGGGAGGAAGGGAGAAAGGCAAAGGGAGAAAGGGGAAGGAAAGAAGGGAGAAAGGCAAAGGGGGAAAGGGGAAGGAAAGAAGGGAGAAAGGCAAAGGGAGAAAGGGGAAGGAAGGAAGGAAGGAAGGAAGGAAGGGAGAAAGGGGAAGGAAGGAAGGGAGAAAGGCAAAGGGGAGGGAGAAAGGGGAAGGAAGGAAGGGAGAAAGGCAAAGGGGAGGGAGAAAGGGGAAGGAAGGAAGGGAGAAAGGCAAAGGGGAGGGAGAAAGGCAAAGGGAGAAAGGGGAAGGAAGGAAGGGAGAAAGGCAAAGGGGGAAAGGGGAAGGAAGGAAGGGAGAAAGGCAAAGGGGGAAAGGGGAAGGAAGGGAGAAAGGGAGAAAGGCAAGGGAGGGAGAAAGGGGAAGGAAGGAAGGGAGAAAGGCAAAGGGAGAAAGGGGAAGGAAGGAAGGGAGAAAGGCAAAGGGGGAAAGGGGAAGGAAGGAAGGGAGAAAGGCAAAGGGAGAAAGGGGAAGGAAGGAAAGAAGGAAGGAAGGGAGAAAGGCAAAGGGGGAAAGGGGAAGGAAGGAAGGAAGGAAGGAAGGAAGGCAAAGGGAGAAAGGGGAAGGAAGGAAGGGAGAAAGGCAAAGGGGAGGGAGAAAGGGGAAGGAAGGAAGGGAGAAAGGCAAAGGGGAGGGAGAAAGGGGAAGGAAGGAAGGGAGAAAGGGGAAGGAAGGAAGGGAGAAAGGCAAAGGGGGAAAGGGGAAGGAAGGAAGGGAGAAAGGCAAAGGGGGAAAGGGGAAGGGAGGAAGGGAGAAAGGCAAAGGGAGAAAGGGGAAGGAAAGAAGGGAGAAAGGCAAAGGGGGAAAGGGGAAGGAAAGAAGGGAGAAAGGCAAAGGGAGAAAGGGGAAGGAAGGAAGGAAGGAAGGAAGGAAGGAAGGAAGGAAGGGAGAAAGGGGAAGGAAGGAAGGGAGAAAGGCAAAGGGGAGGGAGAAAGGGGAAGGAAGGAAGGGAGAAAGGCAAAGGGGAGGGAGAAAGGGGAAGGAAGGAAGGGAGAAAGGCAAAGGGGAGGGAGAAAGGCAAAGGGAGAAAGGGGAAGGAAGGAAGGGAGAAAGGCAAAGGGGGAAAGGGGAAGGAAGGAAGGGAGAAAGGCAAAGGGGGAAAGGGGAAGGAAGGGAGAAAGGGAGAAAG
Organism: Candoia aspera; assembly: GCF_035149785.1. Taxonomy (NCBI): domain Eukaryota; kingdom Metazoa; phylum Chordata; class Lepidosauria; order Squamata; family Candoiidae; genus Candoia; species Candoia aspera. Next base: position 5,464,367 of record NC_086165.1, on the reverse strand, counting down.
GCAAGGGAGGGAGAAAGGGGAAGGAAGGAAGGGAGAAAGGCAAAGGGAGAAAGGGGAAGGAAGGAAGGGAGAAAGGCAAAGGGGGAAAGGGGAAGGAAGGAAGGGAGAAAGGCAAAGGGAGAAAGGGGAAGGAAGGAAAGAAGGAAGGAAGGGAGAAAGGCAAAGGGGGAAAGGGGAAGGAAGGAAGGAAGGAAGGAAGGAAGGCAAAGGGAGAAAGGGGAAGGAAGGAAGGGAGAAAGGCAAAGGGGAGGGAGAAAGGGGAAGGAAGGAAGGGAGAAAGGCAAAGGGGAGGGAGAAAGGGGAAGGAAGGAAGGGAGAAAGGCAAAGGGGAGGGAGAAAGGGGAAGGAAGGAAGGGAGAAAGGGGAAGGAAGGAAGGGAGAAAGGCAAAGGGGGAAAGGGGAAGGAAGGAAGGGAGAAAGGCAAAGGGGGAAAGGGGAAGGGAGGAAGGGAGAAAGGCAAAGGGAGAAAGGGGAAGGAAAGAAGGGAGAAAGGCAAAGGGGGAAAGGGGAAGGAAAGAAGGGAGAAAGGCAAAGGGAGAAAGGGGAAGGAAGGAAGGAAGGAAGGAAGGAAGGAAGGAAGGGAGAAAGGGGAAGGAAGGAAGGGAGAAAGGCAAAGGGGAGGGAGAAAGGGGAAGGAAGGAAGGGAGAAAGGCAAAGGGGAGGGAGAAAGGGGAAGGAAGGAAGGGAGAAAGGCAAAGGGGAGGGAGAAAGGCAAAGGGAGAAAGGGGAAGGAAGGAAGGGAGAAAGGCAAAGGGGGAAAGGGGAAGGAAGGAAGGGAGAAAGGCAAAGGGGGAAAGGGGAAGGAAGGGAGAAAGGGAGAAAGGCAAGGGAGGGAGAAAGGGGAAGGAAGGAAGGGAGAAAGGCAAAGGGAGAAAGGGGAAGGAAGGAAGGGAGAAAGGCAAAGGGGGAAAGGGGAAGGAAGGAAGGGAGAAAGGCAAAGGGAGAAAGGGGAAGGAAGGAAAGAAGGAAGGAAGGGAGAAAGGCAAAGGGGGAAAGGGGAAGGAAGGAAGGAAGGAAGGAAGGAAGGAAGGAAGGCAAAGGGAGAAAGGGGAAGGAAGGGAGAAAGGCAAAGGGGAGGGAGAAAGGGGAAGGAAGGAAGGGAGAAAGGCAAAGGGGAGGGAGAAAGGGGAAGGAAGGAAGGGAGAAAGGGGAAGGAAGGAAGGGAGAAAGGCAAAGGGGGAAAGGGGAAGGAAGGAAGGAGAAAGGCAAAGGGGGAAAGGGAAGGGAGGAAGGGAGAAAGGCAAAGGGAGAAAGGGGAAGGAAAGAAGGGAGAAAGGCAAAGGGGGAAAGGGGAAGGAAAGAAGGGAGAAAGGCAAAGGGAGAAAGGGGAAGGAAGGAAGGAAGGAAGGAAGGAAGGAAGGAAGGGAGAAAGGGGAAGGAAGGAAGGGAGAAAGGCAAAGGGGAGGGAGAAAGGGGAAGGAAGGAAGGGAGAAAGGCAAAGGGGAGGGAGAAAGGGGAAGGAAGGAAGGGAGAAAGGCAAAGGGGAGGGAGAAAGGCAAAGGGGGAAAGGGGAAGGAAGGAAGGGAGAAAGGCAAAGGGGGAAAGGGGAAGGAAGGGAGAAAGGGAGAAAGGCAAGGGAGGGAGAAAGGGGAAGGAAGGAAGGGAGAAAGGCAAAGGGAGAAAGGGGAAGGAAGGAAGGGAGAAAGGCAAAGGGGGAAAGGGGAAGGAAGGAAGGGAGAAAGGCAAAGGGAGAAAGGGGAAGGAAGGAAAGAAGGAAGGAAGGGAGAAAGGCAAAGGGAGAAAGAGGAAGGAAGTAAGGGAGAAAGGCAAAGGGGAGGGAGAAAGGGGAAGGAAGGAAGGGAGAAAGGGGAAGGAAGGAAGGGAGAAAGGCAAAGGGGAGGGAGAAAGGGGAAGGAAGGAAGGGAGAAAGGGGAAGGAAGGAAGGGAGAAAGGCAAAGGGGGAAAGGGGAAGGAAGGAAGGGAGAAAGGCAAAGGGAGAAAGGGGAAGGAAGGGAGAAAGGGAGAAAGGGGAAGGAAGGAAGGGAGAAAGGGGAAGGAAGGAAGGGAGAAAGGCAAAGGGGGAAAGGGGAAGGAAGGAAGGGAGAAAGGCAAAGGGGGAAAGGGGAAGGAAGGGAGAAAGGGAGAAAGGGGAAGGAAGGAAGGGAGAAAGGCAAAGGGGGAAAGGGGAAGGAAGGAAGGGAGAAAGGCAAAGGGAGAAAGGGGAAGGAAGGGAGAAAGGGAGAAAGGGGAAGGAAGGAAGGGAGAAAGGGGAAGGAAGGAAGGGAGAAAGGCAAAGGGGGAAAGGGGAAGGAAGGAAGGGAGAAAGGCAAAGGGAGAAAGGGGAAGGAAGGGAGAAAGGGAGAAAGGGGAAGGAAGGAAGGGAGAAAGGGGAAGGAAGGAAGGGAGAAAGGCAAAGGGGAGGGAGAAAGGGGAAGGAAGGAAGGGAGAAAGGGGAAGGAAGGAAGGGAGAAAGGCAAAGGGGGAAAGGGGAAGGAAGGAAGGGAGAAAGGCAAAGGGAGAAAGGGGAAGGAAGGGAGAAAGGGAGAAAGGGGAAGGAAGGAAGGGAGAAAGGGGAAGGAAGGAAGGGAGAAAGGCAAAGGGGGAAAGGGGAAGGAAGGAAGGGAGAAAGGCAAAGGGGAAAGGGGAAGGAAGGGAGAAAGGGAGAAAGGGGAAGGAAGGAAGGGAGAAAGGCAAAGGGGGAAAGGGGAAGGAAGGAAGGGAGAAAGGCAAAGGGAGAAAGGGGAAGGAAGGGAGAAAGGGAGAAAGGGGAAGGAAGGAAGGGAGAAAGGGGAAGGAAGGAAGGGAGAAAGGCAAAGGGGGAAAGGGGAAGGAAGGAAGGGAGAAAGGCAAAGGGAGAAAGGGGAAGGAAGGGAGAAAGGGAGAAAGGGGAAGGAAGGAAGGGAGAAAGGGGAAGGAAGGAAGGGAGAAAGGCAAAGGGGGAAAGGGGAAGGAAGGAAGGGAGAAAGGCAAAGGGAGAAAGGGGAAGGAAGGAAGGGAGAAAGGCAAAGGGGGAAAGGGGAAGGAAGGAAGGGAGAAAGGCAAAGGGGGAAAGGGGAAGGAAGGGAGAAAGGCAAGGGAGGGAGAAAGGGGAAGGAAGGAAGGGAGAAAGGCAAAGGGAGAAAGGGGAAGGAAGGAAGGGAGAAAGGCAAAGGGGGAAAGGGGAAGGAAGGAAGGGAGAAAGGCAAAGGGAGAAAGGCAAAGGGGGAAAGGGGAAGGAAGGGAGAAAGGCAAAGGGGAGGGAGAAAGGGGAAGGAAGGAAGGGAGAAAGGGGAAGGAAGGAAGGGAGAAAGGCAAAGGGGGAAAGGGGAAGGAAGGAAGGGAGAAAGGCAAAGGGAGAAAGGGGAAGGAAGGAAGGGAGAAAGGCAAAGGGGGAAAGGGGAAGGAAGGAAGGGAGAAAGGCAAAGGGAGAAAGGGGAAGGAAGGAAGGGAGAAAGTCAAAGGGGAGGGAGGGAGGGAAGGAAGGGAGAAAGGCAAACGGGAAGGAAGGAAGGAAGGAAGGAAGGAGAGAGATAGGGAAGATAGGTAACCAACTAAGCTCTCAACTTTTATGCTTCAGGCAGGAATAGCAATAGCTCCCTAGGCTGTACATTTAAAGTTTCCATGATTTAGACTGACTTCTTGCCAACGCTTTGGAGCAGTGCGGGTCCCCCACATACTTTTCTGGATAGGCCAGAAAGAAGGAACTGCAAGCAAAAGCGGTGGCTTTTTCAGCTTGCTTTAAACTTAAGCATCCTGCCTTTGCAGAGAATCCCAAAATAATCCCTCCCTCCCTGTACTACAGTTCATTCCTAAAGCCTTGCCTTTTGCTTTCCCTTGAATTCAACTTTCCAGTTATCTGTTGACCCAACTCTGAATTGAAACAATTTGGCTGACACAACATTTTCATGAAAACATTGATTGCGCCTTTCATCGGGCAGAGCAAAACGGCTGAATTTTGTAGCGTTTTACTGTATGGTCAAAGCTGAATCTTGAGCTAA